>NW_026562178.1:5000-2966650 GCF_027943255.1 Anastrepha obliqua | reverse complement strand
CTCTGTGGTGCGTAGCAGCTTGCAATGAAAAGGGCGTCTACTTGTGTCCATGTATATCGCATCAGCTAACCAGTTATAGGTGTAAATAGCAGAACATAGTTCGGAGATTAGAGCGATGTCAGCTTTAAGCTCGCTCTTATTCCTCCACAATATATCTTGAGCAGTTCTGCAATGGTTGAGGTTAATTTGTACTATCCTCATGCGCGCTTTTTATTAACTGCCTCGTGGAATCTAGAACATTTTGTGCTCCCTTCGTTATGTTCACCACAGCAAAGTGCACATCTTTCTAGATTCTTGCATGTTGCACCTCTGTGACCAGCCTCCCCGCATCTTCTGCAAAGATTTGATCTATCAATTCCTTTACATTTTGTAGCTACATGTCCATACTCCCAAGCATTTTGTAGCATTTAATCGAGGATGTTGCTTCCGATAGCGAGCACCGGACCCATCCTACACGAAGATATTTCAGGTCTAGAACCATTTTGGCGTCTATTGCAGGGAAGGATATGTATGCTGTCTGCGTACCTCCATACTCCATTTTTGCCAATCATACGGCAGAGTCTTCTGGCCTCCTGACTTTAGCTTGTGCCTTATGGCATCCAACAGCTCTTCCTTGCTGCTAATATCCGTTACCAGGCGTTTGCAGCGAATGATCATCATGTAGGTCTTCATCTGCACCGATGCGTCTTTCTTAAGTATGCCCTGTATTGCCGCTTATAGTATACAGGTACTAGTGTTTTTTGTTCTGCTGAGCTCAAGAAAAATCTCTCCTTTTTGGGTACGCCTCAATGTATAGACCTCTTCAATCAGCGACTTTGTGGCATCATTGGCTTTGACCGCCCGTAGGATATCAGCATATGACATCTTTTCTGATTTAGTCGCAATGAGGATTGCATCAGCTTTGGTCCGAATTATTTACTTCGAGGGTTTCTGTTTGGGCCTTTTTTTAACCTTGATCCACTCCTCCTTCTCGTCCCTTATCCTTGGGGTTATCTCCGTCCCCACGCCAAGGGACTTTTGTTTTTTAGCAGCTGGGGATCTAGTTTTTCCTGCTTCCTTAGGGCTAGATTTTGTCCTGACTCTCTTAGCGGATTGGCTGATCTCCACTAGTCCTTCTGCAAGGGGAGCCTTCATCTCTTGGGTTCGAGTACCCTTTTCATCCAACCCCCTCCGCCATTCCTCTTTGTCCATCTCCGGCATGACTTCAGTATGAAGTCGTTTGATGATGCTACACCGCCTGATAACATATTTATGCATATTTCTCTGCGATGCGCAGAACTTCTGCAACTCAATAATTTCTCTTTCCAGAGACATTAGGCGTGCTTTCATCAATTGGGGCTGCTGGCTCACCGTCTGCGATTGGATAAGAGCTGCACCTCCTACTGGTCGTGCCGTGGTTGTGGATGCATCACATTCCAAATTTATCTCTGTCGTTCATAGCCGATACAGTCCCAAAAAAGCTGTCAATGGGAGTACTCCTTGGCGTTGTGTAGCATTCTCTAATTTTGGTTACACGTACTACGGATCTCGCAGTTTTTGTGCCTTTTTGAAATGGTGACGGCATCTCGATGTTTTAGTTAAGTGCTCCGTTGTTTGCTTCAGAGGATTACTCTTGTTTGGTTGTCTTAAATTATTCTTAGTTGTTGGGTCCCCCTTGAGGCCGCTATCCCAGTTCATTCGTACAGTCGCCTTTATGACCCCGTCGTTATCTTTGCAAAGCAGAGAGGCCAACGCGAGGATTGACACATGACCTTATGAGTGCATGTGTTCAGAACCGCGTCAGCGTTAATAGGAGGCAAGGTCAACCTAACCTGTACCACCAACTTAACGGCGACGAACTGAGAACGTACCTCAAGTCCTGCCATGGTTTTATCGGGACGGAAGCTACTGTAGCAATATCTATACCGCAGTTTCTGTGGCGTTTCAATCCACATACTAATGGGACAGTCACTACAGTTGCCAGCTCACATAAAGAATTCAGATCGTTTTCCAGTGACATAATACCAGAATCCTACTAGGCTGAGAATCCAGTATCCGTTGTGGTAGCGTGAAGTCGTCAAATGCCCGTTTTGACTACTTTTAGTCAACCTTCCGGGCTGGTTCAGCCGCTCATTCTGAGTCAGACGCTGACTCAACAGCCGCTTACTATTGTATAAGACAGTCGCTGATGGGATTTCACAACTACATAATTGCTTACACTTAGCATTTTCTTGGTTGAAACACACCTTCAGGCAGGTGCCAGGTAGTTCAACGCCTCAATGACAATAGTGTTCCCATCACCACCAAGCCGTTGCTTTACCTGTTTTGCTCAGCCCATTGATGTTGAGTTGATGCTCAAGATCAATAGGCCGAGATCTGGATTTTAGTCGCCTCTTACGACAGGCATTCCTTACCGCGGGCAAATTCTAACCCCTTAACCCGCTGGGGTAAGAGTGTCAACTATTCATGGTAATGGGTATCTGTCCTTTCATTCCATGACATCCTTCAGCACTCTATAATCCACACAAAATTGAGTGCTTCCATCTTTTTTCTTTACCAGCCCAACCACTCAGCTCAACGGGCTTATTTATGGCTCAATAACTCCACTTAGCTAAATATCCTGGATCGTCTAATTGCTTCTTCACGCTTTGCTAGTGGAACTCGACGGGGAACTTGGTGAATTGGCTTTGCATCTCCTGTATTTATTCGATGTTTCACTTTTAGACTTTCTAAAATCGCCGTTTTATAGGTATCCGTATTTCTCCAGCAATCTCTTAGCTTTCGTCTTCTCGAGGCCTCTTGCTTCCTGAAACCAAGTCCGATTTCATAGCAGGTTTTTGTTCCTGTTTTCCGAAGCTCTTCCCATTCCTTTTGTGCACCATCGCAGCTTACTATGGCTTCTACAGCCCGAAGTTTTCCAATTACAGCTCATTTATCTAAAATAACTGGTGCCTTGAAATTATTTCGGAGCCTTGCTGGAACCCTCTTGTATTTTTCCATCCTCACTAGTGTCCTGCCACGAATATGTTGTCTATATGACTGATTCAGATTTTTGTGGACTTCGTTGACGATGACGTAGGATAACCTTTCTGGACTATATACTTGGCTCATACCCGGTGCTCAGCTGTATCACTATATTTTGACACGACAGAACTCTTTTACCCAAATTCCACGTAAACCCGTGCAGCTGCATGAAATCATCGCTAATTATTACTTCATACGTGATTTCAGTAAGTAAAATGTCGAACTACTGACAAATGCCCAATAACCCCTTCGCAAGCTCAGACTCTCATAACCCAACGTAGCAACTTTGTCTGCAGTGCTGCAGTGATTTGTTGTTGCTGTTGTTTCGAACTGGAGCTTAAATATCGGGAATGGTACAGTGCCGTCATATAGTGGTGTTTTTACTTTCGGAGCGCTGGTTAAAATATTCGATCGATTCAATTGCAATTCACAGAGGCGAGTCTTCACTTCATCTACCTCAACCTGATCGGTTCCAGTTGCGACCTCATATGTGTCTTCACAGCATGTGCCTCAACCTCAACCGTTTGCAGTGGCGACGTCATATGTGTCTTCTCAGCTTCTAACTTGGATATAAGTGTATCCTGCTTTCCAGTTACGCATTTATTTTCGACAATAATTCGGCTGACATTTGCGAAAATCCAGCCATAATCCCGCTCATGTCTACACCTGGTAAGGGTCCTGGAGGCTCTGTATTTTCTTTCATTTTGGTTGATAATTCCTCATCTTCTAGCTGGAACATATATTCGTTTACATCGATGCTCTCTGTATCCACAGCTTCGCGCAGTCGTACTTGTAACTCTGCCTTGTTCGCGGTAGTTAACAATCCACCCTGTTCCAGCTTTTTCTTAAGCTGCTGAACGTTGAGTTCGCTCAACTTTCCTATTTTCACGATCCTGTTCTTGGGACTTTATTCAACAATACCATTTCTGACACCAATTGTTAAGAATTTTCTTACGATAAAATTGAAATAAATTTCTGACAATAACTCTCTGAATTCGATCACTGAATTGTTGAATAAAATACAAAAATTAATGGCAACACATTTGCTTTACTTTCTTTACAACACTTTACTTCTAAATATATACGTTCAGCATAAGAATGAATTTTCGTTTATTCGCTCACAAGTTTAATTTCTAATTGAATACCCCATGCGCATGCACATCGGCTTTTATACATACATGTGCATAATAACTATCGTAATTTCTAGATCGCGCAGCTCGTATCTTCTGGCGTGTTCTGTTGTAGCAGCAGCTTACTAGTCACCTGTTGTTTTCATATAACTCATATAGCGGTAGACCTAGAAAGGGTGCACTGTCTCGATATCTGCTGTCGCCATCAAGGCTACTTCATGTTTTTGTTTTGACTTCTCGTTCGCTATTCTTGCCAGTCGGTTCGCGAAACTTCGCTATTGTAACAATATAATACAGTAATTAGGGAGTCTGATAAATTGTATGAATGGTAAATGGATTCTAGTCCCTTCTGCCATCCATTTTGCTCTATAATAACGGTGGGCTTTTAGCCAAATTTAACCTGTAGAATTATTTAATCTGATCTTCCGTTTGAGTCCACAATGTTGCTCTGACCAGCTGCATTTAGAGAAAATCTTTTGGCTGAGTGTCTTACTTTGTTGAAAAGTAAATATTAACTTAGATCAGTTTTGTTTGAACGTTTGCATTATGTATAGTAAAGGATTTAAGTCTTCGCACAACGGAAGAAAGTTAATAAGAGAACAAAAAAACGGTATGAAACAAGTCTACATGCATGCATCTGATTTGGTTCACCCAAGCAAAGGAAGCATTGAGAAAGTAGCTGGAAAGTACCGTTATTCCAAAATTGCAATTAATAAATCATCGTTGTTATTACATACGTATGATTATTTATTTCGTGGTTTGTCGCTGATCTTGTCAAGTGGATAAAATAATAAGACCGAAAAAACAACTATCTTCTGATTTAAGAAAATTGGTAGTTAAGCACAGAAAAGATAATAAATCTTGCGGCGAAATTGGGGAAAATAGCAAGGAGCGGTCGTTTTACCTTATTGAAAACTACGAAGAGAGTAACTTGTATGAAAATAAAAAGCGAACCCGGCGCCCAAAGACGCTGTCTAGAAGAGATGTAAGTTCCCTTTTAAGAGAAGTCGACAAAAATCCGAGACTTGGTCCTTTGAAATCGGTCCAACATATCGTCGAGGCATCCGTAAAAAGTATTCATCCGAGAGCTATTAGAAGATATCTTAATAATAGCGGGTATTTCTGCAGGACACCAAGTAAAAATCCTTTGATTTCGGAAAAAAACCGCCGCCTTCCACTTGAGTTTGCGCGGGCCCATATTGACAAGGGAATGGATTCCCGTCAAGCACGGCGGAGGTAGCGTAATTGTTTGAGAAGCTATAGCCGCATCTGGTGTTGGAAAGATGATCTTTATTGAAGATACTATGGACCAAACTAAATAAAACAAAAATTATTGGAACAACATTTTAGGCCATCAGTTGTCTTGGGCAATGATGAGTTTTCCAACAGAACAATGAGCCTGCACTAAGTGTCAATGAATGGCTCTTATATTACGCACCCATACAATTAAATACACCGTCGCAGAGTCCGGACTAAATTCTGATAGAGGATGTTTGAGAGAGAATCGAAAACTCTAGTTTTATAATGAAAAAATTGTTTTTACGCGTGAACTACATGTAGACTTCTGTCTTAACAAAACAAAGAGACAAATTCGCCTTGACACTAGATGGCGAGACAGAACTCGCCAGAAAATTCGAGTTGCCATATTTAGAAATTACGATAGTTATTAAGCACACACCTTGAAGGCCATCTGCAGGCTGGAATATAAAGAGCATCCGTACGGCCCCTGTCTGGCATTCGACAGCAGAGAAGTCATAGATTTCAATCCAACGATCCTCTCCATGCCCCTTGATTCCATGTCATCAGGAGTCGTAATTGAAAAGAGATACATTGTGGTGCTGTCAGAGGCTCAATTGTAGTAAAATCCTGAAAATAAGCTCGGCAAATACTGTCTGCGCACTTTCGCGGATGTCTCTAGGACCGAACACGGTTCCGGCTCTGGTGTTTACGTGGAATCCAGCGGTATAAAACTACACTTTGCTCTTGGAATGTACACATATGTGTTTCAAACGGAGGTGTATGCTATTGAAGAAGCACTTTCTACTATGTTGTGGAAAACAAATAAACAGGCAAATTTTTATTGGTCTGCAGTGACAGCAAAGCTGCGCCCATGGCCTTAGACAGCTCTCCAACTACTTCAAGGGTAGTTGAGTCCTGTTAATCAAGGCTGAATTATGTCGGTAAACATAATATCCATTCCTGACTTAATATGGGTCCTGAAACAAGTGGATACCTCTGACTCCTTAGTCAGAATGGGCTCTGTGGACAATTTCTTTGGCCCGGAGTCCGTTCTGCTATTCCCTTCTGTAGTCATCAAAGCCACGATTAGCAAACGATTTGCGTCAATCCTCAAGCGAGCTTGGCAGGCTGAGAGAGGCTGCAGATGGACCAAACTGATGTTACCAGTCATGTCCGGCGGACTGTCACGAATCCTCCTGTCATTAAGCAGAAGGGACTGTAGGCACCTGGTTGGACTGATGACGGGCCACTTTCTATGGGCGAAGCAGTGAACATCTCAGACAGTGCACTTTGTCCATCATGTGGAGAGGAGGATGAGACGGCGAATCACTTTCTGTGCGTCTTCCCCGCCTTCGCGCGAATCAGGCTTGAGGTCTTTGGCAATGATGTGTTAAGAAGCGATCACCTTGGCTCCTTGGCATCACAAAATCTACTTAGATTTCTTCAGAGATCAGGTAGATTTGAAGAAAATTAAAAAAGGGAACCCGAATGCAATACAATGGACTTAATGTTGTCTGAGTGCTGTACTTGTTAGTTGTCGCGACAAAGAAAAAAAAGCACACGTATAAAAGAAAAATGCTAGAGCATAGGGTATTCAGTCTGAAGTTAAGAGCGTGAACGCTTAAACGAAAAGTAATAAAGCAAGCAAGTTGTGTTGGCATTAGTTTGTGACTTTTTATTTAACAATCAAATGATCACACTAAGAGGAATTATTTGATATGTATTATTAGGATAAAAACGTACAAAATTCGTAACAATATATTACAAATATGAACTAAATCGGACCATAAATATGATTTTTAGTAACAACTCAATCTTACGTGACCCAGTGTTTTGGAAAAGTATTCCTCTTCACGTTATCAATACGTATTTCCAATAGGAACCGAGTCTGACTTTAAATATGTTTATTAGTTATAACCCGATTCCAGCACTATCTGGCATGAAATTTCTTTCATACAAACCTTGTACTTGTAACCATAATCCGTCCTAAAGTTTTAAGTTTATGTACATTACTATACTTAAGCCAAAGTTGTCGAATTTCACATCGAACATGATATTAGAGAAAATCGTGCAACACAGAGGTTGTGCTTGCAACTCGAACTAACCCTATATAAAGACAAGACGGCGCTACGTGCCACACAGACTACGAAACCATTGATATTTTACGAGAAAAGTTCCCGGACCGTGTTATCTCTCGAAGAGGTGATCACAATTGGCCAACCAGATCTTGTGATTTAACATCTTGTGACTTTTTTCTTTGGGGCCACTTGAAAGAGAAGGTCTACGTCAACAGCCCAGGGTCGATTCAAGACTTCAAGACGTGAGGCTATCGAGGACATATGGCAGCCACTTTGCAATTCGGTGAAGGAAAATTTCATGAAAAGGATATTGTGCTGTAAGCGTGGTCGTGGTGGTCATTTGCCTGGTATTATTTTCCACTATTAACGGCTCCCTACAACTAAGTTTACTAGTGAGAAATTCATATATATTTCTATTGTTTGATCTTATTGTCTCTATAGCGGAGTGGTAGTCGTACTATTAATGAAAACCTCTTTTTGTGATAAATGCAATAAATTAAAGTGCGTATGCATGAATTTTTTGTTTTCTTGGTTATCCAACTGAGTATTCCGATCTGTTCCGATACGGTTAATTTTTAAATTTAAGTTTATATTTGAATGTAAATAACTTATTTCATGGACAATGCAAATCTATTTCATATACGAGGTTTGTTAAAAAAATAAGGTGAATTTTAAAATTTCGCCGGCTACAAACATTCGACTTTTTGTTTGTTGGTACACTCGTGTCACGGTTTTAGCAATACACCATCTTTAGTTTGTTTATGAGAGACATAAATAAGACAAGTGTTTTGCGTGTTCGGCGATCTCTTGCTATCAAAAAATGGATCAAAGAATTTGAATAAAATTTTGTGTAAAAAATGGAATTAAGTTCTCAAAAACACTTGAAATGTTGACAGTGAGATACGGTGGAGTACTCTAAGTCAAAAAAATGTTTACAAGTGTACAAGCTTTTCACAGAAGGTCGAGAAGATGTGAATGTCGACGTTCGCTCTGGACGCCCGAACACATCAACAACCGAAGAAAATGTTGAGAAAGTGAAGAAAATTGTTATGGAGAATCGTCGAATCACAATTAGAGAAGTTGCTGAGGATGTCGGCATATCGGTTGGCTGATGCCATGCAATCTTTTCGGGAATTTGGGCAAAAATAATCTAAAGTGAAATGTAGGTAGCCCGCGAAATTTGAAAATTCTCCTTATTTTTTTAACAAACCTCGTATGTACAGTAGGTTCTGTTTTTATGCGGCTTTTCTTATGCGGTTTTGAAATAGTGCGGTTTTTTTTTAAATTACAAAATGCATGTTGACCTATCGGGAATTGTACATATAAACAAGAATCTAAACCAGCTAAGCAAAAAGTCATCACAGATTACATCAGAAATGCTAACCCTACAAGTATGGAAGATATATAAAGATATAATTTTCAAAGATAATATACAATATTTTGTTTATGCGATTTTATTTAATTATTTCAGATTCATGCGGTCTATGGAACGTATCTATAGTAATAATATGGGACTAGTGCCCTTTTTTATGCGATTTTATTACATTATTTCAGATTTATGCGGTTTTAGCATTTGAAACGTATCTATAGTTTTACTATAGAACTAGTAGCTTTTTTTATGCTGTTTTTTTTATGCTGTTTCTTGCGGAACGTATCTACCGCATAAAAACAGAACCTACTGTATATATTTTTATTTATTTTGTTTATTTGTCTTTAAGTGGATATTTTCTTACAGACTATGTGAAGTTGATGTAAAATAGTTCAGTAATTACTAAGAACTACTTACTACTTAGTTGACTAAGATGCCATACGGCCATGTAAAATCAGCACCAGAGTAATTGGAAAAACCTGACACAGAAATCGGAGCATTCACCCTGTTATTGTTTCTCGAGAACTGTCGAAGTTTCTTATTAGGAATTGTTTTAATTGTTTAAATTGAATTTTACCTAAAAGGTCAAGACAATAAATAGTTCCAGAAATGATACGAATAATAAATGAGCACGATGAGTCTGCTATCAAGTGGTTTTAAGTCAGTAGATCTACATATATATCTATCAATTGGTTTTAACATCGAGAGCGGTACGATGGTAAAGGATCAGAAAAGTTTAAAGGTAGTAGCGCAAAACGAAGAAAAACTTTCTGAACTCACTCAATCCGATTCGAGAGACCTATTTAGTACGGTCTCTAAATAACAGCGGCATACTCTAATCTTGATCTAACAAAAGCACAATATAATGTTTTGAGAGTGTGTGGGCTAGTAAATGCAGAACAATTTCGACGTACAAATGCTGTCTTATGACATAGTTAACGTGGCCAGTGAAATTTAGCTTAGAGTCGATTATAACGCATAAGTCTTTAAGTTCTTCAATGGATTGCAGAGGTGAGCCAGCAATTCTATACGAAGTATGTAAAGCATTCGCTTATATTTAGTGACAAACAATTTAAATAACACCAGTTCCGGACATTGTGTAAGTCTAATTGCAACTTTTCAGAGTCACTAACACTGTTAATCACCGTTAATATTTTAAAATCATGAGCATACAATAGATGTTCAGGAAATGAAAAGCATGAAGCATATCGTTAATAAAGAGAATGAAAAGGAGGGGTCCTAGAATACTTCCCTGTGGGACACCAGAGGACGCATAAAAGGCACGGGATGTCGTATTATCAACGGCTACAACGCAGTTGGACAAATATGATTTGATCCACAACAAAAAAGTAGAGTGTATACCCAATGACGCAAGCTTCGACAAGAGTATTCGGTGTGATACTCGTACTTTGTCAATCGTTTTAGAGAAGTCTGTATAAATTTTATCAACTTGAGAGTTGTTCTAGAAGGCTGAAATGCAGTAATCATTGAAAACAGACAAATTAGTGACAGTAGAGAGGCTTGCAACGAAACCATGCTGGTTGGTAGATATTCGGCCTTTCACAGCAAAATATAATTTATCATTCGCAGATATCTCAACAAGTTTTGAGATAAACGATAGCTTCGAAATCGGTCTGTAGATATCTGTAAATATAGAGGTAACTGATGTTAATTTCCAGTCATCAACAAAGATACCAGAGCAAACGATCTATCAAATATAGTTTTAAGAGGCTCAGCAAGACACAAGCAAGATGGTCGAGAGGCCATCCGAGCTAGTTTTCTATGTGGGCCAGAGCTTCATAATACCCTTGACGACATTGTGCAAGTCGGTTTGCATCTTTTCAGTCACTAACACTGTTAATCACCGCAAATATTTTAAGATCATCAGCATACAACAAGTGTTCAGCAAAAGAAAAGCAAGAACCAATATCGTTAATAAAGAATATAATGAAAAGGGGTCCTAGAATACTTCCCTGTGGGACACCAGAGGACGCAATAAATGCACAGGATGTCGTATTATCAACGGCTACAACGCAGTGCCTCTTGGACAAATATGATTTGATCCACGACAAAAACGTGGAGTGTATACCCAATGATGCAAGCTTCGACAAGAGTATTCGGTGCGATACTTTGTCAAACGTTTTAGAGAAGTCTATATAAATTGTATCAACTTGAGATCTGTTCTGGAAGGCTGAAATGCAGTTATCATTGAAAATAGACAAATTAGTGACAGTGAAGCGACTTCCAACGAAACCATGCTAGTTGGTAGATATTAGGCCTTTGGCAGCAAAATATAACTTATCATTCACTGTTATCTCAAAAAGTTTTAAGAGAGACGAAAGCTTCGAAACCGGCCAGTAATTGCCAACATCGTTTTTATTTCAACTCTTAAATATAGGCCTAACGGAAGTAAATTTCCAGTCGTCAACAAAGATACCGGAGGACAACGATTATTAAATATAATTGTAAGAGGCTCAGCGAGACACAAGCAGCTCTTCAGCAAGATGCCCGAAAGGCCATCCGAGTCAGTTTTCGATGTAGGCTTGAGCTTCATAATACCCTTGACGACATCAGTAACAGATAGGTGCAATGACCCAAAATTAACAGGTGAAAAGCTATTAGAGGGAAACTAGAATCGAAGTTAAAGTCAAGCTCAAAATTAGAGCAAAAAAAGCCAGCAAATAAATTGGCAGATTCTATACCAGAATTTGCATATTTACTGTTGTCAAAAACATTGTTTGGCACCGTCGAGCAAGATTTTTTTTAATTGATGAATTGCCAAAAGGCCTTCGAGTTCGAAATAGTATTGTTTTCGAAATTCAGGTTGTAATTTCTGTATAAGAACTTGTTCAAACGATTAAATTCTTTTAAATGGCCCTGAAATTTAGAGTAATGCACTGTATAAAGTTTGAAAACTTGTTTTTTAGATTCTTTAGATGCCTAAGCCGTTTGGTATGCCAATGTGTCTTATATACTTTCTAATGATAAATAGAAATATGCTTCAAACACAGCTCAGAAACCTTAGTCTTAAAGAAATGAAAATACATCATTGTCATGGTAGGCATTATTCCAGTCAATACTTAATAGAATTTATTTAAAAATCGCATGAGTTGTATTTGGATTTGATGTTAGACTCATCATAAACCTCAAAAAATTCATAAAATTCCAACTCAAGAGAAAGAGGAACACGATGTTTATCAGTTAAAGATATGGGAGCAATACCTTCCGACAAAGTTTAGTTGATGTTATTGAAATAAACACTAGATCAGGATGCTATTAAGGCTATTATAAAAACCATTAATTTGTGATAAATCAATGCTTAAAAAATTATCAATGACATGAATTTCGGCTGATGAATTTACTTTAGAAGCCATAAAAGCAGCCGAGTTTCTAAGTGGGGACCAACTCAAGCGACATAAATTCAAATCACCGAGGACACAAAGATCACTGTCACCAGCGATGCTTGATGCTAATGACACAACATTTTCAGCGTGTGCAATATATAAACAATCTGGTCTATTCGGCGGAATGTAGGATGCACACGTAAACGGTTCCAAATGAGCCATAAACACGCACACAAAGCTGATCGATGAGTGTTTTTTTTTTTCGGAGCTGGCAAAATGCATTGAAAGCCGAAAAGTGTGAGACTTGTCTTTCGACTCACTCACTTAGGCATTAATTCATGGGAAGGGATGCGGCGTATTGCCTCTTTATGAAACTCTGCGTTGTTGTTCAGCGCGGCGCAATTCGGTAATTACTATTTTTGCCATACCTACTGACAGCGGGCCAATGTTCTTCTAAGTCAAGCATGATATCTACTAGGTTACTTATTATTATTGGCTTCTCAACCTTATTACCCAAATCTTCGGTTTCCAGCTCAAAACGAGAGCAGAAAAAGAAAACCTGCTCTGCATCTTCAACTAGACTGTCACAAAAGGTGTAGTACGAGTCGTCTTTATGCCTAAATCTATGCAGATAAGGTTTAAAGCATCCATGTCAACTAAGAACTTGGGTCAGGTAGAAATATATCTGTTCATGTTTTCGATTTATCTATTCGGTGATATTCGGAAATAATCATCGAGTTTCTCCGTTTCTCCTGCCACGTACGGATGCTTCTCTCCCGTTAAGCCTTTCGGTTAATCAGCTGTGCTGGATCCGCTCAGTGTTTTTTGATTTCGGCGAATTCGAATGCAGTCAGCTTAACCGATAGCATACCCGCGAGGACTAATACAGCATCCTACGATACTATACAGAATGCGTAACGTACCGGTATACCGTTATAATGCCTTTCATGCATGAGCCTGTTTCTTCGTCCCAGGCTGGTACAGCATATAGCAAGATAGACGATGACACACTGCTAAGTAGTATCCTAGAAGCCTGCCTAGGGCCTCTCGTATTCATCATGATACGTGTCAATGCAGTTACGGCCTTTGTTGCTTTATCGCTGGCGTATGTTAGGTGCTACTAAAGCTCAACCCGTGGTCAGTAATTACCCAAGATATTTGATGTACAGCTGAGACTTGTACGCGGTCACCCACTGTGAGATTTGCTGTCTCAACTATTTTCCTGCTATTCGTAAGAACTGCTTCTGTTTTATGGTTTCCAAGTCATAAATCACTATTGCGCAGCCAATCTTTTGTGATTTCGACCGCTTGGTTGCAGATTGCTTAAGGAGTTTAGCAGCGACAACGATTGCAATGTCACCAGCAAACCCTATGACGTGGGATAATGGAGGCAGTTTGAGACGCAAGACTCCGTCATACATTATATTCCAAAGAAGTGGGCCCAGCACTGACTCCTGTGGGACTCTTCCCGTTACTCTGTATCTTTTGATTCTTTCGTCGGTTTTATATTGCAGGGCTCTATTAGAGAAGTAGCTTGCAACCATTTTAGGAATATATAATATTCTGGGACACGAAAATTATACAGCGCATTTAGAATTTTGTCACAGTTAGCTGTATTCAAATGCATTTTTTACATCTAGCGTTGTCACTAGGCAATATCTATACTATAAAGGAGAATGTCTGTACGTTGTCCGCGCATCACTACGAAGCGACAACACCAAATGACCTAAAAATTTGTATACATTCATATTTTCACCGAATGAAGGTTATAGGCATGTTTTTATGATGGAACTCCCTTCCCACAGTCCCAAGCCGCGCCACCACTCTCATTCGTCAGTAATAATCAAGTATTTGCTTAAATTTAATCTAAAAAATCTTAGTTTTTCTTATTTCGCACTATTTATAGTACACTCTAGACTTCATAATCCGCATAAGCTGTTCAACTATGACCCAAATACAAAGTTCAAAAACGATTTGAGATAGAAAATTAATAAAAATAATTTTGCTTGATATTTTTCTGATTGGTTGTTTTGATTTTATTCAACGAGGCATAGCAACGGATGCCGGGTATTGTAATATTATGGTTATTAATAAAAAATTATTTTCTATGAAATTATTGTTTGTAATTATTTTATATACATACATATCCTAAATCCCTCAAAACTACTCCTACGCGAGCGAGGCCGCGGGTTAAAGCTAGTTGTTTATATCCGTAGAACCAGCGAGAATCCTCGATCGCTTTGTGAGTCATTCGCTTTACCGCTATAACAGCATCTATGGGCGAGTGTGGTTTAGGGAAACCATATTGATGCAGCGACAACCCTCCAGCATTATCAATAGTAGCTTCATGATCAGCCCTTCTAATATTTTGCCTGCCGTATCCAGGAAGCCAAGTGGACCGTAGTCGGAGAGATCGTCCATCGGCTTAGACCCTTTTTTGTATTAGCACAATTTTTTGCAGACTCTACTCTTTCGGGAATGTACATTCCTCTAAGCAAGAGTTGTAAAAATCTATAAAGATTTTTGGGTGCGTTTGGATTGCCAACTTAAGGGCTTCATTCTTGATCGCATCGGGTTCGAAGGCCTTAATATTTTTAATCTGTTTGCAAATAGGCAACATTTCATCATTGTCTGTTTAACACCGATTTTCATCGATTTCACTCAGTTGCCTTCCTATTGGCGGAACAATGTTTCGACCAGGTTGTGCAGGATGACCGGGCATATCGTGGGCAGCGGTTAAAAGCTTTTGTTTTTTTCATCACAATCTGATATGCAAATCCCAATGGATTGTTGTCAGCATAATTGCATATTTTTGAAAGCACATGCTTTTGATTTAATGTTTTAGCGTTTTTCTTTTTTCCTTAAGTATGTTTCCTTCACAACATTCTTCGCGTGCAGCGAAGATTTCTTTCGTCCACCAGTAAACGGGCTCTCTGTGGTATTTATTTACTCATAGCTGTGTCACATGCTTTAGTGAGATGCGTCATGTCTTCATTTATCTTTTTAGACGCATTTCTAGTGAGCGTAAGGTTTGCCATCATTATCTTGAATACTTCAGGGTCCAAAGGTCTAACTCGGTATCTCACATCGTAAGTGTTAGGTCATCTAGGCCTATCATGTTTGTTTATGACGAAATGGTCACTACCAGTGTAATGCTGGTCATTTCGTGCTAGTTACGAGGCTGGAGCTAACAAATGTGAGGTGGATTATTATTAACCTATTCTCTGGTTTTTGGAATGCTTCCTGGTTCCTAGCATTCATAAGCGTTATATCAAGCATAACGAACGCTTCCAGAAGGGTGGTTCGGGAGCATCCCTAATTCATGTAGTTAGCGGTCGCCTTCGCCTAACTCATTTAACGGTAGACCCAAGAAAAGTGCTGTTTTGACAGGTTGGGTACAGAGAGAAAGGGATGTTAGGTGAGAAGGTTTGATGGGGCATGTGCGGGGTGGTTAGTATCATGCGGCGTGCCTTCACATACTGAACATATGTTGAGTATGTTGGGGTCGATTCTGGATAGGTGGAAATTTAGTCTACTACAGTATCCAGAACGCAATTGGGCAAAAGTTGCGTGGGTCTCTCTGGGTATCTGAAGCTCTCCATCTACAACAGGTAGTGGTTGGACTTCGATAGCGGTATTCAGAGGTCGGGAGTTTAGGAAGGTGGTAAGTGTCTCCCGATAAATGTCGTTAAGTGTCAGTCTGTATACAGTCCGGTACAATAGTTGTAAGTGCGTTTTGTCCTGGATCTCGTCCTCGTCGTTCACTTTAGAACACAGGCCATCGATGTCATTGCAAGGCCCCATTATCGAACAATCGTCAGCATAGGAGACCAGGGAGACTCCCTCTGGTGGTTGGAAGAGGTTCGATGTGTAGAAGTTGAAAAGCAAGGGAGATACGACACTACATTCTGGAACATCTTGCTCTGCCCTCCTCTGTTTTGAGTTTTAGTCTCGAAAGAAGACGGACGAGTGCCGACCACTCAAATAGATCGCGAACCATCTCTTCAGCCCTAGCGGGAGGGTCGACTTTATACATTTATCAGCATAGAGTATCAAAAGCCTTCTTCATGTCCAGCGCTACTAGGACAGTCTTCTCGCAGGGGCGGGACAGCTTTAACCGCTTCATTGATTTTCACGGTGTTTGGATCAGATGAACGTTCGAGCACCACTAGCAAGTCTCCACTTGCAGTTTCTTATCACCATGCATTTTCTGATTGAGCTTCTGTAAAAATGGCTCTGTTTTCACACGTTTCAAAAAGTCCACATATTTACACTTTGTGGCTAAGCAATCTTAAATGCTCTTTAATACAATAAAAATGGTTTCATTCATTAACGCAAGCGCAATTTTTGAAAGCAAGGCTCGTTCATTCATAAAACGAGCTCACCACACCTTCTCTCACGCTCCCGAGCTGTCCATAAGCCTTTTTTTCTTGAGGAAAACAAAAATATTTGGTGAACCGTGAATTTTGGTCGTAGCACGTGCCCGCATTTTCATATACATAGGTTTTCTATGAGCCCCACAGAATGGTCGTAGCGAATTGTACCTAACTGTTTCAGCTGCTTTGAGTTAAGTGTGCGTAGAATTATACACTATGATGTAAACAAAGGCTGCCATTAACGTAAAACCAGTTTACATCTTTGACATTTCGTACTATTAAACATTTGATGTCCATTCATTTTTGTTCTTTCATAGAAATAAATACCTAATTAAGATATATGTATATAAAAAATGCACGCAATATGTAAAGGATTTTCCAATAAGAGACGTTATTTTGATAAAATATCAATCGTTTCATGCTTGTGTGGCACGTAGCGCCATCTTGTTGAAAATAAACGTTCTCCAGATCAATACCATCCAATTTCCGCCATAAAAATCGTTAATCATCTCTCGATAGTGCAATCCATTCACCGTAACTGTTGCCCCAGCTTCATTTTCGAAAAAGTGAGGTCCAATGACTCCGCCGGACCATAAACCGCACCAAACAATCACACGTTGAGGATAGAGAGGCTTTTGAACAATAACTCTTGGATTTTCTGAGCCCCAGATCCGACAATTTTGCTTGTTGATGAAGCCACCGAGGTGAAAATGGGCCTCATCACTCAAGATGATTTTTCCATGGAATTCCGGATTATTTTCATGCATTTCAACGACCCAATCAGCAAAGAAGCGACGTTGTTGATGATCGGCCGACTTTTGTGTTAACTGGACTTTATAAGTCTTAAGACCGAAATCTTTAGGCAAAATGCGGTGTAATCACTTTTGTGGAATGCCTAATTCCAAAGAACGACGAGGAATGGGCAAACCTGGGTTTTCTTCAACACTTTCGGCTACAGCAGCAATATTTTCGGCTGTTCTTGAGCGACGTGCACTGGTTTTATTCTTTACATCACTAACTTTTCTCAACAGCTCGAATTTTTTCACCAATATCTGTATTGCGGTCCGACAAGGTGCTTCACGATGACCCAAAAATGTTCGAGTTTGACGAACCGTCTCTGCCAAATTTTCACCATTTTTATAGTGAATTTTTATAATTTCAGTGCATTGTTTAAGCGTGTATCGTTCCATTTTTATTACTAGTTACTACTAGTCAAATATCAAAAATGACAGCTTTAAAAGTGACATCTACCGAAATAGCGGGCTATTCAAAGTAACACCTGTTATTGGAAAACCTTTTATTACAGTCATAAATTTAGTAATTTACTTTGAAAAAAGACGGCTGTTTTCTATAGTGTCTGTAGTGTACCTATGTTTACCTATACATTTTTCTTTTGACAACGTGTGCTCTTTTTCTGTGTGCCCGGCACGGCACTTGCTTGGCTGACTCGCACAGTGCTTTCTGGCACCCCA
This sequence comes from Anastrepha obliqua, assembly GCF_027943255.1. Taxonomy (NCBI): domain Eukaryota; kingdom Metazoa; phylum Arthropoda; class Insecta; order Diptera; family Tephritidae; genus Anastrepha; species Anastrepha obliqua. Next base: position 2,948,639 of record NW_026562178.1, on the reverse strand, counting down.
CATAAAAAATAATTTTTGTCCGAGGTTGTCTTGTATGCTTTTACTTACTTAATGGTTAAACTAAGAGGGAAAAAGTAAAGTACCATTGATTGCAAAACTCTTCGCTAACTTTTGTTACTAAGTATTCACTTATATGTATAACAAAGGTAATTTGTGTTGGAACCATATCACGGCCAAGTGAGAATATTGATTAAGAAAAATTTCATTTAACTTGGTTACAGAAACCCTTTCAATCGAGTATTCGTATTAAAATGGAATGGGAAATGTCAGTTGACTACTACGCTTGTCGACTAATTCAACTCATTTTTAAGACAAAAAACAGGTGAGAGAATTAACTAGATCAATAACAGTTACAGAAACGGGGAACTGAAGTAGTTAGCGCTCACCATGAAACCAATTGAATTTATACGCATGGAAGCGTGACCGGCAATATTCAAACTTAGAGTTCTGTTATAAAAAGAAACTTAAAACTGCAAGCAGATCTCAGATTCTGGAGCACATTGAAAATATCACTACTCTCATTATCACACGTGGAAAAAAGTCTTGCACGGGCTAAGGCAAATTCATAACAAAATTGGGAAAACGTAATATTCACGGATGAATCTTCCTTTTGGGCGAATAGTTGCATACGTTGGTCCTGGTGTACTGCTGATAATCGACAACTTCAACGAACCGTTGGGCATCCTACAAACCATCATAATTTGATTTATCCGTATATGTGCAGCATATTTCTTTATTAAAAATCGTAGATTCCATATTTAAGCCCTCTGATTCTATGATTGTTTTGGATGACTGGTGAGATGCCAGTACTTATATTTTCACTCAAACATGTTGTGTGACTCATTGAATGAACGTACTTTTACTTAGGCAATATGCGCTTGAGCTTAATATATTGTACAATACAATATTTTAGGCTCTTCATCGTCACCGCAATTAACGAATCATGCCGTCATTGGCGCACGTATTTTGTTTTTGAATCGGCTATAAAAAAACTAATAAATATTTTTTCGAACTTTTTATTTTATTTTGAAGATTGAACATTGTCATTTATGAATGAAAAATAATATCGTTCAAATGACTGCCACGACTGGCTTTACAGTAGGCCATTCGATCAACTCAATTTTTAAGCACATTTTCGATTCTGTGGGCTCCAATTTCATGAATGGCAACTTCGATTTCATGTTTTAAAGGATCAATCGTCTCTGGATGGTTCGCATAACATTTGTCCTTAACGGTTCCCCACAAAAAAAAGTCCAACGAGTTTAATCACAGCTCCGAGGCGGCCAATTGATATGTTCATTGTATGTTAGGACATCAACTCTGCGTATGTACATACATATTTAAATGATATTGACAATCAAATATGTAAACAGAGTGACACAACAAATTGATCTATGTCAAGGAAGCACAATTATGAAATTAATTTTGGCTGTTACGTCTCGGGATTTTCTCAGCATAATTGCGAAGTAACATGAGCAGTGGCTGCGTTAGTTTTTTCGTGTATCACCGATGCAGTCTAGATTTTTGTTGACATCTGTTGTAAGAAAACTGCTGTCATAACCCCTGTTACGTCAGCAAATCAGGACGATATTGTTACGTTATTTTCCAAACAAATTGCTCATAATAATTCCTCTGATTCGATGTCTAGATTGTAGCTTTTGTGAATCTCTTGATTATTTTTCGTTTATCCTGCACTGTTCAAAGAGATGTGTTGCTTGTTGGGAATTAAGAAAACACGTACAACACCCTAGCACCCCCAATCAGAATGCGCGAGGATTACAACTGAGGGAACAGAGAAGTTAGTAAACTCAATGCCAAGATTGAAAGAAGTCCTAAAACATCGGGGCTATGCAACAAAATATTAAGTCCCGTTTTTGTATATTAAATATTTATAAAGGTTTTTCCATATGTGCTAAAACTGTACGCAGACTTTCTGGTTGCTATATTTACATCTTGCTGCAATTACGTACCGTTATGTAAAAAATTAAGAAATATTGTTATTTTTATTTATAAATGAAATATGTTTTCAACTACAAATTTGCCTTTAGGCAATGCTTGCTTTGCAACAGAATTTTGAATTATTATGTAACTTTTTTATTTTAAAAGTTAAACGGGCATATTTTATGCCACTTTATGACTCTTTTTTGATATGCAAAGTTTTTACTTCACTTGCCATTATATAATGAATGGCAGTTGTCCGCGAGAAACTGAGTATTGAGCATGTATAAAATAGCTGTGTGAAAAGTGTAAACTTTTAAGTATTTGTTCGCTGGTAATTTATATAAAGAAAGTGATAAAAAAATTCAGGTAAGTTATTTCATGTATTTTCAATGATATTCAGTTGTCAAAAGTGTTAGCTTTATGTATACTTCATTAGGGTGACTTTTCAAAGTTTCAATGCCTAAAGGCACCAGCATGCAGTTACCATGTGAATACTCTTTTATAACGAACTTCTCTCTTTTGAAAATTTTAAAGTTAAAATGAGTGGTTGGAAAGAAAAAATGCAAAACAAGGTTTCAAGTTTGACTGAAAAAGAAATTGAGGAGTTTCTGAACACTATTGATGTTATAGATGAGGAAGGCAGTGATGACGTGGTCTCAACGGATGATGAAGATATAGATGACGGTATCAAATTGGTTGACAAATTCAGTTTTGGCTGTGGCGAACTGGGCATAAGTGTATCAGATCTAAATTTAACTTTGGTTATGCCTACAGCTTCCTTAGCCAGGGAAGAATCAAGGGTAAATTTACATGGTGACAGTACACCACCAGCTCCTCTAAAAAGGCCTAAGACGTGCGCAGGGGTCAGGAGTTATATATTCAGGACTTTTTGATGGAAATGTTGTCCAGATGCGACAGAAGGATGAGGAAATAAGCAAAATAGTGTGGAAAAAAAAAGCATGAAAGTTCATGAAGATCAAATCAAATTCCAATGCCCGGATATGTCTGGTTTCCTACAATTAACTACTCCATATAAGTGTTTTTGCTACTTTGCTGATGAACATTTTTTTTCTACTATTGTAAATGAAACGAACTTATACGCGAGGCAGAAACAGATGGATACATCTTTTGTATGTACGGCTAATGATATTCAGCGCTATATTGGAATACTTATTTTTATGTCAGTTTATAAATATCCAAGTGTTCGGTCATATTGGGGCCGACATGGTTTTGAGGCTATTCGTACAACAATGCCTGTAAACCGTTTCGAGGAGATAAATACATAGATTCATACACTTCGCTGATAATGCACAACGACCGGAAAAAAGCTCCGAGGATTATGACGTCATTTATAACGTGAGAAGGGTCATTGATCATTTCAATATAAAGTTTTCTTCTATTCCAATGCCTCAAAGATTATGCGTTGACGAACAAATGTGCGCAACCAAAATGACGAAAACAAGAATTATATTCCGGCGCTGGCGATAATAAAATGGAGGAAGAAGTTCCAGATTTAGGCGCCTCATCGAATGTGGTTGTAAGGTTATCAAAAAACATCCCGAATTTGCAAACCACATACTTTATTTTGACAATTTTTACACGTCGCTGGGCTTAGTACTTTATCTGAAAAGCAGGGGTATCCATAGCTTAATAACAATTCGCGCCAATCGTATCATGAATTGTAAACTGGCTACTGACTCTGATTTTAAGCAAAATAAGCGCGAGCGTGGTTATTCTGAAGAATTTGTTGGGTCAGCTTATGGAATCGATATATCAACGGTATTGTGGAATGATAACAGAAGCGTCCGTTTTACTTCAACTTACGTGGGTATACAACCACACGGATCCAGTACAGATACATGTTTTCAAAAATCTCGTCGATGGAATCGACGACAAAAATGTTACGAATACATTGATTGTCCACAAATTGTCCAAGACTATAATAAACACATGAGCGGTGTTGACCTGATAGATAGCCTAATTGGCCGATATAAGATCCGCATAAAGACCCAGAAGTGGACGACCCGTATTTTGTATCATTTGTTAGACATGACATTAGTTAATGCGTATATTCTTTACAATCGTATTAATTCATTGCAACACGAACTCTTGACTCTGGATGAATTTCGATGTGAAGTGGCAGAAGCTCTCACTAAAATAGGCCAGGATTCAGTCAAAGGCAGAGGAAGGCCAACAAACTCAAGCAAAGTGGAAAATTTTGTTGTCGGTAAAAAAAAGGTTATATGCCAATATCAGATGTACGTTTTGATAACGTTGGTCACTGGTGTCAATTTCGAGATCGGTCTGCAAAATTGCATTGTAAAAATAAACCTTGTAATTCGCAGACGCAATCTTATTGTGAAAGATGCGATATTCCATTATGTAATTTATGCAATTTCATACCAAGAAATAACTAATTCAAATACAAGTACATACATAAGTAAGTCAAACCAATTATATATAATTATATATACATATATATATATTTATAAATATATGTATTTATATATCTAATGTACATCTTAATGCAGGCAAAGATACAAACGAATTAAATTATTAAAAAAAATTAATAAAAAAAATATAACTGATCGATCAAAAACGAAAATATGTGTACTTATTTTGATACGGTACAATGATACTTTAACTGCATGGCAGTGCCTTTTGGCAAAAATTTCTTTTCCTAATTTTTGGCAAAACTGTAGGTAAAATATCAAAAGCGATGTCGGATTCGTATTCTCTGACGCTGAATTAAGAGAAAAAAATTTTTAAATTAAAAATTAAAAAAGTATGCACTAGAGGGTTAATCAATTGAAAAATATGTGTAAGGTCTTCTCGGACTTTATACGCTATGTGTATGAAGAGCATAAATAATGTTAAAATAATGACTGTGGACGCAAATGGTATTTTTAAGCACAAACATGAGCTAGAACTGTTGTTGCACAAGGAAAAAATTTATATTTGCTTAACACCACGTTCACGCCGGCGCATACCACTGGTGGCCTGCACTAGACTGTCTTATCGGGCCGTGTGTACCGTCCTTGGCCTGCACTAGACTGTCTTGTCGGGCGGTGCGTACCACCGGTGGCCCGCACTAAACTATCTCAGCGAGCGATGCGTGCCACTGGTGGTACACATTCTATTGTGATACTAGCATTGGGAATGAGATCCTAAGATAGATAACAATTTAGTTGGAGAGACCGATAACAACTTACATCGCGTAACAGATAACAATTGAGATAAAACTATAGTTAGGCACGTGTGCGCGAATAGCAAAGATTCATATTAAGTGCTGAAAATAAAGCAAGCCAGTGTGTTGCCATTAATGTGTGACTTTTATTTAACAATCCAGTGATCGAACTAAGATGATTTATTGTGAGACGTTTTTAGTTGGATAAAAACGTAGAAATTCGTTATGGTCAAATCCTCCTTTAGGAAGTGCGCCATTATAATAAAAAAATCAATAGATCAATACGAGGATGAAAAAGTAAGCTTGATAGCAACTTGCATAAAACTACCTGATTTTGAATTGGCAATAATAGCGCTATGCAGCCTTACTATATTAACATATAACCTAAAATCGGAAGACTACAAAAAACTACTTGGAAGATATAATGGCGGATATTTCAACGCAAAACACTTAAGCTGGGGCTTGCACTTAACAACGGCTAAAATATTTCAACAGAAAATCAAACCTACTGGCCCTCAGGCCTCAAAAAAATTCCCAATGTTATAGACTCCTTCGTGATCAAAAATTTTAGAGAAACTATCCGAAAAAAGAAAAGGAAAGAAAAAAAGGAGTGCTAATCTACAAGAGTGTCTTACAAGAAAACTTAATTGAACAGAAGCATAAAAACATTATCTTAAGAAACACTTTAAAAAACTTTTCAGCAGAAGAAGTAGACGATTTCTCGCTCAGGAAAGCGATGACATGCATGAAGCATCCAATCAAACAGCCCAGTGGCACCCAAACTTGGGCTAAAAGCGATACAGAGAAACATGACAAGTTTGCCAACTATCTGCAAAAAATCGTTCAATAACACTAAAAATAATAAGTTTCACTCTACCATCAACTGTACAAGAGTTCGTTGAAATAGAGCATTTCAGTATAGATGAAGCAGCTAATGAAATCTGCAAGTTAAAATCAATGAAGGGTCCAAGCTTTGTATTAGTCATCGTCGAAGTTTTGAAAAACATATCGAGGAAGACGCTAAGAAAATTGATCGTTGCAATGGAAAGTATCGGAAAACTAATGATATCTAAACCAGGAAAAAATTTAAATGAAGTAACGCCTTACCGGCCAATCGTCTTGCTTCCAGTAATGGGTAAACTCCTCGAAAACCTGTTCTCCGAACAATTGAAATCAATTATCACATTCAGAGACCTCATACCACCACATCAATTTGGCTTTCGCGAAAAGCTTCTATAATCGAGCACACACTCGTATATACATAGAATAGTCCATACAATAGAAGATGCGCTGGAAAATAATAAATTCTGTTCAGCAATTTTCATTGACGTTGCCCAGGCATTTGACAAAGTTCGGTAGGAAGGACTGCTTTATAAACTAAAAACCCTAATTCCATTGCAGTTCACTGACATTTTGAAATCGTACATATCAATTAGGTACTTCAGAGTAAAGCAGAAACGGGCGCTTGAGGAAATGAGACAAATATCGACCGGAGTACCACGTGGCAGTATACTCTAATCAGTACTGTACTTACTCTATACCTCACACCTGCCAGTTATATTTGCTGACGATACTGCATCTTAGCTGTTGGATTAACCGAAAGCGAATTCGTCATGAAATTGCAGAAATGCATTGAAAGTTGGAATATAAAATTTAATGAAACCAAATCAGTTCACGTGAATTTCATTAACATAACTTTTTTATATAAACCTGTTTATATCCTGTCAACGATAATGGCATAATGGAGCACATTCAAATCAGAGCTTTTGAACTTAATTTAAAAATGCAGAAGCTTCAAAGGTTCTTCTTCTTCTTAATTGGCGCGATAACCGCTTACGCGATTTTGGCCGAGTTTAACAAAGCGCGCCAGTCGTTTCTATCTCGTGCTAACCGGCGCCAGTTGGACACACCAAGTGAAGCCAAGTCCTTCTCCACCTTATCTTTCCAACGCAGAGGAGGCCTTCCTCTTCCTCTGCTACCACCAGCTGGTACCGCATCGAATACTTTCAAAGCCGGAGCGTTTGTATCCATTCGGACAACATGACCCAGCCAACGAAGCCGCTGGATCTTTATTCGCTGCGCTATGTCTATGTCGTCGTAGAGCTCATACAACTCATCGTTCCATCGTCTGCGATATTCGCCGTTGCCAACGTGCAAAGGTCCAAAAATCTTACGCAGAATCTTTCTCTCGAACACTCCTTCAAAGGTTAATTGGTAGAAATTCTGAGCTGTCAACTCAAAATAAGCTCCACATATACACCCAAGTGTAAAATAGGTATGGACCTATGGTCTTCAAATATGGGGATGTACGCACAGACAAACATTGATGTTATACAGCGTTTCCAAACTAAAGCAATCTGGGGTACGGGCGTATGACTGTATCTGTAAAAACTGTATCAGATTCAGTCAATCTCTTTTCCATGAAACAAGCTGAAAGGGTAAAAACGCACATTTATGCAGAAGTTTTCGTAATAAGTAATGAAGCAACTACAGCTTACAAGAAGATTTCGTACTAAGTAATGAAGCAACAACAACTTATAAGAAGATCAAAGAGAAAAAGTGGCAAGACATACAGCCCGGTTCACTTGGTTATAGGCTATAATTTTTATGGAAGAAAATGGTTATTAAAGCACACGTATTTGATCTAGTAAACTAAAACTGCTTCAGTTGTAATACTGTGCCGGATTTATTGGTTATAGATATGTCTGCCGCGGCTGTGAGATCAGTCCAATAAATCGATTTTTAGGCGCGTTGTACGCGCCGTCTTGTTGGAACCAAATTAGGTTGATGTCAAGCTGATTAATTTTTGGAAACAAAAAATCAGTCAGCATTGCTCGATAGCGCTCGCCACTTACCGTAACAGCATCTCCTTCCTCATTTCGAAAGATATAAGGACCGATGATGCCGCCAGCGTGTAAAACGCATGTTAAATGGACGAAGTGCTCTGTGAACTTCGCAAACAGTTTTTTTTCACAATTTGGAGGAGTTGTTTTAGCGTTAGATTCATGATGACTTGTCAAATCTTACTGAACAAAAAATGGAAACTCAGTTTGCCAATTTCATCTGTCGTGAAAGCGAATTTTCCAAATATTAACTACAAAATAAAAAACTTCACTTAATTTGAACATTTATCCCGAGAAATAGAGTACCACATATATTCCCTATTTGTGGCTCTGAAAGCTCCGATGATGCTCAATTTGGTTTAAGTATTGAGTAAGTAATAAGATAGAGTCACAACCACTAAATTTTTGGCGAACGGGCATATTGATGCGGTCGGTGGGGTGAAAAGAATAAGAAGGATATAACATGGTGACGAGTTGTAGAAGCGAGTAAATGTCTTTGCTCGTATCCACAAAAAGAATGAGACACGAATCAACTGCCGACTTGTTCTTGCCTAAGCACTGAGCAAGCGCACGGTAAACGTACATGCAGATGTACATATAAAATTTCCATGGATACATTTGTATGTACGCATAAATGTAGCATATTTGATGCCATGGCGACATTTTGATTTGCCAATTTTTTAGTTTTTACATAAAATATTGTTGCGAACGGGAAACTTCGCGAACCGACGGGTAACAAAAGCGAGCGAATGAGATACCAAAACGAAAACATAAATTTGCCTTGATGGCGACAGCAGATGGCAGGACAGAACTCGCCAGAAGAAACGATCTATCAGATATTAAAATTACGATAGTTATTAAGCACATAAGCAGAGAGGCATACGTTATTATTAGACGCCCTATGCTCCAACTAAAAGTTAGAGGATTTTATGTAATACATGTATGTATATGCATACATCCACAAATGTTAAAAAACATATATGCCCTTTATTCATTATTTGTTCAATGAAATTTGCCGTCCTCCAGTCCATATTTCAAATATTGTACTCACAAAAAACAAAATACCTTCACCTGGACCATACGACCGTATTTTGAATAAAAATAGTGAAACCTAAGTTCTGTTACTAGTCAAATTATGGATATGAAATTATAATACTTTTGAAGTGAAACTTCTTTAGCGGCGGTCTGATATTTGAACGAGAATGGAGAGTGAATTGGAAAAAATTTAACGTTTAGAGATTTCGTTACGCGAAAGAGAAAAAAAGATACAACGTAGATAGAAGGAGAAAGAGAGCTATATATTTTCTATACCTAAGACATAGGCTTCGTTGTAAGACAGAGTATACAGGTATATAACATAGAGAGAAAGAGAAGGAGAGCTATACATCATATACATCACCATATGAAACTGTGTTTGGGATTGGCGTACTGTACATGATAACAACGAATATATATGTGGCAGACGGCTTGGCAAATGGCGCAGTGGGCAAGTTAGTGCATCTCGAATTTGATGACAATGGAGAAGTCACCGTTGCATGGCTTGAATTTCCGGATTGCTCTTCTACAGGTCAAAAAATCAGAAAAAAAGTTGCTGGTCATGTTGCAGCACATAATATCAGTAAAACAGCGGTACCAATCGGACGACGCACATCAACAATCCCGCTTAACAACAACAAAACGATTAACGCTAAACGATCACATTTACCATTAGTTTTTGCTTGTGCGACGACCATTCAGAAGTCTCAGGGAAGCACGTATTCTGAAGTTGTTTACGAATATGATAAAAAACATTCACAATCATTAGTTTACGTTGCTTTATCTCGAGTCACTTGTATTGAAGGATTGTGGATTATAACGAACGAAAATGATTTTAGATTCTACCATGGTCGACGAGCATCAGTCAGTATGTCTCATTTACAAGATGAATTCCGGAGACTATCGTTAAATAGACTGGAAACTGCGGATAAACAAATAATCGATTTCATGACTCAGAGAAGAGGGCTATCTGTATATACTTTTAATTGGCTACGAGCACATTCTGCAGATTTAACAGACTCTGTCATCCGCAAATCGAGTATAGTACTTTTGTCCGAAACTTGGTTAAACGATAGCGAGGATATTGGTATACCAAATTTCAATTGCGTCATCAAATATAAGCGACTAAATGTTAGAGCTGGCGGTGTGGCAATCTACCACAATCAAGATAATAGCGTAAATATCGTCACAACAAACATGGAAATGACTGCAAGGCAGTCTCAGTCATATTCATCAACAGTCACACCAGTTGGCGATGTTTGCATTGCAGAATGTCAAACGCTGAATGGAAAAACTATTGTCATAGCCGCCATTTATATCTCACCGAACCAAAATCTTGATGACATAATGTATTTCATTCACCGCTCACTACTGGTTTACAGCCACGCAGGTGCAAATGCACTTGGAAGAGGCGAAGACAAAAATCCACTGATTCTCGGGGGAGATTTCAACGCAAATTTCGGATCCAATGATTCTTTGCCGTTGATTCAATTTCTTCGAGAAACATTCGGTTTGCAGATAAACAATAACCCTAAAGAATTAACAACAAAATCCGGAACTACACTAGATGCAATTTTCACACGTTATCTAGAAAATATTGAATCACGTACATACATTTCATATTTCAGCTATTACAAACCAATTACATCAATATTACCAATTGAACCACCAACAGATGATAGCATAATGCATATATAGTTAATAAAATCGAATTTTGGTTACACAAATTTTATACTGTTGTATTTCTTTTGAAATTATCCTTGTCTCCTTCTCTTCCTCTCTCGCTCTTTCTCTCTCTCACTCTCTCTCTCTCTTATTCACACTCATTCACACACAGAAGTTTCACTTCTACCACGTGTACGATGCTGCACATGATTTTTTTTTAAGAAGTTAGTTTCATTTAATCATGTAAATATTAAAAGAAAAATTTTATTTTCACTCGAAATGATCTCAATTTTATTTTACACAATCCTTCGAACCATTAGGTTATTAACCTACTGCAGCACGCTCGGTTTCCATGGATATTGACGTCGCTGCTTGAGCAATCTTTGACTCTCTCTAGACTCTCCAAATTTCTGTGAGGTCTTCGACAGGCCATGTTCTCCAATTCTGACTATAAACTATAGTCCGATGGATTCAGATCTGGACTTCCAGACGGCCAATCTTCTGTGGCTATGAACCCAGGAATATTGTTTTTTAGCCACTGCTGGGTGTTTTTTGCTTTATGGGCTGGAGCAGAATCTTGCTTGAAGATCCAACGCTCTGCATTGAAGAGAGTGCTGCTCTATTGTTTCACCACGTCTTCTAAGATATCCTCCTGGTACACTTTTGCCACGGTCTTATCCCCTTTTCCGCAGAAATGAAGAGATGTAACGCCTCTACAAGACACTCCCCACCAAACCATTACGGAGGATGGATGGTGGCCACGTTAAACCTTTGGAACAACATTTTTAGAAGTTTTAGCATAGATTCTGTCGTTTTGCTTATTAAGAATTTCTTCAACAGTGAAAATTTTCTCATCTGTAAAAATAATATGTTCATGCCCGTTGACCGCGTGCCACCGAAGAAGCTGTTTGCATCTGTCAAGTCTAATTTTCATCAAGCGCATTGTCAAAAGATTACCAGTTGTGCGACAGAAGACTTTCATGTGGAGATCATCTCTAAGTAGTTTTGACATGGATCTGGTCGATACATTAATTTCCCTGGACATGATTTTCTGCTTATTAAGGGCATTTTTGTGAATTATTTCTCGAGCGGCTTTTATGGCTGCACTGGTTCGAATCACGCAAGGACGATCACTTCTTTTTCTGTCTGTCACTTCAGACGTTTGAAGAAAACGATTGATCGTGCGGTAAACAACATTCTCGAATTATTAACTTTTTTCAACCATTCGTAAATCTCAACTGAACTTTTACCACGCTTATGTAATGCAATCACTGCAATGCAATTTTCCTTAGCTCCCCACTCCATTGTTAACAAGTCAAATTTGCCACTAAACTGAGTATAATTTATGAGTAGACAATGCATACGAACAAAAGCAAAAATAACGTAACTTTTTTCTGCGCATTTACTCTCCTCGTATACATTGATCAAATTGTCAAAGAATTAATGGCAAACTAAATATGTATGCACTTCTTTAATGTATGTAAATATGTATGTCTTCTAAGTGCGTGACAGTGGTAGCGAATGGTGATTGTTTTAACTGCTGTGGGTCAAGTGCGCGCAGAATCCTGCCCTAAAGATGTAAAAAAGCCAGCGTTAGATTATAACACACATTTTACTATTTTACTATCGAAAATTTCGAATGGATTCCTTTTCTTCTTTCATAGTAGATAAATACTTACATAATATACTATACATACATATGTATATCTTGACGTTTGAGATTACCTAATTAATAAAAGAGTAGTACAAAATAAAGATTATAGCCGAGAAGTTGGAAATGTACTTTGAAACAACACTGTTTTTGTTTTTTTTCTTGCTGTAGTGTCTATGTTTACATATATATTTTTCTTATAGCAATGAATTCGAGCATTATTAGCGAACCGTGTTATTTCTTTGTGCTTTTTGAGTAGGTTCAAATCAAGAATGTTTCATAAAAAAAAAATTGTAATCCTCATTTTAGACTTAACTTTATCGCAAGTATAAAAGCTATAAAAAACCAAAAACCGAACCCGATTATCAAGGAATCAGCGTAGTCTAGCCCACTAAGGAAAATTTGATTAGCAAAATTCATCCATTTACCAATATTTGGCCACTGTTTATATAGAGCCGCAACACTCTGTATGTGTATGTATGCATGTTATGTTCCTTATTTTCAAAAGATAAATATGTTTACATATTCAATGGGTACTTATAAAGTACAACGTACGACTATAACATTGATATGTTGTCAGTCGGAATAATTTAAAATAAGAATTGTATATGATGGCACATTTTCTGCATTTTTAATTCAATACATTATTAAAAGGTCTCGCATTTAGGTAAAGAATATAGTCCGGGAGCCAGGGGTCGATTTTGGACTGCGTTCTTATACCGTTAAATTCTTGACTATACTTGTGATCTAGCTTTCATGAATAACGAAAGTGAACGTCAGCTGGCGCACCCGCGGTGGGTGTGATTGTGGGAGGGTAAGAAACGTGTCGAAAAATTTTATACCGGCTGAAATTTTTTTCATGTATTGTTGACATTTAGTAGAATAAAAAAATAGTCAGCTGCGCGGTAAAGGGGGGCAAACACGTCAGCTGAACAGGTGAACTTGTAAAATAAATTAAAAAGTAAAACAATTGTATGCCGATTGAAATTTTTTTACATAATTTTGGACACATATGAAAATATAATAATGATGGTCAGCTGCGTTTATAGCGGTGGAAAGACCGTCAGCCGAAGCAAGAATGTATCATTGCGTTCATACATCTCGGCGGCGCGCGGAATTTTCAATGCTTCGACTGACGTCTTTTCCCCCAACGGACAATCAGCTGACAATTATTTTTACATTTTAATTTATTAATACTATAATATTTGAAAATTTCAAGCGGTCTTTTATCAATTTACCAGAGATATGTTCAAGTAACGTGACAAAATTATATCATGTTTCATATTAATATAGAATATTCGGTTCATTTCATCATATTTAAATTAATTTATTATAAAAATATAACATTCTTAATTTATTGAAATGTAAGATATTTAATTTATTATTGAAATATAAAATATAATTGAAATATCAGCATCGCTATTTTCGTCACTGTCATCGTCGGAGTTATCGATTGTTATGTTACAAACACCATGTTTCGACATCGTCTGTAAAAATACAAATGAATCGAGGAAATCATGTAGGTCAATATTTGTCAAAAAAATTGAGAGAATAAATATGTTCATACCAGAAGGGCTCGTGATGGTCGGTGGCAATTGATCGCCTATAAACCATTTGAAGAAATATTTGTCATTGCTTTCTTCCTATCCATACTCGGTAGGTAATAATTCGGTTGGCACGGGAAGATGAGCATGGCTCCAAAGGTGGGCAATATATGCCGCACGTAGTCAATGTTGTTGTAGCTCCGTTTTACAAGGCGGGAACAATGAGCCATCAATCTTTCCTCATGCGTACCGTATGCTTTCTTGAATGTTACGACACGAGCAACATTGATATCTTCAATTGCTGTCATAGCATATAATAAGCGAACATACCCTTTCAGTGTTACAAAGACTTCATCAAGATCACAATTTGGAATGCTCGAAATGTCAGTTAGTGCCTGTATGTATGTTGGTAAGTTTCGTAGAATTTCAAATGTTTCTTTTCCCCTTGCGGTAGAACGCTGAGTTAAAATCGCAGCCCGTGATGGCATGAAATCCTGGCAATGCAGAGCTCAAATTGGGACCCTATGTTTGATATAACTTGGTGACGTTGATAAATTTCTGATTGTTGCCGGTCCCAACGTGCATCGAGATATTTAAATTGCTTTTGATGTTATTAATGTTCCTCAATAAATTGTTTACGTTGTTCATTGCCAATTGTCTCGATATTCAGTAAAAAATCTGCGATCTCCGGTGTAACCGCTTGTACCTGCTGTTGCAGAAATGGATGTAGATTCTACACATTTCCGATATTCCGGCGATAGTGCAGTAAATGTTGGATAGCACCTTGAGTGATATCGTTGAAAATCACTGATGTTAGTCGGCACCTTCGCATTACTCATTGCTAAAATATTTTCTTTGCGAGTTTCTAAAATAATTTTTCACTTTTCCATTGTGTCAGCAGTGAAAATATTAAATTTCTCGGTTTTTTCCTGCAAAATACGCAAAATGGTTGAGTTGACGCCATGGTATTTTCGGAATATTCCACGCGTCTGCTGTATAAGAATGTCAAGCAGAGGACGTAAATTCATAGAGAAGGCTCAGGAACGAATGGACAGATTAAATGTCAAAACACATCAAAACGAGGGTAGGAAGTTAACAGAAGAGAGTTAACATAGCGGAGCGTAGTCAACAGAAATAAATATAGCGTTTGCATTGAAATGTAAAATGCCATGATTTGGTGTTAGGGAAAAGAAAATAACAGAAGACTTGTACATTTTTCTTTCATGCTTATTTGCCGTCGGCATTTTGCATGCGCAAATGGATTATTTCTTGTGAGATGAATAAATTAATTCTAAGTAACGCAATAGCACCGTAGGCCTAAGTAACTAGTGTGCTCTATCAATTAGTGTTATATTTCATATGTCTCTAATAAATAATAATAATAATAATTCTAAGTATACGCATGCATGAATATGAAATTTTAAGTATATAATTGACTAAATTGTATTGAATTTAGGTCTATTATCAAAATTATTCAAATATCATAACACAAAAATAACTTTGTAAACCATTCATTTACATCAAGGTTTATTATTCAGCAATATGTTGGTACTTTTTAAATTATTATATACATATGTATGTATATTCATATACTACAAAGTAAAGTGGTGCACAAGTCGACATATATGTGCTTTCAAGTCATTTGCTAAATTCACACAACAATGCAGTGTTTTGTTCTCAACTAACAGTAACAGGCAATAGCAGCTAGAGAGAAAACCAAATCATGCTTTTGTATGACTTGTTTTTCTCTCAGCATTATCACAACACACATATTTCGGCAAGATAGCAAGAAAAGCAATGACACTGAAAGGCAAGAAAAACAATTCAATTCAAACAAGTGAATTGTGTCAAATGTGGATTATTGACTTACATGAATTCCTGATATTTTAAAATCAAATAGGCAGTTAATGTTTGGTATGATGGTTTTGTAGAATAAAAATTAAATTCTGATTAATATTTGAATATAACTTACACTTTGCCTGCTAATATACACTACGTACATACATACATATGACACCAATTCACACATTGTACTTGATGTCTTTCGGCAAAGCTTGTATGAGAATGTTTTTCTACCATTGCCATGCAAGCATATAAGCAGCGTCGTGCAATTCGTGCACTGTCGATAGAGCCGAAGTAGTATTGCTTGTTGAAGACAGTTTTTCTTCGTTGCTGTTCAAGTTGTGTGCCTACATTGCTTTTTGTCTTCACAAACAGTGTCACATGCAATGTGTGACTTGTTGCTTTGTAATAAGCAAGTCATTTGTGCACCACTTTACTACAAAGTGTTGAATATATATAACATCTACCATCCATATTCATGTGGGCAGAAAAAAATCATGACTTGCCTCAAAACCCAGCTCATACACCCCTCATACACATCTACATATAAAAAATTCAAGGCAAATAGACAAACGTATGCAAACATATTTCTAATATACATATGTATGTATGTATGCAAAAATCACATTCCGCTTTCATGCTTATTTCCCGTAGGCATTTTGCATGCGCAAATGGATTATTTCTTGTGAGATGAATAAATTAATTCTAAATAAGTATATGCATGCATGAATGTCAAATTTTAAGTATCTAATTAACTAAATTGTATTGATATTAAGTGCATTATCAAAATAATTTCAAAATATCCACATTAAAAATTGGCTTTGTAAACCATTCATTTGCATCAACGGTTATTATTCAACAATATGTGTCCTTTTTAAATTTTTATATCCATATGTATGTATATTCATATACTAAATAGATATAACATCTACCATCCATATTCATGTGGGCAGAAAAAATCTTGACCTGCCTCAAAACACAGCTCATATGTATCTACATATAAAAAATTCAAAAGCAAATAGACAAACGTATGCAAACATATTCCTAACATATGCAAAAAAACTCATCTAAACGGTATTCGCGTACATATACATATGTATGTATGTATGCATATATGTACATATGAATATATATGTTGGGACAATGTACATATGTACGTAAAAGTTTCTATTCTAAGCAAAACAATGAATATTCGTATATACATCTAACCGCACATACTTACTTTATGCCTCTACATGTGTATGCTTCCAAAACTAAAATTCTAAGCCTAGCGACTACAAGAACAAAATGCATTCCTAGGCGTAGCTGCTGCCGCCATGATTATTTACCCGCGACGGCGCTGAACAGTTTCAAATATTAAAAAGCACAACAAAAACAAATTCATTGATAAGTTCGAGCTTATATTTCTACGAGCAAAGTACTTTCATTCATAAAACGAGCCGCCCATATGCCAATTTTCACGACCATTCGAAAATAGTCAATATTGGAATATTTCGCGTTGAATTATTTGCCAATATTTGGTAAATCTTGAATTTTTGTCAAGTCTAGTGGCCGCGGCTCCGTACATATGTATGCATCAATATATGTATGTAAATATGTGTTCTCAATTCTCGACAGCAATAGCAAATCGAAATATTTTTTCTGTCGCAAGTGCTCGCAGTCTCATATGTATGTATGTCTATGGAAGTTTGTAGGCATGTTTTTTTTTTTTTTTATCCGAAGGGGGAATCTTACATAGATACCGTCAATATAGATGGCATGCACGATTCATACTGATCGCTAAGGGTGCACCTCATTCGGACCACGCACAGTCAGTATTACTACTAAACTGGACTTGCGAAACAGTACACCTACGTACTAAACCCTAACTCCGACCTCTGTAGCTTTAGTTTGCCCTGCGGTACCGCCGTTTAAGCATTGCATCGCAGGGCCAAGCTGGCCATTATGGCTCTTCACTTTTATCTCTTTCTCCGTCTAGCCTTCATTATTTCTTTGTCTTCTTTCTTTACTGCGTTCCCATTCCTTTTTTCGCAGTTCCTGTAACGCATTTGCGGACCATTCTCTCACCTTGGCCCACACCAACTTCGACCTCAGCATGTGATCTACAATGTTGCCCGGGGTTATTTTTTCTTTTATGATTTCTTCAATGCACATTCTTTCAGATGCGTATCTCGGGCAGGAGAAGAAGACATGTTCCACGTTCTCACTACCGTTGCCGCAGAACGAGCAGTCAGCTGCGTCCTCGTGGCCGAGTCTTTGGAGATACTCTCTATAGCATCCATGCCCCGTCAGGAACTGTGTGAGGTAGTAATCTGTGTCACCATGCTCTCACTCTACCCAAGCCTGTACGCTTCTGATGAGTTTATGCGTCCATCTCCCTTTTGTCGCTAGGCGATTTTGCCACTCAATTATGCTCCCCAGTCTTTCTTCTTTACGCTCTTCCGCCGTTAATCTCCTGTTTAGGCTTTTGGCTTTGTCGTACACTCTACCCAGTTCAGAGGCCATTATATCTGGTGGCATGATACCCGATATGACACATACTGCTTCAAACGACACTGTCCTGAAAGCACAGGCAACTCTAAGGGAAATAAGTCTAAAAACTATTTCCGCCTTCTTCGCGTATGTTTTCTGTATCAGGGCTTTACCCCATATGGGTGCTGCATACATCAGCGTAGACTGGGTAACTTTAGCCAGGAGCGCTCTTCTACTCTGAGTGGGACCACCGATGTTGGCCATGATTCTTGACAGTGCCGCCGTCACCATGGCTGCCTTTCCGCATGCTTTTTTAATGTGCTCCTTGAAGCTTAGTCGAGCATCGATCATTACACCCAAATATCGTAGTGCCGCTTGTGTTGTGACGTTAAACCCATCAATGTTTAGTGTGGTCGTTTCTAACTTTTTTCTACTCGTAATGAGAACTGCTTCTGCTGCTGCTGCTGCTGAACTGCTGCTGCTGAACTGCTTTTTGCCCTGCTAGCTGTAGTTTAACCGCCGTTAGCCATTGTTTGACCTTCGTTGTGGCCTCGCTGCAGATACTCTGAATCTGAGGGATTGTTTTGGCGACTATGGTTAACGCAATGTCGTCTGCGTATCCTATTATTTGCACTTCCCTCGGCATTGGGAGTTGCAGTACCCCATCATATAGTACATTCCATAGGATCGGGCCCAGCACAGATCCCTGCGGTATTCCGCCCGTCACTGCATATCTTTTAGGGCCTTCATCTGTATTGTACAGAAGTACTCTTTCCGACAGATAACTGTTTATAACCCGTACTAAGTATGCTGGGGTTTTTTTTTCTTCAAGAGCCTTTATAATATGTGGCCAGTATGCCGAGTTGAATGCGTTCTTAACATCCAGAGTGACAACTGCACAGTATTCTTTATCACCATGCATCCACCTGTCACCCTGAATAGCCTTGCTTGCAATGTTTGTCACCCTCCTGACGGCGTCGATGGTTGAACGACCTTTTCGAAAACCAAACTGATGTTCGGATAGTTCAGCCGGCACTTTCTCCAGATGCTGCTCCAGGCGCGTGCAGATTAATTTCTCCAAGATTTTACCCATATTATCTATCATGCAGAGTGGCCGGTAAGAACTTGGGTCACCCGCTGGCTTATTCGGTTTCTGAAGTAGGACTAGTTGTTGCTTCTTCCATACTTTCGGAAACATGTCTTCATTTATACACTTGGTGAAGTGTTCTGCAAATGGCTTTGCATTGCGCCTGACAGCTATCTTCAGTGCCTTGTTCGGAATGCCGTCAGGTCCTGGAGCCTTAGCATTGCCGAAACTTTCCGTCACCAAAATCACCTCTGCTTCACTGATTGTGACACTGCGTTCTGCTGCCTGGGACTGTGTCTGGCTTGGTTGCATGTCTTGCTTTGGAAAGAGTGTACGTACAACTTTTTCTAAAAGAATGGGGCAAGTTGGTGCCTGTCCTCTGCCTCCTTTGACCTTGGCCATAACGAGTTTGTAGCCATCACCCCACGGGTTTTCGTCCACATTCTGGTACAGTTCTTTAAAGCTGGCTGCCTTGCTGCTTTTAATGGCTTTCTTTAATTGTTTCCGCTTCTTTTTGTAGTTCTCGCGGAGCCTGCAGTGTTCTGCCAACCCATAACTCCTTTGGGAAAGGCGCCTTGCTTTTTTGCATTCGCTTCTTAGGGTGTTGATCTCCTTGTTCCACCAGTATACAGGCTTTCTGGGAGCGCTCTGTCTTTTCCTGCACATAGCGGGCTCGCTCTGCTAACATATTTTACTAGCAGCTCCGCCTGTAGTTCCACATCGTTGGTGTTAGTCGGGTTCTCTTCTAGCATGATTTGGAACATTTCTTCATCAAGCGTCTCCACCCTCCAGCCCTTATTCTGTTTTTTCTGTACGGCTTCTTTTCCATGCGAAAAGTCCACCTGAATGGCAAGGTGGTCACTGCCTGTTTAGAAATCACACACTTGCCAGCTTGCTGATCGTACTAGCGCCCTGCTGGCGTAAGTGATGTCTATTATTGATGCGCGACCATTCAGTTTGTAGGCATGTATTTATGTGTATGCGTGTTTGCTTTTGCACGTCCATATGAACGATTTTTCATATGCAGATATTCATTTGATTTAGCTGAACGAATATATTGATTTTGTAATAGACGGAGAGCTGGCGGCCGCGGAGGTACTACGATAACACCTCCGGCTAGAATTTTGAGGAGTGGTTGGGAGAACCATGAAGCAGTGCCATTTGCAAGGATTTTGCTCAAAACCCCTGCAAAAAAGACGTCAGACAACTTAAAGTTGCAAAAAAAAGTTGCTAAAAAAATGTTCGTACCTCCGGCTGAAAATTTGTAGGCTTACTGTTTGAAGGTCACAAATGCTGTATATAAATCGTCAGACATCTAGATCGCTGCAAAAGTAGTGTCAGACGACCCCAAATTTGTAAATTTTTTTCGAAATTTTTTTTTTTTACCTCCGTCTGACATTTTTACATACTATTGCAAAAAGCATTTCAAGTACACATTTAAATTGTCAGACGAAAATACCGTTGCAAAATACTTATCTCAAGCTACATACAGTGCTACATATTCGTTTAAACGCATTGCATTTTTTTCGTTTACTTTAGAACTGTTTTAAGATTACAACAATAACAACAACAAATATTCTTCCAAACTATTCGTTTAGGTAACAGTAAACCATCGTTGCATTTGTTTATTATCTATTGCTTTTTGTTGTAAAATAACGGGTGTCTATTTAAAATTGTGCTTAGAAATGCTACATATTCGTATAAACGCATAGTTTGTTAAAGAGTGCAGTAGTGAAATTAAAAGTGATTAACTTGTGAATATTGTTTGTAACTGAATATTTTGGTAAATTCTTACAATTTTTTTACACATTCATTCAAATTTCTTAGCTAAATTAAATTTTTTAACCTAATTTCTTCAGATTTTCTAAAATGCCTAAGGCAAAATACTTAAATGATGAGTGTTTACCATGAGGAGGGCTATTCCAATCGTGAAATTGGACAAAAAATTGGAAGATCGGAAGGAGTTGTGCGTGCTTTCTTAAAGAAAGCAGACATTTATGGAATAAAGAAAGCAACAAGAGGCAACACAAAATTGTCACAGCGTGACAAAAACAAAATAAAGTATGAGGCTACGAAAAATTTTTTGAATTGCAAATAAAAAATAAATTGGGTCTTCCTGGGTGTTCCTCATCATTTAAGTATTTTGCCTTCGGATGTGTATGTACAATATGGGTATCAAATGGAAGCTGTTGGTGAATGCTTTAGTCCAAAGTATTTTTCATGCCGCTCCGTGACTAGGGTCTCGAGATAGAGACCAAAACGTGGACCCTAGAATGTGTTTGTACATATGGATATCAAATTGAAGCTGTTGGTGAATGCTTTAGTACAGAGTATTTTTCATGTTGCTCCGTGACTGGGGTCTCGAGATATAGGTCAAAACGTGGACCCGGGTAACCTTCGGTTGCGTATGTACAATATGGGTATCAAATGAAAGCTGTTGATAAGTGCTTTAATACGGGGTAATTTTCATACCTATTGATGACTAGGGTCAGGAAATATATGCCAAAACGTGGACCCGACGTGTCTTTGCACCGAATTAAACCAAACTTACGCACATTGTTAAGTAAGTATTGAAAATGGGTTTCGTAAAGTTTGGTTGTAATTCGGAGCACTGGCAACGGGTACAGCGTTCTTTTGAACCAGCCATAATCTCGCTTACTTTTTTAACGCTTGGGGCGGAACTGAACTGTCAAATTGACAGTGTGAGTTACAATGTGTCAATATTTCTTTCTGATTTGGATGCCATAAGGAAAAAACGTAAGTGCAACATGTAAAAATTGTTTGTGAATTTTTTTGGAGTGGATTTTGGAACAGTGAATAATTTCTTACGAAATTTGAGAATTTAATGTGAAATCCGAATGAAATTATGTGTTCGTGGAAAAAAATTTTTTTTTCGTTTTTTTTTTGAAAAATATAAATGAATAATGGTTAAAAAAGCTCCAATGCTTAATAAAACATATAAATTGAAACGAAAAATTCATGGATGATCAGGAAAAAAGACGATTGTTTATTCATATGCGTTGATTTGAAATTTAAAAACAATCTTCTTTTTTCCTGATTTTTAATTTATATTTTATATTTACTCAAAAACAAATAGAAAAACAAAAAATATTGTTTATGCCAAAGCGCTTGAATGAAGAATAAAGAAATAAATAATATGAAAATCATATATTTTCTGTTCTAAACCATATCTATTCTATTTTAGTGTGCCCAGCGAAGGTGGCCGGGTTTCCTAGTGTTAAAATAAAACTACTACTCTTCAAAATAAGATTGAAATGAAATTATTTTTTTTTTACAAATAAAATAGAAAAAAAATTACTTTTCTTCAAATAAGATTGGGATGAAATTATTTTTTTTTGTGTCATGTACCTAGTCATAATATTTTTTTTTTCTTAAACAAACTTACTAAGCGCACAAACTATTCAATAATAATTCTCTACAATACACCGAAATCAGCATTTTTATTTTATTCAGACGAAGAATCTTTTACTTTTTATATGTACGACACATGCGTAAAATTTTCCCTTCAATTGATATTCTTTTATTGCGTATAGTAACTCAACAAAGTATTTCAATAAGTTAAATAAATGATGAAACTGTATTCAGCAATCTGGACTGGAAGTTCGCGATATCGCAGAGGTATTTTGCAACGGTATTTTCGTCTGACAATTTAAATGTGTACTTGAAATGCTTTTTGCAAAAATATGTAAAAATGTCAGACGGAGGTAACAAAAATAAATTCCGAAAAAAAAAAAAAAAATTCAGGCAGACCGGAACTTCACGGATATTGTAGGATGACTTAGCAGCGGTATTTCCGTCTGACGATTTAAATATACACTTAAAATAGTGCCCACTATAATATGTGAGAACGTCAGACGGAGGTAAAAAAAAAAAAATTTCGAAAAAAATTTACAAATTTGGGGTCGTCTGACACTACTTTTGCAGCGATCTAGATGTCTGACGATTTATATACAGCATTTGTGACCTTCAAACAGTAAGCCTACAAATTTTCAGCCGGAGGTACGAACATTTTTTTAGCAACTTTTTTTTGCAACTTTAAGTTGTCTGACGTCTTTTTTGCAGGGGTTTTGAGCAAAAATCCTTGCAAATGGCACTGCTTCATGGTTCTCCCAACCACTCCTCAAAATTCTAGCCGGAGGTGTTATCGTAGTACCTCCGCGGCCGCCAGCTCTTAGTCTATAAGGAAATCCTGTCGAATTAAATTATTGGTATATGTTCATTTAAGTTCTTCTTACCAAATAAATATTATTATCCTTAAGAAAATTGAAACCCTAGTTTTTTTAATCTCTATTTTTTATTTTTACCAACAAGTAAGTTAACTACTCATATATAGTATGTATATACATATATTACAATACTATAAATAATAGGTATTTATTGTACATTTCCTGAAATGAGAAAAAATATATAAACTTGTGAAAGCACGAATTACGAAATTGTTCTTATATTATAACAAATGCTTGGGTAAATATGAGCCTCCGTCAATTTTGGGCAAATTTTAAAATTGGAATTCTTCTGATCAATATCAAATAACTTCCTAATGATCTTAAAGCTTGCAGTGCCATGGGCGGTTGGAATATCATATTTCATAAATACATTACGGATGGACTTTATGAGATGGCAATAGTCAATCATGCAAAAATTGGATATTTATGCACGACAACGATCCCAAACACACTGCGGAAGTGGTCAAAAACTGGCTTTCGCGGGAAAATATTACCCAGCTCGATTGGCCAGCACAAAGTCCGGATTTAAATCCAATCGAAAACTTGTGGAATGATGTGAAGACGATGGTTGGACAAAAAAAATTAAAAAATATCGATGAACTTTGGGAAGGTGTACAGGAAGCATGGAACTCTATTCCTTTGGACAGGTGCCAAAAGTTAATAGAGAGTTTACCACGCAGGTGTGAAGGAGTTATACAGAATAACGGCTATTCTACCAAATATTGATATGGTAAATAATAATAGTCAACAATCTTTTCTCAATTCTTACAAATATTTCATATTTTTTACAGAAATCGAAACTACGCTAAGTCTTTATCCAAATCCCACTATGACCAAATAAGAATTACTTCTATTTTATCATATTTTTTCTAGGGAAAACGGTCTACTTTAAGTTATTTTGTCTTATAATAAAGTGTTAAATATATTTAGTTAAAAAAACTGGATTTATTTTGGTTTCATATCATTTAATCGAGCATTATATTGAACTCTTTTTAAGTGCGCTAAACGTTTGACCATAGCTGTATGTCCTATGCTAATATATGTATATAAACATGCATACATACAATTACGCGCAATTTTCATAAAAAGACCAAAAAGAACGAATCTGTAAACATGCATACAAATCATATGGACATATAAAATGAACAAATCTGTTCTGTACGCAAGCAAATGTAAGCTAATGTAAACTACATTTTTTCACACTTGCGTATCACTCTCTCCCTCTCATTTCTCTCCGGCAGCCATATTAATTAATTTCCTACTGTTAACTTGTGCTGATTTCATTTTCCTACCCGTATTTTGTTAGGAGGAACGGGCCGGGACTGCGCCTTCTTTATGAATTTACGTTCTCTGTTATAAACTGTTCAAACTGGCAATAATGTCGTGTTAATGTTGAATGAACAAAGCCGAAAAGCAGCTGTCTTTTTCTAGAGAAGAGGGGCACAGGGCTGTATTTATAAAATGTCTAGTAGGTCCCGTAGGGAAAAATATATATCATACATGAATTATATAGTATATAGTTTTGGCTAGTGTATAATATACAAGCATATTTTTATATTATAAATTGATAAAAGACCGTTTGAAATTTTCGAATATTATAGTATAAATAAATTAAAATGTAAAAATAATTGTCAGCTGATTGTTCGTTGGGGGAAAAGGCGTCAGTCGAAGCATTGAAAATTCCGCGCGCCGCCGAGATGTAGGTATGAACGCAATGATACATTCTTGCTTCGGCTGACGGTCTTCCCACCGCTATAAACGCAGCTGACCATCATTATTATATTTTCATATGTGCCCAAAATTATGTAAAAAAATTTCAATCGGCATAAAATAGTTCTACTTTTTAATTTATTTTACAAGTTCACCTGTTCAGCTGACATATTTTCCCCCTTCTACCGCGCAGCTGACTATTTTATTTTATTCTACTAAATGTCAACAATATACAAACAAAATTTCAGCCGGTATTAAATGAGTTGGGCGGCCGCCGTAGCCAAATGGGTTGGTGCGCGACTACCATTCGGAATTCACAGAGAGAACGTCGGTTCGAATCTCGGTGAAAACACCAAAATTAAGAAAATATTTTTCTAATAGTGGTCGCCCTCGGCAGGCAATGGCAAAAACGCCGAGTGTATTTCTGCCATGAAAAAGCTATTCATAAAAATATTCTCCGTTCGGAGTCGGCTTGAAACTGTAGGTCCCTCCATTTGTGGAACAATATCAAGACGCACACCACAAATACGAGGAGGAGCTCGGCCAAACACTCAAA
Organism: Anastrepha obliqua; assembly: GCF_027943255.1. NCBI lineage: Eukaryota > Metazoa > Arthropoda > Insecta > Diptera > Tephritidae > Anastrepha > Anastrepha obliqua. The sequence continues at coordinate 2,922,859 of NW_026562178.1, read as the reverse complement.
AAGGGTGTGCGCGATAATTATATATATATATATATATATATATACATTTAATGATATATTTATTAAATGAGTTGTTAAAAATTGTTTTTCGACACGTTTCGCAGCATCCCACGCTGCTGGACCAGCTGTCGGTTGGTTTCGTCATTCATTGGACGGCGTCTACCTTCAGTATTAAAATCAGTCGGCATGAAATGAGGAGGTCAAAATGACCCCTGGCTCCCGCACTAGGTAGGTAGGTAGGTAGGGTGGTTGTCATAAAGACACACTTAGACCTTTCGCAGGTCCATTGTGATACCACTGGAGCTTATCCTTACCCTACGTGTTCCTTTTTAAACCATCCGGTAACTTGAATAAACGAGCAGAGCTCCATCGTTTCCACGACAGTCGGTTCTACGTTATCGAAACGACCCGGATTTATATCCGGCCAAGGACTATCACTCCAGCAGCATTCACCGTATGTAAGTATGGGGAATGTTTATGCTGCTACAACAACAACAAGCAGAGCTTCGTTAGTTTTTGATGGGCTATGTCCGCTACATCGGTTGAAAATGCTGTATCAAGAGTGCGCCGCCTTCTCATAGCTAAGCTTTCACACTCACATAAAAGGTGTCTGACTGTTTCCTCTTCTTCTGTATTAAGACAGCTTCTACAGAAATCGAAGTACGGGAGTCTTAACTTTCTAGCGTGGCTGCCTATTAAACAATGACCAGTTAATACACCTATCATTTTTCTTATAGCTTCTCTGTTAAATCTTAGCAAGATCTTCGATCGACCGCTTCCAGTTCGGCCATGTCTGTCTGCTTAGTTCGCATGTTGTGAGGTTTTGCCAGCTTGTATTTACCTTTTTGATGGTTTCCTTGTCTATAAGTAATTTACAAGTGGCTATAGGCAGGGCCTTATTCGGTTTGAGATCGAGCGTTGTACCGGTTCGAGCAAGTTCATCCGTCTTGCAGTGTCGTGCTATATTCCTGTGCTCTGGCGCCCAGATAAGGTGCACTTTGTGGCACTTAGATACGTCATTTAGTAGTTTAAAACGTTCTAAAACTGTTTTTGACAAGTGTGTTTTAGATTCAAGCACTTTTATTGCCGCTTGACTGTCCGAGTAAATGAAGACTTCATTTGTGGATAATACTCTCGTTTTTATTACCGTAAGTCCCTCTTTTATGGCAGTACCGTTCCACCTAGAGTCGGGGAAGCTATATTTGGAATTTTATGTTTCCTGGTAATTAGGATGAGTTCAGTTTTATTAGGGTTGACGCTTAGCACATTTGCTTTTCACCAGTTTTAACCATGTTTCGTAAATCTTGCATGACTTCTTTAAGTGTATTGAGAAATTTCCCTCTTACTACCATTGAAACATCGTCCGCATATGCTACGACGTGTTGTCCTCTCTCCTCTAGGCTCTTTAGCAAGGAGTTTAATGCCAGCACCCATAGGAGAGGGGACAGCACACCGCCTTGAGGTGTTCCTCTGCTAACTTTTTTCTTGATCTTTGAGGTGCCTACAGTGGTGTAGGCTTCCTTACAATGGTGTAGGTTTATCTGAAGAAGATGCATCAGCTGTTAGCGTTATGTCTGCGTCTTCTTTATTTTCGCATAAAAGTTCCATTTCGGAATACTTACGCTGTTGTACGGAATACTTACTTCGCTCATTGGCTCTGTTTCGCTCATGGGCTTTGTACTTTCCTTCGTGGTGAGGAACTCTATTGCTTTCGTATCAGTTTTGTAGATGTGAAGATTTACTTTTACAAAACCGTATCTCAATTGCCCATCGCATTTCGTTAAAGGTTCAATTGAGTTTTCAGTCAAGAGCAGGATAGCCTGCATGGTGGCGCGCTTCTCTTCTTTCAATTCTTCCACGATGTTCTTGTTGCTTAGTGTTTTTACGTGTCTCCACTCCTGCGTTGGGATGTCCGGATTGCAGACCCGAATGAGCTTCATTATCTCTATCGGGTCTTCGACAGTTGAAGGTAACCAGACCCTTGCTCGCGGCCTGGACGGAATATCCTTCCTGTCCACGACCACTAGCTTAGCATTGGGCCTTGGGGATCATACCTTCAGGGTGGTTTCCGTCCAGAACTCCTATAATAATGCGGTCTTCCGCAACCTCCGCAAATGATTTTCTGGGCGTCACGCCAATTGTTTTATGCCTTTTTGCGTTTGGCTTATTTTCTTCCAAGGACCGTTGTCGTTTTGGAGCTGATTGTACAGGTTTGAAGTCGGGGTTGAAATCAGGAATGATCGCTTTCGCTCTTCCAATCGCTTCTTTCAACTCCTGTGACATTTCGCTTTACTTTGGGTGAGTTTTGTACACCCTCCTTAGGAGCCTTGCGGCGTTTCTGCGATCCTGGTAGCTCGCTTTCGCTGGGTCTACCACCCTCACAAGCGGCCATTCTTCGGTACCGGAGCTAGCAGTAGCAGAGCTTCCGGTCGGGACCGTTTTTGGGGGCTGAATCGCAGTTGACTGCCGGGCTAGTGCACCTCTACTTGTACTTGGACCTGTGTCCAGTACTGAATGTGTAGCTACTGTCCTCGCTTTCGCTGTGGCTGTCGCTATTTGCTTAGATCGACTTATTAAGCCGATGAATGGGGTTTTCTTTGAGCTCGGTGCGACCGTTGCTCGTATTGCGGAACTGATTGTTCCTATCGTTTGTTTGTTTTTTAATTAGGATTCTGCATTTTGGGCCCACGAGTGTCGGAGAAAGGATGTTCCCGCACTAAGACTTCCTTTTGCACGAAAAATTAAGCTAATATCGTATGCAGAAAAATCTTCACTGAAATATTTAGTATCTCTAACTGCTAAGTTAGCATACAAATTGCATAATTTTGATTTAACAGCGGAGTCCAGAAAAGTCGAAAGTCTTTTATTCTTAAGATTGTCTAAAAACGAAGGTATGAACGCAGACAAAGACTCAGAAGTAAAAGCAATAAGAGGCTTCATACTTAACATTAGCGTGATGTTCTTCCTCTTTTTTACGCAATGAGCGCCGAGGCGCGCAATCTCTTCAGCAAAAATGCGGGGAAGCCTGTGACTTGGCATAATAGAATCAGCAAACTTCAGATTTAAGTGTCACATAAGTCACATAAGAGGGTTTGTATGTAAGCAGCATGCCCAGATATTTATAGCACTCTGCGTCATTTACTATTTGTGTATACGAGCAAAGCCATCATTGGTCGCCTTTGCTTATATAACTCGACACGAAGATTGGCGTATCCTCTTCTTTTCATAGATCTTACTTTACAGAAAAAGAGATAAACAACATATTTGAGTGGAAATCCGGAGTCAGTAGTGACACTCCACATACAGAATAATTTTTGTTCGAGATGGGACTCTATGTTATTACTTACACCGTGGTTTAATTCAAAAGAATACGACGGCTATACTAAAACATTCACTTTTTCTTTTTTAAACAACTCCTTTGCTAATTTTAATGCATGCTTGATGTCGTGATCTTCCATAAATCCATCTTAAGAGCATTTCTTATCTTGCATAAGGAAGTATAACCGTATTCAATATTATCACATATTGCACTGCACGTATTTTACCTTTATCCAAAGTATTGGACCTACTCCTTCCTCAGATGATCATGCCCACTCCATTATTGATTTGCTACCGTACTTAATTTTTTTTTCTTATATCAGTGATCAAATTCTGTACCTCTTGGTCGTCGAACATATTGTTTTCAGCTTTTTGTACGTTAATAGCATTAAGAATTTTTTTTCTTGAACATTTCATTAATTCTGCTATTTGATCTATCATTGTTTTTGTTTTTTGTTTCATTAATCTTTAACTTCTTCTTATTCTTCTTAATTGGCGCTATAACCGCTTACGCGATTTTGGCCGAGTTTAAAAAAGCGCGCCAGTCGTTTCTATCTCGTGCTAACCGGCGCCAGTTGGACACACCAAGTGAAGCCAAGTCCTTCTCCACCTGATCTTTCCAACGCAGAGGAGGCCGCCCTCTTCCTCTGCTACCACCAGCTGGTACCGCATCGAATACTTTCAAAGCCGGAGCGTTTGTATCCATTCGGACGACATGTCCCAGCCAACGTAGCCGCTCGATCTTTATTCGCTGCGCTATGTCTATGTCGTCGTAAAGCTCATACAGCTCATCGTTCCATCGTCTGCGATATTCGCCGTTGCCAACGTGCAAAGGTCCAAAAATCTTACGCAGAATCTTTCTCTCGAACACTCCAAGCGTCGCTTCATCGGATGCTGTCATCGTCCAAGCTTCTGCGCTATACGTTAGGACGGGCATGATGAGAGTCTTGTAGAGAGTTAGTTTTGTTCGTCGAAAGAGGGCTTTACTGCTCAGTTGCCTACTTAGTCCAAAGTAGCACTTGTTGGCAAGAGAGATTCTACGTTGGATTTCAAGGCTGACATTGTTATCGGTGTTAATGCTGGTTCCTAAATAGACGAAGTCTTTTACAACCTCGAAATTATAACTGTCTACAGTGACGTAGGCGAGTCACCCTGTCTGAAACCTCGTTTGGTATTAAACGGCTCGGAGAGGTCCTTCCCAATTCTGACGGCGCTGCTGGTGTTGAGCAACGTCATCTTACATAGCCGTATTAGTTTTGCGGGGATACCAAATTCAGACATCGCGGCATACAAGTAACTCCTTTCCGTACTGTCGAATGCAGCTTTGAAGTCGACGAAAAGATGGTGTGTGTCGATTCTCCTTTCATGGGTCTTTTCCAAGATTTGGCGTATTGTGAATATTTGGTCGATGGTAGACTTTCCAGGTCTGAAGCCACACTGATAAGGTCCAATCAGTTGGTTAACGGTGGGCTTCAGCCTTTCACACAATACGCTCGCTAGAACCTTATAGGCGATATTTAGAAGACTAATTCCGCGGTAATTGGCACAAATTGCGGGATCGCCCTTCTTATGGATTGGGCAGAGCACACTTAAATTCCAATCGGCAGGCATGCTTTCATCCGACCATATTTTGCATAGGAGCTGATGCATGCACCTTACCAGCTCCTCGCCGCCATGTTTGAATAGCTCAGCCGGCAGTCCGTCGGCGCCCGCGGCTTTGTTGTTCTTTAGCCGCGTTATCGCTATTCTCACCTCGTCATGATCGTGTAGCGGAACGACAATTCCTCCATAATTTAAGATTGCTCTGTACGTCAGTCACCAGTTCGCCGTCTTTGTTCTTACAGGAAAACGCCCCGGTCTTAAAACCTTCTGTAAGCCGCCGAACTTTCTGGTAAAATTTTCGGGCGTTGTTCCTGTTGGCCAGCATCTCAAGCTCTTCGCACTCACGTATTTCGGCCTCTCGTTTCTTCTTTCAGATAATACGTCTCTCTTCCTTTTTCAGCTCTCTGTAGCGATCCCACATGCCTGGCGTTGCGCCCGATCGCAGCGTGGCTCTATAGGCGGCATCCTTTCTTTCTGCGGCAGCATGACATTCCTCGTCGTACCAATTGTTTTTTCGGGCTCGCCGGAATCCGATTTCTTCTTCGGCGGTGGTATGTAGAGAACGAGAAATGTTGCTCCATTGTTCGCGCATGCCGGTTTGTTGGGCAGTACTCTCTGAGAGCAGGAGTGAGAGTCGAGTGGCGAATCTTCTGGCTGTCTGTTGTGATTGCAGCTTTTCGATGTCGAACATTCTTTGCGTAGGTAGATGTACGTTTTTTGCTGCACAGAGGCGTGTGCGCAGTTTGGCTGCAACAAGGTAGTGATCCGAGACGATGTTGGGTCCTCGGATCGTACGTACATCTAATACACTAGAAGCGTGTCTTCCATCTATCACAACATGATCGGTCTGGTTCTGGATCGGCTTGGTGAATCTTCTTATGCTGGAATCTGGTGCTGCAGACTACCATGTTTCGGGCCCCGGCGAAGTCGATCAGCCTCTGTCCGTTACCGGATATTTCGTTGTGCAGGCTGAATTTTCCGACTCTGGGACCAAAAAGTTCCCTCCTTGCCCACCCTGACGTTGAAGTCGCCAAGCACGATTTTTATGTCGTGGCGGGGGCAGCGCTCATAGGAACGTTCCAAGCGCTCTTAGAAAGAATCTTTGGTCGCATCGTCCTTCACTTCCGTCGGGGCGTGGGCGCAAATTAGCGATATGTTAAAAAAATGGGCTTTGATGCGGATTGTTGCGAGACGCTCGTCCACCAGAGTGAACGACAGTACTTGGCGACGAAGTCTCTCTCCCACAACAAATCCGACACCGAATTTGCGTTCCTTTACATGGCAGCTGTATTAGACGTCGCAAGGTCCTATGGTTTTCTTTCCTTGCCCCGTCCATCGCATCTCTTGGATGGCAGTGATGTCAGCCTTTACTCTCACGAGGACATCAACCAGCCGGGCAGAGGCACCTTCCCCATTAAGGGAGCGGACATCCCAGGTGCATGCCCTCAAATTATAGTCCTTAGTTCGTTTGCAGGGGTCGTCATCAGTATAGGGAGGTCTCATCCGAGGCTTTTTTTAACTTTTCATTGGGGGGGATTTTTAAGTGGCGGGTCCCAAACCCAACGCACAACCAGCTATCCTGAAATGTTTCGCCTTCTCACGTTAGCTCACTCCCGAACGGATGTTCGGAAGCTACCCAGAGGATACGTGGGCTAATCCCGGACGTTGTGAGCTGCTTGAACCATATGCAGAAGAATCGTCCTGGCCATTCCCAAGTGAATGGCGATCAGTAACTTTCCCCACTTGTGTGGACTTCTACGCATGGAACCATACTCCTTAATCTGTAACTAAAAGTGAAATCTATGGCATTAACAATTTTTTGCTATTGCCAAATAGTTACAGTTTCTATTATTTCTTCCAAGCACAAAACTCATATGATTACTCTATTTTGTCCAAAAGAAGAATGAGGCAAATTAGAAGATGATATGTAATACAGGTCCAAAACCGTTGCCGCCCACTGATCAAATATTGTAAACAATCTTAACACAAACAATTTGGATGTAAGTGTCTATTCGAAAAAAGAGCACTTGCCAAAAGTAGTTAGAAAGTGCCAACGAAATTAGGACAAACACATCCAAATGTTCCTGTTGGTCTATCGCTCAGCTGTACATGAAAGTACTGGTGAATTTCTTGCAAAGACTATCTTTGAAATCGATCCTGCAATAGACGAAACTTTGGAAACACTGCAGGATGACATGGATGAATTACACCAGCATATGAGGCAACAGACCTAGCTAATGAGTAACAAGATGAAGGACAGATTTGACCGTGCTGTGACCTACCAAGGATTCACCGAAGGTAGTTTGGTTCTTCTGTATTATCCGAAAAGAAAAAAGCGATTTTCCCCAAAATTGCAAGCGTCTTGGGAAATTCCATACAAGGTGATTAAAAGGTTGAATTATGTGGTGTATCGTATACAGTAATGCAAAACTGGACAGGGAAAAGTCAAAGTAGTGCATCTGGAAAGAGTGGCTCTATTTGGATCGAAAGATTTGGTGTCTAATGGGGACGATCAGACTTAAGCGGAGGGCAGTTCACATTCATGGCTATGCAGTGCAATCGGCATTGATACCGTTTAGCATAAAATAAGGGACTCGAATGCTGTCAATGAAACTAGAAGTTCTCTTGCGTATATAAAGCGGTAGAAAAAATAATTTCTTGATCCATATTTTACTAAAGTCAAATTTGCTTAGTTTGCTTGAACCCGCGTTATCATATTTACATAAATAGGCCAGAATCTATTTAGAAACAATTTTCACTTTTTACCTTGAGAGATTTTCGACGAAACTCGTTATATAATCTTCTCCCTAACAATAACCTCGTAAATTTTTCTAATCTTGTTAATCGTAGGATGGCCGTGTCCGTCAATAATCGCGACAGGTTAAGTCTTTGTGATATAGCACATTGCTTAAGCAAAAATTCCAGCAACTTCGGCACACGTCCTATAACAAAATGTTTAAAATCCGTTGTTGATCATCAGAAAAAAAAACTTAATGCAAACAAATAAGGATATGCTAAATTCTGTCCGAACTTTAACTCTTGGAATCAAACAGACTCATAGAAAATAAGAGTAAGATCCGACTGATGGACAGAGGATCGTCTTAACATATGAAGACTGGACATAGATTTTATCCGATCTCTATAATATTTCGGAACAAAAATGTGACAATTTTGACCTATGTCTTCTTTGCTTTCTGGGTTTATCTAAGGCATATGATTCGATAAATTATGATCTTTGTTGCAAAAAGCTTAAATATTTTTTGGACGTTCTGATAGTTCGGTAAAGCTTATGATCAGCTACCTTTCAGAAAGAAGAGAATCGTCTTAACATATGAAGACTGGACATAAATTTTATCGGATGTCTATAATATTTCGCGACAAAAATGTGACAATTTTGACCTATCTTTTCTTTGCAAAAAGCTTAAATATTTTTTGGACTTTCTGATAGTTCGGTAAATCTTATGATGAGCTACCTTTCAGGAAGAACTCAAGAGGTGCAAGGCTGGCGCCTCAAGGTCTTGTTTTGTTGGCTCCAGTGCGTCATAAGATTCTGTTCTGATTCCTTGCTACCCTTTTGTTTAGTTCTTTTCTGAATGATATATATATTTTCTGTGTGTCAGTATGTCAATGTCTATGCTTATGCTGAAGATATTCAATTGTATTTGTCCAGTATAATTGGTTTAGTTGAGCATTTGTGTTTTAAAATTAATAGTGACCTGTCTGAAATTTCACAATGGGTCCACTATATTTGTCTTAGCCTATATGCGGCTAAGTCATATGAACTGCCCATTAGTAATAGTTTAGTACATATGTACAGGATCTGTGTAATCAATTAAAAAGGCAATAAATATTGTTTGGAAAACTACACTTATTCAAATCAAGTTAAATAATCTTTGAAAATAATACAAATTTAAGAATTAATTTACTTTTGCTCGATATGACAACCTTCTGCCTATGGCCTTGAAACTGTCCAGAAATGCGATTCGCTGTCCGAATGTGACTTGCAGGTATTGTGGCTCACTTGTGGACAATGGCTTTTTTAAGCGCCTCCAGACTGGTGAATTTTTCAATTCGGACCCTGTTTTCCGAAATGGCACAAGGAGAATAATCCATCGGATTCGCGTCTGGTGAATTTGAGGGCCATTGTGTGGACGTTATGAAGTTCCGAACGTTGTTTTTAGCCATTCTTGGTTCACTCGAGCTTTGTGAGACGGTGCCGAGTCCCGTTGAAACGTCCATGGTCTGCCACTGAAATGTTTGTCTACCCATTGCTTCAAAGCAACCTCCAGAAAACTTTCGCGATAACATTTCGCATTTATCTTGACGTCTGGCTCGATGATAACGATTGGAGAGCGCCCATCTGCGGTTACAGCGGCCTAAACCATTATCTGTGGCGGGTGCTGCCTCCTGGAGGCCAATCGATGACTCAAACTCTCATATGGTTTAGAGAGTTTACGAATTGCTCAGCTTGAAAAATTTTTTCGTCACAAAACACAATTTTCAGAAATTGACCGCTTTCGGCAAAGCGAAGCAACTCCTTCGCTCCATCAATTCAGACTTGTTGCTGCTTTGTTGTGAGATAATGCGCCTTTTGAATCTTATAACGCTTGGCTTTGAAATAATTTCTCAATATGTGGCGGATGCTACGGTCAGATATTTTCAGTTCTTTCGTCATTTGACTGGCACTTCGTTGGGGGTTTTGCTCAACTCGCTTCTTCACTTTTTGAACCATTTTACGTGACGTTGCAGTGTTTCGACGACCACCTCCATGACGTTTCGCGATGTTACCAGTACCATTGTAACGAGTAATGGTGCGATAAAAAAACTTTATTTTCTTTAACGTGCTCGAGCTCACGAAAAACCGCTGTTTGCTATTTTCCAGCCAAATATAATGCTATCACATTATTTCGTTTGAAACCCATTACTGATTTTCTTTTTTCTCGTTTACTCTTCGCAAAATGCTTCTGCGTGCTTGTAAACAACACTCTGGACTGTCATTTAGTTAACTAACAGTCGATGCCCGTGCATCAGCTGCACGAGCAGTCTGAAGTTGGTTACACTTCGAGTGCCGGACGCCGGGTCCGTAGAAGATATTATTAAAAAAATTTGGCGGTATTAACGCCCTAATGTTCACTTCTTTTTCTTTGATAGCATTACAACGCGGGTGCATCAAAGCTTCTTTCGAAATGCTCCTCCAAAGAGGTCGATCTTGAGTTTTTGCTTCATAGTTACGTATTCCCAAATCCTCGAGATCGTTTTCCACTGCGTCTATCTATCGGTTCCTCGGTTTGCCTTTGGCTTTTACGACCATTAGCTTTCCTGTCATAGCTTTCTTCATGGCACAGTTAACAGGCATACGGGTAATATGACCTAGCCATCTTACGCGCTGTAACAAAACTCGCAGCTGTCTCGTCCTGAGTGAGATCGTTTAGTTCAGAGTTGCATCGGAATCTTTCTTAAAATTTTTCTTTCCATGCTACCAATCAGTGCACATTCAAAAGTATAAGCTCCCACATGAAAATTTTGATCCTGTGTACGACGAAGTGCAGCATCAAATTAAATATGACAGTTGAAAGGGCGTCACCTTGTTTTACATAAAGAATCTGTGAGATGCCCTTGAATGATCACTTTACACTTGTATTTGTGAGCGTTGCGATAATGAGCTTTATTAGTTTTGCTGGTGTTCTAAGACTTAGCAGTACCTGGTGAATCCTATGTAATATATGGATAAGTTCGTGCGGTTTTACAACAGATGGCGTAACTTGATTATTATTCCATCGATCCACATTTCCAAACATTCATTGGAGAGCTACTGTCGTAAGGCACAAACGTCAGTATAAGTTTTTTATTTGAAGCGTAAACAACAATATTTTTACCACACTTGAAAATGTCGAATTTCGTGCCAAATAATGTGTTTTTGCGGGGAATTCTTTAATATGAAGAAAAAAGCAGCCGAAAGTCATCGTATCTTGGTGGAAGTTTATGGTGAGCATGCTCTAGCTGAGCGAACGTGCCAGAAGTGGTTTGCACGCTTTAAAAGTGGTGATTTTGGCCGCGCCGCCAAAGTTCATGGATACCGAATTGGAGGAATTGCTCGATCAAGATCCGGCTCAAACGCAAGAAGAGGTTGCAAAAACTTTGGGAGTTGATCAATCAACCATTTCCAAACGTTTAAAAGCCATGGGAATGATCCGAAATTCAAATTTCGAAAAAAACCGCACGAACTTATTCATAGACCTATTATCTCCCTTAACACTGTCGAAGGGCCGTTTAAAGTCAATGAAAAGGCACTGGGCATCTAGCCCGTATTCGCGAAATGTTTTCCAAACATTTGGCTAAGAACAAAGCATTTATCGATTTTTGATTTTTCTCTACAATGTTTACTAACAATATTCAAAGTTTAGATTTTGTGGTTAATTATGTGTTGAGTTGTTTTGACCATGTAAATAAAGTTGTAACTAACGTGTATAATCGTTTACGTAGATTAAGAATTTCAGCGTGATTTTCGCCATTAGAGACTAGAAGAAATCTAGCTATTGTGCTCATTGAACCTCACATCGCTCTAAGCTCGTATATATAGGGTGGGCCATGTAAAATTTGCCTTTTGAATCGGCTATAAAAAAAATTAATCAATATTTTTTCGAACTTTTTATTTTTATTTTAAAGATTGAACATTGTCATTTATGAATGAAAAATAATATCGTTCAAATGGCTGCCACGACTGGCTTTACAGTAGGCCATTGGACCAACCCAATTTTTAAGCACATTTTCGATTGTTTAGGCTCCAATTTCATGAATGGCAACTTCGATTTCGTGTTTTAAAGCATCAATCGTCTCTGGATGGTTCGCATAGCATTTGTCCTTAATGGCTCCCTACAAAAAATAGTCCAACGGGCTTAAATCACAGCTCCGAGGCGGCCAATTGATATCGGAATTTCGGCTGATTATTCGGTTTTCAAAAACGGTAGCCAAAAGTTCGAGTGTAACTTTGGCAGTGTGACAAGTTGCACCGTCCTGTTGAAACCAAATGTCGTCCCTGTCATCCTCTTTAATTTTTGGAAACAACTCGTTGAGCATGTCACGGTAGCGCTCGCCATTTACTGTAACCGCGGCTCCTCGCTCATTTTCGAAAAAAAATGGCCCTATGATGCCGGCAGACCAAAAACCGCACCAAACAGTGACTCGTTGTGGATGCATTTGCTTCTCTACAGTAACGTGTGGATTTTCTGAGCCCCAATTCCGACAATTTTGCTTATTGACGTAGCCACCGATGTGAAAATGAGCTTCATCAGAAAAGAAGAAGAAGACTCACCCCTTTGGAAATAGGTTTTCAATATTTCCCAATTTTTTTCAAGCGTATATCGTCTCATTTCGTAAATGTCAAACCTTTAAGTAAATTATGAACACATTTGACATGTCATTTGCGTTTCCTCTCTACTTAACATCTTGTCGATTACATTTTCAGTGGTTATGTGGCCGATTGTATTCTCCAGAGTCCAGCGTTCTTGTTCCCAACGCATGCATTGGAAGACTGTGTATTCAGCGTTATCTTCGGCGGCATCCACGTATGTGAAATACCTGCTCATTTACACTAGGTAATTTCTGAAAATACCCGTGCGGCGAAAGCATTTGTGTTGTATAAAAATTGACTTCACCGAAGTTCCTGCTGTTCCATGTGGCGGTTTGGCAAGAACCGCTTGCCAGAGTTTGCTAACTCTTTCTGCCATTCCCTCTCTTTTTAAAGCCCACATCTTTTCCCTCTCAAAGGCTAGTAAGTCTACCGGTATTGAACCGCTTATTACTTGAACAGCTGGCGCTGATTCTGCGCAGTAGGCGGAAACAACTCTCTGGGCTGCCGTTCGTTGTACCGATGTTAAGAGCTTGCATCGGTTTACCTTTAGCGCATTTGCCCACAGTTCAGCTCCGTATAAGAGAACGGATAGCGTGGTAGCCATTATTATTTCCCGTTTCGTTTGGGTTGGACCCCCTATGTTTGCCATCAGTCTATTGAGTAAGGATGTCATCATAACGGCTTTCTCTGCTACGTGCTTTATTTGGGACAAGAAGGTTAGTCTTGCGTCCAGTCTTATGCCTAGGTACTTTAGAACCTTTTTTGTGGTTAGCGTATTTGAGCAAGTTTGCATGCTAACTTCTAATGGGATGTACTTCTTGGTTAGAAGTATTAGCTCCGTTTTCTCTGAGGCTAATTTGAGGCCACGGGATTGTAGCCACATGTTGGTCCGTGTCATAACTTGGTTTAATTTTCTACGAACTTCTTCAAAGTTTAGTGCTGGGATGGCTGTTGCGATATTGTGTTCGTATCCAATGAGAAAGGTACTATCGGGCATTCCTGTATTGATTATCTCGTCATAACTAATGTTCCACAAGTCGGGACAGAGAATTGATCCTTGTACCGCTCCGGATGTGACGACAACCCGGTGGGGTTTGATAGACGAGTTTGTAATTCCTCTCGTAAGTAATTCCTCAATATGCGCTGTAGGTATGCCAGAATTTTGAGCCTTAGCTCTAAGGCGGTCAGTATGTCCACCCATCTAACGCTATACCTATACTTCTGGATTGTATACTGCACTGTTGCGCTGCTCCTACGCTGTTTAAGATAGTTTCAATTTCCTGTTATAGACTTTCTGCGTCTAAAGCCATGCGGTCTTGCTTATAGTCCTTCGGCGTTATCTATGGCTGAGGTCCGTCGAGGCTTGATCAGCCTTTCAAGAAGCTTGCCTGCTGTGTCGAGCATGCGTAATGGCTGATATGCTGAAGGGGGGTTCGGGTTGCCTTTCCCCTTGCTTATTAGGACGATTTGCTGCTTTTTTCAGATTTCTGGGAAAGTTCTCTTTCTTAGACAGGCGTTGTGCATGTCTAGTAAGACTTTGGAGTCTGCTTGAGAACTTCTGCGGGAACTCCAGCCGGTCCTAGTGCCTTGTTATTTTTGAGTTTGCTCGCAGCTGACTGGTGAATATTGGAGACTTACGTTTATTTGACGCTCAATGCCTTCTTTGAATTCGTGACTTGGAAAGAGTTCTTTTACGATGTAGTCCATTGCACTCGAGATTAGTTCCGGTGCAGGTATTCTGGCCCCCAGTTTCTTCACCTTAATCTTGTACCCAAGTTCCCAGGCGTCCCTATTTAGATAATCCCTGAGTTCCTCCCATTTTTCTTTCTTGCTATTTGCAATAGCGACCTTTAGCGCCCGTTTTCCACTCTTGTCTGTTTCTGCGTCCACAGTAGCTTGCCCGGTTCGTCTGACTATGGTGTATTTCCGTCTGAGGCGAAGACAGTCATGTCTCCATTCAGCTATTTCCTACGTCCACCAAATACCGATCTCCCGCGGGCATATCTTCAGTGTCATCTAGCTTGTTTCGGAATTCTTCGATGTTATCGCTGGGTTTTAAATAGCAGCTTATTAGTGTGGTTTGTTGGATGCGCGGCCACACAAAGCTATTTCCGCTCCCGTTTTCTGTTGTGTTTACCCCACTTCCTAGCGGGTGCCCCAATGCCGCAGTACCGGTGGGGTCCTCTAGCAAGTTGCCGGTTTTTTTATTTGTATTGCTTACTGATTATAACAACGTCCGTGCTCTTTTCTGCTATCAGTTGTGATAAGAGCAAGTCTGCGGTTTTGCTTCTGTGGATGTTTGTTTGGAATATATTCATTTTACGCTTTGGTTTTTTTATACTGCGGATCTTCCCGATCCCGACTGATCATATGTCGAACTCTAACTCACTTCAGAGCACAAACAGTATTTTGATATTTTTGTGCAATCTTTGAGCTTATGGCCCGGTTCGCCGCAGCTAATGCAGAGACCCTGTTTTGGGTCTAAGGTTTATTATAATAGCCGATTGCTCCCGCTCTTGTTTTTCAATCGGCTTTTATTTTGGCTTCCGCGTCGCCAGACTTTGGCTTGATTAGGAGTGCTTCCAAGTGTGGAGTGTAGCTTAATTTTACCGTTTTCTTTTTTTTCAATTTTTCCGAGCCAGTCTTTGGACCTGCTTCAGCAGCACTTCAAATCCGCCTTCCTTTTTCACCAACAATTTGCCATTGGCAGACTTGTGGCCAGTCGTTTCGCCTGGT
The DNA here is from genome assembly GCF_027943255.1 of Anastrepha obliqua. Classification (NCBI taxonomy): domain Eukaryota; kingdom Metazoa; phylum Arthropoda; class Insecta; order Diptera; family Tephritidae; genus Anastrepha; species Anastrepha obliqua. The sequence goes on along the minus strand of NW_026562178.1, from coordinate 2,907,852 downwards.
ATGTGCTAGGTGTCCCAATGGTATCTCCTATAGCTTCAGTTACGCTTTTTGCGGCATTAATTTTTGATTATTTTTCCGCCGTCATCCAATTTCGTCGTAAGCTCCCAATTACGTCGCGTATTTCTTCCAATTCCGATACCCCGTCTCTTATGTCCACGCAGACGTTCTTCTGCTTTTGTAATGCAAGCTTCATTTTCACATTTCGTAAGTGATTCTTCTTCGGGGGATCTCCGTTTTTGTATGAACTCCTGTTTTGGACGCTCGCTGCGGGGGAGGTGGAAAAGGATCTCGGTATAGAAGAGATCTTGGAGGCTTCTCCGAGAAGGTACTGAAGATGTTTAAGGTCCTTCAGATAAATCTCCAACAGAGTAAAAACGCCTCAGCCGACCTCCTGCTCAACATAGAGGGAGTCGGCTACGATGTGGCTCTAGTCCAACTACAACACCTACATCCCGATTGCAAAGAATTAGGTAAGAACAGCGATAATAGTTAAAAAAAGTATATATTCTTATATTGATCATAATCTCTCTTCAGACGATCTGACAGTGGTGGCGCTACAGGGCTGCAAAGATGAGACGTTACTCTTTGGGTCTTGTTATATGCTACATGCGCCACAAATAGAGCGTCGGAAGCTGGCAGAAATATCTGCCAGAAAAAAGCATGCTCTGGTGGTAGGAACTGACGCAAACGCACATCACACGGTCTGGGGTAGCGGAGACAAAGACGACCGAGGTGAGTCACTATTTAACTATATTCTTCAGAGCAGCCTAGAAATAGCTAATAGAGGTGCAGAACCAACATATGTTGGACCAACCTCGAAGAATGTACTTGATTTAACACTCTATAAGCATGTTATGGTGCAGAAATGGGAAGTGTTGAGTATACCTTCAACCTCTGATCACAAGGACATAAACTTTCAGGTTATATTCCGCTCAAAACACCAAAATATATCCCTTAGAAATCCTAAGAATACGAACTGGGACCTATATAGGGATATACTATCAAAAACACCAATGATACTCCGGAAATACAGGTCACACGTTGCACTTGAGATAGGGGTTGAATTGTTTGCAACTACTCTCCTCAAAGCCTATAATAGACGCAAGGTGAAGCCTCCTTGGTGGAACAAGGAATTAGGAGCACAAAGGCGTAGAGTACATGAATTATATAAGCAGCATAGGGATCTACTAAAAGTATACAAGAAAGAAATACGTAGAGCCAAGAGAGAATCAAGGAAAGGCTTCTGTAGACATATGGTGAACACTAATGAAGCGGCTAGACTTAGGAAACTGATATCCAAGAATCCGTCTGTGCCAAGAACAATACGAAAAATTTACGGGGAGTAGGCTGACAGTTGTTAGGATTCTCTAGAAGACCTAGTCAGCACACATTTTCCAGCGTGAGCAGACACTATAGATCTCGAACCTAGAAAAGATATTATGCACGACATCACGACGAACGTAATTACAACTAACAAGATAGAATGGGCTGTATTTAAATCGGCAGGACAATAGTTAAGCCATCTTATGGTACCATAATTAAGAATGATATTCATGGGGTACTTGAGATTCAGATATGTTCCTGTATTGTGGAGAGAAGCGGGAGTTGTGTTTATTCCAAAAGCAGGAAAAAGCAAACCTCTTTACTCGAAGGAATACAGGTCCATTTGTCTGACTTCATTTTTTCTGAAAACGTTAGAGAAGATTCTAGACGCATACATTAGAGATACAATTACGCCGGACGAATTATCCAAGGTTCAGCACGCTCACACTAAAGGCAAATCTACTGGAACTGTACTTCACTCACTTGTACTAAACAAATAAAAGGCGTTAAAATATAAGGAGTATGCTATAGGAGTATTTCTATTTATGTATATATCAGGGGGTTTTAACAACGTGACTAAAGTGGCTATTTTAAATAGTATAGAGTCACGTAGTGTGCAACCCGCGGTTTATCTGTGGATAAATCAGCTACTAGTTGGCAGGAAGTTAAGAGCGGAGTGCAACGATACGAGCGTTACCAAATATGCATGCAGAAGTACAAGGTGGGGTACTATCTCCGCTATTATGGTTACTTGTAGCAAATGAACTGCTCAAGAAATTTGACGGAGGGGCACCAAAACTAGTGACGTATGGAAATGACATAGCTATAGTAGTTACGAGAATGTACCTAAACCCCATCAGTAATGTGATGAATAACACACTTAAAACGGTACACCAATGGACATCTCGCGCAGGGCTAGGGATAAACGCCGGATAAACGGACATGGTACTTTTTACCAGAAAGTACAAGGTCCCGACGTGGAACCTTCCGAAGCTAGGCAACAACGAACTACTTCTCAAAGATCATGCAAGGTACCTCGGAGTAATACTAGACAGTAAATTGCTGTAGAAGCACAATGTTGAGGAAAGGATGAAAAAGCCAGTAATGCGTTGAACGCATGTAAAAGAATGCTGGGCGTTACTTGGGATCTGTCACCCTCTCTGATGCATTGGTGCTACACGGCAGTAGTTAGACCGATATTGCTGTATGGGGCCTTAGTATGGTGGACTGCGACAAGAAAACTGACATACTTAATGCCACTCGAAAGGATTCAACGACTCGCTGCTCTGTGAATAACAGGAGCGATGAAAACCACTCCAACGGCGGCGCTGGAAATGATACTCAGCATGCCACCTATTGACCTTGCGGCGGAAAACCTGGCAGCCAAATCTGCGAGGAGGCTAGTGGCTGCTGGGGTATTCACCTGCAGAACCTTCGGGCACAGTTCAATAGGAAAGTGGAGTTCAGGTTGCACAGACTACATGACTCCGTACTTTAATTGGGAGAGAAGGTTTGGCACAATGGGATGAAGCCTAGCCGTAGAACTTTTCACATCTATACAGACGGCTCTAAAACTTTGGGCGGTGTGGGAGTGGGTAGCGAAGCAGGGATGCTATAGGAAGACTAGCCGCAAACAGAAGGCTGCATAACTATTGAGTACCTGGTCACAAAGGCATTATGGAAAACGAAATAGTAGATGAGATAGCAGAAAGTCCTGTTAGACTGTCATTTGAACAAGAGATCGACATACTAAAACCGTTAAATACAATATACAACGAAATGGACGACTACATGAAAAAGCGAGTGGAAGCTAGGTGGACTAATCTGACCAAATGCAAAACAGCAAAAGTTATGTGTAGAACTAACGACAAAAAAACTGACTCAATTCATACTTACGGTCTCGCGAAAGGACTGCAGAACTATGCTAGCAGGTCATAATCTATTGGCTGCACATGCGTACAAGATAGGGATTGCTAACACGGACAAATGCAGGAAATGCAGAAAAGATGTTGAGGAAACTTTAGAACACCTTCTGTGCGTTTGTCCGGCATTATTAATAACGCGTTTAAAATCCCTGGGAGCCCCACTGTTTCAGGGTCTGAAGGACGTCCCAAAAGCGGATCTCCCAGCTCTGTTTAGATTCGCCAAACGCGTTGACATCCTACATGATGTCTACTTTAGGTATTCATAGAGGGCGGTCTCCATCTGGTATTGCTAGGGCGAAGCAGTGGTCCGATTTGTGTAGTAATGGCGGACTGTGTTGATTGTTTCGGTGTTTCAATTTGGGTTTCTACATTTTTTCTTGGCCGCTCTTCCGAAGCCACCTTTGTTGTTGTAGTAGCATAACAGCATGACAGTAGCATGACAGTCCTTGGCCGGATATAAATCCGGGTCGTTTCGGTAACGTAGAACCGACTGTCGTGGAAACGTATAGCCACCTTTGTCTATTTTGATGGTTGAGGCGTGTTCAGTACCGGAGTAGTAATATCACCTGGAAAGGTTGCGTTTTGGTTGTGTATGCAGAAGTTTGACGTTTAGCTGGGCCTCATTCACAATAGCCCTTTTTTAATTTATAACACTATTAATCAGGTCGCATATAGCTATACGCTTTGTTTTGTTTTCTACGTAGATCGCTAAATTTGCTTGTGTTCTTGTGCAGGTCAGACGAAAATGACTACCTATTGCGCTAATTTGGCTCTAACATCCCCAATAATATTTCTGCAAACAGCGTCAATTTCTAGCCATTTTTTTGGCGAAGGTTAACTTCGATCCTTATGCCAATATTTGAACTCTCTTTCCATCACTTTTCATATATCGGACTCGCTTTTTACCGTTAGAAAAACGATGCTATCCCCTCACAATAACTTTGTGATGATGGTAGATCTCTTGCAATTTTTTTATTCAGCTCGCAAAGTTTTCTAGCTTAACAGTTTTAGATCACGACCTTTAACCAACTTCTGTCTTTTTTTGTCGAGGGCCAAAACATACATGGTTTGTACGTCACGCGGATCACATCCCTAGATTATGTTTTTATGAAATGATTATAATTTGGCATACTACTAATTCTAACATTCATCTTTCAATTGTTGTTTAACTGTGGTAATTTAAGCGTGGTAAAACTTGGAAGCGCTGTTAGTTTTACCTTTTCCAAACTGGATAAAAAGCAAAGGGAATTAGAATGGTGGTGAACGAAGACAAAACGAAATACCTCCTGACATCAAACAAACAGTCGGCGCACTCGCGTATCGGCACCCACGTCATTGTTGAGAGTTATGATTTTGAGGTTTTAAAATACTTGTTTTATTTACGAACCAACAAAAAATCTCTTTTGCCAGCACGTGCTACTTTGGACTAAGTAGGCACATGAGTAATAAAGTCCTCTCTCGACGAACAAAACTAACACTCTACAAGGCTCTCATTACGCCCGTCCTAACGTATGGTGCAGAAGCGTGGACGATGACAATATCCAATGAGGCGCCCGTTGGAGGGTTTGAGAGAAAGATAATGCGAAAGAGTTTTGGACCTTTTGACGAGGTGTATCGTAGGGCAAGCTGTATGAGGTTTACGATGACATAGGTATAGTAACCACTTGGTGGTAACAGAGGAAGAGGATTTTTTCGGGCCAAGCGAATGAGTTTGGTTTTTGTTCCCGGCAGCGAGTGTGCGTTGTTCAGCTGAATTTTGTTTATCTGCGTACACAAGTCTGTCAGAGTTGCACGAAAACTTTAATTCCTACAAAAAATAGAATTAATCGTTTGATTTCCTTATATCGTCATATAATGGCGAGTTGTTTTTGTTTTTGTTTCTTTTTTTTTGCGAGGAAAGAAAACACGTATGTTCATACCTATATAAGTACATAGTCGAATATGAACCGATTCTTTGTTTGTTAAATTGAGTATGATGAAAATGTTTTTTATTCAGAAAAAAAAAATTTAATATGAATAAATAAATAAAAGCGAATTGTTAGCTATTTTCAACTGGTACTGTATTGTACCAATTAAATGCGCAATAGAACTGTGTACTTTAAAAGTTTCTAAAACTACTAATTAAAAAGTTTAAAAGATTTATGATTTTTTTTTAATTTGTTTGAATTTTGTACAAGTTTTTTTTAAATCGACTTAGTTTTTCCTCTTTTTCCGTTTTTAATTTTCGAAGTTAATAGAAAAAAAATATTTGTATGCAAATTTACAAAAATACATTTGTCAAATGACATTATAATGTGTCAAAGCTGGTTCTTTCCACGACATTGTACTAAATTGATTATGGTAGTAAAGAAAATAAACCCAGTTTCAAATAGTTAGTCCCAGTTTAATTAATCCTGGGTTTAACGAGGGACTATGATTATACACCTATAAGTTTAACTGCAAAGCATAGTTAAACTATTGCTGAAAAACAGACCCTAATAAAGTGTGCTCGAGCATTCATACGTTGTTGTTGTTGTAGCAGCATAAACATTCCCCATACTTACATACGGTGAATGCTGATGGAGTGACAGTCCTTGGCCGGATATAAATCCGGGTCGTTTCGGTAACGTAGAACCGACTGTCGTGGAAACGAGCATTCATACGTGCATACATTCGCTGACTTAGTTCTGAATAAGTAACGCGTCATGTGTTTCATTTTATTTACTTATATTATATGAAGATGTGATTTATAATTGTTTGTTTCATCGTCCAAAAGCGTCAAATTGATTCATTGTTATAAACTCGATTTTTCTACCAAGTGCGTTACTAATTTTTTGAAGTGAATAAAGCTCTATCAAATAATTATGTACATGAATACAGTCGGATCATAATTTTTTCAAGTTAAGGGGGCGCAGTAAAGTTGGAAGTAAAAAAAAAACTGTGCTGCAAAGACTTAATCTCCAGTCCTAATTAAAAGGTCCAAGCTTAAAAGCTCATTTACAATATATTGTTTCCATTTGCCTTTCAGGAAGGTGTATACGTCGCAACCACTGTCCCAAATACAAATGCCGCTCGTTTTCTTTGTGCAAGTGACAAGCTGCTCGAGATCGATGGGCATGACTTAACTAATCTAAACGTTTTTGATGCTAAATCGATTATTTCAAGATCTGGCCATACGATGCATATAATGCTATCACGCAAATAAACTAGACTTAGATATACACATATTTCTCGTTTACTGCAATACTGTAATAGATAAAAAACAGTTAAACATTTATATATGTTACATTGTGTAAATAGCTGTTAGTATTTTATTAAAATATGTATATATGTAGGTCTTATGCCAATTTGAGAATTTGAGAATATGTCCAACAAGTCTGGATAAGTGCGCTTCCAATCGAGCAAATATGTAAATATAAAAACAGGAGTAATTTACTTTTTCTATAATTGATTTAATCAACTTATAATTTGCACTGTTTCATGCCATTATTCTCTCACACTGAAAATTTATTTTGTTTAGTTTTGATCCAGAAAATTGTTTTTTCGTGCACGTATCCGGTTCTTTTCACCAACTTTTTATAAATATTGTCCTGCACAAGAGTAAGAGTATGCGCAATAAAAGAAGTGCTACATATTAAAAATTTAATTAATTAATAATATTTTTATAAAAATTTATTTTATACAAAATAAAAAAAAATTAAACAAATTTTCAGCAAAATTTCAAATTTTTTAATGAGTTTTTAGAAAATTTTTTATTAATTTTTGACAATTCATTATCGCGGCGGTATTATGTATATAATATAAAAAAATTTAGTTTTATGGAAGATAATGCTTAACACTATCAACGAAAAAAAAAAATTAAAAATCAACACGAAGTTTGAGACACTTTAGACTGGCACAATTTTATACCAAAAGGGAATGAAACATAAATAAATGTCGCGCTATTATTATAGTGAGCACAGGTGTATGTGGTTTTCTAATTGGCAGGAAAAAAAATTTTCATTTTTAGGCAAAACTGCAAAGAGCCAAAATTATCATTCCACAACTAGAATTTACTACAAATTTTACATATTTTCACAGTTTTGATAATCTATACTATAAAGGAGAATGTCTGTACGTTGTCCGCGCATCACTACGAAACCACCACACCAAATGACGTAAAATTTCTTATACATTCATATTTTCACTCTATAGCATGTTTTTATGATGGAACTCCCTTCCCACAGCCCCCAGGCCGCACCACCACTCTCATTCGTCACTAATAATCGAATATTTGCTTAAACGTGATATAAAAAATCTTAGTTTTTCCTATTTCCCACTATTTATAGCACACTCTAGACTTCATAATCCGCATAAGCTGTTCAACTATGACCCAAATGCAAAGTTCAAAAACGATTTGAGATAGAAAATTAATAAAAATAGTTTTGCTTGATATTTTTCTGATTGGTTGTTTTGATTTTATTCAACGAGGCATAGCAACGGATGCCGGGTATTGTAATATTATGGTTATTAATAAAGATTATTTTCTATAAAATTATTATTTGTAATTCTTTTATATACATATTCTAAATCCCTCAAAAGTACTCCTATGCGAGCGAAGCCGCGGGTAAAAGCTAGTATACCTATAATATAATATACAATATTAAAAAATAAAGAACCCTAGCATTACATACATTTTGCCTCAATCTTACTTCTAATTAAAATACATCAAGAATTTGAAATTTTAGAGAAATGCTGTAGGACATTGTGGAAATTTCTGAATAAGTTCAATGGAACCTCTTCGTAGTTATGGTTGTAGAACACTTCGTCTGCAATGTTCTGATCGGAAACCCAATAGGAAATAAGTTATGTAGGTCGCACTCTAGTGGTAGCTAGTGAGACGTTGCTCTTGTTAAGCGTGTTTCGGTTTCACTGTAGTGTAAATATTAAAGCGGATGAATTGGCTATAAATGTAGTCGTGTAATTGGCTAAAAGTGCAGTTTATTATTTTTGTGAGAAATTTACACAGCGTACGTTGTTTTTACAAAATGAGTTGGGCAGATGACAAACGATTTCACCGAAGAGCTTTAAGCCCCTACAACTGAACTGCAACGGACTAAAATCGAGTAAGATTGACGAGATAATCGACTTTATGAGCCGACATGGAATCTTAATAGCTGCGGTTAAAAAGACAAAACTGCGTGCTACTTCCTCCCTAATTAGCATAGAGGGTTACAACGTGCACCGAAAAAAGCACGACTGAGGCAATGGTGGTGAGCTAGTTTCATAGTCCACCACACTGTGCAGTATCGTCTCATCGATGTAGGCACTGACCGCACGGACAGCAATTTCGAGTCTCAAGGAACGGCTGGCCGGTAAGGCGATGCCAATGTCACCTACTGCCCGGCTGGATATTACATTGAATTGGTGCGCTCATATGGTGTAAACCGATTGGTTGTAGTTGACTTTAATGCGCACCAAGATCTTTGGCATGTAGGGGACAGCTTTTAGCAGACCAAATAGACGGTTCGACATTCTGCGAAGTGAACGACTCCCCATCAAGATAGAGGGCAACTGAAGCAGCTCGTCTGACCTTTCAATAGCTAGCGCTGGTCAGATAAATAGTAAAATCTGGTGATCTCTATTATCTCTGCCATCAGACTATTTGCCCATTATTGTCTCGATTGAGAGACCTGCCGACTTTGTTGCAAAAATCACCAGACCTATGCTTATTAGGTCGATTTCGCGGAATTCACTAAGGACACCTTCACCCTACACCCTTCTTCCCATCCCCAACGATATGCGCGTGGGCAAATGCGCTGGAAGGATTCGGGACATACGTTCCAATTTTCCAGCAGAAGCAAATGTTTTAGCAAACGAGCGTGACCATCTACCCCAGGTCGATCACGGATATCCCCGAATAAGGGATCTCGTTTCTGAGATTCGGCAACTGGCCCCCTAGCATAAGCGGATCAAATGAGAGCAGCACTTGAAGACCTACAATTTCACCACTGGTGTGGGTCGCTTCTGGTCCACCGTAAGGTGTCTATCGAATCCGACGAAGCCCGACAAAGTTGCAATCGCCTTTAGATGGGCAAGCCTTTTTAGTCATACATTAATTTTTCATCCTCCGGTCGATTTGTCCAAACGTCGTGCCACAGACGGCTACACAAACTGTCGAACACCCGTGCGCCACTTCTTTCTCCAGTGATGAGGTGAAGGAAGCCATCAGGAAATTAAAGGCCTTGGCGGACTAAACGAGCTGATGCTGAAAAACCTAAATCCTGTAGGAGTAGGATATCCCACAAAGGTAATCCATTTGTCTATGGCCACTCTCATAAATCCTGACAAGTGGAAAGCAGGGAAAGTGGTTCCAGTATTGAAAACTGGAAAACCCGCCAACCAAGGGGAATTATATTGCCCGATAACTCATCTTTCCCCAATAGTGGAGACACTTGAGGCCCTCCTTCTCCCATTCGGAAACATCTCACCCCAGCCACGCATCAGCATGGATTCCGAAGAGTGCACAGTACCACTCATAGCCCACAGATAAATCTGGACTGCCCTAGTAGTGTTGGACATGAAGAAGGCTTTCGACACAGTCAGCCAATCAACGCTACTATATGATATTCTGCAGTCGACCCTCCCGCCGGGACTGAAGAGCTGGTCCGCTAACTATCTGAGTGGTCGGCATTCGTCAGACATTTTTCGAGACCAAAGCTCAAAACAGAGAAGAATAAAGCAAGGTGTTCCGCAGGGTGGTGGTGTTCTTTCACCCTGGCAACAACTTATACATCTCGAAGCTCCCCCAACCACCATAGGGAGTCTCCCTGGTTTCCTATACTGAAGATTGATGGATAATAGCGCCGGGCAACGATATTCATAATTTATATTCCAAAGTGAACGATTATCTCACCGACTGGCAAGAATAGCGAACGAGATGCCAAAACAAAAATATGAGCATACTTTCTAGGTCTACCGTTAGATGAGTTAGACGAAGACAACATGTGACTACATCGCACAGACAGGGTTCAGTGAGCTGCTACAGCAGAATTCGTCAGAAAATACGAGCAGCCAGATCTAGACATTACGATAGTTATTAAGCCTATGTATATATAGGTATAATCAGAGGTGCAGGTGCATTGGGTATTCAGTTAGAAGTTGAATTTGTAAGCAAATAAACGAAAATCAATAGAGTGTTTCCGTCTCAAAATGAACGTGTACATGTAAAGTAAAGTGTTGGAAACAAAGTAAAGGAAGTGTGTTGCCATTAATTTGTGACTTTAATTTGACAATTTAGTAATCGAACTCACAGGATATATTGTAAGAGATTTATTTGAATTTTAACGTAAGAAAGGAGTCAGAAGAGGGAGCGTTGAATAAAGTCCCAAGAACAGGGCCATGAAAAGGGCAAAACTCACGGCTCAGCAGGTTAAGAAAGAGTTGGGACAGTGTGGCCAGTTCATTACTGGGAACAAGCCTTGTCACATCGGTCTCCTTGCCGCGGGGATGAGGCTTAAGTGGTGATTTAACTCCATGTTATGGAGATTAACTTACCACGAACTAAGAGGGCAGCTTCATATAGGAATTGGGTACCCATCCATTTGCGGAACGGCGGAATTGGTGGTCACCCAAGTACCATGTGGAGAGTACTGTACCGACAACCTGGCAGGAGGTATAAAACGCATTTCTTTCCTGCAATGTGGATGTTAACGATGGGTGTTTCTGCACGAGGTAACCCACTTTCGGGAAATCCCCCCGTCGAAATCGACGACTCGGGCATCGGATGTGCAGGCTCGAACCCCACACCCCTCTATGACCGGACCTGACACCCAGGGTTCCAAAGGAAGCGAACTACTAGTGGTGAAACATGGCGCATTGGCTATGCCAACGGAGAGCCGAGTGAATGTGAGCGATACACCGTCGTCGAAACGATCCGAAGCAACTGAACAAGTTGTGGAGGATGTGGAGATGGCGGACAATCTCTCAGTAGACTCAGATGGCTTTCTGGTACCGACAACGGTCAAACCTGGTGCGAATCAGGTAAGTACCGGTAAAAAGACTGAAGTTATTGGAGATTCGAAAGCAGGTGTTGGTCTATCCCGAAGGCAGATCAAACGAAGAAAACAGAAGGCAAAGAAAGCCGAAGCTTTAGCTAAGGTAAGTACTCAAGCTCCGTCAACTTCGACACCTGTAATGGAAAAGAGAAAGCGTGGCAGAACAGAGGATTTCTCTGCAACGTTGCACTCTTCCGGAAACGAAACAGCGTCTGTGCCAACGAACGGGAAGAGGAGAAAGGCAAGGAAGAGGAAAGCCGAGAAACTGAGTTCGGGGAATTCATTCCCATGGCAGCCGGTTCTACGTTACCGGAATGACTCGGGTTTTCCCGACCAAGGGCTATCGCCCCAGTAAACTAGCCCAGTCTAGGGAACAGCAGATCACCCCACCCCTTACCTCACAGGAGCCACTCCTTGCAGCAACCTTGCTCCAAATGCTTCTCCTCAGGGCTGGAAGTATTCTATTCCTGTGTCTGCCATACACGGCTCCACCCGAACTCCACCTCGGTTAGGTGCAATAAGTGCAACGGGTGGAGCCACCTTAAGACCTGTTCAGGGCTTAAGACCAATAGGGAGTGGTCCACACGGTATGTGGCCACGTGTTGCTCCCGCCAGCAGGCGTCTGATGCCTCCACGGCTAGTACTCCCCCTGATAGGCCGGCACCAACAACCGCCACCGCAACCCACACCTCCACGGTAAGGAGCCTATCGGAGCAACACAACTCCTTCGACTTAGCCCATCCCCTTCCCTCCTGCTCCAACCCCAGTGCGGGGACAAACCAGCAGCCCTTAGTTCCCCGCACAGTCTGTTCCGTGTGACAGATCAGAATACCTCGGAATCTGGTATCAGTCAAATGCAATTCTTGCAATGGCTGCTGCCATTATCGGAGATGTTCCAGCCTGAGTGGACAACTGACTACGTTGCCCCCTGCTGCAGACCGCCCCCAGTGGCGCGGCCGCCCACCATCTACAGGCCGCAACAACTACAGCGGATTGCACAGCAGGCCCAACGTCTCTGATCACCCAGGATGGCTATAACGTGCACAGACACGATCGCGAGCGAGACAATGGTGGTGGCCCAGCGTTTCTAGTCCACCACACAATGCAGTATCGTCTCATTGATGAAGGCTTCCGAGCTCGAAATATACAATGTTTACATACCCCCTGTCACCTGCTGCCCGGCAGGATGCCGCCCTGATATAGGTGCGCTCATCAGAGGTGAAAACCGATTGGTTGTAGGTGACTTCAATGCGCATCACGATCTTTGGCATTTAAGCCTGCCAAACGATCGTAGGGGACAGCAATGGGCAGAGCAAATAGACGATTCGACGACGCCCCCACCAGTGTAGTGGGCAATTGCAGCAGTTTGCCTGATCTAACAATAGCTAGCGCAGGTCTGATAAATAGCATCACGGGGCGACCTATGCTATCGCTTGCATCAGAACACTTGCCCATTATCGTCTCGATTAAGAGACCTGCCGACTTCGTTTCCGCGAATCACCGATCCTATTTTAACTTTAAAAACGCTAATTGGGCCGGCTTCACGGAATTCACTGAAGACACCTTCGCCGCTCTTCACATCCCTACCGATGTGCGCGCAGGCGAACGCGCATTCCGCAAGGTGCGCACAGTTGCTGCGACTCGCTTCATTCCTGCTGGAAGGTTCAAGGACATTTGCTCTCATTTCACAGCCGAGGCAGCTAGCTTGGCAAACGAGCGTGACCATCTACGCTAGGTCGATCCCGGGGATCCCCGCATAAGGGATCTAAATTTGGAGATCCGGCAACTGGTAGATCAACACAAGCGGAATAAATTGGTTGAGAACTTGAAGACCTGTAACCTCACCTCTGGGGTGAGTAAGCTCTGGTCCACCGTTAGGTCCCTGCCGAACCCGACGAAGCACAACGACAAGGTGGCTATTACCTTCAACGGTTGCACTTCGTCGGACCCGAAGAGATGCTCGAGCTACTTTAGCCGACTTTTTATACTGCATCCTCCGGCCGACAGAACCAAGAGCCGTGCTACCAGAAGGCTGCACAAACTAACGAACGACAGTGCGCCACTTGCTTTAGCCCTGACGGACTAAACATGCTGATGCTGAAAAACCTGGGTCCACTGGGAGTAGGATTTCTCACAAGGGTTTTCAATCTGTCCTAGGCCACTCTCATCATCCTGACAAGTGGAAAGCAGGGAGAGCCCCGCATCAGCACGGTTTCCGACGAGTGCATAGCACCACCACTGCACTCACCGCCATAAACGCCCAGATAAATCGCGGGCTTAATAAAAACCAACCCTGAGAGAGGACTGTCATAGTCGCGTTGGACCTGAAGAAGGCTTTCGATACAGTCAGCCATTCCACGCTACCTGAGCGGTCGTCACTCGTCAGTGATTTTTCGAGATCAAACATCAAAGCAGAAGAAGATTAAGCAAGGTGTTCCGCAGGGTGGTGTCCTTTCTCCCTTGCTGTTCATTTTCTACATCTCGAAGCTCCCGCAACCACAACTCTCCCTGGTCTCATACGCTGACGACTGCACGATAATGGCGTGGGGCAATGACATCAATGGCCTGTGTTCCAAAGTGAACAACTACCTCACCGATCTTTCGCGCTTTTTCACTGCGAGGAATCTCCAACGTTACCCCGATAAATCCACGGTGACCCTCTGTTTATCACCTGGACGAAGAAGGTCAAACTGTCCGTCAAGGTAAAAGTCGATGACACACCAATTCCGACGGTAAACAATCCCAAAATTTTGGGTGTAACGTTCGAGAGTTTGCTCTCCTTCTCAGCGCACACAACCACAATTAGCACTAAAGTTCAAAATCGCAACAAGGTCCTCAAATCGCTTGACAGCAGCTCTTAGGGCGAAGACTAGGAATTGTTGCTATCGACATTTAAGGCAATTGGTCGGCCGGTTCTAAACTGTGCTGCGCCTGTCTGGTCGCCTGGAACTGGTGACACGCAGTAGATAAAGCTACAGACATGCCAAAATACTGCCATTCGGACAGCGAGCGGTTGCCTCCTGATGTCCCCTATTCAACACCTTCACAATGAGGCACAAATGCTCCCTGTAATGGAGCATAACAATCTGCTCAGCAAGTAGTTCCTGCTAGGATGCTACCGTAGTTTTCACCCTTGCAGACACTTGCTTGAGCCAGAGCCGCCTCCTAGGCACGTCAGGAGACACCCCTTAAACTACGCCGACGAAATACAGGACAAAACTGACAGAAATCTACTTGAAAAGACAGTGTTTAGACAGTCAATAAACGACATTCACCGGGAGACCGTCATCACCTTCTTAAGCTCCCATCCAGTGAATGCCGTAATCGGAGTCCAACCACCACCTATTGCAGATGAAAAGTTCCAGCTTCCCCGTGAGACTCGCGTAACAATGGCACAATTACGTTCTGGATACCCCTACTTATCCAGAATTGACCTCGACATACTAAACATATGTCTGACATGTGAAGGTACCCCGCACGACACTAACTACCTTTTCACATGCCCTCTAAAATCTACTCATCTAACACCCCTCTCCCTCTGGACTCAACCCGTCGAAGCAGCATGTTTCCTGGGCCTGCATTTAGATGAGCCAGACGGGGCGTGTTCGTGGACATTGAGGGGGTTTTTGATAATGCCACTTTCAGCTCAATGCTGTGGTGCTTCGTCGTAGATTCTCTACTAGCGGAGATGCAGGAACTCGGTTTTCATGTCCAAGCATATGCGGACGATGTCTGTGCGCTAACATCGGATAAACCCCTAAGGAGGCTTTGCACTAAAGTGCGGAGGATTCTAGACAAAATCGATGACTGGTGCACGAGACAAGGTCTTTCTGTTAATCCGAACAAAGCAACAATAGTCTTGTTTACGAGAAAACGGAAATTGGATGGACTCAGTCTTCCAACACTGAAAGGTGTGACACTTGGTCTTTTCGATGAAGTTAAAGGCGGCCGCCGTAGCCGAGTGGTTGGTTCGAATCTCGCTGAAACACCAAAATTAGGAAAAACAACATTTCTAATAGCGGTCGCCTCTCGGCAGGCAATGGCAAACCTCCGAGTGTATTTTTGCAATGAAAAAGCTCCTCATAAAAATATCTGCCGTTCGGAGTCGGCTTGAAAGTGTAGGTCCCTCCATTTGAGGAACAATATCAAGACGCACACCACAAACAAACAAAAATAGGAGGAGGAGCTCGGCCAAACACCCAAAAAGGGTGTACGCGACAATTATATATTATATATATAATCTTGGATAAGAAGCTGACTTGCGAGACACACGCTTCACTGAAGGCGAATCGCGCATTGAGTATTTTTCAGCAATGCCGTAGAGCCTTTGGTAAAACCTGGGGTCTGAAACCTACTGTGGTGCTATGGATATACACAGCACTTATCAGACCAATCAATACAAACGTTACATCACGTTAAGTTGCTATCTGAGCAGTATCAACTGTTTTTGGCACCTAAAGACTACCTGATACCCACAGTTTCATTTGGAAGGAAATTTGTTGTCAATCCAGAATGCATGCAGGAAGGTTTGACGGATATTTTCTTTACCGATGGGTCCAAGAATGAAATCACTATGCTATGGGGGAAATGGCAACTGTTTTACAAACAGGAGTTTTTGCATACTGAAAGTAGCCGAATGGATAATCGAGAGAAGATGGAGCGGGAAACAGATTGGAGTTTTCAGTGAAAGCAGGCTGAAGGCCCTGGAGAACGCGAAGCAAACCTCAAACATTGTTCAAGAATGTAAGAAGAGGCTTAATTCTGTGGATCAGTGGTTCCCCCACAAGGGCCAGAGCCAATAATCGGAATCAGTTTCGCAGGAATCATGAATTGGATCAGTGATTATGTAGGCAATCTACATAAAGAACGATGGTCCGGTCTAGAACGCAGCAGAACTGCAAAGTGTTTTGTGACAAGTCCGAACAGAAAACTGCCAAACTTTCTACTAAAACTCAGAAGGAAAGACGTTCGGTTGATGGTCGGTATCATTACAGGACACAACCCATGGGGTCAGCATATGACCACCATTGGGATCATTGAGGACCCAGTGTGCCTGGCATGCTTGGAGGACGCAGATAGCTCTCAGCAATTTCTCTGTGCGTGTCCTGCTTTTGCTAGAGCACGGCTACGAGTTTTGGGTTCCGAAAGAAACAGCCGTGTCAGGCATTCATAAGAGGTATACGAGATTAGGGGACGAAACGGCCAGCATACTCGACACCGAAGGGGACGTTCGCTGAGGAGGTATCGTTTGCCAGTGGACAAAATCAGTCGGGTTGAAGAGCCTACCTCCATGAAGGAAACCACGAGGAAAGTACTAAGGGAGTCCTTTCCTCAATACATACAAAGGAGCTGGGATATGAAGTGTTAGAACTGCGGTAAGATCCGACATATGACCCGCAATTTCAGTTTACTATGCAGCCAGGCGAAGACGAACTCAGGTAGAAGAAAGCGAGGCGCTGAAACTGACAATGGCACTCCCCATACACAGCAGGCGTTAAACATCGGTGAGAACTATCCCACAACTAAATGCCACGCAGTTTCTGTCTCTCATATTGGTGGGAAAAGCAACAACTTGACGATAAGGGAAACTGTAAATCGTCGATCTCAGGTGCTGACTCTGGACACAGGTGTAACGAACTCAATCATGCCGGCAGATTTGGTAAATGTTAATGTGTAACCACTGGTTGGTTATAAGCTCCAGCAGTTACAGAAGAGAAAGAGCTCCGATTTCTGGAAAGGCATTTTGCGAAGTCGTTACTGCAGCTTTTTCAGTAGCTCACACATTTTTACTAGCTGAAATTACGGACGAAGTAATAATAATAATAATAATATGTTACTCTCAAGGAACTTTTAAACGTCCATGGAGCATGTGCTAAGGAGAGAGTAGATTAACCCAATTTTTAAGCACATTTTCGATTGTTTAGGCTCCAATTTCATGAATGGCAACTTCGATTTCGTGTTTTAAAGCATCAATCGTCTCTGGATGGTTCGCATAGCATTTGTCCTTAATGGCTCCCCACAAAAAATAGTCCAACGAGCTTAAATCACAGCTCCGAGGCGGCCAATTGATATCGGAATTTCGGCTGATTACTCGGTTTTCAAAAACGGTAGCCAAAAGTTCGAGTGTAACTTTGGCAGTGTGACAAGTTGCACCGTCCTGTTGAAACCAAATGTCGTCCCTGTCATCCTCTTTAATTTTTGGAAACAACTCGTTGAGCATGTCACGGTAGCGCTCGCCATTTACTGTAACCGCGGCTCCTCGCTCATTTTCGAAAAAAAATGGCCCTATGATGCCGGCAGACCAAAAACCGCACCAAACAGTGACTCGTTGTGGATGCATTTGCTTCTCTACAGTAACGTGTGGATTTTCTGAGCCCCAATTCCGACAATTTTGCTTATTGACGTGGCCACCGATGTGAAAATGAGCTTCATCAGAAAAGAAGAAGAAGACTCACCACTTTGGAAATAGGTTTTCAATATTTCCCAATTTTTTTCAAGCGTATAGCGTCCCATTTCGTAAATGTCAAACCTTTAAGTAAATTATGAACACATTTGACATGTCATTTGCGTTACCATTCTCAAAAAAATAAGTGGTTCAAAAAGCACTTAAGCACAAAAGCATATAGCGTTTGCATATATGGCCCACCCTGTAATAAGCTGATGATCTCCCACGTTTCCTCTCTACTTAACATCTTGTCGATTACATTTTCAGTGGTTATGTGGCCGATTGTATTCTCCAGAGTCCAGCGTTCTTGTTCCCAACGCATGCATTGGAAGACTGTGTATTCAGCGTTATCTTCGGCGGCATCCACGTATGTGAAATACCTGCTCATTTACCCTAGGTAATTTCTGAAAATACCCGTGCGGCGAAAGCATTTGTGTTGTATAAAAATTGACTTCACCGAAGTTCCTGCTGTTCCATGTGGCGGTTTGGCAAGAACCGCTTGCCAGAGTTTGCTAACTCTTTTTTCCATTCCCTCTCTTTTTAAAGCCCACATCTTTTCCCTCTCAAAGGCTAGTAAGTCTACCGGTATTGAACCGCTTATTACTTGAACAGCTGGCGCTGATTCTGCGCAGTAGGCGGAAACAACTCTCTGGGCTGCCGTTCGTTGTACCGATGTTAAGAGCTTGCATCGGTTTACCTTTAGCGCATTTGCCCACAGTTCAGCTCCGTATAAGAGAACGGATAGCGTGGTAGCCATTATTATTTCCCGTTTCGTTTGGGTTGGACCCCCTATGTTTGCCATCAGTCTATTGAGTAAGGATGTCATCATAACGGCTTTCTCTGCTACGTGCTTTATTTGGGACAAGAAGGTTAGTCTTGCGTCCAGTCTTATGCCTAGGTACTTTAGAACCTTTTTTGTGGTTAGCGTATTTGAGCAAGTTTGCATGCTAACTTCTAATGGGATGTACTTCTTGGTTAGAAGTATTAGCTCCGTTTTCTCTGAGGCTAATTTGAGGCCACGGGATTGTAGCCACATGTGGGTCCGTGTCATAACTTGGATTAATTTTCTACGAACTTCTTCAAAGTTTCGTGCGGGGATGGCTGTTGCGATATTGTTCCTTATTATGAGTTACATTCGATCTTCGATATTCGCTGGTTGTCGAGGATCGAAAATCGAATGTCAATTTGGTATTATGAGCGGTGCAACCCTATCGAATTTTTCGTTGTTTACCGAATTTAGAGTCGAATGCAATTTTGCTTTCGATTGTGTAGCGTATTGTGGGAAAAATTGTTAAAGTGTAAGTTGTTTGCGATTATTTATGGTTTTATAGTAACCAAATAATAAATATATACTAATTTTGTTAATTTTATGCAGGTCGAAAATCGTGAGTACCAAACAACAATTAGAAAGGCGAATCCACAATTCGCAAAAGGGATTTGCACCAAAGTTCAAGCAGCAAAAAAATGGGAGGAATTTACAACAGAGCTGAATTGCTTGGGACCACCAGTGAGAACGGCAGCAAAATGGATTAAGGTTAATAAAGGTTTTTTTTTGTGATGTTTATAGAAATACATTTTTATTTTCCCTTGGTAGGTATGGGCTGAAATACGTAGAGGAACTGAAATACATATTTTTTTCGAATGACGATTAATTGAATAAAGAAAATTTAAAACAAAAATAAAACAGAAACTGTGGTGTAAAGGTCTCTATTTAATACTTTTTAGATTTTTCTATAATATTCTAAGAATTTCATTTCTTATGTTTTCTGCTTCTCCGTTATTTGACTCCACTTCAATATCTTCAGCTCATTGTTGAGGGTCTCTGTAAAATATTTGGAATGGATTTGGCTCGGGTGCACTGCTGCAGCTGGTTTTCTGTACTGGACAGTAGGTTCATAAACGCCTCTTTAGATAATCTAAAGTTCTTTAAAAATCTGTAAGGAAATTTCTGTAATATTAAGTAGATACGCCAACACATTTTAAAAATTCTAAACTTACTCAGTGGAAGCCATTTCTAGGTGGTTGGATGCGCCCCTCAACTGTTTTCTACATCTAGCTAGTTCCACTAATCTTTCATCGTCCGATGAATCGTCGAACCACAACTCCGTTGTACTCAGTTTCACAAAAAATACTTTTTTTAACTTTTAATAATATTGTTAGCAAAGAATTTCAACACAATCGGTTGTTCTTTTATTTGGATTTGCTGTATCAGCTGAGAAAAAATTATCTATTGTAAATGCGTCGAGCGATCGAAATTCACAATAGTCCTATTCTTCAACGAATGAGCACCATAATACCAAATGAAAATTCGTTCGATCAGCACTTTCGACTACAGTCGAAGATCGAATGTTGCTCATAATAAGGGCCATTGTGTTCGTATCCGATGAGAAAGGTACTATCAGAAGTGCAGAGAATTGATCCTTGTACCGCTCCGGATGTAACGACAACCCTCTGGGGTTTGATAGACGAGTTTGTAATTCCTCTCGTGAGTAATTCCTCAATATGCGCTGTAGGTATGCCAGAATTTTGAGCCTTAGCTCTAAGGCGGTCAGTATGTCCACCCATCTAACGCTATACCTATACTTCTGGATTGTATACTGCACTGTTGCGCTGCTCCTACGCTGTTTAAGATAGTTTCAATTTCCTGTTATAGACTTTCTGCGTCTAAAGCCATGCGGTCTTGCTTATAGTCCTTCGGCGTTATCTATGGCTGAGGTCCGTCGAGGCTTGATCAGCCTTTCAAGGAGCTTGCCTGCTGTGTCGAGTATGCGTAATGGCTGATATGCTGAAGGGGGGTTGGGTTGCCTTTGGACGATTGCTTGCTTATTAGGACGATTTGCTGCTTTTTTCAGATTTCTGGGAAAGTTCTCTTTCTTAGACAGGCGTTGTGCATGTCTAGTAAGACTTTGGAGTCTGCTTGAGAACTTCTGCGGGAACTCCAGCCGGTCCTAGTGCCTTTTTATTTTTGAGCTTGCTCGCAGCTGACTGGTGAATATTGGAGACTTACGTTTATTTGACGCTCAATGCCTTCTTTGAATTCGTGACTTGGAAAGAGTTCTTTTACGATGTAGTCCATTGCACTCGAGATTAGTTCCGGTGCAGGTATTCTGGCTCCCAGTTTCTTCACCTTAATCTTATACCCAAGTTCCCAGGCGTCCCTATTTAGATAATCCCTGAGCTCCTCCCATTTTTCTTTCTTGCTATTTGCAATAGCGGCCTTTAGCGCCCGTTTTCCACTCTTGTCTGCTTCTGCGTCCACAGTAGCTTGCCCGGTTCGTCTGACTATGGTGTATTTCCGTCTGAGGCGAAGACAGTCATGTCTCCATTCAGCTATTTCCTACGTCCACCAAATACCGATCTCCCGCGGGCATATCTTCAGTGTCATCTAGCTTGTTTCGGAATTCTTCGATGTTATCGCTGGGCTTTAAATAGCAGCTTATTAGTGTGGTTTGTTGGATGCGCGGCCACACAAGACTATTTCCGCTCCCGTTTTCTGTTGTGTTTACCCCACTTCCTAGCGGGTGCCCCAATGCCGCAGTACCGGTGGGGTCCTCTAGCAAGTTGCCGGTTTTTTTGTTTGTATTGCTTACTGATTATAACAACGTCCGTGCTCTTTTCTGCTATCAGTTGTGATAAGAGCAAGTCTGCGGTTTTGCTTCTGTGGATGTTTGTTTGGAATATATTCATTTTACGCTTTGGTTTTTTTATACTGCGGATCTTCCCGATCCCGACTGATCATATGTCGAACTCTAACTCACTTCAGAGCACAAACAGTATTTTGATATTTTTGTGCAATCTTTGAGCTTATGGCCCGGTTCGCCGCAGCTAATGCAGAGACCCTGTTTTGGGTCTAAGGTTTATTATAATAGCCGATTGCTCCCGCTCTTGTTTTTTAATCGGCTTTTATTTTGGCTTCCGCGTCACCAGACTTTGGCTTGATTAGGAGTGCTTCCAAGTGTGGAGTGTGGCTTAATTTTACCGTTTTCTTTTTTTTCAGTTTTTCCGAGTTGGCTTAAGAGCTAGCAGCACTTCTAATCCGCCTTCTTTTTTCACCAACAATTTGCCATTGGCAGACTTCGCCATTTATGTTTGGCGAGCGTGTGTTGGGAACTGGAGGACTTGTGGCCAGTCGTTTCGCCTGGTATGTGCTAGGTGTCCCAATGGTATCTCCTATAGCTTCAGTTACGCTTTTTGCGGCATTATTTTTTGATTATTTTTCCGCCGTCATCCAATTTCGTCGTAAGCTCCCAATTACGTCGCGTATTTCTTCCAATTCCGATACCCCGTCTCTTATGTCCACGCAGACGTTCTTCTGCTTTTGTAATGCAAGCTTCATTTTCACATTTCGTAAGTGATTCTTCTTCGGGGGATCTCCGTTTTTGTATGCACTCCTGATTTGGACATTCGCTGCGGGGGAGGTGGAAAAGGATCTCGGTATAGAAGAGACCTTGGAAGCTTCTCCGAGAAGGTACTGAAGATGTTTAAGGTCCTTCAGATAAATCTCCACCAGAGTAAGAACGCCTCAGCCGACCTCCTGCTCAACATAGAGGGAGTCGGCTACGATGTGGCTCTAGTCCAGAATCCATGGATAGCATCGGGCACCATAGTCTCCGGTCTAAAGTCACACAACTACAACACCTACATCCCGATTGCAAAGAATTAGGTAAGAACAGCGATAATAGTTAAAAAAAGTATATATTCTTATATTGATCATAATCTCTCTTCAGACTATCTGACAGTGGTGGCGCTACAGGGCTGCAAAGATGAGACGTTACTCTTTGGGTCTTGTTATATGCTACATGCGCCACAAATAGAGCGTCGGAAGCTGGCAGAAATATCTGCCAGAAAAAAGCATGCTCTGGTGGTAGGAACTGACGCCAACGCACATCACACGGTCTGGGGTAGCGCAGACAAAGACGACCGAGGTGAGTCACTATTTAATTATATTCTTCAGAGTAGCCTAGAAATAGCTAATAGAGATGCAGAACCAACATATGTTGTACCAACCTCGAAGAATGTACTTGATTTAACACTCTATAAGCATGTTATGGTGCAGAATTGGGAAGTGTTGAGTATACCTTCAACCTCTGATCACAAATACATAAACTTTCAGGTTATATTCCGCTCCAAACACCAAAATATATCCCTTAGAAATCCTAAGAATACGAACTGGGACCTATATAGGGATATACTATCAAAAACACCAATGATACTCCGGAAATACAGGTCACACGTTGCACTTGAGATAGGGGTTGAATTGTTTGCAACTACTCTCCTCAAAGCCTATAATAGACGCAAGGTGAAGCCTCCTTGGTGGAACAAGGAATTAGGAGCACAAAGGCGTAGAGTACAAGAATTATATAAGTTAGCCAAAGTAGCTGACAATGAGTTCTGTTGGAAGCAGTATAGGGATCTACTAAAAGTATACAAGAAAGAAATACGTAGAGCCAAGAGAGAATCAAGGAAAGGCTTCTGTAGACATATGGTGAACACTAATGAAGCGGCTAGACTTAGGAAACTGATATCCAAGAATCCGTCTGTGCCAAGAACAATACGAAAAATTTACGGGGAGTAGGCTGACAGTTGTTAGGATTCTCTAGAAGACCTAGTCAGCACACATTTTCCAGCGTGAGCAGACACTATAGATCTCGAACCTAGAAAAGATATTATGCACGACATCACGACGAACGTAATTACAACTAACAAGATAGAATGGGCTGTATTTAAATCGGCAGGACAATAGTTAAGCCATCTTATGGTACCATAATTAAGAATGATATTCATGGGGTACTTGAGATTCAGATATGTTCCTGTATTGTGGAGAGAAGCGGGAGTTGTGTTTATTCCAAAAGCAGGAAAAAGCAAACCTCTTTACTCGAAGGAATACAGGTCCATTTGTCTGACTTCATTTTTTCTGAAAACGTTAGAGAAGATTCTAGACGCATACATTAGAGATACAATTACGCCGGACGAATTATCCAAGGTTCAGCACGCTCACACTAAAGGCAAATCTACTGGAACTGTACTTCACTCACTTGTACTAAACAAAGAAAAGGCGTTAAAATATAAGGAGTATGCTATAGGAGTATTTCTATTTATGTATATATCAGGGGGTTTTAACAACGTGACTTAAGTGGCTATTTTAAATAGTATAGAGTCACGTAGTGTGCAACCCGCGGTTTATCTGTGGATAAATCAGCTACTAGTTGGCAGGAAGTTAAGAGCGGAGTGCAACGATACGAGCGTTACCAAATATGCATGCAGAAGTACAAGGTGGGGTACTATCTCCGCTATTATGGTTACTTGTAGCAAATGAACTGCTCAAGAAAATTGACGGAGGGGCACCAAAACTAGTGACGTATGGAAATGACAAAACAATAATAGTTACGAGAATGTACCTAGACACCATCAGTAATGTGATGAATAACACACTTAAAACGGTACACCAATGGACATCTCGCGCAGGGCTAGGGATAAACGCCGGAAAAACGGACATGGTACTTTTTACCAGAAAGTACAAGGTCCCGACGTGGAACCTTCCGAAGCTAGGCAACAACGAACTACTTCTCAAAGATCCTGCAAGGTACCTCGGAGTAATACTAGACAGCAAATTGCTGTGGAAGCACAATGTTGAGGAAAGGATGAAAAAGCCAGTAATGCGTTGAACGCATGTAAAAGAATGCTGGGCGTTACTTGGGGTCTGTCACCCTCTCTGATGCATTGGTGCTACACGGCAGTAGTTAGACCGATATTGCTGTATGGGACCTTAGTAACTGACATACGACAAGAAAACTGACATACTTAATGCCACTCGAAAGGATTCAACGACTCGCTGCTCTGTGCATAACAGGAGCGATGAAAACCACTCCAACGGCGGCGCTGGAAATGATACTCAGCATGCCACCTATTGACCTTGCGGCGGAAAACCTGGCAGCCAAATCTGCGAAGAGGCTAGTGGCTGCTGGGGTATTCACCTGCAGAACCTTCGGGCACAGCTCAATAGGAAAGTGGAGTTCAGGTTGCACAGACTACATGACTCCGTACTTTAATTGGGAGAGAAGGGTTGGCACAATGGGATGAAGCCTAGCCGTAGGACTTTTCACATCTATACAGACGGCTCTAAAACTTTGGACGGTGTGGGAGTGGATAGCGAAGCAGGGATGCTATAGAAAGACTAGACGCAAACAGAAGGCTGCATAACTATTGGGTACCTGGTCACAAAGGCATTATGGAAAACGAAATAGTAGATGAGATAGCAGAAAGTCCTGTTAGACTGTCATTTGAACAAGAGATCGACATACTAAAACCGTTAAATACAATATACAACGAAATGGACGACTACATGAAAAAGCGAGTGGAAGCTAGGTGGACTAATCTGACCAAATGCAAAACAGCAAAAGTTATGTGTAGAACTAACGACAAAAAAACTGACTCAATTCATACTTACGGTCTCGCGAAAGGACTGCAGAACTATCATAGGTATGCTAGCAGGTCATAATCTATTGGCTGCACATGCGTACAAGATAGGGATTGCTAACACGGACAAATGCAAGAAATGCAGAAAAGATGTTGAGGAAACTTTAGAACGGTATTATTAATAACGCGTTTAAAATCCCTGGGAGCCCCACTGTTTCAGGGTCTGAAGGACGTCCCAAAAGCGCATCTCCCAGCTCTGTTTAGATTCGCCAAACGCGTTGGCATCCTACATGATGTCTACTTTAGGTATTCATAGAGGGCGGTCTCCATCTGGTATTGCTAGGGCGAAGCAGTGGTCCGATTTGTGTAGTAATGGCGGACTGTGTTGATTGTTTCGGTGTTTCAATTTGGGTTTCTACATTTTTTCTTGGCCGCTCTTCCGAAGCCACCTTTGTCTATTTTGATGGTTGAGGCGTGTTCAGTACCGGAGTAGTAATATCACCTGGAAAGGTTGCGTTTTGGTTGTGTATGCAGAAGTTTGACGTTTAGCTGGGCCTCATTCACAATAGCCCTTTTTTTAATTTATAACACTATTAATCAGGTCGCATATAGCAATACGCTTTGTTTTGTTTTCTACGTAGATCGCTAAATTTGCTTGTGTTCTTGTGCAGGTCAGACGAAAATGACTACCTATTGCGCTAATTTGGCTCTAACATCCCCAATAATATTTCTGCAAACAGCGTCAATTTCTAGCCATTTTTTTGGCGAAGGTTAACTTCGATCCTTATGCCAATATTTGAACTCTCTTTCCATCACTTTTCATATATCGGACTCGCTTTTTCCCGTTAGAAAAACGATGCTATCCCCTCACAATAACTTTGTGATGATGGTAGTTCTCTTGCAATTTTTTTACTCAGCTCGCAAAGTTTTCTAGCTTAACAGTTTTAGATCACGACCTTTAACCAACTTCTGTCTTTTTTTGTCGAGGGCCAAAACATACATGGTCTGTACGTCACGCGGATCACATCCCTAGATTATGTTTTTATGAAATGATTATAATTTGGCATACTACTAATTCTAACATTCATCTTTCAATTGTTGTTTAACTGTGGTAATTTAAGCGTGGTAAAACTTGGAAGCGCTGTTAGTTTTACCTTTTCCAAACTGGGTAAAAAGCAAAGGGAATTAGAATGGTGGTGAACGAAGACAAAACGAAGTACCTCCTGACATCAAACAAACAGTCGGCGCACTCGCGTATCGGCACCCACGTCACTGTTGAGAGTTATGATTTTGATACCACTTGGTGGTAACAGAGGAAGAGGATTATTTTCTGGCCAAGCGAATGAGTTTGGTTTTTTTCCCGGCAGAGAGTGTGCGTTGTTCAGCTAATTTTTGTTTATCTGCGTACACAAGTCTGTCATAGTTGCACGAAAACTTTAATTCCTTCAAAAAATATAATTAATCGTTTGATTTCCTTATATCGTCATATAATGGCGAGTTGTTTTTGTTTTTTTTTTTGGGAGGAAAGAAAACACATATGTTCATAACTATATAAGTACATAGTCGAATATGAGCCGATTCTATGTTTGTTAAAGATTAAAGAAACCGCATAGTTTATTGTTGAGGCATCCAAATCCAATTGAGTATGATGAAAATGTTTTTTATCCACAAAAAAAAATATAATATGAATAAATAAATAAAAGCGAATTGTTAGATATTTTCAACTGGTACTGTATTGTACCAATTAAATGCGTAATAGAACTGTGTACTTTAAAAGTTTCTAGAACTACTAATTAAAAAGTTTAAAAGATTTATGATTTTTTTTAATTTGTTTGAATTTTGTACAAGTTTTTTTAAATCGACTTAGTTTTTCCTCTTTTTCCGTTTTTAATTTTCGAAGTTAATAGAAAAAAAAATATTTGTATGCAAATTTACAAAAATACATTTGTCAAATGACATTATAATGTGTCAAAGCTGGTTCTTACCACGACATTGTACTAAATTGATTATGGTAGTAAAGAAAATAAACCCAGTTTCAAATAGTTAGTCCCAGTTTAATTAATCCTGGGTTTAACGAGGGACTATGATTATACACCTATAAGTTTAACTGCAAAGCATAGTTAAACTATTGCTGAAAAACAGACCCTAATAAAGTGTGCTCGAGCATTCATACGTGCACACATTCGCTGACTTAGTTCTGAATAAGTAACGCGTCATGTGTTTCATTTTATTTACTTATATTATATGAAGATGTGCTTTATAATTGTTTGTTCCATCGTCCAAAAGCGTCAAATTGATTCATTGTTATAAACTCGATTTTTCTACCAAGTGCGTTACTAATTTTTTGAAGTGAATAAAGCTCTATCAAATAATTATATGAATACAGTCGGATCATAATTTTTTCAAGTTAAGGGGGCGCACTAAAGTTGGAAGTAAAAAAAAATGTGCTGCAAAGACTTAATCTCTAGTCCTAATTAAAAGGTCCAAGCTTAAAAGCTCATTTACAATATATTGTTTCCATTTGCCTTTCAGGAAGGTGTATACGTCGCAACCACTGTCCCAAATACAAATGCCGCTCGTTTTCTTTGTGCAAGTGACAAGCTGGTCGAGATCGATGGGCATGACTTAACTAATCTAAACGTTTTTGATGCTAAATCGATTATTTCAAGATCTGGCCATACGATGCATATAATGCTATCACGCAAATAAACTAGACTTAGATATACACATATTTCTCGTTTACTGCAATACTGTAATAGATAAAAAACAGTTAAACATTTATATATGTTACATTGTGTAAATAGCTGTTAGTATTTTATTAAAATATGTATATATGTAGGTCTTATGCCAATTTGAGAATTTGAGAATATGTCCAACAAGTCTGGATAAGTGCGCTTCCCATCGAGCAAATATGTAAATATAAAAACAGGAGTAATTTACTTTTTCTATAATTGATTTAATCAACTTATAATTTGCACTGTTTCATGCCATTATTCTCTCACACTGAAAATTTATTTTGTTTAATTTTGATCCAGAAAATTGTTTTTTCGTGCACGTATCCGGTTCTTTTCACCAACTTTTTATAAATATTGTGCTGCACAAGAGTAAGAGTATGCGCAATAAAAGAAGTGCTACATATTAAAAATTTAATTAATTAATAATATTTTTATAAAAATTTATTTTATACAAAATAAAAAAAAATTAAACAAATTTTCAGCAAAATTTCAAATTTTTTAATGAGTTTTTAGAAAATTTTTTATTAATTTTTTACAATTTATTATCGCGGCGGTATTATGTATATAATATAAAAAAATGTAGTTTTATGGAAGATAATGCTTAACACTATCAACGAAAAAAAAAATTAAAAATCAACACGAATTTTGAGACACTTTAGACTGGCACAATTTTATACCAAAAGGGAATGAAAGTTTGAAATTTTAATAAACACTTGTTTAATTTTTTAAAGTTTTTTACAAAAGTTTGTAACATTGAGTTATATGTTTTTTGTAATCACATAAACTACATTTTGTTTGTACAACAAAACATAAATAAATGTCGCGCTATTATTATAGTGAGCACAGGTGTATGTGGTTTTCTAATTGGCAGGAAAACAAATTTTCATTTTTATGCAAAACTGCAAAGAGCCAAAATTATCATTCCACAGCTAAAATTTACTACAAATTTTACATATTTTCACAGTTTTGATAATCTATACTATAAAGGAGAATGTCTGTACGTTGTCCGCGCATCACTACGAAACGACCACACCAAATGACGTAAAATTTTTTATACATTCATATTTTCACCCTATAGCATGTTTTTATGATGGAACTCCCTTCCCACAGCCCCCAGGCCGCACCACCACTCTCATTCGTCACTAATAATCGAATATTTGCTTAAACGTGATCTAAAAAAAATACCAGTCTAACGGTTAGACGCGATAGAAGTGAAACCTTCCGTAAAACAAACTGAGAGAGAATAAGACGAAAGCAGCATGAGGAGCGGGATAATTATAGGTTCATTATAATATTGCTATAAAGTTCATATTTTATTTTCTTCATTTTATTATTATTCATCCTCAATGTTTTCAATTTCAACAAATGATACGAGTGGCTTATCTATACTAATATTATAAAGAGGAAAACATTGTTTGTTTGTTTGTTTGTAACGAATAGGCTCAAAAACTACTGGACCGATTTTAAAAATTCTTTCACCATTCGAAAACTACATTATCCAGGAGTAACATGGATTACATTTTATTTTGGAAAAAAATAGGGTTCCATAAGATATTTGGATTTTTCGGACACAAACTGAAAAAAATCTTATATATTAAATAAAGTCAACTTTTTGTGTGTGCTCGCTAACCGGCCGTGTCTGCACCGAATTAAACCAAACTTACACACATAGTTAAGAAGGTATTGAAGATAGTTTCCGTATAGTTTGGATACCTATTGGTGGATAGGGCTCGAGATATAGGTCAAAACGTGGACCCGGGTAACCTTCGGATGTGTATGTACAATATGGGTATCAAATGGAAGCTGTTGGTGAATGCTTTAGTACAGAGTATTTTTTATGCCGCTCCGTGACTGGGGTCTCGAGATATAGGTCAAAACGTGGACCCGGGTAACCTTTGGTTGTGTATGTACAATATAAGTATCAAATGAAAGCTGTTGATAAGTGCTTTAATACGGGGTAATTTTCATACCTATTGATGACTAGGGTCTCGTGTATGTACAATATGGGTACCAAATGGAAGCTGTTGGTGAATGCTTTAGTTCAGAGTATTTTCCATGCCGCTCCGTGACTAGGATCTCGAGATAGAGACCAAAACGTGGAGCCTAGAATGTGTTTGTACAATATGGATATCAAATTGAAGCTGTTGGTGAATGCCTTAGTACAGAGTATTTTTCATGCCGCTACGTGACTGGGGTCTCGAGATATAGGTCAAAACGTGGACCCGGGTAACCCCTGGTTGTGTATGTACAATATGGGTATCAAATGAAAGCTGTTGATAAGTGGTTTAATACGGGGTAATTTTCATACCTATTGATGACTAGGGTCTCGAAATATATGCCAAAACGTGGACCCGCCGTGTCTTTGCACCGAATTAAACCAAACTTATGCACATTGTTAAGTAAGTATTGAAAATGGGTTTCGTAAAGTTTGGTTGTAATTCGGAGCAGTGGCAACGGGTACAGCGTTCTTTTGAGCCAGCCATAATGTCGCTTACTTTTTTAACGCTTGGGGCGGAACTGAACTGTCAAATTGACAGTGTTAGTTACAATGTGTCAATATTTCTTTCTGATTTGGATGCCATAAGGAAAAAACGTAAGTGCAACATGTAAAAATTATTTGTGAATTTTTTTGGAGTGGATTTTGGAACAGTGAATAATTTCTTACGAAATTTGAGAATTTAATGTGAAATCCGAATGAAATTATGTTTTCGTGGAAAAAACAATTTTTTTCGTTTTTTTTTTTTTTAAATATAAATGGATAATGGTTAAAAAAGCTCCAATGCTTAATAAAACATATAAATTGAAACGAAAAATTCATGGATGATCAGGAAAAAAGACGATTGTTTATTCATATGCGTTGATTTGAAATTTAAAAACAATCTTTTTTCCTGATTTTCAATTTATATTTTATATTTACTCAAAAACAAATAGAAAAACAAAAAATATTGTTTATGCCAAAGCGCTTGAATAAAGAATAAAGAAATAAATAATATGAAAACCATATATTTTCTGTTCTAAACCATATCTATTCTATTTTAGTGTGCCCAGCGAAGGGGGCCGGGTTTGATAGTCATAAAATAAAATAAAATAACTGTATAAAAAAAATACCCAAACGGACCGAAGAAACAGACTTACAAATTTCTTCCATTTTCGTCTACTTGTATTCATATAAAAATTTATGTCTCTTCCCACCAAAGCTAAATGTATTAGTATATTTCTTCTTGTATTTATTCAATAATTTGGGCCGAAATCCCGGCGGTACTGCAATACCGGGCCAACCCGTGGCAGAGGTGGAGCAAGCCCCTAAAACAATACGCCCATTTCCAAAAATCAGTTTAACATTTGTTTTCCTCCGATGGAGGATCTATCAGATGTTAAGCTGATAAGAACACACTTTGATCTTAGCCATAAGGCTGAGAAGCGATAACCATACACAACCAACAAACTACCTTGTCAATACATTTTCTAATAAACCTTTTGAGAATTACACGCTCACAAAAATTAATGTACGAAATATTTATACCGATTCACTTAAACTGACTTTCAGTATCTAAACCAAAAATAGAAAAGCCAACAAGCAACGGCGAGCTGTTTGATTTCATGTTCGTGCCTGTGTATGTGCATTTGTGCGTTCATATCGCCACAGTGCATGACTACCAGCCTTGGCTGAGCACAGTAAGAAAATGTATTCGAGCGTATATATGTATGTATGTACGTTAGTGTGTTTGTACGATTGTGCTCTGCGCTCAGCTTTGTGTCGATTTTACTGTGCGCTGCGCAGGTTGGGGTATTCTTGCAGAATGTAAAGATGATTCACACACTGTCGACCGACTGGGTACAGTTGTCACAAGTGATGATATGTATAATTTTTATATGAAAAATCAAGGCGAATCTATTGAAGGTGGTAGCAATAACACAGCTGATTTGTTATTTTTTTCTTCCGCCGTGTACATTTGGATGTCAACACAAAATTGAATTACGACACGTTTTACTTAGCTTAGTGTATGAATTCACCTTGGAAAAAATTCAATTCTCTTCTATAATAAATTTTAATAAAAAACTGTTTTCAATAAATAATCAGAAATGTCCTACAATGCAAATTTCAAAAAAAAAAATTTTTTCTTGTGATTCGAACCAAGAATTTTGGATCGGAAGCTCACATTGCTAGCCGCTCGGCTATCGCGCCATGCTGTCGGCGCTGGCTTAAAAGTTATTTAGTTCGTCGCTACGTTTATATGTAATATTCGTAGCCAAGAGTGTCGCTTTTTTCGTTTCACTTTTCCTCAAATCACTCCCAACGATTCTAAAGAAGTTTTCACTTCAAAAATCTTAGTTTTTCCTATTTACCACTATTTATACCACACTCTAGACTTCATAATCCGCATAAGCTGTTCAACTATGACCCAAATGCAAAGTTCAAAAACGATTTGAGATAGAAAATTAATAAAAATAATTTTGCTTGATATTTTTCTGATTGGTTGTTTTGATTTTATTCAACGAGGCATAGCAACGGATGCCGGGTATTGTAATATTATGGTTATTAATAAAAAAATATTTTCTATGAAATTATTCTTTGTAATTCTTTTATATACATATTCTAAATCCCTCAAAACTACTCCTATGCGAGCGAAGCCGCGGGTAAAAGCTAGTTCTTTTATATACATATTCTAAATCCCTCAAAAGTACTCCTATGCGAGCGAAGCCGCGGGTAAAAGCTAGTATACCTATAATATAATATACAATATTAAAAAATAAAGAACCCTAGCATTAAATACATTTTGCCTCAATCTTACTTCTAATTAAAATACATCAAGAATTTGAAATTTTAGAGAAATGCTGTAGGACATTGTGGAAATTTCTGAATGAGTTCAATGGAACCTCTTCGTAGTTATGGTTGTAGAACACTTCGTCTGCAATGTTCTGATCGGAAACCCAATAGGAAATAAGTTATGAGGTCGCACTCTAGTGGTAGCTAGTGAGACGTTGCTCTTGTTAAGCGTGTTTCGGTTTCACTGTAGTGTAAATATTAAAGCGGATGAATTGGCTATAAATGTAGTCGTGTAATTGGCTAAAAGTGCAGTTTATTATTTTTGTGAGAAATTCACACAGCGTACGTTGTTTTTACAAAATGATTTGGGCAGATGACAAACGATTTCACCGAAGAGCTTTAAGCCCCTACAACTGAACTGCAACGGACTAAGATCGAGTAAGATTGACGAGATAATCGACTTTATGAGCCGACATGGAATCTTAATAGCTGCGGTTAAAAAGACAAAACTGCGTGCTACTTCCTCCCTAATTAGCATAGAGGGTTACAACGTGCACCAAAAAAAGCACGACTGAGGCAATGGTGGTGAGCTAGTTTCATAGTCCACCACACTGTGCAGTATCGTCTCATCGATGTAGGCACTGACCGCACGGACAGCAATTTCGAGTCTCAAGGAACGGCTGGCCGGTAAGGCGATGCCAATGTCACCTACTGCCCGGCTGGATATTACATTGAATTGGTGCGCTCATATGGTGTAAACCGATTGGTTGTAGTTGACTTTAATGCGCACCAAGATCTTTGGCATGTAGGGGACAGCTTTTAGCAGACCAAATAGACGGTTCGACATTCTGCGAAGTGAACGACTCCCCATCAAGATAGAGGGCAACTGAAGCAGCTCGTCTGACCTTTCAATAGCTAGCGCTGGTCAGATAAATAGTAAAATCTGGTGATCTATATTATCTCTGCCATCAGACTATTTGCCCATTATTGTCTCGATTGAGAGACCTGCCGACTTTGTTGCAAAAATCACCAGACCTATGCTTATTAGGTCGGTTTCGCGGAATTCACTAAGGACACCTTCACCCTTCACCCTTCTTCCCATCCCCAACGATATGCGCGTGGGCAAATGCGCTGGAAGGATTCGGGACATACGCTCCAATTTTCCAGCAGAAGCAAATGTTTTAGCAAACGAGCGTGACCATCTACCCCAGGTCGATCACGGATATCCCCGAATAAGGGATCTCGTTTCTGAGATTCGGCAACTGGCCCCCTAGCATAAGCGGACCAAATGAGAGCAGCACTTGAAGACCTACAATCTCACCACTGGTGTGGGTCGCTTCTGAAACCACATTCTCAATATACGTCCAGGATGTGAAGGCACACCGCACGATAGCTATTCACCTATTGACATACTTTCACTAACATACTCACCTAACACGCCTTTCCCTCTGGACATAACCTGTCGAATAAGCGTTTTTCCTGAGACGATGACGAATGGGGACTACACCGCACTGGCAGGGTGTAGTAAACTGCTTCAACAAAAAAACTATAAATAAAGAAACTGTATATAAAAAACTATACATTTTATTAAATATATTGTGTAGAATATAAGGTCGCTGTGTGATATATAGTAGTGTATCGCTTTTGTCCACTTATCTCCAAGAAGGTGAGGCATATTATTACGTTTGAAACTATTAAAAGTTGATAATAAGTCATTCATATTATATTGTAGGTGAAGTTTCGCGAACCGACTGGCAAGAATAGCGAACGAGATGCCAAAACAAAAATATGAGCATACTTTCTAGGTCTACCGTTAGATGAGTTAGACGAAGACAACATGTGACTACATCGCACAGACAGGGTTCAGTGAGCTGCTACAGCAGAATTCGTCAGAAAATACGAGCAGCCAGATCTAGACATTACGATAGTTATTAAGCATATGTATATATAGGTATAATCAGAGGTGCAGGTGCATTGGGTATTCAGTTAGAAGTTGAATTTGTAAGCAAATAAACGAAAATCAATAGAGTGTTTCCGTCTCAAAATGAACGTGTACATGTAAAGTAAAGTGTTGGAAACAAAGTAAAGGAAGTGTGTTGCCATTAATTTGTGACTTTAATTTGACAATTTAGTAATCGAACTCACAGGATATATTGTAAGAGATTTATTTGAATTTTAACGTAAGAAAGGAGTCAGAAGAGGGAGCGTTGAATAAAGTCCCAAGAACAGGGCCATGAAAAGGGCAAAACTCACGGCTCAGCAGGTTAAGAAAGAGTTGGGACAGTGTGGCCAGTTCATTACTGGGAACAAGCCTTGTCACATCGGTCTCCTTGCCGCGGGGATGAGGCTTAAGTGGTGATTTAACTCCATGTTATGGAGATTAACTTACCACGAACTAAGAGGGCAGCTTCATATAGGAATTGGGTACCCATCCATTTGCGGAACGGCGGAATTGGTGGTCACCCAAGTACCATGTGGAGAGTACTGTACCGACAACCTGGCAGGAGGTATAAAACGCATTTCTTTCCTGCAATGTGGATGTTAACGATGGGTGTTTCTGCACGAGGTAACCCACTTTCGGGAAATCCCCCCGTCGAAATCGACGACTCGGGCATCGGATGTGCAGGCTCGAACCCCACACCCCTCTATGACCGGACCTGACACCCAGGGTTCCAAAGGAAGCGAACTACTAGTGGTGAAACATGGCGCATTGGCTATGCCAACGGAGAGCCGAGTGAATGTGAGCGATACACCGTCGTCGAAACGATCCGAAGCAACTGAACAAGTTGTGGAGGATGTGGAGATGGCGGACAATCTCTCAGTAGACTCAGATGGCTCTCTGGTACCGACAACGGTCAAACCTGGTGCGAATCAGGTAAGTACCGGTAAAAAGACTGAAGTTATTGGAGATTCGAAAGCAGGTGTTGGTCTATCCCGAAGGCAGATCAAACGAAGAAAACAGAAGGCAAAGAAAGCCGAAGCTTTAGCTAAGGTAAGTACTCAAGCTCCGTCAACTTCGACACCTGTAATGGAAAAGAGAAAGCGTGGCAGAACAGAGGATTTCTCTGCAACGTTGCACTCTTCCGGAAACGAAACAGCGTCTGTGCCAACGAACGGGAAGAGGAGAAAGGCAAGGAAGAGGAAAGCCGAGAAACTGAGTTCGGGGAATTCATTCCCATGGCAGCCGGTTCTACGTTACCGGAATGACTCGGGTTTTCCCCGACCAAGGGCTATCGCCCCAGTAAACTAGCCCAGTCTAGGGAACAGCAGATCACCCCACCCCTTACCTCACAGGAGCCACTCCTTGCAGCAACCTTGCTCCAAATGCTTCTCCTCAGGGCTGGAAGTATTCTATTGCTGTGTCTGCCACAAACGGCTCCACCCGAACTCCACCTCGGTTAGGTGCAATAAGTGCAACGGGTGGAGCCACCTTAAGACCTGTTCAGGGCTTAAGACCAATAGGGAGTGGTCCACACGGTATGTGGCCACGTGTTGCTCCCGCCAGCAGGCGTCTGATGCCTCCACGGCTAGTACTCCCCCTGATAGGCCGGCACCAACAACCGCCACCGCAACCCACACCTCCACGGTAAGGAGCCTATCAGAGCAACACAACTCCTTCGACTTAGCCCATCCCCTTCTCTCCTGCTCCAACCCCAGTGCGGGGACAAACCAGCAGCCCTTAGTCCCCCGCACAGTCTGTTCCGTGTGACAGATCAGAATACCTCGGAATCTGGTATCAGTCAAATGCAATTCTTGCAATGGCTTCTGCCATTATCGGAGATGTTCCAGCCTGAGTGGACAACTGACTACGTTCCCCCCTGCTGCAGACCGCCCCCAGTGGCGCGGCCGCCCACCATCTACAAACCGCAACAACTACAGCGGATTGCACAGCAGGCCCAACGTCTCTGATCACCCAGGATGGCTATAACGTGCACAGACACGATCGCGAGCGAGACAGTGGTGGTGGCCCAGCGTTTCTAGTCCACCACACAATGCAGTATCGTCTCATTGATGAAGGCTTCCGAGCTCGAAATATACAATGTTTACATACCCTCTGTCACCTGCTGCCCGGCAGGATGTCGCCCTGATATAGGTGCGCTCATCAGAGGTGAAAACCGATTGGTTGTAGGTGACTTCAATGCGCATCACGATCTTTGGCATTCAAGCCTGCCAAACGATCGTAGGGGACAGTAACTGGCAGAGCAAATAGACGATTCGATATTTAGCACATTAAACGACGACGCCCCCACCAGTGTAGTGGGCAATTGCAGCAGCTTGCCTGATCTAACAATAGCTAGCGCGGGTCTGATAAATAGCATCACGGGGCGACCTATGCTATCGCTTGCATTAGAACACTTGCCCATTATCGTCTCGATTAAGAGACCTGCCGACTTCGTTTCGGTGAATCACCGATCCTATTTTAACTTTAAAAACTCTAATTGGGCCGGCTTCACGGAATTCACTGAAGACACCTTCCCCGCTCTTCACATCCCTACCGATGTGCGCGCAAGCGAACGCGCATTCCGCAAGGTGCGCACAGTTGCTGCGACTCGCTTCATTCCTGCTGGAAGGTTCAAGGACATTTGCCCTCATTTCACAGCCGAGGCAGCTAGCTTGGCAAACGAGCGTGACCATCTACGCTAGGTCGATCCCGGGGATCCCCGCATAAGGGATCTAAATTTGGAGATCCGACAACTGGTAGATCAACACAAGCGGAATAAATTGGTTGAGAACTTGAAGACCTGTAACCTCACCTCTGGGGTGAGTAAGCTCTGGTCCACCGTTAGGTCCCTGCTGAACCCGACGAAGCACAACGACAAGGTGGCTATTTCGTCGGACCCGATGCGCGAGCTACTTTAGCCGACTTTTTATACTGCATCCTCCGGCCGACAGAACCAAGAGCCGTGCTACCAGAAGGCTGCACAAACTAACGAACGACAGTGCGCCACTTGCTTTAGCCCTGACGGACTAAACATGCTGATGCTGAAAAACCTGGGTCCACTGGGAGTAGGATTTCTCACAAGGGTTTTCAATCTGTCCTTGGTCACTCTCATCATCCTGACAAGTGGAAAGCAGGGAGAGTGGTCCCACTACTGAAACCTGGGAAACCCGCCAACCAAGGGGAATCTTATCGTCCGATAACTCTCCTTTCCCCAGTAGTGAAGACACTTGAAGCCCTCCTATCCCCACTCTTCACGAAACACCTGGCCCCAGCCCCACATCAGCACGGTTTCCGACGAGTGCATAGCACCACCACTGCACTCACCGCCATAAACGCCCAGATAAATCGCGGGCTTAATAAAAACCAACCCTGAGAAAGGACTGTCATAGTCGCGTTGGACCTGAAGAAGGCTTTCGATACATTCATTCTACGCTACCTGAGCGGTCGTCACTCGTCAGTGATTTTTCGAGATCAAACATCAAAGCAGAGGAAGATTAAGCAAGGTGTTCCGCAGGGTGGTGTCCTTTCTCCCTTGCTGTTCATTTTCTACATCTCGAAGCTCCCGCAACCACAACTCTTCCTGGTCTCATACGCTGACGACTGCACGATAATGGCGTCGGGCAATGACATCAATGGCCTGTGTTCCAAAGTGAACAACTACCTCACCGATCTTTCGCGCTTTTTCACTGCGAGGAATCTCCAACGTTACCCCGATAAATCCACGGTAACCCTCTGTTTATCACCTGGACAAAGAAGGTCAAACTGTCCGTCAAGGTAAAAGTCGATGACACACCAATTCCGACGGTAAACAATCCCAAAATTTTGGGTGTAACCTTCGAGAGTTTGCTCTCCTTCTCAGCGCACACAACCACAATTAGCATTAAAGTTCAAAATCGCAACAAGGTCCTCAAATCGCTTGCTAGGATGCTACCGTAGTTTTCACCCTTGCAGACACCTGCTTGAGCCAGAGCCGCCTCCTAGGCACGTCAGGAGACACCTTTTAAACTACGCCGACGAGATACAGGACAAAACTGACAGAAATCTACTTGAAAAGACAGTGTTTAGACAGTCAATAAACGACATTCACCGGGAGACCGTCATCACCTTTTTAAGCTCCCGTCCAGTGAATGCCGTAATCGGAGTCCAACCACCACCTATTGCAGATGAAAAGTTCCAGCTTCCCCGTGAGACTCGCGTAACAATGGCACAATTACGTTCTGGATACTGTAGCAATCTATACCCCTACTTATCCAGAATTGACCTCGACATACTAAACATATGTCTG
Organism: Anastrepha obliqua; assembly: GCF_027943255.1. Classification (NCBI taxonomy): domain Eukaryota; kingdom Metazoa; phylum Arthropoda; class Insecta; order Diptera; family Tephritidae; genus Anastrepha; species Anastrepha obliqua. The sequence continues at coordinate 2,868,998 of NW_026562178.1, read as the reverse complement.
ACATGTGAAGGTACCCCGCACGACACTAACTACCTTTTCACATGCCCTCTAAAATCTACTCATCTAACACCCCTCTCCCTCTGGACCCAACCCGTCGAAGCAGCATGTTTCCTGGGCCTACATTTAGATGAGCCAGACGGGGCTTCTATTACTGTTAACAAACAAACAAACGGAATTCGGAAATGCCTGCATCCTCGACCCAATCCAAGGCAGATAAACCTTTACCTGAAAAGGCAAAGGCTAAGGGACCTCAAACGTCGTATGAAACTCTTCCGTCAACCTCTGGCGAATCATTCGCGAAAATGTCAGAAAAGGCAATGACGGTGGAGACACATACATACCGACAAACGAGACGGTCTACTGTTCAAAGGGCAAGAAGACTATCTTGACAGCTATCTTTGGAAAGCTAGCGGTGAGTCGAAAGACGCGCCGATCTTCGAGGGTAAGAGCGTGGTGGACGGCATCGTAAATACGCACTGCTCCAATGCTTTTTCCCGAAAATGGCTTGAAAAAGAGGTAGCAAAAATTTCAGCCTGCGAAAACAGAAAGTTCATTCTTGTAGAGAGTAGCAAAGACAGGCTGGTACGAGCGAGTGTCTGGATTCCGGGTTCTTCCTGTAGTTCAGCAGAACTCCTCACACGCATCCATGTTCAGAAAAAAGATCTTGACACATCTCTCTGGAGAATATACTTGTGCACCAGGCAGAAATCCGCTACCACTTCGGAGGCGGGTTTCCACCTGGCACTGGCTATCGATCTTGGGTCCCTCTTCAGTCGAAATACGGGTGCCGTTCCCACCTACATCAGGGGCGAATCCATTTCCGTGTCCAGGATGAGGTGGAGTCTCATGACTGAAGTAATATTTACACAGATAAATCTGCAGCATAACAAAGCGTTTACGGCTTTCCTGTGCCGTAGGCATGCAAAACTCCAAACAAGCCCACACATAATACTAATACAAGAACCATGGGTATGTCACAAGCGTATCTGTGGTCTAGGTGCTATGTCGTGGGGCAAATACTTCATTGTGAAGTGAATGTGAGACCGCGAGCATGTATTATCATGCTGAGGTTGACCGAACACGCGATGTTAAAAGAGCTATGCTCCGGAGATATCGTTGTTGCAAAGATGAAGTACTTGAAGAGTGGGAACAGTGCCGAAGCTATCATAGTTTCGGCCTACCTACCCTACGACTCTTTACAGCCACCTCCTTGGAGGGATCTTAGAGAAGTGATCAAGTATGCAGAATCCAATAATCTCCAAATGCAACCCCAGAGGTCTCAAGTTACTGGATTTTATCCTGTCATCCGATTTGGTCATTCAAAACACTGGTAACAAACCAACTTTTGTCATCAAAAAGAGACAAGAGGTGATTGAGTTAACACTTACCAATGGGTCAGTTAGAAATCAAACCAACCGATGGCGAGTTTTGGAAGAGGACTCTCTTTCTGATCATCGTCTTATCGAATTCCGACTGGGAATTGATACAATATCAATACGATTCGGTAGGAATCTTCGAAATGTGGACTGGGACAGGTATGGTGAGCTTGTAACAGAGCGATTACCAAACCTGAAAAAACTAAAATCAGTATAACTGATTGAAGACGCTACTAAGAAATTAGAAGGTACTTTAATCAAATGCTTTGAGGAACTGTGCCCACTCAGGCAAAGTAGGCAGGTGAAAACGGTTCCTTGGTGGAGCCCAGAACTGTCGAAGCTTTTCGTACGGTACAGAGAACTTCTTAATAAGGCCTTAAAGACCCAAACAGAAGAGGACTGGGCTAACCATCGACTTACACAGAGAGAATATAAGAAAAAAGTACGGAACGCCAAACTTGAATCCAATAGAAATTTCTGCAGTAACGTCGAAGAAATGAGGGAAATCAGCGAGACTTTGTAAGGTCCTTCATCTAGACCGCTCAATAAGGCTGGATTCCATTGGAAAGCCTGAAATGTTTAATGCTCTACTCGAAACCCATTTTCCGGGTAGTAGAACTCTCTCTGAAGTAGAGAGTGGCATGAACAATAACGGTAGCAACGGTGGAACCTCTAGGTACAGCTGGTATATTGCTAGTCGGATAGTGACAAAAGAATCGATAAGGTTTTCCTTGTCTTCCCCTGAGAACTTTAAGTCCCCTGGACCTGACGGAATATATCCAGCAATACTTAAAAAAGGAGGAGACAGGCGGCTTGAGGCTCTGAAAAGTATCTTCGCTGCCTGTCTTGCATTTGGTTATATACGATTCCAATGGCGGCGCGCAAGAGTAGTATTTATTCCGAAACCAGGAAAAGATGACTATTCTCTAGCAAACAGTTTTAGACCAATCAGTTTATCAATCAGTGGAGAAACATATTCGAGTGGGGGTATAGCCGAGAAGTCCACTTAGTAGAAATCAAGACGCTTACCAGAGTGGAAAATCATGTGAATCAGCTTTACACGATCTTGTTAGCAAGATTGAAGCCGGGCTAGAAGCTGACGAATACACAATAGGCGTGTTCGTGGACATTGAGGGGGCTTTTGATAATGCCACTTTCAGCTCAATGCTGTGGTACTTCGTCGTAGATTCTCTACTAGCGGAGATGCAGGAACTCGGTTTTCATGTCCAAGCATATGCGGACGATGTCTGTGCGCTAACATCGTATTCTAGACAAAATCGATGACTGGTGCACGAGACAAGGTCTTTCTATTAAGCCGAACAAAGCAACAATAGTCTTGTTTACGAGAAAACGGAAATTGGATGGACTCAGTCTTCCAACACTGAAAGGTGTGACACTTGGTCTTTCCGATGAAGTTAAAGGCGGCCGCCGTAGCCGAGTGGTTGGTTCGAATCTCGCTGAAACACCAAAATTAGGAAAAACAACATTTCTAATAGCGGTCGCCCCTCGACAGGCTCCTCATAAAAATATCTGCCGTTCGGAGTCGGTTTGAAAGTGTAGGTCCCTCCATTTGAGGAACAATATCAAGACGCACACCACAAACAAAAAAAAAATAGGAGGAGGAGCTCGGCCAAACACCCAAAAAGGGTGTACGCGACAATTATATATATATTATCTTCGATAAGAAGCTGACTTGCGAGACACACGCTTCACTGAAGGCGAATCGCGCATTGAGGATTTTTCAGCAATGCCGTAGAGCCTTTGGTAAAACCTGGGGTCTGAAACCTACTGTGGTGCTATGGATATACACAGCACTTATCAGACCAATCATCACAAACGTTACATCACGTTAAGTTGCTATCTGAGCAGTATCAACTGTTTTTGGCACCTAAAGACTACCTGATACCCACAGTTTCATTTGGAAGGAAATTTGTTGTCAGATTTCCATTGCGTGAGCAAGGGAGCAATCCAGAATGCATGCAGGAAGGTTTGACGGATATTTTCTTTACCGATGGGTCCAAGAATGAAATCACTATGCTATGGGGGAAATGGCAACTGTTTTACAAACAGAAGTTTTTGCCATACTGAAAGTAGCCGAATGGATAATCGAGAGAAGATGGAGCGGGAAACAGATTGGAGTTTTCAGTGACAGCAGGCTGAAGGCCCCGGAGAACGCGAAGCAAACCTCAAACATTGTTCAAGAATGTAAGAAGTGGTTCCCCCACAAGGGCCAGAGCCAATAATCGGAATCAGTTTCGCAGGAATCATGAATTGGATCAGTGATTATGTAGGCAATCTACATAAAGAACGATGGTCCGGTCTAGAACGCAGCAGAACTGCAAAGTGTTTTGTGACAAGTCCGAACAGAAAACTGTCAAACTTTCTACTAAAACTTAGAAGGAAAGACGTTCGGTTGATGGTCGGTATCATTACAGGACACAACCCATGGGGTCAGCATATGACCACCATTGGGATCATTGAGGACCCAGTGTGCCTGGCATGCTTGACGGACGCAGATAGCACTCAGCAATTTCTCTGTGCGTGTCCTGCCTTTGCTAGAGCACGGCTACGAGTTTTGGGTTCCGAAAGAAACAGCCGTGTCAGGCATTCATAAGAGGTATACGAGATTAGGGGACGAAACGGCCAGCATACTCGACACCGAAGGGGACGTTCGCTGAGAAGGTATCGTTTGCCAGTGGACAAAATCAGTCAGGTTGAAGAGCCTACCTCCATGAAGGAAACCACGAGGAAAGTACTAAGGGAGTCCTTTCCTCAATACATACAAAGGAGCTGGGATATGAAGTGTTAGAACTGCGGTAAGATCCGACATATGACCCGCAATTTCAGTTTACTATGCAGCCAGGCGAAGACGAACTCAGGTAGAAGAAAGCGAGGCGCTGAAACTGACAATGGCACTCCCCATACACAGCAGGCGTTAAACATCGGTGAGAACTATCCCACAACTAAATGCCACGCAGTTTCTGTCTCTCATATTGGTGGGAAAAGCAACAACTTGACGATAAGGGAAACTGTAAATCGTCGATCTCAGGTGCTGACTCTGGACACAGGTGTAACGAACTCAATCATGCCGGCAGATTTGGTAAATGTTAATGTGTAACCACTGGTTGGTTATAAGCTCCAGCAGTTACAGAAGAGAAAGAGCTCCGATTTCTGGAAAGGCATTTTGCGAAGTCGTTACTGCAGCTTTTTCAGTAGCTCACACATTTTTACTAGCTGAAATTACGGACGAAGTAATAGTAAGGCACAAACGTCAGTATAAGTTTTTTATTTGAAGCGTAAACAACAATATTTTTACCACACTTGAAAATGTCGAATTTCGTGCCAAATAATGTGTTTTTGCGGGGAATTCTTTAATATGAAGAAAAAAGCAGCCGAAAGTCATCGTATCTTGGTGGAAGTTTATGGTGAGCATGCTCTAGCTGAGCGAACGTGCCAGAAGTGGTTTGCACGCTTTAAAAGTGGTGATTTTGGCCGCGCCGCCAAAGTTCATGGATACCGAATTGGAGGAATTGCTCGATCAAGATCGGGCTCAAACGCAAGAAGAGGTTGCAAAAACTTTGGGAGTTGATCAATCAACCATTTCCAAACGTTTAAAAGCCATGGGAATGATCCGAAATTCAAATTTCGAAAAAAAACCGCACGAACTTATTCATAGACCTATTAATAATTGGCGTAGATTTCATTCTGCTGCACAGATTGACCTTGGATTTGAATAAAAGGGTTTTGTCGTGTCAGAATATAGAGATACCTCTGAGTACCGGATAAGAGCCAAATGTACAGTGCAAAAATGTAACCGTAAGTCACCGTTAACGGAATCCGACAAAATCAGAATCAGTCAAATGGGGTAATGTGAAAAGAGGCTGTGGGTCAAATGAAGGATGGGCCATAGAAGCTGAAGGAGAAGGCGAACATAATCGTGCCAAGAACAATAGAAAGAAAAATACTAGAAGGTTCCAGTCAAGATCACACATATATTCAAGTGACCAGTTATTTGCGCTGACGGAGCTGTTAATGGTAAATGCCGGGCTGTAGAAGCCATAGTAAGCTGCGATGGACCCCGACAGGAAAGAGAAGAATTTCAGGAAGCAGAAAATAAGAGAGGACAAAACCTAAGAGATTGCTGGAGAAATACTGCTACCTATTCAACGTCGATTTTAAAAAATCTGCCATCGTTAAACATCGAATAGATACAGGAGATGCAAAGCAAATTCGCCAAGTTCCAAGTCGACTTACACTAGCAAAGTGCCAAAAAGCAAATCAGATAATTTCGGATATGCAGTTAACTGGAGTTATTGCAGTTAAGCTCTTGCTGCAGTTGTGCTCGTTAAGAAAACAGATGGAAGCATCCGAATTTGTGTGGATTATAGAAAGCTGAATGAAGTCGCAAAAAAGGGCAGGTACCCGTTACCACGAATAGATGACACTGTAGCCTCTTTTTCCGGCGCGAAATGCTTTTCCACGCTTGATTTAAAAAGTGCTTACTGGCAGGTGGAAATTGACAATTGCGATAGTGAGAAGACTGCCTTCAGCATAGGATATGGGTTGTAGCAGTGGCAGTTTTCCGTAATGCCTTTTGGATTATCTTACGCACAATGAACTTTTGAACGCCTCATGGAGCATGTACTAAGGAGAGTAGAATGGAAAAAATTTTAACGACCACCCTTCAGCGCATCGCCTCCGTGGGATTACGATTGAATCCGAAAAAGTGTGTTCAAGACATATGTCACATATCTTGGACATAAGGTGACAATCGAGGGATATAAGGCGACAAGACGGACGAGGAGAAAATAAAAGCAGTAAAAGATTGGCACGACAAAGAAATAAGCGCGAAGTGCGAAAGAAAAAGTGATCGCATACTATAGCAGAGTCCTCGGAAGGCAAGATGAATTGCTACGTGACCAGACGCGTAAAACATTTCCACAAATATTTGTACGGCCAACGATAAGTTAAGTTAAGTTAAGTTAAAAAGAGACCACGTAGCATTGAGATAGTTACTCCAGTTCAAGTACCTGAAATTACAAATTGCTCGATGGATCGATAGGCTGCAAAATTACGCTCGAAGTCGTAAGAATCGAAAAGGGGAACAACGCTGCAGAGGACTAAGCAGCGGTTTTACTTGGTAAGTTGCAGAAAATCAGTACGAATGGTTTCAATATTGCGCAGAGTGTATGGCAGCGAAAGGTCCAAAGGAGAGAAGTCGTGCAAGATTACAGCAATACAACGCAATGATGCCACTTTCGACAGTATGCCCAGCTCTGCCAGCCGACATGGTGTAGACCGGGTACTGGATTCGGTCAATGCTAGCCCAAAGAATCGTCACAGTGCGGGCGGAGTAGGATCTGCTGGTGTCGTCCGGGATTAATAGAGGCTACCCCCAAGGTGGTGTGCTGTCTCCAATGGTCTGTGGCATGGTGATCGATCTTCTACTCACCACCTTAAATGGTGCTGGAGTCTACACGCAAGCATATCGGACGACGTTGCCTATAGAAAAGTACAGAAAACTCTGGATATGATTGACACTTGGTGCTGTGCGAATGGGCTATTGGCAAACCCCACCAAAACCGGTATTGTCCTCTTTACCAGAAGGAGGATACTTGATGGACTCGTTCTGCCTAAGCTAAAAGGAGTCACAATCCAGCTATCTAAAGAAATCAAATAACTTGGAGTAATCCTTGATGATAAACTTCTTTGGAAGTCTCACGTTGAAATAAAGACATCCAAAGCACTGACAGCCTTCTGGCAGTGCAAAGGTGTCTTTGGGAAAACAAGAGTCAAGACCACCTTATTGCGACTACAACGCACTGTGGCCATCTGTTGCACCGGAGCTTTTCCGACTACTTCAGGCCCGGCATTAGATGCTCTGGTTGGTTTGCCACCACTTGATGCTGGCCTTGAAGGTCATCTGCAGGCTGAAACACAAGGGGAACTGGTACGGCTCCTGTCTGGCATTGAAAAACAAAGAAGGCATGGACTTCGATCCAGCGATTCTCTCCATGCCCCTTGACTCCATGCCATCAATAGTTGTACTTGAAAAGAGATACAGTGTATGTAGTACTGCCAGAGGCTCAGTCGTGGTCAAGCTCTGAAAATGAGGCGGCAAACACTGTTTTCGCATTTTCACGGATGGCTCCAGGACCGAGCTTGGCTCCGGCTCTGGGTCTACATGGAATCCAGCGGAACAAAACTGCACTTTGAAGCGATGAACTTTGTTATGGAAAACCGATGGAGAGGCAGATCTATATGTGTCTGCAGCGACAGCCAAGCCGCGTTAATGGCCTTAGACAGCCCCCCAACCACATCAGAGGTAGGAGTCCTGTAAATGTAGGCTGAGCTATGTCGGTAGACATAAGAGCCTGATGGGTCCCGGGACACGTGGGCACGTGGGAAATGAGATCTCTGACTCTTTAGCTAAGATGGGCTCTGAGGTCAACTTCTTTGGCCCAGAGCCCGTTTTACCACTTCCTTCTGCGGCCATCAACGCCACGGTTAGCAAATGGGTTACTACAACCCACAAACGAGCTTGGCAGACTGAGAGAGGCTACAGATGGACGACCGACTGTCGCAAGCCCCTCTGTCATTAAGCAGAAGGGAGTGCATACAGTTGCTTGGACTGATGACGGGCCACTTTCTGTGGGCGAAGCACATGGAAAGGTTGGGCATTTCAGTCCCAGCTTGTGAAGAGGAGGAAGAGACGGCGGACCACATCCTGTGCGTCTGCCCCGCCTTCGCTCGAATCAGGTTTGAGGTCTTTGGCACTGATGTGTTAAGAAACGACGGTCCTTGGCACTACAAGATCTACTCAGATTTCTTCGGAGATCGGGTAGATTTAAAGAAAATTAAAAGGGAAGTCAAGTGTAGTACAATGGACTTAATTCATGTCTGAGTGCTAATTGTTCCGACACACAAAAAAAAAACAAGCTCACCATTTGAGCCTGGGATGTTGTAAGCCCGTTTCAAACAATTTCTTATGGACTACTTCAGTAAGTGGCCAGAAGTGTACGCTCTACCAAACCATGCTCCCAAAACCATTGCTAGGGAAAAAGGAAAGGGATTTCTCCAAAACTTGGAAGGTCCATACGGGGTGATTATAAGATTGAATGATGTGGTGCATCGTATACAGCACTGTAAAAATGGACAGAGAAAAGTCAAATCAGTGCATCTGGAAAGATTGGCTTCATTGGGATCGAGGGATTTGGTGTCTAATCAAGACGATAAGACTTAAGCGGAGGGCAGTGTAGCGAACCGACTGGCAACCATAGCGAACGAGACGTCAAAATAAAACCATGAATTAGCCTTGATGGCGACAGCAGATAGAGAGACAGAGCATACTTCTTGGGTCTACCGTTGGATGAGTTAGACGAAGACGACAGGTGACTACGTCGCACCAACAGGGTTAAGTAAACTTCTACAACAACAGAACTCGCCAGAAGATGCGAGCTGCCAGATCTAAAAATTACGATAGTTGTTAAGCACATATATGTATATAAGCAGAGGTGCATGCGCATAGGGTATTCAGTTGGAAATTGAACTTGTAAACAAATAAACGAAAAGTTATAGCATTATTCAGTCTTAAGGTGAACGTGTACATGTAAAGTAAAATGGTGGAAATAAAGTAAAGCAAGTGTGTTGCCAGTAACGTAAGAAATTCATATCAATATTATTAATAAAATGAATATAAAGTAAGAAGTAAATTGGTTGAAGATATGTGATGTAACGGTTTTAAAAAGCAAACCATATACAAATTTAATTTACTGAGAATGGAGATTTTGAATCACTAAATTTATTACCCTCACGTGGAAGATTCTTAATTATTAATTTCTTAACATATATCCCTCCAATATATTTTGACTACTTTTAAAAGCTTGATCATAATGAAAAAAATAACATATATTAATAAATAATTTTGGTTGGGTGGTAAATGTTGAGTTAAAGCCTCGTTTTTATTGTATTGTGTTTAGTAAATATTTCATTAAAAAAAATTGGTTTGGTTAGATTATTACTTTTTGCTGATTTTGAAACTGGTGTAAGTCCCTTTGAAGTCATTAAAAGTATGCATTTTTATTTATTAAAAAATTATTACACTATAAATTATTACACTAAACCAATTTAATCTTAAAAATTCGGCGTAGAATTCATGCTGCTGCACAGATTGACCTTGGATTTGAGTAAAAGGGTTTTGTCGTGTCAGAATATAGAGATACCTCTGAGTATCGGATAAGAGCCAAATGTACAGTGCAAAAATGTAACCCTAAGTCACCGTTAACGGAATCCGACAAAATCAGAATGAGTCAAATGGGGTAATGTGAAAGGAGGCCGTGGCTCAAATGAAGTGTGGGCCATAAAAGCTGCTAAGGAGAAGGCGAACATAATCGTGCCAAGAACAATAGAAAGAAAAATACTAGAAGGTTCCAGTTAAGATCACACATATATTCAAGTGACCAGTTATTTGCGCTGACGGAGCTGTTAATGGTAAATGCCGGGCTGTAGAAGCCATAGTAAGCTGCGATGGACCCCGACAGGAAAGAGAAGAATTTCAGGAAGCAGAAAATAAGAGAGGACAAAACCTAAGAGATTGCTGGAGAAATACTGCTACCTATTCAACGTCGATTTTAAAAAATCTGCCATCGTTAAACATCGAATAGATACAGGAGATGCAAAGCAAATTCGCCAAGTTCCACGTCGACTTACACTACCAAAACGCTAAAAAGCAAATCAGATAATTTCGGATATGCAGTTAACTGGAGTTATTGCAGTTAAGCTCTTGCAGCAGTTGTGCTCGTTAAGAAAGCAGATGGAAGCATCCGAATTTGTGTGGAATATAGAAAGCTGAATGAAGTCGCAAAAAAGGGCAGGTACCCGTTACCACGAATAGATGACACTGTAGCCTTTTTTTTCGGCGCGAAATGCTTTTCCACGCTTGATTTAAAAAGTGCTTACTGGCAGATAGGAATTGACGATTGCGATTGTAAGAAGACTGCCTTCAGAATTGGAGATGGATTGTGTGAGTGGTAGTTTTCGTGATGCCTTTTGGATTATGTTACTCTCAAGGAACTTTTAAACGTCCATGGAGCATGTGCTAAGGAGAGAGTAGATTAACCCAATTTTTAAGCACATTTTCGATTGTTTAGGCTCCAATTTCATGAATGGCAACTTCGATTTCGTGTTTTAAAGCATCAATCGTCTCTGGATGGTTCGCATAGCATTTGTCCTTAATGGCTCCCCACAAAAAATAGTCCAACGGGCTTAAATCACAGCTCCAAGGCGGCCAATTGATATCGGAATTTCGGCTGATTATTCGGTTTTCAAAAACGGTAGCCAAAAGTTCGAGTGTAACTTTGGCAGTGTGACAAGTTGCACCGTCCTGTTGAAACCAAATGTCGTCCCTGTCATCCTCTTTAATTTTTGGAAACAACTCGTTGAGCATGTCACGGTAGCGCTCGCCATTTACTGTAACCGCGGCTCCTCGCTCATTTTCGAAAAAAAATGGCCCTATGATGCCGGCAGACCAAAAACCGCACCAAACAGTGACTCGTTGTGGATGCATTTGCTTCTCTACAGTAACGTGTGGATTTTCTGAGCCCCAATTCCGACAATTTTGCTTATTGACGTAGCCACCGATGTGAAAATGAGCTTCATCAGAAAAGAAGAAGAAGACTCACCACTTTGGAAATAGGTTTTCAATATTTCCCAATTTTTTTCAAGCGTATAGCGTCCCATTTCGTAAATGTCAAACCTTTAAGTAAATTATGAACACATTTGACATGTCATTTGCGTTACCATTCTCAAAAAAATAAGTGGTTCAAAAAGCACTTAAGCACAAAAGCATATAGCGTTTGCATATATGGCCCACCCTGTAATAAGCTGATGATCTCCCACGTTTCCTCTCTACTTAACATCTTGTCGATTACATTTTCAGTGGTTATGTGGCCGATTGTATTCTCCAGAGTCCAGCGTTCTTGTTCCCAACGCATGCATTGGAAGACTGTGTATTCAGCGTTATCTTCGGCGGCATCCACGTATGTGAAATACCTGCTCATTTACACTAGGTAATTTCTGAAAATACCCGTGCGGCGAAAGCATTTGTGTTGTATAAAAATTGACTTCACCGAAGTTCCTGCTGTTCCATGTGGCGGTTTGGCAAGAACCGCTTGCCAGAGTTTGCTAACTCTTTCTTCCATTCCCTCTCTTTTTAAAGCCCACATCTTTTCCCTCTCAAAGGCTAGTAAGTCTACCGGTATTGAACCGCTTATTACTTGAACAGCTGGCGCTGATTCTGCGCAGTAGGCGGAAACAACTCTCTGGGCTGCCGTTCGTTGTACCGATGTTAAGAGCTTGCATCGGTTTACCTTCAGCGCATTTGCCCACAGTTCAGCTCCGTTTAAGAGAACGGATAGCGTGGTAGCCATTATTATTTCCCGTTTCGTTTGGGTTGGACTCCCTATGTTTGCCATCAGTCTACTGAGTAAGGATGTCATCATAACGGCTTTCTCTGCTATGTGCTTTATTTGGGACAAGAAGGTTAGTCTTGCGTCCAGTCTTATGCCTAGGTACTTTAGAACCTTTTTTGTGGTTAGCGTATTTGAGCAAGTTTGCATGCTAACTTCTAATGGGATGTACTTCTTGGTTAGAAGTATTAGCTCCGTTTTCTCTGAGGCTAATTTAAGGCAACGGGATTGTAGCCACATGTGGGTCCGTGTCATAACTTGGTTTAATTTTCTACGAACTTCTTCAAAGTTTCGTGCGGGGATGGCTGTTGCGATATTGTGTTGGTATCCGATGAGAAAGGTACTATCGGGCATTCCTGTATTGATTATCTCGTCATAACTAATGTTCCACAAGTCGGGACAGAGAATTGATCCTTGTACCGCTCCGGATGTGACGACAACCCTCTGGGGTTTGATAGACGGGTTTGTAATTCCTCTCGTAAGTAATTCCTCAATATGCGCTGTAGGTATGCCAGAATTTTGAGCCTTAGCTCTAAGGCGGTCAGTATGTCCACCCATCTAACGCTATACCTATACTTCTGGATTGTATACTGCACTGTTGCGCTGCTCCTACGCTGTTTAAGATAGTTTCAATTTCCTGTTATAGACTTTCTGCGTCTAAAGCCATGCGGTTTTGCTTATAGTCCTTCGGCGTTATCTATGGCTGAGGTCCGTCGAGGCTTGATCAGCCTTTCAAGGAGCTTGCCTGCTGTGTCGAGCATGCGTGATGGCTGATATGCTGAAGGGGGGTTCGGGTTGCCTTTCCCCTTGCTTATTAGGACGATTTGCTGCTTTTTTCAGATTTCTGGGAAAGTTCTCTCTCTTAGACAGGCGTTGTGCATGTCTAGTAAGACTTTGGAGTCTGCTTGAGAACTTCTGCGGGAACTCCGGCCGGTCCTAGTGCCTTGTTATTTTTGAGCTTGCTCGCAGCTGACTGGTGAATATTGGAGACTTACGTTTATTTGACGCTCAATGCCTTCTTTGAATTCGTGACTTGGAAAGAGTTCTTTTACGATGTAGTCCATTGCACTCGAGATTAGTTCCGGTGCAGGTATTCTGGCTCCCAGTTTCTACACCTTAATCTTATACCCAAGTTCCCAGGCGTCCCTATTTAGATAATCCCTGAGTTCCTCCCATTTTTCTTTCTTGCTATTTGCAATAGCGACCTTTAGCGCCCGTTTTCCACTCTTGTCTGTTTCTGCGTCCACAGTAGCTTGCCCGGTTCGTCTGACTATGGTGTATTTCCGTCTGAGGCGAAGACAGTCATGTCTCCATTCAGCTATTTCCTACGTCCACCAAATACCGATCTCCCGCGGGCATATCTTCAGTGTCATCTAGCTTGTTTCGGAATTCTTCGATGTTATCGCTGGGCTTTAAATAGCAGCTTATTAGTGTGGTTTGTTGGATGCGCGGCCACACAAAGCTATTTCCGCTCCCGTTTTCTGTTGTGCTTACCCCACTTCCTAGCGGGTGCCCCAATGTCGCAATACCGGTGGGGTCCTCTAGCAAGTTGCCGGTTTTTTTGTTTGTATTGCTTACTGATTATAACAACGTCCGTGCTCTTTTCTGCTATCAGTTGTGATAAGAGCAAGTCTGCGGTTTTACTTCTGTGGATGTTTGTTTGGAATATATTCATTTTACGCTTTGGTTTTTTTATACTGCGGATCTTCCCGATCCCGACTGATCACATGTCGAGCCCTAATTCACTTCAGAGCACAAACAGTATTTTAATATTTTTGTACAATCTTTGAGCTTATGGCCCGCTTATCGCCGCAGCTAATGCAGAGACCCTGTTTTGGGTCTAAGGTTTATTATAATAGCCGATTGCTCCCGCTCTTGTTTTTCGATCGGCTTTTATTTTGGCTTCCGCGTCGCCAGACTTTGGCTTGATTAGGAGTGCTTCCAAGTGTGGAGTGTGGCTTAATTTTACCGTTTTCGTTTTTTTTCAATTTTTCCGAGTTTGCTTAAGAGCTAGTCTTTGGACCTGCTTCAGCAGCACTTCTAATCCGCCTTCTTTTTTCACCAACAATTTGCCATTGGCAGACTTCGCCATTTATGTTTGGCGAGCGTGTGTTGGGAACTGGAGGACTTGTGGCCAGTCGTTTCGCCTGGTATGTGCTAGGTGTCCCAATGGTATCTCCTATAGCTTCAGTTACGCTTTTTGCGGCATTATTTTTTGATTATTTTTCCGCCGTCATCCAATTTCGTCGTAAGCTCCCAATTACGTCGCGTATTTCTTCCAATTCCGATACCCCGTCTCTTATGTCCACGCAGACGTTCTTCTGCTTTTGTAATGCAAGCTTCATTTTCACATTTCGTAAGTGATTCTTCTTCGGGGGATCTCCGTTTTTGTATGCACTCCTGATTTGGACGCTCGCTGCGGGGGAGGTGGAAAAGGATCTCGGTATAGAAGAGACCTTGGAAGCTTCTCCGAGAAGGTACTGAAGATGTTTAAGGTCCTTCAGATAAATCTCCACCAGAGTAAGAACGCCTCAGCCGACCTCCTGCTCAACATAGAGGGAGTCGGCTACGATGTGGCTCTAGTCCAGAATCCATGGATAGCATCGGGCAACATAGCCTCCGGTCTAAAGTCACACAACTACAACACCTACATCCCGATTGCAAAGAATTAGGTAAGAACAGCGATAATAGTTAAAAAAAGTATATATTCTTATATTGATCATAATCTCTCTTCAGACGATCTGACAGTGGTGGCGCTACAGGGCTGCACAGATGAGACGTTACTCTTTGGGTCTTGTTATATGCTACATGCGCCACAAATAGAGCGTCGGAAGCTGGCAGAAATATCTGCCAGAAAAAAGCATGCTCTGGTGGTAGGAACTGACGCCAACGCACATCACATGGTCTGGGGTAGCGCAGACAAAGACGACCGAGGTGAGTCACTATTTAACTATATTCTTCAGAGCAGCCTAGAAATAGCTAATAGAGGTGCAGAACCAACATATGTTGTACCAACCTCGAAGAATGTACTTGATTTAACACTCTATAAGCATGTTATGGTGCAGAAATGGGAAGTGTTGAGTATACCTTCAACCTCTGATCACAAATACATAAACTTTCAGGTTATATTCCGCTCAAAACACCAAAATATATCCCTTAGAAATCCTAAGAATACGAACTGGGACCTATATAGGGATATACTATCAAAAACACCAATGATACTCCGGAAATACAGGTCACACGTTGCACTTGAGATAGGGGTTGAATTGTTTGCAACTACTCTCCTCAAAGCCTATAATAGACGCAAGGTGAAGCCTCCTTGGTGGAACAAGGAATTAGGAGCACAAAGGCGTAGAGTACATGAATTATATAAGTTAGCCAAAGTAGCTGACAATGAGTTCTGTTGGAAGCAGTATAGGGATCTACTAAAAGTATACAAGAAAGAAATACATAGAGCCAAGAGAGAATCAAGGAAAGGCTTCTGTAGACATATGGTGAACACTAATGAAGCGGCTAGACTTAGGAAACTGATATCCAAGAATCCGTCTGTGCCAAGAACAATACGAAAAATTAACGGGGAGTGGGCTGACAGTTGTTAGGATTCTCTAGAAGACCTAGTCAGCACACATTTTCCAGCGTGAGCAGACACTATAGATCTCGAACCTAGAAAAGATATTATGCACGACATCACGACGAACGTAATTACAACTAACAAGATAGAATGGGCTGTATTTAAAGCGGCAGGACAATAGTTAAGCCATCTTATGGTACCATAATTAAGAATGATATTCATGGGGTACTTGAGATTCAGCTATGTTCCTGTATTGTGGAGAGAAGCGGGAGTTGTGTTTATTCCAAAAGGAGGAAAAAGCAACCCTCTTTACTCGAAGGAATACAGGTCCATTTGTCTGACTTCATTTCTTCTGAAAACGTTAGAGAAGATTCTAGACGCATACATTAGAGATACAATTACGCCGGACGAATTATCCAAGGTTCAGCACGCTCACACTAAAGGCAAATCTACTGGAACTGCACTTCACTCACTTGTACTAAACAAAGAAAAGGCGTTAAAATATAAGGAGTATGCTATAGGAGTATTTCTATTTATGTATATATCAGGGGGTTTTAACAACGTGACTTAAGTGGCTATTTTAAATAGTAGAGAGTCACGTAGTGTGCAACCCGCGGTTTATCTGTGGATAAATCAGCTACTAGTTGGCAGGAAGTTAAGAGCGGAGTGCAACGATACGAGCGTTACCAAATATGCATGCAGAAGTACAAGGTGGGGTACTATCTCCGCTATTATGGTTACTTGTAGCAAATGAACTGCTCAAGAAATTTGACGGAGGGGCACCAAAACTAGTTTTTTTTTTTTTTATTGAAATGTTATAAATTTTTATTTACATTCCATAAAGATTACACCTAGTATAAAACTAATAAGTAATTTTCATTTGACAATTTGAAGTAGCTTAAACAATATTGACAACTAAGTCTTGAGGTTTCTTTCTTTTCAATCTTCTTTTTACAGTTGCTTCATCGCTTAGTACGGAAGCTTCTGCGTTAATGTGTTTTTTTAATTTTTCAGCATGCTTAACTGCACAGAAATTGGCTGTGTCTGAGACGGTTTTTAAATTTAAATCCTTGTGCAGATCTTCATTACGCACGTACCAGGGAGCTTTAACGATTCCCCTGATTACTCTATTTTGGAGGCGCTGTATAATGTCGATGTTGGTCTTTGCAGTACATCCCCATAATTGAAGACCATAGGTCCACACCGGCTTTAGCACTTGGTTGTATATGAGGAGTTTATTTTGAGTTGATAGCTCAGAGTTTCTGCCAATTAGCCATTGGAGTTTTTGCATCTTTAGATTCAGCTCAGCAGCTTTGATTTTCACGTGCTCTTTCCACTTGAGCTTTACATCTAAAGTCATGCCTAGATACTTTGCACTATTAGCATTTGGCACTATTGCTGACAAAATATGAACTGGTTTGTAGATAATTTTTTTGTTAGTAAAATCCACGTGAACTGATTTAGTTTCGTTTAGCTTTATGTTCCAATTTTCAGTCCATGTGACTACTTCGTCAATGGACTTCTGCAGTTTCTGGATGGATTCGTTTTCAGTTGATCCAACGGCTAAGATGCATGTATCGTCAGCGAATGTAGCTACTTTGCACATTTTCGGTACTGGTAGGTCTGCGGTATAGAGTAGGTACAGTACTGGGCCGAGTATGCTGCCTTGTGGTATTCCGGCCAATATTTGTTTTATTTCCGAATACGCCTGCTTTTGCTTTACTCTAAAGTACCTATTTGTTATATACGATTCCAAAATGTCAGTGAACTGCAACGGAAGAAGGGATTTTAATTTACAAAGTAGTCCTTCGTGCCATACTTTATCAAATGCCTGGGCAACGTCAAGGAATATTGCTGAGCAGACTTTATCACTCTCTAGCGCGTCTTCTATTGTATGCGTTATCCTTTGTATTTGTTCGACGGTAGAGTGTTTTTCCCGGAAGCCAAACTGATGTGAGGGTATGATGTTTCTACATGCAATTATAGATTTTAAGCGTTTGGAGAACAGCTTTTCGAAAAGTTTACCCATTACTGGAAGCAGAGCGATTGGCCGGTAAGATGACACTTCATTCGGATTTTTGCCTGGTTTAGGTATCATTACTATTTCGGATACTTTCCATTGGAATTGTATATATTTCCAATCTAGGCATGCATTCATTATAAAAGTCAATTTCATTAGCGCCTTAGTTGATATATTTCTCAAAACTTCGGCGGTTATTAAGTCGAACCCTGGACTCTTCCTTAATTTTAAATTGGAAATTTCGGTAGCAACTTCATCTATACTGAAATGCTTTATTTTAACGAACTCTTGTACAGTTGATGGCGGAGTGAAATTTATTGTTTTTCCGTGCGGTTGAAAGATTTTCTGCAGGTGGTTGGCAAATACGTCAGCTTTTTCTGCATCGCTTTTAGCCCAAATGTGAATACCATTTTGCTGTTTTATTGGCGGATTATGTTGAATTGGTCGTTTGACACACGTCATCGCTTTCCAAAGCGAGAATTCACCTGTTTTTTCTGCTGATAAGTTTTTCAGAGTGTTTTTTGTGATATTGTTTTTATGCTCCTGTATTTTTTCTCTGAGCAATTTTGTTAATCTGTTTAGTTCAGTTTTCTTGGAGGACACCCTTGTTGATTGCCACTTTTTTACTTTTCTTTTTTCTCTTAATATTTTTAATATTTCTTGTGGATATCTTTGTTGATGGTTATCTCGTGTTTGTTTACTTGCTGGCGTGCTTATCCAAGCTGCTTTCTGAATATGTGTTGTAAGTTTTATTGTTTCGTCTTCAATATCTTCTTCGGTGGTAATTGTGTCGGTATTTTCCATATACGTATCGAGTTTATACTTGAAAAAATTCCAGTCGGTCATTTTATTTGAGAGTACTGGACTTCGTTCGTTAAATTTTGATTCGCCATTAAGATACATAAAAATAGGTGAATGGTCTGAGTTCAGGTCTACGCCGTCTTCTACTTGGATGATATGGTTTGGTATTTGTTTGACTACAAAGAAATCTATAACATCGGGGATTTTGTTAGGGTCTGAAGGCCAGTAGGTTGGACTTCCGGTAGAGATAATTTGGCAGCCAACTTGTTTTGCCGCTTTCCATAGTTCACGACCTTTAGTTGTTGTTAAGCGAGAACCCCAGCTAACGTGTTTCGCGTTGAAATCTCCACCAAAGGAAGCGAACTACTAGTGGTGAAACATGGCGCATTGGCTATGCCAACGGAGAGCCGAGTGAATGTGAGCGATACACCGTCGTCGAAACGATCCGAAGCAACTGAACAAGTTGTGGAGGATGTGGAGATGGCGGACAATCTCTCAGTAGACTCAGATGGCTCTCTGGTACCGACAACGGTCAAACCTGGTGCGAATCAGGTAAGTACCGGTAAAAAGACTGAAGTTATTGGAGATTCGAAAGCAGGTGTTGGTCTATCCCGAAGGCAGATCAAACGAAGAAAACAGAAGGCAAAGAAAGCCGAAGCTTTAGCTAAGGTAAGTACTCAAGCTCCGTCAACTTCGACACCTGTAATGGAAAAGAGAAAGCGTGGCAGAACAGAGGATTTCTCTGCAACGTTGCACTCTTCCGGAAACGAAACAGCGTCTGTGCCAACGAACGGGAAGAGGAGAAAGGCAAGGAAGAGGAAAGCCGAGAAACTGAGTTCGGGGAATTCATTCCCATGGCAGCCGGTTCTACGTTACCGGAATGACTCGGGTTTTCCCCGACCAAGGGCTATCGCCCCAGTAAACTAGCCCAGTCTAGCGAACAGCAGATCACCCCACCCCTTACCTCACAGGAGCCACTCCTTGCAGCAACCTTGCTCCAAATGCTTCTCCTCAGGGCTGGAAGTATTCTATTGCTGTGTCTGCCACAAACGGCTCCACCCGAACTCCACCTCGGTTAGGTGCAATAAGTGCAACGGGTGGAGCCACCTTAAGACCTGTTCAGGGCTTAAGACCAATAGGGAGTGGTCCACACGGTATGTGGCCACGTGTTGCTCCCGCCAGCAGGCGTCTGATGCCTCCACGGCTAGTACTCCCCCTGATAGGCCGGCACCAACAACCGCCACCGCAACCCACACCTCCACGGTAAGGAGCCTATCAGAGCAACACAACTCCTTCGACTTAGCCCATCCCCTTCTCTCCTGCTCCAACCCCAGTGCGGGGACAAACCAGCAGCCCTTAGTCCCCCGCACAGTCTGTTCCGTGTGACAGATCAGAATACCTCGGAATCTGGTATCAGTCAAATGCAATTCTTGCAATGGCTTCTGCCATTATCGGAGATGTTCCAGCCTGAGTGGACAACTGACTACGTTCCCCCCTGCTGCAGACCGCCCCCAGTGGCGCGGCCGCCCACCATCTACAAACCGCAACAACTACAGCGGATTGCACAGCAGGCCCAACGTCTCTGATCACCCAGGATGGCTATAACGTGCACAGACACGATCGCGAGCGAGACAGTGGTGGTGGCCCAGCGTTTCTAGTCCACCACACAATGCAGTATCGTCTCATTGATGAAGGCTTCCGAGCTCGAAATATACAATGTTTACATACCCTCTGTCACCTGCTGCCCGGCAGGATGTCGCCCTGATATAGGTGCGCTCATCAGAGGTGAAAACCGATTGGTTGTAGGTGACTTCAATGCGCATCACGATCTTTGGCATTCAAGCCTGCCAAACGATCGTAGGGGACAGTAACTGGCAGAGCAAATAGACGATTCGATATTTAGCACATTAAACGACGACGCCCCCACCAGTGTAGTGGGCAATTGCAGCAGCTTGCCTGATCTAACAATAGCTAGCGCGGGTCTGATAAATAGCATCACGGGGCGACCTATGCTATCGCTTGCATTAGAACACTTGCCCATTATCGTCTCGATTAAGAGACCTGCCGACTTCGTTTCGGTGAATCACCGATCCTATTTTAACTTTAAAAACTCTAATTGGGCCGGCTTCACGGAATTCACTGAAGACACCTTCCCCGCTCTTCACATCCCTACCGATGTGCGCGCAAGCGAACGCGCATTCCGCAAGGTGCGCACAGTTGCTGCGACTCGCTTCATTCCTGCTGGAAGGTTCAAGGACATTTGCCCTCATTTCACAGCCGAGGCAGCTAGCTTGGCAAACGAGCGTGACCATCTACGCTAGGTCGATCCCGGGGATCCCCGCATAAGGGATCTAAATTTGGAGATCCGACAACTGGTAGATCAACACAAGCGGAATAAATTGGTTGAGAACTTGAAGACCTGTAACCTCACCTCTGGGGTGAGTAAGCTCTGGTCCACCGTTAGGTCCCTGCTGAACCCGACGAAGCACAACGACAAGGTGGCTATTTCGTCGGACCCGATGCGCGAGCTACTTTAGCCGACTTTTTATACTGCATCCTCCGGCCGACAGAACCAAGAGCCGTGCTACCAGAAGGCTGCACAAACTAACGAACGACAGTGCGCCACTTGCTTTAGCCCTGACGGACTAAACATGCTGATGCTGAAAAACCTGGGTCCACTGGGAGTAGGATTTCTCACAAGGGTTTTCAATCTGTCCTTGGTCACTCTCATCATCCTGACAAGTGGAAAGCAGGGAGAGTGGTCCCACTACTGAAACCTGGGAAACCCGCCAACCAAGGGGAATCTTATCGTCCGATAACTCTCCTTTCCCCAGTAGTGAAGACACTTGAAGCCCTCCTATCCCCACTCTTCACGAAACACCTGGCCCCAGCCCCACATCAGCACGGTTTCCGACGAGTGCATAGCACCACCACTGCACTCACCGCCATAAACGCCCAGATAAATCGCGGGCTTAATAAAAACCAACCCTGAGAAAGGACTGTCATAGTCGCGTTGGACCTGAAGAAGGCTTTCGATACATTCATTCTACGCTACCTGAGCGGTCGTCACTCGTCAGTGATTTTTCGAGATCAAACATCAAAGCAGAGGAAGATTAAGCAAGGTGTTCCGCAGGGTGGTGTCCTTTCTCCCTTGCTGTTCATTTTCTACATCTCGAAGCTCCCGCAACCACAACTCTTCCTGGTCTCATACGCTGACGACTGCACGATAATGGCGTCGGGCAATGACA
The DNA here is from genome assembly GCF_027943255.1 of Anastrepha obliqua. Lineage (NCBI taxonomy): Eukaryota > Metazoa > Arthropoda > Insecta > Diptera > Tephritidae > Anastrepha > Anastrepha obliqua. The sequence goes on along the minus strand of NW_026562178.1, from coordinate 2,847,516 downwards.
TCAATGGCCTGTGTTCCAAAGTGAACAACTACCTCACCGATCTTTCGCGCTTTTTCACTGCGAGGAATCTCCAACGTTACCCCGATAAATCCACGGTAACCCTCTGTTTATCACCTGGACAAAGAAGGTCAAACTGTCCGTCAAGGTAAAAGTCGATGACACACCAATTCCGACGGTAAACAATCCCAAAATTTTGGGTGTAACCTTCGAGAGTTTGCTCTCCTTCTCAGCGCACACAACCACAATTAGCATTAAAGTTCAAAATCGCAACAAGGTCCTCAAATCGCTTGCTAGGATGCTACCGTAGTTTTCACCCTTGCAGACACCTGCTTGAGCCAGAGCCGCCTCCTAGGCACGTCAGGAGACACCTTTTAAACTACGCCGACGAGATACAGGACAAAACTGACAGAAATCTACTTGAAAAGACAGTGTTTAGACAGTCAATAAACGACATTCACCGGGAGACCGTCATCACCTTTTTAAGCTCCCGTCCAGTGAATGCCGTAATCGGAGTCCAACCACCACCTATTGCAGATGAAAAGTTCCAGCTTCCCCGTGAGACTCGCGTAACAATGGCACAATTACGTTCTGGATACTGTAGCAATCTATACCCCTACTTATCCAGAATTGACCTCGACATACTAAACATATGTCTGACATGTGAAGGTACCCCGCACGACACTAACTACCTTTTCACATGCCCTCTAAAATCTACTCATCTAACACCCCTCTCCCTCTGGACCCAACCCGTCGAAGCAGCATGTTTCCTGGGCCTACATTTAGATGAGCCAGACGGGGCTTCTATTACTGTTAACAAACAAACAAACGGAATTCGGAAATGCCTGCATCCTCGACCCAATCCAAGGCAGATAAACCTTTACCTGAAAAGGCAAAGGCTAAGGGACCTCAAACGTCGTATGAAACTCTTCCGTCAACCTCTGGCGAATCATTCGCGAAAATGTCAGAAAAGGCAATGACGGTGGAGACACATACATACCGACAAACGAGACGGTCTACTGTTCAAAGGGCAAGAAGACTATCTTGACAGCTATCTTTGGAAAGCTAGCGGTGAGTCGAAAGACGCGCCGATCTTCGAGGGTAAGAGCGTGGTGGACTGCATCGTAAATACGCACTGCTCCAATGCTTTTTCCCGAAAATGGCTTGAAAAAGAGGTAGCAAAAATTTCAGCCTGCGAAAACAGAAAGTTCATTCTTGTAGAGAGTAGCAAAGACAGGCTGGTACGAGCGAGTGTCTGGATTCCGGGTCCTTCCTGTAGTTCAGCAGAACTCCTCACACGCATCCATGTTCAGAAAAAAGATCTTGACACATCTCTCTGGAGAATATACTTGTGCACCAGGCAGAAATCCGCTACCACTTCGGAGGCGGGTTTCCACCTGGCACTGGCTATCGATCTTGGGTCCCTCTTCAGTCGAAATACGGGTGCCGTTCCCACCTACATCAGGGGCGAATCCATTTCCGTGTCCAGGATGAGGTGGAGTCTCATGACTGAAGTAATATTTACACAGATAAATCTGCAGCATAACAAAGCGTTTACGGCTTTCCTGTGCCGTAGGTATGCAAAACTCCAAAGAAGCCCACACATAATACTAATACAAGAACCATGGGTATGTCACAAGCGTATCTGTGGTCTAGGTGCTATGTCGTGGGGCAAATACTTCATTGTGAAGTGAATGTGAGACCGCGAGCATGTATTATCATGCTGGGGTTGACCGAACACGCGATGTTAAAAGAGCTATGCTCCGGAGATATCGTTGTTGCAAAGATGAAGTACTTGAAGAGTGGGAACAGTGCCGAAGCTATCATAGTTTCGGCCTACCTACCCTACGACTCTTTACAGCCACCTCCTTGGAGGGATCTTAGAGAAGTGATCAAGTATGCAGAATCCAATAATCTCCAAATGCAACCCCAGAGGTCTCAAGTTACTGGATTTTATCCTGTCATCCGATTTGGTCATTCAAAACACTGGTAACAAACCAACTTTTGTCATCAAAAAGAGACAAGAGGTGATTGAGTTAACACTTACCAATGGGTCAGTTAGAAATCAAACCAACCGATGGCGAGTTTTGGAAGAGGACTCTCTTTCTGATCATCGTCTTATCGAATTCCGACTGGGAATTGATACAATATCAATACGATTCGGTAGGAATCTTCGAAATGTGGACTGGGACAGGTATGGTGAGCTTGTAACAGAGCGATTACCAAACCTGAAAAAACTAAAATCAGTATAACTGATTGAAGACGCTACTAAGAAATTAGAAGGTACTTTAATCAAATGCTTTGAGGAACTGTGCCCACTCAGGCAAAGTAGGCAGGTGAAAACGGTTCCTTGGTGGAGCCCAGAACTGTCGAAGCTTTTCGTACGGTACAGAGAACTTCTTAATAAGGCCTTAAAGACCCAAACAGAAGAGGACTGGGCTAACCATCGACTTACACAGAGAGAATATAAGAAAAAAGTACGGAACGCCAAACTTGAATCCAATAGAAATTTCTGCAGTAACGTCGAAGAAATGAGGGAAATCAGCGAGACTTTGTAAGGTCCTTCATCTAGACCGCTCAATAAGGCTGGATTCCATTGGAAAGCCTGAAATGTTTAATGCTCTACTCGAAACCCATTTTCCGGGTAGTAGAACTCTCTCTGAAGTAGAGAGTGGCATGAACAATAACGGTAGCAACGGTGGAACCTCTAGGTACAGCTGGTATATTGCTAGTCGGATAGTGACAAAAGAATCGATAAGGTTTTCCTTGTCTTCCCCTGAGAACTTTAAGTCCCCTGGACCTGACGGAATATATCCAGCAATACTTAAAAAAAGGAGGAGACAGGCGGCTTGAGGCTCTGAAAAGTATCTTCGCTGCCTGTCTTGCATTTGGTTATATACGATTCCAATGGCGGCGCGCAAGAGTAGTATTTATTCCGAAACCAGGAAAAGATGACTATTCTCTAGCAAACAGTTTTAGACCAATCAGTTTATCAATCAGTGGAGAAACATATTCGAGTGGGGGTATAGCCGAGAAGTCCACTTAGTAGAAATCAAGACGCTTACCAGAGTGGAAAATCATGTGAATCAGCTTTACACGATCTTGTTAGCAAGATTGAAGCCGGGCTAGAAGCTGACGAATACACAATAGGCGTGTTCGTGGACATTGAGGGGGCTTTTGATAATGCCACTTTCAGCTCAATGCTGTGGTACTTCGTCGTAGATTCTCTACTAGCGGAGATGCAGGAACTCGGTTTTCATGTCCAAGCATATGCGGACGATGTCTGTGCGCTAACATCGTATTCTAGACAAAATCGATGACTGGTGCACGAGACAAGGTCTTTCTATTAAGCCGAACAAAGCAACAATAGTCTTGTTTACGAGAAAACGGAAATTGGATGGACTCAGTCTTCCAACACTGAAAGGTGTGACACTTGGTCTTTCCGATGAAGTTAAAGGCGGCCGCCGTAGCCGAGTGGTTGGTTCGAATCTCGCTGAAACACCAAAATTAGGAAAAACAACATTTCTAATAGCGGTCGCCCCTCGACAGGCTCCTCATAAAAATATCTGCCGTTCGGAGTCGGTTTGAAAGTGTAGGTCCCTCCATTTGAGGAACAATATCAAGACGCACACCACAAACAAAAAAAAAATAGGAGGAGGAGCTCGGCCAAACACCCAAAAAGGGTGTACGCGACAATTATATATATATTATCTTCGATAAGAAGCTGACTTGCGAGACACACGCTTCACTGAAGGCGAATCGCGCATTGAGGATTTTTCAGCAATGCCGTAGAGCCTTTGGTAAAACCTGGGGTCTGAAACCTACTGTGGTGCTATGGATATACACAGCACTTATCAGACCAATCATCACAAACGTTACATCACGTTAAGTTGCTATCTGAGCAGTATCAACTGTTTTTGGCACCTAAAGGCTACCTGATACCCACAGTTTCATTTGGAAGGAAATTTGTTGTCAGATTTCCATTGCGTGAGCAAGGGAGCAATCCAGAATGCATGCAGGAAGGTTTGACGGATATTTTCTTTACCGATGGGTCCAAGAATGAAATCACTATGCTATGGGGGAAATGGCAACTGTTTTACAAACAGAAGTTTTTGCCATACTGAAAGTAGCCGAATGGATAATCGAGAGAAGATGGAGCGGGAAACAGATTGGAGTTTTCAGTGACAGCAGGCTGAAGGCCCCGGAGAACGCGAAGCAAACCTCAAACATTGTTCAAGAATGTAAGAAGTGGTTCCCCCACAAGGGCCAGAGCCAATAATCGGAATCAGTTTCGCAGGAATCATGAATTGGATCAGTGATTATGTAGGCAATCTACATAAAGAACGATGGTCCGGTCTAGAACGCAGCAGAACTGCAAAGTGTTTTGTGACAAGTCCGAACAGAAAACTGTCAAACTTTCTACTAAAACTTAGAAGGAAAGACGTTCGGTTGATGGTCGGTATCATTACAGGACACAACCCATGGGGTCAGCATATGACCACCATTGGGATCATTGAGGACCCAGTGTGCCTGGCATGCTTGACGGACGCAGATAGCACTCAGCAATTTCTCTGTGCGTGTCCTGCCTTTGCTAGAGCACGGCTACGAGTTTTGGGTTCCGAAAGAAACAGCCGTGTCAGGCATTCATAAGAGGTATACGAGATTAGGGGACGAAACGGCCAGCATACTCGACACCGAAGGGGACGTTCGCTGAGAAGGTATCGTTTGCCAGTGGACAAAATCAGTCAGGTTGAAGAGCCTACCTCCATGAAGGAAACCACGAGGAAAGTACTAAGAGAGTCCTTTCCTCAATACATACAAAGGAGCTGGGATATGAAGTGTTAGAACTGCGGTAAGATCCGACATATGACCCGCAATTTCAGTTTACTATGCAGCCAGGCGAAGACGAACTCAGGTAGAAGAAAGCGAGGCGCTGAAACTGACAATGGCACTCCCCATACACAGCAGGCGTTAAACATCGGTGAGAACTATCCCACAACTAAATGCCACGCAGTTTCTGTCTCTCATATTGGTGGGAAAAGCAACAACTTGACGATAAGGGAAACTGTAAATCGTCGATCTCAGGTGCTGACTCTGGACACAGGTGTAATAGTAAGGCACAAACGTCAGTATAAGTTTTTTATTTGAAGCGTAAACAACAATATTTTTACCACACTTGAAAATGTCGAATTTCGTGCCAAATAATGTGTTTTTGCGGGGAATTCTTTAATATGAAGAAAAAAGCAGCCGAAAGTCATCGTATCTTGGTGGAAGTTTATGGTGAGCATGCTCTAGCTGAGCGAACGTGCCAGAAGTGGTTTGCACGCTTTAAAAGTGGTGATTTTGGCCGCGCCGCCAAAGTTCATGGATACCGAATTGGAGGAATTGCTCGATCAAGATCGGGCTCAAACGCAAGAAGAGGTTGCAAAAACTTTGGGAGTTGATCAATCAACCATTTCCAAACGTTTAAAAGCCATGGGAATGATCCGAAATTCAAATTTCGAAAAAAAACCGCACGAACTTATTCATAGACCTATTAATAATTGGCGTAGATTTCATTCTGCTGCACAGATTGACCTTGGATTTGAATAAAAGGGTTTTGTCGTGTCAGAATATAGAGATACCTCTGAGTACCGGATAAGAGCCAAATGTACAGTGCAAAAATGTAACCGTAAGTCACCGTTAACGGAATCCGACAAAATCAGAATCAGTCAAATGGGGTAATGTGAAAAGAGGCTGTGGGTCAAATGAAGGATGGGCCATAGAAGCTGAAGGAGAAGGCGAACATAATCGTGCCAAGAACAATAGAAAGAAAAATACTAGAAGGTTCCAGTCAAGATCACACATATATTCAAGTGACCAGTTATTTGCGCTGACGGAGCTGTTAATGGTAAATGCCGGGCTGTAGAAGCCATAGTAAGCTGCGATGGACCCCGACAGGAAAGAGAAGAATTTCAGGAAGCAGAAAATAAGAGAGGACAAAACCTAAGAGATTGCTGGAGAAATACTGCTACCTATTCAACGTCGATTTTAAAAAATCTGCCATCGTTAAACATCGAATAGATACAGGAGATGCAAAGCAAATTCGCCAAGTTCCAAGTCGACTTACACTAGCAAAGTGCCAAAAAGCAAATCAGATAATTTCGGATATGCAGTTAACTGGAGTTATTGCAGTTAAGCTCTTGCTGCAGTTGTGCTCGTTAAGAAAACAGATGGAAGCATCCGAATTTGTGTGGATTATAGAAAGCTGAATGAAGTCGCAAAAAAGGGCAGGTACCCGTTACCACGAATAGATGACACTGTAGCCTCTTTTTCCGGCGCGAAATGCTTTTCCACGCTTGATTTAAAAAGTGCTTACTGGCAGGTGGAAATTGACAATTGCGATAGTGAGAAGACTGCCTTCAGCATAGGATATGGGTTGTAGCAGTGGCAGTTTTCCGTAATGCCTTTTGGATTATCTTACGCACAATGAACTTTTGAACGCCTCATGGAGCATGTACTAAGGAGAGTAGAATGGAAAAAATTTTAACGACCACCCTTCAGCGCATCGCCTCCGTGGGATTACGATTGAATCCGAAAAAGTGTGTTCAAGACATATGTCACATATCTTGGACATAAGGTGACAATCGAGGGATATAAGGCGACAAGACGGACGAGGAGAAAATAAAAGCAGTAAAAGATTGGCACGATAAAGAAATAAGCGCGAAGTGCGAAAGAAAAAGTGATCGCATACTATAGCAGAGTCCTCGGAAGGCAAGATGAATTGCTACGTGACCAGACGCGTAAAACATTTCCACAAATATTTGTACGGCCAACGATAAGTTAAGTTAAGTTAAGTTAAAAAGAGACCACGTAGCATTGAGATAGTTACTCCAGTTCAAGTACCTGAAATTACAAATTGCTCGATGGATCGATAGGCTGCAAAATTACGCTCGAAGTCGTAAGAATCGAAAAGGGGAACAACGCTGCAGAGGACTAAGCAGCGGTTTTACTTGGTAAGTTGCAGAAAATCAGTACGAATGGTTTCAATATTGCGCAGAGTGTATGGCAGCGAAAGGTCCAAAGGAGAGAAGTCGTGCAAGATTACAGCAATACAACGCAATGATGCCACTTTCGACAGTATGCCCAGCTCTGCCAGCCGACATGGTGTAGACCGGGTACTGGATTCGTTCAATGCTAGCCCAAAGAATCGTCACAGTGCGGGCGGAGTAGGATCTGCTGGTGTCGTCCGGGATTAATAGAGGCTACCCCCAAGGTGGTGTGCTGTCTCCAATGGTCTGTGGCATGGTGATCGATCTTCTACTCACCACCTTAAATGGTGCTGGAGTCTACACGCAAGCATATCGGACGACGTTGCCTATAGAAAAGTACAGAAAACTCTGGATATGATTGACACTTGGTGCTGTGCGAATGGGCTATTGGCAAACCCCACCAAAACCGGTATTGTCCTCTTTACCAGAAGGAGGATACTTGATGGACTCGTTCTGCCTAAGCTAAAAGGAGTCACAATCCAGCTATCTAAAGAAATCAAATAACTTGGAGTAATCCTTGATGATAAACTTCTTTGGAAGTCTCACGTTGAAATAAAGACATCCAAAGCACTGACAGCCTTCTGGCAGTGCAAAGGTGTCTTTGGGAAAACAAGAGTCAAGACCACCTTATTGCGACTACAACGCACTGTGGCCATCTGTTGCACCGGAGCTTTTCCGACTACTTCAGGCCCGGCATTAGATGCTCTGGTTGGTTTGCCACCACTTGATGCTGGCCTTGAAGGTCATCTGCAGGCTGAAACACAAGGGGAACTGGTACGGCTCCTGTCTGGCATTGAAAAACAAAGAAGGCATGGACTTCGATCCAGCGATTCTCTCCATGCCCCTTGACTCCATGCCATCAATAGTTGTACTTGAAAAGAGATACAGTGTATGTAGTACTGCCAGAGGCTCAGTCGTGGTCAAGCTCTGAAAATGAGGCGGCAAACACTGTTTTCGCATTTTCACGGATGGCTCCAGGACCGAGCTTGGCTCCGGCTCTGGGTCTACATGGAATCCAGCGGAACAAAACTGCACTTTGAAGCGATGAACTTTGTTATGGAAAACCGATGGAGAGGCAGATCTATATGTGTCTGCAGCGACAGCCAAGCCGCGTTAATGGCCTTAGACAGCCCCCCAACCACATCAGAGGTAGGAGTCCTGTAAATGTAGGCTGAGCTATGTCGGTAGACATAAGAGCCTGATGGGTCCCGGGACACGTGGGCACGTGGGAAATGAGATCTCTGACTCTTTAGCTAAGATGGGCTCTGAGGTCAACTTCTTTGGCCCAGAGCCCGTTTTACCACTTCCTTCTGCGGCCATCAACGCCACGGTTAGCAAATGGGTTACTACAACCCACAAACGAGCTTGGCAGACTGAGAGAGGCTACAGATGGACGACCGACTGTCGCAAGCCCCTCTGTCATTAAGCAGAAGGGAGTGCATACAGTTGCTTGGACTGATGACGGGCCACTTTCTGTGGGCGAAGCACATGGAAAGGTTGGGCATTTCAGTCCCAGCTTGTGAAGAGGAGGAAGAGACGGCGGACCACATCCTGTGCGTCTGCCCCGCCTTCGCTCGAATCAGGTTTGAGGTCTTTGGCACTGATGTGTTAAGAAACGACGGTCCTTGGCACTACAAGATCTACTCAGATTTCTTCGGAGATCGGGTAGATTTAAAGAAAATTAAAAGGGAAGTCAAGTGTAGTACAATGGACTTAATTCATGTCTGAGTGCTAATTGTTCCGACACACAAAAAAAAAACAAGCTCACCATTTGAGCCTGGGATGTTGTAAGCCCGTTTCAAACAATTTCTTATGGACTACTTCAGTAAGTGGCCAGAAGTGTACGCTCTACCAAACCATGCTCCCAAAACCATTGCTAGGGAAAAAGGAAAGGGATTTCTCCAAAACTTGGAAGGTCCATACGGGGTGATTATAAGATTGAATGATGTGGTGCATCGTATACAGCACTGTAAAAATGGACAGAGAAAAGTCAAATCAGTGCATCTGGAAAGATTGGCTACATTGGGATCGAGGGATTTGGTGTCTAATCAAGACGATAAGACTTAAGCGGAGGGCAGTGTAGCGAACCGACTGGCAACCATAGCGAACGAGACGTCAAAATAAAACCATGAATTAGCCTTGATGGCGACAGCAGATAGAGAGACAGAGCATACTTCTTGGGTCTACCGTTGGATGAGTTAGACGAAGACGACAGGTGACTACGTCGCACCAACAGGGTTAAGTAAACTTCTACAACAACAGAACTCGCCAGAAGATGCGAGCTGCCAGATCTAAAAATTACGATAGTTGTTAAGCACATATATGTATATAAGCAGAGGTGCATGCGCATAGGGTATTCAGTTGGAAATTGAACTTGTAAACAAATAAACGAAAAGTTATAGCATTATTCAGTCTTAAGGTGAACGTGTACATGTAAAGTAAAATGGTGGAAATAAAGTAAAGCAAGTGTGTTGCCAGTAACGTAAAAAATTCGTATCAATATTATTAATAAAATGAATATAAATTAAGAAGTAAATTGGTTGAAGATATGTGATGTAACGGTTTTAAAAAGCAAACCATATACAAATTTAATTTACTGAGAATGGAGATTTTGAATCACTAAATTTATTACCCTCACGTGGAAGATTCTTAATTATTAATTTCTTAACATATATCCCTCCAATATATTTTGACTATTTTTAAAAGCTTGATCATAATGAAAAAAATAACATATATTAATAAATAATTTTGGTTGGGTGGTAAATGTTGAGTTAAAGCCTCGTTTTTATTGTATTGTGTTTAGTAAATATTTCATTAAAAAAAATTGGTTTGGTTAGATTATTACTTTTTGCTGATTTTGAAACTGGTGTAAGTCCCTTTGAAGTCATTAAAAGTATGCATTTTTATTTATTAAAAAATTATTACACTATAAATTATTACACTAAACCAATTTAATCTTAAAAATTCGGCGTAGAATTCATGCTGCTGCACAGATTGACCTTGGATTTGAGTAAAAGGGTTTTGTCGTGTCAGAATATAGAGATACCTCTGAGTATCGGATAAGAGCCAAATGTACAGTGCAAAAATGTAACCCTAAGTCACCGTTAACGGAATCCGACAAAATCAGAATGAGTCAAATGGGGTAATGTGAAAGGAGGCCGTGGCTCAAATGAAGTGTGGGCCATAAAAGCTGCTAAGGAGAAGGCGAACATAATCGTGCCAAGAACAATAGAAAGAAAAATACTAGAAGGTTCCAGTTAAGATCACACATATATTCAAGTGACCAGTTATTTGCGCTGACGGAGCTGTTAATGGTAAATGCCGGGCTGTAGAAGCCATAGTAAGCTGCGATGGACCCCGACAGGAAAGAGAAGAATTTCAGGAAGCAGAAAATAAGAGAGGACAAAACCTAAGAGATTGCTGGAGAAATACTGCTACCTATTCAACGTCGATTTTAAAAAATCTGCCATCGTTAAACATCGAATAGATACAGGAGATGCAAAGCAAATTCGCCAAGTTCCACGTCGACTTACACTACCAAAACGCTAAAAAGCAAATCAGATAATTTCGGATATGCAGTTAACTGGAGTTATTGCAGTTAAGCTCTTGCAGCAGTTGTGCTCGTTAAGAAAGCAGATGGAAGCATCCGAATTTGTGTGGAATATAGAAAGCTGAATGAAGTCGCAAAAAAGGGCAGGTACCCGTTACCACGAATAGATGACACTGTAGCCTTTTTTTTCGGCGCGAAATGCTTTTCCACGCTTGATTTAAAAAGTGCTTACTGGCAGATAGGAATTGACGATTGCGATTGTAAGAAGACTGCCTTCAGAATTGGAGATGGATTGTGTGAGTGGTAGTTTTCGTGATGCCTTTTGGATTATGTTACTCTCAAGGAACTTTTAAACGTCCATGGAGCATGTGCTAAGGAGAGAGTAGATTAACCCAATTTTTAAGCACATTTTCGATTGTTTAGGCTCCAATTTCATGAATGGCAACTTCGATTTCGTGTTTTAAAGCATCAATCGTCTCTGGATGGTTCGCATAGCATTTGTCCTTAATGGCTCCCCACAAAAAATAGTCCAACGGGCTTAAATCACAGCTCCAAGGCGGCCAATTGATATCGGAATTTCGGCTGATTATTCGGTTTTCAAAAACGGTAGCCAAAAGTTCGAGTGTAACTTTGGCAGTGTGACAAGTTGCACCGTCCTGTTGAAACCAAATGTCGTCCCTGTCATCCTCTTTAATTTTTGGAAACAACTCGTTGAGCATGTCACGGTAGCGCTCGCCATTTACTGTAACCGCGGCTCCTCGCTCATTTTCGAAAAAAAATGGCCCTATGATGCCGGCAGACCAAAAACCGCACCAAACAGTGACTCGTTGTGGATGCATTTGCTTCTCTACAGTAACGTGTGGATTTTCTGAGCCCCAATTCCGACAATTTTGCTTATTGACGTAGCCACCGATGTGAAAATGAGCTTCATCAGAAAAGAAGAAGAAGACTCACCACTTTGGAAATAGGTTTTCAATATTTCCCAATTTTTTTCAAGCGTATAGCGTCCCATTTCGTAAATGTCAAACCTTTAAGTAAATTATGAACACATTTGACATGTCATTTGCGTTACCATTCTCAAAAAAATAAGTGGTTCAAAAAGCACTTAAGCACAAAAGCATATAGCGTTTGCATATATGGCCCACCCTGTAATAAGCTGATGATCTCCCACGTTTCCTCTCTACTTAACATCTTGTCGATTACATTTTCAGTGGTTATGTGGCCGATTGTATTCTCCAGAGTCCAGCGTTCTTGTTCCCAACGCATGCATTGGAAGACTGTGTATTCAGCGTTATCTTCGGCGGCATCCACGTATGTGAAATACCTGCTCATTTACACTAGGTAATTTCTGAAAATACCCGTGCGGCGAAAGCATTTGTGTTGTATAAAAATTGACTTCACCGAAGTTCCTGCTGTTCCATGTGGCGGTTTGGCAAGAACCGCTTGCCAGAGTTTGCTAACTCTTTCTTCCATTCCCTCTCTTTTTAAAGCCCACATCTTTTCCCTCTCAAAGGCTAGTAAGTCTACCGGTATTGAACCGCTTATTACTTGAACAGCTGGCGCTGATTCTGCGCAGTAGGCGGAAACAACTCTCTGGGCTGCCGTTCGTTGTACCGATGTTAAGAGCTTGCATCGGTTTACCTTCAGCGCATTTGCCCACAGTTCAGCTCCGTTTAAGAGAACGGATAGCGTGGTAGCCATTATTATTTCCCGTTTCGTTTGGGTTGGACTCCCTATGTTTGCCATCAGTCTACTGAGTAAGGATGTCATCATAACGGCTTTCTCTGCTATGTGCTTTATTTGGGACAAGAAGGTTAGTCTTGCGTCCAGTCTTATGCCTAGGTACTTTAGAACCTTTTTTGTGGTTAGCGTATTTGAGCAAGTTTGCATGCTAACTTCTAATGGGATGTACTTCTTGGTTAGAAGTATTAGCTCCGTTTTCTCTGAGGCTAATTTAAGGCAACGGGATTGTAGCCACATGTGGGTCCGTGTCATAACTTGGTTTAATTTTCTACGAACTTCTTCAAAGTTTCGTGCGGGGATGGCTGTTGCGATATTGTGTTGGTATCCGATGAGAAAGGTACTATCGGGCATTCCTGTATTGATTATCTCGTCATAACTAATGTTCCACAAGTCGGGACAGAGAATTGATCCTTGTACCGCTCCGGATGTGACGACAACCCTCTGGGGTTTGATAGACGGGTTTGTAATTCCTCTCGTAAGTAATTCCTCAATATGCGCTGTAGGTATGCCAGAATTTTGAGCCTTAGCTCTAAGGCGGTCAGTATGTCCACCCATCTAACGCTATACCTATACTTCTGGATTGTATACTGCACTGTTGCGCTGCTCCTACGCTGTTTAAGATAGTTTCAATTTCCTGTTATAGACTTTCTGCGTCTAAAGCCATGCGGTTTTGCTTATAGTCCTTCGGCGTTATCTATGGCTGAGGTCCGTCGAGGCTTGATCAGCCTTTCAAGGAGCTTGCCTGCTGTGTCGAGCATGCGTGATGGCTGATATGCTGAAGGGGGGTTCGGGTTGCCTTTCCCCTTGCTTATTAGGACGATTTGCTGCTTTTTTCAGATTTCTGGGAAAGTTCTCTCTCTTAGACAGGCGTTGTGCATGTCTAGTAAGACTTTGGAGTCTGCTTGAGAACTTCTGCGGGAACTCCGGCCGGTCCTAGTGCCTTGTTATTTTTGAGCTTGCTCGCAGCTGACTGGTGAATATTGGAGACTTACGTTTATTTGACGCTCAATGCCTTCTTTGAATTCGTGACTTGGAAAGAGTTCTTTTACGATGTAGTCCATTGCACTCGAGATTAGTTCCGGTGCAGGTATTCTGGCTCCCAGTTTCTACACCTTAATCTTATACCCAAGTTCCCAGGCGTCCCTATTTAGATAATCCCTGAGTTCCTCCCATTTTTCTTTCTTGCTATTTGCAATAGCGACCTTTAGCGCCCGTTTTCCACTCTTGTCTGTTTCTGCGTCCACAGTAGCTTGCCCGGTTCGTCTGACTATGGTGTATTTCCGTCTGAGGCGAAGACAGTCATGTCTCCATTCAGCTATTTCCTACGTCCACCAAATACCGATCTCCCGCGGGCATATCTTCAGTGTCATCTAGCTTGTTTCGGAATTCTTCGATGTTATCGCTGGGCTTTAAATAGCAGCTTATTAGTGTGGTTTGTTGGATGCGCGGCCACACAAAGCTATTTCCGCTCCCGTTTTCTGTTGTGCTTACCCCACTTCCTAGCGGGTGCCCCAATGTCGCAATACCGGTGGGGTCCTCTAGCAAGTTGCCGGTTTTTTTGTTTGTATTGCTTACTGATTATAACAACGTCCGTGCTCTTTTCTGCTATCAGTTGTGATAAGAGCAAGTCTGCGGTTTTACTTCTGTGGATGTTTGCTTGGAATATATTCATTTTACGCTTTGGTTTTTTTATACTGCGGATCTTCCCGATCCCGACTGATCACATGTCGAGCCCTAATTCACTTCAGAGCACAAACAGTATTTTAATATTTTTGTACAATCTTTGAGCTTATGGCCCGCTTATCGCCGCAGCTAATGCAGAGACCCTGTTTTGGGTCTAAGGTTTATTATAATAGCCGATTGCTCCCGCTCTTGTTTTTCGATCGGCTTTTATTTTGGCTTCCGCGTCGCCAGACTTTGGCTTGATTAGGAGTGCTTCCAAGTGTGGAGTGTGGCTTAATTTTACCGTTTTCGTTTTTTTTCAATTTTTCCGAGTTTGCTTAAGAGCTAGTCTTTGGACCTGCTTCAGCAGCACTTCTAATCCGCCTTCTTTTTTCACCAACAATTTGCCATTGGCAGACTTCGCCATTTATGTTTGGCGAGCGTGTGTTGGGAACTGGAGGACTTGTGGCCAGTCGTTTCGCCTGGTATGTGCTAGGTGTCCCAATGGTATCTCCTATAGCTTCAGTTACGCTTTTTGCGGCATTATTTTTTGATTATTTTTCCGCCGTCATCCAATTTCGTCGTAAGCTCCCAATTACGTCGCGTATTTCTTCCAATTCCGATACCCCGTCTCTTATGTCCACGCAGACGTTCTTCTGCTTTTGTAATGCAAGCTTCATTTTCACATTTCGTAAGTGATTCTTCTTCGGGGGATCTCCGTTTTTGTATGCACTCCTGATTTGGACGCTCGCTGCGGGGGAGGTGGAAAAGGATCTCGGTATAGAAGAGACCTTGGAAGCTTCTCCGAGAAGGTACTGAAGATGTTTAAGGTCCTTCAGATAAATCTCCACCAGAGTAAGAACGCCTCAGCCGACCTCCTGCTCAACATAGAGGGAGTCGGCTACGATGTGGCTCTAGTCCAGAATCCATGGATAGCATCGGGCAACATAGCCTCCGGTCTAAAGTCACACAACTACAACACCTACATCCCGATTGCAAAGAATTAGGTAAGAACAGCGATAATAGTTAAAAAAAGTATATATTCTTATATTGATCATAATCTCTCTTCAGACGATCTGACAGTGGTGGCGCTACAGGGCTGCAAAGATGAGACGTTACTCTTTGGGTCTTGTTATATGCTACATGCGCCACAAATAGAGCGTCGGAAGCTGGCAGAAATATCTGCCAGAAAAAAGCATGCTCTGGTGGTAGGAACTGACGCCAACGCACATCACATGGTCTGGGGTAGCGCAGACAAAGACGACCGAGGTGAGTCACTATTTAACTATATTCTTCAGAGCAGCCTAGAAATAGCTAATAGAGGTGCAGAACCAACATATGTTGTACCAACCTCGAAGAATGTACTTGATTTAACACTCTATAAGCATGTTATGGTGCAGAAATGGGAAGTGTTGAGTATACCTTCAACCTCTGATCACAAATACATAAACTTTCAGGTTATATTCCGCTCAAAACACCAAAATATATCCCTTAGAAATCCTAAGAATACGAACTGGGACCTATATAGGGATATACTATCAAAAACACCAATGATACTCCGGAAATACAGGTCACACGTTGCACTTGAGATAGGGGTTGAATTGTTTGCAACTACTCTCCTCAAAGCCTATAATAGACGCAAGGTGAAGCCTCCTTGGTGGAACAAGGAATTAGGAGCACAAAGGCGTAGAGTACATGAATTATATAAGTTAGCCAAAGTAGCTGACAATGAGTTCTGTTGGAAGCAGTATAGGGATCTACTAAAAGTATACAAGAAAGAAATACATAGAGCCAAGAGAGAATCAAGGAAAGGCTTCTGTAGACATATGGTGAACACTAATGAAGCGGCTAGACTTAGGAAACTGATATCCAAGAATCCGTCTGTGCCAAGAACAATACGAAAAATTAACGGGGAGTGGGCTGACAGTTGTTAGGATTCTCTAGAAGACCTAGTCAGCACACATTTTCCAGCGTGAGCAGACACTATAGATCTCGAACCTAGAAAAGATATTATGCACGACATCACGACGAACGTAATTACAACTAACAAGATAGAATGGGCTGTATTTAAAGCGGCAGGACAATAGTTAAGCCATCTTATGGTACCATAATTAAGAATGATATTCATGGGGTACTTGAGATTCAGCTATGTTCCTGTATTGTGGAGAGAAGCGGGAGTTGTGTTTATTCCAAAAGGAGGAAAAAGCAACCCTCTTTACTCGAAGGAATACAGGTCCATTTGTCTGACTTCATTTCTTCTGAAAACGTTAGAGAAGATTCTAGACGCATACATTAGAGATACAATTACGCCGGACGAATTATCCAAGGTTCAGCACGCTCACACTAAAGGCAAATCTACTGGAACTGCACTTCACTCACTTGTACTAAACAAAGAAAAGGCGTTAAAATATAAGGAGTATGCTATAGGAGTATTTCTATTTATGTATATATCAGGGGGTTTTAACAACGTGACTTAAGTGGCTATTTTAAATAGTAGAGAGTCACGTAGTGTGCAACCCGCGGTTTATCTGTGGATAAATCAGCTACTAGTTGGCAGGAAGTTAAGAGCGGAGTGCAACGATACGAGCGTTACCAAATATGCATGCAGAAGTACAAGGTGGGGTACTATCTCCGCTATTATGGTTACTTGTAGCAAATGAACTGCTCAAGAAATTTGACGGAGGGGCACCAAAACTAGTTTTTTTTTTTTTTATTGAAATGTTATAAATTTTTATTTACATTCCATAAAGATTACACCTAGTATAAAACTAATAAGTAATTTTCATTTGACAATTTGAAGTAGCTTAAACAATATTGACAACTAAGTCTTGAGGTTTCTTTCTTTTCAATCTTCTTTTTACAGTTGCTTCATCGCTTAGTACGGAAGCTTCTGCGTTAATGTGTTTTTTTAATTTTTCAGCATGCTTAACTGCACAGAAATTGGCTGTGTCTGAGACGGTTTTTAAATTTAAATCCTTGTGCAGATCTTCATTACGCACGTACCAGGGAGCTTTAACGATTCCCCTGATTACTCTATTTTGGAGGCGCTGTATAATGTCGATGTTGGTCTTTGCAGTACATCCCCATAATTGAAGACCATAGGTCCACACCGGCTTTAGCACTTGGTTGTATATGAGGAGTTTATTTTGAGTTGATAGCTCAGAGTTTCTGCCAATTAGCCATTGGAGTTTTTGCATCTTTAGATTCAGCTCAGCAGCTTTGATTTTCACGTGCTCTTTCCACTTGAGCTTTACATCTAAAGTCATGCCTAGATACTTTGCACTATTAGCATTTGGCACTATTGCTGACAAAATATGAACTGGTTTGTAGATAATTTTTTTGTTAGTAAAATCCACGTGAACTGATTTAGTTTCGTTTAGCTTTATGTTCCAATTTTCAGTCCATGTGACTACTTCGTCAATGGACTTCTGCAGTTTCTGGATGGATTCGTTTTCAGTTGATCCAACGGCTAAGATGCATGTATCGTCAGCGAATGTAGCTACTTTGCACATTTTCGGTACTGGTAGGTCTGCGGTATAGAGTAGGTACAGTACTGGGCCGAGTATGCTGCCTTGTGGTACTCCGGCCAATATTTGTTTTATTTCCGAATACGCCTGCTTTTGCTTTACTCTAAAGTACCTATTTGTTATATACGATTCCAAAATGTCAGTGAACTGCAACGGAAGAAGGGATTTTAATTTACAAAGTAGTCCTTCGTGCCATACTTTATCAAATGCCTGGGCAACGTCAAGGAATATTGCTGAGCAGACTTTATCACTCTCTAGCGCGTCTTCTATTGTATGCGTTATCCTGTGTATTTGTTCGACGGTAGAGTGTTTTTCCCGGAAGCCAAACTGATGTGAGGGTATGATGTTTCTACATGCAATTATAGATTTTAAGCGTTTGGAGAACAGCTTTTCGAAAAGTTTACCCATTACTGGAAGCAGAGCGATTGGCCGGTAAGATGACACTTCATTCGGATTTTTGCCTGGTTTAGGTATCATTACTATTTCGGATACTTTCCATTGGAATTGTATATATTTCCAATCTAGGCATGCATTCATTATAAAAGTCAATTTCATTAGCGCCTTAGTTGATATATTTCTCAAAACTTCGGCGGTTATTAAGTCGAACCCTGGACTCTTCCTTAATTTTAAATTGGAAATTTCGGTAGCAACTTCATCTATACTGAAATGCTTTATTTTAACGAACTCTTGTACAGTTGATGGCGGAGTGAAATTTATTGTTTTTCCGTGCGGTTGAAAGATTTTCTGCAGGTGGTTGGCAAATACGTCAGCTTTTTCTGCATCGCTTTTAGCCCAAATGTGAATACCATTTTGCTGTTTTATTGGCGGATTATGTTGAATTGGTCGTTTGACACACGTCATCGCTTTCCAAAGCGAGAATTCACCTGTTTTTTCTGCTGATAAGTTTTTCAGAGTGTTTTTTGTGATATTGTTTTTATGCTCCTGTATTTTTTCTCTGAGCAATTTTGTTAATCTGTTTAGTTCAGTTTTCTTGGAGGACACCCTTGTTGATTGCCACTTTTTTACTTTTCTTTTTTCTCTTAATATTTTTAATATTTCTTGTGGATATCTTTGTTGATGGTTATCTCGTGTTTGTTTACTTGCTGGCGTGCTTATCCAAGCTGCTTTCTGAATATGTGTTGTAAGTTTTATTGTTTCGTCTTCAATATCTTCTTCGGTGGTAATTGTGTCGGTATTTTCCATATACGTATCGAGTTTATACTTGAAAAAATTCCAGTCGGTCATTTTATTTGAGAGTACTGGACTTCGTTCGTTAAATTTTGATTCGCCATTAAGATACATAAAAATAGGTGAATGGTCTGAGTTCAGGTCTACGCCGTCTTCTACTTGGATGATATGGTTTGGTATTTGTTTGACTACAAAGAAATCTATAACATCGGGGATTTTGTTAGGGTCTGAAGGCCAGTAGGTTGGACTTCCGGTAGAGATAATTTGGCAGCCAACTTGTTTTGCCGCTTTCCATAGTTCACGACCTTTAGTTGTTGTTAAGCGAGAACCCCAGCTAACGTGTTTCGCGTTGAAATCTCCACCAATTATGTATCTCCCATTGTAGTTTTCAAAAAGTTTTTTATAGTCTTCTGACTTTAGGTTATGTCTAGGTGGACTGTATAGCGCTATTATTGTTAAATCAGCTTCAGATAGTTTTATACAAACTGCTACTGCTTGGAACTCTGTTAATCTTATTTTTTCATCCTCGAAGTGATGTATGGATTTCTTTATAATAATGGCGCTGCCACCTCTTGCATTTTCTAGGGGATGATTTGAGCAGTACATATTGTAACCTTGAAATGTAATATACTTTGCTTAGTTAGGTGTGTTTCGGATATAAGGCAAATATCAATTTTTTCCTTGTACAGCAGTAGTTCTAACTCATTTTGGTGCTGTATAATACCATTTGCATTCCAAGCCATTTTTTCATGCTCTTCATGTCATACATTTGCTGTTTTCTCTAGATTGGTAATTCGACTAAGCAAAAGTTGATTAAAACATGTTTGCTCATCCAATTTCTTCAAAATTTGAGACAAGATATCTTCCTTTATTGGTGCAGGTTTATTCTCGGAAAGTACTTCAGCAAAAGTTTTGACGCTTTCGACTCTTGAGAGTTGTTCTTTTTAAATCGGATTAGCGGCGGTTAGTGATTTGCGACCAGCAATGTTTTTATTGCGTAGTTTTTGTAAATCTTTGGCCACTTGGCAACCTCTATAACTTGCTGGGTGATTTTGGCCACAGTTACAACATTTTGGTAACTCGTTATCTTGTTTAGTGCATTTAATTGTTTCGTGATCGCCAGCGCATTTGACACACTTAGGAGGCTTGCAGCAGTAGTTTTTTGTATGCATAAATCCTTGGCATGATTTGCACTGTGGGATGAGTTTCGATGGTTTTAATTGTTCTATTTTAATAATACAATTAAGGATCTGTTTGATTTCATATATTTTCTTTATATCTCCAAAACTAGTGACGTATGTAAATGACATAGCTATAGTAGTTACGAGAATGTACCTAGACCCCATCAGTAATGTGATGAATAACACACTTAAAACGGTGCACCAATGGACATCTCGCGCAGGGCTAGGGATAAGCGCCGGATAAACGGACATGGTACTTTTTACCAGAAAGTACAAGGTCCCGACGTGGAACCTTCCGAAGCTAGGCAACAACGAACTACTTCTCAAAGATCATGCAAGGTACCTCGGAGTAATACTAGACAGTAAATTGCTGTGGAAGCACAATGTTGAGGAAAGGGTGAAAAAGCCAGTAATGCGTTGAACGCATGTAAAAGAATGCTGGGCGTTACTTGGGATCTGTCACCCTCTCTGCTGCATTGGTGCTACACGGCAGTAGTTAGACCGATATTGCTGTATGGGGCCTTAGTATGGTGGACTGCGACAAGAAAACTGACATACTTAATGCCACTCGAAAGGATTCAACGACTCGCTGCTCTGTGAATAACAGGAGCGATGAAAACCACTCCAACGGCGGCGCTGGAAATGATACTCAGCATGCCACCTATTGACCTTGCGGCGGAAAACCTGGCAGCCAAATCTGCGAGGAGGCTAGTGGCTGCTGGGGTATTCACCTGCAGAACCTTCGGGCACAGCTCAATAGGAAAGTGGAGTTCAGGTTGCACAGACTACATGACTCCGTACTTTAATTGGGAGAGAAGGGTTGGCACAATGGGATGAAGCCTAGCCGTAGGACTTTTCACATCTATACAGACGGCTCTAAAACTTTGGACGGTGTGGGAGTGGGCAGCGAAGCAGGGATGCTTGGAAGCGCTTTTAGTTTTACCTTTTCCAAACTGGATAAAAAGCAAAGGGAATTAGAATGGTGGTGAACGAAGACAAAACGAAGTACCTCCTGACATCAAACAAACAGTCGGGGCACTCGCGTATCGGCACCCACGTCACTGTTGAGAGTTATGATTTTGAGGTTTTAAAAGACTTGTTTTATTTACGAACCAACAAAAAATCTCTTTTGCCAGCACGTGCTACTTTGGACTAAGTAGGCACATGAGTAGTAAAGTCCTCTCTCGACGAACAAAACTAACACTTTACAAGGCTCTCATTACGCCCGTCCTAACGTATGGCGCAGAAGCGTGGACGATGACAATATCCAATGAGGCGCCCGTTGGAGTGTTTGAGAGAAAGATCCTGCGAAAGAGTTTTGGACCTTTTGACGAGGTGTATCGTAGGGCAAGCTGTATGAGGTTTACGATGACATAGGTATAGCGCAGCAAATAATAGCGTCCGAATGCATGCCCTGAAAGTATTCGATGCCCTGAAAGTATTCGATGCGATACCACTTGGTGGTAACAGAGGAAGAGGATTTTTTCGGGCCAAGCGAATGAGTTTGGTTTTTGTTCCCGGCAGAGAGTGTGCGTTGTTCAGCTGATTTTTGTTTATCTGCGTATACAAGTCTGTCATAGTTGCACGATAACTTTAATTCCTACAAAAAATATAATTAATCGTTTGATTTCCTTATATCGTCATATAATGGCGAGTTGTTTTTGTTTTTGTTTTTTTTTTTGCGAGGAAAGAAAACACATATGTTCATAACTATATAAGTAGTCGAGTATGAGCCGATTCTATGTTTGTTAAAGATTAATGAAACCGCATAGTTTATTGTTGAGGTTGGAAGTAAAAAAAAAATGTGTAAGCTTTGTACAAAATAAAAAAAAATTCAACAAATTTTTTAATGAGTTTTTAGAAATATTTTAAAAAATTTTTGACAATTTATTATCGCGGCGGTATTATGTATATATAATAATATAAAAAAAAGCATTCGTTTTATGGAAGATAATGCTTAACACTATCAACGAAAAAAAAAATGAAAAATCAACACGAATTTTGAGACACTTTAGACTGGCACAATTTTATACCAAAAGGGAATGAAAGTTTGAAATTTTAATAAACACTTGTTTAATTTTTTAAAGTTTTTTACAAAAGTTTGTAACATTGAGTTATATGTTTTTTGTAATCACATAAACTACATTTTGTTTGTACAACAAAACATAAATAAATGTCGCGCTATTATTATAGTGAGCACAGGTGTATGTGGTTTTCTAATTGGCAGGAAACAAAATTTTAATTTTTAGGCAAAACTGCAAAGAGCCAAAATTATCATTCCACAGCTAGAGTTTACTACAAATTTTACATATTTTCACAGTTTTGATAATCTATACTATAAAGGTGAATGTCTGTACGTTGTCCGCGCATCACTACGAAACGACCACACCAAATGACGTAAAATTTTTTATACATTCATATTTTCACCCTATAGCATGTTTTTATGATGGAACTCCCTTCCCACAGCCCCCAGGCCGCACCACCACTCTCATTCGTCACTAATAATCGAATATTTGCTTAAACGTGATATAAAAAATCTTAGTTTTTCCTATTTCCCACTATTTATAGCACACTCTAGACTTCATAATCCGCATAAGCTGTTCAACTATGACCCAAATGCAAAGTTCAAAAACGATTTGAGATAGAAAATTAATAAAAATAATTTTGCTTGATATTTTTCTGATTGGTTGTTTTGATTTTATTCAACGAGGCATAGCAACGGATGCCGGGTATTGTAATATTATGGTTATTAATAAAAAATTATTTTCTATGAAATTATTCTTTGTAATTCTTTTATATACATATTCTAAATCCCTCAAAACTACTCCTACGCGAGCGAGGCCGCGGGTAAAAGCTAGTATACCTATAATATAATATACAATATTAAAAAATAAAGAACCCTAGCATTAAATACATTTTGCCTCAATCTTACTTCTAACTAAAATACATCAAGAATTTGAAATTTTAGAGAAATGCTGTAGGACATTGTGGAAATTTCTGAATGAGTTCAATGGAACCTCTTCGTAGTTATGGTTGTAGAACACTTCGTCTGCAATGTTCTGATCGGAAACCCAATAGGAAATAAGTTATGTAGGTCGCACTCTAGTGGTAGCTAGTGAGACGTTGCTCTTGTTAAGCGTGTTTCGGTTTCACTGTAGTGTAAATATTAAAGCGGATGAATTGGCTATAAATGTAGTCCTGTAATTGGCTAAAAGTGCAGTTAATTATTTTTGTGAGAAATTTACACAGCGTACGTTGTTTTTACAAAATGAGTTGGGCAGATGACAAACGATTTCACCGAAGAGCTTTAAGCCCCTACAACTGAACTGCAACGGACTAAAATCGAGTAAGATTGACGAGATAATCGACTTTATGAGCCGACATGGAATCTTAATAGCTGCGGTTAAAAAGACAAAACTGCGTGCTACTTCCTCCCTAATTAGCATAGAGGGTTACAACGTGCACCGAAAAAAGCACGACTGAGGCAATGGTGGTGAGCTAGTTTCATAGTCCACCACACTGTGCAGTATCGATGTAGGCACTGACCGCACGGACAGCAATTTCGAGTCTCAAGGAACGGCTGGCCGGTAAGGCGATGCCAATGTCACCTACTGCCCGGCTGGATATTACATTGAATTGGTGCGCTCATATGGTGTAAACCGATTGGTTGTAGTTGACTTTAATGCGCACCAAGATCTTTGGCATGTAGAGGACAGCTTTTAGCAGACCAAATAGACGGTTCGACATTCTGCGCAGTGAACGACTCCCCATCAAGATAGAGGGCAACTGAAGCAGCTCGTCTGACCTTTCAATAGCTAGCGCTGGTCAGATAAATAGTAAAATCTGGTGATCTATATTATCTCTGCCATCAGACTATTTGCCCATTATTGTCTCGATTGAGAGACCTGCCGACTTTGTTGCAAAAATCACCAGACCTATGCTTATTAGGTCGATTTCGCGGAATTCACTAAGGACACCTTCACCCTACACCCTTCTTCCCATCCCCAACGATATGCGCGTGGGCAAATGCGCTGGAAGGATTCGGGACATACGCTCCAATTTTCCAGCAGAAGCAAATGTTTTAGCAAACGAGCGTGACCATCTACCCCAGGTCGATCACGGATATCCCCGAATAAGGGATCTCGTTTCTGAGATTCGGCAACTGGCCTCCTAGCATAAGCGGACCAAATGAGAGCAGCACTTGAAGACCTACAATTTCACCACTGGTGTGGGTCGCCTCTGGTCCACCGTAAGGTGTCTATCGAATCCGACGAAGCCCGACAAAGTTGCAATCGCCTTTAGATGGGCAAGCCTTTTTAGTCATACATTAATTTTTCATCGTCGTGCCACAGACGGCTACACAAACTGTCGAACACCCGTGCGCCACTTCTTTCTCCAGTGATGAGGTGAAGGAAGCCATCAGGAAATTAAAGGCCTTGGCGGACTAAACGAGCTGATGCTGAAAAACCTAAATCCTGTAGGAGTAGGATATCCCACAAAGGTAATCCATTTGTCTATGGCCACTCTCATAAATCCTGACAAGTGGAAAGCAGGGAAAGTGGTTCCAGTATTGAAAACTGGAAAACCCGCCAACCAAGGGGAATTATATTGCCCGATAACTCATCTTTCCCCAATAGTGAAGACACTTGAGGCCCTCCTTCTCCCATTCGGAAACATCTCACCCCAGCCACGCACCAGCATGGATTCCGAAGAGTGCACAGTACCACTCATAGCCCACAGATAAATCTGGACTGCCCTAGTAGTGTTGGACATGAAGAAGGCTTTCGACACAGTCAGCCAATCAACGCTACTATATGATATTCTGCAGTCGACCCTCCCGCCGGGACTGAAGAGCTGGTCCGCTAACTATCTGAGTGGTCGGCATTCGTCAGACATTTTTCGAGACCAAAGGTCAAAACAGAGAAGAATAAAGCAAGGTGTTCCGCAGGGTGGTGTTCTTTCACCCTGGCAACAACTTATACATCTCGAAGCTCCCCCAACCACCATAGGGAGTCTCCCTGGTTTCCTATACTGAAGATTGATGGATAATAGCGCCGGGCAACGATATTCATAATTTATATTCCAAAGTGAACGATTATCTCGCCTACAGACGCGTACCACCTTCTCAAACTCCCGACCTCCAAATACCGTTATCGGAAGCCAAACCCCTAATTATCGAGAAACCACATTCTCAATATACGTCCAGGATGTGAAGGCACACCGCACGATAGCTATTCACCTATTGACATACTTTCTCTAACATACTCACCTAAAACGCCTTTCCCTCTGGACATAACCTGTCGAATAAGCGTTTTTCCTGAGACGATGACGAATGGGGACTACACCGCACTGGCAGGGTGTAGTAAACTGCTTCAACAAAAAAACTATAAATAAAGAAACTGTATATAAAAAACTATACATTTTATTAAATATATTGTGTAGAATATAAGGTCGCTGTGTGATATATAGTAGTGTATCGCTTTTGTCCACTTATCTCCAAGAAGGTGAGGCATATTATTACGTTTGAAACTATTAAAAGTTGATAATAAGTCATTCATATTATATTGTAGGTGAAGTTTCGCGAACCGACTGGCAAGAATAGCGAACGAGATGCCAAAACAAAAACATGAGCATACTTTCTAGGTCTACCGTTAGATGAGTTAGACGAAGACAACATGTGACTACATCGCACAGACAGGGTTCAGTGAGCTGCTACAGCAGAATTCGTCAGAAAATACGAGCAGCCAGATCTAGACATTACGATAGTTATTAAGCATATGTATATATAGGTATAATCAGAGGTGCAGGTGCATTGGGTATTCAGTTAGAAATTGAATTTGTAAGTAAATAAACGAAAATCAATAGAGTGATTCCGTCTTAAAATGAACGTGTACATGTAAAGTAAAGTGTTGGAAACAAAGTAAAGGAAGTGTGTTGCTATTAATTTGTGACTTTAATTTGACAATTTAGTAATCGAACTCACAGGATATATTGTAAGAGATTTATTTGAATTTTAACGTAAGAAAGGAGTCAGAAGAGGGAGCGTTGAATAAAGTCCCAAGAACAGGGCCATGAAAAGGGCAAAACTCACGGCTCAGCAGGTTAAGAAAGAGTTGGGACAGTGTGGCCAGTTCATTACTGGGAACAAGCCTTGTCACATCGGTCTCCTTGCCGCGGGGATGAGGCTTAAGTGGTGATTTAACTCCATGTTATGGAGATTAACTTACCACGAACTAAGAGGGCAGCTTCATATAGGAATTGGGTACCCATCCATTTGCGGAACGGCGGAATTGGTGGTCACCCAAGTACCATGTGGAGAGTACTGTACCGACAACCTGGCAGGAGGTACAAAACGCATTTCTTTCCTTCAATGTGGATGTTAACGATGGGTGTTTCTGCACGAGGTAACCCACTTTCGGGAAATCCTCCCGTCGAAATCGACGACTCGGGCATCGGATGTGCAGGCTCGAACCCCACACCCCTCTATGACCGGACCTGACACCCAGGGTTCCAAAGGAAGCGAACTACTAGTGGTGAAACATGGCGCATTGGCTATGCCAACGGAGAGCCGAGTGAATGTGAGCGATACACCGTCGTCGAAACGATCCGAAGCAACTGAACAAGTTGTGGAGGATGTGGAGATGGCGGACAATCTCTCAGTAGACTCAGATGGCTCTCTGGTACCGACAACGGTCAAACCTGGTGCGAATCAGGTAAGTACCGGTAAAAAGACTGAAGTTATTGGAGATTCGAAAGCAGGTGTTGGTCTATCCCGAAGGCAGATCAAACGAAGAAAACAGAAGGCAAAGAAAGCCGAAGTTTTAGCTAAGGTAAGTACTCAAGCTCCGTCAACTTCGACACCTGTAATGGAAAAGAGAAAGCGTGGCAGAACAGAGGATTTCTCTGCAACGTTGCACTCTTCCGGAAACGAAACGGCGTCTGTGCCAACGAACGGGAAGAGGAGAAAGGCAAGGAAGAGGAAAGCCGAGAAACTGAGTTCGGGGAATTCATTCCCATGGCAGCCGGTTCTACGTTACCGGAATGACTCGGGTTTTCCCGACCAAGGGCTGTCGCCCCAGTAAACTAGCCCAGTCTAGGGAACAGCATATCACCACACCCCTTACCTCACAGAAGCCACTCCTTGCAGCAACCTTGCTCCAAATGCTTCTCCTCAGGGCTGGAAGTATTCTTTTGCTGTGTCTGCCATAAACGGCTCCACCCGAACTCCACCTCGGTTAGGTGCAATAAGTGCAACGGGTGGAGCCACCTTAAGACCTGTTCAGGGCTTAAGACCAATAGGGAGTGGTCCACACGGTATGTGGCCACGTGTTGCTCCCGCCAGCAGGCGTCTGATGCCTCCACGGCTAGTACTCCCCCTGATAGGCCGGCACCAACAACCGCCACCGCAACCCACACCTCCACGGTAAGGAGCTTATCGGAGCAACACAACTCCTTCGACTTAGCCCATCCCCTTCCCTCCTACTCCAACCCCAGTGCGGGGACAAACCAGCAGCCCTTAGTCCCCCGCACAGTCTGTTCCGTGTGACAGATCAGAATACCTCGGAATCTGGTATCAGTCAAATGCAATTCTTGCAATGGCTGCTGCCATTATCGGAGATGTTCCAGCCTGAGTGGACAACTGACTGCGTTGCCCCCTGCTGCAGACCGTCCTCAGTGGCGCGGCCGCCCACCATCTACAAGCCGCAACAACTACAGCGGATTGCACAGCAGGCCCAACGTCTCTGATCACCCAGGATGGCTATAACGTGCACAGACACGATCGCGAGCGAGACAATGGTGGTGGCCCAGCGTTTCTAGTCCACCACACAATGCAGTATCGTCTCATTGATGAAGGCATCGACCGCAGGGACAGCACCTCAGAATGTCAAGGTATAGCTGTCCGGACATTCGCTTCCGAGCTCGAAATATACAATGTTTACATACCCCCTGTCACCTGCTGCCCGGCAGGATATCACCCTGATATAGGTGCGCTCATCAGAGGTGAAAACCGATTGGTTGTAGGTGACTTCAATGCGCATCACGATCTTTGGCATTTAAGCCTGCCAAACGATCGTAGGGGACAGCAATGGGCAGAGCAAATAGACGATTAGACATTCAGCACTGTGAACGACGACGCCCCCACCAGTGTAGTGGGCAATTGCAGCAGCTTGCCTGATCTAACAATAGCTAACGCAGGTCTGATAAATAGCATCACGGGGCGACCTATGCTATCGCTTGCATTAGAACACTTGCCCATTATCGTCTCGATTAAGAGACCTGCCGACTTCGTTTCCGTGAATCACCGATCCTATTTTAACTTTAAAAACTCTAATTGGGCCGGCTTCACGGAATTCACTGAAGACACCTTCGCCGCTCTTCACATCCCTACCGATGTGCGCGCAAGCGAACGCGCATTCCGCAAGGTGCGCACAGTTGCTGCGACTCGCTTCATTCCTGCTGGAAAGTTCAAGGACATTTGCCCTCATTTCACAGCCGAGGCAGCTAGCTTGGCAAACGAGCGTGACCATCTACGCTAGGTCGATCCCGGGGATCCCCGCATAAGGGATCTAAATTTGAAGATCCGACAACTGGTAGATCAACGCAAGCGGAATAAATTGGTTGAGAACTTGAAGACCTGTAACCTCACCTCTGGGGTGAGTAAGCTCTGGTCCACCGTTAGGTCCCTGCCGAACCCGACGAAGCACAACGACAAGGTGGCTATTACCTTCAACGGTTGCACTTCGTCGGACCCGAAGAGATGCTCGAGCTACTTTAGCCGACTTTTTATACTGCATCCTCCGGCCGACAGAACCAAGAGCCGTGCTACCAGAAGGCTGCACAAACTAACGAACGACAGTGCGCCACTTGCTTTAGCCCTGACGGACTAAACATGCTGATGCTGAAAAACCTGGGTCCACTGGGAGTAGGATTTCTCACAAGGGTTTTCAATCTGTCCTTGGCCACTCTCATCATCCTGACAAGTGGAAAGCAGGGAGAGTGGTCCCACTACTGAAACCTGGGAAACCCGCCAACCAAGGGGAATCTTATCGTCCGATAACTCTCCTTTCCCCAGTAGTGAAGACACTTGAAGCCCTCCTATCCCCACTCTTCACGAAACACCTGGCCCCAGCCCCACATCAGCACGGTTTCCGACGAGTGCATAGCACCACCACTGCACTCACCGCCATAAACGCCCAGATAAATCGCGGGCTTAATAAAAACCAACCCTGAGAAAGGACTGTCATAGTCGCGTTGGACCTGAAGAAGGCTTTCGATACATTCATTCTACGCTACCTGAGCGGTCGTCACTCGTCAGTGATTTTTCGAGATCAAACATCAAAGCAGAGGAAGATTAAGCAAGGTGTTCTGCAGGGTGGTGTCCTTTCTCCCTTGCTGTTCATTTTCTACATCTCGAAGCTCCCGCAACCACAACTCTCCCTGGTCTCATACGCTGACGACTGCACGATAATGGCGTCGGGCAATGACATCAATGGCCTGTGTTCCAAAGTGAACAACTACCTCACCGATCTTTCGCGCTTTTTCACTGCGAGGAATCTCCAACGTTACCCCGATAAATCCACGGTAACCCTCTGTTTATCACCTGGACAAAGAAGGTCAAACTGTCCGTCAAGGTAAAAGTCGATGACACACCAATTCCGACGGTAAACAATCCCAAAATTTTGGGTGTAACCTTCGAGAGTTTGCTCTCCTTCTCAGCGCACACAACCACAATTCGCATTAAAGTTCAAAATCGCAACAAGGTCCTCAAATCGTAGTTTTCACCCTTGCAGACACCTGCTTGAGCCAGAGCCGCCTCCTAGGCACGTCAGGAGACACCTTTTAAACTACGCCGACGAGATACAGGACAAAACTGACAGAAATCTACTTGAAAAGACAGTGTTTAGACAGTCAATAAACGACATTCACCGGGAGACCGTCATCACCTTTTTAAGCTCCCGTCCAGTGAATGCCGTAATCGGAGTCCAACCACCACCTATTGCAGATGAAAAGTTCCAGCTTCCCCGTGAGGCTCGCGTAACAATGGCACAATTACGTTCTGGATACCCCTACTTATCCTACTGCACGACACTAACTACCTTTTCACATGCCCTCTAAAATCTACTCATCTAACACCCCTCTCCCTCTGGACCCAACCCGTCGAAGCAGCATGTTTCCTGGGCCTACATTTAGATGAGCCAGACGGGGCTTCTATTACTGTTAACAAACAAACAAACGGAATTCGGAAATGCCTGCATCCTCGACCCAATCCAAGGCAGATAAACCTTTACCTGAAAAGGCAAAGGCTAAGGGACCTCAAACGTCGTATGAAACTCTTCCGTCAACCTCTGGCGAATCATTCGCGAAAATGTCAGAAAAGGCAATGACGGTGGAGACACATACATACCGACAAACGAGACGGTCTACTGTTCAAAGGGCAAGAAGACTATCTTGACAGCTATCTTTGGAAAGCTAGCGGTGAGTCGAAAGACGCGCCGATCTTCGAGGGTAAGAGCGTGGTGGACGGCATCGTAAATACGCACTGCTCCAATGCTTTTTCCCGAAAATGGCTTGAAAAAGAGGTAGCAAAAATTTCAGCCTGCGAAAACAGAAAGTTCATTCTTGTAGAGAGTAGCAAAGACAGGCTGGTACGAGCGAGTGTCTGGATTCCGGGTCCTTCCTGTAGTTCAGCAGAACTCCTCACACGCATCCATGTTCGGAAAAAAGATCTTGACACATCTCTCTGGAGAATATACTTGTGCACCAGGCAGAAATCCGCTACCACTTCGGAGGCGGGTTTCCACCTGGCACTGGCTATCGATCTTGGGTCCCTCTTCAGTCGAAATACGGGTGCCGTTCCCACCTACATCAGGGGCGAATCCATTTCCGTGTCCAGGATGAGGTGGAGTCTCATGACTGAAGTAATATTTACACAGATAAATCTGCAGCATAACAAAGCGTTTACGGCTTTCCTGTGCCGTAGGTATGCAAAACTCCAAAGAAGCCCACACATAATACTAATACAAGAACCATGGGTATGTCACAAGCGTATCTGTGGTCTAGGTGCTATGTCGTGGGGCAAATACTTCATTGTGAAGTGAATGTGAGACCGCGAGCATGTATTATCATGCTGAGGTTGACCGAACACGCGATGTTAAAAGAGCTATGCTCCGGAGATATCGTTGTTGCAAAGATGAAGTACTTGAAGAGTGGGAACAGTGCCGAAGCTATCATAGTTTCGGCCTACCTACCCTACGACTCTTTACAGCCACCTCCTTGGAGGGATCTTAGAGAAGTGATCAAGTATGCAGAATCCAATAATCTCCAAATGCAACCCCAGAGGTCTCAAGTTACTGGATTTTATCCTGTCATCCGATTTGGTCATTCAAAACACTGGTAACAAACCAACTTTTGTCATCAAAAAGAGACAAGAGGTGATTGAGTTAACACTTACCAATGGGTCAGTTAGAAATCAAACCAACCGATGGCGAGTTTTGGAAGAGGACTCTCTTTCTGATCATCGTCTTATCGAATTCCGACTGGGAATTGATACAATATCAATACGATTCGGTAGGAATCTTCGAAATGTGGACTGGGACAGGTATGGTGAGCTTGTAACAGAGCGATTACCAAACCTGAAAAAACTAAAATCAGTATAACTGATTGAAGACGCTACTAAGAAATTAGAAGGTATTTTAATCAAATGCTTTGAGGAACTGTGCCCACTCAGGCAAAGTAGGCAGGTGAAAACGGTTCCTTGGTGGAGCCCAGAACTGTCGAAGCTTTTCGTACGGTACAGAGAACTTCTTAATAAGGCCTTAAAGACCCAAACAGAAGAGGACTGGGCCAACCATCGACTTACACAGAGAGAATATAAGAAAAAAGTACGGAACGCCAAACTTGAATCCAATAGAAATTTCTGCAGTAACGTCGAAGAAATGAGGGAAATCAGC
Organism: Anastrepha obliqua; assembly: GCF_027943255.1. Taxonomy (NCBI): domain Eukaryota; kingdom Metazoa; phylum Arthropoda; class Insecta; order Diptera; family Tephritidae; genus Anastrepha; species Anastrepha obliqua. The sequence goes on along the minus strand of NW_026562178.1, from coordinate 2,815,686 downwards.
GAGACTTTGTAAGGTCCTTCATCTAGACCGCTCAATAAGGCTGGATTTCATTGGAAAGCCTGAAATGTTTAATGCTCTACTCGAAACCCATTTTCCGGGTAGTAGAACTCTCTCTGAAGTAGAGAGTGGCATGAACAATAACGGTAGCAACGGTGGAACCTCTAGGTACAGCTGGTATATTGCTAGTCGGATAGTGACAAAAGAATCGATAAGGTTTTCCTTGTCTTCCCCTGAGAACTTTAAGTCCCCTGGACCTGGCGGAATATATCCAGCAATACTTAAAAAAAGGAGGAGACAGGCGGCTTGAGGCTCTGAAAAGTATCTTCGCTGCCTGTCTTGCATTTGGTTATATACGATTCCAATGGCGGCGCGTAAGAGTAGTATTTATTCCGAAACCAGGAAAAGATGACTATTCTCTAGCAAACAGTTTTAGACCAATCAGTTTATCATCGTTCGTGTTGAAAAGTCTAGAGCGAGTGGTGGAGAAACATATTCGAGTGGGGGTATAGCCGAGAAGTCCACTTAGTAGAAATCAAGACGCTTACCAGAGTGGCAAATCATGTGAATCAGCTTTACACAATCTTGTTAGCAAGATTGAAGCCGTTCTAGAAGCTGACGAATACACAACATTCGTGGACATTGAGGGGGCTTTTGATAATGCCACTTTCAGCTCAATGCTGTGGTACTTCGTCGTAGATTCTCTACTAGCGGAGATGCAGGAACTCGGTTTTCATGTCCAAGCATACGCGGACGATGTCTGTGCGCTAACATCGTATAAAACCCTAAGGAGGCTTTGCACGGAAGTGCAGAGGATTCTAGACAAAATCGATGACTGGTGCACGAGACAAGGTCTTTCTGTTAATCCGAATAAAGCAACAATAGTCTTGTTTACGAGAAAACGGAAATTGGATGGACTCAGTCTTCCAACACTGAAAGGTGTGACACTTGGTCTTTCCGATGAAGTTAAAGGCGGCCGCCGTAGCCGAGTGGTTGGTTCGAATCTCGCTGAAACACCAAAATTAGGAAAAACAACATTTCTAATAGCGGTCGCCCCTCGACAGGCTCCTCATAAAAATATCTGCCGTTCGGAGTCGGTTTGAAAGTGTAGGTCCCTCCATTTGAGGAACAATATCAAGACGCACACCACAAACAAAAAAAAAATAGGAGGAGGAGCTCGGCCAAACACCCAAAAAGGGTGTACGCGACAATTATATATATATAATCTTCGATAAGAAGCTGACTTGCGAGACACACGCTTCACTGAAGGCGAATCGCGCATTGAGGATTTTTCAGCAATGCCGTAGAGCCTTTGGTAAAACCTGGGGTCTGAAACCTACTGTGGTGCTATGGATATACACAACACTTATCAGACCAATCATCACAAACGTAACATCACGTTAAGTTGCTATCTGAGCAGTATCAACTGTTTTTGGCACCTAAAGACTACCTGATACCCACAGTTTCATTTGGAAGGAAATTTGTTGTCAATCCAGAATGCATGCAGGAAGGTTTGACGGATATTTTCTTTACCGATGGGTCCAAGAATGAAATCACTATGCTATGGGGGAAATGGCAACTGTTTTACAAACAGAAGTTTTTGCCATACTGAAAGTAGCCGAATGGATAATCGAGAGAAGATGGAGCGGGAAACAGATTGGAGTTTTCAGTGACAGCAGGCTGAAGGCCCTGGAGAACGCGAAGCAAACCTCAAACATTGTTCAAGAATGTAAGAAGAGGCTTAATTCTGTGGATCAGTGGTTCCCCCACAAGGGCCAGAGCCAATAATCGGAATCAGTTTCGCAGGAATCATGAATTGGATCAGTGATTATGTAGGCAATCTACATAAAGAACGATGGTCCGGTTTAGAACGCTGCAGAACTGCAAAGTGTTTTGTGACAAGTCCGAACAGAAAACTGTCAAACTTTCTACTAAAACTTAGAAGGAAAGACGTTCGGTTGATGGTCGGTATCATTACAGGACACAACCCATGGGGTCAGCATATGACCACCATTGGGATCATTGAGGACCCAGTGTGCCTGGCATGCTTGACGGACGCAGATAGCACTCAGCAATTTCTCTGTGCGTGTCCTGCCTTTGCTAGAGCATGGCTACCAGTTTTGGGTTCCGAAAGAAACAGCCGTGTCAGGCATTCATAAGAGGTATACGAGATTAGGGCACGAAACGGCCAGCATACTCGACACCGAAGGGGACGTTCGCTGAGAAGGTATCGTTTGCCAGTGGATAAAGTCAGTCAGGTTGAAGAGCCTACTTCCATGAAGGAAACCACGAGGAAAGTACTAAGGGAGTCCTTTCCTCAATACATACAAAGGAGCTGGGATATGAAGTGTTAGAACTGCGGTAAGACCGGACATATGACCCGCAATTTCAGTTTACTATGCAGCCAGGCGAAGACGAACTCAGGTAGAAGAAAGCGAGGCGCTGAAACTGACAATGGCACTCCCGATACACAGCAGGCGTTAAACATCGGTGAGAACTATCCCACAACTAAATGCCACGCAGTTTCTGTCTCTCATATTGGTGGGAAAAGCAACAAGTGACGATAAGGGAAACTGTAAATCGTCGATCTCAGGTGCTGACTCTGGACACAGGTGTAACGAACTCAATCATGCCGGCAGATTTGGTAAATGCTAATGTGTAACCACTGGTTGGTTACAAGCTCCAGCAGTTACAGAAGAGAAAGAGCTCCGATTTCTGGAAAGGCATTTTGCGAAGTCGTTACTGCAGCTTTTTCAGTAGCTCACACATTTTAACTAGCTGAAATTACGGACGAAGTTGACCTCAGAGCCCGTTTTACCACTTCCTTCTGCGGCCATCAACGCCACGGTTAGCAAATGGGTTACTACAGCCCACAAACGAGCTTGGCAGACTGAGAGAGGCTACAGATGGACGACCGACTGTCGCAAGCCCCTCTGTCATTAAGCAGAAGGGAGTGCATACAGTTGCTTGGACTGATGACGGGCCGCTTTCTGTGGGCGAAGCACATGGAAAGGTTGGGCATTTCAGTCCCAGCTTGTGAAGAGGAGGAAGAGACGGCGGACCACATCCTGTGCGTCTGCCCCGCCTTCGCTCGAATCAGGTTTGAGGTCTTTGGCACTGATGTGTTAAGAAACGACGGTCCTTGGCACTACAAGATCTACTCAGATTTCTTCGGAGATCGGGTAGATTTAAAGAAAATTAAAAGGGAAGTCAAGTGTAGTACAATGAACTTAATTCATGTCTGAGTGCTAATTGTTCCGACACACAAAAAAAAAACAAGCTCACCATTTGAGCCTGGGATGTTGTAAGCGCGTTTCAAACAATTTATTATGGACTACTTCAGTAAGTGGCCAGAAGTGTACGCTCTACCAAACCATGCTCCCAAAACCATTGCTAGGGAAAAAGGAAAGGGATTTCTCCAAAACTTGGAAGGTCCATACGGGGTGATTATAAGATTGAATGATGTGGTGCATCGTATACAGCACTGTAAAAATGGACAGAGAAAAGTCAAATCAGTGCATCTGGAAAGATTGGCTTCATTGGGATCGAGGGATTTGGTGTCTAATCCAGACGATAAGACTTAAGAGGAGGGCAGTGTAGCGAACCGACTGGCAACAGTAGCAAACGAAACGTGAAAATAAAACCATGAATTGGCCTTGATGGCGACAGCAGATAGAGAGACAGAGCATACTTTTTGGGTCTACCGTTGGATGAGTTAGACGAAGACGACAGGTGACTACGTCGCACCAACAGGGTTAAGTAAACTTCTACAACAACAGAACTCGCCAGAAGATGCGAGCTGCCAGATCTAAAAATTACGATAGTTGTTAAGCACATATATGTATATAAGCAGAGGTGCATGCGCATAGGGTATTCAGTTGGAAATTGAACTTGTAAACAAATAAGCGAAAAGTTATAGCATTATTCAGTCTTAAGGTGAACGTGTACATGTAAAGTAATAGGACTATGAATAAGTTCCTTGCGGTTTTACAACAGATGGCGTAACTTGATTATTATTCCATCGATCCACATTTCCAAACATTCATTGGAGAGCTACTGTCGTAAGGCACAAACGTCAGTATAAGTTTTTTATTTGAAGCGTAAACAACAATATTTTTACCACACTTGAAAATGTCGAATTTCGTGCCAAATAATGTGTTTTTGCGGGGAATTCTTTAATATGAAGAAAAAAGCAGCCGAAAGTCATCGTATCTTGGTGGAAGTTTATGGTGAGCATGCTCTAGCTGAGCGAACGTGCCAGAAGTGGTTTGCACGCTTTAAAAGTGGTGATTTTGGCTTGGAAGACGAAGAACGCGAGGGTGCGCCGCCAAAGTTCATGGATACCGAATTGGAGGAATTGCTCGATCAAGATCCGGCTCAAACGCAAGAAGAGGTTGCAAAAACTTTGGGAGTTGATCAATCAACCATTTCCAAACGTTTAAAAGCCATGGGAATGATCCGAAAGGTAGGCCATTGGGTGCCGTATGAATTGAAGCCAAGAGACGTTGAACGCCGTTTTATGGCATGCGAACAACTGCTTCAACGGCACAAAAGAAAGGGTTTTTTGCATCGAATTGTGACTGGCGATGAAAAGTGGGTCCATTACGACAATCCAAAACGTCGGGCAACGTATGGATACCCTGTCCATGCTTCAACATCGACGTCGGCGCAGAATATTCATGGCCTGAAGGTTATGCTGTGTATCTGGTGGGACCAGCTGGGTGTTGTGTATTATGAGCTACTGAAACCGAATGAAACGATTACGGGGGATGTCTCCCGACGACAATTGATGCGTTTGAGCCGAGCACTGCGAGAAAAACGGCCGCAATACGCCGATAGACACGACAAAGTTATTTTGCAACATGACAATGCTCGGCCACATGTTGCACAAGTGGTCAAAACATACTTAGAAACGCTCAAATGGGATGTCCTACCCCACCCGCCGTATAGTCCAGACCTTGCGCCATCGGATTACTATCTCTTCCGATCGATGCAACATGGCCTGGCTGACCAGCACTTCCGTAATTACGATGAAGTCAAAAAATGGATCGATTCGTGGATTGCGGCAAAACCGACCGAATTTTTCACAAAGGGAATCCGTGAATTGCCAGAAAGATGGGAAAAAGTAGTAGCAAGCGATGGACAATACTTTGAATATTAAATTTGTAACCATTTTACGTCAATAAAGTTTGAAATTTCGAAAAAAAACCGCACGAACTTAACCATAGTCCTATTAAAATGGTGGAAATAAAGTAAAGCAAGTGTGTTGCCAGTAACGTAAGAAATTCGTATCAATATTATTAATAAAATGAATATAAATTAAGAAGTAAATTGGTTGAAGATATGTGATGTAACGGTTTTAAAAAGCAAACCATATACAAATTTAATTTACTGAGAATGGAGATTTTGAATCACTAAATTTATTACCCTCACGTGGAAGATTCTTAATTATTAATTTCTTAACATATATCCCTCCAATATATTTTGACTATTTTTAAAAGCTTGATCATAATGAAAAAAATAACATATATTAATAAATAATTTTGGCTGGGTGGTAAATGTTGAGTTAAGGGGGACCCTCATTTAGACGGTCGAAAAATTCATCATTTTTGGGAATTTTTTTCTCAGGTAAAATAACTTCAAACGTTTTGTAATTCATAAAGTACTTTAATAAATGTCTTGACTGTCTACAAAAATTTTCGGAGAAGAAAGAAAACATTTTAAGTAAGGAAATATACACCTCGTCCATGGCACCTCATTCTATCTGTGTACATTCTAGCGCTCTGAATTTTTTTCTGAAATAAAAAAACCAAATTTTTTTTAAAACTTTAGGATAATACCTTCGATGTGACATTTTGATTTAAAAAAAAAATGTCGAAATTGATATTTTTTACCCAGTTTTATGTTAAAAGTGATTTTTCATGCATAAAAATTGACTTTAAAATTACAAAAAAATATGAAAATCTTTTTTTTTAAAAAAACACTTAATGTCACATTGAAAACAATTTAATTATCTTTAAAATAAGCTATTGTAAACCCCGATTGGTTCAATACAGCGTTCTCAATTGTGTACACAAAATCGAAAAATGATGTTTCGAGAAAAACGCGTTTAAAGTTTTGGATACAGGCGATCAGGCCACCCGTCGCGTCCTGTTAAAAATTTTGTCACTCCTTCAAAAATACAGATATCGACTTGAAATTTTGAAAGTATATTCTTAAATAGTTGTAGAATAGATTAAAATTATTTCCAAAAAATCGATTTTTTTGACCCGATAAATGAGGGTCCCCCCTTAAAGCCTCGTTTTTATTGTATTGTATTTAGTAAAAATTTCATTAAAAAAATTGGTTTGGTTAGATTATTACTTTTTGCTGATTTTGAAACTGGTGTAAGTCCCTTTGAAGTCTTTAAAAGTATGCATTTTTGTTTATTAAAAAATTATTACACTATAAATTTAAACCAATTTAATCTTAAAAATTCGGCATAGAATTCATGCTGCTGCACAGATTGACCTTGGATTTGAGTAAAAGGGCTTTGTCGTGTCAGAATATAGAGATACCTCTGAGTATCGGATAAGAGCCAAATGTACAGTGCAAAAATATAACCCTAAGTCACCGTTAACGGAATCCGACAAAATCAGAATCAGTCAAATGGGGTAATGTGAAAGGAGGCCGTGGCTCAAATGAAGTGTGGGCCATAGAAGCTGCTAAGGAGAAGACGAACATAATCGTGCCAAGAACAATAGAAAGAAAAATACTAGAAGGTTCCAGTCAAGATCACACATATATTCAAGTGACCAGTTATTTGCGCTGACGGAGCTGTTAATGGTAAATGCCGGGCTGTAGAAGCCATAGTAAGCTGCGATGGACCCCGACAGGAAAGAGAAGAATTTCAGGAAGCAGAAAATAAGAGAGGACAAAACCTAAGAGATTGCTGGAGAAATACTGCTACCTATTCAACGTCGATTTTAAAAAATCTGCCATCGTAAAACATCGAATAGATACAGGAGATGCAAAGCAAATTCGCCAAGTTCCACGTCGACTTACACTAGCAAAGCGCCAAAAAGCAAATCAGATAATTTCGGATATGCAGTTAACTGGAGTTATTGCAGTTAAGCTCTTGCAGAAGTTGTGCTCGTTAAGAAAACAGATGGAAGCATCCGAATTTGTGTGGATTATAGAAAGCTGAATGAAGTCGCAAAAAAGGGCAGGTACCCGTTACCACGAATAGATGACACTGTAGCCTTTTTTTTCGGCGCGAAATGCTTTTCCACGCTTGATTTAAAAAGTGCTTACTGGCAGATAGGAATTGACGATTGCGATTGTAAGAAGACTGCCTTCAGAATTGGAGATGGATTGTGTGAGTGGTAGTTTTCGTGATGCCTTTTGGATTATGTTACTCTCAAGGAACTTTTAAACGTCCATGGAGCATGTGCTAAGGAGAGAGTAGATTAACCCAATTTTTAAGCACATTTTCGATTGTTTAGGCTCCAATTTCATGAATGGCAACTTCGATTTCGTGTTTTAAAGCATCAATCGTCTCTGGATGGTTCGCATAGCATTTGTCCTTAATGGCTCCCCACAAAAAATAGTCCAACGGGCTTAAATCACAGCTCCAAGGCGGCCAATTGATATCGGAATTTCGGCTGATTATTCGGTTTTCAAAAACGGTAGCCAAAAGTTCGAGTGTAACTTTGGCAGTGTGACAAGTTGCACCGTCCTGTTGCAACCAAATGTCGTCCCTGTCATCCTCTTTAATTTTTGGAAACAACTCGTTGAGCATGTCACGGTAGCGCTCGCCATTTACTGTAACCGCGGCTCCTCGCTCATTTTCGAAAAAAAATGGCCCTATGATGCCGGCAGACCAAAAACCGCACCAAACAGTGACTCGTTGTGGATGCATTTGCTTCTCTACAGTAACGTGTGGATTTTCTGAGCCCCAATTCCGACAATTTTGCTTATTGACGTAGCCACCGATGTGAAAATGAGCTTCATCAGAAAAGAAGAAGAAGACTCACCACTTTGGAAATAGGTTTTCAATATTTCCCAATTTTTTTCAAGCGTATAGCGTCTCATTTCGTAAATGTCAAACCTTTAAGTAAATTATGAACACATTTGACATGTCATTTGCGTTTCCTCTCTACTTAACATCTTGTCGATTACATTTTCAGTGGTTATGTGGCCGATTGTATTCTCCAGAGTCCAGCGTTCTTGTTCCCAACGCATGCATTGGAAGACTGTGTATTCAGCTTTATCTTCGGCGGCATCCACGTATGTGAAATACCTGCTCATTTACACTAGGTAATTTCTGAAAATACCCGTGCGGCGAAAGCATTTGTGTTGTATAAAAATTGACTTCACCGAAGTTCCTGCTGTTCCATGTGGCGGTTTGGCAAGAACCGCTTGCCAGAGTTTGCTAACTCTTTCTTCCATTCCCTCTCTTTTTAAAGCCCACATCTTTTCCCTCTCAAAGGCTAGTAAGTCTACCGGTATTGAACCGCTTATTACTTGAACAGCTGGCGCTGATTCTGCGCAGTAGGCGGAAACAACTCTCTGGGCTGCCGTTCGTTGTACCGATGTTAAGAGCTTGCATCGGTTTACCTTTAGCACATTTGCCCACAGTTCAGCTCCGTTTAAGAGAACGGATAGCGTGGTAGCCATTATTATTTCCCGTTTCGTTTGGGTTGGACCCCCTATGTTTGCCATCAGTCTATTGAGTAAGGATGTCATCATAACGGCTTTCTCTGCTACGTGCTTTATTTGGGACAAGAAGGTTAGTCTTGCGTCCAGTCTTATGCCTAGGTACTTTAGAACCTTTTTTGTGGTTAGCGTATTTGAGCAAGTTTGCATGCTAACTTCTAATGGGATGTACTTCTTGGTTAGAAGTATTAGCTCCGTTTTCTCTGAGGCTAATTTGAGGCCACGGGATTGTAGCCACATGTGGGTCCGTGTCATAACTTGGTTTAATTTCCTACGAACTTCTTCAAAGTTTCGTGCTGGGATGGCTGTGGCGATATTGTGTTCGTATCCGATGAGAAAGGTACTATCGGGCATTCCTGTATTGATTATCTCGTCATAACTAATGTTCCACAAGTCGGGACAGAGAATTGATCCTTGTACCGCTCCGGATGTGACGACAACCCTCTGGGGTTTGATAGACGGGTTTGTAATTCCTCTCGTAAGTAATTCCTCAATATGCGCTGTAGGTATGCCAGAATTTTGAGCCTTAGCTCTAAGGCGGTCAGTATGTCCACCCATCTAACGCTATACCTATACTTCTGGATTGTATACTGCACTGTTGCGCTGCTCCTACGCTGTTTAAGATAGTTTCAATTTCCTGTTATAGACTTTCTGCGTCTAAAGCCATGCGGTCTTGCTTATAGTCCTTCGGCGTTATCTATGGCTGAGGTCCGTCGAGGCTTGATCAGCCTTTCAAGGAGCTTGCCTGCTGTGTCGAGCATGCGTAATGGCTGATATGCTGAAGGGGGGTTCGGGTTGCCTTTCCCCTTGCTTATTAGGACGATTTGCTGCTTTTTTCAGATTTCTGGGAAAGTTCTCTCTCTTAGACAGGCGTTGTGCATGTCTAGTAAGACTTTGGAGTCTGCTTGAGAACTTCTGCGGGAGCTCCGGCCGGTCCTAGTGCCTTGTTATTTTTGAGTTTGCTCGCAGCTGACTGGTGAATATTGGAGACTTACGTTTATTTGACGCTCAATGCCTTCTTTGAATTCGTGACTTGGAAAGAGTTCTTTTACGATGTAGTCCATTGCACTCGAGATTAGTTCCGGTGCAGGTATTCTGGCCCCCAGTTTCTTCACCTTAATCTTGTACCCAAGTTCCCAGGCGTCCCTATTTAGATAATCCCTGAGTTCCTCCCATTTTTCTTTCTTGCTATTTGCAATAGCGGCCTTTAGCGCCCGTTTTCCACTCTTGTCTGCTTCTGCGTCCACAGTAGCTTGCCCGGTTCGTCTGACTATGGTGTATTTCCGTCTGAGGCGAAGACAGTCATGTCTCCATTCAGCTATTTCCTACGTCCACCAAATACCGATCTCCCGCGGGCATATCTTCAGTGTCATCTAGCTTGTTTCGGAATTCTTCGATGTTATCGCTGGGCTTTAAATAGCAGCTTATTAGTGTGGTTTGTTGGATGCGCGGCCACACAAAGCTATTTCCGCTCCCGTTTTCTGTTGTGTTTACCCCACTTCCTAGCGGGTGCCCCAATGCCGCAGTACAGGTGGGGTCCTCTTACAAGTTGCCGGTTTTTTTGTTTGTATTGCTTACTGATTATAATAACGTCCGTGCTCTTTTCTGCTATCAGTTGTGATAAGAGCAAGTCTGCGGTTTTGCTTCTGTGGATGTTTGCTTGGAATATATTCATTTTACGCTTTGGTTTTTTTATACTGCGGATCTTCCCGATCCCGACTGATCATATAATATGTCGAGCTCTAATTCACTTCAGAGCACAAACAGTATTTTGATATTTTTGTGCAATCTTTGAGCTTATGGCCCGGTTCGCCGCAGCTAATGCAGAGACCCTGTTTTGGGTCTAAAGTTTATTATAATAGCCGATTGCTCCCGCTCTTGTTTTTCGATCGGCTTTTATTTTGGCTTCCGCGTCGCCAGACTTTGGCTTGATTAGGAGTGCTTCCAAGTGTGGAGTGTGGCTTAATTTTACCGTTTTCTTTTTTTTCAGTTTTTCCGAGTTGGCTTAAGAGCTAGCAGCACTTCTAATCCGCCTTCTTTTTTCACCAACAATTTGCCATTGGCAGACTTCGCCATTTATGTTTGGCGAGCGTGTGTTGGGAACTGGAGGACTTGTGGCCAGTCGTTTCGCCTGGTATGTGCTAGGTGTCCCAATGGTATTGTAAAGTACAAGTGATGTAGAGTGCTTTTAGTGATGGTATCGAAGATCGTCATGTAAATGAGCGAAACAGTATCATCGAAATAAAAGAATTACTAATTCACGGAAGAGCTTTAGGGCAAACCTGCCGACTAAAGATTCCTTTAAAATAAAAGAAGATTTTTAGAGTTAGGGCAAACGACTGCCTTCCAACTATTAGGAGTGAGCTGTGTGAGCTGCTAGAGCTGACTGAGCTGACTTCTGATAGAATGGCTTTATTTTTATACTTTCTTTTTGCCTTGTGATCAATATACATAATTACAATCAAACATTTGTTGCAAGTAACAAATCAATAACAAAGTTGTAAACACTTAAAAATACTATAAAATTCTGCTTAGGTTGACTTAAATTTTATTCGGAGTTAGCTTACTTCACAGTGAGTTATGGCTTTGCTTTGGAGTGGGGTATCGTGTGACAAAAGTGCATTTGGTGTGTGCCATGTGTTTACTTATGTTTCGGGTTTCAAAGAAAAGGGCAAAGAGTTTATGTTATTGAAATGAAAGAATTATGTCATTAAAGTGGAGTAAATTGAAATGAAAGAATTATGTCATTAAAATTGAAAGTAGAGTGAATTGAAGTGGTTTACTTAATTTGAGTTGGAGTATTAGGAATATTTGGAAGTGAAGTGGAGGTACTCTACACCCCTATGGTTAAGATTGAAAATTACTGTGCTAAGAAATTTGTTTAAATTTTGCAAGTACAGTGGTTTTCAATAAAAATATTTTTATGACTTAAAAAGTTTCTTAGTATATCTAAATCTATTTTTAATTCTATGTTTTATAGTATATTTTTCTTAAATTTATTTAATATGATAATATTTTAGGTGATTTTGTATTTCTTAAGGGTATTATTATGATATTCCTTAAGCTTATTGTTAATTTGTAATACAGAATTGACTCCTTTACGCTCTACTATGAGATAAGGGTCATGATATGGACTTTGCTGTTTTCTTCTAGTTTCTAGTTTTACAAATACCCAGTCACCTACTTTTAGTTCTGATGTGTTACTGTTCTTGTCATATAGTTCTTTTCTCTTTTGTTTTGTTAGTTTTATCAGTTCTTGTGCCCTAAGAAGTGACTCTTTTAGTCTAAGTTTCATCTCATTTGCGTAATTGTTTAAGTTATATACTGGTTGATTGTCCTCGATTATGTCAGTCGGTAAGCGTGGAAGTTTTCCGTATATTAACTCGTACGGTGAAAATTCCGTCTCTATGTTTGGCGTGGTATTAAAAGCAAATGCAAAATAAGGTAACCACTGGTCCCATTCGTGATTTTCTACGAAGTGTAACAGAAATTCATTTAGGACTCTGTGACTTCTTTCAACTGTTATTGTCTGATGGTGATAGGGTGCTGAAAAGGTCTGCTTTATATTTAGTATTTCGCAAATATTTTTCATTAATCATTTGCAAACTCTGTACCTCGATCAGATTTTAATGTTTTAAAAAGTCCGTGTTTTAGTATTACCTGTTCTACTAGTGTCTTTGCGATAGAAATTGCTTCTTTAGTTTTCATTGGGAATAGGATTACGTATTTTGTCAGTTCGCATTGTACCGTTAAAATATATCGGAAACCATTTGATATAATCAATGGTCCTACTGTATCTATGCTTAAATTTTCAAAGCTTGTACTAGGTGTGTCCGTTATTGTCATTTTTTCTTTTATGTACTTTGTCTGTTTGTTTCGAGTACATTCTTTACAACTGTTTATATATTGTTTTATCATTTTTCTCATGTTCTTCCATATGTATTTTTGTTTTAATTTTAAGATAGTTTTTCTTATACCCAGATGTCCTCCTAGTGCTGAATTGTGATACTCAAAGATTAATTTTTTTTTTATTTCTTCGTCATTAATTTGTTTTGGGGCTTTATATAAAATTATTCTTAGGGGTCTTAATTTTTGTTCTATTCTTTCACTTTGTAACTTGTTGAATGCATTCTTAAAATCTTCAATATTCATTTCTTTTAATAAATTATCTTTTGCTAGCGCTAGCTTTTCTATATTTCTTTTAGTCGCTATTGATGATAGTTTCGCCATGATTGAAACGTATTTCAGAGGCTCCTCACTATATCGGACTATTATATCCCCTTTTTTATTTATCTGTATTTCGGATCCTTTCATTTTTTCTTCGTATACGAATTTTAATCTTTTTATATTTCTTATATCAGCTATGGACGTACATTCCCAAATGTGAAGTTGGCCTGACTTCGAATGAGAGTTGTAGTTCTCCTTGTCTACCCTGGTGTTGTTTTTGGCAGACATTCCCCTTGTTATTATAAACATTTTATTATTGTCATCACAATTCGTTGGTATCATTTTTTTTTAGTATGTCTGAGTCTATCTTTATTCGTGATAATGCATCGGCGTTTGTGTTCATTTTGCCTTGCTTGTAATGTAATTATAGAATTTCATTTTATTGTAATATATGATATATATTTTTTGTTTTATTAATATCTAGATTAAAATTTTGAAAAACAAAATTTTATTGAAATTTTTTTTTTTTTTTTCAACGACATTGTGCATTTTATTAAATTAATACAATATAAATTCTACACTTTTTTATTTTCATTAAGGTGCACGAATATTCAATTTTATGTTTATTTAACCGAATGCAAAAGTCACATTTGTTCTTATGCCGGTTTTGTGCTTGAATATTTGTCAATGATAAAAATTTCAAATTAAATGTTAAATGCATTAGCGAAAAATCTCTATTTAACAATATTTATCATAGCATGTGTGAACAATTTGATGCGCGTCGTTAATAATATTGAGAATTAGTCCACTTTAATTAGCCGCCTAATCACATAAAAATAGTTAATTGTTACCTAATAACAACTTCATACTTTTGATTACATTATTTTATGCATTAATCAGCAAATAATCAGTCATAAACAAAATTGGGATATTTACAATCCAAAATATATATATATGTACATATATGTAGTTTTATAAAGGACAATGTATGCTGTATGATAGTTAGTTTTTCAATCATTAGTTTATTGCAAGAAGTGGCATTTTTTATTTTAAATTACTTTAGCTTTTTGTTACTGTTGTTTTGAACTTCGCATGTAGCGCACTGCGCATTTATACAGCCTTGTAGACTCTGACGGACTTCACGTCGTTGAGGGTGAGAGTAGTCACTAGCTCGGAGTTAGTGAATTCACGAATAATGGTCGATGGTTTGTCACCCTTCTGTTCTTGCACCAATTTGTTGCCATCCAGAGTGAAGACGCTCTTTACTTTGCGACCATCAAGTGTCTCTTCATCGAATTCCTCGCCCAGCTTGAAGTTGACCGTAGTTGTCTTGAAGGTTGAGGTAGTGGTGAAAGAGTAATTATCACCATCTTTCTTCAGTTCAACGGTGGGGCTGATACTGTTACCCATTTTGCGTAGAATCATACCGACACCCAATTCCTTCATGTATTCGTCGAAGTTTTCACTCTTTTCTAATTTGTATTTCTTTCCTTCCCAGACAGCCATTTTTACTAATGATTCATTTTTAGGATCGTCCGCAGGATCGCCATGTAAAGTACTTTTATTTACATTATGGCAGGATCGCCATGTAAAGTGCTTGAATGATCGTCATGTGAAGTGATGCTGAATCGTCATGTATGTGAAACAGGATCGTCAAAGTAAAGGTGCTATTATCTTATGGAAGAGCTTTAGGGCAAACCTGCCGACTAAAGATTCCTTTAAAATAAAAGAAGATTTTTAGAGTTAGGGCAAACGACTGCCTTCCAACTATTAGGAGTGAGCTGTGTGAACTGCTAGAGCTGACTGAGCTGACTTCTGATAGAATGGCTTTATTTTTATACTTTCTTTTTGCCTTGTGATCAATATACATAATTACAATCAAACATTTGTTGCAAGTAACAAATCAATAACAAAGTTGTAAACACTTAAAAATACTATAAAATTCTGCTTAGGTTGACTTAAATTTTATTCGGAGTTAGCTTACTTCACAGTGAGTTATGGCTTTGCTTTGGAGTGGGGTATCGTGTGACAAAAGTGCATTTGGTGTGTGCCATGTGTTTACTTATGTTTCGGGTTTCAAAGAAAAGGGCAAAGAGTTTATGTTATTGAAATGAAAGAATTATGTCATTAAAGTGGAGTAAATTGAAATGAAAGAATTATGTCATTAAAATTGAAAGTAGAGTGAATTGAAGTGGTTTACTTAATTTGAGTTGGAGTATTAGGAATATTTGGAAGTGAAGTGGAGGTACTCTACAGTATCTCCTATAGCTTCAGTTACGCTTTTTGCGGCATTATTTTTTGATTATTTTTCCGCCGTCATCCAATTTCGTCGTAAGCTCCCAATTACGTCGCGTATTTCTTCCAATTCCGATACCCCGTCTCTTATGTCCACGCAGACGTTCTTCTGCTTTTGTAATGCAAGCTTCATTTTCACATTTCGTAAGTGATTCTTCTTCGGGGGATCTCCGCTTTTGTATGAACTCCTGATTTGGACGCTCGCTGCGGGGGAGGTGGAAAAGGATCTCGGTATAGAAGAGACCTTGGAAGCTTCTCCGAGAAGGTACTGAAGATGTTTAAGGTCCTTCAGATAAATCTCCACCAGAGTAAGAACGCCTCAGCCGACCTCCTGCTCAACATAGAGGGAGTCGGTTACGATGTGGCTCTAGTCCAGGATCCATGGATAGCATCGGGCAACATAGTCTCCGGTCTAAAGTCACACAACTACAACACCTACATCCCGATTGCGAAGAATTAGGTAAGAACAGCGATAATAGTTAAAAAAAAGTATATATTCTTATATTGATCATAATCTCTCTTCAGACGATCTGACAGTGGTGGCGCTACAGGGCTGCAAAGATGAGACGTTACTCTTTGGGTCTTGTTATATGCTACATGCGCCACAAATAGAGCGTCGGAAGCTGGCAGAAATATCTGCCAGAAAAAAGCATGCTCTGGTGGTAGGAACTATATTCTTCAGAGCAGCCTAGAAATAGCTAATAGAGGTGCAGAACCAACATATGTTGGACCAACCTCGAAGAATGTACTTGATTTAACACTCTATAAGCATGTTATGGTGCAGAAATGGGAAGTGTTGAGTATACCTTCAACCTCTGATCACAAATACATAAACTTTCAGGTTATATTCCGCTCAAAACACCAAAATATATCCCTTAGAAATCCTAAGAATACGAACTGGGACCTATATAGGGATATACTATCAAAAACACCAATGATACTCCGGAAATACAGGTCACACGTTGCACTTGAGATAGGGGTTGAATTGTTTGCAACTACTCTCCTCAAAGCCTATAATAGACGCAAGGTGAAGCCTCCTTGGTGGAACAAGGAATTAGGAGCACAAAGGCGTAGAGTACATGAATTATATAAGTTAGCCAAAGTAGCTGACAATGAGTTCTGTTGGAAGCAGTATAGGGATCTACTAAAAGTATACAAGAAAGAAATACATAGAGCCAAGAGAGAATCAAGGAAAGGCTTCTGTAGACATATGGTGAACACTAATGAAGCGGCTAGACTTAGGAAACTGATATCCAAGAATCCGTCTGTGCCAAGAACAATACGAAAAATTTACGGGGAGTAGGCTGACAGTTGTTAGGATTCTCTAGAAGACCTAGTCAGCACACATTTTCCAGCGTGAGCAGACACTATAGATCTCGAACCTAGAAAAGATATTATGCACGACATCACGACGAACGTAATTACAACTAACAAGATAGAATGGGCTGTATTTAAATCGGCAGGACAATAGTTAAGCCATCTTATGGTACCATAATTAAGAATGATATTCATGGGGTACTTGAGACTCAACTATGTTCCTGTATTGTGGAGAGAAGCGGGAGTTGTGTTTATTCCAAAAGCAGGAAAAAGCAACCCTCTTTACTCGAAGGAGTACAGGCCCATTTGTCTGACTTTATTTCTTCTGAAAACGTTAGAGAAGACTCTAGACGCATACATTAGAGATACAATTACGCCGGACGAATTATCCAAGGTTCAGCACGCTCACACTAAAGGTAAATCTACTGGAACTGTACTTCACTCACTTGTACTAAACAAAGAAAAGGCGTTAAAATATAAGGAGTATGCTATAGGAGTATTTCTATTTATGTATATATCAGGGGGTTTTAACAACGTGACTAAAGTGGCTATTTTAAATAGTATAGAGTCACGTAGTGTGCAACCCGCGGTTATCTGTGGATAAATCAGCTACTAGTTGGCAGGAAGTTAAGAGCGGAATGCAACGATACGAGCGTTACCAAATATGCATGCAGAAGTACAAGGTGGGTACTATCTCCGCTATTATGGTTACTTGTAGCAAATGAACTGCTCAAGAAATTTGACGGAGGGGCACCAAAACTAGTGACGTATGGAAATGACATAGCTATAGTAGTTACGAGAATGTACCTAGACCCCATCAGTAATGTGATGAATAACACACTTAAAACGGTACACCAATTTTACCAGAAAGTACAAGGTCCCGACGTGGAACCTTCCGAAGCTAGGCAACAACGAACTACTTCTCAAAGATCATGCAAGGTACCTCGGAGTAATACTAGACAGTAAATTGCTGTGGAAGCACAAGGTTGAGGAAAGGGTGAAAAAGCCAGTAATGCGTTGAACGCATGTAAAAGAATGCTGGGCGTTACTTGGGATCTGTCCCCCTCTCTGATGCATTGGTGCTACACGGCAGTAGTTAGACCGATATTGCTGTATGGGGCCTTAGTATGGTGGACTGCGACAAGAAAACTGACATACTTAATGCCACTCGAAAGGATTCAACGACTCGCTGCTCTGTAAATAACAGGAGCGATGAAAACCACTCCAACGGCGGCGCTGGAAATGATACTCAGCAAGCCACCTATTGACCTTGCGGCGGAAAACCTGGCAGCCAAATCTGCGAGGAGGCTAGTGGCTGCTGGGGTATTCACCTGCAGAACCTTCGGGCACAGCTCAATAGGAAAGTGGAGTTCAGGTTGCACAGACTGCATGACTCCGTACTTTAATTGGGAGAGAAGGGTTGGCACAATGGGATGAAGCCTAGCCGTAGGACTTTTCACATCTATACAGACGGCTCTAAAACTTTGGACGGTGTGGGAGTGGGCAGCGAAGCAGGGATGCTATAGAAAGACTAGCCGCAACAGAAGGCTGCATAACTATTGAGTACCTGGTCACAAAGGCATTATGGAAAACGAAATAGTAGATGAGATAGCAGAAAGTCCTGTTAGACTGCCATTTGAACAAGAGATCGACATACTAAAACCGTTAAATACAATATACAACGAAATGGACGACTACATGAAAAAGCGAGTGGAAGCTAGGTGGACTAATCTGACCAAATGCAAAACAGCAAAAGTTATGTGTAGAACTAACGACAAAAAAACTGACTCAATTCATACTTACGGTCTCGCGAAAGGACTGCAGAACTATCATAGGTATGCTAGCAGGTCATAATCTATTGGCTGCACATGCGTACAAGATAGGGATTGCTAACACGGACAAATGCAGGAAATGCAGAAAAGATGTTGAGGAAACTTTAGAACACCTTCTGTGCGTTTGTCCGGCATTATTAATAACGCGTTTAAAATCCCTGGGAGCCCCACTGTTTCAGGGTCTGAAGGACGTCCCAAAAGCGGATCTCCCAGCTCTGTTTAGACTCGCCAAACGCGTTGACATCC
This sequence comes from Anastrepha obliqua, assembly GCF_027943255.1. NCBI lineage: Eukaryota > Metazoa > Arthropoda > Insecta > Diptera > Tephritidae > Anastrepha > Anastrepha obliqua. The sequence goes on along the minus strand of NW_026562178.1, from coordinate 2,797,135 downwards.
TACATGATGTCTACTTTAGGTATTCATAGAGGGCGGTCTCCATCTGGTATTGCTAGGGCGAAGCAGTGGTCCGATTTGTGTAGTAATGGCGGACTGTGTTGATTGTTTCGGTGTTTCAATTTGGGTTTCTACATTTTTTCTTGGCCGCTCTTCCGAAGCCACCTTTGGCTATTTTGATGGTTGAGGCGTGTTCAGTACCGGAGTAGTAATATCACCTGGAAAGGTTGCGTTTTGGTTGCGTATGCAGAAGTTTGACGTTTAGCTGGGCCTCATTCACAATAGCCCTTTTTTTAATTTATAACACTATTAATCAGGTCGCATATAGCTATACGCTTTGTTTTGTTTTCTACGTAGATCGCTAAATTTGCTTGTGTTCTTGTGCAGGTCAGACGAAAATGACTACCTATTGCGCTTATTTGGCTCTAACATCCCCAATAATATTTCTGCAAACAGCGTCAATTTCTAGCCATTTTTTTGGCGAAGGTTAACTTCGATCCTTATGCCAATATTTGAACTCTCTTTCCATCACTTTTCATATATCGGACTCGCTTTTTACCGTTAGAAAAACGATGCTATCCCCTCACAATAACTTTGTGATGATGGTAGTTCTCTTGCAATTTTTTTATTCAGCTCGCAAAGTTTTCTAGCTTAACAGTTTTAGATCACGACCTTTAACCAACTTCTGTCTTTTTTTGTCGAGGGCCAAAACATACATGGTCTGTACGTCACGCGGATCACATCCCTAGATTATGTTTTTATGAAATGATTATAATTTGGCATACTACTAATTCTAACATTCATCTTTCAATTGTTGTTTAACTGTGGTAATTTAAGCGTGGTAAAACTTGGAAGCGCTGTTAGTTTTACCTTTTCCAAACTGGATAAAAAGCAAAGGGAATTAGAATGGTGGTGAACGAAGACAAAACGAAGTACCTCCTGACATCAAACAAACAGTCGGCGCACTCGCGTATCGGCACCCACGTCACTGTTGAGAGTTATGATTTTGAGGTTTTAAAAGACTTGTTTTATTTACGAACCAACAAAAAATCTCTTTTGCCAGCACGTGCTACTTTGGACTAAGTAGGCACATGAGTAGTAAAGTCCTCTCTCGACGAACAAAACTAACACTTTACAAGGCTCTCATTACGCCCGTCCTAACGTATGGCGCAGAAGCGTGGACGATGACAATATCCAATGAGGCGCCCGTTGGAGTGTTTGAGAGAAAGATCCTGCGAAAGAGTTTTGGACCTTTTGACGAGGTGTATCGTAGGGCAAGCTGTATGAGGTTTACGATGACATAGGTATAGCGCAGCAAATAATAGCGTCCGAATGCATGCCCTGAAAGTATTCGATGCGATACCACTTGGTGGTAACAGAGGAAGAGGATTTTTTCGGGCCAAGCGAATGAGTTTGGTTTTTGTTCCCGGCAGAGAGTGTGCGTTGTTCAGCTGATTTTTGTTTATCTGCGTACACAAGTCTGTCATAGTTGCACGATAACTTTAATTCCTACAAAAAATATAATTAATCGTTTGATTTCCTTATATCGTCATATAATGGCGAGTTGTTTTTGTTTTTGTTTTTTTTTTTTTGCGAGGAAAGAAAACACATATGTTCATAACTATATAAGTACATAGTCGAATATGAGCCGATTCTATGTTTGTTAAAGATTAAAGAAACCGCATAGTTTATTGTTGAGGCATCCAAATCCAATTGAGTATGATGAAAATGTTTTTTATCCACAAAAAAAAATATAATATGAATAAATAAATAAAAGCGAATTGTTAGATATTTTCAACTGGTACTGTATTGTACCAATTAAATGCGCAATAGAACTGTGTACTTTAAAAGTTTCTAGAACTACTAATTAAAAAGTTTAAAAGATTTATGATTTTTTTTAATTTGTTTGAATTTTGTACAAGTTTTTTTAAATCGACTTAGTTTTTCCTCTTTTTCCGTTTTTAATTTTCGAAGTTAATAGAAAAAAAATATTTGTATGCAAATTTACAAAAATACATTTGTCAAATGACATTATAATGTGTCAAAGCTGGTTCTTACCACGACATTGTACTAAATTGATTATGGTAGTAAAGAAAATAAACCCAGTTTCAAATAGTTAGTCCCAGTTTAATTAATCCTGGGTTTAACGAGGGACTATGATTATACACCTATAAGTTTAACTGCAAAGCATAGTTAAACTATTGCTGAAAAACAGACCCTAATAAAGTGTGCTCGAGCATTCATACGTGCATACATTCGCTGACTTAGTTCTGAATAAGTAACGCGTCATGTGTTTCATTTTATTTACTTATATTATATGAAGATGTGCTTTATAATTGTTTGTTTTATCGTCCAAAAGCGTCAAATTGATTCATTGTTATAAACTCGATTTTTCTACCAAGTGCGTTACTAATTTTTTGAAGTGAATAAAGCTCTATCAAATAATTACATGAATACAGTCGGATTATAATTTTTTCAAGTTAAGGGGGCGCACTACAGTTGGAAGTAAAAAAAAAAATGTGTAAGCTTTGTAGAAAATAAAAAAAAATTCAACAAATTTTCAGCAAAATTTTAAATTTTTTAATGAGTTTTTAGAAAATTTTTTATAAATTTTTGACAATTTATTATCGCGGCGGTATTATGTATATATAATAATATAAAAAAAAGCATTCGTTTTATGGAAGATAATGCTTAACACTATCAACGAAAAAAAAAATTAAAAATCAACACGAATTTTGAGACACTTTAGACTGGCACAATTTTATACCAAAAGGGAATGAAAGTTTGAAATTTTAATAAACACTTGTTTAATTTTTTAAAGTTTTTTACAAAAGTTTGTAACATTGAGTTATATGTTTTTTGTAATCACATAAACTACATTTTGTTTGTACAACAAAACATAAATAAATGTCGCGCTATTATTATAGTGAGCACAGGTGTATGTGGTTTTCTAATTGGCAGGAAACAAAATTTTAATTTTTAGGCAAAACTGCAAAGAGCCAAAATTATCATTCCACAGCTAGAGTTTACTACAAATTTTACATATTTTCACAGTTTTGATAATCTATACTATAAAGGTGAATGTCTGTACGTTGTCCGCGCATCACTACGAAACGACCACACCAAATGACGTAAAATTTTTTATACATTCATATTTTCACCCTATAGCATGTTTTTATGATGGAACTCCCTTCCCACAGCCCCCAGGCCGCACCACCACTCTCATTCGTCACTAATAATCGAATATTTGCTTAAACGTGATATAAAAAATCTTAGTTTTTCCTATTTCCCACTATTTATAGCACACTCTAGACTTCATAATCCGCATAAGCTGTTCAACTATGACCCAAATGCAAAGTTCAAAAACGATTTGAGATAGAAAATTAATAAAAATAATTTTGCTTGATATTTTTCTGATTGGTTGTTTTGATTTTATTCAACGAGGCATAGCAACGGATGCCGGGTATTGTAATATTATGGTTATTAATAAAAAATTATTTTCTATGAAATTATTCTTTGTAATTCTTTTATATACATATTCTAAATCCCTCAAAACTACTCCTACGCGAGCGAGGCCGCGGGTAAAAGCTAGTATACCTATAATATAATATACAATATTAAAAAATAAAGAACCCTAGCATTAAATACATTTTGCCTCAATCTTACTTCTAACTAAAATACATCAAGAATTTGAAATTTTAGAGAAATGCTGTAGGACATTGTGGAAATTTCTGAATGAGTTCAATGGAACCTCTTCGTAGTTATGGTTGTAGAACACTTCGTCTGCAATGTTCTGATCGGAAACCCAATAGGAAATAAGTTATGTAGGTCGCACTCTAGTGGTAGCTAGTGAGACGTTGCTCTTGTTAAGCGTGTTTCGGTTTCACTGTAGTGTAAATATTAAAGCGGATGAATTGGCTATAAATGTAGTCCTGTAATTGGCTAAAAGTGCAGTTAATTATTTTTGTGAGAAATTTACACAGCGTACGTTGTTTTTACAAAATGAGTTGGGCAGATGACAAACGATTTCACCGAAGAGCTTTAAGCCCCTACAACTGAACTGCAACGGACTAAAATCGAGTAAGATTGACGAGATAATCGACTTTATGAGCCGACATGGAATCTTAATAGCTGCGGTTAAAAAGACAAAACTGCGTGCTACTTCCTCCCTAATTAGCATAGAGGGTTACAACGTGCACCGAAAAAAGCACGACTGAGGCAATGGTGGTGAGCTAGTTTCATAGTCCACCACACTGTGCAGTATCGATGTAGGCACTGACCGCACGGACAGCAATTTCGAGTCTCAAGGAACGGCTGGCCGGTAAGGCGATGCCAATGTCACCTACTGCCCGGCTGGATATTACATTGAATTGGTGCGCTCATATGGTGTAAACCGATTGGTTGTAGTTGACTTTAATGCGCACCAAGATCTTTGGCATGTAGAGGACAGCTTTTAGCAGACCAAATAGACGGTTCGACATTCTGCGCAGTGAACGACTCCCCATCAAGATAGAGGGCAACTGAAGCAGCTCGTCTGACCTTTCAATAGCTAGCGCTGGTCAGATAAATAGTAAAATCTGGTGATCTATATTATCTCTGCCATCAGACTATTTGCCCATTATTGTCTCGATTGAGAGACCTGCCGACTTTGTTGCAAAAATCACCAGACCTATGCTTATTAGGTCGATTTCGCGGAATTCACTAAGGACACCTTCACCCTACACCCTTCTTCCCATCCCCAACGATATGCGCGTGGGCAAATGCGCTGGAAGGATTCGGGACATACGCTCCAATTTTCCAGCAAAAGCAAATGTTTTAGCAAACGAGCGTGACCATCTACCCCAGGTCGATCACGGATATCCCCGAATAAGGGATCTCGTTTCTGAGATTCGGCAACTGGCCTCCTAGCATAAGCGGACCAAATGAGAGCAGCACTTGAAGACCTACAATTTCACCACTGGTGTGGGTCGCCTCTGGTCCACCGTAAGGTGTCTATCGAATCCGACGAAGCCCGACAAAGTTGCAATCGCCTTTAGATGGGCAAGCCTTTTTAGTCATACATTAATTTTTCATCGTCGTGCCACAGACGGCTACACAAACTGTCGAACACCCGTGCGCCACTTCTTTCTCCAGTGATGAGGTGAAGGAAGCCATCAGGAAATTAAAGGCCTTGGCGGACTAAACGAGCTGATGCTGAAAAACCTAAATCCTGTAGGAGTAGGATATCCCACAAAGGTAATCCATTTGTCTATGGCCACTCTCATAAATCCTGACAAGTGGAAAGCAGGGAAAGTGGTTCCAGTATTGAAAACTGGAAAACCCGCCAACCAAGGGGAATTATATTGCCCGATAACTCATCTTTCCCCAATAGTGAAGACACTTGAGGCCCTCCTTCTCCCATTCGGAAACATCTCACCCCAGCCACGCACCAGCATGGATTCCGAAGAGTGCACAGTACCACCCATAGCCCACAGATAAATCTGGACTGCCCTAGTAGTGTTGGACATGAAGAAGGCTTTCGACACAGTCAGCCAATCAACGCTACTATATGATATTCTGCAGTCGACCCTCCCGCCGGGACTGAAGAGCTGGTCCGCTAACTATCTGAGTGGTCGGCATTCGTCAGACATTTTTCGAGACCAAAGCTCAAAACAGAGAAGAATAAAGCAAGGTGTTCCGCAGGGTGGTGTTCTTTCACCCTGGCAACAACTTATACATCTCGAAGCTCCCCCAACCACCATAGGGAGTCTCCCTGGTTTCCTATACTGAAGATTGATGGATAATAGCGCCGGGCAACGATATTCATAATTTATATTCCAAAGTGAACGATTATCTCGCCTACAGACGCGTACCACCTTCTCAAACTCCCGACCTCCAAATACCGTTATCGGAAGCCAAACCCCTAATTATCGAGAAACCACATTCTCAATATACGTCCAGGATGTGAAGGCACACCGCACGATAGCTATTCACCTATTGACATACTTTCTCTAACATACTCACCTAACACGCCTTTCCCTCTGGACATAACCTGTCGAATAAGCGTTTTTCCTGAGACGATGACGAATGGGGACTACACCGCACTGGCAGGGTGTAGTAAACTGCTTCAACAAAAAAACTATAAATAAAGAAACTGTATATAAAAAACTATACATTTTACTAAATATATTGTGTAGAATATAAGGTCGCTGTGTGATATATAAGATCCACTTATCTCCAAGAAGGTGAGGCATATTATTACGTTTGAAACTATTAAAAGTTGATAATAAGTCATTCATATTATATTGTAGGTGAAGTTTCGCGAACCGACTGGCAAGAATAGCGAACGAGATGCCAAAACAAAAACATGAGCATACTTTCTAGGTCTACCGTTAGATGAGTTAGACGAAGACAACATGTGACTACATCGCACAGACAGGGTTCAGTGAGCTGCTACAGCAGAATTCGTCAGAAAATACGAGCAGCCAGATCTAGACATTACGATAGTTATTAAGCATATGTATATATAGGTATAATCAGAGGTGCAGGTGCATTGGGTATTCAGTTAGAAATTGAATTTGTAAGCAAATAAACGAAAATCAATAGAGTGATTCCGTCTTAAAATGAACGTGTACATGTAAAGTAAAGTGTTGGAAACAAAGTAAAGGAAGTGTGTTGCTATTAATTTGTGACTTTAATTTGACAATTTAGTAATCGAACTCACAGGATATATTGTAAGAGATTTATTTGAATTTTAACGTAAGAAAGGAGTCAGAAGAGGGAGCGTTGAATAAAGTCCCAAGAACAGGGCCATGAAAAGGGCAAAACTCACGGCTCAGCAGGTTAAGAAAGAGTTGGGACAGTGTGGCCAGTTCATTACTGGGAACAAGCCTTGTCACATCGGTCTCCTTGCCGCGGGGATGAGGCTTAAGTGGTGATTTAACTCCATGTTATGGAGATTAACTTACCACGAATTAAGAGGGCAGCTTCATATAGGAATTGGGTACCCATCCATTTGCGGAACGGCGGAATTGGTGGTCACCCAAGTACCATGTGGAGAGTACTGTACCGACAACCTGGCAGGAGGTATAAAACGCATTTCTTTCCTGCAATGTGGATGTTAACGATGGGTGTTTCTGCACGAGGTAACCCACTTTCGGGAAATCCTCCCGTCGAAATCGACGACTCGGGCATCGGGCTCTATGACCGGACCTGACACCCAGGGTTCCAAAGGAAGCGAACTACTAGTGGTGAAACATGGCGCATTGGCTATGCCAACGGAGAGCCGAGTGAATGTGAGCGATACACCGTCGTCGAAACGATCCGAAGCAACTGAACAAGTTGTGGAGGATGTGGAGATGGCGGACAATCTCTCAGTAGACTCAGATGGCTCTCTGGTACCGACAACGGTCAAACCTGGTGCGAATCAGGTAAGTACCGGTAAAAAGACTGAAGTTATTGGAGATTCGAAAGCAGGTGTTGGTCTATCCCGAAGGCAGATCAAACGAAGAAAACAGAAGGCAAAGAAAGCCGAAGCTTTAGCTAAGGTAAGTACTCAAGCTCCGTCAACTTCGACACCTGGATTTCTCTGCAACGTTGCACTCTTCCGGAAACGAAACGGGGTCTGTGCCAACGAACGGGAAGAGGAGAAAGGCAAGGAAGAGGAAAGCCGAGAGACTGAGTTCGGGGAATTCATTCCCATGGCAGCCGGTTCTACGTTACCGGAATGACTCGGGTTTTCCCGACCAAGGGCTGTCGCCCCGGTAAACTAGCCCAGTCTAGGGAACAGCATATCACCACACCCCTTACCTCACAGAAGCCACTCCTTGCAGCAACCTTGCTCCAAATGCTTCTCCTCAGGGCTGGAAGTATTCTTTTGCTGTGTCTGCCATAAACGGCTCCACCCGAACTCCACCTCGGTTAGGTGCAATAAGTGCAACGGGTGGAGCCACCTTAAGACCTGTTCAGGGCTTAAGACCAATAGGGAGTGGTCCACACGGTATGTGGCCACGTGTTGCTCCCGCCAGCAGGCGTCTGATGCCTCCACGGCTAGTACTCCCCCTGATAGGCCGGCACCAACAACCGCCACCGCAACCCACACCTCCACGGTAAGGAGCTTATCGGAGCAACACAACTCCTTCGACTTAGCCCATCCCCTTCCCTCCTACTCCAACCCCAGTGCGGGGACAAACCAGCAGCCCTTAGTCCCCCGCACAGTCTGTTCCGTGTGACAGATCAGAATACCTCGGAATCTGGTATCAGTCAAATGCAATTCTTGCAATGGCTGCTGCCATTATCGGAGATGTTCCAGCCTGAGTGGACAACTGACTGCGTTGCCCCCTGCTGCAGACCGTCCTCAGTGGCGCGGCCGCCCACCATCTACAAGCCGCAACAACTACAGCGGATTGCACAGCAGGCCCAACGTCTCTGATCACCCAGGATGGCTATAACGTGCACAGACACGATCGCGAGCGAGACAATGGTGGTGGCCCAGCGTTTCTAGTCCACCACACAATGCAGTATCGTCTCATTGATGAAGGCATCGACCGCAGGGACAGCACCTCAGAATGTCAAGGTATAGCTGTCCGGACATTCGCTTCCGAGCTCGAAATATACAATGTTTACATACCCCCTGTCACCTGCTGCCCGGCAGGATATCACCCTGATATAGGTGCGCTCATCAGAGGTGAAAACCGATTGGTTGTAGGTGACTTCAATGCGCATCACGATCTTTGGCATTTAAGCCTGCCAAACGATCGTAGGGGACAGCAATGGGCAGAGCAAATAGACGATTAGACATTCAGCACTGTGAACGACGACGCCCCCACCAGTGTAGTGGGCAATTGCAGCAGCTTGCCTGATCTAACAATAGCTAACGCAGGTCTGATAAATAGCATCACGGGGCGACCTATGCTATCGCTTGCATTAGAACACTTGCCCATTATCGTCTCGATTAAGAGACCTGCCGACTTCGTTTTCGTGAATCACCGATCCTATTTTAACTTTAAAAACTCTAATTGGGCCGGCTTCACGGAATTCACTGAAGACACCTTCGCCGCTCTTCACATCCCTACCGATGTGCGCGCAGGTGAACGCGCATTCCGCAAGGTGCGCACAGTTGCTGCGACTCGCTTCAATCCTGCTGGAAAGTTCAAGGACATTTGCCCTCATTTCACAGCCGAGGCAGCTAGATTGGCAAACGAGCGTGACCATCTACGCTAGGTCGATCCCGGGGATCCCCGCATAAGGGATCTAAATTTGGAGATCCGACAACTGGTAGATCAACGCAAGCGGAATAAATTGGTTGAGAACTTGAAGACCTGTAACCTCACCTCTGGGGTGAGTAAGCTCTGGTCCACCGTTAGGTCCCTGCCAAGCCCGACGAAGCACAACGACAAGGTGGCTATTACCTTCAACGGTTGCACTTCGTCGGACCCGAAGAGATGCTCGAGCTACTTTAGCCGACTTTTTATACTGCATCCTCCGGCCGACAGAACCAAGAGCCGTGCTACCAGAAGGCTGCACAAACTAACGAACGACAGTGCGCCACTTGCTTTAGCCCTGACGGACTAAACATGCTGATGCTGAAAAACCTGGGTCCACTGGGAGTAGGATTTCTCACAAGGGTTTTCAATCTGTCCTTGGCCACTCTCATCATCCTGACAAGTGGAAAGCAGGGAGAGTGGTCCCACTACTGAAACCTTGGGAACCCGCCAACCAAGGGGAATCTTATCGTCCGATAACTCTCCTTTCCCCAGTAGTGAAGACACTTGAAGCCCTCCTATCCCCACTCTTCACGAAACACCTGGCCCCAGCCCCACATCAGCACGGTTTCCGACGAGTGCATAGCACCACCACTGCACTCACCGCCATAAACGCCCAGATAAATCGCGGGCTTAATAAAAACCAACCCTGAGAAAGGACTGTCATAGTCGCGTTGGACCTGAAGAAGGCTTTCGATACATTCATTCCACGCTACCTGAGCGGTCGTCACTCGTCAGTGATTTTTCGAGATCAAACATCAAAGCAGAGGAAGATTAAACAAGGTGTTCCGCAGGGTGGTGTCTTTTCTCCCTTGCTGTTCATTTTCTACATCTCGAAGCTCCCGCAACCACAACTCTCCCTGGTCTCATACGCTGACGACTGCACGATAATGGCGTCGGGCAATGACATCAATGGCCTGTGTTCCAAAGTGAACAACTACCTCACCGATCTTTCGCGCTTTTTCACTGCGAGGAATCTCCAACGTTACCCCGATAAATCCACGGTAACCCTCTGTTTATCACCTGGACAAAGAAGGTCAAACTGTCCGTCAAGGTAAAAGTCGATGACACACCAATTCCGACGGTAAACAATCCCAAAATTTTGGGTGTAACCTTCGAGAGTTTGCTCTCCTTCTCAGCGCACACAACCACAATTCGTATTAAAGTTCAAAATCGCAACAAGGTCCTCAAATCGTAGTTTTCACTCTTGCAGACACCTGCTTGAGCCAGAGCCGCCTCCTAGGCACGTCAGGAGACACCTTTTAAACTACGCCGACGAGATACAGGACAAAACTGACAGAAATCTACTTGAAAAGACAGTGTTTAGACAGTCAATAAACGACATTCACCGAGAGACCGTCATCACCTTTTTAAGCTCCCGTCCAGTGAAATCGGAGTCCAACCACCACCTATTGCAGATGAAAAGTTCCAGCTTCCCCGTGAGACTCGCGTAACAATGGCACAATTACGTTCTGGATACTGTAGCAGGTTATACCCCTACTTATCCAGAATTGACCTCGACATACTAAACATATGTCTGACATGTGAAGGTACCCCGCACGACACTAACTACCTTTTCACATTTTTTTTTTCCATTTTTCTTTATTTATTGAATCTTTCTTTTATAAGAAACTAACAATAAGTTTACAAATCTTATATTATATACTAGAGTAATATGTTTCCTTGCCAGTGCTAAGAAACGAATTATTTGCTCAAATGAACATATATTTACATATATGATTAAATCGGTTGTGAATTTCCAATTCTTCATAGTTGGGAGCTGAAAAGGACGGGTTTCCAGTCTCCGATTCTTTGTAGCTGGGAGCCGGAAAGGCCTAGTTTCCAGTCTCCCTTAGAGCTTCCGTTGTCTCTCATGTCGATTGTGAAAATGATGTTGTTTTTTTGTTTTTGTTTCGAATGTGATAGATGTGGTAGGAGGAAGTTGTGGACGGACTCTCGCGTGAGATGAGATCATTAAGATACTGCAGACTTGAAGATGTCTCTTTTTTTCAATCTTGTGTGACCTTCATCTAAAAGTAGATTTCGCGCTAGTTTATTGGGATGGTCTTCTAGCTTTTGTAGGTATTTTTTGCTCAACCGTACTATTTCATCGGCTACACGAGGTATGCAAATATCTCTGTGAATGTTAGCGTTCTTTATATACCATGGCGCTCCCATGATTATCCGCAAGGCTTTAGATTGCACTCTCTGAAGTTTTTCGATATTTGAGGGCGTAGCCGTTCCCCACATTTCTATAGCATATGTCCATATTGGTTTTAGCATGGCTTTATATAGTAGCACTTTGTACTCTAGAGGTAATGCTGATTTCGAATTAAGCATCCAATATAGGCTTTTCATTTTAAGCTTGATATTCGACACTTTCTTTTCAATATGATTCCGCCATGTGAGTCTTCTATCTAAGTGAATTCCAAGATATTTTATTTCGTTTTGCTGTGGTATATTCTGACCATTTATTGTAACTGCAGGGCAAGTTTCTTTTCTTAGAGTAAAAGTAATATGCACGCACTTGGTTTCATTAACCTTTATTCTCCAGTTTTTAAGCCATACTTCTGTTTCAAGTATATGCCTTTGTAATATAGACGTTGCTACTTTTGGGTCTGTGTGAGTGCAAAGTATTGCAGTATCATCGGCAAATGTTGATGTCATTGTTTGGCTCGTCGTTGGCATATCAGATGTGTATAATACATATAAAATAGGGCCCAGAACGCTGCCTTGTGGAACTCCAGCGTCTATTCTACAAAGCCGAGAGAAAAAAATCTTTTTGCTTTACAACAAATTCTCTATTAGTGATATAGTTTTGCAGCAAGAGGTGTACATTCGTAGGCAGTAAACTAGTAATTTTGTGAATTAGGCCACGGTGCCATACCTTATCGAATGCTTGTGCTACGTCTAAGAACAGTGCAGTGCAGTACTGATTTTTCTCAAAGGTCTTTCGTATAAATGACACAATGCGATGAACTTGCTCAGTTGTACTATGTTTTGCTCTAAATCCAAATTGGTGTTGAGGAATAATATTGTTATCTTGAATAAAGGGCATTATTTTCTGCAAGAGCAACTTTTCAAATAGCTTTGAAAGTATGGACAATAGACTAATTGGCCGATATGAGGATGCTTGGCTTAAGTCTTTCCCAGGTTTACCAATCATAATGATTTGAGATAATTTCCAAGCTTTTGGGTAGTAGGCAGTACGAGAGATGGCGTTAAATATGTGCCTGATATGAAGAACGGCAATATTGGGAAGCTCTTTTAGCATTTTTGGGGTGATTTTGTCGTAACCTGGTGCTTTTTTAGGTTTAAGTTGATTAATAACTGAGACTATGTTATTTTTTTTTAACTTTATTGGCTTTTTTGGTGGTTGCAATATGTCTAGTGGTAAGCAAGTAGTTGCAGAAGACTGATTGGGAGTGAAGACAGATTGCAGATGTTCAGCAAATACACACCCTTTTTCAGAATCCGTACGTGCCCAATTACCATTTCCTAGCCGAATTGGTGATTCGTACTGTATGGGCCGATTTATATTTTTTGTGGCTTTCCACAATGCGTAATCTGTTTGGTCCGTCGGAGTAAGATTAGAAAGGAAATCATGAAGATGCCTCTCCTTTTCTTTTTTAAGGGCGCAACGCAACTTAACTGTGTGTTCATACAATAGTTTCTTGTATTTTGGAGAACGATATTGTTGCCAAGACCTTCTCAGCTCTCGTTTCTTTTTAACTAAATCTTCTACAGTCTCATCAATGTTTCGCTCAGAGTTAACACGACTTTTATTATTTGTGGTCACTGCTGCCCTAGTAGCTCCATGCATTAGTTCAGTCAATGTATATATCTGCCTATCGATATCAATATCATTCTTTAAAGGAACATTGGTTTTTATATGAGTGCTAATGTATTTCTTATATTTAAGCCAGTTTATGAGATTGGGATGGGGGAGCTGATTACCCGCTGTTCTGGTGCAAAGACTACCTTCCATGGTTATAATAGACGGAGAATGGTCGGAGGACAATTCCAGGGATGAGAACGCTGTTACAATCTTGCGATCAATACCCTTTATAATACCAAAGTCAATCAGGTCAGGCATCTTCTGGCGGTCAGATGGCCAATATGTTGGCTGTCCTATAGATACAACATCAAGTTTTGATCTTAGTATACAACTAAAAAGTTGTCTCCCTCTAGGTGTGACCAGCCTAGAGCCCCAATAGTGGTGCTTGGCATTGAAGTCCCCTGCAGCCATAAACTTTGGCCCAAGTTTGGCAAAAAAATCTTTGAACTGTTGTTCGGTTATAATTTGAGAAGGAGGGCAGTACACAGCTGCGATAGCCATTGTACTGGAAAATTCTTGCAGTTGAATAATAGTGGACTGAAGGTATTCTTCATTAAATTCCTCAAGTACACTGTGCTTTAGACGTTTTTTTATTAATATCGCTGTGCCACCACGAGCCATGTTTCTAGGATGTTTTGTATCATAGAAAAGATATTCCGGAATTCTAAAATAATTTTTATCTGTAAGATGAGTTTCAGATATAAGCATAATGTCAATGTTATTTGATAATAGAAAATTATAGACTTCGAGCTTGTGCTTGGTGAGACCGTTTGCGTTCCAATGACAAATTTTGATTCTGTACATTTTGGTTTATTTAAAAGGGTTTGCATTAAAATGGTTTGATTTCTAATCAGATCCTGTATCATGCTTTGCATTCCAACCATAAATTGATTAAGAGTTTGCACGAGTGTTTGAAGCATAGATTCTATACTGCAATTATTAATGTTATTTGCTTCCACATTTGGGTTGGTTTTTAGGACGTTTGCATATGATTGGGATTGTGGTTGTGCTATTGGTTGGCGACTAAAAGAATTTAAATTTGGTACTGTTGTAGGTGGGACAGGTTTTCTATTTGGCAGCAATTCTTTTTGTTTTATTGATAAAAATACAGGACAGCCCCGATAATTAGCAGTGTGGTTTTCTCCACAATTGCTACATTTTTTAGCACTTGCATCTTGTTTTGGTTTGCTACACGTAGATGCGGAGTGTAAGTCACCGCATATCACACACACGCTTGGTAAATTACAGTAGCTACGAGTGTGGCCAAATTCCTGGCAGTTTGTACATTGTACGGGACTCTTACGTTTTAGTGGTTCTTCTATTGAAATTTTACGATGTATTAGATAACGCAGGTTGTAAATAGGATGCACTTCGCCTTTTTTTAATAATTTTGCTGATGGCTCAAGTTCTATACGAAACATTGGTTGCGGAACTTTGTTCCGGTTTTTTATATTAAATATGGACTTTATTTCGAATCCCGCTTCTTCCAGTGCTCCCTTTATTTCGGACTGATCTACATTATGCTGAACTCCTTTTAAAATTACTATAAGGCCCTTACTGCTTTTAAGCTGATACGTGTAGTACTCTTTCTTAAGCAAATCGAAATTATTTACTAACTTTCTAAAATTTTCTTCCTCGTAGATTTGAATTTTGGTCTCATGTATGTTGCCTTTCATAACAGAAACAACATGAAAATTGTTTGCACCCAATAACTTCGCTAAATTGTTTACAAGATTGTTCGAATTTTTTTCTCTTAAGTATATTGGGGGCGGTTTAGACTTACTGCCTGTACTTTTACTCTTGGTTATTTCATCACTGTTGTCTAGTATAGCAAATCTATTCTGGCACAGGGAGCCGTCTTCACAATTTTTTTTTATTTTTTCTCTTTGTTTATCAACTGTTTGCTTTTGCGGACTTAGTTTACGCTTTGGCTGAATGTTCATGTAGCGGTCTCACCCAGTCTGTATGACCGACTGTTTAATTTTACTCTGGTTTGGGCAGTTACTGATTAGAGCTTAAGTAGAGCTTTCGTGAGAGAGCTTTTCTTCTTGAGCTGTGGCTGTAGATCTGTTCACAGAAAAGCTTTGCTTCGACCACGGATTTGCTGATTCTGTAGAGTCTGTAGAGAGTGTACTCACAATTCGATCAGAAGTTTTTCCGTTGGTTTGCGAAATGCCTTCTGACTGCATTTGCGAAACAGAGACAATTTCGTTTACGCCAAAACTTCTTGTAAGCGGGGAGATTGTACGCCCGTTTTTGTTCCCGTTGATGAAAGCTGCTGCATCGCCGTTCTCATCAATGCTGGCTGAGCGAACGCGCACTGACGGCGGAGAACGTCGGACACTCATCTGTTTGCACTTTTGGTTTTTTGGTGTTTTATTTTCGTTGATTTGGTTATTATTTAATTTATTTTGTTAATCCCGGAGTAAACCAATTTCACTTAGGCGAAACACGACCGGTTTAATTAGGGATCTTGGTTTTAAATACTTTATATATGCGGTTGTAAGCGATTTTTTAGAGAGCGTTTTAAAAACACGTCCGTTCTGTACAACGTAGTAGTCAGTTTTCACATGCCCTCTAAAATCTACTCATCTAACACCCCTCTCCCTCTGGACCCAACCCGTCGAAGCAGCATGTTTCCTGGGCCTACATTTAGATGAGCCAGACGGGGCTTATATTACTGTTAACAAACAAACAAACGGAATTCGGAAATGCCTGCATCCTCGACCCAATCCAAGGCAGATAAACCTTTACCTGAAAAGGCAAAGGCTAAGGGACCTCAAACGTCGTATGAAACTCTTCCGTCAACCTCTGGCAAATCATTCGCGAAAATGGCAGAAAAGGCAATGACGGTGGAGACACATACATACCGACAAACGAGACGGTCTACTGTCCAAAGGGCAAGAAGACTATCTTGACAGCTATCTTTGGAAAGCTAGCGGTGAGTCGAAATAAGCGCCGATCTTCGAGGGTAAGAGCGTGGTGGACGGCATCGTAAATACGCACTGCTCCAATGCTTTTTCCCGAAAATGGTAGCAAAAATTTCAGGCTGCGAAAACAGAAAGTTCATTCTTGTAGAGAGTAGCAAAGACAGGCTGGTACGAGCGAGTGTCTGGATTCCGGGTCCTTCCTGTAGTTCAGCAGAACTCCTTGACACATCTCTCTGGAGAATATACTTGTGCACCAGGCAGAAATCCGCTACCACTTCGGAAGCGGGTTTCCACCTGGCACTGGAATGCTCAATGCTGTGGTACTTCGTCGTAGATTCTCTACTAGCGGAGATGTAGGAACTCGGTTTTCATGTCCAAGCATATGCGGACGATGTCTGTGCGCTAACATCGGATAAACCCCTAAGGAGGCTTTGCACGAAAGTGCGGAGGATTCTAGACAAAATCGATGACTGGTGCACGAGACAAGGTCTTTCTGTTAAGCCGAACAAAGCAACAATAGTCTTGTTTACGAGAAAACGGAAATTGGATGGACTCAGTCTTCCAACACTTAAAGGTGTGACACTTGGTCTTTCCGATGAAGTTAAAGGCGGCCGCCGTAGCCGAGTGGTTGGTTCGAATCTCGCTGAAACACCAAAATTAGGAAAAACAACATTTCTAATAGCGGTCGCCCCTCGACAGGCTCCTCATAAAAATATCTGCCGTTCGGAGTCGGTTTGAAAGTGTAGGTCCCTCCATTTGAGGAACAATATCAAGACGCACACCACAAACAAAAAAAAATAGGAGGAGGAGCTCGGCCAAACACCCAAAAAGGGTGTACGCGACAATTATATATATATTATCTTCGATAAGAAGCTGACTTGCGAGACACACGCTTCACTGAAGGCGAATCGCGCATTGAGGATTTTTCAGCAATGCCGTAGAGCCTTTGGTAAAACCTGGGGTCTGAAACCTACTGTGGTGCTATGGATATACACAGCACTTATCAGACCAATCATCACAAACGTTACATCACGTTAAGTTGCTATCTGAGCAGTATCAACTGTTTTTGGCACCTAAAGACTACCTGATACCCACAGTTTCATTTGGAAGGAAATTTGTTGTCAGATTTCCATTGCGTGAGCAATGGAGCAATCCAGAATGCATGCAGGAAGGTTTGACGGATATTTTCTTTACCGATGGGTCCAAGAATGAAATCACTATGCTATGGGGGAAATGGCAACTGTTTTACAAACAGAAGTTTTTGCCATACTGAAAGTAGCCGAATGGATAATCGAGAGAAGATGGAGCGGGAAACAGATTGGAGTTTTCAGTGAAAGCAGGCTGAAGGCCCTGGAGAACGCGAAGCAAACCTCAAACATTGTTCAAGAATGTAAGAAGAGGCTTAATTCTGTGGATCAGTGGTTCCCCCACAAGGGCCAGAGCCAATAATCGGAATCAGTTTCGCAGGAATCATGAATTGGATCAGTGATTATGTCGGCAATCTACATAAAGAACGATGGTCCGGTCTAGAACGCTGCAGAACTGCAAAGTGTTTTGTGACAAGTCCGAACAGAAAACTGTCAAACTTTCGACTAAAACTTAGAAGGAAAGACGTTCGGTTGATGGTCGGTATCATTACAGGACACAACCCATGGGGTCAGCATATGACCACCATTGGGATCATTGAGGACCCAGTGTGCCTGGCATGCTTGACGGACGCAGATAGCACTCAGCAATTTCTCTGTGCGTGTCCTGCCTTTGCTAGAGCACGGCTACGAGTTTTGGGTTCCGAAAGAAACAGCCGTGTCAGGCATTCATAAGAGGTATACGAGATTAGGGCACGAAACGGCCAGCACACTCGACACCGAAGGGGACGTTCGCTGAGAAGGTATCGTTTGCCAGTGGACAAAGTCAGTCAGGTTGAAGAGCCTACCTCCATGAAGGAAACCACGAGGAAAGTACTAAGGGAGTCCTTTCCTCAATACATACAAAGGAGCTGGGATATGAAGTGTTAGAACTGCGGTAAGACCGGACATATGACCCGCAATTTCAGTTTACTATGCAGCCAGGCGAAGACGAACTCAGGTAGAAGAAAGGGAGGCGCTGAGCCTGACAATGGCACTGCCGATACACAGCAGGCGTTAAACATCGGTGAGAACTATCCCACAACTAAATGCCACTTAAATTCTCCAAGTTCCACGTCTACTTACACTAGCAAAGTGCCAAAAAGCAAATCAGATAATTTCGGATATGCAGTTAACTGAAGTTATTGCAATTAAGCTCTTGCAGCAGTTGTGCTCGTTAAGAAAACAGATGGAAGCATCCGAATTTGTGTGGATTATAGAAAGCTGAATGAAGTCGCAAAAAAGGGCAGGTACCCGTTACCACGAATAGACGACACTGTAGCCTCTTTTTTCGGCGCGAAATGCTTTTCCACGTTTGATTTAAAAAGTGCTTACTGGCAGGTAGGAATTGACGATTGCGATTGTGAGAAGACTGCCTGCAGCATAGGATATGGGTTGTAGCAGAGGCAGTTTTCCGTAATGCCTTTTGGATTATGTTACGCACAATGAACTTTTGAACGCCTCATGGAGCATGTGCTAAGGAGAGTAGAATGGAAAAAATTTTAACGACCACCCTTCAGCGCATCGCCTCCGTGGGATTACGATTGAATCCGAAAAAGTGTGTTCAAGACATAAGTCATATATCTTGGACATAAGGTGACAATCGAGGGATATAAGGCGACAAGACGGACGAGGAGAAAATAAAAGCAGTAAAAGATTGGCACGACAAAGAAATAAGCGCGAAGTGCGAAAGAAAAAGTGATCGCATACTATAGCAGAGTCCTCGGAAGGCAAGATGAATTGTTACGTGATCAGACGCGTAAAACATTTCCACAAATATTTGTACGGCCAACGGTAAGTTAAGTTAAGTTAAGTTAAGTTAAAAAGAGACCACGTAGCATTGAGATAGTTACTCCAGTTCAAGTACCTGAAATTACAAATTGCTCGATGGATCGATAGGCTGCAAAATTACGCTCGAAGTCGTAAGAATCGAAAAGGGGAACAACGCTGCAGAGGACTAAGCAGCGGTTTTACTTGGTAAGTTGCAGAGAATCAGTACGAATGGTTTCGATATTGCGCAGAGTATATGGCAGCGAAAGGTCCAAAGGAAAGAAGTCGTGCAAGATTACAGCAATACAACGCAATGATGCCACTTTCGACAGTATGCCCAGCTCTGCCAGCCGACATGGTGTAGACCGGGTACTGGATTCGTTCAATGCTAGCCCAAAGAATCGTCACGGTGCGGGCGGAGTAGGATCTGCTGGTGTCGTCCGGGATTAATAGAGTCTACCCCCAAGGTGGTGTGCTGTCTCCAATGGTCTGTGGCATGGTGATCGATCTTCTACTCACCACCTTAAATGGTGCTGGAGTCTACGCGCAAGCATATCGGACGACGTTGCCTATAGAAAAGTACAGAAAACTCTGGATATGATTGACACTTGGTGCCGTGCAAATGGGGTATTGGCAAACCCTACCAAAACCGGTATTGTCCTCTTTACCAGAAGGAGGATACTTGATGGACTCGTTCTGCCTAAGCTAAAAGGAGTCACAATCCAGCTATCCAAAGAAATCAAATATCTTGGAGTAATCCTTGATGATAAACTTCTTTGGAAGTCTCACGTTGAAATAAAGACATCCAAAGCACTGACAGCCTTCTGGCAGTGCAAAGGTGTCTTTGGGAAAACAAGAGTCAAGACCACCTTATTGCGACTACAACGCACTGTGGCCATCTGTTGCACCGGAGCTTTTCCGACTACTTCAGGCCCGGCATTAGATGCTCTGGTTGGTTTGCCACCACTTGATGCTGGCCTTGAAGGTCATCTGCAGGCTGAAACACAAGGGGAACTGGTACGGCTCCTGTCTGGCATTGAAAAACAGAGAAGGCATGGACTTCGATCCAGCGATTCTCTCCATGCCCCTTGACTCCATGCCATCAATAGTCGTACTTGAAAAGAGATACAGTGTATGTAGTACTGCCAGAGGCTCAGTCGTGGTCAAGCTCTGAAAATGAGGCGGCAAACACTGTTTTCGCATTTTCACGGATGGCTCCAGGACCGAGCTTGGCTCCGGCTCTGGGTCTATATGGAATCCAGCGGGACAAAACTGCACTTTGAAGCGATGAACTTTGTTATGGAAAACCGATGGAGAGGCAGATCTATATGTGTCTGCAGCGACAGCCAAGCCGCGTTAATGGTCTTAGGCAACCCCCCAACCACATCAGAGGTAGGAGTCCTGTAAATGTAGGCTGAGCTATGTCGGTAGACATAAGAGCCTGATGGGTCCCGGGACACCGGGGCATCGTGGGAAATGAGATCTCTGACTCCTTAGCTAAGATGGGCTCTGAGGTCAACTTCTTTGGCCCAGAGCCCGTTTTACCACTTCCTTCTGCGGCCATCAACGCCACGGTTAGCAAATGGGTTACTACAGCCCACAAACGAGCTTGGCAGGCTGAGAGAGGCTACAGATGGACGACCGACTGTCGCAAGCCCCTCTGTCATTAAGCAGAAGGGAGTGCATACAGTTGCTTGGACTGATGACGGGCCACTTTCTGTGGGCGAAGCACATGGAAAGGTTGGGCATTTCAGTCCCAGCTTGTGAAGAGTAGGAAGAGACGGCGGACCACATCCTGTGCGTCTGCCCCGCCTTCGCTCGAATCAGGTTTGAGGTCTTTGGCACTGATGTGTTAAGAAACGACGGTCCTTGGCACTACAAGATCTACTCAGATTTCTTCGGAGATCGGGTAGATTTAAAGAAAATTAAAAGGGAAGTCAAGTGTAGTACAATGGACTTAATTCATGTCTGAGTGCTAATTGTTCCGACACACAAAAAAAAAAAAAACAAAAAAAAAACAAGCTCACCATTTGAGCCTGGGACGTTGTAAGCCCGTTTCAAACAATTTATTATGGACTACTTCAGTAAGTGGCCAGAAGTGTACGCTCTACCAAACCATGCTCCCAAAACTATTGCTAGGGAAAAAGAAAAGGGATTTCTCCAAAACTTGGAAGGTCCATACGGGGTGATTATAAGATTGAATGATGTGGTGCATCGTATACAGCACTGTAAAAATGGACAGAGAAAAGTCAAATCAGTGCATCTGGAAAGATTGGCTTCATTGGGATCGAAGGATTTGGTGTCTAATCAAGACGATAAGACTTAAGCGAAGGCAGTGTAGCGAACCGACTGGCAACAATAGCGAAGTCAAATCAGTGCATCTGGAAAGATTGGTTTCATTGGGATCGAAGGATTTGGTGTCTAATCAAGACGATAAAGCTTAAGCGAGGGCAGTGTAGCGAACCGACTGGCAACAATAGCGAACGAGACGTCAAAATAAAACCATGAATTGGCCTTGATGGCGACAGCAGATAGAGAGACAGAGCATACTTTTTGGGTCTACCGTTGGATGAGTTAGACGAAGACGACAGGTGACTACGTCGCACCAACAGGGCTAAGTAAACTTCTACAACAACAGAACTCGCCAGAAGATGCGAGCTGCCAGATCTAAAAATTACGATAGTTGTTAAGCACATATATGTATATAAGCAGAGGTGCATGCGCATAGGGTATTCAGTTGGAAATTGAACTTGTAAACAAATAAACGAAAAGTTATAGCATTATTCAGTCTTAAGGTGAACGTGTACATGTAAAGTAAAATGGTGGAAATAAAGTAAAGCAAGTGTGTTGCCAGTAACGTAAGAAATTCATATCAATATTATTAATAAAATGAATATAAAGTAAGAAGTAAATTGGTTGAAGATATGTGATGTAACGGTTTTAAAAAGCAAACCATATACAAATTTAATTTACTGAGAATGGAGATTTTGAATCACTAAATTTATTACCCTCACGTGGAAGATTCTTAATTATTAATTTCTTAACATATATCCCTCCAATATATTTTGACTACTTTTAAAAGCTTGATCATAATGAAAAAAATAACATATATCACTACATATTATAAAACAAAGTCGCTTTTTCCGTCCCTATGTCCCCTTGAATGTTTAAATCTTTAAAACTACGCAACCGATTTTGATGCGGTTTTTTTTAAAGATAGATTGATTGATGAGGAAGGTTTATATCAATATAATGTGAAGAAATATATAAAGGGGGCGTGGCAATCGGTCAAAATGTGACAGAAAAACATAAATTTTTTGTTTTCACGGCCATAAATCATAAACGAATCAACCAAATAAAATGAAACTTTGTTGAAGTTTAACTTTGATATATTTACTTTCGTCCTGCATCAAAAAAAATAATTGACTTATTTGTTTTTTAACCAAAATTATTTAAACAAAAGCAGCTCTTTTTCCAAAAAAAGCTGTTTGTGTGTTTGTTCGCTGTCAACCGAATGAAGCAACAGGCGTTAAGCGATAATCTCACCACACCTCATTAATGTTGAATTACATCGTATGGTGACGTATGTATGTATGTATTTACGAATCGCTCGATTGTGATTCATCCCAACAACAGCGAATGCTTTTATCTGAGAATGTTACTTCATATTGTAAAAGGCCCGACATCACCTAAGCACTTTACAAGGTGTTGTTTACAATACTTATCAAGCAGCATGCAAAGCTATGGGGCTCTTGGAAGACGATTCTCACTGGGAAAATACATTATCAGAAGCAGCTGTTTGTAGTTCAGCTACATTATTAAGATATTTATTTGCCGTCATAGTAGTGTTTTGTCAAGTAACTGATTATGTTAGTCTATGGAATAAATTTCAAGAAAATATGGCCAGTGATATTCTGATTCGGCGACGGCAAGAGTTAAACTCTGTTGATGTACAATATGACCAAAACATATTTCACGAAGAATTATTTGAATTAAACAAAATAGTGCAATTACTTTCGGGTAAAACGATCAACGATTTTGGGCTGCCGATGCCAGCTTATACTACTAACTCTGATTTAACTAACAGTGTCGAATACACAAGAGAAACATCATACGATCAAACGAGACTTTTACAAAATATAGCTCAAGATGAGCCACGATTAAATATCGATCAGAAAAAAAGTATTCACTGCATTACTATCAACAATTGATAACAATGAAGGGAAATTATTTTTCCTTGATGCCCCAGGAGGCACAGGAAAAACATTTTTAATCAATCTGCTTTTAAAAAAAGTGAGATCTACCGGAAAAATTGCGTTAGCTGTTGCGTCATCCGGCATTGCCGCTACTCTTTTGGAAGGAGGCCGAACCGCACACTCTACATTCAAGCTACCGCTGAAAATCGCCACCGATGATGATAACAGCGTCTGTAGTGTTTCTAAACAGAGCAATACAGGAAAATTGATGCGTGACTGCTCATTAATAGTCTGGGACGAAGCTACCATGTCAAACAAGACGTCTGTGGAAGCACTGGATAGGACAATGCGCGATTTGCGCAACAAAAATTCACCTATGGGTGGATGTACAATTCTGTTCTCAGGAGATTTCCGTCAAATCCTACCAGTTGTGACTCGAGGAATACGTGCTGACGAAATAAATGCTTCGCTAAAAAGATCCCACCTTTGGTCGCATGTCAATAAATTAGAGCTTACAACTAATATGAGGGATTCGTCATCTTCACGTGAGAACAGGCTATTTCCAGAGAAGCTGCTAAAAGTTGGCAATGGAGAATTAACACAAAGTGAGGGAAGGATTAACCTAGGAAACCTTTGTGTTTTGATAGACAACATCCAAGAGTTAGTCAACAATGTCTATCCTGACATTGATAACATAAGTTATAAGACAATATCTTGGTTTAAAGAAAGAGCTATTCTGTCACCAACTAACGAACAAGTAGATAAAGTAAATAACTTGATTATTTCACAGATTGATGCGCCGACGAAAATATACTACTCGGTCGATACTGTTCTCGATTTGGAAGAAGCTGTTCATTTTCCTACATAATTTCTAAATTCTTTGAACCCGTCTGGACTCCCTCCTCACAAAATGGAGCTGAAAATAGGTTGTCCTGTTATTTTATTAAGAAACCTAAATCCACCTAAACTTTGCAATGGCACGCGTTTGCTGGTAAAATCACTGAAAACTTTCATAATAGAGTGCACAATACTCACAGAATGTGGTACCGGAGAAGAAGTATTGATTCCCCGAATCCCTCTGATACCATCGGATCTACCATTCCAATTAAGACGCTTACAATTTCCGGTAAAGGCATCTTTTGCAATGACCATTAATAAATCTCAGGGTCAAACTTTCAACGTTGCAGGCTTAGATTTGAGCGTTGACTGTTTTTCACATGGCCAACTGTATGTCGCTCTTTCAAGAGTAACCTCTAGAGAAAACATGTTTGTATTGTCTAATGACAAGAAAGCTATGAACGTTGTATATAAAGTCATTCTGTAATATATTAATTGTTGTAAAAATGAAATAAATACATATGTAAAAATGCAAAAAGTAAATATGTAAAAGTGTAGGGTATGAATTTAGATATTCCAAAGATAGCAGGAAATCTTCATGCTGTAATGAAAGGGGAATTGTGTTACTCCAACTTTAACGCGTGCGGGCTACGGGCAGTAATGAATAAGCCAAAACTACTGGATCGATTTTACTAATTTTTTCAGTGAGTGACATAGGGTATATATTTTATACCCGCGCAAAGCCGGGCGGGTTGCTAGTTAATAAATAATTTTGGTTGAGTGGTAAATGTTGAGTTAAAGCCTCGTTTTTATTGTATTGTATTTAATAAAAATTTCATTAAAAAAATTGGTTTGGTTAGATTATTACTTTTTGCTGATTTTGAAACTGGTGTAAGTCCCTTTGAAGTCATTAAAAGTATCCATTTTTATTTATTAAAAAATTATTACACTATAAATTTAAACCAATTTAATCTTAAAAAAAAGAGGTTATCTGTAAAGTCGGTTTACTGACGATAGTTTAACGTGACAACGTCATAAGAAAATATTGATGGAATGGTTGCAATTTTCAAAACAAAATTTTAATTTTATTTGTTTGATAGATATTTTGTGTGGATATAGAGAAGGAGGTAAATGGAATTGCAATGGAATAGGTCAAGTTACATTTACACAAACGTGAAAAATGACGAAACATTTATCAAATTCATGAATGATATCTTCAATTTCGATTGTGCATCAGACGTTAATAAGTCAACAACACTAAGAGGCACCATCATCGATTTGCCTTTTTCAAGACACTTTATACTCGAAACACTCCCTTTCATTTCCTACATTTTCTATCATCGTCCTATTCTCAACAGAGAAATGGTTCATTACCATGCACACAGCAAGAAGGCATATGCAAATACAAGTATGTGAATATATATACAAATGCGCATATACATACATATATATGCTCACTCAAGTAGGACAGAGCCAGATGTCGAACGTTGCCGAACGCGGGGACCGATTGTGCTCTTTGTCGTTCGTTCCGCGCGCTCGCTTGCAGTTCAAGCACATTAGCTTACATTTGCTTGCGTACGGAATAGATTCGTATATTTGATATGTCCATATGATTTTTATGCATCTTTACATATAGATTTATTCTTTTTGAAAATTGCGCGAAATTGTATATATGTATTATTAACAAACTTGGTTTTATTTTAAATTCTTCAAGTAAATCAAATTAATAATAATCAATAAGAAGGCATATGCAAATACAAATACGTGAATTTATATATGTACATATGTGAGTGACATATATACTTTATATATGTCGACTACATACATGACTCCACTCCCGAAAGTCTCTCACATTTCGTTTCTTATACTCAGAGATAGGAGCCCGAAGTGTGGGTGATGAAGTAAGAAAAATATTATTAAGTTATTAGTATTGATTAAGCAGTAAAGGTGAAATAAAGGGAATATCTAAACCAAAACTTTTGTTTAAATCTTTCTGGCGCAGTCGGTAGGATCTGTGAAAAAGATCCTAATAAAAAACGAATCTACGTAAATACATATTCCTTGCGAAGAAGTGTAAATTATTATTTTTATTTTTAAATATCCGTTCTGAAGAAAAAAAAAAAACAATAAAAATAGAAATGAGTTTGTTCAATAAAATGTTTAAGAATCAAAACAAAATATTGAAAATTGAAAAGCTACAACGAAAAACGAATGAAAAAGGTAGATACATGGTGCACACATATAATGTTTAAAAATTGAAATAATAAAACAAACCAAAAAAAAAAACACTTAATTAGGAAAACTTACGATCGCATCGGAATCGGCCTTCATTTAACCTTCAATGCACATTTGCTTTGGATAATAGGGTTTGGTGTGACTTTGAATTGACCTTTCGCGCATTTCTCCACTTCAACAAATAGTGACGAGAAAAGTTCCGATTCTGAATGGATGCTTAGAAGAGCGACGTATGTAAAAGTAAAAAGTGAAATTCGAGAGTAACTTCATCAATAAGCAATTAGTTAGAAAGAGAAGTAAGTAGTGATACATTGATAACAAAAGTGACAAAAAACAAAAAAACAAAAAAAAAAAAAAAACAACAACATTTGTTACTTGAGTTTACTTTTGGTTGGTGTAACTTCCGTTGACTTCGGGTGACTTTCAATTGATCTTGGCCGCAGTTACTAAAATAAACAATTTTGTACAACTAAGAGCGTAAGAAACGAAAATGCGTGTTGTGCCGAATGCAATGCTTAGTAACAACAAAATCATTGTTTAGCTTTCACTCTCAGTAGATTTACATTTGCACTTTGGTGTTGTTACATTTAATATAGTGAGAAAGTAAAAACTACAAACTGCTAACTACAAAAAAAAAAATAAAATAAAAAAATAAAAAATATATTATATATACATATAAAATAAATAAATGGACTTAAATGAAGAGTTAGAAAACTTGAACGAGTATTTAAGAACATTAAATATTAGCGCTGAAACAAAAACAAACATGGCTGAGGAACAAAAACAAAGAGAACTAGTTATGCAAAATATTAAGTTAATTCAGCCTTTTGATGGTGATGCAAACTATTTAGCACTATATATCGACAGCATTGATTCCATATTGCCTGAGGTTGTACCAACGCAACCAGCAGAGCGAGCTTTTTATTTCAATTGCATTTTATGTACTTTACGAGGGGCAGCGTTGGACGTCGAAGAAGGGAGCAGCCGTCAAATTGGACAATCCTAAGAGAACTTTTGGTTGATGAGTTCGGGGAACATACCCCAATTCCGACTCTTATATTGCAAGTTAGTAATATAAAATTAAGAAGTAATGTTCGTATTCTATGTGAAGAAATAAATTATGAAATTTGTAGAATTAAAGATTGCATTAAATTAAAACCTGTAAGTAGCTCTACTAAAACATTTTTGATAAATGAATTAGAACAACTAAGTTTGAAAACCCTCAAAAGAGAATTGCCTAATCATTTAACAGCATTAATTAATGCTAATCTAGCAACTAGTGTAAAATCTGCAATTAAAATTTTAAAAGAGAATGATGCATTTGATTATGAATATAAACGGGATGTAAGAAACAGTTCAAGGGCTCCCCATTACTCTAATAATAATAGATTTCAAAAATGTGGATTTGTGAACTCTACTTTAACCGATAGAAATAATCACTATCAAACATTAAATAATAACAACTTTCATACAAGAGGAGTCCCATCAGATAATACTAATTTAAGCCATAATCAATCCAGGCAGATAAATGTAGGCCAATTTTGCGCACAAAAGCATTGCCCTCATTTATTTAATAGCCCTACTAGCGCAATTCCAAGCAATGTCTTGCAAACGAATTCATTGCAAGCCAGAAAGTTTAGCCCGGCTGACTCAAACCAGTCCAGAATACGTAGATACGGTCAACCTGAACCAATGGATCACGATGATTCGAATTTTCAATTAGAAGCCTCGGAGAACTACCCTCAATTAAATTGACACTCAACAACAAAATGATAAAATTTTTAATAGATACGGGATCGTCTGTTAGTTTAATTAAACCGTGTATACTCAGCAATGAAGCAATTAAAGTAAAGCCAATAATTTTAAAAACTGCAACCGGAAAAGTCGTGCTAGACAAAGTGCAGGAAACAATTGCGTTTAATAAGCAAAATTTAAAATTCTATGTGTACAATTTTTCTAACAACTACGAAGGACTTTTAGGTTATGATATACTGAAAAAATTAAATTCGAAAATAAATCTTGAAAATAACACTCTTCATTTAAGTGGAATGCTTTATAAGTTTTCAAATAGCAAGAACTCCTTAGAGAATTTTGATAGTCTTCTAAATATTATAAATGATGACGACGAAGAAACAAAATTTAGATTAAGCCATTTAAATATCGAGGAATGTAAAAGCCTCAAAGGGTTATTAAACTAATTTAAACACATATTTTATAAGGATGGAGACCACCTTACTTTTACCCACAAAATTAAACATAGAGCCAAAACAATTCATGAGGACCCTATATATGTGAAATCTTACCGATATCCGGAAGTGCACAAAGCGGAAGTGGATAAGCAAATAATGGAAATGCTGAAGCAAGAAATTATTTGCCATAGCGATTCTCCGTACTCTGCACCGCTATGGGTTGTGCCTAAAAAGCCAGATCACTCTGGGAAAGATAAATGGAGAATAGTTTTCGACTTTCGTAAGTTAAACACCATTACCGTAGACGATAGGTACCCGATCCCAAACATGGATGAAATTTTAGATAAGTTGGGTAAATGTATGTACTTTTCTACCTTGGACTTGGCACAGGGTTTCCACCAAATAGAAATGGACCCTGCCGACAGAAAGAAGACTGCTTTCTCTACGCAAGGAGGTCACTACGAATATCTACGTATGCCATTTGGGCTGAAAAATGCCCCAGCCACATTCCAAAGGCTGATGAATACAGTATTGGAAGGGTTAATTGGTAAGAATTGTATGGTGTATTTAGATGATATTGTCATTTTTAGCACGTCCCTTCAGGAGCACATCGAATCGCTCGATAAAGTTTTCCAAAGATTATTCGATGCTAACCTTAAAGTAAAGCTTGCTAAGTGTGAGTTTCTGAAATACGAAACAGAGTTCTTGGGGCACATAGTAACCCCAGAAGGTATAAAGCCAAATCCGAATAAAATTAAAGCGATATTAAATTATCCTGTACCTCAAACAGAAAAAGAGATTAAACAGTTTTTGAGTTTGGCTGGATTTTATCGCAAATTTATTAAAAACTTTGCCAAAATTACCAAACCGCTGACAAACTGTTTAAAAAAGGGAAATAGGATAAATTCGCAGGATAAAGAGTACCTAAACGCCATAGATACTATAAAAATATTGATTACAGAAGATCCTATATTAGTGTACCCAAATTATGAAAAACCATTTACGCTAACTACAGACGCTTCTAACGTCGCCTTAGGGGCAGTGTTAAGCCAACAAAGCCATCCTATTTGCTTCGCGAGCCGCACTCTGAATGAGCATGAACTTCACTACTCTATGACAGAAAAAGAGTTATTAGCAATGGTTTGGGCCACTAAATATTTTAGACCATATTTGTTTGGTAGGAAATTCACTATAAATAGCGATCATAGACCACTTCAATGGCTACATAATTTGAAAGAGCCAAATGCAAAGCTGCAAAGGTGGAAGATTCGCCTCAACGAGTATGACTTCGACGTGAAATACATCCCGGGAAGGGAAAATCATGTTGCAGATGCACTTTCTCGCATTAAAGTTGAGGAATGTAATGTAGAAGAAGATGAAATCGCTTCTAATTGTGCAACCATTCATTCCGCTGATGAGGACAGCGAAAGTTTTATTCACATAACTGAAAGACCCTTAAATGTATATAAAAATCAACTCAAAATAGTAAGAGGAAAACAAAATAGTAGCAACACAAAAAAAGTTTTCACGAATAATTTTACTTTGGTTACGTATAAAGATCTAACCACAGATTATATTAAAGAAATAATTAAAACTCACCTTTTAAAGAACAAAACAGTTATATATATGCCAAATGATAATGATTTCCTGCAGCTTCAAAATGTGTACAAATTTTTGATTAATACTAGTAGAAATAGAGTTTATAGGACAACTAAGGAATTGGAAAATATTTTTGATTATTCTGATTTTAAAACTATAGTAACAGAAATGCATATAAGTGGACTTCACCAGGGAATAGAGAAAGTTGCAAAATGTTTTAAAGAAAAATATTACTATCCAAATTATCTGAAAGAAATTTCAAACATTATTAATAGTTGCGAGCTTTGTAATCACTGCAAAAGTGACCATATTACATATAAGCTTCCATTCAAAGTTACCCCTCCGACATACGAAATCAGAGAAAATTTTGTTTTAGACTTTTGGAAATGGGATAACGAATATTATTTGACGTGTATCGATTTATTTTCTAAATTCGCTATGGTAGAGAAGGTGAAGGCACTAAACTGGTTTGAGTCGAAAAGAGCTTTACTAAAAATATTTAATACTATGGGACCCCCCAAAGTTATGAAAGTTGACCAAGATCAGGGCCTAAATAACACAAACATCAAACAGTGGTGTGATCAAATGAACATAAAAATTGAAGTAACAACAGGAAAAACAGGTATCGGCGATATTGAGCGACTACACAAAACACTCAATGAAAAGTTAAGAATAATACATACATCAGAAGACAAAGAATTAAAATACTTAGAAATAGAGCAAGCAATTTATACCTATAATCATATAATTATTCACTCGACTACAGGGGAAATTCCATACAATATATTTTTCAATAAACAACCACCAAAAAATGATCCCCAAATAATCAAAGAAAAAAGAATTGAAAATATTAATAAACACAGACAAGAAAATGAAATCGATACTAATTTTGTAAATGCGGAAAATGCAAGAAAACGATTAGATAAAATATGTAATCCGTATAGGCAAGTAAGATTGTTAAAAACGGAAGAAGATGGGGAGCACCATATTATAAAATTTAAAAATCAGAAAGCCAGAAAATATAAAAACCAGTTTAAAAGGAAAAAGAAAATATATTGAGTAAATGAAAGTTCTTATTTAATTGGAATTTTATTTTTATTTATGTAAATAATAATTAATGAAAGCTATGTTAACGAATCATTTAAATCTAGCAATTTCAAAAAAAATGAAAGCAAAAAAAATATAAATAATAAAAATAATTTTATAGAATATAAAAATAAAGAATTAATAGGAAAAACTTATATATAAAATGCAAATGTATATTAGTACATTAGTTAAGAACTGTGGACATTTTTAAAGTTGGGAGGAGTGACATGTATACTTTGTATATGTCGACTGCATACATGACTCCACTCCCGAAAGTCTCTCACATTTCGTCTCTTATACTCAGAGATAGGAGCCCGAAGTGTGGGTGATGAAGTAAGAAAAATATTATTAAGTTATTAGTATTGATTAAGCAGTAAAGGTGAAATAAAGGGAATATCTAAACCAAAACTTTTGTTTAAATCTTTCTTGTGCATATACATACATATATACGCTCACTTAAGTAGGAGAGAGCAAGATGTCAAACGTTGCCGTTCGTTTGCTTTGTTCGTTCCGCGCTTTCGCTTGCAGTTCATTCAAGGTAACGGCAATGAGCAAGGTAACGACAAATGAGCAAGGTAACACTAATGAGCAAGGTAACGACACATTTTTTCGTGCGTGCAGCCGGCTAAATCGAATTATAAGACGTTATCACGTCAAAATTCGGCGTAGTTTCATGCTGCTGCACAGATTGACCTTGGATTTGAGTAAAAGGGTTTTGTCGTGTCAGAATATAGAGATACCTCTGAGTATCGGATAAGAGCAAAATGTACAGTGTAAAAATGTAACCCTAAGTCACCGTTAACGGAATCCGACAAAATCAGAATCAGTCAAATGGGGTAATGTGAAAGGAGCCCGTGGGTCAAATGAAGTGTGGGCCATAGAAGCTGCTAAGGAGAAGGCGAACATAATCGTGCCAAGAACAATAGAAAGAAAAATACTAGAAGGTTCCAGTCAAGATCACACATATATTCAAGTGACCAGTTATTTGCGCTGACGGAGCTGTTAATAGTAAATGCCGGGCTGTAGAAACCATAGTAAGCTGTGATGGACCCCGACAGGAAAGAGAAGAATTTCAGGAAGCAGAATATGAGAGAGGACAAAATCTAGAGAGGACAATACCTAAGAGATTGTTGGAGAAATACTGCTACCTATTCAACGTCGATTTTAAAAAATCTGCCATCGTAAAACATCGAATAGATACAGGAGATGCAAAGCAAATTCGCCAAGTTCCACGTCGACTTACACTAGCAAAGCGCCAAAAAGCAAATCAGATAATTTCGGATATGCAGTTAACTGGAGTTATTGCAATTAAGCTCTTGCAGCAGTTGTGCTCGTTAAGAAAACAGATGGAAGCATCCGAATTTGTGTGGTTTATAGAAAGCTGAATGAAGTCGCAAAAAAGGGCAGGTACCCGTTACCACGAATAGATGACACTGTAGCCTCTTTTTTCGGCGCGAAATGCTTTTCCACGATTGATTTAAAAAGTGCTTACTGGCAGGTAGGAATTGACGATTGCGATTGTAAGAAGACTGCCTTCAGCATTGGAGATGGATTGTGTGAGTGGTAGTTTTCGTGATGCCTTTTGGATTATGTTACTCTCAAGGAACTTTTAAACGCCCATGGAGCATGTGCTAAGGAGACTAGAATGGAAAACGTTTTTGATCTTTCGGGATGACATCATCATCATGGGTAAAAAGTTTAACGACCATCCTTCAGTCCATCGCCTCTGCGGGATTACGATTGAATTCGAAAAAGTGTGTTCAAGACATAATTCACATATCGTGGAAATAAGGTCACAATCGAGGGATATAAGGCGACAAGACGGACGAGGAGAAAATAAAAGCAGTAAAAGATTGGCATAACTAAGAGATGTGCACGAAGTGCGAAGCTTTCTAGACCGTGCACGTATTGCCGATGTTTTGTTCCAAGATTCG
Organism: Anastrepha obliqua; assembly: GCF_027943255.1. NCBI lineage: Eukaryota > Metazoa > Arthropoda > Insecta > Diptera > Tephritidae > Anastrepha > Anastrepha obliqua. Next base: position 2,764,158 of record NW_026562178.1, on the reverse strand, counting down.
CAAAAGTTGCTCGGAGCCTCCAAAATCTTTGTTATACGCCTATATTGCCGATACAGATGCGCATACAGAATAGGCGGAGTACTGTCACAGAATACGTAAGAAAAAGTGATCGCATACTATAGCAGAGTCTGTTAGATGTGAGTGAACGTGTAAAACATTTCCACAAATATTTGTACGGTCAACGTTAAGTTAAGCTAAATTCAGTTAAAAAGTGGCCATGTAGCATTGATATAGTTACTCCAGTTCAAGTGCCTGGAAGGACAAATTGCTCGATGGATCGAAAGGCTGCATAATTACGCTCGAAGTCGTAAGAGGGAACAACGCGGCTAAGCAGCGGTTTTACTTGGTAAGTTACAAAGAATCAGTAACCGAATGGATTCGAAATTGCGCAGAGTGTATGACTGCGAAAGGTTCAAACGAGAGAAGTCGTAAGAGATTAGAGTAATACAACGCAGGTTAATCATTTGAGAAAGTGGCCCCTGTTGCGAGCCCGTTTTAAAAAAGTCATTCTGGCCACGAATATGAGGTCGTTGTTATGGACTACTTCAGTAAGTGGCCAGGAGTGTACGCTCTATCAAACCATGATGCCAAAACCACTGCTAAGGCTTTTGTGCAGAATTGGGTGACTTGGTTTGGAGTAGCTATTGAGTTGCATACGGACCAAGGAGGGCAGTGTAGAGATCCGACTGCAACAATAGCGAACGAGACGTCAAAATGAAGCCATGAATTAGCCTTGATGGCGACAGCAGATAGGGAGACAGAGAACACTTTCTGGGTCTACCGTTAGATGACTTATACAAAGACTATGACTCTCATGGATGCACAATATATTGGAGAGGAAGAAAAAGGCCAGAAGCCGCTTTCTGCTTCAATAATGTATTGGTGCTACTCAACTGTAGTAAAGCCAATATTTATAGTGGTCTAGTGTGGTGCACAGCATTGAGAAAAATGACACACAAAACACATATCGAGAGTATTCAATGCCTTGGTGCACTCTGCACTGCCGATGCAAGTAAAACTTCTCCTACGGCAGCATTTGAAAGAATACTCAACCTACCATCGATTGACATTACGGCAGAAGGTTCAGCAGTTAGATCCGCCGCAAGACTTAACGCAACGGGTGAATTAACTTGTAAAATATTCTGACATAGCTCAATAGGTATGAGTTATCGGACTGAAACGGACTCTATGACTCCGAAATACAATTGGGTGAAGAGATTCCGAACAACAATAGAACAAGAGGGTTGGAAAAGAGGTATGAAACCTAGCCTCAATATGCTTAATATATTTACTGATTGCTCAAAATTGAGGGACGGAGGAGGTGCAGGGATTTATTGTGCAGAGCTGGACATCAGCCGGCCAATTAAGCTTCCTGACCATTGCAGTATTTTTCAAGCAGAAGTCTATGCGGTAGGAAAGGCTGGAAATATAGAACTAGCAATGACATCGAGCAACTCCAAAATAAATATATACGATGACAGTCAAGCATCAAAAATGTGAAATTTCATCTAAAACCGTTCTTAGGACCAGGGAAGTCATAGAGAGACTAGCCGCAGACAAGCGATTATACATCTATTGGTTACCCGGACACAAGGGCATTGCAGGAAACGAAATTATAGATGAGAGCGCTGTTTACATAAAATTCGAACAAGAAAACGACATACTGAAACCCTTAAATACGGTATACAATGACATCGCTGCGGACATGAAAGCACGGATACACAGGCAGTGGAATAATTTTTAACACTTTAACACTTCTTTAATTTTTTAAAGTTTTCTACAAAGTTTGCAACATTGAGTTACATGTTTTTTGTTATGACATAAACTTTATTTTTGTACAAAAAAATTAAATAAATAGCCAAATCGTTGCGATATGTCGCGCTGCTATTATAGTGAACACAGGTATATGTGCAGGTAAACTGCAAGAAGCCAGAATTTTTATTCCACAGCTAGAATTTGCTACAAATTTTACATATGTATTTTCACAGTTTTGATAATATAAAATATAATATATATAATAAGATTAAAAAATAAAGACCTTAGTACCAAATACGTTTTGCCTCTTACTTCTACTTTAAATACATTAAGTATTTGAAATTTTGGAGAAATGCTGTAGGATATTGTGGGAATTTCTGGGTGAGGTCAATGGAGTCTCGATCCCAATCTTGGTATCTATGGTTGTACAGAGTGCGCCATCTTTTATGTCGGCATGAAAACATTGAATAACTTTGAAAAAGAAAACAACTGATTTGTATAAGTGAGGTATTTTTATTTGGTTTGGTTATTTACAATTTATTAAAACTATTTTTGAATACAATATCAATCAAGTGGCCACCTTTATTAGCAATCACAAACTGCGATCTCTTTTCTGCGTGTGTCATCACCTTGTCAAGCATTTCGGGTTTTATAGCGTCCACTTCGCGTTGTTTCGGTGTAAAGCGATTTATGGTTGAAATTGTACTGAATTGAGGTATCGAAAACATGTATGTTGAAGTCGATCGGTTGGTAAATGACAAAGTTATTCAGCGTTTACATACCGACATAAAACATGGTGCACCCTGTAGAATACTTTGACTACAATGTTCTGAACGGAAATGCAATGGAAAGTAAATTATGTAGGTGGAAACTGGTGAGACGTTGCTCTTGTTAAACGTGTTTCGGTTCCACTGTAGTGTAAATATTAATGCATCTCTTTTAACGGCTGAATCGGCTCTAAGTGTAGTCGAGGATCTTCAAGCGCTGAAGCGCTGAGAGGGAAAAGGAAGTTCGGATTATGCAGGTGATTTTCTAGGTGCCTACAGCGTTCGTTCAGGAAGCACCAGAGTGAAAAAGAACATATTAACAAGCAGCCGAATACTTTTAAATGAATAAATACGGTATGTCGTTTGAAAAAGTCAGGAAACGAAACGAACTTTTATTTACTTTAATTTTACATATGAGTGTAGAAATTATACATAATATTCATAATATAATATGTCACAGTAATAAGTTTGTTTATAACTCTGTTGCCATGCGCCTTGTTAACATTTGCACACGTTTTGCATTACAACTTCTACAGAGTATATGTCCGTCTAGAGGATAGCATCCACGAACCTCGGCTTCTGACGATAACAACAAACCACAGTCCTGAAAGAAATACGATAAGGGTGTTCTTAGTAAAACTTACTCTTCAAGCGTGGATATGAAACCATACTTCACTTTTATAACATTCGAAGTGAAAACTGCGATCTAACGCTACGACACGTACAGTTCCTTCTTCACCGGTTTCTGGCATTATTGGTTCCAAACATACGCAGCAGCGTGGCGCGAGTTTTCTGTAAAAATTTTCTCACGTAAAAATATTTTAGTAATACTTGAAGTGTTTCCTAAAAGTAATTTCGGCAGAAATGGGGGTAGTGCAATAAATACAGTGGAATTCTAAGCTGAATGCAGCGCTACTTGAAATTGGATTCACACAGTGCAGGGTATAAAGTATAGAATTTGCTTGATAATCCTCTATGTAAACGATTTACTTATGGTGTGTTAGAAGACGAGCGAGACGATTTGAAACAAATTAAATCAATGATTTCAACAAAGTTTGAATGCATCGAGAAGTGAAAGATCCAGCGCAATGGCGATGTAGGCCACATATTGATGTACCAGTGACTTTATATCAAAGACATGTTACATTACAGTCATCAATGGGCGAGTTAATATGAATATTTAGGTTTTAAATTTTAGGTTTCTCCTTAACCACTAGGCGTATGAGCAGGGAGGGGACCGTGTTATCTTCGTTATTCGTGCGGATTATTTAGTTACGAAACTGCACTGGTCGGGTGAACAACGTGCTCTTGAAATATAAACAATACTCGACGACGTTTACGTGATGCCCGGGAAAATACCCATCCCCTACCCCGCCTGTTTTAACCCTCGAGAACACGCGCTATGAGCATTTTGCTCAAGCAATTTTTCATTTCGCGAAATTTTTATGTTCTATGTATTTCTGGCACTAATTGTGATGAGTACCTTCGCTAGTAGTTGTGCTTCGTACTTTGAGAAGCATTTCTTTCGATTAGTGCACGATCGGACGTGTAGGCAGACGGTTGATTTTTGAGAGCGGCGTTTTGCTCATTGCGCGAGAAAGAATGTAAGTATTTCTTGATTTACCTCGGGTTGTGAAGATGGTTGCTGCCCAATTTTGAATAGTGGCAGAAACATTACCATGGATAATTAATTCACTTCAATACCTTTAGCAGATGAACTATACAAACAATATAGAAACGACCATTGTGGGTACAACGAGAAAAAATAAAAAGGAAATTCCACCTCAATGTATTTCAGCAAAAGGAAGGTCGCAACCACATACAATGACTGCATTTGCCAAAAACAAGGTTCTTGTCTCTTACGTTCCAGTGAAAAAAACAAAAAAAGTTGTACTTATGCTATCATCACTTCATGCCGATGGCCAAGCTAATGATGAAACATCTGAGAACAAACCCGAAGTAATAACCTTTTACAACCAGACGAAAGGGGGTGTAGACACTGTTGATCAAAGGAAAGGCACATATTCAGTTTCCAGGATAGCCTGCAGGTGGCCAATGCGCCTCTTTTTCACGCTTATTGACATTACTGGCATAAACGCACAAATTATTTACAAATCAAATACAGGCAATTTAACCCAGAGGAGGACGTTTCTAAAGGAAATTGCCCTGGAGCTAATAAAGCCACATATTTCTAATCGGCAGGCCATAAAAACTTTACCTCGTGATTTAAGAAATACTATGGATCGCATTGTACCAGCAAAAGAACCTGAAAGCCAACACCTACAACCTGACTTTTGCGAGCTTTGCCCCAGGAGTAAAAACAGACGTTCGAAAAAAGGCTGCACTTTATGTGGAAAATTACTTTGCACGGAACACGTTATGTATATGTGCCCATCTTGCTTTGAAAGCAACGTAAATGTCAATCTTACCGAAGACTGATTTTTGTCTTTTATTTATTTATTTTGTTACAAGGAGTTTTTTTTCTTAATATACTAAAGTATGAATGTACAATTTTTGGTTACGTCTTGATTGAATGAACTTATATAATTTTACAGTGTGAATTTCTTAAATAAACACATAATTGGAAAAAAATGACTTGGTATTATAACTATGCTAAAAATGAAATGTTTAAAAATCGTAATCCATTAAAAAGTTACATTCTTACATGAAGTGAGCAAAATGCTCATGCACGAGAATCCGTGCTATCTTACGAGGCGCGTGTTCTCGAGGGTTTTAAAAAAGGGTATAAGGGGGGGTATTCTATTTTCTAAAAGTGAAAACCTCACTTGTCGGCGACTTGTAGTTTTTAAGTTATTTGAGTTTAAAAATTGTAAAATTGACCAAAAACTCTCCTATATATATATATATATATATACATATATATATTTAAAAAAAAGAACAAAATAGCGCCGCATAAATAAATAAAATAACCGGATACTAGACCGTCTATGCTGTCCACAGTATTTTTGCGTAAAACTTTCTTCTGCGTAGGCGGCTTTCGGCCGCGCTTCAAAAAAATAACCCTCATCAGTCCAACTCCGGCTACGCAATCCACAGTATTTTTGCGTAGTACTCTTTTTCGCGTGGGGGGCCTTCGGCCGCGCTTCAAAAAAATAACCCTCATCAGTCCAACTCCGGCTACGCAATCCACAGTATTTTTGGGTAGAACTTCTTTTCGCGTGGGCGGCCTTCGGCCGCGCTTCAAAAAAATAACCCTCATCAGTTCAACTCCGGCTACGCAATCCACAGTATTTTTGCGTAGTACTCTTTTTCGCGTGGGCGGCCTTCGGCCGCGCTTCAAAAAAATAACCCTCATCAGTCCAACTCCGGCTACGCAATCCACAGTATTTTTGGGTAGAACTTCTTTTCGCGTGGGCGGCCTTCGGCCGCGCTTCAAAAAAATAACCCTCATCAGTCCAACTCCGGCTACGCAATCCACAGTATTTTTGGGTAGAACTTCTTTTCGCGTGGGCGGCCTTCGGCCGCGCTTCAAAAAAATAACCCTCATCAGTCCAACTCCGGCTACGCAATCCACAGTATTTTTGGGTAGAACTTCTTTCCGTGTTAAAACCATTGAACCCAAAATAAAAACGTCATATGCGTGTATGTAGTAAGGAGGCACAATAACCCCCATCCCCATCATTAACACTAAACTTAAATACTTAACTTTTGTTCATATTTTTGTTTCATTTTCAGGCATCCGGCAACACCATTGTTGTCATTCCAATCTTCTTCTTATTCGCGTTTAAAATTGGAAAGTAACTGTATGGACAAATGCATTTGCATTTAACTTTAATAAAAATAATTCGAATATAAGGATAAAAATAAGGTAAAAACACGCGTGTGAGTGTATATTTCGTGAATTTTAGTGAAGTGTTAAAAAATATATAGGCCCCTATTATGAGCAACATTCGATCTTCGACTGTAGTCGAAGTGCTGATCGAATGAATTTTCATTTGGTATTATGGTGCTCATTCGTTGAAGAATAGAACTATTGTGAATTTCGATCGCTCGACGCATTTACAATAGATAATTATTTCTCAGCTGATACAGCAAATCAAAATAAAAGAAAAACCGATTATGTTGAAATTCTTTGCTAACATTATTTTTAAAAGTTAAAAAAAGTATTTTTTTTGTGAAAATGAGTACAACGGAGTTGTGGTTCGACGATACATCGGACGATGAAAGATTAGTGGAACTAGCTAGAAGTAGAAAACAGTTGAGGGACGCATCCAACCCCCTAGAAATGGCTTCCACTGAGTAAATTTAGAATTTTCAAAATGTGTTGACGTACTTAATATTACAGAAATTTCCTTACAGATTTTTAAAGAACTTTAGATTATCTAAAGAGGCGTTGGTGAACCTACTGTCCAGTACAGAAAACCAGTTGCAGCAGTGCACCCGAGCCAAATTGATTCCAAATATTTTAAAGCTAGCCACAGTTCTGCGATTTTGTGCTCAGGGATCGTACCAATTGAGTATTAGTAATCAAGGTATGCTAGGACTTGCTCAGCCCACTGTGTACGATGATGCTGAAGATATTGAAGTGGGCCAAATAACGGAGAAGTAGAAAACATAACAAATGAAATTTCGAGAATATTATAGAAAAATCTAAAAAGTATTATATAGAAACCTTTACGCCACAGTTTCTGTTTTATTTTTGTTATAAATTTTCTTTATTCAATTATTCGTCATTCGAAAAAATATGTATTTCAGTTCCTCTACGTATTTCAGCCCATACCTACCAAGGGAAAATAAAAATGTATTTCTATAAACATCACAAAAAAAAAACCATTATTAAGCTTAATCCATTTTGCTGCCGTTCTCACTGCTGGTCCCAAGCAATTCAGCTCCGTTGTAAATTCCTCCCATTTTTTTGCTGCTTGAACTTTGGTGCAAATCCCTTTTGCGAATTGTGGATTCGCCTTTCTAATTGTTGTTTGGTACTCACGACTTTCGACCTGCATAAAATTAACAAAATTAGTATATATTTATTATATGGTTACTATAAAACCATAAATAATCGCAAACAACTTACACTTTAACAAGTTTTCCCACAATACACTACACGATCGAAAGCAAAATTGCATTCGACTCTAAATTCGGTAAACAACGAAAATTTCGATAGGGTTGCACCGCTCATAATACCAAATTGACATTCGATTTTCGATCTTCGACAACCAACGAATATCGAAGATCGAATGCAACTCATAATAGGGGCCATAGTGTAATGTGGCAAATTATAGTGAAGTTCCAAAGGGCATTTTGAAGGCCGTTTTTATTCAATATCTCGAAAACTAAGCGAGATATCAAACAATTTTTCTCCTTCATTTCGTTTTCTTTTGTCGAGTTCTATAAGAATCCGCCATAAGATTGCGGCGCCACGGAATCAGCAAAATCCCCGAAACGAGAGCATTGCACTGACAAGCGACACAAATGCACAATAATTTATGTCACGCTGGAGCTATGCCAAAAAACGTGCTACAATTTGCTATTCTCATCGATATATTGCAAGAAAATGGTGTTGTATTAGTAAAATGAGCAGTTGTCATTGTGGAGGTCTGGCAACGCAGTTGGCTCTGACAGCAACGGGAGCAAGGCAGTTAAACGGAATTTGTAAAATATAAATATGTTCTCCCCGAAGATTTACTTGTAGATTCATAAATTTGTTGTCAAATAAATATTATATTTACAGTGTAAGTGCGAGTCGTTACATTGGCGACGGGATAAATTTGGGAAACAAATATTAATAAAAACAGCATATATAAAAAGAAAAGAGCAACTGGCATAAAAAAAATGCCAGCGAGCACCACAGTTGACATAAAAAAAAAGAATATACGCAGATAGCCAAAGCAACTGGCATATAGAGAGATATGCCGGCGAGCAACACAAATGGCATACAAATTAAACGCCAACAACCAAAGCGACTGGCATATAGAGAGATATGCCGGCGAACAACACAAATGGCATAAAAATTAAACGCTAACAACCAAAGCAACTGGCATATAGAGAGATATGCCGGCGAGCAACACAAATGACATAAAAATTAAACGCCAACAACCAAAGCAACTGGCATATAGAGAGATATGCCGGCGAGCAACACAAATGGCATAAAAATTAAACGCCAACAACCAAAGCAACTGGCATGTGGAAGTATGCCGGCGAGCGACACAAATGGCATAGAAATTAAACTCCAACAAACAAAGCAACTGGTATACTTAAATACAGGGCGAATTCACTGCACAAGCTGTTATTGTAATAGCAATTGGTTTTGACTTTGGGTTTCGAAAGAAAAATAAGGAAATACGAACAAATGTTATGTTGAGGCGAATTACAACTTAATGAATTTCGCTTAATATGTTTGCTATCAGCTGGAGTGAACTCGCCTTGTATGAATGTGTGCAGGTGAGCTAAAAAAGAAAAATAAAAAAGGGGAAAAGAAAAAGAATGAGAGAAGATTAATTTAGAATTAAATAGGAATTTGCAGCATAGCGATTTAAGTACCCAAGCATATTGGAAAAAAGCAAAATGATGAACGCAACTGGAATAACACCATTTTTGAGCAATGCAATTGACAAAGCACTCATCAGATCGGAATGGGAAAGGTGGCACCGCGCTTACTGTTAATACCTGGAAGCCGAAGACATCCAAGATCCCGTGAAAAGGAAGAACAAGCTATTACATTTAGCGGGAATGCAACTTCAAGAAGTGGTTTACAATATACCTGGTGCGCTTGTAGATGCGAATGAGGGGATCGATGTGCTTAAAATTTTAGTTGACAAATTGCACCAGCATTCCTCTCCTAAGAGGAACTCCACCTTTGAACGCCACTTATTTCGGGCGCTTAAACCTGAGGAGGGAGAGAATCTTTGCAAATTTATACTCAGACTACGAAATCAAGCCGCTAAGTGTCAATTTGGGGAAGCGAAAGAAGAGGTAGTTCAAATTAACTTGAAAGATAAACTAATAGACGCGTGGGCGACAACTGAGCTTAGGAAACGGCTGCTAGAAAAGGAGTATTCTTTGGATGAAATAATTGACATGTGCCAGGTGTATGAGTAGATTAAAACCCAATCAGAAACTATGGTATTGCCTTCGCAACCAGAAAGCATTAACAAAATTACTCCGGTGGTCCCAGATAAGAAAACGGATGCAGAACGCAGGTGTGGTCGACAAGGGCATACGAATGACAGCGTTGGGTGTCCAGCCAAAAAAGTTAAATGTAACAAATGTAATTTTGTAGGCCATTTTGCTAGAATGTGTAAGACAAGGGCTCACAAACGGAAACAATATGATGAAAACGGCAATAATGTAAAGAGGAAAAGAAATGACGCAACCAAAATCCACTTCGTTGCCGAAGAATGTAAACCGCATTGCGATCATAGCAGACTTCATGAATTTGATTGTTTTAAAGTATCAGATGACACCATTGGAAGGTCGAATGAACTTATAGATTGTTTCGTTGGTGGTCAGGAAATTTCGATGTTAATAGACTCTGGCTCGCGGTTCAATTTACTCACGGAAAAGGATTGGAATTATTTGTGTAATAAAAATGTCACAATATGGAATATCCGGGGCGAATCAGATTTACAATTTCGGGCGTACGCAGGAAGCGACCTGCTAAAGGTGAAACTGGTATTCGAGTCTGTTATTGGTACCGATTTAAACTCAGATACGATTTCTTCATTCTATGTTATTGAGAGTGGTAGACAATCATTGCTAGGTAGAGATACGGCTATAAAACTAAAGGTTTTAAGGCTAGGCATAGAGGTAAATGCTATTAACAATGTGGCTCCTTTTCCGAAAGTAAAAGGAATACAGATATCGTTGACCATTGACGAGTCGGTGAAACCAGTACAACAACCACTCAGGCGAATTCCATCTGCGTTGGAAGAAAAAGTGGATCAGAAGTTGCGAGAAGCTTTGGCACAAGATATTATTGAATCTGTAACAGGCCCAAGTGAATGGATTTCGCCCGTGGTAATTGTATTTAAAGAAGATGGTGACATTCGTCTATGCATAGACATGCGCCGTGCAAATAAAGCCATCCTAAGGGAAAATTACCCGTTACCAACGTTTGATTCATTTATGACACAACTCAAAACAGCAAAGTATTTATCTAGATTAGACCTTAAGAACGCCTACCACCAGTTATAATTAGATGAGAGTAGTCGGGAGATAACCACTTTCATTACAACTAAGGGCCTTTTCAGATACAAGTGACTTTTGTTTGGGGTGAATTCGGCTCCTGAGATTTTTCAGCGAACTATGGAAAATATATTAGCCGGGCAGAAAAACGCCCTTAACTACCTAGATGATATTATTGTATATGTGATCTCCCATCGGGCGCGTCCCAGGTGGTGGATAGGGAAGCCCTGGCATCACAAAAGTGGCTTCCCTGATGAGGTGGGTTCAACACTCGTGTGATGACTCAAAGTTGGCATAGAATCAGGGTGCCACCCGCGAACCAAACTGGCTAGGGAGGAGTCCCGAAAAAAACCAAAAAAAAGGTAATGGAAAACAAAGGATCTATTACTTCAGGTGGAATCCACACAAGTGGCAATCCACCCGCTTCGGCGGCAGGGGCATGGATTCTGGAGGCCCCAACCATTACCCAAGTCTCTCAGCTTTATGAGCGAGAGCGCATCCTGGAGGAGACGGGGGTTGCTATCGCAATATCCTCTCCTTCAGAGTCTGAGAAACGTTTCCCTGCTTCGGAGGGCCTGAGTTGTGAGGTCTCTTCGGTGGCTGCACGATTACCCAAAGAAGCAGGGAAATCGAAGAGCGCGGCAAGGAGGAAGAGAAGAAAGCGGCGGGCAAGGCTCATGCGGGAGAAATCCTCATGTGGCTCTGCCGGCCCTTCTGTGTCTGTGTCTTCCAAAAGACCTCGGTCAGCGGAAGTGACACCCACGGAAACTACCGAATCCTCGGTGGGCACGGGCACTCCCAAGTTGTCTCGCTCTCGAGGTAAGCGGAGAAAGACGGTGGCTGAAAGCGGCACACCTCCCTGCCCTGCGGTTGCCGCCAATGACCGAGCCACGACCCCCCAAGGTACGAGCGCGGTCTTGGCGCCAGTCAATGTGGCGGGAAAAGGTTCTGCTGAGCCACGTCCCTATCGGCGCCTCGACAAAAAGTCCAGCACAGCTGTCTGCCCGGCGAAATCTTCGTCAGTGGAGGATCGGGAGCTGGACCTTCGCCCAAGCACATCCAAGGGTGCGGCCAAGCCATCCTATAGCGAGAAGGCTGCTGGCCCACGACCTGTGGCCGTGATTGGAAAACTGCGGCCTGACCATCAGCTGACGGATGCAGAAATCAAACACTGCAAAAGTCAACTGATGCGTCGGGTTATTGCCTCCGGTCCTGAAGCCAACGCGAAGGGCTATGAGACAAAGGACGGCACCATAAAGGTGACGTGCGCGTCTCTGGCCAACTTCGAGTGGATCAGGACCGTGGTCAATAACGTGCCCCCCATGGGGACCACTCGCTTTGCAGTCTACAGCGAGGAGAGTGTACCCCTCAGGAAGGCCATCTGCTGGATTCCGGATCCAGACCTGTCTACGGCAGATGTCCTATCCTGTTTACGTGCCCAGAATCCGGGCATCAACACGAGGCTTTGGCGAGTCGTCTCGTACACCAAGAGCAAAAACCGGGAAGGAAAGGAAGGGGCTGCTCTTGTGGTGCGAGTGGATGAGGCCAGTGTTGATGTCATGGGCTCACGGTACGGGAACCGTCTGAGTCTCTTCTTTGGGACGGTCAGCTTCCATGTCTTTCCCAAATGATTGGCTCGGACGATTCCTGTAGCTACCGTCCCTTGACGGTGACGCAAATAAACTTGCAGCATTCCAATGCCGCTACTGCACTACTAAGTAGAAGGCTTTCCCAGCTGCACACATTACTCCATATAACAGCAGTGCAAGAGCCCTGGGTCTTTAGGGGCCGTCTCTGTGGCTTAAGTGCGCTGAAAGGGGTCACGTTACTATATGACAGGAGTTCGAGTAGACCTAGGACCGGTCTTATAGTATCATCCCATCGCACTGTGACGGGTCTTGAGCAATTCTGTTGCCAAGACCTGGTAGCGGCTGAGGTGTGTTACAGAGGTAGACGCGGATGGTCGAAATTAGTGATTGCATCTGCTTATTTTCCTTCCTCACCCGGGAAGGCCACCAGTCTCGTGAGGTTCTGTGAGCGGCGCAGTCTGGGCCTCATCCTATGTTGCGATGCTAATGCCCAGCATACAATCTGGGGCAGCAGCAAGTGCAATGGACGGGGCTCTAGACTATTCTAATTTATCGCGTTCTCCTGCCTAGACATACACAACAAGGGCTCACAGCCAACGTTTGTAATGGCTAGAAGGCAGGAGGTGATTGATCTAACCCTATCAAACTCAAAACTTGGGTGGTCAATCAAGAACTGGAGAGTCCTTGCCGAAGATTCGTGCTCGGACCACAGGTAGGCGTTGCGGGACCTTGACGTTGCGCCACCAAGACTTCGAAAAGAACAAGCCATTGAGGCAACTGTTCAGAAACTCAACGCTGCCCTAACCGAATGTTTTGAGTCCAGCCTGTCCAATTCGACCTCTCCCTAGCCGGACTCCCGTTCCTTGGTGGAATCGAGAGCTCCAGATGCTGAGGCGTGAGTCGAGAAAACTTCTAAACCGGGCCCGCAAGACTAACCTTGCTGAGGACTGGGAGCGATACCGTGATGTTCAGAAGAACTACAAGAGGCTTATTTGGGGATCGAAAAGAGCCTCATTTAGGGAATTCTGCAGCGGTATTGAATCTCTGAGTGACACGGCGAAATTGGATAGGATCCTGAAAAGGGACCCAACTGCAAAGCTGGGGTCACTTAGGAAATCTGATGGCTCCTTCACGGAGCGGAAAAGTGAGACACTCAGCTTGCTGATGGAATCTCACTTTCCTGGTAATCAGATAAGCATCAGCCGGCAACAGCCCTTATTGATAGAGGCAGTAGTCAGAGCTGTTACACCTTCTCGGCATGACTGGTTCGTTGCCAGATCTGTGGTGAATGAGGCCGCCATTCGATTTGCCATCAAATCTTTTGGCGGCTACAAGTCGCCCGGACCAGATGGCATATATCCTGCCATGCTGAAGGAGGGTGCAGAGTTCGTGACAGCAGCCCTGAAGAAAATCTTTTTGGCATGCCTGGCACTGGCTTACATACCACGCTCTTGGAGGATGGTGAGGGTCGCTTTCATCCCAAAGGTTGGAAAAGACGACTACATCAGCCCCAAAAGCTTTAGACCCATCAGCATGACCTCTTTCATGCTGAAAAGTCTCGAACGACTGGTGGAACTGCGCATACGTCAGAAGTCGCTGAAGGCTCACCCTCTCTCTCTATTTCAGCATGCCTATCGGAGTGGAAAATCCTGCGAGTCGGCACTGCAAAACCTTGTTGCTAGGGTAGAGCTGGCCATCGACAGAAGGGACTACGCTATGGGCATCTTTTTAGACATAGAGGGGGCGTTTGATAATGCCACTTTTGATAGTATGTGTAACTCTGCCAGTAGGCACGGCGTAGACCGGGTGCTTGTAAATTGGATTCGTTCGATGCTGGCCCAAAGAATCGTTTCGGTGCGAGGAAGATCTGCTGGTGTCATCTGGGGTTAATAGAGGCTGCCCCCAAGGCGGTGTGCTGTCTCCATTGCTCTGGTGCATGGTAATCGATCCTCTACTCACCACCTTAAACGAGTCGGGAGTCTACGCACAAGAATATGCGGACGATGTTGCTTGTTTGGTAACAGACCCTTCGCTTATGAACATCTGCCGGAAAGTGCAGAAAACTCTGGATCGGATTGACACTTGGTGCTGTGCGAACGGGCTATCGGCAAATCCCGCCAAGACTGGTATTGTCCTCTTTACCAGAAGGAGGAAGCTTGATGGACTCGCTCTGCCAAAGCTAAAAGGAGTCACAATCCAGCTATCCAAGGAAATTAAATATCTTGGAGTAATCCCCGATGGTAATCTCCTATGGAAATCACACGTTGAAACAAAGGCATCCAAAGCACCCACAGCTTTCTGGCAGTGCAAAGGTGTCTTTGGGAAAACGTGGGGTCTCTCTCCTAGCAAGGTCCTATGGATCTACACGGCTATGATAAGACCCATTATCACCTATGCATCAGTGGTCTGGATGAGTAGACTCTCTCTAGTAGGAGTCAGGAGGACCTTATCGAGACTACAATGCACTGTGGCCATCTGTTGCACCGGAGCTTTTCCGACTACTTCAGGCCCAACACTAGATGCTCTGATTGGTTTACCACCACTTGATGCTTTCATCCAAGGAGAGGCCTTGAAGGCCATCTGCAGACTGAAACACAGTGGGAACTGGTACGGCCCTTGTCCGGCATTGGAACACAGAGAAGGCATGGGCATCGAGCCAAAGATTCTCTCCATGCCCCTTGACTCCATGCCATCAAGAGTCGTACTTGAAAAGAGATACAGTGTAGTGTTAAGAGAGGCTCAGTTATGGGGAGACTCAGAAAATGAGCCCGGCAAACACTGTTTTCGAATTTTTACGGATGGGTCCAGGACCGAGCATGGCTTCGGCTCTGGGGTCTACGTGGAATCCAGCGGGACAAAACTGCACTTTGCTCTTGGAATGCATGCATCTGTGTTTCAAGTGGAGGTGTATGCAGTTCAAGAAGCGATGAACTTTGTTGTGGAAAAACGAGGGAAAGGCAGATCTATATGTGTCTGCAGCGACAGCCAAGCTGCCCTTATGGCCTTAGACAGCCCTCCAACCACATCAGGGGTAGTCAAGTCCTGTAAATCCAGGCTGAACTATGTGGGTAGACATAATAGCCTGATGCTAACATGGGTCCCGGGACACGTGGGTATCGCGGGTAACGAGACCTCTGACTCATTAGCTAAGATGGGCTCTGAGGCCAACTTCATTGGCCCAGAGCCCGTTTTGCCACTCCCCTCTGCGGCCATCACGGCCACGGTTAGCAAATGGGTAACTACCACCCACAAGCGAGCTTGGCAGGCTGAGAGAGGCTGCAGATGGACAAAACTGATGTTACCTGTTATGTCCGATCGACTGTCGCAAACCCTTCTGTTATTAGGCAGAGGGGAGTGTAGACGGCTGGTTGGACTGATGACGGGCCACTTTCTGTGGGCAAAGCACATGGAAAGGTTAGGCATCTCAGACAGTGTACTCTGCCCAGTCTGTGAAGAGGAGCATGAGACGTCGGACCACTTCCTGTGTGTCCGCCCCGCCTTCGCTCGAATCAGGTTTGAGGTCTTTGGCACTGATGTGTTAAGAAGCGACCATCTTGGCTACTTGTCACCACAAGATCTACTCAGATTTCTTCGGAGATCGGGTAGATTTAAAGAAAATTAAAAGGGAATCCAAGTGTAGTACAATGGACTCAATTAATGTCTGAGTGCTGCACTTGCTAGTTGTCCCGACAAAAAAAAAAAAAAATAAATAAATTATTGTATATGGTGAAACAGAGACCGAGCTCGAGATAAACTTAAAAGGCGTCTTAAAAGTTTTTGGGGAATTTAACATAGAGCTTAATAATTCTAAATGTATCTGGAAAGCACAAATGTTGAGAGAAAGTTGAAGCAGTTGTAAATTTTCGCGCGCCCTCTAGTAAGGAGGAGGTCAGAAATTTCTTAGGTCTGGTAACGTACCTTGGGAAATTTCTGCCAGACTTGGCTGACACCACTGAGCCACTGAGGAACCTGGTGAAAAAGGACGTAAAATTTGTTTGGGGTCCACAACAAGATAGCGCGTTTGAAAAGTTAAAGCATAGCCTTGCAAAAATCCCGACATTGTCATATTTTGATCCGAAGAGACGTACTCAGGTAATAGCTGATGCACGCCCAGTGGCGTTAGGAGCAATTCTCCTGCAATTTCAAAATGAGTCACCTCAAGTAATTTCATTTGCCAGTAAGTCGCTCTCTGAAGTGGAACGCCGATATTCGCAGACTGAGAAAGAAAGCTTAGCGTTGGTCTGGTCAGTTGAGAGGTTTTATTATTACCTGGCAGGCATACACTTCGAACTCGTTACCGACCACAAGCCGCTGGAGGCAATTTTCAAAACTACATCGAGGCCCCAGCAAGAATAGAGCGCTGGGTTCTCCGGTTGCAATCGTTTAAATTTAAAATAGTTTACCGCCGGGGAAAATACAATATTGCTGACACATTTTCAAGACAATATGTAGGGAAACTTTCGAACACATTCGATCAATACGCAGAACAGAGTATTTGTGCCATTATCGAAAAATCGGATCCGCGAGCCCTCACAATTTTGGAGATATGTAAAAGTAATTCCTCAGATCCTGAACTATTGGAAGCAATAAGCAATGTCAAAGAAGATACCTGGGGAGGTGAGTCTATAAATAAGTTTTTTCCTTATCGATTGGAATTGTGCACAGTTGGAGATAGACTTCTGCGAGGAACAAAGATTGTTATACCCATGTCATTGAGGGCTCGCGTTCTTGAACTAGCTCATGAGGGTCACCCCGGGGAGACAGTGAGGAAGAGAAGAGTACGGTCCAAAGTTTGGTGGCCTCTAATCGACCAAGATGTTGAAAAATTCGTAAAGAATTGTCGTAGTTGTTTGCTAGTATCAAGACCCAACAATCCAGCTCCAATGAACAGGCGCGCCTTGCCAGAGGAGCCATGGTTGGCAGTCGCAATGGATTTGCTAGGCCCTCTACCAAATCATGAGCATATTTTCGTTGTCATTGACTATTATTCGCGATATTATGAAGTAAAAATTCTGAAAAGAATAACTTCGACAGCCATAATAAATTTTCTAGACGAAATATTTTCAAGACTCGGGTACCCAAAGTCCATTACTGCGGATAATGGTCGCCAGTTCGTAAGTGAGGAGTTCAAGAGTTATTGTTCAGAAAATGCGATTGAGCTGATAACATCTCCACCGTACGGGCCACAAGCAAACGGGGAGGTAGAGAACTTAAATCGGTCATTACTTAAGCGCCTGCAAATCGCCAATGCACAGGGAGCAAACTATACGAAAGAACTCCAAAAGTTTATTCTTATGTACAATGTAACTCCACACGGTACAACGGGAAAATCGCCATCAGAAATGTTATTTAACAGGAGTATACGAGATAAAATCCCATCCTTAAGAGACATTGAAGAACCTGCCTTAGATTCAGAAGCCAGAGACCTAGATTTGCACAATAAAGAAAAAGGGAGGAGGAAAGGGGATGAGGATCGTGGAGGTAAAGAAAGTGGAATTTCGGTTGGAGACAAGGTGCTGGTACGTAATGCCGTACTTTCAAACAAGTTATCGACGGCTTTTAATCCACAAGAATTCGAGGTTATCAAACGAACAGGAAATGATGTTGTAGTGCGTGGAGGTGGTAAAGAGTTAAGGCGAAACGTGAGCCACTTAAAGAAGCTACCTGAACCGGACACGACAGGAGTTGGTAAAGATGCAGCAGAGCAGGAGGCTAATCCACCGTTGAAGATGACTCTGTAAAATATAACAGGGATGTGGAGATCTGGCAACGCAGTTGGCTCTGACACCAACGGGAGCAAGGCAGTTAAACCGAATTTGTAAAATATAAATATGTTCTCCCCGAAGATTTTCTTGTACATTCATAAATTTGTTGTCAAATAAATATTATATTTACAGTGTAAGTGCGAGTCGTTACAGTCATAATGTTTTATTTGCAAATAATCTTTTCCATTTCTACACACTTGGTTTTTTTTAATGAAACTTGGTGGAGATGTTAGTGAGGTGTTAAGGAACACTCTTTGTAACTTTAAATTATTCGGGAAATAATAATTTTTTAATTATTTACATTCAAAATGCCCTCGGGAACTTCACTATGATTTGCCACATTACACTCTATATTTTTTAACATTTCACTAAAATTCACCAAATATACATTCACACGCGTGTTTTTACCGATTTTTATGCCAATATTCTAATTATATCTATTAAAATTAAATGCAAATAAATTTGCCTATGCAATCACATTCCAATTTTAAGCGCGAATAAGAAGAAGATTGGAATTACAACAGTATGGTGTTGCCGGATGCCTGCAAATGAAAACAAAAATTAAGTACTTGAGTTTAGTGTTAATGATGGGAATGGGGGTTATTGTGCCTGCTTACTACATTCACGCATATGACGTTTTAATTTTGGGTTCAATGGTTTTAACACGGAAAGGATACGCAAAAATACTGTGCATTGCGTAGCCGGAGTTGGACTGATGAGGGTTATTTTTTTGAAGTGCGGCCGAAGGCCGCCCACGCGAAAAAGAGTTCTACGCAAAAATACTGTGGATTGCGTAGCCGGAGTTGGACTGATGAGGGTTATTTTTTTGAAGCGCGGCCGAAGGCCGCCTACGCGGTAAAGAGTTCCACGCAAAAATACTGTGTTAATTAATTTAATTTTAATTACTTTATTATTTTTTGTGATACGCTTAATATCATTGTTTTTAAGTTTAAATGAGTTGTATGTTTTTATTTTCAAATTTATTTCTCAACTTTAAATTACAGCAAAAAATACTGCAGTTTTACAATGAACCTTCCACTGAACATCCCTGCGTGCGAACTTCGTTTTCATTTCAGGTGTATGGCAACACAAACTTTTCGCTAAATTATAGAACTTTAACATTAAATTACTTAAAAACTATAAGCCTCCGGCAGATTCTGTTTTCAGTTTTAAAATGGGGATACACCCCTCTATCACCCCCTTTTTACTGTTTTTTCCAAAGCGATAGGCATTATACTAAATTCTAGCCATTTAGTTTCCTTATTTTTGTCGAAATTCTCGAATAGCAGTAACATAATATTATAAGTTGGTTGCTGCTGTTGAAGATAAAACTTGCTTTTACTTGTTGCAGCAAATGACGCTGGGTTTTGGCGGAAACTTATAATAACTGTTCAAATATTTCTTTGTTCATGAGTTAAGCATTATATTTTATTTTCTATAATTTTTTTTCCGATTTATGATTCTCAACTCGTCTCCAACTTGTTGAGGCGTAATACATATAACTTGCCCTGTGTGAATGCGGTGTTGTTAATACTCGAGAAGTGCTCCCACACAGATGTAATTTTGCACAGCTGTTTTCACGTGCTAGCAGTATATCGATTTTTCCCATAAATTATCTCTCAGTACTCATCTCTAACTAGCCAAGAATTTTTTTGTAATGACTATGTGCCCATTTACACAGGGAAACATTTTGTTCCGGGGTGAAGGACGGCCGCAGAAGAGAGAAGGGAATTTGTCTCCTGTACTGGCGACACGCTTTGCTCTTCTTATTCGTATTTCCAATCTTAAAGCAATTTTTGACAGTTGCTTCATTTGTGTTCTTCTTTTGTGGGAGAAAGTTCTGAGTTATGTGTTGGTTTTCAATCAAACGGAAGATAACAACGATGACAAACATCCGAACGCTCTTTGGGAAAGGCATGATTTTTTTTCTTAGTAATTAGGTATATTTTAAAATAGTTATGGGACATGTTTATGTTGAATTCTAATTTTTACCCGCATTTCTAGATACTCAAGTTAATTTTAAGTTAATTATTTATATACAGCTATGAAATACTTTTAATTTACAATAATTTTTATTATTCAAGTACAACAGTTTATAAATATATTTAAATAAAAAAAAAACAACAAATTATTTATTATTTAACCAGTTTGCATTCTTCATTTATATAGTTAAGAAACTGTTGACAAACGCTTTCCGCTTTATATGTTAGCGGGTTGTAGAATATATTCGAACCAGAAGATGCTAAAGTAGTAAACATCAAAATGTTGCCGAAAACAATTTTGCCCGTGTGACCGCGAATGAGACATGAAAAGAGAATTTCCAGTGCCTCCCTTCCAGATGTCTCCGTGTGTAAATTCGGTGTATCTTCTTTAACAGGAAAAGTACCGTTATGTTTTTTTTGTTAATTGCGTCCCGCTTTGCTTGCGTAACATCAACTAAATGGTACTAGTCTTAGTAGTGTCAATGTGCTTAGATTAGGTTTTGTTTTCCTTGGTCTCTACGCGCTTACTGCGTTTCGAGTAGTTTATTATTTCAATTAATTTGTATTTTAGTGCAAATATTTTTATACATATGAGCAGTATGACATTCAGATAGATTACAAATATTTTCAATTACATATTTTATAGTTTAACAAAGCCAACTGAAATAAAATGCCTGGGATTGGATACAAGCAGTTTATTAGTTATTCTACTAGGCATGAGGTAGGAATGTTTGAAGTATTGAAGTTTTTTAAATTATTGATAATTTTTTTGACAAAATTATTGAATGATGTCATCAAACTACGATACTTTGAAATTTGTTTAATATTTAATGCTGGAATATCATATTGTATACAGAATGTTTCGTGTCTCTGTCGTGCACAGTGAGTTGGTGACACAGGCACCAGTCTTCGTCAATGATTTTGAATCGCTTTAAGTATGCCTTTTTCAAACCATGGCCAGTAAAGAGCTGCGTCAATTCGAATGATATCCCGAAGAGTTGTCGGTCGAGTGGGTCGCATTTGCGTGGACTGACGCTCGGAAGGATGTAGTTTATTTTTTGGTGCAGTACGTTGTTCAAGCATAACGTTTAATGTTTCATCAGATACTCCAGATAATATGACACTTTCGATTTGCATAGTTTCTTGTATCTTCAGATGCAGCGGCGTGAACCCTGCAAGCGCCAGAGCCAAATTGGCCGAAACTGTGTGAAAGCCTCTGATTGCTCGTATATCGAAATTTCTTTGGAACGAGCGGAGAAGACGGCGAATGTAATTAAACTGTATGGCTTTGCCCCATATACTTGCAGCGTAAGTTATAGTTGGCTCCACAACTTGTTTATAAATTGTAATAACGTTTTCCGCGTGTACACCTCATAGGGTCTAACATATCGGCATAAGTTTTTATATACTCGTTGAACTTTTTCGACAACGTACTTTGCATGGTTGGTGAATCTCAGTCGATCGTCTATTACTACACCCAGGTACTTCCTTTCTTTGACGAAGATTAGTCGATTGCCATTTAAAAATAGTTCAGCTTGTTTAGCGTTACTTTTAAATGCCATAGCATTTGTCTTATTGTCGCTAAAAGTAAACTTCACATTCTCTCCCCAATTATATTTTAGGCACAGAGCATCGTTAGCGTAAAATTGCAGTTTTGGCGCTGACTATTAAAAGGATGTCATCTGCCTGAATTTTACACCCTTCGGTAGCGGCAAGAAAGAAGCTCATCTATGATAATGTTCCAAAAAATTGGACCACATACAGACCCTTGGATACAGCCTCTATTTTTTGTTTTTGTTGCAGTTACGTCGGCGTAGTTTAGTGAAGCGCAGCGATCTGTAAGATAATTTGTAATAAGCCTGTAAATATTAGACCTAGTTTGCCTTCGTTCTAGCTGATTTAAGAGCGCCGGCCACCAAGCGTGATCACATGACCTGCCGCTTTTTCCGCTTCTCCTTCTCAATAGTTTCAATTGCGTTGTGAAGAGCATCCAAAGTTGCGGTCTGCTCTTTGAAACCATATTGTTTTGGATACCATTATTGATTCAAGTTAACATGATATGTAAGACGTTTGGTAAAGAGTTTCTCTAACAGCTTTCCGAACACGGGAAGGAGTCCTTTGGGGCGGTAAGATCCTAGCTCATTAGTTTTAACTGTGTTTGGCTTTGGTAAAATTTTAATGCTAGCCTTTTTCCAAATTTTTGGAATGCTGTAAGGAATTTGGAGTATTTCTTTATAAAAGCCAAGCATATGTCTGAGGTGAGGTTATATAAACCTGGGGCTCTATTTGGATTCATGGTTACTAACGCTTCGAGTACTTCTTCTTCAGTGAATGGTTCATCCTTGGGTGTGTTAAGGTAATATTTGTTTCTGTTGCGACGGCGGAGATGCTCACGCAATCAACGGTGTCGTCAGGAAAGAAATGTTGCAGGAGAGCTTCAGCTGTGCCGGCGCTGGTGTCAGAGTATAGTCCGCTATATTGAAGCGTCAGTGGAGGTCGATGCAATGGTGCATCCTTGATTAATCGGTTTGTTAGTGACCAGACCTTTTCTTTGCCTTGTTGAGTGTCGAATTCTCGAAAGTGCCCAGTTGATGCCTTCTTTAGGGCAGCGGCATATATGCGCTTATCATTGGAATGTTGCATAGCAACTGCTGTCGAATTTTGAGTATTTTTTGAGTAGTTTAGCTTATAATAAAGGTTAGGTTAGCCTGGTTGGCAATAATCTCTATGAATACCGAAAGTAGACATCATGTAGGATGTCAGCGCTTTTGGCGAATTTAAGCAGAGCTGGGACATCCACTTTTGAGACGTCCTTCAGACCCTCAAACAATGGAGTTCCCAGGCATTTTAGACGCGTTTTTAATAATGCCGGACAAACGCACAGAAGGTGTTCTAAAGTTTCCTCAATATCCTCTCTGCATTTCCTACATTTGTCCGTGTTAGCAATCCCTATCTTATACGCATGTGCAGCCAATAGATCATGACCTGTTAGCATATCTATGATAGTTCTGCAGTCCGTTCGCGAGAGCGTAAGTACGAATTGAGTCAGTCTTTTGTTATTAGTTCTGCACATGACCTTTTTTGTTTTGCATGTGGTCAGATTAGTCCACCTAGTTTCCACTCGCCTTTTCATGTAGTCGTCCATTTCATTGTATATTGTATTTAGCGGTTTTAGTATGTCGTTCTCTTGTTCAAATGATAGTCTAACAGCACTTTTAGCTATCTCATCTACTATTTCGTTCCCCATAATGCCTTTGTGACCAGGTACTCAATAGATATGCAGCCTATTGTTTGCGGCTAGCCTTTCTATGGCCTCCCTGCTCCGTCGAACATTTTTGGACTTAATACAGTATGAGTTTATTGCTTTTGTTGCTGCTCGACTGTCCACGTATTATTAATTGTTGAGTTCTTTCTTGTTCTTGTGTAGGCTAGCTTTGCGGCTTTCGCCACAGCAAAAACCTCCGCTTGGAAAATACTGCTGTGGTCTGGCATCCTTATCCCTAGTTTTGAGCAGTAAATACCCGCTCCCACTCCGTCTTAAGCTTTAGAGCCGTCTGTATAGATGCGAAAAGTTCTATGGGCAGGTTTCATGCCTTTGTGCCATCGCTCGTCTTCAATTGTAGTGCGAAAACTTCTCTCCCAATTAAAGTACGGAGCCATGTAGTCTGTGTAACCTGAACTCCACTTTCCTATTGAGCTGTGCCCGAAGGTTCTGCAGGTGAATACCACAGCAGCCACTAGCCTCCTCGCAGATTTCGCTGCCAGGTTTTCCGCCGTAAGGTCAGTAGGTGGCATGCTGAGTATCATTTTCATCGCTCCTGTTATGCACAGAGCAGCGAGTTGTTGAATCCTTTCCAGTGGAATTAAGTATGTCAGTTTTCTTGTCGCAGTCCACCATACTAAGGCCCCATACAGCAATATTGGTCTAACTACTGTCGTGTAGCACCAATGCATCAGAGAGGGTGATAGACCCCAAGTAACGCCCAGCAATCTTTTACATGCATTCAACGCATTACTGGCCTCTTTCACCCTTTCCTCAAGCTTGTGCTTCTACAGCAATTTACTGTCTAGTATTACTCCGAGGTACCTTGCATGATCTTTGAGAAGTAGTTCGTTGTTGCCTAGATTCGGGAGGTTCCACGTCGGGACCTTGTACTTCCTGGTAAAAAGTACCATGTCCGTTTTTCCGGCGTTTATCCCTAGCCCTGCGCGAGATGTCCATTGGTGTACCGTTTTAAGTGTGTTATTCATCACATTACTGATGGTGTCCAGACACTTTCCCGTAACTACTATAGCTATGTAATCTGCATATCCCACTAGTTTTGGTGTCCCTCCGTCAAATTTCTTGAGCAGTTCGTTTGGTACAAGTAACCATAAAAGCGGCGATAGTACCCCACCTTGCGGAGTACTACTGCATGCATATTTAACGACGCTCGTATCGTTCCATTCCGCTCTTATCTTCCTGCTAGCTAATAGCTGCCTTATCCATAGATAAATCGCGGGTTTCACATTAAGTGAAGGCCCCTGATATATCTATAAATACTCCCAGAGCATACTCCTCATGTTCTAACGCCTTTTCTATGTTTAGTACAAGTGAGTGAAGTGCAGTTCCAGTAGATCTGCCTTTAGTGTAAGCGTGCTGCGCCTTGGATAATACGTCCGGCACAATTGTGTCACTAATGTATGTGTCTAGAATCTTCTCTAACATTTTCAGAGGAATGAGGTCAGACTAAAGGGCCTGTATTCCTTCGAGTAGAGAGGGTTGCTTTTTTCAGCTTTGGAGAGGGTTGCTTTTTCCTCGCTTCTCTCCACAATGCAGGAACATAGCCGAGCCTCAAGCATCCCCTGAATATCGTTTTTAACCATGGTAACACAAGATGGCTTACCGTTTGGATAATGGCTGGGAAGATTCCATCCAGTCCTGGCGATTTATATGGGTCGAAACTTTGTATAGCCCATTCTATATTATTGGTGGTAATTACGTTCGTCGGGATGTCGTGCACAACATCCCTTCTAGGTTCGAGCTCTGTAGTGTCCGCACAGCCTGGAAAATGTCTGCTGGCTAGGTTTTTTAGAGAATCCTCACAACTGTGTTCATGTATCCTACGCCTTTGTGCTCCTAGTTCCTTGTTCCACCAAGGAGGCTTCACCTTTCGTCTATTGTGTGTTGGGGGGCAGGATCTTTTGAAGCTTTGACAAGAGTAGTTGCAAACAATTCAACCCCTTTCTCAAGTGCGACGTGCGACCTGTATTTCCAGGGTTTCATTGGTGTTTTTGATAGTACATCCCTATAGAAGTTCCAGTTCGTATTCTTAGGATTTCTAAACGATATAAGTTTGGTGTTTTGAGCGGAATATAACCTAAAAGTTTATGTATCGGAGAATGAGGGCCTACTCAACACTTTCCATTCCTGTACCATGAAATGCTTGCTTGTGTAGAGTGTTAAATCAAGTACATTCTTCGAGGTTGATCCATGGTCCGATGTTGGTTCTTCACCTCTATTAGCTATTTCTAGGCTACTCTGAAGAATATAGTTAAATAGCAGTCGTCGACTAACACTCGCTTCGTTCGGACTCGTTCCCAAAGTGCTCGTGCGGTTGATGATTTTCTCGTGTGTTCAGTGCTATTCGCATTATTAAACTCATTCATAAAATCAAATATCAAGTATCTGATTTTTATTTTCTCTTGATCGTTTAATAATCTACAATTATTTAGTGTAGTATTTATCAATGAACTTTCCACCCCCCTTGTGGGGAACGGGTTTAGTGTATTGCAAGACTGCGATACGTTGGCCAGCCCCAAAACTAAACGTAAAAAAATCAAACAAAAGAAAAGATTTCTACTTATTTGGATTTTCCTGAATTGCGAACCATAAATGTCAACCACCAACAGCCCAAATTTATTGTCATAAAACCCACGGAAAATGAGTTAGCTAATGAACTTCAGTGTATTTGCTAAAAAAAGTCATTGCTCTCGATCAGTACTGAGGTCCAATCGGTAAACATGCTCCGTGATGGCAGTCTCCTCGTTTTAACTCAAAACCAAAAAGTGGCTCAGAAATTTATTCACATACGCTTTTTGGTGGCTTGTGTAAAGTTTCAATCTCGTATCATCAAAACCTTAACTGCACTAAAGGCACAATATTTGATAAAAATCTAATTCCTACTCCAGAATCAGAAATTTTAGAAGATTTGAAAAGTCAGGGTGTAGTTAGCGTAAATAAATTCGCAAAGAAAATTAACAACAAAGTTGTATATACGGGTTCTATTTTGCTTACTTTTAACCTTTATGTGGTTCTTAAGGTCATTGATATAGCATGGTACAAACTTGGAGTGAGAGAATATTTTCCTAATCCCATGCGATGCAAAAGTTGTCAAAAACTAGGCCATACACTCAAGCATTGCAACAACAATCCTATTTGCTCGGTTTGTAATCTTCCTCCACACACTCCTTCCAGCTGCACTCGCACTATGTGTGCCAACTGCTTGGCGCCCCACCTTTCTTCCGCCAACTCATGTCCTATATTCCAACAACAAAAAGAGATTTTGAGAATTAAAACACAGAATAAGTGCAGTATGTTTGAAGCACGACGCACATTTAAGCAAAATAACCCTCTCAATTGTGAAATTTCTTACGCCACTGTTACTGCTCTAAACTCTAATTTAAACAACAAAGAAACTAATAATTTAAACTACAGAACCAGTTCTGTGCCCATTCCTTCCCTTTCCTCTAATCTATCCCTACCCTATACTAATCACACTCCAACTACTGACTCTAATATTACGTTTCCACCAAAAGCAAACACCGTGTTTGCAGGAGTTGTGTTTGGGAGAACTGTCAACTGTTTCCACCGAAAGTTTGGGAGAAACTGTGTTTGAACTGTCTTTTGTTGACATTGTGAAATGAGAATTATAAAAATTGATAAAATTATAAAATGGTGCATAAAATTCAATTTGTTATGTTGATTTTATCATTTTATTTTAAAATAATTGATAGTGAGTTGGTCACATATTATTTAAAAAAAAGGTTAAGGGAAAATAAAATAATTTTAAGCGTTGCTGCCAATTTAATGCGTTCGCAAAGTGTATGGTCTTTGGTATGGTAAACAGATTTATGATACATTATTTGTGTATAATGTACATGTATATTTTAGGATGTATTTAGATGTAAATACAAATAAAATTACATATATAAATAAAAGAAATACCTGTTATACTATCCGCAACGAGTTGATTCAGTATTCCTGAGGAAAGATTGTAGATTTATTTGGCTTATTTGACTTATTTTATATTTTGCGCGCACCACTTAACGATTACCACAAGAAAAATATTAAAAAAAAAAAAAAAATGTTTTTATTAATTTTGCTTTCACCGAGATTCGAACCAACGACCTCTCTGTGAATTCCGAATGGTGATCTAGCACCAACCCACTCGGCTACGGCGGCCGTCAATCAAATGTCATATTGACAAATTGCAATCATTGTTGCCATATTTCGATAAGAATGCAATAATAAATGAGGAAAATGAGCAACATTGCCACCACTTAATAATTAAATTAGACGCAAACCCAACAAAACACGCTTTGAAAAGTGGGTTTAGGTATGGAGTTGTGTTTTAATTTTGTATGGGATTTGAAAGGTGTTTTGTTTCGTGTTTGCGCTAAGAACACGATAGCGGCAGAGAACACGATAGCGGCTGCGGTGGAAACTTAGTATAAACCTACGCCTGACTTACACGCTTCACTAGAAGACAACAACACTGATACTAACGCTACTGATACCACTGTTAATTCTATTCATCAATACATCTCAGAAACCTGCTCTAATCCCTCCTCCCCAGTTTCAACTATCAACCCTCAAACCAACAATAACCAACAAATAAATACTGCTACCGTTATACATAATTCGTTTTCACTTAATAAAAACAACAACAACACTGTACTGTTAAACACATCTCCACCACATTTCTCATCTAATCCACTTTCTCATATTTTCTCTCAACTTACCGAAAATCAACTAACAACACTGAATACACATTCTACAAATCTCACTCAAAATTCAACTTCAATCAACTCTTCACTCACTATTCAGAGTACGTTAAGTGTACTCTTTGAATTAGTGTATAAGCTAATTTCTCTTCCAATAACATTTATGCTAAAATTTCTACAATGAAATATTCACGGCTATTATAATAACTACTCAAATTTAAAAATATTAATTAAAGAGCAATCCCCTAAGATAATTTGTCTCCAAAAGACTCACTGCGTATTAAGTAAGCAATATAATGGACATTTTGACATTTTCTCAACATTAGTTATAACACTACTGCTAAGCAGGGTACAAAAGCATTCCATATAATCTTATAAACTTCAATTCAAACTTATCTATTGCCGCCGCCAAAATTAATTAAAACTCAAATTCACCATTATTTCCATTTACATTGCTCCACAACAAAATATCTAACTTCGAAACATACTAAATGTAGTTAATGATCCAGTGATAATAGTTGGTGATCTTAATGCTTGCAGCCCTCTTTGGGGCTCACCAAATCATAACACACTGTTCTTAATGATGGATCGCCCACTCACCACAGTACCCACAACTCTCTAACGCACGTTGATGTATCGCTAAGTTCCTCTCAAATTGTTCCTATGTGCAATTGGTACACCATTAACGACTTACACAACAGTAACCATTTCCCTACCATAACTTCTGTCACAGTAGACCTTTATACTCCTCATCTGAGGTACTCATGCTGAGTATCATTTTCATCGCTCCTGTTATGCACAGAGCAGCGAGTCGTTGAATCCTTTCCAGTGGCATTAAGTATGTCAGTTTTCTTGTCGCAGTCCACCATACTAAGGCCCCATACAGCAATATTGGTCTAACTACTGCCGTGTAGCACCAATGCGTCAGAGAGGGTGATAGACCCCAAGTAACGTCCAGCATTCTTTTACATGCGTTCAACGCATTACTGGCCTCTTTCACCCTTTCCTCAAGTTTGTGCTTCTACAGCAATTTACTGTCTAGTATTACTCCGAGGTACCTTGCATGATCTTTGAGAAGTAGTTCGTTGTTGCCTAGATTCGGGAGGTTCCACGTCGGGACCTTGTACTTCCTGGTAAAAAGTACCATGTCCGTTTTTCCGGCGTTTATCCCTAGCCCTGCGCGAGATGTCCATTGGTGTACCGTTTTAAGTGTGTTATTCATCACATTACTGATGGTGTCCAGACACTTTCCCGTAACTACTATAGCTATGTAATCTGCATATCCCACTAGTTTTGGTGACCCTCCGTCAAATTTCTTGAGCAGTTCGTTTGGTACAAGTAACCATAATAGCGGCGATAGTACCCCACCTTGCGGAGTACTACTGCATGCATATTTAGCGACGCTCGTATCGTTCCATTCCGCTCTTATCTTCCTGCTAGCTAATAGCTGCCTTATCCATAGATAAATCGCGGGTTTCACATTAAGTGAAGGCCCCTGATATATCTATAAATACTCCCAGAGCATACTCCTCATGTTCTAACGCCTTTTCTATGTTTAGTACAAGTGAGTGAAGTGCAGTTCCAGTAGATCTGCCTTTAGTGTAAGCGTGCTGCGCCTTGGATAATACGTCCGGCACAATTGTGTCACTAATGTATGTGTCTAGAATCTTCTCTAACATTTTCAGAGGAATGAGGTCAGACTAAAGGGCCTGTATTCCTTCGAGTAGAGAGGGTTGCTTTTTTCAGCTTTGGAGAGGGTTGCTTTTTCCTCGCTTCTCTCCACAATGCAGGAACATAGCCGAGCCTCAAGCATCCCCTGAATATCGTTTTTAACCATGGTAACACAAGATGGCTTACCGTTTGGATAATGGCTGGGAAGATTCCATCCAGTCCTGGCGATTTATATGGGTCGAAACTTTGTATAGCCCATTCTATATTATTGGTCGTAATTACGTTCGTCGGGATGTCGTGCACAACATCCCTTCTAGGTTCGAGCTCTGTAGTGTCCGCACAGCCTGGAAAATGTCTGCTGGCTAGGTTTTTTAGAGAATCCTCACAACTGTGTTCATGTATCCTACGCCTTTGTGCTCCTAGTTCCTTGTTCCACCAAGGAGGCTTCACCTTTCGTCTATTGTGTGTTGGGGGGCAGGATCTTTTGAAGCTTTGACAAGAGTAGTTGCAAACAATTCAACCCCTTTCTCAAGTGCGACGTGCGACCTGTATTTCCAGGGTTTCATTGGTGTTTTTGATAGTACATCCCTATACAAGTTCCAGTTCGTATTCTTAGGATTTCTAAACGATATAAGTTTGGTGTTTTGAGCGGAATATAACCTAAAAGTTTATGTATCGGAGAATGAGGGCCTACTCAACACTTTCCATTCCTGTACCATGAAATGCTTGCTTGTGTAGAGTGTTAAATCAAGTACATTCTTCGAGGTTGATCCATGGTCCGATGTTGGTTCTTCACCTCTATTAGCTATTTCTAGGCTACTCTGAAGAATATAGTTAAATAGCAGTCGTCGACTAACACTCGCTTCGTTCGGACTCGTTCCCAAAGTGCTCGTGCGGTTGATGATTTTCTCGTGTGTTCAGTGCTATTCGCATTATTAAACTCATTCATAAAATCAAATATCAAGTATCTGATTTTTATTTTCTCTTGATCGTTTAATAATCTACAATTATTTAGTGTAGTATTTATCAATGAACTTTCCACCCCCCTTGTGGGGAACGGGTTTAGTGTATTGCAAGACTGCGATACGTTGGCCAGCCCCAAAACTAAACGTAAAAAAATCAAACAAAAGAAAAGATTTCTACTTATTTGGATTTTCCTGAATTGCGAACGATAAATGTCAACCACCAACAGCCCAAATTTATTGTCATAAAACTCACGGAAAATGAGTTAGCTAATGAACTTCAGTGTATTTGCTAAAAAAAGTCATTGCTCTCGATCAGTACTGAGGTCCAATCGGTAAATATGCTCCGTGATGGCAATCTCCTCGTTTTAACTCAAAACCAAAAAGTGGCTCAGAAATTTATTCACATACGCTTTTTGGTGGCTTGTGTAAAGTTTCAATCTCGTATCATCAAAACCTTAACTGCACTAAAGGCACAATATTTGATAAAAATCTAATTCCTACTCCAGAATCAGAAATTTTAGAAGATTTGAAAAGTCAGGGTGTAGTTAGCGTAAATAAATTCGCAAAGAAAATTAACAACAAAGTTGTATATACGGGTTCTATTTTGCTTACTTTTAACCTTTATGTGGTTCTTAAGGTCATTGATATAGCATGGTACAAACTTGGAGTGAGAGAATATTTTCCTAATCCCATGCGATGCAAAAGTTGTCAAAAACTAGGCCATACACTCAAGCATTGCAACAACAATCCTATTTGCTCGGTTTGTAATCTTCCTCCACACACTCCTTCCAGCTGCACTCGCACTATGTGTGCCAACTGCTTGGCGCCCCACCTTTCTTCCGCCAACTCATGTCCTATATTCCAACAACAAAAAGAGATTTTGAGAATTAAAACACAGAATAAGTGCAGTATGTTTGAAGCACGACGCACATTTAAGCAAAATAACCCTCTCAATTGTGAAATTTCTTACGCCACTGTTACTGCTCTAAACTCTAATTTAAACAACAAAGAAACTAATAATTTAAACTACAGAACCAGTTCTGTGCCCATTCCTTCCCTTTCCTCTAATCTATCCCTACCCTATACTAATCACACTCCAACTACTGACTCTAATATTACGTTTCCACCAAAAGCAAACACCGTGTTTGCAGGAGTTGTGTTTGGGAGAACTGTCAACTGTTTCCACCGAAAGTTTGGGAGAAACTGTGTTTGAACTGTCTTTTGTTGACATTGTGAAATGAGAATTATAAAAATTGATAAAATTATAAAATGGTGCATAAAATTCAATTTGTTATGTTGATTTTATCATTTTATTTTAAAATAATTGATAGTGAGTTGGTCACATATTATTTAAAAAAAAGGTTAAGGGAAAATAAAATAATTTTAAGCGTTGCTGCCAATTTAATGCGTTCGCAAAGTGTATGGTCTTTGGTATGGTAAACAGATTTATGATACATTATTTGTGTATAATGTACATGTATATTTTAGGATGTATTTAGATGTAAATACAAATAAAATTACATATATAAATAAAAGAAATACCTGTTATACTATCCGCAACGAGTTGATTCAGTATTCCTGAGGAAAGATTGTAGATTTATTTGGCTTATTTGACTTATTTTATATTTTGCGCGCACCACTTAACGATTACCACAAGAAAAATATTAAAAAAAAAAAAAAAATAATTGGGGGCGACCGCTATTAGAAAAATGTTTTTATTAATTTTGCTTTCACCGAGATTCGAACCAACGACCTCTCTGTGAATTCCGAATGGTGATCTAGCACCAACCCACTCGGCTACGGCGGCCGTCAATCAAATGTCATATTGACAAATTGCAATCATTGTTGCCATATTTCGATAAGAATGCAATAATAAATGAGGAAAATGAGCAACATTGCCACCACTTAATAATTAAATTAGACGCAAACCCAACAAAACACGCTTTGAAAAGTGGGTTTAGGTATGGAGTTGTGTTTTAATTTTGTATGGGATTTGAAAGGTGTTTTGTTTCGTGTTTGCGCTAAGAACACGATAGCGGCAGAGAACACGATAGCGGCTGCGGTGGAAACTTAGTATAAACCTACGCCTGACTTACACGCTTCACTAGAAGACAACAACACTGATACTAACGCTACTGATACCACTGTTAATTCTATTCATCAATACATCTCAGAAACCTGCTCTAATCCCTCCTCCCCAGTTTCAACTATCAACCCTCAAACCAACAATAACCAACAAATAAATACTGCTACCGTTATACATAATTCGTTTTCACTTAATAAAAACAACAACAACACTGTACTGTTAAACACATCTCCACCACATTTCTCATCTAATCCACTTTCTCATATTTTCTCTCAACTTACCGAAAATCAACTAACAACACTGAATACACATTCTACAAATCTCACTCAAAATTCAACTTCAATCAACTCTTCACTCACTATTCAGAGTACGTTAAGTGTACTCTTTGAATTAGTGTATAAGCTAATTTCTCTTCCAATAACATTTATGCTAAAATTTCTACAATGAAATATTCACGGCTATTATAATAACTACTCAAATTTAAAAATATTAATTAAAGAGCAATCCCCTAAGATAATTTGTCTCCAAAAGACACACTGCGTATTAAGTAAGCAATATAATGGACATTTTGACATTTTCACAACATTAGTTATAACACTACTGCTAAGCAGGGTACAAAAGCATTCCATATAATCTTATAAACTTCAATTCAAACTTATCTATTGCCGCCGCCAAAATTAATTAAAACTCAAATTCACCATTATTTCCATTTACATTGCTCCACAACAAAATATCTAACTTCGAAACATACTAAATGTAGTTAATGATCCAGTGATAATAGTTGGTGATCTTAATGCTTGCAGCCCTCTTTGGGGCTCACCAAGTCATAACACACTGTTCTTAATGATGGATCGCCCACTCACCACAGTACCCACAACTCTCTAACGCACGTTGATGTATCGCTAAGTTCCTCTCAAATTGTTCCTATGTGCAATTGGTACACCATTAACGACTTACACAACAGTAACCATTTCCCTACCATAACTTCTGTCACAGTAGACCTTTATACTCCTCATCTGAGGTACTCATGCTGAGTATCATTTTCATCGCTCCTGTTATGCACAGAGCAGCGAGTCGTTGAATCCTTTCCAGTGGCATTAAGTATGTCAGTTTTCTTGTCGCAGTCCACCATACTAAGGCCCCATACA
Source organism: Anastrepha obliqua (assembly GCF_027943255.1). NCBI lineage: Eukaryota > Metazoa > Arthropoda > Insecta > Diptera > Tephritidae > Anastrepha > Anastrepha obliqua. Next base: position 2,730,296 of record NW_026562178.1, on the reverse strand, counting down.
GCAATATTGGTCTAACTACTGCCGTGTAGCACCAATGCGTCAGAGAGGGTGATAGACCCCAAGTAACGTCCAGCATTCTTTTACATCGTTCAACGCATTACTGGCCTCTTTCACCCTTTCCTCAAGTTTGTGCTTCTACAGCAATTTACTGTCTAGTATTACTCCGAGGTACCTTGCATGATCTTTGAGAAGTAGTTCGTTGTTGCCTAGATTCGGGAGGTTCCCCGTCGGGACCTTGTACTTCCTGGTAAAAAGTACCATGTCCGTTTTTCCGGCGTTTATCCCTAGCCCTGCGCGAGATGTCCATTGGTGTACCGTTTTAAGTGTGTTATTCATCACATTACTGATGGTGTCCAGACACTTTCCCGTAACTACTATAGCTATGTAATCTGCATATCCCACTAGTTTTGGTGACCCTCCGTCAAATTTCTTGAGCAGTTCGTTTGGTACAAGTAACCATAATAGCGGCGATAGTACCCCACCTTGCGGAGTACTACTGCATGCATATTTAGCGACGCTCGTATCGTTCCATTCCGCTCTTATCTTCCTGCTAGCTAATAGCTGCCTTATCCATAGATAAATCGCGGGTTTCACATTAAGTGAAGGCCCCTGATATATCTATAAATACTCCCAGAGCATACTCCTCATGTTCTAACGCCTTTTCTATGTTTAGTACAAGTGAGTGAAGTGCAGTTCCAGTAGATCTGCCTTTAGTGTAAGCGTGCTGCGCCTTGGATAATACGTCCGGCGCAATTGTGTCACTAATGTATGTGTCTAGAATCTTCTCTAACATTTTCAGAGGAATGAGGTCAGACTAAAGGGCCTGTATTCCTTCGAGTAGAGAGGGTTGCTTTTTTCAGCTTTGGAGAGGGTTGCTTTTTCCTCGCTTCTCTCCACAATGCAGGAACATAGCCGAGCCTCAAGCATCCCCTGAATATCGTTTTTAACCATGGTAACACAAGATGGCTTACCGTTTGGATAATGGCTGGGAAGATTCCATCCAGTCCTGGCGATTTATATGGGTCGAAACTTTGTATAGCCCATTCTATATTATTGGTCGTAATTACGTTCGTCGGGATGTCGTGCACAACATCCCTTCTAGGTTCGAGCTCTGTAGTGTCCGCACAGCCTGGAAAATGTCTGCTGGCTAGGTTTTTTAGAGAATCCTCACAACTGTGTTCATGTATCCTACGCCTTTGTGCTCCTAGTTCCTTGTTCCACCAAGGAGGCTTCACCTTTCGTCTATTGTGTGTTGGGGGGCAGGATCTTTTGAAGCTTTGACAAGAGTAGTTGCAAACAATTCAACCCCTTTCTCAAGTGCGACGAGGGTTTCATTGGTGTTTTTGATAGTACATCCCTATAGAAGTTCCAGTTCGTATTCTTAGGATTTCTAAACGATATAAGTTTGGTGTTTTGAGCGGAATATAACCTAAAAGTTTATGTATCGGAGAATGAGGGCCTACTCAACACTTTCCATTCCTGTACCATGAAATGCTTGCTTGTGTAGAGTGTTAAATCAAGTACATTCTTCGAGGTTGATCCATGGTCCGATGTTGGTTCTTCACCTCTATTAGCTATTTCTAGGCTACTCTGAAGAATATAGTTAAATAGCAGTCGTCGACTAACACTCGCTTCGTTCGGACTCGTTCCCAAAGTGCTCGTGCGGTTGATGATTTTCTCGTGTGTTCAGTGCTATTCGCATTATTAAACTCATTCATAAAATCAAATATCAAGTATCTGATTTTTATTTTCTCTTGATCGTTTAATAATCTACAATTATTTAGTGTAGTATTTATCAATGAACTTTCCACCCCCCTTGTGGGGAACGGGTTTAGTGTATTGCAAGACTGCGATACGTTGGCCAGCCCCAAAACTAAACGTAAAAAAATCAAACAAAAGAAAAGATTTCTACTTATTTGGATTTTCCTGAATTGCGAACCATAAATGTCAACCACCAACAGCCCAAATTTATTGTCATAAAACTCACGGAAAATGAGTTAGCTAATGAACTTCAGTGTATTTGCTAAAAAAAGTCATTGCTCTCGATCAGTACTGAGGTCCAATCGGTAAACATGCTCCGTGATGGCAATCTCCTCGTTTTAACTCAAAACCAAAAAGTGGCTCAGAAATTTATTCACATACCCTTTTTGGTGGCTTGTGTAAAGTTTCAATCTCGTATCATCAAAACCTTAACTGCACTAAAGGCACAATATTTGATAAAAATCTAATTCCTACTCCAGAATCAGAAATTTTAGAAGATTTGAAAAGTCAGGGTGTAGTTAGCGTAAATAAATTCGCAAAGAAAATTAACAACAAAGTTGTATATACGGGTTCTATTTTGCTTACTTTTAACCTTTATGCGGTTCTTAAGGTCATTGATATAGCATGGTACAAACTTGGAGTGAGAGAATATTTTCCTAATCCCATGCGATGCAAAAGTTGTCAAAAACTAGGCCATACACTCAAGCATTGCAACAACAATCCTATTTGCTCGGTTTGTAATCTTCCTCCACACACTCCTTCCAGCTGCACTCGCACTATGTGTGCCAACTGCTTGGGGCCCCATCTTTCTTCCGCCAACTCATGTCCTATATTCCAACAACAAAAAGAGATTTTGAGAATTAAAACACAGAATAAGTGCAGTATGTTTGAAGCACGACGCACATATAAGCAAAATAACCCTCTCAATTGTGAAATTTCTTACGCCACTGTTACTGCTCTAAACTCTAATTTAAACAACAAAAAAACTAATAATTTAAACTACAGAACCAGTTCTGTGCCCATTCCTTCACTTTCCTCTAATCTATCCCTACCCTATACTAATCACACTCCAACTACTGACTCTAAACCTACGCCTGACTTACACACTTCACTAGAAGACAACAACACTGATACTAACGCTACTGATACCACTGTTAATTCTATTCATCAACACATCTCAGAAACCTGCTCTAATCCCTCCTCCCCAGTTTCAACTATCAACCCTCAAACCAACAATAACCAACAAATAAATACTGCTACCGTTATACATAATTCGTTTTCACTTAATAAAAACAACAACAACACTGTACTGTTAAACACATCTCCACCACATTTCTCATCTAATCCACTTTCTCATATTTTCTCTCAACTTACCGAAAATCAACTAACAACACTGAATACACATTCTACAAATCTCACTCAAAATTCAACTTCAATCAACTCTTCACTCACTATTCAGAGTACGTTAAGTGTACTCTTTGAATTAGTGTATAAGCTAATTTCTCTTCCAATAACATTTATACTGAAATTTCTACAATGAAATATTCACGGCTATTATAATAACTACTCAAATTTAAAAATATTAATTAAAGAGCAATCCCCTAAGATAATTTGTCTCCAAAAGACTCACTGCGTATTAAGTAAGCAATATAATGGACATTTTGACATTTTCACAACATTAGTTATAACACTACTGCTAAGCAGGGTACAAAAGCATTCCATATAATCTTATAAACTTCAATTCAAACTTATCTATTGCCGCCGCCAAAATTAATTAAAACTCAAATTCACCATTATTTCCATTTACATTGCTCCACAACAAAATATCTAACTTCGAAACATACTAAATGTAGTTAATGATTCAGTGATAATAGTTGGTGATCTTAATGCTTGCAGCCCTCTTTGGGGCTCACCAAATCATAACACACTGTTCTTAATGATGGATCGCCCACTCACCACAGTACCCACAACTCTCTAACGCACGTTGATATATCGCTAAGTTCCTCTCAAATTGTTCCTATGTGCAATTGGTACACCATTAACGACTTACACAACAGTAACCATTTCCCTACCATAACTTCTGTCACAGTAGACCTTTATACTCCTCATCTTACTATTCCACTGTTCAACACAAAACGGTCTAATTGGCCACTGTCTCAGAACAAAATTCTAGACGTATCTATTTTATACCCCTCTAATGGTCATATTAACAGCGAAGCTACTCTCATTAAAAAGATATTATGCACAACAGTCAACGAATCCATTCCCTGTACCACTCGCAAAAAATTTATTAGGACTGTTCCATGGTGGTCACCCGAGTTTAAAATTCTTAAGAAACGCTAAACAGAGTGCTTGGAGAGCCTACAAAAACACCTCCCCTTATAATGACCTAATATCATATAAAACATCAAATTCTTTACTTACTAAAGCCAAAAAACTGCTAAACTGCAGAGTTTTACAGATTTCACCAAAAAATCAACCCTAGTACTTCCATATCACTGGTTTGGCAAAGCGTTCGTAAATTAGTTGGTACGTACAGACCATATATTATTTATCTAGTGGAATCATCTTCTATGTACTATAGTCACTGACCCAAAAGACATCGCATAAACTTTTATTAAGCACTGGTCCTCTACTTCTAACGATTTAAATTTCTCTTCAGCTTTCCGTTCAGCTAAAAACACAATTCCTAATCAATCTCCAAATTTTATTTCTAACCACAAATCCAATATAATAAATTCGGTTTCCGCCCAGGGTCAAGCACAATGAGACCACTATACTCATGGATCATTTAATTTGAAAAAAAAACCTTTCATCTAAAAACCATCTTTCTATACTGTCAATTGACTTTGAGAAAGCGTTTGATAGAGTGTGTATCATTGTGCTTAATAAGCTACTTGAACTCAAAATAGGCCCTAAAATGTATAATTACATTAAATCTTTTCTAACGGCACGGTTTATATATATATAATATACAGTCTTCTATCCATCCACTTTCTAATGGTATACCGCAGGGCTCCTCCCTTTCAACAACATTATTCTTGATTGCATTCGACGACCTCAGCAAAATACTTTGCGCCCAAAAGTATATCAACCACTGCTTCTTTGCAGACGATTAATACCTCACATGCAACAGCAGGGACTCGAAAGATACACTTACAAAATGTATCATCGATAATTAACTGGTCGGATAACTCTGGAACAACACTGTCACTTGAAAAGGCATCTACATGTGTGTCGAAAACGTTTTTGTGACCCCATCTCAATAAACATCAATAACTTCTCAATAGGAAATATTAATCATCTTAAAATGCTAGGTTTAATTTTTGATTCTAAGCCTAATTTTAAGGAATTGTAGTTATTTAAGAAGTAGTCTAGCTGCCAGACTTAACCCCATAAAATATCTTTCCTCTAACAAAAGCCAAATACATACTAATACCCTCCTCAATATGACCCAACTCACCTTAATTTCAAAAATTGATCATGGGCTCGCAATTTATGGCAATTGTGCAAAATCACACTTATCACTCATCAAAGGTCTTTATCAAGCCGCTATTAGATCAAGTTTTAGAGCGTTCAGGACCACACCCATCGAAAATTTATTGACGGAAAGTGGTTTTCTCACTATTGAAGATCGGATCCATTACTTTACATGCCGCCAAATTCCAGTTATCTATTCAACGAGCAACTCAATTTTATCCAAAGAGATAACCTTATTAAAACGACGGAAACGCAGCATGAAACTCTCATCCGCTCTGACTTGTATACTTTACCTTCTCTTACCTGGAAGCACCCCCGTGGTTAATTCAAGACAAATTTTTTCTTAACGAACTCACACTTCATGCGAAACAAAACACTAACGTAGTAATCTATAGACAATTATACTGGCAAATTACTGATCCATTTTTACAGAAAGGTTGGCAAATATTATTCACTGATGGATCTTAATCTATTCATGGTACATCTTTCGCAGTTGTTGACGTCAATGGTAAAATACTAGCGCAAGGGATCTTACCCACAGTTGCAACGGCTTTTGACGCAGAAGTGCCAAGCATTTTGTCTGCTCTGCTTCTAGTTAAATCATCAAAAGATAAATTCATTGTATGCACAGACAGTCTTTCAGTATTTGAAGCCCCTAAATCAGCAAGGAACTCATATGCACCAAGAGAGAGCTCATCATCCCACTAGACAAAAGAGTAAAATTAATGTGGATTCCTGGACGCGCTGGCATTAATGGAGTTGAGCACGCAGATAAAGCAGCCAAATTAGCTTCAAAAGCCCCATTAGTAACTTTTATGCCTTTCTCCCTTGTTAAATAAGGAATCTCAGCCGATATGTACATTTTGCCTCAGTGCTTACTTAACTATTCCCCATATTCTCAAAGATTGCCCCCTCCTCGCAAAATCCAGAACTATTTCCTTTTCCAACCTCAACCCCTTTGAACTATTAACATACCCACAAAAAAAAAAAAATATTAAACTGATATTTAAGTTTTGTAAAAACATTCATATTCATAAATTAATGTAATCTTTCCTGTAATTTATATACATTCTACGCCGATAGCCCTGGCAGATAGTACTTAATTAATTATAATTTTATTTGTAATTAATATAACTAATATAAATAAATAAATTAAAAAAAAGTTAAATAGTGACTCACCTCGGTCGTTTATGTCTGCACTACCCCAGACTGTGTAATGTGCGTTTGCGTCCGTTCCTATAACCAGAGCGTGCTTCTTTCTGGTAGCTGTTTCTACCAGCTTCCGAAGTTTCGTCTGTGGTGCTTCTTCATCATGTGGCATATAGCAAGACCCAAAGAGTAACGTCTCATCGTCTGAAGAGAGATTATGATCAATAGAAGAACTTATACTTGTTTTAACCATTAATGCTATTCTTACCTTGTTTTTTGCAATCGGGATGTAGGTGTTATAGTTGCGTGACTTTAGGCCGGAGACTATGTTGCTCGAAGCTATCCATCGTTCCTGGACTAAAGTCACATGGTAGCCGACTCTCTCTATGTTGAGCAGGAGCTCTTCTGACGCGTTCTTACTTTTGCCGAGGCTTATCTGGAGGACCTTCAGCATCTGGCCTCAGTACCTTCTCGGGGTTGGATACTACCTCCAGCTCACCCGTCTCCACTTCCCGTATATTGAGCGAGGCTTCCAGGATCTCTTCTATACCGAGGTCCTTTTCAACCTCCCCCGCAGCGAGCGTGTTGTTGTTGTCATCTGCCGGGTGGCGTTTTTGAGGCGAAGGTGCACGCTACCAACTCCCCAAGCCATCCTCCCGAATCGCACGTAAAGCAGGTCCTCTGCCGGCTTGTTGATCTGGATAATGTAGTCTTGGCCTCCAACAACAGTTGCTGGTTTTGCCAGTAGTAGCCTCTGTAGTAGCCGCAGTACATTTTCCGGTTTTAGCACTCGTGAAATAAAAACCTGTGCCTTCGGTATTGAGGGAATGCAGCTGCGACCAACAATTTCAAGCATTTTAACTGCTTCCTTAGCCATGTGAGCGTGGGGTCCTACTTACATTTTATAATTTTGACGTCGCCGAACCACCCTGCTCCATTTCTACTACCTTCCACCGTTCCTGCGACTTTCGCCCCAGCTGTTCACTACGGTCAGTGAGTGCCCCAATAACATGCTTCTTCGCAATTTCACTAGACACTGCCGCTGCCGCTGCTTTAGCCATCTCGTGCATGTGCTTCTGCTTTTCCGATGGCACCAAGGCCTCGCTATCCGCAGAACGCTGCCTCTTGATGGCTAGTTCTTCTTCTATTTTGTTCGCATACTTCGGATTGGAGGCTGCAAGCATTGATTTTGCAGTGTAGAAGGCCCGGCCATTTTTATCTCCTCTGTGGCCCAAGCCAACCCTTCCTCCTCTTCCTTCTTTAGGTTGGACTTGCTGCCAAACTGGTCACAAACTTTGACCGGTCAATGTGCTTAAGAATGACTGATTAGTTCCGTTGCGCATGAAGAGTATTACTTTCAGCTGTGTTGCTTTTTTTCAATAAAAATAAAATGTGGTATATTATAGTAAATGAAGTTGTGCCTCCTTATCTAAAACAAGTGAATACAAACGTCTGTATTACTTATATATTCATAATAGCATTTCTCTTGGACGTCAGTAACCAGGAAAATCCCACAAGCGCTGGTGCGAAAAATTTCCGTATGCGGTCCTTCATCAAAATAATTAATCGCAATTGTACGCCATTTCAAAGATGGCATGCGTTTCATTTATTATACGTATCGATCATATTATTATTTGTTCATTATTTAATAACTATTAGTGTTATTGTTTTTAGTTTTAAAATGTGGGACATCATTTTGGAAAACTTACTAAAACATGATTTTTGTTTAACATACCATTTTTACATAGATATTTATCTATATATTTCTGTGCCATTCATTTAGATCTATGATTCTTATACATAATTAGTCCTAACCTCATCATGTTGGACTCCTTGCCGTGGTGATGAGGGTTAAGTGGTGGTTTGACCCCCATATCACGGAGACCAACTCAACACGATCTAAGAGGGAAGCTACATATGGGGATTCGCTAGCCATCCATCCGCTTTACGGCAAAATTGGTGGCCATCCAATCTCCATGCGAAGATCAAAGTACCGACGAATATCCCTTGTTATTCCTAAACCCTCCATCGAGCCAATCCAACATAAATATAACGTTGACAGACAAGCAGCAATAAAGGCAATAAACTTATATGAAATTTCATCTGAAACCGTTCTTAGGACCAGGGAAGCCATAGAGAGACTAGCCGCAGACAGATGGTTATACATCTATTGGGTACCCGGACACAAGGGCATTGCAGGAAGAAACGAAATTATAGATGAGATTGCAAAACGCGCTGTTTAAATACGATTTGAACAAGAAAACGACATACTGAAACCCTTAAATACGGTATACAATGACATCGCTGCGGACTTGAAAACACGGATAGACAGGCGGTGGAATAATTTAGCCACTTGTAAAACCGCGAAAATCATGTGTACGCAGAATGTACATAAATAGGCCAGATTCGTACTAGCCTTGTCTAGAGAGGAAAGCAGAACTATTGTAGGTACCATATAATATGTTAGCTGCACACGCATACAAGATGACAATTACAAACAATGATAGCTGCAGACTTACCTACCCTAATCTAATTACTCCTAACTAATTTTGGTTTTCTTTATCAGGAAAATTGCAAATTACAACAAAAGAAGCGCTACATATCAAAAATTCGGAAAATTTATTTTTATTTTATTTTTATAAAAATCTATTTTATACTACAACATAATCATATAAATTAAAGTTTTAAACTTTGTACAAAATTTAAAAAAAATCAACACATTTTCAACAAAATTTCAAACTTTTGAATGAGTTTTTAAAAAAGTTTTGTTTAAGGGGTAACACCACTCTACACGCGTAAAATAAACACGATTTTTAAAGAATTTTTTTGTATAGAAAGAAAGGGAAAACAATCACTCTAATTTGGGAAGTTATTACTTATATGCTAAAATACAAAACTACAAAGTTTGATCGAAAAATTTTACAAAATGGCGGTATTGGAGACATTTTTGTAATGTGGTTTCTCTTGAAGGAGCTCCGCGGCACGCAGCACAGAGGGTGCAAATTTTAATCTGGAACAAGGAAATTTATTTTTTCTTAATCTAGATAAGAATAGCTAGAGAAACACGTAGGAGATTTAAAAAATATTTATTTTTGTGGAATTAGCAAGCATTTGAAGAAAAAAACTCTATTTTGGACTAAAAAAACGACACTTAAATAATTATAACAATCGTTCAAATTAATCTATCGAAAATCCCCTACGCTCTTCTCTTAAGAAGGTTATTATACAGACGTAGTGAAAACCCTGATTAAAAATATTTACAATTGTTTGAGTTATGCTGCGTGCCAATTTCAGAAAACGTGTTTTGAGAAAAACGCGTTTAAAGTTTGGAAATTTGGAGAAATCGTTAGGTAGCAATCACTAACGCTTGGTTAAAAGCTTAAAATATTTATGAAATAAACTTCGGTAACGTATAAAACTTTTTGTTCTGTATTTTAAAAGGTTCAAAGAATTTTTTAAGCTTATAAAAATAAATCAATTTTTTGAAATTTCTACAGTTACCCCTTAAGCCGTTTTGACAATTCATTGTCGCGGCGATAATATGTGTAATACATAAAAAAATTTAGAGCACTCGTTATATGGAAGAAAATGCCTAACACCATCAACAGCAAAAGTGCGTGTAGCGTAGTATACATAACAGAAGTGAAACTTTCAAGGCAGGCAAAGAAAGAGAGAGAGAGACCCGAGAGAGAATGAGAGGGAGAGACAGAGAATAAAATAGACAAAATTTACAAAAAAGATCAAGAGCAAATAGACAAACATATATCTAATATATGTATGTATGTATGCAAAAATCTCATCTTAACCTTATGCGTTTACATATATATTACATATGTATGTATACATATATGAGTACATATTTTGGGACAATGTATGTACGTAGATGTTTCTAGTCTAAGCAAAACATTGCATATTCGTATATATATGCATGTATGTACATATAACCACACACACTCACTTTATGCCTCTATATGCGTATGTGTCCAAAACAAAAATTCTAAGCCTAGCGACTACAAGAACAAAATGCATAAATAGGCGCAGCCATAGTGGCCATCATTCTAGTTACCATAGTGCTGAACAGTCTGACATAGTCGCGGCGGCGCCGAACAGTTTCAACTACTGTACTGTACAACAAAAACTTATATTCAAATATATACAAGGTATAGCTCTCTCTCTCCTTTTCCTCTACGTTATATCTCATGGCCTTGAAATTTTACTCTCCATTCTCGCTCGTCCATCGACGCCTAAAAAGTGTTACTTCAAAAAAAAAAAAAAAACTATGAAAAATCAACGTGAATTTCGAGTCACTTTAGAGTGGCACAATTTTATACCAAAAGGAAACGTGTTACAAAACTGGACATCCAGGATTATTTATTGAAAGTTTGAAATTTTGATGAATACTTGTTTAATTTTTTAAAGTTTTCTACAAAGTTTGCAACATTGACTTACATGTTTTTTGTATATATTTGTAAAAAAAAAATTAAATAAATAGTCAAAATATTGCAATAGTCGCTCTGCTATTATAGTGAACACAGGTGTATGTGCAGGTAAACTGCAAGAAGCCAGAATTTTCATTCCACAGTTAGAATTTGCAGTTTTGATAATAGAAAATATAATATATATAATAAGATTAAAAAATAAAGAACCTTAGTACCAAATACATTTTGCTTCAATCTTACTTCTACTTTAAGTATATTAAGAATTTGGAGTTTTGGAGAAATGCTGTAGGATATTGTGGAAATTTCTGGGTGATGTCAATGGTGTATCGATCCCAATCTTAGTATCTATGGCTGTACAGGGTGCGCCATCTTTTATGTCGGCATGAAAACATTGAATAACTTTGAAAAAGAAAACAACTGATTTGTATAGGTGAGGTATTTTTATTTGGTTTGGTTATTTACAATTTAGTAAAACTATTTTTTTAATACAATATCAATCAAGTGGCCACCTTTATTAGCAATCACAAACTGCGATCTCTTTTCTGCGTGTGTCATCACCTTGTCAAGCATTTCGGGTTTTATAGCGTCCATTTCGCGTTGTTTCGGTGTAAAGCGATTTATGGTTGAAATTGTACTGAATTGAGGTATCGAAAACATGTATGTTGAAGTCGATCGGTTGGTAAATGACAAAGTTATTCAGCGTTTACATACCGACATAAAACATGGTGCACCCTGTAGAACACTTTGACTACAATGTTCTGAACGGAAATGCAATGGAAAGTAAATTATGTAGGTGGAAACTGGTGAGACGTTGCTCTTGTTAAACGTGTTTCGGTTTCACTGTAGTGTAAATATTAATGCATCTCTTTTAACAGCTGAATCGGCTCTAAGTGTAGTCGAGGATCTTCAAGCGCTGAAGCGCTGAGAGGGAAAAGGAAGTTCGGATTATGGAGGTGGTTTTCTAGGTGCTTACACGTTCCGGAGGCACCAGAGTGAAAAAAAACATATTAACATGCAGCAGCCGAATACTTTTAAATAAATAGAGTGTAGAAATTATATATAATATTCATACTGTCACAGTTATAAACAAGCATAGAGGGTCATAAGATAGCGAATTTTCTGTACAATTTTTTTCACGTAAAAGTATTTTTGTAATACTTGAAGTGTTTCCTAAAAGTAATTTCGGCAGAAATGGGGGTAGTGCAATAAATACAGTGGAATTCTAAGCTGAATGGAGCGCTACTTGAAATTGGATTCACTCAGTGCAGGATATAAAATATAGTATTTGTTTGATAATCCTCTATGTAAACGATTGGCCGACTTCCTAAACTCAGGTTTGCAATGCATAACTCTAAAAAATGTGTATGCAATGCAAAGCAGATTTTAATTGCAACCATGCTTTGCATACCAAACAAAACTGATGCACGATTTTGACATTTTATGCGCATCTAAATGAGTTGCCAACCGATTAGGAACATGAGGCGTTGCCATAAAATTCACGAATGCATTTAGGAACTATATGAGTTGTAAATATGCATTGCAACTTGTATTTAGGAAATGGGCTATTTACTTATGGTGTGTTAGAAGACGAGCGATTTGACACAAATCAAATCAATGATTTCAACAAAGTTTCAATGCATCGAGAAGGGCCAGATTCAGTGCGATGACGATGTAGGCCACACATTGATGAACCAGTCAGATGATACAACGTCACAGCATGCAGCAGCATAGAGTCGCCGCGACGCCAGTAGCCACAGGATATCACGTAGCATATGACAGGGAAGATGCTTGATAAAAAATACAACGGCCAGTCATCAATGGGTGAGTTAATGTGAATATTAAGGTTTCTCCTTAACCGCTAGGCGTATGAGCAGGGAGGGGACCGCGTTATCTTCGTTATTCGTGCGGATTATTTAGTCACGAAACTGCACTGGTCGGGTGAACAACGTGCTCTTGAAAACTAAACAATACTCGACGACGTTTTCGTGATGCCCGAAATGAAGATTTGATTCGGGGGTATGAAGGTTCCGGACAACAAGTTCGGTGGCAAACAGCCCACAACAGGGGCCCAGCCAGACTTCGAGAAAAACTGAAAATATTGCATTCGAGGCTACAAGCTTCCACAATAATCCATGTCCATCTGTACGCAAGAGAGCGACTTCCAAAAACTATTGTCAAAAAAATATTGATATTATTCACCATTTAAAGGACATAAACTACTATTGAAACATAAACAACCACTTCCCAATCTCAAAGTGACGGTTTGGTATGCATTGGTAAGTAATGAAAGAACTGGTTCACATTTTTTCGAGGGCAAGCAATTTCTTTATATGGTGTCACTTTTATCAGTTACTTAAATAAAGCGATCCCAACAGATACAAATTTCCCATTTGATAGGCATTTATCTTGTTGGTATCTCAATGATATAAGATTGTCTACTTGTTAAAGCTTCTACTTAACAACGATTCTTATACATATTTCACTTCGGCATTTACTTTGCCATCTGGGACTTCGATGGATTTTATGTACATATGAACGAAATGCTATTGAGGAAGGTTGTAGTTTTCTTTTAATGTTAAACTCATCCAGTTTGCTTTTAATGTTAAACTTGTCGAACTCATTTCGTGGAATTACACACGAACTTACTTCATTATGTAAAACCAATATCATTTTTGAAATTATCGTTTTTATTGCAATGCAGATTGGTAATCATCAGTTTTATAACATGAGTAATTGTTGCTTGAAGTATTCATTAAACTTTAGACATACTTGTCGAACAGAACATGCCCTTTTTTACCACATGACTTACATTTGAGGTTATGTCGCCTTGCGCGACATTCCTTTGTTTTGTGATTCTCTCTTCCGCCTCGTATGCACAAGTTTTCGATACCTATTTGCACCAAGTTTATATTTGATTATTATTGAATGTATCGGTGGCCTTCTACTACGATTTATACCTGCGAGTACTTTGTTGACAAATATTTGCACCAAGTTTATATTTGATTATTATTGAATGTATCGGTGGCCTTCTACTACGTTTTATACCTGCGAGTACTTTGTTGACATCATTTATAGTACTTTGTAATTTTGCATTGAGTTCACGGCTATCTAGGTATGTTGAGTGCTTCTAAAGATAGCGTTTTTTTCCAAAAAAATTTCTCTAATATTCTGACTGAATGAGCTGTTCGCGGATTGTCTTATCTCGGATTCTTCTAATGAATTGAGCTTGAAGAAGAATGTTAGAAATGAGAGCATTGTACTGACCTGCGACACAAATGCACAATAATTTATGTCACGCTGGAGACATGCCAAAAAACTTGCTTCAATTTGCTATTCACATTGATATTTTGCAAGAAAATGGTGTTGTATTAGTAAAATGTCTTTCTTGGAATACACATGCTTTTTTAGTTTTGCAACTAACTCTTCATATTGAGCTCTGCTGGGTTTTTACGAACAATCTATGACACTAATAATGTGTAGACAGATTTTATGAGCATATCTCATAATGTTTTATTTGCAAATATTCTTTTCATTTCCACACACTTGACGATATATTTAGTTTCCTTATTTTTGTCGAAATTCTCGAATAGCAGTAACATAACGGCCCTTATTATGAGCAACATTCGATCTTCGACTGTAGTCGAAAGTGCTGATCGAACGAATTTTCATTTGGTATTATGGTGCTCATTCGTTGAAGAATAGGACTATTGTGAATTTCGATCGCTCGACGCATTTACAATAGATAATTTTTCTCAGCTGATACAGCAAATCAAAATAAAAGAAAAACCGATTGTGTTGAAATTCTTTGCTAACAACATTTTTAAAAGTTAAAAAAAGTATTTTTTGTGAAAATGAGTACAACGGAGTTGTGGTTCGACGATTCATCGGAGGTTGAAAGATTAGTGAACTAGCCAGAAGTAGAAAACAGTTGAGGGGCGCATCCAACTCCCTAGAAATGGCTTCCACTGAGTAAGTTTAGAATTTTCAAAATGTGTTGACGTACTTAATATTACAGAAATTTCCTTACACATTTTTATAGAACTTTAGATTATCTAAAGAGGCGTTTATGAACCTACTGTGCAGTACAGAAAACCAGTTGCAGCAGTGCACCCGAGCCAAATCCATTCCAAATATGTTAAAGCTAGCCACAGTTCTGCGATTTTGTGCTCAGGGATCGTACCAATTGAGTATTGGTAATGAAGGTATGCTAGGACTTGCTCAACCCACTGTGTACGATGATGCTGAAGATATTGAAGTGGAGGCAAATAACGGAGAAGCAGAAAACATAAGAAGTGAAATTTTGAGAATATTATAGAAAAATCTAAAAAGTATTAAATAGAAACCTTTACGCCACAGTTTCTGTTTTATTTTTGTTATAAATTTTCTTTATTCAATTATTCGACATTTGAAAAAAATATGTATTTCAGTTCCTCTACGTATTTCAGCCCATACCTACCAAGGGAAAATAAAAATTTATTTCTATAAACATCACAAAAACAAAACCATTATTAAGCTTAATCCATTTTGTTGCCGTTCTCACTGGTGCTCCCAAGCAATTCAGCTCTGTTGTAAATTCCTCCCATTTTTTTGCTGCTTGAACTTTGGTGCAAATCCCTTTTGCGAATTGTGGATTCGCCTTTCTAATTATGGTTTGGTACTCACGACTTTCGACCTGCATAAAATTAACAAAATTAGTATATATTTATTATTTGGTTACTATAAAACCATAAATAATCGCAAACAACTTACACTTTAACAATTTTTCCCACAATACGCTACACGATCGAAATCAAAATTGCATTCGACTCTAAATTCGGTAAACAACGAAAATTTGGATAGGGTTGCACCGCTCATAATACCAAATTGACATTCGATTTTCGATCTTCGACAACCAGCGAATATCGAAGATCGAATGTAACTCATAATAGGGGCCAATATTATAAGTTGTTCTTGCTGCTGTTGAAGAGAGAACTTGCTTTTACTTGTTGCAGCAAATTCCGCTGGGTTTTGGCGAAAACTGATAATAACTATTCAAATATTTCTTTGTTCTTCATGAGTTAAGCATTATGTTTTATTTTCTATAATTTTTTCCGATTTATGATTTTCAACTCGTCTCCAACTTGTTGAGGCGTAATACATATAACTTGCCCTGTATGAATGCGGTGTTGTTAATACTCGAGAAGTGCTCCCACACAAATGTAATTTTTGGCAGCTATTTTCACGTGCTAGCAGTATATCGATTTTTCCCATAAATTATCTCTCAGTACACATCTCTAACTAGCCAAGAAGTTTTTTGTAATGACTATCTTCTTTAACAGGAAAAGTACCGTTATGTTGTTAATTGCGTCCCGCTCCGCTTGCGCAGCATCAACTTTTTTAGTTCTGTCAACGTGCTTAAGAATAACTGATTAGTTTCGTTGCGCATGAAGAGTATTACTTTAAGCTGTGTTGCTTTTTTTGCAATAAAAATAAAATGTGGTATATTAAAAGAAGTTATGTCGCTTTATCTAAAAAACGTGAATACAATCGTCTGTATTACTTATATATTTATAACAGCATTTCTCTTGGACGTCAGTAAGCAGGAAAACGCCATAAGCGCTGGTGCGAAAAATCTTCGTATGCGGTCTTTCATCAACATCGCGATTGTACGCCATTTCAAAGATGGCATGCGTTCCATTTATTACACGTATTAATCATATTATTATTTGTTCATTATTTAATAACTATTAGTGTTATTGTTTTCAGTTTTAAAATGTGGGACATCGTTTTGGAAAACTTACTAAAACATGATTTTTGTTTAATATAATATACCATTTGTACATAGATATTTATGTATATATTTCTTTGCCATTAATTTAGATCTATATTTAAGATCTATCTATATACAGGGTATGATTGAAAAGTAATGAGCCTTCCGGCGCAGAGCGTCTTGCAAGCGATCAACCGAATCGGCTTGGGGGGGAAAATGATCTTTGGACCTTCCCTTCCACTAGAAACCAGTCCCAGTTCGCTGGCAACAGCGGTGTAGTCAACAACGCTCCGCGCGTGAAAGCTGTTTTAAAAGTGTGTTAGGATTTTGCAGTGGCGAAAATGCAGCGATCGTTGGAGCAACGTTACTCGATCAAATTTTGCGTAAAGCTAAACAAAACAAGTACCGAAACCATGGAACTACTCAAGGAGGCTTACGGGGGCCAATCTCAGTCCAGTGCCCAGGTAAAACAGTGGCACAAGTCGTTCAAGGAGGGCCGGTAGGACGTCGAAGACGAATAGCGATCTGGAAGGCCTTCGACGACGCAAACAGACGAAGATGTGAACCGGGTTCGTGAATTTTTGAACATTGACCGTCGTGCTTCCTCACCCTCCCTACAGCCTAGAACTGTCCCGACCGGACTTCTTAATGTTCCCGCGCCTGAAAATAAAGCTGAAGGGGGGGCATTTTGATTCCATCGAGCCCATCCAAAAAACTGTGACAGCCGAATTGAACGCGATTCCGGCGGATGAGTTTAAAAAATGTTTCCTGCAGTGGAAGGACCGCTACCAGCGGTGTATTGATGCTCAAGGGTCCTATTTTGAAGAATATTAGTTGTATAAGCCAAAAGGTTTAATAAAACTGCTTAAAAAAATAAGGGTCATTACTTTTCAATCAAATCCTGTATAATTAGTCCTTACCTCATCATGTTGGTCTCCTTGTAGTGGTGATGAGGGTTAAGTGGTGGTTTGACCCCCATATCATGGGGACCAACTCAACACGATCTAAGGGGGAAGCTTCATGTGGGGATTGGCTAGCCATCCATCCGCTTTACGGCAAAATTGGTGGCCATCCAATCACCACGCGAATATCACCGCACCGACGAATATCCCTTGTTATTTCTAAACCCCCAGCATCCCATTCTTTCCTCTCCTTGGCCACCCCTAATCCAGGTTGTTATGCAACACAGTGCCCATTGGATGGTTTGCAGCCAGGGAGTTTACCAGACCGGCTGTATCTTAACGGCGCTTTCCTAACACCGGTCCGCCTTAGGGAGTAATTGTGGCCTTGCCACGGCATGGGGCGCTGCCGTGGTGGACCATTTGAATTCCCTTTATACTACTTAGATCACTGCGCTTGCCATGTTGAGCAGGTGGTCGTACGAAAAAGATAAATTCAAATACTGACTGAAGCTACCAAACTTCTAGTGTAACGGGAGCAGGTCGTAGTGCTACTGCCAAAAATACGAAAACCGCTATGCAAAGAACGGGTGCCATAGTCTCCGAAGACTCGGACCTAGAAAGTGTTGCAAACGTGAATACTAACGAGGAAGAGACTTTACTTCGCTCTCCGGTGAAGCTTGATGGTGCCAGCTCTGTGAGTACGAAAAGACCTAGAGCTAATCCAACCAAGGAGGGGATGAAATCGAGAGCACGCTCCAAGGCTGCGGTCAAAATCTGCGACCGGTTTAGTGGCATGACCAATCTGACGCAGGCTTAGGCAGAATGATTGGCATGGGCTAACAAGGAAATTGAAATGGGCTATGCTCACTTTGAAAATCGCGCTGGATCTTCTGCATCAAACCCCGAGTTCGCCAATAAGGTTGAAGAGAGACTGGCCGAAGAAAGACAGCGATCGACCGAAAGCGAAGGTAGGATGCCACCACAAAAAGAAAGTGCAAAAGCGTTGCTGCAAAGCCAAGCTTTAAGCACAGCGAAAAGGACGACGAAAAGCCGACAACGTCCTAAGCAACGGCGGCGGCCAATGAGATTGCCAAAAAGCACCTGACTGTGGCACTTATTGGTCGTGAAGAAGCTGTAAAGAAGCTTTAACACCTTGAAATAGCAGTGTACTGTCGATACCAAAGGCGAAGGTGTTAATACCGCGCACGGTAGACGCGGAGCATGCACTGCGAATGCTACAAATGCAGAACAAATATGTACCTACCAACGACTGCAAGGTGTTGAAAGTGGCTAAATCAGCGAAGGCGGATGGAAGCCAGAACTACATCCTCCAGGTAAATAAAACGGCGCAAGACATTTTGTACGAACGATGGCATATGGTATCGGAAGTGTGTTCCTTCCTCTCTTAATATCGTGGACGAGAAAGTGGGTGAGCTGGAGCAGGTATCCAACTCTGTGAAGGAACCAAAGCCTGATGCTGAAGGTCCTTCAAATTATCCTTCACAAAAGCAAGGAGGATCAGTTGAGCTCTTTCACAATTTAGAGGGGTCAACTACGACGTGGTTCTAGTCCATAAACCATGGATCGGTTCGAGAAACGTGGTATCTGGACTGAACTCACCAAACTACAAAACTTACAGTAATACTTGTTAAGAAATTGTATGTCCCTACTTTAATACCAATCTCTCCACAGATGATCTGACAGTGGTGACTATTTAGGGATGCAGGAATAAAATACTACTTCTTGGCTCCTGCTATATGTAACACGAGAGGAAAGCATCGCCGGATGAGCTTCGTAGGCTGGTTAAGGAAGTTGAGCGACGGAAGCCTGCTCTAGTTATAGGCTCCGATGTTAACTCTCATCACTCTCTCTGGGGGAGCTCCATAGAGGTGAGTACATACTTAACTTTATTTTACAAACTAGCCTAACAATGCAAACCGGGGTGAGGACCCAACATTTATTGGACCCACCTCCAAACATTTTCTAGACTTAACTCTCTTTACGAATAATTCTACTATTGTGGAGGATTGGAGAGTATTAAAAACGCCATTTTTCTCCGACCACAAATACATACAATTCAAAATAACATTGAAAATGGGGCAGCGTAATAGAATTCTATAAGCTGGCTCGAGTAGCCGATAATGAATTCTGCTGGGAAGAGTATAATGATCTACAACGAGCATACAGGAAAGAGGTGCGTAGAGCCAAGAGAGCCATGGAAAGACTTCTGTGGCAGTGTAGAAAGTACAAACGAAGCGGCTAGGCTCAGGAAACTGTTATCAAAACACCGGACTATGCCCAACTTAATACGTAAATCCAATGGAGACTGGACTGACAGTTGTGAAGAATCACTACAAGATCTAGTCAGTACGCATTCTCCAGGATGCGTACACTACTAAGGTAGGAGCCCGTAAGAAATAACGTAGTAAACATCCCGAAAGACATTAACACAATGCAAAAAATTTAGTGAGCAATAAGCACTTTTGACCCATTTACATCACCGGATTTAGACGGAATTGTTCCAGCCATGATCCAAAGCATGGGCAATCTGTTGGTACCATGGCTAAAAGCGATATACAAAGAGTGACAGAAGTTTAACTATGTGCCAGTACTCTGGAGAGAAGCAAGGGTTGTGTTTATACCGAAAGCAACCCCATACTCTCAAAGGAATATGGGCCAATCAGTTTGACCTCATTACTCCTGAAAACGCTTGTGAAAATCTTCGACGCCCACATTAGAGAAAATAGGATGTCAGATTCATAGAGACTGCGTTACATTCACTGGTGTTAGTTATAGAGAAAGTTCTAGAGTACAAGGAATACGCTTTAGGAGTATTTCTAGACATTAGTGGTGCATTCAACAATGTGTCGAGGGAAGCCATTGTAAGGGGCTCACTAAACTATCATGTGACGGTACTCCACAAGGTGGCGTTATATCGCCACTTCTCTGGTTATTCGCAGTTAATGATCTATTAACGAAATTTGAAGGCACGGAATCTGACATAGCCATAGTAGTAACGGGCAAATACTTAGATACCGTGAACGACATAATGAATAATACACTCGCAACAGTGTATCAAGGGGCATCTCAGACAGGCTTGGGGGTAAACACCGATAAAACGGATATGATACTTTTTACTAGAAGGTACAAGATCCCGAATTTGCACCCCCCGAAGCTAAATGGCGCAGAACTGGCTCTTACCACGCAAATTACCTTGGAGTAATTTTGGATAGCAAACTATCATGGATGCACAATATAGTGGAGAGGAGAGGCTAGTAACGCACTATATGCATGTAAAGGAATGCTGGGAGTTACATGGGGTCTATCTCCTTCAATAATGTATTGGTGCTACTCAGCTGTAGTAAAGCCAATATTTATGGTGGTCTGGTGTGGTGGACCGCATTGAGAAAAACGACACACAAAACGCCTATGGAAAGTATTCTTGGTGTCTTCTGCATTACAGAGACATTTATGAAATTTCATCTAAAACCGTTCTTAGGACCAGGGAAGCCATAGGGAAACTAGCCGCAGACAGACGATTATACATCTTTCGGGTACCCGGACACAAGGGCATTGTAGAAAACGAAATTGTAGAGATTGCAAAAAGCGCTGTCTAAATACAATTCGAACCTGAAAACGACATACTGAAACCCTTAAATACGGTATACAATGACATCGCTGCGGACTTGAAAACACGGATAGACAGGCGGTGGAATAATTTAGCCACTTGTAAAACCGCGAAAATCATGTGTACACTGAATGTACATAAATTCGCCAGATTCGTACTAGCCCTGTCTAAAAGGGAAAGCAGAACTATCGTAGATACCGCAATATGTTAGCGGCACTCGCATACAAGATGGCAATTACAAACAATGATAGCTGCTGACTTTGCAATGAGCTATAAGAGAGGGAAACTCTTGAACATCTTCTATGTTCTTGACCTGCATTAGCTAGAACCCGAATGAAATGTTTAGAAGCCCTACAATGTGAGAGGTTAGAATGTCTCTCGGGGTTAGAGCTTCAGAGCTTACTTAGATTCGCAAAGGACGCAGGCTTTTAACAAAAAGCCTACTACAAGGAAACGTAAGGGTAGAGCTCCATCTGGTACCACTAAGGACCAATAGGTCTATGGTCAACCTACCCTAACCTAATTACTCCTAACTAATTTTGGTTTTCTTTATCAGGCAAATTGCAAATTACAATAAAAGAAGCGCTACATATTAAAAATTCGGAAAATTTGTTTTTATTTTATTTTTATAAAAATGTATTTTATACTAATATACAATATAATCATATAAATTAAAGTTTTGAACTTTGTACAAAATTTAAAAAAATTCACCAAATTTTCAGGAAAATTTCAAACTTTTGAATGAGTTTTTAAACAAATTTTGTTTAAGCCGTTTTGACAATTCATTATCGCGGCGACAATATGTATAATACATAAAAAAATTTAGAGCACTCGTTATATGGAGGAAGATGCCTAACACCATCAACAACAAAAGTGCGTGTAGCGTAGTATACATAACAGAAGTGAAACTTTCAAGGCAGGCAAAGAAAGAGAGAGAGAATGAGAGGGAGAGACAGAAAAACCATATATCTAAATAAATTGACAACATTTGCAGAGAATAAAATAGACAAAATTTACAAAAAAGATCAAGAGCAAATAGACAAACATATGCAAACATATATCTAATATATGTATGTATGCAAAAATCTCATCTAAACCTTATGCGTTTACATATGCATATGTATGTATACAAGTTAACACGCGCTTTGTTAATTCTTCGCTGACTTGACACTTCTAGTTATTGACCCAAAAACCAATAATAGCTGTGTCGAAATAGAATGCAATAAATTGGTAAACAGGAAACTGTTTTCCTCTTTATTAATATTTTCAAATTACATTAACCAATAATTGCTGACTGATATTTACGCTAGCTGTTGACCGAAAAGCTAATAATAGCTACGTCAACAGAAATATGTTAAAATTAATAAAGCAATAAACAGGAAATTATTCTTTTATTTTGCAATTACATATTTATGCCTTGTAAGCGTCTGGTACATATTCAATGTAATATTTTGCATAAAAACTAAAAAATGTAAATTTAGTTTTAAGTTATAAAATTAACTTCGAATAAAGCAGGCATACGCCTAGCAAAAATACACAAAAGGTATTTTATTCATGTTCGCTAAACCTAGAGGAACGTAACTGGCGCCCGAGCAGTTGAGTAAAAAGTCGATAACTAGGCTCCGGAGTAGCGCAAAAGCAAAACGGGGGCATATATGTGCCAGCCTATGCCACAACAACAAAAAAATCCGTAAAGGATAAATGCAACAACAAAACCGTAAAGGATAAGTGCAACAACAAAATCCGTAAAGGACAAGTGCCATCCTTGATGCCAACAAAAGTCCGTAAGGGTTAAATGTTAAAAATTTATAAAAGGCAAGTACTGAAGGGAACGAAGTCCCCTGAGAAGCAGAAAAAATTAACACCAAGTCCAAAAAAAAAAACATAAAAGAGAAATGATCCTGTGAAGTGAAGCGTGATCCTGTGAAGTGAAGCGTACCATCATCAAAATCCAACAAACAAATCATCAGAGAGGTGCTTCAAGAGTCCATAAAGATTATTTGCATCAAGTTAAGTTTATTTTAATGATATAATAACAATCAAAACTTTAATCTATATATATAAAAATGAAATGATGTTCGTTTGTACGCATTTTTTTGGGCCGATACGAGGCCTATTTTATTCGTTCTTTTTTCATATTATAGGGATCCACTAGGGGAAGGTTTTTAGCAAAAAAAAATTCTTTTAAATATTTTCTTCATATAAAAAAAAGAAAAAATCAAAATATTGTACAAAACAAAACTTGCTCGATTCTTAGATTAAAGCAAGTTTCGAATCGACATTCATTTTATGTGTACAACTTTTTTTGAATTTTTCGTTATTGTATACAGAAATTTCAAATGATTCGAATGAAATTTTTTTTTTTTTTTATTTCTTCCATAAAATATTACACCTGTCGTTAGACAATAAGTAATTTGATTTACAAAAAGATGGAATGAGAGTGATATTGAAGGGCCAATGCCCCCAAGCTCATTTAGAAGAAATGTATACATATTATTTAAAAACAAGTGGTTAACAAACAATGACATATACGATTAGTTGACAATTGATTACAAGGATTTTGCAAGATCTGTTGGTGTTTGACGGTTAAGCCCAAAGTCGGTAGATTTTTTTTTATTTGGTAGTCTTCTCATCATAGGATTTGTATGCGTTAATAGTCTATTTATGTGTCTTCTGCTAGCGCTTTGTATTGTTTCATCAATAGTATCGATGTCAAGGTCGCGATGAATATCTGCGTTAGGTATGTACCAAGGTGCATTAGTTAAGGTCCTAAGTATTTATGAAAAAATGTTTCAGTTCAATTGAGCAATGCTTTCTTTGACCAATTCTATATGGAAATGAATGCGTTTGCAAACGATGTTTTCGGCTATGAACAAATGTTGGAATCGAATGAAAAAGGAAAGAAACGCGAAATGATAAAAAAAATTCTTGGAAAATTTAAAATGAATGGTGCTTCATTGGAAAAATTCAAAGGTAATAAGAACATACACAAGGTAAAGTTAGAATTCGAATTTTTAGATTTATTTTGTTTATTTCTCATTTTTTCAGAAGTACACCACACAACAACTCATTCCAACTCTGATTTTGAAATCCTGTTGGAATTGGTGATCGATAATTTTGTCACTATAATGGTCAATGGAAATTTGCGTGTATCAGACCCTGCATATTATTTACCATATCAACTTTTTATGGAACATATGGACCAAATGAACACAAAAAAATAATTTATTTTAGATCAAATACCTGGTGACATAGTTGCGTATAAGTCAATGGACACTATTACTGATCAAGATGAGGTCGTAAATTATCCAACTGAATTCTTAAACTCACTCGATTTGCCAGGCTTACCACCTCATAATTTACGATTAAAAATTGGAGCACCGATTATTATGCTGCGCAATAGTAATGTGCCCCGACTTTGCAACGGTACCAGACTCGATGTGAAGAAGCTAATGGGTAACGTTATCGAAGCAACAATTTTGAAAGGGAAGTACAAAGGAGAAGACATTTTGATACCCTGAATTCCACTGATTCCGGCGGATTTACCATTCGATTTCAAACGTTTGCAGTTCCCTATTCGCCTTGCCTTCGCTATGAGAATTAATAAGGCGCAAGGACAGTCTCTACAAATGTGCGGTATTAATTTAGAATACCCAATTTTTTCTCATGGACAATTGTATGTAGCTTGCTCACGAGTTGGCAAACCATCGTCATTATTCACGCGAAAGATGAAAAAACCAAAAACGTTGTCTACCAAAAAGTGTTACAATAAAGTTCGAATGAAATTGTATCAAAGAATTTGCTTTGTTTCGTATTAATTTTATTCTCTTTCAGCAAATCATCGAATTTATCGTCTAGCGAAGCGGGCGAGGGTACGCTAGTTATCATATAAAAATAAGAAAGTAAATAAAAATTCGAGTCGAGTTAATATTTCTGTTACAAAAAAAAAGGGAATATTTATAAACATATATATATATATATATATATAATAAATACGAAAATATTGTTAAATGATGACTCAATGTTATAGGGACAAGGCACTTGATACAATCGTCAGGGGTCTGAATGAGGATCTACCACGGTTATTAGGTATCAGAGAGCCTGCTGATCTTCCCCAAGCTCTGCATTTATGCATGATACTGGACAACCAGAATTATCGAACAAATCATGCACAAAAGATTAAAAAAGGATACCCAAATTCGGGAAAATATCCAACACAACAACAGTCCTTTTACCCACAATTGGCTTACGAACTATAAGTAAATCAAACAAGGTTGAAGGCTAGACCACAATACTCCAACCAAAATCAATCTACTAATGCTCCTCCAAGGCCACCGAAGCCTCAACCGAAGCCAGAACCAATGGAAGTAGATCAAAGCTTACATTCACGAAAAATCAACTATATGAATAGACCACCTCAGAATGAGTTTCAGGGCAAAAGACCGCCATCGGTTAACAATCAGCCACCCACCAAAAATCAAAGGACTTTTCATATAGACACATCAGAAGAGGGCAACCAAGCGGAAACTGAATATGACGAATATGCAGAATGCAATGACGTTCATTTGAAACATTTTGAGATTTCTAATAGATACAGGCTCTAGTAAAAATTATGCGAAACCAAATTTAGCCAAAAAACGAATACAAAATGAAAAGTCTTTCTATGCGAAATCAATTGTAGGAGATGTAAAAATAGTAGTACACACCTACGCAAAACTCTTTAATATATAAGAAAAAATTAAATTTTATCTTATGCCCTTATTGAAATCATTTGATGGTATTTTGGGAAACGACACACTTAGAGCACTAAAAGCAGTAATATACACCGCGGATAATAAGATGATTTTAAGAAATGGCCGTATGGTCAGACTTAACACGTTCCCTGTCCCAATACAAAAATGCAAAATTGACCGACAAGTCCAATATTTCACAACGTAAACATGTCACATAATCGGTTCTCGTCAATATTACGTTGCTGGCACTTTGTTGATAATGAAGCTCCGAGGGATCAAAACGAACGTCTATACAAAATAAAACCACTTTTGGACCTTGTTAACAATAACTGGAAGAGCTTATTAACACCTGGTGAATGTATCGTCATTGACGAGTCGATGATGCCGTTTAGAGGCAGGATATCTTTCCGTCAATACAACCCATCAAAAGCTCATAAATACGGCTTGAAAATCTATAAACTGTGCACAGAAGAGGGGTTTGTCTGGAATTATGATATTTACATAGGGCGTGACCCCGAGATTGGTGATTTGGATAAGCCTGGGAGTGTCGTAATAAGAAATAATTAAAAATAATTTGTGATTTCTGCGTAAAATAAAAATATTTTTTCGTATGTCCCGGCGTTTTTCTTTACTTTCAGTGCAGAAACTGTACAGTTCCGTTACTTCCAGTCGAATAATTTGCTTCAGAAGTTTCATATACCCCCTGACACACATATGGCTCAGTGCTTATCAGCGGACAGGGAACGTGTTAAGCAGAAGGCTTCACAAAGCGTAAGTGCAATAAATATAAAAGAGGAAGGCTTATCCCCCAAACAGAGGGACATTATGAAAGACATCGTAAATACATATCCCAATCTTTTCTCTGAACCCGATGAAAAGCTAACATATACAACAGAGGTCTTAGGACAAATTAGAACATTGAATGATTCACCTGTATATTCAAAATTCTACCCCTATCCAGCATCTTTGAAAGGCGAGGTAGAATCACAAGTGAAAACATTACTAAATGATGGTATTATAAGGCCATCCAGATCTCCCTATAATTCACCCGTGTGGGTTGTACCTAAGAAACCAGATTCAGAAGGTAACAAGCAGTATCGCATGGTAACCGATTATAGAAAATTGAATTCAGTTACAATGGCCGACAGGTACCCGATACCCGAGATATCGGAGGTAATTTCCAATCTTGGAGAAAGCAAATTTTTCTCCGTATTAGACTTGAAAAGCGGTTTTCATCAGATTCCTTTAAAGGAATCTGATATCGAAAAAACGGCATTTTCAATCAAATCCGGCAAATACGAATTTACTCGTTTGCCGTTTGGGCTTAAAAATGCGCCATCCATTTTTCAACGAGCTCTGGATGACATTTTGCGCGAGCATATAGGGAAATACTGTTACGTCTATATTGACGATATTATTATATTATTTTTAGTAAAACTGGGGATGAACACCTCAATCATATCAGAAAAATCTTAGCAACTTTAAAAGAGGCCAATATGAAAGTCCAGTTGGACGAATATAAATTTTTTCAAAAGGAAGTTGAATTCCTACGATACATTATATCCTCAAATGGCATAAAAACTAACCCTGAGAAGGTCCAAGCGATTGCAAATTTTCCGCAACCCACAACTTTAAAAGAGCTTCGAAGTTTTCTCGGTATGTCGGGATATTATCGTAGATTTATAAAAGGCTACGCAAAGTTAGCAAAACCCCTAACATCTCTTCTTAGATGGGAAGAAGGGCGAATATCGAAGAATAAATCTTCAAAAGTTAGAATAAGAGCCTTCAAAAGCATAAAACTTTCACTTACTTCTGAGGACATTGTACTCGCATATCCCGACTACAACAAAAACTTTCAGTTAGTAACAGATGCCTCCAAATTTGCTATTGGAGCAGTCTTATTGCAGGACTCTAAGACATTAGTGTTCATCTCAAGAACTCTAAGTAGAGCCGAAGAACATTACGCGGCTAACGAAAAAGAAATGTTAGCCATAATCTGGGCTTTAAACTCATTTAGAAATTTTTTATATGAATCAGCCAAGGTGGAAATCTTTACTGACCACCAACCACTTACATACGCGCTTAGCAATAAAAATAACAATTCAAAAATGAAGAGATGGAGGCAGCTCTTAAGGAGTACTCTTACCAATTATTTTATAAATCTGGTAAACAAAATGTCGTGGCCGACGCCCTATCGAGAATACCTCATACGGAAACACAGGTTAACACTTTGTCTATGGCAACGAATTCGGGTGACAGTTCATCCCACAATTTGATATACAGTGTTGAAACACCTATTAACGTTTTCAAAAATCAGATATTCCTCAAGATCAACGAGATCCCCACTTACCAATTCAAAATAATATTTCCAACATATCGCCATATGGTTACAGAAGCAGAATTCTCTCAACAAATACTTATCTCAATTCTTAAGAGATACCTCAACCCATCGGTGATAAATTACATTAAAACCGAAGAATCCATAATGGGAAAAATACAAGGATTATACCCATTACATTTCAGCAAATATCGCATCAGGTTCTCATAAGTAGAAGTTCAAGACATAACTAATGAGAAAGAGCAGGAGAAAATTATTATTAAAACACATAATAGAGCCCACAGGAATAGTAAAGAAAACAAAACACAGATTTTAGAAAGGTACTACTTTCCCTGAATGGCAAATAAAATTAAGAAAATTATCAAAACATGTGTTACATGCAAGGAAAATAAATACGAGCGTAATCCACCAAAGCCTCAAATACAAGCCACACCCATACCTCAATTCCCAGGTCAAATAGTCCATGTAGATATATTAATAGTGGGAAAACAACTTATTTTAACAGCTGTAGATAAATTTTCTAAATATGCAGTAGCAAAAGATATTCGCTCCAAAGCAAGCGAAATATAAGGCAACCGCTAAGGGAGGGAAAAAGGATTTTTTGCCTTAGTACCAGAAACAATAGTTATGGACAACGAAAAATCCTTTAATTCAGAATCAATAAACTTCATGATCAATAATGAATTTGGCACAGATATATATCGAACAAGTCCTAGTTTCTAGTTACTAGTTCTTCAAATGGGCAGGTAGAACGCTTTCACTCCACCCTACAGGAAATAATGCGCTGTCTCCAAGTCGATAAGTGCCTCCGATCCTTCAGTGAATTATTAGAAAAATCCGTCAAGGAGTACAACTACTCCGTGCATTCTACCACAGGGAAAATACCAATAGAAATATTTTTTGCGAGAAGAATTAGCAGTGATCCCAAACTCCTTGAGAAGGATAGACAGGAAATCAGGGAGAAATTACAAAATAAACAAAACAGTATTTTTCTTATCACAACAAAGATAGGAAAACCCCAAGAACGTTCTCAGAAGGAGACACTATATACGTTAAAATAAACAAGAGAATAGGAAGTAAGTTGTCAGCTAGATATATAGTAAGAAGGAAATCGTAGCAGAAAATTTTAACACAACCATAAAAACTAAGTCAGGCAGGATAGTTCACAAAAAAGATATTAGACAAAGTTAAATTAGTTATCCTCACTTTTCACAGGAAAATGCTATTAACGACAATATTTGCCATGACATTCGTACTTGGTGTAAAAAGCCAACAAATTGACGCGCAGGACTTAACATATAACAACTGATACATACCCATTAAGACAGGAGAATTGAAAACGATTAGTCATTACGACGAGGTACTACATTTTATCAACTTAACTACATACGAAGACACGATGTTACGTATTATGGACAACATAAATATTTAAAAAAAAAACTTCCTCCGAGGACTCGAAAATTTTGGAATCTATTACCGAAAATTTTCTATTACTGAAAGCAAAAATAGATAAATTACACCCACATCCGAAATCAAAACGAGGACTAATTAACGTAATAGGTAAAGGTTTGATATTTATAGCAGGCTCCATGGACAGTGACGATGAACGAGATATCAAGGATGCACTAGATCAGATACGTAGTAACGAACAAACGATAACAGACAATGCAATCAAATTAACGCACTTTAACAATTTTTTAACGCAACAAATAGAAAATATTACGGCCCACATAAATAGGCAACAGACCTTTATAAGCGACTACATAAATACATTCAGACACTCCACAATGAACAAAATAAAATCATTAGACGACGACGTTGAATTTATTGAGCATACTTATAGGATTAACAATGATATAACGCTCTTGAGAAACCACGTAGACGACATTGAACAAATCATATTATATTTTCTACCAAATTGGGCATCGTTCCCACCGACATAGTGACGCAAAAAGAACTGGACCTAATCACGGACTACGACAGCTATAGGAATATCAAGATAGCCGTAATATTTCAGGAAAATACCATTATACTTACTTTACTTATTCCACAATTTTTCGCAAGTATACTATCCAAAATAAAATTTGAGCCCCTCCCCAATACCTTAAATAAATCAATTATTTTAAACGAATATGAAGTACTTGTAGATAATAATAACTACATTTACAGTTTAGATGTTAGGGATAATTTAGAGAAAAATTTAGTTAGGAAAAATGACAAATGTTTAATCAATATTTTGGAGTTTAGAGAAGCTCAATGTAAGCTAAAAAATTTAACAGAATCTTCAGTAACAGAAATCGAACCAGGAATACTAATACTGAAACATTTTTATGGAAATATAAATCATGATTGTAACAATTTAAAATTTCTAAATAAAGGAACATTTTTGATAAAATTTATAAATTGTAAAATCACAATATCAAACGTAACCTACAACAACTTTAATCTAAAAAGTTAGGACACATTTATTCTACCAAATTTAATAACGCATATAAGAGAAAAAAATGAAACAAATTTGAATTTAAAAATCGAGGCTCTATATGTAAGCCATTTAGAACATAAGAGCGACATTCAGTCGTTGGTAAAAGATAACAAAAACAAACATATAATTAGTATAAGTACTGATGTAATAATTATGCTAATTTTTATTATTGTTTCTCTAATTTTTTTATTTTTATAATTTTATAAAAAAAATTATTATAACCAAAAATTGCATGTAACTAAAGAGTATGTAACAGACGTACCTAAAGGCCCATTTTCCCAGATCACTTTATAATTTCATAACACTTGTGCCGATTGAAGACAATCGACCTAAGAGGGGAAGAGTTAACACGCGCTTTGTTAATTCTTCGCTGACTTGACACTTACACTAGTTATTGACCCAAAAATCAATAATAGCTGTGTCGAAATAGAATGCAATAAATTAGTGAACAGGAAACTGTTTTCCTCTTTATTAATATTTGCAAATTACATTAACCAATAATTGCTGACTGATATTTAGGCTAGCTGTTGACCGAAAAGCTAATAATAGCTACGTCAACAGAAATATGTTAAAATTAATAAAGCAATAAATAGGAAATTATTCTTTTATTTTGCAATTACATATTTATGCCTAGTAAGCGTCTGGTACATATTCAATGCAATATTTTGTATAAAAACTAAAAAATGTAAATTTAGTTTTAAGTTATAAAACTAACATCGAATAAAGCAGGCATACGCCTAGCAAAAATACACAAAAGGTATTTTATTCACGTTCGCTAAACCTAGAGGAACGTAACTTACATTTATGAATACATATGTTGGGACAATGTATGTACGTAGATGTTTCTAGTCTAAGCAAAACAATGCATATTCGTATATGTATGTATGTATGTACATATAACCACACACACTCACTTTATGCCTCTAAGCCTAGCGACTACAAGAACAAAATGCATAAATAGGCGCAGCCATAGTGGCCATCATTCTAGTTACCATAGTGCTGAACAGTCTGACATAGTCGCGGCGGCGCCGAACAGTTTCAACTACTGTACTGTACAACAAAAACTTATATTCAAATATATACAAGGTATAGCTCTCTCTCTCCTTTTCCTCTACGTTATATCTCATGGCCTTGAAATTTTACTCTCCATTCTCGCTCGTCCATCGACGCCTAAAAAGTGTTACTTCAAAAAAAAAAAACTATGAAAAATCAACGTGAATTTCGAGTCACTTTAGAGTGGCACAATTTTATACCAAAAGGAAACGTGTTACAAAACTGGACATCCAGGATTATTTATTGAAAGTTTGACTTACATGTTTTTTGTATATATTTGTAAAAAAAAAATTAAATAAATAGTCAAATCATTGCGACATGTCGCGCTGCTATTATAGTGAACACAGGTGTATGTGCAGGTAAACTGCAAGAAGCCAGAATTTTCATTCCACAGTTAGAATTTGCAGTTTTGATAATAGAAAATATAATATATATAATAAGATTAAAAAATAAAGAACCTTAGTACCAAATACATTTTGCTTCAATCTTACTTCTACTTTAAGTATATTAAGAATTTGGAGTTTTGGAGAAATGCTGTAGGATATTGTGGAAATTTCTGGGTGATGTCAATGGTGTATCGATCCCAATCTTAGTATCTATGGCTGTACAGGGTGCGCCATCTTTTATGTCGGCATGAAAACATTGAATAACTTTGAAAAAGAAAACAACTGATTTGTATAGATGAGGTATTTTTATTTGGTTTGGTTATTTACAATTTAGTAAAACTATTTTTTTAATACAATATCAATCAAGTGGCCACCTTTATTAGCAATCACAAACTGCGATCTCTTTTCTGCGTGTGTCATCACCTTGTCAAGCATTTCGGGTTTTATAGCGTCCATTTCGCGTTGTTTCGGTGTAAAGCGATTTATGGTTGAAATTGTACTGAATTGAGGTATCGAAAACATGTATGTTGAAGTCGATCGGTTGGTAAATGACAAAGTTATTCAGCGTTTACATACCGACATAAAACATGGTGCACCCTGTAGAACACTTTGACTACAATGTTCTGAACGGAAATGCAATGGAAAGTAAATTATGTAGGTGGAAACTGGTGAGACGTTGCTCTTGTTAAACGTGTTTCGGTTTCACTGTAGTGTAAATATTAATGCATCTCTTTTAACAGCTGAATCGGCTCTAAGTGTAGTCGAGGATCTTCAAGCGCTGAAGCGCTGAGAGGGAAAAGGAAGTTCGGATTATGGAGGTGGTTTTCTAGGTGCTTACACGTTCCGGAGGCACCAGAGTGAAAAAAAACATATTAACATGCAGCAGCCGAATACTTTTAAATAAATAGAGTGTAGAAATTATATATAATATTCATACTGTCACAGTTATAAACAAGCATAGAGGGTCATAAGATAGCGAATTTTCTGTACAATTTTTTTCACGTAAAAGTATTTTTGTAATACTTGAAGTGTTTCCTAAAAGTAATTTCGGCAGAAATGGGGGTAGTGCAATAAATACAGTGGAATTCTAAGCTGAATGCAGCGCTACTTGAAATTGGATTCACTCAGTGCAGGATATAAAATATAGTATTTGTTTGATAATCCTCTATGTAAACGATTGGCCGACTTCCTAAACTCAGGTTTGCAATGCATAACTCCAAAAAAATGTGTATGCAATGCAAAGCAGATTTTAATTGCAACCATGCTTTGCATACCAAACAAAACTGATGCACGATTTTGACATTTTATGCGCATCTAAATGAGTTGCCAACCGATTAGGAACATGAGGCGTTGCCATAAAATTCACGAATGCATTTAGGAACTATATGAGTTGTAAATATGCATTGCAACTTGTATTTAGGAAATGGGCAATTTACTTATGGTGTGTTAGAAGACGAGCGATTTGACACAAATCAAATCAATGATTTCAACAAAGTTTCAATGCATCGAGAAGGGCCAGATTCAGTGCGATGACGATGTAGGCCACACATTGATGAACCAGTCACTTTATATCAAAGACATGATACAACGTCACAGCATGCAGCAGCATAGAGTCGCCGCGACGCCAGTAGCCACAGGATATCACGTAGCATATGGCAGGGAAGATGCTTGATAAAAAATCCAACGGCCAGTCATCAATGGGTGAGTTAATTTGAATATTAAGGTTTCTCCTTAACCGCTAGGCGTATGAGCAGGGAGGGGACCGCGTTATCTTCGTTGTTCGTGCGGATTATTTAGTCACGAAACTGCACTGGTCGGGTGAACAACGTGCTCTTGAAAACTAAACAATACTCGACGACGTTTACGTGATGCCCGAAATGAAGATTTGATTCGTGGGTATGAAGGTTCCGGACAACAAGTTCGGTGGCAAACAGCCCACAACAGGGGCCCAGCCAGACTTCGAGAAAAACTGAAAATATTGCATTTGCTACAAGCTTCCACAATAATCCATGTCCATCTGTACGCAAGAGAGCGACTTCCAAAAACTATTGTCAAAAAAATATTGATATTATTCACCATTTAAAGGACATAAACTACTATTGAAACATAAACAACCACTTCCCAATCTCAAAGTGACGGTTTGGTATGCATTGGTAAGTAATGAAAGAACTGGTTCACATTTTTTCGAGGGCAAGCAATTTCTTTATATGGTGTCACTTTTATCAGTTACTTAAATAAAGCGATCCCAACAGATACAAATTTCCCATTTGATAGGCATTTATCTTGTTGGTATCTCAATGATATAAGATTGTCTACTTGTTAAAGCTTCTACTTAACAACGATTCTTATACATATTTCACTTCGGCATTTACTTTGCCATCTGGGACTTCGATGGATTTTATGTACATATGAACGAAATGCTATTGAGGAAGGTTGTAGTTTTCTTTTAATGTTAAACTCATCCAGTTTGCTTTTAATGTTAAACTTGTCGAATTCATTTCGTGGAATTACACACGAACTTACTTCATTATGTAAAACCAATATCATTTTTGAAATTATCGTTTTTATTGCAATGCAGATTGGTAATCATCAGTTTTATAACATGAGTAATTGTTGCTTGAAGTATTCATTAAACTTTAGACATACTTGTCGAACAGAACATGCCCTTTTTTACCACATGACTTACATTTGAGGTTATGTCGCCTTGCGCGACATTCCTTTGTTTTGTGATTCTCTCTTCCGCCTCGTATGCACAAGTTTTCGATACCTATTTGCACCAAGTTTATATTTGATTATTATTGAATGTATCGGTGGCCTTCTACTACGATTTATACCTGCGAGTACTTTGTTGACATCATTTATAGTACTTTGTAATTTTGCATTGAGTTCACGGCTATGTATGTTGAGTGCTTCTAAAGATAGTGTTTTTTCCAAAAAAATTTCTCAAATGTTCTGATTGAATGAGCTGTTCGCGGATTGTCTTATCTCGGATTCTTCTAATGAATTGAGCTTGAAGAAGAATGTTAGAAATGAGAGCATTGTACTGACCTGCGACACAAATGCACAATAATTTATGTCACGCTGGAGACATGCCAAAAAACTTGCTCCAATTTGCTATTCACATTGATATGTTGCAAGAAAATGGTGTTGTATTAGTAAAATGTCTGGCTGGCGAAAATCCTCCACTGAACCCTCCCCGAGGGTGCCAGCTAGTAATAAGTACCACGGCTTTCCTATTTACAGGAGGTACTTAGCTAAGTTAAGGGTACTATGGGTTGGGTTCGATACTCCTCAATAGTACAGCTCTACCCAAAGTACTCTTAACGTGGTCGGGGGTGAAGGGCTGGATTAAGGTGTGATGCGACCCGTGCCGAGAATCTGTCAGGCTTGGGGCCCTTCTAACAAATAACCAAGTCTCGAACGGAGCTTACGGATACCTGGCGCCCTCCGTAATAACTAGCCTTACCCGTGTAGTTCGGAGCTATGCACCGGCGGACATCCTTTCTCCGACACTCGTGGGTCCAAATATGCAAGACTATTCAAAAATAAATAAAAAAAAGGAGATCGGTCCTCCTTCGAAAAGACCGACAGGAACAAACAGTTCCGCAATAAGAGCAACGGTCGCACCGAGCTCACATAGAACTCCATCCATCGGCCAAATAAGTCGATCAAAGCACACAGCGACAGCCTCAGCGAAAGCGAGGCCAGCTGCCACACAACCAGAGCTGGACACAGGTCCAAGCACTAGTAGGGGTGCACTAGCCCGGCAGTCAACCGTGATTCAGCCCCCAAAAACGGTCCCGACCGGAAGCACAGCTACTGCTAGCTCCGGTACCGAAGGATGGCCGCTTGTGGGGGTGGTAGACCCAGCGAAAGCGAGCTACCAGGATCGCAGAAATGCAGCCAGGCTCCTAAGGAGGGTGCACGAAACTCACCCAAAGGAAGGTGAATTGTCTCAGGAGTTGAAAGAGGCGATTGATAGAGCGAAAGCGATCATTCCTGATTTCAACCCCGACTTCAAACCAACACAATCGGCTCCAAAACGACAGCGGTTCTTGGAGGAGAATAAGCCAAGTGCAAAAAGGCACAAACCAATGGGCGTGACGCCCAGAAGATCATTTGCGGAGGTTGCAAAAGACCGCTTTATCATAGGGGTCCTGGACCAGAACCATCCTGAAGGTATGATCCCCAAGGCCCAATGGAAATGGATCGAGGCCGAGCTAACGAAAGTGGCACTGAAGGTCATTCTGGAGAACCCCGGCCCCCCGCCTGCGTGCGAAGACTTAGGCTGGCGCCAAGGCCAGATAAAAATAATAGCGTGCGACGATGAGAGATCGGTTCAGCTGTACAAAGAGGCCATCTCCAAAGTTGGAGAAGTGTACCCAAGTGCCAAGCTAGTGGTCGTGGACAGGAAGGATATTCCGTCCAGGCCTCGAGCAAGGGTTTGGTTACCTTCAACCGTCGAAGACCCGGTAGAGATTATGAAGCTCATCCGGGTCTGCAATCCGGATATCCCAACGCAGGAGTGGAGGTACGTCAAAACCATTACCAACCAAAACAGCGCGGATGAATCGAAAGAGCAGAAGCGCGCAACCATGCAGGCTCTCCTGCTCCTCACGGAGAACTCAATTGAACCGTTAGCGAAATGCGACGGGCAACTGAGGTACGGTTTTGTGAAGGTGAAACTCCACATTTATAAAACCGACACGGATGCTATTGAGTTCCTCGCCACGAAGGAAAGAGAAAAGCCCATGAGGGAGCTGGAACCCATGAGCGAAACCGAGCCAATGAGCGAGGACGACCAGCCCACCGAAGAAGAATACGCCTCTTCAGGCTCAGAAATGGGCTTAGGGAGGTTGTACTTCGAACGGGAGGGTAAGTATCCCACACAACAGCGTAAGTATTCCGAAAGGGAACTCTTATGCGAAAGCAAAGAAGACCCAGACATAACGCTAACAGCTGATGCGTCTTCTACAGATAAATCTACACCACTGTAAAGAAGCCTGCCTTGCCCTCCTGGATCGTCTGGCAGAAGATCAGCCGGATGTAGTCCTCATCCAGGAACCCTGGGTACGGAATGGCGAAATCTGCGGTCTGAGGACATCAGGTTATAAAGTATACAAGACTAATAGTGAAGGTACTAAAAGAGCATGCATAATGGCAAAAGTACATCTTAATATATTTATGATTCAAAATTTCAGTAACGCAGATACTACAACGGTTAGCTGGGAAGTGAGCGGAAGCAACACCTGGCTAACCTCGTCCTATTTTGCCGGAGACGACACAGGTCCACTGCCGTCACCGCTAATAAGAAGCCTTGTGGAAGACTGCAAAGCTCACAACCGCAAACTAGTACTAGGAGGTGATGCCAATGCCCACCATACCATATGGGGGAGCTCGGACACAAACGAACGAGGTGAGTCTCTCTTTAATTATATTATATGTAGTAAGCTTTTAGTGTGTAACAAAGGCAACGAACCTACATTTATTACGCGCAATAGACAAGAAGTTCTTGATATTACGCTAGCATGTCAAACCCTTTACGGAAAGATGACGCAGTGGAGGGTTCTGAATGAACACTCTTACTCCGATCATCGCTACATAGAAATAAAATTTGGGGGAAACAACCCTCGGGCTCCACCCGCCAACAGGAACTTGAAAAAGACCAACTGGCACATATATAAACGGGAACTTAAGGAAAGACTTCCAAATTCCCAAAATATTACTATTGAAGACAGAGAATCATTGAACGAACACGTACAAGCCTTTACGGAGGTCTGTAGAACTGCAGAAAGACCAAATTCTGACATTGAAGAAATAATCACTGAAACTAGGATAACCTGGGCAGTGAACACGTTCAAACCAATTAAATCACCAGGCCCAGATGGATTATTCCCGGCCCAAATACAACATTCACTCAACTACATCATGGAGTGGTTGACGGCCATATTTAAGGCCGCTCTGAAACTGAAAAGTGTCCCATCAACATGGAAAGAGGTAAAAGTGGTCTTTATCCCTAAAGCGGGAAAAAGTTCACACACAACATCTAAGGATTTCAGGCCAATAAGCCTATCCTCCTTTCTGCTAAAGACATTAGAAAGGATTTTAGAAGAACATATTAGGGCTAACATCAGCCCTAATAAACTCAGCATCTCACAACATGCGTACTGTAAAGGGAAATCAACTGAAACAGCACTTAACTCACTTGTTACAGAAATCGAGAAGTCAATGTATAATAAAGAATTCACACTGGTAGCCTTCCTAGATATCGAGGGCGCATTCAACAACATCCTACCGGATACCATAATAAAGGCACTGACGGATTTCGGGATCTCTGGCGCTCTGGTTGAGTTCATCAAAAACATGCTCTTGAGCAGATTTGTGATCGCAACCTTAGGGGCCTCAGAGATCAAGAAAAAAGTTAGCAGAGGAACACCTCAAGGCGGCGTGCTGTCCCCTCTCCTATGGGTGCTGGCACTGAACTCATTGCTAAAGAGCCTAGAGGAGAGAGGACAACACGTAGTAGCATATGCGGACGATGTTGCAATGGTAGTAAGGGGGAAATTCCCCAATACACTCATATAAGTCATGCAGGATTTACTAAATATGGTTGAAAACTGGTCAAAAGCAAATGGGCTAAGCGTCAACCCCAATAAAACTGAACTAATCCTATTTACCAGGAAACACAAAATACCAAATATAACTCCTCCGATTCTAGGTGGAACGGCACTGTCATTTAGTGATGAGGCCCGCTACTTAGGTCTAATACTAGACCGAAAGCTAACATGGAAGGCAAATGTCGAAGATAGAGTAAAAAGGGCGACAATAGCACTATACTCTTGTAAACAGCTGATAGGACTAAGTTGGGGTCTCTCCCCATCTATCGTATACTGGCTTTACACGGCAATTGTCAGACCTATCCTAATTAGTATGGTGGCCAGCTTTAGATAAATTGTACATTAAAAAAACCATGGCACACGTACAAAGAATGGCCAGTCTTTGCATCTGCGGGGCCCTCAGAACCACACCCACAGATGCACTAAATATCATGCTTAACATTTTACCAATAGAGCAGTACGGTAAGCAAACAGCTGCCAAAGCAACTCTCAGACTAAGAGAAATCGGCCTACTCAGAACGAACCAAAGAGGACACTCCTCAATTTTAGAACAATTCCCCTGCATTCCCAACACAACGGATTTCTGTCGGACAGTCAAGCAGCAATAAAAGCGCTGGAATCAAAAACGCACTCGTCAAAAACGGTTCTCGAATGTTTTAAACTACTAGATGACGTATCTAAGTGCTACAAGGTGCACCTTATCTGGGTACCAGGCCACAGGGACATTGCAGGAAATTGTAA
The DNA here is from genome assembly GCF_027943255.1 of Anastrepha obliqua. Taxonomy (NCBI): domain Eukaryota; kingdom Metazoa; phylum Arthropoda; class Insecta; order Diptera; family Tephritidae; genus Anastrepha; species Anastrepha obliqua. Next base: position 2,690,838 of record NW_026562178.1, on the reverse strand, counting down.
GGCGGATGAACTTGCAAGAGCCGGTACAACGCTCGATCTCGAACCGGATAAGATGCTGATACCCATGCCTATAGCCACTTGTAAATTACTTATAGACAGGGAAACCATCAAAAAGGTAAATACAATCTGGCAAAACCTCACAACATGCGAACTAAGCAGACAGACATGGCCGAACTGGAACAGCGGTCGATCGAAGATCTTGCTAAGATTCAACAGGGAATCTATAAGAAAAATGATAGGTGTATTAACAGGTCATTGTTTAATAGGCAGCCACGCGAGAAGGTTAGGACTACCTTACTTCGATTTCTGTAGAAGCTGTCTAAATACAGAAGAAGAGGAAAAAGTCAGACACCTTTTATGTGAGTGTGAAAGCCTAGCTATGAGAAGGCTGCGCACCCTCGATACAGCATTTCTAAACGATGTAGCGGATATAGCCCATCTAAAACTAACGAAGCTCTGCTCGTTTATTAAAGCAACCGGATGGTTTGAAAGGGAACACGTAGAGTAAGGATAAGCTCCAGTTAGGACAACCACCCTACCTACCTACCTACCTAGTAAAATGTCTTTCTTGGAATACACATGCTTTTTTAGTTTTGCAACTAACTCTTCATATTGAGCTCTGCTGGGTTTTTACGAACAATCTATGACACTAATAATGTGTAGAGAGATTTTATGAGCATATCTCATAATGTTTTATTTACAAATATTCTTTTCATTTCCACACACTTGACGATATATTTAGTTTCCTTATTTTTGTCGAAATTCTCGAATAGCAGTAACATAACGGCCCTTATTATGAGCAACATTCGATCTTCGACTGTAGTCGAAAGTGCTGATCGAACGAATTTTCATTTGGTATTATGGTGCTCATTCGTTGAAGAATAGGACTATTGTGAATTTCGATCGCTCGACGCATTTACAATAGATAATTTTTCTCAGCTGATACAGCAAATCAAAATAAAAAAAAAACCGATTGTGTTGAAATTCTTTGCTAACAACATTTTTAAAAGTTAAAAAAAGTATTTTTTGTGAAAATGAGTACAACGGAGTTGTGGTTCGACGATTCATCGGAGGTTGAAAGATTAGTGAACTAGCCAGAAGTAGAAAACAGTTGAGGGGCGCATGAATGCGGTGTTGTTAATGCTCGAGAAGTGCTCCCACACAAATGTAATTTTTGGCAGCTATTTTCACGTGCTAGCAGTATATCGATTTTTCCCATAAATTATCTCTCAGTACACATCTCTAACTAGCCAAGAAGTTTTTTGTAATGACTATCTTCTTTAACAGGAAAAGTACCGTTATGTTGTTAATTGCGTCCCGCTTCGCTTGCGCAGCATCAACTTTTTTAGTTGTGTCAACGTGCTTAAGAATAACTGATTAGTTTCGTTGCGCATGAAGAGTATTACTTTAAGCTGTGTTGCTTTTTTTGCAATAAAAATAAAATGTGGTATATTAAAAGAAGTTATGTCGCTTTATCTAAAAAACGTGAATACAATCGTCTGTATTACTTATATATTTATAATAGCATTTCTCTTGGACGTCACTAACCAGGAAAACGCCATAAGCGCTGGTGCGAAAAATCTTCGTATGCGGTCTTTCATCAACATCGCGATTGTACGCCATTTCAAAGATGGCATGCGTTCCATTTATTACACGGATTAATCATATTATTATTTGTTCATTATTTAATAACTATTAGTGTTATTGTTTTCAGTTTTAAAATGTGGGACATCGTTTTGGAAAACTTACTAAAACATGATTTTTGTTTAATATAATATACCATTTGTACATAGATATTTATGTATATATTTCTTTGCCATTAATTTAGATCTATATTTAAGATCTATCTATATACAGGGTTTGATTGAAAAGTAATGAGCCTTCCGGCGCGGAGCGTCTTGCAAGCGATCAACCGAATCGGCTTGGGGGGGGGGGCGGAAATGATCTTTGGACCTTCCCCTTCCACTAGAAACCAGTCCCAGTTCGCTGGCAACAGCGGTGCAGTCAACAACGCTCCGCGCGTGAAAGCTGTTTTAAAAGTGTGTTAGGATTTTACAGTGGCGAAAATGCAGCGATCGTTGGAGCAACGTTACTCGATCAAATTTTGCGTAAAGTTAAACAAGTACCGAAACCATGGAACTACTCAAGGAGGCTTACGGGGGCCAATCTCAGTCCAGTGCCCAGGTAAAACAGTGGCACAAGTCGTTCAAGGAGGGCCGGTAGGACGTCGAAGACGAATAGCGATCTGGAAGGCCTTCGACGACGCAAACAGACGAAGATATGAACCGGGTTCGTGAATTTTTGAACATTGACCGTCGTGCTTCCTCACCCTCCCTACAGCCTAGAACTGTCCCGACCGGACTTCTTAATGTTCCCGCGCCTGAAAATAAAGCTGAAGGGGGGGCATTTTGATTCCATCGAGCCCATCCAAAAAACTGTGACAGCCGAATTGAACGCGATTCCGGCGGATGAGTTTAAAAAATGTTTCCTGCAGTGGAAGGACCGCTACCAGCGGTGTATTGATGCTCAAGGGTCCTATTTTGAAGAATATTAGTTGTATAAGCCAAAGGGTTTAATAAAACTGCTTAAAAAAATAAGGGTCATTACTTTTCAATCAAATCCTGTATAATTAGTCCTTACCTCATCATGTTGGTCTCCTTGTAGTGGTGATGAGGGTTAAGTGGTGGTTTGACCCCCATATCATGGGGAACAACTCAACACGATCTAAGGGGGAAGCTTCATGTGGGGATTGGCTAGCCATCCATCCGCTTTACGGCAAAATTGGTGGCCATCCAATCACCACGCGAAGATCACCGCACCGACGAATATCCCTTGTTATTTCTGAACCCCCAGCATCCCATTCTTTCCTCTCCTTGGCCACCCCTAATCCAGGTTGTTATGCAACACAGTGCCCATTGGATGGTATGCAGCCAGGGAGTTTACCAGACCGGCTGTATCTTAACGGCGCTTTCCTAACACCGGTCCGCCTTAGGGAGTAATTGTGGCCTTGCCACGGCATGGGGCGCTGCCGTGGTGGACCATTTGAATTCCCTTTATACTACTTAGATCACTGCGCTTGCCATGTTGAGCAGGTGGTCGTACGAAAAAGATAAATTCAAATACTGACTGAAGCTTCCAAACTTCTAGTGTAACGGGAGCAGGTCGTAGTGCTACTGCCAAAAATACGAAAACCGCTATGCAAAGAACGGGTGCCATAGTCCCCGAAGACTCGGACCTAGAAAGTGTTGCAAACGTGAATACTAACGAGGAAGAGACTTTACTTCGCTCTCCGGTGAAGCTTGATGGTGCCAGCTCTGTGAGTACGAAAAGACCTAGAGCTAACCCAACCAAGGAGGGGATGAAAGCGAGAGCACGCTCCAAGGCTGCGGTCAAAATCTGCGACCGGTTTAGTGGCATGACCAATCTGACGCAGGCTTAGGCAGAATGATTGGCATGGGCTAACAAGGAAGTTGAAATGGCCGAAGAAAGACAGCGATCGACCGAAAGCGAAGGTAGGATGCCACCACAAAAAGAAAGTGCAAAAGCGTTGCTGCAAAGCCAAGCTTTAAGCACAGCGAAAAGGACGACGAAAAGCCGACAACGTCCTAAGCAACGGCTACGGCCAATGAGATTGCCAAAAAGCACCTGACTGTGGCACTTATTGGTCGTGAAGAAGCTGTAAAGAAGCTTCAACACCTTGAAATAGCAGTGTACTGTCGATACCAAAGGCGAAGGTGTTAATACCGCGCACGGTAGACGCGGAGCATGCACTGCGAATGCTACAAATGCAGAACAAATATGTACCTACCAACGACTGCAAGGTGTTGAAAGTGGCTAAATCAGCGAAGGCGGATGGAAGCCAGAACTACATCCTCCAGGTAAATAAAACGGCGCAAGACATTTTGTACGAACGATGGCATATGGTATCGGAAGTGTGTTCCTTCCTCTCTTAATATCGTGGACGAGAAAGTGGGTGAGCTGGAGTAGGTATCCAACTCTGTGAAGGAACCAAAACCTGATGCTGAAGGTCCTTCAAATTATCCTTCACAAAAGCAAGGAGGATCAGTTGAGCTCTTTCACAATTTAGAGGGGTCAACTACGACGTGGTTCTAGTCCATAAACCATGGATCGGTTCGAGAAACGTGGTATCTGGACTGGACTCACCAAACTACAAAACTTACAGTAATACTTGTTAAGAAATTGTATGTCCCTACTTTAATACCAATCTCTCCACAGATGATCTGACAGTGGTGACTATTTAGGGATGCAGGAATAAAATACTACTTCTTGGCTCCTGCTATATGTAACACGAGAGGAAAGCACCGCCGGATGAGCTTCGTAGGCTGGTTAAGGAAGTTGAGCGACGGAAGCCTGCTCTAGTTATAGGCTCCGATGTTAACTCTCATCACTCTCTCTGGGGGAGCTCCATAGAGGTGAGTACATATTTAACTTTATTTTACAAACTAGCCTAACAATGCAAACCGGGGTGAGGACCCAACATTTATTGGACCCACCTCCAAACATTTTCTAGACTTAACTCTCTTTACGAATAATTCTACTATTGTGGAGGATTGGAGAGTATTAAAAACGCCATTTTTCTCCGACCACAAATACATACAATTCAAAATAACATTGAAAATGGGGCAGCGTAATAGAATTCTATAAGCTGGCTCGAGTAGCCGATAATGAATCCTGCTGGGAAGAGTATAATGATCTACAACGAGCATACAGGAAAGAGGTGCGTAGAGCCAAGAGAGCCATGGAAAGACTTCTGTGGCAGTGTAGAAAGTACAAACGAAGCGGCTAGGCTCAGGAAACTGTTATCAAAACACCGGACTATGCCCAACTTAATACGTAAATCCAATGGAGACTGAACTGACAGTTGTGAAGAATCACTACAAGATCTAGTCAGTACGCATTCTCCAGGATGCGTACACTACTAAGGTAGGAGCCCGTAAGAAATAACGTAGTAAACATCCCGAAAGACATTAACACAATGCAAAAAATTTAGTGAGCAATAAGCACTTTTGACCCATTTACATCACCGGATTTAGACGGAATTGTTCCAGCCATATCCAAAGCATGGGCAATCTGTTGGTACCATGGCTAAAAGCGATATACAAAGAGTGACAGAAGTTTAACTATGTGCCAGTACTCTGGAGAGAAGCAAGGGTTGTGTTTATACCGAAAGCAACCCCATACTCTCAAAGGAATATGGGCCAATCAGTTTGACCTCATTACTCCTGAAAACGCTTGTGAAAATCTTCGACGCCCACATTAGAGAAAATAGAATGTCAGATTCACAGAGACTGCGTTACATTCACTGGTGTTAGTTATAGAGAAAGTTCTAGAGTACAAGGAATACGCTTTAGGAGTATTTCTAGACATTAGTGGTGCATTCAACAATGTGTCGAGGGAAGCCATTGTAAGGGGCTCACTAAACTATCATGTGACGGTACTCCACAAGGTGGCGTTATATCGCCACTTCTCTGGTTATTCGCAGTTAATGATCTATTAACGAAATTTGAAGGCACGGAATCTGACATAGCCATAGTAGTAACGGGCAAATACCTAGATACCGTGAACGACATAATGAATAATACACTCGCAACAGTGTATCAAGGGGCATCTCAGACAGGCTTGGGGGTAAACACCGATAAAACGGATATGATACTTTTTACTAGAAGGTACAAGATCCCAAATTTGCACCCCCGAAGCTAAATGGCGCAGAACTGGCTCTTACCACGCAAATTACCTTGGAGTAATTTTGGATAGCAAACTATCATGGATGCACAATATAGTGGAGAGGAGAGGCTAGTAACGCACTATATGCATGTAAAGGAATGCTGGGAGTTACATAAAACCGTTCTTAGGACCAAGGAAGCCATAGAGAAACTAGCCGCAGACAGACGATTATACATCTTTCGGGTACCCGGACACAAGGGCATTGTAGAAAACGAAATTGTAGAGATTGCAAAAAGCGCTGTTTACATACAATTCGAACAAGAAAACGATATATTGAAACCATTACATGCGGTATACAATGACATCGCTGCGGACATGAAAGCACGGATAGACAGGCAGTGGAATAATTTTTAACACTTTAACACTTGTTTAATTTTTTAAAGTTTTCTACAAAGTTTGCACCATTGAGTTAGTGTTTTTTTATAACATAAACTATATTTTTGTAGAAAACCAAAATTAAATAAATAGCCAAATCATTGCGACATGTCGCGCTGCTATTATAGTGAACACAGGTGTATGAGCAGGTTAACTGCAAGAAGCCAGAATTTTCATTCCACAGTTAGAATTTCATTTTTGATAATATAAAATATAATATATTTAATAATATTAAAAAATAAAATACCTTAGTACCAAATACATTTTGCCTCTTACTTCTACTTTAAATACATTAAGTATTTGAAATTTTGGAGAAATGCTGTAGGATATTGTGGGAATTTCTGGGTGAGGTCAATGGAGTCTCGATCCCACTCTTGGTATTTATGGTTGTACAGGGTGCGCCATCTTTTATGTCGGTATGAAAACATTGAATAACTTTGAAAAAGAAAACAACTGATTTGTATAAGTGAGGTATTTTTATTTGGTTTGGTTATTTACAATTTATTAAAACTATTTTTTGAATACAATATCAATCAAGTGGCTACCTTTATTAGCAATCAAAAACTGCGATCTTTTTTCTGCGTTGGTCATCACCTTGTGAAGCACTTCGGGTTTTATAGTGTCGATTTCGCGTTGTTTCGATGGAAAGCGATTAATGGTTGAAATTGTACTGAATTGACGTATCGAAAACATGTATGTTGAAGTCGATATGTTGGTAAATGACAAAGTTATTCAGTTGGGCTACTGGACCCTACCGCAATCTACTGGACCTGTGTGTTTAGTGTTTAGTGTTTAGACAGTCAATAAACGACATTCACCGGGAGACCGTCGCCACCTTCTTAAGCTTCCGTCCTGTGAATGCCGTAATCGGAGTCCAACCACCACCCACAGCAGATGAAGAGCTCCAGCTGCCTCGTGAGACACGTGTAACACTGGCACAATTACGTTCTGGATATTGTAGCAGGTTAAACTCCTACCTATCCCGAATCGACCGCGACATAGTAAACATATGTCCGGCATGTGAAGGCACCCCGCACGACACTAACCACCTTTTCACATGCCCCTTAAAACCGACTCATCTAACACCCCTCTCCCTCTGGACCCATCCCGTCGAAACAGCATGTTTCCTGGGCCTACCCCTAGATGAGCTAGACGAAGACGACCGGTGATATGCCCGACACTGGCGGGTCTACTATTACTGTTAACAAACAAACAATGGCGCACCCGATAGAACACTTTGACTGCAATGTTCTGAACGGAAATGCAATGGAAAGTAAATTATGTAGGTGGTAACTGGTGAGACGTTGCTCTTGTTAAACGTGTTTCGGTTTCACTGTAGTGTAAATATTAATGCATCTCTTTTAACGGCTGAATTGGCTCTAAGTGTAGTCGAGGATCTTCAAGAGCTGAAGCGCTGAGAGGGAAAAGGAAGTTCAGATTGTGAAGGTGATTTTCTAGGTGCCTACAGCGTTCGTTCAGGAGACACCAGAGTGAAAAAGAACATATTAACAAGCAGGAGACGAATACTTTTAAAAAAATAAATACGGTATGTGGTTTTAAAAAGTCAGCAAACCAAACGAACTTTTATTTACTTAAATTTTACATATGAGTGTAGAAATTATACATAATATTCATAATATAATATGTCACAGTAATAAGTTTGTTTATAACTCTGTTGCCATGCGGCTTGTTAACATTTGCACACGTTTTGCATTACAACTTTTACAGAGTACATGCCCGTCCAGAGGATAGCATCCACGACCCTCGGCTTCTGACGATAACAACAAACCACAGTCCTGAAAGAAATACGATAAGGGTGTTCTTAGTAAAAATTACTCTTCAAGTGTGGATATGAAACCATACTTCACATTTATAGCATCCGAAGTGAAAACTGCGATCTAACGCTACGACACGTACAGTTTCTTCTTCACCGGTTTCTGGCATTATTGGTTCCAAACATACGCAGCAGCGTGGCGCGAATTTTCTGTAAAAATTTTCTCACGTAAAAATATTTTCGTAATATTTGAAGTGTTTCCTAAAAGTAATTTCGGCAGAAATGGGGGAAGTGCACTAAAAAGAGTGGAATTCTAAGCTGAATGCATTACTTCATTATGTAATACCAACATCATTTTTGAAATTATCGTTTTTATTGCAATGCAGATTGGTAATCATCAGTTTTATAACATGAGTAATTGTTGCTTGAAGTATTCATTAAACTTTAGACATACTTGTCGAACAGAACATCCCCCTTTTTACCGCATGACTTATATTTGAGGTTATGCCGCTTTGCGCGACATTCCTTTGTTTTGTGATTCTCTCTTCCGCTTCGTATGCTTAAGTTTCCGATACCTATTTGCTTCAAGTTTAATTTTGATTATTATTGAATGTATCCGCGGCCTTCTACTACGATTTATACCTGCGAGTACTTTGTTGATATCATTTATAGTACTTCGTAATTTTGCATTGAGTTCACGGCTATCTATGTACATTAGACTGGCCGTAGCTTGTATGAAGAAAAATAAAAATTGCAAATCCGAAAGTTTTCGGGTCGTAAAACATGAGGTTAGATGCAATAAAGAACGGTATATTTTTTCAGCCCGATCCGATGATGTCTAACCGTGCCCATTTGATCCTAAAGTATGGAAAATTTGAAAAAATCACAATTTTTACTAATTTTTTTCGTTTCTAATTTTTTTATTCGAATCTTATATTTATTGATGTGATGCGATTTTAATTAATGATCTTGTTTACTTTATGGCCCAATTTATATCGCGAAAGCCACCTGACAAAAGGCGCTTTCAGCACACATAGCTGATTAGTGATACGTGGAAAATATGTCACCGTCAGTTGAGTAATAGAAATTGTGTTTTATGAACGGTGTATTGAGCCAGCTACTAAATGAAATAATTATTTTTAAATTTTATGCAAAGGTACTTTTTAAATAATTTTTCACACTTCACTATAATAATAAAAATAAAAATTTGTTTCATAATCCACACTTTAGTGATCACTTAACAATTCATCAACTGTTGTGTTCGCTGAATACGCTAAAAGTTTTGAATTTTTACTCGACATTTGAATTAGTAGGCTTTGACATTGCATTCTTATTCAGTGTGATTTTTTTTCTCGATATTTGAATTGGTAGGCTATTGCATTGCATTTTTATTCAGTTTCAGTTGTCTTATGCGTTTAATAGTACAAAAGTAATTAGTTAGTGAAAAAATGAGTTCGAAATCATTATCAGGCATTCCGAAAAAAAGATTATGTTCTGAGCACAAAATATTTCTTGTGGGTGAATGTGAAAGTGTTATTTTTGGGGCCAAGTTGCCATCACTGAAACAGGTGCTCCAATTATTGTTTTACAAAATGAGGCACGAAAACTTGACTTTGGAAAGCAGTATGAAATACACGATTGGTGCCACGATTGAATTTTGGGAAAAAGCTAAAATTCCTACGGCGCAAGAAACAAATGGTATTAAAAAACTTAAAAATCTTTACGAGGAATCGAGAAAGTTACAAAAACATTCCAAGACTCCTAACGAGAAGTGTCGTAAAAATGAAGCAGAGTTTAAGGATAAAATTGAAAACTTCATATTTGACATTGCAGCCATGGATGCCCTAGGTATAATGAAAATGCACGAAGATAAAGACTTTCTTTTGCTCCAAAGAAATAGAGGACGTCCAGGTAGTATGTATAGTATGGTGCCGATACTGTACTCACAAGAAAAGAAAAACGCAAAGAGCAACGAATGGAAGAAGAAAGAAAGCGCGTTGAAAAGCATTTAGTTCATAGTAAGTTTATTACAGTTAAGCTTTACTGGTTCTTTTTTTTTTAATATTTGATCCCATTTGAAGCTAATTATGCTCTTGAAGACTCTGATACCGAGGACGCTGAAAAGAATATTTCAGTTGGCGAAGAAAATGCAGCAAAAGATATGAATGAATTCGAAGATACAGACGGAAGTAACATTAATTTACTACCGAAAAAGGCAAATCGAGGAAAAATTAATTTTATTGATGATAGAATGCTTGCATGCTTGGACAAATGTAACCTCTCTACAAGAGATGCCACGCATTTGGTGAGTGCAACGGTTGCTGCCTTCATAAATACCATGCAAAATGTTAATGGAACGCCGTCAATAAAAATGGAATATTTAATTCTTAATCGAACAACATTACATTCGATGAGGAGAGATTATCGTCGCATACAAGCTCAAGAGATTATTAATGGATTCAATGTAATGGTTTTACTGAATATGTTTATAAGATTTTGGATTCTTGACCTTTCTTTTTACTTGTTTGTAGATTCCCGACGTTTTTGTCCTTCACTGGGATGGCAAGCTGCTTGCAGAAATCGGAGGCACAGAAAAGAAAGATAGATTGTCTCTCGTTGTCACAGGAGAAAATATGGAAAAACTGCTGGGGATACCAAAAATTGAAAGTTTAACGGGAGATGCAATAGCTGCAGAAATACATAATTTTTTGTGCAAGTGGAAGCTCGATGATTTAGTGGAAATTGTATCATTTGATTCAACAGCTGCTAATACGGGAGTTAATAATGGAGCAGCGTTCTTGCTTGAAAAAAGGTTGGTCCGAAATCTACTTTTCTTTCCCTGTCGTCACCATGTTAGTGAATTGCTAGTCAAAGCAGTGTTCGAACTAAATTTTGGCAAAGCATCAGCACCGGAAGTTCCCTTATTCAATCGTTTCTTTAACAGCTGGAAAAACATTAATTCTAAGTCATTCAAAAGTGGAATATCGGAAAATGAAGTTCGGAAAGTCTTTACAATAGCTGAAGTGGAAATTTTTAAGAATTTTTGTCTAACTGCATTAAATAGTCACCACACTCGTGCCGATTACAAAGAATTACTACAACTCGTTGCTCTTTGTTGGGGAAGACGTACCAAATTTTTCAGAAGTACGGTCACCTGGTGCAACATCACACGCAAGGTTTATGTCGAAGTGCCTATATTGCTAAAAAATGTTTCTGTTTCGCGAGCAATTCGTGTTAACGATTTCAGAGATAAAGAGTCTAAGAAGCGTTTGTATTTTTTTAACCTGCATCTACGTTCCATATTGGTTTCGTTGTGTGGATCCAATAGCTGCTCCACAAAATGACCTTAAGCTCATTCAAAATGCGATTGTATATTTCGATAAGAATGTATCCAATGCCTTGTTACATAAAATTAAAAATCATTTATGATATTTGTCGGAAGAGGCGGTTGGCCTTTCATTTATTGATGATCAAATTCCTTCACATATTAAGCGAAAAAACAATTACTAGCGATAACCAGAAGGAAGATGCTGTTCCAAAGAGAGTTGTTGCAACAATGTCAGAAATAACGCTTTACGGCAGCAAGAATATAAATGATTTTATTTCATCAAGAACTAAAGCATTCTTTACCCGCTTAGGAATTAAAACAAGTTTTTTGGAATCAGATCCTTCAACATGGCAAGAAAGTAAAGACTATATAGCGGGAAAACGAATTTGTCAGCATTTGTCTGTAGTTAATGACGCTGCAGACAGAGCATTGAAATTGATCACAGACTACAACAGATCGCTTACTTATAATGAAGAAGATAAACTACTTACTGCAAGTTGTTGAGCACTACAGGCAATTGTATCCGTCTTACACCAAAACATCTCTCATTAAATAGACAATCTAGTTCTTTAATTAAAATTTTATTAAATTAAAATAAATTATATGAATAAAGTTAAATTATATATATAATTTAAGTATATACATATTAAATTAAATTAAGTTAATATATATAAATTGGAAACAAAAAAAAACTTTGTAAAAATTGTGATTTTTTGAAATTGTCCATACTTTGGGATCAAATGGGCACGGTTAGGCATCATCGGATCGGGTTAAAAAATTACACCTTTTTTCATTACTCCTAACCTCATGTTTTAAGACCCGAAAATTTATGGATTTCCACAAAAAAAAAGTTACGGCCAGTCCAATGTACATATGTTGAATGCTTCTAAAGATAGTGTTTCTTCCAAACAATTTTCTTAAATATTCTGACAGAATGAGCTGGGCGCAGATTGTGTTATCTTGGATTCTTCTAATGAATTGAGCTTGAAGAAGAATGTTAGAAATGAGAGCATTGTACTGACTTGTGACACAAATGCACAATAATTTATGCCACGCTGGAGCTATGCCAAACAATTTGCTATTCACATTGATATGTTGCAAGAAAATGGTGTTGTATTAGTAAAATGTCTTTCTTGGAATACACATGCTTTTTTAGTTTTGCAACTAACTCTTCATATTGAGCTCTGCTGGGTTTTTACGAACAATCTACGACACTAATAATGTGTAGAGAGATTTTATGAGCATATCTCATAATGTTTTATTTGCAAATATTCTTTTCATTTCCACACACTTGACGATATATTTAGTTTCCTTATTTTTGTCGAAATTCTCGAATAGCAGTAACATAATATTATAAGTTGTTGTTGCTGCTGTTGAAGATAGAACTTGCTTTTACTTGTTGCAGCAAATTCCGCTGGGTTTTGGCGAAAACTTATAATAACTATTCAAATATTTCTTTGTTCTTCATGAGTTAAGCATTATGTTTTATTTTCTATGATTTTTTCCGATTTATGATTCGCAATTCGTCTCCAACTTGTTGAGGCGTAATACATATAACTTGCCCTGTATGAATGCGGTGTTGTTAATACTCGAGAAGTGCTCCCAAACAAATGTAATTTTTGCCAGCTCTTTTCACGTGCCAGCAGTATATCGATTTTCCCATAAATTATCTCTCAGTACACATCTCTAACTAGCCAAGAATTTTTTTAAAATGACTATCTTCTATAACAGGAAAAGTACCGTTATGTTTGCTTTTTTTTTTGTTAATTGCGTCCCGCTTCGCCTGCGCAATATCAATTAAATCGTACTATTTTTTAGTAGTGTCAATGTGCTTAAGAATAACTGATTAGTTTCGTTGCGCATGAAGGGTATTGCTGTGTTGCTATTTTGGCAATAAAAATAAAATGTGTACTAAATGAAGTTATGCGTCTTTATCTAAAAAAAGTGAATACAATCGTCTGTATTACTTATATATGTATTCATAATAGCACTCCTCAATATGCCTTGGACGTCGGTAAGCAAAAAATTGCCATAAGCGCTAGTGCGAAATATCTTCGTATGCGGTTTTTCATCAACATAGTTAATCGCGATTATACGCCATTTCAAAGATGGAATGCGTTTCATTTATTATACGTATCGATCATATTATTATTTGTATATTATTTAATAACTATTAGTGTTAATGTCTTTAGTTTTCAAATGTGGGACATCATTTTGGAAAACTTACTAAAATTAGATATTTATGTATATATTTCTTTGCCATTCATTTAGATCTTCTTCTTCTTAATTGGCGCTAGAACCGCTTACGCGATTTTGGCCGAGTTTAACAAACCGCGCCAGTCGTTTCTTTCTCGTGCTAACCGGTGCCAGTTGGACACACCAAGTGAAGCCAAGTCCTTTTCCACCTGATCTTTCCAACGCAGAGGAGGCCTTTCTCTTCCTCTGCTACCACCTGCTGGTACTGCATCGAATACTTTTAGAGCTGGATCGTTTGTATCCATTCGAACGACATGACCTTGCCAACGTAGCCGCTGGATCCTTTTTCGCTGCGCTATGTCTATGGCGTTGTAGAGCTCATACAGCTCATCGTTCCATCGCCTGCGATATTCGCCGCTGCCAACGTTCAAAGGTCCAAAAATCTTGCGCAGAATCTTTCTCTCAAACACTCCAAGTGTCGCTTCATCGTATGTTGTCATCGTCCACGCTTCTGCGCCATACGCTAGGACGGGCATGATGAGAGCCTTGTAGAGTGTTAGGTTTGTTCGTCGAGAGAGGACTTTACTGCTCAGTTGCCTACTTAGTCCAAAGTAGCACTTGTTGGCAAGAGAGATTCTACGTTGGATTTCAAGGCTGACATTGTTATCGGTGTTAATGCTGGTTCCTAAATACACGAAGTCTTTTACAACATTAAAATTATAACTGTCAACAGTGACGTGGGTGCCGATACGCGAGTGCGCCGACTGTTTGTTTGAAGACAGGAGGTACTTCGCTTTGTCCTCGTTCACCACCAGACCCATTCGCTTTTCCTCCTTATCCAGTTTAGAGAAGGCAGAACTAACAGCGCGGTTGTTAAGGTCGATAATGTCAATATCATCGGCATACGCCAACAATTGTACGCTCTTATAAAATATTGTGCCTGAGCGATTAAGTTCTGCGGCTCGTACGATGCTCTCCAACATCAGGTTAAAGAAGACACACGACAGCGAGTCACCCTGTCTGAAACCTCGTTTGGTATCAAACGGCTCGGGAGGTCCTTCCCAATTCTGACGGCGCTGCTGGTGTTCAGCAACGTCATCTTACATAGCCGTATTAGTTTTGCGGGGATACCAAATTCAGACATCGCGGCACACAGGTAACTGCTTTCCGTACTGTCGGATGCAACTTTGAAGTCGACGAAGAAATGGTGTGTGTCGATTCTCCTTTCATGGGTCTTTTCCAAGATGTGGCGTATTGTGAATATTTGGTCGATGGTAGACTTTCCAGGTCTGAAGCCACACTGATAAGGTCCAATCAGTTGGTTGACGGTGGACTTCAGCCTTTCACACAATACGCTCGCTAGAACCTTATAGGCGATATTTAGAAGACTAATCCCGCGGTAATTGGCACAAATTGCAGGATCGCCCTTCTTATGGATTGGGCAGAGCACACTTAAATTCCAATCGGCAGGCATGCTTTCATCCGACCATATTTTGCATAGGAGCTGATGCATGCACCTTACCAGCTCCTCGCCGCCATGTTTGAATAGCTCAGCCGGCAGTCCGTCGGCGCCCGCGGCTTTGTTGTTCTTTAGCGAGAAGTGTTCCCTCCATTTTTCAGCTCTCTGTAGCGATCCCACATGGCTCGCGTTGCGACCGTTCGCAGCGTGGCTCTATAGGCGGCATCCTTTCTTTCTGCGGCAGCATGACATTCCTTGTCGTACCAATTGTTTTTTCGGGCTCGCCGGAATCCGATTTCTTCTTCGGCGGCGATACGTAGAGAACGAAAAATGTTGCTCCATTGCTCGGGCATGCCGGTTTGTTGGGCAGTACTCTCTGGGAGCAGAAGTGAGAGTCGAGTGGCGAATCTTCTGGCTGTCTGTTGTGATTGCAACTTTTCGATGTCGAACATTCTTTGCGTAGGTAGATGTACGTTTTTTGTTGCACAGAGGCGTGTGCGTGTGCTGCAACAAGGTAGTGATCCGAGTCGATGTTGGGCCCTCGGTTCGTACGTACATCTAAAACACAACATGATCGATCTGGTTTCGTGTTTTTCGATCAGAAGACAGCCAGGTGGCTTGGTGAATCTTCTTATGCTGGAATCTGGTGCTGCAGACTACCATGTTTCGGGCCCCGGCGAAGTTGATCAGCCTCTGTTCGTTACCGGATGTTTCGTTGTGCAGGCTGAATTTTCCGACTGTGGGACCAAAAAGTTCCCTCCTTGCCCACCCTGGCCTTGAAGTCGCCAAGCCCGAGTTTTATGTCGTAGCGGGGGCAGCGCTCATAGGAACGTTCCAAGCGCTCATAGAAGGAATCTTTGGTCGCATCGTCCTTCTCTTCCGCCGGGGCGTGGGCGCAAATTAGCGATATGTTGAAAAACGGGCTTTGATGCGGAGTGTTGCGAGACGCTCGTCCACCGGAGTGAACGACAGTACTTGGCGACGAAGTCTCTCTCCCACAACAAATCCAACACCGAATTTGCGCTCCTGTAGTAAACGTCACAAAGTCCTACTCCTTTCTTGCCTTGTCCCGTCCATCAAATCTCTTGAATGGCATTCCATCCCATCCCATTCATTTAGATCTACTTATATATAATTAGTCCTAACCTCATCTTGTCGTGGTGATGATGGTTAAATGGTGGTTTGACCCCCATATCATGGGGACCAACTCAAGACAATCTTAGATCAATGCGGATTGGCTAGCCATCCATCCGCTTAACGGCGAAATTGGTGGCCATCCAATCACCACGCGAAGATCACCGTACCGACGAATATCCCTTGTTATTTCTAAGCCCCCAGCATCCTTGGCCACCCCCTAATCCAGGGTGTTATGCGACACAGTGTCCATTGGATGGTTTGCTGCCAGGAAGCTTAACAGACCGGTTGTATCTTAAAGGCGCTTCCCTAACACTGGTCCGCCTTAGGGAGTAATTGTGGCCTTGCCATGGCATGGGGCGCTGCCGTGCCATTGCGCTTGCTATGTCGAGCAGGTGGTCGTACGAAACAGATAAATTCAAATACTGACTGAAGCTTCCAAACTGCTAGTGTAACGGGAGCAGGTGGCAGTGCTACTGCCAAACATACGAAAAACGCTATGCAAAGCACGGGTGCCATAGCCCCCGAAGACTCGGACCTAGAAAGTGTTGCAAACGTGAATACTAACGAGGAAGAAACTTTACTTCGCTCTCCGGTGAAGATTGATGGTGCCAGTTCTGTAAGTACGAAAAGACCTAGAGCTAAGCCAACCAAGGAGGGGATGAAAGCGAGAGCACGGTCCGAGGCTGCGGTCAAAATCTGCGACCGGTTTAGTGGCATGACCAATCCGACGCAGACTTAGGTGGAATGATTGGCATGGGCTAACAGGGACGTTGAAAAGGGCCGTACTCACTTTGCAAATCCCGCTGGATGTTCTGCATCAAACCCGGAGTTCGCCAATAAGGTTGAAGAAAGACTGGCCGAAAAAAGGCAGCGATCGACCGAAAGTGAAGGTACGATGCCACCACAAAAAGAACGTGCAAAAACTTTGCTGCAAAGCCAAGCATTAAGCACAGCAAAAAGGACGACGAAAAGCCGACAACGTCCTAAGCAGCGGCGGCGGCCAATGAGATTGCGAAAAAGCACCTGACTGTGGCACTTATTGATCGTGGTAACACGCTGAGGCAAATGTCGCAGGAGCAGTGGAAAACAGTAGAAATGAAGTTGTTGGAAGCTCTCTTCGCAAGAGCGGACGCGGATCCGAACGCATGTATGCCTACATTCGATGGAGCAGTATGGTTCAGCCGCATCAATATCATAAAGTGCTAGGATGGTCCCTCTCTAACATGGGTTAAAGAAGCTGTGAAGAAGCTTCAACACCGGAAGGTGTCGCACTTGAAATAACAGTGTACCGTCGATACCAAAGGCGAAGGTGTTAATACCGCGCACGGTAGACGCGGAGCATGCACTGCGAATGCTACAAATGCAGAACAAATATGTACCTACCAACGACTGCAAGGTGTTGAAAGTGGCTAAATCAGCGAAGGCGGAGGAAGCCAGAACTACATCCTCCAGGTAAATAAAACGGCGCAAGACATTTTGTACGAACGATGGCATATGGTATCGGAAGTGTGTTCCTTCCTCTCTTAATATCGTGGGCGAGAAAGTGGGTGAGCTGGAGCAGGTATCCAACTCTGTGAAGGAACCAAAGCCTGATGCTGAAGGTCCTTCAAATTATCCTTCACAAAAGCAAGGAGGATCAGTTGAGCTCTTTCACAATTTAGAGGGGTCAACTACGACGTGGTTCTAGTCCATAAACCATGGATCGGTTCGAGAAACGTGGTATCTGGACTGGACTCACCAAACTACAAAACTTACAGTAATACTTGTTAAGAAATTGTATGTCCCTACTTTAATACCAATCTCTCCACAGATGATCTGACAGTGGTGACTATTTAGGGATGCAGGAATAAAATACTACTTCTTGGCTCCTGCTATATGTAACACGAGAGGAAAGCACCGCCGGATGAGCTTCGTAGGCTGGTTAAGGAAGTTGAGCGACGGAAGCCTGCTCTAGTTATAGGCTCCGATGTTAACTCTCATCACTCTCTCTGGGGGAGCTCCATAGAGGTGAGTACATACTTAACTTTATTTTACAAAGTAGCCTAACAATGCAAACCGGGGTGAGGACACAACATTTATTGGACCCACCTCCTAACATTTTCTAGACTTAACTCTCTTTACGAATAATTCTACTAATGAATCCTGCTGAGAAGAGTATAATGATCTACAACGAGCATACAGGAAAGAGGTGCGTAGAGCCAAGAGAGCCATGGAAAGACTTCTGTGGCAGTGTAGAAAGTACAAACGAAGCGACTAGGTTCAGGAAACTGTTATCAAAACACCAGACTATGCCCAACTTAATACGTAAATCCAATGGAGACTGGACTGACAGTTGTGAAGAATCACTACAAGATCTAGTCAGTACGCATTGTCCAAGATGCGTAGACTACTAAGGTAGGAGCCCGTAAGAAATAACGTAGTAAACATCCCGAAAGACATTAACACAATGCAAAAAATTTAGTGAGCAATAAGCACTTTTGACCCATTTACATCACCGGATTTAGACGGAATTGTTCCAGCCATGATCCAAAGCATGGGCAATCTGTTGGTACCATGGCTAAAAGCGATATACAAAGAGTGACAGAAGTTTAACTATGTGCCAGTACTCTGGAGAGAAGCAAGGGTTGTGTTTATACCGAAAGCAACCCCATACTCTCAAAGGAATATGGGCCAATCAGTTTGACCTCATTACTCCTGAAAACGCTTGTGAAAATCTTCGACGCCCACATTAGAGAAAATAGGATGTCAGATTCACAGAGACTGCGTTACATTCACTGGTGTTAGTTATAGAGAAAGTTCTAGAGTACAAGGAATACGCTTTAGGAGTATTTCTAGACATTAGTGGTGCATTCAACAATGTGTCGAGGGAAGCCATTGTAAGGGGCTCACTAAACTATCATGTGACGGTACTCCACAAGGTGGCGTTATATCGCCACTTCTCTGGTTATTCGCAGTTAATGATCTATTAACGAAATTTGAAGGCACGGAATCTGACATAGCCATAGTAGTAACGGGCAAATACTTAGATACCGTGAACGACATAATGAATAATACACTCGCAACAGTGTATCAAGGGGCATCTCAGACAGGCTTGGGGGTAAACACCGATAAAACGGATATGATACTTTTTACTAGAAGGTACAAGATCCCGAATTTGCACCCTCCGAAGCTAAATGGCGCAGAACTGGCTCTTACCACGCAAATTACCTTGGAGTAATTTTGGATAGCAAACTATCATGGATGCACAATATAGTGGAGAGGAGAGGCTAGTAACGCACTATATGCATGTAAAGGAATGCTGGGAGTTACATGGGGTCTATCTCCTTCAATAATGTATTGGTGCTACTCAGCTGTAGTAAAGCCAATATTTATGGTGGTCTGGTGTGGTGGACCGCATTGAGAAAAACGACACACAAAACGCCTATGGAAAGTATTCATGGTGTCTTCTGCATTACAGAGACATTTATGAAATTTCATCTAAAACCGTTCTTAGGACCAGGGAAGCCATAGAGAAACTAGCCGCAGACAGACGATTATACATCTTTCGGGTACCCGGACACAAGGGCATTGTAGAAAACGAAATTGTAGAGATTGCAAAAAGCGCTGTTTACATACAATTCGAACAAGAAAACGACATATTGAAACCATTACATGCGGTATACAATGACATCGCTGCGGACATGAAAGCACGGAGAGACAGGCAGTGGAATAATTTTTAACACTTTAACACTTGTTTAATTTTTTAAAGTTTTCTACAAAGTTTGCACCATTGAGTTACGTGTTTTTTTATAACATAAACTATATTTTTGTAGAAAACCAAAATTAAATAAATAGCCAAATCATTGCGACATGTCGCGCTGCTATTATAGTGAACACAGGCGTATGAGCAGGTTAACTGCAAGAAGCCAGAATTTTCATTCCACAGCTAGAATTTCATTTTTGATAATATAAAGGATGGTTGTTTGTGTAGAAGTCCACGCAAGTGGGGAAAGTTACTGATCGGCATTCACTTGGGAATGGCCAGGACGATTCTTCTGCATATGGTTCAAGCAGGTCACAACGGCCGGGATTAGCTCACGTATCCTCTGGGTAGCTTCCGAACACCCGTTCTGGGTAGCTTCCGAACACCCGTTCAAACATAATAAGTAAATTACAATGTTTAATTACACTACAACTAGTTCAGAAACTAACGAGCAGTTTGATTCGAAAATAAATTACAATTGATAAAAAGAAATTACAAACAATATTTCTTATTTTCTGTTAATAGCCAGCAAGTTCATGTGGTTTTTTCCTCTTTAATCTTCGAACTGGGCACGGGTTACTAAGGATGCTCCTAGCTTCTTCGTTTACATGCCCTTGAAGTCGAATTTGGTGCGCTTCTGCTATTTTCTTAATTTCTTCAGTTACAGTGTTAACTTTAAGGTCCCGATGAATATCAGCATTTCTGACGTACCAGGGTGCTTTAGCGATGATTCTCAGCACTTTGTTTTGAAAGCGTTGTATTACATTGATATTTTCTTCACTGGCGCAACCCCAAAGCTGTGCACCATAGGCCCATAATGGTTTTAATGTTTGTTTATAGAGCAATAATTTGTTATATATGGATAAATGCGATGTCCATCCAATTAGCCAGTTCATTTTGTTTAGCCTGATGTTAAGCTCATTTCGTTTTATTTTTATATGCTCTTTCCATCGCAACTTCGCATCTAGGGTAATACCTAGGTATTTTGCAGTATTAGCGAATGGGACTTTTTCATTAGAAATCATTATTGGTTGGTATTTTGTAATTTTATTTGTAAAATTCACGTGAATGGATTTACTGTTATTGAGTTTGATTCCCCATTTTCTCGTCCATGATACCCTAGAGTCGATTGCAGTTTGAAGGTTCCTTGCAGCTTTTTCTTCTGTCTTTTCAACACATAAAATTGCAGTGTCGTCAGCGAAGGTGGCAGTTAAACAATTTGCCATTAGTGGTAAATCTCGGGTATAAAGAATATACAGGATTGGACCCAGGATGCTACCTTGTGGTACGCCGGCTTTTATTTCAACCAGTTCAGAATATTCCTTTCCCTGTTTAATTCTTAAATATCTTGAAGTAATATATGACTCCAGCAGACTACAATATTGGTATGGGAGGCAAGTCTTTAATTTGTAAATCAAGCCTTCATGCCATACTTTATCGAACGCCTGTGCGACGTCGAGGAAAACTGCTGAACATACCTTATTTTCCTCTAATGCTTTTTCGATTTCTGATATTATTCTATGGACTTGTTCCAACGTGGAGTGTTTACTTCGGAAACCAAATTGGTGAGAAGGTATTAGATCTTTTAATTCAATAATGGGTTTCAACCTGAGGAAGATTAGTTTTTCAAACAACTTGGATATTTGTGATAACAGAGAAATCGGACGGTATGAAGACACGTCGTTAGGATCTTTTCCTGGTTTTGGAATCATTATAACTTCCGCAACTTTCCACAGTCCAGGAAAATATTTTAGTTTAATAGCTGTATTGAAAAGATAAGCCAATCGTTTTAGGGCTTTATTTGGCAATTGTTTTAAAACTTCTGCAGTTATAAGGTCGAAGCCTAGAGCTTTTTTATCTTTAAGTTGCTTGATTTCCTTTCTGAGCTCATTTAATGTAATTTGTGGAATTTCAGAACGGTTTTCATATGTACCACAGGAGTTTAAGTCGTAGTTACTCTTATTAGGTGTGAAAGTTTTTTTCAAATACTTCGCAAAAGCAGTGGCTTTTTCTGCATCGCTTCTAGCCCAAGTACTATTTTCATTTCTAATAGGTGGAACATGGCATATTGGTCGTTTTAAATACTTTGTACTTTTCCAGAGAGAATAGTCATCTTTTTTATCAGCTGAGCTAACGTGAGAAGGCGAAACATTCCAGGATAGCTGGTTGTGTGTTGGGTTTGGGACCCGCCACTTAAAAATCCCCCCCAATGAAAACTTTAAAAAAGCCTCGGATGAGACCTCCCTATACTGATGACGACCCCTGCAAACGAACTAAGGACTATGATTTGAGGGCATGCACCTGGAATGTCCGATCCCTTAATGGAGAAGGTGCCTCTGCCCGACTGGTTGATGTCCTCGTGAGAGTAAAGGCTGACATCACTGCCATCCAAGAGATGCGATGGACGGGGCAAGGAAAGAAAACCATAGGACCTTGCGACGTCTACTACAGCTGCCATGTAAAGGAGCGCAAATTCGGTGTCGGATTTGTTGTGGGAGAGAGACTTCGTCGCCAAGTACTGTCGTTCACTCCGGCGGACGAGCGTCTCGCAACAATCCGCATCAAAGCCCGTTTTTTTAACATATCGCTAATTTGCGCCCACGCCCCGACGGAAGAGAAGGACGATGCGACCAAAGATTCCTTCTATGAGCGCTTGGAACGTTCCTATGAGCGCTGCCCCCGCCACGACATAAAAATCGTGCTTGGCGACTTCAACGCCAGGGTGGGCAAGGAGGGAATTTTTGGTCCCACAGTCGGAAAATTCAGCCTGCACAACGAAACATCCGGTAACGGACAGAGGCTGATCGACTTCGCCGGGGCCCGAAACATGGTAGTCTGCAGCACCAGATTCCAGCATAAGAAGATTCACCAAGCCACCTGGCTGTCTTCTGATCGAAAAACACGAAACCAAATCGATCATGTTGTGATAGATGGAAGACACGCTTCTAGTGTATTAGATGTACGTACGATCCGAGGACACAACATTGACTCGGATCACTACCTTGTTGCAGCCGAACTACGCACACGCCTCTGTGCAACAAAAAACGTACATCTACCTACGCAAAGAATGTTCGACATCGAAAAGCTGTAATCACAACAGACAGCCAGAAGATTCGCCACTCGACTCTCACTCCTGCTCTCAGAGAGTACTGCCCAACAAACCGGCATCCACGAACAATGGAGCAACATTTCTCGTTCTCTACGTACCGCCGCCGAAGAAGAAATCGGATTCCGGCGAGCCCGAAAAAACAATTGGTACGACAAGGAATGGCATGCTGCCGCAGAAAGAAAGGATGCCGCCTATAGAGCCACGCTGCGATCGGGCGCAACGCGAGCCATGTGGGATCGCTACAGAGAGCTGAAAAAGGAAGAGAGACGTATTATCCGAAAGAAGAAACAAGAGGCCGAAATACGTGAGTGCGAGGAGCTTGAGATGCTGGCCAATAGGAACAACGCCCGAAAATTCTACCACAAAGTTCGGCGGCTTACAGAAGGTTTTAAGACCGGGGCGTTTTCCTGTAAGAACAAAGACGACGAACTGGTGACTGACGTACAGAGCAATCTTAAATTATGGAGGGAACACTTCTCGAACCTATTAAACAGTGATAGCGGCGCATGTCACCGAGAAAGTGAAGATCCCGATACCCCAATCGTTGACGACGGAATTCCCATGGCAGCCGGTTCTACGTCACCGGAATGACTCGGGTTTTTACTCCCGACCAAGGGCTGCCGCCCCAGTACACTAGCCCTGTCTAGTGCACCGTATTTTACCCTAAACCTTTCGTCACAGGAGCAACTCGTTGCAGCCAGTTTGGTCCAAATACTTCTCTTCCGGGCTGGCGTCGAACCCAACCCCGGACCTGAAGTATTTTACTGCTGCATTTGCCACAAACGGCTCCACCCGAACTCCACCTCGGTTAGGTGTAACCAGTGCAACGGGTGGTGCCATCTTAAGACCTGTTCAGGCCTTAAGACCCACAGGGAGTGGTCCACAAGGTATGTGGCCACGTGTTGCTCCCGCCCACAGGCGGTCACCGCCTCTACGGCGACACTGCCCTCAGTGCCGGCACACCATACTGCCGCCACTAACAACACCTTAACGGCCAGGAGCCCCCAAGAGCAACACGACTCCCTTTCCAACCCACAACCCTCCTGCTCCTACCCCAGTGCGGGGACAAACCAGCAGCTCTTGGTCCCCCGCACAGTCTGCTCCGTGTGCCAGACCGTAGTACCTCGGAACCTGACAACTGTCCAATGCAGTTCTTGCAGTGGCTGGTGTCACTTTCGGAGGTGCTCCGGCCTGCACACCACCCGTGAGTGGACGCGCGACTACGTTGCCCCCTGCTGCAGAGCTCTGCACCCGCAACCGCCCCCCGTGGCGCGGCCTCCCGACAACATCAGGCCACTCCCCATTTTGCGGAACGCACAGCAGGTCCAACGCAGACAACATCACGAATCCCTCACCCCCCGAATTACGACGACCCTCCCGCGAAGCTTCAAGCTTTTGCAACTGAACTGCAACGGACTAACGAGCAAGATTGACGAAATAGTCGACTTCATGAATCGGTTCGGAATTAAGATAGCTGCGGTCCAAGAGACAAAACTGCACGCTAGCTCCCCCCTGATTACCAGGGACGGCTATAACGTGCACCGAAAGGACCGCGAGCGAGACAACGGTGGTGGCCTAGCGTTCATAGTACACCATTCAGTGCAGTATCGTCTTATTGATGAAGGCATCGACC
Organism: Anastrepha obliqua; assembly: GCF_027943255.1. Lineage (NCBI taxonomy): Eukaryota > Metazoa > Arthropoda > Insecta > Diptera > Tephritidae > Anastrepha > Anastrepha obliqua. The sequence continues at coordinate 2,666,340 of NW_026562178.1, read as the reverse complement.
GCAGGGACAGCACCTTAGAACGTCAAGGTATAGCTGTCCGGTCAGGCGATGCCGAGCTCGAAATTTATAATATTTATATACCCCCTGTCACCTGCTGCCCGGCAGGATATCTCCCCGATATTGGTGCGCTCATCAGGGGAGAAAACCGATTGGTAGTAGGTGACTTTAACGCGCATCACAATCTTTGGCATTCAAGCCTGCCAAATGATCGTAGGGGACAGCTATTGGCAGAGCAGATAGACGATTCGACGTTCAGCACTGTAAACGACGACGCCCCCACTAGGGTAGTGGGCAATTGTAGCAGCTCGCCTGACATAACAATTGCTAGCGCTGGTCTGATAAATAGCATAACCTGGCGACCTATGCTATCGCTTGCATCAGACCATTTGCCCATTATCATCTCGATCGAGAGACCCGCCGATTTTGTTTCCGCGGATCACCGGTCATATATCAACTTTAACAAAGCTGATTGGACCAGATTCGCGGAATTTACCGAGAACATCTTCGCAGCCCTACCCACTCCCACCGATGTGCGCGCAGGCGAACGCGCATTCCGCAAGGCGATTACAGCCGCCGCGGCTCGCTTCATACCTGCTGGACGGATCCGGGAATTACGTCCCAATTTCCCAGCCGAAGCAGCCGTTATGGCAAACGAGCGTGACCGTCTACGCCAGGCCGATCCCGGGGATCCTCGTATAAAGGATCTCAATTTGGAGATCCGGCAACTGGTCACTCAACATAAGCGGACCAAATGGGTAGAGCATCTGAAGTCCTGTAACTTCACCTCTGGTGTGAGCAAGCTCTGGTCCACCGTAAGGTCCCTGTCGAACCCGACGAAGCACAACGACAAGGTGGATATCACCTTCAACGGTCGTACTTGGTCGGACCCGAAGAGATGCGCGAGCTACTTTAGCCGGCAATTTATATTGCATCCTCCGGTCGACAGATCCAAGCGTTGTGCCACCAGACGGCTGCACAAACTGCCCTACAACAGTGCACCGCTTACTTTCACCAGCGACGAGGTTCAGGGGGCCATCAAAAACATGAAACCATCAAAAGCCATTGGCCCCGACGGACTAAACATGCTGATGCTGAAAAAGCTGGGTCCATTGGGAGTAGAATATCTCACAAAGGTCTTCAACCTGTCTATGGCCACTCTCATCATTCCTGATAAGTGGAAATTAGGGAGAGTGGTCCCGCTGCTGAAGCCTGGGAAACCCGCCAACCAAGGGGAGTCTTATCGTCCGATAACTCTCCTTTCCCCAGTAGTGAAGACACTTGAGGCCCTTCTACTCCCACTCCTCACTCAACACCTGACTCCAGCCCCACACCAGCATGGTTTCCGTAGAGTGCACAGTACCACCACGGCACTCACCGTCATAAACACCCAGGTAAACCGCGGCCTCAACCAAAACCGCCCCTGCGAGGGGACTGTCCTAGTAGCGTTGGACCTACAAAAGGCTTTCGACACAGTCAGCCACGCCACGCTACTAGATGACATTTTACAGTCGACACTCCCGCCAGGGCTGAAGAGGTGGACCGCGAACTACCTGAGTGGTCGTCACTCGTCGGTAGTATTTCGAGACCAAACCTCAAAACAAAGAAAAATAAAGCAAGGAGTACCGCAGGGTGGTGTCCTTTCACCCTTGCTTTTTAATTTCTATATTTCGAAACTCCCCCAGCCACCAGAGGGAGTCTCACTGGTCTCATATGCCGACGACTGCACGATAATGGCGTCAGGCAATGACATTGATGGCCTATGCTCAAAAGTAAACGACTACCTCGCCCGCCTTTCTCGCTTCTTCACTGCGAGAAACTTAAAACTTTCTCCCACTAAATCCACGGCGACCCTATTTACCACCTGGACAAAGGAGGTCAAGCTGCCACTTCAGGTTCACGTCGATGATACCCCAATTCCGACGATAAACAACCCCAGAATTTTGGGAGTCACCTTTGACAGCTTGCTCTCCTTCTCAGCGCACACAACCGCTATTGCAACGAAAGTACAGAATCGCAACAAGGTCCTCAAGTCGCTTGCCGGCAGCACTTGGGGCAAAGGCAAAGAAATGTTGCTGTCGACTTTCAAAGCAATAGGCCGACCGGTTCTGAACTATGCCGCGCCTGTCTGGTCGCCTGGAACCAGTGATACGCAGTGGACGAAGCTTCAGACCTGCCAGAATACTGCCATCAGGACCGCGACAGGATGTCTCCTGATGTCCCCTATTCACCACCTACATGACGAGGCGCACATGCTCCCGGTTAAGGAGCATAACAAAATGTTCGGCAAGCAGTTTCTGCTTGGGTGTCACCGTAGGCCTCACCCATGCAGACACCTGCTCGAGCCTGAGCCACCTCCCAGGCACATCAGGAGACACTTCCTCAATTACGTGGACGAGATCCAGGACAAAACGGACAGACCTCTCCAGGATCAGACAGTATACAGACAGGCTATTAACGACATTCATCGGGAGACACTTACCACCTTCCTAAGCTCCCGACCCCCGAATGCCGTTATCGGAGTCCAACCACCACCTATCGCAGACGAAGAGCTCCAGCTTCCTCGAGAGTCCCGCGTAATCTTGGCACAACTACGTTCTGGATATTGTAGCAGGTTAAACTCCTACGTATCCAGAATCGACCCCGACATACTAAACATATGTCCTGCATGTGAAGGTACCCCGCACGACACGAACCACCTCTTCACATGCCCCATCAAACCCACTCATCTAACACCTCTCTCCCTCTGGACCCAACCCGTCGAAACTGCCAGTTTCCTGGGCCTACCGTTAGATGAGCTAGACGAAGACGACCGGTAATTTACACTACACTGACAGGGCGAAGATACTGCTACAACAACAACAACAACGACGGAATTGTCGTTCCGCTACCCGATCATGACGAGGTGATAATAGCGATAACGCGGCTAAAGAACAACAAAGCCGCGGGCGCCGACGGACTGCCGGGTGAGCTATTCAAACATGGCGGCGAGGAGCTGGTAAGGTGCATGCATCAGCTTCTATGCAAAATATGGTCGGAGGAAAGCATGCCTGCCGATTGGAATTTAAGTGTGCTCTGCCCAATCCATAAGAAGGGCGATCCTGCAATTTGTGCCAATTACCGCGGGATTAGTCTTCTAAATATCGCCTATAAGGTTCTAGCGAGCGTATTGTGTGAAAGGCTGAAGTCCACCGTCAACCAACTGATTGGACCTTATCAGTGTGGCTTCAGACCTGGAAAGTCTACCATCGACCAAATATTCACAATACGCCACATCTTGGAAAAGACCCATGAAAGGAGAATCGACACACACCATCTTTTCGTCGACTTCAAAGCTGCATTCGACAGTACGGAAAGCAGTTACCTGTATGCCGCGATGTCTGAATTTGGTATCCCCGCAAAACTAATACGGCTATGTAAGATGACGTTGCTGAACACCAGCAGCGCCGTCAGAATTGGGAAGGACCTCTCCGAGCCGTTTGATACCAAACGAGGTTTCAGACAGGGTGACTCGCTGTCGTGTGACTTCTTTAACCTGATGTTAGAGAGCATCGTACAAGCCGCAGAACTTAATCGCTCAGGCACAATTTTTTATAAGAGCGTACAATTGTTGGCGTATGCCGATGATATTGACATCATCGGCCTTAACAACCGCGCTGTTAGTTCTGCCTTCTCCAAACTGGATAAAGAGGCAAAGCGAATGGGTCTGGTGGTGAACGAGGACAAAACGAAGTACCTCCTGTTTTCAAACAAACAGTCGGCGCACTCGCATATCGGCACCCACGTCACTGTAGACAGTTATAATTTCGAGGTTGTAAAAGACTTCGTCTATTTAGGAACCAGCATTAACACCGATAACAATGTCAGCCTTGAAATCCAACGTAGAATCTCTCTTGCCAACAAGTGCTACTTTGGACTAAGTAGGCAATTGAGTAGTAAAGTCCTCTCTCGACGAACAAAACTAACACTCTACAAGACTCTCATCATGCCCGTCCTAACGTATGGCGCAGAAGCTTGGACGATGACAACATCCGATGAAGCGACACTTGGAGTGTTCGAGAGAAAGATTCTGCGTAAGATTTTTGGACATTTGAACGTTGGCAACCGCGAATATCGCAGACGATGGAACGATGAGCTGTATGAGCTTTACGACGACATAGACATAGCGCAGCGAATAAAGATCGAGCGGCTACGTTGGCTGGGTCATGTCGTCCGAATGGATACAAACGCTCCGGCTTTGAAAGTATTCGATGCAGTACCAGCTGGTGGTAGCAGAGGAAGAGGGCGGCCTCCACTGCGTTGGAAAGATCAGGTGGAGAAGGACTTGGCTTCATTTGGTGTGTCCAACTGGCGCCGGTTAGCACGCGAAAGAAACGACTGGCGCGCTTTGTTAAACTCGGCCAAAATCGCGTAAGCGGTTATAGCGCCAATTAAGAAGAAGAATATATATAATAATATTAAAAAATAAAATACCTTAGTACCAAATACATTTTGCCTCTTACTTCTACTTTAAATACATTAAGTATTTGAAATTTTGGAGAAAGCCTGTAGGATATTGTGGGAATTTCTGGGTGAGGTCAATGGAGTCTCGATCCCACTCTTGGGAAACATTGAATAACTTTGAAAAAGAAAACAACTGATTTGTATAAGTGAGGTATTTTTATTTGGTTTGGTTATTTACAATTTATTAAAACTATTTTTTGAATACAATATCAATCAAGTGGCTACCTTTATTAGCAATCAAAAACTGCGATCTTTTTTCTGCGTTTGTCATCACCTTGTCAAGCACTTCGGTTTTTATAGTGTCGATTTCGCGTTGTTTCGATGTAAAGCGATTAATGGTTGAAATTGTACTGAATTGACGTATCGAAAACATGTATGTTGAAGTCGATATGTTGGTAAATGACAAAGTTATTCAGTTGGGCTACTGGACCCTACCGCAATCTACTGGACCTGACAGTGTTTAGACAGTCGGTAAACGACATTCACCGGGAGACCGTCGCCACCTTCTTAAGCTTCCGTCCTGTGAATGCCATAATCGGAGTCCAACCACCACCTACAGCAGATGAAGAGCTCCAGCTGCCTCGTGAGACACGTGTAACACTGGCACAATTGCGTTCTGGATATTGTAGCAGGTTAAACTCCTACCTATCCCGAATCCACCGCGACATAGTAAACATATGTTCGGCATGTGAAGGCACCCCGCACGACACTAACCATCTTTTCACATGCCCCTTAAAACCCTTAATTGGCCAGTCTTTGCATCTGTGGGGCCCTCAGAACCACACCCACAGATGCACTAAATATTATGCTTAACATTTTACCAATAGAGCAGTACGGTAAGCAAACAGCTGCCAAAGCAACTCTCAGACTAAGAGAAATCGGCCTACTCAGAACGTACCAAAGAGGGCACTCCTCAATTTTAGAACAATTCCCCTGCATTCCCAACACAACGGATTTCTGTAGGACCAAGGACATCAATTTCGATAAATCCTTTGTCACAGTATTTCCTTCCAAAGAGGAGTGGGATAACGGGCTCATTGTCAAGATAAATGACTTAAACATCTACACAGATGGCTCAAAACTGGACAACCAAGTAGGTGGAGGGGTCTACTCCGACAAACTCGGAGTACGCCAATCATTTCGCCTGCCTGATCATTGCAGTGTATTTCAGGCGGAAGTCACTGCCATAAAAGAGGGACTTAAAGAAATAAAAACGAGAGTATTATCCGCAAATGAAATCTTCATTTACTCGGACAGTCAAGCAGCAATAAAAGCGCTGGAATCAAAAACACACTCGTCAAAAACAGTTCTAGAGTGTTTTAAACTACTAGATGACGTATCTAAGTGCTACAAGGTGCACCTTATCTGGGTACCAGGCCACAGAAACATTGCAGGAAATTGTAAGGCGGATGCACTTGCAAGAACCGGTACAACGCTCGGTCTCGAACCGGATAAGGCGCTGATACCCATGCCCATAGCCACTTGTAAATTACTTATAGACAGGGAAACCATGAAAAGGGTAAATACAATCTGGCAAAACCTCACAACATGCGAACTAAGCAGACAGACATGGCCGAACTGGAACAGCGGTCGATCGAAGATCTTGCTAAGATTCAACAGAGAATCTATAAGAAAAATGATAGGTGTTTTAACTGGTCATTGTTTAATAGGCAGCCACGCGAGAAGGTTAGGACTCCCTTACTTCGATTTCTGTAGAAGCTGTCTAAATACAGAAGAAGAGGAAAAAGTCAGACACCTTTTATGTGAGTCTGAAAGCCTAGCTATGAGAAGGCTGCGCACTCTCGATACAGTATTTCTAACCGATGTAGCGGACATAGCCCATCTAAAACTAACGAATCTCTGCTCGTTTATTAAAGCAACCGGATGGTTTGAAAAGGAACACGTAGAGTAAGGATAAGCTCCAGTGGTATCACAATGGACCTGCCGAAGGTCTAAGTGTGTCTTGCGACAACCACCCTATCTACCTACCTACCTAAAACCGACTCATCTAACACCCCTCTCCCTCTGGACCCATCCCGTCGAAACAGCATGTTTCCTGGGCCTACCCCTAGATGAGCTAGACGAAGACGACCGGTGATATGCCCGACACTGGCGGGTCTACTATTACTGTTAACGATAGAACACTTTGGCTGCAATGTTCTGATCGGAAATGCAATCGAAAGTAAATTATGTAGGTGGTAACTGGTGAGACGTTGCTCTTGTTAAACGTGTTTCGGTTTCACTGTAGTGTAAATATTAATGCATCTCTTTTAACGGTTGAATTGGCTCTAAGTGTAGTCGAGGATCTTCAAGAGCTGAAGCGCTGAGAGGGAAAAGGAAGTTCAGATTATGAAGGTGATTTTCTAGGTGCCTACAGCGTTCGTTCAGGAGACACCAGAGTGAAAAAGAACATATTAACAAGCAGGAGACGAATACTTTTAAATAAATAAATACGGTATGTGGTTTTAAAAAGTCAGCAAACCAAACGAACTTTTATTTACTTTAATGTTAAATACGAGTGTAGAAATTATACATAATATTCATACTATGTCACAGTAATAAGTTTGTTTGTAACTCTGTTGCCATGCGGCTTGTTAACATTTGCACACGTTTTGCATTACAACTTTTTTTCACGTAAAAATATTTTCTTAATACTTAAAGTGTTTCCTAATTGCAGCAGAAATGGGGGTAGCGCACTAAATACAGTCTGCCTAATAGGAGCGTGGCCGGTAAAATTAAAACTTAGAGCTACGCTATGAAAAAAGGTGAAATGTTGCTAAATAGGCGTATGCTTTTCGGAATACGCGTTGTGCAGTTTATTAGTTTTGTGGCAAATTCAGACAGCGTATGAAAAACGATTTGACCGAAGAGCTTTAAGCCCCTAAAACGGAACTGCAGCGGACTAAGATTAAGTAAGATTGACGAGATAATCGACATTATGAGCTGACATGGAATCTTAATGGCTCCGGTTAAAAAGACAAAACTGCGTGCTACTTCCTCCCTAATTAGCCGAGAGGGCTACAACGTGCACCGAAAAAAGCACGACTAAGACCATGGTGGTGATCTAGCTTTCATAGTCCACCACACCGATTGGTTTTAGTTGACTTTGATGCGCACAAAGATCATTGGCATTTAAACCTGCCGAACGATCGCAGGGGACAGCTTTTGGCAGACCAAATAGACGTTTCGACATTCTGGGCAGTGAACCACGACGCCTCCGCCAGGATAGAAGGCAACTGAAGCAGCTCGTCTGACCTTCCAATAGCTAGCGCTGGTCTGATAAATAGTAAAATCTGGTGATCTATGTTGTCTTTGCCATCAGGCTATTTGTCCATTATTGTCTGGATTGAGAGACCTGCCGACTTTGTTTCAAAAATCACCAGACCTATGCTAATTAAGCCGAGTTCGTTGGATTCGCTAAGGACACCTTCACCACTCTTCCCATCTCCAACGATATGTGCGTGGGCAAATGCGCTGGAAGGATTCGGGACATACGTTCCAATTTTCCAGCAGAAGCAGAAGTTTTAGCAAACGAGCGTGACCACCTACCCCAGGTCGATCCCGGGGATCCCCGAATAAGGGGTCTCGTTTCTGAGATTCGGTAACTGGTCCTCTAGCATAAGCGGACCAATTTCACCACTAGTGTGGGTCACCTCTGGTCCACCGTAAGGTGTCTATCGAATCCGATGAAGCACGACAAAGTCGCAATCGCCCAGTATTGAAAACTCTAAAACCCGCCAACCAAGGGGAATACTATAGCCGGTAAATCTTCTTTCTCCAATAGTGAAGACACTTGATGCCGTTCTTTCCCCATTCCGAAACATCTCACCCCAGCCACGCATCAGCATGGATTCCGAAGAGTGCACAGTACCACTCATAGCCCACAGATAAATCTGGACTGCCCTAGTAGTGTTGGGCATGAAGAAGGCTTTCGACACAGTCAGCCAATCAACGCTACTATATTCTGCAGTCGACCCTCCCGCGGGGACTGAAGAGATGGTTCGCGAACTATCTGTGTGGTCGGCATTCGTCAGTCATTTTTTGACACCAAAGCTCAAAACAGAGAAGAATAAAGCAAGGTGTTCCGCAGGGTGGTGTTCTTTCACCCTGGCAACAACTTATACATCTCGAAGCTCCGCCAACCACCAGAGGGAGTCTCCCTGGTCTCTTATACTGACCATTGATGGATAATGGCGAGAAACGATATTCATAATTTATATTCCAAAGTGAACGTTTATCTCGCCAACAGACGCGTACCACCTTCTCAAACTCCCGACCTCCAAATACCGTTATTGGAAGCCAATCACCACCTATTTCAGGCGAAGAGCTTCAGCTGCCTCGCCGGCCCCGCATAACTTTGGCTCAGTTAAGTTCTGGATATTGTATTAGGTTAAACCCCTAATTATCGAGAATCGACCCCGACATACTCAATATACGTATATGTGAAAGCACACCGCACGATAGCTATTCATTGCCCACCTATTGGCATATTCTCTCTAACCTACTCACCTAACACCCCTCTCCCTCTGAACATAACCTGTCGAATAAGCGTTTTTCCCGAGCCTACCGTTGGATAAGTTGGACGATGACGAATGGAGACTACACCTACATTTTTTTAAATATATTGCGTAGAATAAATATTATAAGCAAATACAATGAAGTTTGTTAGAATCGAATTGGTCACATAGTTTCTAAGTTGTGGTGGTCACGATACTATAAACAGATATTTTATGAGCAGATTCTTTGAAAGCGTTGTGAGACCATTTTCACAAAAAATTAGTTAATCATAAAAATTAATACATTTTACGATGAATTTCTTCCAAAAAATGTGTTAAAATTTTCATTGGTTTAATCATTACAACTTTCGTAGTTAATGAAGTTACAAATATCAGGTCAGTCCATAAGTTCGTGCGTTTTTTGAAGGTGGTTTTAAAATTAATAAAAAACATGTTTTAAGTATTTATATATATAATTGGCGCGTACACCCTTTTTGGGTGTTTGGCCGAGCTCCTCCTCCTATTTGTGGTGTGCGTCTTGATGTTGTTCCACAAATGGAGGGACCTACAGTTTCAAGCCGACTCTGAACGGCAGATATTTTTATGAGGAGCTTTTTCATGGCAGAAATACACTCGGAGGTTTGCCATTGCCTGCCGTGTTTAAAGTATTTATTAATCAATAATATATTTTCCTTCATTATTTATATCATCTTCCCAACGTTTAGGAAAATTTTTAATTCCCTGCTCAAAAATTGTTGATCCTTGGAGCCAAAATGGAGGAGTAGTTCTTGTTACTCATATGGGATTGAAGTCCACGTCAAAGGTATCTCACCTTCCACGAGTTCGAGCAAGGCGTCGGGGCATCCTCCACGTCGCAGTTACCACTTCGGAATTTTGAAACCCCTTTTGCGCAGTCCTTACACTCACAGTATCCTCTCCGTGAACAGTGTTTATTTCTGCAGCAGCAGCTGTTGCATTTTTACCACTTTTATAAAAAAAATACAAAATATGCCGCTTGTACGAGTTCGAAGATTCCATTTTATTTTTTAGCAACACGTGCTTCTATCCAGGTTTAAAATCACTTGTTGAATGCACAATATATCAAAGAAATATAAACAGCTCAGTTATATTCCGCGAATAATTTTTTGTATACAAAAATCGTACAAAAGTGAAATTATGGGTAAAATATGCACGAACTTATGGACTGACCTGATATAATTACTGTAAAAATGGTGTAAGTTCACCTTCCTCAATGCCAGACACTATTTAGTTCGAATTTCTTTAATGCATTTTTATATATGTGGCAACATTGTAAATGACATAAACATTTCTATAGTTTCCAGGAATTTCGGTTTTTCCGTTTATTATAGAATATAAAGTCGCTGTGTGAGATATAGTAGTTTGTCGCTTTTGTCCACTTATCTTAAAGAAGGTGAGGCATATTATTACGTTTGAAACTATTAAAAGTTGATAATATTAAGTGGGAATATCATATTATATTGTAGCGAACGGTGAAGCTTCGCGAACCGACTGGCAACAATAGCGACCGAGATGTCAAAACAAAAACATGAATTAGCCTTGATGTCGACAGCTGATATCGAGAAAGAGCACACTTTCTGCGTCTACCGTTAGATGAGTTAGACGAAGACAACAGGTAACTAGATCGCACAGACAGGGTTCCGTAAGCTCCTAAAACAGAATGCGTCAGAAAATACGAGCTGCCAGATGTAGACATTACGATAGTTATTAAGCACATGTAAATAAGCAGAGGCGCATGGGCATTGGACATTCAGTTGGAAATTGAATTTGTAAGCAAATAAACGAAGTAAGTAATAGAGTGACTCAGTCTTGAAGAGAACGTGTACATGTAAAGTATAGTGTTTGCGGTGTCAGAAGAGGGAGTTTTGAATAAAATCCCAAGAACAGGGTCATGAAAATAGCAAAGGTGAGCGAACGGAAGGTTCAAAAGCTTAAGAAAGAGAGGTATACGAGATTAGGGCACGAAACAGGCAGCATACTCAACCCCAAAAGGGACGGTCGCTGAGAAAATATCGTTTGCGCTGACAAAGGAAACAACAGCTCTTTTGAGCAAGCCAGTGCACAAAGTCCATCGGGTTGAAGAGCCTACTTCCATGAAGGAAATCATGAGGAAAGTAGTAGGTAGTAAGGGTATGGCCCGCAATTGCAGTTTACCATGCAGCCAAGCGAAGACGAACCCAGGTAGAAGAAAGCGAGGCGCTCCCGATACCTCCACTTCACTTTCAAACTTCTTTCGAATTCTTTAAATATATTTTTAATACTCAAACTCAAATTATGTAAACCACTCCAATCCACTCTACTCTTCAATTTCAATGACATAATTCTTTTCATTTCAACTTACTCTACTTTAATGACATAATTCTTTTCATTTCAATTTCAATGACAAAAGTTCTTTTCCTTTTTTTTGAAACCCGAAACATAAGTAAACACATGTCACACACCAAATACATTTTTTTGTCATATGATACCCCATTCCAAAGCAAAGTCATAGCTCACTGTGAAGTAAGTTAACCTGAACAAAATTTTAGTCAACCTAAGCAGAATTTCATTTGTATAGTATTTTAAGTGTTTACAACTTTGTTATTGATTTTTAGTTGTAACAATGTTTGATTGTAATTATGTATATTTTATTGATGACAAGGCAAAAAGAAAGTATAAAAATAAAGCCATTCTATCAGAAAGCAGCTCAGTCTCAACCTGATAGTTGGAAGGCAGTTATTTGCCCTAACTGAAATAAAAAATCTTTTTATTTACAAAGGAATCTTTAGTCGGCAGGTTTGCCCTAAAGCTCTTCCATAAAAATAATAACACTTATACCTTGACGATCCTGCCTTTCACCTTTTACATGGCGATCCTGCTAGTATTTTACACCACGCAGTTTCTGTCTCTCATATTGGTTTGAAAAGCAACCACTTGACGATAAGGGAAACTGTAAATGGTCGATCCCAGGTGTTTACTCTGAGCGCAGATATAACGAACTCAATCATACGGACAGATTTGGTAAATGTTAATGTGTAACCACTGGTTGGTTACAAGCTCCAGGCAGTTACAGAAGAGAGAGAGCTCCGATTTCAGGATTTCTATTTTGCGAAGTCGTTACTGGAGATTTGTCAGTACTATACACATTATGTTCTAGCTGAAATCACGGACGAAGTAATAATTGGCGTAGATTTCATACTGCTGCGCGGATTGACCTTGCATTTGGGTAAAAGGGTTTTGTCGTGCCAGCATATAGAGGTATCTCTGAGTACCGGATAAGAGCTAAATGTACAGTCCAAAAATGGTAACCTTAAGTCACCGTCAACGGATTCCGACAAAATCCGAAGCAGTCGAATGGGGTAATGTGAAAGGAGGCTGTAGGACAAAGGGAGTGTGCATTCCCATGGCAGCCGGTTCTGCGTTACCGGAATGAATCGGGTTTTTCCCGACCAAGGGCTGCCGCCCGAGTAAACTAGGCCTGTCTAGTGAACAGTCTATCATCCCACCCCTTAAGTCACAGGAGCATCTCCTCTTTCTCCAAATACTTCTCCTCAAGCCCTCGAATCCAACCCTGGGCCAGAAGTATTCTATTGCTGTGTATGCCATAAACGGCTCCACCTGAACTCCACCTCGGTAAGGCGCAACAAATCCAACGGGTGGAGCCACCTCAAGACCTGTTCAGGCCTTAAGTCTCATATGGAGTAGTCCACACAGTAAGAGCCACGTGTTGCTCCCGCCAGCAAGCGTCTGTTGCCTTAACGGCTACAACCCTCTTGATAGGCTGGACCCTTCAACCGCCCCCACAACACATTCCTCCACGGCAAGGTCCCCTGCACAGTGTGCTCCGTGTGTTAGACCAGAATACCTCGGAACCTGGCATCAGTCAAATGCAATTCTTGCAATGGCTGGAGCCACTTTCGGAGATGTTCCGGCCTGCACACCACCCGTGAGTGGACAACAGACTACGTTGCCTCCTGCTGCAGAGCTCTGCACCCGCAACCGCTCCCGGTGGAACGCACAGCAGGTCTAACGTAGGTAAGCACACGTGTCCCTCCCCCCCGTGTCACAACTTACTTAGAAGCTTTAAGCTTCTACAATACAACTGCAATGGACTCACGAGTTAGCTCGACGAGATAGTTGACTTTATGAGCCAACACAGTATCCCAATAGCTGCGGTCCAAGAAACCAAGCTGCACACTAGATCCTCCCTGATCACCAAGGATGGCTATAACGTGCACAGACATGATCGCGAGCGAGACAATGGTGGTAGCCTAGCGTTCATAGTCCACCACACAGTGCAGTATCGTCTCATTGACGAAGGCATCCACCGCAAGGAGAGCACCTTAGAATGTCAAGGTATAGCTGTCCGGTCAGGCAATGCCGAGCTCGAAATATATAATATATACATACCCCCTGTCACCTGCTGCCCGGCAGGGGACAGTTACTGGCAGAGTAGATAGACGATACGACAATACGCACTGTAAAAGACGACGCCCTCACCAGGGTAGTGGGCAATTGCAGCAGTTCGCCTGACCTAACAATTGATAGCACTGGTCTGATAAATAGCAAAACCTGGAGACCTATGCTATAGCTTGCATCAGACCACTTGCCCATTATCGTCTCGATTGAGACACCTATCGCCTTTGTTTCCGCGAATCACCGATCCAACATTAACTTTAACAAAGCTAATTGGGCCGGCTTCGTCGAATTCACCGAAAACACCTGCGCCGCTCTTGCTGCTGCTCCCAGCTACTGTGGCTCGCTTCATCCCCGCTGGAAGGCTCAAGGACGAAGAAGCCGAAGCAGCCAGTTTAGCAAACGAGCATGACCCCCTACGCCAGGCCGATCCTGGACATCTTCGCATAAGGGATCTCAATTTGGAGATCCGACAACTGGTAGACCAACATAAGCGGACCAAATGGGTTGAGCATCTGAAGACCTGCAATTTCACCGCTGATGTGAGTAAACTTTGGTCCACCGTGGCAATCACCTTCAACGGTAGTACCTCATCGGACCCGAAGAGATGCGCGAGCTATTTCAGCCGACTTTTTACACTGCATCCTCCGGCCGACAGAACCAAGCGTCGTGCCACCAGACGGCTGCACAAACTGACGAACGACAGTGACCCACTTACTTTCTCCAGCGACGAGTTTCAGGGGGTCATCAATAAATCAAAATCATCTAAAGCCATTGGCCCTGACGGACGGAACATGCTGGTGCTGAAGCACCTGGGACCTTTCAGAGTAGGATTTCTCACAGGAGTCTTCATTCTGTCCTTGGCCACTCTCATCATCCCTGATAAGTGGAAAGCAGGGAGAGTGGTCCCACTACTGAAACCTGGGAAACCCGCCAACCAATAGGAATCTTACAGTCCGATATATCTCCTTTCCCCAGTAATGAAAACACTTGAAGCCCTCCTACGAAACACCTGGCCCCAGCCCCGCATCAGCATGGTTTCCGACCAGTGCATAGCACCACCACTGCACTCACCGTCATTAACACCCAGATAAACCGCGGGCTTAACCAAAACCGCTCCTGCGAGAGGACTGTCTTAGTAGCGTTGGACCTGAAGAAGGCTTTCGATACAGTCAGCTATTCCACGCTATTCCAGCAAACATCCAAACAGAGGAAGATTAAGCAAGTTGTTCCGCAGGGTGGTGTCCTTTCACACTTGCTGTTCAACTTCTACATCTCGAAACTCCCCCAGCCACCAGAGTGAGTCTGCCTGGTCACATGCACTGACGACTGCACGACAATGGAGTCCGGCAATGACATCGATGGCCTGTGCTCCAAAGTGAACAGCTACCTCACCGACCTTTCACGCTTTTTCACTGCGAGGAATCTCCAACTTTCCCCCACTAAGTCCACGGGCACCCTCTTTACCACCTGGACAAAGAAGGTCAAACTGCCACTCATAGTTAAAGTCGATGACACACCAATTCCGACGGTAAACAATCCCAAAATTGTGGGTGTAACCCTCGACAGTTTGCTTTCCTTCTCTGCGCACACAACCGCAATTGCCACTAAAGTCCAAAATCGCAACAAGTTTCTCAAATCGCTGCCGGCAGCATTTGAGGCAAAGACAAGGAATTGTTGTTATCGACATTTAAGGCAATTGGCCGGCCGGTTCTGAACTATTGCTGCGCCTGTTTGGTCGCCTGGAACTAGTGGCACGCAGTGGATAAAGCTACAGACATGCCTAAATACTGCCATTCGGACAGCGAACGGTTACCTCCTGATGTCCCCTATTCAACACCTTCACAACGACGCCAATATGCTACCTGTCAAGGAGCATAACAAACGGCTCAGCAAGCAGTTCCTGTTAGGGTGCTACCGTAGGTTTCACCCTTGCAGACACCTGCTTGAGCCAGAGCCCCCTCCCAGGCACGTCAGGAGACATCTACTACACAGCATTCCCATGGCAGCCGGTTCTACGTACCGGAATGACTCGGGTTTTTCCCGACCAAGGGCTGCCGCCCCAGTATACTAGCCCTGTCTAGTGAAACCCATACCATCCCTCGCCTTACGTCACAGGAGCAAACTCCCGCAGCAATCCTGCTCCAAATACTTCTCCTCAGAGCTGGAATCGAATCCAACCCTGGGCCAGAAGTATTCTACTGCTGCGTCTGCCACAAACGGCTTCACCCGAACTCAACCTCGGTTAGGTGCAACAAGTGCAACGGGTGGAGCCACCTTAAGACCTGCTCGGGTCTTAAGTCACATAGGGAGTGGTCCACACGGTATGTGGCCACGTGTTGCTCCCGCCAGCAGGCGTCTGATGCCTCCACGGCTAACACACCCCCTGATAGGCCGGCACTATCAACCGCCACCACGACAAACACCTCCACGGTGAGGAGCCTATCGGAGCAACACAACTCCCCTTCAACCCCTCCCCTTCCTTCCAGCTCCAACCCCAGTGCGGGGACAAACCAGCAGCTCCTGGTCCCCCGCACAGTCTGTTCCGTGTGTCAGGCCGTAATAGCTCGGAATCTGGTAACAGTCCAGTGCAATTCCTGCAATGGCTGGTGCCATTTTCGGAGATGTTCCGGCCTGCGCACCACCCGTGAGTGGACAACTGCCTACGTTGCCCCCTGCTGCAGAGCTCTGCACCCACAACCGCCCTCGGAGGCGCGGCCGCCCACCACCATCAGACCGCAACAGCCACAGTGGATTGCGCAGCAGGCCCAACGCAGACAACACCACGCGTCCCTCACCCCCCGGATTACACTGACCTCACCGAGAAGCTTCAAGCTTCTCCAGCTAAACTGCAACGGACTTACGAGTAAGGTCGACGAGATAGTCGACTTTATGAGCCGGCATAGTATCAAGATAGCTGCGGTCCAAGAAACAAAGTTGCACGCTAGGTCATCTCTGATCACCAGGGATGGCTATAACGTGCACAGACGTGATCGCGAGCGAGACAACGGTGGTGGCCTAGCGTTTATAGTCCACCACACTGTGCAGTATCGTCTTATCGATGAAGGAATCGACCGCAGGGACAGCACCTTAGAATGTCAAGGCATAGCTGTCGGGTCAGCCGATTCCGAGCTCGAAATATTTAATATATATATACCCCCTGTCACCTGCTGCCCGGCTGGATATCACCCTGATATAGGTGCGCTCCTCAGAGGTGAAAACCGATTGGTTGTAAGTGACTTTAATGCGCATCACGATCTTTGGCATTCAAGCCTGCCAAATGATCGCAGGGGACAGCAACTGGCAGAGTAGATAGACGACTCGACATTCAGCACAGTAAACGACGACGCCCCCACCAGGGTAGTGGGCAATTGCAGCAGCTCGCCTGACCTAACAATTGCTAGCGCTGGTCTGATAAATAGCATAACGTGGCGACCTATGCTATCGCTTGCATCAGACCACTTGCCCATTATCGTCTCGATCGAGAGACCTGCCGATTTCGTTTCCGCGAATCACCGGTCCTATTTTAACTTTAAAAAAGCTAATTGGGCCGGCTTCACGGAATTTACCGAGGACACCTTCGCCGCTCTTCCCATCCCCACTGATGTGCGCGTAGGCGAACGTGCATTCCGCAGGGTGCTCACAGCTGCTGCGGCTCGCTTCATTCCTGCTGGAAGTTATAAGGACATTCGTCCTCATTTCCCAGCCGAAGCAGCCAGTTTAGCAAACGAGCGTGACCACCTACGCCAGGCCGATCCCGGGGATCCCCGCATAAGGGATCTCAATTTGGAGATCCGGCAACTGGTAAACCAGCATAAGCGGACTAAATGGGTTGAGCACCTGAAGACCTGCAACCTCACCTCTGGGGTGAGTAAGCTCTGGTCCACCGTTAGGTCCCTGTCAAACCCGACGAAGCACAACGACAAGGTGGCTATCACCTTCAACGGTTGCACTTCGTCGGACCCGAAGAGATGCGCGAGCTATTTTAGCCGGCTTTTTATATTGCATCCTCCGGGCGACAGAACCAAGCGTCGTGCTACCAGAAGGCTGCACAAACTGACGAACAACAGTGCGCCACTTACTTTCTCCGGTGATGAGGTTCAGGGGGCCATCAACATTTCGAAATCATCGAAAGCCATTGGCCCTGACGGCTTAAACGCGCTGATGCTGAAGCATCTGGGACCCCTGGGAGTAGGATTTCTCACAAGGGTTTTCAATCTGTCTATGGCCACTCTCATCATCCCTGAAAAGTGGAAAGCAGGGAGAGTGGTCCCACTACTGAAACCTGGGAAACCCGCCAACCAAGGGGAGTCTTATCGGCCGATAACTCTCCTTTCCCCAGTAGTGAAGACACTTGAAGCCCTCCTACTCCCACTCTTCACGAAACACCTGGCCCCAGCCCCACATCAGCACGGTTACCGACGAGTGCACAGCACCACCACTGCACTCACCGCCATAAACGCCCAGATAAACCGTGGACTAAAACAAAACTGCCCCTGCGAGAGGACTGTCCTAGTAGCGTTGGATCTACAAAAGGCTTTCGATACAGTCAGCCATTCCACGCTACTAGATGACATTTATCAGTCGACACTCCCGCCAGGGCTGAAGAGGTGGTCCGCGAACTACCTGAGCGGTCGGCACTCGTCAGTGATTTTTCGAGATCAAATGTCAAAGCAGAGGAAGATTAAGCAAGGCGTACCGCAGGGTGGTGTCTTTTCACCCTTGCTTTTTAACTTCTACATCTCGAAGCTCCCCCAACCACCAGCGGGAGTTTCCCTGATCTCATACGCTGACGATTGCACGATAATGGTGTCGGGCAATGACATCGATGGCCTGTGTTCCAAAGTGAACGACTACCTCACCGACCTTTCTCGCTTTTTCACTGCGAGGAATCTACAACTTTCCCCCACCAAGTCCACGGCGACCCTTTTCACCACCTGGACAAAGGAGGTCAAGCTGCCCCTTAAGGTAAAAGTCGATGACACACCAATTCCGACTGTGAATAACCCCAAAATTTTGGGTGTAACCTTTGACAGCTTGCTCTCCTTCTCTGCGCATACAACCGCAATTGCCACTAAGGTCCAAAATCGCAACAAGGTCCTCAAATCGCTGGCCGGCAGCACTTGGGGCAAAGACAAAGAAATGTTGCTTTCGACATTTAAGGCAATTGGCCGGCCGGTTCTCAACTATGCTGCGCCTGTCTGGTCGCCTGGAACTAGTGATTCGCAGTGGACTAAGCTACAGACCTGTCAAAATACCGCCATTCGGACAGCGACCGGGTGCCTCCTGATGTCACCTATCCAACACCTTCACAACGAGGCACAAATGCTCCCAGTTGCGGAGCACAACAAATTGCTCAGCAAGCAGTTCCTGCTCGGATGTTACCGCAGGTCTCATCCCTGCAGACACCTGCTTGAGCCCGAGCCGCCTCCCAGGCACGTCAGGAGACACCTCTTTGACTACGCTGGCGATATCCAGGACAAGACCGACCGTAACCTACTGGACCGGACAGTATTTAGACAGTCTATAAACGACATTCACCGGGAGACCGTTACCACCTTCTTGAACTCCCGTCCTGTGAATGCCGTAATCGGAGTCCAACCACCACCTATTGCAGATGAAGAGCTCCAGCTTCCCCGTGAGACCCGTGTAACACTGGCACAACTACGCTCTGGATATTGTAGCAGGTTAAACTCCTACATATCCAGAATCGACCCCGACATACCAAACACATGTCCGGCATGTGAAGGTACCCCGCACGACACTAACCACCTCTTCACATGCCCCCTCAAACCGACTCATCTAACCCCCCTCTCCCTCTGGACCCAACCTGTCGAAACAGCATGTTTCCTGGGCCTACCCCTAGATGAGCTAGACGAAGACGAACGATGATATGCCTACACTGACAGGGCTACCTATGCTGTTAACAACAACAACAACAACACCTACTACACTACGCTACAGGCCAGACAGCGTTTAGACAGAGATTAAACGACATTCACCGGAAGACTGTTACCATCTTCATAAGCTCCCGTCCAGTGAATACCGTAATCGGAGTCCAACCACCACCCATTGCAGATGAAGAGCTCCAGCTTCCCCGTGAGACCCGCGTAACACTGGCACGATTACATTTTGAATATTAGAGCAGGTTAAACTCTTACTTATCCAGAATTGACCCCGACATACCTAACTTATATCCGATATGTTAAGGCACCCCGCACGACACTAACCACCTTTTCACATGCCCTTTAAAACCACTCATCTAACAAAACTCTCCCTCTTGACCAAACTTGTCGAAACAGCATGTTTCCTGAGCCTACCTTTAGATGAGCCCGACGAATACGACCGATGATATACTCTACACTGACGGGGCTTCTCTTACTGCTACAACAACAAAAACAAACGAAGTGTGGGTCAGAGAAGCTGCTAAGAAGAAGGCAAACATAATCGTGCGAAGAACAATAGTGAAGACAGAAAAACGGGGGTTCCAGCCAAGATCACATATATATTCAAGTCACCAGTTATTTTGCGCTGAAGGAGCTGTTAATGGGAAATGCCGAGCTGTAGAAGCCAAAGTAATTAGAGGAAGCAGAAAATAAGAGAGGACAAAACCTAAGAGATTGGTGGAGAAAATCGATTTTAAAAAATCTTCCATCGCAAAACATCGAATAGATGCAAAGCAAATTCGCCAAATTCTACGTCGACTTCCGCTGGCAAAGCGCCAAAAAGCAAATCAGATAATCTCGGATATACAGTTAACTTGAGTTATTGCAGTTAAGCTCTTGGAGCAGTTGTCTTCGTTAAGAAAACAGATGGAAGCATTCGATTTTGTGTGGATTATAAAAAGCTGAATGAAGTCACAAAAAAGGGCAGGTACCCGTTACCACGAATAGATGACACTGTAGCCTCTTTTTCCGGCGCGAAATGCTTTTCCACGCTTGATTTAAAAAGTGCTTACTGGCAGGTGGAAATTGACGATTGCGATTGTGAGAAGACTGCCTTCAGCATAGGATATGGGTTGTAGCAGTGGCAGTTTTCCGTAATGCCTTTTGGATTATGTTACGCACAATGAACTTTTGAACGCCTCATGGAGCATGTGCTAAGGAGAGTAGAATGGAAAAAATTTTAACGACCACCCTTCAGCGCATCGCCTCCGTGGGATTACGATTGAATCCGAAAAAGTGTGTTCAAGACATAAGTCATATATCTTGGACATAAGGTGACAATCGAGGGATATAAGGCGACAAGACGGACGAGGAGAAAATAAAAGCAGTAAAAGATTGGCACGACAAAGAAATAAGCGCGAAGTGCGAAAGAAAAAGTGATCGCATACTATAGCAGAGTCCTCGGAAGGCAAGATGAATTGCTACGTGACCAGACGCGTAAAACATTTCCACAAATATTTGTACGGCCAACGATAAGTTAAGTTAAGTTAAGTTAAAAAGAGACCACGTAGCATTGAGATAGTTACTCCAGTTCAAGTATCTGAAATTACAAATTGCTCGATGGATCGATAGGCTGCAAAATTACACTCGAAGTCGTAGGAATCGAAAATGGGAACAACGCTGCAGAGGACTAAGCAGCGGTTTTACTTGGTAAGTTGCAGAGAATCAGTACGAATGGTTTCGATATTGCGCAGAGTGTATGGCAGCGAAAGGTCCAAAGGAGAGAAGTCGTGCAAGATTACAGCAATACAACGCAATGATGCCACTTTCGACAGTATGTGCAGCTCTGCCAGCCGACATGGTGTAGACCGGGTACTGGATTCGTTCAATGCTAGCCCAAAGAATCGTCACGGTGCGGGCGGAGTAGGATCTGCTGGTGTCGTCCGGGATTAATAGAGTCTACCCCCAAGGTGGTGTGCTGTCTCCAATGGTCTGTGGCATGGTGATCGATCTTCTACTCACCACCTTAAATGGTGCTGGAGTCTACACGCAAGCATATCGGACGACGTTGCCTATAGAAAAGTACAGAAAACTCTGGATATGATTGACACTTGGTGCTGTGCGAATAGGCTATTGGCAAACCCCACCAAAACCGGTATTGTCCTCTTTACCAGAAGGAGGATACTTGATGGAATCGTTCTGCCTAAGCTAAAAGGAGTCACAATCCAGCTATCCAAAGAAATCAAATATCTTGGAGTAATCCTTGATGATAAACTTCTTTGGAAGTCACACGTTGAAATAAAGACATCCAAAGCACTGACAGCCTTCTGGCAGTGCAAAGGTGTCTTTGGGAAAACAAGAGTCAAGACCACCTTATTGCGACTACAACGCACTGTGGCCATCTGTTGCACCCGAGCTTTTCCGACTACTTCAGGCCCGGCATTAGATGCTCTGGTTGGTTTGCCACCACTTGATGCTGGCCTTGAAGGCCATCTGCAGGCTGAAACACAAGGGGAACTAGTACGGCTCCTGTCTGGCATTGAAAAACAGAGAAGGCATGGACTTCGATCCAGCGATTCTCTCCATGCCCCTTGACTCCATGCCATCAATAGTCGTACTTGAAAAGAGATACAGTGTATGTAGTACTGCCAGAGGCTCAGTCGTGGTCAAGCTCTGAAAATGAGGCAGCAAACACTGTTTTCGCATTTTCACGGATGGCTCCAGGACCGAGCTTGGCTCCGGCTCTGGGTCTACATGGAATCCAGCGGGACAAAACTGCACTTTGAAGCGATGAACTTTGTTATGGAAAACCGATGGAGAGGCAGATCTATATGTGTCTGCAGCGACAGCCAAGCCGCGTTAATGGCCTTAGACAGCCCCCCAACCACATCAGAGGTAGGAGTCCTGTAAATGTAGGCTGAGCTATGTCGGTAGACATAAGAGCCTGATGGGTCCCGGGACACGTGGGCATCGTGGGAAATGAGATCTCTGACTCCTTAGCTAAGATGGGCTCTGAGGTCAACTTCTTTGGCCCAGAGCCCGTTTTACCACTTCCTTATGCGGCCATCAACGCCACGGCTAGCAAATGGGTTACTACAGCCCACAAACGAGCTTGGCAGACTGAGAGAGGCTACAGATGGACGACCGACTGTCGCAAGCCCCTCTGTCATTAAGCAGAAGGGAGTGCATACAGTTGCTTGGACTGATGACGGGCCACTTTCTGTGGGCGAAGCACATGGAAAGGTTGGGCATTTCAGTCCCAGCTTGTGAAGAGGAGGAAGAGACGGCGGACCACATCCTGTGCGTCTGCCCCGCCTTCGCTCGAATCAGGTTTGAGGTCTTTGGCACTGATGTGTTAAGAAACGACGGTCCTTGGCACTACAAGATCTACTCAGATTTCTTCGGAGATCGGGTAGATTTAAAGAAAATTAAAAGGGAAGTCAAGTGTAGTACAATGGACTTAATTCATGTCTGAGTGCTAATTGTTCCGACACACAAAAAAAAAACAAGCTCACCATTTGAGCCTGGGATGTTGTAAGCCCGTTTCAAACAATTTATTATGGACTACTTCAGTAAGTGGCCAGAAGTGTACGCTCTACCAAACCATGCTCCCAAAACCATTGCTAGGGAAAAAGGAAAGGGATTTCTCCAAAACTTGGAAGGTCCATACGGGGTGATTATAAGATTGAATGATGTGGTGCATCGTATACAGCACTGTAAAAATGGACAGAGAAAGTCAAATCAGTGCATCTGGAAAGATTGGCTTCATTGGCATCGAAGGATTTGGTGTCTAATCAAGACGATAAGACTTAAGCGGAGGGCAGTGTAGCGAACCGACTGGCAACAATAGCGAACGAGACGTCAAAATAAAACCATGAATTGGCCTTGATGGCGACAGCAGATAGAGAGACAGAGCATACTTTCTGGGTCTACCGTTGGATGAGTTAGACGAAGACGACAGGTGACTACGTCGCACCAACAGGGTTAAGTAAACTTCTTCTACAACAGAACTCGCCAGAAGATGCGAGCTGCCAGATCTAAAAATTACGATAGTTGTTAAGCACATATATGTATATAAGCAGAGGTGCATGCGCATAGGGTATTCAGTTGGAAATTGAACTTGTAAACAAATAAACGAAAAGTTATAGCATTATTCAGTCTTAAGGTGAACGTGTACATGTAAAGTAAAATGGTGGAAATAAAGTAAAGCAAGTGTGTTGCCAGTAACGTAAGAAATTCGTATAAATATTAGTTATTAATAAAATGAATATAAATTAAGAAGTAAATTGGTTGAAGATATGTGATGTAACGGTTTTAAAAAGCAAACCATATACAAATTTAATTTACTGAGAATGGAGATTTTGAATCACTAAATTTATTACCCTCACGTGGAAGATTCTTAATTATTAATTTCTTAACATATATCCCTCCAATATATTTTGACTATTTTTAAAAGCTTGATCATAATGAAAAAAATTAACATATATTAATAGGACTATGTTTAAGTTCGTGCGGTTTTTTTTCGAAATTTGAAACTTTATTGACGTAAAATGGTTACAAATTTAATATTCAAAGTATTGTCCATCGCTTACTACTACTTTTTCCCATCTTTCTGGCAATTCACGGATTCCCTTTGTGAAAAATTCGGTCGGTTTTGCCGCAATCCACGAATCGATCCATTTTTTGACTTCATCGTAATTACGGAAGTGCTGGTCAGCCAGGCCATGTTGCATCGATCGGAAGAGATAGTAATCGGATGGCGCAAGGTCTGGACTATACGGCGGGTGGGGTAGGACATCCCATTTGAGCGTTTCTAAGTATGTTTTGACCACTTGTGCAACATGTGGCCGAGCATTGTCATGTTGCAAAATAACTTTGTCGTGTCTATCGGCGTATTGCGGCCGTTTTTCTCGCAGTGCTCGGCTCAAACGCATCAATTGTCGTCGGTAGACATCCCCCGTAATCGTTTCATTCGGTTTCAGTAGCTCATAATACACAACACCCAGCTGGTCCCACCAGATACACAGCATAACCTTCAGGCCATGAATATTCTGCGCCGACGTCGATGTTGAAGCATGGACAGGGTATCCATACGTTGCCCGACGTTTTGGATTGTCGTAATGGACCCACTTTTCATCGCCAGTCACAATTCGATGCAAAAAACCCTTTCTTTTGTGCCGTTGAAGCAGTTGTTCGCATGCCATAAAACGGCGTTCAACGTCTCTTGGCTTCAATTCATACGGCACCCAATGGCCTACCTTTCGGATCATTCCCATGGCTTTTAAACGTTTGGAAATGGTTGATTGATCAACTCCCAAAGTTTTTGCAACCTCTTCTTGCGTTTGAGCCGGATCTTGATCGAGCAATTCCTCCAATTCGGTATCCATGAACTTTGGCGGCGCACCCTCGCGTTCTTCGTCTTCCAAGCCAAAATCACCACTTTTAAAGCGTGCAAACCACTTCTGGCACGTTCGCTCAGCTAGAGCATGCTCACCATAAACTTCCACCAAGATACGATGACTTTCGGCTGCTTTGTTCTTCATATTAAAAAATTCCCCGCAAAAACACATTATTTGGCACGAAATTCGACATTTTCAAGTGTGGTAAAAATATTGTTGTTTACGCTTCAAATAAAAAACTTATACTGACGTTTGTGCCTTACGACAGTAGCTCTCCAATGAATGTTTGGAAATGTGGATCGATGGAATAATAATCAAGTTACGCCATCTGTTGTAAAACCGCACGAACTTAAACATAGTCCTATTATATTAATAAATAATTTTGGTTGAGTGGTAAATGTTGAGTTAAAGCCTCGTTTTTATTGTATTGTATTTAATAAAAATTTCATTAAAAAAAATTGGTTTGGTTAGATTATTACTTTTTGCTGATTTTGAAACTGGTGTAAGTCCCTTTGAAGTCATTTAAAGTATGCATTTTTATTTATTAAAAAATTATAACACTATAAATTTAAACCAATTTAATCTTAAAAAAATATGAAACTAGTTTAATAACATATATCCATGTTTCTCAAATTATTCAAGTGCCAAACCTTATATATCTTTGATCGAGGACATCCTTATAAGCTTGTCTAGAACCAGGTACTTTTGCAAGACTGAACATGCTCCTGGTGTCCCCCGACAAAGATCTTTGACTTCCACATTTTGTCTTGTCGAAAGACTTTAGCACACGATACTACGTTGGTAACAAAGCTTGGTGTTTCATCAGTTTGAGTCGATTAATAAAGCTCATCGAGAGAAACAGACTTTGTTTCCGAAGGTTTCGCTTCGGTTCTTAGGCTGAGCTAGCCGAGGGAAGGTTATTCGTGGAGGGAAGCTGATAGCGACGCTTTGTATTTTTTCTGTCGGGGAACATGTCAGTCACTGATACAATATTAGAGAGAAACTTTCTCTCTGTTAGATGTGGTAAAAGTGAGCTTATTTCTATAGTTGTTTAAAGCTAGATTATAAATTAGTGACTCACTTCGAGAGTTAATGTTGCTACAAATTCATAAAGAATGGTGGCAGTTGGAGTCAGCGCCAATTGCAATGGGTATGTTCATTTTATTTACCTCCTCCACCACGCCTTTTAGTCTAACGGGGGGGAAATCTTGGCTGTCATGTGCAATATATGCTGACTCTAGTCAAATCTCATTTCCAACTACATGGTGATGAATACTGTATTCTTGTCACTGTATTGAAATATAAGAAAATTAAGAAAGTTCTTCTTAATAAGGATACAGCGTTAATGAGGAATAATCTAGATGATGCTATTGGTATCATCTTCTCTGTCGGGAGAGAGGGGACTTGATTAATGTGAGTTTGGACATAAATATGCAATTTCTAGCAGACAAATTACTGTTAAGGCAACAGTCGAATAATCTGGTTCGCCAGGCAGATATATGATCATATCTACCAATCTCATATACATACCGCGTGGCATTATTAAATGGCACATTAAGTTTATGGCAGGATGCGGAGTTAACTTTGCTGAATACCACCTCAGAGTAGGTACATAACGGGTGATTTTTTAGCTATTATCTTTTTAAACAGTTGGTTTAAATAGTTGACGCACATTTCGTGTTTTATTTCACTGTCAAACATCTTCAGTTTGGTCGATAATTTAACCATGAATCGTCCTACAAACGCAAAAATGCGTGTTCTGTTAAGAAAGTTTAAAGTCGAAAAATTGTGTTCAGCGATGAAACTCATTTTTGAATCAGTGGGTACGTAAATAAGCAGAACTGTCGATTTTGGAGTGAAGATCAGCCAGAAGAATTGCAAGAGCTACCAATGCATCCAGAAAAGGTCACAGTTTGGAGCGGTTTATGGGCTGGAGGTATCATTGGACCGTAATTCTTCAAAGATGCTGCGAGTCGTAACGTAACTGTGAATGGTGAGCGCTACCGTGAAATGATATCCAACTTTTTTTTACCGAAAATGCAAGAGCTTAACTTGCATGACATGTGGTTTCAGCAAGACGGTGCCACATGCCACACAGCACGCGTAACAATGGACTTGTTGAGAGGTGAGTTCGGTGAACATTTTATTTCAAGTTCGGCACCTGTCAATTGGACACCCAGATCGTGCGGTATAACGCCTTTAGATTATTTTTTGTGGGGCTCTGTTAAAGCTCATGTCTATTCATACAAGCCTGCTTCAATTAACACATTGGAAGACAACATTAAAGCATTTATTATATATGTGAGATACCGGCCGAAAAATTGGAAAGAGTATGCCAAAATTGGACTAAGCGGATGGGCCATTTGAAGCGCAGTCGCATGAAATAATCTTCAAACATTAAATTATATGGACTGTACTATCGATTTAAATAAAAATTTCATGCATTTTTTTGAATTTTACGTGTGGATTTTTTGAAAAACTTTCCTATAGCTCTTAAAAAATCACCCTTTAGTTATATATATATTTGGCGCGTACACCCTTTTTGGGTGTTTGGCCGAGCTCCTCCTCCTATTTGTGGTGTGCGTCTTGATGTTGTTCCACAAATGGAGGGACCTACAGTTTCAAGCCGACTCCGAACGGCAGATTTTTTTACCTTTCAGAGTAGGTAATGAGAGGCATTATTAGCTGGAGAATTAATTTGAGCCTCGTTTTCTCTGGCGTGAACGTTGCAGAGGCTCAGCTTAAGCAATGTAGCATAAATATTTCCCACAACCCTATTTATATGGTCAGAACAGGTAAGTTTTGTGTTAATAATAAACCCCAAATGTTTTATCTTATCCGTAAAAGTAAGGGAACTAGTACCTTTTTTTTTTTTTTTTTTTTTTTGTGGAGGAGGGGAAGCATCAAAAGCCTGTGGCCGAAGCCGTAGTGTGGGACTTTAACCCAACTAAAGCCCCCCTCATGTCCTACGGTATGTCCTCCTGGAACTTCACCGTTAAGTAGTACGTCAGGAGGCCGTTGTGAGTATATTATTACTCAATCGTCTGTTATTGTCATTCCGTTCTGTATATTGTGTTAAGGAGCTCTTTCTAGGGACCTACGTGAATATTCCGCGTATTGAAGGTTCTTCATGATATTTGCGGCCACTACACATGTAATTTTCCAGTTTTCTTCGCTTTCGCACATATGTGGGATAAGATTTGTCTCACTTATGTTTTCGCCAAACGCTCCCTCAAGTATATTTCGCTCATTAATAAACCGCGGGCATTGGAACAAGATATGCCTCGCCGTTTCTTGTTCTTCGGGGCACTGCGGGCAGTACGGATCGTTCTCAAGATGGAACCTATGTAGGTATGCTTTAAAGCAACCGTGTCCAGTCAGCAACTGTGTGATACAAAAATCAATTTTTCCGTGTTTTTGCTCAATCCACCTCGCAATGTTTGGAATCAGTTCAAAGGTCCACCTACCTTTCTCGGATTGTTCCCATCGTATCTGCCATTCTTCAATTGTTCGCAGCCCTTCTTCCTTTTTATCCACGTTCGACGGTTTCTGCCCAATGGTATTATGCAACCTATACATCTCAACCGCGAGAAGGTCGATAGGCACCATTCCCGTTATCACATGGATTGCGTCATCTGAGACAGTGCGATAAGCACTGGCTACTCGCAGGGCGCCAAGTCTGTATGTGGCTCGTATGTGTTGGAGGTACGATGGCTTTGTGTTTGCCCAGATTGGTGCTGCGTACAGAATCACTGAGCTTGTGACTGTTAACAGGAGTCTTCGTATACTTGCGCGAGGGCTGCCAGTATTACGCATTAGTCTAGTCAACGCGTTATTTATTCTTACGGCTTTTTCACTGACTGACTCTAAAAGATGCTTAAAGGTCATCGCGTCTCTGTCGCCTGCGATTTCCCCTCGTGTTTGCTTCGTCTCTTTGTTTCCCGTCTATTTTTGGACTTTTATTGTTGTTTCCTTTACGGTTTTTCTTATTTATTACCGTGTTCCATCCTTCGGAGCTGGTTTGCTCTTTTGTTGATACCGGCGTTGCCTTCAGTGTTCCATCGCGGTCACTTTTGCTCTTTTTTGCCGGGCTTTTCCGTGCAGCGACTGTGTCTATACACCTCTTTGGCGTACCATCCGTGACGCGCTTTATAAGAGGCGATGTTTGCGTGCATTCATTTTTTGCTTCGAGTACAACACTTTTGGTCCCTTTTAACATCCTTTTTCTGGAAGTCAGAATCGACCTTTCTAGCTTCTTATGGAGCTCAGAAATGCTCGAAACCAGATCATGCATTGGGTGGTTGATATTACGCTTCGGGAGTTCCATCATCTCCGTTAGCTCTTTAATTTTAGCACTGATGCTGAGCTCTTCTGTTGTTGGCTCCTTTGCGACACTGCTGTACTGCATGCATGGTGACGCAGATCGGGTTCTTCCAATCAACGGGGGCGAATGAACCAGTCTCGAGCTCCTTTGAAAGGGGTTTTTTACCAGCTCCCCGCTGCTGTTACTGCCGTCTGCAGTCTCTTTTGCCAGATCCAATGATGGATTAATTGCTGCTATTTTAGCTTCTTCTAGGGTGTTTATATTGTGTTTGCTTGTATTCATAGTTTTTTGGACCCCAACTCGTAAGCCGTTATCCCTATCCCGGTGAGTAGTAACTTGTTCATGATTCCATGGTTATCTTTGCAAGCAGGGAGGCCATGCGAGGGTTGACGAAGGCTCCTTATGAGAGCCTAAGTTCAGAGCCGAATCAGTGCTAACTAGGAATGTTACATCTAGACCTACGCCGACACTTAATGGCGACGGGATATGGAGCGTTCTTAGAGATTTGCCATAGTTTTAACGGGGTGGGGGCGGCTGCACCATTAGAAACAGAATAGTGCAGCCGTCAGCTCGTGGCAGTATGTTCCAAACATTTTCCAGTATATCGAAATTAAGACCTTATTGGGCTCGGTCTTAATGTAGATCGTATTAAATTAGCAGCCGACCCTAATATGGGGGACAGACGCTGACCAGGGAGCCGCCCAATATGAGTCAGTCGCTTCTGGACTTTTGTATTTTCACCATGCCTTTGCATGGTGAGGGGGACACTTATTTTATTAAAGGCGGTGTCGTTTCGCCTTTGTCACAGAAACCTCTTCGGATTAGCTAGCTTTTAGACCGCTTCCTCCGTTTCTGCCGCTCATTGTCGGGGGCTGCTTATTTGTTAGTTAATTACATGCGTCAGTGTGCGTTCGCGCTCTCAATATCACTTGAACATTTAAACAGCTTTGCGATATATATATCAATTGGTATATATTACTTACATGTGTTACAGCGATGTATAGATATATTTCTTGATTGCAGAGAAGTAATGTCTCTCTGACGTACTGATGGAAGTTATGCGTTATAGTTATCTGTGATGAAACACGTGGCGTAAATCAACTATTTTTATTTTTTCAACCCAATATAGGCTTAGAAATATTATTTATAATAATATTTTAATAATTTAAATATACTTACATTATAGCGGGATATTATCAAATAATCACAGAATACAGATGTAAATAACGTAAATAATCAGAACAAAATACAATGATAGTTACATGTGTATGTATGTCAACTATACACACGTGCTGTTTCATCTGCTAATATATAGCGTCTGACGCGTACATCTATAATACGCGCATGCGCGATAATGTAGCTATCCTATTCTATTGCTTCGTGCTGAGTGTATATATCGCTCTCCCTTGCTCCACTGTCGTATGGTGTCAGAGCTGTACGTACTCGCGCACATGCGCGTCATACTTTATTTTCTTCTAGTGCCTAGTATTCAATGAATACGTGGCTCTCTCTCTCTTGCTCGTACGATGCTTCCTAAACTATTCCCCCTTCAAGCAAGTTAGACTCTGGACTAGGACCGCACAAAAGGGAGACGCGGATTGCCTAAACTGATGTATATGATGTATAGCTCTCCTTCTCTTTCTCTCTATGTTATATATCTGTATACTATGTCTTATAACGAAGTCTATGTCTTAGAAAATGTATAGCTCTCTTTCTCCTTCTCTCTACGTTGTATCTTTTTTTCTCTCTCGCGTAACGAAATCTCTAAACGTTACATTTTTTCCAATTTACTCTCCATTCTTGCTCAAATATCAGACCGCGGCTAAAGAAGCTTCACTTCAAAAAAAATCTTAAAACTCACACAATTCTATGAATTTTTACTTATATTACAGCCATTCGACGCAAAATCAAATTTACTACAAAAAGTAGTGTTCTAAAAAAAAATCCTCAATACCAGATAATATCGTAAAAATGATGTCAAAGTTGAAAAAATAGATAAAAAATCAAAAAATTCCAAATACTTCCATCTACAGCCTCGTCAGTTATCATTTCAGAAAAATTGTCAACACACTATCGGAAAGGTTTGTTTTTGCTCTTTTGAACTAAAAAAAATTTAAAATCGGATTAAAATTGGCGAAGTTATAAGTGATTGTCCACATCAACCTTTCGTAAAACGGTTTTTTGGCCATAAAATAATCGGGATCGAGACTTTTTACCCCGGGCCCGGAGTTCTCAGAGGGGTCCGGACTCAAGAGTAATTCGAATTATATGAATTAGACATGATTGGAAAGGGCCCGCATTTACAATTTTCCCACGGGGCCCGGATGTGCTCTCTACGGCCCTGACCATAACTCATATAGCGGAAAACCTGTCTCGCTATCTGCTGTCGCCATCAAGGCTAATTTGTGTTTTGGTTTTGGCCGCGATTGTAACAATGCTCTGTTAAGTTATACTTTGTAACTCTGTTGACGTTTTGGAACATTTTATTAACTTTATTAATATAATGAAAATTAAATAATATATTCCATACAGCTATTTTGTAATGATGAGCTCAATTTCCTTTAAACTTACTTTTTTCCATTCTCAGTCATTTCTTTCCTTTGCACATGTACACATATTGCTTTTTGTTTTTTGTTGCGTATCGAGAACAGCAACGATACTTTTGGGAACACGATTCATCGTCAAGGGTTTCAGGGCTGCGTTTAGGAACATTTTACTTTGTTTGAACACGAAGCAACAGGCGTTTTGAAAAACGCCCATTATGCATTTAAAGTAAATACAATACAGACGACGAACATGCTCGCTGTCATTTGCCACAGACGGCGAGCAGAGAACGTTAAAGTATAGAGAAGTCTCACGAGCTACGAATAGTGTGAATTGTCAAAAATGAAGACTGAGCGCGAAGACTTTTTCATCTCGCTAAACTCGACAGTGGGGAACTTCTTAACGGAGCTGATTACAGTGAATTATGTAGAAGTACATTGGCTCTGCTCAGTTTTTGGATTCTGTATGAAATCAAATTGTCAACAGCATTTTGCAAGGCATTTGCTTGTGCATTTCTATGTTCCCTTGATAAACGAAAATTTATTCAATTTATATTTTCAAACAAATACAACCAAATAAAGACAACCTACATTTAAGATCAAAGTAACTTTAATGTTTGTTGCTTTAATTTTAAAAGAAGAATTTTAACAAAATACATTATAAAACGACCTCACATTTTGTTGTGTGCGTTTTAGTAAATTTGATGAAAATTTTTACTAATTTTTCGAGTCGAATTAAATTTATATTTGTGCAAAAGTTCAATTGCATCTTCAATTCTTATAGTGTTACAAATGTATGTATGTGCAGTAGGGTGGCAGTTATTTTGCAAGATTATTTTTTTATTGGTGCTACCCCCCAGATTGGTTCCTTTATATATAAAAATGGTGAAAAAAAAGTTTGAAGTAAATCTGGTAAGTGGAAAGTGTGCCCCCGGGCCTTCAAAGTTTCAAAAAACCCGAAAATTCGTAGTATAAGTACTAGTAGTAAGTAAAGTAGCCGAGCATTTAGTTTATCACATTACAATGATAATTCAAATTATTACGCTTAAAAAAAATATATTCAATGCAGAATCTACCACGTCGTTCGACCCTTGCTTTTTGACAACTCTGTCAAAAATTTTCCATTTTTCTTCAATTTCTGAATTACAAAAACAAAACGGAAGTTAAAATATGTGAGATAACTTATCAACTGATCACATTTTGAAATTCGAAATGAAAATAGAGCATTTAGTTTATCACATTACAATGATAATTCAAATTATTACGCTTAAAAAAAATATATTCAATGCAGAATCTACCACGTCGTTCGACCCTTGCTTTTTGACAACTCTGTCAAAACATTCGGTAGTACAATGTCGCGACCTCTATTACGAGAAAAAGTTTATCTGCTCGGGTATTATTCAAATGAAATTTTTGGAAACAAACTTCCATCTGTAAAACAAATGTTACAAGTTTTTTTTTTTTCAATTTACGAGTGTGTAAGTTAACAATACGAGGCAGTGATTCACTACCTGGGAGAAAGCCCGAATTCCGACGCAAGAACTAAAGAACTGTGTACCAAAGTTAGAAGGTCTCTATCAGCAGTGGCGGCAACTTCAAAAGCATGCTGCAAGAACGTCGATGGATAATAAGAAAAAAGAAAAAGATTTCGTTGAAAAACTCGAGGATCTCTTCGATATTGCACACGCCAATGCATTGAATATCATACCCAATGAAGAAGATAAGCAGTTGTTAAACAATCAGCGGATGAAAGGACGCCCGGGGTTTATGTATGGAATTGATTTCCAGCTCAGTGCGAAAGAGACTCGAGTTTCTGAGCGAAAATTACGAAAGGAGAAGAGAAAAGAACGAAGCAATAATGAAGTTCTTCAATTGAGTAAGTATTTATCTACCTATTTAACATGAATATTTATGTATATCGAACTAAATCGTACTTATATTGTTAATACTATTTCTAGCTCAATCTGATATACTGATGACGTCGAGTTCAAGCAGCGGAGAAGATTTAGCAGCGCGTGCTTTAGAGGAAATTCCGCAATGCTCAAAACATTTGCCTATACCAACAAAACAAAAAAGAGGACGACAAATAATAATAACTCCTAAGCTTGCTGCTGCTTTGGATAAGTGCAAGATAAGTGACAGGAATGCAGTTCATATTCTTATAGCTACACTTGAAGCTCTTGGTCAAGATGTGGACTTTTGCGATCAACAGGTGGTCTTTTAACAATTCTCGGGAGAAACTCCGCGAAAAGAAAGCTACCGAAATCAAAAATATCTTTAAGGATAAGGAATTGCCTGCCGCTACGATACATTGGGATAGTAAATTACTGCCGTCACTAACAGGTAAAGAGACAGTAGACCGACTTAATGTTATTCTTTCAAATTGCGGTGCTGATCAACTTCTTGGTGTACCTGCATTGCAATCAGGGAGTGGAAAAGAACAGGCAACAGCTGTTTGCGAAACCCTTGCGGAATGGGGCCTTCAAGACTACGTAAAAGCATTGGTTTTTGACACTACTGCCTCTAATACGGGCGCTTTTAATGGTGCGTGTGTTTTGATTGAAAGCTTTCTAGAAAAAGATCTCTTATATTTGCCTTGCCGCCATCACATATACGAAATCATTTTAAAAGCCGTTTTCGAGGAGAAGATGGGTGAAACTACCGGCCCAACCGTACCAATCTTAAAAAAGTTCCAAACTGCTTGGCCTAAAATAAATGTAAATAATTTTAAAACCGGAAACGTGAATAAGAAGATCAGAAAACATTTGGATCCGGTCGATGTTTCCCGAGCTCTTGATTTTATACGAAGCATGTTGCAAGAACAACAACCGAGAGAGGATTATCGAGAATTTTTACAATTGCTGCTATTTTTCTTGGCGAAATACCATCTCGTGGAGTATCCTTCCGTGCTCCAGGAGCTATCCATCATGCAAGGTGGATGGCTAAGGCTATTTATTGCTTTAAGATATTCATGTTTCGCGATGAATTTAAATCATCACCGCATGAGGAAAATGCAATTTGTGATATTTGCATTTTCCTTATCAGTATATATGTATATCGAAGTGGTTTTGTGCACCTTCTTCAGTCAAAGTACCATTTTTAGATTTCAGTGTTCTTTCCAAAATTTATAAATACCGGACAGTTGACGAAGACATCTCTCGTGTAGCTTTATAAAAAATCAAAAATCATTTGTGGTATTTATCACCTGAATCCATCGCCTTGGCCTTCTTTGACCCAAATGTGACGGCAGAATCAAAAATTAAAATGGTAAAGGCGTTGAATAGTGAAACTGATGCTGAATGTGAAAAAAATATTAAAAGGATAACCGTGGAAACAAGCCAAGTTCCTGAATTATTAAACCAAGGACTTGAACAATTTGTCTCCAACAAAACAAAACGATTCTTTGCAAGATTTAACATAAATGACGAATCCCTATACACAGATCCTGCCCGGTGGCACAAATATGAAGATTTCGTCCAAGCTTTAAAAGTAGTTTATAAACTTAAAGTAACAAATGATACGGCGGAGAGAGGTGTTAAACAAGTAGAGGATTTTAATAAGTTATATACAAAAAACGAGCGACAAATGCAGTACGTGCTCCAAGTTGTAAGTGACTATCGACAGAAGTTCCCAGACAGCAATAAACAAACTATAGCAAAAAATAAAGATTTTTAATTCATTTTTATTTTATTTTCTTCAATGAGTTATTTCTTTTTTTTAGTTTTTTTTATATGTTGTTATTAAACTAAATTGCAATGAAGTAAGCGTCATATGGAACTGTATATGCTAAATACTGTATGGATAATAATTCTTCAATTTATAAATGTATAATTTAATATACTTTACCAATTAAATTCTTTTACTACTTATTTACGCTGTATATGTATATACTCATGTAAAATAAAAAACACACTTTTAATGAAATTAAAATTTTTTGTCATTTTGGGGTAAATTTCGCATATTGAACGGCTCGGGGGCACACCTTTCCACTATCCGATTGGCACCGAATTTCACAGAGGTCATTTTTATATAGAATGGAACCAAACTGGATGGTAGCCCGCCAAAAAATATTGTATATAAAAAAACAGGTCAAATAACTGCCACGCTAATCTAGCATACAGAGTGGACGGTATGACGATGGATGGTCCGGCGGCTTCCCTGGTTTGGGTAGCAGTAGCAACCTCTGTTTCTTCCACACTTTTGGGAAAACGCCTTCGTTGAGACATGTGTTGTACAATTTAGCAAAAACCTCGGGTGTTGATTTAATTGCTGCATTCACAGCTACATTTGGGAAGCCATCTAATCCCGGAGCTTTGCAATGCGCTGTACGGTGGAAAGCACTTCTTGTGTGGTGACTTCTGGGATGTTAGCCGCCATCACCCATTGTGTCTGACATGGGTTTGACTCCACCTGATATGGAAATAATGTGGAAACCACTACTCGCAGTAGAGCTGGGCACGTTGGCTGTGGTGCTCTTGGATTCTTGATAGTTCTCATTACAACCTTGTATCCCATTCCCCAGGGGTCGACGTTCACGCTGTCGCAAAGCTCTTGAAAACAACAATTTTTACTAGCCTTTATAGCTTTTTTAAGCGTAGCTTTACAGGTTTTATGGTGTGCTAATAATGCGCCGATGGCTGGTGTACCACGAGCTCGCTTCAGCTTTCTGCGCACTCTATTGCAGTCTCCTCTTATTTTTGCGATGTGACTATCCCACCAATATACTGCTTTTCTGTGTGGCCTTGCAGATACCCTAGGCATGGTCGCGTCGCAGGCCTTGCTGAGACAGTTGCTTATGACCGCCGTCATGCCTTCTGCTTTCATTTCTCCAGCGCTATCTAGAGTTAGGCAAGCGTTCCAGCTCATGTTGAAAACTTCGGGATCAAAAGATTGTCTCTTCCATCCTCTTTGCTGTGCTCTTTGAGGGCGAAAATCGCTATTTTCTACACCCATTAGTATATCGATGGTTATTGCCTTATGATCGCTGTACGTGTAGATAGAGCTTACAGTCCATGTTGCGTTGCGTGCTATAGTATTATGGGCGAAGGCGAGATCCACTATTGAGCATCCTCTTTCAGTTTCAAAAGTGAATTTACCAGGCACATTAAGCAATTCCAGGTCAAATGGTGCCAGGCTTTCCAAAAGCACTCTGCCACGTCTGCTAGTACGCGTACTTCCCCAGGTAGTAGACCAGGCATTGAAATCGCCGGCTATAAGTACTGGATGCTTGCCACGTGCCTCAAATGCCAAGGCTGTCAGCATTCGTTCATATTCTTCTGCGGTGAGGCTCGGTGGATCATAACAACTGAAGAAATAGATGCCTTTCGTCTTAACCCATGTAAAGCCGTGTTTGGCAGTCATCATTTTGCTCTGCGGCTTAATATGTCCCATTGTCCAAATCGCCGCCTTGTTTGAACCATCCGACGTCCAGGAATAACCATCGATGTTTTTGTATTGCTCGGATATAAGGCCAATATCTATTTTGTGCTCTTGCATGGTCTGCTCCAGGAGTTCTTAGGCAGTTTGACAGTGGTTGAGATTAAGCTGTAAAACCCTCATTGGATGGCTTCTCTTCGCGCCTTTTTAGCTAACGGACATTTGTAGCTGTCAGCTGCATGGTTCCCCTTGCACAGCGCACATTGTTCAGGATTTTTGCACGTAAGTGCCTTATGGCCTTCCTGACCACATTTTCTACAGAGTCCCGATCTGTCTATTTGCTCCTTGCACTTTTGAGCGACATGATCGTAACCCCAGCACTTGAAGCAACGCTTAGGAGAATCGACCTTTCGTACCCGGCAGGACACCCATCCAATTCGCACACGTTGAGCCTCTAACACCTTTTTCGCATCTCCGGCTGGGAGGACAATGAAGGCCGTCTGTGTACCGTTGTACACCGTTCTTAGGCTTCTTACCGCCGCTGTATCTGGACGTTTAATATTGCATTGGGCATGAAGCGCGTCACACAATTCTTCTGCAGTGGTTACCTCATCCAGATCTCTGCACTGTATTGTTACAGTGTGAGTTTTAACCGTCACTTTTGCTGCGGTTTTCAGAACATCTTCAATCGCTGTCTGATATTCTGATGTTTTTCCGTGCGGTGCCCCTTTAAGCTCTATGATCAATTCCTGTTTAGCTGTTCTGCGGATTGCTTTTACATCTTCTCCGAGAGTCTTGAGAGAGTCCGATGTTTTTACCTTACGCAGAATGTCAGCATACGTAGCATTTTCAGACTTGGATATGATTATAGCATCAGGCCTTGTCCTCACCGATTTAGGCGGCTTCTTTTCTTTTCTTGGTTTGACAACCGTCCAGCCGGCATTTTGGCCTTTAATTGGTGCCTGTACTGGTTTTGTCTGATGAATCGCTGCCGTTGCACACCTTTTTTTTGCCGCAGGCGATAGTGCGTTCACGACCGGGTTGCCAGTTCCTTGCGTTCTAGGACTGACTCTTGTTCTCGTCCATTTAACCGATTGTGTAATTATACCCGAACATTCTTTTCTAATATTGTTAACGTCTGAGGTTTTTGACGTATTCTTTTTTGGAGTTGTCTGCTGTTTCTCACACTCTTCCATCAACATAATAGCTTCGGTGTGCCTCTTTTTTATAAGTGAACCGATCTTTTTTATTTCGTGATGCACATTGTGACGGCCTTTGTAGTACGCCAGGAGAGAGTCAATAGCTTCTCCTAGACTCAACATTTTTACCTGTAGTGCCTTCTGCTTTTCAGTTGCACATTTTTCTTCTCCAGCGGGTTTTCCGATGCAGCACCTACCCACTGGTGTTTCCGTCTCTTTGTTTTTTGCTCCGTCTGAGCCTCTTATATGCCGTGTTGTTGGCGTTATCACGATGCTTTTGGGCGTTACGTCTTCGGCCCTTATTAGTTCCCTGGCAATGCATTTTACTAACGGCGTGCTGCATAGCTCCGGTTGCACTTGGGGCGTCCCTTTCTTTTCCTCAGCAGTAACTATTAGAGGATTGCTACGTACCGATTGTGCCTCCTCCGGGGATCTCCGAATAACCGAGCTCCTCCTAAAGGCTTCGATGCCACCTGCTGTTTTTACTTCTTCGTTTTTATTTGTAGGTTTGGAGTGTTTTTCCATGCTGTAAGGGTCCAAACTCACGACCGCTATCTCCGCTAGTATACGTAGCTTCCGTAAGTCCCATGGTTATCTATGAGTTC
Source organism: Anastrepha obliqua (assembly GCF_027943255.1). Classification (NCBI taxonomy): domain Eukaryota; kingdom Metazoa; phylum Arthropoda; class Insecta; order Diptera; family Tephritidae; genus Anastrepha; species Anastrepha obliqua. The sequence goes on along the minus strand of NW_026562178.1, from coordinate 2,627,579 downwards.
AGGGAGGCCATGCGAGGGTTGACACTGCCCATTATGGGGTACAGTGTTCAGAGCCAGACTTCAGACCGGAACTAATGGGGAGTCATCTCAACCCAACCTACGTGGCCACCAAAGGTGGCAACAGGCATTGAACGTATCGTGAGAATTGCCAAGTTTTAGTAGGACGGAGAGGCAGCGAACCCTTCTGTGAGCCGTTTCAGTTGGATTCCACTCCACTTACTAAGATCACAGAGATTCAATACCCCAGCCCAATCGCAATCTGCTTCAATTCCAGTATGCCATAATCAGGATCTTACTGGAGTCAATCCTGATGGCTCGCAAGCCACTCCACATCATTAAATCAGCCGCTCCTAACATGGAGAACAGACGCTGACCAGGTAGCCGCCCACTGTGGGTCAGTCGCTCCTGGATTTTTTTTTTATTGTTTTCTTTTTTTTTCTTTCCTCTTTTCTTTTTTTTTTTATCTTTATTGTTATTTAGGGCGGTGCCGAATCGCCTTTAACACACAGACCTCATCGAGATAGCATTTTTATACACGCGTTCTCTTATGCCGCGCTCTTCGTTTTTAACGCTTAGCTTAGAGGCAGACTCTGAGGGGTTCTGTTCCACGTGGTACTGAGATTAGGTCTTGGTCAGACCTTGCGCCCGCGGACACTACCAGTTGAGCTCCCCTACTCAGGGACTGGTCACCCTGGATTTTAGTCGCCTTTTACGACAGGCATACCTTACCTCGGGCAAATTCTAACCCCTGACCCGCAGGGAACTAGTACCTGTCCACAATTTAGGGATATTGTCAACATACACCACACTATTACATATAGGTAAGACATATGTATGACTTTGACGCGAGTTAACGACGTTAGTACAAAGACACATATGTGTGTATGTATATAAATTTATACACTACATACATATATACACTGCATACATAACTACATGATTATTGCTTACAAACAAATAGTCTAAGAGCTCATGACCAAAAAACCCAACATATTTTATACTTTTTGAAATTTTGTGTGAGATTAGTTTTTTAATACTAGAATCGATATCCGGCGGACTGGCTGCTCAATAGCGGTCTTAATTATGCGTTTTTATTTTTTAAAATTGTTAATAAAAAACATTTACTCAACATATTTTATACCACTTGAAATTTTAACAGAATTTCATTTACGGTCTGTATAAAATGAAACGATGGCTGCCAGCCCATTCTCATGGTCCCAAAGTACTGCCAGCCCATGTTGAAAGTGCGTTGATAGAAGCACAAGTCAACATATTTTATACCGGCTGTCTTTTTTACACGACATTGGCAATACAATAAATTGATGAAATGTGTAGAGCCAGCCCATTCTGATGATCCCTTCACATGCAAAATTTGGAAAATTTCATTCCTGTGAGTGCGAGCGAGACCGACTTACGTGAATGTGGGCGCACGAGAGAGAGCGTATATTGTTCATATTCTGCCTCTCCGTACAGTCTTGCAAAAATGGGAAGGATGAAAGGTTTGTTCATCAAAAAATTAGAGAATGGGATTTTTTTTTCTCTTTCTTAAAAAAGGTTTATTTCTAATTTACTATTCCTTTATTTATGTATTTAATTTCTTAAATGAATAGAAAAAAAAAACAAAATTAAATTTTTAATTTTCTATGTCAGAAATAGATTCCGAGCCTGAACTGAAATAGTCATTTTCTATTTCTTCAGCTTCAGCATCTGAAAGAAAATCATACCGCCAATCAAAATACCTGATAGTTGCAATATTTCGGACTATGAATGAAGGCGTAAAATACTGTACCTGATGCAATGTTGTCATTCGTTGAAGGAGTTTCTATGACAGCTCCAAGGACTGATTGAGGGAATTGGTCGCCATCAAACCAATTAAAAGAAAGAGATTCTCTATTTCTCACCCAGCCATTCGATTCTGGGAGATAACAAGTTGGAGATTTCAAATAAGCGTTTCGCCATGTATTTCCAATATATTGAGCTCGGAGAAGTTACTGATGTAACTCGGTTTTACATGGCGGTAAAGACGATACGTCCAAATTTTTCAGCTGTTTCTGGAATGCTGCGTTTACATTTGACCCTTTATATGTCTCCCAGAATTTAGAAAAGCGACCGCTGTTCACGTCATTTATGATTCTTAAATTGTACATTTCGCATACAAATGTTTCCAGCATTTTAAATGTATGATTTTTTGTGGCGATGGAGTTTATATTCCCCAGTTCAATAAAAGCATTTTGATATTCCGGTGATTTTTTTAATATCTGGAAAGGTCTTTTCTTACCTTTTCTGTAAAAGGCCGGCATGGAATCCTGGTAAACTCTGGCATAGGGATAGGCCGAGTTGTTCACTAAGATCATTGATATCAATGCAACGTTTGTTATTGCCAGTTCCTAATTCCATAAATATGTGCAATTCGTCATGCGAAATATGGCCCATGTTACCCAGCATGATGATCAGTATGTCAGTATCGGAACATTTTATTAAAACATTCTCGCAGACCGCTTTACACACATGATACACAATTTTTGTATCTGCTTCCTCCTGAAGTTCGCATGACATTTCCTCATCGACGATTTTCGATACAGAGGCGCCGTCACTTGTAAATATATAGCACACATCGTAATTCAATTTTATGGTTGAATTGCCAATAAATGGCGCCAGTTCCACTGTTCCCCAATGTTCTATGAGAAATCTGACCAGTGCGTCCTTGAATTTTCTATTTCTTAATTCTTTATTGAAATCTTTAGGTCGAGTTTGTTCGGATCCTGTGATGTTATAATCGATACTGCTGACATTTCTTCTTTGTATTCGTTCATAATCTTTAATGGATGGAGTAAAATATTGGTCGAATATGATGTCGAATCTTTTGGCCGGTGTCTTCTGCATGAATGAGATAATTTTTTTTGATAAATTTCCAAAAGTGTTTGGAATTTCTTTCATTAAGTGAAGCAGGAAAAATCCATCGATTATGACTATGTCGAATATTTGCGGTATGTTAGCAGCTGCATTTATTTGTAAAACCTGAGTGATTACAGATTTTTCAGTCTTACAAATTGTTCCATCAGAATGACATAGAGATAACGGAATTGGTGTTATTGGATAAGACAATATTTTTTCGACGTCGTTATTGAAATCCAGGGATAATGCCACAATTCTTGCAAATAAATCCCGTTGTAAGCGTATTTCGTAGACCTGGTTGGTAACTTTTGCTTTATTATTTACTGCATTGGCTGAAAAATTACAAATTTTAACCCTTGTGATGGCTTTCTCATGGGCTGGCAGTACTTTGGGACCATGAGAATGGGCTGGCAGCCATCGTTTCATTTTATACAGACCGTAAATGAAATTCTGTTAAAATTTCAAGTGGTATAAAATATGTTGAGTAAATGTTTTTTATTAACAATTTTAAAAAATAAAAACGCATAATTAAGACCGCTATTGAGCAGCCAGTCCGCCGGATATCGATTCTAGTATTAAAAAACTAATCTCACACAAAATTTCAAAAAGTATAAAATATGTTGGGTTTTTTGGTCATGAGCTCTCCGTCTAAAAATGCCGATAAACAAAAATATGCACTATAACCTTGTATGATAACAATATACACAACACCAAAACAGCAGAACTTGTCACTAAGACACACAATAGCTATCTACTAGTTAACAGATAACGACCGACGCATCTCAATAGTACAGGGTCCGTCATATAACTTTACGGAATTAAAACTGCTATAAAAAAGAAACTACTCAATATTTTTCCAAAGTGTTTTATTTTTTTTTGAAGTACAATTCTTCCGGTGAATGATGGAACACAACTTTATTCGTATGGCTGCCTCGGCTAGCCATGCACCATCCCATACGATCGGCCCAATTTTTCAACACGTTTTCGATTGTATGCGGCTGTATTTCAGCTATGACATCGCGTATGTTGATCTTCAGTGTATCAATTGTTGCTGGTTTGTTGGCATAACACTGGTCTTTGACGGCACCCCAAAGATAATAATCCAACGGTTTGTTTGTCAATAAGCAACCCAGTTTCTCTTACTTTTTTCGCAAAGTAACGCACATACGCTTCATTCGGTGCTTTTCTTCTTCCCATTGCCGTACGTAATTTTCGTACACATTCTGCAACATTGCCATGCCAAAGTAATGTCGCAATATTTCCCAGCATTCTTTGAGCGTATACACAACCCTTTTCGTTCAGCGGAAGAATAAAACTAATTTTCTGTCAAATCAAATGACAGCTAAGTGTTACCATTCTTCAAATAATACCTAGTTCAAATCCGTAACGATAGATGGCGGGCCCTTTATAAGTAGCACTGAGATTAATGTAAACTAGTTAGTCTAAAGATTAAGAATAAAGAATGCACATTTCGGTGTAACCAAAATATATTATTTTTGCTCAAATATCGCCAAATGATATTAACTGGGGTCTCAACCGTTTTTAAGGCATTTTTTATAATTAAATGTGAAAATTATAAAAATACTAATAATGAAAAGAAAAAAAACTTTAAAAAAAGTTCAAACAACATAAAACTGTAATTCGCGAAAAAACTGACTGAAACCAAATAGAGGATGAATTATCTTGAAACCAACGCAACAGTCACAGTCACAGATCAATACCAAGACTGTGCACCCAACATTACCCATGCGTTGCAAATTAACTTGGAAATTTTTAAATTGCTACTAATATTCACATGTTCTCATTTATTCTTCTTCTCCCGAAGAACATATCAAACATATCCGCATAATAATAAACGCGCTTCACCAAGCGAACATGAAGATTTCCAACGAGAAATCTCACTTCTTCCAAGATTCTGTGGAATACTTAGGGCATATAATCAAATACAACAGAATCACAGTTGACCCTATAAAAATACAAACTCTTAAAGATTTCCCTATTCTCACAACACTGAAGGAGCTCAGATCCTTCCCAGGTCTCCCTAGTTACTATAAAAAATTTATACAAAATTTTGCAGTCATCGTCCAACCATTCACTACGTGCCTCAGAGGAGAGAATGGTGGCACATCAAAGAATTAAAGCGCGAAAAAAATCACCTTAGATGAACTTGCACTAGAAGCACTGAATAAAATAAAAGAGGAACTGCAAGCCCAAGTTGAACTCTTCCAACCAAATTTTAACAAACCTCTCGAATTAACCACAGATGCGAGTTACTACGCTATAGGAGCCGTATTATCTCAAAACCAAAAAACAATATCATTTGTTTCACGAACGCTCAGCGAAACAGACCAGAATTACTCCACGAATGAGGAAGAGTTACTCGCAATTGCATGGTCACTACAGAAACTACGTAATTACTTATATGGTATAGCAGATTTAACAATTTACACTGACCATCAATCTTTAATCTTCTCTATATCAGAAAAAGACTCCAATACAAAATTGAAAAGATGGAAAAATTTCATCGAAGAATACGGCGCAAAACCCGTTTACAAACCCGGACATCAGATCGTTGTCGCTGATACACTTTCTCGCCAGCAAATAAACAAAAATGTAAACTCTGATGACTCCCAACATTCAGCACAAAGCTCCTCAACACAAGAGCTCAAACGAGGAAGGCAACGCATTTAGAAATCAAATTATTGTAAGACAGTCAGATCAGAATCCCATCGAAATATCCTTACAAAACATATTTTCTAACAGCCGACACACGATTTTCTCCACCACACCAAAACTAAATTGCTAAACAGACTAAAAAATATAATTCGATCAAAGGTAACTTATGCCCTTCAAAAAGACGAGGAAATATTATTTTACGTCGAAAATGACATTATCAACACATTTCCAACCGTATCGATAGTACTAGCACAAAAATTGGTTGACGGCATCCCCGAAACCGAACAACAAAAACAAATCATACAATACATACACAGACGTGCTCACAGAACTACAAAAATAGCGCAAGGAACTTTCGCTCAAATACAATATTACTGGCCGAACATACGTGACGCTTGTAAAAAGGAAGTACAGGACTGCGAAATTTGCCCCACAAACAAATATGAACGCCGACCAAATAAGCAACAAATATGTTCAGCACCAGTACCGAAGAAGTTAGGCGAATACATACACTAAGACTTATTTTTTATGAGCAATAAGTTCATTAGCTCAACCGACAAATACTCAAAATTCTGCCATTTGAGACCAATACCATGAAAGGACACATACAAATACGTAGACGAGATACCATTACAAAAATACGCAAATATACATGCAAAGTTTGTAATGACTGATAACGAGTCAACATTTACCGGCATATGTACACTACAAATATACAAGCGATTACAAATAACGCATATAAAAACTCCAGCCTATCATTCGACAACAAACGGTCAAGTTGAACGAACGCACAGTACCATAATAAAACTCGCGAAAGTTTTAACACATCAACACAGTTCGACACCTGATGAACAGATATTTGAAGCAGTCCGACAGTGTAACAAAACTGTCCATTCGGTAACCAACGAGAAACCCGAGGACGTGTTCTTCAATCAGAGGAGGTATCCTGACATCAAATAGCGTATTCAACAAAACCAAGATAGAGTTTTGCGATGCCACAACCGTAATTGCAAACAACTGAACTACAAAGAAGGAGACGTAATATATTCAAAGACGCATAGACGGAACAAAAGCGTAAAAAAATACGCGAGACATATTGTCAAAAAAGACAACGGCGAAACAGTAACGACAAATAAAAAAGTCATTATCCATAAGGACAATATTAGAGTAAATGCATGTACGGAATAGTGTTTACCTTACTCTTCTCTATCGCACTTTGCGCCAATATAATATATTTAACTAATAGGAAATATGTTCTAGTGGAAACCGACCATGTTTAAATTTATCAGGATACAGCTTTCTTGTATCAAAAATACTAGCGCCATACGGAAGTATAATAAAATCATCATGTAATCTGGAAAACCAACCTGAAACTAAAATTTTAGTGAACAAAATCGAACCTCTGAAAAATCAGCTCATTCCAAATATTTATAGACCCAAAAGATCATTAAACTTTCTTGGCTCCGTGTTAAAATTCATTACTGGCACACCAGATCACGATGACCTTGTAGAAATCAAAACTTCACTTAATATGCTAATAGAAAATAATAACAAGCAAAGAACAATTAACTCACACTTCGACAGAATACTCGAAACCCTTGATCCCAAAACAATAACCCAAAACATTGTTATAACAGAAGTTTATAACGAAATCCAATCAATACCATACACTATAAATTTTGCGAAAACTAATCATTTTTATTCTGGCACATTAAATTTGAAAGATGTGTACGATTTAATAAACTAATATACGAAAACTAAATGTAGCCTATTTAGCATAGCCTTTAGCACATAAGCATGGTAAAATTAATTTTGTTCCTAAGATCGCAAAATGTAACAAATATCAAAGAATATCCAAATGTAGAAATTATATGAGTAACTTTGTTTGTAAGCCCGAACCCTCTGACAATTGTACTATAAAAATATTAGAAGACAAATCAGCCCAATGCGAAACAGTCTACATATGAAAATAGAAATAAACCGTCTTCAACAGCAGCACCATAGCGGGTAAGCGCCGTTTTAAGAGGGCCGAATATACACAACACCAAAACAACAGAACTTGTCACTAAGGCAAACAATAGCTATCTACTAGTAAACAGATAACGACCGATTTAAGTTGGCCATGAGTTACACCGCACTGTCTGTGAAGCCGAAATAGTGTTTAAGCTTTAAACATAACAATTTGTGATCCACTAAGTCAAATGCTTTAGAAAAATCAAGTAAACAAAGTAGAGTCAAGTCTTTGACCGTGATTTTGTTTGAAGCCAGATTGTAGTGAGAGAGTAGACAATTGTCCCGTACAAATGATGACATTTGCGTGGCCATCAAGTTTTCGCAAACTTTTGAGGATGTGGGCAGTATGCTGATAGGTCTATAGTCACCAGCATAAATATTATAGCATTTGTCTTTTTTACAACTGGGAAAACTATAGCCTTTTTCCATACTGCTGGGAAACAGCAACTAGTCAAGCAATGATTTATTACATACATGGGTAACGGGTCCTATTATATATTGAATGACTATACGGACGAATTTTAGTGAGATGCCATCATCGCCTACAGCATTATACTTTATTTTGGATAAAGCTTCTTGGGACATTTACCTCACTAACTGTCGTAAATTGAAACTGTTCTTTTAGAGTAGAACAATTTGAGGAATCTTTTAAAATAGGAGCATAATTTGTTTTCTTACCAATACTAATAAAGTATTCATTAAGTTCATCGAGGTCAATCTCACATTCGGGGCTTTCCTTGCTATGAATTTTAAAATTTTTTAGGTTGCGCCACAGTTCTCTTGTTGGAAGTGATGGATCAAGTTTTGAGTAACTGCACAAACGTTTTGCTTCTCGTATTATTGCAGTGGTTTCATTTCGGATTTCCTTGAACCGGCGCCAAGAAGTATCCGTCAAGTTTTTTTTTCCACTTAGCATTAAACCGTTTGCACTTTCTAATGGCAGCTCGAACTTTCGAGTTGTACCAAGGACATGAACTATTTAAAATCTTTACAGAACGAAGCGGAATATACATTTTAAATAAAGAAGATAAGTTACGGTTGAGGAAGTCAAGTTTATTATCAACAGTACTAAGAAACCAACATTCATTCCATTTTATAAAACCCATGTCTAAATACAGAGATGTAACATTCAACGATTTAAAATCACGATACTCGTAGGTGGCACCTAAACCTGGACGACTCATCACAACATCTAAAGTACAAAATTTTAAGTCATGGTCAGAGATAAAATCAACTTGGTCGAACTTAAGAATATGTGACAAGTCACAGGTTATAAAATAATCAAGAAGACTAGGTTGGGAGTTATTTGCATACCTCGTTGGTGTAATTCTGTTAACAATACGAAGTCCTACTGTTGACAACTGGTCGAATAGTTTCCTATTACTAGGCTTATTTTTTACAAGGCTTATATTAAAACCACCACACAACGTATCCTACGCTCGTAATTTATTGTAAGATGAATTCAGATAAGTCAACAAATAGTGTATCAAGAGCAATAATTTTGTTAGGATTATAAACACATGCAATTAAAATTGTATTCATTCCATCAGATACTTCAGTAAATAAGTATCCATTTTCGCAGTTATTCGACTTTGCTATCAGTTTAAATTTCAAATTTTTTTTACAGTACACTGCAATTCCTCTGGCTTGGAAAGCTCAACTGGCACCTGAAGCTCTAACGCCCCTAATGATATGACCTATTTGTGATGCAAGCTTTACTCAATCCTGATACCAGCATTCCATTTTCGCATCATTGTGTGATGCGCCCGGACTTTGCCTAAGGAGATGTCCTATCTACGCCCTTTCAACCGGTCCCAACTTAGGATATAGGCCCAGCCACAAGAGTCTCGCGGTTTTAGAAATTCGGTTATTCAACGCGTTGGGGAAAAAATTGCTATATCAGTAAAAATTGTAAATTAAAGTTTTGGTCACCGCTTAGAGGGAAGGGGATGGACGGACAGCGGCTAATAGCAGAGATGGTAAGCTGGAATGCACTTGATGAAAAAGCATTGGAAAAATTACATTGAACGTAAAGCCATCGCAGTTGGGATACCTGAATAGCTGCACCACTGCGGCGAGTGCATGGAAAAAGCATAAAGATGTGTATCAACCCTGGCCCTCTGGGTCATAGGAAAGGAATCACTTAAAAACAAAATAGCTTGGTTCGCGGATGATAAGTCTGCGCTTAGCGAGAGACAAGCTCACCGACGTGGACATCGAACCCAGTGAGGAGCTGTGTCATAATATTGCTTCCAAGATTGTCTAAGCAGTATGGGGATTACGTAATAGCGAAATTTTGCCTTCCTTAGAAACATTAAAGCGCACGGGTACTGAATCCAAATCGGTATATTGCAGGGAGCAGAAGGCATATAATGCAAATATAAAGACGTTGCGGAAAAAAAGGAAGAGATGTTGAATGTTACAGGCGCGGCCTATACAGAAATCAGTGCAAAAATAAAATAACAGAAGAATCGACTAATACGCAGCAAAAAACGTCGATCGTTTACAGTTCTACCAGTTGCGCGCCTAGCCTTTTCACAGCACGACATGTATATTCCCCCTAATATGACAGAGAGTCTGTGGGCAGAGGCAGCGCAGACAGCATTACTTATATATCCGCAATAAATCGCCAACCATAGCCTTGATTGGTATGACACTGTTCGAAGCGTGGAGTGGCAGAAAGCCTAACACGCAGAATATGTGTATATTCAGTGGCTCTTGGTTTGGACAGGAAGCGTCACCGAAAATTTCATGCGAAATTTCAAAATCCTACATGCTGTAAGATAAAGAAAAATAACAAATTGTAGAAAAACTCGACGTTTTGTTCGACGACGTTCAAAATGATAATTAGATCGTCTTTGAAAATTAAATAGGGGACACATCAGGTCATCATATAGTGAAGCTGTTTCCAGACAGATTCGTTTAGTGACAATATGGGAAGTGATGAATACGCTAGCGCAGACGAGCCAGATCTAGAATAAAAAGAAGACATGAAAATCGGATCCGGCAGACTGAAATTAATTACCCAAGGTCCAGCAGGCGGTTGGCCGCAAATGGGCTAACACAATCAAAACAGACAAAGTTGCCGCTATTAAGCGCTATACAGCACGGTCGGTAGCCAAAGGGTGTTCAGAGAAGCTTGGCGTAACTATTCTCACCGGTGTGCCGGTATGAAATGATATGCTTAATTCTTGCGCTGTCTATTGAACTGAAGCAAAACCTGCACCAAAAAGACGCATTGTAGGGCAACCGAAGGGGTATTGAGACTAAAGAAAGCAATTTATAGCTTAAAACAAGCAGGAAGGGAGTGGAATTCTAAGCTGAATGCAGTGCTACTTGAAATTGAATTCACTCAGTGCAGGATATAAAATATAGCATTTGTTTGATAATCCTTTATGTAAACGTGTTACTTATGGTGTGTTAGAAGACGGGCGATTTGACACAAATCATATCAATGATTTCAACAAAGTTTGAATGCAACGACAGGGGCCAGATCGATGGCAATGTAGGCCACATATCGATGAACCAGTCACTTTATATCAAAGACATGATACAACGTCACAGCATGCAGCAACATAGAGCCGCCGCGACGCCATTAGCCACAGGATATCACGTAACATATGACAGGGAAGATGCTTGATAAAAAATCCAACGACCAGTCATCAATGGGCGAGTTAATGTCAATATTTATCATTCCGTTGCGAAGTTGGAGGAAAATTTATATAGTGAACATGTCTCTAGTGTGAAGTGTGTAGCTAAAAATCAAGTCTATCGTGTTATACCGAAGAAGACCGGCATTTGCCCGAAAGGTTGTTCAGAATGGCGATATAGAAATAAAATACATTTAAACTGCGAACATACTATCTAAGAACTTACTAGAAACAAGGCTGTACAATTTTATAAAATTGAATTTATATTAGCTACTATGTATGAAATTATAATGCAAACATATTCATATTGAAGAATGGTGCTGAAAATAAATCAAATTCCTATGGCATTCGGTAGTAATGAGAAAATACAAATAGTTTGTAAGCAACAAATAGTATATGTATACAGTGGCAAAATTAAGTTTTGAATTTAATGTTTCTCCTTAACCGCTAGGCGTATGAGCAGGGAGGAGACCGCGTTATCTTCGTTGTTCGTGCGGATTATTTAGTCACGAAGCCGCACTGGGCGGGTGAACAACGTGCTCTCCAAATCGAAGGGTATTTCAAGGCCAATAATTCGTGTGAAGCTGCTCGTCCTAAATTTTCTTCACGTTGCAACTCTCGACTTTTATGTGATGCCCCAAATGAAGATTTGATTCATGGGTACGAAGGTTCCGGACAACAAGTTCGGTGGCAAGCAGCCCACGGTAGGGGCCCAGCCGGACTTCGAGAACAAATGAAAATGTTGAACTCGAGGCTACAAGTTTCTACGATAATCCAGGTCCGCCCGTATGCAAGAGAGCGGCTGCTCTGGGACTTCGAAATCTATTGTGAATGAAATATTGAGGAAGGATCTTAAATTGGGCCCCTTAAAAAATCGAATCGTACATTCGCTTTAGCCATACAAATTTCAGCGAGATATGTTGGAGCGATTTCGTACAGTAAAATATTTTGGAGTTTCCAGTTTAATTTAAATGGAGTTGTAAATAAGTAAAGTTGCCGTTATTGGTCACTTAAAGGACAGAAACTACTATTAAAATATAAACCGCCACTACACAGTCCCAAAGTGACGGTTTGGTGTGCATTGGTAAGCAATAAAGAATTGTTTTACATTTTTTGTTTTCAAAATCCTCGAGGGCAAGCAATTTCTTTGGACGGTGTCACTTATCGGCGCATGGCGAACGATTATTTTCTGCCAATGATGAGAGAACATCTTTCCTTCCTCCCATACACATGGTTTTATTCCATTGAAATGCAATTTATCTTCTTTTGAACTTTTATCCGTTACTTAAAAAAAGCGATCCGAACAGATACATATTACGCATTTGATAGGCATTTATCTTGTTGGTATCTCAATGATATAAGATTGTCTACTTGTTGGAGGTTATTTTTTAAGTCATGAATTCAAATTCGTCCACGCATATTTCTTCCGCTAAACAACGATTGTTATATTTCACTTCGGCATTTACTTTGCCATCTGGGACTCCGATAGATTTTATGTATGAACGAAATGCTATTAAGGAAGGTTTTAGTTTTCTTTTAATGTTAAACTCATCCAGTGTGCTTTTAATGTTAAACTTGTCGAATTCATTTCGTGAAATTACACACGAACTTACTTCATTATGTAATACCAACATCAATCTTGAAATTATCGTTTTTATTGCAATGCAGATTGGTAATCATCAGTTTTATAACATGAGTAATTGTTGCTTGAAGTATTCATTAAACTTTAGACATACTTGTCGAACGGAAAATGCCCTTACCACATGACTTACATTTCTTTTGTTTTGTGATTCTCCCCTCCGCTTCGTATGCATAAGTTTGCGATACCTATTTGCTTGAAGTTTAATTTTGATTTAGAACGTATCGGCGGCCTTTTACTACGATTTATACCTGCGGTACTTTGATGACATCATTTATAGTACTTTGTAATTTTGCATTGAGTTCACGGCTATTTATGTTGAATAAAGATAGAGTTTTTTCCAAAAAATTTCAGCAAAACAGGCTTTCAAGAAGGACTTCTTTTTTCGTTTTCCAGATTGGCGCGTTAAATGCTTAAGCGATTTTGGCCGAGTTTAACAAAGAGCGCCAGTCGTTTCTTTCTCGTGCTAACCGGCGTCAGTTGGAAGAGAAATCAAGTCCTACTTCACCTGATCTTTCCAACGCAGAGGAGCCCTTCCTCTTCCTCTGCTACCACCAGATAGTGCCGCATCAAATACTTTCAGAGCCGTAGCGTCAGTATCCATTCGGATGGCATGGCTAAGCCAATGGAGCCAATGGAGCTTGATTGATGGAGCCACTTGATCTTCATCTATGTCATCGTAAAACACATACAGTTATTTGCATACCTCGTTGGTGTAATTCTGTTAACAATACGAAGTCCTACTGTTGACAACTGGTCGAATAGTTTCCTATTACTAGGCTTATTTTTTACAAGGCTTATATTAAAACCACCACACAACGTATCCTACGCTCGTAATTTATTGTAAGATGAATTCAGATAAGTCAACAAATAGTGTATCAAGAGCAATAATTTTGTTAGGATTATAAACACATGCAATTAAAATTGTATTCATTCCATCAGATACTTCAGTAAATAAGTATCCATTTTCGCAGTTATTCGACTTTGCTATCAGTTTAAATTTCAAATTTTTTTTACAGTACACTGCAATTCCTCTGGCTTGGAAAGCTCAACTGGCACCTGAAGCTCTAACGCCCCTAATGATATGACCTATTTGTGATGCAAGCTTTACTCAATCCTGATACCAGCATTCCATTTTCGCATCATTGTGTGATGCGCCCGGACTTTGCCTAAGGAGATGTCCTATCTACGCCCTTTCAACCGGTCCCAACTTAGGATATAGGCCCAGCCACAAGAGTCTCGCGGTTTTAGAAATTCGGTTATTCAACGCGTTGGGGAAAAAATTGCTATATCAGTAAAAATTGTAAATTAAAGTTTTGGTCACCGCTTAGAGGGAAGGGGATGGACGGACAGCGGCTAATAGCAGAGATGGTAAGCTGGAATGCACTTGATGAAAAAGCATTGGAAAAATTACATTGAACGTAAAGCCATCGCAGTTGGGATACCTGAATAGCTGCACCACTGCGGCGAGTGCATGGAAAAAGCATAAAGATGTGTATCAACCCTGGCCCTCTGGGTCATAGGAAAGGAATCACTTAAAAACAAAATAGCTTGGTTCGCGGATGATAAGTCTGCGCTTAGCGAGAGACAAGCTCACCGACGTGGACATCGAACCCAGTGAGGAGCTGTGTCATAATATTGCTTCCAAGATTGTCTAAGCAGTATGGGGATTACGTAATAGCGAAATTTTGCCTTCCTTAGAAACATTAAAGCGCACGGGTACTGAATCCAAATCGGTATATTGCAGGGAGCAGAAGGCATATAATGCAAATATAAAGACGTTGCGGAAAAAAAGGAAGAGATGTTGAATGTTACAGGCGCGGCCTATACAGAAATCAGTGCAAAAATAAAATAACAGAAGAATCGACTAATACGCAGCAAAAAACGTCGATCGTTTACAGTTCTACCAGTTGCGCGCCTAGCCTTTTCACAGCACGACATGTATATTCCCCCTAATATGACAGAGAGTCTGTGGGCAGAGGCAGCGCAGACAGCATTACTTATATATCCGCAATAAATCGCCAACCATAGCCTTGATTGGTATGACACTGTTCGAAGCGTGGAGTGGCAGAAAGCCTAACACGCAGAATATGTGTATATTCAGTGGCTCTTGGTTTGGACAGGAAGCGTCACCGAAAATTTCATGCGAAATTTCAAAATCCTACATGCTGTAAGATAAAGAAAAATAACAAATTGTAGAAAAACTCGACGTTTTGTTCGACGACGTTCAAAATGATAATTAGATCGTCTTTGAAAATTAAATAGGGGACACATCAGGTCATCATATAGTGAAGCTGTTTCCAGACAGATTCGTTTAGTGACAATATGGGAAGTGATGAATACGCTAGCGCAGACGAGCCAGATCTAGAATAAAAAGAAGACATGAAAATCGGATCCGGCAGACTGAAATTAATTACCCAAGGTCCAGCAGGCGGTTGGCCGCAAATGGGCTAACACAATCAAAACAGACAAAGTTGCCGCTATCAAGCGCTATACAGCACGGTCGGTAGCCAAAGGGTGTTCAGAGAAGCTTGGCGTAACTATTCTCACCGGTGTGCCGGTATGAAATGATATGCTTAATTCTTGCGCTGTCTATTGAACTGAAGCAAAACCTGCACCAAAAAGACGCATTGTAGGGCAACCGAAGGGGTATTGAGACTAAAGAAAGCAATTTATAGCTTAAAACAAGCAGGAAGGGAGTGGAATTCTAAGCTGAATGCAGTGCTACTTGAAATTGAATTCACTCAGTGCAGGATATAAAATATAGCATTTGTTTGATAATCCTTTATGTAAACGTGTTACTTATGGTGTGTTAGAAGACGGGCGATTTGACACAAATCAAATCAATGATTTCAACAAAGTTTGAATGCAACGACAGGGGCCAGATCGATGGCAATGTAGGCCACATATCGATGAACCAGTCACTTTATATCAAAGACATGATACAACGTCACAGCATGCAGCAACATAGAGCCGCCGCGACGCCATTAGCCACAGGATATCACGTAACATATGACAGGGAAGATGCTTGATAAAAAATCCAACGACCAGTCATCAATGGGCGAGTTAATGTCAATAATTATCATTCCGTTGCGAAGTTGGAGGAAAATTTATATAGTGAACATGTCTCTAGTGTGAAGTGTGTAGCTAAAAATCAAGTCTATCATGTTATACCGAAGAAGACCGGCATTTGCCCGAAAGGTTGTTCAGAATGGCGATATAGAAATAAAATACATTTAAACTGCGAACATACTATCTAAGAACTTACTAGAAACAAGGCTGTACAATTTTATAAAATTGAATTTATATTAGCTACTATGTATGAAATTATAATGCAAACATATTCATATTGAAGAATGGTGCTGAAAATAAATCAAATTCCTATGGCATTCGGTAGTAATGAGAAAATACAAATAGTTTGTAAGCAACAAATAGTATATGTATACAGTGGCAAAATTAAGTTTTGAATTTAATGTTTCTCCTTAACCGCTAGGCGTATGAGCAGGGAGGAGACCGCGTTATCTTCGTTGTTCGTGCGGATTATTTAGTCACGAAGCCGCACTGGGCGGGTGAACAACGTGCTCTCCAAATCGAAGGGTATTTCAAGGCCAATAATTCGTGTGAAGCTGCTCGTCCTAAATTTTCTTCACGTTGCAACTCTCGACTTTTATGTGATGCCCCAAATGAAGATTTGATTCATGGGTACGAAGGTTCCGGACAACAAGTTCGGTGGCAAGCAGCCCACGGTAGGGGCCCAGCCGGACTTCGAGAACAAATGAAAATGTTGAACTCGAGGCTACAAGTTTCTACGATAATCCAGGTCCGCCCGTATGCAAGAGAGCGGCTGCTCTGGGACTTCGAAATCTATTGTGAATGAAATATTGAGGAAGGATCTTAAATTGGGCCCCTTAAAAAATCGAATCGTACATTCGCTTTAGCCATACAAATTTCAGCGAGATATGTTGGAGCGATTTCGTACAGTAAAATATTTTGGAGTTTCCAGTTTAATTTAAATGGAGTTGTAAATAAGTAAAGTTGCCGTTATTGGTCACTTAAAGGACAGAAACTACTATTAAAATATAAACCGCCACTACACAGTCCCAAAGTGACGGTTTGGTGTGCATTGGTAAGCAATAAAGAATTGTTTTACATTTTTTGTTTTCAAAATCCTCGAGGGCAAGCAATTTCTTTGGACGGTGTCACTTATCGGCGCATGGCGAACGATTATTTTCTGCCAATGATGAGAGAACATCTTTCCTTCCTCCCATACACATGGTTTTATTCCATTGAAATGCAATTTATCTTCTTTTGAACTTTTATCCGTTACTTAAAAAAAGCGATCCGAACAGATACATATTACGCATTTGATAGGCATTTATCTTGTTGGTATCTCAATGATATAAGATTGTCTACTTGTTGGAGGTTATTTTTTAAGTCATGAATTCAAATTCGTCCACGCATATTTCTTCCGCTAAACAACGATTGTTATATTTCACTTCGGCATTTACTTTGCCATCTGGGACTCCGATAGATTTTATGTATGAACGAAATGCTATTAAGGAAGGTTTTAGTTTTCTTTTAATGTTAAACTCATCCAGTGTGCTTTTAATGTTAAACTTGTCGAATTCATTTCGTGAAATTACACACGAACTTACTTCATTATGTAATACCAACATCAATCTTGAAATTATCGTTTTTATTGCAATGCAGATTGGTAATCATCAGTTTTATAACATGAGTAATTGTTGCTTGAAGTATTCATTAAACTTTAGACATACTTGTCGAACGGAAAATGCCCTTACCACATAACTTACATTTCTTTTGTTTTGTGATTCTCCCCTCCGCTTCGTATGCATAAGTTTGCGATACCTATTTGCTTGAAGTTTAATTTTGATTTAGAACGTATCGGCGGCCTTTTACTACGATTTATACCTGCGGTACTTTGATGACATCATTTATAGTACTTTGTAATTTTGCATTGAGTTCACGGCTATTTATGTTGAATAAAGATAGAGTTTTTTCCAAAAAATTTCAGCAAAACAGGCTTTCAAGAAGGACTTCTTTTTTCGTTTTCCAGATTGGCGCGTTAAATGCTTAAGTGATTTTGGCCGAGTTTAACAAAGAG
Source organism: Anastrepha obliqua (assembly GCF_027943255.1). NCBI lineage: Eukaryota > Metazoa > Arthropoda > Insecta > Diptera > Tephritidae > Anastrepha > Anastrepha obliqua. The sequence goes on along the minus strand of NW_026562178.1, from coordinate 2,609,581 downwards.
CGCCAGTCGTTTCTTTCTCGTGCTAACCGGCGTCAGTTGGAAGAGAAATCAAGTCCTACTTCACCTGATCTTTCCAACGCAGAGGAGCCCTTCCTCTTCCTCTGCTACCACCAGATAGTGCCGCATCAAATACTTTCAGAGCCGTAGCGTTTGTATCCATTCGGATGGCATGGCTAAGCCAATGGAGCCAATGGAGCTTGATTGATGGAGCCACTTGATCTTCATCTATGTCATCGTAAAACACATACAGCTCATTTTTTCAGCACCTACTATAATTGTCGCCCCTAGTGCGCAAAAGTCCGAAAAATTTCGCAGAATCTTTCTCTCAAACACTGCAATGACATCATCGAGAGAGGACTTCATTACTCCATTGCCTACTTACTATTACAAGGCTGACATTGTGGTGCTGGTTCCTAGATAAACGAAGTCTCTTACAACCTCGAAATCATAACTGTCAACAGGGATGTGAGTGCCGATACAGGTGCGCCGACTGCTTGATGATAGGAGGTACTTCGTTTTATCATCGTTCGCCATAAAACATATGCGCTTTGCTTCTTCATTCAGTTTGGAAAAGACAGATTAACCGCGCCGTGGTCAAAGTAGATGTTGTCAATATCAGCGGTATATGCCAGCGACTGTTCGCCCTTATAAAAAATTGCGCCTGAACGATTAAGTTCTACGGCTCGCATAATTTTTTTCAGCTTTAGGTAAAAGAAGTCACACGACGACAGCGAGTTAAAGTGTTTGAAACCTCGTTTGGTATTAAACGCTCGGAGAGGTCGTTTCCAATTCTGATTGCGCTCCTGGTTTTGCACACTGTCATCTTGTATAGCCGTATTAGCTTTGCGGGGATACCAAATTCAAAGATCGCGGCACATAGGTAACTCCTTTTCATACTGTCGAATGCAGCTTTGAAGTCGACGTAAAGATGGTGTATATCGATTCTCCTTTGATGTGTTTTCGAAGACTTGGCGTATTGCGAATATCTGATTCATTGTCGATTTTCCACGGCTATAGCCATACTGATAAGGTCCAATCAGTTGCTTGCTGGTAAGCCTCGGCCTTTCACACAATACCCTTGCTTAAATCTTATACGCTCACTAGACTAATTGCGCGGTTCTTAGCACAGATACTAGGATCCCCTTCTTATGGATTGGGTAGAGCATACTTAAATTCCAATCGGCAGGCATGCTTTCGTCAGACCATATTTTGCATAGGAGCTGGGCATGCACCTTACCAGCGTTATCGCTATTCTCACCTCGTCATGGTTGGATAGAGGAACCACAATTCAGTCGTCAGCGTTTTGGGCAACGGGATCTTCACATTCTCTGTGACATACACAGCTGTCACTATATATCAAGTTCAAGTGTTGCCTACATAATTCAAATATGCTTTAGACGTCAGTAACCAGGAAAACGCCATAAGCGCTGGTGCGAAAAATCTTCGTATGCGGTCTTTCATCAACATAATTAATCGCGATTGTACGCCATTCCAAAGATGGCATGCGTTTCATTTATTACTCGTATACGTATCGATCATATTATTATTTGTTCATTATTTAATAACTATTAGTGTTATTTTTTTTAGTTTTAAAATGTGGGGCATCATTTTGGAAAACTTACTAAAACATGTTTTTTTTTAACATACCAATTTTAGATAGATTCATTAGGATCTACTTATATATAATTGCTCCTAACTAATTTTGGTTTTGTTTATCAGGAAAATTAAACAAATTTACATAATTCCGTAACTGTATTAAGGAAAATCCAAGTTAAATTTCACTATTAATGAAGACATATGTAGTGCATTATGCGCAACCCCAAAATAAAGGTGTGCATCTCGAGTAGCTGTATGGGTTGGTGCGTGACTACCATTCGGAATTCACAGAGAGAACGTCGGTTCGAATCTCGGTGAAACTTAATAAAACATTTTTCTAATAGAGGTCGCCCCTCGGTGTGCAATGGCAAACCTCTGAGTGTATTTCTGCCATGAAAAAGCTCCTCATAAAAATATCTGCCATTCGGAGTCGGCTTGAAACTGTAGGTCCCTCCATTTGTGGAACAACATCAAGACGCACACCACAAATAGGAGGAGGAGCTCGGCCAAACACTCTTAAAAAGGGTTTGTATGTATCTATGTATGTAGAGAAATTGTAAAATGTATTATGAGCGCAACTAAATTCTCGCAGTTTTTTTGAAGAAAATACAACTTTATTGAAAAAATGGGTACAAGTAAAAACAAAAAATGGTTGAGAGTACTTCCCATGGCTGGGTACTACTTTTTCCCATCTTTCTGGTAGATCTCGTATACCGTCCGGATAAAACTGTTCATCTTTTGAAGCTCCCCACGGATCAAGCCATTTTTTGATGTCTTCATATGAATGGAACTGGTGGTCAGCTAGACCATGTGCCATCGATCGGAACAGGTGATAATCGGACTGCGCAATATCTGGAAAATATGGCGGGTGGGGTAAGATTGCCCATTTCCAGGAAGGTTTCAACGGGTTTGGCCGAGCGTTGTAATGCTGTAGAATCCTTTTTTATGCCTCTCCGCGTATTGAGGCCGCTTCTCGCTTCTCTCAATCGCATCAATTGAAGTCGATACTGATCCCCAGTGATGGTTTCGTTTGGTTTTAACAGTTCATAATAAATAACACCGACTTGGTCCCACCAAATGCATGGGATAATCTTCGCAGCGTAAATATTCGGTCGAGGCGACGACGTAGAAGCATGGCCGGGCAGCCACCTTGAGTTTCTTTTCTTCGGATTGTTGTACAGAATCCGGGGGTGTAGGGCAGATCGCCTCCGCGTGGTGCACCCTGGGTAACGCCAAATGATCTGCGGCCTTAACGGCCTTAAACCTGAACGGTGACGACCCTGCATTCTTTTGGCATTTTCTATACTCTCTGAACTTGAAATTCGTTTCCTGAGCTGGTGGTTGCGGCATTCTGCCACCTGAGTACGCTAGGGTGAAACTCAACCGAAACGGCTGGTGGGCAAATGTCGTGACTGCCCCCGTCCCGTTAAAACCCTGCCAGGCCTCGGAGTAGGTTCCAAACTCGTCGCCATTGGGTTGGTGGTGTAGGTGCGGTTGAGAGGACTCCCGCTTTGCGTCCGATCTGGCTCTGAACGCATGCCTCATAAGGGTATGCGTCAACCCTAGCACGGCCTCCCTGCCTCGGCACAGATAACCGTGGGATCATTTAAGGACGACTACACTTTCGAGTTATGGATAGCGGCTCCGAGTGGGGACCCAATCAAATAAACATGAACAACAACAACAACAACAAAAACAAAACTAATAATAAAAACCCTAAGAATTTAGGCGGCAGTGGGGATTCGGAGCCGAAAGGAAAGAGGGGCGGAACCGCCTTCTCTAATCAGCCCTAACCGAGAGGCAGCCCAGGGGGGCAAAACAAGTAGGGGCGGAAGGGCGTCGGAGTCGACGCTCAAAGCGTTTTCTGGCTGGTGCTCTGGGAGGAAGTCGGAATCGACTTCGAGCACCATCCCAGGGGGGGTGAGCGGGAACCCGCTTCACGTAGGTAGACGGTCGCTTGCGGAACCGCCTGCGACCCGTAGTGAGGTAGGACTGGAGGGGATGGCCAGTACCAGCAAGGGGTTTTCCCCAAGTTTTCCGGGGGTTTCTGGGGCTTCTTTTCAGGGGTCCCTTGCTAGGCCTAAACGGCAGCCAGGACAGAGCAGGAAAGCCTTCTCTGACCAACGCATAGCCGCTAAAATCCTGGAACGCTACGGCGGTCAAAATGCTTCGCAGGTACCTGAGAAGTATTTAAGAACGCTTGAGTGGGCCAGGATGGTACTTAGTGGGGCAGAGAAAGGCCGAGTGGAAAGGGTGGGTGCGGTAGCACCGCCAGTAGAATCGGCAGTGAAGCGGCAACGCTCTCAAGAGGAGGAAATTCTCCGGCCGAAGAAGCCGAGGACTGGGGGCGGTCCGCCGAAATCTTTTAGCGAAGTCGCTAAGCAGGCGGGATCCATCACTCTGGGGGTGGTCGACAACAGCAGGGAAGATGGCGCCATTTCCAGGGACGAGTGGAAAATAGTGGCATCGGCCATCTCTGCGGTATTTATGAAGGTGGTAAGGGAAAACCCTGGACCTCCACCGTGCTGTGAGAGTGCCGGGTGGCACCACGGCACCTTTAAGCGAATAGTGTGTGCCGATGAGCGATCGGCTACTATGTACAGGGCGGCAGTAGCTCTGGTGGGGGAGGTCTGGAAGGGAGCCAAGCTGGAAGCTGTGGACAAAAAGGACCTGCCTCTTCGTCCGCGCGCCCGGGTCTGGCTTCCCTCAGAGCCCTCTGCTCCAGAGGATATGGAGGAAATCCTCCGTTACTGTAACCCGAAACTTCCCACGCATAACTGGAAGGTAGTCAAGGTGGAGAAGTCCGAAGGACATTTTCGGCAAGCGCTGATTCTGCTAAATGCAGAGTCCCTCGGACCTCTTGCTGAAACTAAAGGGATCATCACCTATGGTTTCGAGAAGGTAGTCATGAAGGTTTACCAGACCGATGCCAGGGGTGATGTCTCTGCAACTCCGGTAATGCTGGGAGGGGATAGGCCCACGGTAGAGGAAGCTCCCGTGGAGATGGATGTGGAATCTGTCATGTCGGATGGGGGCAGTGCTGACGACGCCCGCTCTTTAGCGGGGTCAGTCTTCAGTATCGGGCAACTGTTCGACAGGGCAGAGGAGGAGGGGCTTCTGGCCTCGGATAGTGAGGAGGCTGACCTCAGGATGCTGGAGAAGATTATCGAATATGAAGATTCTTCAAATAAATCTCCAGCACTCTAAGGCAGCTTCTGCCAACTTACTAATCCACCTTGAGCAAGGTGGAGTCGACGTAGTCCTGATCCAGGAGCCGTGGCTGAGCAGTAGCGGCATCTCTGGAATCAGGACGAAAAACTATTTACTGATGACTCACAGTGGTGCAGGTAAACCAAGATCCTGCATACTCATCAGAAAAGAACTAAAAGCATTCATTTTGCCTAATTTCAGCAATGAGGACATTGTCTCCATAAGCCTGGAGAGCACCACCGGGAGACTCTGGCTGATCTCAGCCTATATGGCGCACGATGACGAGGTGGAGCCACCTCCGTTGCTGCTAAGGGAGGCCCTAGCTGAGGCGAGGCGGAGGAAAATCGACGTCATTATCGGAACCGATGCAAATTTCCATCACACTTGCTGGGGAAGTTCGGATATCAACTCAAGAGGTGAGTCACTTTTTGATTTTATTATAAGCGAAGACTTAGTTATTTGCAATAGAGGTAAGGACCCAACCTTCATTACGGCGGTCAGGGAAGAGGTGCTTGACCTCACCTTAGCCTCTTCTACACTAATGTATCGAATATCTGATTGGAGGGTGCTCTGCGCTCATTCCTTTTCGGATCATAGATACATCCAGTTTTCTCTGAATGAAACCAAACCGAATAGATCCTCCTACAGGAACCTTAGGAGCACGGACTGGACTATTGGTGGAGACATTCACCGCTGCGTGCAACAGAACCCTCGAGAGCGCTTGTCCTCTAAGACCGCCCCCCAAAAAAGAAAAGCCGCCTTGGTGGACAACCGAGCTCTCGGAAATCAGAGCTTCATGTAGGCGACTCTTTAATAGAGCCAGAAGACTTAAGTCTCCCTCGGGATGAGAACTGTACAAAGTAGGACTAGGTATTTACAAGTCCGAAATCAGGAAAGCGAAGCGAGACTCATGGCGGAGATTCTGCGAAAGCGTGGAGGGCTGCCATGAGTCCGCGAGATTCAGACGTATTCTCTCGAGGAACTCCACACCTATGGGGTACCTGAAAGACAGCTCGGGGTGCTGGACCATGAGCAGCGAGGAGTCACTCCGGGTACTCCTTGACGCCCATTTTCCGACAAATCCGAACTCGCTTAATATCGGCTGGGATAGGACGCCTAGCACTCCACACACCCACCACCGCTGGCTGAATAAGCGACGCCTGGCTTGGGCGATTGACTCTTTCAAACCCTTCAAGTCACCTGGGCCCGATGGCATTATACCGGCTCAACTGCAGAAATCTGCGGAGGTATCTTGTCATTGGCTTCTTCCTATCTACGCGAGCTGCATAGATAGGGGCTACATACCCAGATCTTGGAGGGATGTGAGAGTAACTTTCATACCCAAGGCAGGTAAGATTTCACATGTATCCCCTAAGGATTTCAGACCAATCAGTCTCTCCTCGTTCCTCTTAAAAACCCTGGAGAGGCTGATTGATCTGCACATAAGGAGTGAAATTCCTCGGGGGAGTTTATCGTGCGCTGTTGTTGTTGTTGTAGCAGTATCTTTGCCCTGTCAGTGTTATGTAAGTTACCGGTCGTCTTCGTCTAGCTCATCTAACGGTAGGCCCAGGAAACTGGCTGTTTCGACGGGTTGGGTCCAGAGGGAGAGGGGTGTTAGATGAGTGGGTTTGTTGGGGCATGTGAAAAGGTGGTTAGTGTCGTGCGGGGTGCCTTCACATGCTGGACATATGTTTAGTATGTCGGGGTCGATTCTGGATACGTAGGAGTTTAACCTGCTACAATATCCAGAACGTAGTTGTGCCTGGATTACGCGGGACTCTCGGGGAAGCTGGAGCTCTTCTTCTGCGATAGGTGGCGGTTGGACTCCGATAACGGCATTCGGGGGTCGGGAGCTTAGGAAGGTGGTAAGGGTCTCCCGATGGATGTCGTTAATAGTCTGTCTGTATACTGTCTGATCCTGGAGTGGTCTCTCTGTTTTGTCCAGGATCTCGTCCACGTAGTTGAGGAAGTGTCTCCTGATGTGCTTGGGAGGTGGCTCAGGCTCGAGCAGGTGTCTGCATGGGTGAGGCCTGCGGTGACACCCTAGCAGAAACTGCTTGCCGAGCATTTTGTTGTGCTCCTTAACCGGGAGCATGTTAGCCTCATCGTGTAGGTGTTGAATTGAGGACATCAGGAGACATCCTGTCGCACTTATTGTCAGAGGCAAGTTTCTAGATACTCTGATGGAACTGATGCAGGGTTATCTGAATCTAGTTATAAATTGGACCGCTAATTGCGGCCTATCGATTAATTCTCGGAGCTCGTCTTATTTACGAGGAAATACAAAGTACCAAGAGTGCTTCTCCCCTCAATATCGGGCGCTCCGTTGGTGCTCTCTGACAAGGTGAAGTACCTGGGACTCATCCTTGACAGAGGTCTTACATGGAAGCCAAACATTGAGGAGAGAATCAGAAAGACAACAGTCGCCTTGTATGGTTGCAGGGGCGCTATCGGCAAAAGATGGGGCCTCTCGCCTAAAGTCACTTTTTGGCTTTATAACACGATTATAAAACCAATCTTGCTATACGGAGTCCTTGTCTGGTGGAACTCGCTAGAAAGGATAGTATCAGTTAAGAAGCTGGAGAAGGTACAAAGGTCTGCCCTCATTGGAATCAGTGGGGCTCTCCGTACCACTCCTACTCTAGCACTTAACGCTATGCTGAATGTGGCGCCCGTGGACATTGTAGGAAAAACTACCGCTGCACGCGCCGCAATCAGGTTAAGGTGTTCGGGCCATAGGCTAGACTTAAGTTACGGACACTCTAGCATTCTTAAAAACTTTGAGTTCATCCCTATGGTGCTGGACCACTGTACACCCATGCTAGGTCCGAGCGGACCTTTTTCTACCCACATTCCCTCAAGGGATGAGTGGGCGGGGTGCAACATTCGGCGGCAAGGCATGGCAAACATGTTCACGGATGGCTCGAAGTTGGACGGAAGGGTTGGTGGGGGAGTATTCTGTAAGGAGCCTCCCATCAAACTTAAATTTAGGCTCCCGGACCACTGTAGTGTTTTCCAAGCGGAGGTATCCGCAATTAAGGAAGCGGTGGACTGGTTGCTCAATTCGGTAATTACCGTTAAGGAAGTAAATATCTACTCCGATAGCCAATCGGCAATTAGGGCCTTGGGCTAGCTGTTTGTGCGCTCGAGATTGGTCGGAGAATGTCTGGCTTCTCTCTCGATTGCATCCGAATACTTCATCATCAGGCTCATTTGGGTTCCCGGGCACAGCGGCATAGAGGGAAACTGCTGGGCTGATGAGCTGGCTAGACAGGGAACTTTGGAGACGGTTTCGTCGCGAAATGAGAGAATTGGGGTTCCCCTGAGAAGCTGTGGTCTGCTCCTGGAAAGATGGGCCTCGAGTCAACTCAGCGAGCGCTGGGCTACTGCGCAAACGTGCAAGGTCGCGAGATCCTTCTGGCCACGGGTAGATCGGGGACGCTCAAGGGAACTCCTAAGGCTAACAAAACCCCAGCTCTCAAATTTGGTGGGCATCCTTACCGGACACTGTCCGTTAGGTGTTCACGCCGTAAGACTTGGGATTGCCTGAAGTCCGTTCTGCAGAAACTGTCTGGAGGACGAGGTGGAACCATCTCAACACCTTCTTCTCAGCTGCCCTGCTCTCGTCTGGCAAAGACTTAGATATCTGGGCTCTTACTTTTTCGCTACGCCTGCGGATATAGCCGGTGTAGATATCATAAAGTTAGTGAAGTTCATTAGTAGCTTGTTACGGCTAACTACGAACGCAAATCAGCCCCCGTCGGCGCCGTCGTAAAATGTATGGTCATCATCGTATCCAATCCCAAGGCTCCTTCTTCCTTCCCATCTCCTTCCCCTTCTCCCATGTATGGCACCACAACGGACGAATTTACTAACATTCGTCCAAGTGAGCTCTTAAGCTAGGGCAGCCATTTAACCTAACCTAACCTGTACAGAATCCATTTTTCATCACCCGTGCCGATGCGATGAAGAAAACCCTTCCTCTTTTGCCGCTGGAGCAGACATTTTCACAAAACCAAAAGTATATGATACCAAAACAAAATCACTAATGTGTCGAAGCAGTTTGTTTACCATATGTCTAAGCTTGGTTTATGACGTTTGGGTTATATTAGAATCGACTAGCACACACTGGTGGCGGCATCTATTGACAAACAGCGGGAACTTAGTTGTGCACCTAATATATCTGGGCGGCCGCCGGAGCGGAAGAGTTGGTGGGTGACTACTGTTTGACTACTACATAGGCTCGAATCTACGTGCATGAAACAGTAAAATGTAAAAAGTTTCGGCTTAAAACTGTGGGTCCCTCAATTTATGGAATAATATCAATACACACGCCACAAATAGGAGGAGGAGCTCGGTCAACAACCCAACAGAAGTGCCCGCGCCAATTATTTAATTACTTGCTTTATATATTTTTGACTCTCACAGAATTTCTTATATTCATATATTTAGATCATCTTAAATCATTGAATTTAGTTAAACGTGATATAAACTAAGAAACTTTACAAACTACGTATGTAAACGACGCAAATTGACTGGAACAATTAACAACCACAATGCAGTTATAATCCGCTTCAGTTTCATCTTGTCTAAAAGAAGCGTGACCGACAAATTTAGAAACTATTTGACCAATTCGATTCTAACAAACTGCATTGTATTGGCTTATAACATATTCAATGAAATGCATGTCTCCACCATTAGCTATAATGGCTTCACATCTTCGTGTCATAATTTGTGTTAATTTCTGCGCAAGTTGTGAACGTAATCGACGGAACCAAATTAACCGAATTTGCCTTGCCAACTGTTTGCCCGTCCATATTTCATTTCCCTTAAGTTTTGGTTAACTATTGCAACCCTAAGTTTCAATAAGGTTTGGGGAAAGTAAAGGTCAATCCAACATTTCAATCGCATTTTGGCGTTTCCACTCTACACACCTTAACCTATGATACTTGGAATGGTTGTCCTCTAGCAAAATCAGAGGCAGGCTAGTTCTTCCAAATATCCTTGCAACTGATGGCAATGATCTTTTTGGGTTAAGCTGCATTCAAATTGACGATAAACACAAATTAACGGCAAAATCCTTTTTCGGAGAAGCAGAACCAAACTTAAACATTAACTGGTTGCTTAACATTTCGTTAAAGTTGTCGATTATCAGCATTATTCGCTTAAAAGAAAGATTCATCCGTGCATATTATATTTTCCCTTTTCCGTTCTGAATTTGCCATAGCCAGTGCAAGCTTCTTTCAATGTGTGTCTTTGGGTGCTTTGACCCCACATTTCCTTAAACTTGCTTAACCTTCACGCAGCGATAAGTTCGGGTTTGTCACGAACAAATCAATACTTTTCTGATCTAGCTTTGGAGAAATATTTTTTGTGGACCTCGTCCGAGGAAGCCGTCATTGTTTTTAACTTCGGCCTATCGTTGCACCAATTTATTTATGAATATATTCGACTTCTTCAAAGATATTGCTGTAGATGCACCTGACATTTTTGGGCTTTAAAGTGTCTACATAGGAACACTGCTTCAAATAGTTTTTCAACCGCAGAACTAGGTTTTTTAAATTTCTCATAAAACTAACAAATTTCACAACGAATATTTTGAAAAGGATACGTCTATTTAGAAGAATTTAAATTTTTTTTTACAATATGAGGGAACTCTCAGTTTCTATTAGACAGACTGTACTTCAGCCGCAGACTTGTTCAGCGTACCAATTTTTCGAAACCCTATTCTGCCTTGTCGTGAATTTTGATGTGAGCAAGTATTTCCATAAATTGAAATACTCCACCATAATATATTACATTTTCACTTTATTTACTTATTTACACATACACATAGCCCATAAAGTCTGTCACCTATACAAATATTTTTTTAATTAATAAAAACATAATTCAAATTTATAGTTGAAAACATATTTAATTTTTTTATTCTTTCATTGCATTCTTAAGTTTCAAAACCTAAGGAAATAACAAGACTCCTCACTTCATTCTTCTTTGGCTCGTTACCTTGTTGGAACCCAAAGGTTCTTGATAAGCCACGATTTTTAGCACTCTGTTTCAAAATCATTTTTAAAATGTTCAAATACCATAATTTATCCATTGTCAAAAAATTCTAACTAACCCACACCTCTTGCCGCCATGCATCCCCGTCGTGTTTGACTGTACCAACAAAATTATGTTTCTCACAAGCTGTGCCTGATTTGCGTCAAACAATTTGACGATCTCTTATCCCAGAAATAAAAAAATTACTTTCGTTTGAAAAAATTACTTCAAAAGTTCAAGAGGCTCATTTATATAATTATTAACAAACTCAATGCGCTTTCTGCTGTTGGCAAGTGAAATAAATGGTTTTCTTCCAACGACTCTACCATTATATCTAATAGCGGCCGCCCCTCGGTAGGCAATGGCAAACCTCCGAGTGTATTTCTGTCATGAAAAAGCTCCTCATAAAAATATCTGCCATTCGGAGTCGGCTTGAAACTGTAGGTCCCTCTATTTGTGGAACAACATCAAGACGCCCGTCAGAAATAGGAGGAGGAGCTCGGCCAAACACCCAAAAAGGTTTATATATATATATTCATCTTTCCACAACTTTATAATTATTTTTCTTTCTGATGCCCTAGTTTCTTTTCCTTTGGTTTCCATGTTTTCATATTATTACCACTTTTAAATAAAATGTGCAACTGAGTTCACAAAAGAAACAAACTGTACTTAGACTTTTTGGTTGCCATATTTAAATGCGCTGTAATTATTTACTGTTATGTAAACAATGAAATGAGGAATTTTGCTATTTGAATTTGTAACTTATAAATATAGTAAAAGATTAAATAAATAAAATATTATAAATTGAATTACACATTTATATTTTGTTTTTAACCAATATAAAAATATTTGTTAGGTGCACTTAGACTTTATGGGATATGTGTCAAATCGGAAAATAAAACAAGTATATTGTATTGTTACGAATTTTCTTCACGTTACAATCCAAATAAATCTTTTATAGTAACTCCTCTGAGTTCGATCACTAGACCATCAAATAAATTAACAAATTAGTACCAACACACTTTCTTTACTTTATTTCGAACACTTTACTTGAAATATACACGTTCACGTTTAGACGGAATCACTCCATTACTTTTCGTTTATTCGCGTACATGTTCAGTTTCCATCTGAATACCCTATATGCATGCTTTTCTGATTATATACATGTACTTAATAACTTTCGTAATTTCTAGATCTGGCAGCTCGTATCTTCTGGCGGCTTGTATCTTTTGGCGTGTTCTGTGCGATACATTCACTTGTCGTCTTCGTCTATCTCATCTAGCGGGAGACCTGGAAAGAGTGCTGTTTCTCGTTATCTGCTGTCGACATCAAGACTAAATCATGTTTTGGCATCTCGTTTGCTATTGTTGCCAGTCAGTTCGCGAAACTTCGTCATTGCAAAAGTATTTATTATTATAAAATGGCTTTTTGTGCACTGCGGAGGATGGTTCTATATGTAGAGCTCCACGCAAGTGGGGAAAGTTACTAATCACCATTCACTTGGGAGTGGCCGGGACGACTCTTTTGCAGATGGTTCAAGCAGCTCACAACTCCTGAGATTAGCCCAATTATTCTCTGGGTAGCATCCGAGCACCCGTTCGGGAGTGAGCTAACGTGAGAAGGCGAAGCACTCCAGGACAACCAGGTGTGCGCTGGGTTTGGGACCCCCCATGAAAACATGAGGGGGAAGGTGCCTCTGATGCTGGTGCTGGCTGATGTCCTCGTGAGAGAAAAGGCTGACATCACTGCGATTCAAGATGGACGGGGCAAGACAAGAAAAACATAGGACCTTGCGACGTCTACTACAGCTGCCATGTAAAGGAGCGCAAATTCGGTGTCGGATTTGTTGTGGGAGAGAGACTTCGTCGCCAACTACTGTCGTTCACTCCAGTGGACGAGCGTCTCGCAATAATCTGCATTAAAGCGCTCTTTTTTAAAATCTCCCTAACTTGCGGGCCCTCGCCCCGACGGAAGAAAAGGACGTTGCGACCAAAGATTCCTTCTATGAGCGCTTGGAACTCTCCTATGAGCGCTGCCCCCGCCACGACATAAAAATCGTGCTTGGCGACTTCAACGCCAGGGTGGGCAAGGAGGGAATTTTTGGTCCCACAGTCGGAAAATTCAGCCTGCACAACGAAACATCCGGTAACGGACAGATGCTGATCGACTTCGCCGGGGCCCGAAACATGGTAGTCTGCAGCACCAGATTCCAGCATAAGAAGATCCACTAAGCTACCTGGCTGTCCCCTGATTGAAAAACGCGAAACAAAATTGATCATGTTGTGATAGACGGAAGACACGCTTCTAGTCTATTAGATGTACGTACGATCCGAGGACCCATCATCGACTCGGATCATTACCTTATTGCAGCCAAACTACGCACACGCCTCTGTGCAGCAAAAAACGTACATCTACCTACACAAGGAATGTTCGACATCGAATAGCTGCAATCACAACAGACAGCCAGAAGAGTCGCCACTCGACTCTCATTCCTGCTCTAAGAGAGCACTGCCCAACAAACCGGCATGCCCGAGCAATGGAGCAACATTTCTCGTTCCCTACGTACCGCCGCCGAAGAAGAAATCGGATTCCGGCGAGCCCGAAAAAACCGTTGGTACGACGAGGAATGGCATGCTGCCGCAAAAAGAAAGGATGCCGCCTATAGAGCCACGCTGCGATAGGGCGCAACGCGAGCCATGTGGGATCGCTACAAAGAGCTGAAAAAGGAAGAGAGACGTATTATCCGAAAGAAGAAACGAAAGACCGAAATACGTGAGTGTGAGGAGCTTGGGATGCTGGCCAGCAGGAACAACGCGCGAAAATTCTACCAGGAAGTTCGGTGGCTTACAGAAGGTTTCAAGACCGGGGCGTTTTCCAGTAAAACGGCGATCTGGTTACTGACATCCAGAACTTACTAAATTATAGAGGGAACACTTCTCGAACCTGTTAAATAGTGATAGCTGCGCATGTCAGAGAGAAAGTGATGATCCCGATACCCCGACCATGACGAGGTGAGAATAGCGATAACGTGGATAAAGAAGAACAAAGCCACAGGCGCCGACGGACTGCAGGCTGAACTATTCAAACATGGTGGCGATCAGCTGGTAAGGTGCATGCCTCAACTTCTATGCAAAATATGGTCGGATGAAAGCATGCCTGCCGTTTGGAATTTAAGTGTGCTCTGCCCAATCCATAAGAAGAGCGATCCTGCAATCCGTGCCAATTATCGCAGGATTAGTCTTTTAAATATCGTCTTTAAGGTTCTAGCGAGCGTATTGTGTGAAAGGCTGAAGTCCACTGTCAACCAACTGATTGGGCCTTATCAGTGTGGCTTTAGACTTGTAAAGTCTACCACCCACCAAATATTCACAATACGCCAAATCTTGGAAAAGACCCATGAAAGGAGAATCAACACACACCATTACGGAAAGGAGTTACTTGTATGCCGCGATGTCTGAATTTGGTATCCCCGCAAAACTAATACGGCTTTGCAATTGAGAAGCACCTCTCCGAGCCGTTTAATACCAAACACGGTTTGAGACAGGGTGACTCGCTGTCGTGTGACTTCTTTAACCTGATGTTGGAGAGGATCGTACGTGTCTTAGAACTCAATCGCTCAAGGACAATTTTTTATAAGAGCGTACGATTGTTGGCATATGCCGATGATATCGACATCATCGGCCTTAACAACCGCGCTGTTAGTTCTACCTTTTCCTAACCGGATAAAGGAGCAAAACGAATGGATCTGGTGGTGAACCAGAACAAAAGGAAGTATCTCCTGTCTTCAAACAAACAGTCGGTGCACTCGCGTATTGGCACCCACGTCACTCCTGGCAGGTATAATTTCGAGGTTGTAAAAGACTTCGTATATTTAGGAACCAGTATTAACACCGATAACAATGTCGTCCTTGAAATCAAACGTAGAAACTCTCTTGCCAACAAGTGCTACTTTGGACTAAGTAAACAACTGAGTAGTAAAGTCCTCTCTCGACGAACAAAACTACAGGGCTCTCATCATGCCCGTCCTAACGTATGGTGCAGAAGCGTGGACGATGACAACATCCGATGAGACGACACTTGGAGTGTTTGAGGGAAAGATTCTACGTAAGATTTTTGGACCTTTGCATGTTGGCAACGGCGAATATCGCAGGTGATGGAACGATGAGCCGTATGAGCTTTACGACGACATGGATATAGCGCAGCGAACAAAGATATTTCAAATCCCCGGATAGAGTTAAGTTTAAGTCCCTAAACCAAGCTTCCTTCCGAGTGAAGGGTATCGCATATGTTTTGTTCGGATTTATCGAGATCCCTCTCTCTTGACACCAATCTTGCGCAGTGTGGAGAGTTAGTTGTATGCGATCGGCTATAGTAGTAGTAAGAAGTTAAGCTTACAAGTCGAAAGAGTTTTGCGGTATGGCTACGTTTTTGCCAGCTTTCGGGAAGGAAAGATTCTCTATTCTTAGTCGTTGTTCGTAACTGCTTATCCTGAAAATATATGCTATCATGAAAAGATATGTTATCCTAAAAATATATGTGTTAGCACCTATACATTCACGCCGTGCCAGTTGTATTGTATGTTCAACACATGGCTATTTCGACTCGGGGTGTATTGTGTTTATGTTAGAAGTATAAAATCAAAGAAAGTTCCTTAAAAATGGTTTAGCAGTTTCGGAGACTATCCGAGAAAAAATTATAAACGCCTGTTTAGGTAGTTTTACGTTCAGATAAGCCATGGACTAAAAAAATCTTTTTATATTATATAAGCTGACACTTCAATTTTATTCATACTTATTTATAGATGCAAAGTTTGCAATTAAAACCGTAAGCGTTCCCATCGCACTTGTCTCTACGTCGCAGGACCGATGGTGGGGAAGATTTTGAGATTGCACGTTTTTTGTGGTTTAAGTATCAAAATATCAAAAGCAACATCAAGAAATAAAAAAAGAGGACACTTTGATTTTGAAATCACTTAATCACCCAAAAACCAAATTAGATATACTATAGTCCGTAAGCCAGCCACAGATTTTCTCGACGAAGTTCCTCTCAGCCGATAACTCGTTAAATGCCTCAGAGAGTCGCATGTAAGCGTCAGCTGCGGCTGATTTTTTTATTACTTACAGGATCATGTCAACAATCCGCACAAAAAGTTTATTAAGCTGCGTTTAGAGGTGTATATTGTATTATATATGACATTGTTTTTATTTTCTCTCTCACGTAAGTAAGTGATACTAATCTTAGTCTTACTCATGGCGTAAACGGAAACTTTAAGTAAATAACACAACCAAACGAATAAGCATTAACAAAAAAATATTCTAGGAACGTCAGATCATAAAATAATACGGCCACTCGCGAGGGCTTTTTTAAAAAAATGTTATGTGTTGTACTGTATTTTATATGTGATGTTATGGATAAAACCTCAAATTTTATTTCGTTAATTCATATTTTTCGTTCTCGCTTTGGCTCATGTTACTTTCATGCAGTGTGGCCAGATCGTGGGATATTTTTCCCTCCACTTAGTGCCGTTTTAGTCTACTTAGATGAGAGTGGATCAAAAAGTGGGTATACAAATATCCCACGATCTGGGCACACTTCTCTCATGTCTTTTAGATTCATTGTTTCTCCCCAAATATTCCTCCATCGCTCCTTACGGTTGTAACTCGTATTATATTAGTTGTACCGGTTTGGGCATGTCTACCCTCACCCAAGGCTAGGTATAGTTCTGGGTTTTGAAGTATTATACGTGCTAGTGAATAGAAGCATTAGTACAGTGACGGTCGAACAAAAAATAAAAATATCGAACATAACGCCTTATTTCGCATTTTGTAAAAAAACAACTTCTCCGTTAAAATTATTTAGTGAAGACAATTTGTGCAAGAGGAGTGAAATATCAACTATCCGGAAAAATAATAATTTATGTGGATTCGAAATCATCATCTCCTTTATCATTACGGATGTATCTTGATTTGTTCTTATTAAGCTTAATTTTTTACTGCAATTTTTATTATTCGGCGGCCGCTGTAGCCGAATGGGTCGGTGCGCGACTACCATTCGGAATTCACAGAGAGAACGTCGGTTCGAATCTCGGTGAAACACCAAAATGAAGAAAAACATTTTTCTAATAGCGGTCGCCCCTCGGCAGGCAATGGCAAACCTCCGAGTGTATTTCTGCCATGAAAAAGCTCCTCATCAAAATATCTGCCGTTCGGAGTCGGCTTAAAACTGTAGGTCTCTCCATTTGTGGAACAACATCTAGCTCGGCCAAACACCCAAAAAGGGTGTACGCGCCAATTTATATATATATATAACGTAATATTATGGGAATCTTAATAATATAATATTTGCATCGTGCACTACATTACATATACTATTATATTGCCTTTGATAGTACATTTTCCCATTGATTAAAGACACTGAGCATCAACTCCGAGGTATGGAACAAGTAAACTTCCGTATCGATGGTCCAGATCAAGTGCGAAAAAAAGATTTTTCAATTGAGTTAAAAAATACCAACTTTAAAGAAGCACTTGTACAGTTTTTTATTGAAAATTGGGAAGAAAATTATATGGCACCATATATTATTAATAAAATAATTTATGTCAATGCTGACGATTGTTTCAAGCACGTAGTTACAGATTCTAAAATGGTAAAAACGGTAGAAAAAAACACTTTCGTGTCCAACTCACGAAGAAGCCGACACAAAAATAATTTCTACATTTGCCAGTTTGATTTTAATGCAAATGTAACGATTCGTTGTTCTGATACCGATGTATCAATAATTATGTTAGCCAATATGAGTAATATTGCAGAAGATATCCAAATTTGTATGGAAGTCGGTGTCGGAAAAAATCAAAGATTTATCAACGTAACACAATTACGTAAAGCATTAGGAATAAATTTAAGTGAAGGCCTTCCTGCATTTCACGCATTTACAGGGCGCGATTACAACCCGTCCTTTTTTAAGAAGAACAAAAAACGCCCATTTTCAATTATGTCAAATCTGAATACTTCACTGAATGTTTCATCCAATTGTCACAACCATCTGAGAAGAAACTTGTAATGTATATGGTTTGAAAAGATTAAAATTTATAAATGTGGCATTGTTTCAAAAAACATACAAATTTCTTCATAATGACAATTCGTTTCGATTACCTAAGAAAGGTATTGATCGCTCATCTCTTCCACCGTGCAAAACGGAATTATATAATCATTTTCTAAGGACATGTTATATTTCGGAAATTTGGTTTCACGCACACCTGAAAGTACCAACTGTCAATGAGCCTTCTGGCTATGGCTGGGTAGAAATAAATAACATATATGAATTCATGCGGTTTTCTGGCACTAAGTTACCAACATTCAGTGATCAAATAACTCAATCAGAAGAAGGAAAGAATTTTTTTCTAATTTTATTCGTGTAACTTTAAACATGTATACTAAATTATTTTTTGTATTTTTAAACAGGTGACGATAATGAAGACATGGTGGAAAACAGCTTTGACAGCGACTCTGACAGTGAGTCAGAAAAAGAAGAAATTAAGATGAGCAAAAGCGAAAATGAAAATGATTGAATTACCAAACACAATTTAATAACTTTTTGAATTAAATCTTAAACATTAGGTATTAATTTAAATACTGAAAAATTATAAATTAATTGATTTGCTTAGCAAAGTATTTATTTATTTCTATTCTTGAAAATCGTAAAGTTCCCATACAAAATTTGATTTAATCGAAACATTGCCATAAAATTATACATTTCAGTTTGCACATTAAATGTAATGTTGAATAACTTTAAGTACGTCATTTCCTCCCGAAAAAAACTTTTTGTGCGGATTGTTGACATGATCCTGTAAGTAATAAAACAAATCAGCTGGCAGTATGTTGGGGGAAAGCTCGTCAGCTGATGCATTTACTTAGGCTATAAATGTTTCCGACTAGCTCCTACGTTACACCTTCAGGGCATCAGCTGACACACATTCCACCTACATATAGCCAGCTGACTTATTTATTTATTAAAAACCATACATAAACTATCATCTGATAATTTTTCTTTTGGGAGGAAATCACTGAACACATATATATTTTTTTCATATTTGTGTGACCAGCTGACGTATAATCCCCACTTTATAATTAGCTGACAATTTTATTTCTTCAAAATATTTGTCTAAATTTAATTTAATAAAATTTTTAATCGGGAATAAATGATTTTTTTTTATTACGTGCGTGGGCGGCAACCACTGCTCAACCCACCCTCGGAGCCGCAGCTGACGTTTACAACACTTCATAATGCGACTCTCTGAGGCATTTTACGAATTATCGACTAAGAATAAATAGTTGACAAAAATTAACGCCTGGCTTACGGACTACTACTGCTATCACCTAGTGTAGATGCGCCTCGGTTTATGTGTGTATTTAACAGTTTGAAGTTCAGCTTAAATTTCCCAAGCATGTACTTTGCAGAGGTTTATTCGCAATAGTATATTTTTTTTTGACTTTATAACACTTCCAATCTGGTCTCATATAGTTATGCGCTTTCAAATCAAACCGGTTATATGATGAACTCAAATAGGATATTTTGTGTTGTTGCTTTGCATGTATCTAATTCGCAAAATTTCCTAATGTTCTTTTACAGGCCAGATATAAAAAGAATATAGCTGATATTTCAACGAGAGTAACAACGTATCACAGTTCTTAAAATAATGCTTACTTACTTGTGAAAGTCGGAAATACAATAATTTTGGTTCGTAGCATCCACAGTGAATGGTATGCCATCAAGACTGTGTCCACAAATAATACAGGTAAAACATTGCGGGTGATATGGCTTGCCAGTGGCCCGGAGGATACGTTCCAAAATAGGCTTCAAGCATACAGAACATTTTTCCAAAGTTTGCAGGTAATCGTATTCACATAACGGCTTTCCATCTAATGCGTAAAATGGTTTACCCTGTAAATTTATTTTACATTGCGTACACGTAAAGCATGCGATGTGATAAATTTGTTCCATAGCAGTACAACCAGAGTTTTCCCCCACAACGCGTTCATTGCATTTAAAACATGTGCCTGTAATTAAATATAAAAAACACGTAACACAAAACACATAAAAAACTTCTTAGATAGCATTGCAAAGTTTTGAAGCATGAGCTTAAATTTACCGTCCACCTCATCAGAAAATACAATTTTAAAGAAATTTAAAGTTCAGTTTAAAATAAGTATCTGTTCCTTACAAAAAAATTCTCAAAACACTTCCTTGCTACAAAGATTGAAATACAAATTAATAATTAATAATATTGTATTTTATTTTTTATGTTATTTTTATCTCCATTTCTATGCAAGAGCAGCCTTAACGGTGACCGAGTTAACACAAACTGATTATTGCGGTGACTACACCTGAAAGGTATTCCCTAGCCTTGAAACCTACAATTATTTCATGTAGACAAACGCGTGACTTTTAGTTGCTGACATATGTTGGTGATATCGGCTTACACTGGCTGCTTGAACGTAGGAACCGATGAAGGCGCGAACGGGCTATTTTATTCCAATTGGTGTAAGTGGTGATGTTAAAAGTTATCTCTTCTTCAAAAGTAATTAAGAAGCTTGAGTCGATTCTGTAAAGTTTCTGTCAAATATCAATGCGGGTTGGTTATTTATTAACACAATCCCATTATCGATTTCTTTAGCAATGGCAATCTGGTCGGCTGATTTCGATTTGCAGCTTGCAGAGCGTTTATTTGCTCTTGCATGCAAAGGCTGGCAAAAACTCGCTATCATGGTTTCTCTGCAATTATGAGCGGAAACATATCTTCCGGAGTGTTACAACATCGGTTTCTAAAGAAAGAATCTCCTTGCTATGTACCACAGGCAACAACTTTTCATACACTAGCTATTTTCGGAAAATTAATAATAAAATAAATACATTGCATATTTTGGAATATTTTGATTTTAGAAACTTGTAATATGTCTCTTATGCTAACATTGAGAGAGCGCTCAGCAGCTAAAATATCGTTAATTTTTAAGCAATTCAACAAAATCGGATTAATAAAATTTATTTTTCCTAAGGCAACAGATGTTATAATGGTTTCTAATTTCATTATTACTGCCCTATTTCTAGCAGATGCTAAAGAAAATAGATTTATTTTCTTAGAAGTTTTCAATAATTCGTTAGTAGATTTGGTCAGCTCATTAATTATTTTCAGTGTTTTAGAATTTATTGATATTTGTTGTTCGTTAGATTATGTTATGGCCTAAGCCTGGCTGGCGAATCTATGCTGAAATCACTGAAAGCAAACAAGCCAAAAACGAGCCGACTGATTCTTTTGTTCGAAGAAAACGTGCTCTCTTTTCCCAACTCACTAATGCTCCTAGTGAGATCGGCCAAATCGATCTTTTGTTTGGTATGATCCATTTACAAATTAGGGATAGGGTTAGTCGTAAACGCATTACTACGTTCGATGATCTATTGAATGAAGCTAGAGAAGCAGAGATGACCTTGCGCGAACACAAAATTACTACCGCGAACGCCGATAAAGCCGTCGATAGTACAAGTGGTCTGGTACGTTGTGGTTTTTGCCGCAAAAAGGGGCATTACACAGAAATGTGCTTCAAAAAGAAAAACGAAGAGACCAAAACAGCGCAAACACAAGTGACTGCAAATGCTTTAGTGACAAAGCAATTAGACAATTTTTAATTATTAGTTAAAGATTATAAACAATTGTTGCCTAAAATTATATAAACTTAGTCTAAAGTCGAGGCTAGGATAATTGTTGCAGAATCGAATGCATCTCACCATTGGTTCATTGAGAGCATAGTTAGTTTTATACCGTTGATCTACAAATAAACGAACCTGCCTTAAATCATGGTGCTTTGTTTGATATGTAATTAGACTCTGTAACTCACAACAATTTATGTTGAAATTTAAAAGATTATTCACGAAGAGAATCGAAAAGTAGATTCGTCTGTCCTCAAGGCTTTGCAGTCCAATCAATTTGCGTCTGCCTATATAACTAGGGAGCCCTTTAGGCCAGCGCAGCTTACACAACGCATATTTGGTAAAGACTTTTTGGACTCTTTCAATCTTATTTATATGACATTGGTAGAATGGGTTCCTTATTAGAGAACAATAATCAAGTCGGCTTCGAATTAAGGAGACGTAGAGTGCTTTCAATTTCAAGGGATCTGAAAAGTCTTCCGTATTACGACGTAAAAATCCAATCATAGAAAAAGCTTTAGAGATAATGTAATCAATGTGTTTCGAGAACGTAAGTCCTGAATCGAAGATTATGCCCAAGTCTTTGGTTTCCTCTTTCCTACTAAGTATAATATTGTTCAAAAAGTAATTATAGATGAATGGATTAGGTTTCTTCCTGTATGAAACCACGCAGCATTTGTCGGTATTCAAGTGTAGGTGGTTCATGGTACACCAATCTTGAAGATGTTTGAGATCCTTTTGAAGATTGGAACAATCTTCAATACAGCTGATTTGTAAACATAACTTTACATCATCTGCAAACATTAAGCATTTTACATATTGAAATATTTTAGGTAAGTCGTTTATGAATATTAAGAAAAGAATTGGCCCACAGTGAGTCCCTTGGGGTATTCCAGACCAAGCATTAATTAATAATGTAGATTTAGACGATGCTATTTTAACGAATAATTTCCTTCCCGTAAGGTAGCTTAAAAAGAATTTTAAAAGTGTTCCCTTAATACCGCATGCACTCAGCTTTTTAATGAGGATAGAATGGTCGACTTTATCGAATGACTTTGAGAAATCCGTGTAAACTACATTTAGTTGTGCGCGATTTACAAAAGCGTTAATAATATTGTTTGTGACTAGTGCCAAATTAGTACAAGTGGATTTTAAGGGGACAAAGATCACTAATACGACTTAACATTTTAACTTTGAGAATATAATCAAATAATTTCGAAATGGTGCTTTGTTTAATTATTGGGCGATAGTTGCATACGTCATTTCGGCTTTCTGACTTATAAATTGGCGTGATTGAGCATATTTCCCAATCCTCTAAGAAAATCGATTTGTTTAGACATTTATTGAAGAGAATTGAGATCGGTTTCGCTATTGAGGTGGAGACGAGTTTAAAAAATACGGGGCAGAAACCTTCATGATCGGTAGATGAGCTATTATTCAGTTTTGAAGCTGCTTGTACAACATCACTGGTTGAAACAGTAAAGTCATCATAGGATTTAGAAGAGGATACATTAAGGTTAAAAGTGTCTAATTTGTCAAATTTTTCATAAACTTTTTGGAAAAAATTTTGCAAAGAGGTCACACGAGTCTTGTTCATTATCCGAAACAATGCCATCGTAAATTAAACAAGTGGGGAAGCCATTGGTCTTCCGTTTATTGTTGATATAACGCCAAAAGCTAGAGGGATTTGATTTTAAATTTGATTCAATTCTAAATATTGTATATAATGTTTAAACAAGTAGTTATGAAGACAATTGAATTCCCTTTTCAATCGGAGTAAGTTGTCTCGATCGATTATGCTATTGGTTCTTTTTAATTTCTTGTATGCTTTATTTTTTAAATTTTTCAGATGACAAAGATGGTTTAACTCGAGACCAAGGGGGTTTCTTATGAGATTTCCAATTTCGTAGAGGAACAAAGCGGGAAATTGTTGATTGTAACTTGTCACATAAAATACTATAAGATGTTTTAGGATCATCGAAAGTGTCCAAAAATGACCAATCTGTGTTATCAATGTATTCGCTCATCTTTGTAACATCAGCTTTAGAGTAATTGCGTCCAAGTGTAGTGATCGACGATAGTTTATCGAAATTATAAAATTCAAAATTTATTAAGAGCGCTTTATGATGTTGACTATTATTTAAAATAGGTAAATAGCATTGTTGGCAAGATGAATTCAAGTCTGCAGAAATAAAAGCTAAATCCAATATTCGATTGTTATCGTTTAGAACTGAATTGATCTGTTTAAGGCCAAACGATAATAAAGTGCTTACAAACAGTAACTCAATTTCAGATTTAACGTTAGAAGGTATTAGATTATTATTATATGACAACCATGAAATATTTATTTAGAGTCGAATGCAATTTTGCTTTCGATTGTGTAGCGTATTGTGGGAAAACTTGTTAAAATGTAAGTCGTTTGCAATTATTTATTGTTTTATAGTAACCAAATAATAAATATATACTAATTTTGTTAATATTATGCAGGATGCAATGCACCAGGTGTTACACGCGCAAATTGTCCAAAATGTTTGAATAAACCGTCCACTAGCCATGGTTCGGTAAGTTTTAATTCGTTCACCATTCCAATTGGAAAAACGATTACAATTGCTAATGTTCAATTGTTCGGTATGCCTGGACAGATTTATTTCGATAGTGGCGGTGTACTAGTATAGCTAGCGCAAACTTGAAACGCATAATGGATTTTCAGGGGTGCACTTACCGCAAAGTTGAATTCGAAATCACACTTGCCGATGGAAGTACGAAACTCCAACGATGCCTTACAACTAAGTGCGATATAGTAATTGGTGGACGTAGCTTTAATATGCAGTTCATGGTATTGCCTGATGCAATTGGAAACAAAACATTACTTGGAACAGATTTCTTAGAACAAGCGGAAATCGTATTAAATATGGGTCAAAGATATTGGTACTTTGAAAATAACCCAACGCAACATTTTTATTTCGTTGATCCACTGCCACTCGAATTAAATGTTATAAAACGTATAAAAGTATGTACACTTGTGACAAAACGTAAACCGGAGGAGGCAGCAGTCAAAGAGATTGACGAGCCAAAAGTAATATATATATGTGTGAGGTTGAGTACTATGGTCCTGATTTGCCAAACGATTATTCACCGCATACTATACGAAGTATCTTTCGAGATGCACTTCCGCCTAACCTGATTACACCGAAAAGACCTAAAGGACCGCAGTTATTTACTGTTGTTGTTTACAATCAAAGCACTATTGATAATGTCGTTTT
Source organism: Anastrepha obliqua (assembly GCF_027943255.1). Taxonomy (NCBI): domain Eukaryota; kingdom Metazoa; phylum Arthropoda; class Insecta; order Diptera; family Tephritidae; genus Anastrepha; species Anastrepha obliqua. The sequence continues at coordinate 2,584,771 of NW_026562178.1, read as the reverse complement.
GTTTTCGATTGATTTTCAAATTTTGAAAGAAAATGATGGTTTAGGACTAGAAGTGTCGGAGAAGATTGAGCTCGACAAAGTGTTCCAATCACATGTACACGTTTTTAGTACATCCTGCGAACCGACGCCATATGCACAGCATTTTATAGATACTGGCGAACACGAGCCGATTGCATTACTGGCGTATAGATTATCATTTTCTAAGTTAAAGGAACTTAAAGTCGAAATTCACAAAATGCTTGAAAACGATGTGTTAGAAGAATGTGAGTCAGCGTGGTCATCACCTGTTGTTATGGTGCCTAAGAAAGATGGTGGTACTCGTATGTGTATAGATTATCGTAAACTAAATGCGATAACAAAACCCGACCGATACCAATTGCCTCGAATAGACGACCTTTTACACGCTGCAAAAAGCACAAAATTTATGACCACTTTAGACCTTCAAAGTGGGTACTTTCAAATCGCGGTAGCAGAAAGAGACAGAGATAAGACGTGCCTTATTACGCCTTTTGGTACATTCCGGTTTAAGAGAATGTCATTTGGTCTACGCAACGCACCGTCGGCATTCCAGAGATTGATTGACCGTTTCAAAGCAACGTTACTAAACATATGTACATATTTAACATTTCTTAATTATATTATAATTTAAAAGATGTATTCCTGAAGTTAGAGAAATTCAAGCTGCGCATTAATTCTGCCAAATGTCGTTTTTGTTGTGCCAGTGTTAAATACCTTGGCCATGTGCTAACAACCGAAGGCATACAAGTTGACCCAGGAAAGACTCTAGCGATTACGCATCGGAAAGAGCCAAGACATATCAAAGAATTGATATCGTTTATACAAACTTCCTCTTTGAAATCGACGTTTCATTGACCGTTTTGCTGAAATTGCTAAACCGCTTACGGAGTTAATGAAAAAGAATGCTGTATGGAGATGGGATACTCCGCAAATAGAAGCTTTTAACAAGCTTAAACAAACACTCGTTTGCCCTCCAGTTTTGAAGCAAGCTGAAGATGATGTTCCTTTCAGTGCATATCCATTGGGAGCTGTGCTAATACTGGGGGAGAAAGAATGCGAATACCCTATTGAATACGAATGCCGACTTTTGACAACCGCGAAGCTCTCGCTATTGTATTGGCATGTTCCAAATTCAGAGGCTATATAGAAGGAGCCGAAGTTTTATTGGTGTCTGACAACCAACCGCTGAAATGGTTATTAACCTTGAAGTCACCTACAGGCCGCCTAGCAAGGTGGGTATTGCAAATACAGCAATACAATTTTAAAATTGACTATACGCCATGTAGAACGAATTCTGTTGCAGACATGTTGTCACGGCCTCCTATCGCGCTTTTCAAGTCGATATGCCACATAAAAAAACTATCGAACTGCGCGAAGAGCAATTAAGAGACGACTACTTGAAAAATATAGTTAATGCATTGGAAGAACACAACGAAAATGCCAATTTATGGTACACTCGTGGATATGTTTTAAACAAGGGCGTGTTATACTGTTACGCAAATGAAGATGCTGACGATGCACAGCTCGTCGTACCTGACCACGAGTGCACAAGTATCCTAAAAATGTACCATGATGACAGCACTGCTGGCCATTACGGTGCAGAAAGAACCATAGCGCGTATTTTGAGTCGCTACTTCTGGCCAGGAATGCCAGCCGAAATTACAAAATATGTTAGGAATTGTATTGAATGCCAGCGATACAATGCAAGCAACATGAAGCCGATGGGATTGCTTCAAACAACAAGTAGCAAACCACGTTTCGAAGTTGTTGCTGTAGACCTATTTGGTCCTCTACCAAAAACAGAAGATGGCTACCAGTGGATCCTGATAGTAGAAGATGTTACAAGTAGATGGGTTGAGTTATTTCCTTTAAAAGAGGCAACAGCCGAGAATTGTGCGAAACTATTAGTCGATGAATTTTTTCTAAGATATGGAGTTCCCAGACGTCTGAAATCAGACAATGGAGTCCAATTTGTGTCAGCGGTAATGCAGCAAATAGTTTACTGCATGGGAATTAACTACATTTTTACACCAGTTTATCATCCGGAAAGTAACCCAGTCGAACGAAAAAACAGAGACCATAAGGCTTATCTAGCGATCATCGTTCAAAATCAGCAGAACGTTTGGAATATAGGCTTACCCTCTATACGATTCGCAATGAACTCAGCTAAGAGTCAATCCACTAGCTATACAGCAGCCTATCTCACTTTTGGAAGAGAGTTGCGCACCTTCGTTGACGTAGAACATGATATACGTGCTATAACAGAAAACGAAAATTTCATTCCGTAAATTACACCATACTTGAAGAATATTACAGAAAGTTTTAAAAACGCTCGAGAGGTAGAAAAAAAAGCCCAAGATCGTAATAAAACATATGTCGATAAGCATAGACAACCGCAATCTTAACTCGGTGTGGGAGACGAAGTATTGGTAACAACGCATGTACTAAGTCAAGCAGTGAAAGGTATCACCTCCAAATTTATACCAAAACTCGATGGGCCTTATCTCGTAATACGCAAAATCGGTGCAAGCACATATGAAATCGCATCAAAAACTGATCCAACAGTGCCACTTTTAACATACCACGCATCAGCCCTAACACTGTATAACGGTACAAACGTAAACCAAGATCCAACCCCAGTACAACCTATACGAAAGAGAGGAAGACCGAGAAAGAATATGTAAATGTGTGATGACCGCTGCGGTTCCTTCACGTTCATCAAGGGGGAGACTGTAGCATACGTATAATTTGGCATTAAGTATGTATTACTTTTGTAGCAATGGCAACACTGTAAATAGAGATTAGCATTACATTCTACACCTGTACTATTATATCACATTCTACGCGATGTTATGTAATCCAAAAAAGGTTGAATTCTGTAAACAAACGCTCTATGCCTGAAGGTATAAAACAGCGCTCTCGTGTGATCGTCGTTCACTTTGCGAAATACGTCCACTCGAGAGGTTTCATTTATTGTACTCACCATTTTTTGTACCCACGTACCCCTTATAAGCTGTGTTTAATTACGCCTAGGTATTCTGGTGGGCTAGAGTGAATAACGTCGACGGGTCATTGTCCTGTAACTGAATGGATTGCCCTAATATAATATACAAGGCTTTTGGTATCTTTAAAGAAGTTCATAATACGGATTAATGTCTGTTTTATATCGACTATTGACCTAGAACAAATTGATTGGTCTAAGGCAATTTTTTAAAATTTGTCTATACAAGTTAATATTTACTATCTGTCGAAAAAATGTCTACATGGAGAATTTCGCCAGGAGGCGGTGTGCGTACTATTCCGGGATTTTGGATTGCTTATTTTGCTGCCTGACAAATTTTGCAATTAAGGACTATTTCTTTTAGCATTTTACTCATATTCCGAAAATAGTAGTCTCTTAGAACCTCAACCCTATTTCCTTTAAGGGAGCGATGCGCCTATTGTGCTCCGAGTAAACGATATCCTTTTGATCGTCCTTGTTAAAGATGACTAAGGTCTTTGTTTGCACGAATTTAACGGATGGGAAATCAGTTTTAATTCTGTTTTGGATCTTCCCAAGGACAGGTAATTCGCATAGCAATCCGTTGGTGATATTGGAATTAGTGTAATTCTTTATATGTTCGAAAATAGCGCCAGTCGAAAATAGTGTCCTAAAAAATGATATTGTGTCTGATTCGAGATTGAAACCAAATTGTCTTAGTTTTCGAATTTGTTTCTCCTTTTTCAAGGATTATTTTAGCTTCTAAAAGTATTAATGGGGTTCAGAGCCGTAGGAATAACTTCCGTTGACGATTTCTCACTGTGAAGCGTCTCATCGACCGAATGGGGCGCAGTTTTAAAGTTTAGGGCGTTTATATGTTGCCTTGGCCGTGCGTCTACTTTCCTTGTCTGGCTATTTTGAAATTTGGCTGCAAATTCCTCCACAAAAGCTCTCCACCTCCTTAACTTCGCATTGGGGTTTTTGTCTGATATCGAAAAGATAAGGGGTTGATGATCAATAAAAATGTTGATACTATAATATTTGCACCATACAAATAGTTTCTGAAGGGCCCAGACAATTGCAAGAAGCTCTCGCTAGTTTGTCACGTAGTTTTCCTCTGGTTGGGAAAAGGTTCGTGATATCTTTGTAATGGGCCTTCTGTTGGAGTTATAAAGGGTGGTTTTTTAAAAGCAATAGGGAAGTTTTTCAAAATAGCACACGCAAAATTCAGAAAAATGCATGAACTTTTTATTTAAATCGATAGTACAGTCCATATAATTTAATGTTTGAAGATTATTTCATGCGACTGCGCTTCAAACGGTCCATCCTCCTAGTCCAATTTTGGCATACTCTTTCCAATATTTCGGCCGGTATATCACATATAAATGCTTTAATGTTGTCTTCCAATACGTTAATTGAAGCAGGCTTGTCTGAATAGACATGAGCTTTAACATAGCCCCACACAGCCAGCCAATTGACAGGTCCCGAACGTGAAATAAAATGTTCACCGAACTCGCCTCTCATCAAGTCCATTGGTACGCGTGCTGTGTGGCATGTGGCACCGTCTTGTTGAAACCACATGTCATGCAAGTCAAGCTCTTGCATTTTGGGCAAAAAAAGTTGGATATCATTTCACAGTAGCGCTCACCATTTACAGTAACGTTACGATCCGCAGCATCTTTGAAGAAGTACGGTCCATTGATACCTCCAGCCCATAAACCGCACCAAACTGTGTCCTTTTCTGGATACATTGGCAGCTCTTCCAATTCTTCTGGCTGATCTTCACTCCAAAAATGAGCTTTGTCGCTGAACACAATTTTTCGATAAAAAAGTGGATCTTCAGCCAACTTTCCAAGAACCCATTCACCAAAAATTCTGCGTTGCGGTAGGTCGTTCGGCTTCAATTCTTGCACCAGCTATATTTTGAAAGGCTTCACACCTAAATCCTTTCGCAAAATTGTCCACATTGTTGAGTAACAGAGGCCAAATTGCTGCGAACGGCGACGAATCGATAATTGATGGTCATCATTACCACTGTCCGATACAGCTGCGATATTTTCTTCAGTTCGCACTCTACGTAAGGGTGTTGGTGGTTTGATATCCAATAATGTAAATTTGGTTCTAAATTTAGTCACGCTAGCTCGAATAGCCGCTTCAGTGGGTCGATTACACTGACCATAAAATGCAAGAAGCGCGCGATAAACTTTCTTAACAGAACACTCATTTTTATAATAAAATTCAATGATTTGCAGGCGTTGTTCGTTTGTAAGACGATTCATGGTTAAATTATTGACCAAACTGAAGATGTTTTACAGTGAAACTAAACACGAAACGTGCGTCAGCTTTTTAAACCAACTGTTTAAACAGATAATTGCTAAAAAATCACCCGTTATATGCATTCAAATCTTTAGCCATAATAGTTCATGCGTGGCAACTCTCCTGTGAACTTATATTATCGTTAATTAAAGTTACTTTCGATACATTTTTGTATTCACTACCTTTTTATCTGTCAGCATATAATTTTCTTTCCATTAACACGCGGTATATACATCTTACTGTAATTTATCATAATCAATTAAAGTTAAATAAAGTTATATTGCTACTTTCCATTTATATTAGTGCTTTCCATTATTGGTACAATTATCCGGATGCTAGTTAGTTCTACAGGTTTAGGCAACACCTTCCTCCTTTAGAAAGTACAGTGCCCAAGACAAGAGAAGACGCGTCTGTGGTTAGATCAAAACGATTTTAATAGTCAGGGTAGAGAGGAAGTACATCTTCAGAGGAAAAAAATATCCTTAGTTTTCTTGAAAGCTTTATGAGCCTCATCATCAAACGGGAGCTTAAGAAGGTGGTAATGGTCTCCCGACGAATGTCGTTTATGGTCTGTCTGTACACTGTCCGATCCAGTAACTGTCTGTCGGTTTTGTCTGGGATCTCGTCCGCGTAATTGAGAAAATGCCTCCTGACGTGCCTAGGAGGTGGCTCAGGCTCAAGCAGGTGTCTAAATGGGTGAGGCATGCGGTAACACCCTGGTAGAAACTGCTTGCTGAGCAGTTTGTTATGATCCTTCATAGGCAGCATGTGGGCCTCGTCGAGTAGATGTTGTATCGGGGACATCAAGAGACATCCTGTCGCGGTCCTTATTGCAGTGTTTTGGCAGGTCTGAAGCTTCGTCCACTGCGAATCACTGGCTCCAGGCGACCATACAGGCGCAGCATAGTTCAGAACCGGTCGGCCTATTGCTTTGAAAGTCGATAGCAACATTTCCTTGTCTTTGCCCCAAGTGCTGCCGGCAACAGACTCGAGGACCTTGTTGCGATTCTGTACTTTAGTTGCAATAGCGGTTGTATGCGCTCAGAAGCAGAGCAAGCTATCAAAAGGTAACTCCCAATATTTTGGGGTTGTTAACCATCGGAATTTGTGTGTCATCGACTTTCACCTTGAGTTGTAGCTTGACCTCCTTTGTCCAGGTGGTGAAAAGGGTCGCCGTGGATTTAGTGGGGGAGGTTGTAAGTATCTCGCAGTGAAGAAGCGAGAAAAGCAGGCGAGGTAGTCGTTTACCTTGGAGCATAGGCCATCAGTGTCATTTCCCGACGCCATTATCGCGCAGCCGTCGGTGTAGGAGACCAGGGATACTCCCTCTGCTGGCTGGGGGAGTTTCGAAATATAGAAATTGAAAAGCAAGGGTGAAAGGACAATACGCTGCGGAACTCCTTGCTTTATTTTCCTCTGTTTGGATGTTTGGTCTCGAAATAACCCTGGCCCTCAGCCCTGGCGGTAGTGTCCCCTGTAAAATGTCATCTAGTAGCGTGGCGTGGCTGACTGTATCAAAAGCCTTTTTTAGATCCATCGCTACTAGGACAGTCCTGTCGCAAGGGCGGTTTTCGTTAAGTCCGCGGTTTACCTGGGTGTTAATGACGGTGAGTGCCGTGGTGGTACTACGGTCTGTTCGGAAACCATGATGGTGTTAGGCTGGTGTCAGGTGTTTCGCAAAGAGTGGGAGTAGAAGGGCTTCAAGAGTCTTCACTACTGGGGAAAGAAGAGTTATCGGACAATAGGACTCCCCTTGGGTGGCGGGTTTCCCAGGTTTCAGTAATGGGATCACTTTTCCTAATTTCCACTTATCAGGAATGATGAGAGTGACCATAGACAAACGGATGACCTTGGTAAGGTATTCCACTCCCGATGGACCCAGCTTTTTCAGCATCAGCATGTTTAGTCCGTCAGGGCCAATAGCTTTTGATGGTTCCATGTGGTTGATGGCCCTCTGAACTTCATCGCTGGAGAACGTAAGTGGCACACTGTTGTATGTCAGTTTGTGCAGCCGTCTGGTAGCACTACGTTTGGATCTGTCAGCCGGAGGATGCAGAATAAATTTCCGGCTAAAGTAGCTCGCGCATCTCTTCGAAACCGACGAAGTCCAACCGTTGAAGAGGATATCCACCTTGTCGTTGTGCTTCATCGAGTTCGACAGGGCCTTACGGTGGACCAGAGCTTACTCATACCAGAGGTGAAGTTGCAGGACTTCAGATGCTCTTCCCATTTGGTCCGATTATATTGGGTTACTAGTTGCCGGATTTCCGCATTGAGATCCTTTACTCGAGGATCCCCGGGATCGGCCTGGCGTAGGAAATCACGCTCGTTCGCCAGAACAGCTGCTTCAGCTGGGAAATCGGGACGTATGTCCCGGATCCTTCCAGTAGGTGTGAAGCGAGCCGCAGCGGCTGTGATCACCTTGCGGAATGCGCGTTCACCTGCTCGCACATCGGTGGGAATGGGGAGAGCGAGGAAGATGTCTTCGGTTAATTCCGGGAATCTGGTCCAGTCAGCTTTGTTAAAGTTGATATATGACCGGTGATCCGCGCTCAATGATCAGTGGGTATGGTATGACTGGGCCATCCGTATGGTCGCTACAATGTAATATTTGTATTTTATGGTAAGGACTTCATCCGATCCGGAAACCATCCTGGAGCTACTGAAAATCGGAAACCCGAACCTACCCACCGAAAACTGGAGGGTAGTTAAGGTGGAAGAGCCTTCAGGAAACTCCAGACATGTCACGCTGCTCCTGGACCAGGAAAGCGTTCAAGCACTGGACGACCGCAAGGGGATTGTGGCATTCGGGTTCACTACCACTACCATTTGGACCTATCAGCCGAAAAATCTCCTCGCACCCAGCGAAGAGAGTACGGCGGCCCCCGAGATGGATGTCGATAAGCCTCTCTCACAAGTTTCGACGATTGAGTCCGATTCGGAATCAAACAGCGAACTTGTGGGAAACTTATTCAACATCCAACTCGAGGACGAGGATAGTCTCTTAGATAGCGGTGATGACGCGAACGCCACAGTCATCAAATGTCCGTCTAAAAGTGCTGCAGATTAATCTGCACCACTCTAAGGCTGCCTCGGCAGCCCTCATTCTTCGTCTCTCTGACCTCAGAGAAGACATCATTCTCATCCAAGAACCTTGCATATCAAACAACAAGATATGCGGCCTGAAAGATAGGCACTACACCTTGTTTCAAGGTGAGGCTAACGTTAGATCGCGCTCTTGTATTCTCATTCGAAAACATATTAATGCTTTTCTTCTTCCCTTTAGCAATGCTGACACCACTGCCATAGAGGTTGAAGCAGTCCACGGCCCGATTTGGATTGTGGCGGCTTACATGCCTTACGACGCAGCGGAGGCGCCTCCTCCTGAAGCAGTGAGGAGGCTCGTCAATACGGCGCATCTGAACCAGAAACGCATCATCATTGGAGCAGACGCTAATGCACATCACATTGTTTGGGGCAGTACAAACAACAACACACGAGGTGAGCAACTTTTTGATTATATTCTAGCGAATAAGCTTGATATATGTAATAGAGGTGATGTCCCTACGTTTCTTAACTCGTCTAGAAGAGAGGTACTCGATATTACTCTTGCTAGCGAATCATGTACACAACTGGTGCAGGACTGGAGCGTTGATAAACAGCACTCTTTTTCTGACCACCAATATATAACATTCACCTTAAAAGCCGAAACGGCAAAACCCATGAAGTACCTTAACAAAAAACGTATGAATTGGATCAAATATAAAGAACATCTTGCCAATGGACTTCCTGATATCAGGCAGTTTGAAATGGCAAATAAAAACGATATCGAAAACGCTGTCAACATGATAACGAAGACGTGTCAAAGCGCAGCACGACAATCTTGTCCCCTGACAAAAACAGGAAGTAAGCATAAACCTTTTTGGTGGACTCCAGAAATCTCAGAACTTCGCAATCGAACTCGGAAACTCTTTAACCAATCTAAAATTACAGACGAATGGGAAGAATATCGACAATGTCTCAAAGACTTTAAGAAAGCTGTCAGAAGTGCAAAACGCACATCCTGGCGATCATACACTCAAGAATTAGAGAACACCTCAGAAGTAAGCAGACTACGCAAGATTCTTGCATCAAACCCAGTCTCTCCCAGTTTTATCATGACTCAAGATGGAACTTGGACTACTTCAACTGACCACACTCTTAGAATACTTCTAGAATCTCACTTTCCAGGCTGTGTTGCCAACCTACCTGCACTTCCCAGCACTCCTCAGAGTAATTATGGGAATAGATCAGATCTAATCAGCTCTAATAGCATCTCTACAGCAATACTAAGCTTTAAAAAATTTAAATCACCAGGTCCTGACAACATCATTCCAGCAGAACTTCAAGAAGGACTGGAAATTCTACTGCCTTGGTTAACAAGGATCTTTAACAAGTGTTTAAATCTCTCTTACCTTCCGACAACTTGGAAGAAATCGAAGGTAGTATTCATTCCGAAAACGGGGAAACCTTCACACTGCAAAGCAAACGACTTCAGGCCCATTAGCCTAACCTCTTTTTGCTTAAAGGCTTTTGAAAAAGTCTTAGATGAGCAAATCAAAACCCAACTTGATACTAAGTTGATCTCTGAGGCACAACATGCCTACACTAAAGGGAAATCGACTGAAACGGCACTTCATTCACTGGTGCAAACAGTGTAAGGAGTACTCTCTTGTCGCATTTATGGACATAGAAGGTGCTTTTAATAATATTGAACCCAACGCTATTTTATCTGAAATTGCCAAATTGGGTATTAATTACTCCATCCGAAAGATGATCGAACAAATGCTCCAAAATAGAATAATCACTTCAGAGCTTGGGCTAAGCCGCATGAGAATGTACGCCGTCAAAGGCACTCCTCAAGGCGGAGTACTTTCACCCCTTCTCTGGAATCTCGCTGTAAACAGTTTGCTTCGAAATCTCGAAAAAGCAGGCTGCAAGGTTGTAGCCTATGCAGATGCTATTGCTCTCTGCGTGTCAGGCAAACACCTGAATACCCTCACTGAGCTCATGCAACACTCAATCAATATTCTGTCAAAATGGTGCACCGAATGCGGACTAAATGCGAATCCAGCAAAGACAGATCTTGTTCTCTTCAATAGGAAACAACAATCTCCTCCACTGCAAACAATAACTTTAAAAGGGGAATCATTACTTCTATCTGATTCAGCTAAATATCTAGGAGTTATTCTAGATAGGAAGTTGAGTTGGAAATTGAACATCGAAAACAGATGTAAAAAAGCTTTCATAGCTCTTTATACTTGTAAGAAAGCTATAGGCAAAACCTGGGGTTTTTCACCTCGGATCATTTATTGGATATATACCTCGATCATCAAACCGATACTCTTCTACGGTGTGGTTGTATGGTGGACAGCACTCGAAAAACGGTGTAGAGTAGCCACAATTGATCGAGTTCAAAGAACAGCCTGCCTCCTGATAACAGGATGCTTAAGTACAACACCTACTAAGGCTCTAAATACGTTGCTTCACTTGCTCCCTATCGATCTGGCTGGCAAAGCGATTGCAGCGAAAGCAGCGACACGCATGAATGCTATATCGAAATGGAATAAGTATCTTGGCCATTCGGCCATACTGAACAGGAACACTGTTATCTCTTCCGACATAGACTATCATGTAAGTCTTCCATCACCACCCTTGCTATTCTCCTGTTCACTCCCAACTAGGGAAGAATGGAAGACAAATCTTACCGAAATCGATGGCCCTCTGATTATATATACAGATGGTTCAAAACAAGACGGCAAAGTGGGATTTGGAATCTTTTCCAATTCCCCTCACATCAATCTATCATTTACATTACCCGACTACTGTAGCGTATTCCAAGCGGAAGTATGCGCTATCTGGTATGCTGCGAAAACTCTCTTAGAAAATAGAATATCACTAGAGGATATCCGCTTTTTCACCGACAGTTAAGCGGCCGTTCGAGCACTCAGCTCCTCTTATACCCACTCAGATGTGGTTCGATCCTGTCTCTTATCTCTTAACGAGATAAGTGTTCAGAATTCTGTCCAAGTTATCTGGATACCAGGTCACAGTAGATTCGAAGGTAACTGCAAAGCTGATGAGCTCGCAAGAGCTGGAGCTGCGCAATCAAATGTTAGTAACTTACCCACAATCCACATTCCGCTCTCAACATGTAAATTACTCATTGATCGAGAATTTCACAGCATTGCTGATCGGAGGTGGCGAGTGGAAACTACTTGCGTTACGACCAGACAAATCTGGCCATCCTACAATCTGAAACAGACAAAAACCCTTATAAGTCTTTCGAAACACGAACTAAGGCATATAATATCTCTTATCACCGGCCACTGCCTTTTGGGCACTCACGCACGTCGGCTCGGGGTTCCTCAAAACGACCTGTGCAGATACTGCGAGGACGAAGATGAGGAAGTATCGAGCAGACATTTGCTGTGCAGTTGTCCCGGTCTAGCCAGAAGTCGCCTCGCTCTTCCTGGCTCTCCAACAATTGACAATCTTTCAGTACTCTCGGACCTGAAAATCGAATCTCTCATCAAATTCTCGAAACGAATTAATATCTTTGACCAAAATCCACAATAAAAATCTCGGTTAGGTGGGGAAATCATGTAACATAATGAGCTCCAGGGCAACACAACGGACCCAACTTGCGGTCTATGTGGCACTCCGATGCGGGGTCACCCTTAAACCAACCAACCAACCAACCATGGTAAGGACTTATTAGGGTTTGAAAAGACAACACGCTTCGTTTTCGGTCGCTCAATGTCTGCATCCGTAATGATGTTGTTAACGTCCCTGCAGGGAAAGTACATTAGTATTTCTGATCCGTTATCATAATGTAGAATACCCTTCTTAATGTCCAGTCTAGCATCTTTTTCTCGGAGGAGATCATGTGCGATTATACCGTCAAGGATATTAAGTGAGGATAAAATGAAAAGTGTACAGTGTTTGCTGAAAATGTTTGTAGTGCACTTTTTTTAATTTCGTCCAGGCCATGAATTGATGTAACCAGAAATGGGGTTGGAATGGGTTTGATACCTTTCCAACTATTTAGCGTAGTTTTTAATACATATGTGTCTATTAAGAATTTCTGTTGCTTTCCACCGAATGTCCTTCTAACGTAAGTTAGAAAAAAATTAACCTCATCTGTTGTTTCTTCCTGAGGAGGACAATCGGTCATCAAGACTGTCTGTCTGTCTGGTAGTAATATCCGGATCTTCGTGAGGATCATCCGTTGAGGTATACTGTCCCAGATGACTTACACGTTGAATTTTGTTGTTGTTAAAACGATTGCTATCGCGTTCTCTTTTTGCGCTAATTGCATGCCGGAGCTTTTCGGGTATTGATTTCCAGCTCGAAGGTTAGAATAAGTAAACTGCAGTGGAGCTGCTTGCGGTGTGGGAAGACCGTTGAACCTATCATTTCGCTGTGCGACCCAGAATCTAGAGAAACTCGGTTCTGCGTCGATAGGAATGAGTCGTTATTATGCTGTTAAGACTGACGCCATGCTTGAGGGTCTTGACAAAAATAAAATATCATAGAGTAGGCTGGACGATGCAGTCCTGATATGAAAATCCACAACACGACTTTCGGTACTTTTTATTTAATGATTCCAGGACATCCTTGCTTTGAGAGGACATAGACCTCAGTTATTGCCAGCTTTCTTTGATGAAGAGTGGACATTTCCTACTCTAGTATGTAAACCGGTTTCTTGTCAGCGTACGTTAAGTCGAGTCTGGCTATAATGGCTTTGAAATTTAATACCGCGTTAAAGGAGGGCAACAATGAATCCGCAGAACCCACTACTTTGATCCTAATTATGGCCACGGCCTAATATTGATTGGAACTTCCCAGCGCGGTTTGAAAAATTGTGTAGGCTGTATGTGGTGCCTGACTACGAATTCCGGCAGGACCTTCATCATGTCCAGGGATTCATCGCACCTGACTGTCGAGTCGGACGTCACTTCTCCGTATTCTTCTACCTGAGATGGCCTCTCTATCTGGGTGAGCATAACAGTTAGTTGGTCACTTGTCATTTAGAACTCGTTTCTTGTCTGTTGTGTTGCTGCCCGTACAGCCGCACCCATTAAGGCGCGAAGATGATTCTCGTCCATATTCATTTCATTAATTTACGCTTTGACTATCTTTAAGTAAATTGGGAATTTCCAATTAAATTATTGTCAAGCTATTTCGACTTTTTCTATTTGTTTTTGAGTAAATATATAATGTTGTTGGCTTCCCAACACGTGAACAGCCAACGTATAGTTGACCATCGGTGAATACTGGTTCTTCTAAATTCATCCCGCATATTTCTAAAGTTTGCCCTTGTGATTTATTGATAGTTATTGCAAATGCTAAACGAATGGGCAGTTGCAAACGCTTGAATTCAAATGGCAATTCAGGTGGAACCATTGGAATTCTTGGTATTAGAACGTCTTCATTCTTGAATTTGCCAATTAAAATAGTTGCTTGGATAACATTATTCATCAATCGTTTGACTACTTCATTTCGTTCTTGACGTTCTTCTGATGTCGCGTTATTCCAGGCATTTCTCATGCGCCTATTATTATTTGTCGAACGACCAATATGATTACGTGATTGTCTTGGCATTTGTACTGTAATAAACATGATTGTAATTATGGTATTCTTAGATTTTAAAACATGTTTTTTTTTCAAATTTGTGGATTATATTTTCGATGCAAATGTGTTTAAAAGCCCAAGTCCACATGGTCAGGATTATTTTATTTTGTTGTGATTTTCTTAAATCATCCCTTTTCTTCTGAAAATTGTTGACAATTTGCATGATAAGACTATTAATTTTTTCATCAAAGCCACGCATTTTTCGTGCTCTTCTTTTGCATCCTTTAACAATTTCTGTTGTTTTTTCATTTTTTCTACCATTTTTTTCACTCATGGTGCATCAAAGCTTATCGCATATGAACCGAAAAAATAAATCCATAAAACATAATTTCATTTGAACATTCGGATTTCACATTAAATTCTCAAATTTCGTTAGAAATTATTCACTGTTCCAAAATCCACTCCAAAAAAATTCACAAAAAATGTTTACACTTTGTACTTACGTCTTCTCCTTATGGCATCCAAATCACAAAGAAATATTGACACATTGTAACTCACACTGTCAATTCGACAGTTCAGTTCCCCCTCAAGCGTTAAAAAAGTAAACGACATTATGGCTGGATCAAAGGAACGCTGTACGCGTTGCCGGTGTTCCGAATTACAACCAAACTTTACGAAACCCATTTTCAATACTTACTTTACAATGTGTGTAAGTTTGGTTTAATTCGGTGCAAAGACACGGCGGGTCCACGTTTTGGCATATATTTCGAGACCCTAGTCATCAATAGGTATGAAAGTTACCTCGTATTAAAGCACTTATCAACAGCTTTCATTTGATACCCATATTGTACATACACAACCAAAGGTTAGCCGGGTCCACGTTTTGACCTATATCTCGAGACCCCAGTCACGGAGCGGGATGAAAAATACTCTGTACTAAAGCATTCACCAACAGCTTCCATTTGATATCCATATTGTACAAACACATCCTAGGGTTACCCGGGTCCACGTTTTGGCCGATATCTCGAGACCCTAGTCATCAATAGGTATGAAAATTACCCCGTATTAAAGCACTTATCAACAGCTTCCATTTGGTAGCCATATTGTACATACATAACCAAAGGTTAGCCGGGTCCACGTTTTGACCTATATCTCGAAACCCCAGTCACGGAGCGGCATGAAAAATACTCTGTACTAAAGCATTCACCAACAGCTTCCATTTACTACCCATATTGTACAAACACATCCTAGGGTTAGCCGGGTCCACGTTTTGGCCTATATCTCGAGATCCTAGTCACGGAAGGGAATGAAGAATACTCTATACTATAGAAATCATCAACAGCTTCCATTTGCTACCCATATTGTACAAACACATCCTAGGGTTACCCGGGTCCACGTTTTGGCCTATATCTCGAGACCCTAGTCACGGAACGGTATGAAAAATACTCTATACTATAGAAATCATCAACAGCTTCCATTTGGTAGCCATATTGTACAAACACATCCTAGGGTTACCCGGGTCCACGTTTTGGCCTATTTCTCGAGACCCTGGTATCCGATTCTTAAAATTTCAAAACACAAAGGAGATTGGCCTCTGGAGACAATCTCTCAAGGGACATGGTAGCATTTTCGGGCAGTTAGCACCGTTTTTCTCCGAACTTCGAACAGATCTCTAGAGTTCGAACAGAACTAGAGTTTGAGGATCATGCTACGGCAATCTTTCCAAATAGGCAGGATTGGATCGAGGGGAAAATCTGTACCGAAGCTTGCACCTCTGTCTTGACTGACGGTTCCAAGATGGAATCGGGAGTCGGAGCAGGAGTTTTCTCTAAATCAGCCAATTTAGCTATCTCCTTTAAACTGCCGAAAACTGCTTAGTATTTTCAAGTAGAAGCAGACATGCAACTTCTTAGGTAACACGGGAGCGAGGGAGATATTAACATTTTCTCCGATAGTCAAGCCGCGATTAAGGCTCTGACGATGCCATGGTGCAGAACGAAATTAGTAAGCTCCTGTAAGGAGGAGATCAAATCCCTTGGGTGTGCAGGTAAAATTTCTCTGATCTAAGTTCCAGGACATAGAGGGAAATGAAATTGCTGATGAGCTTGCCTCGAAGGGGACTGAATTGGCCTCAATCTCCTCCATTATATCAACAGCTCTGGCTGGCTGTAGGTATCTGCCTGTTAGAGGTCTCATAATGGTGTCAAAAGGTGCTTTAGTGCTACTTGAGGAGTTCCAAACTGGCACTTCAACCATTTCACCTAAATACCTATCAAAAATGAATCGAAATCATCTTTGAAATACAAGGAATCGGAGTTGAATATCTCTAAAAAATCGATTTATTGCGTTTTAACTGATCATTTGGACTTACAAAAGGTCTGTGCACATTTAAATTTCGCACAAGTTAACTGAGGACTAAAAATTGCCCCGAATTCAACATTCGATAGACCTCATTAAAGAGGCGACAAAATACGAGAACTTCCATTACAACATTGTAACTGGTGCTCAAACGTGGTGTTTCCAACATGAACCTGAAATTAAGCGTCAAAGTGCCGAATGGAAGGCCCTAGATGGGTCACCACCCAAAAAATCGCGTTTGGAGAAGCCAAAAATTTTGTTTTTACGATTCCAAGGGAATTGTCCCAAGGAGTTCGTACCAACGGGCCAAACCGTCAATGCAATTTTCTATCTTGGCGTTTTGAAGCGTTTGTTGCATCACATTTGTCGAATGCGCCCTGAATACCGCTTATTGCATGATAATGCACCATCTCATCGATTCGCTCTTGTGACTGATTTTTGACTAGAAATCGCATTTTAATTATCAATCACTCAACGTATTCGCCAGATATGGCTTTCTGTGATTTCCACCTATTCGAAAAATTGCATTTGGCCATGAAAAGAAAACGTTTTGCATCCGTAGAAGCCATCCAAAAGGCTTGTACCGATATCCTGAAAGACATTCCGGTCAATGACCTGAAACACTCTTTCCGAAAGCTTTTAAATCGCGCAAAACAGTGTATCGAGGCCAGAGAGGACTATTTTGAATAAATAAATTCGAAGTCATCAGAACAAAGCTCCTGTCGTTTCTATTTTAACTCAGCCTTGTTTCTTTTGGACTTCTCCTTGTATTTCACTAAATAACTTTAATCTGTGAGCACTCTACTTTCATTAATTTTAGCATCCTAGTAGGCTCCCCTCGGCTGGGTGAGCAATGTCTTTGTTCATCTATGTTCACAATGGTTTTTTCACTTTGAGAGTGGCTGTCCCTCGTATGCTACGCCTGGGCTTGGTGAGGAATGCCTTGCAATAATTTGTTCACTTATGTGCACAATGGTTTTTTCACTGCGAGTGGGTTCGAACCTCGGCCACGTCTTACTTATGAACGCATTTGACAGTCGTTCTTTTATAAGAATTTTTTTACCGTCCTTTTTACGTGGCCTCACATTGGGCGCTAATTAATAATTAATAAAACACAATGTATTTTTTATGTTATTTTTATTCCCCTTGCAATGCAAGGGCAGTCGAAACGCTGAAAAAGTTAACACAAACTGATTATTGCGGTGACTATACCTGAAAATCTAACTTCCTGACCTTAACAGTTATTGCATGTGGACAAACGCGTGACTTTTAGTTGCTGGATGAGCGTCTGCCGTATGTTGGTGATATCGGCTTACACGTAGGAACCGCTGAAGTTCTCTGCCCAACCCCTCGACTGAATCACGTTGCTGATATTGTTACATTTATTGTTGCAACTATTTGTTCTGCGGATACTGTTCATATCGTTATATTTATTGTTATGCCTACTTTGCTATTAGAGCGGCAATATGGGTCATTGCTGGTGTCGTTGTCATGCGTCTCAACTGAAATTATTATGTGTTAACTTACATTAATTTCGTTTTGGTACTTACAATTAGCTCATGATTTACGAACCACACTCTTAGCACAACGTGATTAATATCAACAAAAAGATTGAAAGCACTGACGGAACCATATATAGCCGCCAAGTCGCCAGCTACACCTGCAACTTTTCACCATGAAAGGGAATGAAAATATTGAGTTAATATAAATCAAAAACAAAATTGGTCCCAGACCTGAATCTTGAAGAACACGTTAAACGTTATAAGTCTGGTTATGCTTAGATTATTCTAAATTTTCCCTCTTTTACTTCTATTCGTTAAAAAATCTAGACCGTTCCCGCGAAAAGCTCCAGAGTAAAGTTTGCTGAAAAGAATGTTATGATCAACTATATCGAATGATTTTGGCACATCAACAAAAAAGTGAGCGAAATTTTTTTTATCATCCATTTTTCTTTTTTTATTGAATCTTTTTTGTATAAAAAACTAACAATAAGTTTACAAATTTTGGGTGCTAGAGTATTGCTACGAATATTCTTAGGGGGCGAGTCGAATCTCATCTAATCTCGTCAAATCTCATCTAATCTTACGGAGGAGAGAGGGGGGTCTCGGCAAATATCACGCAATTTTTTTTCATGCGTTGTTGAATAACTGAACAATACCGCTGGCTTACCAACTCTTGAGCATGAAACATAAAGTTGGCCATGAGAAAAACATGGATATTCTAAATCAATACCTCAAATTGATACAGTTTGGCCTTGTGACTTATTAATAGTAATCGCGAATGCAATTACACTTATAACTCTCAGCAATATTGATTACTAGTCTTAACTAGTCGTAAATAAAAGCACGAAGCAAATTTTTGTTCTTTTTACAATAACAATCCAACGCGTTTACATAAGAAATCCACATTTTGAAAAATCTCACGTGAGATTGGGGGATGGGGGAGGGGGTTGAATAAAATCTCACGACATCTCACCAGGGGGGGAGGGAGGTACAGAAAATTTAAAAAAACACCTCACGTAATTTATGGACGCCCCCTTACGTTAAAATTCAAATAAATCTCTTAAAATTACTCTCTGAGTTCACTGGATTGTCGAATAAAACACACAAATGAATGACAACACACTTGCTTTACTTTATATCCAACACTCTACTTCCAAAGGTACTCATATATATATATGAATCGCTTTATTATATATACATATATATATATAGAAATTAATGTAATATATATATATATTATATATATATATAATTGGCGCGTACACCCTGTTTGGTTGTTTGGCCGAGCTCCTCCTCCTATTTGTGGCGTGCGTCTTGACGTTGTTCCACAAGTGAGGGACCTACAGTTTCAAGCCGACTCCGAAAGGCAGATATTTTGATGAGGAGCTTTTACAAGTTTAATTTCCAACTGAATACTCCATGCGCAAGTACCTCGGCTTATTTGCATGTGCTTAATAATTATCGTAATTTTTAGATCTGGCAGCTCGTATCTTTTGGCGAGTTCTGTTGTAGTAGCAGTTTATTAATTAACTGTCGTCTTCGTCTAACTCATCTAGCGGTAAACCCAGAAAGCGTGCACTGTCTTGCTATCTGCTGTCGTCACCAAGTCTAGCTTATGTTTTTGTTTTGGCCTCTCGTTCTCTATTGTTACCAGTCGGTTCGTGAACTATTGCAACAGTACTATGATTCCTTGCCAGTGCTTAGAAACTAATTATTTGTTCAAACTAAATATATGATTAAATCGGATGTGAATATGATGAAAATGAATGAATGAGGAGAGCCAGAAAGGTCGGGTATCCGTCCTGAAGTTTTTGAGTTTTGAAGGCGTAGGAGTTCCCTACATTTCTATACCATGTGTCCATATTGGTTTTAGCATGGTTTTATATAGTAGCACCTTGTACTCTAGAGATAATGCTGATTTCGAATCAATCAATTGGATGCTTGGAGGTTTGTCTTTTTAAGCTTGATATCACTTTCTTTTCAATATTATTCCGCCATATGAGTTTTCTATCTAAGTGATAATTCCGAGATATTTTATTTAATTTTGTTGTGGTATATTCTGACCATTAATTATAACTGCAGGGCAAGTTTTTTCCTTAGAGTTAAAGTGATATGCACGTAATTGGTTTCATTAACCTTCTCCAGTTTTTAAGCCATGCTTCCATGGCATCTATGTATGTATATGCTTTTGTAGTATAGACGTAACCACTTTTAGGCATCTGTGAGTGCAAAGTGTCAGCGTCTATTCTATTAGGTTGGAGAATAAGTTCATAGCGTTTTTACATTTTCTTTTATTTTGCAACGATTTGTTTGCTGTTTGGCAAAGGGTAAGTATTCATTCGATAGAACTCTTTCTGCTCTAAAAACTTTGTTAATTGTGTTTGAGTTATTTAATTTTTTTTTAGTTTTGAGGCTTTGAAATGGAATACCCATGAGGAAAAAATCAAAACTTTCGGCACCGGCTCTTCTTTACCATTCATTTAGATCAAAAAGATGCCGAAACAGCCCCGGACAGCACGGAAATGGTGTGCAAGGTTCAAAAATTGCCACTTTGACGTTGATGACACGTCTCGCAGGGGAAGAACGTCTCAAATCACTTTGAAAGGAAAACGGTTGCCAAACCAGTCGTGAATTGGCGAAAAAATGAGCTGCGATCGTAAAACGATTCTCAATCACCTTCATTCTATGGGATTTACCGAAAAATTGAAAGCCTGGCTGCCTCACGAGCTCAACGAAAAAAACAAATAAAATCGCCTTGAAATTGCTTCTCAGCATCTCGCCCGCCATCGAGCAACACCGAATCGGCCCGTGTGATGAGAAATGGTGCCTATACATCAATATAAAGAAAAGAAAGCAGTGGATGGCTCCAGGAGATACACCAAAGCTGAGAGTCAAGGCGGATCTTCATCCAAAGAATATCATGATGTGTGTGGCATGGTGCACAGGAAAATGCGCGAAAAGAGTCCCAGGATCTACAAGGAACTCTACATTGCCCAGCCACACCGCGTGAATTAGGCTATTCGACAGAAAATACCTGGAGTTGAATCATCCTATCAGCGAACATACCATTCGTCATTGAAAAGTGCAACTGAACGTATTCATTTGATCGAACTGTCATTCGAACACCGACAGCCGCCCGTAAATGATCGAATTTAAAAAAGATGTAAGTAAATTGTAAAAATATATAATTAGATATGGTTTTTGTAATAAGTTTATTATAGGATGAATTTCAATAAACTCAACCCTATCCAAAAAGATGTGGTCAACAAATACTGCAATTAGAAGCCTTACACGACAACTTAGGGAAATAAGTATTTGCAATTTTAAATTTTAGTTTGAGGATTTTTGATTTTAAAAGTGGTTTTGGATTTTTTTATTTACTTTTGTATTCTTTAGTATTTAAGTATTTATGACTGAAGAAACAGTTTTATGTGATAAATGCAACAAGTGGCCATTAATGATGCAACAATTAATAACCCAAATGACAAACTAGATGAACGAAAGAAATAAAATTAATTCAGCTATATGGAATGCGAATGGACTTGCTCGCCACGTTCTGGAACTTAAATCATTTTTAATAAATAAATCAATCGATGCAATGTTGATCTCTGAGTCTCACAAAACTTTTGTTATCATACCGAACTATAATAACATTACACAAATGAACCCGACAACAAAGCACACGGTGGGACAGCAATTATTATCAAGAGAAATATTAAATATATTGCACTGCAGGTATACAGAGAAAAAAACACCCAAGCAACCACAATAGCCGTAGAAGAGTCAAATGGGCAAATAGCAATATCTGCAGTCTATTGACCCTGAAAACTCAAGATGAAATTGACTCCGCTATTGTATTTATTTTTTTTATTTATATAAAATTAGCTTACAACATAAATTTTATAAGCTATTTTAAGTTAGGAGCTATAGCAGCGAGGCCTTAAGCTCGATAATTTTATATACATATACATACTTATGGTAAAGATTGGTTCTTTTGAGGAATTTTGTTATTAGGGATATTGACTCAAGAGAAGGGACTGAGAGGTGTGAAATTGGGTTTGTGTTAGTGAATATTTGTTCTCTACAGGTAGCATACAGGGGGCAACTCAGTAGAAGATGAGTTACTGTGACTAAGATATCTGTGTTGCAAGTACAATATAATGGGTTTGTGTTATTCATAAGATGGCCATGTGTTATTTTCGTGTGTCCTAACCTAAGGCGTTCGAATTTTATAATGTCTAGTCGTGAAGGTTTTTTATAAGTTTTTTGTAGAAAATCTGTTATATTGGTCTTTGTGTAGTTAACGTTTTTATACCAGTCATTGGTTAGATTCCATTCAAGGAGTTGTTTGTTGTAGAAGTGTTGTTTAATATGATTTTTAATATCGAGTAAGTTGAAATTGTCTGTGCTGGTTACTGGGCTTCGATGAGCTTGTTTCGCGGATTGGTCAGCGAGGCTGTTCCCAACAATATTATTGTGCCCAGGCACCCATATTAAAATAATTTTTAGGTAGTGTTGTGTGATAATGTGTCTGATTTTGTTTGGGTAATAGTCGCTGTTATTTATATTGGCTATGGAATTAAGAGCGGAGAGTGAGTCTGAGCATATAGCAACCTTTTTTCTCTTGTGCTTTACTAAATTTATTGCTTCAGATATGGCAATAATTTCGGCTGAATATATAGAACTATAATATGGAATAATTGATATTTTTATAATTTCATTTTCTAGGGTTATGCTATATGATATATTTTGGTTTATCTTTGACCCATCAGTATAAATAAAAGTATAGTTGGAGTATTTATTTTTAACTTCGTTGAACATTGCATGATATTGAATCGGATTTGTGTTGTTCTTGTTGAAGATATGCAATGAAGTGTCAATTGCTTTTGGGTTAAAGGACCATGGGGGATGGATATGAATATCGTATTTAGTTGGCTTTAAAAGTATACCTACTGCTGAGCAAAGTACTGTTGTTCTGCTTATAGCAGGCTGTATTTTAAGGGTGGTTGTCCTCTTCTTTAGGTTATTGACGATATTGTAAAGCGGGTTGTCTTGCTTTGTTATGAGAGCTTTAAATAGTTTAGCAGTTGTTAGGTCTCTTTGATTTTCAAAATTCAATATTTTTGATTCAAAAAATAAATTTGCGATTGGTGTAGAGCGCAGGGCTCCCAACGCGGTTCTTATTGCAGCGTTAAGTAATGACTTGATTTTGTTTATGAGATAGTTAGGAGCATATCCGTAAAGAAAAATGCCATAACTGATTTTGGGTATAAATAATGTTTTTACAATTGTTAAGATAGATTGAGTGTCGCATTGAAATTTTGGGGAGGCTAGACATTTCACAATGTTTAATTGTGTGACCAGGGAAGTGCTTAGGTGATCGATGTGGGAGTTCCATCTGTATCTCTTATTGATAATGATTCCTAAAATTTTTAACTCATCACAGGGAAAGAGGTTTATGTTTCGTGAAAGCACAGTACATTGACAATTGTGCTTTCGACAGAGATGAATGTACCGATTTTTTGTTGGTGATAAGTTTGCTCCTGAGTAATCGCACCAAGTTAAGATGTCGTGAAAAAGGTTATTCAGGTCAATTATTGGACACTTTTCTTTATTTGATTTAATAATAATGTTAAAGTCATCTGCGTAGGCGCAAAAGTCAATTTCTTTATGGAATGATATTACAGAGCATAGTTTTTCATACGCAATCAAGAACACAATGACAGATAAAGGGGATCCTTGGGGAATACCATTGTCTGTTGACCAGAAATCAGAGAAATGGTTATCTATTCGTACCATAAACTTACGATTTGACATAAAATTGATAATATAATTGGTGATTTTGGGGCCAACCTTCCATTTTACGAGTTGGTCAACTACCGTGTGTATGCCTATTTTATCATACGCCTTTTCAAAGTCAAGAGAAATAATTGTTAAATGGCTTTTTGATGAGAGCTTGGCTGCAGCTAGATAGTCTAACAGTAGTAGACTATCTGCTGTAGATTTTCCTCTTTTGAAACCCATTTGTCGGCTATTCAATAATTTGTTTTTTGTTACAAACCACCAAAGCCGATTTGCTATTATCCTTTCTAGAACCTTAGCGAAGCATATGTTTAAAGATATCGGTCTGTATGATTTTGCTTGTGTTTTATCTGACTTTGGTTTTGGTATTGGTATAATAATGCTGTGTTTGAAGGACTGCGGGATAATTTTGTTATGAAGAATCGCGTTGAATAAATTTAAAAGGCGCTTTTTAAAAATTTCAGGAGAGTTTCGCATCATTGGATATGTTATCCTATCTAAGCCTGGAGTTTTTCCTTTTAGCTTAGTTAGTGCAGATATCATTTCCAGATGATTTATATCTTGTTCTAATATATTCGCATCTCTACAGGGTTGTGCATACACTTGAGATTGTAAGGGCGCTCTTTTCCTGTTTTGAAAGCTACTTGGAAAATTTTGGTCCGAAGCTGAATTGCTCCAGTATTTAGCCAGCTCATTAGCGATATCTTTTGGATCTGTGTGAGATTGATTGGGATAGTTTAGGGACTGTAGGCAATGTTTACCGTGGGGGAGTTTGTATCCACAAAAGCGTCGTATAGTCATCCAAATTTTCTTTGTGGGGGTGCTAGGACTAATTTCTGCTGTAAACTTTTGTATCGAACATTGTTTGGAGGTTTTAATTTCTCGTTTAAAGGCAGATTTTGCTTTTTTATACTCAATTAAATTTAGTTCAGTCATGTTCGATCTGAATATATGAAACCGCCTGTTTTTCTCAGCTTTTAATTTACCTAAGTTATGATTCCACCACGGCACTGATCTTTGTTTTTTATTATTTAAAGTTTTTGGTATAGATTCATTAGCAGACTGTAGAATAATTTTCCTAAGGTTGGGTGCTTCTGCATTAACATTACGGCTGATAGGTCGGGTTGATTCGAACTGTCTACATTTCTTTTCAAATAGTTCCCAGTTTGCAAGATCAGTTTTGAATGAAGTCTTACTTCCTGCGTTCGGTTGGTTAATAGGTGGGAAGAGAGAAATGAAAATTGGGAAGTGGTCGCTTCCGTTTAAATCATTGTGAGTCCTCCAATCAGCGTGAACGGCAAGATCGGGGGTACAGAGAGTCAGGTCCATGTGCGTGAGTGTATTGTGTGTGGAAGAGTGTGTTGGTGATTTGTCGTTTAGTAGAACGAAGTGAGATTGATTAATAAAATTTGACAAGATGTTGCCCTTCCGGTTGTTGACGCGTGAACCCCAGCTTTGGTGCCAACAATTAAAGTCGCCAGTGATAATGCCTGAGTGATTAGTTTGATTAAATACAGTTTCTAGGTTGCGGTAATGAAGATTGTAAGATGGGCGACAATAGGCTGACGTGATTCTGAATTTTTTTGTTGAGTGTATTTCTAAAGTAATGTTGTCAAAGTCCTTTTCAGTTTGAATTATTTCGTGTTGTATAGATTTATGTATCAGTATAGCTACACCACCGTATGATGGGTTTGAGTTGAATGAATACAAAAGAAAGTTGTTTGGCATTGGGACGTTTTGGAATTGTGTCGGAATGTGGCTTTCTTGGATAGAAATAATTTTAGGTTTATAATTATTAATAAGAATTAGCAGTTCATTATAATTATTAATATATCCGTTTATGTTCCATTGTGTGATAAGTAGTGTCATGATAAATTGTATGAATGAGTTTATCTAAGTATATATGTATGTGTATAAGTATAAATGTATAATAGAATCTAAGATATAAATTGAGTAACTAAGTTATTGATCTGTAGACATTGATTCTGATGAATCAGAATCGATATCTGCAATAGGTAATGTTGAATCGCAATCTTGCTTAAAATTTCCCTTCAACTTGTTGATTTTTTTTAACATGGCTTTTGTTCTGTTAGAAATGTTTTTAGGGTAGATTTTAGTTTTATTATCTTTTGTTATTTGTTGCAAAGTGCTTTTAGTTAAAAAGTTACTATTGAGTATATCTGAGTAGTCTGTTTGCTCTCTCGGTTTGATACATGCTGGTTGTGTTGGTTGAGATGTGTATGGTGGATTCGAAGAGTTGAGTGGGAGTGTGGATTTACTGCTGTTGCTGAAATTTGGTATTATACTGTTTACTGAGGTGGTTTCTGCTATCATTCGTCAGAGTGTTGGAGAGTGTGGTGAATCTGCGCTCTTGTTATAGGTAATTGGTGGGTTTGTTTTTGCTAACTTTGATGCGTATGTTGCTGTGTTGAGTGGGTGACGTTCTTCGTATGTGGCTATCGCTCTCCGCCTATCGACTTTCTCTAGTGTGATGATCGCTTGGATTTCTTTCTCTTTTATGAATACCGGACATTTCTTATCAAGTGCATTGTGGTCAGCATTTTCTGATCCATTGTTGGTACAACTAACGCAAGCTGATGGGTCAGTGCACTTATCATTAGTTTCGCGGTCAATGTGAGAAGTTTTGGCGCAATTTGCGCATATTTTAGTGTTATTGCAAATTTTTGCTGAGTGACCATATTTTAAACAGTTCATGCATCTTAGTGGGAGAGGGATGTAGGGTCTTATTTTTATTTTCTCATATCCGATCAAAATGTGATTTGGTAGTATGGAGTTGTCGAATGTCAGAATAAGTAAGCCTGTTTCGACTAGAATGCTGTCAACCTTTTTCTTGATTTTCCTTACTTCGCTTACTCCTTGGTTTTTTAGTTCGTTTCTTATTGTTTCTTCTGATATACCTATTAATTCACGGGAGAAGATGACACCTTTTGATTGATTGAGGGTATTGTGTTCACATACTTCCACTTTAATATATGGGGATAGGGCAGACAGTTTTATTAATTTGCATGCTTGTACAAATGTTTTTGTTTTGATTAGAATACTTCCATTGCACATTTCAACTTCGCCACCACATACTGAGTCAATGACCTTTTTAATAAGAAAAGGAGACACTTTTGAGAGAGATTCCGCGCTTTCGATTCTGTTAATTATCAAGTATTTAGGAGTTTTTGAATTACTGATTAATAATTTATTTTGATTAGTTTGGTACGAGAGCTGTTTACAGCTTTGTCTCGATCAGGAGGATCAGCCATTTGGTTAAAGTTTGTTGATTCGTTATATTTACTTGGGTTTTCACTCAAAGAAGCGATAATGTGTATATTAGTAAGTGCCGACAAGTTACACGAGAAAACCGAATGAACTTTTCCGCGTGGGAGTTAGGCGTATACTGACCGCTATTGTATATTTCAATGATAGCGCAATACAAGCAGTTGCTTCCTCTACAGCAACACCGAAGAGAAAATAGGCGAAAAAAGAAAACTCCGCAAAACATGGAAAACCACCAGACATTCAGCAGATGAAAACAAAACGTAATAGGGCGACAAATGAGCTAAACGTATTACATAAGGAGAGTAAACTTCGAAATTATATAGCAAATCTGGGAGCAGCAGCATTTACAAATTACTCCTTATGGAAAGCAACAAAACACATTAAGGCGCTGTAATAAATACATAAGCATGGTAGCATTTTTCAAAACAAAATTTTAATTTTATTTGTTTGATAGATATTTTGTATGGATATAGAGAAGGAGGTAAATGGAATCTCAATGGAATGGATCAAGTTACATTTACACAAACGTGAAAAATTACGAAACATTTACCAAATTCATGAAAGATATGTTCAATTTCTATTGTGCATCAGACGTTAATACGTCAACAACACTAAGAAGCACCATCATCGATTTGACTTTTTCAATACACATTACACTCGAAACACTTCCTTTCCTTTTCCTACTTTTCCTATCATCGTCCTATTCTCAACAGAGAAATGGTTCATTACCATGCACACAGGAAGAAGGCATATGCAAATACAAATATGTGAATTTATATAGGTACATATGCGCATATACATACATATATATGCTCACTCAAGTAGGACAGAGCTAGATGTTTAACGTTGCCGAACGCGGGGCAACAATACAATAAATAAACAGTACAGAAAACTGGTTTGACGAATGGGGTATAGAAGTTAATAAAGACAAAACTATACATGTTATATATACAAACAAAAAGACATCAAAATATAATCTTACTTTAAAAAACAACAAAATAAATATCTGCCCAGCAGCAGAATATCTTGGAATAACTATTGACGAAAAACTAACATGGAAACAGCAGATCATTAACAAAACAAATCAAATTAAGAATAAGTACCGGCAATTAAGCTGGCTAATCGGACGAGCATCAAAACTATCACTTTATAATAATTCATTTATTTATTTATTTATTCATTTTATCAATTAAAGTATAACTTAAATAGATTACTAATACTAAAGCTTAAATATAATATATGGTAAGCAATACTGTGAGATACATTAGTTTCAATTCAAAAAGTGTATCTCCAGATTAACTTTTGATTTGAAAGTCTCTCGTGAGTTAGAGAATATATCAAAATGTTTGCATAATTGGTTAGACTGTCTTATACAACGTGCAAGCGGTTCATTTCGACTAAAATTGGTCTTGTGATAAGGTAAATGGAACATATTGCTGAGTCTTAGGTTATGAGTGGGACAATTAAAGAGTATTAGCTCCAGCAAGAAGTGACATTTGATATGATTCGTAGCTATGTCCCTTATAAACATTACCGATGAAGTTTTTCTCCGCATTTCTAAAGTTGGCAATGCTAACAAAAGACATCTACTTTTATATGCAGGCACACTCAAGGCCAACGAAGTGAATGAATAGCAAATCGAGTGAAACGTTTTTGAACCTTCTCAATTCTTAAAGATGAACCCATATAGAATGGATCCCAAATGATGCTGCAATATTCGGGGTTTGATCTCACAAGAGAAAAATACAAATTTTTCAGCGTAGAAATATCCAGGAACTCCCTTGAATTCCTTATTACAAAGCCAAGCATAGATCTAGACTTGGCAATCATAAAGTCTATATGATTGGGAAACGACATTTTCGATGTAAATATGACCCCCAAGTCTTTCTTTTCATAAATTTGTGTGAGGGTGGTAGTGCCCAACTTGTAATCGAAATCAATCGTACCTTTTCGTCTACTGAATGACATGTGCTGGCATTTACCAGCATTAAGAGGTAAGGAGTTATCATCACACCAAGCTTCTAATCTTGTTAAGCCTTTCTGAAGCCTTATGCAGTCAGTTACGTTCTCTACCCGACTGTAAATTTTCAGGTCATCTGCATACATCAGACAACGTGACGTCTCGAAAACGTCTGGAATGTCATTAACAAACATTAAGAACAATAGTGGCCCAGGATGGCTATCTTGAGGT
Source organism: Anastrepha obliqua (assembly GCF_027943255.1). NCBI lineage: Eukaryota > Metazoa > Arthropoda > Insecta > Diptera > Tephritidae > Anastrepha > Anastrepha obliqua. The sequence continues at coordinate 2,555,700 of NW_026562178.1, read as the reverse complement.
ACTCCTGCGGTAACTTTGATGGCATCAGATTTTATGTTATTTATACGAACGAATTGAGTTCTATCTCTTAGATAAGATGCAAGCCACTTGAGTAAGCTAGGATGAAGACCAAATGAACCCAGCTTTTTAAGTAGGATGGCTGACTCGATCAAACGCTTTCGAAAAATCAGTAAATGTGACATCGCATTGTTGGCCTATTTCAAATTGGTTTAAGACATAATTTGTAAAAAACCCCTTATTCGTAACAGTAGATCTACTCTTAACAAAGCCGTGCTGATTAGGCGATATGAGATTTGAAATTTGGAAGAAAATCAAATCATAAACTAGCTTTTCAAAGAGTTAGGTATGCAAAAGATTTTGCAGATAGGGCGATAATTTTGGACTTTCGACTTGCTTCCAGACTTATGTATGATAAACGATTTTTTCCAATTATGTAAAAACTCACCAGAAGCTAGTGATTTATTGAAGACAATTGTTAATGGTTTTGCTAGCGATTTAGCACAGTTTTTTAGTAATATAGGAGGGAAGCCATCTTCTCCAGGAGTTGGGTCATTTGCCATAGGCTCCTGAGTACAACATTAGATGAGAGCTGGAAACCTTTATTTGTTCGTGAGCTGTTAAAAGAGGTATTTTCTATTCCGGTGCCGGATTGACGAACATAAACAGATCTAAAAAAATCTGCAAAAAGGTTACTAATTTTTTGAATGTCCGACAACGTTTCCCCCAAATAATGCATTTTTTCTGGAATTCCAGTGGTTTTCTTTTTACCGTTAATGAACTGCCAAAAAGATTTACAATTTTCTTTGATACCACTTTCTACTTTAGAAATGTATTTCTGATATAAAAATTTGTTCAGAACATCAAATTCTTTTTGGAAACGATTGTACGCTTCATAAAGTTTTGCGTTATTATTAGATTTGCGGTATAGTTTGTATGCTTTGGTTTTTTTATTGTTAAGATTAATGAGCCTAGAATTGTACCAGGCCGGTTTGGACTGATTTTTTGCAGACACTATTGGAACAAACATATGAATTGCCCTTTCTAGTCTTATTACAAAATCATCATACATCTGTGATAGTACGGGTTTGTTTAAGACAGTTTCCCAATCTACCAAATCCAATGACCGCGATATCTGATTGAAATTGGCTTTATAGAAGTTATAATTTATGCAATTATTACAATAATAACTGATTTGATATAGCTTATATGTTTAAAACGTACACATAACGCTTTGTGGTATATGGAGTTCGGAAGAGGGGATGAAGAGAGGGCCTCGACATCGGACTTTAGATCATTGCTTATGAATACTAAATCAAGTAAGCGATTCATATCATTGTGTACTCTGTTAATCTGGCAGAGGTTATATTCGGCACCTCACATTCACTCTCGCTTTATACTCCATATGGTACTAATTTCTTAGCATCATCGTCGAAATACCAATTAAAATTGGGTAAGTTGAAGTCACCCAAAATAATATAATTATGTTTTGACCGCCAGTTAGACTATTCAGAATTGTACATCAATTAATTACATGCTTTTTATATAATTCAATTGGGCTTGAAGGCGGTATATAACTTACACTAATGTATAATTCATTCGATTTTCATAAATTAATTTTAATTATTATTTGATCAACATCAAAATATCCGTCGTCGGAACTCATACTTGGTGGCAAAGTGATTTGTGTACTGGGTAGTCTCGAACTTACAGCAACAAGTACACCACCACCTTTAGGGAGACCAGTAGTGGGGGAGCATCTGTCTTTACGAAATACATTATACAGTTGACAGTCAAATATTTCTGCAGTATAATGGCATTCAGAAAGCCAAGTCTCTGTTAAAACTATGATATCATAGACAGATGAAGAGGAGAAAAACAACAATGGTAACATTTTAGCTCTTATGCAGCCAGCATTCTGATAATACAGTAGAAAATCTGCCGTATTTGATAAATTATTACCGTCGGTACACGCTAGGTGTGCGGCGGTTTCGTCTCTTCTCTTTGAAAATTTTTAAACGGACGCACTTTTATATTCTGTTGCCAAAGAGAAGCGTCGAAAATCTTCTTTTTACCTCAAACTGTAGTTCTTCTACCTTTTTAATTAGATTTCTCTTGTCGGTTTGCAAAGAGCTAATTACAGCTATCATTTTCTATCTAAGAGATAAGATATCTAAGAGATTTAATTTCGTCGAAAATAGCTTGCAGGTTGATTTCTTGCTTGCTGCACTCCGCTGATGGATTCGGTCTTACGGGTACCGAAGTAGCTGGAAGCGATGACATATGGGTGGTCCCAGAAATATTTTCATTGTTGTTGTCTGCATCTATTGGCGGTGAAACTGAGCGAGGCGACAGTAGGATCGAATTACGGCGCACTTTTGTGCATTGTTTACAACAATACTGCTTATTTATTTTCAGCAGGTACTCAATGTCAGCTGGCAATAAATTTTCACAAGTAAGATGATAAAATTCGCTGCACTTAACACACTGAATTTTTTTGTTTGGCTGCCCACGGTCAACCTTTTGACCGCATATGCATTAGACCGGAGTGAAATACGAAAATTTTTTCAAATCATATCGTAATAGCAGGGAAAAGTTGCTACATATCAATACAAATTCAGGGAAAAAAAGAAATTTCAAATCGGTTAATATCTTCCGTTCGCGCATTGCATTTAAAATTTACAAATTTTATCCCAAATCTAGCTAATTTATGAAAACTTGTAGAAGTTGTAAATGATTAAAGATCGAGCTCACTTTTTATACATAACACTTTCAGCATTGAGTAGTAGATTTTTAATTTACTAATCTATCCATTTCTGTGGTTCTGAGCGATCAACTTTCACCAATTTTACACCAAATCTACTAAAGAGGCCTATGCCAAATGAGGCTTGCGTGAAAGGGGTTTACGGCTACTATAATACGTCTGTGCTTTAGATCGTCTTCCACTTGGTTACTTGTATTCCATCGTCTTTCTTTTCATTTTGCTTTTGATTCTGGCATACCGATAAACGGTCATTACCAGTTCTGCTTTCACTCCTGTCGAACAGCGCTGTTTGGTCAAAAAAATTTCTATTCGATGTTCTTTTGAATTACATAGTTTACACAATTACTTAACATTAAATCGCTTCAAACATTTTAATCACGTCTCTTACTCGTAAGGACATACACTGCCCATTTTTTGGTGCACCTAAACCACTGCTGTCATCGGTCCTTCCCACTAATACCGACATTATACAATGTTGGCAAGAAGTGAGGTACAAAATGACAGTAGGATCTTCTGCTGCCAGTTCTGGTCAGAAGTTAAGCTTCACCGTTGTAGCAGATACTGTAGCTCATCAGACTGAGTCCCTTTATTCCAAGGTTTCGATTCCAAAGTTTCCCACACAAGAGTTGTACAAAAGATCAAAAATCTACATGATCGATACTACACTCTTCGTAAATCTTATTCAAGGGACAAAGACACACCTGAGAAACAAAAGAAGTACAATGATTTTATTGAACAATCTTCAAGTACATTATTTGACATTTCGTCCTGCAAGTGCGAGATGACACTCAATTGCTTTTGTCAAACAAGCTTTGACAAGTGTATAACAGAGATAACTCCTGAAGTTGACAATGATAAGAATGATCCCGATTTTCAGACCCCACGCTCTATTTCCTCTCAGTCAGCAAGTTCAAAAAATGCCCAGATGCGCTTAGCACTTCCAGCAACGGCTTTAACAAGTGATCGTTTTGGAGTATCTGATAGAGCAGCAGCAGCTATTGTGTCTAGTGCATTTAAAGACGTTGGTCTTATAACGGACAAAGATACTTCTTTTGTTGTTGATCGAAGCAAAATTTATAAGAGAAAAAGAAAAATGTAGACTAAAACTTATCGAATCGGCGAATGCAATAGAGCAATTAAACGATCCGATGTGTGTGTATTTTGATGGCAGGATGGATGACACTTTAGTTTTAGTTGAAAAAGGAAACAAACGTTATCAATCTATAAAAAAGAAGAGCACATTTCAGTAATAACAGAACCATGCTCAAAGTACCTTTGTCATTTAGTACCTACTTCGAAAAGTGGAAAGGACACAGCATACAGCATTGTAAATTATTTTGAAGAAAATGGTATAAATCAATCTAATGTTGTAGTGATTGGATGTGATGGTACGTCAACAAATACTGGGTGGAAGAATGGTGCAATAAAATTCATTAAAACGTGTTTAAAAAGACCAGTACAATGGGCTATCTGTCTCCTCCATTTTAATGAATTACCTTTGAGGCATCTAGTTGAAATACTTGATGGTAAAACAGCAGGTCCTCAGTCTTTCAGTTGGCTTCTTGGCAAACAGCTGGCTAAATGTGAATCTTTGTCCATCGTTGCTTTTCAGAGGATTGAATGCTCTCTTCCACGAACGCTTGACGCAATAAGCTTAAGTAAAGATCAGAAATGCTTACATGACATTGCCATTGCTATTGATGCTGGTTTTTGCTCCCCAGATCTAGCAAACCGAGATCCGGGACCAATATCACACTCTCGTTGGTTGACAATTGCAAACAGGTTCCTACGATTATACATTTCTTTGAAAGAGCCATCTAAAGGAGCGTTGCGTAAAACTAGTAACTCAAGCGTCCTCAAAAGTGTATGGGAACGAGAGACGTGATGGGTTTATAAGAGCAACACTCACTTCTTGTACAGTTATGCCTCAATTTGACACTAAAGCAGACTTTGCCACTCCTGAATAAATAATTTGTCATCTTTGGTTGGTTGGTTGGGAAGGGAGTGAGTGGAACTCGTAGTACAGTCACCTTCACGGGGTGAGTTCTGAGTCGTCCAAAAAGGGCGGGCCAATTCTACAAAAATTAAAATAGAGAAACTAACCACCCGCAATTACGTAAATGTATACAAAAAATGACATTTTCCACTTCTTTTCAGGGGCTGTAGGGGCTGTGATAGAGCGGTAGACGTTTTTCTTTTCAAACTATACCTGATGTTGTAATAGTCTACAAAAAATGAACTTTATCTAACATCATTTCCCCCTCTTACAATTTTTCGAATATTTGTTCAATTTATTATAAAATTTGTAAATTTTAAATGCAATGCGCGAACGGAAGATATTAACCGATTTGAAATTTCTTTTTTTCCTGAATTTGTATTGATATGTTGCAACTTTTCCCTGCTATTACGATATGATTTGAAAAAATTTACGTATTTCACTCCGGTCTAATATGCATGGCATTGTGGATAAAAAAGTGTCCAAGTAAAACGATAAGCTAAATCGAGTCACTGTCGCACGAACGATTAGGTATATTACCAATAAAACTTAGTTAATGCGGGAGGTCCGAAAAACACGTCCGTTTACGTTCAACGCTAATCAATAGGTGACTATATACAAAACAATTATTACTCCTATCTGGAAATACGGAATAGAAATATGGGGAACGGCTAAAAACACAAATCTTTAGGTAATTTTTAACTTCATTTTGTTTTGCGTTTTCGTGTTTTCCATTTACCGTTGCCATTTTAAAACTTGGTGGAAGTTTTGCGTATTTAGAAGTTTTATTACTACTGTGATTAAGAATAAATATAATAATAATACAAAATGAGTCAAGTGGAAGCAGGTAATTTATTTTTTATAAAACATATAAATTTTCATGTATTGTATTATATTAATATACTTTTTATATGATAATGTACCTTCCACAAGCAGTGGAAGCACTTTTCAACAAGCAGGCTTCAAAACCAATATTCTTTCTGCTGCTGAAATAAAGCAGCGATGGACTTTTGCTAAGGTTATCAGAAGATTAGGGACCACGGAGCAGTGGGTTGAATTTCCGGAGAATAACGGCCTCATTCTGCGGTCGAAATTGTGCTCAAAACATAAGACACAGATGCCGCCGTGTATGATGGGCAACAGCTCACTGGGCACATTTCGATGTAGAAACTTATCTTGCCGAACTAAATGCACATCATTGGTCAAATGCCATAACGAGGGAGGAAAGTTTCGCCGAGGGCTTTTGCTTGTCTACCGAAACAATAACTGACTGGTACAGTTATTGGCGTGAGGCTGTATGTATGTTTCATATCAGGAAAAATAGGAGGACCCGGTAAAATTGTACAAAATAGATTGTACTTTCATCGTAAGTAAATTCGGAAAAAGAAAGTATAATAAAGGTAAATTTTGATGCCTGCAATTTAAAGGATTTTATTACTTAAAATATTTCGGTTTTTAAATTAATGAGAACGGCATGATAGAGAACGGCAGCGATGATCTAAGGCGGGAGGTATATCCGGACAACGTGCGTTCGGCGGAGGTGCTCATACCTTTGATTAAGAAGCCTGTTGCGGGAGGAATAACTATCCACACAGATTATTGGAAAGCGTACGACTGCCTTCGCGATCATGGGTATGAGCACCTGAAAGTAAACCACAGGGACCAGGACAATCCGTTTGTGTCGAACGATGGCATACACACACAAAGAATAGGATCGCAATGGAGAGTCGTGAAACGGTTCTTTCAAAAGGACAATTATAACAATCTAAACAATTTTGCCGACATTATTGTTGAGTATCTTTGCCGCAAGTCAATAACAGTAAATCACGACGATCCATTTGCAAAGCTGATTGATGTGATCAAATATACTTACTAACCATAACATTCTGTCTTTTTATTCATTTATTCTATTTTATAGTATTTACATATTTCTGCTTCTCAGGTTTCGTTTAAGAAAAATTTTTTAATAATTTTTTTTTAATATAATATTAGATATTAGATAGATATATAGATATTTAATATATAAAAAAGAATATATATCATATTTTCATAATACCATATAGTAAAAGTTTAGAATTAAACATCGCGCGATTTCTTATTCCAAATTTTCGCCATCGGCGCTATTATTTTTTAAATAAAATATATATTATATATGTATATATATATATATCATATAATAATAATATAGTTTTTTTGTAATAAAATATACAATATATATGTATACTAGCTGACCCGACGAACTTTGTTCGTTTCCACCACAGTCGGTTCTACGTTACCGAAACGACCCGGATTTATATCCGGCCAAGGACTGTCACTCCAGCAACAACCCCCGTATATAAATATGTGGAATGTTTATGCTGCTACAACAACAACGAGCTTTGTTCCGCAGTAGAGGCAATAAAAAATCAGCTTTTTGATTTTATTACGTTTATTTTTTTATTAATCAAGTATTTCAATGAAGCTTTAATAGATTGTACTTCAGTGAAGCACCTTGTCATACACGACATTTTTTGTTTTATTATCAGGTGCAAACAACGCAGATGGTTTTCCGACCCGTGAACATGCCACATATAATTGACCATGTGAGAAACATTGATTTTCTAGATTCAGACCACAAACTTTCAAGGATTGTATTTGTGATTTGTTAATGGTCATGGCGAATGCAAGACGGATCGGAAATTGAAGTCTTTTAAACTCAAACGGAAGATCGGTTGGGATTCTCGGAATGAGAAATTCTTCACCTTCGAATTTTCGTTTGAGTATCGTCGCGTAAATCACATTGTTCATCAATTTATTTACAACCAAACGCGTACCGTTGCAAAGTTTTGGTGGGCTTAGGTTTCGAAGCATGATTACTACGGAGCCAACTTTTAGGCGTAAATTGTGCGGTGGTAAGCCAGGCACATCCAAGGAGTTAAAAAATTCAATTGGATAGTTGGTGGCTTCATCTTTATTTGTTACACAGTCAATGGATTTGAATGAATGCATTGTTCCAATGATATCATTTTGAATTATGTAGTCATCTACATCTGTATTCTGAACCGCTAAAATTGTTCGCTCACTCAACCATTCATTATTTTTGTAGTTATTAATGATGTTTGGGAATACTTCGTTGATAAGTTCGTCTTTCGATGAGACAAAGTTACAGAAATTCCGAGGAAATGAAATCAATCCGCTCGATTCGTCGACAAGTACTCGACCATTACCGATAGTCAGTAATTGCTCAGAGAAATCTTCAGTAGATGTATCATTAAGTAATGCAATTCTCATGTTTGTTGTCAGCTGAAGTTTTTTCACATAGCGCCATCGATTCGATGATTTGAGGCAAGCGTTATTTCGTCAGCAGCCGTTGATATTGGAATTACTGGCAGTGTTTTCCGGAAGTCGCCAGACAGTAAAATCATTGCGCCTCCAAAACATCTCGAGTCATTGCGTATATCTTTCAATGTTCGGTTAAGTGCTTCTAATGCACGTTTATGCGCCATTGTGCATTCGTCCCAGATGATGATTTTCGATGCTGATAAAACTTTGGCCATTGCTAAGTTTTTTGAAATATTACATGTTGGTTCTTCAATTTTTTGAAGATTTAACGGCAATTTTAATGCTGAATGAGCTGTACGGCATCTTTCGAACAATGTGGCTGCTATTCCAGAAGAAGCAACTGCAAGCGCAATGTTGAATTTCGCACGAACAGTGGCTAAAATTACTGACATGAGGAATGTCTTACCAGTTCCACCAGGGGCATCAAGGAAATCACCATTTCCATCAGCAATTGCCTTCTTTAATGTATCATAAATTTCTTTTTGTTGGCGATTCAACAGTGGTACATTCGTTTGAACTACTAACTCTACTTGTTGATCTCTGTTATTCGCTCGACGATTTCGCATTGCCAACCGAGCCGTTTCACGGGCTGCCTCGCTGTGCTCTTGTGGTTGAGAAGCACAAAGTCGAGCCATACTAACGCGGCGCTCTTCACGGGCAATTCCTTGTTCTTCTTTAGTCGTTTCATTCCCAATGTTTCGTATCCTTCTTGCATTACGGCTTTGTCGGGAAAGATTCGATCGTCTTGGTCGCGGCATTGATAATGATGATTCAAAGAAAATACAAATTACTGTGATTATATATTTCTGACAAAATTTATATTATCAAATTTTCTACTTAACCATAGACAAAATTACGTTTAGCTGTCATTTGCGTTTTGCTATACCACATTTATCACGGAAACGCGATTGAATGGGATAAAAAGTATCCTATGTCCGTCTCCTGGTCCTAAACTACCTTTCCACCGATTTTCAGCCAAATCGGTTCAGCCGTTCCCGAGATATAAATAGTGTAACTAACATGACTTTCTTTTATATATATAGATACACATATTTATCATATAATAATAATATATAATATATATATAATTGGCGCGTACACCCTTTTTTAAAGATTGGCCGAGCTCCTCCTCCTATTTGCGGTGTACGTCTTGATGTTGTTCCACAAATGGAGGGACCTACAGTTTCAGGCCGATTCCAAACGGCAGATATTTTTATGAGGAGCTTTTCCATGGCAGAAATACACTCGGAGGTTTGCCATTGCCTGCCGAGGGACGACCGCTATCAGAAAAATGTTTTTAATAATTTTGCTTTCACCGAGATTCGAACCAACGATCTCTCTGTGAATTCCGAATGGTACTCACGCATAAACCGCGTATACTAATAATATAGTGAAAATTTTAGCCTGCGGCGCTATTTTTTTTTAAATAAAACATATATATGTATAAAAAGCGTGATTTTTTAAGAGTTATAGGAAAGTTTTTCAAAACAGCACACGTAAAATTCAGAAAAATGCATGAACGTTTTATTTAAATCGATAGTCTTCTTCTTCTTAATTGGCGCGATAACCGCTTACGCGATTTTGGCCGAGTTTAACAAAGCGCGCCAGTCGTTTCTTTCTCGTACTAACCGGCGCCAATTGGACACACCAAGGGAAGTCAAGTCCTTCTCCACCTGATCTTTCCAACGCAGAGGAGACCTTCCTCTTCCTCTGCTACCACCAGCTGGTACCGCATCGAATACTTTCAAAGCCGAAGAGCTGTATCCATTCGGACGACATGACCCAGCCAACGTAGCCGCTGGATCTTTATTCGCAGCGCTATGTCTATGTCGTCGTAAAGTTGCCATATGTCGATATCATTGGCATACGCCAACAATTGTACGCTCTTATAAAAAACTGTGCCTGAGCGATTAAATTCTGCGGCTCGTACGATCCTCTCCAACATCAGGTTAAAGAAGTCACACGACAGCTAGTCACCCTGTCTGAAACCTCGTTTGGTATCACAGGGCTTGGAGAGGTCCTTCCCAATTCATGGGTCTTTTCCACGATTTGGCGTATTGTGAATATTTGCTCGATGGTAGACTTTCCAGGTCTAAAGCCACACTGATAAGGGCCAATCAGTTGCTTGATGGTGGGCTTCAGCCCTTCACACAATACGCTCGCTAGAACCTTATAAGCGATATTTACAAGACTAATCCCGCGGTAATTGGCACAGATTGCAGGATAGCCCTTCTTATGGATTGATCAGAGCACACCGAAACTCCAATCGGCAGGCATGGTTTTATCCGACCATATTTTGCATAGAAGCTGATGCATGCACCTTACCAGCTCCTCGCCGCCATGTTTGAATAGTTCAGCGGACAGGCCGCTGGCGCCCGCGGCTTTGTTGTTCTTTAGCCGCGTTATCGCTATTCTCACCTCGTCGTGGTCGGGTAGCGCAACGTCAATTACATCGTCGATGATTGGGGTATCGGGGTCTTCACATTCTCTGTGACATGCGCAGCTATCACTGTTTAACAGGTTCGAGGAGCGTTCCCTCCATAATTTAAGATTGCTCTGGATATCAGTGATCAGATCGCCGTCTTTGTTCTTACAGAAAAACGCCTCGGTCTTGAAACCTTCTGTAGGCCCCCGAACTTTCTGGTAGAATTTCCGGGCGTTGTTCCAATTGGCCGTCTTAGACTTTTTACATTTTCATGTAAAACGGTTAAAGTGTTAGCGTCTTGTTCTAATAGAACGGATATAAATTTTATTTATTAATTAAAAAAACAAATTGACTACAAGCCGCTAAAGGCGGATAACAGCCTTCTTATAACAACAGGCTAGCCATTTGCAGATTTATTTTGACATTCAAAGAAAAATGCTTTTTTTTAATGTAATGGTCGGATGTTTATTTCATTATAAAGAGGAAGGTATGCCGTTAATAGTAGAAAATAACATCAGACAAATGACTACCACGACCACGCTTACTACGCTAATATTCTTTTCATGAAATTTTCCATAACCGAATTGCAAAGAGGTTGCCATATGGCCTCTATACCCTCACGAATTCCATCTTTGAGGTCTTCAATCGACCCTGGGCTGTTGGCGTAGACCTTCCCTTTCGCATGGCCCCAAAGAAAAAACTCACAAGGCGCTGAATCACAAGATCTTGGTGGCCAATTGTGATCACCTCTTCGAGAGATAACATGGTCCGGAAGCTTTTCCCGTAAAATATCAATGGTTTCGTTGCTTGTGTACCACGTAGCGCCGTCTTGTTGAAAATAAACGTTGTCCAGATCAATATCATCCAACTCCGGCCATAAAAAATCGTTAATCATCAATAATCAAATCAAAATAACACCTGTTATTGGAAAACCTTTCAGTTAAACCATAAAGACTTAAAATTATTATTTTTTTCACCTCTGGAGCAGCTAAAAATAAAGCTTGATTATAGCTAGTCAAGCAATTATTCATATAAATGCTGCTAATTTTAACGTCGGAAAACAGCAACACAACATATTTAGTTTCTTTTTAGCATCACTGCGAATTTTGCCTACACATTTTATAACATTTTCGTCATTAGCATTTGGCACTCTTACAATTTCAATCAAGGTGGATTTATTACAGGTGAAGGCATCCACCCAGCTGACCTTTTCACCGTAGTTCGGAATAACGTCAACATTTCGTGTTTTGTTTACGTTCGTTTTAATGGTTGTTTGGCACTTACCAGCACATTATAATTCAATATTATTTACGATTGCTGAGCTTTTGAACTCCGTACGGAGTTGCTTGTCTCCTATCGGATGCGTTCTTACGTGGCGTATAGGGGGATTCTCGGCAGATATGCAGGGCAAGTGGAAAATAAAATACCATTCGCGGACCAAAGCAGGCGAACATCTGCTTAGAAGTATATTTCAACTAAGAAAAATGCTAAGTGTAAGCACTTACTTGGGCCAGCGTCTGACTCAGAATGAGCGGGAGAGCCACCCCGAAGTTGACTAAAAGTAATCAAAATGGGCACATCAAGACCTCATGCTACAATAATGGGTACTGGACTGAAATGGATACTGACTCCAGTAGGAGTATTTCGTCACAGGAAAAGTCTTGGACTGATGATGTGAGCTGGTAACTGTAGTGACTGTCCCATTAATATGTAGATTGATTGAAACCTCAAAGAAACTGCGGCACAGATATTGTTACAGTAAAACCGTGGCAGGCTTTGAGGTACTTTCTCAGTTGGTGGTACAGGTTAGGTTGAGATTGCTCCTTTTTACCGTACTCATAAGATCATGTGTCAACCCTCGTGTCGGCGTCCCTGCATTGCAAAGATAACCACGGGGTCGTAAAGACGACTGCACGTACGAACTAGGATGGCCAAACACACAAAAAGGGCGTACACGCCAATTATATTATATACATACATATATATAATCCCGCAGTAATTGACACAGATTGCAGGATCGCCCTTCTTATGGATTGGGCAGAGCACACTTAAACTCCAATCGGTAGGCATGGTTTTATCCGACCATAATTTGCATAGGAGTTGATGCATGCACTTTACCAGCTCCTCGCCACCATGTTTGAATAGTTCAGCCGGCAGTCCGTCGGCGCCCGCGGCTTTGTTGTTCTTTAGCCGCGTTATCGCTATTCTCACCTCGTCATGGTCGAGCAGCGGAACGACAATTCCGTCTTCAACGATTGGGGTATCGGGATCTTCATATTCTCTGTAATATGCGCAACTGTCACTATTTAACAGGTTCGAGGAGCGTTCCCTCCATAATTTAAGATTGCTCTGGATATCAGTGACCAGATCGCCGTCTTTGTTCTTACAGGAAAACACCCCGGTCTTAAAACCTTCTGTAAGCCGCCGAACTTTCTGGTAGAATTTTCGGGCGTTGGTCCAATTGGCCAGCATCTCAAGCTCTTCGCACTCACGTATTTCGGTCTCTCGTTTCCTCTTTCTGATAATACGTCTCTCTACCTTTCTTAGCTCTCGGTACCGATCCCACATGGCTCGCGTTGCGCCCGATCGTAGCGTGGCTCTATAGGTGGCATCCTTTCTTTCTGCGGCAACATGACATTACTCGTCGTACCAACTGTTTTTTCGGGCTCGCCGGAATCCGATTTCTTCTTCGGCGGCGGTACGTGGGGAACGAGAAATGTTGCTCCATTGTTCGTGCATGCCGATTTATTGGGCAGTACTCTCTGAGAGCAGGAGTGAGAGTCGAGTGGCGGGTCTTCTAGCTGTCTGTTGTGATTGCAGATTTTCGATGTTGAACATTCTTTACGTAGGTAGATGTACGTTTTTTGCTGCACGGAGGCGTGCGCGCAGTTAGGTTGCAACAAGGTAATGTTCCGAGTCGATGTTGGGTCTTCGGATCGTACGTATATCTAATACACTAGAAGCGTGTTTTCCATCTATCACAACATGATCGATCTGGTTTCGTGTTTTTCGATCAGGAGACAGCCAGGTGGCTTGGTGAATCTTCTTATGCTGGAATCTGGTGCTGCAGATTACCATGTTCCGGGCCCCGGCGAAGTCGATCAGCCTCTGTCCGTTACCGGATGTTACGTGGTATATATGTTGCTTGTGCTTTAAACTTATAATATGCATAGTATGCAGAAGAAGACTTAACTTAGGCGGGCCACAAGCACGCAAAAAATTATTACAATTTGTTGAAGTTCGTTTCGTCACACCGTGGAGTGGTTAACGAATTTAATTTCAAATTGTTCACCGCCAAGTAAACATGAACTGTAGCAATAGCAAGAAACACAAAAATGTTTGCAAACTTTCAATATGTTGCAAGCCCACAGACAAGTTGATCTGTAGAAATTTTAACCGATTGTTCTACTTCCTTGCGGGTTGCGGCCCGCTTAAGCGGTTGTGAGTTTTCAATTCTTTATATGTACATATATAAACAACAACACGCATTTAAGGGTTAACTCTGCTTATCAACCTCGTGTACTATATTCTTATTACTATTAATTAATATATTTTACATTAGTGAATAATTATGCTTTAACAGGCAATTACTTACCATAATTTTCAACACCATTTCCCGTATCAAGGGAATGCACCAAAAAGTCAGTCAGTGCTTCAACCTCTACCTCTTTTTGTTGGCATGAGCTTTTTGAGTTAGCGTTAGCAGCGACAGCGTCTACACTTGGATATGACGGTGTGTTGCAGCCGATAGTGCTAATGGATCCAATGGTAGATACGTTTCCTCCACTTTCACTTGTATCTAATTGTGGCCCGTTAACGTATGGTACGTAGTTCAAATAGTTAGCATGCGATGAAAGTTGACTAGCTGGACGTGGTATTATTGGTTCATATATGGACTCATATGTCGTGGAACCCTAAAAAATCATGAATCAATTTCAATTAAATAAATTGAATTATAATAAGTGTGTGCCACAATCTAAGCAAACAATCAACCAAATCTAGATTGAGGTGATATCAAATATGATTTAACGAGTATATTATTATACTGATCGTGTAGAACTGAATTCTGACATTAATCATCTGCGTGCTGATAAGCAGATATGCTACCCTTATAGTAATGGATATCTCAAAACGAACATGTTGAATTACATGCTTTATTTTAGTAGCGTCCGTATACCTCAAATACTAGACATAGGTGAAATAATTTTATCAACATGTTTAAAATAGATGGAATGGAGTGACAAGATACCGATGGTGATATATTCGGAAAAATTACAAATATCTACATATATGTTATGGATGCGAAAAAAAAAATGTAGAGTTCTGGGTCCCAAAACTCCAAACCTGATTTAACAATTTTGCAATTTGAATTATAAAAGTGATCAAATCATATTTTGATGATGTTTCAGTCAGAATAAATTGTAAATGGGATGGTAAAGGAAATGTCCGATATTTATATCAGATATAGCAAATTTCTAATAAAGACGAGTTGATGCTGACAGGCTGTGGCGGTAATGTTGTTTTGATGATTCTTTCAATTCTGTTATTTATTATTCTATTACCCTTTATATAAACGATTTGCGGGTATGGTTATCTTGGAGGAGACGTGACTTCAGGTTTAAGCAGAAATTCGAAGAGGTGGTTAGCATCATGTAAGGTACCTTCACATAATGAACATATGTTGCGTGTGTTTGGGCAATTTCCTCATAAAAAGGTGGTTAGTGTCGTGCAAAACCTACGGTTCCACCTTAACAGGAACTGCTTGCTGAGCAGTTTGTTATGCTCCTTAACAGGTAGCATATTGGCCTCGTCGTGAAGGTGTTGTATTGGGGACATCAAGAGGCAGCCCGTCGCTGTCCGAATGGCATTGTTTTGGCATGTCTGTTTATCCACTGCGTGTCACTGGTTCCAGGCGACCGGAAAAGCGCAGCATAGTTTAGAACCGGCCGGCCAATTGCCTTAAATGTCGATAGCAACAATTCTTTGTCTTTGCCCCAAGTGCTGCCGGCACGCGATTTGAGGACCTTGATGCGATTTTGGACTTTGGTGGCAATAGCGGTTGTGTGTGCAGAGAAGGAGAGGAAACCGTGGAAGGTTACACCCAATATTTTGGGGTTGGGAAATGGTGTGTCGTCGACTTTTACCTTAAGTTGCAGTTTGACCTCCTTTGTCCAGGTGGTAAAGAGGGTCGCCGTGGACTTTGTGGGGGAAAGCTGAAGATTTCTCGCACTCAAAAAGCGAGAAAGGCAGGCGAGGTAGTCGTTTACCTTAGAGCATAGGCCACCAATGTCATTGTCAGACGCCATTATCGTACAGTCGTCAGTGTATGAGACCAGGGAGACTCCCTCTGGTGGCTGGGGGAGTTTCGAGATGCAGAAGTTGAACAGCAAGTGTGAAAGAACACCACCCTGCGGTACACCTTGCTGTTTGGTCACGAAAAATCACTGACGAGTGACGACCGCTCAGATAGTTTGCGGACCACCTCTTCAGCCCTGGCGGGAGTTTCGACTCATAAATATTATCTAGTAGCGTGGAATGGCTGAGAGTGTCGAAAGCCTTCTTCAAGTCCAACGCTACTAGGACAGTCCTCTCGCAGGGGCGATTTTTGGTTAAGCCCTCGATTTATCTGGGCGTTTATGTCGATGAGTGCAGTGGCGATGCTATGCACTCATCGGAAACCATGCTGATGTGGGGCTGGAGCCTGATGTTTCGTGAAGAGTGGGAGTAGGAGGGCTTTAAGTATCTTCACTACTAGGCAAAGGAGTGTTATCGGGCGATAAGATTCCCCTTGGTTGGCGGGTTTCCCAGGTTTCAGTAGTGGGACCACTCTCCCTGCTTTCCACTTGTCAGGGATAATGAGAGTGGCCAAGGACAGATTGAAGACCCTTGTGAGAAATCCTACTCCCAATGGTCCCAGGTGCTTCAGCATCAGTGCGTTCAGTCCGGCAGGGTCAATGACTTTTGATGATTATGCTTTATTGATGATTATGCTTTATTGATGGCCCCCTGAATTTCATCTCTGGAGAAAGTAAGTGGCGCACTGTTGTTCGTCAGTTTGTGCAGTCATCTGGTGGCACGACGCTTGGTTCTGTCAGCCAAGGGATGCAGTGTAAAAAATCGGCTAAAATAGCTCGCGCATCTTTCCGGGTCCGACGAGGTACAACCGTTGAAGGTGATTGCCACCTTGTCGTTGTGCTTCGTCGGGTTCGACAGGGACCTAACGGTGGACCAGAGCTTACTCACCCCAGAGGTGAGGTTACATGTCTTCAGATGCTCAACCCATTTGGTCCGCTTATGTTGGTTTACCAGTTGCCGGATCCCCAAATTGAGATCCCTTATGCGGGGATCCCCGGGATCGGCCTGGCGTAGGTGGTCACGCTCGTTTGCTAAGCTGGCTGCTTCGGCTGGGCATTGGGGGCGAATGTCCTTAAAACTTCCAACTGAAGCGAGCCGCAGCAGCTGTGAGCACCTTGCGGAATGCGCGTTCGCCTGCGCGCACATCAGTGGGGATGGGAAGAGCGGCGAAGGTGAATTCCAAGAAGCCGGCCCAATTAGCTATGATTAGTTAATATAGGATCGGTGGTTCGCGGAAACAAAGTCGAGAGACCTAGTCGAGACGATAATGGCCAAGTGATCTGATGAAAGCGGTAGCATAGGTCGCCAAGTTATGCTATTTATCAGACCAGCGCTAGCTATTTTTATGTCAGTCGAGCTGCTGCAATTGCTTAGTACACTGGTGAGAGCGTTGTCGTTCACAGTGCTAAATGTCTAATCGTCTATCTGCTCTGCCAGTGCAATCGGTTGTCACCTCTGATGAGCGCACCTATATCAGGGTGATATCCTGCCGGGAAGCAGATGACATGTATGTATTAAATATTTTGAGCTCGGCATCGCCTCACGGGACAGCTATACCTTGGCATTCTAAGGTGCTGTCCCTGCGGTCGATGCCTTCATCAATGATACGATACTGCACTGTGTGGTAGACTATGAACGGTAAGCCAGTAGCAAACCATCACCGAATTTGATTTGATCGCGAAGGTGTTGGTGCGTTCAGTTCCGTAGAAACGTTAAAATCAATTGATTGTAAAGGCAGTCGGTGCCTTATGGTGAGAGCAGCACGCGTCACATGAAGTTGAAGAGGTCGAGCCAAGGAGCACCAGGAGATTTGGTGGCTCCTAACACACTCAGGCTAAAAAGCCCATTGTATTTAAAGCTCTGGAAAGGGGGTAGATAGTCAAGGAGGGAGGGAGAAAAGTGTCAGAGAAAGAGATAGGAAAGAGTAGAGACAGAGATAGAAATAGTTAGTCCTGTGAGAATTTTCCAGATTCTTTGGCAAATCTGTAAATATCCTCCAGTTTTAGAGAACGAATATTACTCATTCCCATGACATCGGAACCCAATACTCGTAGTCGCGCTCTAGCAAAGGCAGGACACTCACAGAGAAAGTGCTTAGTGCTATCCGCCTCCTCCAAGCATGACAGGCATACCGGGTCCTCGATGATTCCAATGGTGGTCATATGCTGACCCCATGGGTTGTGTCCTGTAATGATACCGACCATCAACCGAATGTCTTTCCTTCTAAGTTTTAGTAGAAAGTTTGACAGTTTTCTGTTCGGACTTGTCACAAAACACTTTGCAGTTCTGCAGCGTTCTAGACCGGACCATCGCTCTTTATGTAGATTGCCTACATAATCGTTGATTCAATTCTTGATTTCTGCGGGACTGATTCCGATTATTGGCTCTGGCCCCTGTGGGGGCACCGCGGATCCACGGTTGGCCAATTCGTCGGCAATTTCGTTTCCTTGAACACCGGAGTGTCCCGGAACCCATATAAGTACAAGCCTGTTTTGTCTTGCGACAGAATTAAGCTTCTTCTTACATTCTTGAACAATCTTTGAGGTTTGCTTCGCGTTCTCCAGGGCCTTCAATGCAGCCTGACTGTCACTGAAGACTCCAATCTGTTTCCCGCTCCATCTCCTCTCGATTATCCATTCGGCTACTTTTAGGATGGCAAAAACTTCTGTTTGGAAAACAGTTGCCATTCCCCCCATAGCATAGTGATACTTATTTCTATCGTTTAAGTACCATCCGGCTCCAGACCCTATTTCAGTCTTGGACCCATCGGTAAAGAAAATATCCGTCAAACCTCCCTGCATGCATTCTGGATTGCTCCATTGCGTGAGGAGACAATCATCATCAAACATCCTTCCGAATGAAACTGTGGGTATCAGGTCATCTTTAGGTGCCAAAAACAGTGGATACTGCTCCGACAGCAACTTAAAGATTTCTCTGTGTCCCGAAGATCCATCTTCGTGCCAGAAACCATATTTATGGAGTCTACACATTGCTTTTATTGCTTCCTGTTGTATCTTAAGATCCAGGATCCATTGTCTTTACGAATGAACATCCTAGTCCAAAGACGCAATCCTGGTGGCTGCTGTGATAACATGGACATTTCTGACTGCATTAGCAATCAAATTTTTTCCACTTCTTATTAAATTATATTGCAACTCTCTTATGATACCCTTTGTATAAAAACAGGTATGGGTGTTTAAAATAGAAAAAGGAAATCCATTAATAACTCGCTCACAACTTGTTTTTTTTTTTATTACAACATCATGCTTAAAACTTGATTAGTTTACTAATGAAATTTAATGTACCTGTGAGAAACTTCCATTACTGTAAAAATCCATGGTATCTTGACTGACGGTCTGTGTGTTGAAAAATTCAGTTTACAGTAAAAGCAGTATAAACAAAAATACGATATCTGTGTATTTTTGTTGTAATTCAAATGTCAATTATGTGTATTTTATGTGTTTTTTTTGAGCGAATGAAGTGAAATATAAAAAATTAACATTGATCATACATACAGGGTCCGGCACTCCAACGTCCACACAATGGCTTTCAAATTCACCAGCCGCGAATATGATAAATTATTCTCTTTGAGCCATATTGGAGAGCAAAGACCGAACTAAGAGATTCACCAGTCTCGAGGCGCTGAAAAAAGCCATTGTCCGCGAGTGGGCCAAAATACCTGCATGTCTCATTCGGGCAGCTTGCGATTTGTTTCTGGCCCATCTCATGGCCATAGTCGAAGCAAAAGGTTGTTATATCGGGCAAAAGTAAAATTAATTCCTAGTTTTGTATTATTTTCACACATTTTTTATTTTGAATTGAAGAAAAGTAATTTTCCAAACTAAACTTATGGCCCTTTTAATTGGTTAAACTTTGAGTGAAGGACCCTGTATATGTATGTACTTGAGGGTTAAAACTTTCAATTGAATATCATACCTGCATTGTTGCACAATAAATTTTGAATTCATTGTTACAGCTCACATTTATATACGTTTGAGGTTGAAATCCACTTAAACCTTTGTTGTTGCTCCCACTATCGTTGCAACTAATATTTGTTTCATGCGATTTTGTATAACAATTTATATATGGCTGTTTGAATACATCCGTCGCCCGTCTTAGTTCACTATATGATGAGCTGACTGGACTAGGGGGTGGTGGTGTTTCGACATCATTGTTGTGACTTGAATACTCTGAGGTGCCCTCAATCGCGTCAAAAGACAATTCTGATGATGGTGGTAGTATTTCATCTATTCAACAAATAAATGTGATGATACATTTTATGATGTAGTGAGGTCCGTTATGCATTTCAAATTAATTCAATTAATGATAATTTAATGAAATTTATGATACAACGTCAAGACGCACGCCACAAATAGGAGGAGGAGCTCGGCAAACACCCAAAAAGGGTGCACGCGCCAATCTATATATATAAAAATTAAGCCGAAAAAAAGTGTGCATTTGTCTCCGGTAATCTCAGCAACGCGTGTAAGGAAAACAATGAAAGTTTCACACATTGTTGGTGTTTCTTTGGCAAAGGTTTCGGTGAAGTTTGGTTGAAATCCGATAACGCGTGTGTGAGCGGGGCGTCGGTTAAGTGAGTGTGTTTTTGCTATTTGCCGCACGTATTTTTTGTACCGCACAGGGCATTCATTAGAATTGAATACATTTTGGTCGTGTATGTCTGGGCCGATTATTATGAAATTTGGTATATATATATATTTTTCTACGGTGAAGGTTAGTATAATATGCTTATTGATTCCACTCGCCACCAGGTGGCACTGCCGAAGGCCAAAACGAGGACCCGAGTAACCCTAGGATGTGTTTTTACATTGTGGGTATCAAATCAAAGCTACTGATAAGTGCTTTTATACAGATTATTTTTTAGATCCCTGAGTGACAAGGGTCTCGAGATATAGCCGAAAAGTTGGACCAAGGTACCCTTGGATGTGTTTGTACAATATGGGTATCAAATGGAAGCTGTTGATGAAAGCTTTTAAGTGAAGTAATTTTTACTGCCGGGATAAATAAAGGAGATGGAGCTGGAGATGGAAGAGGAAGAGAAAGAGGAAGACCACTCATTATTAAAAATTAAAAAAAAAAATTTAAAATGTTACATATACGCTTATTATATAAACGTTAATATGAAGTCAGTTATAGTGAAAAATTCATTGTATCATTGCCGGCGTGATTGGTGATCCTTAATTTGTTGCAGAAAGGTTATGCTAATATAAGATATTACCTATATCATTCATATATTTACGTATTACCTGTGTACTCACAAATATACGGTTGAAGCAAATACATGTCAGTTTTTTTTATTTCGCCTGGAAAAGTTTATATAAATTTAAGAAGAGTAAATAGAACTTATTTTATATCAGACTTCACGCAAAAAAGTCATTTGCACCTGAACACATAGCTGGGTTAAAGCGGAGGGGAATAGAACAGTTCTCTTCTCCTTCTCCGCTTTTTCGTCCACGACGAAGTGTATGTAGCATACGATTGATGTTGTTGTTTATGTGTAAAGGGGAGCGCATCTATGCACATGCTAAACTTGAAAATAGGAGCACCGATTATTATGTTGAGAAACATAAATCAAGCACGACTATGTAATGGCACTCGATTAACAGTTAAGAGATTGATGAATAACGTCATTGAAGCAACAATTTTGAATGGAAAATACCCTGGTGAAGACGCGTTAATACCGCGAATACCAATGATACCATCGGATATGCCGTTTGAATTCAAACGTCTTCAATTTCCTGTTAGCCTTGCATTCGCGATTACTATTAATAAATCACAAGGCCAAACTTTATCAATTGGTATTGATTTAGAATACCCATGTTTTTCTCATGGCCAACTTTATGTTTCATGCTCAAGAGTTGGTAAGCCATTGGTATTGTTCATTTATTCAACAACACATGGAAAAACGAAGAATATTGTATACCAAAGAGCATTACTATAAAAAAGGTAATAAAGTAAATCACATCAAACGTTTTTTAATTGCTACTACTATTTAAAACTTCTTTCATATCTATTCATGCCCGAGAATTTTTATAAAATACACACAGTATTTTTCGGCTTAATTTAATTAATTAATCTAGATTTTTTTAAAGACGACCAGCGGAACGGGCGGGTTTTCGCTAGTTATATCTATATATATAAATGTGAAAATCTGTCCCTATATTCGCTTAAAACTCGCGAACGGGCTCACCTATCCAAACCAAATTTTTAGGCTTTGTTTGGACTATTCAGTAGATGGTTTGTGTTTTAAAATTTAAAAAATCGGATACCAGGGTCTCGAGAAATAGGCCAAAACGTGAACCCGGGTAACCCTAGGATGTGTTTGTACAATATGGGTAGCAAATGGAAGCTGTTGGTGAATGCTTTAGTTCAGAGTATTTTTCATGCCGCTCCGTGACTAGGGTCCCGAGATAGAGACCAACACGTGGACCCTAGAATGTGTTTGTACAATATGGATAGCAATTGGAAGCTATTGGTGAATGCTTTAGTACAGAGTATTTCTCATGCCGCTCCGTGACTGGGGTCTCGAGATATAGGTCAAAATGTGGGCCCGGGTAACCTTCGGATGTGTATATACAATATGGGTATCAAATGGAAGCTGTTGGTGAATGCTTTAGTTCAGAGTATTTTTCATGCCGCTCCGTGACTAGGGTCCCGAGATAGAGACCAACACGTGGACCCTAGAATGTGTTTGTACAATATGGATATCAATTGGAAGCTGTTGGTGAATGCTTTAGTACAGAGTATTTCCCATGCCGCTCCGTGACTGGGGTCTCAAGATATAGGTCAAAACGTGGACCCGGGTAACCTTCGGATGTGTATATACAATATGGGTATCAAATGGAAGCTGTTGGTGATTGCTTTAGTTCAGAGTATTTTTCATGCCGCTCCGCGACTAGGGTCCCGAGATAGAGACCAACATGTGGACAATAGAATGTGTTTGTACAATATGGATATCAATTGGAAGCTGTTGGTGAATGCTTTAGTACAGAGTATTTCTCATGCCGCTCCGTGACTGGGGTCTCGAGATATAGGTCAAAACGTGGGCCCGGGTAACCTTTGGTTGTGGATGTGCAATATGGGCATCAAATGAAAGCTGTCGATAAGTGCTTTAACGTGGGGTAATTTTCATACCTATTGATGACTAGGGTCTCGAAATATATGCCAAAACGTGGACCCACCGTGTCTTTGCCCAGCGAAGCGGGTCGGGTTTGCTAGTATATATATATAATATTAATAATATCGCTGATTTAAAGTTAAGTTAAGTTAAGTTAAAGTTAAGTTTTAAAGTTAAAGATTTCTGCTCGATATATCAATAAGGATTATTTCAAATATTTCTTTTAGGAGGCGTCAATCACTGACGTTTATCGGCGATATTTATGTCACCGATCTTAACAACCGTGCTATTTATTAGCTCTTCCTGTTTTTGGACCAGATAAAGCAGTTAGGCGAATGCATATGGAGGTAAACGATCAATTTTATCACTGAATCGCATACGAAAAAATTGGTACCACTGAATCCATATGAAATCGAAAATACTGTTGACAGACTTAAGTATCGAAATCAATAAAGAGATACAAAATTTTAGCAAAGCAACAAAATTTGAGCGGTTTGGTGTTGTTATTTTATATTTATTCCACGTAATTTTTTTTTATTTCAATCCAAATTTTAGACTCTGTTGCAACTTTCCGAGTTTTTGGTTAAGTGATAGGGTCATTCCAATAAGGCAAAACCGACGGAGCATGATGAATTTGGCATTTGTTGTTGTACTTAATTTGGAGTAAAACTCGTAAGCGACTTCTATAATTCAAATTCAGTAGCTTAATACTGAAGCCTTTCTAAATTGATGACACAATTTATAGAAAAAATTGATTTTAAGAAGCAATCCGAATCGCTTCTAATATCAGGCACAAAACAAATTTCCGCTTTAAGATTTAAATGAATGTTTTTAGAGAAGTATGCAGAAATGGCCACCAGTTCTTTTCTGCTGGGTAAAAATTCGTGGCTAATTCAAGTAACAGTATCTGATATGTCGAAAATATGTCTCACTTTTACTAAGGACTAAAAACTTTGCAGTTGTTTTTCTCGACATTTTGGTTTATTGAGTTATGAGCGATATATGCGGGGAGTTTCAAAAGGAGAGAGCCCGGGCTTTACTAGAACACACATTAACACTGTTAATTCTATTCACATATCTTGAATCAACATTTACTTTTTCCATGTATTTTTTTTCAATTTTATTGAATTTTTTAGTGGTCTTAAACTAGTATTTTCATACAACAACATATTATTGTACTATTCCATAGTACATAAATCTTCTATATATATAAAAATTCAGCCGTTTTTCGCGTTGCGATGAACTTTACGGAGAATGGCTCAACCGATTTTAACCAAACTTTGCCACATTGAAGAGACACATGTGGAGAAGGTTTGTGTTTTAAAATTTTAAAAATCGGATACCAGGGTCTCGAGAAAGAGGCCAAAACGTGGACCCGGGGAACCCTAGGATGTGTTTGTACAATATGGGTAGCAAATGGAAGCTGTTGATGATTTCTATAGTACAGAGTATTTTTCATACCGTTCCGTGACTAGGGTCTCGAGATATAAGCCAAAACGTGGACCCGGGTAACCCTAGGATGTGTTTGTACAATATGGGTATCAAATGGAAGCTGTTGGTGAATGCTCTAGTTCAGAGTATTTTTCATGCAGTCTCGAGGTAGAGACCAAAACGTGGACCCTAGAATGTGTTTGTACAATATGGATATCAAATTGAAGCTGTTGGTGAATGCTTTAGTACAGAGTATTTTTCATGCCACTCCGTGACTGGGGTCTCGAGATATAGGTCAAAACGTGCACCCGGCTAACCTTTGGTTGTGTATGTACAATATGGGTATCAAATGAAAGCTGTTGATAAGTGCTTTAATACGGGGTAACTTTCATACCTATTGATGACTAGGGTCTCGAAATATATGCCAAAACGTGGACCCTAGAATGTGTTTGTACAATATGGATATCAAATTGAAGCTGTTGGTGAATGCTTTAGTTCAGAGTACTTTTCATACCGTTCCGTGACTAGGGTCTCGAGACATAAGCCAAAACGTGGACCCGGGTAACCCTAGGATGTGTTTGTACAATATGGATATCAAATGGAAGCTGTTGATGAATGCTTTAGTACAGAGTATTTTTCATGCCGCTCCGTGACTGGGGTCTCGAGATATGGGTCAAAACGTGGACCCACCGTGTCTTTGCACCGAATTAAACCAAACTTACACACATTGTTAAGTAAGTATTGAAAATGGTTTTCGTAAAGTTTGGTTGTAATTCGGAACACCGGCAACGCGTACAGCGTTCCTTTGAACCAGCCATAATGTCGTTTACTTTTTTAACGCTTGGGGCGGAACTGAACTGTCAAATTGACAGTGTGAATTACAATGTGTCAATATTTCTTTCTGATTTGGATGCCATAAGGAGAAGACGTAAGTGCAAACATTTTTTGTGAATTTTTTTGGAGTGGATTTTGGAACAATGAAAAATTTCTTACGAAATTTGAGAATTTAATGTGAAATCCGAATGTTCAAATGAAATTATGTTTTGTGGATTTATTTTTTCGGATCATGTGTATCGTAGACACCATGAGTGAAAAAAATGTAAAAAAAAATGAAAAAATAAAAGAAATTGTTAAAACATGCAAAAGAAGAGCACGAAAAATGCGTAACTTTGATGAAAAAATTAATAGTCTTATCATGCAAATTGTCAACAATTTTCAGAAGAAAAAGGATGATTTAAGAAAATCACAACAAAATAAAATAATCCTGACCATGTGGACTTGGGCTTTTAAACACATTTGCATCGAAAATATAATCCACAAATTGAAAAAAAAACATGTTTTAAAATATCAGAATACCATAATTACAATCATGTTTATTACAGTACAAATGCCAAGACAATCACGTAATCATATTGGTCGTTCGACAAATAATATAATAATAGGCGCATGATAAATGCCTGGAATAACGCGACATCAGAAGAACGTCAAGAACAAAATGAAGTAGTCAAACGATTGATGAATAATGTTATCCAAGCAACTATTTTAATTGGCAAATTCAAGAATGAAGACGTTCTAATACCAAGAATTCCAATGATTCCACCTGAATTGCCATTTGAATTCAAGCGTTTGCAACTGCCCATTCGTTTAGCATTTGCAATAACTATCAATAAATCACAAGGGCAACCTTTAGAAATATGCGGGATGAATTTAGAAGAACCAGTATTCACCGATGGTCAACTATACGTTGGCTGTTCACGTGTAGGGAAGCCAACAACATTATATATTTACTCAAAAACAAATAGAAAAACAAAAAATATTGTTTATGCCAAAGCGCTTGAATAAAGAAAAAAGAAATAAAAAAATACCAGTCTAACGGTTAGACGCGATAGAAGTGAAACCTTCCGTAAAACAAACTGAGAGAGAATGAGACGAAAGCAGCATTAGGAGCGGGATAATTATAGGCTCATTATAATATTGCTATAAAGTTCATATTTTATTTTCTTCATTTTATTATTATTCATCCTCAATGTTTTCAATTTCAACAAATGATACGAGTGGCTTATGATAGCTAAAATATGATACAAATGCGTTGGTTTCGATGTTGTCAACATATCTTTGAAATACCCTGTCAATTGTTGTTTTTGATCGTGTTGTCGATTCAGTGCGATTGTTACACATTTTTAAATTGAATGTTGTATTGAGAAAGTCGGTTAAAGGAACCGCTGTGTCCAATGCAAAATTTACGTTAAAATCGCCACTTAAAATCATTGGAGCTTTATCGTAATCTAAGTATCCGCGATACTTCTGGTGTATACTTTATTAAATTTTCGTGAATGAATTCCGTGTTGCTATTTATTGATTGATTCGGTGAAATATAAATTTCCACAATTAAAACTGTTTTTCCATTGCTCAATCTGGTTTCGCATGCACATATTTCTCCCACTTTAGAGAGCTGAACAGACAGTGATTCTAGTTGCTGTGTATTCAGATCTATCTGTGGAGTTACAATACGAGCACCGTCATTTTGATTGTGGTATATTGCAAAACCGCCTGCAAGTGCGGTAAATATTTAAAAATGAAAATATTTACGAATATAAAAATACGGACGCAATACAGCACACGCGGTTGCTATTATGAGCGTCGTAACGCGTATATTACCCAGACGTACTAACATACACACAAACATTCGTAGGACGCTTGGTCTAAGCAAGTATTAGGTAGTGTAGTATAGGTATACATAATGCCTTCTCGCTCACCGTGGCTCCGTAATACGCAGGCGCGCACACATACGTACTAGCATACATACAAACATACATACGTATGACGCTTGAACTAAACACCAAAGCAAGTAATAGGCAGTGTAGTATACATACTACAATACTCACTATACTAGCGTGGCTCAGCAGTACGCAGCCACACACATATACGTATATCAACATATAACGCTTCGTAGCCAAGAGTGTCGCTTTTTCGTTTCATCGAGTCTCAAATCACTCCCAACGATTCTAAAGAAGTTTTCACTTCAATAATATGAAAACCATATCTTTTCTGTTCTAAACCGTATCTATCCTATTTTAGTGTGTCCAGCGAAGCGGGCCGGGTTTCGTAGTATCTTAATATATTAAGTCTCGAACTGCGGATATAATAACTTCGCACAGAATGCTCCGAATTACATTTTTTTTCCTTTTTAAAGCTTAGCTATCAAGGGAAGTGCTTGAAACACCAAATAAAAGAAAAAGTTGTTTCTAATAGCGGTCGCTCCTCGGCAATGGCAAACCTTTAGACGGTGTAAGCTAATTTCGAACAATTATTGCATTGTTGATAATGGAAAATCCTTTGTATCTTTCTTTTTTTGAATTGTTTTGGAACGTAATTTTTTTTATATCTTCTATGTGAATAAATGAATACTACTACTACTATTCTCGATTTCTTAGCCCATGTAGGAATAAGGTTAATAGTCTTGTAGCTTATTCGTAGCGTTTTCGATAGTGTTATCGACTGAATGTATGGCTGTGTAATCCGCAAAACTTGCAGTTCCTTGCCGATTTGTCGATGGTAGGTCGCGGGTCTACAGTACATAGATATAGCAAAGGACCCAAAATGCTTCTCTAAGGCACGCCTGTGTTTATATTTTTTAGAGACGAATATACGTTTTTGTGTTTTAGGCAGAAGTACTTATCATTAGCACCTCGCAGAATTGTTCGCAGCATGGACTTGAGCTTTTGGAGGAGCTTTTCGTACCATATTTTGACAAAAGCTTTCGATACATCAACGAAACCGGCTGAACACAATTTTTATTTTCTCATTGGTAATAATAACTTTGGTACGTACCTAAATATAAGCGATTTGTTAGATAAACAGGTAAAATAGACAATGGCAATTTGGACAATTTTTTGGCAGATTACAAAGCACTTCAGCCGTGAATAAATCAAATCCAGGGGGCTTTTAAAGCTTCATTTTGTTTACTTCTTTGTTGATGTCTTCTGGTATAACTGGAATAATATATTCATCGTACTCAGGGCAGTTTCCAATAGGTTTTACTTCATCAGTGCCTTCATTAGAGCTAGAAGGTTTTTTTCCAAATGCTCAGCAAATAGATTCGCTTTTTGCTCGCTTTTCGCTCCCTTGTCTTAGCCCAGTTTTTCTTGTCAGCTTTAACTCTGTATGTTTAACGCTGTATGTACGTAACTGAAGGTTTTGCGTAAAATGAAGCAGTCGTCATCGAGTTGCTCGCTAGTAGTAATGTCGTTACATTTGTCTAATTGCTCTAGCTGAAGTTGAAATACTTAATTTCGTTCTGCATCAATAAAATTAGTGAATTATTTTTTAATATAATCAACATTTTACACTTTTTCCTAAAAAAAGGTGTTTGTGTGTTTATGAGCAAGATTTTCCCAACAGCGTGTAATACTGATCTTGTTCACTTAGAACGCTCCCTAAGAAGGAAAAACCTTGGTGGACAACTAAGCTCCCTGATCTTAGATCTTCGCGTCGACGCCCATTTAATAGGGCTAAAGGAATAAAGTCTCCCTCAGGATGGGAACTGTATAAATAGGGCCAGGAATCTAAAAGTCGAAATTAGGAAGGCTAAGGCCGCCGTAGCCGAATGACTTCGCGCGTTACTACCATTCGGAATTTAGACAGAACGTTGGTTCGAATATCGGTGAAACACCAAAAATTAAGAAAAAGTTTTTTCTAGTAGCGGTCGCCTCTCGGCAGGCAATGGCAAACCTCCAAGAGTATTTCTGCCATGAAAAAGCTCCTCATAAAAATATCTGCCGTTCGGAGTCGGCTTGAAACTGTAGGTCCCTCCATTTGTGGAACAACATCAAGACGCACACAACAAATAGGAGGAGGAGCTCGGCCAAATACCCAACAAGGGTGTACGCGCGAAATATATATATATAAGAGGAGAAGCTTGTGTGAATGCGGGGGATTGCTCTCGAGGAGTTCCACCCCCTTAGCGTACTTGTGTGACCAATCGGGATATTAGAGGAGTTATTAAAGGTATTTCTCGACACTCATTTCCCTACGAATCCAATATCTAGTAGCACCAACTTTGGAAGCGTACCTGCCCAACTGCAGGAAACTGCAGTGATGTGATGTTGTTATTTGACCCCTGTCTATCGCGCTGTATAGCCATGGGCTACATAGTAAAATATTGGGGGGACGTAAGGATTGTCTTCATACCGAAGAAAGAAAGAAGTTCACATGACTTCCATAAGAATTTGAGGCCTTAACATAACTATTGGAAAGTAAGGAGATTCGTCTCACTACTAAAGCCGGTGAAACCCGCCAACCAAAGGCAGTCTTATCCCCCGACAACTCGTCTTAAGGAAAGATATTTGAAGCCCTCCTATTCCCGTTCTGTACAAAACATCTGATCCCAGTTACACATTAGCATGGTATGCGGAAAAAATTCACAATACCACCAAAGCATGCACCGCCAGAAACACACAAGTCAATTGTAAGCTTAACCAAAATTGTCCCTGTGAGGGGTCTGTCCTAATAGCGGTGGACCTATATAAGGCTTTCGATACCATGGATATTGAGACACGCTTCGTAGTTTCTTTTCCCAAAAAAAAACAAACACTAGTTTTCATAAAGATGCTGTCGAAACAACACAGCTTTGTTCATCAGCGTAATTTTCATCAAGACTAACGCAATTATTGCAGCGCCGCTCTTTATAAAGCCACAAAATTCTTTTGATATCTTTACGATATGAGCTAACTCACGCAAACTCGATCATTCAAACCGACTATCACCACGGACAGAATCAAGACAAACAGCTTTATTATTATTATTCTTTTCTTTTAATCCATTTCTTTGTTTGGATCTCTTTTTAAACATTGAGCAATATTTTTACATAAATCTATGTAATTTATTTAAGAGAAAACCCATTTATGGTATGCACCCAATGATGCAACCTCTTCTTCTCTTCTTAATTGGCGCGAGAACCGCTTACACGATTTTTACCGAGTTTAACAAAGCGCGCCAGTCGTTTCTTTCTCTTGCTAATCGGCGCCAATTGGACACACCAAGTGAAGTCAAGTCCTTCTCCACCTGATCTCTCAAACGCAGAGGAGTCCTTCCTCTTCCTCTGCTACCACCAGCTGGTACCGCATCGAATACTTTCAGAGCCGGGGCGTTTGTATCCAATCGGACGACATGACCCAGCCAGCGTAGCCGCTCGATCTTTATTCGCTGCGCTATGTCTATGTCGTCGTAAAGCTCATACAGCTCATCTTTCCATCTCCTGCGATATTTGCCATTGCCAACGTGCAAAGGTCCAAAAATCTTGCGCAGAATCTTTCTCTCAAACACTCCAAGCGTCGCTTTATCGGATGTTGTCATCATCCACGCTTCTGCACTATATATTAGGACGGACATGATGAGAGCCTTGCAGAGTGTTATTTTCGTTCGTCGAGAGAGGACTTTACTACTAATTTGCCTTCTTAGTCCAAAGTAGCACTTGTTGGCAAGAGAGATTCTATGTTGGATTTCTAGAGATGCTGATTCTTGAATATACGAAGTCTTTTACAACATTAAAATTATAACTGTCAACAGTGACGTGGGTGCCGAGACGCGAGCGCGCCGACTGTTTGTTTGAAGACCGGAGGTCCTCGTTCACCACCAGACCCATTCGCTTTGCCTCTTCATCCAGTTTGGAGGAGTCAGAATTAGCAGTGCGGTTGTTAAGGCCGATGATGTCAATATCATCCGCATACGCTTACAAATGTACGCTCCTATAAAAAATTGTGCCTGAGCGATTCTCTCCAACATCAGGTTTAAGAAGTCACACGACATCGAGTCACCCTGTCTGGAACCTCGTTTGGTATAAAACGACTTGGAGAGTTTCTTTCCAATTCTGACGGCGCTGCTGCTGTTGAACAACGTCATCTGGCATAGCCGTATTAGTTTTGCGCTTGAGATCATTCTAAGTGTTTTTGACTGGAATCTTTGAAGTATTTCGATATTGGAGTTAGCTGCAGTGCCACAAAGTTGGAAGTCATATGTCCACATCGGTTTCAAGATAGCTGAGTAAAGTGAGAGCTTACTCTCGAGAGAAACATGAGAATTTCGGTGTAGTAACCAATATAGGCTTCTGAGTTTTATTCATAGAGCCTTCCGTTTGGTGAAAATATGGGTTTTACAGGTAAGTTTGCTCTCAAGATGCATGCCGACATATTTAGAGACGTTGGTTTGGGGTATGATCATATTATTGGTGGGCAAATTTTTCTATTCAGTGTAAAAGTGACTTGGGAAAATTTTGTCTCGTTTGGCTTAATGCGCCATTCTTTAAACCAATGAGTTATTTTATCAAGTCCTTTCTGTAGTTTTTCGGAGGCCACGTGGTGGTGGTAGTCAATTGTGAGTGCAGTGTCATCCGCGAACGTTCCGACTATTGTTTCATCAGAATATGGAAGGTGGTATGTGTATAGCAAGTATAGGATGGAGCCCATAATACCACCTTGGGGCACACGAGCTGAACTTTCACATAGTTCAGATTGTTTCTGGCCTTGGTTGACGAAGTTATATCGATTTTCGCGGTTGGACTTATAACAATGTAATAATTTATTGAAAGAGTGCCTTTTATTTTTTAGAGGAAGCCATCATGCCAAACGCGGCCAAAGGCTTGAGATATATGAAGAAAAACCGCTGTGCAATATTTTTTTTTTGTTCAAATGTTTTGTGTATGCTGTTTCTGAGTCTATGGACTTGTTCGATGGTGCTGTGTTTTTTCCTGAAACCGAATTGGTGATTTGGGACTATATTTCGGTCTTCAATTAAAGGCATCATTCTTAAGAGGAAAAAAGATTCCATTACTTTTGAGGCAATAGGCAACAGGCCGATGGGCCGATATATTTCGGCTTGTTCAGCGCTTGTTCTTGGTTTGAGGATCCTTTTTTCATGAGCTATTTATCATTGAGGGACGAACAAAACCAGATAATGTATTAGAATTATATGTGTACGTAAGGAGAGTGAGTCCTTCTTCTGGGAGATGTTCCAGTACTTCTCCTGTTATGAGGTCATATCCAGGAGCCTGTTTTTTTTTTTAATTTCTTTATCACTTCTATAACTTCATTTTTCGATAAGTTTTGTATGGGTGGGTCTATCTGATGCGTGTGTTCTAGTGTATCTTTTACTTCTTGAGCAGTGCTTGGAGAAGTTCGAGTTCGTGGGGCCAGAAAACTGACGAGCATATGTGTTTGCCTTCTCGAGATCTTTTTTAGCCCATTTGTTAGTTTCCATTGTAATCGATGATCGTGCTAGAGTTGGCCTTTTTAAATTTTTGGCTGCTTTACATAGAGAGTAGTCAGTGGCAAGAGTTGCATCAAGTTTTCTTAGACAGTTCTGGAGCTGTAATTTGTCTTATTTTTTAAGGAGTTCTTTAAGATCTTGAATAAGTGAGTTAAATGTTTTTTGTCCCCAGTGTGTCTGTTTCTTTGCCATGTTTTTCTTGCTTGTCGTTGTTCTTTAAATTTTTCTTTTACTTCAAGAGATAGCTGCGTGTGGCGTTGCTTGGTGAGACAGAGCGTGGAGTTTAATGCTGCATGTTAGACACAATTATTGAAATGCTCGCCAGTATTTATTGGGTATGGGTATAAGTTTCCGCCCTCGTACAAGACGTGTCACTGCTGATACTATTTTTGTGTTCGCTCTAGTAATTTACTGGTAATTTGAAGGTGTATAGTATATGTGAGGTCTCTTTCGCAGTAGTTTAAATTCGTTTAAAACGTAAAGATCTTTCTTTACCTGGCGTCAAAGTTGTCCAGGTTCAGCATGACATACTGATTTTCCTGCATGACAATGCCAGGCCGCACGTTGCTAAATCGGTTCAGAAATATTTAGAGGGACTGAATTGTGAAACCTTGCCCCACCCGCCGTATTCCCCAGATATTGCATCTTGGGATTACCATCTGTTCCAATCAATGCAGTCAGCCCTTATTGGAGAGGGGTTCACTTCTTACGAGAGCATCTCAAACTTGGTCAATGAATGAATCGAGTCAAAAGAACTCGAGGAAACCGTATGCTGCCTGATGGAGTAAAGTTGTAGCTTGCAATGGTACATACTTCACATAATATCATGTATTATGTAATTGTTTAAATAGTTCGTAACTTTGGCTAAGAAAGGCCGGAAACTTATTCCCATTGGGTATGGGTATATTGTCTTCATTGCCCTTGAGTGGGTGTTTTAAGTTAATAGTTGAAGTAATAAGAGCTCGGTAACATGTATAGCCGATTTACTGTTGTGAAGACAAGAGTGGGTAGGTAATTCAACTGAATCTTTATTCAGACAAATACGGGAGAGTAATCGGGGGATAGTTCATGAAATGAGCTGCAGGTTATTTCAATAGCTGGAACACCTTTCGCTACACAAAAGTCGATGAGATCTGGTATCTTATAATTGTAAGTGAACCCAGACATTGGATAACTTGAGAAAGCCGTGGTGAGGTCCAATGTCATGATGGCTGCCAATAGTTGGCGACCTTTTGAGGTAGAGAGATGGGATCACCAATGAGTGTATTTGGCATTATATTCTCCTCCAACTAGAAACCTGTTTCCAAGGGTTTTGCAGAATTTTTCATACTCCTCTGTTTCGAAAGCGTATTTGGGTGGTGTTGGTAGGTGTATACTTGTGGCTTGAATAGCTTCTGTGCAAAAAGAGTTTATGCTGTAATGCTTCATATTTCTTTATACGAGAATAGCAGATTCAGTTTGTGCTTTTTTATCGGGGTGCAATGTGTGATATAACCTGTAGTTTGGTATTCCAAAGTAGCTTATATCGGTAAAATGAGTTTTAGAGATTAGGAGAATATCTTGTCATGTGATTTGAGCAGAGTTTTTAGTTCCAATATATGTTTTGATAGGCCATTGGCATCTAGATTAGAATATTCATGGATTTTTGAGTCGTGAGAGTAACGAGCATATTCATTATTGATGAGACTTGTGTGGAACATGTTTTACAACTTGTGAGTATGAGAGTGAGTTT
This sequence comes from Anastrepha obliqua, assembly GCF_027943255.1. Classification (NCBI taxonomy): domain Eukaryota; kingdom Metazoa; phylum Arthropoda; class Insecta; order Diptera; family Tephritidae; genus Anastrepha; species Anastrepha obliqua. The sequence goes on along the minus strand of NW_026562178.1, from coordinate 2,521,279 downwards.
GGGACGTGTCTGGGCAGTTGGGTGACATGATCGAACTGATTGAGCTTCGAGGCAGAGCGATGGGTGCGATGTTTTCATCCATTTTCTCAATGGCGGATATTTGAGTTTTTGAAGGTTCCTGTATATCATGCAGACTTTGTAATTCGCTGGATGATTTCCTTCGCATAAGGCACATTTGACGTCATCTGTTCTCGCTTTGCACGAGCACTTTGCGGATAAGGGGACTCCAGCGCATTTAATGCAGATGGGTACTCAAAAACTATTTTTGTGCTGAATAATGAACATTGAGAGAGGTTTCTTCGGATTCGTGTGTTTAATGTGCTGTGTGTGTTAAAATTTCTTGGGTGCATATAGAAGGATGCACATTTTTTAATATAACTTTAAACTCCTCTCTTCCTTGGGATACAACAGCTTTATAAGATTCGGCAGTAGAAGCTTGTATTTTTACTTGCTTATGAGTTTTAGAACGTAGAAGCCAGAAGCAGTTTCGGCTAAGAGCTACATCAACGGTGAAATATTGTTGACTTTTTCAACAAATATTGGTGGGGACTATGGGTTTTTTTCTTGGGGCTTAAATTCTTCTTCGTGAACTTCCAAAGATGAAAATCTATTTTTAGAGGGTTTAGCGCTATCGAGCCAATATTTTTCTTTGGTTCGACGATTTCCAATCGTCACCTGGTGGGTTCTTGCTGGTCGATGGTTAAAGGGAGAGGTCCTGTTGTTTATAGAGCAGTTCCAGTTGCTGCTGTAACTGCTGAATCTGCTCCTGTATGCTTGGCTTTGAACTATTTTGGAGTTTGGGATTGAGTTGGAGGAGTAGGGCACTGTGTGCTCCATGTGTTTGAAAGAGGTATTGGGCTCACCTCTTATTGCTTTTGTTGTGACAGTTGTTGTGTTGTAGGATTTAATGCAAATTTTTCCGCAAATGAGCGTCTTTTGAAGTGTTTTGCTGTTTCTGTTCTGCAACTGTTGTTGTTTTTAGTTTAAATCGCCTCCATCAGGGGGGAGTGGCCAATCGGCATTTTTTCATTTTTCGGGTTTTTTGTTTGTTATTTTTCTTTTTAATTCTTAGCTGTAAAATGTTCTTTAGCAACCCTAACCAAATATTTTTCAGCATAAAAGTATACTTTATTTTCTTAACTTATGTATGTTCTGCTGAGTCAGCTTTTTTATTGTGTAAAATTGCAGTTTTTTATTGGTCTATAAGCAGCCGCAGAAAAGGTTTAAGCGCTTTTATAATATTTTTATGTCTTTACTATTTTGAGCGATTCTGGCAATGATATTCAACTAACACTATGGGGTAATTTGCTCTTTTTCGCTGTTTAGCGTTTATTTAAGTTTTAATTCGCAAAAACTTTAGGAGTGTGAATTTCCTTGCCCTCACTTCACTAAAGTTACCAACGATTTCCTTTACTCAATTCACTTTCACGACTATCTTTACATTTACATAAAATTAGTTCATATCCATACAAGAGAATGAACTGAGTGAAAATAGCATGAATAATGAATGGTAAACAGAAAATATAAAATGAATATACAGGGATGCCAAATAATATAGAAGTAGCGATGACAGCTCGGCCTCTCCTGACAGACACTTGTCCCGAGTTAACCAGCTTTATGACCATCATCAACGTAATCACCATCATCATCAATTTCAATGAGTAAGGCACACGATGGCATCATTCATCTTGTCTGCTGTTGCAATTGCGCTGTAGGGCGAATCGTAGGACTTTTTTGACAATGTATGAGCACTTGTTCTTTTGCTGGAGTTTTCGCGATTCGCCTGTACTTGGTGGTGGAGATTCTATGAGGAACAAAGACTCTTTCTCATATGGATCTGGTTTCATATGCCTCAAATTTGGCCTTTAATGTAATTGTAGCTGTTTCGATGTTACGAATAGCTTCATTACGTCGCCCATCTGCTCTTCGTCCGTCTGCAGCGCTTCCAATATCTTACTTCCACTCCGATCGCGAAGCGGAATATCGTAAACTAGGTCCATTTGCGCAAATTTCGTTGTTGCATTCACCATTGTATTTAGTGACCATTGCAACATCCGAATATGTGTGTCCCAGCCCTATACGTCGTAAGTAAGTGTTCTTAAGTATGACAACACCGCTTAATTTACGCGTTCTGTTGAGCCGTTGCATTTTGTATTGCTACGTAATGTGTTGGATGTTATTCGTTTGGCAAAAATTACTGAATGCAGCCGATGTGAACGCAATTCCACGGTTTGTCACAATTCTTTGAGGTAAACCAAAATACAGTGTTAGTTGGCTTAATGCAACAACTACAGGCTTGGTTTTTGTAGAGCGTGTTGGAACGACTACCGAGTATCTAGTTAGTGTGTCTACAATAACCTCGTCGACTTTTAGTGAAAGGCCTAGATGGTTCACATGCAGGGTCTGGAGCGGCAACGGTGGTACATCCATTCCGTACAATTCACACGATTGTAACGGGTGATCAATCATGAGGTGCTTTTTTCAATAGTTAAAAAAAAACAAAAATGTAAATTATGTTCAAAACCTTTATTTATCATTTGAAAGGACATTCTTTGACATTTACTTTTTGAATATGACTTCATTCAAATGTTGGCCGCAACTACGCTTAAGGTGGTCCATTCTGAAGGTCCAATTTTCAATCACTCGTTCGAGCATATCGACTGGTATGTCGTGAATAACACGCGTAATGTTGGCTTCCAGAGCTTCAATCGTAGCTGGTTTATCAGCATAGACCTTGGACTTCACGAATCCCCAAAGAAAAAAGTCCAAAGGTGTGATATCACAAGATCTTGGTGGCCAACTCACAGGTCCTAAACGTGAAATCAGCTGCTCTCCGAAATGACTTCTCAATAAAGTCATTGTTTCACGAGCTGTATGGCAAGTGGCTCCGTCTTGTTGAAACCAAATGTAGTAGAGATCATTAGATTCAATTTCAGGTAGCAAGAAGTCCGATATCATGGTACGGTAGCGAGCACCATTCACAGTTACGATGTGGCCATCATCATTTTTGAAAAAATATGGACCGATGATTCCACCAGCCCATAAACCACACCAGACCGTTGTTTTCTCTGGGTGTAAAGGTAGCTCTTGAACCTGTTTTGGTTGCTCTTCATCCCAAATACGGCAATTTTGCTTATTGACGTAACCATTGAGCCAGAAATGCGCCTCATCGCTGAACAAAATTTTGCTCGAAAACAGCGGATCTTCTTCAATCTTTTCAAGAGCCCAATCAGCAGAACGGTGACGTGCAGGAAGGTCATTTGGCTTTAGTTCTTGTACGAGCTGTATTTTGTATGCTTTTAAATGAAGATCCTTCCGTAAAATTGACCAAGTTGTTCCATACGACAGTCCAAGTTGCTGAGAACGGTGCCGAATCGATTCATCGCGGTTTTCACGTACACTCTCTGCTACTGCCGCTATATTCTCAATGCTCCTTGCTGGACGTGGTCTATTCGGTCGAGAATTATCCACCAATGAATATTCGGATTCAAATTTGTTGATGGTATGTCGAATAGTGTTTAAGGCAGGCCGATTATGTTGACCATAATGCGGTCTAAGCGCACGAAAAACATTTGTCATAGAACGCTGATTTTCATAATACAGTTGAACAATTTGTAGACGTTGTTGCGGTGTGAGTCTTTCCATGATGAAATGCCAAACGCTGTTCAACAAATCCACGATGACAGTTTGCCACATCTCGCGCGCGATCTGTAAAAAAACGCAAATGAAAAAACTCCTCTTAATTGATCACCCGTTAGCAACACACTATGCAAGATTTTACAAAACCCTTGACAAAATTTCTTAACCGTGGGAACCAAAAATTTTGTACAATTCTCTTTACAGTTCCGTCTACACCAGGATGCCCAACGTCATCATGGAAGAGCTTAAGTATAAGCCAGCGCATACCCCTTGGAACCACTAGCAATTGACGCCCATGCTCGACTTTCCGAAACAGTCGATTGCTTTTCAGATAGTAGTTTGATCTTATATCGATTCGTTGATCATTAGTGTCGCTACTCTGCAAGAAGTCTACAATTTCATTCAGCCTAACATCTTGCCTTTGCATGGTACAAACCGAATTATTGTTTAACAATGGCACCTACGTCTTCGACTTGTTGTGGCCCCTGAATTGGTGAACGACGCATAGCGTAGACATGACCCATCGACGACCCGGGCCGATATAATATGTTGCAATCATACTCTAACAGTCTTAAAATCCAACGGGTTACCCTTGCTACCATCGGTTTGGATATCTTCGCTGTGATGTTTGCTTGATAGTCCGTAACAATAGTAAAATATTTTCCGAGTAAAAACATTCGGAATCTCTCGCAAGTTCTTCAACTGGAAGAACTTCTAATTTGTAGGCATGAAAATTCTTCTCCTGCGGCGTACACGTTCGGCTATAATATGCAACTGGCCTCAAATCGTTTTCCTCCTTTTGCAACAGGATAGTTGCGATGCCAAAACTCGACGCGTCAGTGTGAAGTTCGTGCCCTTTCGTGACGACATAAATTATAAGAACTGGAACTCAAATTAATTTAGTTAATAGCCGGAACGCTTCTTCGCACTTCGAATCCCATATAAAATCTGTGTTCTTCGTTTTAGCTATATGAGCATACCCGTAAACAATCTTGCGGAAAAACCCAGTCAATCCCAAGAACCGTCCAACTTCTAATTGATTTTGTGAAGTCGGGTATGCCTCTATGGCCAAATATGCTTCTTCCTATAGCTGTTTCTTCTGTTATTATTGTATTCAATGGTGTGGTTAAGACTATTCTCGTTTTCCATTTAAATATGGTAGTTGTTAAAAAGTGTATAAGTTTTGGGTGTATATTATTTATTTGTAACACCATCACAATCTTGTAACACCATGATAATCTGTGTAGCAGATATGTAGATTGCGCATTTGGGTAGTGGTTTGTTTCATTACTACTGTATCTATTATTAATTGATCTTTACATCCTTTTTGCAGATCTTCTATTCATTCGTTAAAATGTTATAGCGTGAAAGATGTGAATATATTTTGTTACTAATTGTAGGAGTTATTATTTTGTATAGGGTAGGTTATGGGTCTGTAGTTCGACGGATTTGTTGTTTCTGTGTTTTTTGGTTTTATGTATGTTTTGCCTATAGTAAGGAAAGGAGGTAGTTTTTGAGGTTGGTTAATTATTTCGATTTCTAGCTATGATGCGCAGTGGTTAACTTTTTATACCAAAAATTCCGAATATTGTCTACAACGGGGCATTTCCAGTTGTGTGTTTTATTGATTATTTCAGTTAGTGGTTTTGTTGATACTTCTATGTCATATTGTTGTTGTAGATCTTTCTGCTATTTTCTTCCTCATAAAGAGTTATTTGTTCCTTTGTTGGTGGATTTATTTCAGCTGCAGTTGATTTATTGTCTATCTTTCTCCAACAGTGTCGTTGACGTTTAGGTGTGGTTCACATCCAACATCGGCCTTTGAAATTTAACCACCCTTTACTTTAAGTTTTTTTTTTTTGGGTGTCGAAAATTTCTTCTATTGGTTTCTTGCGTTTTTATTTTAAGATTTCTAAATATTTAATGATATTACTTGCTCTATTAACTTTCTCATATTGTGTCAACCTCCCCAAATCTTTTCTGAAGTTATTTATTTTGTTCTCAATGCGGATTTGCCATTTTGGTTTACGCAGAAAGTGTAGTTGTTTGTTTTATGGTAGGGGTTGGAGGTTTTTACTTATTGTTGTGGTTTTGCAGAAATACATATATATGCATGTGTGGGTGTCTTCCATTTTTGAATTATTATGTAAATAAGATGGTAAAATTTAATTGTTTATAATTGTAATTATATTTGTAGTGTTTTTTCATTAGAAGCTTTGGAATTCGAGGACGTAGAGTTGGATCATCCATGCCTTCCCATTTTAATTTGTTTTTTTTGCATTTCACTTTCAATTTTATCTAATAGATCAATGTTTTATGGTAAGGGTTGAAGGTTTTTAGTTATTGTTGTGGTTTTGCAGATATACATATATATGCATGTGTTGGTGTCTTCCATTGTTGAATTATTATGTAAATAAGATGGTAAAATTTTATTGTTTATAATTGTAATTATATTTGTAGTGTTTTTTCATTAGAAGCTTTGGAATTCGAGGACTTAGAGTTGGATCCATGCCTTCCCATTTTAATTTGTTTTTTTGCATTTCACTTTCAATTTTATCTAATAGATCTATTTCTATTCGGGGTAAGTTCGGCGTTATTGTTTGCATCGGCTTGATTGTCTATTTGTGGATCTATGTATTGTGTGTTATTGTGTTCTTCTATACGGCTGCTTTCAATATTTTTTCCTAGCTCTTTCGCAATTTGTTGTTTTATGTATTTTCAATTTCTATGCTAGTTAAAATATTATTTGTTACTATTGCTCTTTTCTGATCGGCTAATTTTTGCATTGTTATTTTTTGTTCAGATTGTGGGTATATTTGCAAGAAAATGCGCTAGAAGTCTGTGCGATATCCTGTCTTTATGGTTTCTATTTTTGTTGATTCATAGTAGGCGTGCATAACAGTTTTGTTCATATCTTTGTTCCATGTTATGCGCTGCCTGGGTTTTCCCGCCTTCTAGGGCTTGTTGTGTTTCCGGTCTATTGTCATCAACATTCTTGGACTCTTGATTCCCGCGCCGATCCCAACTGTTTCGGCACTCGCCCGAGGCTCGTCTATTTCTAGGAACCGTTTATCACTCTGATGGATGGCTGGTCCTCCCAGTAGACGACTAGGATTCACGGGTTTGTCAGAGCCGTATCCTCATAGGATATCCTGTGATTTGTTGGCAGTTTTTCTTCTGCTTTCACTGTTTTCCCTCAGGCGCATAGTTTACTAGTCAGTATGTGAGGCATTTGACGGTAATTTCGTGTCTTCGCCTGTAGCTAGGGTCTCGCAGAGTTGTAATCCCTTCATCCTCCTAAGGAGAACGTCCTTGCGAGGTTATTAATATTATTATTGCAACTTACACCCTTTTTTGGGTGTTTGGCCAAGTTCCTCCTCCTTTTTGTAGTTTGCGTTTTGATGTTGTTCCACAAATGGGAGGACCTACAGTTTTAAGCCGACTCTAAACGGAAAAAGGTTTTTGTTTTTATGAGGAGCTTTTTCATAGCAGAAATACCGCAGCAGACCGCAACTAGAAAAAACCTTTTGTATCATTGGATGTGTCATGCCACGAACATGGGTACTTCCGAATGGTAGTCTCGCACCAACCCATTCGCCTATGGCGGTCTCCGCCCTTTCTTTAAAATGATTGACGGTAAATATTATAACACATGGGCTGCAAAGTCTCGGGTTTGACATATAGATAACCCAAGTTTTGTTGCAGTCGCCTCATTTTCAGTTAGTGCTAACCTTCCAAAGACAGCTGTTAAAAATTCATTATATTCTATTCATTGGTTCGTGAGTTATTGTGCTAAGAGTGACACCACTTTTGTTATTTTCATAACAATGGATAAAAAAGAATTTTGTGATTTAATTTTGCACTGCTTTTTATGGGAAAAAGTACTGCTCAAGTAAAGCTATGGCTTGAAAAGTGTTATGGGGACTCCCCTCTATCAGAAATAACAAGAAAACGATGGTTTGATGACTTTGACGTGGTCATAGAGACACCGATGATGCACAACGCAGTGGACATGTAAATGAGGCGGTAACACAAGAAAAAATAAAAAAAATTCACAAAATCGTGTATTCGCTAATTCTATATTAACTGGTGTCCCTGTATATTAATTTTATATTATTTGTTTACTATTCATTGTTCTTGCTATTCTCACACAGTATCACAATCTGTACAGAGTGCTAAGCGATGGGCTGATGCTCAGCCAGCATTCTTGGAATTGAATGAATTTGAGATAGAGTTTCTGACGGAATTTCCGAATGAGAGAAATTCGGCGGACACTCACATACGAATGTTGAACACTAAAATAAGTAAACGTGAGACATAAAGAATACAATTAAAAAATGTTAAGTGTAAAGAAGTTTTCAAATTTTGACGATTTGGTACAACCGCTTATGAATTTATCTCGTTTTGAAAACCGGAATAGGTATAGTGAAGTTATTCAAAGAACCACAACTTATCAGGCATCGCATGTTTTAGGTGACGTGAATAAAACTTATGCAAATAAATTCGGCCGCCGCACAGTGCGGCCGATTCCCGAAAAGCTGGCCAAAACTCAAAAAATTAAGTAATTGATTCAAAATTTCTTACTCGGGGGTTGTCGGGGTCGCTGATTACGAATTTGATCTTAAAATTTTGAAAATCCACCCCCTTCTACCCCTATTGGCCACCCCCTCACGTGAAATAGCGTATATTCTAGAACATAATCAAGATGCATGTTAATTTATATGTTTTCGGGGTCGCTGATTACGAATTTGATCTTCAAATTTTGAAAATCCACCCCCTTCCACCCCTATTGGCCACCCCCTCACGTGATATAGCGTATATTCTAGAACATAATCAAGATGCATGTTAATTTATGTTTTCAGGGTCGCTGATTACGAATTTGATCTTAAAATTTTGAAAATCCACCCCCTTCCACCCCTATTGGCCACCTCCTCACGTGAAATAGCGTATATTCATTCTCTCTTCGTATTTATTTCTTGTACACAAAAAATAGCATAAAAGCCAAGGTAGCAAGTGGTAGCAGCTGAATCTTGTTTTATTCAGTAACCATTACTTTTTTGAGTAACCTTTAATAGGTTTCAAAGCAGCATATGACGGCGTTGTATTACTATACAGTTTGAAAACTCAAATTTTATAAAAAAAAATTGCAAAAAATGTATCTACGTATTGCTGCAGCTAAAAATTTTGTGTCGAGGTATTGATATGTACTAAAGATTTCTCGTATTTTACTAACCTTCCGAAGATGATTCCATTTGGTTTTGTTCAATTTACTCCATTACAAAATCTTTCAAATGTGTACAACTTTCACTATTCATCGACAGTAATACGATGCTCAAACGAAGGCCACGTTGCGACTAAAAATACAGAGGATACTTAGGGTACAGGACGTTGCTATGAACGGTTTTCACTACTCAAGGCATTACTGTAGCCAACCCAAAGACAAAAAAACTCTATCTAGAAACTTTTTTTTTCGACTTTTGGCCAGCTTTTTGGGAATCGGCCGCACTGTGAATAAAAACATTTTTCTAATAGCGGTCGCCTCTCGGCAGGCAATGGCAAACCTCCGAGTGTATTTCTGCCATGAAAAAGCTCCTCATAAAAATATCTGCCGTTCGGAGTCGGCTTGAAACTGTAGGTCCCTCCATTTGTGGAACAACATCAAGACGCACACCACAAATAGGAGGAGGAGCTCGGCCAAACACCTAACAGAAGTGTACGCGCCAATTATTTTTTTTTTATTTTAAATAAAAGTGAAAGTGGATCAATTAACTACAATTGCAGAGAAAGAGGACACATTGCTAGAAATTGTGGGAAACCCAAAAGAAAAGTTCAGACAAAACAAGGTGACAGTGTACATCAGATGACGAATGTGTTGAAAGTCAGACATTCGTCAATAAAATTGCTGATATAAGCGCGTGCGTGGAATTGTTCAAAGCAATTACAATCGTCGGCATAGCAGAGTTAAAGTGTAAAGAGCTCATTAATTCGAGCAGCAACAAATTTTTAGTGAAGCTATCTATTGCAGAAAAGTGTGGTTTATGTGTCATTGAGTGTCATGGAATGTTAATTGGTTGTTTGTCACGGGAAAACGTCAGCACGTATTCGATTTGATGACAATCTACGTATCGTCGAGTTGCTAATTATAAATCACTCCGTGATAACTCATGACGCACTTATTGGAATCGACGTGTTAGCTAAAGGAAAAGTTGTAATTGAGGGTGGCAAACGCAGAGTAATGGCAATTAGAAGAAGTGCTATAGATATTGGTAGTTCACTGAAAGCAAATATAGAACAAAATTTAATTGATTTAGTGAATTCTTATGCGAATTGTTTTGGAAAAAAGTTAACCGAATCGCGAAAGTAGAGAAAATTTAAGATGGACATTAAATTATTGTCTCACATGCCGGTATTTAAAAAGCCGTACAATATTCCTATTCCAAAACAGCCTGTAGTTGAAGAAATATGTTGTCAGCGAATTGTTGCATTTGGGCATAATTCGAAAGTCAAATTCATTGTATGCATCACCTGTCGTTCTGGTACGTAAACAGAATGGCGAAGATAGGCTCTGTGTAGATTTTCAACAACATTGTCTGGGAAGAAAATTTTCACTCGTTAGTCTTTATGTCTGGATTTTGCCAAATTGAAGTAGAGGATTCCAAACTGTTCACTGCATTCGTAACACCTGGTGAGTATTTTGAGTTTAATAGAATGCCATTTGGCTCACGGAATGCTCCATGTGCTTTCCAGAAAACGATGCCAGAATTAATTGAACCTTTAAGGAAATCTGTCGTTAGTTGTGTGCACGAAGTGATTAAAGCGATTGATACCGAAAAAGAGAACTTATTTTGTTTTGAAGAATATCTGAAAATTATTTAAGAAGAGGGTTATCTAACATTAAGGCTGTCGAAGTGTTCATTTTTGAGGAACGAGGTTAGTTTCTTAGGGCATCAAGTTGACGTAAATGGCATTAGGCCAAAGATTTAAAAATATTTAGGTTTCCAACCAAGAACCAAACTAGACCACGCAACTATTAAGAAACAATTTGCCACACAATATGAAAAACGCCTCAAACAAATCCTTAAAACATGCTTGAATTGCAAAAATCTTACCAAAGCCATAAATACATATGCTAAACGAGTCCTATCATACCCATTTGGGATCATACGTTAGTCTAACACAGATCTCAACAATATGGAAATAGCAACTAGAAAACAGATGACAAAATATAGAAAGCTACATCCAAAATCATGCGTACAACGAAATACAATCCCAATAACAGAAGGAAGAAGAAGCGTTATAGACATTAACAACCTGCACAACAATGAAATAAATAATCTTAAACAATTTTTCCGAAACCAAACATCTAATCTACATAAAGTAATAGTTATAGCAGACAGAAACTTTTCCCCCACTAAACCTTTACAACACAGACCATATAATAACATGTACAACAATAGACGAAAGAAAAGCCATTTGGGCACAGAAAGAGCTACTCGGCAGACATTTAGAAATAATGCGGGACCAAAATATTGAATAGAAGAACAGCTACATCTATAAAAAGGAGAACTTTATCCTGAAACTGAAGGATTTGCGATCGCCATTCAGGATCATGTTATCCTAAAAATACCAAAAATACATTTGGAAAGATCCCAAAGTTTTAGATGATAAATGCTGCAGATGCCAAATACACGCAGAATCGATAAACCACACAATCACAGGAGATCCTGTACTTGCCAGTACCGAATACACAGAAAGGCATAATATGGTCGCAAAAATTCTACACCACGAAATAGCGAACAAACTACAACTGTTGAAAAACGAGGAACAATTTTATAAATACATACCATGCAATATAAAAGAAAATGAAATATATACACTATACTGGGACATACAGTGGCTCAATAAAGAACTCGGACATTCACAGCATGCAGCTTCAAATTCAAAATTTTTGTAAGAAATGCAAGTTAAATATTTTTATTTTTATATTTTTTTATGGGGTATTCAAATAGGATTTTAGGCCGTTAAGCCATCAGTGAGTTAAGGGGAATAACATGCTTTTTTGGAGCGTGCCGTAATTGACTCTCTGATGGAAGCCTGAGCTATCACCTCCACGCGGTAACGGCTGGAAACTTCTGTGTATTTGTTGGTTGTCGTAGTTTGTTATTTTGTTAACAAATGCTTTAATCGACAAATACGCAGAAGGCTAAGATAGACAGACTCCTAATCCAAGGCGGAACAGCATATGCCGAGGGATGCGTGGCTAAGAGGGTGCTTAGTCGTGAATATGCGAACTCCGGATACCTGGTGACCTCCGGTTTTAATCAAATGCCTTCCCGCGGTACAAGGGCTCTGCCGTGGGTGACCTCACTTCCCTAACACTCGTGGGAATCACATGGAAAAACCAAAAGAAAAAACAAAAATCAAACACGACGAATCTGCTGCTGGGCAATCGTCGTCGGTCAACTCGACCGAATCAGCCATCGGGCTGAATAACCCTCTTTCGGCTGCGCGCAGCGTTGTTGGACATGCGCCTAGTCAACCTTCAACAGCATCTACTTTGGCAGGTGCTGTTGAAAAGAAAATCCCCGCATCAACATCCACACAATCTAAGGAAGACCGACCTCTCCTGGCTCCTAGGCCAACGTCGGAACTTTCAGAATCCGGTCATGAGTCAATGGACTCCTCTGATACCGACACCCTGTGTGGAGACAACAATAGTGTTGTCTCAGAAAAATCTGGATGCACAGTCATTGGTTCAGACCTTGGTAAACTGAACCTAACATCTGGCTTCGTCAAAATGAAGTCAGCTGAGAAAAGGCGTTTCAAGCAAGCGATGGCAAGTGGTCACTCTAGAGAGAAGGCTCTGGAGATAGCGAGAAACGCCTCCACGGCGAAAAGAGTGCGCTCGGAAGAGTCAGCCAAAGAAACGCCAGGTGGCAAAAAACCCAAAACGTCTTCGCACGTGGGAAGGCCAACTTTTAGCCAAGGCTAGCATTGTTCGGCTGGGTATTGTCCCTTCTGATCTAGCTAAGTCACCCTTTAACAAAGAACAATTGGTTCTTATTCAAGAAACGGTTATTGACGTAATGATCGAGGTCGACGACAATAACAAGCCAGTATTTGAGGGTGCAATACACAGGAACGGTTGGTTGCTGTTTCTTTGCTCCAATAATGACACGGCCAAATGGATGCGAAGCAATTTCGATCTGATTAAGAAGAAATGTGGGCTAGAAATGATGCTCGTGGAGGAAAATGATTTTCCTAAAGCGTTCATCGTGAGGGGTTTCTTCCCACAGAGTATTGAACTCTCTAACGAGAAAATTCTTGCGACCATTGGGGTCCAGAACAATCTAGCAGCCAAACACTGGAAAGTGATTCAAAGGTCGACCGAAGGTGCCATACTTCACCTTATCATGGCGGTTGACGACGAATCGCTGAGTAGGCTAACAGAGCTGAAAGGCAAGATTGCATATCGCTTCGGCCATGTGCGCCTTATCCTCAAAAGCAATAAAGCGGGGGTAAAGGCAGAGGAAAGCGTTGGTACAGCAGAGCCACTGGGCGCGCAAGAAGTACCTGCCGCAACATCCGTAAGTAGTGCTGCTGGGCATACTGATGAAACGACACCCAAAGAGGAAGAAGAGGAGAAACCCTCAACAAGCAAAGCGGCGTTAGAGCGACAAAACGCGATAAAGGTCGTGAAAAAGGCTACCGCTGCAGCTCGGCACACACAGGTGCCAAAGCAAGCAAAACCACGGCCGGTGGGGGGTCATAAGGACCACAAAAACAAGGGACCTCGGGGCGCAAGGCTCCAGCACCTTGTGGCAGAAAATAGCCACAAATGAGCACATTGAAGGTGCTACAGGCGAACTTGCACCATGCCACAGGGGCATCAGCCACCATGTGCAAGAGATTCGCCGAGGAAAAAATATCCATAGCTCTACTACAAGAGCCGTGGGTATTTGGTGGTCAAGTTAAAGGACTATCTAGCAAGGAATGTAAGTTGGTTTACTATCACTGCCCGCGTCCAAGGGCTGCGATAATGGTAGACAATAACACTAACTAGTTTCCAGACTTTCAGAGTTTGCCAGCCAGGATCTGGCAGCTATCCAAATAGAAATCGCAACGGAAAAGGGGACACAGGAAATTGTTTGTGCGTCTGCCTACTTCCCGGGCGATTCCAACGATATACCTCCTGTAGAGGTGCAGGCGCTTATTGAGCACTGTCACTCACGGAACATACAGTTCGTGATCGGATGCGATGCAAACGCGCATCACTGTATCTGGGGCAGCTCGGATGTCAACAATAGAGGTGAGTCTCTCTTAAATTATCTGTTAAGCAAAAACGTAAACATTAGTAATAAAGGTACTAAACCCACGTTTATTAACGCTATTAGAGAGGAGGTACTAGACCTTACTCTAACAAGCCCATACATTGCTAACTTTGTGAGAAATTGGCATGTGTCTGACGAAGCCTCTTTGTCAGACCATCTACACATAAGGTTTGATCTACCAGGCAGAAGGGATCTCAGAAATGAGGTCTTCGATCCTAAAAGAACAAATTGGAAACGATATCAGGAATTACTAGAATCAAAGGTTGATTCACTGCCTATCAACATAAGTTCTGTTGGTGAACTAGATGAGGCAGCGTTTCAACTAAGGGATACAATAATTTCAGCATACCACGAAAGCAACGTAGTCAAAACACGTAATGTGACTAGAAAGGTCCCATGGTGGAATGATAAGCTTGCCAAAATGCGTAAAGAAACAAGACAACTTTTCAATCGTTGTAAACATACAAAGGTATGGGACGACTACAGGGTTGCTCTAACAAATTACAACAAAGAATTGAGAAAGTCTAAACGCGAGTCATGGAGAAGATACTGTGAAAGTATTATCGAAGCGCCAGAGGGCGCCAGGCTCCTTAAAGCTTTGTGCAAGGAACACTCAAACGGTGTTACAACTTTAAAAAGACCAGATGGGTCGTATACAAAAAATCGGAAAGATACTTTGGAATATATGCTTCAAGTACACTTCCCGGGATCTATAGATACGTCATCGACAGTGAGGGAGGATCAGTTAACACCAGACCAAGGGGTCGTGGCTAACAAAAAATCCTGGAGTCTGTCAGGACGTATCTTTACCCCAAACAAAGTACGATGGGCCGTTGGGTCCTTCCAATCATTTAAAGCACCAGGGGTAGACGGTATTTTTCCAGCCCTCCTCTTACGAGGGATAGAAATACTAATAAAACCACTTGTTGCCATTTTTAGGAATAGCTTTAGTATGGAATACATACCAAACGTTTGGCGTAAGGTCAACGTGATATTTATTCCAAAAACGGGCAAGAGGTCCAGTGAACTTCCAAAGTCATACAGACCTATTAGTTTAACTTCGTTTCTCCTAAAAACAATGGAAAGATTGGTGGATCTTCACATTAGAGAAAATCTAGAAAAGAACACACCTTTGCATAAATCGCAATACGCATATAATAAAGGGAAATCTACAGAAGGAGCTCTTCACTTTCTCGTATCAAAGATAGAGAAAGCTCATTTTTCTAAGGAAATCGCCTTATGCGCATTTTTAGATATCGAGGGTGCATTTGATAATACAGATTATCGCTCGATTGATAGAGCATTACAAAATAAAAACATTGACAAGCCGACCATAGGGTGGGTAAAGGCAATGCTGGAAAGCAGAGAAATCAGCTCATCTCTAGGAGATGTATCAGTCTCAGTCAAAGCATTAAAAGGATGCCCCCAAGGTGGTGTTTTGTCACCTGTATTATGGTCCCTGGTTATTGACGACCTCCTAGTCAAACTAAGTGAGTTAGGCTTGGAGGTAATTGGCTATGCTGACGATATTGCAGTGATTATTCATGGCAAATTCGACAGAACAATATCCAGTATTATGAATCAAACATTAAATTTCATTCTAAACTGGTGTCGTGCAGAAGGACTTTCTATAAATCCCAGCAAGACTATTATTGTACCCTTCACAAATAGATATAAGTTGGACCTTGGTTCAATTACTGTCGAAGGAACAAATATAAACTATTCCAATGAGGTCAAATATTTAGGAGTTGTTCTGGATAAAAGATTAAATTGGAACTCTCACCTTAAATCGGTGATAGATAAAGCCACCAGAGCCATGTGGGCATGTCGCAGTCTCCTGGGGAGCACATGGGGTATTGACTCCAAAATGATTCATTGGATGTATACAATGATGATTCGACCAATCATCACCTATGCGTCCCTTGTTTGGTGGCCCAAAACCACACAAGAAACAGCCAAGAAATTACTGGCAAGTCTTCAAAGGCAGGCCTGTCTGTCTATAACAGGTGCCATGCGAAACTGTCCCACAACTGCAATCGAAGCGATAGTAGGACTATCCCCACTGCATATATTCATATGGAAATGTGCAGCCAGAAATGCACTAAAAATGCAAATCTTGTCAAATAAGGATTACAGTGACTTTGGTCATATGAGTATTCTAAGAAAAATACCGGATAAGGATATTAGCTGTTCAGTAACAGACTACATGATTCCGAAACGGGTCTTCAATAGAAATTATGAGATAATTATCTCAGACCGTGATGAATGGGAAATTGGAGGACCTTGGGTTAACCCAAAAAGTCTAATATGGTTCACTGATGGTTCAAAAACAAATACTGGAGTTGGTGCCGGGAACTTTGGACCCAACACAAAAATTTCAGAACCCATGGGCAAATGGCCCAGTGTCTTCCAGGCCGAAATCCAAGCGATTTCGATCTGTGCACTGACAAATCTAAAAAGGGGTATCAAAGGGGCCCACATAACTATATATTCGGACAGCCAAGCGGCACTGAAAGCACTAATGTCTCATTCTTTGGAGTCGAGACTAGTGGAAGAATGTGTAAACAATCTTCAAAAATTAAGTACAAAAAATACGGTTGTACTTTGCTGGGTTCCAGGTCACTCTGGAATCGAGGGTAACGAAATTGCTGATGAACTGGCAAGGGCTGGATCGACATCAGACCTTATAGGACCAGAACCATATTGTGGTATCAACTGGGCGGTAGCTAAATCCAGGGTAGACCAGTGGGAACATACTCTCAGAATAGCTTACTGGGAAAATAATCTGAAACTTCGTCAAGCCAAGAGGTTGGTTAGACCCTTTACCTACAAAAAGGAACTGAATAACTTACGAAAAGTAGATATCAGGAAAATAATAGGCTTTCTTACGGGCCACTACTATCTAAACTATCATCTTAACAGAATTCAACTCCTCAGGGACACTGAGTGTAGACTCTGTCTTGAAGATGATGAAACAACGGAGCACTTATTGTGCGAGTGCGTTGCACTGGCTAGAACCAGAATGCAAATTTTCCACCGTGATCAACTGGATCCGGAAGAAATAAAGAAAGCTCCTATTACAGATATACTAAGGTTTATACGTATAGCAGAAAAATTTTTGGAAGAACATGGCTTTCAACCAACTCCTTTCCAAAGGCAGAGAACAACTAGGCAAACTAGAACCTGAAGTAGTGGTCGGGCAACTTTCGCGGATGATCAGAAGGATCATCCATATTAAATTAGGTAGCTTGACACAAAAGATCTTTTAGGTCGCAGTGTCGGTCATTGGACCACCTACTAGGATAAATTATTAATTATTAAATAGGATTTTAAAAATAGTAATAATAATTTACGATTCTATCACCTCCTTGTTATAAAAAATTTATCATGCAGCATTCCCAAATTGGTGTCACTAAAGAAGTCGGACATCTGGCATTATTGTGATTGTTTGGCACTTTAAAACGGGGAATCCCACAATTAATTTGCTCTCGGTAGAAATTATAAACATGGGTAGACAGCAGAGAACTGCAAGCGGTGGTATTTTTCTGACTTGCGATCCACTCACAAAAAAAGCGGTATCAATATGTACGACCAACGCAAACTAAGCGGTGTCTGCGCTGAGCAGAACCGCAACAGAGCAGTAAATGTTCTATGTATATCGTTTGTACATCCGAGTCCTTTGTTCAGTCTTTGCTTCGTTTATAACTACCGCTTGTGCGATCACTTCGGCTATGCGGTGCTGCATATGACCGCTACCGAATGACAAAAATACTGAAAACACCGCCTGCACAAATAGATCATAACACACAAGCAAAAGAGTACCGCAAAAAAATATCTATGCCATCGCGCGTTCACTCAATACTTAAATGATTAGCACGAGTTAACGACGTTGCCACAAACACTACACTACATACATACACTGCCAACATACATTATTATTGTTTCCAAACTACTACTACAGTCGTGCAAGAAACTTGTGAGATATTTTAAGAAAGCAAATTTGCAGCACAAGTTACCAAGTTCCTTAAAAAATGATTGTCCTACTCGGTGGAATTCCAATTATACGATGCATTTTCATTAGCGGGTAACATTATAACCGAAAAGCGAAATAGAATTGGGCCCAAAACAGTTGACAATTTGTTATTTTTGCATTCAATGCATAAAAACTTCAATAAGTGGCAAATGTAAATATTATATTTTCTTTATATCTTTATATATAAGTATCTTTAGAAGTAAGTTAAAAGAAAAATTATTATTTGTTTTTGTACGATAAGTAATTTGTAAAAGAATAAATTTGGTTTTCAATTTTTATTTTAAAGTTCATTTTATTTTCTGTCATAATTAATAGTAATATACAATAATATAATAAAATAATATCACTGCTTCAATAAAGAAAAAACTTTTCATTTAAAAATACTGCTACATATGTATTTATAAAAATCCTTTTTTTCCGTGCGCTGCTATCTCACTATTTGCAAGGGATGACGACGCGGTGTTTGCGGTGTTTTCCTCATTTGACAGATTGCTTTCAAATCTAACACCCGAGTATACGAGATATTCATACACTCAGCAATCGCGGTAATAGCGGTATTGATCAGCACACACACCGCTCTTTTGCTTTCCGCTCAAATGCGTGAAGCAGAGTATTGAAGCGGTGGGCAAGCAGTAGCAGTACACCGCTGCAGTTCTCTGGTAGACAGCGTGGACAAAGCTCAATTGAAGTCAGAAATGTAATTATTAATAATCATGAAAAGGGTAAAACCGCAGAAATAGTGGATAGACCCCGCTGGACTGTATACGGCATGACAAAGATGCTTGAAATTTGCATTTTAGTATATATTTTTTTAATTTAAAACCATATCACTTGGGTGTCCGAGTTCTTTATTGAGCCAATGTAGCAATACATACAGATAAAACCATAAATAACACTGTGCGACAGAGATTTTATACTTTTATGGAGACCTAGTACAACTTGTAGGTATAGTAAAACTAAGAAAAATGGTATAGGATAAATTTCCAATACACCCCCAAAATCTCGTTTTATGGCCATAAAACCGTTTTTCAGTAGGTTGATGTGAAGAATCGCTCCTAACTTCGCCAATTTCCATCCGATTTCGAATTTATTTTTTTAGTTCGAAAGAACAAAAAAACAAGCCTTTTTGACAGTGTGTTGACAATTTTTCTGAAAGGACAACTGACGAGACTGTAGGCGGAAATATTTGGAATTTTTTTATTTTTTCTCTATTTTTTCAACTTTGACATAATTTTTACGATATTATCCGATATGGAGGATTTTTTTAGTACACTATTGTTATAGTAAATTTAATTTTGCGTCGAATGAGCTATATTTGACTGTAATTGAATTAAAATTAATAGAGTTGTGTGAGTTTTAAGATTTTATTTTTTTTTTTTTTACTAATTTGGTATGTAGGTATATAACTTACGCTAAATGGGAATAAGGACGTGTTTTGATGCGTTATTATAGATACGGAATATTTATTGGAGTATATATGTAAACATAAGAGTACACTGTACTGCATACAACAGAACTGGTTAGAACTTACGAAAATATAATATTTGACATATTATCACACATTTTTTTTTTCAATAGAAATATGAAAAAGCTCCCAAGTGTACCAAAGTTCACACTGTACATTGATTAACAAAAGAAGTTTGTTATTATAATTTAACCTTATTAAAACGTCAAAGTTGTATTGTTTGTTTCATTGAAATTCAAGAGATATAAATCAAAACGTTGCCAGGAAAGTCGAATTTCTCAATATTCTCCGATGATGTGGCATCATCAGCCTTATCATAAACCAGATGATTGTTATTTTTATAAAACGGACGTAAGCGGTCATCATTATAAAGCGCGAAAGCACATAAAGTATGCTGATGTTGCAACTGTTAAGAACCCCGTAGTCTTGGACGATATGATTGACTCAACTGCAGGTCATGAACTGAAGGAAGTTCAACTCATTGCTGATGATGATCAAACTGATAACAATAAACTTGATGATGAAGAATACTTTCCGTCTGGTTCTAAGTCTTCAGAACGACACATTGTATCAAATTCAGATTTTCAGGACCTTTCTCGTGATTTACTTCTATCGGGAAGAAAATCTGAAACGCTCGCTTCTCGATTTAAACAATGGAATTTAGTTGATGCCGACTTCAGATGAATGATGATGATCGAATTCCTTACAGAGAAGTACTCAAAACTGATGAAGAGAATGACAAATGTACCGTACCATACTAAACTCCAAAGGGCCGTTTCCAATGCATTTTTAAGTTTGGAACCAGTTCCGTTGTGTACTGCACCGTACCGCACCGTACCATACCGTACAGTGCTGCACTGCACAATACTCCAACAAATATTATGTGTTTATAATGAAACTTGTTATCATTTTCATGCTTCGATGCCTACATACCAAATTAGTAAAAAAAAAATAAAATCTTAAAACTCACACAACTCTATTAATTTTAATTCAATTACAGTCAAATATAGCTCATTCAACGCAAAATTACATTTACTATAACAGTAGTGTACTAAAAAAAATCCTCAATAACGGATAATATCGTAAAAATTATGTCAAAGTTGAAAAAATAAAAAAATTCCAAATACTTCCGCCTACAGTCTCGTCAGTTGTCATTTCACAAAAAATGTCAACACACTGTCAAAAAGGCTTGTTTTTGTTCTTTGGAACTAAAAAAACAAATTCGAAATGGGATGGAAATTGGCGAAGTTCGGACTGATTCTTCACATCAACCTACTGAAAAACGGTTTTATGGGCATAAAATGAGATTTTGGGGGTGTAGTGGAAATTTCTCCTATACCATTTTGTTTAGTTTTTCTATAGCCACAAGTTGTGCTAGGTTTCCATAAAAGTATATTTAATTTTTTTTTGTCACACAGTGTAATAATAGACCAGATATAACACTTATTATTATAACAAAACCAATAAAACCACCTTCTTCATTGAAATTAGCATCCCTAGTGATACAAATATACACAGAAAATATACAGCCACAAAACATTTACATTACACAACACATTTATACCCAATCAGAAACATTTTTGAAATATACCCTAATATTCATCACAGAATTTAAAAATCGGTGATTTTTAAAAAGTGCAAGATAGAAAGAAAATTTAAATTTTTAAATTTCGAACAAAATATTATATATAAAAAATATATAGTAAGTAATAATTAAAGCAATACTAAGTTTTAAAAAATTTAACAAGGATCTTTAACAAGTGTTTAAATCTCTCTTACCTTCCGACAATTTGGAAGAAATCGAAGGTAGTATTCATTCCGAAAACGGGGAAGCCTTCACACTGCAAACCAAACGACTTCAGGCCCATTAGCCCAACCTCTTTTTGCTTAAAGGCTTTTGAAAAAGTCTTAGATGAGCAAATCAAAACCCAACTTGATACTAAGTTGATCTCTGAGGCACAACATGCCTACACTAAAGGGAAATCGACTGAAAGGGCACTTCATTCACTGGTGCAAACAGTGTAAACTTCCCTTCACAATAAAGAGTACTCTCTTGTCGCATTTATGGACATAGAAGGTGCTTTTAATAATATTGAACCCAACGCTATTTTGTCTGAATTGCCAAATTGGGTATCAATTACTCCATCCGAAAGATGATCGAACAAATGCTCCAAAATAGAATAATGGTGCACCGAATGCGGACTAAATGCGAATCCAGCAAAGACAGATCTTGTTGTCTTCAATAGGAAACAACAATCTCCTCCACTGCAAACAATAACTTTAAAAGGGGAATCATTACTTCTATCTGATTCAGCTAAATATCTAGGAGTTATTCTAGATAGGAAGTTGAGTTGGAAATTGAACATCGAAAACAGATGTAAAAAAGCTTTCATAGCTCTTTATACTTGTAAGAAAGCTATAGGCAAAACCTGGGGTTTTTCACCTCGGATCATTTATTGGATATATACCTCGATCATCAAACCGATACTCTTCTACGGTGTGGTTGTATGGTGGACAGCACTCGAAAAACGGTGTAGAGTAGCCACAATTGATCGAGTTCAAAGAACAGCCTGCCTCCTGATAACAGGATGCTTAAGTACAACACCTACTAAGGCTCTAAACACGTTGCTTCACTTGTTCCCTATCGATCTGGCTGGCAAAGCGATTGCAGCGAAAGCAGCGACACCCATGAATGCTATATCGAAATGGAATAAGTATCTTGGCCATTCAGCCATACTGAACAGGAACACTGTTATCTCTTCCGACATAGACTATCATGTAAGTCTTCCATCACCACCCTTGCTATTCTCCTGTTCACTCCTAACTAGGGAAGAATGGAAGACAAATCTTACCGAAATCGATGGCCCTCTGATTATATATACAGATGGTTCAAAACAAGACGGCAAAGTGGGATTTGGAATCTTTTCCAATTCCCCTCACATCAATCTATCATTTACATTACCCGACTACTGTAGCGTATTCCAAGCGGAAGTATGCGCTATCTGGTATGCTGCGAAAACTCTCTTAGAAAATAGAATATCACTAGAGGATATCCGCTTTTTCACCGACAGTCAAGCGGCCGTTCGAGCACTCAGCTCCTCTTATACCCACTCAGATGTGGTTCGATCCTGTCTCTTATCTCTTAACGAGATAAGTGTTCAGAATTCTGTCCAAGTTATCTGGATACCAGGTCACAGTAGATTCGAAGGTAACTGCAAAGCTGATGAGCTCGCAAGAGCTGGAGCTGTGCAATCAAATGTTAGTAACTTACCCACAATCCACATTCCGCTCTCAACATGTAAAATGCTCATCGATCGAGAATTTCACAGCATTGCTGATCGGAGGTGGCGAGTGGAAACTACTTACGTTACGACCAGACAAATCTGGCCATCCTACAATCTGAAACAGACAAAAACTCTTATAAGTCTTTGGAAACACCAACTAAGGCATATAATATCTCTTATCACCGGCCACTGCCTGTTGGGCACTCACGCACGTCGGCTCGGGGTTCCTCAAAACGACCAGTGCAGATACTGCGAGGACGAAGATGAAGAAGTATCGAGCAGACATTTGCTGTGCAGTTGTCCCGGTCTAGCCAGAAGTCGACTCGCTCTTCTAGGCTCTCCAACAATTGACAATCTTTCAGTACTCCCGGACCTGAAAATCGAATCTCTCATCAAATTTTCGAAACGAATTAAATCTTTGACCAAAATCTACAATAAAAATCTCGGTTAGGTGGGGAAATCATTTAAAATAATGAGCTCTAGGGCAACACAACGGACCCAACTTGCGGTCTATGTGGCACTCCGATGCGGGGTCACCCTTAAACCAACCAACCAACCAAGTAATAATTAAAAAGGGAAGTGATAAATCCTCCATACAACAGCAATATTTTTTAATTCTATATATGTTAAATAAAAAAAAACAATAAACTCAAAAGTGCAAACTTTCAGTTCAAAGCTGCCGTCGTGCTTGGTGAAAATGGACCCCGCCTCGCGCGGCATGCGGGAGGAGAGTGGCTTGGAAAATAATCATACTAATAATTATTATTATAAAATTTATGTAACACTTTCAACAAAACAACATATGGACACAATATAAAATACGAAAAAAGTACAAAACACAAAATAAACCATCTTCTATGTATGGACGATACGAATATCAAACTATGCGCATACGCACAAACCCACTTAAAACACTTTTAAAAATCACAGATCAAATAACAAATTATATAAAAATGGGCTTTAGTATCAGTAAATGTTAAGCACAACATATGGAGAAAGGAAAATACGAGATGACCAAATCCTTGAAAACATGGAAGAACATGAAACGTATGGGATTTCAACAAAGTACAAAAATAGATCACACCTCCCTTAAAAACCAACTTTCACTGCAATTTAAAAAGCGCCTTAACCAGATACTTAAAACATAACTAAATTCCAGGAATCTCGTAGAGCATTCAACACATACGCCATACCAATACACACATACTCTTTCGGAATAGTAAACTGGGCCAAAACTGATATTGACAACCTTGAAAGAACTACAAGGAAACAACTTCTCAAATATAGAAAATTTTACCCCAACCAAAGTCTTACAATACCAAGACTAAAAGGAGGAAAAGGG
Organism: Anastrepha obliqua; assembly: GCF_027943255.1. Taxonomy (NCBI): domain Eukaryota; kingdom Metazoa; phylum Arthropoda; class Insecta; order Diptera; family Tephritidae; genus Anastrepha; species Anastrepha obliqua. Next base: position 2,497,185 of record NW_026562178.1, on the reverse strand, counting down.
ACTAAAAGGAGGAAAAGGATTAATTGATATCCGAAACCTTCACAATAACGAAATCTCAAAATTAAGACTATTTTTTCACACCCACACTTCTGATCTACACAAAGCAATAGTCCTTGAAAATAAGCAATACACCCCACTAAACCTATAAAACACTGAAATATTAATCACTCAAACAACAGTTGAAGAAAAAAAAGCTACTTGAGCACAGAAACAGTTACATGGCAAGCACTTACACCTTATGGAAAAAATGCACAGCTATATCCGGCTTCAGAGAGGGGAGCTCTCATTCTGAAACGGAAGGATTTATAATCGCCCTTCAAGATCAAGTAATTCTAACCAAAAACTACCAAAAATACATAATCAAAGACGCGATTATAACTAACGACAAATGCGGAAGATACCAAATACACGCAGAAACAATAGACAACATAACCACAGGGTGCCCAATTCTAGCAGGCACAGAGTCTACACATAGACACAACATAGTTGCAAATAAAAAACCAATGAACAACATTTAACTGAAACAAACATATTACAAATATACCCCTTCAAATATCCTAGAAAATAAAGAATATACTCTATACTGCGACACTACACTACACACCGATAAAACTATAATGAGCAATTCACCGGATTTTACTTTAATAAATAAAATAAAACAAAAACAATTGGCGCTTATATAACTGACCTATAAAGGGTGGTTAAGTTTAAAGGGCCGGTGTTGATTTTGAATAAAATAAAATTTTTTTACGAAATTATTGTCATTTCTCTTTATTATGATAATATTGGTATGGCTCAATTACGTATGGAACAAAATATCGGCAAAATGGCCGCCCCGGCCTCGGCGGCACACCTCCATCCGATGATCCAAATTTTCGATGACGCTGAGGCATAATTGAGGTTCTATGCCGTTAATGAGCCGAATTATCTCATCCTTTAGCTCCTGAATTGTTGCTGACTTATCGACGTACACCTTTTCTTTCAAATAACCCAAAGAAAGAAGTCTAACCATGTAAATCACATGATCTTGGCGGCCAATTGACATCGCCGCGACGTGAGATTATGCGGCCATCAAATTTTTTGCGCAAAAGATCTATTGTTTCGTTAGCTATGTGACAAGTGGCACCGTCCTGTTGAAACCACATGTCGTCCACATTCATATCTTCCAATTCGGGCCATAAAAAGGTCGTTATCATCTCACGATAGCGAACACTATTCACAGTAACTGCCTGGCCGGCCTCATTTTGAAAAAAATACGGCCCAATGATCCCGCCGACCCATAAACCGCACCAAACAGTCACTCTTTGTGGGTGTATTGGTTTTTTGGCAATCGCTCTTGGATTATCATTCGCCCAAATGCGGCAATTCTGCTTATTGACGAATCCACTGAGCTGAAAATGTGCCTCATCACTGAAGATGATTTCCTTCGAAATTCGAACGCCCGTTTTCATAATAAGCCTGAATAACTTTAACGCGCTGCTTGATTGTGTATCTTTCCATGGTTCAAATTGAATTAGTCTGAAATTGAAAAATGTCAAATGAAATGCAGAAAAAAACTTGACGTTTAAGTGTGGTTCACATTCAACATCGGCCCTTGAAATTTAACCATAACCAATTTAAGATACAAATCGAAGACGAGCCAAAACACGTGCAAGCCAACCAGCTGTCAACAATGAACTGAACATTTAAAATGACCGAACTCGTCGGCATGAGTGAGAGACATGAGTACCAACATATCGCCACAAAACCATCGAAATTCGAATATACGTAACCTGCGATAATTCAAAATTCGCGATACTTTTTGAACCCACCTCGAACCATGGCAGCTTTTCTAGACATAGAAGGCGCATTTAATATCGTTAGCACTGATGCTATCCAAAGGGCGTTTATAGACTTAGGGACTTGGAAAACTGTATCAACAATTGGTTCATCTCTATGCTATAAACAAGGATCATTAAAGCTTATATCGGTAATATCACTATAACTAAGAGGATCTAAAGGGATAATCCACATGGGGGAGCCTTATCCCTACTTCTCTGCAAAATTAAAAAAAAAAAACTAAATGAAGGAGATGTGGTGCTAATGGCTTCACGACTGTGTCCCAATACGATCAGTGGGATCATTCAAAGGGCGCTAAGCGAACGTAACTGTTAGGCTACAGGCCGTAGCCAAAGTTTAAATACGCGTAAGTTTAACTTATGCTATTTACCACCAGATATAAGGTACCATGGCATGTGGTTTCAGCAAGACGGTGCCACATGCCCCACAGCACACGTAATAATGGACTTGTTGAGAGGCGAGTTCGGTGAACATTTTATTTCACGTTCAGGACCTGTCAATTGGCCACCCAGATCGAGCGATATAAGGCCTTTAGATTATTTTTGGTGGGGCTATATTGAAGCTCATGTCTATTCAGACAAGCCTGCTTCAATTAACGCATTGGAAGACAACATTAAAGCATTTATATGTGAGATACCGGCCGAAATATTGGAAAGAGTATGCCAAAATTGGACTAAGCGGATAGACCATTTGAAGCGCAGTCGCGGTCAACATTTGCATGAAATAATCTTCAAACATTAAATTATATTGCCTGTACTATCAATTTAAATAAAAATTTCATGCATTTTTCTGAAGTTTACTTGTGTTTTTTTGAAAAACTTTACTATAGCTCTTAAAAAATTACCCTTAAGAAACTTTGCCACTCTAATTCCATCCCGGGAGGAATGGAGTAAAGGATTCTCACTTAAAAACTTTGACACTACAGTATATACAAATGGCTACAAAATGGAATGTGTTGTTGAGGCAGGTATTCTCATAGTCTTCAAATTGAAAAATGTTTACGTCTTCCTAATGCCTGCAGTTTCTTTCAGGCGGAAGTACTAGCAATTGGGAAGCTTGTAGGTTACTAATCGCAGATTTCCCCTTTAAGGCAATATCGCTATTCTTTCGGGTAGCCAGGCTGCAATCCAGGCACTGAATTCGGCGACAACAACCTCTAAACTGGTGGAACAAAGTAGGAATAGCCTTAACACCTTGAGTTAAAACCATAAAGTTGCCTTAATCTGGGTCCCGGGACATCGGAGCTTTGAAGGTAATGAAAAAGCAGATGGACTGTCAAGAAGGGGATGTGCCATGAATAACAATCTGGCAGAATTGGTATTCACACCATTAGGTGCAGTTAAGAATGCAATTTCCCTTAAATATCTTCGAATCGCGGATTGTAGATGGAGAGACCAGACTACATGGAAATTTAGCGGAACGTTATGGCCCACCTACACTCTCAAACAAATGTCTACATTGATAAAAATGAGACGACGGGACGCCTGGAGACTAACCGCAGTCTTAACTGGCTATTGGTCTGTCGGAGTACAAGCAGCCAAAATGGACATCCCTCACGATACATACTGTTACAGTTGTAAACAACCGGAGAAAAAGGAAACGATCTTCTAGTTCTTCTGTGAATGCCCTCCCCTATGGAAGGACAGAATGCTAACCCTGGGCACGCGCTGTAACGCCTTTACAAGACACTCCGCACCAAACCATTACGGAGGCTGGATGGTGGCCAAGCAAAACCCTTGGAATAACATTTTTTGTGACTTTAGAAGTTTTAGCATAGATTTTGTCGTTTTGCTTATTAAATACTTCTTCAACAGTGAAAATTTTCTCATGTGTAAAACTAATATTTTCATCATCGTTGACCGCGTGCCACCGAAGAAACTTCTTACATCTGTCAAGTCTAATTTTCTTCAAGCACGTTGTCAACATATGTCCAGTTGAGGTCGGAAAGCTTTCATGTGGAGATCATCTCTAATTAGTCTTGACATGAATCTGGTCGATACATTAATTTCTCTGGACATGATTTCCTGCTCTCTAAGGGGATTTCTGCGAATTCTTTCTCGAACGGCTTTTATAGCTGCACTGGTTCGATCCATGCAAGGAGGATTATTTTTCTGTGTCTCACTTCATACGTTTGGGAAAAACGATTGATCGTACGATAAACAAATATGCTTGGAATATTACTTTTTTTCAACCATTCGTTAATCTCACTTGCACTTCTACCACATTTATGTAATGCAATCACTGGAATGCGATTTTCCTTAGCTCCCCACTCTACTGTTAACAAGCGAAATTTGCCACGACACTGAGTAAAATTTATGAGTAGACAATGCATACGAACAAATGAAAATGTAACGGAACTGTTTTCTGCGAGTTTGTTCTCGTCGAATACGTTGTAAAATTTGTCATAGGATTTATGGCAAGCCTAAGAAGCATATGTATTCGTAAAATGAAAACAAAATGCTGTTCACTGGTCGACGTAGTGTCGAATGATTTATGGTTCCCGTTGCAATTAGATTTTCATCAATACTTAATATTGGCGCATAAAAAATCAGTTATGTTTTATTCCGGCATCACACTAAGACACACAGACGGGTGTTGAAATTAGAGTTTCAAAGAAATATGCCAATTTGTATCATATTCTAATTGATGTTATTTAACTCGACGCTAAACCAATAAATTAAATAAATATCATGCAAACATACAATCTACAAAAATTGATGAAGAAATAGAGTAGTTCTTGTCTTCTAGAATAGTTCTTGATACTTAAAAATGCTAAACCTGATGGAATTTGTTGAGTTCAATGTTATTTTAGGTGATTTTAACTCCAAGATTGAAAATGGAAAAATTGAAAACGTAGAAGACTGCTATTTCCTCGGAGTAAGAAAAGTTTTTTCTAATAGCGGTCGCCCCTCGGCAGGCAATGGCAAACCTCCGAGTGTATTTCTGCCATGAAAAAGCTCCTCATAAAAAAATATCTGCCGTTCGAAACTGTAGGTCCCTCCATTTGTGGAACAACATCAAGACGCACACCACAAATACGAGGAGGAGCTCGGCAAACACCCAAAAAAAGGTGTACGCGCCAATTATATATATATATATATAACGGGTGACGGCCGCCGTAGCCAAATGGGTTGGTGCGTGATTACCATTCGGAATTCACAGAGAGATCGTTGGTTCGAATCTCGATGAAAGCAAAATTATTAAAAACATTTTTCTAATAGCGGTTGTCCCTCGGCAGGCAATGGCAAACCTCCGAGTGTATTTCTGCCATGAAAAAGCTCCTCATAAAAATATCTGCCGTTCGGAGTCGGCTTGAAACTGTAGGTCCCTCCATTTGTGGAAAACCATCAACACGCACACCACAAATAGGAGGAGGAGCTCGGCCAAGCACCTAACAGAAGTGTACGCGCCAATTATTTATTTTTTTATTTTTTATATAACGGATGATTTTTAAAGAGCTATAGGAAAGTTTTTCAAAAACACACAAGTAAACTTCAGAAAAATGCATGAAATGTTTATTTAAATCGATAGTACAGTCAATATAATTTAATGTTTGAAGATTATTTCATGCAAATGTTGACCGCGACTGCGCTTCAAATGGTCTATCCGCTTAGTCCAATTTTGGCATACTCTTTCCAATATTTCGGCCGGTATCTCATATATAAATGGTTTAATGTTGTCTTCCAATGCGTTAATTGAAGCAGGCTTGTCTGAATAGACATGAGCTTTAACATAGTCCCACAAAAAATAATTTAAGGCGTTATGTCGCACGATTTTCAACGATGTTGAGTAACAGAGGCCAAATTGCTGCGAACAGCGACGGATCGATAATTGGTGGTCATCATTAACACTGGCCGATACAGCTGCGATATTTTCTTCAGTTCGCACTCTACGTAAGCGTGTTGGTGGTTTGATGTCCAATAATGTAAATTTGGTTCTAAATTTAGTCACAATAGCTGGAATAGCCACGCTTCAGTGGTTCCATTAAGCTGACCATAAAATTGAAGAAGCGCGCGATAAACATTCTTAACAGAACACGCATTTTTATTATGAAATTCAATGATTTACAAGCGTTGTATGTTTGTAAGACGATTTATGGTTAAATTATAAACCAAACTGAAGATGTTTGACAGTGAAACAAAACACGAAACGTGCGTCAGCTGCTTAAACCAACTGTTTAAAGAGATAATAGCAGAATAGCAGAAATAAAGAGATTACAGAGCCTCCATTACGACTATAATGCTCATTAAAGTAGAATCCTTCATCTTTTTCTTAATTCCCGCGATAACCGCTTACGCGATTTTGGCCGAGTTCAACAAAGCTCGGCAGTCGTTTCTTTCTTCCGCTAACCGGCGCCAATTGGACACGCCAAGTGAAGCCAAGTCCTTCTCCACCTGATCTCTCCAATGCAGAGGAGTCCTTCCTCTTCCTCTGCTACCACCAGCTGGTACCGCATCGAACACTTTCAGAGCCGGAGCTTTTTTATCCATTCGGACGACATGATCCAGCCAGAGCAGCCGCTGGATCTTTATTCACTGCGCTATGTCTATGTCGTCGTAAAGCTCACACAGCTCATCTTTCCATCGCCTGCGATATTCGCCGTTGCCAACGTGCAAAGGTCCAAAAATCTTCGCCGAATCTTTCTCTCAAACACTTTAAGCGTCGCTTCATCGGATGTTGTCATAGTTCACGCTTCTGCGCCATATATTAGGACCGACATGATGAGAGCCTTGTAGAATTTTAGTTTTGTTCGTCGAGAGAGGACATTACTACTGATTTGCCTACTTTGTCCCAAGTAACACTTGTTGGCAAATGAGATTCTACGGGGCGGTTGCTAAAGCCGATGATGTCAATATCATCGGCAAACGCTAACTATTGTACGCTCTTATAAAATATTGTGCCTGAGCGATTAAGTTCCGCGGCTCGTTCATCTCTCCCACATCAAGTTAAAGAAGTCACACGACAGTGAGTCACCCTGTCTGCAACCTCGTTTGGTATCAAACGGTTTTGAGAGGTCCTTCTCAATTCCGGCGCTGCTGGTGTTGAGCAACGTCATCTTGCATAACCGTATTAGTTTTACGGTGATACCAAATTCAGACATCGCGGCCTTTCACGGGTCTTTTCCAGGTCTAAAGCCACACTGATAAGGGCCAATCAGTTGGTTGATGGTGGGCTTCACCCCTTCACACAATACGTTCGCTAGAACCTTATAGGCGATATTTACAAGACTAATCCCGCGGTAATTGGCACAGATTGCAGGATAACCCTTCTTATGGATTGGGCAGAGCACACTTAAATTCCAATCGGCAGTCATGCTTTCATCTGACCATATTTTGCATAGAAGCTGATGAATGCACCTTACCAGCTCCGTGCCGCCATGTTTGAATAGCTCCGTCGGCGCCCGCGGCTTTGTTGTTCTTTAGCCGCGTTATCGCTATTCTCACCTCGTCATGGCCGGGTAGCGGAAAGACAATTGCGTCGTCAACAATTGGGGTATCGAGTTGTTGTTGTTGTTTTAACAGCATAGGTAGCCCTGTCAGTGTAGGTATATCACCGGTCGTCTTCTTCTAGCTCATCTAGGGGTAGGCCCAGGAAACATGCTGTTTCGACAGGTTGGGTCCAGAGGGAGAGGGGTGTTAGATGAGTCGGTTTGAGGGGACATGTGAAGAGGTGGTTAGTGTCGTGCGGGGTACCTTCACGTTCCGGACATGTGTTTGGTATGTCGGGGTCGACTCTGGATATGTAGGAGTTTAACCTGCTACAGTATCCAGCACGTAGTTGTGCTAGTGTTACACGAGTCTCACGGGGAAGCTGGAGCTCTTCGTCTGAAATAGGTGGTAGTTGGACTCCGATTACGGCATTCACAGGACGGGAGTTCATGAAGGTGGTGTCGGTCTCCAGGTGGATGTCGTTTATTGACTGTCTAAATACTATCCGGTCCAGTAGGTTGCGGTCAGTTTTGTCCTGGATTTCGTCACCCTAGTCTAAGAGGTGTCTCCTGACGTGCCTGGGAGGCGGCTCAGGCTCAAGCAGGTGTCTGCATGGGTGAAACCTGCGCTAACATCCAAGCAGGAACTGCTTGCTGAGCAGTTTGTTGTGCTCCACTACTGGGAGCATTTGTGCCTCGTTATGTGTATGTTGAATGGGAGACATCAGAAGGCACCCGGTCGCTGTCCGAATGGCGGTATTTTGTTTAGAACCGGCCCGCCAATTGCCTTAAATGTCGAAAGCAACAGTTCTTTGTCTTTGCCCCAAGTGCTGCCGGCCAGCGATTTGAGGACCTGCTTGCGATTTTGGATTTTAGTGGCAATTGCGGTTGTGTGCGCAGTGAAGGAGAGCAAGCTGTCAAAGGTTACACCCAAAATTTTGGGGTTATTTACCGTCGGAATTGGTGTGTCGTCGACTTTTACCTTAAGGGACAGCTTGACCTCCTTTGTCCAGGTGGTAAAGAGGGTCGCCATGGACTTGGTGGGGGAAAGTTGGAGATTCCTCGCAGTGAAAAAGCGCGAAAGATCGGTGAGGTAGTTGTTCACTTTGGAACACAGGCCATTGATGTCATTGCCCGACGCCATTATCGTGCAGTCGTCAGCGTATGACATCAGGGAAACTCCCGCTGGTGGTTGGGGGATCTTCGAGATGTAGAAGTTGAACAGCAAGGGAGAAAGGACACCAGCCTGCGGTACACCTTGCTTAATCTTCCTCTGCATTGATGTTTGATCTCGAAAAATCAGTGACGAGTGCCGACCGCTCAGGTACTTCGCGGACCACCTCTTCAGCCCTGGCGGGAGTATCGACATAAATATCATTCAGTAGCGTGGAATGGCTGACTGTATCGAAAGCTTTCTTCAGGTCCAACGCTACTAGGACAGTCCTCTCGCAGGGGCGGTTTTGGTTAAGCCCGCGGTTTATCTGGGCGTTTATGGCCGTGAGTGCAGTGGTGGTGCTATGCACTCGTCGGAATCCGTGCTGATGTGGGGCTGGGACCAGGTGTTTCGTGTAGAGTGGGAGTAGGAGGGCTTCAAGTATCTTCACCACTGGGGAAAGGAGAGTTATCGGCCGATAAGATTCCCCTTGGTTGGCAGGTTTCCCAGGTTTCAGTAGTGGGACCACTCTCCCTGCTTTCCACTTGTCAGGGATGATGAGAGTGGCCAGGGACAGATTGAAAACCCTTGTGAGGAATCCTACTCCCAGAGGTCCCAGGTGATGGCCCCCTGAACCTCATCACCGGAGAAAGTAAGTGGGGCACTGTCGTTCGTCAGTTTGTGCAGCCTTCTGGTAGCATGACGTTTGGTGCTGTCGACCGGAGGATGCAGTATGAAAAGGCGGCTAAAATAGCTCGCGCATCTCTTCGGGTCCGACGAAGTGCAACCATTGAAGGTGATAGCCACCTTGTCGTTGTGCTTCGTCGGGTTCGACAGGGACCTAACGGTGGACCAGAGCTTACTCACCCCAGAGGTGAGGTTACATGTCTTCAGATGCTCAACCCATTTGGTCCGCTTATGTTGGTTTACCAGTTGCCGGATCCCCAAATTGAGATCCCTTATGCGGGGATCCCCGGGATCGGCCTGGCGTAGGTGGTCACGCTCGTTTGCTAAGCTGGCTGCTTCGGCTGGGAAATGGGGACGAATGTCCTTAAAACTTCCAGCTGGAATGAAGCGAGCCGCAGCAGCTGTGAGCACCTTGCGGAATGCGCGTTCGCCTACGCGCATATCAGTGGTAATGGGAAGAGCGGCGACGTTGTCCTTGGTGAATTCCGCGAAGTCGGCCCAATTAGCTTTATTTAAGTTAATATTGGATCGGTGATTCGTGGAAACAAAGTCGGCAGATCTCTAAATCGAGACGATAATGGGCAAGTGGTCTGATGCAAGCGATAGCATAGGTTGCCAGGTTTTGCTATTTATCAGACCAGCGCTAGCTATTGTTAGGTCAGGCGAGCTGCTGCAGTTGCCCACTACTCTGGTGGGGGCGTCGTCGTTCACAGTGCTGAATGTCGAATCGTCTATCTGCTCTGCCAGTTGCTGTCCCCTACGATCATTTGGCAGGCTTGAATGCCAAAGATCGTGATGCGCATTGAAGTCACCTACAACCAATCGGTTTTCACCTCTGATGAGCGCACCTATATCAAGGTGATATCGTGCCAGGCAGCAGGTGACAGGGGGTATATATATGTTAAATATTTCGAGCTCGGAATCGCCTGACCGGACAGCTATGCCTTGACATTCTAAGGTGCTGTCCCTGTGGTCGATTCCTTCATTGATGAGACGATACTGAACTGTGTGGTGGACTATAAACGCTAGGCTCGCGATCGTGTCTGTGCACGTTACAACCATCCCTGGCGATCAGAGATGACCCAGCGTGCACTTGGTTTCTTGGACTGCAGCTATTTTAATACTGTGCCGGCTCATAAAGTCAACTATCCCGTCGACCTTACTCGAGAGTCCGTTGCAGTTAAATTGGAGAAGCTTAAAGCTTCTCGGTGAGGTCTGTGTAATTCGGGGGGTGCAGGAATTGCATTGGACTGATACCAGATTCCGAGGTATTACGGTCTGACATACGGAACAGACTGTGTGGGGGCCAGGAGCTGCTGGTTTGTCGCCGCACTGGGGTTGGAGCAGGAAGGAAGGGGAGGACTTGAGGGGGAGTTATGTTGCTCCGATAGGCTCCTCACCGTGGAGGTGTGGGTTGTGGTTGCGGTTGGTAGTGCCGGCCTATCAGGGGGTATAGTAGCCGTGGAGGTATCAGACGCCTGCTGGCGGGAGCAACACGTGGCCACATACCGTGTGGACCACTCCCTATGTGACTTAAAGCCTGAACAGGTCTTAAGGTGGCTCCACCCGTTGCACTTGTTACACCTAACCGAGAGTTCGTGGAGCCGTTTGTGGCAGACGCAGAATAGAATACTTCTGGCCCAGGGTTGGATTCAATTCCAGCCCTGAGGAGAAGCATTTGGAGCAGGATTGCTGCGAGTGCTTGCTCCTGTGACGTAAGGGGTGGGGTGATGTACGGTTCACTAGACAGGGCTAGTGTGCTGGGGCGGCAGCCCTTGGTCGGGAAAACCCCGAGTCATTCCGGTAACGTAGAACCGGCTGCCATGGGAATGAAGTGTCCGGATCTTCACATTCTCTGTGACATGCGCAGCTGTCACTATTTAACAAGTTCGAGAAGTGTTCCCTCCATAATTTAAGTATGCTCTGGATGTCAGTCACTAGATCGCCGTCTTTGTTCTTAAGGAAAACGCCCCGGTCTTGAAACCTTCTGTAAGCCGCCGAAGTTTCTGGTGGAATTTTCAGGCGTTGTTCCTATTGGCCAGCATCTCAAGCTCCTCGCACTCAGGTATTTCGGTTTTTGTTTCTTCAGTCGGATAATATGTCTCTCTTCCTTTCTTAGCTTTCGGTAGCGAACGAACAGGTGTTCGGAAGCCACTCAGAGGATATTTAGACTAATCCCGGAAGTTGTGAGCTGCTTGAACCATATGTACCACTCCCATGTGAATGGCGATCGGTAACTTTCCCCAATTGCGTAGACTTCCTACTGTGAGCATTAAAGTGCGGCCTGTTTTGTTTTAACATATGACACTGGCCAAATTCTCACGAGCCAGAAGATTTGAAAGGAACATTGCAAGAACTATTTGCCAGCAATGCAAGGCCAAGTCTGAACTCAACATCAATATCTCCAGAACGGACGGGACCACTAATGACAAATTCTGCAAGTGTGAAGGAGAACTTAATTAATACAATTTATTATACAATAAGAGAAGTGCATCCAAATAATTGGATACCAAATAGAAGCTTTTGAGATGTGGTGCTATCGTTGCTTACTTAAAATTCACTGGACTGATCATATCACAAATACAGAAATTCCCAGAATTCCAAAACGTCCTATTTGGGACACATCATTCGAGGTACTAAATAAGAGCTAATCCAAATAGTAATCGAAGGAAAAATATAAGGAAAGGAAAAAAGGACCGGCACAAGATAGAGAAACGTTTTCAAACTATGTTGCAAAAAGATCACCCGAAATCGGTTAAATTTTACATTCACAGTTGCTCCATTTCGTTTCGCTTATATCTAGCAGTTTGTAGTCTAGGTGGAATTTTCGAAGTACTTTGCAGTGTCCTATTCAGTGACCATTTTTTTTTTTAAACAGTATTACCCAGGTAAAAACACGAATTTGTCAATGCTTGGGGAAGCCTGTAGTCGTACCGTTCGAAATTACACACACTGACCAATAATGGAAAATTTGCCTGCCGATAGACTTCGAGCGCTACAACCCTTTCTAATATGTGGAGTAGAATTTGTGGTCCCGTATATATTTCTCTAATAACACGCGGTAGACCCCCAGTAAAAACATGCAGCGCAGTACTCATTTGTTTCACATCAAAAGCAGTATATTTAGACATAGTAACAGATTTGTCCTTTAATTGTTTTATTTTCGCCCTAAAACAGTTCATTGGGATGCTGAGGGATGCCGCTGAAAATATACCACAAACTTCGTCGGCGCCGTTCGCACGCTTCGCGAGCTGAAGGGAGAATTCAATAACTGAACAAGTAGGAGTAGAGAAGTGCGCAACGGTCGAAGGAGGGTTGCAGGGCGCCGCACTTTGGCCGGTTATGGGATGCGGCAGTGAAGTCCAGCAACGCTAACGAGACCTAACACCAGCGCTGCCATCAGCACAGCCAGCAGTACCCAATGCGTTGCTACGACAGAAGGCAACTTGTTTGCTGTCTTAAGCAATTGGTCCAGGTGGACAACACGCCCCCGCAGCACTGGGTGCTCGGCCGCATCGCCGCAATCATGCCAGGCTAAGACGGCAAGGTCTGCGTAGCAGACGTCGCAACCAAATCGAGCGTAATTAAGTGCCCCGTTCACATGCTCGCCGTATTACCAAGAAAAATTGAAGGGTCGTGACCCTCTCAAGCCAGTGATACACTTAATATCATTTAGTTATTTTTAGTAATTTAATTTATCATTAATATATCTAAATATTACTATCTGATATGAATTTTATAAACCTTTCAATTTAGCTGTAACTTTAAATTTTAATTTTGCTGTTATTTTACCGTATATCACATATATAACATAACGTTACATAACATATGGTATATATATTATATATATGGGGCATTCTTCGCCAACCGGACACCCCCATCTGCCCAGAACAGTTTTTATAAAAAAAATTTTTCCCTATGCCGAAATAAAAGCTTATGTCATGTACTTTAATTTGTCATGTGGCATTTTTTAAATACTAAAAAGCCATTCCTTCCAAATCTCAAACAAAAAGGAAGTGATTATTAAAAGATTTTCCAATTCTCCAGAAGAAAAAAAGTTTTACTGTGAATTCTCCTCAAACATGATGCTCGGGGGTTTCTGGGTTCGCTGCTGAATATAAATATTGAAGGAAATTGCTGAAATTGGAATTTTTTTTCATAATACAGGATTTTTTTCACAGTAAAACTTTTTTTTCTGTTTTACTGTGAATTCTCCTCAAACATGATGCTCGGGGGTTTCTGGGTTCGCTGCTGAATATAAATATTGAAGGAAATTGCTGAAATTGGAATTTTTTTTTCATAATACAGGATTTTTTTCACAGTAAAACTTTTTTTTCTTCTGGAGAATTGGAAAATCTTTTAATAATCACTTCCTTTTTGTTTGAGATTTGGAAGGAATGGCTTTTTAGTATTTAAAAAGTGCCACATGACAAATTAAAGTACATGACATAAGCTTTTATTTCAGCATAGGGAAAAAATTTTTTTATAAAAACTGTTCTGGGCAGATGGGGGTGTCCGGTTGGCGAAGAATGCCCATATATATAATATGATATTGGCGCGTACACCCTTACTGGGTGTTTGGCCGAGCTCCTCCTCCTATTTGTGGTGTGCGTCTTGATGTTGTTCCACAAATGGAGGGACCTACAGTTTCAAGCCGACTCCGAACGGCAGATATTTTTATGAGGAGCTTTTTCATGGCAGAAATACACTCGGAGGTTTGCCATTGCCTACCGAAGGGCGACCGCGGTTAATTTTGGTGTTTCGCCGAGAATCGAGCTTACGTTCTCTCTGAATTCCGAATGGTAGTCACGCACCAACCAATTCGGCTACGGCAGCCGCCGTAAACATACATACTTAAATAATACATTTACTCTTAATTATTTAAATATATAGCCCGTTAGTTAAGTATAGGCTAAGAAATTCTATATAAACATGAAGTAAAAAATAAAGGAAGCACCTGTATGCACAATAAAAATAATTTGCTTTCTTAAAAACACTCAAGACATTTTGATATAGGAAAACATCATTTAAATAAAGAAATGTCCACAAAGCAATTCCAAGCTACATCCACTTGTTAATTGCTTTTTACAGTCCACCCACACACCAGCTGAAATCTGCAGACTGTTTGGCCTTTTTAAATGGTTTCCAGGTCGCTTTATAATTGGTCGCGAGTTTAAGGCAAAGCACACTGCATGGAACTCAATCTCATTACGACCAAATAACGAGAATTGTATAAAGATATGTAGCGTGCAAGCTGTAATTCGATTTCGACTGAAAACGCACTTACTGGTCATCGGATACAAAGAACCTTCCGGATTTAATTAATTTTTTCGTCCAGAAAAACATTCAAACAGCTCATTTGTCGGTTACTGAAGGTTTTTGCTTGAGCTCGGTTCACTCACTGGTACAGCTTTTAATATCGCAGGATACAGCACAAAACCTAAGGGCAACAAGGCTAATCAATGCTTTCACCGACTGGAAATATTTTTAACTTCAGTTAGACCAATTAGACAAATAGGTATAACTACATCACTACTAGCGAACAACTGGATGATGCAGTGCTTCGTTTTACACAACAATTTTAGTTGGTAGCATGGAACAGTACACCCGCATAAGAAAAAATATCTACCCTTTATAAGAAACTTAGTAGCAGAAATCCGGAAGCTACGGAAACGCTGACAGCAAACCAGATCTCCAGAAATTAAAACGAAACTGAACTTAAAAAATAAATAGCTGATCAACACAGTGATTAAGGCATTCAAAAATGCAGTCAATCGATTTCTCTCTGGGCTTCCAGCTGATAAAGGGACAGAATATTCCTTGTGGAAAGCGATTAAATTTTACAATAGACCAATTCAACACAGCGCTACTGTTCAAATTAACGAGAGAAACAGGGCTTAAACAAGCGAGCAAAATACGATTCTATTTGCATTTGGAAAAAAACTTTAAAAAGCCCTAATAAAAGCACTGATGAAGTAGAACCTTTTGGAAACTGTCCTGAATACGATTAATATATTATTCCAGTTCCAATGAAGATTAAAAATCTCTTGGAATTCATTTAATTACGTCTAAAGTCCTTCGTAATCTGCCAAACAATTCTGCTATCGAAAAAAATACATCAAAGAAGTTGCATCAAATTTGGTGTAAAAAATGGAATTAAGTGGGTTAAGAAATGAAGAATAAAAGTCCAAAAAAGCGATTCATTCAACACATATAAAGTTTGCATAAAAAAAAACGCTTCTTAAGTCAATCTTCTTCGATATGTCGATAATCCCATATGTCGGCGAATCCAAAAATCGCGCATAGCAATTGATGCTAAACTGCGCTGAAAAGCTCATGTAAAGAAAAAAAAACAAGAAGAACTTGACTTGAAATTAAATCCGCAACAAATTACTTTTTTACAAACAAACACTAAGACCGGTTTGGACTTACAGGTACGATAGGAAACTTTGGGGATGCGCTGGTCAAAACTTCATCACCTCTATCACCTCCAACGTCTGCAAAACAAAATCCTGCGAATCCCTATATTTGAATTGATTAAAAACGCACATATTTTATTTATTTATACGAGGTGTGTGTAAAAAGTATCGCGAATTTCGAATTTTCGATTTTTTTGTGGCGATATGTTGGTACTCATGTCTCTCACTTATGCCGACGAGTTCGGCCATTTTGCATGTTCAGTTCATTGTTGTTTTGCTTACACGTGTTTCGGCTCGTCTTCGGTTTTTACCTATTCAAAAAAAAAAGAGGTTGTCAGTAAAGTCGGTTGTCTGTAAAGTCCGTTTACTGACGATAGTTTAACGTGATAACGTCATAAGAAAATACTGATTGAATGGTTGCATTTTTCAAAAGAAAATTTTAATTTTATTTGTTTGATAGATATTTTGTATGGATATAGAGAATGAGTTAACATTAACATAATATACTTTAACATAACATAACATAACATAACATAACATAACATAACATAACATAACATAACATAACATAACATAACATAACATAACATAACATAACATAACATAACATAACATATCATAACATAACATAACATAACACAACATAACATAACATAACATAACATATCATAACATAACAAAACATGCTATTCAAGCAAGGTAACGACGCATTAGCAAGAGAACGACGCATTTTTTGGTGCGTGCAGGCGGCTACATAGAATTATAAGACGTTATCACGTCAAAAAATAATAATAACATTAAAACAACAGGTATTATTAACAAACTTGCTTTTATTTTAAATTCTTCAAGTAAATCAAATTAATAATAATCAATAAGAAGGCATATGCAAATGCAAATACGTGAATCTATATTATATATGTACATATGCGCATATACATACACATATACGCTCACTTAAGTAGGAGAGGGCAAGATGTCGAACGTTGCCGTTCGTTTGCTTTGTTTGCTTTGTCGTTCGTTCCGCGCTTTCGCTTGCAGTTTATTCAAGGTAACGGCAATGAGCAAGGTAACGACACATGAGCAAGGTAACGGCAATGAGCAAGGTAACACTAATGAGCAAGGTAGCGACACATTTTTTCGTGCGTGCAGCCTGTGAAATCGAATTATAAGACGTTATCACGTCAAAAGATGTATCAAAGAACCTGCATGAAATTTTATGTGAAAATCGAAATTAAGTGCGGGGATGCATTCCGAATGTTGACTGTGTCATACGGAGAAACTACTTTAGACCAAAGCAACGTTTATCGGTGGTAGAAAATGTTCTCAGAAGGCCGAGAAGATGTGAACGACGAAAAGTGTGTCGGAAGATAATGGTATTGGCCAATTGTCGAATCACCATTAGAGAAGTTGCTGAGGACCTAGACATATCGATTGGCTCGTGCCATTCGATTTTTTCAACGATTTGGGCATGAGACGGGTCGCCGTCATACCAAAACTACTCAATGTCGACCAAAAGCAGCATCGGATGAACATTGCTAATGAGATGTTGGACTCTGTTCTCGACGACCCAAATTTGCTCCAAAGGATCATAACTGGTGACGATTTGTGGGTTTATGGTTATGACGTGGAAACCATAGCTGAATCATCTTATTGGAAGCTGCCGCACGAATCAAGATCGAAAAAAACGCACCAAGTTCGGACGAATGTAAAAGTTTTGCTTACCGTTTTCTTCGATTGCAGGGGCGTTGTGCATCATGCGTTTTTGCCACAGGGTAAAACAGTCAATAAGGAATATTACCAGCAAGTTATGCGCAATTTGCGCGAAGCTATCCCTTGCTCACACATCGTTGCTTGTGCACGACTTTTTGGCCAAAAACAACACACTAATGATGCCATAGCCACTGTATTCCCCAGATCTGGCCCCTGTGACTTTTTCTTGTTCCCGAAACTGAAGAGGCCCATGAAAGAACGGCATCGAAGGAGGAGCTGAACAAGATAAAAAAATTATTTTCTGAAGTCCTTCGAAGATTGGAAAAAACGTTGGCACAAATGCATAAGGGGACAAAATAGATATTAATAAATAATTTTTGAAAAAACAGAAAATTCGCGATACTTTTTGAACATATCTCGTACTTCCATTACATTCTTAAACTGCAAAAGCAAAAGAAAATAAGATTCCTCCCTTCCTTGTTTACATACCAGTAAGTAATTGCAGCAACATGTGAATATAACAACCACATACAGTTTGTTTCCTTTAATAATACAGTTAATTATTTAAAAAGATTTTTTTTTCCTTTTCGCGCACTTATCATTTTTTGTTAATGTTATTGATCGCTTAGCGAACTTAGGTGCACATTTTATTTGAAAGTGGTAATAATATGAAAACATGGAAGCTAAAGGCAAAGAAATTAGTGCGTCAGAAAAAAAAATAATTATGAAATTGTTGAAAGATGGAAATAGTTTCCGAAATATTAGCAAAGGTATTGCGAGAACGTATTCCTCTATTCAATGCGAAGTAAATAATTTAAAGGAAACCGGGATTTTAACATCCGAACCAAGATATGGGCGTATAAGATAACTATCGGTCCGAGAAGTACGCAGTACCTACAATCAATATGGGAAAGTTTAACCCTCAACAACCGCGACTTTGTTTTATTCGGCCAAAATCGCGTAAGCGAATTAAATATGCACCTTTTGAGTATTAATAAAAATATATTTTTTATTCGTATCAAAAGTGCACATTGAGTTATATTCTACACAGCGGTTGGGTCCCGACTGTCGATTACTTGTAGAATAGATCTATTTATAATGCCTTCATAACAATGAATGTGATACGTTATCAAGGATTAACTTATCGCCTCATTGTTATTTCTGTTTGCTACTTAAATTATTGTTATCGCTTTAGGCTTGGTTTCTTTGTGATGACTTCATAGCAATGAATGTGATACGTTATCATGGATACAGTGAGTGTATACTATTAACTAGCGGTTATAGCGCCAATTAAGGAGAAGAAGGAGAAAAACGGGAACAAAATATAAATAGATACGACAGAAAAAGAACTTAGTAATTTTATTAAAAATGCTATTTAAATATCGAAGTTTAATCAATAACCACAACATTGTGTCCACCACGATTGTGAATGACTTTTTTTATTCGAATACAATTAATAATCTTACGGCAGGTTTCTGTTGGAGCGGAATCTCAGAGTTCTTTGATTTTTTGACATAAACACGTCCTATTTTCGAAAGTTTCTTTTTCGATTCGCTTCTATTAATCTCTCCAACGGCATATTATGAGATTTAAGTCGGGTTACTGGCTTGGCCTATCCATAACTTTAACATTATTTTATAAAACCACCACCGAAGTTTTATATTCTCCTCAGCAAATGCAGCATATAGTGAAGTACATTTGTCCTTGTAAATAAATTTGTATACTTTATTGGTTATGAGGTGGATAGGCTCCACTCCATACGTCACCTTGCTTGACGCGTTTTTTTAACTGCGGTGTGAACTCTTGTCCTTTAGGACATTTCGCCCAGCATCATTGAAAAAATTTATTTTGTTTCATCGCTCCAATATATGTTACGCCATTTTTTCATACTCTTTTGTCCACACCATGACTTGTGCTCTTGAGCAAAATTTTTCCTCTTCCTTAAATTTGCTTGTTTCAACAGAGGAACTTTACGAGTTATTTTGCCTGGTTTATGTTGTACAATCGGCGCCATACAGCTTGCGCTGATACTACGAAGTTGATGTCAGCTGCAATGGCCTTAGATGAGGATCCTTTAAACCTTTTTGGCTAGAGTCCCAATTAAATTGTCAGTAGTGCAAGTCGTTTTATTTTTGCCACATTGGCCTTCTATGGATTTTTTTGGGTTTAAAAGTATTTACAATCGAATTTTTGGACCGTCCAAGTGACGCCGCGATACATTTATTTTGTTTTAGAAAATTGAGGACAAGTCTGTGCAATGCTTCAGCTGACCCATCTTTGAAAGAAATTCATATTAATTGTTAGCTATGAAATGAATTATCTAATTCACTACTTACGTTACATTCAATATTTTCACTTAGTTAGTTAAAACACAAGAGTTATCTACAATGTACCTATTTTAGTGATCACGCAAAATTACACTACATGAAAATAACCGAATCTATACAACCAAGGACGCAACTTAATATAACGGGTCTTTTAAATTCACAATGACATTTGTAAAGAAAAAGTTAAATTTAAATATGTACAGGGTGAACGATATGAACTGTTACATATTCAAAACACCATAACTTTTTTGTGTGAAATTAGTTTTTGTTGATTTCAAACACAAAATTGTTCAAAAATGATTAGAATTTTAACATATATTCGCTTTAGCTCGATATGACCACCTTTCGCCTTGACTATAGCCTTCAAACGGTAAAAAAATGAGTTGCATGCTGCACGAATGTGACCTGGTGGTATTTCGGTCCATTCTCGTATAATCGTTTTTTTCAGCGCATCCATACTGGCATATTTTTTAGTCCTCACCTTGCTTCCTCACATTTTCCCGATAATAAGTAGCATTCACTTTGACACCAGGCTCGATAAAAACGATTGGAGAGCGTCCATCAGCGGTCACTGCGGCCCAAACCATTACTTGCGATGGGAAATTGCTTCGAGTTGCCATACGTAGGCTCAAATTCTCGCATGAGCGTTCGTCAAGTGACCACGATCGTTTTGAATGTTTATGAACTGCTCAATTGGGGAAATTTTTTTCATCAGAAAACACAATGTTTACGCACAAGCGCAACAACTCCTTTGCTCTTTCGCACCGAACTTTTTTTTGCTGCGGTGAAAGCAAACTTGTAAGCGTTGACCTTGAGCTCATTTTCCAATATGCGTCGAATGCTGTCTTGCGATATTCTCAGTTCTTTGGCCATTTTCCTTCCACTTCGACGTGGATTTTGTTCAAGTCGAGCCTTCACTTTCCGTTGCGTTTTTTTTTTTTGGTCCACCTACATAGCGTTAGGCAATGCTACCAGTATCATTGTAACGTTTTATAGTGCGATACACAAACATTTTATTCTCTTTGAGGTGACTGAGCTAACGAATATTGGCTGGTTGTGATTTTCCAGCCAAATATAACGCAACTACACTATTACGTTTGAATTCCATCACAGAAAAAACAAAATTCAACAGACCTGAGACGCAAATGCTTTTGATGGCTTATAAACAATATATTGAACTGTCATTAGAACAATTTTGACGTTGATGTCATGAGCTGTTTTACAGATACAAGCAGTGTGAAGTTCGCCCTGTATATATTACTGCTAAAAAGTTCGAGTTCTTATTAGTAATACTATGGTCATTTTTCTCGATCTCTGCGGTTTTTTCGATTTGGCTATTGGCGGGTTTTTTTAATCACAACAAGAGCCTTAAAACAACCTGGCTTTCGCTTCAATAGTAAGACAGAAAATCAAATCGGCCATATAGATATATGCATAAGTTGAAAATGGGGTAAATGTCTGCTACATGTCAGAGTGAAGAAAAGGGCTGCTATGGCTCGGATCCCTAACTAGTTAACACCGCCATCACACTAAAGGTCCCGTCATGAACTTCGTCAGAGGCGCTTCAACATAGACAAGCTGAAAGACTGTAACACGTCCTGTCTAAAATTGTGTCACCTGGCGAGTTCGAATATGGCAGTGAATACCGTAAATGAGAGCATGTGAAATCCAGCCTTCTCAATATCTGCGAATCCCCTTTGGGCTTCAAACCCCAAATATATGGTAAAGCCTTGGAAGAGTGAACTAACCTTGCGACCCATTTATTGCGACCATCGTTTATTTCGTTTATTTCAAGTCTAAAACGTAATTTTTGTTTTTCCAGATCACTTAGATCTAATAAAAACATAAATTACTACAGATAATTATTAAATTAATTAAAAAAAAAAAGAGTTTAGAAATTTATAAAATTCATTCTTTGAAACCGAAAAGTCAAACGGAATAGAACTCGAGATCTCATTGGATTCTCTTAAAGCGCGGGCAATAGGAGCATTACGCGCATAATTTGTGCTAAGAAATTTAAGATGAAATGTGTAAGTATTTCGTAGTATAAGTATAAGTATATAGTAAGAATTTGTAAGTCAATGCAACGTAATAGGGATGAACAGTAAATTTCTCATTTAATTACATTAAAAACAAAAGACAGTGAGAGTACTGACCTTCTACTCTCTAGAGACTTTATCATATCGTCCCCTTAGTATAACAATAGCCTATGTGCTCATAGGCTATTATTTTTTTATTGAATTTTTGGATTCTCCATCGTCGATATTATATGTGGCCATAATTTTGTCAAATTCTAGTTCCACAAAGTGGGTCAAAACGTCAGTCAAAAAATAGTAAATATTTACATTTGAAATTCATTTTCTCAAAACATCAAAAAATTTATAGGCTATTTTAATACTAAGGGGACGATATATTCATACAGCAGTGGCTGCACGCCTGCATTCGCATAGAATAGAAACATACAAATTAGCAGGCACCGCCTGCAATAATTAATCGTAACACAATGCTGCTGTGACTAACTTAACACTTTGCTTAAACACTTCTTCTTTACACCTACACTTCGGGATAACCGAAGCAAAACCATTAGCTCAACGAACCTGAACAGGTCGTCGCTAAAAAAGTACTTAAGCAAGGCCGTTTTCTTAGAAGATTACCAAAGGTTATCAGTAATAGTGCATAGTGAAAGTAAGTGTTAAAACTAACAAGAAAGTGTTTTATTTGGTAAAGTGTTCAAGTAAAGCAGTTTCCAGGCATCAACCAAAGATGATCAAATTTTCCAACGATATTTTCACGAAAAATTTACAAAATATATATTAATTTTGCAAATGATTGATAACAAGTGAAACAGTGAATAAATGGTGTGAAAAATACACACAACAGAAATCGGCAAAAATAATTAATATTTTAGAAGTTTTTACTTAAGATATTTAAGAAAAGAGATTGTTTTCACACTTTCCGTAGATATTTTCAAGAAAAATTTAAAAAATATATATTATTTTTCCTGATCATTTCCCATTTCTGTTCTGTGTAATTTTCATTTCAACGCGTGCTCACAGTTCAATTATATTTTCAAAAGATGGCGCTAACAGTATGTTAATTTGAATTCCACTTTAAAAACAAGAAAAGTAGCAATCAAGAGCTCAGAGTGACATAAAGAAGACCACTTTGATTCGTTAAAAGAAATGCCAAGAGGTAGAAGAGATGCTAACATCGGACGTAATACACGTCACAATAGAAATGTGCAAAATCACAGACAAAATGAAAGTGAGGAAAATCATGCTGATAGATTAAGTAAACAAAGAGACCGTACTAGGTCACGTTCTCAAAATCGGCCAATAAATATCAATTCTGTAAATTTGGATAAAATTTGCGGATTTTGTCAAGCATTGAAATTCAAAACTGAAACACCAGGCATGTGTTGTGCTGCAGGAAAAGTTCGTTTACCAGACATACAATATCCGCCCGAACCATTAGCTACATTATTATCGGGAACATCACCCGATTCCAAACATTTTCTTGAAAACATTTCCACATATAATTCATGTTTTCAAATTACATTTTTTGGTGCTGGAAAAATTATAACCGATAACTTCATGCCAACTTCAACGTTCAACAACATTCGCTGACACATCTAATGAATCATTAGACTTTATGGACACAAATTATGGCTTTTTTCAGATTCAAGGGCAAGCATATCACTTAATAGGTTCATTACTACCACTACCCGATCAAGAGTCAAAATTTATTTCATTAATGACAACGATGATGAACTTGAAGCACGATGCGCATTATCCAGAAATATAAACAGAGCCATTATGAGAGAGTTACAAGATTTATTACACACACACAATGTTTTGGTGCAAAGTTTTAAAACAACAATCGAAAGATTGTCATCTGATAATCATAAAATTAAAATTGATGCAAATAAAACGCCTGCCGGCGAACATCGTGGAAGATACAATCAACCAACTTCAAGCAACGAGGTTGCAATTGTTATATCTGGAGATGAGTTTCAACCAAGAGATATTGTTTTGCAAAGAAGAAATGATACACTGCAACGTGTTAATGAAACGCATCGAAAATATGATGCATTACAATATCCTCTTATGTTCTGTCGTGGTGAAGATGGTTATTCGATTGATATAAAACAAATAAATCCAGCAAATGGTCAAGAAACCAATAAAACTGTAAGCGTAATGAATTATTATGCATACAGAATCATGATAAGAGAAAATCAAGAGAATCACGTTTTAAAATGTAAATTATTTCATCAGTATATTGTTGACATGTATGCGAAAATAGAAACAGAACGATTGAATTACATTAGATTCAACCAAAGAAAATTAAGCTGTGACGAATACATACATTTACGAGATGCAATTAACAACGATACCAATGTTAATAACATTGGTCAAATGGTAATATTACCTTCATCGTATACAGGCAGTCCAAGGCATATGCATGAATACGCCCAAGATGCAATGTGTTATGTCAGAAATTATGGTCGACCGACTTATTCATAACTTTCACATGCAATCCGAAATGGGATGATATTAAGAATCATTTATATACTGGGCAATCAGCTAGGCATGACATTACTGCAAGAGTTTTTAGACGAAAGCTACAGTCTCTAATGGATTTCATTGTAAAACATAAAGTTTACGGAGATGTACAATGTTTCATGTATTCTGTGGAATGGCAAAAAAGAGGCTTGCCTCATGCGCATATTTTGATTTGGTTAAAACAAAAACTAACCACAGATAAAATTGATCATATTATATGTGCTGAAATTCCAGATATAAATGAAGATCCAGAATTACATACTACTGTAAACAAAAACATGATTCATGGACCGTGTGGTACGTTAAATCAAAATTCTCCATATATGGTTGATGGTAAATGTTCAAAAAACTACCCAAGGCAATTAATTGCTGAAACAATGACTGGAAATGATGGATATCCATTGTACCGTGGAAGATCACCAGAATATAATGGAAAAACAGTCACTGTGAAAATAAATAATCAAGATGTGGAGATCGATAACCGTTGGATAGTTCCGTATTCCAAATTATTACCGAAAACATTTAACGCACATATAAATGTAGAATATTGTAACTCCGTAAAATCCATCAAATACATATGCAAATATATCAATAAAGGAAGTGACATGGCAGTATTTGGAGTTGTAAATCGAAATGATGAAATTACTAATTACCAACTGGGAAGATACATTAGTAGCAACGAAGCAGTTTGGAGAATATTATCATTTCCGATTCATGACCGTCATCCAGCTGTTATTCATTTGTCAGTCCATTTAGAAAATGAACAAAGTGTTTATTTCACTGAAAATACTGCTCAACAAATGGCCGAACGACCACCAGCAACAACACTAACTGCATTTTTCAACTTATATGAAACAGATTCATTTGCAAGAACATTGCTTTATTCAAATGTTCCTAAATATTATACTTGGAATGCATCATCAAGGTCCTGGGTACGAAGGCAACGAGGAATACCTGTAGATGGATATCCAGGTGTTCATTTGGGTGATGCAATCGGACGACTTTACACTGTGCATCCAAGTAAAGTGAAATGTTTCTATTTATGTTTACTCTAAGTTGATATTTCCGGTCCAAGATCTATCGAAAGTTTGAAACGAGTTAATGGTCATCTTTGGGATGAGTGGGATGCAACTCTTATGGATGCATGTGCAACAAGCTCTCCACACCAAATAAGAACACTATTTGCCATCATTATTGCTACATGTTTCCCAGTAAACCCAAGAGAATTGTGGAGTACACACCAAGAATACATGACAGAAGATATCCTACATCAAGTACATCGCATTACTGCAAATGCAAATTTGAATTATACAGATGAATTATATAATGAGGCATTAATTAAAATCGAAGACTTTTGCCTGATGATTGCAAATAAAACTCTGAGTGAGTTAGGTATGATCGCACCAAATCGTCCGATGCATGATGCATACAATGCAGAATTAAGACGTGAAAAGGAATATAATCGAAATGATCTGAACACATTTGTAACAAAAAACCTACCAAAATTAAACACAGAACAAAGGCAGGCATATGACACAATTATAGACAATGTTGCAAATGAAAGAGGAGGAATATTCTTCTTAGATGCACCAGGTGGGACTGGAACGTTTTTGTTGTCGTTAATTTTGGCCACCATTCAATCACAGAATAATATTGCATTGGCTTTGGCATCATCTGGAATAGCGGCAACTTTATTGGACGGCGGTCGCACTGCACATTCTGCATTAAAGTTACCATTAAATACGCAAGTAAATGAAGAACCAACTTGCAACATTTCTACAAATTCTGGAATGGGAAAGGTTTTACAAACATGTAAAATTATTGTATGGGATGAATGTACGATGGCTCATAAAAAATCACTGGAAGCCTTAAATAGAACACTGAAAGATTTTCGAAATAACACAAACATATTTCGTGGTGCACTAATTCTATTGGCCGGTGATTTTCGACAAACTTTGCCTGTTATTCCCAAATCAACAGCAGCTGATGAATTGAGAGCGTGCCTTTAAATCTTCTAATCTGTGGAGATATGTTCAAAAACTCACATTAACTACTATTGTTCGTGTGCAGTTACAGAATGATCCAACAGCTGCTGAATTTTCCGAACATTTGTTGCAAATTGGAAATGGACGAAAGCCAATTGATAAGAATACAGGCATGATCACACTTCCAACTAATTTTTGTACCGTAACAGAATCAAGAGTACAATTAGTGCAAAATGTATTCCCAAATATTGCAAAAAACTATCGAAATCAAGATTGGCTAAGCGAGAGAGCTATATCAGCTGCCAAAAACGTCGATGTCAATGAAATCAATGCCAGTATTTTGACTCAAATTCCAGGTGAAGTTGTCACCTATAAATCAAGTGATTCAATCACTAATCCTGACGATGTAGTGAATTATCCAATTGAATTTTTGAATTCACTTAATTTGCCTGGCTTGCCACCACGTCGTTTGCAATTGAAAGTCGGCGCAGTGATCATTATGTTGCGAAATATCAATCAACCGAAACTATGCAATGGGACAAGATTAGCAGTGAAACGGACAATGAACAATGTAATTGAAGCAACAATTTTGAAAGGCAAATTTTAAGGTGAAGATGTTTTGATTCCGCGCATTCCAATGATTTCAACAGATTTGCCTTTTGATTTTAAGCAAC
This sequence comes from Anastrepha obliqua, assembly GCF_027943255.1. NCBI lineage: Eukaryota > Metazoa > Arthropoda > Insecta > Diptera > Tephritidae > Anastrepha > Anastrepha obliqua. Next base: position 2,470,401 of record NW_026562178.1, on the reverse strand, counting down.
TTCAATTTCCCATTCGCCTTGCTTTGGCTATTACAATCAATAAGTCTCAAGGTCAAACACTTCAATGGAATTGACCTAACTTATCCATGCTTTGGACATGGGCAACTGTATGTAGGATGTTCTCGAGTAGGGAAACCACCGTTACTTTATATTTATACACCGCATGAAAATAAAACCAAAAATTCTGTGTATCAGAAGGCTTTAGAATCATTAGAGTAAGTCACTAAAATAAATAAAACATTATTATTAGAATAAGTCACAAAATAAGGGCCGAGCATGAATTAAATGATGAAACAAGAAAAAAACAAAGAACACTTTTCATTTATATTTTTCTTTTACCCAGCGAAGCGGGTGAGGGTCCGCTAGTTTTAATTAAAATCAAACGGGAATGATAGGAAGGAATAGGATTTGAGAAATTTAATAACCTGAGAGCATATTCAACGAACACCTTCTGTACACGTTCAATTATCTTAATAGAAAATTGGTGGCAAGGCCTCCAGATAAATGTTGCATATTCTAATCTATAGCGAACAAAGAAAGTAAAAAGTAATTTGTGAGTGTAAGGGTCCGAGACCATCGAGCTATTACGCCGTATAAAACCTATAGGATTGAGTAAGAAGTGGACACAATAAAGTTAATGTGACTGTTGAATGAAAAGTGGTCAGTGTGAGTCAAAGATTCTTCTTCTTAATCGGCGCGATAACCGCTTATGCGATTTTGGCCATACGTTAGTACGGGCATGATGAGAGTCTTGTAGAATGTTAGTTTTATTCGTCGAGAGAGGACTTTACTTCTCAATTGCCTACTTAGTCCAAAATAGCACTTGTCGGCAAGAGAGATTCTACGTTGGATTTCAGCCTGACATTGTTATCGGTATTAATGCTGATTCCTAAGTATACGAAGTCTTTTACAACCTCGAAATCATAGCTGTCACCAGAGACGTGGGTGCCAACACGCGAGTGCGCCGACTGTTTGTTTGAAAGTAGGAAAGGTACTTTGGTTTGTCCTGTTCATTACCAGACCCATTAGTTTTGCCTCTTTATCCATTTTGGAGAAGGCAGAACTAACAGCGCGGTTGTTAAGGCCGATGATGTTGATATCATCGGCATACGCCAACAATTCTACGCTCATATAAAAAATTGTGCCTGAGCGCCTTTGCTTGGATACCAAATTCAGACATCGCGGCATACAGGAAACTCCTTTTCGTACTGTCGAATGCAGCTTTGAAGTCGACGAAAAGATGGAATGTGTCGATTCTCCTTTCATGGGTCTTTTCCAAGATTTGGCGTATTGTGAATAGTTGGTCGGTGGCAGACTTTCCAGGTCTAAAGCCACACTGATAAGGTCCAATCAGTTGGTTGACAGTAGGCTTCAGCCTTTCACACAATACGCTCGATAGAACCTTATAGGCCATACTTAGAAGACTAATCCCGCGGTAATTGGCACAGATTGCAGGATCGTCCTTCTTATGGATTGGGCAGAGTACACATAAATTCCAATCGGCAGGCATGCTTTCATCCGACCATATTTTGCCTAGAAGCTGATGCATGCACCTTACCAGCTCGTCGCCGCCACGTTTGAATAGCTCAGCCGGCAGTCCGTCGGCGCCTGTGGCTTTGTTGCTCTTTAACCGCGTTTTCGCTTTTCTCAACTCGTCGTCAGGTAGCGGAACAACAATTCCGCCGTCAACGATTGGGGTATCGGGATCTTCACATTCTCTGTAATATGCGCAACTGTCACTATTTAATAAGTTCGGGAAGTATTCCCTTCATAATTTAAGTATGCTCTTCTTACATGAAAACGGCCCGGTCTTTAAACCTTCTGTAAGTCGTTGTTCCTATTGGCCAGCATCTCAAGCTTCTCGCACTCACGTATTTCGGCTTCTAGTTTCTTCTGTCGGATGATACGTTTCTCTTCTGTTCTTAGCTCTCGATTGCGATCCCACATGGTAGAGAACGAGAAATGTTGCTGAGCAGGAGTGAGAGTCGAGTGGCGAATTTCGAATTTCGAACATTCATTGCGTAGTTACATGTACGTTTTTTGCTGCACAGAGGCGTGTGCGCAGTTTGGCTTGAACAAGGTAATGATCCGAGTCGATGTTGGGTCCTCGGATCGTACGTGCATCTAATACACTAGAAGCGTGTCTTCCATCTATCACAACATGATCGATTTGGTTTCGCGTTTTTCGATCAGGAGACAGCCAGTTAGCTTGGTGTATTTTCTTATGCTGGAATCTGGTGCTGTAGACTACCATGTTTCGGACCCCGACGAAGTCGATCAGCTGCTGTCCGTTACCGGATGTTTCGTTATTCAGACTGAATTTTCTGACTGTGGAACCAAAAAATACCTCCTTGCCCACCCTAACGTTGAAGTCGCCAAGCACGACTTGTATGTCGTGGCGGGGGTAGCGCTCATAGGAGAGATCCAAGCGCTCATAGAAGGAATCTTTGGTCGCAACGTCCTTCTCTTCCGTCGGGGCGTGGGCGCAAATGAGCGAAATGTTAAAAAATGGCGCTTTGATGCGGAGTATTGGGGATTTTAAGGGCTGGAATTTAGAATAATGTATATTGGGCAATTTTTGGCAAACTATCATGTCTTTATTAATGAAACTTAGTGGAGATGTTAGTGAGGTGTTAAGGAATACTCCTTATAACTCAAAATTATTAGGGAAATAATAATTTCATAATTATTTGCCTTCAAAATGCCCTTTGGAACTTCACTATAATTATCCACATTACACTATATATTTTTTAACACTTCACTAAAATTCACCAAATATACAACACGCGTTTACCTTATTTTTATCCTTATATTCGAATTATTTTTATTAAAGTTAAATGCAAATGCATTTGTCTATACAGTTACTATCCAATTTTAAACGCGAATAAGAAGAAGATTGGAATGACAACAGTATGGTGTTGCCGGATGTCTGAAAATGAAACAAAAATATGAACAAAAGTTAAGTATTTAAGTTTAGTGTTAATGATGGGGATGGGGGTTATTGTGCCTCCTTACTACATACACGCATATGACGTTTTTATTTTGGGTTCAACGGTTTGAACACGGAAAGGAGTTCCACGCAAAAATACCGTGGATTGCGTAGCCGGAGTTGGACTGATGAGAGTTATTTTTTTGTAGCGCGGCCGAAGGCCGCCTACGCGAAAAGGATTTCTCCGCAAAAATACTGTGGATTGCGTAGCCGGAGTTGGACTGATGAGGGTTATTTTTTTGAAGCGCGGCCGAAGGCCGCCCACGCGATAAAGAGTTCTACGCAAAAAACTGTGTTAATTAATTTAATTTAATTTTAATTACCTTATTATTTTTTGTGATACGCTTAATATCATTGTTTTTAAGCTTAAATGAGTTGTATGTTTTTATTTTCAAAAATATTTAGCAACTTAAAATTACAGCAAAAAATACTGCAGTTTTACAATGAACCTTCCACTGGACATCCCAAACCCAGCGCACAACCAGATATCCTGGAATGTTTCGCCTTCTGACGTGAGTTCACTCCCGAACGGGTGTTCGAAAGCTACCCAGAGGATACTTGGGCTAATCCCGGGAGTTGTGAGCTGGTTGAACCATATGCAGAAGAATAAGTGAAAGAGTACCCCAAGGTTTTTGAATTAATGAACAGATTGAAGTAAAGTATTATGATGCTGCAAGATGACTGGAAAACATTTTGAGTTTGGCGAAAGTGACAGGAAAACATTTCTTAATATTTAGAGAGAAGCCAGAGTTACTGCACCAGCGAACGAGCGCATTAATTTCCGTTTGCAACATAGGAACATTCTCATTTTTTTCTAATAGCAGAAAACATTTTCAAAAGAAAAAAAGAAAGTTAGCAAATGTAAAGCAGGTACTAATGTCATTAATAAATATAACGAAGAGAAGACGCCCTAAAATACTGCCTTGTGGCACCCCTAAAGATGCAATGAAAAGTTCCGAACATTCACCCTCAATCATTACCGCATATCGGATAAATAAGATTTCAACCATTGGAAGAAAACAGAATAAAAACTAAAGCCGGCTAATTTACGTAATAGAATTGTATGAGAAACTCGATCAAATGCTTTAGAAAAGTCCGTGTAAACACAATCGACTTGAAAACCTTCAGCAAAAATTAAAAAGCAATATTCACCAGGATTCGCAAATGTTGCCAGAAGTCTCCACAATCTCACTCAGAAGGATTGCACTTTTGTGTGACACAAAAAACACGAGGAAGAGTAATATATATGTTCCAGTTAAGAAAAGATCCCGCCGTATTGAGGTGGTTACTCCAGTTCAAATATCTAGAAGAACAAGTGGCATGGTGAATCGAAAGGCTGCAAAATTACGACTTCCAAATAGAGCATCGTAAAGGACCACATCATGGAAATGCTGATGCACTATTTTATCGACCTGATAGTACGTGCACATTAGTTCGCGAACTTCTCACCCATCTCCTATGCTGAAAGCTGTCTTCTCTTCTTCCAACTGGCAAAATATTTAGATGCAATAACTCGTATTTTCTGGTAACTTCTTTCTTGCCATGTGGCATTCATGTTTTTGATTATTTTATATTCACGTTTTTCAAAACATCTTTTTTACCTTATCAATTTTAGCTTATGCGAGCTCGTAAATAGTATATATGTAACTTCTACTCAAATATGAACGAGACGGTATCAATAAAACGGTCCGCGGATGACATATGGCAAAAATAAATTTTTTGTTTTTTGGTAAGACTGTTATAAGCTTACATGGCAAATTTCAGCGTGATATGTCACATAGTTTGTTTTCTGTGCTACTGTAAACAAGTCCAGCTCGAGTGTGTTCTTCGAATTCTCTTTTATGACTTCAATTGTCTCAAAATGTTTTCCACGGAACGGCAACTTGAGCTTGGGAGACAGGAAAAAGTCACATGGAGCCGTATCAGGCGAATACGGTGCTTGCGGAACGATATTAACATTATTTTTGTTCAAATAATCGCGAACAAGACGTGATGTGTGAGCTGGTGCATTATCGTGATGCAAGAACCATGACTTGTTGTCCCACAATTCCTTCCGTTTAAGACGAATGTTCTCGCGCAAGCGCTTTAAAACGTCTAAAAAATATTCAGCGTTAACTGATTTTGCGATTTGTGCGATTTTCAAGCACAATTTCCTTTTGCGATGTTTTCGTCGTTTACTGATGTTGCTGGACGACGTTCATGAGGCAAGTTTTCAACCGATGTACGGCCCTCTTTGAACGATTTGTACCACTGGAAAATACGTGCACGCAATAGAGCAGAGTCCCCATAGGTTGTCTGCAACATTTTTAAGGCGTCTGAAGCCGAAATTTTGTTGGAATAACAAAATTTCTAACAAATTCTTTGAATTTCCATCGTTAAATTCGAAGAACACACTCGAGCTTGACTTGTTTACAGTAGCACAGAAAACAAACTATGTGACATATCACGCTGAAATTTGCCATGTAAGCTTATAACAGTCCTACCAAAAAACAAAATATGTATTTTTGCCATATGTCATCCGCGGACCGTTTTATTGATACCGTCTCGTTCATATTTGAGTAGAAGGTGTTATATAATTGACGCTTATACCCTTTTTTGGGTGTTTGGCAGAGCTCCTCGTTTTTGTCTTATCGTTGTTCCACAAATGGATGGATCTACAATTTTAGGCGGACTGTGAACGGCAGATTTTAAAATTAAAGCAATGAGTTAATTAATAAAACGCACAGTCTTTACAGTCACGTTACGACCGCTGAAATTTTAAGAGCTCTTGGGCCGATGTCAGCTTTTGAATTTCACATGACTAAGTACAAAGCAGAATAACATTTTTGTCGTGTTTTTATATTACATGTGAGCGAATTTGATTGTGCTGTTATATTAAGAACACATCTGATATAACTGTTAGGAACTTGCGCCATTTGGGTACATTTCACGTGCAATTGCACAAATTTTGTTTAAGCTTAGTTTAATCAAATTTATGATTTTATTTGAAATTTATATAATTCTTTTCTTTTGTTTCTGAACTCGTATATAATTTATTTTTATCGATCAATAACTAGCGATAACAAATTCGTACACACATATTCTAAGAGAATGTCTTCTTCTTCACGAAACTTTCGCTCGTAGCGTATTTAATTTAAATAAAATATTTTATGAAGCTCCAACCATCTTGAGGACTAAAAACGCTTAGCCTTGCCTATACATATTTGGAGGCACGGGCAAGATATGTAGGTATGTATCAATAAATACTTCGCGAACATGTCCGACAGTGAGCAGAAATTCTAAACTAAGAATTGCGATGGTTCAAAGTTCACAGTTTCTACGAAGACAAAAAAGGCAACTACAGCGTTGCCATGTGCAGCATGATCCCACCTCGTGTTCCATCTCGGAGCTGACTATTCGCCTTGAAGCTCAGGAAAATTCATCCAGCACTTGCTCAACATGCAAACAAAAATTGAAGAAAGAGATCCTGAAGAAACTTCACAGCATCATCGATCCACTTTCGAGCAGTTAAACGTTAAACTACCTTACTGCATCTAACATATAGGTTATGCTCGGAAAATTAGAATTAGGGAGCCAACACAACCAACCTGTAGAATGTAGTGGCAGAAAGATATGACACTAAAAGATTAATTTGCAGTTGCGGTTACCGCTTGGATGAGCTGGTGCGATGAGTTCACTTCTCTGGTTCACAACAACCAGCACATCACAAATCTAGCGAAGTTTCATCATCTAGACGTTGGCGCATATTGCCAAGGGGATTATAGCAGGGCTGAAGATATATATATGTATATATATATGCATATATATGTGGCGTGCGTCTTGATGTTGTTCCACATATGGAGGGACCTACAGTTTTAAGCCGACTCCGAACGGCAAATGGTTTTTTTATGAGGCTTTTTCATGGAGAAATATACTCGGAGGTTTGCCATTGCCTGCCGAGGGGCGACCGCTATTAGAAAAACTTTTTCTTCATTTTTGGCCTTTCTCCCAGATTCGAACCTATGTTCGACTACCGAATGGTACTAACGCACCAACCCATTCGGCTACGGCGGCCGCCGCAGAGCTGAAGACAGTATCCGAAAATTATAAAATTGCATTGCAGCATCTCCGTGAGCGATTTGAAAAGAAAAGAGTAATCCGAAAAAGGCACATCGAACTTATGTTTCAGCACCCTAAGATTGATATGGCAAACTTCGCCGATCCGCGAAATCTAATCGACAAAACGAACAACCACATTGTTCGACTTCGTAACCTAACTGTCGTAACCGATTGTCACTTCAGCAGCATTCCTCATATATATATGGGGAATGTTTATGCTGCTACAACAACAATTTCGTAACGTAAATCGGCCTTTTGATCAGTGAGACGATCCTGTTGTGCATTTCATAACTTCAAAATTGGAGTTATTGGCCGAAACCACTTTAATACGGAATGAAGAGTGCGTTACAGATCACATGCCAACATTTACTGAACTAATGCCATTTTTGAAAAAGAAAATGCGATATCAGAAGGTAATGTACAAACAAACTTTCCGAGTAATTCCAATTCCATTGGCACAAGCATATCTAAAAACCGAAAACATCATAAAGCATTTACGGCTACAAAAATTTTAACCCATTAAATCCCAACCTTATATAAAACAATTTTTTTTAAATGCGTTTATAAAACGTTTATTGAAATAGAGTAATTAAGCTCCTTAAAAAAAAAAAAAACACGAAAAAAAATCAAAGAAATGCATTTTTTGGGCTGTACCCAATCGAGTACAATGGGATAATATGTATATACATTGCCTTTATATGAAAATATGGAGTATTAAATAAAAAGACACTTTCAAAGACTTCTTTGGTTATTAGTTCGGTTAACAGTATGGAGGTTTTTGAAACATTCTCTCTCTACGCAAAGGGCTACATTGCATAACTCGCAAATCCATCGAATTCTTTGGTGACACTCCCTGCACCTCAGCTGATTCGATATCCTTTTGGGAAAATGGTTATATGAGGAACCAGCTATTGATGCCGTTGTCGATCGTTTTGAAGATATGTCCCGGATATTATAATTGCGTAAATAAAATCGCACAATTTCACGTTGGTATTGCAACAAGTCGCATTGACTCTTACTTGCCATTTTATAAAGCTTCCATGCGTTTACTACGCACGAGCTTATCATTGTGGTGAAAAGAGGCCACCACCATTTCTTTCCTCTAAACTTTATATTGTAAGTATTCAAAGCTTGGTCGTGGAGGTCAACTCCTCCCATTCCTGAGTTGTATTCCGCTATCAACTTCGGCTGATGGGCATTCACCTTGCGCCTCTCTTGTCTTGACCATCGTTTGACGGTATGTAAAGGTTCAATTCTATCAAAGTTTGTTCCCACTGTCACAACGCTATTGTCATTCCACGTCACAAAAAGTATTCCTGAGTCAGAAAACCTACAAAATTTGATACAAAACAACTATTCAAATAAATCATTATGATAAACTTACATAAAATCAAACGGGGAGACCGTTGCTTCTTTTGTAGTTCTTTGTTCGTTTTCAGAGGACATTTTTTGGTCCGCCGTTCACGAACAGTCCCAGTAGCCTTAAATCCTTGTTTTTTCAAAATTCTAAGAAGGTCATATGACGTAAAGAAGAATCGAAAAATACGATTCCAAGGTTGGAATATTATCACGCAATATATTATCCTCTTCAATGTCCTCCTCATCTGTGTCACAGTGGGTATTTGGCGGTATAATAGCGAAGTCGAAGTGACTACGGTCGCTTGATTCAATATAGTCGGTGGCCGCAGAAAGGTTATGAAACATCTTTCCGTAAAATTTTTTTACATCCATTACCAAATCTACATGAAATATGCACACAAAATATATATGAATGTTCCCACTGTACCCATGCGAGTACACTAGAATTTAAACCTACCGAAATGCACTTTTCCACAACTTTTTTCGTTTTTTTGGTATAAAGTATACAAATTATATGTATTGTGAATATTACAACACTGAACTTTTTCCGTGATAACTTTTTGTCAAACAGAGAGCTTATTGCAAACTAAACCATGAAAAGAAGAAAAATAGCAAAGGTGCACGCAAAGACAAGTGAATACCGGATAACGGGACTCAGAAAAAAGTAGGAGAAACATGTGTATTCCTTTTCGACATTGCTCTGTATTATAAAGTGGCGAGTACATTTAAAAATTTGTAAGCGTTGGCTTTTGACGTCGTTTCGAAAAAGATGCTTTTTCTGTACTCAAGCGAGTACAATGGGATCGAATGGGTTAAGCTGCATTTGTTATTAATCAGGTAATTTAATTATCGATATTTATACCTTGTAAACTTACTCGTGAAAGAGCGATTACAAATAATTCGAGATGTAAAATTCTGCGAAAATTACTTAAAGACAAATAACCACACTGCGTTCAATTGCTCATATTTTAAATATCATTCCCGTGGACATAAACACCATTCTTTACTAGATCAAACAAATATCTCCCTTGCGAACAGCAACAACAAATATCGAACGGGTCTTCTTCGAGTTCCAATTTTATGACTAATCCTCAAATCAGTTTGCATAGCAAATCAAGCGACAACAATATTCAGCGTGCTTCAACAAGTTTTTTTTCCGACATGATTTTTCCTAATATAATGTAGCCGTTACCAAGTAAGGTTGAAATTTAAACAGAATTCGAATGTGCTAGGCGATTCGTGAAATATTGCGCATGAGATTTTATTCGCTATTGGCAAAATTTCGCAGAAATGAATCGCGAATTTATGGAAGAGTTGATAAATTTATCCCATATGCAAAAGTTGGTATTCAGTGATATTAAGACTCCACACTGCGTAATTCCTCATCATTGCTGTATTTAAGCTCTATAAAAAAAAAAATCCGAGTTGTTTTTGATGCCTCTTTAAAAACGAGCACTGCTTGTTTAAAACAATGCTTTGTTTTCGACATTTTACATTTACGCGGCCGCCGTAGCCGAATGGATTGATGCGTGACTACCATTTGGAACCCTGAGTGAACGTAGGTTCGAATCTCGGTGAAACACCTAAATTAAGAAAACGTTTTTTCTAATAGCGGTCGCCCCTCGGTAGGCAATGGCAAACCTCCGAGTGTATTTCTGCCATGAAAAAGCTCCTCATAAAAATATCTGCCGTTCGGAGTCGGCTTGAAACTGTAGGTTAGGTTAGGTTGAAGCGGTTGTCTTGTGGGACACACTTAGTCTCATAGCCCATTGTGATGCCACGTGGGCGAGCTTTCCCTATTTCTCCTAAAACCATTGTGCGCTTTTCAAAAAATTTAGAAGATCTCCTATTTCTGTGGAACTAAGATCTTCCAATTCGTTAAAAAATTGTTTGCCAGGCTAACTGGCCGCAAATATGTACAATAGATAAGAAAAGAGCAGGAGAATTGCTTAACCTGCCAAGAGAGAACATCTCGTAAATGTCAGCCCTAGGTTAGGGCACACTTAGACAAATATTCAAAATTCGTCCGTTGTGATGCCATACAGGCGGCCGCCGTAGCCGAATGGGTTGGTGCGTCACTACCGTTCGAAATTCACAGAGAGAACGTTAGTTCGAATCTCGGTCAAACACCAAAATTCAGAAAAACATTTTTCTAATAGCGGTTGCCCCTCGGCAGGCAATGGCGAACCTCCGAGTGTATTTCTGCCATGAAAAAGCTACTTATAAAAGTATTTTCCGTTCGGAGTCGGCTTGAAACTGTAGGTCCCTCCATTTGTGGAACAACATCAAGGTGCACACCACAAATAGGAAGAGGAGCTCGGCCAAACACCCAAAAATGTACATGTATTATATATATAAATATTAGACGGGGCCAAAAAAATCGACTATTTTTTGTTTCTTTACTATATCGAAAATCTTGTTCAAGGTGATAAAAAAAAATATTGTGAAGATTTGAGCCCTTAGTATTAATATTAAGAGGTCTATCACCTTCAATTTTGATTTTTTATTTGTGCTTTCAATTTTGCGTCAAATCTCACAAGCTACTGAGGTGAAAAAATTTTTGTATACATAGATTTTTAGTAAATTAAATTCCCTATAAAAAGTCTCCTTTTTTACGTATTTTTACGTTTTCGTATAATAAATAGCTATTAACAGAAAATAGGTTTGGATATCTTATAAAATTTAGATATTTTAAGTGATAACATTGATAGAATGGGAATTTTTAAGTAAATAAAATATCAATTTGTTCCACTGAGTATAAAAAATTGGTGAAACAACGAAAAAAACAATAATTTAATTTTTTTTTCATCTACAATTGTGAATAACTTTTGGAAGAGCGATTTTATACAAAAATGTTAAGAAACCTTTTTTGTAGAGCATTGAATTTTCTTACAAAATTTTTATTGTTCGTTTTTTTATATTTATTTGTTGATAAGTTGCAGAATTGCAAAATAAAAAACTTAAATAAAAAAAATACATCAATGTTCAAAGCTTGATTACTCGGAACGGCTCATCAGGCAAATATTTTGAAGGAGACTTTTTTTGTAGGGAATTTAATTTACTAAAAATCTATGTATACAAAAATTTTTTCACCTCAGTAGTTTGGGAGCTTTGACGCAAAATTGAAAGCATAAATAAAAAATCAAAATTGAAGGTGATAGACCTCTAAATATTAATATTAAGGGCTCAAATCTTCACAATATTTTTTTTTATCATCTTGAACAAGATTTTCGATATAGTGAAGAAAACAAAAAAATAGTCGATTTTTTTGGCCCAGTCTAATAAATATATACGTATTTAAATTGTTCACAAAAATGCACCGCCAGGTGTCACTCCATCCTGATGACAGACGGTCTCATTACATTTTATGGCGATCAATGGAATACGATCCTGTTGAGATATTTCAATTGTGTAGAGTAAATTACTGGACAGCATCTGCTTTTTTCTGGGGCTTTACAAAAGCTTTGCCATGATAAAGGTCAATACTTTCCTTACACCACTGAAGCAGCTCTAAATGGATTTTATGTTCATGACTTATTAACAGGCACTAATACGATCCAAATTGAAAAGCTGTGCAAAGACAATTAGAGGAAGATACTGAGAGGAAAATTCAGCCTAAAGAAGTGGTGCACCAATCATAATGATATTCTTTCGGATGTATCAGAACATAAGGGGAATTTTTATCAAATTAAAAAAAAAGTGAAAGTGCTGTTAAGATATTAGGTCACATTTGGAATCCTTCTGCGGATAAATTTCTTTATGAGTAGCCGACTGTACAGAGTTAAAAAACATCTACATAACCCAGCATTCTATCTGAAATTGCCCGATTCTTAGATACTAAAGATTTAATTAGCCCAGTTCTAATGCTGGCAAAGATATTCATGCAGCAGTTATGGTGTTTGAAGTTGAGCTGGGATGAGTCACGGCCTCAAGCGTACCATAGCAGATGGAAAAGCTCTCGAGATCAACTACACTGCTTTAACGTTTTTGAGTTGGATCGTCAGGCATTTGCACTGTGTGCAAAATATGAGCTTCATGCGTTTTCGAATGGTTCTGAACATGCATATGGAGTAGGTTTATATGTGAGAAGTATCTTTGAAGATAACCTCTCCATCTTTCATTCCGAAGAAATTAATATACGCTAAAAAAAAGTGGAGCCTCTTACAAAATATTCTTTGCCAAGACTGAGAGTGTGCGCTGCGGTTGTAATAGCCGAACTTGTATATCACATAAAGACAATGTTTTCTTTTATCGAATTTTAATATGGCTTCAAAAAGATTCGTTCAAGTTGGCAAATATTAGGCACTCACTCAAAATGACACAAATGTTCTTGCACCCTTTACACTAGCCTTAAGTAAATTCAATAATACCATAGATATCGACCTCTCATTTTCTGAACTGGTAGCTCATAGATCCTACTTATAACTTCTGCTCAAATATGAACGAGACGTTATCAATAAAACGGTCCGCGGATGACATATGGCAAAAATAAATTTTTTGTTTTTTGGTAGGACTGTTATAAGCTTACATGGCAAATTTCAGCGTGATATGTCACATAGTTTGTTTTCTGTGCTAATGTAAACAAGTCCAGCTCGAGTGTGTTCTTCGAATTCTCTTTTATGACTTCAATTGTCTCAAAATGTTTTCCACGGAACGGCAACTTGAGCTTGGGAGACAGGAAAAAGTCACATGGAGCCGTATCATAATCGCGAACAAGACGTGATGTGTGAGCTGGTGCATTATCGTGATGCAAGAACCATGACTTGTTGTCCCACAATTCCTTCCTTTTAAGACGAATGTTCTCGCACAAACGCTTTAAAACGTCCAAATAATATTCAGCGTTAACCGATCGGCCTTGCGGAAGGAACTCCGAGTGCACCACACCTTCGTATTCGAAAAAAACAGTCAGCATAACCTTAATTTTTGAGCGACTTTGGCGTGGTTTTTTGGGTTGATGTACGGCCCTCTTTGAACGATTTGTACCACTGTAAAACACGTGCACGCGATAGAGCAGAGTCCCCATAGGTTGTCTGCAACATTTTTAAGGCGTCTGAAGCCGAAATTTTGTTGGAATAACAAAATTTCAAACAATTCTTTCCATCGTTAAATTCGAAGAACACACTCGAGATTGACTTGTTTACAGTAGCACAGAAAACAAACTATGTGACATATCACGCTGAAATTTGCCATGTGAGCTTATAACAGTCCTACTAAAAAACAAAAAAATTATTTTTGCCATATGTCATCCGCGGACCGTTTTATTGATAACGTCTCGTTCATATTTGAGTAGAAGCTAAGTGCTAGTAAAAATATACCTGCATTCTATAGTTACATAGACGAATAAATAAATAAAAATTAATTCCAAAACTCCTATTTAAGTAACTTAATAAATACTTAGCGTTTTGCTACTATCACATTTTAAGTGAATACAAATTCATTTTGAAATACAATGAAATAAAAACATTAAGCCAATAATTCTTTTTTTTCTCTATTTATTTATTTTAGTTAAAGCATTTTCCTTGGTAATTAAGAGGCGCAATTCGTGGTAATATTAGTCAACAAAAAAACATATCAGTCAAATTGTCATAATTGAAAATTATGTTTTATTACGCCAGTTGAAATATAAAATCAATAAAATTTCAGCAATAGTTTCTCCCAAAGAGGTCTTCTTCTTTATGAAACTCAATTTGTCTACAATGGTCCATCATTTTAACATAAACTGTTTTATGCTTCTCATAAACATTTATAATTTTCCGTATGTAAAAGTGAAATACCACTTTTTCAAAAATTTCACCTTGTTTTGGATACATTATACTAGCGGACACACATTTTTTTATATATAAGAAGTCAACTTAGAAAATTCTATAAAGGTAGTTAATGAGGACCATGAAAAAAGCGTTCTGCGATATTGGATCTGGGTATTTCCTTCACACTGTTAAAGTATTGTACTATATTTATAGATAAAGGGAAATAGCAAAATAGCATTGAATTAATACAAAGAGAAAAACGGGAATCACATAGAAATCAGTTTGCAAATTTGTTATCATATACATATACCTATCTATATATATATGTATATATTGGTTTTTTTTTCTTTTACAATTTATTACAATATATCCGTCAATTTTCAACACTTAGTAATTTTTACAATTATGGAAATATAAGCGTAGCATTTAATCATTATTTAACATTCCCATGGCAGCCGGTTTTACGTTAACGGAATGGGGTTTTCCCTACCAAGGGCCAGTAAACTAGCCATGTCTAATGAGCAACTACTCGCAATCTTTCTCCAAATACTTCTCCTCAAGCCCTCGAATCCATCCTGGGCCAGAGGTGTTCTATTGCAGCGTATGCCATAATCGGCTCCACCCGAGCTCCACCTCGGTTAGGTTCAACAAGAGCAACGGGTGGAGCCACCTTAAGACCTGTTCAAGCCTTAAGTCACATGGGGAGTGATCCACACGGTATAAGGTCACGTGTTGCTCCCGCGAGCAGGCGTCTGATGCCTCAACGGCTACTACCCCCTCTGATAGGCCAGCACTTCCAATCACTACCACAACCCATTCCTCCACGGTAAGGAGCTTATCGGCGCAACACAACTCCCCAAACATAGCCCATCCCCTTCCCTCCTGCTCCAACCCCGATACGGGGACAAATCATCAGCTCTTGGTCCCCCGCACAGTCCGTTCCGTGCCGAGCCGAGCTCGAAATATTTAATATATATATACCCCCTGTCACCTGCTGCCCGGCAGGACATCACTCTGGTATAGGTGCGCTCATCAGAGGTGAAAACCCATTGGTTGCTGGTGACTTTAATGCGCATAACGATATTTGGCATTCAAGCCTGCCAAACGATCGTATGGGACAACTATTGGCAGAGCAGATAGATGATTCGGCATTCAGCACTGTGAACGACGACGTCCTCACCAGGGTAGTAAGCCACTGCAGCAGATCGCCAAACATAACAATAGCTAGCGCCGGTCTGATAAATAGCATAACCAGGCGACCTATACTATCGTTTGCATCAGAACACTTGGCCCGGCCGACAGAACCAAGCGTCGTGCCACCAGACGGCTGCACAAACTGACGAACGACAGTGTGCCACTTACTTTCTCCAGCGATGAGGTTCAGGGGGGCCATCAAACTCATGAAACCATCTAAAGCCATTGGCTCCGAAGGACTCAACACGCTGATGCTGAAGCACCTGGGACCTTTCGGAGTAGGATTTTTCACAAGAGTCTTCAATCTGTCTTTGGCCACTCTCATTATCTCTGACAAGTGGAAAGCAGGGAGAGTGGCCCCACTACTGAAACCTGGGAAACCCGCCAACCAAGAGGAATCTTATCGGCCGATAACTCTCCTTTCCAAAGTAGTGAAGGCACTTGAAGCCCTCCTACTCCCACTCTTCACGAAACACCTGGCCCCAGCCCCACATTAGCACGGCTTCCGACGAGTGCATAGCACCACCACTGCACTCACCGCCATAAACGCCCAGATAAACCGCGGGCTTAACCAAAACCGCCCCTGCGAGAGGATTGTCCTAGTAGCGTTGGACCTGAAAAAGGCTTTCGACACAGTCAGCCATTCCACGCTACTAGATGACATTTATCAGTCGACACTCCCGCCAGGGCTAAAGAGGTGGTCCGCAAACTATCTGAGCGGTCGTCACTCGTCAGTGATTTTTCGTGACCACACATCTAAACAGGAGAAGATTAAGCAAGGTGTACCGCAGGGTGGTGTCCTTTCACACTTGCTGTTCAACTTCTACATCTCGAAACTCCCCCAACCACCAGCTGGAGTTTCCCTGATCTCATACGCTGACGACTGTACGATAATGGCGTCGGGCAATGACATTGATGGCCTGTGTTCCAAAGTAAACAACTACCTCACCGACCTTTCTCGCTTTTTCACTGCGACCACCAAGTCCACGGCGACCGTCTTTACCAGCTGGACAAAGGAGGTCAAGCTGTCCCTTAAGGTAAAAGTCGATGATACACCAATTCCGACGGTAAATAACCCCAAAATTTTGGGTGTAAACTTTGATAGCTTGCTCTCCTTCTCTGCGCACACAACCGCAATTGCCACTAAAGTCCAAAATCGCAAGCAGGTCCTCAAATCGCTGGCCGACAGCACTTGGGGCAAAGACAAAGAACTGTTGCTTTCGACATTTAAGGCAATTGGTCGGTCGGTTCTAAACTATGCTGCGCCTGTCTTTTCGCCTGGAACTAGTGACTCGCAGTGGACAAAGCTACAGACATGTCAAAATACCGCCATTCGGACAGCGACCGTGTGCCTCGTGATGTCTTCCATTCAGCACCTACATAACGAGGCACAAATGCTCCCAGTAGTGGAGCACAACAAACTGCTCAGCAAGCAGTTCCTGCTTGGATGTTAGCGCAGGTTTCACCCATGCAGACACCTGCTTGAGCCTGAGCCGCCTCCCAGGCACGTCAGGAGACACCTCTTAGACTAGGGTGACGAAATCCAGGACAAAACTGTCCGCAACCGACTGGACCGGACAGTATTTAGACAGTCAATAAACGACATCCACCGGGAGACCGACACCATCTTCATGAACTCCCGTGCTGTGAATGCCGTAATCGGAGTCTAACCACCACCTATTTCAGACGAAGAGCTCCAGCTTCCCCGTGAGACTCGTGTAACACTAGCACAACTACGTGCTGGATACTGTAGCAGGTTAAACTCCTACTTATCCAGAATTGACCCCGACATACCAAACATATGTCCGGCATGTGAAGGCACCCCGCACGACACTAACCACCTTTCCACATGCCCTTTAAAACCTACTCCTCTAACACCCCTTTCCCTTTGGACCAAACCTGTCGAAACAGCATGTTTCCTGGACCTACCCTTAGATGAACAAGACGAATAAGACCGGTGATATACCCTACACTGACGGCGCTTCTATTACTGCTACAACAACAACAACATCATTATTTAAAGTACATTTCTTTTTACAGCATAAGAGGTTATCCCTCTGCATATAAGAATTATATGACATAGGACGGATAAATACACATAAGAATTATATGACATAAAGCGTAGAACAAGCTATTTATTTTAATGATGAAGTATCTGCTAGAGCTGTCGCAGTTATTCGTTTTAGTCTTCGGGTTTGCAGTTCTGAATGCTGAATTTTCAGCATTCCGACGTTTGTGTGTGCTAGTAGTCTGTGAATATGATTTTTAATGCATTCTCTAATGACGTCTTCCATAAATTTAATTTGAAGGTCCCTGTGTATATCGTCATTGGTTATGTACCAGCCTGCGTTTGTGATAGTCCTTAGAATTTTCGATTTTAGTCGTTGCATTATTTTAAGGTTTGATTTGAACAATTTGAACAATTAATTAATTTTTGTTTTTAATTGTTCTGCCACCTTAAAATGCTGTGACGGGAGAATTTCGCGTGCGCTTTGGTGTAAAGTTTACAGTTATTTGCTTGGCTTTGCAATGTTGAATTACCTGTGGACATATTGGTGTTCCCGATGAAATTACTGAGTTTGTTATTGTGGTTATGATATTAGATGCAAGTGTTGTAACTGGAGTATTTATTGTTGTTCTAGAATAGCTGGTTGGAGTAGTTGTGTTGGTTTTTGGCGTTATGCATTGATCGGTCCAGCTTTGCGTAGCTGAAGGTGAAATTGTTTGCGAAGTTATAGCGGGATTTGAGGTGAAAATTATTGGTACAGAGTGAAAGGATTTTTGAGTGCACAATGCATGCAAATTTGAGAGAGATGAGTTGAAATTTTGTTTAGGTTTTTGCGCGAAAACTAGCGGGTCACTCCGCTCGCTCGGCGAAGAACGCTCTACAGGCATTACGCAAGTGTTTTTGTAACTTGTTTTCTTTTATTTATTTGGTTAGTTTAGGGTTGATAAGCAAATTATGTTGCTAAGATTGACTTAGCAAATTAAATCGTCTATTTCGCTGAGTTGATTTGCTTTGCTTTGATTCTTACAATGCACTTTGTTAGCACTTTATAATCACTATAGAAAAACGCGTCTGGCTATATATGTTATTATACATATATGGTATAATTAAACACATACCGTAGAAATACTTATTTATATATTACATATTTATACTTTAAGTACATAAATAAATTAAAAACCAGTTAGCAAATTAATAATTAAAGATAATAAAAATTATTAGCATCGTTGCAACAATTAAGCTAGTCTTGCGAAGGACTTTATCACAGGTTAATTAACAAGTGTTTCCTAGCCAGCCATTGAGAAATCAGTTACCAATTTACCCATTATGTTCTATTTAAGCGCTTGATCAAACATTAAAAATGTCCTTTAGAATTGTTAATCCATCTTGATTTTAAATTTATAAGGCGTTTAAAATTTAGCTTATTAACCAACAAAACTCTGAATTCCACGAAGTTCACAACTGACTGATAAAAAAAGAATTCATGAAATTTGACTTATCAATGTTAAAATTTTAATGCGTAATTTCTAAACATGCATAAACATACCTTGGCTGTTGTCCTCGAACGTCAAGTTAGAGTAAATTTCATTTTGGCTACGAACTGTTTTGCCACACAATCGATTTGTAATAAAATTTCTGCCATTTTCTACACTATATCGATTAGCTTTGAGATCCCTTAAATTTTGTGTGATATTCCTCTCCGTATTCCGTTCACCGGAGTGTTTTGTACCAGCATTAATGGGATCAACATTCAGTGAGAAAACAGGTGAATTCAGTATACTCGGTGTTGGACGCACATTTGAGTAAATCACGCCAGATTTGCAATCGTCTATAGCTTGAGAATGTAACATTAGATTTGGAAAGTCCGATATGTCTGAAGGGGATTTCTCATTATGACTCTGCGGTTGCGAAAAAACGCCCCTTTTTTCCATTTGCCGTTTGTGATGAGCTAAAGCTTCTAGCTGTTGCTCCAGCAAAACAGGATTATCTAACGTCACATTGTTGGGTGAAATTTTATGTAAAGTATTAACCGGATACTTTCGCTGGAATAACGCAGTAAGACTCTGCAAACGTTTAGAATAGTGCGGTTCACATACTTGTTTAACGATATAACTTTGTGGCACCTGTATAATACAAGTGGATTTAACCGCAAAGGAAAAAGCACAAAACTTAAATGTATTTAAAAAAGTTTTATAAAAAATATTATTTATAATTATAGCCACAGACAATAATAACGCATCCCCGTTAAGAAATTTTATATACATATATATAAATTCCTTGCACGTTTAGCATTAAATTTTAATTTGATTTCTATCTAAGTAATGGGTTAACAAGAAAGTAATTTCATTTGCAGGGTGATTTATTTATATATCGTAAGTGTTTTTGGTCAACTTTCTCGTTCCATCTGTGGTGCGTGCTACAAATGAAGGGTTTAAACCTCTTCCAATCGGCATGTATAGCGGTTAGTTTTTATAAAAGACTAAAATTCTGATTACAACGAAAACAAAAAATAAACTCAACTAATTGCAATTTCAGATCTTCCTTGGTTTCTTAGAAGTAACTCAATAAAAACACTGTGCAATTCAGTTTTCGATGAGTTTTTTACTGCTTCATCACGAATCACGGACCTTTTCGATTGATATTTTTGTAGGCCATCAATTTTCATAACCAACAATAAGCTTGACTTCATTTCATAGGAATTGCATATTGCATAATGCATTGTATGTCGTTAAGATGTTTTAATTAAACGAGTCAAACGGTATTTGAAGAGATATTTAATATACACTGCACTAATAAGCCCGTCACAATGGGTCCATTGTATCTGTTGCGGCAACGCCTTTGACTGGCAGCAAAACAGATTATGTGAGTTTCAGTCGAAAACGCCTCAGACACATAGCCCATAAAAACACAATATAAATTTATAGTTGAAAACGTATTCTATTTATTTATTCTTTGGTTGCATCCTTAAGTTACAAAAGCAATAGAAAATAACAATGCTCCTCGCTTCATTGTTTACATAACGGTAAGTAATTGCAGCAACATGTAAATATAGCAACTAAAAAGTCTGCATATAGTTTTAAAACATATGGAAAAAGCTTTATAAATAATACACAAAAACGAAAATTAATAATTTGTTGGATAGACACGATGTTTTAGGACTTCATTCAATCTATTTGGCATTGAATATACTAAGTTCTCTGTTTCCTCAATTGTAATCCTCGCCCATTCTGCCCGCACAACACTTCGTCAAGCCTCTTAATTTCTTATTACATGCTATCGGATTTTTTTTCTAATAGATCCCACAAATGCTGTTTTGAGCCTTGTACTAGAGCCAAAGCTTAGCGATCTTAGTGGTCTTGTTAAACCAAAACGTTCTTGGTAAGCCACGATTTTTGGCTCTGTGTCAAATTACTTTTCAAAATATTCAAATACTGTCATTTATCCACTGTCGATTCAATTAATTCTAACTGACCAAAATCACTTACCACCATGCATTCCCACAACAAGCTGTGGCTGATTTGCGGAAAACAATTTGACGACCTCTTATACTAAAAAACCAAAATTTGCTTTCGTCTGATATGATGACTTGTTTCCAAAACTTCGGAGGCTTATTTATATAATTATAAGCAAATACAAAGCGCTTTCTTCTGTTGGCAAATGAAATTAATGGTTTTCTTCGAACGACTTAAAAACTAAAAACTGTAAAACTTTTGTAGTAGTTTCAGCACAAGTACTTTTTTCAGATTTTTTGTTTGCGTTTTCACACAATTTGTGATAATGTAATTCGAGTGCTAATCTTTGCCATATTGATTATACGAGTACACTGCTCTTCGCGGACTGATAGTGTTCTTGGCCGACCAGACCTGGAATGAGATGTTAAAATCCTGGTTGACTTGTAATTGTTTACTACGCGTTGAACAGAGAAAAATGTCCTCCCAATAGCTTTGCCAATATATCGGAAACTATTTCCATATTTCCACAATTTTATAATTTTTTTTCTCATGCACTAATTTATTTCCCTTTGGTTTCAATGCTTTAAGGGGTTAGGGGTAGTCAGAATTTTCAAAAAATCGATTTTTTTTTTTGCATTTTCTTAAAGTATAATGTTTTAAAAATATTGTGTAAAAATTTGAAGTGAATCCGACAAATACTTTTCAAGTTATTCAACAATTAACAAAGAGCGCTCGGCCGCTCCGGAGCCGATAGCAAAACTTTAAATGCGTTTTTCTCAAAACTATGTTTTTCAAACTGGTGAACACTGTAACTTAAAAACCGCTACGTAGATTTCAATAAAATTTATACAGCTTTTGAAAAACATAAAAAACTTGTGCCTGATCGAAGGATTTTTTTTTTTTCAAAAATTTCGATTTTTTTTTAACAATTAACTGTTGGTTTTTCTTTCTAAAATCTGGAAAAAATTTTCTGAGGCCGCCATTTTGTTCATTTTGAAAAAAAAAAAAAAAGCTTCGATCAGGCACAAGATTATCTATTAATAAAACTAATTTTTCTTGTCCGATTGGTTTTAGATGAATCTGCAAGGACTTGTGATGTTCACCGCAAGGGACTTCTGGAGAAACGGGCTTCACACAAACAGCGATAACTTTTGCAATTATTAATTTTTTTTTTTTGAAATTTTGGTGAAGTCAAGTTAAAACATGATGTTTTTATGCTATGTTTTTATTTATATTAGCAAAAAAAAATTCGTGAAAATCATCATTTTTTCGGGCCTCTGACTACCCCTAACCCCTTAATATTTGTATCACTTTTAAACAAAATGTGCAACTGAGTTCGTAACCGATCAATTATAATAACAAATATTTAAAAGTGCGCAAAAACGAACAAAATCCTAATTTACGCCGACTTTCTGGTTTCTATATTTACATGTTGCTGCAATTACTTACGCTTGTGTAAACAACGAAGTGAGGAATCTTGTAATTATCTTTTGCTTTTGTAACTTAATAATGTAAGGATAGAATCTTTCTTTCTTAATTAGCGCGATAACCGCTTACGCGATTTTGGGCAAGTTTAACAAAGCGCGCCAGTCGTTTCTTTCTCGTGCTAATCGGCGCCAGTTGGACACACCAAGTGAAGCCAAGTCCTTCTCCACCTGATCTTTTCTACGCAGAGGAGGACTTCCTCTTCTACTATCACCAGCTGGTACCGCATCGAATACTTTCAGAGCCGGAGCGTTTGTATCCATTTGGACGATATGACCAAGGCAAAGTAGCCGCTGGATCTATATTCGCTGCGCTATGTCTATGTCGTCGTAAAGCTGCCATATTCGCCGTTGCCAAAGTGCAAAGGTCCAAAAATTTTACGCAGAGTCTTTCTCTCAAACACTCCAAGCGTCGCTTCATCAGATGTTGTCATCGTCCACGCTTCTGCACCATACGTTAGGACGGGCATGGTGAGAGCGTTGTAGAGTATTATTTCCGCACGTCGAGAGAGGACTTTACTACTCAATTGCCTACTTAGTCCAAAGTAGCACTTGTTGGCAAGAGAGATTCTACGTTGGATTTCAAGCCTGACATTGTTATCGGTGTTAATGCTGGTTGCTAAGTATACGAAGTCTTTTACAACCCCGAAATCATAGCTGTCAACAGTGACGTGGGTGCCAACACGCGAGTGCGCCGACTGTTTATTTGATGACAGGGGGTACTTCGTTTTGTTCTCATTCACCACCAGACCCATTCGCTTTGCCTCTTTATCCATTTTGGAGAAGGCAGAACTAACAGCGCGGTTGTTAAGGCCGATGATGTCGATATCATCCGCATACGCCAACAATTGTACGCTCTTATAAAAAATTGTGCCTGAGCGATTAAGTTCTGCGGCTCGTATGATCCTCTCCAACATCAGGTTGAAGATGTCACACGACAGCGAATCACCCTGTCTGAAACATCGTTTGGTATCAAACGGCTTGGAGAGGTCCTTTCCAATTCTGACGGCGCTTCTGGTATTGAGCAACGTCATCTTGCATAGCTGTATTAGTTTCATGGTGATACCAAATTCAGACATCGCGGCCTTTCATGGGTCTTTTCCAAGATTTGGCGTATTGTGAATTGGTCGATGGTAGACTTTCTTCCTTCCTTTCTTAGCTCTCGGTAGCGATCCCACATGGCTAGCGTTGCGCCCGATCGCAGCCGGAATTCGATTTCTTCTTCAGCGGCGGTACATAGAGAACGAGAAATGTTGCCCTATTGCTCGTGCGTACCGGTTTGTTGGGCAGTGCTCTCTGAGAGCAGGAGTGAAGGATAGAATAAATAAATAAAATATGTTTTGAATTACAAAATTTTTATTGTGTTTTTAAACAATTTAAACATAATTGTAAGGTATTCGCAGAGTTTATGGGCTATGTGTACGTGTCGTATTCCATGCTGAAATGCACAAAAACTGGCAACTTTCCCCTTTTGCCGTACGGTAAGTGCGCCGAAAATGACAACTGGTTAAAGAAGAACAAATTTCTATCACTCAAATATTTATCGATGGTATTTTTTATTACATCAAATTAAATGCAGAAAATAAATGGGGTTTAAATTAGTTAATTCAATTCATCTTATCTTTTCGATAAAAGTTTGAAAGAGGAGAGAAAGGCTTGACCAAGTTATCATGAAAAATTAATGTGATGGTCGCACCTACTGTCTACGACTACAATGAATTCGTTTCCACGACAGTCAGTTCTACTTGTCCGAAACGACCCGGAATTATTTCCGGCCAATAACTGTCACTCCAGCAGCATTCCCCGTATGTATGTATGGGGAATGTTTATGCTGCTACAACAACAACAACAACAACTACAATGAATTCTATTAAAACCCTCTTTCGCTTTAATAAGCATTAACTTGATAATATATTTTCATATGTATTTCACAACCAACATAAACCTGTTTATACACAACGAAATGTAGCCAAGTATCAAAAAGAAAATGTTATGCTAAATGTTCCAGGAATTCGTTTGTTGTTGGAATAGGAATTGAATTCTCTATCGTAGTGGCAAAATCGCATATCCATTTCGATTTATGGGAAACTATTTTCGAATCTGATTTTTCAACGCATTTGTTGTTCTGTTTTTTTTATTTATCGAAAATTTCTGTTTGGATAAATGCGACGAGGTATTATTTGGCGAAATTGGCGCGTTTCTCTGAAATATTCGTTTTATTAAGTATAATATAAATATAAAATAAAGATATATAAGTAAGTATACTTTTCATTATTTAAAGATAGGAAAGGAAATCGTTTGAAAGCAGAGCAGCAATGGTAAGAGTTGGCTGTCGTTTTAAATATTCAGGGTAAATGGTTGGAAAAAGGAATCATTTTGTTCTAATATATTTAAAAATAATATTGATATTTATTGTGTATTAAATTAAATAAATCATTCTTTCTCTTCTTTTTTAGCGATAATTTAACGGCCCAAGTGATTACATTACTTATTTATAAACGCTTCGTTCATAAATCTTTACTTAGAATGCAGCAGAGGCTTACCTTGGGTATGCGATATATTCCTTTTTATTTCTTCCATTATATTTTGCTCTCTGGTTTCGATTGCTATTTTCAAAATTTGTTTATTAAATTTGCCTTAATCAACAGTTAAATGTCAAAATTCTCGGATAAATTCAATGTCCCCAAGCTAATCCAAATGTAAACAATAAATGCACCAACAAAACAGATGATCTTTGACAGTTCGAATTGGATTTGTTTGATTTCGATAAGATTTCCGAGTCGGAAATCTAAATCGATGTAAAACCGATTCCGATCAGATTTCAGAACACACCCGTATAACATTGGCCGAATCATTTAAAATAAGTCTACCGATATATATTTGTGAAAACTGAAATTACTTTCTTGGAAACCCAATATATGCTTAGTATGGATGCACATTAAACCTCAGGGTAATCTGGTTTCTTTTTATAAGGCTTTGGGGGCACAGTCGGCCCGATCCTCTTTGGACTTTTAGAGCAAGGAGCTAAGTCAATTATTTTCGAATCAATTTCAGCAATGCCCCCCTTGTCCATTTTTGATTGGTTTTCATTGCTCGATTCCAGACTGCCCACGAAGTTTTTTTCATTAGGCGTAACCGGACTGCGCTCTTTTAGATTTAGAGTAGTAACTTGCTCTTCAGACAGATCCATAAATTCTAGTTATATTTTATTGCTGAAACGAGACAAAAAATTGTGTAGAGTCATTTAATGCTTTTAAACATACGTAAGTTCTCTAGCTGCTGGATTTAAAAAAGTTGAAGTTTTTGTGATTTCATTTTCATCTGCGTACTTTATCAGTTTTAAGGTATAATAAAATAATAAAATACGTATTGTTTTTAGGCCATTTATTTATTGCAATCTGTTTGCTAACATTCAGCAATATTTTTACTTAAAATTAAAGCCATTCACTAGACATGTAAGGAAAGCAAATGGTCCAACCATTTCTAGATTTTAGCTTATTAGCATAATAAATCCGTTGTGGATTTCCTCTTCAGGAAAGGAGATCATATTAGAATTATTTTTGAATTAAAAGGTTTGGGTGCGATTGGAGTCTTATATTGTGTGATTAGCTAGCCACGTTTTTTTATTTCTTGAGCTATTGTAGCAAATTTCAGGTCACGCTGTGTTTGGGCATTTATGATGTATTCTTAGGGTTTTTGACTGGAATCTTTGAAGTATTTCGATGTTAGAGTTAACTGCAGTGACCCAGAGTTGTATGCCATAGCTCCATATTGGTTTTAAGATAACAGAGTAGATGAAGAGCTTGCTTTTGAGAGAAACTTGAGAATTTTGATTAAGTAACCAGTATAGATTTTCGGAGTTTGATTCCTAGTGCCTTACGTTTAGTGAAAATATGTGTTTTCCGTGAAAGATTGCCGTCAGGGTCCATACCAAGATATTTCGTAAAATTATTTTGTTGCACTCGCCATAGGCGAATGGGTTGGTGCGTGATTACCATTCGGAATTCACAGACAGAATGTAAGTTCGAAACTGGGTGAAACACCAAAATTAAGAAAAAGTTTTTTCCAATAGCGGTCGCCCCTCGGTAGACAATAGCAAACCTCCGAGTGTATTTCTGCCATGAAAACGCTCCTCATAAAAAATATCTGCCGAGTTCGGCCAAACACCCAAAAAGAGGGTGTAAGCGCCAATATATATATTTAATTTGTTATGTTCTTTGCTGAGAATATCTTTGAGCTCTTGGTTAAGTAAGTTTAATTTTATTTTGTCATCAGAATGTCTACTTCTTTGCCACGTTCTCGATTGGTGAGGTAATGTGTTGAGTTCCATGCCGCATGTTAAACGCAATTACTGAAGTGCTCGACAGCATTTATAATATCTTCATTGCACTTGAGTGGATGCTTAAGATTAATTGCTGAAGTTAATAGTGTTCGGAAGTAAATCCACTTGGTTTTATTATTGTGAAGACAGCAGCGGGAAAATGAGTCAACTCGATTCTTTGTTTAAATAGATCATTACGGGAGAGTGATTGGAGGATAGTTCATGACATGAGTTGCGGGTTATTTCACTAGTTGGAATGCTTTTCGCTACGCAAAAGTCGATGGGATCAGGGATTTTATTTGTGTCAGTTGGCCAATATGTTGGGGAGCCTGAGGAGGCTGTGGTGAGGTTCAATTTGGTTATAGCTGCTAGAAGTTGGCGCCCTTTTGGGGTAGAGAGTAGGAATCCCCATTGAGTGTGTTTTGCATTATAGTCTCCTCTAGCTAGAAACCTGTTTCCAAGAGTTTTGCAAATACACATGTACAGGGTGGGCCAAATAAGACCTACTAATGTTAAACACAAATAACTTTTGCAATAATCATTTAGTTTGGGTAATTGTTTGTATACATTTAATATATTTTATGGAAATTATGTATGACATATTACGTTAGACAAATGTCCACCATATTTCTTGATACAAAGATTGGTTCTTTTTAACGCGTTTTCCATTATACCATATAATGTTTTGGTTGAAATCTCAGTATTTCGTCTCGAATATTTTGCTTCAGCTGTCTAATAGTCTCTGGTTCATTGAGATACACTTTGTCATCTTAAACATCCCCATAAAAAGAAGTCGGGCGCAGTCAAATCTGGCGAACGAGGTGGCCAAGGGAAATCTGAATTGTTGGAAATCAGACGTTCGCCAAAAATTTCACGCAGCAGGTCCATAGTTTGCCTAGCGGTATGCGCAGTTGCTTCATCTTGTTGAAACCACAAATTAGTATACTGCTTCGCTATTGGTCGCAAAAAGTTTTCAATCAATGTTCTGTAAGAAGCTCCTGAAATCGATTCCGGTGTTTCATCCTCATTTTCGAAGAAATATGGGCCGATAACTCCAGTGGCCATAACACCGCACCAAACAGTACATTTAGATGGGTGCAACTGATGTTGGTGAGTTGCCCTTGGATTTTCAGAGCCCCACAATCTACAGTTTTGTTTGTTGACGTAACCATTTAAATGGAAATGCGCTTCAAACATTATTTGAAAAATGAATTTGTGTGGCTAATTGCGAAAACGAATAGCGTATTGTTGTCGTTGTTAGTGGTCTTGCGGTAGCAGTGCTTGCATAATTTGAAATTTGTATGGGTACATCTTAAGATCCAACTCTAAAATTCTACGCAATGTCGTTCTGGAAATTCCCAATTGGCTAGAACGACGGCGAGTTGAGACAGATGGATCATCTGCAACACTCTGCCGCACAGTTTCCACGTTGTCTTCAGTGCGAATATTTCGATGGGCATCTCGTCCAGGACGGTCGGCCACTGAACCCAGTTCCTCAAAACGACCGACGAAACTCCTAATCATGAAGGCTGTGGGAGCTGATCTGGAATTACGCTGCGTTAAAACCATTGATTGTTGACAAGAATAGGAAAACTCGATAATTTTAACGCGTTGTGCTGTACATTAAGGTTCCATAATAAATTTCCAACAATTCAATTAATAAGACACAAGCAGCCAAATAATAAATGCAGGCAGGTTGAAGTACTCCTAATAATAGAGTACCTGAATTAGGAGGCAGATTTTGTAGTAAGGTTTAAAATTTGCTGAAAGTTTTGCGCCCTCATTTAAATATTTTAGGCACCCACTACTTAATTCTCTCACAAGTTTTTGGAAAAGACACATTTTGAAGCAACGTTGAACCTAGTTCGGTAAAAT
The DNA here is from genome assembly GCF_027943255.1 of Anastrepha obliqua. NCBI lineage: Eukaryota > Metazoa > Arthropoda > Insecta > Diptera > Tephritidae > Anastrepha > Anastrepha obliqua. The sequence goes on along the minus strand of NW_026562178.1, from coordinate 2,441,874 downwards.
TTTAAAAAGACGAATGATTGGCTTGAGGCGACTATTAAAAGTATGTAGGTGAAGTTTTTTGCAATTTTATTGGTTTAACATCGAGTACCTATATTTTCATTAAAATTTCAGACAATTTGGTGGCCATCCAATTTTTTTTCATCAAAATTTCAGACCATTTACCTCATCATGTTGGTCTCCTTGCCGCGGGGATGAGGCTTAAGTGGTGGTTTGTCCCCCATATCATGGGGACCAACCCAACACGAACTAAGGGGGAAGCTTCATGTGGGGATTGGCAAGTCATCCATCTGTTTTACGGCGTATTTGGTGGCCATCCAATCACCATGCGAAGATTACGTTCCGACGAAGATCCGTTTATTATTCCCAAACCCCCGTCATCCCATTATTTCCTCTACTTGCCCACCCCCTAATCCAAGGTGTTATGCGACACCGTGCCCATTGGATGGTTTGCAGCCAGGGGGTTTACCAAACCGGCTGTATTTCAACAGCGCTTTCCTGACAAAGGGCCGCCTTAGGAAGTAACTGTGGCCTTGCCACAGCATGGGGCGCTGCCGTGGTGGACCGTTCGAATTCCCCTACATTTAAATAAACCACTACGCTCGCCTCGTCGAGCAGGTAGTCGTAGGAAAGAGAAGAGTACGAACAATAACTCAAGCGACAAAACTTCCACTGTAGCGGAAACAGGTTACAGTAGTCGTAATGCAACTGCCAAACACAAGCATAACGGTCTTTATCGCGGAGGTATAGTTGTCCCCGAGGACTCGGGCCCTGAAATCGTCGGGAGCACAAACACAGCTGAGGAAGAGGTCGTTCTGCGTTCTCCGGCTGGGTCCAATGTTGCTGCTTCAGATAGCAAGAACAGGCCAAGGATCAAGCCCGATAAAGAAAAGCTGAAGGCCAAAGCTCGATACAAGGCCGCGGTCAAAGTTTGTGACCGATTTGGCAGGAAGTCCAACCTGACGAAGCAAGAGGAGAAACGGTTGGCTTGGGGCAGACAGTAGACAAAAAATGGCCGGGCCTTCTACGCAGCACAACCAATGTTCGCAGCCTCCAATCCGAAGTATGCGAACAAAATAGAAGAAGAACTAGACATCAAGAGACAGCGTTCTGCGGATAGCGAGGCCTTGGTGCCATCGAAAAAGCAGAAGCACATGCACAAGATGGGTAACCCGAAAAACGAAAGCCCTGCGACGTCGAAAGCAGCGGCAGCGGCCAGTGAAATTGCCAAGAAACACCTCATAGTGGCACTCACTGACCGTAGTGGCCAGCTGGGGAGAATGTCGCAGGAATGGTGGGAGATAGTGGAAATGAAGGTACTGGAAACCCAATTTCCAGATGCTGAAGGTCGTTCAGATAAACCTCCACATAAGTAAGAACGCCTTAGCCGATCTCCTGCTCAACATAGAGGGAGTCGGCTACGATGTGGCTCTAGTCCAGGATCCATGGATAGCATCGGAAACATAGTCTCCGGTTTAAAGTTTTATAACTACAACACCTACATCCCGATTGCAAAAAATAAGATAAGAACAACGATAGTGGTTAAAAAAAGTATATGTTCTTATATTGATCATAATCTCTCTTCAGACGATCTGACAGTGGTGGCGCTGGAGGGCTGTAAGGATAAAATGTTACTCTTTGGGTCTTGCTACATGCCACATGATGAAGAAGCACCACAGACAGAACTTCGGAAGCTGGTACAAGCAGCTCCCAGAGAGAAGCACACTCTGCTGGTAGGAACTGACGCAAACGCACACCATACGGTCTGGGGTAGTGCAAACATAAACGACCGAGGTGAGTCACTATTTAACTATATTCTTCAGAGCAGCCTAGAAATAGCTAATACAGGTGCAGAACCAACATATGTTAGAGCAACCTCGAAGAATGTACTTGATTGAACACTCTACACAAGAAAGCATGTTATGGTGCAGGAATGGAAAGTGTTGAGTAGACCTTCATTCTCTGATCACATATACATAAACTTTCAGGTTATATTCCGCTCAAAACACCAAAATATATCCTTTAGAAATCCTATAAATACGAACTGGGACTTATATAGGGATATACTATCAAAAACACCAATGATACTCCGGAAATACAAGTCACACGTTGCACTTAAGAAAGAGGTTGAATTGTTTGCAACTACTCTCGTCAAAACCTATATTACACGCAAGGTAAAGCCTCCTTGGTGGAACAAGGAATTACAATAGAAGCACCAAGGCGTAGAGTACATGAATTCTATAAGTTAGACAAAGTTGCTGACAATGAGTTCTGTTGGAAGGAGTATAGGGATCTACTAAAAGTATGCAAGAAAGAAATACGAAGAGCCAAGAGAGAATCTGGGGAAGTCTTCTGTAGTAATATGGAGAACACTAATAAAGTGGCTAGGCTTAGGAAACTGATATCCAAGAATCCGTTTATGCCAAGAACAATACGAACAATTAACGGGGAGTGGGCTGACAGTTGTGAGATTTCTCTAGAAGACCTAGTCAGCACACATTTCCAGGGTGCGCAAACACTATAGATCTCGAACCTAGAAGAGATATTGGCCCCTATTTTGAGTTAGATTCGATCTTCGATATTCGTTGGTTGTCGAAGATCGAAAATCGAATGTCAATTTGGTATTATGAGCGGTGCAGCTCTGTCGAAATTTTCGTTGAATACCGAATTTAGAGTCGAATGCAATTTTGCTTTCGATTGTGTTGCGTATTGTGGGTAAACTTGTTAAAATGTAAGTTGTTTGCGATTATTTATGGTTTTATAGTAACCAAATAATAAATATATACTAATTTTGTTAATTTTATGCAGGTCGAAAGTCGTGAGTACCAAACAGCACATAGAAAGGCTAGTTTCATTAATGGAAGAGAATCAACAATTCGCAAAAGGGATTTGCACCAAAGTTCAAGCAGCAAAAAAATGGGAGGAATTTACAACGGAGCTGAATTGCTTGGGACCACCAGTTAGAACGGCAGCAAAATGGATTAAGGTTAATAATGGTTTTGTTTTTTTGTGATGTTTATAGAAATACATTTTTATTTTCCCTTGGCAGGTATGGACTGAAATACGTAGAGGAACTTAAATATATATTTTTTTCGAATGACGAATAATTGAATAAAGAAAATTTATAACAAAAATAAAAGAGAAACTGTGGCGTAAAGGTTTCTATTTAATACTTTTTAGATTTTTCTATAATATTATAAGAATTTCATTTCTTATGCTGTATTTGCTATAAAAATGTGCTTTTCTTTGTTGTAGATCAGCTTCTGTACTACTAAATTGTATCCATCTTTGGCAAATATAATTTTCCAGGACATCTATTATTTCCGATAGCACAACAGACCCAGTGGGTTGAGCAAGTCCTAGCATACCTTCATTACCAATACTCAATTGGTACGATCCTTGAGCATAAAATCGCAGAACTGTGGCTAGCTTTAAAATATTTGGAATGGATTTACCTCGTGCGCGCTGCTGCAACTGGTTTTCTGTACTGGACAGTAGGTTCATAAACGCCTCTTTAGATAATATAAAGTTCTTTAAAAATCTGTAAGGAAATTTCTGTAATATTAAGCACGCCAACACTTTTTGAAAATTCTAAACTTACTCAGTGGAAGCCATTTCTAGGGGGTTGGATGCGCCCCTGAACTGTTTTCTACTTCTCGCTAGTTCCGCTAATCTTTCATCGACCGATGAATCGTCGAACCACAACTCCGTTGTACTAATATAATTTTTACAAAAAATACTTTTTTTAACTTTTAAAAATGTTGTTAGCAAAGAATTTCAACACAATCGGTTTTTCTTTTATTTAGATTTGCTGTATCAGCTGAGAAAAAATTATCTATTGTAAATGCGTCGAGCGATCGAAATTCACAATAGTCCTATTCTTCAACGAATGAGCACCATAATACCAAATGAAAATTCGTTCGATCAGCACTTTCGACTACAGTCGAAGATCGAATGTTGCTCATAATAAGGGCCATTGTGCACGACTAACAAGATAGAATGTTCTGTATTAGTTTCGTCCCATTTAAATCGGCAGGACTGGATGTAATCTTCCCACCCATGCTCCAAAAGGTAAGCCATGTTATGGTACCATGGTTAAGAATAATATTCATGGGGTACTTGAGGTTCAGCTATGTTCCTGTATTGTGGAGAGAAGCGAGAGTTGTTTTATTCCAAAAGCAGGAAAAACAACCCTCTTTACTCGAAAGAATACAGGCCCATTAGTCTGACTTCATTTGTTCTGAAAACGTTGGAGAAGATTCTAGACGCATACATTAGAGATACAATTACGCCGGACGAATCATCCAAGGCTCAGCACGCTTCCACTAAAGACAAATCTACTGAAACTGCACTTCACTCACTTGTACTAAGCATAGAAAAGGCGTTAGAATATAAGGAGTATGCTCGAGGAGTATTTCTATATATATATCAGGGGGATTTAACAACGTGACTGAAGATGCTATTTTAAACAGTATAGGGTGACTTAGTGTCCAACCCGAGGTTTATCTGTGGATAAAACAGCTAGCAGGAAGATAAGAGCCGAGTGGAACGATACGAGCATTACCAAATAAGCATGCAGTAGTACTCTGCAATGTGGGGTACTATCGCCGCTATTATGGTTACTTGTAGCAAATGAACTGCTCAAGAAATTTGACGGCTAGGGATAAACGCGGAAAAAACGGACTTGATACTTTTTACCAGGAAGTATAAGGTCCCGGCATAGATCCTCCCGAAGCTAGGCAACAAAGAACTACTTCTCAAAGATCATGAGAGGTACATTGGAGTAATACTGGGCAGTTAATTTCCAGGGCCAGTAATGCGCTGTATGCATGTAAAAGAAAGCTGGGCGTTACTTGGCGTCTATCACCCTCACTGATGCATTGGTGCTACACTGCAGTAGTCAGACCGGTATTGCTGTATGGGGCCTTAGTATGGCGGACTGCGATAAGAACACTGACATACTTAATTCCACTGGAAAGAATTCAGCGACTCGATGCTCTGTGCATAACATGAGCGATGAAAATCACTCCAACGGCGGCGGTGGAAATGATACTCAGCATGCCACTTAATAACCTTATGTCAAAATTCTGGCAGCAAAATCCGCGGGAGGTTAGTGGATGCAGCCTACACAAGAACAAGAAAGGAAGTAAAGCAGCAATAAAAGCAATAAGCTCATATTGTATTAAGTCCAAAAATGTTCGACGGAGCAGGAAGGCCATATAAAGGCTAGCAGCAAACAGGCTGTGTTCGTAAATGCGACATGACTTGCAGCTTAAGCATCAGTGGCAACACTTTGATACTTCTTATACAATTTTTGACACTTTGCAAATACGTTTGTTTGCATTTTTGAACGCGTATAATACTAAAATGGAAATTTGCTTGAATCTATTACTAGACGAAATTTGTGAGCAAAGAAAAGATAGATTTTCTTTAAATTTAAGAAAAAGAAGGCTATTGAAGTCAAAGAGCAAAATGTTTAGGTACAAATGTTTGCCTTTAAAAAGAAAAATACCTAAAAACAAATCGCTTATTAAAACAATAAAGTCGTTTCCCGAGGAGATTTTCTATTGGGATTTACATTTTTAACTATGGTCACAACTTTCTTCCACAATACATTTTTTTCCTTCTACCCGATTTAAACTCGTCCTCCATATTCAACCGTACTCTCAGCAATAACTGTGTCTCCGCATTACTGAGATTTTCACTAAAAATTAAAAAAAAATAATTTATACAATTATTATTAACATAATTTAACTAAATTTCAATACGAAAATTAAAAAAAAAACAGTTTTGCACTTACTTTTCATCAGACATCGTAGTTAAATACAGTAAACAATTTTTTGATGGAAATTATGAGTGACAACTGATAGAATGGTTGTCTTTTTGAACGCTTGATTATTGCAGTGCTGTCATATTGGCATTTCTGAACGTTCTGTTTGTTATGCAATTGTAGCTTGCGCGTCATGTTGCATTTACGAACACAGCCACAGTGTGCTGCATATCTATTGGGTACCTGGTCACAAAGGTATTATGGAGAACGAAATAGTAGATAAGATAGCAAAAAGTGCTGTTTGACTACCATTTGAACAAGAGAACCACATACCAAAACCGAAATGGACGACTACACGAAAAAGCGAGTGGAAGCTAGGTGGACTAATATGACCACATGCAAAACAGCAAAAGTTATGTGCAGAACTAACGACAAAAAACTGACTCAATTCATACTTACGCTCTCGCGAAAGGTATGCTAACAGGTCATAATCTATTGGCTGCACATTCGTACAAGATAGGGATTGCTAACACGGACAAATGCAGGAAATGCAGATAAGATGTTGAGGAATCTTTAGAACACCTTCTGTGTGTTTCTCCGGTATTATTAATAACGCGTTTAAAATCCCCAGGAGCCCCACTGTTTTAGGGTCTGGAGGACGTCTCAAAAGCGAATCTCCCAGCTCTGCTTAGATTCGCCAAAAGCGCTGACATCCTATATGATGTCTACTTTTGGTATTCATAGAGGTTGGTATCGCTAGGGACCAAAAGGTCTATGCGTAGCTTACTGCCAACCAGACTCACCTAAACTAACCTCAGACTTTTTAAGACCAATAAAAACAAATATTTAAAAATCTTCCAGGTGCACAACATGAACTATTAGTTATACGTTTCACCCAAATAGCCCTGCTCCACACCTGGAGCCACACTTTAAACTTCATCTGCATCAAGGTCACCACTAAAAGCACTAAAGGCATGCGAGTGGCTACTCCGAAGTCTGCTTTCAGTCAACTGAAGGACATTCATTGCTTTAGAACAAAGTAAAATAGAGGAAAATCGAAAGAGAAAAGGATATTGAAAAGAGAAAATAAATTATAGAAATAAATAAATTTTATTTGAAAATAGAAAAACAAAAAATTAAAAAAAAACAATAAATTATTGGGTATGGGAATAAGTTTCCGTCCTTTCTTAGCCAAAGTTACGAACTATTTAAACAATTAAATTATACATGATATTATGTGAAGTATGTACCATTGCAAGCTACAACTTTACTGCATCAGATAGCATACGGATTCCTCTGACGAAAAAGTCGAGTTCTCGTAAAAAGTGAACCGCTCTCCAATAAGGGCTGACTGCATTAATCGGAACAGATGGTAATCCGATGGTGCATTGTCTGGAGAATACGGCGAGTTTGGAAAGATTTCCCAATCCAATCCCTCCAACTATTTCTGAACCGATTTAGCAACGTGCGGCCTGGCATTGTCATGCAGCAAAATCAGTTTGTCATATGTACCGTCCCATTCCGACCGCTTTTCTTTGAGAGTTCGATTAGCTACAGACGGTAACGCATTAACTGTAGACGGTAACGATCGCCAGTGATGATTTAAGGAATTCATAATAGATGACACCCTTCTGATCTCATCAGATGCACAACATAACCTTTGAGACATGAATATTTTTTTCGCTGTCGATGGACCTGGTTCACCTGACAGGCTGCAATATTTTCGACGCTTAGTGTTATCATAATAGATCTATTTTTCATCGCCGGTGACGATGCGATGCAGAAAACCTTTCCTTTCCTGCCGTTCAAGAAGCATCTTACACGTCACCAAAGGTCTCTCGATATATCTCTCCTTCAATTGATATGGCACCCACTTACTTTTTTTCTGGATCTTCCCCATCGCGTGCAAACGTTTACCTACGGTTGATCTATCAACATCCAACTCTTTAGACATATTAGAGATATCATGAAGGGTTCGACATGCGTCTTCATCCAATATTTGTTGTAGTTGAGTATCTTCGAATTTTTTCGGTGCCCCTTTATGTAAAAATTTGTAAAGCAATATATAGAATGCAGGGCATATACCTACAGTGGCTCATAGCTTATTTCATGCAGTTTCAGTTTGAATTTAAATTATTGCAGAATGAAAAATTGTCGCAATTAAAAAAAAAATTCTGTCAATATTTAGTTAAATAAATGCTAACATAATGAGTAGAGCAGAATTCGTGGAAATATAGTCACACTCACAATACGGGATGAAGTGCAGCCACAATGCGGTATCTTTGCGCACAGCTTATTTCATGCAAGCACTTGTTTATGTTGTGGGGGCGGCCAGTCGCTTGGCTAACGGTATTTTGAATTTGTAGTTTAAGAAACTAGCGCACAGTTATTGTTCTATGCAATTTTCAGTACGCTTGTGATCGCCAATGAAAAATATAAATAATATATAAAAAATGGGCCGACGTACTACGTGTTCAATCGTACGAGAACTGGCGGAAATAGTTTGTTTAAGTAGTGCTACAGTACAAAGTATCATTCGTTCATGAAAATCGGGTGCACAATAAAGGCCGATGTGTCCCAAATAAAATTTTTGATGAACGTGATGAGCGTTTAATTGTTCGAAAAATAAAAGAAAATCCAATGCTATCGGCTCCAAAACTGCCAAACGAAATTCCGCAGGAAGTGGGCAAATCATGTTGCATCGAAACAGTGCGACGGGTACTACGTGAAAAGGACTTTAATGGTCGAGTAGCATGAAAGAAGCCATTCATAAATAAAAAAAATCAATTGAGGCGAGTTGCCTTCGCAGAGAGCTCGAAATTATAGATTTTGATTTCTGGAAAACGGTAATATTTTCTGATGAGTCCAAATTCAACCTATTCGGCTCAGATGGAATGTCTTACGTCTGGCGGAAACCTAACACAGAGTTCCACAAAAGCAACATAAAACGTACTGTGAAACACGGTGGTGGCAGTGTAATCGTATGGGCATGGATTTAGTGTTTGTCGAGTGTATTATGGACAAAACACTGTACCTCAATATTCTAAAAGATAATCTACTCCAAAGTGCTGCGAAACTTGGAATACCTCAAGATTTCCGTTTCTACCAGGACAATGACCCTAAACATAAGGTGGCAATCGTGCCGACATGGCTCATATGGAACCGTCCACATTTAATGCAACCAGCGGCCCAATCACCTGACATGAACGTCATCGAGAATTTATGGTCATTACTGGAAACAAAAATCCTCACCCATCAGAGGCAATAGAGATCAGATAAAAACCGTAATCTTGGAGGAGTGGAAGAAATCGGACCGGAAGTAATGAAAAAGCTAGTGGAGTCAATGCCAGAAAGGTTAAAAGCTGTTAATAAAGCCAAAGGATACCACACAAAATACTGAATCACTTTTAAATCATTAGTTTAATACTGGCGTATTGTCAACACATCTTCTCCATACACATCGGTTAATTTCTTTCTGGCTTGAAGAGCATTTTTACCTTTTCTAAAGTAAACAAGTACAATATGATGAAAATGCTGCTTATTGCTCTCCATATTTAACAGGGCACTGACCAAAAACTACTGCGTATAATCAATTGAACTTATTCACACACAAGCCTTGCTATATCAGCTTTAAACATACATATAATGACAATGCTACTTAAGTGTGAATTTGGCTGTGAAAAAATATAATTAAATTCTTTGTCGGGAAAAAACGAAACTACTTTCCGAACAACCCAATATTTCGTATTTGTAGTGATCACCAAATTTGTTGGTCTTAAAATCTGTTATCAGTATAGTTGATATTATCTACTTCCACTTCTTCTTTAGGCATTTATACTTATCTATATAGTTGGCTGCCAATTCCTTTGCTGGGTGTTTGGTCGGCTCGTCCTCCAATTTGTGGTGAGCATCTTCATACTGTTCCACATTTGGAGGGACCCAGATTTACATCGCCTTCGAACGGCTGATGGTGTTGGATGAGAAATTTTTTCAAGACAGAGACTCCTTAGGAGGTTTGTCATTGCATTGTTTTTCTATCATTTATTGCTTCATGCTTACGGCTACGGCGACCGCGGGTGATGGTAATATGTTATGCAATGTAGAACAAAAAACTACTCCGAGCAAATTATATGCCTTTTCTTGTCTTGAACTACGAATTCTTAAATTAATGGTTTCGCCATCTCCAACACCAAATAGATGAATGAAAGCAAACTCAGGTTGCTTTGTAAATACAGCTGAAACAAAATACGTGTTGAGCGACATCAAAAGACAGAATAGCACAATTGCACTAACTCTTTGCGCTGATACTGACCATGATGCCAGCTTTGTCCTATAAGCGCACGAAAATTTGCTGCGTTACCCACCACTAGACATGACTATTGAATCTTAGTGGTGCCAATAGCTCGTCAACATTCCAATCAATAGCTCGTCGAAAACTTAATTGGAAAAATATCACGTAAAGCATCGATCAAACAATTAAAAGTTTATGCTCGTTCTCTAGGTGACATTTCACACCAAACGGATTTATTTTTCCCAAATAATGGATTTATTTTACGCCGGCCGCCTTAGCCGAATGGGTTGGTGCGTGATTATCATTCGGAATTCACAGAGCGAACGTCGGTTCGAATCTCGGTGAGACACCTAAATTAAGAAAAACATTTTTCTAATAGCGGTCGCCCCTCAGCAGGCAATGGCAAACTTCCGAGTGTATTTCTGCCATGAAGAAAGCTCCTCATAAAAATATTTGCCGTTCGGAGTCGGCTTGAAACTGTAGGTCCCACCATTTGTGAAACAACATCAAGACGCACGCCACAAATAGGAGGAGGAGCTCGGTCAAACACCCAATAAGGGTGCACGCGCCAATTATAAAGTGTTTTTCAATAAGAGCGCTTCAACTTTTTTTTTTGAATAAAACACAAACGGTTTGACTTTTTTAACTAATTTTTTTTATTATCGATTTTGAACATATACATTTTAGTATGAAATTCGATTTCTTTTGCATGACCACCGCGTGCACGTTTTACGAAGTCCAATCGTTGAACCCAATTTTCGACCACTCTTTTGCATAAATCGGCCGAAATTCCAGCAACTTCGCGTTCAATATTGGCTCTGAGCTCACAAATCGTCGCCGGCTTGTAACTGTAGACCAATGACTTCACATAACCCCAAAGAAAATAGTCTAGCGGCGTCAAATCACACGAGCGCGGCGGCCATTCGACCGGCCCATTTCTGGAAATAATGCGCTCATCGAACTTACTTTTCAACAAATCAATTGTAGCGTGTGCTGTGTGGCTTGTGGCCCCGTCCTGTTGAAACCACATGTCGTCTAAGTCTACACCATTCAATGGCGGCCAAAAATAATCGTTTATCATGTCGCGGTATCGATTTCCATTCACAGTAACGTGGCGATCGTTCTCGTCAACGAAAAAATATGCGCCACTTACGCCGCCGGCATGTAAACCGCACCAAACAGTGATTTTTTCGAGATGCAACGGTGCCTCATGAATCACGTATGGATTGCTTTCTGCCCAGTAACGCATATTTTGCTTGTTGACAAAGCCATTGAGCCAATCACTGAAGATGATTTTTCGACTTTAAACTTTCTTAACAGAACACGCATTTTTATAATAAAATTCAATGATTTGCAAGCGTTGCTCAAGTGTGTAGCGTTCCATGATGAAATGTATACTAATGAAGTTTACAAATGACAAGGGAAAAATAAAAAAAATATTGCGTCATTCGCCCTCCCTATCGGAAAAAAGTTGAAGCGCACCTATTGAAAAACGCCTTATAAAGGGTCCGCCATATAACTTTACGGAATTAAAAATGCTATAAAAAAGAAACTACTCAATATTTTTCCAAACTGTTTTTTTACTATGAAGTACAATCCTCCCGGTTAATGATGGAACACAACTTCATTCATATGGCTGCCTCGGCTAGCCATGTACCATCCCATACGATCGGTCCAATTTTTCAACACATTTTCGATTGTATGCGGCTGTATTTCAGCTATGACATCGCATATGTTGGTCTTCAGTGCATCAATTGTTGCTGGTTTGTTGACATAACACTGGTCTTTGACGGCACCCCAAAGATAGTAATCCAACGGCGTCAAATCGCAGCTCCGAGGCAAAGTAACGCACATACGCTTCATTCAGTGCTTTTCTTCTTCCCATTGCCGTACGTAATTTTCGTACACATTCTGCAACATTACCATGATTTTCAAAGAAATGTCGCAATATTTCCCAGCGTTCTTTGAGCGTATACACAACCATTTTCGTTCAGCGGAAGAATAAAACTAATTTTCTGTCAAATCAGATGACAGCTAATTTTTTAATTAATTTTTTTTTAATTAAATTTTTTATTAAATTCTTAGTAAAATAAATAATAACACAAAACAAAAAGGAGCAAATTCTAGGAAATAAACGAATAAAACAAAAACAACTTCTATGTACTCAATTTTGCACCTTTCACCAATTGTACGGATGAAGTATGTTTTTAGTATTTTGTCCATAAACCTTTATTACGTATGACATTTTTCATACGGTTTGGCATACTTCCTACTAAATTTTGTGTAATTTCAGCCGGAATAGTTTGCCATTCGTGCTGTACACGCCGCCACAATTCGTCTGTATTGGCTGGGGCTCTTTGATATTGTCCTAACCGTCTTTTCACGATTGACCACAAGTTCTCAATCGGATTGAGGTCAGGACTTTGAGCGGGCCACTGCATTACCTCGAAATTTTGCCCAGCTAGCCATTCTTTCACAATTTTGGACGTATGTTTGGGGTCGCCATCCTGTTGAAATATTACTTCTTCTTCAGGATAAGCGGCTATGTCAACAAAATGGGGAAGATGAGTCTTTAGAATATGCAAATATTCCTCCTTCTTCATTATTCCGTCAATTTTTTGCAATGGACCAACTTGCCACCACGTGAAACAGCCCCATACCATGACGTTTCCGCCACCGTGTTTCACCGTTTATTTAATATGGTGTCTTTGTATGGTTTCTCCGGGACGGCGCCAGCAATACTGTTTACCATCGGACTGAAACCGATTAAATTTTGATTCATCTGACCAGATTACCCGCTTCCAGTCATCTTCAGTCCAATTTTGGTGTTCCCTGGCGAACTTCAACCGCGCCTTAACATTTCGTTCCGACAGTGCAGGTTTTGGTTTTTTTACCGCTAAGATATAGCCGATGTTATGAAGGGCTCTTGTTGCAGTCCATCGGCTAACGGGTTTGTTTATAGCTATAGCCGCGTCCTTTGGGGTTAAACATTTGTCCTTTTTCAATTGTGACATCATGACACGTGCATCTGAATCCGTTAAAAGTTTTCGGCGACCTCTAACTTGTGCTTTAGTGACCACCCCTCTCCTTTTCTGGACTCTTATAACCACTGATTGGCTTATGTTCAGCTGCTTGGCTATTATTCGCGTCGCGGAACCAGCATTTGTCATGGATATAACTCTGTCCTCAATTTGTCGCGATAATTTCTTCATGACTTTAATTACGTATTAAATTGTTTCACTAACTTCCTCTGTTTTATTAAATTTAAATGTGCCGCGTTCACAGTTTGCTTTAAACTAAGTAATCTTAAAATTTACAAGAAAAAAACCAACGGTAAATAAATTTTTTCGCTGATATTATTGAGAGAAAACTAAGATCTTGCAGGTGCAAAATTGAGTACATGGAAGTTGTTTTTGTTTTATTCGCTCATTTCCTAGAATTTGTTCCTTTTTGTTTTGTGTTCTTTTTTATTTTAATAAGAATTGAATAAAAAATTAAATTGAAAAAAAATTTTGCGAATTGCTTTATTGTTGTTACTGTTATGCACTTGGAAGTGTACGGAGTACAAACATGTACTCATTTGTGCACCCCACTGTATATAATGGATTTATTTTTCTCCAAACGCCTCTCAATAACTCATCCGAAATCGATCACTGGATTGTTAAATGGTTTTTGACTTGGTTCTTCACCAACAACTGGATGTAACTGAGTCCTGCTTGTCACTGACTGAATTGCGGTGTTTTACTGACTATATGTGACTGTGTCTGCATTGCTGAAGGCAATATTTCTCCGATAAAGCATGAAGGAAATAGTACCTGGTCTGTGTTTGTGTATTCCTGGAAGGACTCTCCATTATCCATTAAATGTTTATGTGTTTTGCCACGCCTTGTCGCCATCTTAATTGTTTTTGTCAAAATTGCTATTGGTTTTTCCCAACATGTGCTAGCCATCTGGTATCAGGGCGCATTCAAATTCTTGTAATAATACGTATCTATATATATTAATTGACGCTTACACGCTTTTTGGGTGCTTGGACGAGCTTCTTTTCGCATTTGTGGAGTACATTTAGATGAGTTTTCAGTCACAAAAATTTTACGCCGCCTCCGAACGACAAATGGTAGTCACGCTCCAAATCATTTTTTTCTATTATTTGTGATAGCATTTTAATAATTGTTTTTCTTTTGGTATTATAGAACAACGCTTCGTTAATTGTTCGTGTGTAAATTAAAATTGTTTTATAATTGTATTTTCATAAGTCTTATATAATAAATATGTTCAGAAGTAGTTGAGTGTTTTTGGTAGCTCTCTTAAATTCTTCATCGTAATAAATACATATTTTAAACATAGAGGTGTTGGGGAAACCCTAACAAATTATTTCCAACGAGCGATATTTATATTGAGTATGAAGTTAAGTTGGTTAAAATCAACCGGCATGTTATAGGGCTGGCAACTAAGTAATTGTTGATTTTTTTTTAGAAAATCAAAGAATTTTTTTTTCATGGAACTAGATAACTTTATTCTGTAATGTATTGCCCATTTTGATCAATGACCTTCTGCCATCTTTCAGGCAGCATCATTATCGCACGTTCATAGAACTTCTGGTTTTTATTAGCAAAAAACTGAATCAGTTACGATTTGACATCATCATTATTGACATCATCATTATTGACATTTTTACCAAAAAGATCGAAACAAATGTAATCAGATGGACCAAGCTCCAATAATTTTTCAGAGTGGCCAAAGATGTGTGTGGCCTTGCATTGTCATGATAGAATACAATACTTTTTCGATTTGTTAATTCGTTGTTCAATGCCAACATCAAAATTGATCGTTCGGTTGGGTGGTAAGAGTTCAAAGTAGACAATTCCTTTGTGATCCCAGCAAACTGATAACAAAACCTTCTTTTGATGAATATCATTTTTATTACATTTCTTTAGCAAATCTCAGCTGTTAATGCGTTTCTTTCAGTTCGTAAGGAGCCCATGTATCGAGTTCTTGAACATAGCCAAGTTATATTAAGTAATTTTCAATACATGTATGTGATACATGAAGCTTCTCTGCAATCCCACGTGTCGTACTGTGACGATCCGAATCGATCACTGCTTTGATTAGGGCGTCATCAACTTCACCTGGCTCTGGTCGTCTTCATCTTTGAGTGAAAAATCACCAGAAAGTAATTTCGAAAACCAATTTTGGCACTGCCGTTCTTTTAAGGCTTCGTCACCATAAACAGCACATAACTTTTTATGAGCTTGCGATGCAGTTTCCCTTTGCAGAAATAAAAAAGCAAAATATGACTTAATGTTCCTTTTGATTTTCCATTTTCCAACGAACGCCAAACGAAAACTACGCAACCGATCAAAAAACTTTTTTTACTGATTATATAATATATACAGTGAGTCACAGTCAAAGTGAGCCACCAATTCCTTGAAGATATTTGTTTAAACAACTTTAGTAAATACTTTCAAACACCCATTACTTTTTGTCAACTTTATCAAGTGAGCATGCTGTGTAATCTAACTGTATTTTTTCTGTTTGTTTGCTGCCGAAGTAAGAGTAATAATGAAGAACAAAAACACACGCACAAACTAACGTCACACTCAAAGTGAGCCACCTAACATTGTTTCTTTTAAAATAACGGGATATGTATTTTTGGATATTAATTTTCGCTTGCATCTTATTTTTAGTGTTTTAGTTGTTTATTATCAAGCGGGTTATAAAGATGGGTCGACAAACAAGTGTTGAAATTAGACAGTTAGTAATTGATCTTTTTAAAAAAGGAAAATCCCAAAGAAAAACTGCGGAATATGTGAATAAAAGTCGAGGAACTGTCCAGCACATCATACATCGCTTTACTAGAGGAGGAAGAGTAGGAAACAAGCAGAAAGAAAGCAAAAAAAGGCGTTTTCAGAAAGGGACGAGGCATTTATTTTGCGGGAAGTGAAGAATAATCCTCATCTTAGTGCTCCAAAATTAACGAAGATGGTTGAGGAGCAGCTAAATATCCACGTTAACCCCGAAACTGTAAGAAGAGTTCTTAGAAAGTATGGTTATAATAGTCGTACGGCCAGAAACAAGCCATTTATTAGCAGCAAAAATCGAAAAAAAGGTTGGAGTTTGCGCTGAAATATGTCTACAAGGATATGAGTTTCTGGCAAAAGGTTCATAACGGTATAATGCAACGTAGAGGCTATAATAATATTTTTGTAGGTTCTCTTTACAGACGAAAGTAAATTTAACTTATTTGGCTCTGACGGTAAGAAGATGGTACAGCGAAAAAAAAACACTGAGTTTCAGCCGAAAAACCTAACTCCCAGTATGAAGCACGGCGGTGGCTCCGTCATGGTTTGGGGCTGCATGGTAGGTGGTGGAACTGGAAATCTTCAACATATTCCAGGCATAATGGATAAATACGTTTATATAGACGTTTTGAAGCAAAATCTTAAGCCAAGTGTCGAAAAACTAGGGATCGAAGGCGACTTCTATTTTTACCAGGACAATGATCCTAAGCACAAGTCGTTTGTTGCGCGGGAATATCTATTATATTACTGCCCCCACGTATTGGAAGTACCACCGCAGTCTCCAGATATAAATATAATTGAAAACTTATGGTTCCGTCTTGACCAAAACAAGCGGAAACATAGCATTTCTTCAAAACAAAGTCTTTTAGATGCCTTACAAGACGAGTGGCGTGCAATTCCTTCCACATATACCTGTAAGTTATTAGAATCAATGCCCCGACGTCTAAAAGCCGTTATTTCGCCGAAGGTGGCCCAACAAAGTATTAATTTGTTATTTAAGTTCAGTTCAGCTAAGGTGGCTCACTTTCACTGTGAGATAGATTTGTGAATTATTTTAGTTTTTGTTCATTTTTTTATAATAAACAAAGAAAGTTCTTCATGTAAGCGATGAATTATTGAAGCTAATATTCAAACAATAAAAACACATAAACCTTTTTTCCAATCTGTGGTATTTTTAAACAAATTTCTACTAAATCTGATGACTAGGAAGTGTGGCTCACTTTGACTGTGACTCACTGTATATATATATATAATTGGCGTGTTCACCCTTTTTGGGTATTTTGCCGAGCTCCTCCTCCTATTTGTGGTGTGCGTCTTGATGTTGTGCCACAAATGGAGGGACCTACAGTTTCAAGCCGACTCCGAACGGCAAATATTTTTATGAGGAGCTTTTTCATGGCAGAAATACACTCGGAGGTTTGCCATTGCTTGCCGAGGGGCGACCGCTGTTAGAAAAATGTTTTTCTTAATTTTGGTGTTTCACCGAGATTCGAACCGACGTTCGCTCTGTGAATTCCGAATGGTAGTCACGCGTCAACTCATTCGGCTACGGCTACTGATTGCCAACTATCAAATATGTTTTTGTACTACGTCTTCAAACCTAAAAATTGAACTGAAGCCACCTATGAGTGAAATCCGCAATTATTTAGTTGCCAACCCAATATATTAGTTACTTGTATAGCCTTTTTTCAGACGAAAGTAAATTTTGTATTTTTGGGATAAGAGATCGTTAAAAAGTTTGGCGCAAATCAGGCACAACTTTTGAGAAACAAAATCTTGTTGGTACAGTCAAACACAGCGGTGGTGGAGTTATGGTGTGGGGATGCATGGAGACACGTGGTGTGGGTCAGTTAGAATTTATTGATTCGACAATGAATAAATAAGGGTATTTGAACATTTTAAAAAGGACTTGGACACAGAGTGCCGAAAATCGTGGCTTATTAAGAACGTTTTGGTTCCAACAAGACAATATCCCAAAACACATAGCCAAGGTCGTTACGCTTTGGCTCTTGTAAAACGTTCCGAAACATCTCAAAACACTCCATCAGTCGCTCGATCTGAATCCTATTGAGCTTCTGTGGGATCTGGGAAAATGAGTTTAACAGCATGTGATAATAAGTAAAGAGGCTTGGCGAAGTGTTATGCGGGCGGAATGGGCGAGGATTACAACTGAGGAAACAGAGAAATCAGTAAACTCAATGCCAAACAGACTGAATGAAGTCCAAAACATCGTGTTTTAAAACTGTACGCAGACTTTTTAGTTGCTATATTTACATGTTGCTAGAATTTATTGATTCGACAATGAATAAATAAGGGTATTTGAACATTTTAAAAAGGACTTGGACACAGAGTGCCGAAAATCGTGGCTTATTAAGAACGTTTTGGTTCCAACAAGACAGTTCCCCAAAACACATATTGAGCTTCGGTGGGATCTGGGAAAAATGAGTTTAACAGCATGTGATAATAAGTAAAGAGGCTTGGTGAAGTGTTATGCGGGCAGAATGGGCGAGGATTACAACTGAGGAAACAGAGAAATTAGTAAACTCAATGCCAAGCAGACTGAATGAAGTCCAAAACATCATGTTTTAAAACTGTACGCAGACTTTTTAGTTGCTATATTTACGTGTTGCTGCAACTACTTACAGTTATGTAAATAATGAAGTGAGGATTCTTGTTATTTTTATTTATAAATAAAATATGTGTTCAACTATAAACTTATATTGTGTTTTTAATCAATTTAAAAAATTTTGTTAGATCTACTCAGACTTTATGGGCTATGTGTATCAAAAGCATAAACAATGTTAAATAATGGTTGTGACCGCAAATGATATTCTTAAGCACAGACATGAGTTAGAACTGTTGTGCGCACCACCGGGGGTACAAATTCTATTGTGACACTAACATTGCGAATGTGATACTAATATAGATAACAATTTAGATTGCGAGCAGAGCTATTATGTTAAGCGCGTGAGCGTGTGAACGCATAGTAAAGCGATCAAGTGCTCTATATATCTAGCCAGTGTATTGCCATTAATTTACGAGTTTTATTTAACAATCCAGTGATCGGACTCAGAGGAATTATTGTGAGACGTTTTTATGACAGAGTTCCAAGCAGCAGCAGCTTGCATAAAACTACCTGATTTTGAATTAGCGATAACAGCTGCAGCCCACCCAGACATACCATAAAATCGGCAGACTACAAAAAACTACTTGGAATATATAATGGAAGATTTATAATTTTCGGACATTGCAACACAAAACACTTAAGATGGGTCGCACTTAACAAAAACGAAATTATTTCTACAGGAAATCAAACTTACTCACCCTCAGGCCTCAACAAAATTCCGGATGTAGTCGTAGTATTTTATTTATTTTAGAATATTTATTTTGTAATATGATATAATATTTCAGAATAGGTAGAACAAAAATAAAACTATATAAAAACAATTATTACAGTAATTTATAAGATTGTGTGCCACACAAAAGTAAAAATGTGGTCGCCAATTTAAGAAAACTCATTTACAATAAAGTCCCTGTATTTAACACTATCAGATATATATTTGAATTGCGCATAATAAGAGGGTTATCACTAAATCTAATCTAAATCTAAAACTTTTTCAGCGAAATTAAGTGCACAGCAAGTGCCACTATTTGAGGAAGCAGCCTCTTGCACGAAAAACTAGATTTATGACAAAAAAAGAAATCATCATTAAAATAAGGCACATTGAAGAGTATAATGTGCGGATAAAGCTCGTGTGAATTTGTAACAGAAGCTCTTTGAGGGAGCAGAATAAATTTTTCTTCAATCAGTTTATTTATGTATGTAGTAGTGTAGGCATGAACAATATTATATGAGCCGTAGAAAATACTGATAATGGCTATACCTATGTCAACGCTACATGCTCGCTCCATTCTTTTACAAAGTAGGCACCTAATTTGATCGTTTCTTCAGGAAGGATACGAGGTTTTCAGCGCAACAACTATGGGCATACGAATTCAGTATTCTACGAGGGGTGCCTTTTATATTTCGGGATTTGGCAACCCTGGTGTTGCAATCTGGCAACTGACAGCTGTATCGCAAAGTTTGACATTTTTTGGCTTTTACGTACTCAGAACATTTTGAAATACCAGCGCTATTTGTGTTGTTGACAGTAACTTAAAAGATTCATCTCGAACCAAAAATGGAATTAAATCGTGAACATTTTCGTGCGATTATTTTTTACAACTTTCGACGTGGATTAACTCAGCAACATTGCATGGATGAACTTAATTCATTCTTTGGCGATGAAGCTCCATCAAGGACCAGTGTTTATCGATGGTATGGTGAACTCAATCGAGGTCGTAGTTCACTCCAAGACGAATTTCGTGAAGGTCGTCCGAAATCAGTTGTTGTTCCGAAAACCATTGATGCTGTGCGCGAACTGATATTGCAAGATCGTCATGTGACCTATCGTGAGATTGAGACAATCTTAGGCATTAGTGGGACCAGCATACATTCAATATTGCAAAAACATTTGACTGTCAAAAAAATTTGTTCGCGTTGGATCCCACACAATTTGTCAATCGCTCAAAAAAAGGCTCGTGTCGATTGGTCGAAGGAAATGTTCAAAAAATACGATCGCGGGGCTTCGAAACACGTCTATGACATCGTGACAGGTGATGAATCATGGATTTACGCGTATGAGCCCGAAAGTAAACAGCGCCGATTGTATGGGTGTTTCAAGATGAGCCAAATCCAACAAAAGTTGTTCGCGCACGAAGCACTTCCAAGCAAATGGTCGCCTGTTTTTTCGGAAAAACTTGACATGTCGCAACCGTACCACTAGAACAACGCAGAACAGTAAACTCTGAGTGGTACACAACCATTTGTTTGCCAGTTGTCTTCCAAGAAATTAGGAAAACCAATCGCCAAAGACGGATCACTCTTCACCAGGACAATGCGAGCTCTCACACATCGGCTCAAACAACTGCATTTTTGAGCACCCAAAACATCGAATTAATGGGTCATCCGCCGTATAGTCCTGACTTGGCACCGAATGGCTTCTTTTTATTCCCGTACGTAAAAAGCAAACTGAGAGGTCAACGTTTTTCGACACCTGAAGAAGCAATTGCGGCATTCAGAATGCATATTTTGGAGGTACCTCATTCAGAAAGGCAAAAGTGCTTCGACAATTGATTCAAACGCATGCAAAAGTTTATAGATCTTCATGGAGAATATTTTGAGAAACAATAAAGTGATTTTCGATGATTAAAACTTGTTTTTGTTCTCTAATACCGACATATAAAAGGCACCCCTCGTATGTTGCCTATACTAAAATTGTGTACATAGGCGAGCATATGAAAGGAACAGATACCATAATCAATGACCATTTCCCAACGCAGACGCAAAACGTAATTTCCCCCAGTGTATCTTCGTGAAGCCTAATGTTAAGAAGAACACCTCCATAGTTATTAATTAATTCTAGTAATTGCCGCCGTAGCCGAATGGGTTGGTGCGTGATTACCTTTCGGAATTCAAAGAGAGGTCGTTGGTTCGAATCTCGGTGAAAGCAAAATTAATAAAAACATTTTTCTAATAGCGGTCGCCCTTCGGCAGGCAATGGCAAACCTCCGAGTGTATTTCTGCCATGAAAAAGCTCCTCATAAAAATATCTGCCGTTCGGAGTCGGCTTGAAACTGTAGGTCCCTCCATTTGTGGAACAACATCAAGACGCACACCACAAATAGGAGGAGGAGCTCGGCCAAACACCCTTTCTTGTCTAGATCTACCTAAGGGAAAGTTCAAACACAAATATTTTTTTCTATTATATCATTCAAATTTCGATTAACTTATTAATTTATTTATAATATAGTAGCATTATAAAATCACAAATCAAAATATTTCAATTCCAAAACCAGAATATTGTTTTTATATTTTTTTTATAAATGCCGAGAAACCTGTAGCGACAAAATTTGCATACCCTTGTACCCTACTAGTAATAGTAAAAGTAATAACGTTATGCAAATGAATCAATACTTAGTGTTGCCACCTTTGCGTTAATTACAGCCAAAAGGCGGCATGGCATACTGTGAACTAATCTCTTAAGAAGCTCTTCAGGTATTTTATTCTCTTGCAGTTTCTGAAAAAATTCTGCTTTCTTTGAGCGGCAACTTGATCGATCGATTTTTTCGTCTAAATATTGCCATAAGTGCTCAATAGGAATCAAGTCGGGGCTTTGAGGGGGCCATTCTAAAAGCTCTATTGAGTTTTGTCTAAAGTATTCCTTTGCTACGCGACTGGTATGTTTGGGGTCGTTGTCTTGTTGATAGATGAAATTGTGTCCAAGACCCATTCTTCGTACCGAGGTCTCTAGGAATGTGCTTAGCATATTGACGTAGGACTCACCAGTCATTTTTCCTCCAATATGTACCAGATCTGATATACCGCTTTAGGAAAAACAGCCCCAGATAAGCATACTTCCCCCGCCAAACTTAATTGTGCTTTGCACGCACTTTGATTGGAGCCTCTCATTACTTTTTCGCCACACTTTTTCTCTTCTTTTTGTATTTTTAAACTCAAACTTACTCTCATCGCTCCGTATAACCCTCTCCCAGAAACTCAATGGCATATTGAAGTACTTTTTGGCAAATGCTAGTCTCGCTTTCATGTTTTTATTGCTGATGAAAAATTTCCTGATTTTGTAATGACTAGAAAACCCCTCTTCACGAATTCTCCTCGCTGAATTGTTCGCTCGCTTACATTAATTTGAAGACTTTCTTTAATAAACCTTGCCGAAGTTGTCGGGTCTTTCTTAATTTCCCTTACTATTTCCGTGTCATCGCAAGAATTGGTTACCCTTGGCCGACCTGTTCTTAGAGCGCTCGCAAAGCCGCCATTTTTTTGAAACTTTTTATAACTCTCTGGATTGTTGACTTGCATCTATTATATTTTGTAGCAATTTTGCCATACCCCATTCCATTTATGTCCTGAACAATTAGTTTTCTTAAATCAATGCTTATTTCCTTCGACTTAGCCAATTACAATATGCCAAAAGTATATTTGTTGTAAAATACAAGTTAAAATATACACCAAAAGATTGTTTTTATTACCTTTTCACTACGAATTTGGGAAATATTTAAAACGAAGGACAACACACGCGGATATTTTAGTGGAATGCACACT
This sequence comes from Anastrepha obliqua, assembly GCF_027943255.1. Lineage (NCBI taxonomy): Eukaryota > Metazoa > Arthropoda > Insecta > Diptera > Tephritidae > Anastrepha > Anastrepha obliqua. Next base: position 2,418,853 of record NW_026562178.1, on the reverse strand, counting down.
TTTGTCGAATCCGAAAAGCAACTGAGACGCAATTAGTGAAAATTGTTCTGCCATGTGCAAAGATAACGGCACATTTTTAACGGCGCTGGTTTGCTAACTCACACTTAGAAAAATAATGTGTACAATCTTAAATTCGAAGAGTAGCTTACGGACTTATTTCCGTAACAAAATATTTCTTCAAGGGGTATTCATAGTTATGTCGGCCACTGTATATTGATTGACAAAATAGTACCCGCACCAACCTCGCTAAACTTTAGGTCATAAAAGGGTTTTAAACATTTTTTATAACCAAAAAGGCATCCTCCATTGGCCAGACCAGCTTTTCCTTCTCGAAGCATCAATCCAAACAATTCAAAATCTTTGAGAAGGTGAAAGCTATGTACCTGTTTTCAGCGATCACATGAGTCTCAAAGAGAAAAAACAATTCAAGAGACTTAACATAACCAAAAAATTCATTGAACTTAAGTTTACTATTTAGATTCGGAACATTATATTAAGGAACATTTAAGAACGTGTTATTACTACTTGAAATTATTATTTTTTTTTACATTTGACTTGCACGGGCATCAGCTGTCTGTTAGTTGGCTAAATGACAGTCCAGAATATTGTTTATAAGCACGTGGAAGCATTTTGCCGAAAGTAAACGCGACGTAATAGTGTAACTGCATTATATTTGTTTAGAAAATCACAACCATCGATTGCTTGTTAGCTCGATCACCTTAAGTAAATAAAGTTTTTGTTTACCGCACCATTACTCTTTACAATGATACTGGTAGCATCGCGAAACGTCCCGGAGGTGGTCATCAAAAGACTGCAACGTTACGTGAAATGGTTCAAAAAGTGAAGAAGCGAGTTGAGCAAAAACCCCGACGAAGTGCCAGTCAAATGACGAAAGAACTGAAAATATCTGACCGTATCATCCGCCGCATACTGAAAAATTATCACAAAGCCAAGCCTTACAAGATCCAAAAAGCGGTCAATTTCCGAAAATTGTGTTTTCTGACGAAAAAATTTTTCAAACTGAGCAATTCGTAAACTCTTAAAACGATCGTTCATACGAGAGTTTGAGTCATCGATTGGCCAGCAGGAGGCAGCACCCGCCACAGGTAATGGTTTGGGCCGTTGTAACCGCAGATGGGCGCTCTTCAATCGTTTTCATCAAAACTGGCATCAAGGTAAATGCGAAATATTATCGGCAATGTATTCTGGAGGTTGCTTTGAAGCCGTGGGCAGACAAGCATTTCAGTGGCAGACCATGGACGCTTCAACAGGACTTGGCACCGTTTCACAAAGCTCGAGTGGACCAAGAATGGCTAAAAAACTACGTTCCAGACACGAATCCTATAGATTATTCTCTTTGGACCATTTTGGAGAGTAAGGTCCGAGCTTAAAGATTCACCAGTCTCGAGGCGAGTGGGCCAAAATACCTGCAAGTCATATTCGGGCAGCTTGCGATTCGTTTCTGTACCGACTCAAGGCCATAGTCAAGGCAACAGCTGGTCATATCGAGCAAAAGTAAATTGATTCTTAATTTTGCATTATTTTCACACGTTTCTTACTTTGAATAGAATAAAATAATTTTCCAAACTAAATGTATGGCCTTTTTAATTGGTTACACTTCGAGTATCGGTCCCTGTATATCGAAAGAAACGCCATACCACTCCATAAGCATTTTATCAGCAGACTTGTTACCACAGATTGCAAGAGCACTCTTTTATGTATTCTTTCGTTATCGCAAAGGCATTTTTCAATAAAAATAGAGAAACCTGCCAGTTTTTAGCGTTTCGAAATACCTCACTAGCCATATTGGTCGTTTCTAATTCAGCCACAACCCCACATCTATTGTTTAAATGTTTGAATATTACACGCGTCTCACGAGGGAGTACATGGGGAGTTCCAATTTGCGTTGACATTGGCTTTTCACTCCGTCATTCGACGCTTCGTTTAAATTTATGCCCTCTATAACCAGGTTTCGGGTCCTCATACTTTCGAAGAGTAAGCTCAGCTCCCTTTGTGTAGCAACTCTGTCCTCTTTCAATTGCCTTATACATTTGCCAGAAAATTATATCCACACACAAAGAAATGAAAGCAACATATTAAGAAATTCATTGGAAAAAAAACTTAATGTTGTAATGAGTGATTTTTCTACAACTTCTATACATTTTTTCCTAATTAGGTACATCTTTAAAATGTAAATTTTAGAAAACAAAAGCAAAAGACTTCACCTTAACGAAGCAGAAAAAATTTCAGGACACATGAAAACAGGGATTCTCCGCAGTATGCAGGTGCATATTAATACTCATTTTAGTTTGTAATTGATTTTGCTGTGACTACATTACTTTGGAGTTATTTTAAAGTTTTTATGTACAAGAAATAGCGATAGCCCTCAATACTAAGGAAATTAGTGTTGGCGACAGAAAAATTAACCTGAAACTTAGAAACGAATATGTTAACAAGCCTCCAGTATTTTGGGGTCGTGTTCTGTTTTCGGCTGAAAGCAAATATTGCATATTTGTCATTAAAGGAAGAAAACTAGTGTGGCGTAAGAGCGGTACTGCGCTCGAAAAAGAAAATCTTGTACCAACTGTGAAGCATGGCAGGGGAGGTGTTATGATCTGGCGGTGTATGGCGGCGGAAGGAGTTGTTTTTATAGATTCAACAATGGATCCATTTTATTATTTAAATATTTTGAAGACTAGCATGATGCAAATTGTTCAACAGTTGGAGCTTGGTGATGATTTCTGGTTTCAGCATTATAATGATCCCAAGCATTCGGCACATCATGTTAAGCTCTGGTTGCTGGGTAACAAAATCACCAATTGCGCACACCGCCCCAATCCCCAGACCTCAATCCCATTGAGCGTTTGTGGGATTTACTAGAGCGCAGGATCCGTCAGAACAGTATAACCTCCAAGGAAATACTTAAAATCGTAATAATTAATGAATGGAGCAAAATTACGAAAGAGGATACTTCTAAATGGGTCCATTCCATGCCACATCGACTTGCGGAGGCCCTCAAGCGGAAAGGTTATACCACAACTTACTAACACCTTATTTTTTGTTAAATATTAAATTCCGAGTGCATAGTATCATGATAATCAAAGAAAACGAGTAGCATGACTTTCACTTTTGATCGACTTTGACGTGGTTCAGCCGCCTCAAACTCATATAACCATGTCTCATCACTTGTTATGATGCGCTGGATAAACGTTGTGTCCGAATTCACTTGTCTTCAGCCACCTTCTTCCGATGAATTTTTTTAAAGAAATTCAACTCTCTTGGACCGTGTCGAGCAGCCACGCGTCTCATGCCCAATTGATGGTGTAAATGTTGCGCATTGATTCGTGAGACACGCTAAGGTCACGAGTTACCTCTCGCAAACTTAAATGATGGTTTTCCAGCACCGTTCCCATGACTTTGTCGACGTCTTCATCCGTTGAAAACGTTGATGGGCGACCAGATCGGGGCAAATCGTCCACGGCTTCTCGGCCATCTGTAAAAGCCTTATACCACTCGTAGACGTTGATAAGGCACACTCGTTATAGGCTTTCTGCAACATTTTCTACGATTCAGCATACAAAACCCCGTTCAAACTCACAAAATTTAAGACAAATTCTTTGTTTTTTTTTTTTATTTTTATCCACTTTTTCTGTGTGTCACTTTAGACGCTTGGGAAAAACCATTGAATATTACGTTTTTTCAGTGATTCGTAAATCTGACTTGCACCTTTACTGCACTTAAAGTACGTTCACATAAGCAGTGATTAGTAATAAATCCCGAAAAATTAATCTACCCGTTCCATTACGGCAGATTAGCTGCAAAATTGACAATCAGCTGTAAAAACTTCTTTGAAAGGTTTTTCTTCATAGAAATTGGTTTGTAGGAATATTTTAGTATTTTTGGTTTGTTTAATTATTATTAACGATATGAGGAAGAGGCAAAAAGAAGGAATAATTTATTCAATTGTGCGATTTGCTGCTTGTAATATACAGGAAACCCTGTAATTTGTGCGAATTATCGCGGGATTAGTATTCTAAATATCTCCTATAAGTTTCTAGCGAGCGTATTTTTTCCGTGTTTTGAAACCGGAAGCTTTGTCTCACTTACTGAGCAACCTCCCGGTAGGTCATCAACGTCCATAAGAGTCTGTTTCATAATGAGCGGCTCTCTGGTCTACGTCTGATCCCAGTATGGCGGCAGTATTATCTCCGGAGACCCAGTCGTTCGTGTGCAGGACTTAGGCACGAGCGATGGTGATACTACTGAAGTCCCGGTTGTTCATATGGTTACCTCAGATCTGAACAATCGGCAAGCTACTGGGGTAAAACAACCTGTCTTAAGGCAGGCAAATATTACGAGGCATTCCGAAAGTATGTAGTATATCTCATCGAACAATAGTCGGCAACCTGGTCTATATCACGGACGAAGAGGATATGTCTTGGGTATCCGCGGTGTTCAAGGACCAGATTGCAAAACCTCCCGCTGATCCAACGACTAACTCGGATGATACTCCATCGAAGAGGCCTGCGGTGGACAAAACCCGGGAACAAAAGAAGAAATCGGGTTACAAAAGCTCAGTAAAGTCTCTTGAGAAGTTGAGCAAACGTAACCAAAATTCTCTTTCCACACGGGATAAGGAGTTGAAGAAGCACACATACAACGTCCGAGAATACGAGATGTTTCCAGACAAGTCAGCCCGAAAAAGAAGAGCCAGACTGCACCTCCCCTGCGAAAGCCGGAGCAGCCTTGGAATGCCTCAATTCGAACAAAACCTTCGGAAACGGAGACTGCCGTCGACTTGACACCTTCCACTTCAAAAGCTGCATTTTGGCAAAGAAAACGGCAGCCCCATCGTCCAAAATACAGAGATCTAAAGACAACCAGGCGTCTGAAACAAGCGAATGAAACCATCTTCAAGTTTAAACTCACCATTATCGACCGTGGTCAGCCCAAAAGGTGAAAACACAAACGAGAAGTAGCTACTAGTAGAAGAGAAAATAATGAGATTAATTCTCACAGAGATCAAAAAAGACTCGAATAAAACGAGTGTCATGTTTAATGGTATCAGATGGAACAAGGGAGTCAAGGTGGTGGGATGCAGCAACAAGGAGTCCTTGGAGCTTCTTACAGCTTTCATTCACAGCCTTGTAGATCTATGGCCAGAAGGCAAATTAGATGTGGCACCAGTAAAGGATGTACCATTTTTAACCACCGTGAGGGTGTGGGTTCCACTTCCACTAATGGAGGACGAGGTCCACCCTCTCACTGATAAAAGGTCAAAACAAATAGGTGAATCCCAACGGTGAGAAGCCGTGCCAGGGATAAGGGAAACAACAAAGATCTCTCTCACGGATCGGAGCAAATCTTCAAAGATTTGCACGGAAATTTGAGATACGGAATAGGGCACCTAAAGCTTGTCTTACCCGAAGAGAAGCACAGGAGCAGCAATGAAACCACAGTCGTTGAAGGTGGTGCAAACTAATTTGCATCACTGTAGAGCGGAAACGCATGACTTCTTGCTCTTTATGGAGGAGAGAGTGCGGATGGTCCCAATCAGGCCTAACTACATGTTACTGATTCCTACTACCCAAGGTAAGATAAGTTGTATCTTGTTTAGGAAAAACTTTGATGACAAATTCATTAATATATTTCTTTTCCCGCAATACTTCAACGCGATTCTGACGACGGCAGTATGTGAGCAGACGGGAGGCCATAATCTCCTGCTTGCATCAGCCCACCTGCCGTTTGGAGAAGAAGACCTGCCATCGCAACTACTTAGAGACCCCGTCCATCCAATAGACCAGCGGAAGGGGACTGGAACTGGCGGTAGGTTGTGATTGGAATGCGAGCCCCTCGGCATAGGGCAGCAGCGGCATTAATGGACAAGGTGAGTCCCTTTTTGAATAGTTACTATCTACTAATCTCAATATATGTAACCGGGGTAATCATCCCACATACTATAAAGCATTAGAGATTAGGTCTATAATATAACCCTAGTATCAAAAATAGGCTCATTAAGGGTTGACAATTATCATGTTTCAACGAATATCTCCTTTTTGGATCACTATAAAATCGTGTTCACAGTGAACATAGAACAATCTAAACGACTTCCCTATAGGAATCCTAGAAAAGCCAATTGGATAAAGTTCTCTAAGCTTATGGCTAAGTTAGATCTCGCGGAAAAGGAGAAAACAACTAACGTCTCCAGCTTTGAAAAAAACATCAATTTGTTGACATCTGCAATAGATGAAGCTTTTCATAGATCTTGTTCAGTAAGAAGGCCCCCAAAAAACCAAACATGGTGGACCAGGGAGCTCAAACTACTAAAAAAAGAGACTAGAAGGGTTCACAATGCAGCAAAGACGTCAAAGACAACACAATATGGGGACTCCTATCGAAATAGTTAGAAAACTTTTAAGAGTGAAATAAAGAAAGCAAAGAAAATTTCCTGGATGAGGTTTTGTAAAGAACTGAAGAACACATCTGAGTTCTTAAGACTGAGAAATGTCTCTCAAAGGAAACTTTCAAAAAAAAGCTTCTGAAAAGACCGGATGCAGCTGCACAGAAACAGGGCAACAAACACTTGAGTATCAACCACACTTACATGGATACCAAGAATAAACGAACAATGCGCACAGATCTAGCCCTTATGGATTTCAGATAGAAGAACTTGCAAGGGAGATTATCTGTGAGATTAAGGTAACCTGGTAAACTCTTTCCAACCATAGTCAATACGAATGATAAACACATGGTTAGTTAAGATATTTAGGGAATCCATATCTTTAGGGTATATCTCGACATCATGGAGGAAATTAAGGGTGGTATTTATTCCCAAAGCACGGAAACCGGGCCATTATACTGCGAAAGATTTCAGACCATTTATTCTCTCCCCGTTTTTACTCAAAACATTAGAAAGACTGATTGATCTACATACCAAGAGTACTCTGCATACCGAGAACTTCAGCAATGCACATCATGTTTACCAGAAGGGTACGTCCGTAGAAACAGCACTGTACGAAGTTATTGGAACAATAGAGAAATCTTTTGAAACTGAGGAATTCTCTAATACGGCTTTTCCGGATATCGCAGCAGCGTTGAACAATTTTGATGTGAAATCGATAAATTCAGCATTGACGAACATAGGTACGAGCGAAGAGATTATTTGATGGATAGACCATACGCTATCTAACAGAGTTATCACCTCGAACTTAGTATTACTAGTCTAAGTAAAAAAGTTACCAGAGGAACCTCACAGGGCAGGGTTTTCTCACCGTTACTGTGGAGCCTAGTTTTAAAGGAATGAGTTATTAACATGGGCAAGAAAAGGATTAAGACAGTTGCTTACGCGGACGATGTACTCATCCTGATGACAGGGAAGTTTGGGCATTTTCCAAAACGCCTGGTGCTTTGTGTTCGAACAAAGTATCATGTTCCAAAACGCAACCCTGAAATCTTTGACGATGTATCGTCTTCCAAAAAGTATTACTGATGTTCTCGATACGCACCAAAAAGCAACCAAACTAACTACTCAAACAGCTGATACAATATGTATGCATGTACAAAGGAAAATATGGCGGAAAACGAAGAAAAATAAGTTTTAATTAAATTATTTTTATCATTATTAGATAATTTTATTTAATATTTAATTTTTAATGTTCTAATAATATTCAAAGTAAATAAAATGTTCCAAAACGTCAACATGGTTGCAAGGCATAACTGTACAAAGTATGAATATTTTACAGATGCTATGTATGGATACGGTATTTGCACAGTATTGATACGATACTTTTACATTGTATACATACGTTTTGAAAAACGCCCTTTTTCTCGCCTATCAGCGGGCTTGTTGTTGTTGTAGCAGCATAATCATTCGTCATACATGGGGAATGCTGCTGAAGTGACAGTCTTTGGCCAGATATAAATCCGGGTCGTTCCGGTAACGTAGAACCGACTGTCAGCGGGCTCTTGCAATGAGCTTAAGGGAACTCTCTAAGTTGACGACCTCAAACGGTAATGGCTAACCCAGTCAAAACCGAACTAATTCTGTTGACTTGAAAATATAAGATAGCGAGTTTTCAATTACCGTCTATAGATGGATTAACACTAACCCTATCGAACAAAGCCAAGTATGTGGTCTGAAAACGTATATAAACCACTGGGCGTACACTACGATCATCAGACCCATTTTGACATATGAAGCTTTCTTAACCCTTTGCGGACCGAATGCTCTTTACGCTTTTGTCCCAGCAGGACCGAGCTGGATTCGTTAGTGCGTACCATGTGAATTAGTGGGTATATAAAATAAAACTGTAACACTTTTAAGCACGAATGCAAAGAGTGATTTATATAAACATTTTTTTTTATTGTTTACAGTTTATAATTAACCATCGTATGATACCGTTTAAAATATTCTCCAATATAAAATCCCGGTTGGCCCTCGCATGTTTCGCATACATAAGAAGTTTCTTTCCTGCCACCTGGAACTTTTCGATTGGATCAAACTGCACAATCCTTATGCTTACGCTGGGGATGCAGTGTAATGATTTGCAATTTCACATTCAGTCGTTGTTTATTGTCGGTAGATGACGGTCCACGTTTTACTGTCATTCGGAAGTTCCCCACAAAATCAAGCAAAAGGTGCTGTCTAAATTGTTTGTGAGAAATGTTTTTATTGGTGTTCGGAGATGCTTTGCCCAAAACATAAGCATTAATTATTGACACTTCGAAACCACGGGAAAAAAAAGTTTCCCCCACCATTTTAGTGTTTTGCGGAGGAATCAGTAGGTTGCTGTTTTCTGGTTAGCTATCATCTCTCTCGAGTTCAGTATCACGCACTGTTGTACGCTGTTCGTTTTGTTGTTTAGCCAAATTTTCTTATAAAAATGTAAGTTTTGAAAATGCCTTCTTCTGCTACGAGTTCGTACTGTACACTGCGCTGTGTTCGAAAAGACTAAAGCGAAGGTGTAAAGTTCAAGATGCATGGCTCATTTGAAATTTTCTATCCCGTAGCTCTTAACTTATTATTTTGTCGTCTAAAATTGAGACATGGTAAAATATAAATACGAGTAAAACTTGATACAGGACGCGACAGAACAACACAAAACTATGTCGAGCCACTCGCGACATCGGACGTGCTAGAACGAAAAGCAATGTCGAGGGCCACACTTACAGCAGCAGGCATGCTAAAAGAAAACATGCACTGTCATGCATCAGATCTACAACTGTGGAATACTTGCAAGACGCATCGAAAACAGACTATCTGGTTCCCAAGAAAGATCTGAAAAAATACTATAAAATAAGAATACCACACAGAAAGGATTGGCAAAGCAGAGTCACGTCCGATGATAGTTGCCACCATATTTATACTGAAGTCTCAAAGATGGACCTTTACTTCGCGAAATAGACGCTTTAACGTGCTAAACACAACTTAGCATTGTAGTTTAAAAAAAAGTAAATAAAATAAACAATATACAAAAAAAAAAATAAAAACGATATAAACAAAATTAGACTGCCAGTAGAGCGCACTCCACTGCGTGAATGGAGTATACGCTATCTACCGCGCAAACAACAAATCAGTGCTCAACTTACTCTGATAATAATACATGTAGAAGCAAGAGACTATGGCTTAAATAAGAGAACCAACAATACCGCTATCGTGGAGTGATCAATGTAAAACACCAATAGTGTTAACAGCTATATTAATCATCATCAGTGTACAACTGTCCGCCAAAAACAGCAGTAACATCATGCAAAACAGCAACAGGTGCTCACCACTTCATTATCCCCACATTAGCAACAGCTCCAAACTCAACAACAACAACTTTATCCACTTCTGCTAAACCAATACATGTTGAATGTAGTGCACCAACTACACTGATCGCATCGTCATCACCGGCAACCCAAATGCAAAACAAAAAAAAAAAGACTTTGTGCAATCACAATTAAACACCGCGATAAGCAACCACCAAACAAACTCGAGCTCTCAAAAAGCAAAAGAAAAAAATGTAAAACTCTACACAAACAACTATACAAGAGTATTGGTTAGGCAATCCAGCTTCATCAAACAGGTTCGATCTCTTGGATGTAGATAACGAACCAAATATCAATAAGGCAGAAAGCAACCCAGTGCACAAAACCTGCCACCAATATATGTACAAAATGTAGAAAATGTAACATATGCCTTGAATTCCCTGCCAAATACTAAATTTAAAATAAAAGTTCTTAACCGAAACGAAATTACTATAAAATACAAACGAAAGAAACAACACATTATACAAAAAAATAATATATTAGTAATAGACTTACTAAAACAAAAACAAAAAATTTATGCATTTAGATCAAAAGAGCAACAAGGGTTTAGAGTATTTCTACGACACATGCATCACCCGACTCCTATCGAAGAAATAAAAAATGAACTTTTTGAACTAGGTCATGAAACAACACATATTCACAGCATTCAAATTAAAAACGCTTCAGGAATAAAACAACAATTGATAACACAAATGGCCACATGATGAACATTGTAATCATACTGGTATCGAAGTAAGATTGACGCACTAAGTAAAATAAAAATTGCAATTTGAAAGGCAAACGGACTTAGGCACCACGAACTAGAACTCAAGACTTTTATTCTGGATAAAGCAATTGATATTATGCAAATATCCGAGACTCATGTCATTTATAAAACTTTTGAAAATATACCCAATTACAACATACACTACACAAATCACCCAGATAACGAGGCTCACGGAGGAACTGCAATAATAATCAAAAAATCAATTAAATACTACGAGCTTGATGGTTATAGAAAAATCAACATACAAGCAAAGACAGTTTCAATAAATAGCTCAAATGTACCAATAACAATATCAGCAGTATACTACCCGCCAAAATTCAATAATACAAAAGATCAATATCTGGAATATTTAAACGGACTAGGAAGTCGATATATCGCTGGAGGTGACTACAATGCGAAAAATTCTATCATCAAGAGAAAATAATGGACATTTCATAAGCACCGGAGAGCCGACATACTGGATGGAGTCGACAGATATCAAAAAACAACCATATTTAATTGATTTATGTTATGTTAAAAATATTTCCCAAACTCATCTGACCATTAAGTCATGTTTAGAGCTATCGTCGGATCATTCACCACTTCTAATGACAATTCTTGGAACTCTGCACCAACATACTTTTACAGGACTATATAATAATAAAACGGACTGGAATTAAATATAAATATTTCATTAAAAACGGAAAACGAAATTGACTCAGTAATAGCCTTCTTTCAATCATCAAAGCCCTCACCCTTTCGACACCAACTATAAAAATTCAACAAAAAGAATCTATTCCAATACATATAAAAAAATACAACAAAAAAGGAAACACAGTAAAAAGAGGCAAACTACTAAACATCCCGAAGACAAGGGAAAACTTAACAAATCAACAACTGAATTAAAAACATTATAAAAGCAACACCCAGATAAAAAGCTTGAGCATTACATATTATATATAATTTGGGGGCCACGGCGGTTAACAATTCTTCTCTATGGAAAGCAACTAAAAGTTTGTCAGTTCCACATAAACCTCCCATCAAAACACAAAACGGAACTTGGGGAAATATCAATAAAGAAAAGGCAAACAGACTAGCTGAAAATTTTAAAACAATATTCTCAAACGAAAAAGACAATCAGCACATTGAACAAAATGTAAATACGAGTAACCAAGAAAAGAAAATGTAAATGACAACTTCAGCAGAAATCAGATATTATTTGAAAAATCTGAACAGTAAAAAGCACCAGGCTACGATCTAATAACTGGTAAAATACTAAAAGAACTACCTGAGGTATCAATTACATATATACGACAAATATTCAAATATTCATATGCTTCTCTCGCCTCTGGAAAGTTGCACAAATAACGGAAATCCCCAAACCAGGTTGGATTTAGACGACAGCATTCAACTGTACAACAAGTCCACAGAGTTATAAATAAAATACGAAATGATATGGATAATAAAAGGTTCTGCAAGCTTTCTACCCGGATACTGCAAAAGCTTTTGACAGGGTGTGACATAAAGGACTGCATAAGCTAAGCGAAATATTACCACGGAATCACTTCACCATTCTCAAAAGTTACTTGTTTATAAAGTTTGAAGACGAATGCTCCAGCATGATGCAAATGCCAGCAGGTGTACCCCAAGGTAGTGTCCTAGGGCCTCTATTTTAACTGATATTTACAACAGATATACCGATCCCAACAACAAAAAATCGCATGATGGCCACATTCGCGGATGACACGGTTTTGGCGTCAGATAAAATAGAAAAAAAGCTACTGACATTCTCAAACAAACAATAAATGACACTGTATAATGGCTCAATAAATGGGGAATAGAAGTCAACAAACGGAACAAGTAATATATACAAACAGAAAGCCTAAGAAACAAACTAACAATAAAAAACAATGAAATAAAAATCCTTCCTAGTGCAGTTCCTTGCCATAACTATAGTATATATAATTCCAATCGGCAGGCATGCTTTCATCTGACCATATTTTGCAGAGTCGGGTAGCGGAACGTCAATTCCGTCGTCGACGATTGGGGTATCGGGATCTTCACATTCTCTGTGACATGCGCAGATGTCACTATTTAATAGGTTCGAGAAGTGTTCCCTCCATACTTTCAGCATTCTCTGGACGTCAGTCACCAGATCGCCGTCTTTGTTCTTACAGGGAAACGCCCCGGTCTTGAAACCTTCTGTAAGCCGCCGAACTTTTTGGTAGAATTTTCGCGCGTTGTTCCTATTGGCCAGCATCTCAATCTCCTCACACTCACGTATTTCGGGCTTTCGTTTCTTCTGTCGGATAATACGTCTCTTTTCCTTTCTTAGCTCTTTGTAGCGCTCCCACATGGCTCGCGTTGCTCGTGATGGCAGCGTATCTCTATAGGCAGCATCTTTTCTTTCGGCGGCAGCATGACATTACTTGTCGTACTAACTGTTTTTTCGGGTTCGCCAGAATCCGATTTCTTCTTCGGCGGCGGTACGTAGGGAACGAGAAATGTTGCTCCATTGCTCGTGCATGCCGGTTTGTTGGGCAGTACTCTCTGAGAGCAGGAGGGAGAGTCGAGTGGCGAATCTTCCGGCTGTCTGTTGTGATTGCAGCTTTTCGATATCGAACATTCTTTCCGTAGGTAGATGCACGTTTTTTGCTGCACAGAGGCGTGTGCGCAGTTTAGCTGCAACAAGGTAATGATCCGAGTCCATGTTGGGTCCTCGGATCGTGCGTACATCTAATACACTAGAAGCGTGTCTTCCATATATCACAACATGATCGATCTGGTTTCGCGTTTTTCGATCAGGAGACAGCCAGGCAGCTTGGTGTATCTTTTTATGCTGGACTCGCCATAACTATAGTATATATAATTGGCGTTTACACCCTTTTTGGGTGTTTGGCCGAGCTCCCCCTCCTTAGCTCCACACTCTACTGTTAACAACCGAAATTCACCACGAATATGTATGAGTACAATTTATGAGTAGATAATGCATTCGAATAAAAGCAAAAATCACGGAACTTTTTTTGCGAATTTGTTCTCGCCGTATGCATTGTAAAATTTGTCACAGAATTTAAGCAAGGCTAAATAGAAAAGCCCATACAATAGGAGATGCGCTGGAAAATAATAACGTCTGCTCAGCAATATTCCTTATTTAAGAAGTTTGGCACGAATAACTGCTTTATAAACTAAAAAGCATATCCAAATCAAAGTTATGGAACCTAATTTTAAAATGTAAAAGCTACAAAAGTTAATTGGCAGAAATTCTGACCTGTCAACTCAAAACAAGCTTCGCATATACACCCAACTGCTAAAATCAGTGTGGACCTGTGGTATTCAAATATGGGGATGTACCGCACAGACAAATATTGATGTTATACAGCGTTTCCAAAATAAAGCAATTTGGGGAATCTTTAAAGCTCCCTGGTACGTGCGTAATGACTGTATCTGTAAAAACTGTATCAGATTTAGTCAATCTCTTTGCCACGAAACAAGCTAAAAGGTTAAAAACGCACATTAATACAAAAGTTTTCGTATTAAGTAATGAAGCAAGAAGATTAAAGAGCAAAAAGCGGCAAGACTTACGGTTCGGTTCACTTGGTTAGAAGTTTTATAGAAGAAAATGGTTATTTAAGCAACCGTCTTTGATCTAGTAACACAAGGGTTTCTGAGAACTCAAGTGAAGACTGTACTTTGCTCGAAAATTAGCATGCATCAAAATATTACATTATCCAATTAACGGTATTTCGCAGCAGTAAAAATTCTACAGATGTAATACTGTGCTTGATTTCTTGGTTCACTTGAACAGAGGCACTAACTAAATAAAAAGAAAATAATAACAAATATTGAAAATTTTGTTTTTATTTTTACATTTCTTTTTTAAACTTTATAGTGCGTGTGGCTTGTATAAAAATAACTTCGTAAACACGTTGATTAATGGATTTAAACAAATTCTCCAGATACCGTAATGAATTTCAGACCAGATCGTTCTAACAATTCGAGCTGCTTTCAACGTTTGTTAATATTTCAACGTTTTGGTACGCACACCACTGACCACGCTTTATCCTGTTGAAAGGCCAAATTGATATGTCCAAATGTTTCACGAATCTTGAGAAAAAACGATTCCAACAGAGCTTTATAGCTGTTACCCGTCATTTTGTAGTCTACACTTTTCAATACGAACGCGCCATAGTACGAAACCCTCCACATGCCATAACACCGCCTCCACGGCTGTGATGCCAACGCAAGTACCTTTCCTCTTAAGTCAGGGAAATAGTAGTCCATATCCATACGGCCCATTTAGATTGCACTTCTTTTCGTTACTAAATACGACTTTTTTCCATTCACCGGGATCGTTATTTGTAACAAAACTCCAAGCTTTGCCGCTGTTAGTGGTTTCGTCTATCAGTGCATAGAGGAGGTTATCCTTAACCACCTCACTAAATGGTTTTTGTTTTGTCGTATCTTCGATGCTGTTCGACACCTTAGGTCTCTTCGGTGCCTGATGGATCACGTCCTGTCACCCGTTCTTCTTCGTCGCATCGCCTATTCTGTTGTTGTCTATTTTAGGTTTCTTGGAGACTTCATGAGGGCACACTCCGATTTAGGTTTTTTTGCGGCCTGACTCTCTCTCTGAGTGCCGTCTGCCACCTTTTGCGATGTTGTTGGTAGGTCTGTTTGTTGTTGCTGCTTGCCCCCCGCGGTCCCCCATGGCAGCGCCCCTTAGGCCACAGTTACTTTCGAAGGGGACCTGACCGCCAGAGGGAATCTCCGTTCGCGATGCACATGTTTCAATTCTCTGCACCATTCAGCCCTCGGCACGATTCCAATAACTTGGGAATGTGTTGGTACGGTATAGTTGATTGGACGAACAGCACACGCGCCGTTTCGCGAATGGGTTGTTCGCCAATTCCTATATGGAGCTTCCCTCTTAGTTCATGGTGGGTTAAATTCCTAAATAGAGTTTATTATCCATTTAAGCTCCATCCCCGCAGCAAGGAGATCAACATGAAAGGGCCAAGCTATGTAGTCCGTTGCAAAGTCGAGGCGTCGTTCTTTGCTAAATTTATTCACAACTCTTATTTTTCACAGCTTTGATGTGGAAATAATGTAGGCTAACGTGCGCCTCTATTGAAGTGAACCAATAAATCAAGTAAAATATTACAACTGCTGAAATTTTTACTGCTGCGAAATACCGCTAGATTTAAATAATATAGGGTTTTCCAATAACAGGTGTTACAGGTGAAGGGATTGCGCAATCGAGAGATGAGTAACGATTTTTTATTGCCGGTATTGGATGGTATTGATCTGGACAACGTTTATTTTCAACAAAACGGTGCTACGTGCCACACAAGCAACGATCTTTACGGGGAAAGTTTCCGGACCGTGTTATCTCTCGAAGAGGTAATCACAATTGGCCAACGAGATCTTGTGATTTCACACCTTGTGACTTTTTTCTTTGGGGCCACGTGAAAGGGAAGGTCTACGCCAACAGCCCAGGGTTGATTCAAGACCTCAAAGATGGAATTCGTGAGGCTATCGAGGACATAGGTCAGCCATTTTGCAATTCGGTTATGGAAAATTTCATGAAAAGGCTATTGTTCTCTAAGCGTGGTCGTGGTGGTCATTTGCCTGATGTTATTTTCCACTATTAACGGCATACCTTCCTCTTTATAATGAAGGAAACATCCGATAACTTGTATAAAAAAATAGCATTTTTCTTTGAATATCAAAATAAAACCTCTTATTAGAAAACCCTTTATTTTGATGCATGTTTTTTTAGAATTTAGAACAGTCTTCACTTGATTATCAGAAACCCTTATGTTACTAGATCAAATATTTACGATAGCTTTAATTACCGTTTTATTCCTTAAAATTATTGCCTCTAATCAAGTAAACCGGACTGCAGTGGTCAATATTGCATGATTTTATCTTCAATTCTGTTAACTGAATACTACTTATTATTTTTGAACTAGGAGTAATGTTATGGATGTTTAGTACAATATATAGGATGTTTTTTAAGAGTTTAAGAACTTATAATGATAACAGAAAACAGAAATAATGATGAAATGATATAATCTGGTTGATAATTTCAAAGCATTTTTTTCTTGAGTATCTGCTACGAGATACATTGTCATTCGATCAACCCATTAAATTGATTTTTAAGCGCGCTGTATGGCAAGTTGCGCCGCCTTGTTGGGACCAAATGTCGTCGAGGCTTAGCTGATTAATTTTTGGAAACACAATTTCAGTCAACTGATACAGATCGCCACTCACCGTAACGGCACCTCCTTCCTCATTTCGAAAGAAATAAAGACCGATGATGCCGGTAGCATGTAAACCGCATGTAAAATGGACGAAAAGCTCCCTCAAATTCGCAAACAATTTTTTTTTTTGAAAAGTTATTGTGGAGTATTTCGTAGCACCTCCAGATTGCATGCCTTCTTCACATCTGCGATGTATTGAATTTACATAATTTGCAAATTTATCCTGAGAAATAGAGTACCAAGTGTTTTGCATTTGGTTCCACATATGTATATATTCCCTATTCGTGGCTGTGAAAGCGCCGATAATGTTTTTCATTTCACCCCTAAGATGCTCAATTGGGGGCGGTCGGTCGGGGGAAAAGAAGAGGAAGCAACGAAGAAGCACGAAGCAACTGCGCTGTCGACATATTTTAGCACAGTAAACGCACATACATATATACCCACAAATGCAGGATATTTGATGCCATGGCAATATTTTGATTTGCCTATTTTTTAATTTTTGTAGGATTTTTACATAAAACATTATTCCGAACGGGAAAATTGATGGACTTGATGGTGACAGCAGATGGCAAGACAGAGGTTTCCAGAGTGAGAGCTTTATTTGAATTTTAACGTAGCAAAGTCCGTAATAGTATATTATTTTATAGCGTCTTCTTCTTAATTGGCGCGATAACCGCTTACGCGACTTTGTCCGACTTTAACAAAGCGCGCCAGTCGTTTCTTTCTCGTGCTAACCGGTGCCAATTGGACACACCAAGTGAAGCCAGGTCCTTCTCCACCTGATCTTTCCAGCGCAGAGGAGGCCTTCCTCTTCCTCTGCTACCACCAGCTGGTACCGCATCGAATACTTTCAAAGCCGGAGCGTTTGTATCCATTCGGACGACATGACCCAGCCAACGAAGCCGCTGGATCTTTATTCGCTGCGCTATGTCTATGTCGTCGTAAAGCTCATACAGCTCATCGTTCCATCGCCTGCGATATTCGCCGTTGCCAACGTGCAGAGGTTCAAAAAACCTTACGCAGAATCTTTCTCTCACACACTCCAAGCGTCGCTTCATCGGATGTTGTCATCGTACAAGTTTCTGTGCCATACGTTAGGACGGGCATTATGAGAGCCTTGTAGAGTGTTAGTTTTGTTCGTCGAGAACGGACTTTACTACTCATTTGCCTACTTAGTCCAAAGTGTAACTTGTTGGCAAGAGAGATTCTACGTTGGATTTCAAGGCTTACATTGTTATCGGTGTTAATGCTGGTTCCTAAATAAACGAAGTTCTTTACAACCTCGAAATTATAACTGTTAACAGTGACGTGGGTTCCGATACGCGAGTGTGCTGACTGTTTGTTTGAAGACAGGAGGTACTTCGTTTTATCCTCGTTCACCACCAGACCCATTCGCTTTGCCTCTTTATCTAGTTTGGAGAAGGCAGAACTAACAGCGCGGTTGTTAAGGCCGATGATGTCATTATCATCGGCATACGCCAACAATTGTAAGCTCTTATAAAAAATTGTTCCTGAGCGATTAAGTTCTGCAGCTCGTACGATCCTCTCCAACATCAAGTTAAAGAAGTCACACGACAGCGAGTCACCCTGTCTCAAACCTCGTTTGGTATCAAACCTCGGAGAGGTCTTTTTCGAACTGACGAATGCAGCTGTGAAATCGACGAAAAAATGGTGTGTCGATTCTCCTTTCATGGGTATTTTCCAAGATTTGGCGTATTGTAAATATTTGGTCGATGGCAGCCTTTCACACAATACGCTCGCTAGAACCTTATAGGCGATATTTAGAAGACTAATCCCGTGGTAATTGGCACAGATTGCAGGATTGCCCTTCTTATGGACTCGGCAGAGCACACTTAAATTCCAATCGGCAGGCATGCTTTCATCTGACCATATTTTGCAGAGTCGGGTAGCGGAACGTCAATTCCGTCGTCGACGATTGGGGTATCGGGATCTTCACATTCTCTGTGACATGCGCAGATGTCACTATTTAATAGGTTCGAGAAGTGTTCCCTCCATACTTTCAGCATTCTCTGGACGTCAGTCACCAGATCGCCGTCTTTGTTCTTACAGGGAAACGCCCCGGTCTTGAAACCTTCTGTAAGCCGCCGAACTTTTTGGTAGAATTTTCGCGCGTTGTTCCTATTGGCCAGCATCTCAATCTCCTCACACTCACGTATTTCGGGCTTTCGTTTCTTCTGTCGGATAATACGTCTCTTTTCCTTTCTTAGCTCTTTGTAGCGCTCCCACATGGCTCGCGTTGCTCGTGATGGCAGCGTATCTCTATAGGCAGCATCTTTTCTTTCGGCGGCAGCATGACATTACTTGTCGTACTAACTGTTTTTTCGGGTTCGCCAGAATCCGATTTCTTCTTCGGCGGCGGTACGTAGGGAACGAGAAATGTTGCTCCATTGCTCGTGCATGCCGGTTTGTTGGGCAGTACTCTCTGAGAGCAGGAGGGAGAGTCGAGTGGCGAATCTTCCGGCTGTCTGTTGTGATTGCAGCTTTTCGATATCGAACATTCTTTCCGTAGGTAGATGCACGTTTTTTGCTGCACAGAGGCGTGTGCGCAGTTTAGCTGCAACAAGGTAATGATCCGAGTCCATGTTGGGTCCTCGGATCGTGCGTACATCTAATACACTAGAAGCGTGTCTTCCATATATCACAACATGATCGATCTGGTTTCGCGTTTTTCGATCAGGAGACAGCCAGGCAGCTTGGTGTATCTTTTTATGCTGGACTCTGGTGCTGCAGACTACCATGTTTCGGGCTCCGGCGAAGTCGATCAGCCTATATCCGATGAGCCTCTATCCATAACCGGATGTTTCGTTATGCAGGCTAAATTTTCTGACTGTGGAACCAAAAATTCCCTCTTTGACGTTGAAGTCGCCAAGCACGATTTTTATGTCGTGGCGGGGGCAGTGCTCATAGGAACGTTCCAAGCGCTCATAGAAGGAACAATTGGTCGCATCGTCTTCTCTTCCATCGGGGCGTGGGCGCAAATTAGCGAGATGTTAAAAAAGCGAGCTTTGGTGCAGATTATTGCGAGACGCTCGTTGACCGGAGTGAACGACAGTACTTGACGACGAAGTCTCTCTCCCACAAAATATTCCGACACCGAATTTGCGCTCCTTTACATGGCAGCTGTAGTAGACGTCGCAAAGTCCTACGCTTTTCTTGCCTTGTCCCGCCCATCGCATCTCTTAAATGGCAGTGATGTTGGCCTTTATTCTGACGAGGACATCAACCAGCTGGGCAGAGGCACCTTCCTCGACGCCTCAAACTGGGTCTCTTGGGCGTAGAATTCCTCACCAAGGTCTTCAACGTGTCCCTGGCCACTCTCATCATTCCTGATAAGTGGAAATTAGAGAGAGTGCTCCCACTACTGAAACCTGGGAAACCCGCCAACCAAGGGGAGTCTTATCCTCCGATAACTCTCCTTTCCCCAGTAGTGAAGACGCTTGAAGCCCTTCTACTCCCACTCCTCACAGAACACCTGACTCCAGCCCCACACCAGCATGGTTTCCGAAGAGTGCACAGCACCACCACAGCACTCACCGTCATAAACACTCAGGTAAACCGTGGACTAAACCAAAACCGCCCCTTCGAGAGGACTGTCCTAGTAGCGTTGGACCTGAAAAAGGCTTTCGATACAGTCAGCCACGCCACGCTACTAGATGACATTTTACAGTCGACACTCCCGCCAGGGCTGAAGAGGTGGACCGCGAACTACCTGAGTGGTCGTCACTCGTCGGTTATATTTCGAGACCAAACTTCAAAACAGAGAAAAATAAAGCAAGGAGTACCGCTGCCACCAGAGGGAGTCTCACTGGTCTCATACGCCGACGACTGCACGATAATGGCACCGGGCAATGACATTGATGGACGAGATCCAGGAAAAAACTGACAGACCACTCCAGGATCAGACAGTGTACAGACAGGCCATAAACGACATTCATCGGGAGACCCTTACCACCTTCTTAAGCTTCCGACTCCCGAATGCCGTTATCGGAGTCTAACCACCACCTATCGCAGATGAAGAGCTCCAGCTTCCCCGAGAGTCCCGCGTAACTTTGGCACAATTACGTTCTGGATGCTGTAGCAGGTTAAACTCCTACCTATCCAGAATCGACCCCGACATACCAAACATATGTCCGGCATGTGAAGGCACCCCGCACGACACTAACCACCTTTTCACATGCCCTATAAAACCCACTCATCCAACACCTCCCTCCCTCTGGACCCAACCCGTCGAAACAGCTAGTTTCCTGGGCCTACCGTTAGATGAGCTAGACGAAGACGACCGGTAACTACACTACACTGACAGGGCGAAGATACTGCTACAACAACAACAACGAGGCACCTTCCTCATTTCCTTCCTTTGTAAGTGTTTTCATTGGGGCGGATTTTTAAGTGGCGGGTCCCAAACCCAGCGCACAACCAGCTATCCTGGAATGCTCCGCTACTTTGCTTAAATATTTATGTCATATAAAAGTACGTAGCCTTGCTTCTACCACTATACGCCCTGTACTTCAACTAGGAGTTGGAGGATCTTATATAAGTATTCACTTCTACTTGTATTTACCCACAAATATTAATAAACATATACAGTGGTTCAATAAATAACTCGGACATACATAGCATGCAACTTCAAATTAAAAATGTTTGTAAGAAATGCAAGTCAAATAATTTTATTTTTATGTTTTTCTATGGGGTATTCAAATATGATATTAAAAATAGTAATAATAA
Source organism: Anastrepha obliqua (assembly GCF_027943255.1). Classification (NCBI taxonomy): domain Eukaryota; kingdom Metazoa; phylum Arthropoda; class Insecta; order Diptera; family Tephritidae; genus Anastrepha; species Anastrepha obliqua. Next base: position 2,397,289 of record NW_026562178.1, on the reverse strand, counting down.
TTTACAATTCCATCACCTCCTTGTTATAAAAAATTTATGATGCGGCATTCGCAAAATTGGTGTAGGTAGGTAGGTAGGTAGGGTGGTTGTCGTAAGACGCACTTAGACCTTCGGCAGGTCCATTGTGATGCCACTGGAGCTTATCCTTACTCTACGTGTTCCCTTTCAAACCATCCGGTTGCTTTAATAAACGAGCAGAGCTTCGTTAGCTTTAGATGGGCTATATCCGCTACATCGGTTAAAAATGCTGTATCGAGGGTGCGCAGCCTTCTCCTAGCTAGGCTTTCACACTCACATAAAAGGTGTCTGACTGTTTCCTCTTCTTCTGTATTTAGACAGCTTCTACAGAAATCGAAGTAAGGTAGTCCTAACCTTCTAGCGTGGCTGCCTATTAAACAATGACCTGTTAAAACACCTATCATTTTTCTTATAGATTCCCTGTTGAATCTTAGCAAGATCTTCGATCGACCGCTGTTCCAGTTCGGCCATGTCTGTCTGCTTAGTTCGCAAGTTGTGAGGTTTTGCCAGATTGTATTTACCTTTTTGATGGTTTCCCTTTCTATAAGTAATTTACAGGTGGCTATAGGTATGGGTAGCAGCTCCTTATCCGGTTCGAGATCGAGCGTTGTACCGGCTCTTGCAAGTTCATCCGCCTTACAATTTCCTGGAATGTCTCTGTGGCCCGGTACCCAGATAAGGTGCACCTTGTAGCACTTAGATACGTCGTCTAGTAGTTTAAAACATTCTAGAACTGTTTTTGACGAGTGTGTTTTTGATTCCAGCGCTTTTATTGCTGCTTGACTGTCCGAGTAAATGAAGACTTCATTTGTGGATAATACTCTCGTTTTTATCTCTTTAAGCCCCTCTTTTATGGCAGTGACTTCCGCCTGAAATACACTGCAATGATCAGGTAAGCGGAATGATTGGCATACTCCGAGTTTGTCGGAGTAGACCCCTCCCCCTACTTTGTTATCCAGTTTTGAGCCATCTGTGTAGATGTTTACTTTATTTATCTTAACAATGAGCCCGTTATCCCATTCCTCTTTGGAAGGAAATACTGTGACGAAGGATTTATACAAATTGATGTCCTTGGTTCTACAGAAATCCGTTGTGTTGGGAATGCAGGGGAATTGTTTTAAAATTGAGGAGTGCCCTCCTTGGTTCGTTCTGAGTAGGCCGATTTCTCTTAGTCTGAGAGTTGCTTTGGCAGCTGTTTGCTTACCGTACTGCTCTATTGGTAAAATGTTAAGCATGATATTTAGTGCATCTGTGGGTGTGGTTCTGAGGGCTCCGCAAATGCAAAGACTGGCCATTCTTTGTACGTGTGCCATGGTTCTTTTGATGTACAATTTATCTAAAGCTGGCCACCATACTAATATGCCGTATTGGTGTAAAAAAGAAGAAAAATTGGTGTAAAAAAGAAGTCGGAAATCTGGCAGTATTGCGATTGTTTGGCACTTTAAAAGGGGAATCACACAATTGATTTTCTCTCGGTAGAACAGTGCAAAGAAAGAACCAAACGTAACAAATTAAAATAAATTTTTAGTCGTGTTTTGTTTAATAAAAGTTCAAATTGTAAACATGGGTAGACAGCGTGGACAAAGCTCAATTGAAGTCAGAAATTTAATTATTAGTAATTATGAAAAGGGTAAAACCGTTCGGGAAATCGCAAAAATAGTGCATAGACCCCGTTCGACTGTATGCGACGAAAGGAACAAAATCCCTGAGAAATAAGAAATTGAGACGACCAAAAGGTTTTCGGATGCAGATGAACGGTGGAGAGTGTAACAATTTAAGAAAAATCCAAATTTGAGCGCTCCTCAGCTCGCGCCAGAAGTCGCCCAACACCCTAATATTATTATTATATTTTTATCAGGACAGATTACCAAGTGCTGCACTCAGACACAATTAAATCCATTGTACTGCACTCGGATTTCCCTTTTAATTTTCTTTAAATCTACTCGACCTCCGAAGAAATCTGAGTAGATCTTGTGGTGTCACGGAGCCAAGGTGGTTGCTTCTTAACACATAAGTGCCAAAGACCTGAAGTCTGATTCAAGCGAAGAAATTGCTCCGCCGTCGCATCCTCCTCTCCACATGATGGGCAAAGTGCACTGTCTGAGATACTCACCTTTTCCATGTGCTTTGCCCATAGAAAGTGGCCAATCATAAGTCCAACCAGCCTCCTATAGTCTCCTCTGCTTAGTGACAGGAGGAACTGCGACAGTCGGTTGGACATGACAGGTAACATCAGTTTTGTCCATCTGCAGCCTCTCTCAGCTTGCCAAGCTCGCTTGTGGGTTAGAGTAACCCGTTTGCTAATCGTGGCTTTGATGGCTGCCGAAGGGAGTGGCAGAACGGGCTCCGGGACAAGAAAGTTGGCTTTGAGGCCATTCTGGCTAAAGAGTCAGAGATCTCGTTACCCGCGATATCCACGTGTCCCGAGACCCATGTTAGCATCAGGCTTTAATATCTACCGACATAGTTGAGCCTAGATTTACAGGACTCCACTACGCTTCAAGTTGTTGGGGGCTTTCTAAGGCCAGACATATATAGATCCACAACAAAGTACATCGCTTCTTGAACAGGATACATCTCCGCTTGAAACACAGATGCATGCATTCCAAGAACAAAGTGCACTTTTGTCCCGCTAGATTCCACGTAGACACCAGAGCCGGAGCCGTGCTTGGTCTTGGAGCCATCCGTGAAAATGCAAAAACAGTGTTCGCCGGGCTCATTTTCTGAGTTTGGCCACACTTGAACCTCTGGCAGCACCGCACTATATCTCTTGTCAAGCACGATTCTGGATGGCATGCAGTCAAGGGGCATGGCGAGGATCGTTAGATCGAAGTCCATGCCTTCTCTGTTGTCCAATGCCGGACAGTGGCCGTACCAAGTTCGATTGTGTTTCAGCCTCCAGATGGACTTCAAAGGTGCAAGCATCAAGAGGTGGCAGACTAACCAGAACATCTAATGCCGCGCCTGAAGTAGCCTAACGGCTGTCAGTGCTTTGGATGTCTTCATTTCAACGTGTGATTTCCAGAGGACTTGCTATCGAGGATTACTTAGCTTAGACATACCGAGTCCATTAAGCCTCCTCCTTCTGGTGAAGAGAACAATGCCTGTCTTGGAGGGGTTTCCCGATAGCCCATTCGCACAGCACCAAGCGTCAATCATATCCACATATTTCTGCACTTTTCTGCAGATGCTAATAAGAGAAGGGCCTGTTACTGAACAGGCAACATCGTCCGAATATGCCAGAGCAATGGAGACAGCACACCGCCTTGGGGGCAACCTCTATTAACCCCGGATGACACCAGATCTTCCTCCGCTAGCACTGAGACGATTCGTTGGACCAGCATCAAACGAATCCAATTCACTAGCACCCCGTCTAGGCCATGCCTACTAGCAGAGCTACACATACGGTCCAAAAAGGCATTACCAAGCGCCCCCCTCTATGTCTAAAAAGATGCCCATGGCGTAGTCCCTCCTGTCGATGGCCAGCTCTACCCTAGCAACAAGGTTTTGCAGCGTCGACTCGCAGGATTTTCCACTTTGATAGACATGCTGGAATGGAGATAAAGGGTGAGCCTTCAGCGACTTTTGACCTATGCGCAATTCCACCAGAAATCATGCCGATGGGTCTAAAACTTTTGGGGCTGGTGTAGTCGTCTCTTCCAACCTTTGGGATGAAGGCGACCCTCACCATCCTCCAAAAGCGTCATATATAGACCAGTGCCAGGCATACAGAGAAGATTTTCTTCAAGGCTACTGTCACGGACTCTGCGTCTTCCTTCAGCATGGCAGGATATATGCCATCTGGTCCGGGCGACTTGTAGCCGCCAAAAGATTTGATGGCAAATCGAATAGTGGCCTCATTCGCTACAGATCTGGCAACGTACCAGTCATGCCGAGACGGTGTAGCAGCTCTGACTACAGCCTCTTTCGTTAAGGGCTGTTGCCAGCCAATGCTTATCTGATTACCAGGAAAGTGAGATTCCATCAGCAAGCTGAGTGTCTCACTTGCCGCTCCGTGAAGGAGCCATCAGATTTCCTAAGTGACACCAGCTTTGCCGTTGTGTCCCTTTTCAGGAGCCTAAACAAATGCGCCTCAGATATTCAATACCGCTGCAGAATTCGCAATAGGAGGCTCTTTTCGATTCCTGAATAAGATTCTTGTAGTTCTTCTTAACATCACGGTATTGCTCCCAGTTCTCAGCAAGGTTAGTCTTGAGGCACGCTTTAGAAGTTTTCTTGACTCACGCCTCAATGTTTGGAGCTCTCGATTCCACCAAGGAACGCGACTTCAGTCAGGGAGAGGTCGATTTGGACAGGCTGACTCAAAACATTCAGTTAGGGCAGCGTTGAGTTTCTCAACAGCCGCCTCAATGGCCAGTTCTTTCCCAAGTCTTGGTGGCGTCACATCAAGGGCCCGCAACGCCCCCCTAAACTTCGCCCAGTCTGTTTTTCTGGGGTTTCTAGAGGTCAATGGCATTTGTGCCTCCTCGCCACACTGAAACTCAATGTACCTGTGGTCTGAGAACGAATCTTCGGCAAAGACTCTCCAGTTCTTGATTGACCATCCAAGTTTTGAGTTTGATAGGGTGGGATCAATCACCTCCTGCCTTCTAGCAGTAACAGACGCAAGCTGTGTGCCCTTGTTATGTGTGTCTAGGCAAGAGAACGCGATGAATTCGAATAGTCGAGAGCCCCGTCCATTGCATTTGCTGCTGCACCAGATTGTATGCTAAGCATGAGCATCGCAACATAGGATAAGGCCCAAATTGCGCCGCTCACAAAACCTCACGAGACTAGTGGCCTACCAGGTGGAGGCCCCTCCAGAGCATCGTAAGGAAAATAAGCAGATGCAATCACAAACTTCGGCCGCCGTAGCCGAACGAGTTGGTGCGTGATTACCATTCGGAATTCACAGAGAGAACGTTAGTTCGAATCCCGGTGAAACATTAAAATTAAGAAAAACATGCTGCAGGCAATGGCAAACCTCCGAGTGTATTTCTACCGTGAAAAAGCTCCTCATAAAAAAATAGCTGCCGTTCGGACTCGGCTTAAAACTGTAGGTCCCTCCATTTGTGGAACAACATCAAGACGCACATCACAAATAGGAGGAGCTCGGCCAAACACCCAAAACGGGTGTACGCGCCAATTATATCTATATATAATCACAAACTTCGACCATACGCGTCTACAGCACACCTCAGCCGCTACCAGGTCTTGGCAGCAAAATTGCCATCATTGCGATATAATGATACTATAAGACCTTGAACTCCTGTCGTGGCCCCATTCAACGTGCTTAAGCCACAGAGGCGGCCCCTAAAGACCCAGGACTCTTGCACGGTTTTTATGTAGGGTAATGTGTCCGGAGGCTTTGAAATGCTGTTTGTTAATCTGTGTCACCGTCAAGGGACGGTAGCTACAGAAAACGTCCGAGCCAATCATTTGAGAAAGACGTGGAAACTGTCTGTCCCAAAGAAGAAACTCAGACGGTTCTCGTACCGTGAGCCCATGACATTGGCACTGGAGGCAATAACCTGACGCATCAGTCGACGTTCGCAATATTTGATTTGATTTTCAGTTTTCCAATCACAGCCACAGGTCGTGGGCCACCAGCCTTCTCGCTATAGAATGGCTTGACTGCACCCTTGGATGTACTTGGGTGAAAGTCCAGCTCCCCATCCTCCACAGACGAAAGTTACGCCGGGCACACAGCTGTTCTGGACCGCCGTCCTTCTCCGCTTACCTCGAGAGCGAGACAGTTTGGGAGCGCCCGTGCCCACCGAGGACTCGGTAGCTTCCGTGGGTGTCACTTCCGCCGATCGAGGCCTTTTGGAAGACAGAGACGCAGAAGGGCTGATTGAGGATTTCTCTCGCATGAGCCTTGCCCGCCGCTTTCTTCTTTCCCTCCTTGCCACGCGTGTGGATTCCACCTGGAGTAATATCCTTTGTGCTGTCCATTACCAAGGATGACTTTTATTCGGGATGACACCCTGATTCTATGCCAATTTTGCTTCATCATAGAAGTGTTGAACCTACCCCATCAGAGAAGGCCACTTGTGTGATGCCAAGGCTTCCCTATCCACTACCTGCCGTAGCAAGAGCACAGGAAGGCACACATAAGAACACATTTGAAAACTGCGATAGGTTCATGATGTGAAACAAATTGTGCCTTAGTAGGTTGCCTTCAATCTGATTGTTGATGATAAAAAGAATAAAAGATCCCTTTCTCGACTAATTTTTAAACCATTGAAAGACTAATTACAATCTTAAAAATGTATTATCATAAAAAAATAATATTACCTCGCTATACTGTGCGAATTCAACTGGTATGGCATATCCCGTGCCTTGATAAAAAAAATAATAATAAACAGTATCATAATTAAAGCTAATAATAATAAACGGCTTGACTACAAAAGTGAGCGAGCTAAATGGGGCTGTGAATACTCTTCTTGTACAGATTACGAAATTAAAAGCACGATTAACCGGTATAGAGGGCAATGGGTTCGCTCTAAAATACCGGTTAGATATAGTGGTATCAAATAGCAGGAAGCCGTTAAAAGAGCAATTAAAACTAGCAAGCAGGAAAATTTCAACAACATTTTGCCATTATGCATACAACACGTACCAGGTGACATTCCTAGTAAATATTGAGAGCTTTTTCACGGACTGTAAACGAAGGTTTGGAAGCGACAAAGGCTTCCTCCACACCCTGCCAATCGCATCAGCAGGAGTTCGTCAAGGCTAGTTTTTTTGGCTCAATACTATGGAACTTAATGTATGACGGTGTTCTAAGACAGGATATACCCCGTAAAACTAATTTTATTGCATTCGTGGATAACATCGCGGTCGTAATAGTGGCAAAATATATCCATGAAATTGACAAGATCACCAGCGAATCAGTAAGCAGGATCAAAGCTTGGTTGAGGTCTATGAAGCAGGAAGTAGTTGAGCATAAGACCGATATAGTCCTAATAAGCTGCAGAAAAGCAGTAGAAGCTATAATTGTAAATGTTAGGACTGTAACTATTAGTTCAAAACCTGCTATTAAATACCTAAGAGTGATGATCGACAGTCGTTAAAATTTCAAAACGTACCTGATATATGCTGTCCAGTCCCGTCCGTCGCGAATAATGCCGAACAATGGCGGACTTAGCGATAGCAAAAGATTACTATACACTAGGGTAGTCAGCTCGGTTCTTTTGTATGCTGCACCGATCTGGGCAGATATACTGAACATAAATAGCTACACAATAGCTCATTCCCATGGCGGCCGGTTGTACGTTACCGGAATGACTCGGGTTTCTCCCGACCAAGGGCTAGCGCCCCAGTAAACTTCGCTAAATTTGGTGCGTCTGCGCTATTACAGCGGTTGTCCGCTTCCTCTTGCTAGCGCCACTGATGCAATGTGTTTTTCTTCGTTTTTACTTGTTTTAGCAGCCAAAATAAAAAAATGCGCAGCCTATTGTGCTAGGGGGCGAGAGTACATGTGTTTACATTTTTACTGCTGTTTATTCATACCTATTTTTGCAACTTATAGTTAATTAATAATTAAAACTAATAGTTTAGTCATACTCTCGTGCAGTGACAATCAAAATCAGCAAAGTTCTCTTAGTAATACGTGAATTTCTGCGACCAACTATGCCTCCTAAAAAAGGCACCCATCAACAGCACACATGTGGTGTTTGCCACGCGGCTGCTCACGCCAGAGCATCTAGTATTTTGTGTGTAGCCTGCCGTACGTGGACTCATGCGAATTGTACGGGGCTTACCAAATCCGAATTCACTGATTTAGCAAACAAAGTTAAATTACAGGGGTTCCTGTGGAAATGTGATTCCTGCACGGACGATCTCTAATCCGATGATGATGATGATGAAAGTAAATTTAATAATTTCACGCCTGCTATTGAAAAGAATATTGTTGACATCAGGAAGGATGTCATGAGCTTATCTAAACAACACAAGCAATTGGGTGACAACTGCTCAGTATTCGATAAACGGTTAACAACCGTCGAAAATAAGCTGAAGAACTAAACTGGTGCCTCATCGCCAACGGAAGATGTCATTGCGGAGTTAACAGAAGGTGAGTCAAATGTTGTCCTACTAAATATCAAAGAATCTAAAAAAGCGGATGGTAAAGACCGCCTTGAAGATGACAAAACCATAATCCAGACAATATTACCTCCGGATGTCTCAGCTAATTTAGATAGATTCAAACTCCGCCGCCTAGGTCGTCCCTCGACTGGTCTTACTCGCCCATTACTGCTTTCTCCCAGCGGCATCGATCAGTGGCATTGATGCTTTCTGCATCACTAAATCATGGCTTCATCGAGCCATCAATGACGGGGAGGTAATAGATAACACGTTAAAGATCTTTAGGAAGGACAGAAGCAGCTCAACAAGTGTTAGTGAACGCGGCGGAGGCGTTTTCATTGCAGTAAAGAAATATATTCAAGCAGAAAGTATTCCCGTTCTCGACGACAGCATCGAGCACATCTACGTAAAATTGAAGTGCAATAGTTCTGATATAATCGTCGGGTGCGTCTACTTTCCTCCGAGAGCTTCACTCGCAGCTTTCCAGACATTCATTGATACGCTTCACTATCTGAAGGAAAAACATAGTGCCGCAAATCTCCTTATTACTGGCGACTTCAACCTTCCTAGCAGCTCACCCTGCACTGACTGTGAAAATCTTATATACGAAGGTTTCTCTTCGCTGGAATGCCAACAATTTAACAGTGTCCATATCGATAATAACTTGCTTGATCTCTGCTTTAGTAACATTTCTATTCAGGTAGAATATACTCAGGCAATTACCACGATGGATCTGTATCACCCTGCCCTTGATATCACTATCGAGCTCCAGCCCAGTCTAAAGCCTGCAACACCAACTTACTATGATTTCAAGAACGGTGACTATGATAATCTCAATAACTTCTTCGTAAACGCTGATTGGTCTAACTTATATTCATCAACCACTGTAGACTGCAAAATAAAAGTACTCTATGACATAATCCAGGAAGGCGAGTGCCGACCGCTCAGGTAGTTTGCGGACCACCTCTTCAGCCCTGGCGGGAGTGTCGACTGATAAATATCATCTAGTAGCGTGGAATGGCTGACTGTATCGAAAGCCTTCTTCAGGTCCAACGCTACTAGGACAGTCCCCTCTCAGGGGCGGCTTTGGTTAAGCCCGCGGTTTATCTGGGCGTTTATGGCGGTGAGTGCCGTGGTGGTGCTATGCACTGGTCGGAATCCGTGCTGATGTGGGGCTGGGACCAGGTGTTTCGTGAAGAGTGGGAGTAGGAGGGCTTCAAGTGTCTTCACTACTGGGGAAAGGAGAGTTATCGGACGATCAGATTCCCCTTGGTTGGCGGGTTTCCCAGGTTTCAGTAGTGGGACCACTCTCTCTGCTTTCCACTTGTCAGGGATGATGAGAGTGGACAGGGACAGATTGAAGACCCTTGTGAAGAATCCTGCTCCCAGAGGTCCCAGATGCTCAGCATCAGCGCGTTTAATCCGTCAGGGCCAATGGCTTTTGATGACTTCGATTTGTTGATGGCCCCCTGAACCTCATCACCGGAGAAAGTAAGTGGCGCACTGTCGTTCGTCACTTTGTGCAGCCTTCAGGTAGCACGACGTTTGGTTGTGTCGACCGGAGGATGAAGTATGAAAAGGCGGCTAAAATAGCTCGCGCATCTCTTCGGGTCCGACGAAGTGCAACCATTGAAGGTGATAGCCACCTTGTCGTTGTGCTTCGTCGTGTTCGACAGGGACCTAACGGTGGACCAGAGCTTACTCACACCAGAGGTGATGTTACATGTCTTAAGGTACTCAACCCATGTGGTCCGCTTGTGTTGATTTACCAATATCCGGATGTCCGAATTGAGATCACTTATGCGGGGATCCCCGAGATCGACCTGGCGTAGGAGCTCGCGCTCGTTTGCTAAACGGACTGCTTCGGCTGGGAAATTAGGACGTATATCCTTGAGCCTTCTAGCAGGCTGCATTAGCTATGAGCACGTCGCGGAATGCGCGTTCGCCTACGCGCATATCAGTGGTAATGGGAAGAGCGGCGACGTTGTCCTTGGTGAATTCCGCGAAGTCGGCCCAATTAGCTTTATTTAAGTTAATATTGGATCGGTGATTCGTGGAAACAAAGTCGGCAGATCTCTAAATCGAGACGATAATGGGCAAGTGGTCTGATGCAAGCGATAGCATAGGTTGCCAAGTTTTGCTATTTATCAGACCAGCGCTAGCTATTGTTAGGTCAGGCGAGCTGCTGCAGTTGCCCCTTACTCTGGTGGGGACGTCGTCGTTCAAAGTGCTGAATGTCGAATCGTCTATCTGCTCTGCCAGTTGCTGTCCCCTACGATCATTTGGCAGGCTTGAATGCCAAAGATCGTGATGCGCATTGAAGTCAACTACAACCAATCGGTTTTCACCTCTGATGAGCGCACCTATATCAAGGTGATATCGTGCCAGGCAGCAGGTGACAGAGGTTATGTATATGTTAAATGTTCCGAGCTCGGAATCGCCTGACCGGACAGCTATGCCTTGACATTCTAAGGTGCTGTGCCTGTGGTCGATTTCTTCATCGATGAGACGATACTGAACTGTGTGGTGGACTATAAACGCTAGGCCACCACCATTGTCTCGCTCGCGATCGTGTCTGTGCACGTTACAGCCATCCCTGGTGATCAGAGATGACCCAGCGTGCACTTGGTTTCTTGGACCGCAGCTATTTTAATACTGTGCCGGCTCATAAAGTCAACTATCTCGTGAGTCCGTTGCAGTTAAATTGGAGAAGCTTGAATCTTCTCGGTAAGGTCTGTGTAATTCGGGGGGTGAGGGTCGCGTGGTGTTGTCTACGTTGGACCTGCTGCGCAATCCACTGTGGTTGTTGCGGCCTGATGGTGGTGGGCGGCCGCGCCTCCGGGGGCGGTAATGGGTGCGAGCTCTGCAGCAGGAGGCAACGTAGGCAGTTGTCCACTCACGGGTGGTGCGCAGGCCGGAACATCTCCGAAAATGGCACCAGCCATTGCAAGAATTGCATTGGACTGATACCAGATTCCGAGGTATTACGGTCTGACACACGGAACAGACTGTGTGGGGACCAAGAGCTGCAGGTTTGTCGCCGCACTGGGGTTGGAGCAGGAAGGAAGGGGAGGGGTTGAGGGGGAGTTGTGTTGCTCCGATAGGCTCCTCACCGTGGAGGTATGGGTTGTGGTGGCGGTTGGTAGAGCCGGCCTATCAGGGGGTATAGTAGCCGTGGGGGCATCAAACGCCTGCTGGCGGGAGCAACACGTGGCCACATACCGTGTGGACCACTCCCTATGAGACTTAAGGCCTGAACAGGTCTTAAGGTGGCTCCACCCGTTGCACTTGTTACACCTAACCGGGAGTTCGGGTGGAGCCGTTTGTGGAAGACGCAGCAATAGAATACTTCTGGCCCAGGGTTGGATTCAATTCCAGCCCTGAGGAGAAGCATTTGGAGCAGGATTGCTGCGAGGGTTTGCTCCTGTGACGTAAGGGGTGGGGTGATGTACGGTTCACTAGACAGGGCTAGTATTCTGGGGCGGCAGCCCTTGGTCGGGAAAAACCCGAGTCATTCCGGTAACGTAGAACCGGCTGCCATGGGAATGAAGGCATCTCATCATGTGTTCCAGTGCGTGTCCAAAAAACAAGTCGCTTCCCTTACTGGTTCTCAAGTGAATTAAAATTCAAAACACTACTCACGAAAGAAGCTCATTGCAGCTACGAGAAATACAAGAAAAACGATACTAATTTGTACTATAAAAAATTTAGTGATCTTAGACGGCAGTGCAAGGAGCTCAACACATTATGCTACAAAAATTATATAGATAAGATTGAGCAGCAGGTTCGGACTGATACAAAGGCATTTTGGAAATACAATAAACATAAAAGAAGGAGTAACAGCGATATTCCGTCTACCATGACTTGGAATAATCTGTCGGCTGACTCCGGCATTGAGATTAGTAACATGCTCGCATCCTTTTTCAAGAATGTATATAATCAGGATCCGCATCGAGGCTTCACGTTAGCTGATCTAGGACACAGGCCGACTAATACTATCACCGAGTTCGAGGTTAATATAAATGACGTTTACAAAGCGCTGCTGACATTGAATACAAAGAGAGGTGGACTACCAAACACCTTCCTCAAAAACTATGCTACCAGCCTCAGCGGACATCTCATACATATGTTTGATTTCTCTCTACAAACCGGTACCTTCCAACAGTTTGGAAATCCTCCTACGTCTGTCCCATTTACAAGGAGGGTCCTAGGTCTGAGGTTTCCAACTATAGACCAATCTGCATACAATCCTCTCTCGCTAAACTCTTTGAAAAAATTGTTCTCCTCGAACTCACAGCATTTTTCTCGAACGTTATCACCAACAAGCAGCACGGTTTGTTGGCGGGAGGTCTACTACTTCGAATTTGTTTATCTATGTCAACTACCTCCACGAAGCGCTAAACGAAGGACACGAAGTACACACCATCTACATGGACTTTAGCAAAGCATTCTGTAGGGTCGATCATTGTATCCTAATAAATAAACTCAACAGATACGGTATTCAAGGCAATGCTCTGGGCTGGACCCACTCATATCTATCTTAAAGGCAATTTCAAGTGATGGTGGCTGGTCATCTACCCGCCCAGCATGATGTAACGTCGGATGTGCCCCAAGGATCACACCTGGGTCCAACTCTGTTCAACATATTCGTTAACGACATTGGCGAGCATTTACTGTTAGATTACCTCCTATATGCGGACGATTTAAAAATCTTCAGATCGATTACTAGTGTACAAGACATGAAAATTCTCCAGAGCGATATTGACTTATTGTCGGCCTGGTTCAGCAGAAACAAACTAGGCCTGAATATCAAAAAGTGTGCAGCAGTATCTTTCTCAAGATCGCACGTCTGTACTCCAACCAACTACAATTTAAACTACGAGACAATAAGTGAAATCGACAGCATAAAGGATCTAGGTATTATCGTAGACAACAGATTGACATTTAACAAACATATTAACAAGGTTACTCTCCAAGCGTTTAAAACTCTTGGTTTTATTACTAGAACCAGCAAGGACTTCACAAATCCCAACACCTTACTGAGCCTTTTCTCCTCCTTAGTCTTTCCAATTCTGGAATATGGCACAGTAATCTGGTCTCCTTTTACTGACTCTGCAATCAAACGCGTTGAGCGAGTACAAGTGAAACTCTGCAGAAGCCTGGATTACCGATACAGTCGCCAAGGAGGATACAGATCATCACTTGAGATCTATAACCAGTTCCACAACAATAATTTGCAAGCACGTCGGCAGGTAACGGACCTAATATTCTTTTTCAAAGTTGTGAATGGCCTGATTGATGCCCAATATCAATAGTTGCTATGAATTCGCACCTGTTGGACTTCCACTGAGTCGCAATCGCCTGCTAAAAACCACAAGGACAACTAAAAACTATGTTTTTAACGGTCCACATAACCGAATAGCTAGGATCGTCAACTCTCTGCACAACGAGGTGGACTTTTACAGCGGATCACTGAATACCTTCGCACCAGATATTAAATCAGGTCTATTACCATACCCCTAGGTCAAACAACATTTCGAAAATTTTTTTTTTAATCAATTAATTGTTACAAATACCCAATTAATTTGTTTAAATCCTTCCCCTCAAAATTCATTTTTTCTATATTCATTAATTGTTACCAAGTTGTATATTGCCGATTGGCGTGGGTGTATTAAATGAATAAATAAATAAATAAAAGAGTAAGGATAGAAAGGATACGGTTTTGGGTTTGACGCATGATATACTTTTTTCCCCTTTTTAGAAACAGGGAAAGGGTAACTTTGGAAAAGTGCGAGGACCGTGTTTTACGTGGGTCCACTGCCTCAATGGCTACTACATCCCACTGATAAGCCGCTATTACCAACCGCCACCACAACCCATTCCTGGACGGTTAGGAGCTTATAAACGTAACACAACTCCCCAAACATAGCCCATCCCCTTCCCTCGTGCTCCAACCCCACTACGGGGACAAATCAGAAGCTCTTGGTCCCGCGTACTGTCTGTTCCGTGTCTCAGACCTGAATACCCCGGAACCTGGCATCACTCAAATGCAATTCTTCCAATGGCTGGTGCCACTTTCGGAGATGTTCCAACTGCAACGGGCTCACGAGTAAGGTCGACGAGATAGTTGACTTTATGAGCCGACACAGTATCCCACTAGCTGCGGTCCAAGAAATCAAACTGCACGCTAGCTTTTCTCTGTAAACCAGGCATGGCTATAACGTGCACAGACATGATCGCGAGCAAGACAATGGTGGTGGCTTAGCGTTCATAGTGCACCACACAGTGCAGTATCGCCTCATCGATGAAGAAATCGACCACAGGGACAGCACCTTAGAATGTCAAGGTATAACTGTGCGGTCACGCGTTGCCGAGCTCGAACTTTGTAATATATACATAACCTCTGTCACCTGCTGTACGGCTGGATATCACCCTGATATAGGTGCGCTCATCAGAGGTGAAAACCGATTGGTTGTAGGCGACTCCAATGCGCATCACGATCTTTGGCATTCAAGCCTGCCAAATGATCGTAGAGGACACCAACTGGCAGAGCAAATAGACGATTCAACATTCAGCACTTTGAACGATGACACACCCACCAGGGTAGTGAGCAAATGCAGCAGATCGCCTGATATAACAATATGATATGACTTGCATCACACCACTTGCTCATTATCGTCTCGAGAGACCTGCCGACTTTGCTTTCGCGAATCACCGATCCTATATTACCATTAACAAAGCTAATTGGCCCGGCTTCGCGGAATTCACCGAGGACACCTTCGCCGATCTTCCAATCACCACTGATGTCCGCGCAGGCGAACGCGCATTCCGCAAGGTGCTCACAGCTACTGCGGTTCGCTTCATCCCTGCTGGAAGGCTCACAGATATACGTCCTAATTCCCCAGCCGAAGCAGCCAGCTTAGCGAACGAGCGTAACCACCTACGTCGGGTCGATCTCGGGGATCCCCGCATAAGTGATCTCAATTCGGAGATTCGGCAACTGGTAACCCAACACAAGCGGACCAAAGGGGTTAAACATCTGAAGACCTGCAAATTCACCACTGGTGTGAGTAAGCTTTGGTCCACCGTTAGGTCCCTGTCGAACCCGACGAAGCACAACGACAAGGTGGTCATAACCTTTAACGGTTGCACTTCGTTGGACCCGAAGAGATGCGCGAGTTATTTTAGCCGACTTTTTACACTGCATCCTCCGACCAAGCGTCGTGCCACCAGACGGCTGCAAAACCTGGCCTTATACGCTGACGACTGCACGATAATGGCGTCGGGCAACGACATCGATGGCCTCTGCTCCAAAGTGAACAACTACCTCACCGAGCTTTCTCGCTTTTTCACTGCGAGGAATCTTCAAATTTCCCCCACTAAGTCCACGGCGACCCTCTTTACCACCTGGACAAAGGAGGTCAAACCGTCCCTCAAAGTAGAAGTCGATGACACACCAATTCCGACTGTAAACAACCCGGAAGTTTTGGGGGTAGCCTTCGACAGTTTGCTCTCCTTCTCTGCGCACAAAGGCGCAATTGCCACTAAAGTCCAAAATCGCAACATGGCCCTCAAACCGCTTGCCGGCAGCACTTGGGGCAAAGACAAAGAATTGTTGCTATCGACATTTAAGGCAATTGGCCGGCCGGTTCTAAACTATGCTGCGCTTTTCTGGGCGCCTAGAATCAGTGACACACAGTGGATAAAGCTCCAGACATGCCAAAACACTGCCATTCGGACAGCGGTGAGTTGTTTTCTGATGTCCCCAACACAGCACCTTCATGACGAGGCCAATATGGTACCTGTTAAGGAGCATAACAAACTGCTCAGTAAGCAGTTCCTGTTAGGGTGCTACCGTAGGTTTCAGCCTTGCAGACACCTGCTTGAGCCAGAGCCGCCTCCCAGGCACTCCAGGAGAAACTACACCGACGAGGTCCAGGACAAAACTAACAGACATCTACTAGACCTGACAGTGTTTAGACAGACATTAAACGACATTCACCGGAAGACCCTTACCACCTTCATAAGCTCCCGTCCATAGAATGCCGTAATCGGAGTCTAACCACCACCTATAGCAGATGAAGAACTCCAGCTTCCCCGTGAGACCCGCGTAACAATGGCACAATTACGTTCTGGATACTGTAGCAGGTTAAACTCCTACTTATCCAGAATTGACCCCGACATACCAAACATATGTCCGGTATCTCAGTGCACGGGGTATTTGGAAAATACCTCTATAGATTCGGCCATGACAGTTCCCCAAACTGTCCAATCTGCACTGAGGGGGAGGAAGATCACGTTGATCACGTCTTATTCCTATGTCCACGCTATGCTTCCGAAACCTGTACCATATTAAGCGGAGAAAATATTAAAGATTTTATGCTGAAATCGGGTGATAACTGGAAGCGGAGGTTCGTAGACGTTATAACTAGCAGCCTATGAGCTATCCAGGAGCGTGAGGTTTTTGGCAGTTCAAAGAAGTAAAGTGAATGGTCAGGTCGAAAGCTCCATTCAAACATTATCGATGTTTATCGGTGCCTCCAGTAAGAAACTCGAAGCATTAGACTAAAAGAACTGGTTTTTATCGCAGTCGATCGTTGACACAACAATTCACTCTATAACAAAAAGGAAACCCAGTGATATTTTTTTTCAATAGGACTGAAATAATAAATTACCAAGGTCTGATTGATTTCCATAGTAGACTTCTCAAAGAAATTAGGGAATATATCAAGAACAAAGATATCTTTGAACCAATACAGGAAAGCACCAAAAACGTTTGGAGCGGAAGATGGGATATTCGTTAGGGGCAACCAAAAAAAAGCAATGCAGAAGGCGTTGTAGAAAACGAAATAGTGGGAAAGCACAATAGAGTGACTTTAGTGACAAATACGAAGAAGAAAGTTCATAAGGCAAAAATTAAAACTTCTTAATTCACGTAGTAAAAAATATATATCTTTAAATCTGATATGAAATCAATACAATCGACCAGGAGAGCCTTAAAGGAAAGGCAACATAAAGAAATAAAAACAATGTTGTAAAAGAAACAAGCGCATAGCAAAACATCTAAGCAAAAACTGCTAAATAAAAGAGGCTAAATTTTCTCACCAAAAAATGTTGAAGTTGAAAGCAAAAAACGAGATAAAAGTGCTTATAAAGAAGCAAACTAGGCCCAAAATATACAAAAAGACGGACAAGATTACTAAAGAGTCAAAAATTGCAAAACAAAAATTAAAAAGAAGTACACAGGGCGTAAAAAATGTAACACATATGTGTTAGTCAGATCCTGTAAACTTGCCAGTAATTAACTTCTCAAAATTACGGACGGATATATAACTTAGAATTACTTAAATAAAAACTAATAGTTAGAAAGACTAAATACACATAAATAAAAAAATAATTTGTAAATCCTGTTCACTACGAAATACGAAATAGGTGAAACAATTACTAACAAATAGTTAAGGAGACACTAAGTAGTAATTTAACTAGCTTGAAAAAATTTAAAAGTGTACTTAAAAATATTAACAAAATATCTTCTAAGTTTAAACAAATTCTGATTATTCTTTCCGTTTTAAAAAAATTCACGAAAAACACAAAAATTTCGGCCTCCTAAACCGGTTTCCCCCTTAAAGTGGAAAGGAGTTATATGCTATTGTAAAATATTGTGGATGGAAAATATTTCCTTGGAACTTTCCTACGCATGGGCGGCCTTCGGCCGTGCTTCAAAAAAATTACCCTCATCAATCCAACTCCGGCTATGTAATCCACAGTATTTTTGCGTAGAACTCCTTATCGCCTGGGCGGCCTTCGCCGCGTTTCACAAAAGTAACCCTTATCAGTCATTCTCCAGCAACGCCATCCACAGTATTTTAGCATATAACTCCTTTCCACTTTAAGGGGGAAACCGGTTTAGGAGGCCGAAATTTTTCCTTTCCACTTTAAAACCATTGAACTCAAAATTAAAACGTCATACGCGTGTGTGTAGTAAGGAGGCACAATAACCCCCATCGCCATCTCAACACTGAACTGAAATACTTAATTTTTGTTCACATAATTATTTTAATATGCAGGCGTCCTCCACACTACTGTTGTCAATTTCAATAAATTCTTGTTAGCGTTTAAAATTGGAAGCTGATGATATGGGTAAATGTATTAGTATTTAATTTTCATTGAAATAATTCGAATGCAAGTATAAAAATAAGTAAAAACACGCGTGTGAGTGTATATTGAGTGAAGTGTAGAAAAATATAAATATAGGTATTATAATGTGCCAAACTATAGTGAAGTTCCCAGGGCACTTTAAAGGCAAATAATTACCAAACCATTATTTCTCGAATAATTCGGAGTTCTTAAGTTTCTTCCTGAAATACTCCCTAACATCTCCGGCAAGTTTCATTAAATAAGTTATAGTTTGCCTAAAATTGCCCATGTTACATTATAGCAAATCCGAGCCATAATAATAAAAGAGAGAGTAATGCTTGGGTTGGCTTTTCATTGCTACCACGATAAATTTGCTTATTAAGCTAAATACACACCAGGCAACCGTTGAAGCAACGGTTGCAGCAACGTGTTGCCTTTGTTTAAGAAACACGTTGCGACCGTTGCTTCAATCTCAGTATTGTGTATAACTGTGGTGCAGGAAAGGTACAAGCGGAAGATACGTAAAATTTAATTTTTTAAATGATCGACGAAATGCGTAAAATTACTTCTCTTATTATAATTGACGAACTTTTGTACAAAAATGAGGAAGAAGAGATGCAACAAAAGAAGAGAAAAAAAATCTGGTCCAAAAATTGGCTTTTAAAAAAATCGAATTTTCGAACGAGAGGCTGCTGAAAGAACTGAAGGAAAATGAGCCAGCGGACTATAAAAATTACATGGGGATGGACGAAGCCCTGTTTAGAAAATTGTTGGACTTCGTAAAGGCCAAAATAACGAAACAAGATACCATAATGAGAGAGGCAATATCAGCAGAAATTAGACTGGCAATAACTTTGCGGTATCTTGCAACAGGAAACGCTTTTGCGGACTTGAAATTTTTATCAATTTTATTGTATTCATTTTTTAATTGTTCGTATGCTTTTTTTTCTAAAATTTTTATTTTTATATTTTTCACTACTTATATCCCACAGCTCTCTCGAATTTTTATATTCGTTAATAAAATTAACATAATTTTCATTATTTTCAATTGCCATTTTTTCCTTTTTCAATTTATTTTACTCCGCACGAACCTTCTTCTTCGCTTGTTTTCAACGAACTGAACGAGTAAAAGCAGTAAACAATGATACACACGAAGCAACGGTTGCAGCAACCTATCCCAAAATCAAATTTATTTGATATTTCAGGCAACGGTTGCAGCAACACGAAAATCATTTGGCAACACAGCTACACACGAGGCAACCGTTGCTTCAACATGGCCGAGTTGCTGCAACGGTTGCCTGGTGTGTATTTAGCTTAATATTTAAGGGCATCCACCGATTTCAAAAAATTATAACACACAAATGTAGTCACTATATCAGCTTTTTGATTTATAGTTTTTATAAACTACCATGCAGAATATTTAACATCCAAAATGCTTCGTTTTTGGATTAGCTTGAAAAAAATGCCGAATTACAGATGCTTACGTTACCTAAATACAAACACAGAAAATTAACAATATTAACTTGTAAACACTCTTTCTTAATTAAATATTTGATTTCATGCTATTTTTACTCAATAGTAATACGAATTTTATTAAAATTCTATTATTACAAATGTTCTTCTAAACGTTTGTACTACCGTGCAAAATAAATGTGCGAGACGAACTGTTAAAGGAACGATAGGGAGAAAATAATAAAGCGAAACCGAAAAAACCGCGCAAACCAACAATGAGGTTCGACAGAACTTTTGTAAATTTTAAAAGAATTAAATTAGCCATTGGCCTTCGAAAAATCATTATTTTGCATTAATAGTGAAAATTGGACTAAAATCGTGATCAAATATTATAACATTTTTATAGAAAGTGATAATTTGGAATGCAAAATTGCGCGATGAATCGATAAATCATTATTTTCAAAAATAGTGAAAATTTGACCGAAAAATCGCGATAAAATAATATTTTCATAAAAAGTGCAAATTCGGAATAAAAAGTCGCCTGCGTCGCTTTTTTGTTTGGAAATGAACATATATATTGTACTATACATGTTATATATAAATGTACACATTATATGTTACATGTAGGGCAGATCGTCTCCGCGCAGTGCATCCTGGGTAATGCCAAATGATCTGCGGCCTTAACGACCTTAAACCTGAACGGTGACGACCCAAAATTCTCTTTGGCTACACTTGCATTATCTGAATTTGATCTTTGATTTCCTGAGGTGGTGGTTGCGGCATTCTGTCACCTGAGTACGTTGGGGTGAAACTCAACCGAAATTGTTTGGGTGAGCGGGCCTTATTAATCCACCTTGCGCAAGGATATTAATTCGAGAGGTGAGGTGATGGTGCTCAGCGCTCATTCTTTTCGTATCACAGATACATCCAGTTTTCTCTGAATGAAACGAAACCGAGTAGACCCTCCTACAGGAATCTTAGGAGCACGGACTGGGACCTATACTGCAGAAACCTGCAGGTTTTCCTTCCGGAAGCATCGCAAGAAAATGCGGATCTCTCTGAAGAATCGATAGATGTTTTGGTGGAGACATTCACCGCTGCGTGTAACAGAGCTCTCGAGAGCGCTTGATCACTAAGACCGCCCCCCAAAAAGGAAAAGCCGCCTTGGTGGACAACAGAACTCACCTAAATCAGGGCTTCATGTTGGCGGCTCTTTAATAGAGCCAACAGAATTAAGTCTCCCTCGGGATGGGAACTTTAGAAGTCCGAAATTAGGAAAGCGAAGCGAGACTCATGGAGGAGATTCTGCGAAAACGTGGAAGGCTGTCATGAGTCTGCGAGATTCAGACGTATTCTCTCGAGGAATTCCACACCCATGTGATACGAGAGAGACGGCTCGGGATGCTGGACGATGAGCAGCGAGGAGTCACTCAAGTTGCTTCTTGACGCCCATTTTCCGACAAATCCGGACTCGTGTAATACCGGATGGGATAGTGTGCATAGCACTCCACACACGCAACGCCGCTGGCTGAATAAGCGACGCCTGGCTTGGGCGATTGACTCTTTCAAGCCCTTCAAGTCACCTGGGCCCGATGGCATTATACCTGCTCAATTGCAGAAATCTGCTGAGGTGGGGGCGTTTATTGTACGCTCAACATGCTTGCTATAAAGGCAGATCGGTAGAGTCTGCTTTGCATACATTTGTTAAGGGCATCGAGGTGTCCCACTATCTGAAGGAGTTCACTGTGGACGCCTTCCTCGACATTAAGGGGGCTTTTAATAATGTCCTCCCGGAGCCAATCACCAAGTCTCTGGGTAAAAAATGAGTCGAACCGAACTTATTAGACTTATCCATATGATGCTTAGCGATAGAACGGTCGCGGCAGAATGGCGCGGCACCTCTCTCCGCCGGCAAGTGAACAGAGGCACTCCGCAAGCCGGTGTTCTCTCGCCACTATTCCGTATTTCACGACCTGCTCGAGGAGCTAGATAGGAGGGGCTGCAAGGTGATTGCCTACGCCGATGCACACTGGGCCAGAAGACCCGAGTGAGTGGCCAAAACTCTTTTTTCTTAGGAAAAGGCCATAAAACCGATTAAAACCACGTTTATTATAGTTATTTAACTCTATGAATGCGAATCTGAAGTCAAAATTAAAAAATGGCGGATCCAAAATGGCGGACATGAATTTTAAAAGATCCGTATTTTTGCTTCGAACTCAGAATGTAGGGGTTTAGAACAATGCACATTACGAATATAATGTCAACTTTGAGAAATTCAAAATGGCGGATCCAAAATGGCGGACATAAAATTTAAAAAATCAGTATTTTTGTTTCAAACTCAGAATCTAGGGGTTTAGAACAAAGAAAATACGTCTGTACTCATACACCCAGGATACACCGCGAGGAGGATTCTAGTACGATTTAGTATACCAATTTTTTTTTTGTAATTTTTAAATTTTTTTGTAATTTTTGTAATTTTTAATTTTTTTTTGTACAATAATTTTTGTAATTTTTAATTTTTTTTTGTAATTTTTGTAATTTTTAATTTTTTTTTTGTTGTAATTTTTGTAATTTTTAATTTTTTTTAATTTGACTTAATTTTTGAATCTGCATTTAAGCTCAATTTATTCAGAATCAGAAGTTTCTTCTTCTGATAGTTCAAGTTCATCTAGAAGTTTGTGAACGTCATTAGACGCAATCATTTCATGATCGCGTTCGGTCTCTCTTTCATCTTCCGATTCATATTCGTCTTCATTTGCACTGGCACTGCTATGATCATTTTCCATATTTTGAGTATCTAACAAAAGTAACTGTTTAACTTCTGCTGAAAGTGGTAAACGTCTTCTGTTATTAGCTCTAGACAACCTGTTCATACTAGACAGTAATGGATCAGAAGTATCTAGTAATCGATTAAAGAGATCCCATAAGTTAGTTTTCCTATCACATTCACTCTCGCTCAAAATATGACATCGCGAAATGACTTCGTAGTACTGCAAATAGTCGCTCCGCAGTTTTCGTGTACAAAATAAAAACGGGGGTGGGGGCGCACATTGGCCGAACGATCTGCTGAGAGTCTCTCACTCTCTGAGGTACTGGACAGTTCTGGATCTTTCTGGACAAAGTTCAATCTCTGTTTTTGGTCTACTGCGCATTTTATTTTAGTGACTATGAGCTCCTGTGTAAAACTACGAGGCAATTATTTTTCTACTATGACTCTGACTGTTGCGCAGTTAGAGTCATAGCTTGGAGTCCTAGTTTGACTTGTGCGCTATCAGCTCTACTCTGTAGTTGACAATGTTTAACTACATAGTTAGAGCAGAGCATTATTTGGGGTAGTACTGCTGCTCTGAAGTAGTAAATGCAAACACTGAATTAAACTCGATTTTCCCTCGGTAGTTTTGGCTCAAACATTAATGGGTCAGAATTATTTGAGATTTCTCTCACACTAATATCGATATTTCAGACATGTTTATGAAAAGGCGCAAAAAGGCGCATATATACCTTATTTAATACTTCTTTACGAACAATTTGGCATAAAATTTAACTCATTTGATAGGGGAACTTCGGGGAACTTTGTTTTCAAAGTAAGTCATGTATGAATAAAAAACAGATTTTGTTGATTAAATGTTAAAAAAAAAAAAACTTATTCAACATAAATACACATGGTTTCAATTATAAATTATTTTTTGATATCCATAAAGAAAAGTTATGGACGATAATAACATCTTGAGCAGTATTTTTCACAACAACTTATTGATAAACATTGTTTGAAAGTGTTAAAAATCGAACTAAAACTTTGACTTTGAACTGTTACATAAAAAAACTAATTGATAAAAACTAATGAAACTTTATAATTTGGTGTAAAAAATTACTCAAAATAAGATGATGTTATAAATTTCCTGTTTAAATTAAGTCGAAAATTTTTATTTTTGGCCACTCACTCGGGTCTTCTGGCCCAGTGTGCGATGACGTGGCACTTATTGTTAGAGGCAAGTTTTTAGATACTCTGATGGAACTGATGCAGGGTTATCTGAATCTAGTTGTCAAGTGGACCGCAAATTGCGGCCTTTCGATAAATCCTCTTAAGACGGAACTCGTCTTAAGTACGAGGAAATATAAAATACCTAGATTGTTTCTCCCCTCAATAGCGGGCGCTCCGTTGGTGCTCTCTGATAAGGTAAAGTACCTGGGACCTATCATTGACAGAGGTTTTACGTGGAAGCCAAAACATTGAGGAGAGAATTAGGAAGGCAACAGTCGGCTTGTATGGTTACAGGGGCGCTATCGGCAAAAGATGGGGCCTCTCGCCTAAAGTCACTTTTTGGCTTTATAACACGATTATAAAATCAATCTTGCTGTACGGGTCCTTGTCTGGTGGAACTCGCTAGAAAGGATGGTATCAGTTATGCAGCTGGAGAGGGTACAAAGGTCTGCTCTCATTAGAATCAGTGGGGCGCTCCGTACCCCTCCTACTCTAGCGCTTAACTCTATGCTGAATGTGACACCCGTGGGCATTGTAGGAAAAACTACCGCTGCACGCGTCGCAATCAGACTGAAGTGTTGGAGACATAAGCAGACTTAAGTAACGGGCACTCTAGCATTCTTAAAAATTTTGAGTTCATCCCCATGGTGCTGAATCCCTGTACACCCATGCTAGGTCCGAGCGGAACTTTTCCCACTCATATTCCTCAAGGGATGAGTAGGGTGTAAAAATTGGCGGCAAGGCATGGCAAACATGTTTACAGATCGCTCGAAGTTGAACGGAAGATTTGGTGTGGCAGTATTCTGTAAGGAGCTTCCCATCAAACTCAAATTCAGGCTTACGGACCACTGTAGTGGTCCAAGCGGAGGTATCCGCAATTAAGAAAGCTTTGGAATGGTTGCTTACCTCAGTAATTACCGTTAAGCAAGTAAATATTTACTCCGATAGCAAAGCGGCAATTAGGGCCTTGGGCTCGTTGTTTGTGCGTTCGAGATTAGTCGGGGAATGTCTGGCTTCTTTCTCGATTGCATTCGAATACTTCGACATCAGTCAAATTTTGGTTCCCGGCATAGAGGGAAACTGCTGGGCTGATGAGCTGGCTAGACAGTCAGCTTTGGAGGCGGTTTCGTCGCGAAATGAGAGGATCGGGGTTCCCTACTCATGGATAGATGGACCTCGAGTAAACTCAGCGAGCGGTGGGCTAGTGCGCAAATGTGCAAGGTCGCGAGATCCTGCTGGCCACGGGTAGATCGGGGACTCGCGAGGGAACTCCTAAGGCTAACAAAGCCCCAGCTCTACAATTTTGTAGGTATCCTTACCGGACATTGTCCGTTAGGTGCTCATGCGGTGCGACTTGGGATTGCCTCAAGTCTGTTCTGCAGAAGCTGTCTTGAAGACGAGGTGGAATCATCTCAACATCTTTTTTTTATGAGGAGCTTTTTCATGGCAGAAATACACTCGGAGGTTTGCCATTGCCTGCCGAGGGGCGACCGCTATTAGAAAAATGTTTTTCTTGGTTTTTGTGTTTTCACCGAGATTCGAACCGACGTTCTCTCTGTGAATTCCGAGTGGTAGTCGCGCACCAACCCATTTCGGCGACCGAAAATAGTATAGGTATATATATATGTATATTTATAGTTGTGAATGAAAACGATGTGTTCGCTTGACTCGATCCAAAAAAAACGGGACCGTAAATTATTTCGTTTATTAGCTCAACAGTACAAAGCATAATAATGGGAAGTTAAAAGCAAATGAAAAGTCACAAATGGTTGCATTAATATAATAATCTAGTTGTGGTGTCCCCTTAGTACAGGGTGTGACAATAAGTGAGGTCGTATGAGGTCAGTTGAGCTGTCGTTATAAACTCTCTTCAAGCTTGAAGGTAGAACATAACATAAGAGCATTCTGCACGATTTTTGGGTCAACCGCTTGCCTGCATATGCGCAAGGAGCCATTATAGCAACCAATGTACCGATTACCGAGAAACTAAAGATTGCTAATTCCATTGTTGAGTCAACTCAACTGGGAGAGGGACGCGTTAACGAAGTTTGCGGCATACAAAACAACTTAGATTCAGATCTCAGAGCAGAAATAGCTGCACTTACACATCGCCTCGATAAAGCGTTAGATAACACAAAACGTATTACCGTTCGCGTTCGAAAACACCAGCACGTCATCGAAAATCAGACAGCAGTTCTTATGACTTGTGTTGGTATCACTGAATATTCGGCCAAGAAGCTAAAAGATGTCGACTACTATGCAAGTTAACTCGCTCATCAACACCAAACGTTTCACAATAGGGTTTCTCTGCCATTGGTTTTTCAGAGATTGGCAAACGGTCTGAAATACTCTCAAACTTTCGTCTACGTATATTTGATGCGTCCATAAAAATACATTTTTTAATCGACTCAGGAACAGACTTGTCTACGATACCAAAATGTTCGAAATTGGCTAGAGCAACTCCATCGGATATGAAACTGTTTGCTGCGAATCTGCGAAGGGAGTTTGTGGGACTTCTTATCTTATTGACCTGCTACACGATCTTAATGGACGATGTTTGCTAGACCGCAAAACTGCTTAGAAAACGCTATGTTAAGTTGCTCAACTCAACGCATCTTAAATCAACTGGACAACCGTTAATGCAACCATAAATTGCAAAGTCTGCAGTAGCCCACCGCATCATCACTACGGGTCAACCAGTTTATTCCCGACCGAGACATATTTCTGCAGAAAAACCGGCCGCTTCGCGAGGGGAATTTAAGTTCTTGATGAAACTAGGAATATGTAGAACGTCCAGCAGTAATTCGGTAAGCCCACTGCACATACATGGTCCGCAAGGTTAACGGGTCCTGGAGGCCATGTGGCGACTATCGTGCACTAAATTCAGTTACGGTACTCGACAAGTACCCATTGCCCTTCCTGCACGACTTAACACACAAAGTCGCAGGTGAAGTCATATTTTCGAAAATCGATTTGCTAAAAGCCTTCCGCCAGATCCTATTTCAACTAGACGACGTCTGTAAGACTGCCAATACACTATTCGGCTCATACGAATTTACACACATGACATTTGGATTGCCCAACGCTCAAAAAATCTTGATCGAGGTTTTGCATGTTATTGATAACATTTTCAACTATTTGGGTGACATCATGTTCTCAAGTGGAGCATCCTAAAGATCTGCTCTCTGGCGCGAGCACAAACTTACCATAAACGTCGGAAAGTCAGTTCTAGGCGTACCAGAACTTGAATTTCTTGGTCATCTTATCAAAACAGATTGTATAACACTGCTCCCAAGCCGCATGGAGGCAATTCCAAAAATTAAGCTGCTACATTAGCTAAAGACCTGAAACGTTTCCTCGCTATGGTAAACTTTTACAGGCCGTTTTTGTCCCAACCGCTGCTTCATCAAGCCCCGTTGTTAAAGATGGCCCCCGGTAATATACGCAACGATAAAATAGCGCTAGGTTGGGATGATGGAACATTCATCATTTCGAAGCATGTAAGGACAGCCTTGCGAAGTGCACCTTACTTGATCATCCTATGCCTAACGAGACACTTTCTTTACGGACGCTTCGGACAATGCGTTGTACTGCTCTACACCAGGTTGTCAACAACACGCTTCAACCATTAGGTTTCTTTCAACAATCATTTTCAAAGGCTGAACAACGATACAGCGCTTACGATAGAGAACTTAATGCGATGTTCCGTGCAATACGCCAATTTCGTTTTATACTAGAAGGACGAGATTGTCACGTATACACCGACCATAAGTCGCTAATTTATGCTTTTCGGCAGCGCCTTGAAAAAGCCTCCGATCGTCAATTAGACTTTATCGCGCAAATTACGACGGACATTCGGCATGTTCCTGGTCAACAAAACATAACAACAGACCTATATCTCATAGAGTCCACAATAGTGGATAGAGATGTGGATAGCGCGCTTTGGCATTCCAATTGACATAACCTCAAATTTTGGACGCCAATTCGAAAGTTCCTTGTTTCAACAACTTTTACAATATCCTGGCATAAAACATCTACGCACAACTGCTTAGCACCCGCAAGCATCGCAAAGTCGAGCGATGGCATCGGACTCTATAATCGGCAATATTATATCATAACGCCGTACGATGGACAAGCTTGTTACCACTTATTGTACTAGGATTTCGGTGTTCATTCAAGGTTGACATTTTCGCATTCCCGCCTGAATTAGTTTTTGGAAAAACCTTACGTTGACCCATTGACCTGTTCAAGCCAGCATTCATTGCCACTCCCTGTACTGAGGGTACACCACAACTAGAATATTATATTATTAATATACTTTTATTCATTCTTAACGCTTTGAAATGCAAGCATGTGTAACTTTTCATTTGCTTTTAACTTCTCATTCTTTTGCTTTGTACTGTTGAGCTAATACGAGTAAACAAAATAATTTTCTGTCTTGTTTTTTGTTTTTTTTTTTTGATCGAGCCGTACAAGCGAACTCATCGTTTTCACTCATAGAGCATACACATATATATATAGTTTTAAAAAATTAGCCGCCATGTTGTGGCCGCCATCTTGGATTTTAAAATTTTTCATTTTGTATTTTAAAGTAAACTTTATTAGCTAAATTTTGAGACCTCGTACAACTCTTTCCGTTGAAATGAATTTTTTTGGTATAGGTTATTAGAATGAATTTAATGAATTTTGATTACATTTTTAGCCATATTAAATGAGCCATCTTGAATTTCGTTTTTGGCCACTCTGTATTGAAAAGTAGATAAAAAGAGCTAAATTTTAAGCCCTATTAGAACTCTCTAGGTCAAAAACATTTTTGGACTGATAGGGGTCTCCCGTTGAGAAAGAATGCCCCATATATATGTATATATATATATAATATATATATATTATATATATATATATATATATTAAAATATTTGAATATACATTCTGCCAAAGAATGTTGGTATAATATATATATATATAATATATTATAATATTTGAATATACATTCTGCCAAAGAATATTGGTACAATTGTCCTTTATAGTGT
This sequence comes from Anastrepha obliqua, assembly GCF_027943255.1. NCBI lineage: Eukaryota > Metazoa > Arthropoda > Insecta > Diptera > Tephritidae > Anastrepha > Anastrepha obliqua. The sequence goes on along the minus strand of NW_026562178.1, from coordinate 2,368,582 downwards.
CGCATAGTTTGAGCGTAATCTGTCAAGTAAGTTGTTTTTGACATTTAATTATATGAGTGAACCGAAGGTGTGCCCTACGATTTTCATTATAACAATATCGAACAAAGAATTTGTCTTAAATTTTGTGTGTTTGAACGGGATTTCGTGTGTCGAATCGGTGAAAATGTTGCAGGAAGCCTATTGCGAGTGTGCTCTAGCTCAAAGCCACGGGTCTACGAGTGGTATAACTCTTTTGCAGAGGGCCGAGAAGTCGTGGAAGATTTGCCCCGATCTGTTCTCCCATCAACGTCTTCAACGGATGAAAACGTCGACAAAGTCAAGGATATGGGGCTGGAAAACCATCATTTAAGTTTGAGGGAGGTATCTCGTGACTTTAGCGTGTCTCACGAATCAATTTTTTACACCATCGATTGCGCATGAGACGCATGGCTGCTCGACCCGTTCCAAGAGAGTTGAATTTCTTTCAAAAAATTATCGGAAGAAGGTGGCTGAATACATACTTGAGCAAGTGAATTCGGAGCCAACGTTTATCCAGCGCATCATAACAAGTGATGAGACGTGGGTATATGAGTTTGACATGCAAACCAGTCAACAAGCCACTGAATGGCGCTATCCACATGAGCTGAAACTCAAAAAACCACATCAAAGTCGGTCAAAAGTGGAAATCATGCTACTCGTTTTCTTTGATTATCATGGTGTTGTGCACTCAGAATTCGTTCCAAATTGTTCTATGGTAAATAAAGAATATTATTTGGAAGTTTTGCGGCGTTTGAGAGAGAATGTGCGTAGGAAACGGCCCAATTTGTGGAAAGAAAAGTCATACACTTTTTTGACCAAAAACTCGACAAATATCATCGAACAACCACCGTGTTCACGGGATTTAGCCCCCTGTGACTTTTTCCTTTTCCCAAAACTTATACTGCCAGTCCGCCTACGCCGCTTTGAGTCGATAGAAGCCACTAAGGAGAATTCACTGAAGGAGCTGAAGAAGATCTTTTCGAACGCGTTTAAAGGGTGCCTTGACGATGGACTAATCGTTGGCATATGTGTATTTTTTCGAATGCCGCCTATTTTGAAGTCGACAAAATAAATTTTGATGATTAAATAATTACCTTGAGATAAAACTACAAACATGTCAAAATACTGCCATTCGGACAGCGACCGGTTGCCTCCTGATGTCCACCATTCAACACCGACATAACGAGGCACAAATGCTCCCAGTAGTGGAGCATAACAAACTGCTCAGCAAGCAGTTCCTGCTTGGATGTTACCGCAGGTTTCACCCCTGCAGACACCTGCTTGAGCCTGAGCCGCCTCCCAGGCATGTCAGCAAACGAGCGTGACCACCTACGCCAGGCCGATCCCGGGGATCCCCGTATAAGGGATCTCAATTTGGAGATCCGGCAACTGGTAAATCAACATAAGCGGACCAAATGGGTTGAGCACCTGAAGACCTGCAACCTCACCTCTGGGGTGAGTAAGCTCTGGTCCACCGTAAGGTCCCTGTCAAACCCGACGAAGCAGAACGACACCTATCACCTTGAACGGTTGCACTTCGTCGGACCCGAAGAGATGCGCGAGCTATTTTAGCCGGCTTTTCATACTTCATCCTCCGGGCGACAGAACCAAACGTCGTGCTACCAGAAGGCTGTACAAACTGACGAACGACAGTGCGCCACTTACTTTCTCCGGTGATGAGGTTCAGGGGGCCATCAACAAATCGAAATCATCGAAAGCCATTGGCCCTGACGGATTAAACGCGCTGGTGATGAGGTTCAGGGGGCCATCAACAAATCGAAATCATCGAAACCCATTGGCCCTGACGGATTAAACGCGCTGATGCTGAAGCATCTGGGACCTCTGGGAGTAGGATTCCTCACAAGGGTCTTCAATCTGTCCCTGGCCACTCTCATCATCTCTGACAAGTGGAAAGCAGGGAGAGTGGTCCCACTACTGAAACCTGGGAAACCCGCCAACCAAGGGGAGTCTTATCGGCCGTTAACTCTCCTTTCCCCAGTAGTGAAGACACTTGAAGCCCTCCTACTCCCACTCTACACGAAACACCTGGCCCCAGCCCCACATCAGGACGGATTCCGACGAGTGCACAGCACCACCACGGCACTCACCGCCATAAACGCCCAGATAAATCGAGGGCTTAACCAAAACCGCCCCTGAGAGAGGACTGTCCTAGTAGCGTTGGACCTGAAGAAGGCTTTCGATACAGTCAGCCATTCCACGCTACTAGATGATATTTATCACTCGACACTCCCGCCAGGGCTGAAGAGGTGGTCCGCAAACTACCTGAGCGGTCGGCACTCGTCAGTGATTTTTAGAGATCAAACATCAAAGCAGAGGAAGATTAAGCAAGGTGTACCGCAGGCTGGTGTTCTTTCTCCCTTGCTGTTCAACTTCTACATCTCGAAGCTCTCCCAACCACCAGCTGGAGTTTCCCTGATCTCGTACGCTGACGACAGCACGATAATGGCGTCGGGCAATGACATCGATGGCCTGTATTCCAAAGTGAACAACTACCTCACCGACCTTTCTCGCTTTTTCACTGCGAGGAATCTCCAACATTCCCCCACCAAGTCCCCGGCGACCCTCTTTACCACCTGGACAAAGGAGGTCAAGCTGTCCCTTAAGGGGTAACACCACTGTACACGCGTAAAATAAACACGATTTTTAAAGAATTTTTTTGTATAGAAGGAAAGGGGAAACAATCACTCTGATTTGGGAAGTTATTACTTATATACTAAAATACAAAAGTACAAAGTTTGATCGAAAAATTTTACAAAATGGCGGCATTGGAGACATTTTTGTAATGTGGTTTCTCTTGAAGGAGCTCCGCGGCACGCAGCACATGGGGTGCAAATTTTAATCTGGAACAAAGAAACATTTTTTTTTTTCTTAATCTGGATAAGAATAGCTAGAGAAACACGTAGGGGATTTAAGAAATATTTATTTTTGTGGAATTAGCAAGCATTTGAAGGAAAAAACTCTATTTTGGACTAAAAAAACGGCACTTAAATAATTATAACAATCGTTTAAATTAATATAATCTATCGAAAATCCCCTACGCTCTTCTCTTAAGAAGGTTATTACACAGACGTAGTGAAAAACCTGATTAAAAATATTTAAAATTGTTTGAGTTATGCTGCGTGCCAATTTCAGAAAACGTGTTTTGAGAAAAACGCGTTTAAAGTTTGGAAATTTGGAGAAGTCGTTAGGCAGCAGTCACTAACGCTTGGTTAAAAGCTTAAAATATTTATGAAATAGACTTCGGTAACGTATAAAACTTTTTGTTCTGTATTTTAAAAGGTTCAAAGAATTTTTTAAACTTATAAAAAAAAAATCAATTTTTTGAAATTTCTACAGTGGTGTTACCCCTTAAGGTAAAAGTCGATGATACACCAATTCCGACGGTAAATAACCCCAAAATTTTGGGTGTAACCTTCAACAGTTTGCTCTCCTTCTCTGTGCACACAACCGCAATTGCCACAAAAGTCCAAAACCGCAACAAGGTCCTCAAAGCGCTGGCCGGCAGCACTTGGGGCAGAGACAAAGAACTGCTGCTTTCGACATTTAAGGCAATTGGCCGGCTGGTTCTAAACTATGCTGCGCCTGTCTGGTCGCCTGGAACTAGTGATTCGCAGTGGACAAAGCTTCAGACTTGTCAAAATACCGCCATTCGGACAGCGACCGGGTGCCTCCTGATGTCACCCATCCAACATCTACATATCGAGGCACAAATGCTCCCAGTAGTGGAGCACAACAAACTGCTCAGCAAGCAGTTCCTGCTTGGATGTTACCGCAGGTTTCACCCCTGCAGACACCTGCTTGAGCCTGAGCCGCCTCCCAGGCACGTCAGGAGACACCCCCTAGACTACGTGGACGAAATCCAGGACAAAACTGACCGCAACCTACTGGACCGGACAGTATTTAGACAGTCAATAAACGACATTCACCGGGAGACCGTTACCACCTTCATGAACTCCCGTCCTGTGAATGCCGTAATCGGAGTCCAACCACCACCTATTGCAGACGAAGAGCTCCAGCTTCCCCGTGAGACACGTGTAACACTGGCACAACAACGTTCTGGATACTGTAGCAGGTTAAACTCCTACATATCCAGAATCGACCAGGACATACCAAACACATGTCCGGCATGTGAAGGTACCCCGCACGACACTAACCACCTCTTCACATGTCCCCTTAAACCGACTCATCTAACCCCCTTCTCCCTCTGGACCCAACCCGTCGAAACAGCATGTTTCCTGGGCCTACCCCTAGATGAGCTAGAAGAAGACGACCGATGATATGCCTACACTGACAGAGCTACCTATGCTGTTAAAACTTGAACAACAACACCTCTACCTACGCTGATGATCTCCAGGACAAAACTGACCGCAACCTACTGGACCGGACAGTATTTAGACAGTCAATAAACGACATCCACCGGGAGACCGTCACCACCTTCACGAACTCCCGTCCTGTGAATGCCGTAATCGGAGTCCAACCACTACCTATTTCAGACGAAGAGCTCCAGCTCATAGAAGGAATCTTTGGTCGCATCGTCCTTCTCTTCCGTCGGGGCGTGGGCGCAAATTGGCGAGATGTTAAAAATCGCGCTTTGATGCGGATTATTGCGAGACGCTCGTCCACCAGAGTGAACGACAGTATTTGGCGACGAAGTCTCTCTCCCACAACAAATTCGACACCGAATGCGCGCTACTTTACATGGCAGCTGTAGTAGACGCCGCAAGGTCGTATGGTTTTCTTGCCTTGCCCCGTCCATCGCATCTCTTGGATGGCAGTGATGTCAGCCTTTACTCTCACGAGGACATCAACCAGCCGGGCAGAGGCACCTTCCCCATTAAGGGACCGGACATTCCAGGTTCATGCCCTGAAATCGTATTCCTTATTGCGTTTGCAGGGGTCGTCATCAGTGTTGGAAGTTCTAATCCGAGGCTTTGTTGCTGTTTTCACTGGGGGGGCTTTTTAAGTGGCGGGTCCCAAACCCAGCGCACAACAGCTATCCTGAAATGCCTCGCCTTTTCACGTTAGCTCACTCCCGAACGGGTGTTCGGAAGCTACCCAGAGGATACGTGGGCTAATCCCGGACGTTGTGAGCTGCTTGGACCATATGCAGAAGAATCGTCCTGGCCACTCCCAAGTGAATGGCGATCAGGACCTTTCCCCACTTGCGTGGACTTCTACACATGGAACCATCCTCCTACAAGTCCATTAGTCTGACTTTATTTCTCCTGAAAACGTTAGAGAAAATTCTAGATGCATATATTAGAGATACAATTGCGCCGGACAAACTAACCAAGGCCCAGCACGTTTACACTAAAGGCAGATCTACTGAAACTGCAATTCAGTCGCTCGTACTAAATATAGAAAAAGCATGAGAATATAAAAGAGTACACTCTAGGGGTATTTCTCGATATTTCAGGAGCCTCCAACAATGCGTCGAAAGATGCTATTCAAACAGTATAGAGCCACTTAATGTTCAACCCGCTGAGCGGAATGAAACGATGCAAGTGTTACCAACCTTGCATGTAGAGGTACTCCGCAAGGGGAGGTACTATCGGCGCTATTGTGGTTACTTCTATCAAATGAACTGCTCAAGAAATTTGACGGAGGGGCACCAAAACTAGTGGCGTATGGAAATGACATAGCTATAGTAGTCACGGGAATATACTTGGACACCATCAGTAATGTTATGAAAAACACATTTAAAACTATAACCAATGGACATCTCGCGCAGGGCTAGGGATAAACGCGGAAAAAACGGACTTCTTACTTTTTACCAGGAAGTATAAGGTCCCGGTGTAGAACCTCCCGAAGCTAGGCAACAAAGAACTACTGCTCAAAGATCATGAGAGGCACATTGGAGTAATATTGGGCAGTTAATTTCCAGGGCCAGTAATGCGCTGTATGCATGTAAAAGAAAGCTGGGCGTTACTTGGGGTCTATCACCCTCACTGATGCATTGGTGCTACACTGCAGTAGTCAGACCGATATTGCTGTATGGGGCCTTAGTATGGTGGACTGCGATAAGAACACTAACATACTCAATGCCACTCGAAAGGATTCAGCGACTCGCTGCTCTGTGCATAACATGAGCGATGTAAATCACTCCAACGGCGGCGCTGGGAATGATAATCAGCATGCAACCTATTGACCTTATGGCGAAAATCTGGCAGCAAAATCCACAGGGAGGTTAGTGTATGCAGCTTACACAAGAACAAGAAAGAAAGTGAAGCAGCAATAAAAGCAATAAGCTCATATTGTATTAAGTGCAAATATGTTCGACGGAGCAGGGAGGCCTTAGAAAGGCTAGCCGCAAACAGTGTGCTGCATATCTATTGGGTACCTGGTCACAAACCACATACCAAAACCGAAATGGACGACTACACGAAAAAGCGAGTGGAAGCTAGGTGGACTAATATGACCACATGCAAAACAGCAAAAGTTATGTGCAGAACTAACGACAAAAAACTGACTCAATTCATACTTACGCTCTCGCGAAAGGTATGCTAACAGGTCATAATCTATTGGCTGCACATTCGTACAAGATAGGGATTGCTAACACGGACAAATGCAGGAAATGCAGATAAGATGTTGAGGAATCTTTAGAACACCTTCTGTGCGTTTCTCCGGTATTATTAATAACGCGTTTAAAATCCCCAGGAGCCCCACTGTTTTAGGGTCTGGAGGACGTCTCAAAAGCGGATCTCCCAGCTCTGCTTAGATTCGCCAAAAGCGCTGATATCCTACATGATGTCTACTTTCGGTATTCATAGAGGTCGGTATCGCTAGGGACCAAGAGGTCTATGCGTGGCTTATTGCCAACCAGGCTAACCTAACCTAACCTCAGACTTTTTAAGACCAATAAAAACAAATATTTAAAAATCATCCAGGTGCACAACTTGAACTATTAGTTATACGTTTTAACCAAATAGCCCTGCTCCACACCTGGAGCCACACTTTAAACTTCATCTGCATCAAGGTCACCACTAAAAGCACTAAAGGCATGCTAGTGGCTACTCCGAAATCTACTTCAGAAGGACATTCATTGCTTTAGAACAAAGTAAAATAGAGGAACTCCGAAATAAATTATAGAAATAAATAAATTTTATTTGAAAATATAAAAACAAAAAAGTTAAAAAAATAAGAAACAAGAATTTATTGGGTATGGGAATAAGCCATTTCTTAACCAAAGTTATGAACTATTAAACAATTAAATAAAACATATATTATGTAAAGTATGTACCATTCGAAGTTACAACTTTACTCCATGTGGGATCGCAACCGAGAGCTAAAAAAGGAAGAGAGACGTATTATACAAAAGAAGAAATGAGAGCCCAAAATACGTGAGTTGAGATGCTTGCCAAGTGGAATAACGCTAGAAAATTCTACAAGATCGGCGGCTTACACAAGATTTTAAGACCGGGGCGTTCTCCTGTAAGAACAAAGACGGCGAACTGTTGACTGACATCCAGAGTAATCTTAAATTATAGAGGGAACACTTCTCGACCCTGTTAAACAGTGATAGCTGCGCTACCCGACCGTGACGAGGTGAGAATAGTGATAACGCGGCTACGAAACAACAAAGCCGCGGGCTCCGACGGACTGCCGGTTGAGCTACACGGCGACGAGGAGCTGGTAAGGTGCATGCATCAGCCTCTATGCAAAATATGGATGGAAGCATGCCTGTCGATTGGAGTTTAAGTGTGCTCTGCCCAATCCATAAGAGTGGTGATCTTGCAATCTGTGCCAATTAACGCGCGATTAAAAAAGAATAAATAAATAATTGGCGCGTACACTTCTGTTAAGTGTTTGGCCGAGCTCCTCCTCCTATTTGTGGTGTGCGTGTTGATTTGTTCCACAAATGGAGGGACCTACAGTTTCAAGCCGACTACGAACGGCAGATATTTTTATGAGGAGCTTTTTCATGGCAGAAATACACTCGGAGGTTTGCCATTGCCTGCCGAGGGGCGACCGCTATTAGAAAAATATTTTTATTAATTTTGCTTTCACCGAGATTCGAACCAACGATCTGTCTGTGAATACCGAATGGTAATCACGCACCAACCCATACGTCTACGGCGGCCGCACGATTAGTCTTCTAAATATCGTCTACAAGGTTCTAGTGAGCGTATTGTGTGAAAGACTCACGCCCACCATCAACCAAGGTGTACCATCGACCAAATATTCACAATACGCCAAATCTTGGAAAAGTCCCATAAAAGAAGAATCGAGAATCTTTTCGTCGATTTCAAAGCTGCATTCGACAGTACGAAAAGAAGTTATCTGTATGTCGCGATATTTAAATTTGGTATCCCTACAATAATACGGCTTTGCAAGCTGATGTACCTCCTGTCTTCAAACAAACAGTCAGCGCACTCGCGTATCGGCACCCACTTCACTGTAGACAGTTATAATTTCGAGGTTGTAAAAGACTGCGTTTATTTAGTAACCAGTATTAACAGCGATAACAATGGCAGCCTTGAAATTCAACGTAGAATCTTTCTTGCCAACAAGTGCTACTTTGGACTTAGTAGGCAACTGAGCAGTAAAGTCCTCTCTTAACGAACAAAACTAAAACTCTACAAGGCTCTCATCATGCCCGTCCTAACGTATAGCGCAGAAGCTTGGACGATGACAACGTTAAGTTTTTGGAAATTATCCTTATTTTGCTTTTGGGACCGGAAAAACTGTCATAATTTTCCACTTGTTGTTGTTTTTGTTGTAGCAGCAATACAAGCCCGTTAGTGTAGGGCATATAACTGGTCGTCTTCGTCTAACTCATTTAAAGGTAGGCCCAAGAAACATTCTGTTTCGACAGGTTGGGTCCAAAGGGAGAGGAGAGTTAGATGAGTAGGTTTTAAAGGGCATGTGGATAGGTGGTTAATGCTGTAGTAGGAGTTTAACCTGCTACAATATCCAGAATATAATTGTGCCAGTGTTACGCGGAAGCTGGAGCTGTACATCTGTTGGAGGTGGTGGTTGGACTCCAATTACGGTATTCGGTGGACGGGAGCTTAGGAATGTTGTGGTGATCTCCCGATGAATGTCGTTTATTATCTGTCTAAACACCATGTGGTCCAGTAAATGTCTGTTATGCGCTGTGTGTCACTTGTTCCGCGCGACCAGATAGACGCAGAATAGTTTAGCACCGGCCGGAATTGCCTTAAATGTCGATAGCAACATTTCTTTGTCTTTACCTCAGCTGCTGCCGGAAACGATTTGAGGACCTTGTTGCGATTTTGGACTTTAGTGGCAATTGCTGTTGGCGTGTCACCGACTTACTGGTTGATGGAGCTTCGATACATAGAAGTTGAACAGTAAGAGTGAAAGGACACCACCTTGCGGAACACCTTCCTTTACCTTCCTCTGTTTGGATGTTTGGTCTCTAAAAATCATTGACGAGTGACGATCGCTCAAATAGCCCTTCAGCCCTGGCGAGAGTGTCGACTGAAAAATATCATCTAGTAGCGTGGAATGGCTGACAGTGTCGAAAGCCTTCTTCAGGTCCAACGCTACTAGAACAGTCCTTTCGCAGGGGCGGTTTTGGTTAAGCCCGCGGTTTACCTGGGCGTATATGACGGTGAGTGCGGTGGTGGTGCTGTGCACTCGTCGAAACCCATGTTGGTGTGGGGCTGGGGCCAGGTATTTCGTGAAGAGTGGGCTACAAGTATCTTCACTACTGGGGAAAGGAGAGTTATCGGCCGATAAGGCTCCCCTTGGTTGGCGGGTTTCACAGGTTTCAGTAGCGGGACCACTCTCTCTGCTTTCCACTTGTCAGGGATGATGAGAGTGACCAAGGACAGATTGAATACTCATGTGAGAAATCCTACTCCCAACGGACCCAGGTGCTTCAGCATCAGTATGCGCAGTCCGTCAGGGCCAATTTCTATAGATGTTTTGGTTTTGTTGATGGCCTCCTGAACCTCATCACTGGAGAAAGTAAGTGGCGCACTGTTTTTCGTCAGTTTGTGCAGCCGACTTGGGTGGCTTGACGCTTGGATCTGTCGGCCGGAGTATGCAGTGTGAAAAGTCGGCTAAAATAGCTCGCACATCTCTTCGGGTCCGACGAAGTGCAACCGTTAAAGGTGATGGTCACCTTGTCTTTGTGCTTCGTCGGGTTCGACAGGGACCTAACGGTGGACCACAGCTTACTCACACCAGTGGTGAAATTACAGGTCTTGGTGACAGGGGTATATATGCATATATTAAAAATGTCGAGTTCGGCATCGCCTGACCGACCAGCTATATCTTGACATTCTAAGGACAGCAGTCCCTGCCGTCGATGCCTTCAGCAACGAGACGACACTGCACTGTTTGGTGGACTATGAACGCTAAGCCACCACCGTTGTCTCGCTCGCGATCATGCTGTGCACGTTATAGCCATGCCTGGTTTACAGAGAAGAGCGTGAAGTTTCTCGGCAAGGCTGTTGCAACTCGGGGTGTGAGGGACGCATGTGGTTGCCTACATTGGGGTTGCCTGTGCGTTCCGCTGTTGTTGTTGCGACCTGATGGTGGTGGGCGGCCGCGCCACTGGGGGCAGTTGCGGGAGGAGAGCTCTGTAGCAGGGGGAAACGTAGTCAGTTGTCCACTTACGGGTGGTGCGCAGGTCGGGGCATCTCCAAAAGTGGCACCAGCCATTGCAAAAATTGCATTTGACTAATGCCAGGTTCTGAGGTATTCTAGTCTACCACACGGAACAGATTGTGCGGGGGACCAAGAGCTATTGGTTTGTCCCCGGACTGGGGTTGGAGCAGGAGGGAAGGGGGTGGACTGTGTTGGTGGAGTTGTGTTGCGCCCATAGGCTCCGTACCGTGGAGGTATGGGCTGTAGTAGCGGTTGGTAGTACCGGACTATAAAGGGGGTAGTAGCCGTTAAGGCATCGGAAGCTTGATGGCGCAAACAACACGTGGCCACATACCGTGTGGACCACTCCCTGTCTGACTTAAGGCCTGAACAGGTCTTAAGGTGGCTCTACCCGTTGCACTTATTGCACCTAACCGAGGTGGAGTTCGTGTGGAGCCGTTTATGGGATACGCAGCAAAAGAATACCTCTGGCCCAGGGATGGATTCAATACCAGGCCTGAGGAGAAGTATTTGGAGCAAGATTGCTGCAAGGAATTGCTCATCTGACGTAAGACGTGGAGTGATTTGCGGTGCACTAGACAGGGCTGGTTTACTGGGGCGGCAGCCCTTGGCCGGTGAAAAAACCTCTTCGCTCCTAGGGCACTGGTTTCACCTCTCCCCTTTGCCAGGTCGCTTACCTCTCCAGGGCTTAGTCTATAAGGTGTCAAAGGTATCTTAAGTTGATTTTTTTTTTTTCATTATTGCAACTGTTCTAACTTTCAACAGTGCCACGGCCCCGTAAACATTCGATCAATCTCCAAGCTTCATTGGTGTTGGAATTACGATTTATAAAGGGTTTTCCAATAACAGGTGTTATTTTGAATGGCCCGCTATTTCGGTAGATGTCAATTTTGAAGCTGTAATTTTTTGACATTTGACAAATAGAAACTACGCCCTTAATAAAAATGGACCGATACACGCTTCAACAATGCATTGAAATTATTAAAATTCACTATAAAAATGGTGAAAATTTGGCAGAGACGGTTCGTAAAACTTGAACAATTTAGGGTCATCGTGAAGCACCTTGTCGGACCACAATACAGAAATTGATGAAAAATTGCGAGCTGTTGGGACAAGTTAGTGGTGAATAAAAAGTAGTTAAAAATATAACCCGAATATTTCTATTGTAGCCGAAAGTATTGAAGAAACCCAGGTTCTCGTCGTTCTTTGGAATTAGGCACTCCACCAACGTCATTACACCGTAATCCAAAAGTATTTTTGAAAAGACTCTCTATCCTCAACTTGTGACTGTTTGGTGCGGTTTATGGTCCGGCGGAGTAATTGGACTGTTACTGTTTCGAAAATGAAGCTGGAGCAACAGTTACGGTGAATGGAGTGCCCTATCTAGAGATGACTAACGATTTTTTATGGCCGGAATTGGATGGTATTGATCTGGACAACGTTTATTTTAAACAAGACGGCGCGACGTGTCACACAACCAACGAAACCATTGATCTTTTATCAAAAAAACACCTCTTATTAATAATTTTTTTTAATCTCAAAGAACTTTTGTTTGGAAATTTTCACATTTATTGCTTTTGGAGAGCAAACTCAAAATTTTCAACAGAGGGGTACATTTTTTAAAACTACATACAGTCAATACGACCTGACAATAGAGTCGTGCCACCATGATTTGGGCTTGCAATTTTTGTAACCTCATAGGTGCAAGCCTTCACCTCCTTAGCAAGAATTTCTTGAAAGTTCCGGAAGTAAGGTTAAAATTCTACTGTTTCTATAGATTGCAGAAGTTTTCGTTTGGCTAAGAACATACTGCTACTCCCTTGGGGGAACCTGTTATCCCTATAGGGCGCGTCCCCAGGTGGTGGATAGGGGAACGCCTCCCAGATATGGAAGGTAGGAGAGTAGGTCTCCCGCGAACCACACAGGTCGAAGACGTAAACTTCGTTAAAAAAACTCCCTCAACCCAAGGTGTAACGCGACCCGTGCCTATTGGGTGGGTTTGGCAGCCGGGGGATAAAACTAGGCTGTCTTTTAACGGAGCCCTCCTGACACCAGGCCGCCTCAGGTTGTAACGGTGGCCTTACCATGGTATGGGGCGCTGCCATGGCGGACCGTTTATTTCCCCTAAATCCTCATTGGTCACCGCACATGGCGACATGTGCAGCCTTCTGGAAGGGCAGGTGACCGTACGAAACAGTATGAACAAAGATCAAAAACAAACAAAAACTTCGGATAACGCTACAAAGAAGACGGACAAACGGACGGACACAAACCCAAAACGAACGGATACATGGACGCACCAATTGACACAACAGACGGACAAATGGACAACTCGGACCGACACTAGCGAAATGAGGAAGTTGGGAACTTCCTCAGGGGACGAACTCTTCGGCCACAGAACGCCATCAACCTTAAATCAACCATCCACATCCGCTGATGCCAAGGGGCAAAAGCGCCAAAACGCTAAAAAAGGCCCGTCCAGGCACAAGCTTTACCAGAGGTCTCGGACTATTCTCGGAAGAATAAAAAAAAATGAGGCTGAAGGGAAAGCTCATCCAAAGGACACGGTCGACAAGGCAAGGTGCCAAAAGGTGGTCGATGAGTACCTGGCGTTCCAGGCCACTCAGAAGGCAGAAGCCGTGAAACGCAATCGTTCGCAGGACGAAAGCGACAAACCAACGAAGAAGCCAAAAGTGTCGGTTCACACAGCTTCAATACCAAAACCAACCAAACGCTCATTTAATGAGGTGGCACGGGATCACCTGCAAATAGCGTTGGTTAACGAATTAACTAACCGCGGTAAACCTGCATCGGATAAGTGGTCCGAAATCGAGGCACGGCTGTCCCGCATTGTCGTCGATCACGTCATGGCAAACCCGGAGGGTCATGTGCCAGGATTTGATTCAATGGAGGTGGTCCGCGGATACAGGGTGATCAAGTGCGACGATCAACTCTCCCTTAACTTCCTGCAAACAGTTGTGCTCGGATGCGATGCCAACGCGAGGCATGCGTTGTGGGGAAGCTCCGAGACAAACGACCGAGGTGAGTCTTTATATAATTTTATTATTAATACTAACTTATCGGTATGTAACAGGGGTAACACTCCCACTTTCACCTTTCCTAGTACGGAGTACTTCAGAGGATGGGAGGAAGTGATTGATGTTACTCTACTGTCTAAAAATAGCTCAGTAAGGGTAGATAATTGGAGGGTATCCAATAAAAGGTCCTTTTCTGATCATAATTGGATTCTGTACGATTTGGATCTTAAGGTAGATCCACCCCTACCGTATCGAAATCCTTTAAGAACCAACTGGAAGAGGTTCAAAAATGTAGTAAACAAGAGGATAGGAGAGACTCCTATCCCTCAAATCACTCTCACGGAAAACCTTGAGAGCAGGGTCATAACACTGGAAAAGGCATTTAGTAAGGCCTACAAAACGTCCTGCCCCATAAAATTTAGCAAAAAAACTCACCCTCCTTGATGGAGCAGTGAGCTCTTAAAACTAAGGGAAAAATCTAGATCAACGTTTAACCTCAGCTACTCGACGGGAAATTGGGAATTGTACAGAGAAAGTCGGAGACAGTACAAGAAGACAATCAGGGCCGCCAAAAAAGAGAGCTGGAGGGAATTTTGTTCGTCAATCGAATCCACCAGGGATTCTGCTAGGCTCAGCCGTGTTCTTTCCAAAGACCACTCAATGGCTTCTTGGGTCAAGAAACCTGATGGAACTTGGACTGCTACAGCAGAAGAATCGCTGAGCTTCTGCTAAACACGCATTTTCCGGGATGCAGCGCTTACGAAAGTGAGAGGGGAAACATTAGGCGGAGCCAATATAACCCACAGCATCTTGCAAATGAAATTATTACCAAAGAAAAAATTGCATGGGCAATCAAATCTTTCTCACCCTTTAAATCTCCGGGGCCAGATGGGATCATTCCAAAGATGTTACAGGAAACCTTGGACTGTATCCTACCATGGCTAGAGGAAATTTTTAAAGCGTGTTTAAACTTAGGCCATATTCCAGATAGCTGGAAACTAGTCAAGGTCGTCTTCATACCAAAAGTAGGTAGAAGAGGACATGAATCAGCGAAGGACTTCAGGCCAATCAGTCTTTCGTCTTTCCTGTTAAAAACTTTTGAAAGACTTTTGGATACGCACCTCAGAAGCTCTTTGGAGAGTTCGGGTATATCAACTGCACAACACGCATACCTTAAAGGCAAATCTACGGAGACAGCGCTTCACGAGGTAATCGGAACAATAGAGGGCTCTCTAGAGAGCAAACATTATACCATGGCGGCATTCTTGGATATCGAAGGCGCCTTTAACAATGTTAGCACAGATGCCATCCAACGGGCGTTGATAAACCTGGAGGTGGACAGTTGCATCAGTAACTGGATCATCTCCATGCTAGAAACCAGGATCATCAAAGCTAATATGGGTAATATCAACATAACCAAGAAGGTCCACGGGGACACTCCACAAGGGGGAGTATTATCTCCACTTCTTTGGCTATGTGTGATTAGCAAAATCTTAATAAAACTTGACGGAGGTGGGGTAAAAGTGGTGGCGTACGCTGATGATGTGGTGTTAATGGTGTCAGTACTGTGTCCAAATACGATCAGTGGGATCATCCAAAGGGCGTTAGGCGAGCTTAACTCTTGGGCCACAGGATGTGGGCTAAGTTTAAACCCGCGTAAAACAGAACTTATGCTTTTTACCACCAGATATAAGGTACCAACGTTTACCCTACCAAATATCAACGGACAAACTCTGTCTTTATCAACCAGCGCAAAGTACTTAGGGGTAATTTTGGACTCCAAACTTAGCTGGAAGTTAAACGTCGAAGAACGGGTAAGGAAAGCAGAAATTGCTTTATATGCCTGCAAGCGTATGCTTGGAAGAAGATGGCGTCTTCAACCTAAGCATACATTATGGCTGTATAAGGCGGTTATACGACCCATTTTATCGTATGGTTCGGTAGTTTGGTGGAAAGATCTAGGGAGAGAGTACAATACCAAATTACTCGGCAGAATACAAAGATCAGCCTGTGCAATAACGGTCGGTGCAATCAGATCATGTCCTAGAGAGGCTCTCAATGCACTGACACACGTTATTCCAATAGACCTACATATAAAGAAGACGGCAACCATGAGTGCATTTAGGTTAAATGAAGCGGGTCGCTGGAAAGGAAAAACTTATGGTCACGCTAGTCTATTATCGCGACAAACTCAGTTAACCTCGGTGAGGCTGACTACATCGTCCCGATGGTAACGTTCAATAGGAATTTTGCCACACTCTTTCCATCTAAAAAAGAATGGAATAAGGGATTCTCTCTAAACAACTTCGATAGCACAGTCTATACAGATGGTAGTATAATGGATTGTGGTGTTGGAGTTGGTATATATTCTCATAGACTTATAATTGAAAAATCTGTGCGTCTCCCTAATACCCGCAGCGTCTTCCAAGCGGAAGTACTAGCAATTGGGGAAGCCTGTAGGTTACTAATCGCAGATTTCTCTTTTAAGGGCAATATAGCTATTCTTTCGGATAGCCAACCCGCAATCCAGGCGCTGGACGCAACTATAACAACCTCTAAAGTGGTGGAGCAAAGTAGGAATAGCCTCACCAAGTTGAGTGAAAACCATAGAGTAACCTTAATTTGGGTCCCGGGACACCGGAACATAGAAGGTAACGAAAAAGCTGATGAACTGGCAAGAGGGGGATCTGCCATGAATAGCGCTCTTGCAGTACCAGTATTCACTCCACTAGGCGCGGTCAAGAACGCAATTTCCCAAAAATACCTTCGAATTGCAGATTGTAGATGGAGAGACCAGACGAAATGCAAAATCAGCAGAACGTTATGGCCCACCTACAACCTCAAGCAATCGTCGACATTAATAAACATGAAACGACGGGACACCTGTAGACTTACGGCAGTCATAACTGGCTTCTGGTCTATCGGAGAACAAGCCGCCAAAATGGGCAACCCTCACAACACATACTGTCACAGTTGTAAACAACCGGAGAAAAAAGAAACAATCTTCCATTTCCTCTGTGAATGCCCTGCCCTATGGAGGGACAGAATGTTAACCCTGGGCAAACCGCTGTTCGAGAGTCTCGAGCAACTGTCTGGCTTAGACGTCAACAACCTAATAAGGTTCCTAAACCGCACAGACTGGATATAGTCCTGCTACAAATAACTGTTAAACAATTTGGTAACGAGGATGTGGCAACAAAATGGTGCGGAAGCGCTAGTTGGATTCTGGCTGAATCACCACTCTAACCAACCAACCAACCAACCAAGAACATACTCTTGCTCCTTAAAACATTTTCAATTTCAGCCATGATTGGGAAATGTTATTCCCGCTTAGGAGAAAAGGTAGCCCTCTCCATGAGCACTTGCTTTCGACACAGACCAGTGGCAGGTCTAGCACTGAACCGTCTATGCCCCTCAAGTTTTTTTTTTTAATTCAGACCAAACAAATCTACAATAGACCAAGCGTTTGTCCTTAAATGAAATATCGACAAATGCCTTGAATCGGGCTGTGATGTTCACCTATTCACTGATTTCAAAGAAGCGTTCGACAGCATCCATAGAGAATCCATCGGCCACGCAATGGATGAATGAGGAATCTCATCAAAGCTGGTTCGTTTGACGATGCTTACACTGAAAGGCACGAAAGGAAGAGTTTCTATACAACAAAATATGACGAGCGCATTTAATATAAATAGCGGTGCCCTTTCAACAACCGTCTTCAATCTAGTTTTGCATCATGCCATTAAAGACTTCACGAGATCGGGACACCTATTTACAGGACCACACTGACTATAGCATACGCGGACGATATAGCCATTATCGCTCGCAGTAGGCGCTACCCAGATGACATCTTCCTAGCTTTAGAAAAAATGCGAGTTTGGTAGGAAAGGCAATAAACAAAAGCAAAACCAAATATATGAGGCTCTCAAAAGTGAAAAGAAAAGCATTTGGCGTTATTAACATTGAAGACTTCAGTTTTGAGAGCGTATCCAAATTTATATATCTGGGCGTACAAATAAGTAACGACAACAACATGCAGGACTGTATATCTGACAGAATAATGGCGGATCGAGCATACTACGCTGACATAAATCTGCTGAAATCAAGATCTCTCTTACGTAGGTGCAAACTTGCTATTTACCATATAATCCGCTCATTCGACCCGTGCTGACCTACGGCGCAGAAATTCAGAGCATGACTCTTGCAGACGAGGAGCGCCAAACAATATTTGAACTCAAACCATTGAGTTAATATTTATTTATTTTATTTTATTTACTATTAAAGTCAAACATACAACCATAGGTTATTTTTACAATGATTACCTTCAGAATAGTTTGCATAAAAGGATTAATTTACAGCTAGTGGTTAAGAAGTTGAAGTTGGAGAAGGATTAAAAAAGGAAAATAAGGCAAAAATAGTAGTAGTAGGAGTAGGGATTAATTAAAGCGTTTTTCAGTAAGAGCGTTTCAGCTTTTTTTTTTGAATAAAACACAAACGGTTTGACTTTTTTAACTAATCTATAGCATTATTTTAAAACATGGCGCTTATTCTGACTAAACTACAATATGTACAGGTATGAAATATATATCAAAAGAAAGGTTTTGATGAGCATATTTCTGGAAAATTATAAAAATTAAAATTGGTTAATTTGTTCATGAAATATCTGCGTGTAAAGTTTCAAAATTTTCATATTGATAACAGCGATGTCTATGCAAAGAGGGATGACACACAAATATACGCATATATATGAGTACGTTTGCTTTGTTTAGCTCTCTTTCTAATGAGCACAGCATTGTATACATTTGGATTCTCAATAATTGTTTTGTTTTGTTCTCTTTACTAATAAATATGTATTCATGAACATAGTCCCAACGGGTGCTGCGAATTTTTTTCAAAATTTTGTTGAGATGGCAATAATTGGTATGAATTGATAATTGACTTGAAATTTGTCAATTCACTTAAAACAACGGCAACAGTGCAAATTAGAAAGAGTTTTGGACAGACGCAAAATAGAATTTATTTTAAGAAAAAAGTACATCCATATTTAATTTTAAAATATGCCTAGAGGACGACCAAGAAGAGTTCGTAGAAGAGTTCCTACTTTAAGTGGAGGAGTAGAGCAGGTAAGTAAGTGATAAATGTTTGAAACGTCACGTATTGGATATGATTGGTAGAAGCATCCACTTTTGTTTTCGTTCATATATGGTACAATTGAACTACAATATATAAACGTATGTATTTACTTAAAAATTTTGTGTGCGTTTGATCCTTTTTGCAAAACTCAAAATTTTAAATAGTTTTAAAAAATGAGGAGAGAGAGACAAATTAGTTATTTATTTGATACTATTTCAAAGGTAAACTGTATTTGGGCTATTCTCAGATAAATTTTATAGTAATAGACGATGCCCAACGCCATTTAAGAGAACACTATTACCCATCAAATCAACGAACTTTTTGACACAGATATACATTTTTAAGTGTTTTTTTTTCTTTGCATTGTATTCTATGTGTGTACATGTATATTTTTATGTATGCAGCCATTATCAAATCATATATGAATATGAACTTTGAACATTTTTTTTACCATTCTTCTTAAAATTTTTTAAAACGTAAAGATCTGTGAAAACACAATTTTGACTTTTGCAAATCCAAGAAATTTTACGAATGGCAAAAAGAAAAAAAAAAATGTATAATTGTGTTGGTGAATGGCATATGACTTATCATAAAAAAAATGCATCCGAATTGTTTGCTCGCGGAAGTATTATGCGGAGAGGCTCAGGGAAGGCGATTTCTATTGCCTCGTATAAATTTGCAGCCGAGCGAAACCACACTTCCTTTTACGTTGAAGCGCCGCCAATTTCCCATTATAATAGCCTTCGCCATAACAATAAATAAGGCCCAGGGGCAAACATTATCAAGGGCGGAACTTCATTTAAAGGAGGATTGCTTTGCTCACGGCCAACTTTATGTTGCGTTAAGCCGTGTTAGAGCTGGGAAAATATACGAGTTCAAATAGGCAATAACGAAAACTTGACGTTGAATGTAGTTTAAAAAAAAAATTACTGATTTAACTGAAAAAAATTTTAAAAATGTTATATGCATAAGTTCTTACATATCACATATGAATAAAAATATATACTTTTCTAATCAGCATAACTTTTAATATATAAAAGTGTCACATATGCTGTTTACTTTCCGTGGGAAAAAAGCGCACCCGATTTTCGGGGGTTACATACTAGTTTTTTTTTTATTACCGAGTTTGAACATATACATTTAAGTATGGAATTCGATTTCTTTTGCATGACCACCGCGTGCACGTTTTACGAAGTCCAATCGTTGAACCCAATTTTCGACCACTCTTTTGCATAAATCGGCCGAAGTTCCAGCAATTTCGCGTTCAATATTGGCTCTGAGCTCACAAAAACGTCGCCGGCTTGTTACTGTAGACCAATGGCTTCACATAACCCCAAAGCAAATAGTCTAGAGGCGTCAAATCACACGAGCGACCGGTCCATTTCTGGAAATAATGCGCTCATCGAACTTACTCTTTAACAAATCAATTGCCCTGTTGAAACCACATGTCGTCTAAGTCCATACCATTCAATTGCGGCCAAAAATAATCGTTTATCATGTCGCGGTATCGATTTCCATTCACAGTAACGTGGCGATCGTTCTCGTCAACGAAAAAATGTGGGCCAATTACGCCGCCGGCATGTAAACCGCACCAAACAGTCACTCTTTTGGTTTTTCGGCAATCTCTCTTGGATTATCTTTCGCCCAAATGCGGAAATTCTGCTTATTGACGAATCCACTAAGGTGAAAATGTGCGTCCTCACTGAAGATGAAGTGCGCGATATGCATTTTGATTTGAACGCCCGTTTTCATAATAAGCCTGAATAACTTTAACGCGTTACTCAAGTGTGTAGCATTCCATGATGAAATGTATACTAATGAAGTTTACAAATGACAAGCGAAAAATAAAAAATATTGCGTCATTCGCCCTCCCTATCGGAAAAAAGTTGAAGCGCACCTATTGAAAAACGCTTTAGAAAAGATTTGAATAAGGTGGAACCATTTGAATTTATTCAGCAATTTTCGGCAAGGTAGCGAAGCAATTTATTTTTGAAGCACGAGCTTTCTTTTATACGTTTAATTTTGTAAGGTAAGGTATTCCAAAGATGGACAGAAAACAGAGACAGAAGTATTGACGTTCAGTCACCAAACAACAGTAGTAGTAGTAATAGTAGTAGATGCTTTCCATTTCAATTCAACCGGGCTACTCGGATCATGTTCTTCGATTTCGATGTAACTTAAATATGTTGCTCTCTGGTCAAAATAATGAGACACGTATTTTTTTGTTCGCCCGAAAAAAATTTTTTTCAAGAGTTATCGGCAATTTTGTTTTTTGCCTCAAACTCGATTTTTTTTAATTATATAAGAAAAAAATTTTTTGAAATGCCCATAACTTAGTCAAAAATGAACCGATTTTAATAATTCTGGGTTCAAAATGATCGTAATTACTTACACAAGCGACTTCATGTAGAAACAATTGCAAAAAAGTAGTTGAAAATTTTTTATTTAGTAAAAAAGAAAAAAAATTTAAATTTTTTCAAAATTCAATATTTCAAAAAGGGCATTTTTTTTTTTTTTATAACTTTTTCCAAATCAAAAAAACATCTCAAACTTTAATTGAGCTGCATGCCTAGTAGCTAAAATGCGTTGTTTTTGAGTAATGAATTTTTAAGTAAACACCCTGTTTCGCACTTTTTGTTTTTTGCAAAATAAAAAATTTTCAACTACTTTTTTGCAACTATTTCTACATGAAATCGCTCGTGTAAGTAATAACGATCATTTTGAACCCAAAACTATTAAAATCGGTTCATTTTTGACTAAGTTATGAGCAATTAAAAAAAATTTTCTTATATAGATTATTTCCATTTCAATTCAAAAGGGCTATTCGGGACATGTTCTTCGATTTCGATGTAACTTAAATATGTTGCTCTCTGGTCAAAATAATGAGACACGTACTTTTTTGTTCGCCCGAAAAAATTTTTTTTCAAGAGTTATCGGCAATTTTGTTTTTCGGCTCAAAATCGATTTTTTTTAATTATATAAGAAAAAAATTTTTTGAAATACTCATAACTTAGTCAAAAATGAACCGATTTTAATAATTTTGGGTTCAAAATGATCGTTATTACTTACACGAGCGATTTCATTTAGAAATAGTTGCAAAAAAGTAGTTGAAAATTTTTTATTTTGCAAAAAACAAAAAGTGCGAAACAGGGTGTTTACTCAAAAATTCATTACTCAAAAACAACGCATTTTAGCTACTAGGCATGCAGCTCAATTAAAGTTTGAGATGTTTTTTTGATTTGGAAAAAGTTATAAAAAAAAAAAAATGCCCTTTTTGAAATATTGAATTTTGAAAAAATTTAAATTTTTTTTCTTTTTTACTAAATAAAAAATTTTCAACTACTTTTTTGCAATTGTTTCTACATGAAGTCGCTTGTGTAAGTAATTACGATCATTTTGAACCCAGAATTATTAAAATCAGTTCATTTTTGACAAAGTTATGGGCATTTCAAAAAATGTTTTTCTTATATAATTAAAAAAAAATCGAGTTTGAGGCAAAAAACAAAATTGCCGATAACTCTTGAAAAAAATTTTTTTCGGGCGAACAAAAAAATACGTGTCTCATTATTTTGACCAGAGAGCAACATATTTAAGTTACATCGAAATCGAAGAACATGACCCGAGTAGCCCGGTTGAATTGAAATGGAAAGCATCAGTAGTAATTCTTCTTTATTTATTTATAAATATTTCATCTTACATTACAATCATTTTTACAATAATTCGTTTAAATATACATATAAATACATAAAGAAAGAAATAATAAATTTGTGGCAATAACAATGTTGTCTGTCACAACTCAAAAATTAATCAAAAATTGAACTCTGCAATAAGAAAATTTCTATAGCGTAAGGCTGAGTATATAAAGCAAGTTAGTATTTTCCAATTGTGGCCATTAAGTATATCTATTACTTCTGCTTCATTTATCTTCGCTGCGTTTAGGTATTTTATTCTGATCTCCTTCAGTACCGGACATCTTCCTAAGAAGTGCTGCATATTTTCTTCCTCGTTTAAATTGCAGAGGGTGCATATTTTCTGAGCATTTCCATACGTAGTTGCATTTAGCTTCAGTAAACCACATCTTGCTTTGAAAATTGTCGTAATATCAGCTAGCCGCATATCTTCTTTAATATATGATTCCCCTTTTGAGTAGTCTAAATGTTTATAAATTCGCTTCTCGCTTGACTGTGCTTTTTACCTTGCCATGTTGATATCTTTTACTCTCATTTCGGTAAGAAGTTGCACACAGCGATCTTGCCAGTCTATAGAAGTGATGTTTTCTTCAAACTTCAGACCGAACTCCATTCCCATGTCGTTCAGATGTTTAAGCCAAAATACATTTTTATTTAAGATGCCTTGTGTTAGTTTGTGTGGGAGTCTGTTGCAATTATATTTGTAAATAGTTTTCCAGATATACTTCATGTGTAATTCTAAAGAATACATGTGGCTATCTTCTATATTAGTTTCTAATGTTATTGCATAATTTGGAGTGAACTCGGGTAGTTTGAGGATTCTTTTAATAAAGTAACGTTGAAGTTTATTTACCTCATCGAATAAGGCATATCCCCAAACTTGCGCTGCGTAGGTTTGGATCGCTCTGCATACCGCTTGGAACAGCTTCCATTTTGATTTTAATGAAATGAATGGCTTCGCTAAAAAATCGTTCCATGTGCAATTAATACTAGCTTTTGCTGAAGTATTTCTGGCTTCTAAGTGCTTGCCGAATGCCATTTTGGGTGTGAGAATGACACCAAGATATTTATATTCGGCCACCAATTTAATTTCTTTACCTTGGTACCACCATTTTTCAGCCTGGGAAAGTCGTCCACCTCTTCTAAAGACCATCATCTCCGATTTATTTGGGTTTACTTCCATATTCCATTCAGCGCAGTATTTCTCCAGTTTATTAACCATGGATTGCATGACTTTAGGGTTATCCGCTAGGAGAACGATATCATCGGCATAAAGGAGAAGATGTATATTCATGCCCTCAACCAATAGTCCACCTTCTAAATAGTCGTGCAAATCGTTTAGATATAAAATGAACAATAATGGCGACAACAGACATCCTTGTTTCACACCAGTGCAGGTTTCAAAATAGTCAGATACTTCTTTTCCCGTCCAAACCGCAGATCTAGTATTACCGTAAATATTTCCTATGAGGTTCGTTATTTTGCTAGATATTCCCATCTGTCGAAGTTTATAAATCATCGGTCTCCTCGGCACCCTGTCGAACGCCGCCTTGAAATCAACAAAATATGCGTAAACTTTTTGATTTTCATGAAACTTTAGATGTACAATAGACGCAAGATTATAAATGTTATCTACAGTTGAATAGTTTCTTCTAAAGCCGGCTTGGAATTCTGTGAGCACGTTGTTTTTTTCTACCCAATTAGCAAGTCTTGCGTTTATCAATCCCATTAACACCTTTGCGATAGAATTCATAAACGATATTCCTCGATAGTTACTGGCTGCATTTACATCTCTCTTCTTAAAAATTGGGAAAATTATCGTTTTTTTCAAAAGTTTCATCGATTCTTCCGTTCTCAAAAATTATGTAGTATACCTTTGTTAACTCCAACTTAAATTCTGGCGAAGCAAACTTTAGCAGCTCATAAGGTATTCTATCTTCTCCTGGCGCTTTATTGATTTTAGCATTTTCAATGGTTTTTTCAACTTCCATAAATGTTATATCTTTATCGAGATATTCATCTTTACATAGTGCAGCTGCGTAATAAATGTCTTTTGTTAATTGCGGTTGGTTTAGTAGGCTTTGAAAATAGTATTTAAAATCGTTCGCAGTGATATTTGTACCAACTTGAAATGACTTTCCTCTTATATCCTTCGCTAAACTCCACCATTCTTTTGCATTTGCAGTTTTGTTGATTCGTTTTTCAATTTTTTCGTAATATTCTTTCTTTGCTTTTTCACATGCGTTTCTATAAAATTGATTTGCTTTTAGATATTTTTGCTTATCGTCTTCAATGTTAGATTTTCTAAAATCATTCAGATATTTGAAGGATAGCTCCCTAGCCTTAAAACATTTGAAATTGAACCATGCTTTTTTAAAAGTGATTTTAATATTTCTGGCAGATGACTGTGGCACTGACATTTTTATTACGTTGGCAAGCTTCTTCAGATCCATAATTTCTCCTCCATTTTTAAACTTATTTAGGTATTGGTTTAGTTTTAATTGATAATTTATCTTATCTTTTCCTTTAAGCACTACTTTCGGCAATAAGTTGATGTTTTCCAATTCGTTTAGTACCATATTTGTTTTTAATATTAATTTAATTGGCATGTGGTCAGACCATACCTTTGATTCAACTTCGAATCTTTCAATGTATTTCAAACCTTCTTGGGAAACTGCGCATATATCGTTTACGGAATTACCAACTGCACTTATGTAAGTCAAATTACCTTCCTCATCACCAGCTGTTCTGCCATTCAATATAATTAGACCATAGTCTTCACAGAAATCCATAAAATTTTTGCCTCTATTATTTATTACCGCGTCTCTTGAGCTCCTTTTTCCAGTATCTGCTGAGTCTGTACAAGTCTTCGATATTTTGTTGTATATTTCCAACTCTAACATTTAGATCTCCCATAACGACTGATATCTTCTCTGTGTTTTCCTTATAATCTATTTTAACGTTCTGAAGTCTGTTTTCATATAGAAGTTGCAATGTAATATTTGCATCTTCCATGCCACATACCAGCTTTTTATCTTTATTCCATCGCAACCATTTGTTTGCTACTTTCATCCTATCATCTCGGACGCCAATTCGATGTTTAGAGGAAATCGCCATAATATCCTTTTTCAATTGCATCATAACTTTCTTGTCCTGTTGCCGCTCTAAATTAAGATCTCTTTCTACATAGATTGTTGTACCCGCAAGCTTACTTGATTTTTTGAAAATATCTCCGATATCCTTTTCTGATCTGATTTCTGCCAGCACCGTCATTTTTCCATCTCGCTCGTAGATTTTCTTTGTCGATTTGACAATTGATGCGTCGTTTATCTGTAGTACTTCCTTGCACACTTTATCAACTGCCTCCTTGGTCGATGTACTTACAGTTAGGCCTTTGAAAATTAAATTTTGTTTTTTGATATGGTCTTCCAACTGGGCGAGTCTTATTTTATCCATATTCTTTTCAGCTTTAACTTTTTCGATCTCCTGCGATAAGTATTCATTTTGTTTCTTTAGCTCCGCAACATCACTACTTAATTCATTTAATTTTTCAAGCATCTCATTGTTACTCTCTTTGATTATAAGCTTAAGAGTTTCTACATCCAAATCACCAACTTTTTGGGTACTCATTTTGTGCATTTTTGGGGTTTGGTTTCCATTGGGGACAGCTGGTCAGCTTGTTTTTCTCCAGGATGCTAAGTTGCGCCTTCTACCTTTATAGGATGGTGTTTCACCTCCTTTAGCTAATACACCAACCAAGAAATCGTTTTGGGATGATGTCCTTCCGCCAGATGTCGCTTCACCTTCCAATTGTCTGGACACTCATTTATCTAATGCACGAACCAAAAGATTGTTTCAGTATTTGATCCTTCCGCTAGACGTCGCTTCTCCTTCCAGTTACTAGGACACTGATCCGCGCGAAGAAGTGAACAAAAGGAACACCAAAAGAAACACCACCAGGCTAATCTGCTTATTTCTCAATTTCAACTCACTCGTACAAACGTTTCGCCTTACAAATGCAATCACCACCAGTACCACTTCCGCTAAAACTGCCAGAGCTTATTTATATCTCAGAATATCCGTGGTAAAATCAAAACTTTTATAGAAGCGCACAAGTTACACGACTGTCACCATGCAGAGTTGCCAACACTGGAATTTTTGGGGGCCTAAGTACAACAGTATTTTATGGGGCCTAAGATTAACGAACGGCAGCACTTTGAAAACATAAGTCGACCTTTGAGGTATCTGGGTTTCTGAGTGTTTATGATTTTTTGGAGTAAAACTAAACATTTAAACTTAAGTAAGTCGTAAAAAGATACAGAAGCAATTTCTTTCGCAAAAACAGAAATATGATCACAACGTTTTTTACAGTAAACGTATCTTGTTGTTATACAAAACAGTAAGCTTACTACAGCACACGATATTACAACCGTATAGTAACGTTGGTAACAAATACGTTTTAGCTAGCAGTAGTCGAATATTTACTGGTGTTAAATGTTGAGTTGTCTATAAATTTCGAAGCATACCATAAACTTTGCCCACGACAATAAAGATGTGGTTGCTCCATGTTTATGTAATTAACACACTGAAGAAATAAATTTATTAAATGCAACCCCTACATTTTTAACAATGTCCACATATTTAATGACAGCGTCATTTAGTTTGACTTCTGTATAGCCAATAAAGATGTGGTTGCTCTGTCAATGTTTTATTAAATGTAACCCCTACTTTTTTAACAATGTTCACATATTTAATCACAGCGTCATTTAGTTTGACTTCTGTATAGCCATCGAGCTTGATATATTTTTTGTATATAACGATACATTGGGACTTATCAGGATTAAGAATTAATCCGTTATCAGAAGCCCACTTGCTTGTGAGGCTCAAGTCAGAATTCAAATTACTGATGAAAATATTAATACAGCTAATGGGGCAACTAACATATAATTGAACGTCATCGACATATACATGAACATCTCTATATTTAATCACACTGAACAAATCATTAATGTACAAGACAAATAAAAGAGGGCCAAGGATAGAACCTTGAGGTACACGTCTGGTTACAGGTAGAAAGTTGGATATGGTATTATCACCACATACTGCTTGTAATCGGTCACTAAGATATGTTTCCATAAAAGTTAAAGCCCACGTTGAAAAGCTAAATAAGTGTTTAAGCTTCCAGATTCAAAGTGTATGGTCTACGGAGTCAAATGCTTTGGAATGGTCAAGTAGAGTTAGAAAAATCAAATGATTTTTGTCAGTGTTGAACCTTATGTCATCAGACCCTTTTAGGAGTGCTCCGATGCAGCTCCTACTACATCTAAGCCCCGACTGCAATGTGTTCACCAAGGCGTTATTATTTAGAGAAGTGTTTATCTGGCGCTGCATAATATGCTCAAGTACCATTCGGTTTCTTAATAGGTATCATTTTGGGTCTCTTCCAAGAGTTGGGAAAGATTGAGGTGGTTAAGATGGTATTCAGACCATAGGTAAGATATTTTAAAGCTTTGGGAATTGGCATTTTTGAAATTTTGGATGAATTCCATCCAGACCGGTCGCATTCGACTTGACACTAAGTATGGATTGTACTACCTCACAATCATCAACACATTCAAAACAGAAACTGGACATCACAACGTTAAGATTAGAATTGTAATTATCATAACATATATTATTAACAGAGCCGGGCAAGCACACAAATTTCTCACTTAGTACATTTAAATTAACATCACATCAATCGAACATAGATTGATTTTTGTTTCCAATCCCGATCGCACGAATTTTGTTCTACGTCTGCTTGGATCCCACTGCAGTACTAAACTGTGGCTAATAGTATTTTAGTTTACTTTATCTAATTGGTTTGTTAACATCCCGTCTGCAAGCCTTAAAGGTGTTATAAGTTTCCGAAGTTCTGAAACTCTTCCATTTGCGATACGCTTTGTTGCGTTTGTAAATCAGGTGTTTAATACGGTTGTTGAACCATACCCGATTTTTATCATTTACTGGTTTGTGTAAAAGTGGTATGAAACGATCAAAGAGCGAGCTAATGGTTTCTTCAATGAAGCTAATTTGCTCATTACTAGATATTAAGTTATGGATACATCCTCGGTCAATTTCCACCACAGCCCTTTCAAGAAGTTTATAATCTATGCGTAGAAAATCACGATACGAATAGTATTTAGTGTCATAGATCAATTGGAATTCAAATTTCACGAAAAATTTTAAATTTTCATTAAAATTTTTATACTGTGCGTATCGGACGTGTTTTACTGTCGATCCGTGTTAATAAAAGTTTTCTCAACAAACTCAAAGTGCATTATTGCTAACAAGAGATAGGACTCATAGCAAACTTCATAGAAAGTGCAAAGTGCTTTATCAAGTGAAACTCGATAAGCCAACAAGCATTTTAATTAAAAAAGAAAAATTAAAACCAAGCAAAGCAGCTGGCAAAATAAATAAAAATAAATATGAGTGTGTTACGTTCTCCCCCTTGGGGGAGAACAGAATCCAAAATTGAGACGAAAGTTCTTACTCCGCAAAAAATGCCGCTACATACCAAAAACTCGTTCTCAATGCCGCGCACGAATTTAGCACAGAGCTGATCAAACGCAAACGGGTCAACACAGTCAGCTCCCATAAGCTGCAACAACAATATGCGCTCTACATTATCGCCATGGAGCGCAGAGAGCATAAGTTCTCATATCAGCAGTCCTGTATTCTCTGCATCATGCGTGAGCACAACTGGTACGCCTACAACTACGACTACAAATACATCTACAACTTGTTCAACCGTCTCTTTAAATGCTACAACAACAACAACTGCATCAACAGAACTACTGCTAGCGACCCATTTGTCAGCGTCTACACAATCAGCTGCACTAAAAAAGGAACTTGTGGTTAAAAGAGCACGAAACTCACCCACAAAGGTCTCACATTGACTGCTAGTAACAAAAAAATAAAAGCAACATCAACCCTCAATCAAAGTAAGCTGCCAAACTACTGGCTGAGTAGAACTTCTTCTGCAAACAAATTTGCAGCTTTAGATGTGGATGATGGAGAAGAATTTACTCAAACTGCAAACAGTGGGCAATTTAAAAATTCACTGTCACAAAACTTAAACAAAGACGAAAAAGAAAAAAATAATAAGCCACCGCCAATATATGTTCAAGGTGTAGAATGCGTAAAAACATTAACGAATGCTTTAAATGAAATAGCAAATAACAGCTTCACTCTAAAAATTTTAGCAAATAATGAAGTTCGCGTTCAAGCAGTGAATTTAGAAATATATAACAGATTACACCACATGCTAAAAGAAAAAGGTACGAAACTGTATACATTTAGGCCAAAAAGTGAAAGAGGATTTAAAGTAGTCTTACGAAATATGCACCACTCTACAGACCAAGAAGAAATTAAAAAAGAACTAAACGAAAAAGGCCACAAAGTACTTAACATTACTAATATAATACAAAGATCAACAAAAAAACCACTACCATTATTTTTCATCGAACTACAAGCAAGTGATAACAACAAAGACATTTACAATATAAACCAGCTAATGAACTGCATAGTCATTTTTGAAGCACCTCACCATAAGCGCACCATTTCACAGTGCACGAAATGCCAGAAATATGGGCACACAAAAAATTATTGTACAAGGGATCCAGTTTGCGTGAAATGCGCTGGTAGACATTTTACAATGGAATGCAAAAACCAAATAAAGGAAGTTAAATGCGCTTTATGTGGAGGTAAGCATACCGCCAACTACAAAGGATGCGAAATTTATAAAACACTCAAAATGCAAAGATTTCCAACTCTGCGTAATAAAGAACTAACATTAAATACAAATAAAAATAATACACCAATAACAACAGCCGTAACAAACATAATTCCCGGAGTAAGCTATGCTGATGTAGCATCTTCTTCAAGGGAACATAAAGCAGAGCAGGAACTGATTAAAAGATCTGAAGAGCTTAAAGACATGGTAAAATCCCTAGTCAACCAAATGACAAATATGATGAATATAATTACAATGCTTTTAAAGAATATGAATGGACAAAAGTGAAAAAATTAAAATTCTAATTTGGAATGCAAATGGACTAACACAGCACTTTTTAGAACTGAAACAATTTTTAGTTGAAAAAGATATTGACATAGCATTGATTGCATAAACACACTTCATTGATAAAAGTCTTCTGAAATTTCCTAAATATAAAGTGTATGTGACAAACCATCCTGATGGAAGAGCCCACGGAGGGACTGCTATAATTATTAAATCAAGCATAACGCACAATGAACAACTCCAATATTCGACGCCTTACCTTCAATCTACGACAGTACAAATCTGTGACAAAAATGGACCAGTATCTATCTCCTCCATATACTGTCCACCTAGACACATAATAAACTCGGATCAATATGACAAATACATAAAGACGCTCAACAATAGATTTATTGCAGCTGGAGATCTCAATGCAAAACACATTGATTGGAGCTCAAGACTCACCAGCAAAAAGGGGCGTATTCTTATTAACGCAATTAACAAAAACAATTACAGATTTATAAGTACCGGAGAACCTACCTATTGGCCAACTGACGTAAAGAAAATTCCAGACTTGATCGATTTCTGCATAACCAAAAACATAAGCCATAACCAATTGACAATTCAGTCGAGCTATGAACTTTCTTCTGACCACTCGCCGATATTACTTGAATATGTAAGTCATATAAAATCTATAGATACATCTTTTCGCATACTTAATGACAGAACCAACTGGGAAAAATTCCGCCACCATATTGACGATCAACTTATACCAAATGTGATATTAAAAACGCAACTTGACATTGTATATGCCATTATCCATTTTACAAAAAGTCTTAAGGATACCTTAAATAAGAGAAATAACAAAGAAATCGAAAACTATTTGAAGAATCTGACTACCTATCAAGATACAAACTACTCTTTATGGAAATCTACTAAAAAATTAAAAACTCAAATACAACATCAACCACCACTAAAAAAAGATGACAATTCATTGGCTGTTACAAAAGAGGAAAAAGCGAAAACATTGACAAATTACTTCGAAAAAGTTCTATCAAATGACGAAGAAAAAAAAATCAACAACCAAAACAACTTCCACTATGATTTTAGAAAAATAAAAAGGACGAATACACACGAAATAATAGCTTTTATCAAAAAAGGAATAAAACATAAAAAAGCCCCGGATATGACATGATAACAGGAAAAGCATTAGCGGAGCTACCAACCAAGGCATATATGTACTTCCGAAACGTTTTTAATACAATGTTTCGCTTACAATACTTTCCGAAACTCTGGAAAGTGGCAGAGATTATTGCATTGCCAAAACCGAGTAAAGATCCAACTACCGTGTCATCATATAGACCAATAAGCGTATCACCGACAATATCTAAAATTGCTGAAAAATTTCTGCATGAACGAATAAGCCAACTTCTAGACCAAAAACGTATAATACCGGATCATCAATTTGGATTTAGAAAGAAACATTCGACTATTCAACAGATCCATAGAATTACAAATAAAATCCAATCAGACCTTGAAAACAATCGATACTGTGCCGCAGTATTTTTGTACGTAGCTAAAGCGTTTGACAAAGTGTGGCATGAAGGCTTACTCCACAAAATAAAAAGAATGCTACCTTTTGACTACTATCTCATCATAAAAAGCTATCTAACCGACCGAAGCTTCTATATTAAATATGACAATCAATGTTCAGGTATTCATCAAATAACTGCTGGAGTTCCGCAAGGAAGCGTTCTTGGTCCTCTACTATATGTTTTATTCACCGCAGATATACCACCTCCTGACGAAACTAATTCTTCAATTGCTACGTTCGCAGACGATACAATACTATTAGCATCAGACAAAAGCTTAATTATCGCTACTGAAAAACTGCAGCGATACACAAACGCAGTTAAGGAATGGTTTGATAACTGGTGCCTAAAAATAAATGAAGACAAAACCGTACAGGTTATATTTACTAACAAAACAAAATTTACCGCAGTTCCAATTAAAATAAATGATAAAGCAATTACAATAGAATCAACTACTAAATATCTGGGAATTCACTTGGACTCCAAACTAAATTGGAATCACCACATAAAGCAAACGGTCAAACATATAAAAGAAAAACTTCGACAACTTCATTGGTTAGTCTGCTCCAAATCCAGACTCACTATACAGAACAAGCTGTTAGTGTACAAAACTATGATTAAACCAATCTGGCTATATGGATTGCAGGTGTGGGGAACGGCTAAAAAAAACTCATATAGAAAAAATCCAACGACAGCAATCTAAGATTCTTCGAATTTTGACCATGTCTGACAAGTACACGAAAAATGATGACATCCACAGGACTTTTAATATAGGAAGAGTAGACGAAGAAAACAAAAAGATAACAACAAGGCATTTTGAAAAAATACACACACACAGTAATGCAGAAATAAACAAACTTCTTCAAAGGGAAAGAAACGGGAAAAGGCGTTTAAAGAGAACCCGACCAAGCGACCTAGTATGATAAATGCTAAAAAGCCATAAATATGTAAAAAAAATAATTAAAAATAGTTGTAAAATGTAATCATGTGAAGTGAAACTTGAATTGTATTATTGTATATTATTTCGTTTATTTTAATTTTATCGCTTTTGACACTGGCCATTAAGCGATGTATATAAATCCTGACCAAATTGTTAAACAACATTCTTAATGTCAAAGGACAGATGTATAAAATAAATGGGGGAAAAAAAAAACAAAAACGAAAATTAAATCGTGCTTAGAAAAACCTGGCACAGAAAGCTGGTCAAATAGGAGAATTTTAGCGGTATCGTTAACAAAAAATATATCTAGCAAAGACATGTTTGCGTGAAATGTGTAGGCATAGAACCGTTAGCGGGAACAAACCCAAGCTCCGCATGTCAATAAGGATTTTGCCTTACTTAATTTTAATTTCCAGGAAAATATATTCTATTAGGTTCGTAGTTTCCGAAATACACTTGAGGGAGCAAGACAGACATTGCAACGATGCCACCACGCTTGGCTCTATCTAAACGGAAAGTTTTATAGCCATTAACACAAAACGATTTGTCATTATGACACGTAGAGACCCTGTTTTAGGTACACACTCTACATCAGAAGATCATCAATTTTAGATGACAAACTCTGAGCGGTGAGATGACATATTTTCAGTCCAGATTTTAGCCTACTTAGTACGCGAATCATTTTAAAAGTGGCATTTGTGCCCGTGCGAAATTGTTTATCCTTACCTATCGTTGGCGAGAGAAGTAAAGAAGATGGTGATACCATAAATCTTGGTCACTTGACTTCGGTATTTGAATATCGTAGCTTTCACCATTATTTTCTTCAATCGTTTTTCTAGGTCAGTTTCGTCGTTCGATTAGATGTCCTGCTAATCAGGAGCCAATACAAAAGTGCGTTCATAAAAATTGTAATTATAAAGATTTAATTACATAAATTAAAAATAAATAGAAATAAATTGTAATAAAGTTTCAAATATTCAGAGCTAGAAAAACGCTTCTAGCTCCAACATAAAATTGGTCCTTCGAGCCGGATTTAATTTCATAAATTATAATCATCGTATATTTTTCGTTTCAAGTCACGGCAAAATGATAGAAAGCGATCATGACAATGTAGAGGTGCAAAGTCCTCTGCAACGCGAAGAAAATTCTAGAATCGTTCGCATAAAAATGCAACAACGACAATCGTTAATCACTCGGGTAAATTAGTTAAAAACTAATACAATCCATCTGGACGAACTTTTGCTCAAAGATGTAGAGGCAAGGCTTGCCCTGTTAGAGCGTCACTACAACGGCCTGGATGAACTGCATTCGGAAATAGAATTTTTAGACGAAACTCAATTTGAAGGTGACATTCGCTCCGTGGTGGATGATACTTACTGTGAAGTCAAGGCGGCATATGCAGAGAGGCTCGCCTTATTGCGGACGTCTGCCGAAGAACTGCCGTTAAGCAGTACAGTTGCCCAGCAGCCAGTGCCATCATCGCGGACGCACTTCAATTTGCCCAAATCGCAGCTGCTATCCTTCGACGGATCACATCGAGAATGGCTCGATTTTCGTAGTATGTTCTCCGTGATGGTGGACAAAAACCCAGCACTGTCAGATGTCGAAAAGTTCCAATACTTGCGCTCGAGTCTAACAGGAGGTGCTGCGAGCCTGGTTCAATCGTTAGAAGTTACCAGCTTGAATTACAAAAGGGCAATGGAACTACTTCAAGCTCGCTACGACCACAAAAGATACATTTACCAGTCTCATCTGCACCATATTTTCGAGATTCAGCGCGTCGCCACCCCAAGCGTTATGCAAATATACGAGCATTACAGTCAATGGCAACACCAGAACAAATTGGAAACAGCCTGTTGCTTCATCTAGTTGTCAAAGCTAGACCAAGAGACACAGCTGAAGTGGGAAGAGGATATAGCAGCAAGGTGGGGCAGGGAATCACCATCAACGGCAATCCAGCTACCAACATGGGATAACCTCGCCGCATTCCTTGAGCGACGCTGAGTCCACCAAGACGTCGCATCAGAAACATGCCAACTCATCACCATCGTCATCTTCAATGCCAAAGCATCAACCACAATCATAACAGCTACCATTCATCGCAACCAAACAGCAAAATTGCTTCTTGTGCGATCAATCAGTTTTTCACACAGCCTTCAAATGTGCGCCATTTATGAAACTATCATCTTTCCAGCGCTATGATGTCATAAAAAAGAAGAATCTGTGCTTAAATTGCTTGAGCCAAAACCACACATCCAAGCAGTGCCCATCGACGCATAGATGTCAAGTATGTCGGGTGAGCCATCACACGCTGTTGCACAGAAATTCTACAAGTGCGGCCAATGAGCAATCATCGACATCGTCATTGACACCACCATCAACTAACATGCGTTCAACGTCGGCCCCAACAGCACTTCAGGTATGTAACGGTAGCCAAGAAGTATTACTGGCTACAGCCATTGTTCGGCTTCGTAGTTCTTCGGGTGCATTAATACTCGCACCTGCACTTCTCGATTCCGCCTCACAACTGCACTTCATTACCGAGCGCATGGCTTCGTTTGAAACGGGAAAAGGTTCCGTTAGAAATCAGTGGAATAGGTTTGTGCGGAGCTAGGTCTCAATTCTTATGCAAGGCAGATATGCACTCTCAACATACAGCCTATTCGTCAACAATGGATGCAGTTATCATGAACACAATAACCCCGTCCCAACCACACACATCGTTGAACACATCAGCATGGAATATCCCAAATAATATCACCTTGGCCGACAAAACACTCAACACACCATGCCCAGTGGATTTGCTGATAGGAGCGAGAATTTTTTACGATTTACGGTTGGTTTGACAGATCAGTTTAGGCGAGAATAAGCCAGTCCTTCAAAAAAGTTGGGTGGGTGGTAGCCGGAGCCGTTGGTTTCATCATACACTACATCTATCGCCACTGACTGCATGTTATCGAATTCACGATCATCATTACTTGCAGCCAACGCAGCTAATATGTCGGCACCATTTCTAGAGCCGTCCCTTGATCAAATTTTGGAAAAATTTTGACACATCGAACATTATCCCGACCAAACACAATCTAGCCTAACCATTGATGAAAGAGAATGCGAAAAATACTTCGAAAATACTACAAAAAGATGCCCCACTACCAACAAATTCATCGTACGCCTGCCGTTTAAGGAACCACCTCAGTCTTTGGGTAGTTCTTATGATATAGCACTGAAACGACTTTTGTCCATCGAAAACAAACTTCGCCACAACAGATGCCCCGAAAGGGACTATAATTCGTTCATGAAGGAATACATCGCACTACACCACATGATCCACGTCCCCTTTCTAGATGCATGTTTAAACTACATACCGCACCACACAGTCATGAAACTGGACAGCAGCACGACGAAGATTCGTGTGGTGTTCGATGCGTCATGCCGAACATCAAATGGGAAATCTTTGAACGATATTCTTCGTGCAGGCCCTACCATACAAGATGATCTTGTTTCAATTCTCATCAGATTCAGGCAGCACGCTTTCGTGCTAATGGCAGACATCACCAAGATGTGTGGCCAAATCATAGTAGACAAGGAATACACGAACTGGCAATGCATATTGTGGCGAGATGAGATAGCAGATCGAATTAAGACATATAAGCTGCAAACTGTTACGTATGGTACGGCATGTGCACCGTACTTAGCTATTAAGTGTCTGCAGCAACTCGCACGTGATCACATGACATCACATCCAATCGGCACATCAGTTATTGCCAACGACTTTTATGTTGACAATCTCATGACCGGCGCACCTACAATTGAAGTTGTTATCGAAACCAAGCAGCAAGTCATCGAAGTGTTAAACAAAGGTGGATTTCCACTGAGAAAGTTTGCAACAAACGACCCAAGCATTATCGCCGACGTAGCCGCAGTGGATCGTGAAGACATTATCCAAGTTGATGACGTAGGCTATGTTAAAGCATTGGGCTTGAAATGGTCACCATCTTTGGATAGCTTTCTCTTCAGTTACACACAACCACCGGTATCATCGAAAGTTAGCAAGCGTATCATCCTCTCACATATCGCTAGATTCTTCGATCCGTTGGGTTTGCTCAATCCGCTTATGGTCAGTTGTAAAATTTTGTTGCAGCAGTTGTGGAAGCTTCGGCTGAATTGGGACGAAAGTGTACCTCCGTCTATTTATACACAATGGGAATAATTTTGCATAAAACTCCCGCTTGTTGAAAATCTTCGAGTGAACAGGTTAGTAGCATGTGATTACAACTCTACTATACACGCATTTGCAGACGCCAGTACAAGGGCATACGGTGCCACCATATACGTGGTATCCAACTCAACATCGGCACTACTCTGTGCGAAATCTCGTGTTGCTCCTACGAAAGAAGTAAGTCTGCCTCGACTAGAACTCAAGAAGCGCTGCAGTGCTTCTGGCAGAGTTGCTTGAGTTCGTGTGTAAGAAAATCCACCACAACCCTGGGAATGTTCACTGCTGGACCGATTCGATGATTACGTTGGCCTGGATAAAGGGAGATCCATCAAGATGGACAACAGACCGCCTCGTTCATCGGAAGCCGCCGTTATCGCAACTATCACCATTCCTATGCAATAGAATCATCAGAGTTTGAGGTCGCCTAAAAAATTCTTCGCTCACCTTCAATGAAAAACATCCTATCGTACGAGTATTGCCAAAATCGCATCTTTTTGTTCACACACTTATCATGCATTTGCATCAACAACATCTTCACGCGGGCTGCCAAACGCTACTCACCATCATTCGAGAAAAATTTTGGATCATCAACGCCAGAAACACTATCAAGCGTGTATTACACAAATGTATAGTTTGCTACCGGTTTCGTCCCATTTTATCAAAGCAATTAATGGGTGATCTACCACGCGACAGGGTAGTTCCATCTCCGCCATTTGAGAAAACCGGAGTGGATTATTGCGGCCCGTTGCTTATCACACAGAGAATACGAGGTATACCTCCCGTTAAGGTCTACATTGCTATTTTTATATGCTTCAGCACCAAAGGAGTTCGCCTTGAATTAGTACCTGATCTAACGACAGATGCATTCATAGCTGCTCTCGACGCTTTATGGCTCGGCGTGGCAAATGTCGCATCATATATTCAGATAATGCCACAAATTTCGTCGGCGCGAACCGCGAGCTAAGAGAACTCCTCCATCAACATACGTCGCAACAGCATGCAGATAGTGTTCAGGCGGCATGCTGCACAGACGGCGTCAAATGGAAGTTCATCCCTCCAAGATCACCACATTTCGGTGGCCTGTGGGAGAGTGCGGTGAAGCAAGCCAAGCATTATCTTCGTAGAGCCGTGGGTGTCCACATTCTTACATTCGACGAGCTTCACACAATCTGTTGCCAAACTGAAGCAATGATTAATAGCAGACCCCTGATGCCCATGTCGAGCTCATCAGATGATCTTCGCCCTTTAACACCAGCACATCTCATTATCGGTCGATCACTATCGTCTATTCCTGAACAATCGCTAACATCAGTAAACACTGGAACACTAAAAAGGTACCAACTAATACAATGGATCCAGCAACAATTTTGGGCGCGATGGAGTAAGGACTATCTCCAAGAATTACAGTGCCGAAAAAGATGGAAGTCTCCAATGCCAAATATTCAAAAGGGCGACCTAGTATTGCTACAGGAAGACAACACTCCACCATTCAAATGGCCTATGGGTCGCATTTTAGATACAATCGAAGGCTCTGACGGAAAGGTCAGAGTAGTCATAATAAAAACCACAGAAAGCACTCACAAACGAGCCATAACACGGGTAGCTAAACTGCCAATATCTCAATGCAATTAAGAAGCACTGTGAAGCACTGTCGCTTCCAGGGGGGTAAATGTTGAAACACAGAAATCCTTACTGGGTTAACGCAACAGAGAAATTACCACTGGGGCAACGTAACACATTAGCGGTGCAGACACAGAACCATAGCAGTGCACTGAGTTCATTATACTTAGCGGTAGATCAGTTTCGTCATTCGATTAGATGTCCTGCTAATCAGGAGCCAATACAAAAGTGCGTTCATAAAAAATGTAATTTCGGCACGACAAACATCACGCCACCACTCGTAGTAGCTGCAGCGAAAATCACACCACCATACATCACCGTTTTGTTTTTCGTTTTCGTCACCCACCATTCTTCGTCATCGCCTACCTACTGCTATTAGTGCTTAGACACAATACAGTCCTCGCTTGACCGCTCGACGCACCTGATCGTTATAATTAATTGTAAAGATTTAATTACATAAATTAAAAATAAATAGAAATAAATTGTAATAAAGTTTCAACTATTCAGAGCTAGAAAAACGCTTCTAGCTCCAACAATAGTTAATATTTAAAAATTTCTTTTACACTTTTTTAGTTTAACACTTTTATGGAAAATATGTTTTACGGGGAGAGAAAGAAGCAGAAAACTTCAAAAATCCACTTCACCACAGATATAGAGTTTGAATTTGATTTGAATTTTTGAAAACACCACTTTGCAGAGCGGTCCGAAACACGTCCGTTACGCTTGACGTACAAATTATTTGGTCCAACACGCGAAGAAGATGGCGAGTACAGAATCAGGCACAATAAGGAGCTGCTTTGTCTCTGCAGTGGGGAAGATATTGTAAGGTTTATCAAGTCGCAGCGCATCTGATGGATGGGCCGGACACATCACCCGCATAGATGACCGTAGGACACAAACACTTCTGCTGTACTACAATCAAGTGGTATCAAGACCCCGTGGTAGACCAAAAACAACTTGGCTGCATAACGTTACCGAAGATCTGAAAACACTGGGCGTCAAACTTTATTAGATTCAATGGCGTCCCCCACATTTTTGATCTCGAAGTAAGATCCTCGCCAATAAAAACATTATTAAACTTTTCCAAAAACTCTCGTATATCCCGAATCTCAGACTGAATGTTATTTATTAAAACATTCGGTGGTAGATAAACTGCACAAACAACTAGATTTAGAGAGATTTGTGGTCTGCACAATCAGAATATCTGGTAGACCCTTTTTGATTTTTTAAGCGCAATAGCTATGCTACCATAGCAATCCGCCGTTTTTTTTTTTTTTTAATTAAATTAAAATTGCACAACTTTTGGCATATGTCTTCCTCATAAGC
The DNA here is from genome assembly GCF_027943255.1 of Anastrepha obliqua. Lineage (NCBI taxonomy): Eukaryota > Metazoa > Arthropoda > Insecta > Diptera > Tephritidae > Anastrepha > Anastrepha obliqua. Next base: position 2,328,364 of record NW_026562178.1, on the reverse strand, counting down.
AAATATTTCAAAAAACAGCCAATATCAACCTCATTGTTATTGACCGACATTTGCTTTGAGTGATTGGCAGTTATATTGTAAGATATTCCTCAGTGTACTGTACTTGTGCCCTCTGGCTAATGATCTGTCTTTCAACTGCTTAATAGCATTTGCCTGTTGCCTGACTTAGAAACCATTCGTTCAATTAATTTCAGCATTTCTAGCACGAGCTTTTCCATCGCCGATGTGGTAACGTACTCCTTTCTTTCAAAGCCCGGTTAATTTTTTTTGTATCGCCTCTGCCCTGCTTTTTACAGTCTCAAGTGTCCTCTTGTAATTCCTGCATATAAATATCTCACTGATATTTTATTTTGGAGTAACCTTGCTATTAACTATTGAGTCACCCCTGAACAAATTTGAAGTATATTTTTAGGTGGCAGAGCCGAAAAATTACTTTCCTCATTCTCGAAGATCTCAAATCTATTTCCCCTAAGGGGTTAATATACCTGCAGAACTAGGAAATTTTAAAATATTTAATTTTCAAAAACCGATAGTACCTAATATATATTATATATACCATCTCTAGGTGCGTTAGTGAATGAGCAATTAGTGGTAGAAAGTACCACATTTATGAAATGTTTTTTTTTGTTTGTAACACCTTGATCTCACTGGTTTTGCTTTCATACAAACTTTACATTATACAGGGTCCGCCATATAACTTTACGGAATTAAGAATGCTATAAAAAAGAAACTACTCAATATTTTTCCAAACTGTTTTTTTTATTTTGAAGTACAATCCTTCCGGTTAATGATGGACTTTGTACGGCGTCACACCAAGGTCTTTACGCAAAATTCGTCTCAATCATGTCTCCGAAATGTCCAATTGTTGAGAACGACAGTGAACTGATGTTCCTGGTGATTCACGAACACTCTCGGCCACAGTAGCAATATTTTCGGGTGTACGCACGGTTTTTGGTAGGTCACGCGTTGGTTTGTCAATAAGCAACCCAGTTTATCTTAATTTTTTCGCAAAGTAACGCACATACGCTTCATTCGGTGCTTTTCTTCTTCCCATTGCCGTACGTAATTTTCGTACACATTCTGCAACATAACCATGATTTTCAAAGTAATGTCGCAATATTTCCCAGCGTTCTTTGAGCGTATACACAACCATTTTCGTTCAGCGGAAGAATAAAACTAATTTTCTGTCAAATCAGATGACAGCTAAGTGTTACCATTCTTCAAATAATACCTAGTTCAAATCCGTAACTATAGATGGCGGGCCCTATAGTGAATTTGGTTGTAAAATGAAAAATCTTTATTTATTCTTGTAAATCAATTTCATCCCCTTCAAAATAATCTCCTCTCGATGAAATACACTTAAAAAAAAATAATAAATAATTGGCGCGTACACTTCTGTTAGGTGTTTGGTCTCCTATTTGTGGTGTGTGTCTTGATGTTGCTCCACAAATGGAGGGACCTACAGTTTCAAGCCGACTACGAACGGCAGATATTTTTATGAGGAGCTTTTTCATGGCAGAAATACACTCGGAGGTTTGCCATTGCCTGCCGAGGGGCGACCGCTATTAGAAAAATGTTTTTATTAATTTTGCTTTCACCGAGATTCGAACCAACGACCTCTCTGTGAATTCCGAATGGTAATCCAAATAGTCCATTTCAGGTATAGCCATCAGCACCTTCTTCGATTTAGCTTTTATCTCCTCAATCGACGCGAAACGCGTTCCCCGGAGTGGTCTCTTGAGTTTTGGGAATAGCCAAATCCCGCGAATACGGTGGTTACGGAACGATATGCGTGGAATTTTTGGCGAAATGGTCACGAAGAACGAGTGCAGTGTGAGACGGTGCATTATCGTGATGCAAAAACCAAGAGTTGTTGGCCCATAATTCTGGTCTTTTTAGACGAATTGCTTCACGTAAACGACGCATAACGCTCAAATAATATTCCTTATTAAAAAGTTTGGCCAGGTGGAAGGAATTCATAGTGCACCACACCAGGAAAATCGAAAAAAACTGTCATCATGACCTTTATTTTTGAACGACTTTGACGTGCTCTTTTCGGTCTGGCCTCGCCTTTAGCACGATATTCGCTTGATTGGTCGGTTGCTTCAGGGCCGTAAGCATAAATCCAAGTCTCATCTCCCGTAATGATGCATTTGAGCTTGTGCTGATAGTCTGAAAGCATTGTTTCACACACTTCAGCGCGAGGACTTTTTTCCAAGAAATTGAGAGCTTTCGGTACCAAACGAGATTTGACTTTTCGTAGGCCCAAATGGTCTTTCAAAATGGTTTGTACAGATCCTTCTGATATTCCGATCATATCAGTAAGGTCTTTAACAGTCAACCGACGACTTTTGAGTACTAACTCCTTCACTTTATTGACGTCGATGGTCGTCCGGAGCGCTCCAAGTCATAAACACCTTCTCGACCCTCTTTGAAGTCTTTGTACCACTTATAAACATTTTTCTGCGACATGGTCGAAACACCAAATGCCTTCTGCAACATGCTAAACGTTTCCGCAGCCGAAATTTCATTCCGCAAACAAAATTTGATGGCACTTCTCTGCTTAATCAAATCAGACATTGTAAAAATCGAAAAATGCATTCTTGGTCGTTTGGTAAACACAAGCATAAATATTATATATTACTAGTAATGACATTCACATGAAAGTTGGCCCAGATGTTATTAACAGTGCTGCCAACTCATGAAAAAAATAACTAGAGCGAAATTTTAATCCCGCGAAGTTGGACAAATAAATTCACCTTACTTTTGCCCACAGTAGTATATATTTGCCTTTCGATCTATCGTACTTCTTATAATTACCATTAAACGGGTCGGGTTCGATATAATGTAACATAGCCAATTTTAGGCAGAGTATAATAATTTCTTTATTGAAACTTGGTGGAGTGATTAGGGAGCGGAAATAACAGGCATGGAATTATTTGTGCCCTCGGGAATTTCACTATAGTTTGGCATATATACATATATAGTATATTATATTTGGGTTGGCTTTCCATTTCTACCACGATCAAGTTGTTTATAATGTCTAAGTGCGTGGACCGAATTTAAAAATTATAATACGCAAGTGTAGTCACTATATCAGCCTTTTTTATAAATTACAATTAAGAATTAAATGCAATATTTAACCTTAAATATATTGTACTTCTTTTTTGCATAAGCCTGAAAAAATGCCCTATGACAGACGCTTATTTCACTTATATACAAACACAGAAAAGTAACAATATTCACTTATAAACACTCTTTACTCATTGAAGATTCGATTTAAATCTATTTTTACTAAATAATACTCCAAGTTCTATTAAAATTCTATTATTACAAATATTCTTCTAAATGTTTGTAATACTGTGCAGTAAAAATGTGAGGAGCGAACTGTCAAACGAATGATGAGAGAGAAAAGAACAAAGCGAAATAACAAAAACCCAGTCAACCAAAAGGGAACAATTCTTTTATTATTTATAGGGGCGCTTTTTTGATTTCGTATATACATACATATTACAAAAAAAAATATTTTTACAAATACTGAAAATTTGGAATAAAAATCGCGCAATTTTTAGTCCAATACCTGCTGCGCTTTTTTTGATTTCATATATACATACATGTTACAAAAGCCTTTCGCTTTTTGGTTTTCAAATATTCATACATACATGTTACACAAAAAATTTTTTTATAAATAATGAAATAGTGCAAAATCGGACAATTTTTAGCCCAAATTTTCGCCAGCGGCACTTATAAATCTTTCAATAAAACAACATTTTCATAAGTGCTATGAATTATAAAACCTAAGTTAAATGCTTGTTGAGTTGACGATTGCTCTATACACTTCTCACCAACTGTATTTCAGTACAAACTGCAAATGCGGTCGTATAATTCTGAGCAATTTTTGGTCCTCAGTTAACTTGTGTGGAATGAAACGTGCACAGACCTCTCGTACGCCCAAATTATTTCACCGATGATTTCGGTTCATTTTGGATAAATCTACGAACAATTTCGAGGTAGTTTCGGTGATTACTCATTTTGGGCGGCCCGTATGTTCATTGTCATTTATGTCCTCACAACCATCTCTGAAACGTGTAAACCACTCATGAGCTCTGGCACGAGATAGGCAATCATCGCCATACACTTTTTTCATCAATGCAAATGTTTCGGAAAAAGGTTTACCGATTTTAACTGCTGTTAAACTATTATTAAAAATAATTTATAACTCAAAAGGTAAGTAAACAAATATTTACATTAATATAAGGTTTTTCTATTAATGGGAAGATATTTTGTACGATTTAGAATTATTTTGGGGCTCCGCAGTGCGCTCGCTGCTTGGTTGTGCAGATATGTGTACAATTTCAAAAAAAGGGATATATTTGCGAACGTGCACATATGTGTACACAGCAATTTTTGTAGCATTTTCTTCATATTTGCTCTATATTCTGTATATATATTTATTCTGCCATCATTTTACAACAATTCGTTGCGCATTCTTTAAAACAATTTTTATCGAAAAGGTTTAATATGGCTAGAAAGAGACTGTCTAGAAATGCGAGATCTGATCGAGCAGCCAGATAATAATGCGGTTGTGATGACGACTTTCTTGAAAATTTAGATATGAGTGACGAAGAAGAGATCTTCATTCAAGGAAAAGCAATTGGTGAGTTGGACGTAAACGAACCAAGCGGGCCTGTAGATATTGATTTGGAAAAAGTCGATATAATCTCGCCTGCTCTTGGTTGGTTACCCGGAGAAAGATATCGAAGGCTGTTCAGAATCATTCAAAGGAGAAAGCAAAGTAAGCTTGAGAGGGAAAACACCGTTTTAATATTTTTTACCTTTTCGACAAGGAAATGCTGACAATGATTTCGGAAGAAACGAATCGTTATGCATTGCAGAATTGTTTTTTTCTTCTGTATGGACATGGTGAAATACGAATATTTCCCGGTATAAATTTAGTAATGTCATATATAAAATACCCTCGTATAAGGATGTATTGTGAAACCAAGTCCGGCTTACGTTCTCACGTCATTGCAAATAGCATGCCTTTATACCACTTTGAGAAAATTCGAAGCTTTTTGTTCTTCACAAATAACGATGAAATTTTGATGGGCAACAAAGATAAAGGTAATTATGTAACGGATTGTTGCGTTTTCTTAGATACATTTTCTTGAATTTCCGTTAACTGTTCACATTACATTGATCGTTTGAACGAGAGTTTCAAAACGACTTGTAAATCTGGGGAAGTTTTGCCGGTAGATGAAATGCTGGTACCTACGTTTCAAAGGGAGCTCATCATTAAAAAGTTATCTCCCTAAGAAACCGCAAACGTTAACGAAGTACAAATTCTTGGCGTAAACAAATGCGGAAATGTAGTAATTCGTTTATGTTCCGATATCTACAGGAAGTTTCGCAAAATGTATGCTGACAATTCATTTACAAGTTTGTCTCTTGCTCAGTATTCGAGAGAGAGCAACATACTATAAGTACAGACTTTGCTGCCGAACCTTTTAGATAAAGCAGCACGAAAGCTAAATAATGAAAAAGTTTTGAAAATGGAAGGCCGTGGTTCATCATCAATCGTTAAGTCAAACAATAATGTGTCGGTGGTTCGTTGGAACGACAAAAAATGTGTACACTTATTGTCCACGCATGTCGTTATAGACCAACATGAGGAAGTATGTCGCTATTGCCGAAAAACGAAACGGTATATTGAAGTAGTTAAGCCAGCAATCGTTAAAAAAAAACAATATATCAAGGAGTGGCGTAGACCTTATGGACTCACTGGTGGTCCACTAACCGCAGACACAAAAAGCGCCAAAAATACGCAAGGTTGATGATTCTACAGGATAGTCCACTTACGCTAGACTACTGAGGCCAACAAAAGTCTACGTACTGTGAATTTTTTGCGCTGTCTCCCACCAGCGTTCTCCTCAGAAAAACGGGGATTTTTGAAAAATGTATGCAGTAATGAGTAAATTCATTATAGTCGGCGTGTTTCGTGTAAACTGGACAAAATATTCGATTTTTATAGACAAAATGCCTCGAAAGACGGTGGGAACGGGAGAAGAAAAGGGGGATTAAAGTTTAGAAGAAGATAAAAACTTCACTTTTAAAACCTTGCTTGTTTTATAAGCTTTATGGATTTCCATAGTTTTATGGCACTAACAAGGAACATGCGTTTTGATTCCAAGTAAGTATAAGTCGGAACAATCAGATTCAATGTTCGGATGCATTGGCATTGCTTAATGTTTTTATACAGGTACAATGGTTTTTGTGTGGTTATTAATTTATGCAGGAACATAAGAGCGCGTATTTTGAGATACGAGCCGAGGTTATGACCAAGAATCTGTTTTGAATAAAAAGATATATGGTCATATTTCCTTTTTTCAAAAACGCGCTGCGTTATTTAAAGCGGGTTGCAATTTATGTTTCGAATTATTATCAAGCCTGCAATATACTAATTCAGCGTATGATACATGCGGACCAATGAGTGATTTAACAAGTTTTAATTTAGTTTCCCACAGCAGTAAGTAGGCAGTACAATATAGCTTTCTAAGAATATTATACACCTTGTTTACAACAAAGTTTACATGGTCAACGCATGATAATCTTGAATTTATTCTAAAACCCAGGTTGGACTATGTCATCAAAGTTAATATTTACCTCACTAATCAATATTGGCGGCAAAGAGCTAAGGTCATATTTTGAATGCGAAATAGCAATCAAATTTTTAAACTTCTCCTGGGGGTTCTATAGGGACCCTAGGAGGTTGGGACTTTCAAGTTATAATGGTGTGACCTTGCTCTTTCTAATGGGAGCGGTGGATAGCGCCACGCCCCCTCCCCCTACGCCTCCCATTCAAATATAATATATCGTGGTAGTAATGGGCAGTTTAGCCTTAAATTTTTCTACACTTCACTTAAATTTACAAAATATACTACCACGCGTGTTTTTACCTATTTTTGTACTTGTATTCGAAATATTTCAAGGAAAATTAAGTGCAAATGCATTTACCCATGTCATTACTTTCGAATTTTAATCGCGAATAAGAATTCATGGTAGTTCACAACAGTTAGTGTTGCCGGATGCCTGCAAATGAAAATATGAACAAAAATGAAGTTGTTGTTGTTGTTGCTGTAGCAGTACTACAAGCCCGTCAATGTAGGGTATATCACCGGTCGTCGTCGTTTGGCTCATCTAAAGGTAGGCCCATGGAACATGCTGTTTCGACAGGTAGGCTCCAGAGGGAGAGGGGTGCTAGATGACTAGGTTTTAAGGGGCATGTGAAAAGGTGGTTAGTGCCGTACGGGATGTCTTCACATGCAGGACATATGTTTGGTATGTCGGGGTCAATTCTCGATAAGTAGGAGCTTAACCTGCTAAAATATCCAGAACGTAATATTGCCAGTGTTACGCGGAAGCTGGAGCCCTTTATCTGCTGGAGGTGGTGGTTGGACTCGGATTACGGTATTCGGTGGACGGGAGCTTAGGAAGGTGGTGACGGTCTCCCGATGAATGCCGTTTAGTGGGCCGTGTGGCCCAGTAAATGTCTGCTAGTTTTGTCCTGGATCTAGGTGTCTCCTTACGTGGCTGGGAGGCGGCTCTGGCTCAAGCAGGTGTCTGCAAGGGTGAAACCTGCGGTAGCATTCAAGCAGAAACTGTTTGCTGAGTAGTTTATTGTCCTTTTTTACAGGGAGCATCTGTGCCTCATTGTGAAGGTGTTGAAGAGAGGACATCAGGAGGTGACCCGTCGCTGTCCGAATAGCAGTGTTTTGGCAAGTCCGGCCGGCCACTTGCCTTAAATGTCGGTGCTGCCGGCAAGCAATTTGAGGACCTTGTTGCGATTTTGGACTTCAGTGGCAATTGCGGTTGTATGCGCTGAGAAGGAGAGCAAACTGTCGAAGGTAACTCCCATTATTCTGAGGTTGTTAACACCCGGAACTGGTGTGTTATCGACATTTACCTTAAGTTGCAGTTTGACCTCCTTCGTCCAGGAGGTGAAGAGGGTCGCCGTGGACTTTGTGGGGGAAAGTTGGAGATTCCTCGCAGTGAAGAAGCGAGAGAGGTCGGCGAGGTAACGTTTACCTTGACGTACAGGCCATCAATGTCATATCCCGACGCCATTATCGTGCAGTCGTCAGTGTATGAGACCAGGGAGACTCCCTTTGGTGGTTGGGGGAGCTTCGATAGGGTGAAGTTGAACAGCAAGGGGGAAACGACACCACCTTGCGGAACATCTTTCTTTACCTTCCTATGTTAGGATGTTTGGTTTCGCAAAATCACTGACGAGTGACGACCGCTCAAATAATTCAGCCTCTTCAGTCCTGGTGGGAGTGTCGACTGATAAATATCGTCTGGTAGCGCGGAATGGGACAGGACAGTCCCTTCGTTCAGCACACACCGTCGGTGAATTCCGCGAAGTGAGCCCAATTAGCTTTGTTAAAGTTAATATAAGATCGGTGGTTCGTGGAAACAAAGTCGGCAGGTCTCTCAATCGAGACGATAATGGGAACGTGGTGTGATAAAAGCGGTAGAATATTTTAATATCAGGCAAGGTGCGGCATTTGCTCACTACCCTGGTGGGGGCGTCATCGTTCACATGCCTGTGCACGTTATAGCCATCCCTGGTGATCAGAGAGGACCTAGCGTGCAGGTTGGTTTCTTGGACCGCAGCTATTGGGATTCCGTGTCGGCTCATAAAGTCAACTATCTCGTCGACCTTACTCGTTAGTCCGTTGCAGTTGTATTGTAGAAGCTTAAAGCTTGTAGGTTAGGCTGTTGTAACACGGGCTGTGAGGGACACGTGTGGTTGCCTACGTTGGGCCTGCTGTGCGTTCCGCTGTCGTTGTTGCGGCCTGTTCTTTAAACAGTTCACTAGACAAGGCTAGTCTAATGGGGCGGCAGCCATGGTCGGGATCACGAGCGAGATAACTCCCGTGAGGAGGTGCCTGATCTCCCATCAGGCGCGTCCTAGATGGTGGGTAGGGACGCCCTGACATCACACGAGTGGTCTTCCCTGATGAGGTGGGCTCAACACTAGTGTGATGACCCAAAGTTGTCATAGAATCGCGGTTAGGGAGGAGTCCCGAATGAAACCACATTTGGTAATGGACAACACAAAAGGCATTACTCCAGGTGGGATCCACACAATTGGGAATCCACCCGCTTCGGCCGCAGGGGCATGGATTCTGAAGGCCCCAACCATTATCCAAATCTCTCAGCTCTATGAGCGAGAGCGCATCCTCGAGGATACGGGGGTTGCTATCACAATCTCCTCTTCTTCTGAGTCTGAAAAACATTTCCCTGTTTCGGAGGGCCTGAGTTGTTAGGTTTCTTCGGTGGCGGCACGACCTCACAAAGAAGCCGGGAAATCGAAGAGCGTGGCAAGGAGGGAAAGAAGAAAGCGGCAGGCAAGGTTCATGCGGGAGAAATCCTCATGTGGCTCTGTTGGCCTTTCTGCGTCTGTGTCTTCCAAAACATCTCGGTCGGCGGAAGTGATACCTACGGCAGCTACCGAATCCTCCGTGGGTATCGGCGCTCCCAAGCTGTCTCGCTCTCGAGGTAAGCGGAGAAGGACGGTGCCTGAAAGCAATACACCTCCCTGCAGCTGGCACTAATGGCCGAGCCACGACCCCCAAGGTACGAGCGCGGTCTGAGCGCCAGTCAGTGTGGCGGGAAAAGGATCTGTTGAGCCACGTCCTTACCGGCGCCTCGACAAAAAATGCTGCTGGCCCATGACCTGTGGCTGTGATTAGTAAACTGGGTTAGGATCAGCTCACGGATGCAGAAATCAAATACTGCAAAAGTCGACTGAAGTGTCAGGTTATAGCCTCCGGTCCTGAAGCCAACGCGAAGGGCTATGAGACAAAGGACGGCACCATAAGGGTGACGAGCGCGTTTCTGGTCAATAACGAGAGGATCAGGAAGGTGGTTAATAATGTGCCCCCATGGGGACCACTCGCTTCGCAGTGTACAGCGAGGAGAGTGTACCCCTCAGGAAGGCCATCTGCTTTATTCCGCATCCAGACCTGTCTACGACGGCTTTGGCGAGTCCTCTCGTACACCAAGAGCAAAAACCGGGAAGGAAAGGAAGGGGCTGCTCTTGTGGTGCGAGTTGATGAGGCCAGTGTTGATATCATGGGCTCACGGTACGGGAATCGTCTCAGTCTCTTCTTTGGGAAGGTCAGTTTTCACGTCTTTCTGAAATGATTGACTCGGACGGTTCCTGTAGCTACCGTCCCTTGACGGTGAAGCAGATTAACTTGCAGTATTCCAAAGCCGCTACCTCACTACTAAGTAGAAGGCTTACCCAGCTGCACACATTACCCCGCATAACTACAGTGCAAGAGCCCTGGGTCTTTGAGGGCCCCCTCTGTGGCTTAAGTACGTTGAAACGGGGCCACCACCCGGGAAGGCCACTAGTCTCGTGAGATTCTGTGAACGACGCAATCTGGGCCTTATCCTATGTTGCGATGCTAATGCCCAACATATAATCCGGGGCAGCAGCAAGTGTGTGGGGACGGGGCTCTTGACTATTCAAATTTATCCCGTCCTCTTGCCTAGACATACATAGCAAGGGCTCACAGCCAACGTTTCTAACTTCAGGAAGCAGGAGGTGATTGATCCCACCCTATCAAACTCAAAACTTGGGTGGTCAATCACGGACTGGAGAGTCCTTGCCGAAGATTCGTGCTCAGACCACAGGTACATTGAGTGTCAGTGTGGCGAGGAGGCACAAATGCCATTGCCCTCTAGAAACCCCAGAAAAACAGACTGGCCGAAGTTTAGGGAGGCGTTGCGGGACCTTGACGTGACGCCACCAAGACTTGGGAAGGAACCGGCCATTGAGACGGCAGTTGAAAAACGCAACGCTGCCCTAACTGAATGTTTTGAGTCAGCCTGTCCAATTCGACTCTCTCTAACCGGACTCCCGTTCCTTGGAGGAATCGAGAGCTCCAGATGTTGAGGCGTGAGTCGAGAAGATTTCTATGCCGGGCTCTCAAGACCAACCTTGCTGAGGACTGGAAGCGATACCGTGATGTTCAGAAGAACTACCTAAGCCTGTTCGCTTATTCGGGAATCGAAAAGAGCCTCATATAAGGAGTTCTGCAGCGGTATTGAATCTCTGAGTCACACGGCGAAATTGGTTGGGATCCTGAAAAGGGACCCTACTGTTAAGCTGGGGTCACTTAGGAAATCTGATGGCTCCTTCACGGAGCGGGAAAGTGAGACACTCAGCTTGCTGCGGTTGTCAGAGCGGCTACACCTTCTCGGCATGACTGGTACGTTGCCAGACCTGTAGTGAATGAGGCCACCCCTCGATTTGCCAACAAATCTTTTGGCGGCTACAAGTCGCCCGGACCAGATGGCATATATCCTGCCATGTTGAAGGAAGGCGCAGAGTCCTTAACAGCAGCGTTGAAGAAAATCTTCTCTCCATGCCTGGCATTGGCCTACATACCACGCTGTTGGAGGATGGTGAGGGTCGCTTTCAGCCCAAAGGTTGGAGAAGACGACTACACCAGCCCCAAAAGCTTAAGACCCATCAGCATGACTTCTTCCATGCTGAAAAGTCTCGAACGACTGGTGGAATTGCGCATACATCAGAAGTCGCTGAAGGCTCACCCTCTGTATCCATTTCAGCATGCCTATCAAAGTGGAAAATCCTGCGAGTCGGCGCTGCAAAGCCTTGTTGCTAGGGTAGAGCTGACCATGAACAAGAGCGACTACGCTATGGGCATCTTTTTAGACATGAAGGAGGCGTTTGGTAATGCCACTTGTGACCGCAAGTGTAGCTGTGCTAGTAGGCATGGCGTAGACCAAGTACGCGCAGAGGAAGATCTGCTGGTGTCATCCGGGGCTAATCGAGGTTGCCCCCAAGGCGGTGTGCTGTATCCATTGCTATGGTTCATGGTAGTCGATTCTCTAATCACTACCTTAAACGATTTAGGAGTCTACACACAAGCGTATGCGGACGATGTTGCCTGGTTGGCAACGGGCCCTTCGCTTATGAACATCTGCAGGAAAGTGCAGAAAACTGTGGATCTGTTTGACACTTGGTGCTGTGCGAATGGGCTATCGGCAAATCCCACCAAGACTGGATCAAGGAGGAAGCTTGATAGACTCGGTCTGCCTAAACTAAAAGGAGTCACATCCATCCAGCTATCCAATGTCTTGGAGTAATCCTCGATAGTAAGCTGCTCTGGAAATCACACTTTGAAACAAAGGCACTGATCGCTTTCTGGCAGTGCAAAGGTGTCTTTGGGAAAATGTGGGGTCTTTCTACTAGCAAGGTCCTATGGCTAGACCTATGATAAGACCTAGTATCACCTCTGCATCAGTGGTCTGGATGAGTAGACTCTCTCTTGTGGGAGTCAGGTGGACCTTATCGAGACTACAACGCACTATGGCTATCTGTTGCACCGGAGCCTTTCCGACTACTTCAGGACCGGCATTAGATGCTCTGATTGGTTTATCACCACTTGATGCTTTCATCCAAGGAGAGGCCTTGAAGGCCATCTAGGGCCTGAAACACAATGAGAACTGGTACGGCCCCTGCCCGGAATTTGAAAACAGAGAAGGCATGGACTTCGAACCAAAGATTTTCTCCATGCCCCTTGACTCCATTCCATCAAGAATCATTCAAGGAGAGGCCTTGAAGGCCATCTGCTGGCTGTAACACAATGAGATTTGGTACGGCCCCTGTTCGGAATTGGAAAACAGAGAAGGCATGGACTTCGATCCAACGATTCTCTCCATGCCCCTTGACTCCATGCCATAAAGAGTCGTACTTGAAAAGAGATACAGTATCGTGGTGGCTCAGTGGTGGTCAATTTCAGAATATGAGTCCGGAAAACACTGTTTTCGCATTTTCACAGAAGGCTCCATCTCTGGGGTCTACGTGGAACCCCCAGGACAAAACTGCACTTTGCTCTTGGAATACATGCATCTGTGTTTTAAGCGGAGGTGTATGCAGTTCAAGAAGAATATGAACTTTGTTCTGAAAAACCGATGGAGAGGCAGATCTACATATATGTGTCTGCAGCGACAGCGAAGCTGCTCTTATGGCCTTAGACAGCCCCCCAACCAAATCACGGGTGTTCGAGTCCTGTAAATCAGGCTGAACTATGTCGGTAGGCATAATAACCTGATGCTAACATGGGTCCCGGGACACGTGGCTATCGTGGGTAACGAGACCTCTGACTCCTTAGCTAAGATGGACTCTGAGGTCAACTTCTTTGGCCCAGAGCCCGTTTTGCCACTCTCTTCTGCGGCCATCAAAGCCACGGTTAGCAAATGAGATAGGCTGCAGATGGAGTAAGCTCATGTTACCTGTCATGTCCGATCGACTGTCGTAAACCCTTCTGTCATTCAGCAGAAGGGAGTGCAGACGGCTGGTTGGACTGATGATGAGCCACTTTCTGTGGGCGAAGCACATGGAAAGGTTGGGCATCTCAGACAATGTACTCTGCCAGCTTGTGAAGAGGAGGATGAGACGGCGGACAACTTCCTGTGCGTCTGCTCCGCCTTCACTGATGTGTTAAGAAGCGACCACCTTGGCTCCTTGGCACCACAAGATCTACTCAGATTTCTTCGGAGATCGGGTAGATTTAAACGAAAAGAAAATTAAAAGGGTAGTGAGCAAACGCAGCAGCTCGCCTAACATAAAAATAGCTAGCGGTGGTCTGATAAATAGCATAACCTGACGACCTATGCTATCGCTGGCATCAGACCACTCGCCCATTATCGTCTCGATTGAGAGACCTGCCGACTGTGTTTCAGCGAATCACCGATCCTATATTAACTTAAATAAAGCTAATTGGGCCGACTTCGCGGAATTCACCGAGGACACCTTCTCCGATCTTCCAAGTGGACCACATGAGCTGAGCACCTTAAGACCTGCAATTTCACCACTGGTGTGACTGAGCTCTGGTCTACCGTGAGGTCCCTGTCGAACCCGAAGAAGCACAACGACAAGGTGGCCATCACCTTTAACGGTTGCACTTCGTTGGACCCGAAGAGATGTGCGAGCTATTTTAGCCGACTTTTTACACTGCATCCTCCGGCCGACAGACCCAAGCGTAGTGCCACCAGACGGCTGCACAAACTTACGAACGACAGTGCGCGACTGAGGATTTCTCACAAGGGTTTTTAATCTGTCCTTGACCACTCTCACTATCCCTGGCAAGGGGAAAGCAGGGAGAGTGGTCCCACTACTGAAACCTTGGAGACCCGCCAACCAAGGAGAATCTTATCGGCCGATTTCCCCAGTAGCGAAGACACTTGAAGCCCTTCCTACTTCCAATCTTCGCGAAACTCCTGGCCCCAGCCCCACTTCAGCATGGTTTCCGACGAGTGCATAGCACCACCACAGCACTCACCGTCATAAGCGCCCAGGTAGCCCCCTGTCCTAGTAGCATTGGACCTGAAGAAGGCTTTCGACACTGTCAACCATTCCACGCTACCAGACGATATTTATCAGTCGACACTCTCGCCAGGGCTAAAGTGGTGGTCCGCAAACTATTTGGGCGGTCGTCTCTCGTCAGTAATTTTGTGAGACCAAACATCGAAGAAGAGGGTTCCGCAAGGTGGTGTCCTTTTACCCTTGCTATTCGACTTCTACATCTCGAAGCTCCCTTAACCACCAGAGGGATTCTCCCTGGTCTGATACAATAACGACTGCAGAATAATGCCGTCGGGCAATGACATTGATGGCCTGTGCGCCCAGGTATTTCAACGACTACCTCGTCTGCCTCTCTCGCTTCTTCACTGCGAGGAACTTACAACTTTCCCCACTATATCCACGGCGATGACACACCAATTCCGGGTGTTAACAACCCCAGAATAATGGGAGTTACCTTCGACAGTTTGCTCTCCTTCTCAGCGCATACAACCGCAATTGCCACTGAAGTCCAAAATCGGAAAAAGGTCCTCAAATCACTTGCCGGCAGCACTTGGGGCAAAGACAAGGAAATGTTGCTATTGACCTTTAAGGCAATAGGCCGACCGGTTCTAAACTATGCTGCGCCTGCCTGGTCGCCTGGAACCAGTGATTCCTCCACGAGCGATACAGACCTGCCAAAACACTACCATAAAGACTGCGACAGGATGTCTACTGATGTCCCCTATACAACATCTACATGACTAGGCCCATATGCTCTTTATGAAGGAGCATAATAAACTGCTCAGCAAGCAGTTCCTGCTGTGGTGTTACCGCAGGTCTCACCCACACAGATACCTGCTTGAGGCTGACAGTGAACAGACAGACAATAAACGACATTCATCGGGAGACTCTTACCACTTTCTTAAGCTCCCGACTCCCGAATGCCGACATTGGAGTCCAACCACCACCTATTGCAGACGAAGAGCTCCAGCTTCCCCGTGAGACTCGTGTAACACTGGCATAACTACGTTCTGGATACTGTAGGAGGTTAAACTCCTACACATCCAGAATCGACCCTGAAATACCAAACATACCCATTCATCTAACATCCCTCTCCCTCTGGACGGCTAAAGATCACCCGACTCAAGTGGAAAGTCACCCGACAAAAGAGGCCATACAACATAGCCCCAAAAAGTTTGCACACTCATTACTCAGGAATTCGGCGAAACAGCAATATCTATACCAACTCGATGACATTATTCAACACATCTGTAGTGAATACCCTTACTACAAGTATAACAGGAGGTGGCAACATTGAAACGGCGAATTACTAGGAACCGTAGCCAAGTTAGCTGAAATAAATTGAATTGCAACTGACGATTGTTCCGATGTAAGGACACACGCGAGTACCCAACAAAAATTTGTCTTTTTATAAATTATCATACTTTGATTTAAATAAACAAAATGGAGAACATCCGAGGTTCTATACATCGTATTCCTCAAAGTACTGTCCGATGCTAACAGGTTGCGAAAACGTGTGTTTTCCAATCTCTTTTTTATGGAACTAATCGGCCGCCGTAGACGAATGGGTTGGTGCGTGATCACCATTCGGAATTCACTGAGAGGTCGTTGGTTCGAATCTCGGTGAAAGCAAAATTAATAAAAACATTTTTCTAATAGCGGTCGCCCCTCGGCAGGCAATGGCAAACCTCCGAGTGTATTTCTGCCATGTAAAAGCTCCTCATAAAAATATCTACCGTTCGGAGTCGGCTTGAAACTGTAGGTCCCTCCATTTGTGGAACAACACCAAGACGCACACCACAAATAGGAGGAGGAGCTCGGCCAAACACCTAACAGAAGTGTACGCGCCAATTATTTTTTTTGTTTTTATTTTTTAATCGACGACTTTATCGGTCTTAACAACCGCGCTGTTTGTTCTGCCTTCTGCAAACTGGATAAAGAGGCAAAGCGAATGGGTTTGGTGGTGAACAAGGACAAAACGAACACCTTCTGTCTTCAAACCAACAGTCGGGTATCGGCACCCACGTCACTGTTGACAGTTATAATTTTAATGTTGTAAAAGACTTCGTG
The DNA here is from genome assembly GCF_027943255.1 of Anastrepha obliqua. NCBI lineage: Eukaryota > Metazoa > Arthropoda > Insecta > Diptera > Tephritidae > Anastrepha > Anastrepha obliqua. The sequence goes on along the minus strand of NW_026562178.1, from coordinate 2,311,890 downwards.
TATTTAGGAACCACCATTTGGTGAAGTTCACTAGTAGCTTGATACGGCTAACTACGAACGTATATCAGCCCCCGTCGGGGCCCTCGTAAAATGTATGGTCATCATCGTATCAAATCCCAAGGCTCCTTCTTCCTTCCCCTCTCCTCTCTCCTCTCCCATGTATGGCACCACAACGGACGAATTTCTTAACATTTGTCCAAGTGAGCCCCTTAGCTAGGGCAGCCATTTAACCTAACCTAACCTAACCTAGGAACCAGCATTAACACCGATAACAATGCCAGCCTTGAAATACAGCGTAGAATCTCTTGCCAACAAGTGCTACTTTGGACTAAGTAGGCAAATGAGTAGTAAAGTCCTCTCTCGACGAACAAAACTAACACTCTACAAGGCTCTCATCATGCCCGTACTAACGTATGGCGCAGAAGCTTGGACGATGACAACATCCAATGAAGCGACGATTGGAGTGTTTGTGAGAAGGATTCTGCGTAAGATTTTTGGACCTTTGCACGTTGGCAACGGCGAATTTCGCTGTATGAGCTTTACGACGACATAGACATAGCGCAGCGAATAAAGATCGAGCGGTTACGCTGGCTGGGTCATGTCGTCCGAATGGATACAAACGCTCCGGCTTTGAAAGTATTCGATGCGGTACCAGCTGGTGGTAGCAGAGGAAGAGGGCGGCCTCCACTGCGTTGGAAAGATCAGGTGGAGAAGGACTTGGCTTCATTTGGTGTGTCCAACTGACGCCGGTTAGCACGAGAAAGAAACGACTGGCGCGCTTTGTTAAACTCGTCCAAAATCGCGTAAGAATCGACGACCTCTCACAGTTGCCTTTTTGGTAATTCTATGCCGGGACAGATAACGTTGTTTAATTGTATCTGTGTCGTCGAATATTTGGTACCTAAAGTAAGACAATGCAGGAAGTGTGGCAGACTCAGCCATATTGCCAACTGTTTCAAATCAACTGTTTACTATGTGGATCTACTAACCATACCTCTTCAGATAAAACCTGCCCAGTTCGGAAACAGCGACAAGATATTCAAAAAGTTCTAGTAATAGAAATCATTACATTTAATTTAAAAGGAAATACGGTAATAAAAACCGTTTCTCAATTCTCGAGGATTAAAACACTAACTGCCCGAAAGGTGCAATGGGAGGTGAAAACTCAGACACGATCAGAGATCTGCAATTAGAAATCTATAGGACACCAGTGAAAACAAAATACAGTAGGATAGCCAGAGGTGCAGTAACTAAAACCAGTAAAACATCTCCCCGCGAAAATAGTGCAGGTAGAAGTCCCAGCACAAAACCGAGACCAATTGAACATGTACTGATGAATAATAAGAGTTACAGAACTCGAAAAAATTGTTAGTGAACTAATCCAAATCTGCTTATGCTTTTGCAAAGTAACAAATGAAAAGGAGTTATGTGACAAGTTTATGATCCTTAAAGGGGGGTTAGATGGGAAAGTGATGAGAACAACATAGCCAGTCCTCTCCAAATGGCAACCTCTTCCCACTGTCCAGGACTTGATGTCCTGACCTTGGTACTCCCAGTTTTCGCTAACGAGGCTCTGCCGACCGGTGACAAGGGGCTATAACGTTGTCAGCACTTTAAGCTAAGGTGTCGAGGTACCCGTGCCGAGATCTGCATGGCTGGTAGTGTCTAAATATCCAGTCTTTAACGGTCCCCTCCGATGCCCAGGCAAGGTCGGTTGTATTAAGTGCCTTACCACGGCATGTCGGCTCTGCCGCGGCGGACCACCGATTCCATGCCTACTCGTGGGACGAAATAGCGAATGGAGTCAAACATAAATAAAAAAAAGGAGTTAGGGAGTTAACTGAGAGTGTGCAGGGCACGCTCTCCGAGGACGATCTACTGGCCTCCAGCCAGGAAACGATTGTCGAGCCAAGTACGAGAGGTGCAAGACAAAGCACCCCCCTCCTAGACCAAGCCTTCTCCACTCAGCTTCCAAGACAACGTCTGGTGAGGTAATCAAGGCGGCCTCTGGAAAGGTTTCCTTGGGGGCCTCTGGTAAGGCCGCTAAGGCGACCCCTGGCAATGATGCCCCGGTGACCACTGCGAAGGTCACCAAGAAGAAATATAAGAAACCAAGAATGAACAAGCCGGTAGAGCGCACGAGCGGGACGTCGAGGACCGTGAGATGTGCGAGGCCGCGATCAGTGAGTGAGGCCGCGATCAGTGAGTGAGGCCGCGACCGCAGCAAAACTTAACCAGCCACAACAACAGCCTAAATCGGCACGGAGCTCGGCTAAACGTAACCGCTCACAGGATGTGAGTGGACACGAGGGCAAAAAGAGCAAACACTCCTCAGCCCAGGGGGCTGAGGGCCCTTCAACTAGTGTGACAGCTGCGGCCGCGAGGCGGGTTACAGTGAGATGGCCAGGGATCATCTCCAAGTTGCCCTCGTGGACGCAAAAACCAATAGTGGCGGTGTTGCCCGCTTGGGATGCTATTGAGGGATGGCGATCGGGTATCAGACACCTCATAGACAATAAAGGACCTGCACCTCTCTTCGACTCGGGTGAAATCTGTCGAGGTTGCAGGGTTATAAAATGTGCCAATCAGTACTTGACGGAGTTTCTGGAGAAGAGCCTTGCTACGGTTACTAACGCCTGGGAAGGGCTTTCGCTAAGGCTCATATCTGCCTCAGAAATTCCTAGACGACCACGAGTTAGAATTTGGTTGCCGAAAATGAAGCTGAACTGTTCGGAAATTGTACAGTGTCTCAAGCTACAAAATCCTGAGGTTCCTATGGAAGACTGGTCTGTCATCAAAGTAGAGGAACCTCAGCAACACAGTTCCACCGTATTACTGCTGATTAACAACGAATCGCTGGAGGTACTCGGAAATCAGCAGTTTAAACTTCGCTTTGGCATCAGGCTGGCCAAAGTGAAGGTCTTCCCCGCCTCTGTTGCCCTGGATGATGACTTGGAGAGATTGGGGGACGACACTAAGAAACTGCTCGACGATCTGCGGCTGTCTGAGACGGACGCAGATTCTGAACAGGGGGGGGCAGTCGTATAGGTAAGCAAAAGTTTTGAACAGTTTGTTAAAAGTAGTTCAAATTAACCTTCGTTATTCTAAGCTAGCCACCGATAACCTACGAGTCACCTTCCGAGAGGAGGACATCGATGTCTGCCTGATACAGGAGCCCACGACAGATCGGCGCGTCCAGAGGAGATGTAGCATTTAGTCGATACTCTCCAGCCCAAGAAAGAGAACATCCTGATCGGATGCGACGCGAATGCCAGACACACCATTTGGGGCAGCAGCGAGATCAATGAACGGGGTGAGTCTCTTTTTAATTTTATACTTAGCCGTAATTTATTTATCTGGAACAAGGGCAAAACCCCAAATTTTGTTTTCCCGGCATCGGAAACATCAAGAGGATGGGAGGAAATTCCTGATATTACCCTTTCGACAAACTCATCTGCTGTTAGGGTTAAAAATTGGACGGTCTCCCGGAAGAACTCTTTTTCGGACCACAGGTTGATGCTCTTCGAAATCGATTTTGTTCAGGAAACCTTGCTACCCCGTAGGAACCCTAAAAGAACTGACTGGTCTTTTTTCTACAGGGTTTTCTGCAAGCAGCTGAAGAAGAGTGAGTTTTTGACTACCACTAGGGAACAAGTGGACATGCAAGTTAGACACTTAGAGAGGTCCTATCAGACTGCCTTCAAAGTGGCCTGTCCAGTATCCTTTAGCAAGAAAGACTTTCCTCGCTGGTGGAGCAAGACGCTGACCGTCTTGAAAGTGAAGGTTAGGAGAGTCTTCAATAAATGTTAACACATAAGGAACTTTCAAGATTACCAAGAAATTTCGAAAGAATACAAGAAAGCCATTAGAGATGCGAAGCGCAACTCTTGGAGAGAGTACTGCGAATCCATTGAATCCGTAAAAGACTCGGCCAGACTCAGCAGGGTTCTATCCAAGTACCACTCTTGTCAAAAGAGAGAATGGGAAGTGGGCTGAATCTGCAGGCGAATTTTTAAAAATCCTTCTTCTTTATTTGCCAATTCGATTCCGAATATAGGTGATCATACAATTTATACAATATATATTGCAATTATATTAAATAAAGAATTACAAATATATTTTTCGTTTAATACAAATTTGTTATAATTTAATGATGTCTCGATTTCTCGCTGTCTCCAATAAAGTTCCTACATTGCCGATTCCAGTCCAATGTCTTATATTTTCTCAGCTAGCCTATGCCTCGTTTGCCTTCTATTTTTCCTTGAAGGATTAGTTGAAGTACATGATATTTGTCGTTTCTCATAATATGACCCAAATACGCAGCTTTTCTTTTTTTTATGGTGGTTAGTAATAGTCGATCATGCTGAATTCTACGCAATACTTCAGCATTTGTTACTCTATCTGTCCAGGGTATTCTTAGAATTCTTATATATATGTATCCACATTGATGCCAATTTCCCGAAAAACTCTATTGCTACAGTCTGTACCAAAGGCGCGAACCGGCAGGAGGGGTTACCAGCGATGTCCCTGACACCTGTCCTGTCCGTCAACAGAATAAACTGGGCAATCGAGAGCTTTTCCCCTTTCAAATCTCCAGGTATCGATGGTATCACGCCAGTAATGCTTCAGAAGACTAAAACCTTGGTGGTTCCCGTTCTTTTTGGCATGTATCTCGCTAAACCACGTTCCTGCTAGCATTCCTAAGGCAGGAAGGAGGAGCCACGTCCTGGCCAAGGACTTCAGACCTATAAGTCTTACCTCCTTTATTCTCAAGGGGTTTGAAAGAGTGAACGACTATCACATCCGAGAGCACTTTGAAACCAGACTTTTTCCAGCCCAACACGCTTAGCTGAATGGGAAATCTACCGTGTCAGCCCTACATGAGGTAGTAGGGACCGTAGTAAAATCTCTGGTGGGAAAACAGTTCACTTTGTCGGCCTTTATAGACATAGAGGGCGCCCTTAATAATATTACGGCTGAGTGAATTGTCACTGCTCTAAATAGGCTAGGGGTGGAAGGACCTATCTACCTCTGGATCTCGTCCTGCTTGGTGGTAGGGAAATAAATGCTGTGGCAGGAGGGGCTAGAATCACTAGATTCGTACATAGGGGCACACCGCAGGGCGGCGTCCTCTCGGCTCTCCGTTGGCTAGTAGCTGTGGATGAAGCTTTAACTCGCTTAAACAGGGATGGGGTAAAGGTGGTAGCATATGCCGATGACTTGGTCCTAATAATGTAGCATAACAAACTGCTCAGCAAGCAGTTCCTGCTGGGATGTTACCGCAGGTTTCACCCCTGCAGACACCTGCTTGAGCCTGAGCCAACTCACAGGCACGTCAGGAGGCACCCCTTAAACTACGCCGACGAAATCCAGTACAAAACTTACCGTAATCTATTGGACCTGACAGTGTTTAGACAGTCAATAAATGACATTCACCGGGAGACCATCACCACCTTCTTAATTCCCGTCCTTTGAATGGCGTAATCGGAGTCCAACCACCATCTATAGCAGATGAAAAGCTCCAGCTTCCTCGTGAGACTCGTGTAACACTGGCACAATTACGTTCTGGATATTGTAGCAGGTTAAACTCCTACTTATCCAGAATCGACCCCGACATACCAAACATATGTCCGGCATGTGAAGGCACCCCGCACGACACTAACCACCTTTTCACATGCCCCCTAAACCCGACTCATCTAACACTCCTCTCCGTCTGGACTCAAGCCGTCGAAACAGAATGTTTCCTGGGCCTACCTTTAGAGGAGCTAGACGAAGACGACCGGTGATATGCCCTACACTGGCGGGGCTTCTATTACTGTTAACAAATAAACAAACTTGGTCCTAATGGTCTCAGGTCCCTTCCCATCGGTAATGGCTGAAATTTTGGAAGGTGCACTGGCTACACTCAGCAGATGGGCTGCCAGTTGCGGTCTCAGAGTCAACTCTGACAAAACGGACTCTATTCTCCAGAAAATACACGCCTCCACCTTTTAAGCTTCCTAGACTTAACAAGCAGTGTCTTACTCTTTCATCAGAAGCCAAGTATTTTGGTGTAATAGTTGACCTCAAGCTCCACTGGAAGCTGCACATAGAAAATCGAGTTAAAATTAATTGAAATAAGTGTCGTTTCTAATTAGCTGTCAACAGCTGCATATATATATATGTATATCAAATATTAATATTTGATATTTTTTGAAATACAACATATATATGTATGAAATATTAATATATAACTGTTTTTTTTTTTTGAATTCAAATCTAAATGCACCCACAAAATACAAATCTGTAGACTCAAAATACATACAATCAAACATACTTTACTGAAAATCAAGCATTAATATTTATATGTACATAAATATATATATATATATATATATATCCATAAATATACCTATATATATATATATATGGACATGCAATATATATATATATAATATTTATTATATCTAAGAGATGTCTAGCAGCACTTAGGCTTATTGAAATAACGGAGATTCTGCTGTTTCCGTGGCGCCGCAATCTGACGACGGATTCTTATTGAACTCGACAAAACAAAACGAAATGATTAAGTAAAATTTTTTGATATTTCACTTAGTTTTCGAGATATTGAATAAAAAAGGTCTCAAAATGCCCTTTGGAACTTCACTATAATTTGCCTATTACACTATATATTTTTGAACACTTCACTAAAATTCACGAAATATACACTCACACGCGTGTTTTTACTTATTTTTATCCTTATATTCGAATTATTTTTATTAAAATAAAATGCAAATGCATTTGTCCATGCAGACACTTTCCAATTCTAAACGGGAATAAGAAGAAGATTGGAATGACAACAGTATGGTGTTGCCGGATGCCTGCAAATGAAACAAAAATATGAACCAATATATGAACAAACATTAAGTATTTAAGTTTAGTGTTAATGTTGGGGATGGGGGTCATTGTGCCTCTTTACTACATACATGCATATGATGTTTTAATTTTGGGTTCAATGGTTTTAACACGGAAAGAAGTTCTACGCAAAAATACTGTGGATTGCGTAGCCGGAGTTGGACTGATGAGGGTTATTTTTTTGAAGCGCGGCCGAAGGCCGCCTACGCGAAAAGGAGTTCTACGCAAAAATGCTGTGGATTGCGTAGCCGGAGTTGGACTGATGAGGGTTATTTTTTTGAAGCGCGGCCGAAGGCCGCCCACGCGATAAAGAGTTCTACGCAAAAATACTGTGGATTGCGTAGCCGGAGTTGGACTGATGAGGGTTATTTTTTTGAAGCGCGGCCGAAGGCCGCCCACGCGAAAAGGAGTTCTACGCAAAAATACTGTGGATTGCGTAGCCGGAGTTGGACTGATGAGGGTTATTTTTTTGAAGCGCGGCCGAAGGCCGCCACGCGAAAAAGAGTTCTACGCAAAAATACTGTGGATTGCGTAGCCGGAGTTGGACTGATGAGGGTTATTTTTAAGCGCGGCCGAAGGCCGCCCACGCGAAAAGGAGTTCTACGCAAAAATACTGTGGATTGCGTAGCCGGAGTTGGACTGATGAGGGTTATTTTTTTGAAGCGCGGCCGAGGGCCGCCCACGCGAAAAGGAGTTCTACGCAAAAATACTGTGGATTGCGTAGCCGGAGTTGGACTGATGAGGGTTATTTTTTTGAAGCGCGGCCGAGGGCCGCCCACGCGAAAAGAAGTTCTACGCAACAATACTGTGGATTGCGTAGCCGGAGTTGGACTGATGAGGGTTATTTTTTTGAAGCGCGGCCGAAGGCCTCCACGCGAAAAGGAGTTCTACCCAAAAATACTGTGGATTGCGTAGCCGGAGTTGGACTGATGAGGGTTATTTTTTTGAAGCGCGGCCGAAGGCCGCCCACGCGAAAAGGAGTTCTACGCAAAAATACTGTGGATTGCGTAGCCGGAGTTGGACTGATGAGGGTTATTTTTTTGAAGCGCGGCCGAAGGCCGCCCACGCGGAAAGGTGTTCTACGCAAAAACACTGTGGATTGCGTAGCCGGAGTTGGACTGATGAGGGTTATTTGTTTGAAGCGCGGCCGAAGGCCGCCCACGCGAAAAGGTGTTCTACGCAAAAATACTGTGGATTGCGTAGCCGGAGTTGGACTGATGAGGGTTATTTTTTTGAAGCGCGGCCGAAGGCCGCCCACGCGAAAAAGAGTTCTACGCAAAAATACTGTGTTAATTAATTTAATTTTAATTACTTTATTATATTTTGAGATACGCTTAATATCATTGTTTTTAAGTTTGAATGAGTTGTATGTTTTTATTTTCAAAATTATTTCTCAACTTAAAATTGGAGCAAAAAATACTGCAGTTTTACAATGAACCTTCTACTGAACATCTCTGCATACGAACTTCGTTTTTATTCCAGGTGTATGGCAACACCAACTTTGCGCTAAATTAGAGAACTTTAACATTAAATTACTTGAAAACTAAGCGAGATATCAAAAAATTTTACTCTTTTCATTTCGTTTTCTTTTGTCGAGTTCTATAAGAATCCGTCGTCAGATTGCGGCGCCACGGAAACAGCAGTATTGCCGAAATAACCAAAATATTAGGACTCTTGGTCAATTTTACAAATTTTGAAATCAAATAACCTAAAAACTATAACCCTCCCTGAAGTCAGGTCTTCACTTTTAGAAAGTAGAATACCCCCTCTTATAACGCTTTTTTTTAAACTCATGTGGTATTACATGGAAATTTTCCCTCAAATATTATATAACCTGGACATAAGATTAATTCATCTCCTGTTAGACTGATTCAACTTTATCTATATTTCTTCCTATAGCATTGTAATATGGAATAATACAATTACTTAAAAAGCGGTTTACGTTGTATGAAAGTTCTTCCCTTGCAATAAAAAACCGCGCGATTTGTTAGTCATAATCTTCGACTGCGGCGCTTTTTTTTTTTTTTTTTAATATACACATAAATTTTACGATAAAACAACATTTACAAATATTTTATATCATGAATTTTAAAATACTTGCTGAGTTACCAATTGCGTTACACATTTCTCTTCAGGGATATTTCAGTAAAATAAGCAAATAGTCTGTAAAAACGTAATTTTTCAGCTTTCCTTGAGGTTCTATAGGAACACTAAGATGTGGGGACTTTCATAGTGGACGGTGCCACGCCCCTTCCGCCCGCAATCCAAATATATTATGGAAATAATGGAATATTTAGGCTTTAAAACTGTTAGCATCTCTTTATTTTAATTATTGTTTATAAAAACTTGCCAACCCTCCAGCAAAAATTGTTCGCACAAACGCAAATATGAAAACGCTGTGGTTACCCGATTTTTGATGTGACTATATACACAGCTGTGCAAATTTACTATGGAAATCCAAATTCGGCCTTTGGTAGCCAAAACAGTAAATATTCTAGGCTTTTTCACTACGAATAGGCCAAATCAGTAACAACTATAACAACAAACGATTCACAAGGAATAGTACCTCAATACTAACTTACTCCAAACTAACTTTTATTGAAACTTGTTATCTATAATTTTACGAATGGTGCAAAACAATTGTTTATCTGTACACCTTTGAACACACTAATTTACATTTACATATTTTATCGATACTGATAAACTCAAATATAAAACACTGTTCACAAAAGACACATTGATGCTCGACGTCATAAATGATGATATCGAATTATTAGCACTTATCGAAGGGTAAATAATCTAACATATGGCAACTGAGTTTTTATTTTAACAGCTAGAATCATATCATGATGGATCGGAAATATAGTTAATAAAGTTAATAGAAAATCAGCGGCATACAATTTAGCAAAATACTGGTGTGAATAATCTGACTATTAAAAAATTAAAAGAGGAATAGTAGTACAAAAGTATAAAAATTGGTGCCGGAATGTTTGTACTGCAGTTCCATTCAAAAATATTAAGAACACAACTAAATGTGACAGGTACGACCAATCAAATCTTGATCAAAAAAATTATCTATATTTTGAGAAAATTTTAAATTGAGTGGTAAAAAATTAGCGGCTGGAATTTAGAACAATGTATATTTTGGAATTTCTGGCAAACTATAATGTTTTTTTTAATGAAACTTGGTGGAGATGTTAGTGAGGTGTTAAGGAACACTCTTTGTAACTTTAAATTATTCGGGAAATAATAATTTTTTAATTATTTACATTCAAAATGCCCTCGGGAACTTCACTATGATTTGCCACATTACACTCTATATTTTTTAACATTTCACTAAAATTCACCAAATATACATTCACACGCGTGTTTTTACCGATTTTTATGCTAATATTCTAATTATATCTATTAAAATTAAATGCAAATTCATTTGCCTATGCAATCACAGTCCAATTTTAAGCGCGAATAAGAAGAAGATTGGAATGCCAACAGTATGGTGTTACCGGATGCCTGCAAATGAAAACAAAAAATAAGTTCTTGAGTTTAGTGTTAATCATGGGGGCCGGGGTTACTGTGCCTCCCTACTACATACACGCATATGACGTTTTAATTTTGGGTTCAATGGTTTTAACACGGAGAGGAGTTTTACGCAAATATACTGTGCATTGCGTAGGCGGAGTTGGACTGATGAGGGTTATTTTTTTGAAGCGCGGCCGAAGGCCGCCCACGCGAAAAGGAGTTCTACGCAAAAATACTGTGGATTGCGTAGCCGGAGTTGGACTGATGAGGGTTATTTTTTTGAAGCGCGGCCGAAGGCCGCCCACGCGAAAAGAAGTTCTACGCAAAAATACTGTGGATTGCGTAGCCGGAGTTGGATGATGAGGGTTATTTTTTTGAAGCGCGGCCGAGGGCCGCCCATGCGAAAAGAAGTTCTACGCAAAAATACTGTGGATTGCGTAGCCGGAGTTGGACTGATGAGGGTTATTTTTTTGAAGCGCGGCCGAAGGCCGCCCACGCGAAAAGGAGTTCTACGCAAAAATACTGTGGATTGCGTAGCCGGAGTTGGACTGATGAGGGTTATTTTTTTGAAGCGCGGCCGAGGGCCGCCCACGCGAAAAGGAGTTCTACGCAAAAATACTGTGGATTGCCTAGCCGGAGTTGGACTGATGAGGGTTATTTTTTTGAAGCGCGGCCGAGGGCCGCCCACGCGAAAAGGAGTTCTACGCAAAAATGCTGTGGATAGCGTAGCCGGAGTAGGACTGATGAGGGGTATTTTTTTGAAGCACGGCCGAAGGCCGCCCACGCGAAAAGGAGCTCTACACAAAAATACTGTGGATGGCGTAGCCGGAGTTGGACTGATGAGGGTTATTTTTTTGAAGCGCGGCCGAGGGCCGCCCACGCGAAAAGGAGTTCTACGCAAAAATACTGTGGATTGCGTAGCCGGAGTTGGACTGATGAGGGTTATTTTTTTGAAGCGCGGCCGAAGGCCGCCCACGCGAAAAGAAGTTCTACGCAAAAATGCTGTGGATTGCGTAGCCGGAGTAGGACTGATGAGGGGTATTTTTTTTGAAGCACGGCCGAAGGCCGCTCACGCGAAAAGGAGCTCTACGCAAAAATACTGTGGATGGCGTAGCCGGAGTTGGACTGATGAGGGTTATTTTTTTGAAGCGCGACCGAAGGCCGCCCACGCGATAAGGAGTTCTATGCAAAAATACTGTGTTAATTAATTTAATTTAATTTTAATTACTTTATTATTTTTTGTGATACGCTTAATAACATTGTTTTTAAGTTTAAATAAGTTGTATGTTTTTATTTTCAAAATTATTTCTCAACTTTAAATTACAAAAAAAAAATACTGCAGTTTTACAATGAACCTTCCACTGAACATCCCTGCGTGCGAACTTCGTTTTCACTTCAGGTGTATGGCAACACCAACTTTTCGCTAAATTAGAGAACTTTAACATTAAATTACTTAAAAACTATAAGCCTCCGGCAGGTTCTGTTTTCAGTTTTAAGATGGGGATACACCCCTCTATCACCCCCTTTTTACCGTTTTTTTCCAAAGCGATATACATTATACTAAAGTTTTTCCAAAACACCTGATGTGCCGATTGAAAAACTACATTAAAGTTAAATAGAGCTATTATTTCTCCAGAAATATTTGAGTGACAATTTTAGATATAGTAGCGACATATATGTCTTATTCTTCTTAATTGGTGTGATAACTGCTTACGCGGTTTTGGCCTAGTTTGACAAAGTGCGCCAGTTTTTTTCTCGTTGTTGTGGTTGTTTTAACAGTAGTAGAAGCCCCGTCAGTGTAGGATATACTACCGGTCATTTTCGTCTAGCTCATATAAAGCTAGGCCCAGGAATTATGTGGTTTCAACGGGTTGGGTCCAGAGGGAGAGAGGTGTTAGATGAGTAGGTTTTAAAAGGCATGTGAAAAGGTGGTTAGTGTCGTGCGGGGTACCTTCACATGCCGGACATATGTTTGGTATGTTGGAGTCAATTCTGGATAAGTAGGAGTTTAACCTGCTACAGTATCCTCTGGCTTAAGCAGGTGTCTGCAAGGGTGAAACCTGCGGTAGCATCCTAAAGGGAACTGCTTGCTGCGCAGTTTGTTGTGCTCCTTCACAGGGAGCATTTGTGCCTCATTGTGGGGGTGCTGAATAGGAGACATCAGGAGGCAACCGGCGATTTTATACTGTCGAAGGTTACACTCAAAATTTTGGGGACGCGTGGGGCTGCCTACTTTGGGCTTGCTGTGCATTCCACTGTAGTTGTTGCGGTTTATTGTGGTGGGCAGCCACACCGCGGGGACCGGTTGAGGGTGGTGAGCTCTGCAGCAGGGGGAAAGGTAGTCAGTTGTCTACGCGCAGGCCGGAACATCTCCGAAAGTGGCACCAGCCATTGAAAAAATTGCATGTGGCTGATGCCAGGGTCCGAGGTATTCTGGCCTGACACACGGAACAGACCGTGCGGGAGACCAAGAGCTTCTGGTTTGTCCCCGCACTGGGGTTGGATCAGGAGGGAAGGAGATGGGCTATGTTTGGGGAGTTGTGTTGCGCCTGAGGGTTCCTTACCGTGGAGGTATGGGTAGTGAAGGCGGTTTGTGGTGCCTGCCTATCAGGGGGAGTAGTAGCCGTTGAGGCATCAGACGCTTGCTGGCGGGAGCAACACGTGGTCACATACCGTGTGGACCACTCCCTATGAGTCTTACGGCCTGAACAGGTCTTAAGGTGGCTCCACCCGTTGCACTTACTTTACCTAACAGAGGTGGAATTCGGGTGGAGCCGTTTATTGCATAGGCAGCAATAGAATACCTCTAGCCCAGGGTTGGATTCAATACCAGCCCTGAGGGGAAGTAATTGGAGCAAGGTTGCTGCGAGGAATTGTTCCTGTGACGTAAGGGGTTATGTGATGCACTGTTCAAGAGATGGGGCTAGTTTACAGGGGCGCAACCCTCGGTCGGGAAAAACCCAAGTAATTCCGGTAACGTAGAGCCGGCTGCCATGGGAATTGTTTTTTTTTTCTCGTGCTAACCGGCGCTTGTTGGACAGACCAAGATCCTTCTTTACGTGATCTTTCCAACGCAGAGAAGGCCTTCCTCTTTCTCTGCTACCACCAGCAGATACCGCATCGAATACTTTGTATCCATTCGGACGACATGGCCCAGCCAACGAAACCGCTGGATCTTTATTCGCTGCGCTATAACCATGTCGTCATAAAGTTCATTGTTCCATCGCCTGCGGTACTCGCCGTAATCAACGTGCAAAGGTCCAAAAATCTTCCGCAGAATCTTTCTCTGAAACACTCCAAGGAACGCCTCACCGGATGTTGTCCTCGTCAACGCTTCTGCGCCATACGTTAAGACGGGCATGATGACAGCCTTATGGAGTGTTAGTTTTGTTCTTTCTGTATACTACTCAATCGCATACTTCGTCAAAAGTAGCACTTGTTGGCAAGAGGGATTCTCCGTTGGATTTCAAAGCAGATATTGTTACCGGTGTCAGCAGTGGTTCCTTGATAAATGAAGTCTCTTACAAGCTCGAAATCATAACTGCCGACAGTGGCGTGGGTTTCGATACGCGAGTGCGCTAACTGTTTGTTTGATAACAGTAGTTACTTCGTTGTTTCCTCGTTCACCACGAGACCCATTCGATTTGCTTCTTTATTCAGTTCGGAAAACGCAGAACTAACAGCGAGGTTTTTAATGCCGACGATATCAATATAATCGGCATACGCTAACCATTGTACGCTCGTATAAAAAATTTTGCCTGAACGATTAAAGTCTGCGGTAGGCAGGACCTTTTTTAACATCAGGTTAAAGAAGTCACATGACAGGGACTAACCCTGTCTGAAACCTCGCAACGTTTGAGCAACGTCATTGTAATTAGCCGTATTAGATTTACGAGGATACCAAATTCAGACATAGCGGCATATAGGTAACTCCCTTTCGTGCTGTCAAATGCAGGTTTAAAATCGATAAAAACATAAGGTCCAATCAATAGGTGGATGGTGGTGGTGATATACGTGATATTTAGAAGACTAATCTGGCGGTAATTGGCACAGATTTCAGGCGCTCATGGAACAAATCTTTGGTCACATCGTTCTTCTCTTCCGTCGGGGCGTGGGCGCAAGTGAGGGAGATGTTGAAAAAACGCGCAGAACCAACACAGAATATGCGTTCCTTTACATGGCTCCCGTAGAAGACTTCACAAGGTCCAATGTTCCTCTTGCCTTGCCCCGTGTAGCGCATTCCTTGAATGGGAGTAATGTCAGCCTTTGCTCTTACGAGTGCATTAACCAACAGACAGCGGACAGAGGCATCTTCCTCATTAATAAACCGTACATTCCAGGTGCATGGCCTTAAATCATAATCCTTAGTTCATTTGCAGGGGTCGTCATCAGAGAAAAGAGTTCTCATCCGAGGTTTTGTTTTGTCTTTCATTGGGGGAGGGTTTTTACGTGGAGGGTTTTAAACCCAGGATATTAGCTCACTCTCAAACGGATATATCTGGGAGCTACCCAGAGGATACTAAAGCGAAGCCCGGAAGTTGTGAGCGGACATGTAGAAAAATCTTCGTGGCCACTCCCAAGTGAATGGCAATTAGTGCCTATCCCCACTTGCGTGGACTTCTACACATGGAACCATCCTCCTCTTGTTCCTATAATAAAATTACAGAGTGATTCACCTCGCTCATTTATATCTGAACTACCCCAGGTAGTTTGGTGGGCGTTTGTGTCTCCTCCCATTATTAACATGCTGCCGCAGGTTTCACTGTCCAGTATCAGCGCTTGTAGCAGCTTTGACGGTACGGGATCCACATATGCCGTGTAAAATGACAATGGACAGTACCTGTTTCCATCTGTCTCCCAGCTTATCGCTGTTGTGTCTGAGTTTCTCTATTTATGAATCATATATGTGGTTAGTTGTGTTTTTGCCATTATACGAGATCTTGTTTTACCTTCACAATTCGCCGTGTACAGCGTGTAATTAAGTGTCCTCAACCAGCAAATACGCCCTCCATTGATGCATGAATCCGTAATGAGGGCAAAATCAGGGGTCTCTACTGTCATGTGATCTATTAGGGCTTGTAACGCTAGGTTGCTATGGTGAAGATTTATTTAAAGAAGGCGAATTGTTAAGGAGATATTCACATCTTCCTACGAGTCGCTTGAAGCCCTCTTTCTGAAAATGTTGTACCCAAACCAGCTTTAAGCTCAGTTGTTGTACCTGTACTCGTTTTCTCTAGTCTAGTTGTGAGCTTAGACTCAGACGAGCAGTACCATTCTAAGTCGATGCTCTCGACGTCGCTCAAGGACTTCATAGGATTTTCCTCAGAGTCATTAACTTCAATCTCGACCGTGCTCTCTGCCGAGACGGGGTGTCCCCTTTGTTAGGAGCTATACCTTAATTTTTCGATCTTTTCGCCAACGGTTTGACCTCCTCAGTTGCCTTCCTCTTTTGGTGGCATGTAGTCGTCATTTCGAGAGTGAAATTAGGTAATATCTCTTTAGCCCTCTCTATCGCACCCACACTACCTTCGTCGGCTCCTCCGCTGTCGCTGCTGCGTTGGGCAGCCTTTCGAGCATCTTGACGACATAACGCCTCTGCGAGGGTACAATTAGCTTCGGTTGGATTAGTGATATTTACCGGCAATCTTCCGGCGAGAGCTCTGGTCTCGTTGTTTCCTATGGCAGTATCTTCCCCAGTTCGCTGTATAGGCACAGGATGTCGACTAATTGGATTGGTTCCGACTGTCATAGGAGGCAGACTAAGAACTCGTTTTAAACGCTGATCGCTTGTCGGAACTTGCTGCCTCTTCCGGTTTGTTTTTTTCTTTGGTTTTTTTGTTGTTTGGTTGTTTGTTATCGTATTCATTTTTGGACCCACGAGTGTCGGAGAAGGGATGTCCACTTGTGCATTGCTTCGAACTACACAGGCAAGGCTAGTTATTACGGAGGGCACCAGGTGTCCGTAATCTCACGTTAGCGACTGGGCTGAATTTAAAAAGGGGCTCCAGCCAGGCCGATCCCTGAGGGTCGCATGACACCTTGATCAGGCCCTTTACCTCACACCATAGTAAAACTCCATTTTCATGCTGTACTATTGAAGCGTAACGAACACTTGCCCGTGGAGTCTTAGCTTAGTTAGCTACCTCTTGTCTGCGTACAGAATGAGAACTGTGGTACCTATTAAGGATTCAGGGGAGGGGTTTTTGCCAACCTCACAAGGACCATCTTTGGAAGCAGTTAAAAGCTTCGTAATTTAGCGTGTGGAAGAGTTGTCGCTCCTGGAATGGAGGAAGGTAGTCATTGGAAAACACTGCAAAATGACATGGCTGAATTAAAACAGCATGTGAAGCAACATACTCAGCTAATGAATAACAAGATGATAGATTGATTTGACCGAGCTTTGAACTCCGAAAGATTCAGCGAAGGTAGTTTAGTACTTCTTTATAATCCGCAAAGAAAGCGATGGATTTATTTTATTTATTTTCTTATTTATTCGCTAATATCTAACAAAATTCAGAACAGACATTTAAGATAACTTCTGCTCAAATATGAACGAGACGGTATCAATAAAACGGTTCCGCGGATGACATATGGCAAAAATAAATTTTTTGTTTTTTGGTAGGACTGTTATAAGCTTACATGGCAAATTTCAGCGTGATATGTCACATAGTTTGTTTTCTGTGCTACTGTAAACAAGTCAAGCTCGAGTGTGTTCGAATTTAACGATGGAAAGAATTTGTTTGAAATTTTGTTATTCCAACAAAATTTCGGCTTCAGACGCCTTAAAAATGTTGCAGACAACCTATGGGGACTCTGCTCTATCGCGTGCACGTGTTTTCTATTGGTACAAATCGTTCAAAGAGGGCCGTACATCGGTTGAAAATTTGCCTCATGAACGTCGTCCAGCAACATCAGTAAACGACGAAAACATCGCAAAAGTACAGGAAATTGTGCTTGAAAATTGCACAAATCGCAAAATCGGTTAACGCTGAATATTATTTAGACATTTTAAAGCGTTTGCGCGAGAACATTCGTCTTAAAAGGAAGGAATTGTGGGACAACAAGTCATGGTTCTTGCATCACGATTATGCACCAGCTCACACATCACGTCTTCTTCGTGATTATTTGAACAAAAATAATGTTAATATCGTTCCGCAAGCACCGTATTCGCCTGATATGGCTCCATGTGACTTTTTCCTGTTTCCCAAGCTCAAGTTGCCGCTCCGTGGAAAACATTTAGAGACAATTGAAGTCATAAAAGAGAATTCGAAGAACACTCTCGAGCTAGCACAGAAAACAAACTATGTGACATATCACGCTGAAATTTGCCATGTAAGCTTATAACAGTCCTACCAAAAAACAAAAAATTTATTTTTGCCATATGTCATCCGCGGACCGTTTTATTGATACCGTCTCGTTCATATTTGATCAGAAGCTATAGGTTAGGTTAGGTTTGGCAGCCGCATCGCACATAGAGGCAACGATGCCACTTAGACCACGAAATGGGTCCGTTGTGAGCCGCGGGGGCTGTGCTTCATTTCCCTCTCCATATTGAACCATCCTGAGCTTTTGACAAAGCGTAAAAGGTGGTTGATACTTAAGGTGTATAGATTATCTTTATACGTTAAGAAGTAGGATTTTAAAAATCGGTTCCTGCTTCTGGCTAGAGCTGGGCGTGTGCAAAAAAGGTGTTGAATGGTTTCCAATTCCTCCTCATTTCTGCAGCTACCACAGAAATCATGCGTGTAAACGCCTAATCTCCTTGCATGATTTTCTATGAGACAATGTCCTGTGAGGGCCGCTACTAAGGTTCTGATTTGAAGTCTACTCAGTTTTATAATACTCTTGGACAGACGTAAGTTTAGCCATGGCCATGTTTGCCAAGCACTTGCACAGGTGTCAGCGCTAATCCATCTTTGATTTACAGAATTGATTAGTGCGTCCTTAATGAGAAGCTTACAAGTTGCGAGAGGTATCTCCATAAAATTACTTATGTCTGGCATACAGATACCTTCTCTTGCAAGTTGGTCTGCCCTACAGTTCCGTGGTATATCTCTGTGTCCTGGGACCCAGCATAAGATTATACGATATTGCTTGGCCATCTCATGTATAGATTGGCGACAACGTAAGACACTCCTTGATGTTGTTTGGAATGCATCCAGGGCTCATAGGGCAGCTTGGCTGTCTGATAGAATGCAGATATCCGTTGATGATATTCTGTTTATCTTTAACCATTTTAAAACTTATGAATAGCGTTTACTTCCGCTTGAAATAGGCTACAGTGATCCGGTAGTTTAAAGGATTCACTAATAGAAAGCTGTTCGCAAAATAACCCTGATCCTACACCGTTGTCCATTTTGGATCCGTGTGTGACAGTTCTCCATTGTGAGCTCGCTTTGAGCCTTAAAGCGGAACAGGTCGCTGAGTATTTGCAGAAGAGATCTAGGGGTGGCAGATGTAGCATGACGTCCAAAGCCATGGATGGCGTGGTTTTCATGACGCCACATATTGCTAATTCCGCTGATATCTGCACCTTATTCAATAAATTAGAATAGTTTTTTCTCTGCATAGCACACCACCAGACAACATTTCCATATAGAAGAATGGGTCTGACGACAGCAGTGTAAAGCCAATGAACAACCTTAGGTTTAATTCCCCAGGTCTTACCTAAAGCTCTCTTACAGGGATAAAAAACTAGGTTCGCTTTCCTGACTCTTTCTAAGGTGTTTGACTTCCAAGTCAGTTTCCTATCTATGTTTAGTCCGAAGTACTTGGTTTCTTCCGAAATCACAAGAGCTTCCTCTTTGAGCATAATTGGACTTAGCTGAGGGATTCTGTGTTTCCTAGTGAACACTTTCCTGCCCACCTAGAAAGTATATCTAAAGCATTTTGTACTAGCTCTCTTAATTTAGATACAAATTTACCAGAGACAGCAATAAAATCATCATCGGCGTAAGCTATCACCCTACAGACCACCGATTCCAGTTTTAACAGAAGTTTATTTACAACTGCGTTCCATAAAAACGGTGAGAGGACTCCACCTTGCGGTGTACCTCTCCTTACCAATCTCCTGAGCTCCGATTCTCCTAGTTCCGTTTCAATGATTCTGCTATTTAGCATTTTGCCAATGAAGCCTACCAAGCCCGGTTCTACACTAAGATCAGTGAGTGCTGCAGTAATTGGAATTGTATGTGAGTTTCTACCAGCTTTTGGAATGAAAACAATTTTGACTTGTCTCCACTTAAGAGGTATATGACCGTAAAGGAAGCAACCTTTGAAGATTGCTAGTAGCCCGTGTGCTAGATATCCGGCGGCCTTTTGCAGTTCCACCGGGTTAAATACCATCTGGACCCGGTGATTTAAAAGGTTTGAAACTTTTAATCGTCCATAAGAGCCGACCCTCAGATATAGCGTCTATTTTGACTTCACGACAGTGTACAGTATCTTCCATGTCATGGTCAGTAATGTCTGAGCAGCCTGGAAAATGAGTGTCGTGTAAAAATTCTAGAGACTCTTTACTGGTTGAAGTGAAAGTACCATAACTTTTCTGTAGCAGTTCCCAATTTTCAGGACTTCTCGCTAAAATCTTACGAAGTCTGGAGGCCTCAGTTGCTCCCTCAACCTCTTCACAAAAATATTTCCAAGATTGCCTTTGGGCATTTCAGATATCCTTCCTGTAGATTCTCAGAGCATCTTTATAGCACTTCTAATCGCACCAATAATTAGCTTTGCGCCAAACTTCTGCGCCTGCGCTACCAGATCTTTGAATATTAATATCGGTAGCTCCTCATGGTCATGTGCGAGGTAACAGGAAGATAGCCACATCCGTTCATATCCCGACTCCAGGCTAATGATCAATTGATCGATGTTGCTGTAATTAGAGAGCATGAAAGCATTTATCCCTTTTCTTATTAGTACGCACGCTCTGGGATTACCTTTGTTGCGAGCATACATCAGTTTATATTTTTGAGTCCTTAGTCCGCACACAAGTCCATGTGATACCCATGGTTCTTGAATCAGGACAATATTATGTCCACCTTTGGCCAGGTAGATTATGAGGTTGGCGGACGCAACCTTTGAGTGGTGAAGGTTAATTTGAAGAACCCGTAACATCATGGTTACTGGGCTTCCTCTCCACCACCGTTTTGTTAGGATCATCTGAATCTAACGCCAGTAGTTCTTCCTCATCAGTGAGAGTAGTATCAAGTACTCTATCTAACAAAGGAAGAGATACTGCCGTCAGCAGATGCCTTCCGTAGCGCTGTAGCGGTGTTAGGACCGGAGCCAGATTCCGCCGTGGGGCCTATCTCAGCTCCAACCAGGTCTTTTAAATTAGGCGTCTTCTCCTTATTATAGACCCTCAGTGTTATGGACGAAAACCCATAGCTTACTACACCGTCAGATCGCGCCAGTGCGTCCACCGAGTCCTTACAGACTACGAAAGTAGTGCTTCGGTACTCGCCCTTGGGATCGTCCAGCTTTGTGATCTTCCAAGACGCTGTAGGAAGCTCCGGATTACATAAACGAAGCATTTCAAGGATCCTTTGAGGGTCTGATGGCTCCGCTGGTAACCAGGCCCTAGCTGTTGGTAAACTGGGGATGTCATCCCTTGAAATTACCTCGAGTTTAGACCCAGGCCATACTTCGCCGATCCTTGAAATGGCTATTTTGTAAAGATCAGTGGATCTCTGATCGACACAGGCAATAAGCTTCACGTGACTCTGATGTCATCCACTATCGCGACAGAAAGGAGCTGGACCAGGATTCTCCTTCAGAATTTGGAAGAAAACGCTTGAGAGCCTGGCTTCCACTTTCTTCCAATTGTCAGGCGAAATAGTGCCGTAAGGGTAGCTTTTATCAACCACCCCATAGCTGTTGGCCTCTAACAGCTTCGCTATAAGTAGCTGGAGAAGTCTTGGTGTTTCGGGGGTTCTTCAACGTGCTGGGGTTGTTGGGTGGGTCGTCCGACAACTGACGTTTTGGGTTCGGTTCAGAACCCCGAGGGGACTCCTCCGTTACCATTGTCGCCCAGCTAAAAGAATGCTTCTGTTTAACAGACCACTCCCCCATTGGACGTTTTCAAGCGCTCCAGTAGAATGAATGAACGGGTCAGCTTTACCAGGGCTAGTCCCGGTATTGGTTGTAGAGGAAATTGACTTCTTGGCCATGGGTTTATTGTTAGTACCGCCACTTCTGCTGTTGCCAGGATTATCATCAGCACCAGCTTCCGCCGTACGAAATGGGCTAGTCGTGAAGGGCTTCGATGTACTGACACTTCCACTAGGTTTAATTATCCCAGCTTCCGTCGTACTAAAGTAAATCTGGTTTGATCAAGATTTGGGGGTGGAAATTATAGCTTCCTTTGCATTTAAGGACTTCTTGTCCATAGAGGTTTTTTGATTGAAGGACTGGTGGCGAGGAGAGGAGATGATGGGATGATGAGGGTTAAAGATTAACAGGTACGTCGGTACTGTGATCTTCATATGGTGATTGGATGGCCACCAATTTTGCCTTGAAGCGGATGGATGGCTAGCCAATCCTCATATGGAGCTTCCCTCTTAGTTCGTGTTGGGTTGGCTCCCATGATATGGGGGTCAAACCACTACTTAAGCCTCATCCCCGCGACATGGAGACCAACTTGATGAGAATTTAAGATATAAGTCCACAACTAAAATACAAATTTAAAATATTTATTGTAGTATTAAAAAAGTGTAATAAAATTAGATTATTAACATTAGAAACTATTAAATTCCTAAAAATATATACAAGTTACAATTGAATTTTAACGAGATTATTAAATCAAATATTTACAAGGTATTATTTTGATTTTTTACATAGAAAGTATTTTTTTAATTGCATATGAAATACTTGTTTGGCGCCAGAAAGGTCCAAATCCAAAAAGTTTAAAAGATAATTAAGGTCAGACAACGTTCAACTATCCTAGCACACTTCTGCAGTAACCCTCGTTAGCATCGTAGAATGTTACGCACCGACAGAGGACCCTGACTATGCTGCCAAAGATGAGTTCTATGAACAGTTATCGCCCACACTTAACCCCATCCGCAGAGGCGAAATAACTTTCCTCATGAGTGACTTCAATGCAAAAATAGGCAAGAAAAACTCTGGCCTTAAACAAAGCATGGCTGCGGATCAGGCAACAACAACGGCAGCAGACTAATTGATGTGTGTCAGACGTTTCAGCTTGTCATTGGTGGCTCAATCTTCCCCCACAAGGAAATCCATAAATACACTTGGACCTCACCCAGTGGGACGATGTCAGTAACAGACAGGGAGCCGACATAGCGACCATGAGTTAATTACCGGTGACGTCAAGATCAAGCTGAAATGCTGTAAGAAAAAGTACACACCACGCAGGCATAAGCGAATCAACGTCCAGCTGCTGCGCGATCCCGCTACCAAAAAAGAAACAACTAGCGTCATTCGCGAGAAGCTGCTCACAAACCACAACAAGTGAATGGCAATTAGTGCCTATCCCCACTTGCGTGGACTTCTACACACAGAACCATCCTCCACAAGATGTTAGCAACATTTTTTCCCTAAACTTAAATTTGCTATTTAAACTTTCGTCAAAAGTGATAGTACGTCGAATTTAAAAATTGTATTTGAGTGGAAATTTAACAGAAATCTAAAAAAATTATCGCATAAATATTTTAAATATAGTAAACTTTTTTTATTACAATCCTATGCTTTAATAGAGCAATGCATAAATAATGGGAATTATTATTATTATTATTATTGATTAGCTGCGACGTGAGTAGATCTATTGTGCAGCCATGTAGCCTACCTACTCAAACAGTTTTGGGCTGTTAATAAATCCTAAAACTGCTGTGGGCTTAATTTCTACCAGGAGGTTTTTATCTATAGCCCCGTTTCCCAGGTAATTTAGTCTGCGTCGAGATAATTATGTTTACAGTGTCCTGTTAGGAGTTCAGTGTAAAGTTTTATGTCCTTTCTCCTTAGGTTAAGGATTTCTTCTGCCTTTATCCGTTATGGATCTCTTAGTCTTTTCGATTGCCGCATGCCCGATTGGGCTCTCCAGTAATCGACTAGGCCTCGTTGTTCCTTCTCACTCAGAAAGGCACTTTTGAAGCTGTTATTTACCTCGCAGAACGGTTTGGGACCTATGAAGGAAGTGTTGGACCCCTTTTTCGCTAAAGTGTCCGCAATTTCATTCCTTTCGTGCCCTTCATGTCCCGGAAGCCCCATCAAGGTAACAAAGTTTTTTGATGTTAGGGTTCTGAGGATTTTAAAACATTGCCATACTAACCTTGATTGGAAAGAGAAGCTATCCAGCGATTTTAGAGCTGCTTGACTGTCAAATAGAATGTTAATATTGGAAGCGCGGGTGCCTCTCCGTGGACATTCTCTGGCACACAGCTCTAAGGCGTGGACCTCCGCCTGAAAAATGGAAGTCGGTTTTCCCATTGAATAGCTTTTTTGAAATGTGGTCCGACAATTCCAGCCCCGGCACCACCGTCTTTGGACCCATCAGTAAACCGCACCTGTGCGCCCTATTTTAAGAATATTTCATTGTTTCATCATGTTGAGCGGTCACTAATGACCACTTTGAATTTCTTGGAGAATTCTAGTTTCCTTTCCATCTTGACGTGGACTTCAGACACTGAGAGTTCAGGATTGAGCCCATAATCCTTACATCTCCTGTAAGATTGCCTTCTTTAAGGTGGAATCGATTAGGAAGCCTTAGAGCTGCATTGATTGCCGTGCCTTTGGCTACAAGATATAGTGGGATGAGTCCAGTGACCATTTCTAAAGCCGCTGTGGGGCAGGTTCGCATTGCTCCCGTTACGCTCAGACAGGCCATTCTGTATACCTTGTTAAGTGTTATCTGAGTCTTAGTTTGGTCTACTTTTGGCCACCATACCAGAGAGGCATAGGTGATCATTGGCACTATTATTGTCTTATAAGACCATGCCATAATCTTTGGCCGCAAACCTCATGTTTTACCGTAAAGCCTTTGACTTACATTCATTGCTCCTAAGGCTTTATTTGTGATGTACGATGTGTGACTTTCCCAGATCAGGGTTTTATCCAGAATTACTCTCAGATATTTCACGCCCCCAAATAGAGTTAAGTTTGCGTTGCCTAGTTTAAGGGTCCCTAGACTAAATTTCCTTCTTCGGATTTAATGAAAGTCCCTTCTGCCGACACTAGTTTTGCGTAAGCTAGTTGCATGCGATCAGTTATAGTGGAGTCGAATTCGCCTCTAACCATGATGACTAGATCGTCAGCTAAGCCCTCAACATCGTATCCGAGATTGTCGAGAGTCTGCACGAGCTCGTCAATGATCAATAGCCAAAGGAGCGGTGATAAAACGCCTCCTTGGGGGTATCCTTTGGTTGACTTGACACACAATCTTTTTGGCCCAGTTTCAAAGATTGTCGTTCTATTCCTCAGCATATTGAGAACGCATGTTATGATTAGTCTATCTATTTTCTTCCTTAATAGAGCTGAAAGAAGCATTGTCGAATTCCTCCGTAATGTCAACCAATGTACAGAGGGCAATCTCCTTACCAGCCAAAGCCTTTTCGATCGTGGTCATACGGCTATGTATGCTAGTTTCTGTTGACTTGCCTGACAGGTAAGCGGATTGTTCAACATGGAGAGCGAATCCTTAAAATATGCCTCTCTAATATATTGATGAATTGTTTTTTCCATTGCTTTGAGCAGGAAAGAAGTGAATCTTTGGCTCGAAAGGCTTTTGGCGTGTGGTTCGCTGTTTTTTTATTGTTTTAGCAGCATAAACATTCCCCATATTTACATACGAGGAATGCTGCTGGAGTGACAGTCCTTGGCCGGATATAAATCCGGGTCGTTTCGGTAACGTAGAACCGACTGTCGTGGAAACAGCGTATGGTTCGCCTTTTTGCCTGCTTTCTGAATGAAAGCTACTACTCCAATTTTTAGGCACTATGCCTAATTCCAGACTTATCCCGAAAATATTTGTCAAAACAGGTGCTAATACATTCATGCCTTCCTGTGGTACACTCGGCTGTATGTTATCAACACCTGGTGATTTAAATGGACTGAAGGTGGGGATCGCCCATTTAGTTTTGTTCTTTGTAAAATTTTACGGCCAACGGAGAGTTCCCTGCGTGTAGATATTAAGAACTGGATGTCTCCAGTGTCTTCACTGTCCTCACCCTCACTGACACAGTCCGGAAAATAAGTGTCCAGCAAAAGCTGTCCCGTTTCCTGCAGACTCTCCGTAATACTTCCGTTAGCTTTCTTGATTGTAGAAAGGCCATTTGAGTGATCTTTGCTGAGTGACTTTTGAAGTCTAGTAGCCACTGGTAGGGATTCAATTTCCTCACAGTGCTTCCTCCATGAATCTCTCTTTGATTTTCTCAGCTCCCTATTGTACGCCCTTAAGGCCCTCCTATAAGAGTCCCAGTCTACGGGTAGTACTATTTGTAGTAATAAAATCAATAAGTGCCTCACCTCTTACATTGATGTCCGAGCTACCCCAGACCGTGTGATGTGCATTGGAAATTTTCATTAGCTGCCATTAGCTGCTGCAGTTCACATAAAGCAGCATCTTCCGTATCAGCTGGAAGGTGTGGGGCATTGCCTGCAATTGCATGTACGCACTGTACAACGCGTTGATACAACAATCGCAGCGTGTATGCTGGGCGTAAGGATTGTTGATACAACAAAAGAAGCGTGTATACGTTCCGCGCCGCATAGATTGGTCGCAATATATCAGTGGCTGTTTAAGTTGCTTCGAGTTGGAGTTGAAGGGTGAGAAAAGTGCAAGAACGTAGAGTCGGTGTAGGAGCGATTACAAACGGCAGCAATTAGAATCTGGAAGCGCCGTATAAATTAGAAAAACCCAAATTGGTGACCCCGAACAAAGAATATTTTCATAAAAAAGTGTTTTCCGAGAAAATTACGGACATTTGGTACTAGACCAAATTTCGGAACTTAACGGCGAAATTTAACACAAACATCTGAAAGGGGTTTTTATTGATGCAACGCGGTTGGTAGGAATTACCTTCCGCATTTAACTCACAATTCTATGCAAGCATACAAACAATTGTACGATTAATGCAACGTTAAACGTAATTCAACGTGCAAATACAACATTTTGGATGCAATATTTTTTCGAATGAGTATATCATCAAACAACGAGAAGCCTTATCTACGACCAAGAGACCAAATACCAATCGCGGACTCCGAATCGAAAAAAATTCGAAAGTTACTTAATGACGTTGAGCTTGGTGACCGTAAACCATCTCAGCTTTTGTTTCGGAAACTGTTGCGATGTGTGGTATGATCCACCTGTTATACTCTCTGATGTGTGCCAAATTACCGACACCACACTTATATGTTTACTTCAGAACGTTTATTACTTCTAATTAGTTAACAATATTAAATGCTATACCAAATACAATTCAATTAAAGTGGTTAATTAATTCAGCTTATTACGATCGACCTCAGCAACGTGCTAGGCTGTCTTCTCAATTATAGTGCTTTTTGACATTTTAGATCAGGGTTGCCATATTACTATTTCGCATTCCTCAACAGAAACAATTTTAAAAAGCTGGTGGATTGAAAGATTGTCTGTTACACTTCGAGCTTGCTTGATAATTGGTGTTGAAGATTTAGACATATGCGCCAAATGCGCCGATACGATCATGGACTTTGTTGGATCCACATCCTCACAAGTCATGGCAGTGAAAGCTGGTGCCAGTACACTACATAAAAACGAACAATTTGAGGAAATCCTCAACAATATTAAAGCTTTGACACAGGCAGTTGCTAATTTGGCAACCCAGTTGACCACCCCCGGTATTCATTCACGGTCACGATCACCAAGTGGCAACAACCAGAATGCACGTTCAAGCTCCGGCGACAACGGTAATGCCAAACCGTTTTGCCGATACCACTACAAGTTCGGTGGCGCAGCACTCAAATGTGTTCCCCCGTGCAAATTTAATGATAAAAGACCGGAAAACTAAAAGCCGCTTCCTTAGGGACGACAGACGAAGCGGAAGTCATGACCTGTCGTCGATTGTTCATTACGTACAAAAACACCTGCAGGAATTTTCTCATTGACACCGGTTCCGATATCTCAATTCTACCGCGTACTTTCGGTAACAAATCGGCCGGTCCGTCCTCATATCGTTTATTTGCCGCAAACGGCACTCCCATTAAGACTTTCGGCCAACATCAGCTTAGCCTGAACATTGGCCTCAGGCGCAATTTCACGTGGCCATTCATAATTGCCGATGTAGATAAGCCAATCATCGGCATATATTTTTTAAATTCCTACGGTCTCATTATTGATGTCAAAAAGCGCAAAATTATTGACGAAAAAACCCAACTGGTGGTTAAATGAATTCCATTATGACTCCATATGAACGTTTATCCACCATCAATGTCGGGAATAACAATATGGCTGATCTCATTAGCGAATTCAAGGCTCTGACGCTTCCACCGATTTTTAGCAATAGGGATTCAGTCCCATCTCATGACATTACTCATCAAATCATTACCACGGGTCAGCCCATATTTTCGGCAGCATGTCGTCTCAACCCGGAGTGACTTAAAATTGCCAAAACAGAATTCGAAGCCATGCTCAATGCTTGCATCTGCAGTCCAAGCAAAAGTGCATGGGCAAGTCCATTACACAATGTTCCCAAAAAAGATGGGCGCTGGCGATTCTGCGGTGACTATCGGCGTCTCAATGCCATTACAGTACCAGATCGCTATCGCTTGCCTCATATCCATGACTTTACACAAAAGTTTGCTGGATGCAAAATTTTCTCGATCATCGATTTGGTTAGTGCTTACAACCAAATTCCAAGTGATAGGTCTGACAAGGAAAAAACGGCCATAAGCACCCCATTTGGCCTATGTGAATTTAACGTCATGACATTCGGTCTCAGAAATGCCTCTCAAACATTCCAAAGGTTCATGAACAAGCTGTTCATGAATTTGGATTTCGTTTTCGTCTACATAGACGATATTTGCGTGGCTTCGGTTAACGAAACCGAACACCAGAAGCATCTTCGCATAGTTTTCGAGAGATTAAGCGCTTACAATTTGAAGATTAATCTCGCCTAATGCACCCTTGGCCAGCCCGAAATAATTTTTCTCGGCCACACGATTATGGCAGATGGCGTCGTGCCTCCTAAGGCCAAAACCGAGGCCATTTGTCAGTTCAAAAAGCCGACAGTAGCTCATGAGTTGCGCCGATTTTTGGCACTCCTCAATTATTATCGTCGTTTTTTGGCTAATGCTGCTTACACGCAGGGTAAACTACAATCTCTCATTGTCGGAAAAAAAAGACAGAACGCCATTGATCTGGACTGTAGAGGCGTCCTAGGCGTTTGAACAATGCAAGTCTGATCTGGCTAAGGCCACACTGCTGGCACATCCTTTGCCGAATGCCCAACTGATTTTAAATGTTGATGCCAGCAATTTTTCGGTTGGTGCAGTTTTACAACAGCGAGTGGGTAATGATTTACAACCCCTAAGTTTTTTTTTCCAAACAAATGTCTGATACCCAAAAGAAATACAGTACCTACGATCGTGAATTATTGGCAATCTACTTGGCTGTCAAGCATAATAAATACATGATCGAGGGTCGTGAGTGCATCATTCTCACCGACTACAAGCCCATTACGTTTGCTTTCAAGCAAAAACCGGAAAAAGCTTCGCCCAGACAGTTAAGGCATCTTGACTTGATTGGCCAATATTGCACAGACATCCGGTACATAT
This sequence comes from Anastrepha obliqua, assembly GCF_027943255.1. Lineage (NCBI taxonomy): Eukaryota > Metazoa > Arthropoda > Insecta > Diptera > Tephritidae > Anastrepha > Anastrepha obliqua. The sequence goes on along the minus strand of NW_026562178.1, from coordinate 2,282,715 downwards.
CGGGCAAAGATAACGTTGTGGCAGACGCTCTATCAAGAATCGAATCCATTTCCAAAAGCGAAATTGGCCATTGTGATATCGCTCAGTTGCAAAGCAATGATGAGGAGCTGACATCATTGTTGAGTCCAGATTCCAACACTCATATCAAGCTTCACAAAATCACGATTCAGGATTCTGATTTACCCCTATTTTGCGACATTTCCCAGAAGAGGGTTCGCCCTTTCATTCCACAAGCTTTACGAAAACAAATTTTCAATCTGGTACACAATGTTTGTCATCCCGGCAAACATGCTACCAGCAAGCTTATCACAGAACGCTATTTCTGGCCAGACATGAAAAAAGACGCCACGCGTTGGACAATTCAATGTCTCGATTGCCAAAAAAGTAAAATTTCTCGACATAATCAACTCTTGCAGAGTTTAAAATTCCTGACGGTAGATTTCACCATGTCAACATCGATTTGATTGGTCCTCTGCTGGTCTCAAATGGTTTCCGTTATTGTCTCACGTGCATTGACAGATTCTCCCGATGGCCCACGGCCATTCCACTGCAGGATATGTCGGCGGAGGCTGTCGCAAATGCTCTCTTAAACGGATGGATCTCTCACTATGGTGTTCCACGCGTTATCACAACGGATCAAGGTAGGCAGTTTGAATCCGCTTTGTTCATAGAATTATCAAAAATTCTTGGATTCAAACACAATCACACGACTGCGTATCATCCACAAGCGAATGGCATGATCGAACATTTTCACCGCACGCTTAAAGCTGCGATCATGTGCAAAAACGATGCTACTTGGTCCAATTCACTTCCTCTCATTATGCTTGGCCTCCGCGCCACACACAAGCCAGATTTAAAGGCCTCGCCGGCCGAGCTCGTTTACGGTACAACCTTGCGTCTCCCCGGTGATTTTTTTGAGTATTCCAAAGAACCTGAGTATTCGACCGAATTCGTGAGCGGGTTGAGGAGTACCATTGAGCAGTTAAAAGCTACATTCAGAGTGGGCTTGCCAACTGCACTCACGTTTTCTTACGCGACGATTCAGTTCGCAAATCGTTAAAACATCCCTATGACGGGCCTTACAAAATCATTAAACGTGGGGATAAGACCCTTGACATTGACATTCGATGTACATCGGTGACGGTAACCACAGATAGAGTCAAGGCTGCGTGCTTAGACTCAAATTATGTTAACCAAAATTTACCTCCTAGTATTAATAGAAATCAAGAGGCTCAACCAACAATTACTCCTAAGCAAAATGTACAGCCATTAGATTTAAGTTACAAAAAACAACCTATTAGTAATAAGAATGGGGATGCCACACATCCAATGGCCACCAAAACCCCTCGCGCTGGCAGACAGATTGTAAGACCACAGCGCTTCGTTTCTTTTGTATCGGGATCGGTTGATCACTGGTGGGGGAGTGATGTGGGGCATTGCCTGCAATTGCATGTACGCACTGTACAACGCGTTGATACAACAATCGCAGCGTGTGTGCTGGGCGTAAGGATTGTTGATACAACAAAAGCAGCGTGTATACGTTCCTTTAGTATTTTTGTTTTGAATTATTACATTTTCGGTTTGGGTCTTGATAAGAGCTTCTTTTTTCGCAACGAATGTTTTAAATAACTGATAACTAAAAATAAGAGGAAAACAATTGAAACTAAAATAAAAGTTCCGCGCCGCATAGATTGGTCGCAATATATCAATGGCTGTTTAAGTTGCTTCGAGTTGGAGTTGAAGGGTGAGAAAAGTGCAAGAACGTAGAGTCGGTGTAGGAGCGATTACAAACGGCAGAAATTAAAATCTTGAAATTAGAAAAACCCAAAAAGGTATAGCGAGGTCAGGACAATCAGTCTTTTTCCCTGCCTGTACTACCACCAGATTACGTTATATGAGCTCTGAAATTGAAAGAAAGCTAATGTGTTTACCTATCAATATGTGAATCGTAAATTAACTTACATGTTTTTGTCTGCAAACCTTTGACGGTTCCGTAGGAGGCCTATGGTTCCTGGATGGCCACAAAGTCCAGACACGTTTTTTCTACCATGGCACCTAGTCTGATTGAGCCTCCTTCTGCCCGGTGGAGGTTTATTTGAAGACAGCGAAACTGCCTCCAAGGGTCATTATTTCCTGTCGGGTGTTTGTGTCGCCACCAGCTAGCCTAATGACTGGCCAGGAATCGTTGAAGGTCTACTTTCAGCCTGTGCGCTGCAGGTAGTAATACCTGTTTTAATTTTTTAACGACCTGGTCTGGTCGACTTATCTTCCCTCTATTCACCTAGCTATATCAGAGAAGGATCCACTATCCGCCGCCTGGGGATGTGCCCTGTAGGGGTTACAAGTTCCCCACAAGGAATAATAGGAATAGTCAAAACACAAATAAGAGTTATTTCTCTGCAAACAGCTTCTCGAATAACAACATTTTTGGTATTTTAATTTTTTATTTTCCTATTTCGATTCTGTTTAATTTGATTTGTTTATTTTTGACAATATCTGCTGTCAAATGTTTAGGTGAAATAAAATGATGTTGCCACCGAAATTTTACGGCGGAGAACACAGCCATTGGGGAAACGGCCGGACGTGTTCGAAATATTCGAGAGAATCATAAGAATCACACAATTCGTTGGTGAATTGAACATTATTTTAATTATTCCAAATTTAAGCTATTGATATACCACAAAAAATTAGACACCGAAATTTGTATGGATCAAAAAACTGTTTGACAACGATTCGGGTTGCTGTTATCAAATAATTAAATCGATTAATGGCTGAAAAAATCTAGTTTGTGGAATATCGCATTAAGCAGAGTTTTGTTAAGGTTTAGACTTAAGCGCTTTCAAATTGATTAGTGCATATTTTAATCCTTAGTAAGTAGTGAAATTCTAATTGTTGCTACATGGGTCGACGATATTGTTATTTTATCAAACAATTCGGAGCTGGAAATGCGATTGAAGAACGATCTGAAAGGCTTTTCAAAATAAAAGATCTCGGTCTGATATTTTCACTTCACGGAATGCGAGTCATTAGAAACGAATGAAATGGCTCTAACACCACCAATCAATAGCTGTACATTAGTGGGGTCGGTTTTAGTATAAAGCGGAATGGGCAAATTTAGGCCAAGTATATATAATGACTTATTTAATGAAACTTGGTGGAGATGTTAGGAAGAGGTTCAGGAACAACATTTGTAACTCCCAATATTCCGGCAACATTAGTTTTGCAATTATTTGCCTTGAAAGTGCCTTCGACAACCTCACTATAGTTTGGCACATCATAATATATTTTTTTCTAAACTTCACTTAAATTCACAAAATATACAGTCCCACGCGTGATTTTACTTGTTTTTGTACTTGTATTCGAAATATTTCAGTCGAATGGAGTGGTGCGTAGTTACCTTTCGGAATTAAGAGAGAATGTATGTTCAAATCTTCGTGAAACACCAAAATAAAGAAAAAGTTTTTTCGAATAGAGGTCGCCCCTCGGCTAACAATGACAAATCACCGAGTGTAACTCTGCCATGAAAAAGTTCGTCAAAAAAAAAACCTTTGCTTTTCGGAGTCGGCTTAAAACTGTAGGTCCTTCCAGTTGTGAAACAACATCGAAAAGCACACCACACATAGTAGGAGGAGCTCGGCTAAACAAAAAAGGGTGTAAGCGCACAGTGCACAGCATAAATCTTGACACCCTACCATTTCTAAGCATAATTGTAAGAAATTCATCGCATTTTTATAGATTCTGAAAAACTTTATTAATACATGAATAACACTGGTTTACAGCCAAAATGCACCAGAGACGCCGTTATGAAATTCCTATGTAAAATCACCGTCTGATTCCGAAAATCAAGGTTATTTTTTATTCTATGGTAACGTTTTTGAGATATTTACGAATTACTGCTATTTCAAAAAAAAAAAATTCGGCCCACTTAATCATATATATCTCGAAAACGAATTGAGCGATTCCAAAACCGTTTAAAGCTTTTAAAAGGTAATAAAATTTGCTATAAACTGTGTGTAAAACACTTTTTGCTAGGTCCTGCAGATTCAAAGATAACGAACTATCATAACGGATTTTTTAAATTTTTTTTGTAAAAATATAAAAAAAATTGTATTTTGAGAGAAAGGATCTTTAAAACTTTTTATTTTTTCGTATATTTTTTGTTTTCACTCTAAGCTCTGTTTTATTACAAAAAAAAAATAAACTTTGATTAAACAAAATCGATGAACTAATACAAAAGTTACAAGCATTCAAGTAAATATATCCATATAGTAAAACTTATATTAAGTACCCTACAAATAATAGCATATGTACATATGATTCTGTCTTAACTCTATGATCTTATTTTATAATTGAAAAAGTTATGTGTCTTGTTTTGACGCTTATTTATATAAGGATCGGTTTCTCTTATGAGAAACCAACAGTAGTCACCCATCATAGCGACATCCCAGAATCCTTGATACCGACTTTCAATCATTTTCATTTGCTGGTGAAACCTTTCGCCATGCTCGTCACTTTCGTCGCCAAGATTTTGCGGAAAAAAATTTAAATGGGAGTGCAAAAAATGAATTTTTAAATACATATTTACTCCTGAAAGAAAATTAAAAAGGAAATTAGATAAATACATAAGTGACACATTAGCATATAATTTTCTTAGGCTGGATTAATCTTCCAATTCAGAACAAATTTTGGTCGTTCTTGTTTGTTCGGAGCTGGGCAATAAATTCTGATTAAGGGCTATATATTCTCATGTAAATTTAAAAATTTGCTTTCAAATTTTTTGTTTAGTTTTAAAGTTAACTGAGAAAACGGTCTTATATGTGTTTTTTATTTACCCATTTCCGCATAGTTTTTGATTAAATCGTTCACTATCAGCTCGAAGTTAGGACTTTTGTGTTTGCCTAAAAAAGAAGTAACGACCTTTTCAAAAGAGTCCCACGCCGCTGCCTCCACTGGTGACAATAGTTCTTTGAAATGGGTATTGGCCATTATTTTCCTTATTTGCGGCCCCACAAAAATCCCTTCCTTTATTTTTGCTTCTGAAATCTGTGGAAAGATTGTTTTGAAATAATGAAAGCCTTCTTTGTCCAAAGCCTTGACAAAGTTTTTGATAAGGCCGAGCTTGATGTGGAGCGGAGGTAGAATTATTTTTTCCTTCTTTATAAGTGGTGAGTATTTTATGTTATCCACCCCAACTTGAAACTCGATTCGTTCTGGCCAATCCTTTATGATGTAGTGGTCTTGACGTGCTCGGCTATCCCATTTGCATAGAAAGCAACCGTATTTTGTGTATCCAGATTGTTGACCACATAGCATTCCAACGACTTTTAGATCGGCACATATTTTCCAATCATGTTCTTCGTATTTAATAATTTTAAGCAATTTTTGCATTGTCTCATATGTTTCCTTCGTATTTACTGCATGCGCGATCGGGATAGATGGCTTTTGGTTGCCAATATGCAATAATACGGCCTTTAAACTTAATTTATTGCCGTCTATGAGCAATCGCCACTCTTTTGAATCATATGGTTCACCAAACTGTTTAAATAGACCAGCAATGTTTTTGCTATAATAAACACTGTCCTTCTTCGTATAGTACTGGGAGAATTGTTCGTGACGAGACCTATAATATGTTACCTTAACATCGGATGAAACAAATTTAAATTGTTGCATACGAGAGGCGTGTAGTTCGGCCTTTTCTTTTGACAATTCCAAATCTCTTATCCAATCATTGAGTTGTGCTTGTGACAAAGGGTTTCTTTCGTTTTCCGTTTGCAATTCAGTACAACATGATGCCGCGTAATCAGATACTGCTGTTGACAATGAAACTGGAGCCGGAACTAAAGTTAAATTTGATTCTGGCAATGTAGCTTCCGTTGAATTTAGTTCTGGTAATGACACTGTAGATACGCTCGCATAGTTTACTTTTCTTGACTTTCCAACCCCAAATACTTTTTTAGTACAAATATAGCAGTCCGTTGAATGGCAAGTTGGTTCCCTCCACTTCATTGGTGTAATAAATTTCATATGTCGCCTAAATAGATAGTTTAAGAAATTAGTCAGATATGCATTAAAAGAGAGCAAACTCCTAATTTTTACGATGTACCTTTTGGTTCCGGTTTCCGAAAATATCAATTCGACTCGACATGTGGTGCACACAGTATTCGGTGTCCATGGTTTTTCATTGTTTCTAAGCTCAAATCCATAACACTTATGGTATGCAAATTTCAAAGGATTTGAAAAGACACGTCGCATCCTTTTAACGATAAATTCCCCGCAGATGAAACAGAACATTTTTGGATCATTTTTACACTCAAACTCTCGCGCCCTTTTACTCACATTATATTTTTAAGTAAATGACGGATTATAAACTGCAATTATAAAGTGAACAGTATCCGGCGATCCTTGCAGAAATTATGAAGGAACGAGGCACATGTACTATTATTTATACTTACATAGATCAATTAAAAATGCAAGCCTACCTATACAAAAAGGTTCCCTATTTATACATAGAAAACACTACCTGCCTTAAACATATGATCTTGCTTGAAATGTATCTGTGTTTGAGATAACGACACTAACAATTTTTTGTATCTAATAACACTTCCAAAATCTACCTGTAACTAACTGATATGCGAATACTAACACATATTCTTCTTCTTAATTGGCGCTATAACCGCTTACGCGATTTTGGCCGAGTTTAACAAAGCGCGCCAGTCGTTTCTTTCTCGTGCTAACCGGCCCCAGTTGGACACACCAAGTGAAGCCAAGTCCTTCTCCACCTGATCTTTCCAACGCAGAGGAGGCCTTCCTCTTCCTCTGCTACCACCAGCTGTTACCGCATCGAATACTTTCAAAGCCGGAGCGTTTGTATCCATTCGGACGACATGACCCAGCCAACGTAGCCGCTGGATCTTTATTCGCTGCGCTATGTCTATGTCGTCGTAAAGCTCATACAGCTCATCGTTCCATCGTCTGCGATATTCGCTGTTGCCAACGTGCAAAGGTCCAAAAATCTTACGCAGAATCTTTCTCTCGAACACTCCAATCGTCGCTTCATCGTATGTTGTCATCGTCCACGCTTCTGCGCCATACGCTAGGACGGGCATGATGAGAGCCTTGTAGAGTGTTAGGTTTGTTCGTCGAGAGAGGACTTTACTGCTCAGTTGCCTACTTAGTCCAAAGTAGCACTTGTTGGCAAGAGAGATTCTACGTTGGATTTCAAGGCTGGCATTGTTATCGGTGTTAATGCTGGTTCCTAAATACACGAAGTCTTTTACAACATTAAAATTATAACTGTCAACAGTGACGTGGGTGCCGATACGCGAGTGCGCCGACTGTTTGTTTGAAGACAGGAGGTACTTCGCTTTGTCCTCGTTCACCACCAGACCCATTCGCTTTTCCTCCTTATCCAGTTTAGAGAAGGCAGAACTAACAGCGCGGTTGTTAAGGTCGATAATGTCAATATCATCGGCATACGCCAACAATTGTACGCTCTTATAAAATATTGTGCCTGAGCGATTAAGTTCTGCGGCTCGTCCGATGCTCTCCAACATCAGGTTAAAGAAGTCACACGACAGCGAGTCACCCTGTCTGAAACCTCGTTTGGTATCAAACGGCTCGGAGAGGTCCTTCCCAATTCTGACGGCGCTGCTGGTGTTGAGCAACGTCATCTTGCATAGCCGTATTAGTTTTGCGGGGATACCAAATTCAGACATCGCGGCATACATGTAACTCCTTTCCGTACTGTCGAATGCAGCTTTGAAGTCGACGAAAAGATGGTGTGTGTCGATTCTCCTTTCATGGGTCTTTTCCAAGATTTGGCGTATCGTGAATATTTAGTCGATGGTAGACTTTCCAGGTCTGAAGCCACACTGATAAGGTCCAATCAGTTGGTTGACGGTGGGCTTCAGCCTTTCACACAATACGCTCGCTAGAACCTTATAGGTGATATTTAGAAGACTAATCCGCGGTAATTGGCACAAAGTGCAGGATCGCCTTTTTTATGGATTGGGCAGAGCACACTTAAATTCCAATCGGCAGGCATGCTTTCATCCGACCATATTTTGCATAGAAGCTGATGCATGCACCTTACCAGCTCCTCGCCGCCATGTTTGAGTAGCTCAGCCGGCAGTCCGTCGGCGCCCGCGGCTTTGTTGTCCTTTAGCCGCGTTATCGCTATTCTCACCTCGTCATGATCGGGTAGCGGAACGACAATTCCGTCGTCAACGATTGGGGTATCGGGATCTTCACTTTCTTGGTGACATGCGCAGCTGTCACTGTTTAATAGGTTCGAGAAGTGTTCCCTCCATAATTTAAGATTGCTCTGTACGGCAGTCACCAGTTCGCCGCCTTTGTTCTTACAGGAAAACGCCCCGGTCTTAAAACCTTCTGTAAGCCTACCCTTTCTGGTAGAATTTTCGGGCGTTGTTCCTGTTGGCCAGCATCTCAAGCTCTTCGCACTCACGTATTTCGGCCTCTCGTTTCTTCTTTCGGATAATACGTCCCTCTTCCTTTCTTAGCTCTCTGTAGCGATCCCACATGGCTCGCGTTGCGCCCGATCGCAGCGTGGCTCTATAGGCGGCATCCTTTCTTTTTGCGGCAGCATGACATTCTTCGTCGTACCAATTGTTTTTTCGGGCTCGCCGGAATCCGATTTCTTCTTCGGTGGCGGTACGTAGAAAACGAGAAATGTTGCTCCATTGTTCGTGGATGCCGGTTTGTTGGGCAGTACTCTCTGAGAGCAGGAGTGAGAGTCGAGTGGTGAATCTTCTGGCTGTCTGTTGTGATTGCAGCTTTTCGATGTCGAACATTCTTTGCGTAGGTAGATGCACGTTTTTTGCTGCACAGAGGCGTGTGCGCAGTTTAAAAAATCGCGCTTTGATGCGGATTATTGCGAGACGCTCGTCCAACGGAGTGAACGACAGTACTTGGCGACGCAGTCTCTCTCCCACAACAAATCCGACACCGAATTTGCGCTCCTTTACATGGCAGATGTAGTAGACGTCGCAAGGTCCTATGGTTTTCTTTCCTTGCCCCGTCTATCGCATCTCTTGGATGGCAGTGATGTCAGCCTTTACTCTCACGAGGACATCAACCAGTCGGGCAGAGGCACCTTCCCCATTAAGGGACCGGACATTCCAGGTGCATGCCCTCAAATCATAGTCCTTAGTTCGTTTGCAGGGGTCGTCATCAGTAAAGACAGTTCTCATCCGAGGCTTTTTTAAAGTTTTCATTGGGGGGGATTTTTAAGTGGCGGGTCCCAAACCCAACGCGCAACCAGCTATCCTGGAATGTTTCGCCTTCTCACGTTAGCTCACTCCCGAACGGGTGTTCGGAAGCTACCCAGAGGATACGTGAGCTAATCCCGGCCGTTGTGAGCTGCTTGAACCATATGCAGAAGAATCGTCCTGGCCACTCCCAAGTGAATGGCGATCAGTAACTTTCCCCACTTGCGTGGACTTCTATACATGGATCCATCCTCAAGTATTAAATGGATATATTTACTTGAATGTTTGTAACTTTTGTATTAGTTCATCGATTTTACTGAATCAAAGTTTATTTTTTGTAATAAGACAGAGCTTAGAGTGAAAATAAAAAATACACGAAAAAGTAAAAAGTTTTCGAGAGCCTTTCTCTCAAAGTACAATTTTTTAAATTTATTTTTACAAAAAAAATTAAAAAAATCCGTTATGATAGTTCGTTATCTTTGAATCTGCGAGCCTAGCAAAAAGTGTTTTACACACAGTTTATAGCAAATTTTATTATCTTTTAAAAGCTTTAAACAGTTTTGGAATCGCTCAATTCGTTTTCGAGATATATATGATTAAGTGGGCCTAATTTTTTTTTTTTTTTTTTGAAATAGCAGTAATTCGTAAATATCTCAAAAACGTTACCATAGAATAAAAAATAACCTTGATTTTCGGAATCAGACGGTGATTTTACATAGGAATTTCATAACGGAGTCTCTGGTGCAGAAAAAAAGTTGAAATTTGTGATCCAGTGTAATTAATACATTTTGCACTCATTCGTAAAGAAAAAAGAAATACACATTTAAACCGTGCTTTTTGATTTTTAATTACTTTACTATTTTTTGGTATTTTATATTTATATTTTTTATATCTTTCTTTTCAAGTTTCGAAAAGTTATATACATGTATAACATAAGGCAGACGATCGCGTCGTTTTTATTCCAATATTCCACTTGGGATAAACACCAATGTTTTTGTTTTCAGAAATGTTTCTCAATTCTAAACTTAAACAAAAAATACTCAAGATTTACAAACATCCTTCCAGTGAATGCCTCTGCATATGAACTTCGTTCTTATTTTAGGTGTCTAGAAACACCAACTTTTCGCTAAATTACACAACTTTAACAAATAATTACTTTTTTTTCAGACGGTTGAAATTAAAATGTCAGAAACATTATGAAAAGTGCTCTCACACCAATGGTATGTGGGGCATGCTCCCACTAACACTATAACATTCCTCCTCCTCGGCTGATTTCCACCCTAGAACCGCGTTAGCACTTCTTAAAGGTGAATCCGCTTCTTGACACAACAGGATTTTGCGTCCAGATTCCGCTCCTGTGGGCGTATGGAGATTTTACGCCAGCGATAGTATCCATTCCTCCGACTGCCTTCGAAATCGGTTGAGGGGAGAATGAAACATCGGAGAACGTGCAGTAGTCCGATCCTCACAAACTATTGTCTTTACTTCGGTTTGGTACTGTAGTGATTGTTTGACTCAAGCGTCTGTATCTGTCGTCGGTTTGTCTAAAACAGTTCATCTTCACAACCAAACTGCTAGCAAAGGTGCTTACAAAACTTTATAATAGTATAATATATAAGGTTTGTTACGCCAAATGGCGTTTCATTTAAAAAAATTTCGTCTATTATCAATTTAATTTAATAATAATTTACTTTTAATAATATATAATTTAAGAATAAGTATTATCATCAAGTTTGAATTCTATAACTTTTTCATTTTGCTGTAACCTTAAATTTTAAGTTTTCTGTTTATTTTACTGTAGATAATAACACTATATTACAGTACATATACCATAACGCAGCCCAAAAGACATACATAATACATATTTACTTCTAATTATATATATAGTCCGTTAGTTAACTTTAGGCCACTCGTAAAGTAACACCGAACGCGCTACGTCTTCTTATTTCACTAAAAGTGAAAAAATAATAATTCTAAAAAACGCTTAAGATTTTTCAAGATTTTTTTTCTTTTTCCTTCTTCAGTCAATGTGGTTGAGCATCATCCCGACTGTAGTCGCGAACGTTTTTACGGCGCCCCATTTAGCGATGGTCGAGCACATATCTTGGACAAATCTTGTTTGAGATGGCGGATTTTCGAATGCTTTCTCTAGCACTGCTCGTTCTTCACTGAAAGGCCACATGCTCTACACTCTCGACTGTATTCGAGCGGCTGGGGCAAAAAGGGCTGTCGGCCAGCTGGAAATGGTGTAAGTCTTCCAGTAAGCAGCCGTGTCCGGTGAGTATCTGAGTTAGGTAATTAGTAGTCGACATCCCTATGCTTCTTGTTCATCAACCCTTCAAGATTTAGTATGCATTTGTATGCCTATTGGCCTTTGGTTAACTCATCCCATCTTCTTTGCCACTCGGCCATCGATTGCGTTCTTTCTGCAGCCTTTTCCGCTACCCTCGTTTTAATTTCCTTCACTTCATATAGGCGATGCAACTCCACCGCTTGGATGCCCACTGGTATCGTTTTAGCAACAACGCATATTGCGTCTTCTGATACCGTTCTATAAGTGCATGCAGTACGTAGTGCGCTGCGTCTGTGGGTACGAACTACCGCACTCATATGGCTCTGTTTGGCCGCAGCGCAATTGGCGCTGCATATAACACGCTAGAGTCCAACACAGTTGATATGACTCGTCCCCGCTCTCCTTACGGGCCACCTATGTTAAGCAGAATTCTTAAAAGTGCCCCATTTACAGCCGCTGCTTTACAATTAACTACTGCCAATGGTGCTTGAAGCTTAGCCGCGTGTTGAGCATGACTCCGAGATATTTAATTTAATATTTCGTGCTTACCAACCGTGATCCTCATAATCTTTTTTTGCTTCCGTGTGCTTATAAGCACGGTTTCGGTTTTCTGGCTTGTCTGCTCCAAGCCCACATTACAGAACCATCGCTGTACTCTCCCTGTTGCATCTTTAAATTTTGCTTCCAGCTGATCTAGCCACTTGTCTACAACTACCAGCGCAATGTCATCAGCATTTCCTACGATCTCTACTTCATCGGGAAGTTTCAGTTTTAGAACCCAGGACCGGTCCTTGAGGGACCACACCAGCCACTTCATACCCATGTTTTTTGGCCCATTATCAATATCATACTGTAGAATGCGATTGCTGAATTAGCTTCTCATGATGCGCAAGCGATAACGTGACACCTTCAAATGTTTTAAGGCTAGCAGCATGTTGCTGAATTGAAATGATTTTTACATCCAATATTATGACTGCGCAATATTTCATGTAGGTGCTTCCATCGCGGATACCTTCCCGCGTTATGCTTGTGACAATAAATTACTTAAGAACTATAAGATGGAGATACACTCTTCTATTTCCCCTTTAGACCATTTTTTTTCCAAAGTGTGTAGCACTATGCTAAATATTTCCCCATCAGTGAATTAACTGGATGCTTTGGAATGATAATCGCCAATCCAAAGTCAACCTAAAGGGATTCGGCTACCCTGATTAGGCAAATTATCTCTACAAACTCAATCAGAGGAATGGTTTCGCATTCATAATGTAGAATGGCCCAATAACATGGTTGAAATCAATTCAAGAGATGATACAAGAATTGCGGCACAAATGATCTCAGTACAGTGTGATCGAATCCGCGCTAACAAATACTTACTCTGCCAGGTCAAAACATGAAGACGTTAAAGTAAAATACATTATTCAGAACGCCGAAGAAAAATATGTAAATATAATATAAAATACATATGTGCCAACAGAAACTATGCCGGCGGATTGTCTAATTTAAGCCCAACCAAAAATGTAAGGCTTCTTTACGTAAATTGGCATGATCAAGTAGGCAGACGTTTTGGGTCCATTGCCATGTCTACCGGGTTTAAGTTCAAATTTCACACGTTATTTCTCTTTTTTATTGTTTAATTTCTATCTTCCTCTTCTGATTTGGCGCGATAAACGCTTTCGCGATTTTGGCCGAGTTTAACAAAGCGCTCCAGTTGTTTCTTTCTCGTGCTAATCGGCGCCAGTTCGGCAGACCAAGCCGCATTATCGCTATTCTCACCTCGTTATGGTCGTGTAGCGGATCGACAGTTCCGTGGTCAACGATCGGAGTATCGTAAGGTCCATTCTCTGTGACATGCGCAGCTGTCACTATTTAATAGGTTCGAGAAGTGCTCCCTCCAACATTTAAGTATGCTCAGGATGTCAGTCACCAGATCGTCGTCTTTGTTCTTACAGGAAAACGGCCCGCCCTTAAAATGTTCTGCATTATTCTTATTGACCAGCATTTCAAGCTCCTCGCACTCACGTATTCCGACCTCTCGTTTTTTTTGTTTCTGATAATACGTCCCTCTTCCTTTCTTAGCTATCTGTAGCGATCCCACATAGCTCACATTGCGCCCGATCGCAGCGTGGCTCTATAAACGGCATTTCTTTCTGCGGTAGCATGACATTCCTCGTCGTACCAATGGTTTTTTCGAGCTCGCCGTAGTCCGATTTCTTCTTCGGCGGCGGTACGTTGAGAACGAGAAATGTTGCTCCAATGCTCGTGCATGCCGGATTGTTGGGCAGTACTCTCTGAAAGTAGGAGTGAGAGTGGAGTGGCGAATCTTGATGTACGTTGTGTGCGTAGTTTGGCTGCAACGAGGTAATGATCACAACATGATCGATCTGGTTTCGCCTTTTTCGATCAGGAGACAGCCACGTTACTAGGTGTATTTTCTTATGCTGGAATCTGGTGCTGCAGACTACCATGTTTCGGGCCCCGGCGAAGTCGATCAGCCTCTGTCCGTTACCGGATTTTTCGTTGTGCAGGCTGAATTTTCCGACTGTGGCACCAAAAATTCCCTCCTTGCCCACCCTGGCGTTGAAGTCACTAAGTACGACTTCTATGTTGTTGAGGGGGTAATGTTCATGGGAACGTTCCAAGCGTTTTTAGAACTATTCTTTGGTCGCAAAAAAGCGAAGTGTTCAAGAATCTCGCTTTCATGCTGATTTTTACGAGATGCTCGTTTACCGGAGGGAATGAAAGTACTTGGCGAATTCTCTATCCTACCACAAATCCAACACCGAATTTGCGCTTCTTTAGTTTTGAATTAATTAACCCTTTCTCAGTTCTCTCCCATGTAATCGCAGACCAACCACTACTTATAACGAGCTAATAGCATAGTTTCGCGTCGATCAGTTTTACCGGTTCGGCTACCGAAACGACCCGGGTTTAAACCCGACTGAAGACTGTAACTTCAGCAGCATTCACAAAAAATGTATGGTGTTACAATAATAAGAGTAGACGAAGACCTCCTGTTGCCTCTTATGATTCACGAATTTCCGATATTGTTGTAATTACATTTTTAAAAGTTCCGCCTGCTCTAGCCGGAAATATATGTAAGGAAGACCTCATCATCCTTATGGGCGACTTTAACGCTCAAGTAGGGTCAGCAAATATCGGCTGTGAACCAGTGCTGATGATGAATGCTCTAGGTAACTGCAATGAAAATGGCGAGCTCTTCCTCAACTTCAATCTAAAATCAATCAATCAAACAGTCTTTGCTGTCGATAAATTGAAATGTAAGCGCTTGAAAACAGAATAGAAAATGCAAACTTAGCAAATTTCACGATATTATGTGGTCGTAAATAAAAAAGATCATTCAAGACACATGGTCTGAAGTTTTAGCATACAGAAGAATATACCGAAAAGAATGGCTGTTTTAACAATTTTGGGACCTAGCCGAAAAGCGCAAAGTGATAATGGCCTATTGTTTAGTTCGGAAGACGCTGTTCTAAAGCAAGGACTAGAAGGACAATATACACACAATTCGATTCAAATAAAACTCCAAGCCAAATGAGATGAACAGTCCCATTGTGACAGACTGAGAGACGCGGCACAAACTGCTCCAGAACAAGTGGATTTAAATGAGTTCTATAAACTAAGTAGAGATATTTGTGGCAAACACAATATGTTCACACTGCTCCCCTTTAAAATGAATCTGGTACAATTGTAACTGACGTCAACGAGCAACTGGTAGTGTGGAAAAGATACTTTGAAAAGACGTTAAATGTTTTGTATAATGAGGCCAATGATTAATTTACATCGGTAAGATCCATAGACTGCAGATCTCCTAGCACACGAAACTATTTTCTCGCTGAAGACTGAGAAAGCTTCTGCAAGTGACAGCATACCCGTAGAGAGTTTTAGGCAAGACCGGATATAATGGCAGAGGAATTGCATAACTTGTTTGTGCAAATGTGAAATACAGAAAATACTCCTACTGATTGTAAGGAAGTAGTAGTTAAAATTCCCAAAAAGGGTTATAAAAGGAAATGCTCCGATTGGAGGACAGTACGTTACTGCCGACAATAAAGAAGATTTTTATAAAAATTCTAATGGTCAATTACAGAGCCACTAATTGCCCTTATTCGGCAAAAGCAAGCCGGTTTTCGCCAGGGCAATCATGTACTAATCGAAACGTCAGTTGAGCTAAATGCGTACCTGTACCTAACTTTCATAGATTTTAAGAAAGCCTTTGACGTATTAAAAAGAAACCAGAAAAATACTTGAGAGGTTGTGCCTTGTTCCTGCTTTTATTTATTATATCCCTGGATGCTGTGTTAGAAACTGTTAACCTTGAAGTTATGGCATAGACTTGGGCTGCGTTGCAAGTTAAGCGATATACTCGTATGACGATGATTTAGTTTTTATAAGGAATCGTCATGCTTATATGCAAATACAGATCTAACGAGTCGCGGTAGAATGAGAGAAAGTGGGTCTCAACATAAACACCGGTAAAACTAAATCTATGCGAACAGCGCCAACAATGATTCTCAGTTTAGGATTAGTGGCAATATAATAGAAGACGTTACTCAATTTGAGGACCTTGGGAGTATTGTTACTACTGTAACTTACCCACAATCCACATTCCGCTCTCAACATGTAAATTGCTCATTGATCGAGAATTTCACAGCATTGCTGATCGGAGGTGGCGAGTGGAAACTACTTACGTTACGACCAGACAAATCTGGCCATCCTACAATCTGAAACAGACAAAAACCCTTATAAGTCTTTCGAAACACGAACTAAGGCATATAATATCTCTTATCACCGGCCACTGCCTTTTGGGCACTCACGCACGTCGGCTCGGGGTTCCTCAAAACGAGCTGTGCAGATACTGCGAGGACGAAGATGAGGAAGTATCGAGCAGACATTTGCTGTGCAGTTGTCCCGGTCTAGCCAGAAGTCGACTCGCTCTTCTAGGCTTTCCAACAATTGACAATCTTTCAGTACTCTCGAACCTGAAAATCGAATCTCTCGTCAAATTCTCGAAACGAATTAATATCTTTGACCAAAATCTACAATAAAAATCTCGGTTAGGTGGGGAAATCATATAACATAATGAGCTCTAGGGCAACACAACGGACCCAACTTGCGGTCTATGTGGAACTCCGATGCGGGGTCACCCTTAAACCAACCAACCATTGTTACTACTGAGGGGAGTACCCATACCAGTTAAAAAGGCCGATGTACCTTTTGCTCAAATATGACCGAGACGGTATCAATAAAACGGTTCGCGGATGACATATGGCAAAAATAAATTTTTTATTTTTTGGTAGGACTCTTATAAGCTTACATAGCAAATTTCAGCGGGATATGTCACATAGTTTGTTTTCTGTGATACTGTAAACAAGTCAAGCTCGAGTGTGTTCTTCAAATTTAACGATGGAAATTCAAAGAATTTGTTTGAAATTTTGTTATTCCAACAAAATTTCGGCTTCAGATGCCTTAAAAATGTTGCAGACAACCTATGGGGACTCTGCTCTATCGCGTGCACGTGTTTTCCAGTGGTACAAATCGTTCAAAGAGGGCCGTACATCGGTTGAAAACTTGCCTCATGAACGTCGTCCAGCAACATCAGTAAACGACGAAAACATCGGAAAAGTAAAGGAATAGTCTATATATATATATATATAATAGAGTCTAACATGTGGCGAGGAAAAATAGGCGGTGCGTTTATTTCTTCGACTGCTTATTTTTTGACCATTTTGTTATTTTTGAAATGATAAGCGGATATATAAAATTTATTAAAAATTTTTTTACGATTACATTAAAAAAAAAAATTTAAAAACGAAAAAAAAAAAATTTGCACCGAGAATTGATGCCGAGTCACGTGGGGAGGATAAATACATTAAACTAATTAAATTTTTACTATTTTCGTATTTTTTGAAATAATAAGCGAATACGTAAAATTTATTACATAATTTTTTTTAATTACATAAAAAAAAACGAATTAAAAAAAAAAAAATTTATAAAAAAAGGTTTGCACTGGGAATTGAAATCGAGTCTAACATGTGGCGAGGAAAAATAGGCGGTGCATTTATTTCTTCGACTGCTTATTTTTTTACCATTTTGTTACTTTTGAAATGATAAGCGGATACATAAAATTTATTAAAAATTTTTTACGATTACATTAAAAAAAAAAAATTAAAAAAAAAAAAAAATTGGCGCCGAGAATTGATGCCGAGTCACGTGGGGAGGATAAATACATTAAACTAATTAAATTTTTACTATTTTCGTATTTTTTGAAATAATAAGCGAATACGTAAAATTTATTACATAATTTTTTTTAATTACATAAAAAAAAACGAATTTAAAAAAAAAAAATTTATAAAAAAAGGTTTGCACTGGGAATTGAAATCGAGTCTAACATGTGGCGAGGAAAAATAGGCGGTGCATTTATTTCTTCGACTGCTTATTTTTTTACCATTTTGTTACTTTTGAAATGATAAGCGGATACATAAAATTTATTAAAAATTTTTTACGATTACATTAAAAAAAAAATTAAAAAAAAAAAAAAAATTGGCGCCGAGAATTGATGCCGAGTGACATGGGGAGGATAAATACGCAGTGCGTTTATTTCTGCGCCTGCGTTGTGAACCAAGGTTTTGTGCATGCGCGCGACGCGAATTAATTTTAATAAAGTTCTGAAAGTAATTCATGAAGTTTTTCATTACATACATGCATAAATGAACGTATACTCTATATGTACATAAATGATGGTATATGACAATATACATACATAATATGTATGTACATGTCAATAGGAGGTATTTGCATTAAGAAAAAAAAAACGGTTTAAGATAAATCAACACTTATTTTATATTGTATGTCAATTTATAGTTTATGTATTCGACAGCATTTACATACATATGTAGGTATGTACATTTGTATATGAAAAACAATAATGCACAAGCGCAAGAACATCATCTTCCTTTCATACATATGTACATATGCATGTATGCCCAAATAACCTTGACTTATGTATGTACACAAGTCACAGCACATCACATTCTTACAAGACAAATACACATACGCACTAGCGAGTTTCTTCCTAACAAGTGCAAAAACAATTCTGCTCTATGTATGTATATATACCGACTTTATGTCCTAGCATATATACATACATACATATATATACCTACTTGCCTTCTAAACTTCCTACAAAATAATTGTATTCATATGTTACTACATCCATGCACGTTCATACATTCATGCATATGTATATGCGCGAGCACAGCGCTCCCTTCTTGCTTCCGTGTACTTTTGTCTTTCACCAGTCGATATTCCTAATATTGTACTTACAAAAACACGATATGTACTTTGATAGACGCAAAAGCAACAGCAAGCGCAACGCCATGGCCGCTTTGCCACCGCACATTCTAAAATGTTCTAGAACACAACAAAAACACATACCTCACATGCGCATGTCGCCCAAAGCTAAAATCTAAGCCTAGCGACTACAAAAACAAAATACATTCGTAGACGCAGTCGCAGCGGCCATGATTCTATCAGCGACGGCGCTGAACAATTTGGAACAAAACAAAAAGTTCATTCATAAGTTAGAGCTCATATTTCAATTTCATTCATAAAACGAGCCGCCCATATGCCAATTTTCGCGAGCATTCGAAAATAGTCAATATTGGAATATTTCGCGTGGAATTATTTGCCAATATTTGATAAATCTTAAATTTTTGTCATGTCGAGTGGCCGCGGCTCCGTATGTATGTATGCACCCTTATATGTATGTAAATATGTCTTCTAACTGTGCGACAGTCGCGAGTTAATGCGACTTCCAGCGAATCACACATTGCTGTCCGCAAAGCCGCATATATGTACCTTATGATCAGAAAGTACCGGGAATGTTTAAATTAAACAAAACAGAGTTAAATTTAAGGAAAATTTATATTATCTCCTTCAAAATATGACCCGTCTGAAGGAACACACATGTGCCAACGCTTAACCCAGTTCTCCAAACACTCCCGGCAGGCCGATTTGTATTCTCTTTGATCAGTGCGATGGCGCGTTATCACCATGCAAAATCTGAGAACGGTTTGCAACACACAGCATCTCTCTAAGATTTCAAAACGAATAAATAATATTCTCTATTGACTGTCTGGCCCGATGGAAGGTACTCATGGTGGACTATGCCTTGGCAATCGAAGGAAACAGTCAACATCACCTTCCCGGTTCTTTTTGCTCATAGGGTATACATATCCCATGTGTCAAGTGTGCGCAGAAGCTTGTGTTCTGGGTTTGTTAGAATGGTGGTAGTTTGTACATATATTTAAACACATATGTGAGTATGCGCGTTAGGCTTCCTGGATGGATATTAGAATATTTTCTCATCAATATGTGTATGTAAGTAGTTCAGATTTGACTGAAGAAATTAAATATAGGAATGCATATTCATATGATTGACTTTATGGCTGTTTTACATATAAATCAATTCAAATGAATAATGTTATAAGAAAATAAATTTCTAAATAACTGGTATTAGAAAAACCTGAATACACTATTTTAAATCAATTTCAATTAAACCAAATATAAAAAATGAAATAAAAATATCGAATGAAAAACTGTGCACAGGATTTGAACCTGAGTCAAACATGAGACTACGTACTGCATATACGACACGTCTTTCACGATTGCGCTAATCTACAATTATTAATGATCTTTTCTAAATCACTCATTTATTCGATTCGCAGTTTTATATGCACATATTCTGCGTTAGTTGAAAGTTTGTATGCGTAATTATATGCATATGCATCTGTGTATGCGCGTTTGGCTTTCTGGACGGATATTAGAATGATATTTTCTCATCAATATAATTTGGATTTGATGAAATAGATTATAGACATATGTACATATTTTCTGTTTTGATTGATTTATATAAAAATCAGGTCATATCCAGTATGAACTATTTTATACCGAAAAGAAATTTCCATTTATAAAATACAAAAAACAGTATTTTAAAGAAATTTTAATTAAAATAAACTCAAAAATTTTACCAAACTTTCCTGGTTTGAATTGTAAAAAAAAAAAATGTGCAAGAAAAAAAATATGACTTCAGGACTTGAACTTGAATTAAATACGTGCAAAAACACAAAACGAATAACTCCGCCGACTTTAGCTTCTGCACCACAAACTAACTACCGCGCGGCCTTCTTAATCGCAAATTTATTCGCTTCGATTTCCTTAGTAGTGTGCCGAAAAATCTTATGAACGTCCTCAGTAGTATGGTAAACGCAGAAAATATCTGAATTCTTGGCCTAGCGTGGTAAGTAAATATAGAAACCCTCCACTCGCGTCACTCGCGTGGTAAATATCTGCAATTCCGACCTCTTCAGGAAAGTTGAATTTGAAATGACCTTATTATGAATCTATAAATTAGAACTCGAAAAAAGCTCTTTTAACATTTGCTCCTTCTCATTGCATTAACATTCTCTGGTGACATATCACGCTGAAATTCGCCATGTAAGCTTATAACAGTCCTACCAAAAAATAAAAAATTTATTTTTGCCATATGTCATCCGCGGACCGTTTTATTGATACCGTCTCGTTCATATTTGAGTAGAAGGTACATTTGCCAATTTAAGTAAGATCTGGAGAATTAGAGTCCTGCCCTATCAAATCTTTGCAAACCTTTAACCAGACCAAATTTTAAAAATACACAACAACAACCAATTGTAACTTTTGTACCTTGACTAAGTTCCTAAATATATATGTGTGTACATGTTTAAATTTTTTGAATATGTCATAATAATAAATAATAATATATATTATAAGCATATATTGTATTTATATACTATATAAGTGTATAATTGGCGCTTACACCTTTTTTGAGTGTTTGACCGAGCACCTCTATTTGTGGCGTGTTTCTTGAATTTGTTCAAACAAATGGAGGTTTGCCATTGCCTGCCGAGGGGCAACCGCGCTCTTGGTGCTTACATCAGTATGAAAAGATAGTTATATATCAGGCGTTTTCCACGATGGCATATGTATTGTATATAAGTGCAATGTTAAAGTAGCTCATCAATAACGTATTAATACCGTATGTAAACATTGCATCAGTAAAACATTTATACTGTTACGAATTTTTTTACGAGTGTTACTTCTTGAAGTAGAAGTAGAGAAACTTAAAAACAAACTCGCTGAATATCAGAAGCTCGAAACTAGTGTGTCGTCCATTTTTACGGACGGACAGGTGCGTAAATTAAGAGATGGCGACAAAAACGTTCACTGGACTTGGAACGATATTTCTTCCGCTATCTCTCTACATGCAGCCGGAAGATGGCTCCTGAAGGTAAAGGTAGACGATGGAGTCTTGAACTTTTCCTTAAATATGTATAATGCGTAGAGCGATGAAATGAAACTCGAAGCAATATACGAATACGATCCGGCGAACGGTACCATTCGAAGCCCGTGCAACTACGTTCAAGTTGTGATTGCACGTGAATTTAAGTCCTCTTGTAAGCAGCCAGTCTTCGGTGTGTACGACTGCAAAATCACAAAATGCATCCTGGACAATTTAGTGCAAAAAATTCACGAGTCTGGGTTCACTGTCGTAGGAATGGTATCGGATATGGGTGGAAGTAACCAATCGTTATGGAAAGAGTTGAATGTGTCAAGTTCATAAATATTTGATATAATGCTCTATAAGTATATCTCTTATTTACAGCAAACGTGGTTTTCAAATATAGCAACAGGCGGTAAAATTTTAGTGTTTGCCGACGTGCCACATTTGCTTAAGCTGATTCGGAATCAGTTCCTTGACACAGGATATATTTATAAAAATAAGTTTCTGACGTCGAGAACAATAGCACAGTTGCTCACGGTAACATCAGCTTCAGCCTACAAAATATCGGAGGAACATCTCACAGAGCTCCACGCTGGTCGTCAGAAGGTCAAGTTGGCTGCTCAGTTGTTTTCGAAAGTACTGCAAGTGCTATCAGAAGGTGTTATGCATTGAGGCATGATATTTACAATGCGATCGAAACAGCTGAGTTCATATCGATTGTGAACGACATATTCAACCGGAAATTCACAAATTTCCAATCCATGCCAAAAAAAAAAAATACTTTCGGAATGGATTTGCTCCACCAACTACCATTTTTGGAAATAATGGATTCGTGTATGCACAACACAAGGGCTTTTGGACGACAAACGATGCTACCCTTTAAAAAGGGTGTGCTAATGAGCAACAACTCGCTCAGAGATTTATATAGATATGTCCATGACCACTATGACATTCAATATATCCTGACCTACCGATTAAACCAGGATATCATAGAACATTTTTTGGGTCAATGCGCGCGAAGGTGGGCTTTTTGACAATGCGAGCCCCATGCATTTCAAATACAGGTTGCGGAAGCACTTACTAGGTAAGGGTGCTTTAAAAATACATAAGTTATGAACAAAAGTACATTTATCATTATGTAATTTATTACAGCCCGCAACACTGTAAGTTTTGCTGCTCCTGACAAGGAGGAGTTCTCATTTTGCAGCGAGCTAGCATTTCCCAACGAGCTTCAATAGGGAGAAAAGTTGGATAGCCTCCACGAGGACGCAATTGAATACGTTGCAGGCTTCATCATAAGAAAGCTGGGATTGACAGAACACATTTCTAATGAGCCTACACTCACTTGGGTTGATGAAGTGTCCAGAGGAGGCTTAACCAAGCCTAGCACCACTTTTCTAAATACTGCAAAGCAATTGTAGCTTGTATTCCAAAATTTTAACGGTAGAACTGTTCGGCACTGCGACAGCTATTTGGAAAAATTCATCGCGTGTTTGGAAAACGTAAATGTCTGCGTCGGCGCCAATAACCTCTTTTTTTAACTAGAATGTACCAATTAATTAAACATTTAAACAAATCATTGCGAAATAAAAGGCATTTTTAAAATATCCCATTAAATATGATACAATAATAATTAACGTAAAAAAGTAAAGTTAATATTTCAAAACTCTAAACTTACGTAGTCTAATATAGCGTTATGTTAAAATGTGTTTTTAGTCAATTAAATTTGTGATGAATCTGCTTCTTCTATGAAATCATTCACTATGATCCTATTTGCCTATCGCACGGCAGTCGGTACTTCGTTACCGGAACAACGCGGAGTTATATCCCAACATGTATGGGTAATGTTAATGCTCTCACAATCACAACAACAAAATTCAATTCAAAAATTAATTCATAAAATCTAGTTATTGGATTAATTTTAACCATTTTGTTTTTTAATTCTCACCAGACAAATTCTCCTATTTGTACCATATGTTTACTTATACACTTACATATGTATGTATGGTATATGAAATTAGATATACATTGTCCATGAACATTGAATTTTAAAATAACTTATTTACATTCAAATATGAATTTTAAATTATGTTTTAAACCGCTTGCAGCTTATTTCCATTTAAATAAAAAAGTACGTTTTTGCTACCATTATCATCAAGAGGGAATTAATTTTTCCCCTTTCTCACCCTTCTTAAATGCAACCTTTTGTAAGGGAGTGAGGTGTTGCCTGATCTCCCATCGGGCGCGACCCAGTTGGTGGATAGGGAAGCCCTGGCATCACACGAGTGGCTTCCCTGATGGGGTGGGTACAACACTCGTGTGATGACCCAAGGTTGGCATAGAATCAGGGTGACATCCGCGAACCAAATTGGCTAGGGAGGAGCCCCGAATAAAAACCATCCTTGGTAATGGACAATACAGTGGATATTACTCCAGGTGGAATCCACACAAGTGGCAATCCACCCGCTTCGGCGGCAGGGGCATAGATTCTGGAGGCTCCAACCATTACCCAAGTCTCTCAGCTCTACGAGCTACAGCGCATCCTGGAGGAAACGGGGGTTGCTATCGCAATATCCTCTCCGCCAGAGTCTGAAAAACGTTTCCCTGTTTCGGAGGGTCTGAGTTTTGAGATCCCTTCGGTGGCTGCACGACCTCCCAAAAAGCTGGGAAATCGAAGAGCGTGGCAAGGAGGGAGAGAAGGAAGCGGGGGGCAAGGCTCATGCGGGAGAAATCCTCATGTGGCTCTGCCGGCCCTTCTGCATCTGTGTCTTCCAAAAGACCTCGGTCAGCGGAAGTGATAACCACGGAAGCTACCGAATCCTCGGTGGGCACGGGTGCTCCCATTCTGTTTCGCTCTCGAGGTAAGCGGAGAACGATGGTGGCTGAAAGCAGTACACCTCCCTGCCCTGCGGATGCCGCCAATGGCCGAGCCACGATCCCCAAGGTGCGAGCGTGGTCTTGGTGCCAGTCAATGTGGCGGGAAAATGTTCTGCTGAGCCACGTCCCTATCGGAGCCTCGACAAAATGTCCAGCACAGCTGTCTGCCCAGCGAAGTCTTCGTCAGTGGAGGATGGGGAGCTGGACCTTCGCCCAAGCACATCCAAAGGTGCGGCTAAGCCATCCCATAGCGAGAAGGCTGTTGGCTCACGACCTGTGGCTGTGATTAGTAAACTGGGGCCTGACCATCAGGTCAACTGATGCGTCAGGTTATTGCCTCCGGTCCTGAAGCCAACGCGAAGGGCTATGAGACAAAGGGCGGCCCCATAAAGGTGACATGCGCGTCTCTGGCCAACTTCGAGTGGATCAGGATCGTGGTCAATGTACTGCCCCCTATGGGGACCACTCGCTTCGCAGTCTACAGCGAGGAAAATGTACCCCTCAGGAAGGGCATCTGCTGGATTCCGGATCCAGACCTGCCTACGGCGGATGTCCTATCCTGTCTATGTGCCCAGAATCGGGGCATCAACACGAGGCTTTGGCGCGCCTCTCGTACACCAAGAGCAAAAACCGGGAAGGAAAGGTGGTGCTCTTGTGGTGCGAGTGGATGAGGCCAGTGTTGATGTCATGGGCTCACGGTACGGGAACCGTCTCAGTCTCTTCTTTGGGACGGTCGGCTTTCATGTCTTTCCCGGATGATTGACTCACAAGGTTCCTGTAGCTACCGTCCCTTGACGGTGACGCAGATTAACTTGCAGCATTCCAAAGCCGCTACTGCGCTACTAAGTAGAAGGCTTACCCAGTTGCACACATTACCCCTCATAACAACAGTGCAAGAGCCCTGGGCCTTTAGTGGCCGCCTCTGTGGCTTAAGTGCGTTGAAAGGGGCCACGTTGCTATATGATAGGAGTTCGAGTAGACCTAGGACCGGTCCATATCACTGTGACGGCTCTTGAGCAATTCTGTTACCAAGATCTGGCAGCGGATGAGGTGTGTTACAGAAGTAGACGCGGATGGTCGAATTTTGTGAATGCATCTACTTATTTTCCTAACGATGCTCTGGAAGGGCCACCACCTGGGAAGGCCACTAGTCTCGTGAGGTTCTGTGAGCGGCGCAATCTGGGCCTCATCCTATGTTGCGATGCTAATGCCCAGCATAAAATCTGGAGCAGCACCAAGTGCAATGGACAAATGCCATTGCCCCCAGAAACCCCAGAAAATAGACTGGCAGAGGTTTAGGGAGGCGTTGCGGGACCGTTCCTTGGCGGAATCGAGAGCTCCAGATGTTGAGGCGTGAGTCGAGAAAACTTCTAAACCGGGCCCGCAAGACTAACCTTGCTGAGGACTGGGAGCGATACCGTGATGTTCAGAAGAACTACAAGAGGCTTATTCGGGAATCGAAAAGAGCCTCATATACGGAATTCTGCAGCGGTATTGAATCTCTGAGTGACACGGTGAAATTGGTTAGGATCCTGAAAAGGGAGCCAACTGCAAAGCTGGGGTCACTTAGGAAATCTGATGGGTCCTTTTCGGAGCGGCAAAGTGACACACTCAGCTTGCTGATGGAATCTCACTTTCCTGGTAATCAGATAAGCGTCAGCCGGCAACAGCTCTTATTGATAGAGGCAGTTGTCAGAACTGTTACACCTTCTCGGCATGACTGGTTCGCCACTCGATTTGCCATCAAATCTTTTGGTGGCTGCAAGTCGCCCGGACCAGATGGCATATATCCTGCCATGCTGAAGGAAGGTGCAGAGTCCGTGACAGCAGCCCTGAAGGAAATCTTCTCGGCATACCTGGCACCGGCCTACATACCACGCTCTTGGAGGATGGTGAGGGTCGCTTTCATCCCAAAGGTTGAAAGAGACGATTACACCAGCCCCAAAAGCCTTAGACCCATCAGCTTGACCTCTTTCGTGCTGAAAAGTCTCGAACGACTGGTGGAATTGCGCATGCGTCAGGAGTCGCTGAAGGCTCACCCTCTATCTCCATTTCAGCATGCCTATCAAAGTGGGAAATCCTGCGAGTCGGCACTGCAAAACCTTGTTGCTAGGGTAGAGCTGGCCATTGACAGGAGGTACTATGCTATGGGCATCTTTTCAGACATAGAGGGGGCGTTTGATAATGCCATTTTTGACAGTATGTGTAGCTATGCTAGTAGGCACGGCGTAGACCGGGTGCTAGTAAATTTGATTCGTTCCATGCTGGCCTAAATAATCGGATATTTGGCCTAATAAATGGACTGTACTATCGATTTAAATACAAATTTCCTGCATTTTTCTGAATTTTACGTGTGTTTTTTTGAAAAACTTTGCTAGAGCTCTTAAAAAATCACGCTTTAGTTGATGAGCTATCGATAAATCAATGATTATAAATATTTGTCAATTTTTATTAACTATTATTGTATATTATATTATATTTTATAATTTTTCCTAACCTATCCACGTTTTATTCAGTATTAATTTACTTAACAACACTTACCTGCCCATGTAATTGGAGAATGGTTAATGAAAATACACGAATTATATATAAATTTTAACCTAATTAATATTTATAACTTCTTACATGATGAAAAAAATGAAAATGAAAAACTGAATTAATATTTTTATTAAAAAATATTATTCAATACATTTATTTTTATTAAAAGTAAAAGCCCGCTTTCCTGCATCCGCATCGTGAACCACAATCACTCTTGCAGTTGCAGAAAATTGTATTTAGCAAATCTTTTGGAGCCATATACCTGGGGTTCCAAATCATGCCCTAACCAAGTTTTAACTAGATAATATACACGTTTCAAATGTTGATGAGCAGCTGCATTCGTTAGTGGAATATTTGAAAGCTGGACAGGTTTATTCAGTTTTGTAGACTTCACGTAATGCATATAACGAAGATGATCGAGACTTTCCACAGATTTTGGAGCATTTTAGACTGCCAATACAGTTTGAGTTCCACTCTGGGCCGAAAAATGTTCTTCCTCATATGTGTATGCTGCAGCTAGTTCATTAAAATTTGTCAGTTTCTCAAAAACTTTTAAAAATGATTTTTTCCCTTTTTAAAAAGCGCAGCAGTTGTGTCACAGCCACTTAATGCGTGCAGAAATAAAATGTGTGTTTTGGATTGAGGATATATATCAAAACTTTTAGTCGAGTACATCTCCGTTTTTATATTTCCTTTTCCAACTTTTTTAAAGAAAATTTCTTGTTCGTAAGACAGTGTAAGCCCAATTAAAATGAAATCAATAGTCTTTTAGATCCATATCTTCTTCGTACCAAGCGTTTGATAGAATATTAGCTTCTGCATCACGGAAAGAAATTATTGTGAAAACTCGAACTTTCATCGTAATTACGATATCGGTTAAGTATTTCTGTTGTAGCCTTGTAATGGTAGTTTTATCATCTGGTAGATACCCTGTCAAGACATCTTTAAGCTCTTTTAGTGTGAATTGAGAATTATTATTATTTTCGATGTAATTGAAAATCTCTAACATAGCTTCTGTAACTTGATTATCTTGACGAGGTTTCTCAAGAGGCGATGATGATGATGATTTATTTGAAAAGTTTGTAAAGCAAGCAGCATTTGAACTCAAGAGTACTAACATTTTTTATCTTCCGCCTGTATTTTTCTCTTTTCTTCTTCTCTGCAGCCTCATCAGCAACTTCGCCACAAAATAAACATTGATTCTTAAAATGAAACACTTCACCTCGTTTTTTACGGACTACTAATGGAGAAGTTATATAGGGTGGGCCATGTAAAATTTGGGGGTTTAACTATAACACCCCCACCGTTAGTTAGAGGCTCCGACGAAATATGCAATATAGACAATAAATATTGTTAATATATAAAATAATTATGACTATGATTGTTGCGCCAATGCTGATATTAATTAAACTTGAATATACATTTTGTTTGATAACTTATTGAATTGAGTTTGCATAAATGGTAAAATGAATTTGTCAAAAATTTTAATTTTTGTATTAAGTGTTATATTGACTGTTTGTATTTCACAATTTTCAAATTTAATCATAAAGTTTCCTTTCTGTTTTATTTACATTTTATTACAATTATGTGTTATCTTTGATTCAAAATTCTTAAATGTAAGTATTCCGGCAATGATTTCTTTTACTTCAGTTTCTTTGCAGTCTTGCATATCGTATGCTTCTTCAAAATTGATAATATTTAATAAACATATATCCGTTAATTTTACGAAGTTTCTTTCTAGGTTTCCCTTAATATAAGTGTTAAAAATGTTATTATTATAATTTACAAGTATTTCATATACGCTTAATTTAATAAATTTATTATTGATATTAGGTATTGGTTCAAAAACAATTGTTGATAGGATTCTTTCTGAATATATTGAGGTATTTGGAGAATTAAAATAATGTCCCTGGCTTGTAGTGCGACGGCTACTTTAATGTTAGTGTAACTGTCGAAGTCGTATATTAAATCTAATTCTGGTTTAGTAATTATGTCGGAAGGAATTATTCCTAGTTTACAGGAGAATAGTATTTGTCATATGTTGTCAATGTGGTCACGTAAAAGGGATATATCGTTATTTATTTGATAGATATTTTCTAAAAATGTTATTTCGTCTTGTATTTAGTGTTCAATGAATCTTTAATTTCTAATTCATCGTCGCTGTCCATCGACCCAGCTACTAATTTGAGTTCTTTTCCTAAAATGTTAATCAATCCTCGTTTTTGCCCAAAGTGTGGATTTAAGTTTGCAATCTTTTCTTCGACTAAAATAAAATTTTTATTTACTGTATCCAGTAATGCTTTGTTTTCTGTCGAGGTAGAGCTTAGCGAAAGTAAGTTAAATTTATTTTTGAAAATAAAATAAATTGTTGAAGTTTTATTTTTTTGTTTATTATAATTTAATTTATCTTTATTAAAATAGCACAAGTTTGAATTTGTCTTTACTCTTCAAGGTGACTTTGAAGACTACCTTTAACATTAAAAACTATACTTATTCAATTTATTTTAACAGTTAGATTTATACTTAAAATGAAGAGAGAAAGAGTTCCCCATTTACTATTACAACAATTACAACAATTAAATATATAACTTACATAGCTATAATAATTATTCCAGTTAGATAATGAAGAGAGCGAGAGCGAAAGGGGAAAGTTACTTATAATATATAACTCGCCTCTCCTTAAAGAATTCGAGTCTCGTCGAATCTTTTACAAATATAATATACAATCCGAAAATTTAATAGTTTCTTATAGTGATACAGATTTAAATCACACTTAACTAATAACTTGAAATATATTTAAGTTGTTTAGCGGTTTTTTTTCCAAGATAAATATTAAACTATATTAGCCATAAATATTCATTTCTTATTCTATAGTTTACATTTTAAAAAAATAAATATAGTGTGATTTAATATAAAAAAAATATTAACGAATAGTTTTCCATGTTTTGCTCTACAAATCCATTTCATTTTTTTTATTATTATTATTTTTTTTATTTATTTTTATTTTATTTTATAGACTTTAATGGGCGTCTAAATTGTGCAGTGTCTACTTTATTAGGGTTGCTGTGGTGGTATCTGTTAAATCTTTTAGCAGTTTTTTGTCTAATTGCAGTAGGATTTTTAATATATAAATTAGATTTTTGTAAATTAAGTGTAATATTTTCTCTTTTAATATTTTCTCTATCAATGGTTTTCTTTTTAATTGCTTCAGATCTTACCTTAACCTCTTTTAAATTTATGTGTAACTTATTTATAAAATCAATTGGTTTTAATTTAGTCGTGCTGTGAATTGTATTATTATAGAAATTAACTGCTTTTAGTACTAATTCTTCAGAGTCATTAATATTTTCAGCGTTTTTTAATATTCTTATATGCTCTAAGAGAGTCGAATGCATTCTTTCTACATCTGAATTTCCTGTGTGCGAATTCGGTGTTGTAAAATGAGTTTCTATATTATTTTCTTGACAGAACAGCTTTATAAGTGCATTATTAAATTCATTATCCATAATAATTTTATCAGGTTTTCCTAAAAATGCGATTCGCTCTTCGATTTTAGTTTTAATTGTTACCATATTTTTGTCATTTAGTTTATGTGCCGTTCCTAATTTCGTAAATTTGTCTATTGTTGTCAAAAAACTAGTCTTTTGTATCTGAAAAATATCTATATGTACTATTTCATTTGGTTTTTCTGGTGTTGGAGTATGTTGAAATATTTTATTTATTGGTTTTCTGTCATATTTGTTTTCATTACATATTCTGCAGTTATTGCAATATCTATTTATAAATTTTAATAATTTAGGATTATAATAATTATCTTTTAATTCTTCGAAATTCTCCTGGATTCCTCTATGGTTACCTTTAATATGAATATCATCAATGATATTCAATAAAGATTCCTCGGATTCAATATCACTAGCAACTTTTGTACAATTTATGAAATTTATTTTATTGTTACTAGAAAATAATTCAATTAATTTGTTCTGTATTATATTATATTTATTATTGTCAAGCTCCGAGTATACCCCAATTTTTCCTCTTTTTATTTCACGTCTAAATAAATCATTCAAATAATGAGTATTATTTAAGTCATTCTCAGACACATATATTATTTTATATTTTTTAAAAAGTATTTCGGTTTCTTTATTTTTATTTTTAACTATTCTTATTTGCGTCCTATATTTATTAACAAATTTATTTATTCTAAAGAAATTAATATTTACATTTTCTTCCGTACTATGATTTACTTCAACTCTGCTCAAAAAATCAGCTACCTTATTCTCCTTTCCCTTAATATATTCAATATCGAGATCAAATTCATCTAATAATATTTTCCATCGGATGATTCTAGAATTGGGCTCTTTAAGTGAATAAAGCCATTTCAAAGGCTGATGATCAGTTTGAACTAGAAACTTTCGACCAAAAAGGTATGGACGGTAATATTTCACTGACCATACAATGGCTAATAATTCTTTTTCCAGCGTTGAGTAGTTTTTTTCATGTCCATTTAAAGTCCTACTGGCGTAACTTACTGGTTTGCCATCCTGGCTCAACACCGCGCCAATAGCAGCATTGCTTGCATCCGTGGTCAATACAAATTTTTTATTAAAGTCTGGATAGCATAATATTGGTGGATTTGTTAAAATTTTCTTCAATTTTTCGAAAGCGTCAATATAAGATTTGTCATTAATATCAATTTTACTATTTTTTTTTAAATATTTTATTATAGGGCTAGCAACAAAGGAATAGTTTCTAATGAATTTCCGGTAATATCCGGTTAAACCTAAAAACGATTTAATTTCTTTTACTGACTTTGGTAGCTCCAAGTTTTGTATTATATTAATTTTCTCGGGGTTGGGCTTTATCCCATTATTTGTTATGATATGACCAAGAAAGTTTGTTTCTTTCGATAAGAATCTACACTTATCTATTTGAACCTTTAAATTGTAGTCATTCAGTTTATTAAATACTTTTTGCAAGCTTTCTAAGTGTTCGGTTAGCGAGGTTGAAAAGACTAGTATATCATCCATATAAATTATACAAATTTTATTTATATAATCAGCCAAAATGTAGTTTAGCATTCGCTGAAATGTAGCGGGCGCGTTTTTGAGACCGAAGGGCATTCGAATGAACTCGAAGTGACCACGGGGCGTTGAAAAAGCCGTTTTCTCAATGTCGCTTTCCTCCATCAAAACCTGATGAAAGCCTTTCGCAAGGTCCAAGGACGAGAAATATTGCGCCTTACCTAACTTGTCAAATAATGACTCTATATTTGGCAGAGGAAATTTGTCATCCACAGTTATTTCATTTAGCTTCCTAAAGTCTATAACTAATCGCCATTTCTGCTGGTTCGAATTATCGGACTTCTTTTTAACAATCCACAAAGGGGAATTATAAGGCGATTTGCTGGGGCGTATTATATTTTCTTTTAACATTTCATTTATTTGCTTTTCTATTTCATTTTCTAAAATCTGTGGATGCCTATAATTCTTGCAGTATACTATTTTATTAGAAGTAGTTATTATTTTATGTTTTACACAGGTAGTTGTAGTTAAATTTTGGTTTTTAATATAAAACGTCTTTTTATTTTTATGTAAAAAATTTTCTAATAACTTATTTTCTTCCTTATTTAAGTTTGTAGGCATTAAATCTTTGAATTTATCCAGCTCAAATTTTTCTATATAATTAATTTCCTCATAAGAAATGTTAAATTTATAGTCAATTAGTTTTATTTCGTTATTATTTACTTTAAGAGTATTATTTTGAAAATCTATTATAGCTCCAAAGGGCTGTAAAATATTTATTCCTATTATGCAATCGAATTTTTTATCAATAAAATTAATTAATTTAACAGACATGGTGCTATTTTTTTCTTTAAATTCATCCGGCACATTTACTATCACTTCATCTATAATAATATTATTACCGACCAGAGTATTTAATAAAATTGGTTTTATTAAACTTTTCTTTATTCCTATATTGGAAAAAAAATTATAATCTCCGAGGGTAGTAGCAGCACCACTATCAATTAGGCATCTTGTTTTTGTATTATTTATAGTTAATATTACTATGGGTAATGATAATTTCGAGGCTGCACAGGAAAATTTTCTGTAACGTGAATTGCATCAATTTCCATTGGTTCTTCATTATTACTTAAATGTCTATTATATGAATTTTGTTGATTTTGTCGTAAATTACTAAAATTTTCTAAGTCATAATTTTGGGTTTGTTGTTGCTGATTATTTCTGTTAAAAGTGTTAAAAGTTTGCGTTTGAAAATTTCTGAAATTTCTGTTACAATTATTAAAACCACCACTATTATTTCTGTTATTACGGCTACTATAATTAGGAAAGGTGCTTGAATTTTGAAATCTTTGAAAACCATTCCTATTTAATGAATTATTTGCATTTTGAAAGTTATTATTTGGAAAGGTATTGTTATTTCGAAAATCATTATTGTTTTGAAAACTTTTATACGCAAAACTATTCGCTTGTTTATTATTTACTAGTTTTATATCTTTTAATAAATTATTTTCTAAATAAAATGTATAAGCTATGTTAATAGATCTAATATTATTTTGTAGCAAAAGAGATTTAATACTAATAGGTAAGTAGTTTACATAAATATCAAAAATTAATTTTTCATTATTTTCAGGTGTATACAAAATGTCAGGTTCTAAGCTATACTTTGTGTTCATTAAACTTAAAATTTTACTTAATTTATAATGTAATTCCTCAATGTTTCTAGCTTCTTCGTTTAGAGCGTCACTTCTTAAATTAAAAAAACTTCTTTTTACTCCAAATTCCTCCTTAAGCTTAACTATTATACCCTCCCATGTAGGGTTAAATAAGGTTTCAACCGCCTTTAACGCCTTACCTTGCAGTCTGTTGCTTAATACTGTTTTTATTGTCTGTACATGTTCTGCTGGCGTTAGCTGCAACACAGTTGCGACGTCCCTCAGGTAGTTGCTGAGCGTATATTCACTGCTCCCGTTAAATGCAGGCAAGCTCCTCGCTTCACGCAAGCTCTCAGCTAGCGTCAAAGCCATTGTGGGTGTTGTTGTTTGTTCTAAGCAAACGCTGCTCTGCTTCTTTCTCTAATGATAGCTGGCTTGCTTTCTCTTTCGTCTTTCACGCCGTTAGCACTGGAATGCACACCGTACACTTTCTTCTCTTTTTCCGTTAACTTTTAACTTCTAGTAATTTCTTTTCCTTTTTTTTTTTTTTTTTTTTTTTTTTTACGAAGCCAATCTTTTTTCTTGTTTGTCAAAGATTTTGTCCGCTTTAAATATATATATGTACAGTAGTCATATCAATTTGGGCAGTAAAATTGCTCACAAATTATGCACAAATTTGCCGTTTTGCACTCAACTGCGCTAAGTTCAAATTATTTTCAACGATCATAAATTTGTTAGAACTATTCTTTCGGATTAGTTATTACACGAAATATTTTTTTTTTTTTTTTTTTTTTTTTTTTTTTTTTTTTGGTTTAGTTTTTAGTTTTTAAGTTTACAAAAATTTCGCTTTTTGCCACACTTTAGTAATGTCCACTTGAATTATTTGCGGTTCATATCGGTTTGTTGAAAATTTTAACCTTTTCTTTTCCCGATTATCACTGGATATGTTTTAAGTAACATATCCCATCCTCGTCGCCAGTTAAATTTATTTTTGAAAATAAAATAAATTGTTGAAGTTTTATTTTTTTGTTTATTATAATTTAATTTATCTTTATTAAAATAGCACAAGTTTGAATTTGTCTTTACTCTTCAAGGTGACTTTGAAGACTACCTTTAACATTAAAAACTATACTTATTCAATTTATTTTAACAGTTAGATTTATACTTAAAATGAAGAGAGAAAGAGTTCCCCATTTACTATTACAACAATTACAACAATTAAATATATAACTTACATAGCTATAATAATTATTCCAGTTAGATAATGAAGAGAGCGAGAGCGAAAGGGGAAAGTTACTTATAATATATAACTAGTATGTTTTCATGTATTAGTGAGAAAGTATCGGTGTATGCTGTAACGTTAATGATGTGTATTATTTTGTTGTAATGCTATATTACTTTCACTTCGTCTGTCTTAATTGTTAAGTATCCGATGTTTTTCTTAAGGTCTAATATATCAATGGTTTGTGCATAGGTGGTCGTTAGGAATACAATTATCAGTACCCAGGAAGTCATCTGAAAGGGTTATGTTTGTTAATTATTACTTTGGGGCTATATTTATCTTGGTATTTCTTATTCTGTCTTATATGAACCTTATAATATTTGTGCCCAGTTTGTGTATTCTCTAGGTGGTCTCTACAACTTTACAACTTTTGTTGGGTTTTTGGTCGAGCTCTTTCTCCTATTTGTGGTGTGCATCTGGAAGTTATTCCGCAAATGGGGGAACCTACTATTTTATGCCGCCTCCGAACTATCCCTGTAGATTTCTTCTTATGAGATTCCAAAAAATAACCGTTGTTAGTGTTGTTTTATAAGCAATTGTTATAAATTTAAATTAACAAAAAGTGTACATTATATATTATAAATGTTAACAATAATTGCAATAGCATTAAAATTTTCACTTAATGTAGAATTTAGGTTCGCTCCGTTCGCTTTTTTCATACATTTTATAAGAGAGGCCACCGTGGGCTCGATCTCCACTGCCATCCATAAAGACCACATCCCAGCAGACAGCGCACTGTTGCTTTACAAATGTTAGCGATGCTGTTAAGTGTTCTACTTATGATATTAGAAAATAAACAGAGAATAGAGCACCTTCTAAGTGAGGAGCGTCCTCGGTTTAATTTAAATTAATTTCCAATAACTGGTGATTGTATCGTGTAAACCAATATATGCTATAACGAGCTCTTGCCTAGAATAATTTGTATTAAATCTTTTAGCAGAGTGTGTTTAACAAATGCATATAGTCACAATATTTAAATGAATATACATAAAATTAATAATATTTTAAGCAATAGAAATGTACGGTGCAACAAGACATTTCTTTTATTCTCATACAGTTTCACTGCGTATATTCTGTTTCGGACATACCTGACTATCTTTCAGAATTTTTTAGGAGGGGTTTTGCTTGGTAAATGTCCCCACTATTGAGCTGAGTATTCAGGAATATTAACAGTTTGTAGAATTTCTTCTGTAATGACCAGCCGAAATGTTGCAAATGAATATTTCTTCCAATTTGGAATTTGTTCTGATTTTAATATTTCAATATTAACAGCATTCTTTTTTACAGTTAATCCAGCAGGGGTACAATGCACCTCATTGCCAGTCTAGATTAGATAATAAGTCGACGTGCTTTGCACGTCCTTCCAGAGCAAGGGATGTACATTCTGTTAATCAGGCGTATTGCCATCACCGTTTCATTTAGTATTAAAGTTGAAATAAATCCCTTGGCAAAAAGTAGATATATTTCAAACTGTCCTTATGGACCACCCTCCCTTCAATAAGAACTCTAATTCCTAAGCCTCTCTTTTTCTACAATTTATTCTTCGTAAAGGTGAGTTAACCTCTTTCCAAGAGAGTTAACCTCTTTGCCTTAAATGTACGTTATATTCATTCTTTGTTGTGAGTTTTTAGCTTAAATTGCTGTGCTTGTCTTATACTCGAGTTTACATGCTTGACTGTTTAATAAAAAACGTGAGCTCAGCTTATTCGCACAACCAGTTTATTCACAGTCAAAATTAAAAAGAATTAAAAAATATAAAACGAGTAAACAGCAAAATAGAGAATAATAGATAATACCAAATATGAAACTACAGAGTAGTTCCAATGACACAGTTTAAAATAATTTCATAATCTCAGACATCCTCCCCGGTGGAAATATTAGTTTCAAAGTCACTATATGGGCGGTTGCAAGTGTATGGTAACATTTCTGGCAGCTCCGGCGGTGCCCGGGTAGAGTTCAGTAACGCGTGCCAGTTTCCAATGCGTAAGTGGTAGATTTTCGTAGCGTATTACCACGATGAAACCCAATCTTATACAGGGTGGGCCAAATAAGACCTACTAATGTTAAGCACAAATAACTTTTTTATTTTTTGACATATTTATTTTTCTCTTTTTGTAGGTTATAATTGAATTGTTGGAAATTTATTATGGAACCCTACAGTAAGACCACCAACAACGACTAAAATACGCTATTCGTTTTACACAATTCCATTTAAATGGTTATGTCAACAAACAAAACTGTAGATTGTGAGGCTCTGAAAATCCAAGGGCAACACACCAACATCAGTTGCACCCATCTAAATGTACTGTTTGGTGCGGTGTTATGGCCACTAGAGGCAAACTATGGACCTGCTGCGTGAAATTGTTGGCGAACGTCTGATTTCCAAAAATTCAGATTTCCCTTGGCCACCTCGTTCGCCAGATTTGACTGTGCCCGACTTCTTTTTATGGGGATATTTAAAAGACAAAGTGTATCTTAATAAACCAGAGCATATTAGACAGCTGTAGCAAAATATTCGAGACGAAATACTGAGCCCTCAACCAGAAACATTATGTGGTGTAATGGAAAACGCGTTAAAAAGAACCAATCTTTGAGAAAAATGGTGGACATTTGTCTGATGTAATATTTCATACATAATTTCCATAAAATATATTCAATGTATAAAATAATTCACCAAAATAAATGATTATTGCAAAAGTTATTTGTGTTTAACATTAGTAGGTCTTATTTGGCACACCCTGTATGAGGAGCACGTCGTTGATACTTAGTCCTAAC
Organism: Anastrepha obliqua; assembly: GCF_027943255.1. NCBI lineage: Eukaryota > Metazoa > Arthropoda > Insecta > Diptera > Tephritidae > Anastrepha > Anastrepha obliqua. Next base: position 2,244,711 of record NW_026562178.1, on the reverse strand, counting down.
TTTAAGACTGTCAAATGCTCCACATTCCAACTTCCGAGTCATCGTATAATGGTACGATTGGGCGAGAATTCAGACAAACCTCGATGCGCGTCCGCAATGTTTGTTCCTGAGAGTATCACAGGGCTTGCGTAGCCGCCACACGAACTAAGCACCACTTTGTAGACTTCACAGCTGCTCCCCCAGTCCCCTTTGATAGGCAGCGCTCGGCGTTATAAAATTAAAGCTGTTTCATTGTCGCTGTACAATTCCCTGCACGGACTTCGCCGGCTAATAAACCGAGTAAAGACGGCCAAAAAAGCGGAGAGATCATCGGAATGGTCATCCAGATAAGGATTTAACGGAAGTACACTACTAGTAGTTAGTGATGCCAACCCACCCTGCATGCAACTAATGTTCTTCAGAAATGCACTTATTTGATCGACCCTCACATTTATACACCGTCTCTATCTCCTAGGCATCACTTGTGGAATGCTGGAAGCTCCGACTTCTAGGAAACCACCTCAGTATTAATACCGTAGTTTCTCCTTCTTCTTGTTTCCGTTCTGCTTCTTGGATACAGTTTTTATTAAAGTAAACACTTCGGCACTTTTCATGCCCTTTAACAGAGGTTACTGATTTTAAATAATGAATTTTTCCATCGTTTCGTTCGACACTTGCAGTTCGTAGAGATTTCATACCGCGCACTACTTCAATAAGCGATTCACCTCCCGAATCTGACTTACTACATAGAAAACACAAATCAGCCATAGTTCTTGAAATTGTACGTCCGTAGGTACCAAGATACGATTCAAACTGAAGTAAAGAGAAGACGGTCGTAATTATACAATACATGTGAACATCTGCTCCTACCGGCTATAAATAGAAAGGTCCGTAGTGTGTGATAGGGGCCGGTAAAATTCCCAGGTATAATTTTTGACGTAGTGGAAGGATTTTAAGAATTACAGATTTTAAAGCAGATGCACTCAATTATTTTCTATTTAAAATTTCATTAGTGTAAATGGGAATATAATTATATTATGATTTAAGTTTTTCCATTAATTATTTTTTAATTCTAGGAAACGGTTATCAGTATTATTGAATAGATATATATTTAATGCATAAAGAAAATGATAAAATATAATATGATAGTTAATACAAATTGGCAAATATTTATAATTATTGATTGATCGATAGTTCATCAAAGGAGTGGACTATAATGACTATCGTAATTTCTATATCTGGCAACTCGTTTCTTCGGCGTTCTTTTAGTTACATATTTATACGATACATCGGTTTGTGTGAGTTTGTGTTTGGTTGTACCGACACAATGTTGCCATTGATATTCTTGTATACACACTTTTTTAAAAGTTACTATTTTTAGTTGTATAATATTCCAAAGCCAAAAGCAATAAATGCAAATAGTTCATTGATCTATAACACTGTGTAACAAAAAAAAAACTAAATATACTTTTATGGAGACCTAGCACAACTTGTAGGTATAGAAACACTAAAAAAATCGTATAGGAGAAAATTCCAATACATTTTCACGATATTATCTGATATTGAGAATTTTTTTAGTGCACTATTATTATAGTAAATTTATTTTGAACGAGCTTCACTTGTTTACAGTAGCACAGAAAACAAACTATGTGACATATCACGCTGAAATTTGCCATGTAAGCTTATAACAGTCCTACCAAAAAACAAAAAATTTATTTTTATGTCATCCGCGGACCGTTTTATTGATACCGTCTCATTCATATTTGAGTAGAAGCATTTGCATGGAAATTCATTTTTGAATTTGAATTGATTTTGCGTAATTTGCGCCAAAATGTCAATGTCAAACAAAAAGAGTCAAATGAACTTTAGTTTGAGAAAAACTTTTGATTAACGTCGCGCAATTTTCATTCGTAGTCGATTTTCCGAATTTTTTTAAACTTTTTTGATTCAAAATGAGCAGAACGTGTCGTGCGCGGGTGTAATTTAAAAAGTAGTGAAGTGAAGTTATTTTCTTTTCCACAGGACCCCATAGTAGCAGAAAAATGGAGACAGAATCTGCATATTGCCAGGACGGAACATCTTCCACCCCACAACTCATTTGTGTGTGTAAAACATTTTGAGGCATGTGTTGTGGGGGGACAATGTTTAAAAAAGGGTGCCATCCCCACCCTTCGTTTAGGTAAGTTTTTGCGCAATACATAAGTAGGTATATGTGTTTTTATATTTCGCTAAAGCGAACCTACAAGAATATCAAACACACATACCTATGTATTGCATACATTTGATATAATATTAGGGTGGATAGGTTTTATTGAGGGTGAGGTTTGCCAACTGGTAACATTAGAGTTTTGAGGGAGGAAAGTGGAGGAAGTTAAGAAATGTAAATTAATTCTTGAATGTGTATGTGCATTTCAAAACAACCAATCAGAAAAATATCAAGCAAAATTAGTTTTATTAATTTTCTATCTCAAACCGTTTTTGAACTTTGCATTTGGGTCATAGTTGAACAGCTTATGCTGATTATGAAGTCTAGAGGGCGCTATAAATAGTGGGAAATAGGAAAAACTAAGATTTTTTAGATTAAATTTAAGCAAATATTCGATTATTAGTGACGAATGAGAGTGGTGGCGCGGCCTGGGGGCTGTGGGAAGGGAGTTCCATCATAAAAACATGCCTATAACCTTCATATGGGTGAAAATATGAATGTAAAAAAATTTTCATGTCATTGGGTGTTGTCGTTTCGTAGTGATGCGTTATATGTAGTTTGATTAATTATTATATGTTTATGAATTATTATATGTTTATAAATAATTAAATGTTTATAAATTATTATATTATAAAATAAATTTTTTTAATAGGGCATGACGATGACCCTAAGTACAGCTGTACAATGCCAAAGAAGCAACGAAGCTGTTGCGTGGCAGGATGCTTGGTGGAAAAGGGTCATACGTTGTACGCCTTTCCTCGACCCGGAGAGGCTCGAAATAGTTGGGCCCTGGCTTGCAACGTTCAACCAGCAGATTCTGACAGGCTATATGTTTGTAAGCGCCAGTTTAGTCCAGAGCAAGTAAGTCGTTTTAAAGTTTTAGATGGGGCTGTTCCATCTTTAAGATTAGAGCCAGATAGTAGAAGTCGCTCACCTAGTACTGGCTCTGATTGGTTTTGCCCGCCCGTTACTAAAGTATGCGTTAATCGTACAGTAGGTGTAGGAAAAACAAAAACATCTGTGAGGACTTAGAAATCACTAGCAGTCGCGAACGATTTGCTCAGGCTGCTCGTTTTTATCGGAGCAATAAAATTAAATTAAAGAAAAGAATTGAGGAGTTAGAAGCAGAGAATGAGAAGCTACAGCAAAAATATAAATATTTTTGTAGTCGTGCAGTACTTGCGGAAGAATCTTCAATCAGTGATGCTATAACTTTCGCAAGAATGATCGTCAGTGGCCAAAAAAATCGTTATAGCGAGGAGGAAAAGACATTGGCTCAAAACATCAGTTATATGTCCTCCAAAGCATATACGTTTATGCGTGACGATCTAGATTTTGCTTTGCCCCATAAGACATCCCTTTCGCGTTGGCGCCCAATCAAATATGTTGTTCCGGGTTTCGATGCCAATGTCTGCAATAATTTAGAAAGAATTGTTTCAACTATGTCCGACACCGAACGCATAAGCGTTCTATTATTCGATGAAATCATCATTAAATCGGACTTGAGCTATAATAAAGCTAAAGATGTTATCGATGGGTTTGTAGACCATGGGGAAGATCAACGCGAAAACAAAATTGGGAATAAATGTTTATTTTTTATGGTTAAGGGATTGTGCTCCAAATGGAAATACGTGTTTTCGTATTATATCTCCAGTGGTGGTATACGTACGGAGATATTGATCTCCATTTTGGGGAAAAATATCGCACAACTAAAAAAAATGGGGTTAAATTTGAAAGGTATAGTTTGCGATCAAGGGCCCACCAACAGTAGTATGTTTAACACTTCAGGGATTTCTGAGAAGTGCCCCTTTTTCCTGCACGAAAACACAAAGATTTTTTGCATGTTCGATTATTGTCACTTGATAAAGTCCGTCCGAAATACCTTGATGAAATATGACATCTTAACATCAGATGGAGTGACAAGCTTCAAGGTGATCAAAAAATTGTTTGATATAGATCAAATGAATCCCAATTTTAAAATTTGTCCGAAACTAACGGAGGCCCATATATATCCCAGTTTTATGGAAAAAATGAGCGTTTCACGCGCGACTCAGGTCCTGAGCAATTCGGTAGCCTCTGGTATCGACATGGCCTTGACCCAAAATTTATTAGGCAGTGACGACTACGTGATAAAATGCGCTAAGCCCACACAGATGTCGGTTAAAAAAATGAATGATCTGTTTGATGAATGGGATGCAAAAAATTTCCAGTCGAAAAATCCTTCAAAGTGTCCGATTAGGCGGGGTGACAGCAAAAAAATTCATAGATTGAATGAACATCTAGATTTTTTGCGGTCATTCAAGTTGCCGGGAAACGCACGCGTGAAGTGCATCGAAGGTTTCCGCATAACGATTTTAGCGATGTGAAAGTTATGCGAGGAACTTTTTATCGAGCAAAGCTCCCTCAAATTTATTTTCACCGGGAAAATAAATCATGATGCGTTAGAAAACTTTTTCTATCGCATACGAGCTAGTCAGGGTATGAATACCCATCCAACAGCTCACGAAATTCAATGCATAGTTGCGCGACTGATCTCAATGAAAATTTTACGCCAGAGATTTGAGAAAAAAGGTTCTAACTGTGCAGATGATGACGATATAAATTTAGATTGGAATATAGGCCCCGAGGATCGTCATCTTGAGACAGAAGTAGGAGACCAGCGAAATGACGATCTCGTTTTAGAAGAGATTGATGTGGAAGACTTAAATTTTGCTGAAGAAAGTAATGAAGCTGAAATACAAGTGCAGCGTTACTTCACTGGTTATGGTATTTACCAGAAAGTGCTGTGCAAGTTAAAATGTGAAAAGTGCACCCACGCCATGACGAAAACAAAAGGGGAGCTGAAGTTGCATTCAGAAGCCCTGATAAGATCAAAAAACTTCACGGATGGCAGCGATTTAAGGCTTGTGAATCCTGAAGACAGGGTTTTCGAAGTGTGTGAGATTCACCGTTCACACAGGTAATTAATAATCTATTAGCTATCTTTTGCATATGATGATACCTATTCTTTTATTTCAGGGTTTTCCACTTTTCTATATTTCAGGTTTTTTTATTTATTGTATATATTTTACAGGTATTTTGCGTTTCAGGTTTTATCTATTTTTTAGTCTACTTTACAGGTTTCTTTTTTATTTTTTCTTCTCTTTCAGGTAGCCCCCGAGCCTAGATTTTTAAAGCACTACAATTTTTTCTTAATCATGATGGATTGAGAGTAGTGTTTTAAAAATCAGGTAAATCGCAATGACTTAATCGATGTCAATATCGAAGTCGTGTGAGAAATTGTTATAGTATGAGAACAATTTCGTAACTCGTGCTTTCACAATTTTTTTTTTTTTTTGACATTTCAGGATTATTATAGTATTGTAATATATATACATATACATACATATAAGAGTACTTAAATTACTTGTGAATAAAAATAAAAAATTAAAATTAAAAAAACTAGTATTTCATTTTCTTAAGGATAGTAATATTTATTTGGTAAGAGGAACTTAAAGAAACATATATGTACCAATAATATAATTCGACAGGATTTCATTACAAAATCAATATATTCGTTCAGCTCAATAAAATAAATATCTACATATGAAAAATCGTTCCTATGGACCTGCAAAAGCAAACACGCATATATAGTACATAAATACATGCATACGAACTGCCATAGACATACTTGCATATGTGGCTGCGAGCACTTGCGACAGAAAAAATATTTCGATTTGCTATTGCTGTCGAGAATTTAGAACAACACATATTTACATACATATATTGATGCATACATATGTACGGAGCCGCGGCCACTCGACTTGACAAAAATTGAAGATTTACCAAATATTGGCAAATAATTCAACGCGAAATATTACAATATTGACTATTTTCGAATTGACGAGAAAATTGTCATATGGGCATATGAGCATATGAGCTCGAACTTAGTGTTATAGAATATTTTAGATTTTTCAGCGTCGTTGCGACTAAAAAAATCTGACCGCTACGACTGCGCCTATGAATGTATTTTGTTCTTGCAGTCGCTAGGCTTATAATTTTAGCTTTGGAAACATACGCGTGCAGAGGCATAAAGCCAGTGCTTTGTGTGTGCTGTTGTATGTACATACATATGTGTATACTAATAAGAATAGTTTTGCTGGTAGTCGAGAATGTATGTATATGTATGTACGGACATACATATTTGGATTTTACTGTGATTTATTGTTAAGAAACTAAATTTACATTTACCGACACGTGCCCGATCCAAAAAGTAAGAACATTGAAATTGAAGTAAAACAAAATGAAAGCTCAAGCCAGTAGCACGACGTTGCCATAACAAAATTAATATAAATTCAATAGCAAAATTAATATAAATTCAATAATAGTTTGTGGGTACGCCACATTACTCCCCTCTTAGAAGCATCGCAGCAACAAAAGCAGGCTTAAGACGATCGATGGTAGTTTTGACGTGTTTGCTTCCTATTTGAATTGTGTAATATTTCGGCGTTCGACGCAGGACTTTATAGGGGCCCTTGTGCGGCGATGAAAGTGATGGTCGAATTGAATCATCTCTGATAAAGACTTGCTCGCAGGATTCAGTGATGGATGGATGAAGACTTTGGGTGTGGAGTGTCATGCGGAGTCAACAGGTTTCAAATTCTGCATGACTAGGCGAAGTTCAGAAAGCATCTCGTGTTCGTTATTTGAAGGTTTGCTGTCTACCCAAAATTCCGAAGGTAGCCGAAGTGTAGTTCCGTAAACAAGCTTGGCAGGGGTAGTCTCTATGTCATCCTTGAAAACTGATCGTAATCCTAGCAAGATTAAGGGCAGGTACGCCGTCCATCTCTCATGATTATGGCATAAAATCGCTGATTTCAGAGTACGGTGCCATCTCTCAACCATACCGTTTGCTTGAGGATGGTACGGCGTTGTTCGCAGGTGGTTAGCTCCAAGGCGTTTTAGAAGTTCTTGAAAAAGAGCGCTTTCAAACTGTCTACCCAAGTCAGATGTTATATTCACAGGAATGCCAAAGCGCGAGATCCATACGTTTAGCAAGGCTTTTGTCACCGTCGGCATGGCATGGCTTCTGGCCACCTCGTGAATCTGTCGATTATCGTAAGGCAATAACGATTGCCATTGGATAGAGGAAAGGGTCCAACAATATCGATGTGTAGATTTGAAAAACGTTGTGTTGGTGTTGTAAAGCGTTGTAGTGCTGCTCTGTTGTGACGAATAACCTTCGATCGTTGACACTGAATGCAATTTCTGGCAAATTGTCTGCTGTCGCGCTGGATGGAAGGCCACACGAAACGTTCAGACATAAGACGTGCAGTAGCTCTTATGCCTGGATGTGCCAAATCGTGTATAGCATGTAAAACGTTTGATCTGAACTTGCTTGTGATAAATGGACGTATTTTGTTGGCGGACGAATCGCAGTATACTTTCCGCAAACTAGAAGGGACAGCAAAATTCATTAGTTTAAGAGAATGAGTCTTATTACCTGACAGCAGGGACAGAAGCTCATCATCCGTAATCTGGTCTTCAGCTAGACGGTTATAGTCAATTGGTGAGTAGTCGATCGAATTAATTCGCGACATCAAATCAGCGGCGGCCTTATTTTCACCCTCAACATGACGAATATCTGTCGTTATTTGTGAAATGAAGTCGAGCTGTCTTACTTGCCGGTCCGATGCCTTATCCAGACGCTGATGAAATGCGTACACCAACGGCTTGTGGTCGGTGTAGATGTGGCACATTCTGCCTTCTACCATGTAGCGAAAATGGCGTAGTGACATGTACAAAGCTGTCAGCTCACGGTCGTATGTGCTGTATCGCGTCTCGCCTTCGTGAATCTCCTCGAGAAAAAACCCAGCGGTTGAATATTACCATCCACCACCTGATTCAGCACGGCACCCGCGGCGAAATTTGAGGCGTCGACCCATAATGATAATTCCGCATTGGATACGGGGTCTGCCAGCATTGCACACTTCGCCAGCTGTTCCTTGCAGGCTTCAAAATAACTTTAAGCTTCGTCGGACCAGGATAGAGGAGTAGAATCGTTGCGCTTGTTTGCGCCTATCATGTCGAAGAGAAACCTTTGAGTTTCCATTGCATGCGGCAGGAACCTCCGATAGAAGTTTAGCATTGCTGGAAACCGCTTCAACTCTTTTGCGACGGTGAGTCGTTTAAAGTTACGAAGGGCTTCTACGTGACTTTCTAGGGGTCGAATGCCATCCTTGGTAATGGAGTGTCCCAAAAACTCAAGTTTCGTAACCCCAAGCTCGGATTTCGCTGCGTAGATAGTTAAATAATGATCTCGCAATCGTTTAAATACCTGCTGAAGATGTTTTCGATGTTCTTCGAATGATTTCGATGCAACACATATGTCGTCGAGGTACATAAAAACAAAATCAAGACCACGAAAAACTTCGTTTATTATGCGTTGAAACGTCTGGGCTGCATTTCGAAGACCGAAAGTCATCTTTGTGAATTCGTATAGCCTGAAGGGCGTAGTGATGGCCGTTTTACAGACGTCGTCGGGATGTACAGGGACTTGATGGAACGCCTTCTGCAAATCAATTTTAGAAAAAATTGTGTTGCCTGCCAAGACATTTGCGAAATCCTGCAGAAACGGGAGTGGGTAACGATCCGGCACGGTTTGCGCATTGAGCGATGGATAATCCCCGCAGGGTCTCCACGATCCGTCAGCTTTGCGCACCATATGTAGCGGACTCGCCCAACTGCCGCTTGATGGCCGGCAGATTCCTAATTTTAAAAGTAAGTCGAATTCAGTGCGGGCACCTGCTAATTTTTCGGGCGAAAGTCGTCGCGGGCGCGAAAAAACAGGCTGGCCTTGCGTTATAATTCGATGAACTACATTGGAATTCGTCGTTGTACCCATTGGTAGTGGCCGGGTGATATCAACAAATTCTTGCAGAATGTCAGCGAAATTTGATTCCGCGTTGACTGTTTTTACACTCACCGAAGGTTTCATATGAATTACGCAAACAGATTTTAATTCGGTTTTACTATCTCGTAAGCATTTCTGCTTGAGGTCGACCAAAATTCCAAAATTACTTAAAAAATCAGCGCCGATGATAGCATGACAAACGTCGGCAATCAAAAAATTCCAAACGAATTCGCTGCGTAAATTTAAATTTAATTTTGAAATGACTTCACCATACACTCTAATAGGTGAACCATTCGCGGCAAACAATTTTAACCCGGTTGAATTAGCTCTGGCTGCCCTCGTATGTGACGGTATTACTGACACATCAGCGCCCGTATCAATAAGAAAATTAATTTTCGACGAAGAGTCAAAGATACGAAGCCGGTAATTTTTAACGATCTCAGGTTGTTTGCGGGTACCTTTAATCGCTGCAGCTGAGCAGCATTATTGAGACGATTGTTTCCTGGAAAACGCACATGGCTTGCGACACTTCGTTGCTTTGTCGGCAAATGTCCGATGATACCAACAAGAAAGTCCCGAAGTGGCATGTCGGTTGTCGCGCCGTACGCTCCTTGCTCGAGAAGGTGACCTTGATCGAAGAGGACGGTCCTTCAAGGTTAAATGCTTTTGCATGCTTCGAGTTAATTCTGCGATTTCGCTTTCGAGGTTAGAAATTTCGTTGTGTGTAGACGCAACATCCACATGACCGTTTTGCCAATCAATGGATTCCTCGATGGAATCAGCAATTTTAGCTTTTTCGTCGAGGGGCACTTTTGCTACTATTACAGCTGCTTGTACATACGGTGGAAGACGCGTTACCCACAAGTCGTGCAATAGGCTGTCGTTGAGCGTGGTGCCAGCGACGCGCTTCATCTCACTGAAAAGTTCGCTTGGTTTACGGTCGCCAAGCGGCATGTCTTTGAGCACCTTCTGCAGGCGCCGTTGCTGACTATCAGTGAAATGATCAGTCACCTTCTGCTTAATGTATCGATATTTTCCGGTTGCCGGCGCTGTCTCGATGATCGACCTAAGCTCAAATAGTTTAGGCGGCGAAAGGTTTGCTAAAACGATATGGAATTTTCTGGAGTCTGAATATATGAGCGAAGCTTGAAACCAGAATTCTAAGGCGTAAAAGTAGGCCTCAATGTTCTCTTCACTCATTTGCGGCAGTGGAATTCGTGGTACTGTGCTGTAATTTTCGGTATGCACAGCATCCGGACCGCTATTACCATGAGGGTTTCTTGGTGCTGTGGTATAATTTTCGTTGTGCGCAGCATCCGCGCCGCTATTGCTAATTGCCATGCTGTCGTTCAGAGACATGGCGTCCAAAATTTTCCACGAAGTGCCACGAAAAGTGTGGTTATGTGGATTTTCGATGTGCGCACTTGCAAACGAGCGGCAGCAATTCCAAGTAAACGGCGAAAATTCAATAAAATGTACAAAAATTTGTACGATAGCTTTTTTAAAACGTTCGGGGTCACCAATTTGGATTTTACTGTGATTTATTGTTAAGAAACTAAATTTACATTTACCGACACGTGCCCGATCCAAAAAGTAAGAACATTGAAATTGAAGTAATACAAAATGACAGCTCAAGCCAGTAGCACGGCGTTGCCATAACAAAATTAATATAAATTCAATAGCAAAATTAATATAAATTCAATAATAGTTTGTGGGTACGCCACACATATAATAGGGCACACTTGCACAATATGCCAATACGTGAGGTAGGTCATGGTTGCTTCAGTACACTGACCTTTTGCTTAATTGTTTCTTACATGTGTATGTATATATGTACATACATATGTATGTAATAAGAAACAGTTTAAACCGATTTTGTTTTTGCACAAACATAACTAACATAATACATATATGTGTGCATATATTGATATACATATATTTACATACATATGTCAAAATACCAAAACACTTGTATGCTCTATGAATTAATTTCGACTCAAAAAATTAGTAAAAATTTTCATCAAATTTGTATAGTTTTCAATTTACTAAAACGCACATACCAAGATGTGAGAGGTCGTTTTATAATGCATTTTTTTAAATTTAAAATTTAAATTTAAATTTGAAATGTTGGCGCATATAATATAATAAATACTAGCGGCCCGGTACGTGCTTCGCTACGTATAAAGTGAAATATTAAATCAAACTCATTTATAAAAAAATATATATTTAGTTATTTGCTAGCTATTTTAAAACTTAATCCAAAACATTTGGATAAACAATATTTTTTGTTTTTCCATTTTGAGCATGAATAAACAAACGGCTGGGGGTACCGACTCTGGAACAGGCAACATAAAGTTGGCCATGTGAAAAACATGATTCCTGCAAATTCAAACCACAAACGTTAAGTGTTTGCCCTTGGGCTTTGTTGATGGTTATCGCAAATGATAAACGCACAGGATATTGTAATCGTTTGAATTCAACTGGCATATAAGTTGGAATCATAGGTAGGGATACGCGGTATTAAACAAACTTCTCCTTTTGATTTACCAGTTAAGATCGCAGCTTCAATCAAATGTGGCAATAAATTTTTCACTGCCAATCTGGTGCCATTACACAGTTGGCGCGTTCTCTCAACCAATCATGATTTCTGTAATTCTGAAGAATATTTGGAAAAACACATTCAATCAATTCATCTATCGATTGAGTAATTGTACAAAAATTGTTCGGTACAGTGATCAATCCGTTGGTTCTGTCGATTTGTATTTTGCCATCACCAATTTGTAACCATTGTTTTGAAAACTCATGGGCAGCTGGATCATTTTGTAGGTGAATACGCATATTAATGGTCAGTGTCAATTTTTGTACATATCTCCAAAGAACTGATGACTTCAAACAGGCATTTATTTCATCAGCAGGAGTTGACCGAGGAATGACAGGCAATGTTTGTCGAAAATCCCCTGACAGTAATATCAAAGCACCACCAAAAAGCTGTTGGTTACCACGTAAATCTTGCATTGTTCGATTAAATGCTTCTAGTAATTTTTTATTCGCCATTGTACACTCATCCCATAAAATAATTGACGTTAATCGCAGAACTTTTGCCATAGCAGAATTTCTTGAAATATTGCAAGCTGGAGTTTCAATCACCTGTACATTCAATGGCAATTTTAATGCAAAGTGTGCTGTCTGACCACCTTCTAATAATGTAGCAGCAATTCCCGAAGAGGCAAGTGCCAATGCAATTTTCTGTTCCGATCGAATAGTGGCTAAAATCAGTGATATAACGAACGTTATGCCTGTACCACCAGGTGCATCCAAGAAATATAACCCACATGCATTATTGGAAATGGCTTGCATGATTGTGTCATATACATGTTTTTTGCTGAATATTCATTTTGGTTATATTCGATTGTACAAATAAACGCAAATCATTAGAATTGAATTCCTGCTCACGTTGCAATTCACAATCAAACAGATCATGCATGTCACGATTTGGTGCGGTCATACCCAATTGTACTAATGTTTTATTTGCAATCCGTAGACACATATCTTCAATTATTATCAAAGCTTCGTTGTACATTTCCAAAGTTATCAACAAATCAGGATTTCTTGCATGATGACGCATACGAATTAAAATATCTTCTGCAATATTATGTTTATATTTATTCCATAATTCAAGTGGATTTGATGGCATACATGTTGAAAATATAACGGCAAACAGCATTTGTATTTGTTGAGGATGAGCCGAAATAGATGCATCATGAAATGTTGAATCCCAATGTGCATCATCCTCCAACAAATGCAAAAGTTGGCATGCTTCACGGTATGTTTCACACACATGACCGTTGACTGTTCTCAATTCTTGAAATGATTTTGGTCCATTTACGTTAACTAATAACAATCTCAAATAAAAACACTCAACATTGTTTGGATGTACTGTATATATTCTGCCAATTGCATCTGTTTGGAAAGTGCCAGGATGCCCATGAACTGCTGTTCCTTGTTTACGTCTTTGAAATTTTTTCAAAGACACATTCCATGTGTAATACTGAGGCACTTCTGAATATAACAAAGTTATCGCAAATGTATCAGTTTCGCATAATTTGAAAAAAGCTGTTAACGTAGTTGCTGGTGGTTCCGCTGCTCTTTCCAATAAATTTGCTACATTAAAATAAACACGTTGGCCATTCTCAAGATGTACAGCCAAGTGAACAACCGCCGGATGTCTTTCGTGCATTAGAAACGATATAATCTTCCAGACAGCTTCATTGCTACTAATATAGCGACCCATTTGATACTGAGTAATTTCATCATTTCTATTATCACCAGCAACACCGAAAATAGCCATATCGCTCCCTTTATTTACATGCTTGCAAATATATTTAATGGATTTGATAGAATTACAATATTCCACATTTATATGAGCGTTGAATATTTTCGATAATAATTTGGAATACGGAACCACCCAACGATTATCAACTTCAACTTCCTGGTTATGCATTCTAATGGTTGCCGTTTTGCCATTATCATTAGGTGCTCTACGTCGATACAACGGATATCCGTCATTGCCCGTTATTGTGTCTGAAGTAAATTGCCTTGGGTATCGTTTCGAACACGGTCCATGTATCATGTTTTTAACGACAACTTGAAATAACTCAGGATCAGCAGTGTGATTAGGAATTTCAGCTAATATAAGGTTATCGATTTGATCCGGAGTTATTTTATGTACCAGCCAAATTAGTATATGTGCGTGCGGCAATCCCTTTTTCTGCCATTCGATGGAGTACATATGGCAACGCACCTCCCCAAATACATATAATTTCACAATTAAATCCATAAGTGCTTTACATTTTTGCCGAAAAACACGCGCAGTAATGTCATGACGATCGGTTGTCGACTGTCCTGCAAATAAATTGTTTTTGATGTCGTCCCACTGCGGATTACATGTAAATGTAATGAACAGATCCGGTCAACCGTATTTTCGTTCATAACACATTGCGTCTTGAGCATATTCGTTCATATTCCGTGGGCTACCAATATACGAAGATGGCAATATAGTTAAACGTCCGATGTCATTAATATTAGCATCATTCGCTATCGCATATTGCAAATGAATATATTGTTCAGATCTTAATTTTGCTTGGTTGAAACGAATAAAATTAGGACGGTCTGTTTCTATTTTGGCATACATATCAACGATGTACTGATGATATAGTTTACGCCATCTCAAGATATAATTTTGTTCTTGTGGACGAACCATCAAAGATAAGATTGGGTATTGTAATGCGTCGTATAATATCACGCGATTGAAACTGATCACCACGAATTACAATTGCAACCTAATCAATTGTCGGTGCATTGAATCGCCTTTCATGCTTTCCAAAAGGTGTTCTATCAGCCCTTATTACGATTTTGTGATTATAAGATGGCATACGATCGAGAGCAATTTTGAACAATTGAACTAATGCGTTATGCTGATGGAAAAACCTTTGTAGCTCACAAATAATTTCTCGTCTTGTATTCAAAGCAATTGCACAACGTTGATCCAATTCACGATTTTCATCACTAATAAAATAAATTTGCCAAAATTGATAATCAACGTCGGGGTATGGCATTAACGAACCAGCATGATGATAAATTTGGCCCTGAATCTGCAACATGTATGCAATTTTGGGTATATGTTGCATAATAATTTTTAAAACTATAGAATACTTTTATGATTCAGATTGATTGGGACAATCCTGTTTAAGTATTTACCTTAAACGTCGGCATAAAATTATCTCTAATAATGTTAGTAGCACCAAAAGAAGTCATTTGAAATGCCGAATTGTATTGTTGAATATGACTCAAAAAGTGCTTCGAATTTTCAGAAGTCCCAAAAATTAATGAAGACAATGGTTCGGGTGGAGTTTCTAATGGTGGCAATCTCACTTTGCCATTAGTACAACACATGCCGGGCGTTTCACCTGGAAATTTAGCCGCATCACAATGTGGACATATTGTGTCCATTATTCCAATATATCCGTACATACTGTAATTAATCTGACTGTTGTAATTAAAAGCAGCACGCATAATTTCAGGTACAACAGATCTTTTTCGTGCATTACGTTCACGCTGCGATGCATTATCTTGTGCTCGTTCATCTGGAGTCTGTGATCGCCTTTGTAATGCCGTAGCATTTGCATGACGCGTTCGTCGACCTATATTTCCTCGTGTGGGTCGTGGCATTTTTCTTTCAATTAAAAAAGAATAAATTAAATTTCAAAAAATGCCTACATTAATAGTGGTACACCATATGTTTTTTGAAATAAGGAAACACATGCATTCGTGTAATTCACTTCAACAGTTCAAAACTTACCGTTTTTTGCTCGGAAATTCGCTTTACGCTATATTTCTTCTTTTCACAAATTCACACAAACTTCAATAATTATTAAAAAAAAAACACTATAATAACTAATATAAAAATTTTGCACCGCGGTAATTTCGGACACTACTGAACGTATGAGGCCAAAGAAATCGCTCCAGCGATGTTTACACTCCAGTGTCATATATTCTCCTAATTTGAATTTTCTTAATGCTAAGAGTCAAAGCTCTATATACCTATCTATACAAAATATTCATGTATTTCTCTATGCAAAATAAATGCACCGTAATATAGTTCGATGTCTTTTCAAAGCCTACTTTGTTTGTCGATCCGCCTGCTACATATATACCTACATGTTGATATAAATATAATGCAAGTAAGTTTGTAAGTGGGAATAATAAGTATGCTAGTTAAGACGAAAGTTCATAAATTTTGAGAGCGAAAGAGCGTAGCTAAGTAGGTAACAAATCGTTTAGTAAATGATTAAACTATTATTGATGTATGTAGTAGTAAAAGATTTTATGTAGTAAAAGATTTGACGAATAAATTTTAACTGTGTCATCAAAAAAAAAAATCATAAAAATGTGCCTTTTTTTCCATGAATTAACGTTACCCCCCCTTAATATGAAAACGTATAATCCGCTGGCTAAGTGGGATGAATCTGACCAAACAAATGGGTTTTTGGTGTGTTTTTAAAAATAATTTCACCATACATTGAGCGCATTTCAGCTTTTCAAGTAGGTACGAGTTAAATAAAAAAAAAATGTAACATATGTGTGGTGAAATTTTTGAAACGTTTACCATGAACGAAATAAGTAATGAAATGTTTGTTTTGATTTGTTTTTAACATGCTGATTAGTATTTTTGTCTACGTGCCATTCTCAAATAAAAATACTTTGTGCTTATTCTTACATCGAAATGAGTGGAAGTAGAAAGGTAAGTACAATAAAAAAGTTATTTGATACATTCCAACGGCCGATTCTCTGTTTCTGATTTTGCAATTGGGAACTCGCCTTCAGGTAAAAAGATTATATTGTTATGTGATTGAGTATACCATTTTAACTGGTTGTAGTACATAAGAATGCAATCTCTTAACCTGAAGGCGAGTTCCCAATTGGTCTATATCTGGAGTCCTTAGTTACCCAGCGAAAAGAAAAGTCCTCTTTTCATTAGCATTTGTCAAAAACTTACAATGGATATTCATGTGGTTCAAACACATCCAAGGGTTATCCAGGTCAACGTTTTGGTCTATATCTCGAGACCCTAGTTACGGAGGGGCATTAAAAATACTCTACACTATAGTAATCATCAACAGCTCCCATTTGCTACCCATATTGTACAAACACATCCTTAAGTTTTCGGGGTCCACATTTTCCCCGTGTCATTTTCGAGACCCTAGTCACGGAGCGGCATCAAAAATACTCTTTACTATAGCAATCATCAGCAGCTTCCATTTGCTACCCATATTGTACAAACACATCCCAGGGTTACCCGGGTCCACCTTTTGGCCTATATCTTGGGACCCTAGTCACGTAATGGTATGAAAAATACTCTATACTATAGCAATCATCAGCAGCTTCCATTTGATACCCATATTGTACAAACACATCCTAGGGTTACCCGGGTCCACGTTTTGGCATATATCTCGAGACCCTAGTCACGGAACGGTATGAAAAATACTCTATACTATAGAAATCATCAACAGCTTCCATTTGTTACCCATATTGTACAAACACATCCTAGGGTTACCCGTGTCCCCGTTTTGGCCTATTTCTCGAGACCCTGGTATCCGATTCTTAAAATTTCAAATCACAAACCATCTACTGAATAGTCCAAACAAAGTCTAAAAATTTGGTTTGGATAGGTGAGCCCGTTCTTGAGTTATAAAGTCACAACGAAAAATGGCATTCATTTTTATATACATATATAGATTCAAATCATTCATCAATAATCATTTAGTTGAATAAATTTTCATTTATCAAGGGAACATATGTAGAAATGCACAAGCAAATTCTTTGCAAAATGCCGTCGGTTATTCATCAATTTGATTTTCTATAGAAGCAAAAGCAGAGAACGTTATGATATACAGAGAACGTTTTCTGTGTGCAGAGCCAATATAGGAAGAGAGAATTCACTGCAATCAGCTCTGTTATACTAAGTTTCCACCGCAGCCGGAGTTTGGGTTCTCTGCCGCTATCGTGTTCTTAGCGCAAACACGAAACAAAACACCTGTCAAATCCCATACAAAATTAAAACACAACTCCATACCTAATGCTAAGTTTCCACCGCAGCCGCTATCGTGTTCTCTGCCGCTATCGTGTTCTTAGCGCAAACACGAAACAAAACTCCTGTCAAATCCCATACAAAATTAAAACACAACTCCATACCTAATGCTAAGTTTCCACCGCAGCCGCTATCGTGTTCTCTGCCGCTATCGTGTTCTTAGCGCAAACACGAAACAAAACTCCTGTCAAATCCCATACAAAATTAAAACACAACTCCATACCTAAACTCACTTTCAAAGCGTGTTTTGTGGGTTTGCGTCTAATTTAAAGCGTGTTTTGTTGGGTTTGCGTCTAATTTAATTATTAAGTGGTGGCAATGTTGCTCATTTTCCTCATTTATTATTGCATTCTTATCGAAACATGGCAACAATGATTGCAATTTGTCAATATGACATTTGATTGACGGCCGCCGTAGCCGAGTGGGTTGGTGCGTGATCACCATTCGGAATTCACAGAGAGGTCGTTGGTTCGAATCTCGGTGAAAGCAAAATTAATAAAAACATTTTTCTAATAGCGGTCGCCCCTCGGCAGGCAATGGCAAACCTCCGAGTGTATTTCTGCCATGAAAAAAATCTGCTCATAAACATATCATAAAACAAAATGAAATAAATGTATAAAAAAAAAAAAATTTTTTTGTGATTCGAACCAAGGATTTCGGATCGGAAGCCCACATTGCTAGCCGCTGGGCTATCGCGCTGTGCTGTCGCCGCAAAATAATGTATCATAAATCTGCTTACCATACCAAAAATCATACACTTTGCAAACACATTTCGGTGGAAACAGTTGACAGTTCTCCCAAACACAACTCCTGCAAACACGGTGTTTGCTTTTGGTGGAAACGTAATATAAACTCACTTTCAAAGCGTGTTTTGTGGGTTTGCGTCTAATTTAAAGCGTGTTTTGTTGGGTTTGCGTCTAATTTAATTATTAAGTGGTGGCAATGTTGCTCATTTTCCTCATTTATTATTGCATTCTTATCGAAACATGGCAACAATGATTGCAATTTGTCAATATGACATTTGATTGACGGCCGCCGTAGCCGAGTGGGTTGGTGCGTGATCACCATTCGGAATTCACAGAGAGGTCGTTGGTTCGAATCTCGGTGAAAGCAAAATTAATAAAAACATTTTTCTAATAGCGGTCGCCCCTCGGCAGGCAATGGCAAACCTCCGAGTGTATTTCTGCCATGAAAAAAATCTGCTCATAAACATATCATAAAACAAAATGAAATAAATGTATAAAAAAAAAAAAATTTTTTTGTGATTCGAACCAAGGATTTCGGATCGGAAGCCCACATTGCTAGCCGCTGGGCTATCGCGCTGTGCTGTCGCCGCAAAATAATGTATCATAAATCTGCTTACCATACCAAAAATCATACACTTTGCAAACACATTTCGGTGGAAACAGTTGACAGTTCTCCCAAACACAACTCCTGCAAACACGGTGTTTGCTTTTGGTGGAAACGTAATATAAACCCACTTTTCAAAGCGTGTTTTGTTGGGTTTGCGTCTAATCAAAGCGTGTTTTGTTGGGTTTGCGTCTAATATAATTATTAAGTGGTGGCAATGTTGCTCATTTTCCTCATTTATTATTGCATTCTTATCGAAACATGGCAACAATGATTGCAATTTGTCAATATGACATTTGATTGAGCATTCATTACGGGAGGCTTGCAGGTGCGTAATAATTAAATTTGGTATTATTAAATTATATTTGAAGTTGGATATCCCTTTTCCATTTGCAGGCCGATCAAGTATATTTTTCAGATATATGGAGATTAAATTTTACTACTAAGCAATGGACACTTATAAAAACAGCATCTCTACCAAAAGCTTTGTACTTCCATGCCGCAGCGCACAGTCAAAATGGTTGTATGTACATATTCGGTGGTATTGAATATGATGAAAAACGTATACGACGGTGCAATGTGGATGACCATACCATTATTAAGTGAAATTTGCTGGGAGGCAGTGTTACATTACAGACCAAATCTCAAATTGAATGGCCACTCACAGCTGCTTAAAATGGGCATACCATTGCGCTTTGCACCAGTGATGGTAAATGTAGGGAAAATTCCCTACATGTAGGGATATTTGTCGAAAAAGAAGGACAGATTTTTTTGAATTTTTAAGAATTTTTAAGAAAAAGCCGAGTAATCCAAATGGTTCCAGAAATAAGATTTATCATGTTCTTCGCTGAGCATAATGTCGCCCTGCAAGTGGCCATGGACCATTTTATCCGAATCTTAAAAGTAATCGTGCCGAATTCTGAAAAAATAAAAACTGTCTTGTTTTAAATAGAACTGAATGTAATGAAAAAGTGTAATTTTTAGTCTTTTTGCTGAATTTTTCTTCATATATGTGTTTATATATATATGCGTATTTATATATATTTTTGAAATAAAATTTCTTACTAAAGTGTCTTATAAAGTGTCAAAATAGCACCAAGCCCAAAACTTATGCAAATAATTCAATTTTGACGTTGCAAGTGCCTCATTATAGCGTAAATACAGCAGAAAAATATGTGGGGAATTTTGTAGGGAAAATTTTTTGAAGCGTAGGGAAAAGTAGGGAATTTTTTTGGGCTGTGTAGGGATTTTTCAAAAAATCATTTACCATC
Organism: Anastrepha obliqua; assembly: GCF_027943255.1. Taxonomy (NCBI): domain Eukaryota; kingdom Metazoa; phylum Arthropoda; class Insecta; order Diptera; family Tephritidae; genus Anastrepha; species Anastrepha obliqua. The sequence goes on along the minus strand of NW_026562178.1, from coordinate 2,224,366 downwards.
ACTGCTTTGCACAGAGATTGAGGCATTCTTCAAAAGCCAAATGATTATACAATAAATGAAGAGATATATGGTATGGTATGTCATGTAACGAGCAATAAGAAGCGACAATTTTTATGTTTCATTCTAGACATAAAAGCATAATTATTGTTTGCTAACCATTTAGGAATGACATAGTTTCATATGGAAGAAATGGAACTAAAAGAATAAACATAATAAAATAAGACATTAATAATGAGTAAAAATGAAAAAAGCTAATTAATACGAAAATAAGAGTAAGTATTTTTATACGCTACATATGTGTACGAGCAGTTGTGGCGATTTTTTTTACAATATGGTTCATACACTGTCAATGGATGCTCAGATCACGAATTCTAGAAAATTGTATCATAAGAGTGGAAGCAGGATCAAGTGGCCAATCGGGCAACCAGATGAACACCAAATTTAAAAGGATAATAGTCTGCTGTCTGATTTAAAGTTCGTATCCATGAGTCTATGCATAATTAAATTCGCTTTTTCCAGATTAACGATATAAACAAATTATTTTCAGTAAAGAAAAGATACCAAGTTTTTAAATCAAGGCGGCAGTAATGTGCTAAATAGAGATTGACCTCGAATGCCTGCAGTTTTTTTCTGCATACAGAGTAATTGCCACACGCTTTTTTAGTGAAATCGGGTTTCGATAGTTCGTTTTTCTTTTGGCTATTTTTTCAAGTTTGCTGCACAATTTTTCAAAGCAGGATCTTTCCATTCGGAAATTATCTTTGAAAAACTTGTCCCCATTACTCTGGCAGTCTACTTCCCAAAAGGTACTGGAATGTTCCTAAAATATACATGTACATTATACACAAATAATGTATCATAAATCATTTTACCATACCAAAGACCATACACTTTGCGAACGCATTAAATTGGCAGCAACGCTTAAAATTATTTTATTTTCCCTTAACCTTTTTTTTAAATAATATGTGACCAACTCACTATCAATTATTTTAAAATAAAATGATAAAATCAACATAACAAATTGAATTTTATGCACCATTTTATAATTTTATCAATTTTTATAATTCTTATTTCACAATGTCAACAAAAGACAGTTCAAACACAGTTTCTCCCAAACTTTCGGTGGAAACAGTTGACAGTTCTCCCAAACACAACTCCTGCAAACACGATGTTTGCTTTTGGTGGAAACGTAATATTACTTTCAGAACTTTATTAAAATTTATTCGCGTCGCGCGCATGTACAGGCGCAGAAATAAACGCTCTGCGTATTTATCCTCCCCACGTGACTCGCCATCAATTCTCGGTGGAAATTTTTTTTTTTCGTTTTTAATTTTTTTTTTTTTAATGTAATCGTAAAAAAATTTGTAATAAATTTTATGTATCCGCTTATCATTTCAAAAGTAACAAAATGGTCAAAAAATAAGCAGTCGAAGAAATAAACGCACCGCCTATTTTTCCTCGCCACATGCTAGACTCGAGTTCAATTCCCGGCGCAAACTTTTTTTTATAAATTTTTTTTTAGATCGTTTTTTTTTTAATGTAATTGAAAAAAAAAAATGATGTAATAAATTTTACGTATTCGCTTATTATTTCAAAAATACGAAAATAGTAAAAATTTAATTGGTTTAATGCCGAGGTGAGAAATGTGTTGTGTGTTGAGGTGAAAGATGTGTGGTGTTTCTAATTTTTGTGTGGGCAAAAGTCAGTGAGGTGTCTATAAACTCGGTGTGCTAAATGACCTTATTACGAATCTTTCAAATCTCAATTGTACTAAAAAAAGCTCACAGTAACATTTGCACCTTCTCATTGCATTAACATTCTCTGGCAAAACTTCTGCATTCAGTTCGCTTTGATCAACACCGACATGTTTCAAATACATTCGCACATACAGCGCTGGAATAAAAGTTCTATTGACATTTGGGCACATTTGAAAGAAACGAATGAAAACAGAACTAATACCTATGAATCATTACATTTTTATTTTTTTTCGTTAGATATTTATTTCAAATAATTTATTTGGAATCACTTCTAGTGAAATGTTGCAAAAAATCAAAACAAAACTAAATTATTTTTTTGTGTTCATTTGGTCCATATGTTCCATAAAAAGTTGATATGGTAAATAATATGCAGCGTCTGATACACGCAAATTTCCGTTGACCATTATAGTGACAAAATTATCGATCACCAATTCCAACAGAATTTCAAAATCAGGGTTGGAAGGAGTTGTTGTGTGGTATACTTCTGAAAAAATCAGAAATAAACAAAATAAATCTAAAAATTCAAATTCTAACTTTATCTTGTGTATGTTCTTATTACCTTTGAATTTTTCCAATGAAGCACCGTTCATTTTAAATTTTCCACCAATTTTTTTATCATTTCGCGTTTCTTTCCTTTTTCGTTCGATTCCAATATTTTTTCATAGCCGAAAACATCGTTTGCAAACATGAAGCAATAATTAAAGGTGATGTAAGTAGCCCAATTTCACCCTGTGTTAGCCATCTTAATAAATCCGTGTTGTCCTCTTGGAAAAGCTACTTTTTATTTCAGAGCAAATTCTAAAGAAAAAGTACTCAAAAGCGTAGAAATTAAAACTTTTGCTGAAAAAGTTAGCAGGCAATACTGTTTTGCCTATTCCATTTTGCTTAGACTTTCGCATCTTTCAATTTCAATTTCAATTTATTTGATTTTTTTTTAAACACGAAACGCGCTGCATTATTTAAAGCGATTTGCAATTTTTGCTTCGAATTATTATCAAGCCTGCAATATACTAATTCAGCGTATGATACATGAGGAACAATGAGTAATCTAACAAGTTTTAATTTAACTTTACGCATCGGAACAAACCTATCAAATAGATAGCTGACTAAAGCATTGAAATGTTGCAGTTTTTCATCCACTGTTGTGAATAACCGACACATATTCCAATTAAGCTCGGCAGCCTCCTTATTTAAGAGATCATGCTGAATAAGCTTAAAGTCTCTAAAAAATATCTACTTTACTTGATTGTGTCTGTTGAACTGGATGTTGTAAGATAAGAATATCAACTCGTGGTCGGAAACTCCAGCCATAGGAAGCTGATCAATATGACTGACGTAATCTCTGTCACTGACGCAAAATACATCCAAAAGACTTGGTTTGCAGTGGGGTGCAAAGCGAGTAGCATATTCATTGATTAAGGAAATTCCTAATGATTGGAAACTATCTATCAAACTCCTGGAAGAAAAATTATCACAAAGAAGGTCTACATTTAAATCACCACACACAATAATATGTTCATAGGAGATGTGGAATTCCGCTAATTTATCAAATATCACTGAGAGGTCATTTCTATTGCTAGGGTTGTAAATGCATGCAACAAGACATTTGGTATTGTTATCATAAAATTCAACAAAAATGTATTCGACTTCTTGAAAATGATCTGATCTAGAGATCTCTTTCCATTTAAAATTATTTTTAAAATATAAAGCAATGCCACCTCCTCGAGTCTTCGTAGTCCTATCACATCTAATAATAGTGTAGTCGCACAGGGAATATACATTATTATCAATATAGTCTTTAAACCATGTCTCTGTAATACCAGAGAATGTTAATGCAATGAGAAGGAGCAAATGTTAAATGAGCTTTTTTCGAGTTCTAATTTATAGATTCATAATAACAGAGAATGTTAATGCAATGAGAAGGTGCAAATGTTACTGTAAGCTTTTTTTAGTACAATTGAGATCTGAAAGATTTGTAATAAGGTCATTTAGTACACCGAGTTTATAGACACCTCACTGACTTTTGCCCACACAAAAATTAGAAACACCACACATCTTTCATCTCAACACACAACACATTTCTCACCTCGACATTAAACCAATTAAATTTTTACTATTTTCGTATTTTTGAAATAATAAGCGAATACGTAAAATTTATTACATAATTTTTTTTTTAATTACATTAAAAAAAAAAAACGATTTAAAAAAAAAATTTATAAAAAAAAGTTTGCACCGGGAATTGAACTCGAGTCTAACATGTGGCGAGGAAAAATAGGCGGTGCGTTTATTTCTTCGACTGCTTATTTTTTGACCATTTTGTTACTTTTGAAATGATAAGCGGATACATAAAATTTATTAAAAATTTTTTACGATTACATTAAAAAAAACACATTTAAAAAAAAAAAATGAAAAACGAAAAAAAAAAAATTTGCACCGAGAATTGATGGCGAGTCACGTGGGGAGGATAAATACATTAAACTGATTAAATTTTTACTATTTTCGTATTTTTTGAAATAATAAGCGAATACGTAAAATTTATTACATAATTTTTTTTAATTACAAAAAAAAAACGAATTAAAAAAAAAAAATTAATAAAAAAAGGTTTGCACTGGGAATTGAAATCGAGTCTAACATGTGGCGAGGAAAAATAGGCGGTGCATTTATTTCTTCGACTGCTTATTTTTTTACCATTTTGTTACTTTTGAAATGATAAGCGGATACATAAAATTTATTAAAAATTTTTTACGATTACATTAAAAAAAACACATTTAAAAAAAAAAAAATTGGCGCCGAGAATTGATGCCGAGTCACATGGGGAGGATAAATACGCAGTGCGTTTATTTCTGCGCCTGCGTTGTGAACCAAGGTTTTGTGCATGCGCGCGACGCGAATTAATTTTAATAAAGTTCTGAAAGTAATTCATGAAGTTTTTCATTACATACATTCATAAATGAACGTATACTCTATATGTACATAAATGATGGTATATGACAATATACATACATAATATGTATGTACATGTCAATAGAAGGTATTTGCATTAAGAAAAAAAAAACGGTTGAAGATAAATCAACACTTATTTTATATTGTATGTCAATTTAAAGTTTATGTATTCGACAGCATTTACATACATATGTATGTATGTACATTTGTATATGAAAAACAATATTGCACAAGCGCAAGAACATCATATCACATATGCAAGTATGCCCAAATAACCTTGACTTATGTATGTACACATGTCACAGCACATCACATTCTTACAAGGAATCAAATACACATACGCACTAGTGAACGAGTTTCTTCCTAACAAGTGCAAAAACAATTCTTCTCTATGTATGCCCTAGCATATATACATACATATGTATATACCTACTTGCCTTCTAAACTTCCTACAAAATAATTGTATTCATATGTTACTACATCCATGCACGTTCATACATTCATGCATATATGTATGCGCGAGCACAGCGCTCCCTTCTTGCTTCCGTGTACTTTTGTCTTTCACCAGTCGATATTCCTAATATTATACTTACAAAAACACAATACTTTGATAGACGCAAAAGCAACAGCAAGCGCAACGCGATGGCCGCTTTGCCACCACACATTCTAAAATGTTCTAGAACACAACGCATGATTTACGTGTTTTGCCGTTAAGTTGCGTAAAAAAAAACTAATTCTGTTTTTGATTATTAAAATTTATTTATTTAATTCAATACAACAAACTGCTCCGATGGAAGGGAGGAATCAGACTGGCTTTATTGTTTTACTTCAGGTAAAATCAAAGCTTACATATGTATATATATTTGCTTACTCGGTATATTACAATTTTATTTTCTTATTTGCTAAGTACATTGGTTTATGAAAAATACTTATTAATATTACATTTTCGTGTGGGAACGGAAATGCTGATTTGACAATATTTATTGTAGTGGACAGTAAAGTTAGTTAATTTTGGAACGGTTGCAATTCCTGGAATTGCGACCGAAAAATAATTTTGATTTGTGAATTTAATAATAATTTTTGCAAACAAAACGGAAGTTGGTTTAATATTACATTTTGTCTTTAGTTATACTTGCAATGAAATCATCTATGCTTGGTTTTATATATGTAATGCTTGGTTTTATATATGTAACTTCTCCCTCCCTTAGATTAGAATTCTCCTGAATTCTTTGATTTAATTTTATTTTTATCTGTTTATGTTTAGTCAGAATTAACACAATTAAAATAAGTACTACAATTATTATAAAAAAATTACATCCATATGTTAATTTTGTATGATAATCTAACGCTTTAATATTCTTTATATTATTTTTTTGCTGTAATTCAATTTCTTGAAAGGATAATTTATGTGTAAAATTCTGATCTCTATTTGGATTTTCGATAATTTGTTTTTCTTTTATATTTTCGATAGTGTTTGAAAAGTAATAGTCCTTAATTTTTATTGAACAGTTACTGAAATTTATTAAATAGTTTCCGTTTAACATAACTTTTTCGGAGTTACAAGTTTCATTAACACTGACATTCATTGCATTCTTAATTATAATTGTGTCTATATCTAGTTGTATAATTTCAAAATCTTTGTTACTTACTAGTTGACAGTTATTTTTTATTATACAATGAGTGCTTAATTTTAAGTCTTTTAAATGCTTATTTTCTTCAAATCTATATGTTTTATTTTCAAACTCGAAGCTTTTTTCTATAATAGCATCTATTTCGTTATTGTGAATATTGGGTAGTGGAACAATAGTTTTTAATTTAACAATTATGAAATTTTTAGGTATTTTTACTCCTAAAACTAAGTATGTCCCATTAACAAATGTTGTACCACACTGTATATATTTCAACTTATTATAATCGATATTGTATTTTTTAATTTCGTTACTGGTTAGAATACTTGGATGTACCAAATCATGTTTTGCAGAAATTACATTATCTTGCAAATGCTCTATTCTACTCTTTATTAGTTGTATATTACTTAATTGCTCTAAATATCTACTTTTATTATTTTCTGTTTCTACAAACTTACTTATAGAATTTAGTTCTTCTTGAATTTTTTGTCTGTCATTTGTACTTACCATTTTTAAATGATTTATAGTTATATTAAAATAGTCATTAATTATAAATTGTTGATTATTATTGTTAACAATTTCATCAATATTGAACAACTGTTTTTGTATGTTTTGTCTGTCTTCGTCGTCCATAGTCCCAAATAACCATTTTTGTATGCTTCCTATTCCATTAATTAGTCCTCGTCTTTGCCTATTTTGTCTTGGCAATAATGTCAATAATTTATTTTTAGCGTCTCTTAGTTCTAAATTAAGCATTTCTTTATTATCAATCCTCATTAATTTTATATTTTCTGTCATGTTGTCCAAAATGGTTTTGATATCATGCAAATTTATGATATGTAATATTATGTCCGTCTCCTGAACTATTTCCTGACTATTGATATAAATGTCTACAAATCCTTTTTGTTCTGTAATTCGTTTGGTATTCATTATTCCTTCAATCGGTTGTGTCCATAAGAGTATCGTCAGTATTGTCCATAGCTGTAAATTTAAGGTACTTGACCACCTTGGAAAGCTAAAAAGTACAACATATTCAATAATTTTTTTTTCATGTTCTGTATAATATATTAAAATAAATTTTTTTTTTAATTTTTATCTAGAGCTTATATAATACAAAAAAAAATTGATTTATTAAAATTTCTTTTTTTAACATATATCCAGGAGGCGCCAAAGTCGAGGCCTGAAGAAAATCATGTCTTGCGGCGGACAGTTAATCTTAAAAATGGTAATTCTAAAACAAAAGAGAGAAACAAAATTTTCAAAAGGAAGGCTCCTTGCGTGAGAATTTACCACAAACTGACAAAAAAAAAAAAATAATAAAAAAATGGCGGATGTTTGAAAAAAAGTTAAGAAAACACCCCTGTTTTTCACAATGTTATGCTTAAAAAGGAATACTTTATTAACTTTTTTTTTGCAAAATGTGGTAAATTGGCATACAAAACATCTTAAAAAATAAAACAAGACCAAAATCATTAAAATCGGCTAAGCAGTTTCGGAGCTAAAGTGTCCGCCATTCGAAAAAAGTAATTTCTGGAAAAACGCGTTTAAAGTTAAAACTTGCTATTTTCTTTCCGCTGAGTCAGCAAGTAATGAGTGCAGGATGCGCCTGCACATTTTCACTGATTTCACTTTGTTAGAATTCGAATTTGAAAAAACAGTTTCAGGTGATGATTTTTAAAAGTATAAGGATTGAAAAAATGTAAAAAAAAAAATTTAATTTTTTGAAACTTATAAGGTGGTCAAGTACCTTAAGAGGCCGTTTGATGTTGCAATGATGCACTCTCTCTAATTTGGATTTTTTATATTTAGGTTGTTCTTTATGCCTAACTGCCTTGTAGTTCTTAATGAATCCTTCTTCCCTACTTTCGTTGTAATCTTCCCTAGATCTGTTTAATTTTTCAATTATTTTTCTTTTATTTTCCTCTAAATTCCTTTTCACTGTACCATTTTCAATTTTTCCCAAATGTACGTCACTAGGTGTGCATTTAATGCTTAAGTGGTGGCGCTCATTATAACTTCTAATTGCTTTTTGAATCAATTGTTTTATTGGAATATTTTTGTCTAATTTATATAATATCCTGAATTTTTCGGCTATTGTGTTATGCAAACGCTCTATGTCTGCATTACCCGTGTGACTGTTGGGTTTAGTTAGATGTAACTCAATGTTCTCTTTTTCTAAAAATTCTTTTATTCGAATTGTGTTAAATTCATTGTCTGCCACTATTTTCTTTGGTTTTCCTATTTTGGCGAAATGATCTTCTAATTGCTCGATAAGAGTAACGTGGTTTCTATCGTTTAACGGGTATGCCGCCCCAAATTTAGAAAATTTGTCTATTACTGTTAGAAAATAATTCCTTTTCATTACATACGTGTCTATATGAACGATCTCATTTTTGTCTGAGGGTGTTTCTGTGACTAAAAGTTTAGGTTTTATTGGTTTTCTATCGTACTTGACTTCTTGGCATATCTCGCATTGATTAATCACCAATTGAATTACCTCCATGAGTTTTGGATAGTAAATTTTATTCTTAAGTTGGTTATATGTTTCGAGTATCCCTGAATGCATGCTTTCCCTAACGTGATACAATGATACTTGCTTGACTGCTTCTACTTCTGTTTCTATATCTCTAGCCCTTGTAGTACACTTAGTGAAATTAATTTGTTTGTCATTCGAATACATACTAATCAGTTTTTCTTATACTATGTTATAGCTGTGGTCGGTTAGTTCCGAAAATATTCCAATTTTTCCTTTTAAAATATATCTTCTGAAAATTTCTCCCATTTGTTCAAAATCACACTCTGCAATAAAAATTATCCTTTTCCCGTGTATCTCTCTAAACTCTTCTATTTTATTATTTGTAAGTATAATCTGAGTTCTATACTTGTTCACTATCTCTTCCTTAATTGCAAAATGATCACCCAAATTCTCCTCTGCTGAATGTACTGTTGCCATGCTTACGTTGTCTTCCTCCCCGTCGAGCGAAATTAGGTTTATGCTATTGGAACTGTCATCATCTTCATATTTTAAAATATTATCTTCACTTTTTTCTATTCTACTGAGAAAATCCGCTACTTTGTTCTCTCTACCTTTTATATAGTCTACTTCGAAATCGTACTCTCCTAGTTTGAGTATCCATCGTTGGTGTCTTGGCGATATATCCTTTCCTTTGTATTTTGAACATAAAAATTTCTTGAATCTATTCAATATATCCCTTACTTCTCTATATTCTTCTGTATTCAAATGGTTCAATTGAATTCTGTCCCAGTCAAAGTTTGATCCTTCCAGTGTGTAAACTTGGATGTTTTTATATGGGTTTACTGTAAAATTTGTTATTCTATTATTGAAGGATATGTGACCATCCTCTAGATTTATTACTGTTTTAAAGCAGTTCATTAAATCAATGCCTATGATAAATTTGTATTTTCGTCCTTTCAATTTCGTCGCTTTCCACCTGACTTTCGCATTTTCATTTACGTTAAATTCTTTAGGTGCGTTGTTAACACTTCATATCTTATTATATCCTTTCCATTTATTGTACTGATTTCAATTAGTTTTGTAAGTAATATTTTCTTAAATTCTTTCATATCATTGTCTATTAAACTTATGTTTGCACCGGTATCTATTAATGCATTATATTCTTTATTATTAATTGTTAACTTTACGTGGGGTAAGTAGTCTGAGGTTGTTTCCGAAAAAAAATATTTTCGTGATTTTGGTTTTCTCTAACATTGTTATCTTTTTCATTATGTTCCATTGTTTCCCTTAGATATTGCCCAGGTTGAGTCAAGCGATTTTGGCTGACATTTGGCCTGGGGTTTCCCATCTGTGGGATTCTTTGAAAATGATTTACCTCGATATTATCTATTTCCATCGGCTCGCTCCGGTTTTGCCCGGTTTGATTCCAGCGATAATGGCCGGAATTTGCCCTGGGATTTCCTACCTGTGGAGACCTTTGGAAATTTCCTGAAGTATTTTTTGGGACTTTAAAGTGTCCAGAATTAAAATTTCTATTCATATAATTATTATCATACCTGTTTTTATATTTATTAAAATTGTTATTATAATTATTAGGGCGGTTATAGCTTTGAATTTCATTCTGATTTCTATTATAATTCATATTTGCATTATTGTATTTATTCACCTTAAATTTTCTATACTCTGGTCGAATGCAACTGTCTTCGTATCTACGTCTGGTCATTATGTCCAATATGTTGCCTAAATCCCTCATATCGTATATTTTATCGAGCAAGGTGCCTTGCGACATTTCTTTAATTGTATTTATTAATATACTGTCTATGTTACTCAAATCTATACCATGATCGTCCCTATGGTATATTACTAATTCGTCCGCTTTATATTTAATATTCTGAATTTCTATAGCTAGTTCACTTACCGTTCTTACACATAAGTTGTTAATTTTTTTGTATATTTGATGTGGTTCCGTATCTGGCCTGTATCTAAGTTTTAGCAGTTTTTTAATCAGCTGCCAGTTGTCTGGTGTCGGTATATTTATGATGACGTCCTTGGCCTGTCCTTGTATGACTTTGTAGAATATTGTTCGGACCGCTTCCTTTTTTAGACTTTCCTCTTGTATGGTTGATAACAGGTATTCTATGCTGCTGAAGAAGCTGTTGACCGTGACTTCTCCTGTACCGGTAAAAGTTGGCATGTGGTTTATCATTTTAAAGATGTTGTCTCTTTTGCCGTTATCCTGTATTTGGTGTTGTTGCTGTAGTTGGTGTGTCTGCTGTTGCAGATCTAGGTAGGCTTGGCGTAAGCTTTCCAACTGCTGATCTTTTCTGGCCAGTTCTTCGGCCACGCTGACGGAGGCAATATGAGTCTGCTCTTCCATCCTTCTCCGTTTGTCGAATGTTTGTTGTCTTTTAGTATACAGTTTTAGAGAAAAAAAAAATTATAGTGGTGTCTAATTTGCAAAAATGTTCACTGCACTATTTTTTGGTTTAGTGGTGTTCAAATTGCCTAAATTTTCACTGCACTATTTTTTTTTTTTTTTTTTTTTTTTTTTTTTTTTTTTTTTTATTTTAGTGGTGTATAATTTGCAAAAATGTTCACTGCACTATTTTTTGGTTTAGTGGTGTTCAAATTGCCTAAATTGTCACTGCACTATTTTTTTCTTTTTAGTTTTAGTTATCGTATGTTTAGTTATACCCTGGAGGGTCCGGTCAACTCCTGAGTTGGCTACGGATTCGCAGGATTAGGTTGGGTGTTTATAAAAAATTATTTTTATTATTTTTATTTCCCGTAATTCGTTTCACTGGATCCTTTTTTTTACTGTTTAAAGGATCCTACCGACTGCGCCATTTACGTGTTTTGCCGTTAAGTTGCGTAAAAAAAAACTAATTCTGTTTTTGATTATTAAAATTTATTTATTTAATTCAATACAACAAACTACTCCGATGAAAGGGAGGAATCAGACTGGCTTTATTGTTTTACTTCAGGTACATATGGTACATATGTATTAAAGTGGTGCACAAGTCGACATATATGTGCTTTCAAGTCATTTGCTAAATTCACACAACAATGCAGTGTTTTGTTCTCAACTAACAGTAACAGGCAATAGCAGCTAGAGAGAAAACCAAATCATGCTTTTGTATGACTTGCTTCTCTCTCAGCATTATCACAACACACATTTTCGGCAAGATAGCAAGAAAAGCAATGACACTGAAAGGCAATGAAAAACAATTCAATTCAAACAAGTGAATTGTGTCAAATGTGGATTATTTACTTACATGAATTCCTGATATTTTAAAATCAAATAGGCAGTTAATGTTTGGTATGATGGTTTTGTAGAATAAAAATTAAATTCTGATTAATATTTGAATGTAACTTACACTTTGCCGCTAATATACACTACGTACATACATACATATGACACCAATTCACACATTGTACTTGATGTCTTTCGGCAAAGCTTGTATGAGAATGTTTTTCTACCATTGCCATGCAAGCATATAAGCAGTGTCGTGCAATTCGTGCACTGTCGATAGAGCCGAAGTAGTATTGCTTGTTGAAGACAGTTTTTCTTCGTTGCTGTTCAAGTTGTGTGCCTACATTGCTTTTTGTCTTCACAAACAGTGTCACATGCAATGTGTGACTTGTTGCTTTGTAATAAGCAAGTCATTTGTGCACCACTTTAATATGTATATATATTTGCTTACTCGGTATATTACAATTTTATTTTCTTATTTGCTAATTACATTGGTTTATGAAAAATACTTATTAATATTACATTTTCGTGTGGGAACGGAAATGCTGATTTGACAATATTTATTGTAGTGGACAGTAAAGTTAGTTAATTTTGGAACGGTTGCAATTCCTGGAATTGTGACCGAAAAATAATTTTGATTTGTGAATTTAATAATAATTTTTGCAAACAAAACGGAAGTTGGTTTAATATTACATTTTGTCTTTAGTTATACTTGCAATGAAATCATCTATGCTTGGTTTTATATATGTAATGCTTGGTTTTATATATGTAACTCATGTCGCCCAAAGCTAAAATCTAAGCCTAGCGACTACAAAAACAAAATACATTTGTAGACGCAGTCGCAGCGGCCATGATTCTATCAGCGACGGCGCTGAACAATTTAGAACAAAAACAAAAAGTTCATTCATACGTTCGAGCTCATATTTCAATTTCATTCATAAAACGAGCCGCTCATATGCCAATTTTCGCGACCATTCGAAAATAGTCAATATTGGAATATTTCGCGTGGAATTATTTGCTAATATTTGATAAATCTTGAATTTTTGTCATGTCGAGTGGCCGCGGCTCCGTATGTATGTATGCACCCTTATATGTATGTCAATATGTCTTCTAACTGTGCGACAGTCGCGAGTTAATGCGACTTAGATTCTTTGAACAAATCCAGCGAATCACACATTTCTGTTCGCAAAGCCGCATATATGTACCCTATGATCAAAAAGTACCGGGAATGTTTAAATAAAACATAACAGAGTTAAATTTCAGGCAAATTTATATTATCTCCTTCAAAATATGACCCGTCTGAAGCAACACACATGTGCCAACGTTTAACCCAGTCCTCCAAATACCCCCGGCAGGCCGATTTGTATTCTTTTTGATCAGTGCGATGGCACGTTATCATCATGCAAAATCCAAGAATTGTTTGCTCACATTTCCGGCCGTTTGCAACATACATCATCTCTAAAAGGCTTCAAAACGGATAAATAATATTCTTCATTGACTGTCTGGCCCGATGGAAGGTACTCATGGTGGACTATGCCTTGTCAACATCACCTTCCCGGTTCTTTTTGCTCATAGGGTATACATATCCCATCTTTTCACTGACGGACAAGAAGAGGGTCGCAGTTGTTGTTTTTTATATGCATACATTTTGCGTTCGTTGAAGGTTTGTATATATTTGTATACATATGCGTGTATGCGTGTTTGGCTTTCTGGATGCATCCTTGGATATTAGAATATTTTCTCATCAATATGTGTATGTACATAAGTAGTTCAGATTTGACTGAAGAGATTAAATACATACATACATATATGAATGCATATTCATATGCATTGCCTTTATGGCTGTTTTACATATACATAAATCAATTCAAAAGAAGTATGAATAATGTTATATAGAAAATAAATTTCTAAATAACAGGTATTAGAAAAACCTGAATACATTATTTTAAATCAATTCTAATTAAACCAAATACAAAAAATTAAATAAAAATATCTAACAAAGAAAAGTGTGCACAGGATTTGAACCTGAGTCAAATATGGGACGATGTACTGCATACACAACACGTCTTTCACGATTGCGCTAAACTATAATTACTAGTCAACTTTTCTAAGTCACTCATTTATTCGATTCGCAGTTTTATATGCACATATTCTGCGTTAGTTGAAAGTTTGTATGCGTAATTATATGTATATGCATGTGTTTATGCGCGTTTGGCTTTCTGGACGGATATTAGAATGATATTTTCTCATCAATATAATTTGGATTTGATGAAATAGATTATAGACATACGTACATATTTTCTGTTTTGATTGACTTATATAAAAATCAGGTCATATCCAGTATGAACTATTTTATACCGAAAAGAAATTTCCATTTATGAAATACAAAAAAAACAGTATTTTAAAGAAATTTTAATTAAAATAAACTCAAAAATTTTACCAAACTTTCCTGGCTTGAATTGTAAAAAAAATGTGCAAGAAAAAAAATATGACTTCAGGACTTGAACCTGAATTTAATACGTGCCAAAAAACAAAACGAATAATTCCGCCGACTTTAGCTTCTGCACCACAAACTAACTGTCGCGCGGCATTCTTAATCGCAAATTTATTCGCTTCGATTTCCTTAGTAGTGTGCCGAAAAATCTTATGAACTTCCTCAGTAGTTTGGTAAACGCAGAAAATATCTGAATTCCTGTCCTAGCGTGGTAAGTAAATATAGAAACCCTCCACTCGCGTCACTCGCGTGGTAAATATCTGCAATTCCCCACTCGTGAGCAAAGTTGAATTTGAAATTACCTTAGTTTGAATCTACAAATTAGTACTCGAAAAAAGCTCATTTAACATTTGCTCCTTCTCATTGCATTAACATTCTCTGATAGTACGGTACGGTACAGTATAGTGCGGTATAATATAGTACGGTACACTATAGTACAGTACAGTGTAGTACAGTATAGTGTAGTACAGTATAGTAAAGTATAGTATAGTACAATATAGTATAGTATGGTATAGAACAGTACAGTATAGCACAGTACATTACATTACAGTATGGTACTCTATAGTACAGTATAGGGCAGTACAATCAATTTTCTATTATCTGCGGTTTATTCGCGGATTGAAAGCATCGTTTGAAACTGTGATTGATGGCCACAACGATTTTTTTTTTGCAAGCTTACGTATGCATACCACCTTTGACCTTTAGTATGAACCGCAATTTTCGTGAGCCAATTGTTCTGCAAAATTTGATAAATAAAAATCAAAAAGGCGCTACTTGCTATTGTATCATCCAAGATGCTTGCGTTTCAATTTAAACAATGGAATATGCTGCAGGAAGATTGCAGAATCTCGCTAGTCGGCTAAAGTTGATGAAAGAAATTCTTTGAAGCAAATTTATAACGCTGGAGGAGACAATAGCAGCATACAAAAATTTGGAAAAAGGATTTCGCAAACAGTATTTTTCAGATATTTTCGAAAGTTCCAACCAGTTCTGTTGTGTGCAGTACAGTACCGTACCACACCGTACTCTTATGTATACATATATGTATACTCCAGTAAATATTACGTATCTATAATAAGGCACCAAAACACGCCCTAATTCCTATTCAGTGTCAGTTACACCTACATACCTGAATACGACTTCGCCCTGCGCATTCTTGACTTGCGGTGGCTGTTGCCGTGTTGATTACTTGTTGAGATGGTTCACCAAGTACAGAAATGTCATCAACGTGTTGCTGGTTGGCAGCATTTTTTGCAGCCTTTTGCCGTTCTCTATAAGCACGAACACGTTCTGCTGATGTTTTCGGAGTTTTGCCACGTCTCCCCAACATTGATGTGCCACGCAGAACTAGTGCATTACTGCTCATTGACGGAGCATCCGAAAGCGATGGCAAATCTGGTTGATGAACATCAACTCGAACAACAAATTCTCGATGAGTATTCCCTGCTTACTGATCACTCCGGCTACTCCGTTGACTGAGGACAGCAACATTGCTTATAGATGCAGCCGCGGCTACATTCTCGAGGGCCCTTATGCGCTCGGTATGCGCGAATCAGCTCTGCTGCCGTTTTTGCTATTTTTTTACTTTTTTTATTTTTTCTCCTTCGGTACCTCGTGAACGTTCGTCATTGGCATGGTGAAATCTGTGAAATAGAAAAATTCATGTAAAGCATACTTGTTTTTTGATAATATATTGTATGTGGTGAAATTTATATGTTATAATAATTTCAAGTGGATTCGGCAGTCATAATGTATGTATGTATAGGTATAAAATGTAAATGCTCACTGACGCATATAAGTGTGTATGTTGGCGCGTGCACGCCGAGCGCGCATGCACACATAATTACATGCTTGTTTTTTTTTTTTTTATGGAGGTGGCAAAAAGCATTGAAAGCCGAAAAGTGTGAGACTTGTCTTTCGACTCACCCACTAAAAACCCCACCCCAGCTCCGTTTCCCTCCCGCGGGACGACCGTTAGGTAATACTTCACGGGAGGGGGTGCGGCCTATTGCCTCTTCATGAAAATCTGCGCTGATGTTCAGCACTTTGCGGTTTGGTGTTTACTTATCGTTAAGTATTAATTCTGGGAGGGGAGCGGCCTATTGCCTCTACTTGAAAATCTGCGCTGTTGTTCAGCGTAGCGCAATTTGGTGATTCCTAATACCGTTAAGTATTACAAGGTACTACTTCACGGGAGGGGCTGTGGCCTATTGCCTCTACGTAACAATCTGCGGTGTTGTTCATTGCGCCGCAGCTTGGTAATTACTATCCTTGCCATGTTACTGACAGTGGACCAATGTTCTTCTGAGTCAAGCATGATATCTACTAGGTTGCTAACCATTATTGGCTTCCCCACCCTATCACTCAATTCTACTCTTTCCAGCTCGAATTGAGGGCAGACAAAGAAAACATGTTCTGCATCTTCAACTAGGCTGTCGCAAAAGGTGCAGTACGGGTCATCTTCGTGCTTAAATCTATGCAGATAAGCCTTAAAGCATCCATGCCCACTAAGTACTTGGGTCAGGTAGAAATCTATCTGACCATGCTTTCGATTTATCCATCTTGTGATATTCGGGTTCAATCGAAATGTCCATCGTCCATTCCTCCATTCCTCCTGCCAAGTACGGATGCTTCGCTCCCGTTCAGTCCTTCGGTTAGTCAGCTGTGCTGGATCCGCTCGATGTTTTTTCAATTCGGCGAATTCTAGTGCAGTCAGCTTAACTGGTAGCATACCCGCGGGGACTAATACAGCATCTTCCGATACTGTGCGGAATGCACAGCACACCCTGAGGGCACATAACTGGTATACCGATTTAATGCCTTTCATGTATGTGCTGCAGTTAGTTGCTTCGACCCAGGTTGGTACCGCATATAGCAAGATAGACGATACCACACTGCTAAGCAACTTCCTAGAAGCCTGCTTAGGTCCTCTCGTATTCATCATAATACGTGTCAATGCGGTTACAGCCTTCGCTGCTTTATCGCTGGCGTATGTTAGGTGCTGTTTAAGGCTCAACCTGTGGTCAATCATTACCCCAAGATATTTTATGTACAACTTAGACTCTAGGGCGTGGTCACCTACTCTGAGATTTGCTGTTTCGACTATTTTCCTGCTACTGATGAGAACTGCCTCTGTTTTGTGGTTTGCAAGGCTTAAACCACTATTGCGCAGCCAATCTTTTGTGATTTCGACCGCTTGGTTGCAAGTCGCTTCGGCTTGATTTAGGAATTTAGCAACGACTACGATTGCAATGTCATCAGCAAACCCTATGATTTGGGATCCTCGAGGTAGTTGGAGACGCAAAACTCCATCGTAAATTATATTCCAGAGGAGTGGGCCCAACACTGACCCCTGTGGTACTCCTCCGGTTACTCTGTACCTTTTCATTCCTTCGTCGGTTTTGTATTGCAGTGAAGTAGCTTGCAACGATTTTCCGAATGTAGGCTGGGACTCGGAAATTCTCCAGCGCACTTAGGATTTTGCCCCAGTTTGCTGTATTAAATGCATTTTTTACATCTAGCGTTGTGACTAGGCAATACTCTTTATCTCCGTAGAGCCAGCGAGAACCTTCAATCGCTTTATGAGCGATGCGCTTAACCGCTATAACAGCATCTGTGGTAGAGCGTGATTTACGGAAGCCATATTGGTGCGGCGATAACCCTCCGGCACTATCGATGGAAGATTCCAGGCGATTTACAATTAGCCTCTCTAATATTTTCCCTGCCGTGTCCAGTAAGCATAGTGGGCGGTAGCCTGAGGGATCTTCCGCCGGCTTAGACCCTTTTGGTATTAGCACTAGCTTTTGCAGTTTCCACTCTTTCGGGAATGTGCATTCTTCTAAGCAGGAGTTGTAAACAGCTACAAAGATTTCTGGTTGCTTTTGGATTGCCAACTTAAGAGCTTCATTCGGGATCGCATCGGGCCCGGGTGCCTTATTGCCTTTGATCTGTTTGCAAATGCGCAAAATTTCGTCAGCGTTGGCCAGGCATCGTGTTCCATCGTCTTCCATACAGCTGGCAGCGTTGGCTGCGATGCCTTGCTGTTGGGGGAACAATGTTTCGACCACGTCGCGCAGAATAACCGGGCACGTCGTGGGCAGCGGTTTGAAGGCTTTTGTTTTTTTCATCACCAGCTGGTATGCAAATCCCCATGGATTGCTGTCAGCATCCTCGCATAGTTTTTGAAAGCACTGGCGTTTGCTGCTCTTAATAGCATTTTTTAGCGTTTTCCTTTTTTGTTTAAATAGGAGTCTGTTCCTTTCAAAGCTGGTCGTACCTCTCGACCGCTGATATGTTCTTCTTGCTTTATTGCATTCTTCGCGTGCTGCAGAGATTTCTTCCGTCCACCAGTAAACGGGCTCTCTGTGGTTTTTATTAGGCCTTGTTTTACTCATAGCTGCATCACATGCTTTAGTGAGTTGCCTCATGACTTGGTTAGTTTTTTCAGCAGCATTTCCAGTAGGTGTAAAATTTGCCATCATTATCTCGAACACTTCCGGGTCCAAAGTTCCAACCCGGTATCTGACCTCGTGCGAGTTAGATAACTTCGGCCTATCATGTTTGCCTATAACGCAAAGTATTGCGAAGTGATCACTACCAGTGTAATACTGGCTAAGGGACCATCTCGTACTACTCACGAGGCTAGAGCTAATAAATGTCAGGTCGATTATTGACCCTTTCCCTGCTCTTTGGAATGTTTGCTGGTTCCCGGTATTCATAAGCGCTATGTCAAGCATAGCGAACGCTTCTAAAAGGGCTTTACCTCTAGGGGTTAAAGTCGCCAGCTACAATGACCGGACTGTGATCTTTAATGTCATGTGCAAGTTCTTCCAGTGCGTGTATGGCTTCCGCTAGGGTTAAGCTAGGTGGAAGATAGCAGCTGTATACAAACAGCTTACCAACACGAGCTCGTACATAGCCACGTGTTGCGTTTATATTCGTCATTCGTGACCTAATCATTCCACAGTTCCATATAGCTGATTTGCCTGTTGTGTCGGATACCCAATCATTCCCATTTCCGTGTTTATAGGGTTCGCTGAGTATTGCCATATCTATTTTGTGCTCTCGTACAGACTGTTCGAGCAGACTTTGAGCCTTCTCGCAGTGATTTAAATTCAGTTGGAGAAACTTCATTTATGTCGCTCTTTGATATAAAGGGCACTTGTTGCTAGTCATCGCGTGTGCGGTGTCGCTTATTTGTTTCTTTTTGCAAATTAAGCAACTTGCTGTTTGGGTACAACTCTTCGCCTGGTGATCTTTACTGCCGCATTTAAAGCAGGACTTGGTGAAGTCGTCCGTACTTTTGCATCTCGCTGCGACATGCCCGTACTCTATGCACTTGAAGCACCTTTTCGGGTCAAGTTTTTCTCTAATACGGCCGATAACTAGGCCAATCCGTATTTTGCCTGCTGCTGTAAGCTTACGTTTACGTCCCACCATAAGCTTTTCGCAAGTTAGCAACTGCAGACAAAGGCACATTTAGTTCTTTGAATTGGCTAGTTATAGCTTCATGGACTTCGTCTTTCGTCGTGATTTCGTCGAGATCACGAATTTCGATTTGGCGTAGTTCAGTTAGTGTCCTTACTTCGACTACATCTCCTAAGGCAGCTTTAAATGCTTCGTTGATCTTCAGAGTGTTTCGATCAGATGATCGCTCAATCACCAGTAGCAAGTCCCCTTTTGCAGTTTTCTTAACACCATATACTTTAGAGTTAAGTTCCTGTAAACATGGCTCTGTTTTCACACGTTTCAGAATGTCAGCGTATGAGACATTGCCAACGCTTTTCACAACTATCGCGTCTCTGTCGCCTGCGATTTCCCCTCGTGTTTGCTTCGTCTCTTTGTTTCCCGTCTATTTTTGGACTTTTATTGTTGTTTCCTTTACGGTTTTTCTTATTTATTACCGTGTTCCATCCTTCGGAGCTGGTTTGCTCTTTTGTTGATACCGGCGTTGCCTTCGGTGTTCCATCTCGGTCGCTTTTGCTCTTTTTTGCCGGGCTTTTCCGTGCAGCGACTGTGTCTATACACCTCTTTGGCGTACCATCCGTGACGCGCTTTATAAGAGGCGATGTTTGCGTGCATTCATTTTTTGCTTCGAGTACAACACTTTTGGTCCCTTTTAACATCCTTATTCTGGAAGTCAGAATCGACCTTTCTAGCTTCTTATGGAGCTCAGAAATGCTCGAAACCAGATCATGCATTGGGTGGTTGATATTACGCTTCGGGAGTTCCATCATCTCCGTTAGCTCTTTAATTTTAGCACTGATGCTGAGCTCTTCTGTTGTTGGCTCCTTTGCGACACTGCTGTACTGCATGCATGGTGACGCAGATCGGGTTCTTCCAATCAACGGGGGCGAATGAACCAGTCTCGAGCTCCTTTGAAAGGGGTTTTTTACCAGCTCCCCGCTGCTGTTACTGCCGTCTGCAGTCTCTTTTGCCAGATCCAATGATGGATTAATTGCTGCTATTTTAGCTTCTTCTAGGGTGTTTATATTGTGTTTGCTTGTATTCATAGTTTTTTGGACCCCAACTCGTAAGCCGTTATCCCTATCCCGGTGAGTAGTAACTTGTTCATGATTCCATGGTTATCTCGAAGGCTCCTTATGAGAGCCTAAGTTCAGAGCCGAATCAGTGCTAACTAGGAATGTTACATCTAGACCTACGCCGACACTTAATGGCGACGGGATATGGAGCGTTCTCAGAGATTTGCCATAGTTTTAACGGGGTGGGGGCGGCTGCACCATTAACCTGAATGCCATTTCAGCTAGATTTCACTCTGCTTACTAAAGAAACAGAATAGTGCAGCCGTCAGCTCGTGGCAGTATGTTCCAAACATTTTCCAGTATATCGAAATTAAGACCTTACTGGGCTCGGTCTTAATGTAGATCGTATTAAATTAGCAGCCGCCCCTAATATGGGGGACAGACGCTGACCAGGGAGCCGCCCAATATGAGTCAGTCGCTTCTGGATTTTTGTATTTTCACCATGCCTTTGCATGGTGAGGGGGACACTTATTTTATTAAAGGCGGTGTCGTTTCGCCTTTGTCACAGAAACCTCTTCGGATTAGCTAGCTTTTAGACCGCTTCCTCCGTTTCTGCCGCTCATTGTCGGGGGCTGCTTATTTGTTAGTTAATTACATGCGTCAGTGTGCGTTCGCGCTCTCAATTTCACTTGAACATTTAAACAGCTTTGCGATATATATATCAATTGGTATATATTACTTACATGTATTACAGCGATGTATAGATATATTTCTTGATTGCAGAGAAGTAATGTCTCTCTCACGTACTGATGGAAGTTATGCGTTATAGTTATCTGTGATGAAACACGTGGCGTAAATCAACTATTTTTATTTTTTCAACCCAATATAGGCTTAGAAATATTATTTATAATAATATTTTAATAATTTAAATATACTTACATTATAGCGGGATATTATCAAATAATCACAGAATACAGATGTAAATAACGTAAATAATCACAACAAAATACAATGATAGTTACATGTGTATGTATGTCAACTATACACACGTGCTGTTTCATCTGCTAATATAATATATAGCGTCTGACGCGTACATCTATAATACGCGCATGCGCGATAATGTAGCTATCCTATTCTATTGCTTCGTGCTGAGTGTATATATCGCTCTCCCTTGCTCCACTGTCGTATGGTGTCAGAGCTGTACGTACTCGCGCGCATGCGCGTCATACTTTATTTTCTTCTAGTGCCTAGTATTCAATGAATACGTGGCTCTCTCTCTCTTGCTCGTACGATGCTTCCTAAACTATTCCCCCTTCAAGCAAGTTAGACTCTGGACTAGGACCGCACAAAAGGGAGACGCGGATAGCCTAAACTGATGTATATGATGTATAGCTCTCCTTCTCTTTCTCTCTATGTTATATATCTGTATACTATGTCTTATAACGAAGCCTATGTCTTAGAAAATGTATAGCTCTCTTTCTCCTTCTCTCTGCGTTGTATCTTTTTTTCTCTCTCGCGTAACGAAATCTCTAAACGTTACATTTTTTCCAATTTACTCTCCATTCTTGCTCAAATATCAGACCGCGGCTAAAGAAGCTTCACTTCAAAAAAAATCTTAAAACTCACACAATTCTATGAATTTTTACTTATATTACAGCCATTCGACGCAAAATCAAATTTACTATAAAAGTAGTGTTCTAAAAAAAAATCCTCAATACCAGATAATATCGTAAAAATGATGTCAAAGTTGAAAAAATAGATAAAAAATCAAAAAATTCCAAATACTTCCATCTACAGCCTCGTCAGTTATCATTTCAGAAAAATTGTCAACACACTATCGGAAAGGTTTGTTTTTGCTCTTTTGAACTAAAAAAAATTTAAAATCGGATTAAAATTGGCGAAGTTATAAGTGATTGTCCACATCAACCTTTCGTAAAACGGTTTTTTGGCCATAAAATAATCGGGATCGAGACTTTTTACCCCGGGCCCGGAGTTCTCAGAGGGGTCCGGACTCAAGAGTAATTCGAATTATATGAATTAGACATGATTGGAAAGGGCCCGCATTTACAATTTTCCCACGGGGCCCGGATGTGCTCTCTACGGCCCTGACCATAACTCATATAGCGGTAAACCTGTCTCGCTATCTGCTGTCGCCATCAAGGCTAATTTGTGTTTTGGTTTTGGCCGCGATTGTAACAATACTCTGTTAAGTTATACTTTGTAACTCTGTTGACGTTTTGGAACATTTTATTAACTTTATTAATATAATGAAAATTAAATAATATATTCCATACAGCTATTTTGTAATGATGAGCTCAATTTCCTTTAAACTTACTTTTTTCCATTCTCAGTAATTTCTTTCCTTTGCACATGTACACATATTGCTTTTTGTTTTTTGTTGCGTATCGAGAACAGCAACGATACTTTTGGGAACACGATTCATCGTCAAGGGTTTCAGGGCTGCGTTTAGGAACATTTTACTTTGTTTGAACACGAAGCAACAGGCGTTTTGAAAAACGCCCATTATGCATTTAAAGTAAATACAATACAGACGACGAACATGCTCGCTGTCATTTGCCACAGACGGCGAGCAGAGAACGTTAAAGTATAGAGAAGTCTCACGAGCTACGAATAGTGTGAATTGTCAAAAATGAAGACTGAGCGCGAAGACTTTTTCATCTCGCTAAACTCGACAGTGGGGAACTTCTTAACGGAGCTGATTACAGTGAATTATGTAGAAGTACATTGGCTCTGCTCAGTTTTTGGATTCTGTATGAAATCAAATTGTCAACAGCATTTTGCAAGGCATTTGCTTGTGCATTTTTATGTTCCCTTGATAAACGAAAATTTATTCAATTTATATTTTCAAACAAATACAACCAAATAAAGACAACCTACATTTAAGATCAAAGTAACTTTAATGTTTGTTGCTTTAATTTTAAAAGAAGAATTTTAACAAAATACATTATAAAACGACCTCACATTTTGTTGTGTGCGTTTTAGTAAATTTGATGAAATTTTTTACTAATTTTTCGAGTCGAATTAAATTTATATTTGTGCAAAAGTTCAATTGCATCTTCAATTCTTATAGTGTTACAAATGTATGTATGTGCAGTAGGGTGGCAGTTATTTTGCAAGATTATTTTTTTATTGGTGCTACCCCCCAGATTGGTTCCTTTATATATAAAAATGGTGAAAAAAAAGTTTGAAGTAAATCTGGTAAGTGGAAAGTGTGCCCCCGGGCCTTCAAAGTTTCAAAAAACCCGAAAATTCGTAGTATAAGTACTAGTAGTAAGTAAAGTAGCCGAGCATTTAGTTTATCACATTACAATGATAATTCAAATTATTACGCTTAAAAAAAATAAATTCAATGCAGAATCTACCACGTCGTTCGACCCTTGCTTTTTGACAACTCTGTCAAAAATTTTCCATTTTTCTTCAATTTCTGAATTACAAAAACAAAACGGAAGTTAAAATATGTGAGATAACTTATCAACTGATCACATTTTGAAATTCGAAATGAAAATAGAGCATTTAGTTTATCACATTACAATGATAATTCAAATTATTACGCTTAAAAAAAATATATTCAATGCAGAATCTACCACGTCGTTCGACCCTTGCTTTTTGACAACTCTGTCAAAAATTTTCCATTTTTCTTCAATTTCTGAATTACAAAAACAAAACGGAAGTTAAAATATGTGAGATAACTTATCAACTGATCACATTTTGAAATTCGAAATGAAAATAGATTTCCTCAAACAGATTTCCGCGCATAAAAAATTGGGTTCGCGTTTTGACTAACGTACACATCGTGTCTTGGATAATATCAATATCAAAAACCAGTACTAGTATCAAATAAAGTAGGCGAGCATTTCGTTTCTGAAATAACAACGGTAATTCAAATTTGTATGGCTAAAAAAGTTTTGTTTTAAAGGTTTTTAAAAAAATCATTAGTTGCGATTGGCACCGAATTTCACAGAGATCATTTTTATATAATATAGAATGGAACCAAACTGGAGGGTAGCCCGTGAAAAAATATTGTATATAAAAAAAACAGGTCAAATAACTGCCACGCTAATGTGCAGCAACAATGACCTATCTCACGACGCATTGCCTTATAATATTTATGTACATTTGAATATGGGCATTTCTCCAATGTCGAATGCGACATTCGTACGCATTCAAAGTGAAAAAAAAACATATACCAAAACATTATTTTATTTTGACAAAAGGCGAAAGCTATAGCACTTGATTAGCACTTTGATTGGTGCTAAGGTTGATTTTGGGAAATTGTTCGTTTTCAAGATAATTACAAAAAACCAAGCCATTCGCATGCGACAAAAACAGAAGTCGCTTTCAAAGCAAAAAAATAAAACACTTTTTTCAGCGAAACCTGAAGAAATATATTAATGCGACTAATTTTTAAATGTTATGCATTGATGTATCTTAATAATGCTTTTTATTTTATTCAAAAATATTAAGTAGTTTATTTTTTATTTAATTTTATTCACTGTCGCACGCGACATGTCGCATGCGACATTTTGTTCCATCATACTTTTTATGTTAATTTTTTTACTTTTTATGTAATTAGACATGAAAAAGATGATTATAAATGATTTTTAATATATTCAATATATTTATTTTCACAACCAAAATCATAAACTTAACAAAATATCTTCAATAAAGAAAAACAAAAATAAGTATATTAATCTTATATACTATGTAAAAACAAAGAACGGAAACTAACTTAACTGAGAATAGTATTACTAATGTCAAATAAAGTTCTTTTAGTGGAATATGCAGTCCTAGCTGCTTCTAACTGTTGACCATCGCAACAAAACGAATGCAACTGGGATATACCTGGAATATTTTTCACTTCCTTCCATTTTTCGTCCAACTTATAATGAAGAGACAAATTTTCAATTTGAGCAGTTGGCATAAAATACATTTTAATTCCATTTGTGTTGTTTTGTGCACATTGATAAAACGATAGTGCATCTGGTAAAACAACATTTTTAGATTTTGTTATTTGCCAAACTTTTCTTTTAATGACGGCTCCAACTCCATCAACGGCTCCCTTTCCGTGAGAACTAGCAAAAAAATTCCATTCCATATATATACATCCAATTTGTTTAATAATGTCATTCAAGATTGTCAAAATGTATTTATTTTTAAATTGAGCGCAGCTTCCATCAGAAAATATTAAAATTTTTGAAAAATGCCCATAATTCTTTTTAATTTCGATTAAAAGGTTTAAAACAAAAACAAATTCGTCGTGTTTATTATGCGTAAGTTTATCGCTTATAACTGCAAATGACTGAGAAGCACCAGTGAACCAAGCTACGCAAGTAAAAATTGTTACCTGGCGGTAGCTGAAATGAGCACTTTGTATTTCGTTTTGGTGCGTCAACCTATAATTCTCGGCAAAATCAATTTGAAGAACGAGCTCGGAAGACTTTAAGTTAATTTTTGTTTCCTGAAAATATTTTTGCTGAGCTCTTTTTACGAAAAAATGGGTTTTAAATGATGGTCATTTAGTTTCCGTTTCAGTGACTAACTCAGATAAAGTTGAAGTTGTATTTGACAGAGCTACATATGTGGTTATCTATTAAAGTGGTGCACAAATGACTTGTTTATTACAAAGCAACAATTCACACATTGCATGTGACACTGTTTGTGATGACAAAAAGCAATGTAGGCACACAACTTGAACAGCAACGAAGAAAAACTGTCTTCAACAAGCAATACTACTTCGGCTCTATCGACAGTGCACGAATTGCACGACGCTGCTTATATGCTTGCATGGCAATGGTAGAAAAACATTCTCATACAAGCCTTGCCGAAAGACATCAAGTACAATGTGTGAATTGGTGTCATATGTATGTATGTACGTAGTGTGTATTAGCACCCCTTCGAGATGTATGAAAATTGCAAACATACACATTTCTTCGCTCCCCGCGCACTTTTGCGTATTAAGGGGAGAATATTAATAAATAACGGTAAACTTTCGATTAATAATTTTTAAAGCTATTGAAGTTATGAAATAAGACAGCTTTTAGTAAATTTAAAAGCCAATAAAGTGCGCAGAAGAATATTTGCAGGCAAAGTGTAAGTTATATTAAAATATTAATCAGAATTTAATTTTTATTCTACAAAACCATCATACCAAACATTAACTACCTATTTGATTTTAAAATATCAGGAATTCATGTAAGTAAATAATCCACATTTGACACAATTCACTTGTTTGAATTGAATTGTTTTTCATTGCCTTTCAGTGTCATTGCTTTTATTGCTATCTTGCCGAAATATGTGTGTTGTGACAATGCTGAGAGAGAAACAAGTCATACAAAAGCATGATTTGGTTTTCTCTCTAGCTGCTATTGCCTGTTACTGTTAGTTGAGAACAAAACACTGCATTGTTGTGTGAATTTAGCAAATGACTTGAAAGCACATATATGTCGACTTGTGCACCACTTTATTATCTATTTTACGCCATTGTTGCCAGTTGACTTCATCTTCCATATTAGCCAAATATGCTAGAGGAATAAATTGATCTTTTAAATCTGTTCGGCACTTCTTACAGTTACTTGTCATGCAATATTCATTCTGAATGTCGCAGCAAACTGTTTTAAGAAATGTTTCAAAATCTCTGGGAAAAGATGGAATACTTTTCGAGCAGCTTTCTATGTAAAAGAAAGCCGAAATTTGCATGATACATGCAAACACACATATTGTGCGGCATTTTATTCACTAACTGGACATGGCGAGGTCGCATTTTAAAAAAAGTTGATTTGCCTACCTCTTCACTGGGAAAATCTTTTTTAAACAACTCATATGATTCAGACACTGTCATTAACATAAAGCGCTTAGCTACTAATTTGCCTTCAATTATAATGGTGTCTTTCTTTCCCGAAGCTTGCACACTAATATTATCATTCTGATAAAAAGCATTGATGGCATTAATTAGGCTTTCTGGCACGGTTCTGCTGGATTGGTTAACGTTTTTCTTTTCTTCAAACTGCTTATATTTTTTTACCAGGACTTCAAGAACTTTTAGCCTTCTGTGCATGTCTTTTGGCATCGCTTTCTCCACTTTTTTAACAGCTTTCGCCAAGGTTTGTCTACATTCGTAAGATGCGTTTTGGCTTTGACGTGCATATGACATTCCATTTTCTAAGAGTTTTTGGCGCCTCTCTCGTTGTCGTATGCGATTATATTTCCGTTTTTCTTGAATTATATCTTCTTTGCCTTCAGCCAGTGCTCTCCACCTCTGTCTAGCTTTCCGCATTCTTTCCCTGTTTCTTAATTTATAGTTTTGTAATTTTGTTTCATCATCCTTTAACCTTTCTCTCCACCGTTTACAGTTCGCCTTATTTTTCTCACCGCCGTTTTTACTCATCTACATTCAAAAATTTTATATTTTGTATTTACATATACTAATAAAGATATTTTCGAACGAAAATTTATTTTGAATCTGTACATTTTACACTTACGATGTCGCACGCTACAAGCTTTAAATAAGTAAAAAGAGCAAAGCGCTGATTATTTTCCAGCAAAGTTTGGTTTATTTAACTAGCAATAAAAATATCTATTTGCTACTAATATTTGATGCAAATTGTACAAATACCTTCGACTCACTGACAACAAATGTTCTTTTTCAATGTCGCACGCGACATCGAGTTATACGGTAAATCAAAGAAAAAATTTACCGTAATTGGCAATCGCATCGTTCCTTTTACATTTTTCTTACATTCTTTAAGCTAAATACACACCACGTGTGAAGCAACGGTTGCAGCAACGTGTTGCCTTTGTTTAAGAAACACGTTGCAACCGTTGCTTCAATCTCAGTATTGTGTATAACTGTGGTGCAGGAAAGGTACAAGCGGAAGATACGTAAAATTAAATTTCTTAAATGATCGACGAAATGCGTAAAATTACTTCTCTTATTATAATTGACGAACTTTTGTACGAAAATGAAGAAGAAGAGAAAAAAATCTGGTCCAAAAATTGGCTTTTAAAAAAATCGAATTTTCGAACGAGGGGCTGCTGAAAGAACTGAAGGAAAATGAGCCAGCGGACTATAAAAATTACATGAGGATGGACGAAGCCCTGTTTAGAAAATTGTTGGACTTCGTAAAGGCCAAAATAACGAAACAAGATACCATAATGAGAGAGGCAATATCAGCAGAAATTAGACTGGCAATAACTTTGCGGTATCTTGCAACAGGAAACGCTTTTGCGGACTTGAAATTTTTATCAATTTTATTGTATTCATTTTTTAATTGTTCGTATGCTTTTTTTCTAAAATTTTTATTTTTATATTTTTCACTACTTATATCCCACAGCTCTCTCAAATTTTTATATTCGTTAATAAAATTAACATAATTTTCATTATTTTCAATTGCCATTTTTCCTTTTTCACTTTATTTTACTCCGCACGAACCTTCTTCTTTGCTTGTGTTCAACGAACTGAACGAGTAAAAGCAGTAAACAATGATACACACGATGCAACGGTTGCAGCAACCTATCCCAAAAATCAAATTTATTTGATATTTCAGGCAACGGTTGCAGCAACACGAAAATCATTTGGCAACACAGCTACACACGAGGCAACGGTTGCTTCAACATGGCCGAGTTGCTGCAACGGTTGCCTGGTGTGTATTTAGCTTTACATATAAACCGAGATTTAAAAAAGCAAATGTCACGGCATAATATCATCATCAAGATCATTAATCAAAACAAAACATGCAACAGAAATCTTTAAAACGGAACTTTTGCACTGGTTCGACTTTGCATTCGAATATTTCAAAATGTGGTATGTACAAATGTAAAATTTGTTTACTTTAGTTACATTTGATATATTGCCTATAAAAATATGTTAAAACAACATAATTTTATAGACTTTGAATTTTTTGGCTTCGGTTGACATTTCTGTGGAAATGCCCATATGCACTTTTTGTTCCTTTGCCAAACGAAATTTTTTTCAATTTACATATGTATATTACATGGAATAAGTCATATATGTATGTATGCATTTTATAGATAGTATAAAACTTTGAAATTTAAAATAAATAAAAGAAAACTTCAAAGAAACGTATTTGCATACATACTTATGTATATGGGACAACTAAGTTCTATTGCATCTTTAATAAATATAGTGTTGCACGCATATGTATGCACTGAAGCAACACGACCTACCTCACGAGCATCGCCTTATCATATTTCATGCAATAATTAGGAAGTAAATATTCGAATGATCGAATTCCTGCAAATGCTAAAACAATTTCTTCTGCATATGCATCGACGTATTTGCATGTGCCAGAGAACGTTAATGTATAGAGAAGTTTCAATGACAGGAACGTATGGAATTTCGAGGGGTACTCGTCTCGCGAAGACTGATCACCGCAAACACATTTTTCACCAAAACTTATCAGTAAGGGGCTGAATTATGTAAATTTAGCAGCAGTCGATAAGAATTTGTTGGTGATTAGAAGCAAAGAATGTTAAGTAGCTTTTTAATATGACCTACATATATATTTGAATTTTTTCCAAATCATCCATATACATATGTTATGTCTTCCTGTCTGGTGTCTGTAAAACTTTGTTGAATCCCTTCAACTGAATCAAAATCCTCTATAGAAAACGCTTCATTACCAGGCACACCGGAAGATGGCGTATGCAAATGTAAATTTGTGAATTTATATACATATGCGCATATGTATATGCTGTGTGTATTAGACCGGAGTGAAATACGTAAATTTTTTCCAATCATATCGTAATAGCAGGGAAAAGTTGCTACATATCAATACAAATTCAGGAAAAAAAAGAAATTTCAAATCGGTTAATATCTTCCGTTCGCGCATTGCATTTAAAATTTACAAATTTTATCCCAAATCTAGCTGATTTACGAAAACTTGTAGAAGTTGTAAATGATTAAAGATCGAGCTCCCTTTTTATACATAGCACTTTCAGCATTGAGTAGTAGATTTTTAATTTACTAATCTATCCATTTCTGTGGTTCTGAGCGATTAACTTTTACCAATTTTACACCAAATCTACTAAGGAAGCCTATGCCAAATGAGGCTTGCGTGAAAGCGGCTTACGGCTACTACAACACGTCTGTGCTTTAGATCGTCTTCCACTTGGTTACTTGTATTCCATCGTCTTTCTTTTCATTTTGCTTTTGATTCTGGCATACCGATAAACGAAGTGCACGGAAGAGCTAGTACTCTCTGGTCATTACCAGTTCTGCTTTCACTCTTGTCGAACAGCGCTGTTTGGTCAAAAAAAATTCTATTCGATGTTCTTTTGAATTACATAGTTTACACAATTACTTAACATTAAATCTCTTGAAACATTTTATTCATGTCTCTTACTCGTAAGGACATACACTGCCCATTTTTTGGTGCACCTAAACCACTGCTGTCATCGGTCCTTCCCACTAATACCGACATTATACAATGTTGGCAAGAAGTGAGGTACAAAATGTCAGTAGAATCTTCTGCTGCCAGTTCTGGTCAGAAGTTAAGCTTCACAGTTGTAGCAGATACTGTAGCTCATCAGACTGAGTCCCTTTATTCCAAGGCTTCGATTCCAATAGTTTCCCACACAAGAGTTGTACAAAAGATTAAACATCTACATGATCGATACTACACTCTTCGTAAATCTTATTCAAGGGACAAAGACACACCAGAGAAACAAAAGAAGTACAATGATTTTATTGAACAATCTTCAAGTACATTATTTGACATTTCGTCCTGCAAGTGCGAGATGACACTCAATTGCTTTTGTCAAAGAAGCTTTGACAAGTGTATTTGTCCCAGGCCGGTAACTATCAACTGCACATGCCCTAAAGATAGAAAGATACCGCCATTAGAAATCAAATTTCTATATGCTCAAAGATATCTCGGACAAGGAAAGATTGGGACAGTAGATACCAAAGAAACTCAAAAACTTACATTAAAATTGCAGAGAAAAGCTCGTCACTTAAGTCAGACCAATTTACCTGGACCTTCTTGTAGTAGTATTGATTCTGAAACAGAGATAACTCCTGAAGTTGACAATGATAAGAATGATCCCGATTTTCAGACCCCACGCTCTATTTCCTCTCAATCAGCAAGTTCAAAAAATGCACAGATGCGCTTATCACTTCCAGCAACGGCCTTAACAAGTGATCGTTTTGGAGTATCTGATAGAGCAGCAGAAGCTATTGTGTCTAGTGCATTTAAAGACGTTGGTCTTATAACGGACAAAGATACTTCTTTTGTTGTTGATCGAAGCAAAATGAGAAGAGAAAAAGAAAAATGTAGACTAAAACTTATCGAAGCGGGGAATGCAATAGAGCAATTAAACGATCCGATGTGTGTGTATTTTGATGGCAGGATGGATGACACTTTAGTTTTAGTTGAAAAAGGAAACAAACGTTATCAATCTATAAAAAAAGAAGAGCACATTTCAGTAATAGCAGAACCAGGCTCAAAGTACCTTTGTCATTTAGTACATACTTCAAAAAGTGGAAAGGACACAGCATACAGCATTGTAAATTATTTTGAAGAAAATGGTATAAATCAATCTAATGTTGTAGTGATTGGATGTGATGGTACGTCAACAAATACTGGGTGGAAGAATGGTGCAATAAAATTCATTGAAACGCGTTTAAAAAGACCAGTACAATGGGCTATCTGTCTCCTCCATTTTAATGAATTACCTCTGAGGCATCTAGTTGAAATACTTGATGGTAAAACAACAGGTCCTCAGTCTTTCAGTGGGCTTCTTGGCAAACAGCTGGCTAAATGTGAATCTTTGTCCATCGTTGCTTTTCAGAGGATCGAATGCTCTCTTCCACGAACGCTTGACGCAATAAGCTTAAGTAAAGATCAGAAATACTTACATGACATTGCCATTGCTATTGATGCTGGTTTTTGCTCCCCAGATCTAGCAAATCGAGATCCGGGACCAATATCACACTCTCGTTGGTTGACAATTGCAAACAGGTTCCTACGATTATACATTTCTTTGCAGGAGCCACCTAAAATTCTCATTCAAATTGTAAAATACATTTTGACTATATACGCACCTCTATGGTTCGAAATCAAAACAAATTCGTCAATAGTTGACGGACCTAAACATATTTTAGAATGTATTAAAAAATGTAGAATCTTATCTTCAGAAGTCCAGGCAGTAGTTCATAAGGTTATTCAAACAAATTCCTTTTTTGCCCATCCAGAAAACATTCTTCTCTCGATGGTGGTAGATGACAGAGAGCATGTCCGCGATCTTGGATTGAGGCGAGTTCTGAAAATAAAAGAAATCCCTTCAAAAGACAAAAATATTAGAAACTTTTTGGTTCCTAAACTGAACTTTGAGGCAAATGAATATTTTGAGTTAATTAATTGGTCTGAAATGAAACTTACCTGCCCCCCAATTTTAGACAGCCTTTCTTCTCAAGATATCTTGCAATTAATTTCTGATAAAGAAAAACCTAAATTAACCATAGATTTAACAAATATTCCATTCCATACGCAAGCTGTGGAGCGTTGCGTAAAACTAGTAACTCAAGCGTCCTCAAAAGTGTATGGGAACGAGAGACGTGATGGGTTTATAAGAGCAGCACTCACTTCTCGTACAGTTATGCCTCAATTTGACACTAAAGCAGACTTTGCCACTCCCGAATAAATAATTTTTCATCTTTGGTTGGTTGGTTGGGAAGGGAGTGGGTGGAACTCGTAGTACAGTCACCTTCACGCGGTGAGTTCTGAGTCGTCCAAAAAGGGCGGGCCAAGAGCTGTACAAAACTTCTTTAAGATAGTGTGGTTAGTGGGCGCGCTAAGAGGGGAATAATTTATTCTACTTATATACTCAAGAAGACTTATACAAAAATTAAAATAGAGAAACTAACCACCCGCAATTACGTTAATTTATACAAAAAATGACATTTTCCACTTCTTTTCAGGGGCTGTAGGGGCTTTGATAGAGCGGTAGACGTTTTTCTTTTCAAACTATACCTGATGTTGTAATAGTCTACAAAAAATGAACTTTATCTAACATCATTTCCACCTCTTACAATTTTTCGA
Organism: Anastrepha obliqua; assembly: GCF_027943255.1. Classification (NCBI taxonomy): domain Eukaryota; kingdom Metazoa; phylum Arthropoda; class Insecta; order Diptera; family Tephritidae; genus Anastrepha; species Anastrepha obliqua. The sequence goes on along the minus strand of NW_026562178.1, from coordinate 2,190,254 downwards.
ATATTTGTTCAATTTATTATAAAATTTGTAAATTTTAAATGCAATGCGCGAACGGAAGATATTAACCGATTTGAAATTTCTTTTTTTTCCTGAATTTGTATTGATATGTAGCAACTTTTCCCTGCTATTACGATATGATTTGAAAAAATTTACGTATTTCACTCCGGTCTAGTGTGTATGTATGCTCACCAGCCACAGCTCAAAATAAAACGGTTAAACTTCTCAAGAAATCCAGTGCGCATTCATAGGCGCAGCGCACATTCATAGGCACAGCATTGTATGTACAGTAACCTTGAAATGTTTACAGGCACCTTCAAATACCCTGATTTCAGAGTAAGTTTCTAACTTTGCAGATATATGCATATGTTTAGTGCACTTATTATCAATTCAAGAACTACATACGTAAAGTAATATACTAATTAACTATTTACCTACTATCAGAGAACATAAAATAATTGTTTCGAAATTTACTTCTAGTATTGAAATGTCCGACACAGAACTTTTTTATAAACTACTTATGTAATTTTCTGCAACTTACTGTATGCTCATGCGTGTACTTGACGCACAGCAGCTGCGGTTGTCGAGCATTTAGAAAAACATATTTACATACATACATATGTATATTGATGTATACATACATATGTACGAAGCCGCGGGCACTCGACTTGACAAAAATTCAAGATTTACCAAATATTGGCAAATAATTCTACGCGAAATATTCCAATATTGACTATTTTCAAATTGTCGAGAAAATTGGCATATGGCGGCTCGTTTAATGAATGAAAGTACTTGATCTTAGAACTATGAGCTCGAATTTATCAATGAATTTTTTGATGATGAGTTTTAATTGTACAGTACAATAGTTGAAACTGTTCCGCGCCGCCGCCGTGCTATGGCAACTAGAATGATGGCCGCTACGCTGCGCCTATGACTGCATTTTGTTCTTGTAGTCGCTAGGCATAGAATTTTAGCTTTGAACGACATACGCATTTTGAGGAATAAAGTGAGTGCCCTGTGTGTGCAGTTGTATGTCCATGCATATGTGTATATTAAGGAGTAACACCACTGTAGAAATTTCAAAAAATATTTTTTTTTTATAAGCTTAAACAATTCTTTGAACCTTTTAAAATACAGAACAAAAAGATTTATACGTTACCGAAGTTTATTTCATAAATATTTTAAGCTTTTAACCAAGCGTTAGTGACTGCTACCTAACGATTTCTCCAAATTTCCAAACTTTAAACGCGTTTTTCTCAAAACACGTTTTTCTCAAAACACGTTTTCTGAAATTGGCACGCAGCATAACTCAAACAATTTTAAATATTTTTAATCAGGTTTTTCACTACGTCTGTATAATAACCTTCTTAAGAGAAGAGCGTAGGGGATTTTCGATGGATTAATTTAAACGATTGTTATAATTATGTAAGTGCCGTTTTTTTAGTCCAAAATAGAGTTTTTTCCTTCAAATGCTTGCTAATTCCACAAAAATAAATATTTATTAAATCCCCTACGTGTTTCTCTAGCTATTCTTATCTAGATTAAGAAAAAAAAAATTTCCTTGTTCCAGATTAAAATTTGCACCCTCTGTGCTGCGTGCCGCGGAGCTCCTTCAAGAGAAACCACATTACAAAAATGTCTCCAATGCCGCCATTTTGTAAAATTTTTCGATCAAACTTTGTAGTTTTGTATTTTAGTATATAAGTAATAACTTCCCAAATCAGAGTGATTGTTTTCCCTTTCTTTCTATACAAAAAAATTCTTTAAAAATCGTGTTTATTTTACGCGTGTAGAGTGCCCTTAAAAGCATTGTTTTGCTTGAATTCAATTCACATATTTATATTTGCATATGCCATCTTCCTGTGTGCCTGGTAATGAAGCGTTTTCTATAAAGAATTTTTTGATTTGATCAATTGAACGACATAGGTTAGGGCATCAAGTGTGCATATACGCACTTGCAAATACGTCGACGCATATGCAGAAGAAATTGTTTTAGCATTTGCAGGAATTCGATCATTCGAATATTTACTTCCTAATTATTGCATGAAATATGATAAGGCGATGCTCGTGAGGTAGGTCATGTTGCTTCAGTGCATACATATGCGTGCTACACTATATTTTTTAAAGATGCAATAGAACTTAGTTGTCCCATATAAGTATGTATGCAAATACGTTTCTTTGAAGTTTTCTTTTATTTATTTTAAATTTCAAAGTTTTATACCATATATAAAATGCATACATATGTACATGAATTATTCCCTGTAATACGAGTAGGTATACATATGTATGTAAACTGAAAAAAATTTCGTTTGGCAAAGGAACAAAAAATGCATATTCAAATGTACATAAATATGATAAGGCAATGGGTCGTGAGATAGGTCATTGTTGCTGCAGTGCATGTGCACATACATACATACTAAAGTGGTGCACAAGTCGACATATATGTGCTTTCAAGTCATTTGCTAAATTCACACAACAATGCAGTGTTTTGTTCTCAACTAACAGTAACAGGCAATAGCAGCTAGAGAGAAAACCAAATCATGCTTTTGTATGACTTGCTTCTCTCTCAGCATTATCACAACACACATATTTCGGCAAGATAGCAAGAAAAGCAATGACACTGAAAGGCAATGAAAAACAATTCAATTCAAACAAGTGAATTGTGTCAAATGTGGATTATTTACTTACATGAATTCCTGATATTTTAAAATCAAATACGCAGTTAATGTTTGGTATGATGGTTTTGTAGAATAAAAATTAAATTCTGATTAATATTTGAATGTAACTTACACTTTGCCTGCTAATATACGCTACGTACATACATATATATGACACCAATTCACACATTGTACTTGATGTCTTTCGGCAAAGCTTGTATGAGAATGTTTTTCTACCATTGCCATGCAAGCATATAAGCAGCGTCGTGCAATTCGTGCACTGTCGATAGAGCCGAAGTAGTATTGCTTGTTGAAGACAGTTTTTCTTCGTTGCTGTTCAAGTTGTGTGCCTACATTGCTTTTTGTCTTCACAAACAGTGTCACATGCAATGTGTGACTTGTTGCTTTGTAATAAGCAAGTCATTTGTGCACCACTTTAATACATACATTTGTAACACTAAGAATTGAAGATGCAATTAACCTTTTGCACAAATATAACTATGTAACATAATATATGTGATCTATACACATATATTGATATACATATATAGTCATCAATATACCAATATGCTCTTTGAATTCTTGTCTAAAATTAATTTCAACTCGAAAAATTAGTAAAAATTTTCATCAAATTTACTAAAACGCACACAACAAAATGTGAGGTCGTTTTATAATGTATTTTGTTTAAATTCTTCTTTTAAAATTAAAGCAACAAACATTAAAGAAAGTTACTTTGATTTTAAATGTTGGATTTTAAATCTTTATTTGGTTGTATTTGTTTGAAAATATAAATTGAATAAATTTTCGTTTATCAAGGGAACATAAAAATGCACAAGCAAATGCCTTGCAAAATGCCGTCGGCATTTGTCAATTTGATTTCATACATAAACCAAAAACTGAGCAGAGCCAATGTACTTGTGCATACATAATTCACCGTAATCAGCTCTGTTAAGAAGTTCCCCGCTGTCGAGTTGAGCGAGATGAAAAAGTCTTCGCGGTCAGACTTCATTTTTGACAATTCACACTATTCGTAGCTCGTGAGACTACTCACAGTTTCAACAAAAACTCTTCATCAAAAAATTCATTGATAAATCCGAGCTCATATTTCCACGAGCAAAGTACTTTCATTCATAAAACGAGCCGCCATATGCCAATTTTCTCGACAATTCGAAAATAGTCAATATTGGAATATTTCGCGTAGAATTATTTGCCAATATTTGGTAAATCTTGAATTTTTGTCAAGTCGAGTGCCGGCGGTTTCGTACATATGTATGCATCAATATATGTATGTAAATATGTTTTTCTAAATGCTCGACAAGCGCAGCTGCTGTGCGTCAAGTACACGCATGAGCATACAGTAAGTTGCAGAAAATTACATAAGTAGTTTATAAAAAAGTTCTGTGTCGGACATTTCAATACTAGAAGTAAATTTCGAAACAATTATTTTATGCTCTCTGATAGTAGGTAAATAGTTAATTAGTATATTACTTTACGTATGTAGTTCTTGAATTGATAATAAGTGCACAAAACATATGCATATATCTGCAAAGTTAGAAACTTACTCTGAAATCAGGGTATTTGAAGGTGCCTGTAAACATTTCAAGGTTACTGTACATACAATGCTGTGCCTATGAATGTGCGCTGCGCCTATGAATGCGCACTGGATTTCTTGAGAAGTTTAACCGTTTTATTTTGAGCTGTGGCTGGTGAGCATACATACACACAGCATATACATATGCGCATATGTATATAAATTCACAAATTTACATTTGCATATGCCATCTTCCTGTGTGCCTGGTAATGAAGCGTTTTCTACAGAGGATTTTGATTCAGTTGAAGGGTTCAACAAAGTTTTAGAGAAACCAGACAGACAGACATAACATATGTACAGGTATCCCTTGTATAACGCGGTCTTATACAACGCGGTTTCGATATAACGCGATTTGGAAAAATTAGGTTTCAGTACAACGCGAAATTTAGGCTTATATAACGCGAAGGGGAAAATACATAATTATAAAATCTGGTAACACTAATTTGCGTACCACATATTTATAATATGTAATGTATTTTTAATGTTACCCTTTTTTGCCTTCACAACATGTGTGAGTATACTCAAGCATGCTTACGGCATATATTATATATTTGTACTCTTCTTGCTCATTAATATTTATTATATTATCAGTACAGTGTGAACTTTTGTGGATATCAGGTGTTTAATAAGGAAAAAATTTTTCTTTTTAGAAATTTAATACATTTAAGTATCAGCATAAGTTATATTTGTGATCGAAGATAGGTATGTATGTATATTTTTGTTATTGGTAATTTTCTTTTTTATTTACAATGTACATATGTAAATTTTTGCAGCCATGAATAGTGAAATTTCAACTGCCGAGAAACCAACGCTAAAACGAAAATTTATTACCTTGGATGACAAAATTAAGATTCTGGATAGATTAAGGAGTGGTGAAAAAGCATTATTAATAGCAAAATCTCTCAGTTTAAGTGAATCCACAATACGCACCATTAAAAAAAATGAAAATAAAGTTAGAAATTCTGTTATTGCTGGGTCATCAATAAGCACAAAAAGAGTTGCACGTGTGCGTGATCTTTTAATCTTTCACTCTGAAGCGCATACGAGAGGCTTTAAGTTTGGTTGAGAAAATGAAATCTTTCTTTACAACTAATGATCCTTCGCTGGAGAGATCCAGCAAAATAATAAGGGAAATAGATATTAATCTAGCACCTTATTACGAAATTGAAAAGGAGCTTAAAAAAACCACCCACCGAAAACTGATAAAAGATTTTGCAATTATAATACCAGTAGAAGAACCACAAGGTCCCACAACTAGTTTCTTATCCAATAGCGAAAACTATGTTGAAGAAATATCTTCTGATGAAGCTATTGCTCCCCCAAAACGCCCACGTGCAAAGATCTTTGAAGACAGCGAAACAGATTAATTACCATATGAAGCTTGAAGAATAACAATAAAGTTTTTAATAAACCTTTAATTTGTTTTAGTTTGTTTTTAAATTTTTTAATGTGCACATAATTATTTAAATTTTGTTTTTTGAATTTTGAAATATGTATGTACATATGTATTATTATTCATATCTTGTGTTTTTAATTGTATAAGAAAGTCTGAACTTTAGTATTGAGTTGAAATATATGTGCATCTGTTATTTTGTATGTATTTTATTTAAAAAAAAACCTATTGGAACATAACCCCTAAATTTATATAAAAACTAATATATGTTTTAGATAACGCGGAATTACATAACGAGCAATTCTTCTGGAACGTAACTATCGCGTTATACGAGGGATACCTGTATATAATTTTGGATGATTTGGAAAAAATTCAAATATATAGGTCATATTAAAAAGCTACTTAACATTCTTTGCTTCTAATCACCAACAAATTCTTATCGACTGCTGCTAAATTTACATAATTCAGCCTCTTACTGTTAAGTTTTGGTGAAAAATGTGCCTGTGGTGATCAGTCTTCGCGAGACGAGTACCCCTCGAAATTCCATACGTTCCTGTCATTGAAGCTTCTCTATACTTTAACGTTCTCTGCGGCGAGTGGTTCATATGTGATTTTGTGCTGATAGCGTAAACATGTACCTATATCAAAAACGCGGATGATGCGATTGCAATACTTGTTATTTATATCAGTTTAAAAAGAAACACGAAAAGAAAGTCAAAACAAAAGGCAATAGAAGAAGAAGAAAAATACTATCTAAAGCTATTCAATCCTCTTGAATTGTGGGATTCTAGAAATTATAAAAAGTTTTTGCGTATGTACTTAGAGAATTATAACTACATCCTCGAATTGGTAACGCCTGCAATTGTTAAAAAAAAGATTAATGCAAGATGCGACTACACCAAACAAGAGTTTATCTGCTGCGTTAAGATTCCTTGTCTCACGATAATGCTACGATGACTTCAAATTCTTGACGAACATTTCACCCCTGTCCCTCGGCTTAATAGTAGTAGTAACATGTTCAGCAATTATTTCTGCACTAAAGCCATTTAATCCTATCTCATGCGCTGGGTTTTTCGATTTTTTATTTTATACTATTGTAGCTGTACCCGACGAGCGTTACTACGCCAACAACTAAAATAAATTTAAGAAAAATAACTTTAAAGAAAAATCAGTACAAGTAGTATGAATTGCCCAGGTTAGAGCGTAATGACAAAATTTTAACATTTTTTGTCATTTTACAGTACATACAACAGTTTTCATTTCAGTTGATTTTTTAAATATTTAACTCCAAATTTTAACATTTTTTGTCATTTTAGTTGATTTTTTTTAACTTCATTAACTCAAAACTTTAACATTTTTCATTTTAGTTGATTTTTTAAATATTTAACTCAAAATTTTAAAATTTTTTGTCATTCAGTGACCCAACTCAAAAAAGTGAATTTAATTTTTAAAATCTAAACTATCATTGAAATTTTGAATATTCTTAACGCGTATATTCAGGGTTACGCTAGCGTCCCCCCTGGAATATCACTGTACGTTAATTCACATATTTAACGTGAAATGTAGTATTAATAGAATTTTTGCCATCGCCGGTAAAATCGCTAGCGTCCCCCCTGGAATATCACTGTACGTTAATTCAAATATTTAACTTAGAAATATAATTGAAAATAAAAATTATAAAAAATATAAAATATTAATATTTAATAAAAATGAATAAAAAAAATGTACAGACAATCCGTCCATACGTAAAATGTTAAAGTTAAAATAGTACAAGTAAGTAATTTGTAAAAATTGAGTTAATTTTTAAGTTAAAAAAAAAGAACACCTGCATTTTTACAAGTGCCTTTCAAAAAAAACGGCGACTCTCCAAAAAGGAGAGTCGTTGGTTTATTCGAGATTCGAACTCGCAACAAAAATCATTGTTACAATTCCAACCGCTTAACCAACTCATCTAAACAGCAAATATGGAACTAATGTAATTATAGTTGGGTAGTATATTTCAACTCTGTTGAAATCGTTCACAAAGTTAGCATGTTTGCATAACAAAACGTTGATCTTATCAACACTGCTCACAAACTCTAAATAGAAACCATTGACAGAGTAAATATGAGTCACAAACTGCAAGATAAGCCTTTGTCCGCGCGAACTAAAAAATGAAATGTTTAAATTTGTTTGTAATTCTTCTTTATACGTTTTCTACGAAAACTTCAAATTTGAACTCTCTGAAGTTCAAATTTATAAAATTTAGCTAATATTGGTTCATAATTTAAATCTCTTATTAAGTATGTTATTGGATTAGAAGGGTAAATTTTACTAATATAAAATATTTCTCGAGTCCAATTATTTTTATATTTGTTTTCAAATAGCTTCTTATGTGATTGAATTCTTACTTTATCTCCAATTTTAAAAACTGTTTTTTTTTAATTTACTTCACAAGGTTTCATACCAATAGTTCTATGTACATCTTTGTAGTTATATTCATATAATATAATATTTTATCAATTACATCAATCCAATTAGTATTTGTCTGAATTTCAAATCGTACTTTTAGTTTTTCATTAATGGTTCTATTAAATATTTCTACAATTGAATATTTCTTTTCACTAAATGTTTGATACATTTCAATATTATATTTATCTAAAACTTCTTGAAAATATTTATTTAGAAATTCTTTACCAGAATCTGTATGAAGTAATTTTGGTGCAGAACCTGCTTTTTTAATAATATTTAAAAATGCTTCAGAAATTGTTTTTCCATCGTTCTTTTTTAATGGTTCTATGTAAGCAAATTTAGAAAATGTATCCATCGCATTAAATACATATTTGTATCCTCTATTAATTCTAACATTAACAGTTGTCATAATTAGTAAATCTATTGCCCATAGTTCATTTATACCTTTAGTAATAATTTTTCTTCTTTCAAAATTTTTTCTTACTGGTTTAGGCAATTCTTTTGCTATTTGAAAATCATTATTTTTTTATAATTTGATTTATTTTTTTCCATTTCTATATATTTCAAAAATTTTTTTAAAATTTATTTAATTAAATAACTATGATATCAGATAAAGTTTTAAAAGAATATATTAAAACACAAAAAGATTTAAAAAATAAACTTCAACAATATAATTTAAATAATTTAATAAAACAAGAAAAAATTAATGAAGATCTTCAAGCAATTATTCAACCATTAAATCAATCAGTTATTAATATTCCATTTCAATTCAACCGGGCTATTCGGGTCATGTTCTTCGATTTCGATGTAACTTAAATATGTTGCTCTCTGGTCAAAATAATGAGACACGTATTTTTTTGTTCACCCGAAAAAAATTTTTTTCAAGAGTTATCGGCAACTTTGTTTTTCGGCTCAAACTTGATTTTTTTTAATTATATAAGAAAATTTTTTTTTTAAATGCCCATAACTTAGTCAAAAATGAACCGATTTTAATAATTCTGGGTTCAAAATGATCGTATTAATTACGAGCGACACATGAGCGACTTCATGTAAAAACAATTGCAAAAAAGTAGTTGAAAATTTTTTATTTATAATAGAAACAAAGAAAAAGAATTGAAATTTTTTCGAAATTCAATATTTCAAAAAGTGTATTTTTTTTGTTTTTTATACCTATTTCCAAATCAAGAGGACACCTCAAACTTCAATTAAGATGAATGCCTAGTAGCTAAAGTGAGTTGTTTTTGAGTAATGAATTTTTGAGTAAAAACCCTGTTTCGCACTTTTTGTTTTTTGCAAAATAAAACATTTTCAACTACTTTTTTGCAATTGTTTCCGCATGAAGTCGCTCGTGTAAGTAATTATGATTATTTTGAACCCAGAATCATTCAAATCGGCTTATTTTTAACTAAGTTATCAGTAGTTAAACAAAATTTTCTTATATAGATTCTTTCCATTTCAATTCAAAAGGGCTATTCGGGACATGTTCTTCGATTTCGATGTAACTCAAATATGTTGCTCTCTGGTCAAAATAATGAGACACGTATTTTTTTGTTCGCCCGAAAAATTTTTTTTTCAAGCTTTATCGGCAATTTTGTTTTTCGGCGCAAAATCGATTTTTTTTTAATAATATAAGAAAATTTTTTTTAAATGCTCATAACTTAATCAAAAATGAACCGATTTTAATAATTCTGGGTTCAAAATGACCGTCATTAATTACACGAGCGATTTCATGTAGAAACAGTTGCAAAAAAGTAGTTGAAAATTGTTTATTTAAGCAATTATTCAACCATTAAATCAATCAGTTATTAATAGATGCTTTCCATTTCAATTCAACCGGGCTATTCGGGTCATGTTCTTCGATTTCGATGTAACTTAAATATGTTGCTCTCTGGTCAAAATAATGAGACACGTATTTTTTTGTTCACCCGAAAAAAATTTTTTTCAAGAGTTATCGGCAATTTTGTTTTTCGGCTCAAATTCGATTTTTTTTTAAATATATAAGAAAAAAAAATTTTTTAAATGCCCATAACTTAGTCAAAAATGAACCGATTTTAAAAATTCTGGGTTCAAAATGATCGTGATTAATTACACGAGCGACACATGAGCGACTTCATGTAAAAACAATTGCAAAAAAGTAGTTGAACATTTTTTATTTAGCATTTTGCGTGTATACTTTCATCAGTGCGGACGTGTTTTTTCTTACGCTCCAATATCTACGAAATATCTGTGTTTAAATAAACAATCAAAATACTAAAACCAGCGAAATAGACGCTTTAACCAAAATATTGCAGATCGCAATACAATTTGTATCAACAAAAACAATCAAACTAAAAGAATAAATAAAACAAAAAACAAATAATAATAAAAACAAAAAAAAATAAGTAAAGCCTATCCTGTTATGCCGGTAGAGCGAACACCACCTACACCGAGTTATGCTCGTGGTGACAACAAACTCCCACCGGATAAAAATAATCTCAGTGCGCTCTCTCAAACGTGTTTGCTCAGTGCGCGCAGTGAAAAAATATTAAATGAGAGGAAAAATGACTCCTCTCTTACCGCCTTAATAGGCAGTCAACAATCGAAAAACGCCGCATCACCTGTGAATCCGGCAGATGCGCTCCCTTGGACTGCTCAATGTACTACCCCAATCACTCCACTATCACCAACTGCTTCTCTCTCCAACAAAAATAAGTATACCTATACCATTCCAACTTCACACTCTGATGAGACATCTACTAAAAAGTCTACAACAACAATAACAACACAAAGACAATACATAACTACCGCAGTATCAACAGCCACAACAACAACCGTGTATACTACCACAACAGCGATCGCCTCCACAATTGCATCACTAACAACAAACACGCAAGTACTATATACAAATAATTTAAATTATACCAACTGCAAAGAGCAGCTTAGCCAAAAAAGAAATCGCGAAACTCAATCGCCAAACAAACAAACAGAAGAGCTTAAGAGCAGCAAAAAACATAAACCCAAAGCACAAAATACAACACAGACAACACTAAAAGAGTACTGGCTGGGCAATCCAGCCTCTTCAAACAAGTTTGCTCTCCTAGCGGACGACAATATATTAGAACAACAAAGCGACAGTGGGACAGTTCCGAATACCAGCCAACAAACTCCACGCATGCAAAAACCTCCACCTATATACGTTCAGAATGTCGAAAATATAAAAGCTCTAGCTGACGCGTTGAATTCCATACCAAATATATTTTACGAAATAAAAGTACTTAGCAAAAACGAAATAAAATTACAAGCAAAAGAGTCTTTACACTATAAAAAAATGATAGAACTACTTAAGCAAAAACAAACAAAATACTACACGTTTAGACCAAAAGATGAACGAGGATTTAAAGTAATACTACGTAATATGCACTATTCAACTGACACTGAAGACATTAAACAAGAGCTAGCTGAATTAGGTCACGAAATAACAAACATTCATAACATACAAATAACCAACTCAGAACGCAAAAAAACAACCACTTTCACTATTTTCACTTGAATTAAAAACAAAGGATAATAACAAAGAAATATATAATATAACTAATCTCCTACATTGCAAAATTAGTTTTGAATCACCCCGCCAAAAAAGAATAGTACCACAGTGTACAAACTGCCAAAGATACGGACATACGAAAAATTATTGTCAAGTAGACCCAGCGTGCGTAAAATGTGCAGGCAAACACAAAACAATTATGTGTCCAATTAAAGACAATAATAAAAATAGCATAAAATGCATACATTGCGGCGAAAATCACACAGCAAACTACCGCGGATGTGCGATATATAAAGCACTACAAGTCCAGAGATATCCGGCATTACGCAAAAAAAGTATTCAAAATGAAAAAGAACAAATGAATAATGAGACAATCGAAACAAACGCAAATACAACACGAGAGGTGCCAGGCATAACATACGCCCAGGCAACAACAATCAACACAATACCAAAAGAACAGAATCAAACAAAAAATAACATCGAACATGTTCCAAAAAATAACGACGATATGATCGAACTAAAAGAAATGATGAGACAATTAATAACCCAAATGACAAGTATGATGAACATATTAACACTGCTCGTTACCAAACTCGATGAACGAAAGGAATAAAATTAATTTAGCTATATGGAATGCGAATGGACTTGCTCGCCCCATTCTGGAACTTAAATCATTCTTAATAAATAAATCAATCGATATAATGATGATCTCTGAAACTCATGCCACTGACAAAACTTTTGTTAACATACCGAACTATAATATACATTACACAAATGAACCCGACAACAAAGCGCACGGTGGGACAGCAATTATTATTAAAAGAAATATTAAATACAATGAACTGGAGGTATACAGAGAAAAAAACATCCAAGCCACCACAATAGCCATAGAAGACACAAAAGGGCAAATAGCAATATCTGCAGTCTACTGTCCTCCCAAATATAACAACACAAAAGAACAATACCTGCATTATCTAAAATCGCTAGGGAATCGATACTTAGCCGGAGGAGACTACAATGCTAAAAACATACTTTGGGGGTCAAGGTTAACAAATAAAAAAGGGAGGCAATTAATTGAAGCCATTAGAAAAAATAATAGTCGGTTTATTAGCACAGGTGAGCCAACCTACTGGCCAACAGATACGAAAAAACAACCGGACTTAATTGACTTTTGCATAATTAAAAATATGCCATATGAAAATCTGACAATAAAATCATGTTTAGAGCTATCTTCAGACCATTCACCATTAATTATGACCTTACTTGGACATATTGAAATAAAACAATCTCTGGGCTTATATAATTCTAGAACGAATTGGACTAATGCTTGCCAAATATTAGGGCAAAAACTTAGAATAAATATATCACTAAAAACTCAAGATGAAATTGACTCCGCTATTGTATATTTCAATGATAGCGTAATACAAGCAGTTGTTTCCTCTACACCCACACCGAAAATGACAAATAAAGAAAATATCCCAACTTACGTTAAAGAGAAAATCGGCGAAAAAAGAAAACTCCGCAAAACATGGCAAACCACTAGACATCCGGCAGATAAAACCAAACTTAATAAAGCGACAAATGAGCTAAAAGCATTACTTATAAAACACAAGGAGAGTAAACTTCGAGATTATATGGCAAACCTGGGAACAGCAGCATCTACAAATTACTCCTTATGGAAAGCAACAAAACACATTAATGGCGCTGTAATACATAAACCTCCCATCAAAAGAGAAGCCGACACATGGGCAAAAACAAGCAAAGAAAAAGCCGACACCCTAGCCAGACACTTCTTAGACACATTTACAAGCGAAATGGATAATCAAAACAATAACATTAAATCTGATAACATAATAAACGTTCCGCAAATCAAAACAAGAAATACCACCATAAGCGAAATTAAAAATCAAATAAGACAGCTAAGCGATAAAAAAGCTCCAGGATATGATTTAATAAATGGAAAAATTTTAAAAGAGTTACCTGAAATAGCATTGCAATTCATAAGAAATATATTCAATTGCATGTTAAAGACTAAATACTTCTCACGACTATGGAAAATTGCTCAAATTACCGCCATACCCAAACCAGGAAAAGATGCCACCAAAACTGCCTCATATCGACCCATCAGCCTATTGCCAATTCTTTCAAAAGTGTTTGAAAAAATATTGTTCGACCGACTAGAACCAATTTTGACAGCAAAAAAAGTGATACCAAGCCATCAATTCGGATTTAGACGGCAACACTCAACAGTCCAACAAATCCACAGGGTTACTAACAAAATACTTAACGATATGAATGACAAAAAATATTGTGTAGCTGTATACCTAGACATTGCTAAAGCTTTTGATAAAGTTTGGCATAAAGGACTTTTGCATAAGCTCAAACGAATCTTACCACAAAACTACTTTGAACTTTTGAAGAGCTACATAACTGATCGAAAATTTTATATAAGATATGAAGACGAATATTCCGATATTCTACCAATGACAGCTGGAGTACCGCAAGGCAGTGTATTAGGTCCTCTCTTATATCTAATATACACCGCAGATGTGCCAACTCCGACAACAGATAATACAATGATAGCAACGTTCGCGGATGATACTGTATTAATGGCATCAAACAATGACGAAAAACTGGCGATCTCTACACTTCAAAAATTAATAAACAATACAGTAAATTGGTTTGACGAATGGGGTATAGAAGTTAATAAAGACAAAACTATACAAGTTATATATACAAACAAAAAGACATCAAAATATAATCTAACCTTAAAAAACAACAAAATAAAAATCTGTCCAGCAGCAAAATATCTTGGAATAACTATTGACGAAAAACTAACATGGAAGCAGCATATCATTAACAAAAGAAATCAAATCAAGAATAAGTATCGGCAATTAAGTTGGCTAATCGGACGAGCATCAAAACTATCACTGTATAATAAGGTGACTATATACAAAACAATTATCACTCCTATCTGGAAATACGGAATAGAAATATGGGGAACGGCTAAAAACACAAATATTCAGCTCATACAGCGAACACAATCCAAAATATTACGAAATATAACAAATGCTGGTTGGTTTATTTCCAATGAAGCCATACATCGTGACTTAAACGTAGACACTATCCAAGAAACAATCACAAAATGTAGCACTAAGCATATACAGCGACTGTCAGTCCACCAAAACGAAGAAATGCGTAAAATAGCGCCGGAAGAAAATATCAAACGAAGATTAAAGCGACACACACCGACTGATCTAACTATAAGATTTACAGTGTAATCACAAAAAACAATAATAATAATAACAGATTCTTCTTACATTGGTAAAAGAACATAATCGACCCTAATTGTACAAAAATTACATATTGTTAATATATAACAGACTGTAATAAATAAAGGGGAGATAAAAAAAAAAAAAAAAAAAAAATAAAATTTTTTCGCAATTCAATATTTCAAAAAGGGTATTTTTTTTGTTTTTTATAACTTTTTCCAAATCAAGAGGACACCTCAAACTTCAATTAAGATGAATTCCCAGTAGCTAAAGTGAGTTGTTTTTGAGTAATGAATTTTTGAGTAAAAACCTTGTTTCGCACTTTTTGTTTTTTGCAAAATAAAAAATTTTCAACTACTTTTTTGTAACTGTTTCTACATGAAATCGCTCGTGTAATTAATGACGATCATTTTGAACCCAGAATTATTAAAATCGGTTCATTTTTGATTAAGTTATGAGCATTTAAAAAAAATTTTCTTATATTATTAAAAAAAATCGATTTTGCGCCGAAAAACAAAATTGCCGATAAAGCTTGAAAAAAATTTTTTTCGGGCGAACAAAAAAATACGTGTCTCATTATTTTGACCAGAGAGCAACATATTTGAGTTACATCGAAATCGAAGAACATGTCCCGAATAGCCCTTTTGAATTGAAATGGAAAGAATCTATATAAGAAAATTTTTTTTAACTACTGATAACTTAGTTAAAAATAAGCCGATTTGAATGATTCTGGGTTCAAAATAATCATAATTACTTACACGAGCTACTTCATGCGGAAACAATTGCAAAAAAGTAGTTGAAAATGTTTTATTTTGCAAAAAACAAAAAGTGCGAAACAGGGTTTTTACTCAAAAATTCATTACTCAAAAACAACTCACTTTAGCTACTAGGCATTCATCTTAATTGAAGTTTGAGGTGTCCTCTTGATTTGGAAAAAGTTATAAAAAACAAAAAAAATACACTTTTTGAAATATTGAATTTCGAAAAAATTTCAATTCTTTTTCTTTGTTTCTATTATAAATAAAAAATTTTCAACTACTTTTTTGCAATTGTTTTTACATGAAGTCGCTCATGTGTCGCTCGTAATTAATACGATCATTTTGAACCCAGAATTATTAAAATCGGTTCATTTTTGACTAAGTTATGGGCATTTAAAAAAAAAAATTTCTTATATAATTAAAAAAAATCAATTTTGAGCCGAAAAACAAAGTTGCCGATAACTCTTGAACAAATTTTTTTTCGGGTGAACAAAAAAATACGTGTCTCATTATTTTGACCAGAGAGCAACATATTTAAGTTACATCGAAATCGAAGAACATGACCCGAATAGCCCGGTTGAATTGAAATGGAAGCATCTATTAATAACTGATTGATTTAATGGTTGAATAATTGCTTAAATAAAAAATTTTCAACTACTTTTTTGCAACTGTTTCTACATGAAATCGCTCGTGTAATTAATGACGGTCATTTTGAACCCAGAATTATTAAAATCGGTTCATTTTTGATTTAGTTATGAGCATTTAAAAAAAATTTTCTTATATTATTAAAAAAAAATCGATTTTGCGCCGAAAAACAAAATTGCCGATAAAGCTTGAAAAAAAAATTTTTCGGGCGAACAAAAAAATACGTGTCTCATTATTTTGACCAGAGAGCAACATATTTGAGTTACATCGAAATCGAAGAACATGTCCCGAATAGCCCTTTTGAATTGAAATGGAAAGAATCTATATAAGAAATTTTTTTTTAACTACTGATAACTTAGTTAAAAATAAGCCGATTTGAATGATTCTGGGTTCAAAATAATCATAATTACTTACACGAGCGACTTCATGCGGAAACAATTGCAAAAAAGTAGTTGAAAATGTTTTATTTTGCAAAAAACAAAAAGTGCGAAACAGGGGTTTTACTCAAAAATTCATTACTCAAAAACAACTCACTTTAGCTACTAGGCATTCATCTTAATTGAAGTTTGAGGTGTCCTCTTGATTTGGAAATAGGTATAAAAAACAAAAAAAATACACTTTTTGAAACAAAAAAATACGTGTCTCATTATTTTGACCAGAGAGCAACATATTTAAGTTACATCGAAATCGAAGAACATGACCCGAATAGCCCGGTTGAATTGAAATGGAAAGCATCTATTAATAACTGATTGATTTAATGGTTGAATAATTGCTTGAAGATCTTCATTAATTTTTTCTTGTTTTATTAAATTATTTAAATTATATTGTTGAAGTTTATTTTTTAAATCTTTTTGTGTTTTAATATATTCTTTTAAAACTTTATCTGATATCATAGTTATTTAATTAAATAAATTTTAAAAAAATTTTTGAAATATATAGAAATGGAAAAAAATAAATCAAATTATAAAAAAATAATGATTTTCAAATAGCAAAAGAATTGCCTAAACCAGTAAGAAAAAATTTTGAAAGAAGAAAAATTATTACTAAAGGTATAAATGAACTATGGGCAATAGATTTACTAATTATGACAACTGTTAATGTTAGAATTAATAGAGGATACAAATATGTATTTAATGCGATGGATACATTTTCTAAATTTGCTTACATAGACCCATTAAAAAAGAACGATGGAAAAACAATTTCTGAAGCATTTTTAAATATTATTAAAAAAGCAGGTTCTGCACCAAAATTACTTCATACAGATTCTGGTAAAGAATTTCTAAATAAATATTTTCAAGAAGTTTTAGATAAATATAATATTGAAATGTATCAAACATTTAGTGAAAAGAAATATTCAATTGTAGAAATATTTAATAGAACCATTAATGAAAAACTAAAAGTACGATTTGAAATTCAGACAAATACTAATTGGATTGATGTAATTGATAAAATATTATATTATATGAATATAACTACAAAGATGTACATAGAACTATTGGTATGAAACCTTGTGAAGTAAATTAAAAAAAAAACAGTTTTTAAAATTGGAGATAAAGTAAGAATTCAATCACATAAGAAGCTATTTGAAAACAAATATATATTAAAAATAATTGGACTCGAGAAATATTTTATATTATATTAGTAAAATTTACCCTTCTAATCCAATAACATACTTAATAAGAGATTTAAATTATGAAACAATATTAGCTAAATTTTATAAATTTGAACTTCAGAGAGTTCAAATTTGAAGTTTTCGTAGAAAACGTATAAAGAAGAATTACAAACAAATTTAAACATTTCATTTTTTAGTTCGCGCGGACAAAGGCTTATCTTGCAGTTTGTGACTCATATTTACTCTGTCAATGGTTTCTATTTAGAGTTTGTGAGCAGTGTTGATAAGATCAACGTTTTGTTATGCAAACATGCTAACTTTGTGAACGATTTCAACAGAGTTGAAATATACTACCCAACTATAATTACATTAGTTCCATATTTGCTGTTTAGATGAGTTGGTTAAGCGGTTGGAATTGTAACAATGATTTTTGTTGCGAGTTCGAATCTCGAATAAACCAACGACTCTCCTTTTTGGAGAGTCGCCGTTTTTTTGAAAATTACTTGTAAAAATGAAGGTGTTCTTTTTTTTTAATTCAAAAATTAGCTTAATTTTTACAAATTACTTACTTGTACTACTTACTTACACTGTTTGAGGGTCTGGAAGACGTCTCTAAAGCGGAGCTCCCAGCCCTACTTAGATTCGCTAAAAGCGCTGACATCCTACATGATGTCTACTTCAGGTATTCATAGAGGTCGGTCTCCATCTGGTATCGCTAGGGACCAAAAGGTCTATGCGCGGCTTATTGCCAACCAGGCTAACCTAACCTAACCTACTTGTACTATTTTAACTTTAACATTTTAAATATGGACGGATTGTCTGCACATGTTTTTTTTTTCATTTTTATTAAATATTAATATTTTTATATATTTTATAATTTTTATTTTCAATTATATTTCTAAGTTAAATATTTGAATTAACGTACAGTGATATTCCAGGGGGGGCGCTACGCGTTAAGAATATTCAAAATTTCAATGATAGTTAATTTAATATTTTTGATATTTTGACTATTCCAAGTTTAATATTTTTATATTTTTAAAAATTTTTATTTTAAATAACATTTCTAAGTTAAATATTTGAGTTAACGTAGAGTGATATTCCGCGTTAAGAATATTCAAAATTTCAACTATAGTTAATTTAATATTTTAACTGTTTTTAAGTTAAACATATTTATATTTTTTATAATAAAATGAAGAATATGTCATCGCCTATTTTACCGGCGATGGCAAAAATTCTATTAATAATGCATTTCATGTTAAATATGTGAGTTAACGTACAGTGATATTCCAGGGAGGACGCTAGCGTAACCCTGAATATACGCGTTAAGAATATTCAAAATTTCAATGATAGTTAAGATTTTAAAAATTAAATTCAGTTTTTTGAGGTAGGTCAATGAATGACAAAAAATGTTAAAATTTGGAGCTAAATATTTAAAAAATCAACTAAAATGAAAAATGTTAAAGTTTTGAGTTAATGAAGTTAAAAAAAATCAACTAAAATGACAAAAAATGTTAAAATTTGGAGTTAAATATTTAAAAAATCAACTGAAATGAAAACTGTTAAAATTTTGAGTTAATGAAGTTAAAAAAAATCAACTAAAATGACAAAAAATTTTAAAATTTTGTCATTACGCTCTAACCTCGGAAATTCATACTACTAGTACACGAATATTCAATTTATTCTAAACCATTTTATTGATTTTATTTATTTCGAAAAAAATCGGTTGAACGGGGCAGAAGTTGCTACTCTGCAGCGCTACCTGGTGGCGAGGGGACGCAATGAGCATATTCTACAAACCTTTTCCGTGGAAAAATACACATATATACCAATTTTTATAATAATCGGTCCAGTAGTTTTTGTAGAAGAAGATTTGCCATAAATTTTAGTTACTCAATTAACTGCACTATTAATTTCTACCTCAAGCTCATTTTTTTCCATCGATGTGTACATGAAAGATATTGAGATAGTTGTTTTTGTTTTCAATGTAATGTTCGTACACCACACCATAAACGGTAAACATGTGTGCGAGCCGCGCACTGAAAATCAATTTTTTTGATTTTGGCGAACATGCCACATAGGGCGAACAGTCAGTATTTGGTGATAGCAACGTTATAAATTTTGCTCAGTTGCACTTATTCAGTTTTAAGTAGCCTATACTTAGTATTGAATAAAAAAGGCAAAATAGGCCGCGTGGAGGAAGAAGCGAGATTAATGAAATATTTGAGAAAACAAGGAAAATGATGTATTTGATCCATATTAATGAAATTTCTAAAGAATGTATTACAACTGGAAAGAAAATGTAAGATTTTGAAGAAACGGGATTAAGATTCGGGGACCTGCACCTTAAAGTTGAAAATACCAAATCAACCGAAATCATAGAGTATAAATTACCTCTAACAAAGGTCTAACCCAACTCACGGCAGGATTTTTTCGAGAAACCTCATCATCCTCTGAAGAAGAATTAAAGGAAGGGTCGAATGACCAAAAAGTGGTTGAAGTCAAAAACACCATGCTTAAAGGTGGGGGCAAACTAGTTTCTATGTGTGCTGATATTGTGAGTCTCGATTTAATCCGGAGACCAGAATTTTTGAAACTAGGTTGGGAAAAGGTTCATGGGCTAGAACACCTTATCCGATTCGGTGCAAAACCTGCCAAAATTTTTAATAGCATATCAAAATCAATCCCCCAAAAAAATATACCGATTCCATCCTTTGCACAAAAACGGTCGCACCAACAAGAGTAAGAAAATCAAATAACTCGCAAACAAATACGGCATACAAAACTAACGAAGAAGGTACAAACAAATAACGGCACAGCCAACAAAACAACATCCAACATACCCAAATCCCGGCAGACAAATAGCACAACAACGCCAGTAAGTCTACAAACAGCAACTAATTTGTGTACTGTAACTAATTCGTGTATTCTAGAAAATTCGACGACATGCAGATATTCAGCATCTATTGATAGATCACACATTCCGATATGATCCAGTTTAACTAACACCTTTCAGTCAATTACAAACAAAATATTCCATTAACGTCCTCAAAACTCCAAATACATATAAAAACCCTTTACTAGAACAAACTACAGCCAATTATTGAGGTAAGTCATAAATACTAATTCTTTGTACTAACCCATTAACATCCCACGGGGGAATGTGTTATCCCTAGAGAGCGCGGTGGTGGATAGAAGAACACCTACCAGAAATGGGGCGTAGGAGAATAATTGTCTCACGCGAACTAGACAGGTCACAGAAGTAAGTAAACTTGGTTAAAAAAAATACCTCAATTTAAAGTGTAACCCCAACTGTGCCTATTGAGGGAGTTTTACATCCGGGGTATAAAATTGGGCTGTCTCCTAAATGAGCCCCTTTGATATCAGGACTCCTCAGGCTTTAATGGTAGCCTTACCATAGTATGGGGCGCTTCCATGGCGCACCGTCTATTTCTCCTTCAACATCCGCGGATGTTACTGGGCAAAAGCGTCAATACGAAGAAAAGGCCTGTCCAGGTACAAGCTTTACTAGAGGTCTCTCGCTATTATCGGCAGAAGAAGCAAAAATAAGGCCGAAGGTAAAACTCATCTCAAACTGCGTTGGTGGGCGAACTAACGAACCGCGGTAAACCTGCATTGGAGAAGTGGTCCGAATTCGTGCCTCGGCTGTCTCGTATTGTCGTTGATCACGTCATGGGAAACGCTGAGGGTCAAGTGCCAGCATTTGATTCAATGGAAGTGGTCTGCTGATACAGAGTGATCAAATGTGACGATCAGTTCTCTTTTGATTTCTTGCGAACCGCTGTTGCCCAAAGGCTTATATCTGGATACGGAATATGGAGTTCGAGGCTAAGCAGCTAATCCCATACCTGCAAGCACACAACCGCTCCGATGAATGGCTGGAGGCTCTGGAAAAGAACAGTGTGTCCTCCCTTCTCAAAATCTTGGAGGAAAGTATTGAGTCCCTGGAAAAAGTCCACAACTAACTTCCGTTCGGCGTGACGAAAGCGCATCTGAATTTATTCCATTTTGCAAATACGGAGGATGAGTACGACGACGCAAATGAGTGGCTCATGTATATGCAACTGGAAGACGCCGTTTCTACCCAAAACGACAGCGCTAACGAACAGCATACGGATAAGCAGCTTGACCGCAAAACCCCTAAAAACGGCCAATAAGTATTGGTCTCAAGGTTGCCCAGATCAACCTGCACGGAATGCTTTAGAGGGTAAAAACTTGGAGGGTCTCATGCAAAAAGCCTTCTTAGGACCATAGCTGCATTCTCTACTACCTGGATCTTGAGGCAGATCCACCCTTACCATATCGGAATCCACTTAGAACAAATTGGGAGTATTATCTCCACTTCTTTGGTTATGTGTGAATAGAAAAGTCTTAATAAAGCTGAATTGAGGTGGCGTAAAAGTGGTGACGCTCTCTGATGATAAGGTACTAATGGCATCCGGACTGTGTCCTAATAAGAGATCATTCAAATTGTGCCTGAGCGATTAAGTTCTGCGGATCGTACGATCATCTCCAACATCAGGCTAAAGAAGTAACATGACAGCGAGTCACCCTGTCTAAAACCTCGTTTGGTATCAAACGGCACGGAGTGGTCCTTCCTAATTCTGACGGCGCTGCTGGTGTTGAGCAACGTCGTCTCGCATAGCCGTATTAGTTTTGTTGGGATACCAAATTCAGACATCGCGGCATACAAGTAACTCCTTTCCGTACTGTCGAATTCAGCTTTGAAATCGACGAAAAGATGGCGTGTGTCGATTCTCCTTTCGTGGGTCTTTTCCAAGACTTGGCGTATTGTGAATATTTGGTCGATGGTAGACTTTCAAGGTCTAACGCCATACTGGTAAGGTCCAATCAGTTGGTTGACGGTGCGCTTCAGCCTTTCCCACAATACGCTCGCTAGAACCTTATAGGCGATATTTAGAAGACTAATTCGCGGTAATTGGCACAAAGTGCAGGATCGCCTTTTTTATGGATTGGGCAGAGCATACTTAAATTCCAATCGGCAGGCATGCTTTCATCCGACCATATTTTGCATAGGAGCTGATGCATGCACCTTACCAGCTCCTCGCCGCCATGTTTGAATAGCTCAGCCAGCAGTCCGTCGGCGCCCGCGGCTTTGTTGTGCCTTAACCGCGTTACCACTATTCTCACCTCGCCATGATCGGGTAGTGGAACATCAATTCCGTCGTCAACGATTGGTTTATCGGGATCTTCACATTCTCTGTGACATGCGCAGCTGTCACTGTTGTACTGGTTCGAGAAGGGTTCCGTCTTTGTTCTTACAGGAAAACGCCCCGGTCTTGAAACCTTTTGTAAGCCGCCGAACTTTCTGGTTTCGGGCGTTCTTCCGTTCTTCAAGCTCCTCGCACTCACGTATTTCGGCCTCTCGTTTCTTCTGTCGAATAATACGTATCTCTTCCTTTCTTGGCTCACTGTAGCGATCGCACATGCCTTGCGTTGCGCCCGATCGCAGCGTGGCTCTATAGGCAGCATCTTTTCTTTCGGCGGCAGCATGACTTTCCTCGTCGTACCAACTGTTTTTTCGGGCTCGCCGGAATCCGATTTCTTCTTCGGCGGCGGTACGTAGAGAACGAGAAATGTTGATCCAATGCTCGTGCATGCCGGTTTGTTGGGCAGTACTCTCTGAAAGCAGAAAGAGAGTCGAGTGGCGAGTCTTCTGGCTGTCTGTTGTGATTGCAGCTTTTCGATGTCGAACATTCGTTGCGTAGTTAGATGGACGCTTCTCGCTGCACAGAGGCGTGTGCGCAGTTTGGCTGCAACAAGGTAATGATCCGAGTCGATGTTGGGTCCTCGGATCGTACGTACATCTAATACACTAGAAGCGTGTCTTCCATCTATCACAACATGATCGATCTGGTTTCGTGTTTTTCGATCTGGAGACAGCCAGGTAGCTTGGTGTATCTTTTTATTCTGGAATCTGGTGCTGCAGACTACCATGTTTCGGGCCCTGGCGAAGTCGATCAGCCTCTGTCCGTTACCGGATGTTTCCTTGTGCAGGCTAAATTTTCCGACTGTGGGACCAAAAACTCGCTCCTTGCCCACCCTGGCGTTGAAGTCGCCAAGCACGATTTTTATGTCGTGGCGGGGGCAGCGCTCATAGGAACGTTGCAGGCGCTCATAGAAGGAATCTTTGGTGGCATCGTCCTTCTCTTCCGTCGAGGCATGGGCGCAAATTAGCGATATGTTAAAAAAACGGGCTTTGATGCGGATTATTGCGAGACGCTCGTCCACCGGAATGAACGACAGTTCTTGGCAAGGAAGTCTCTCTGCCACAACAAATCCACAACATGGCAGCTGTAGTGCACGTCTCAAGGTCCTATGGTTTTCTTGTCTTGCCCCGTCCATCGCATCTCTTGGATGGCAGTGATGTCAGCCTTTACTGTCACGAGGACATCAACCAGCCGGGCAGAGACACCTTCTCTATTAAGGGACCGGACATTCCAGGTGCATGCCCTCAAATCATAGTCCTTAGTTCGTTTGCAGGGTTATCATCAGTGTTGGAAGCTCTCATCCGAGGCTTTGTGTATGTTTTCATTACGGGAAGTTTTTAAGTGGCGGGTCCCAAACCCAACGCACAATCAGGTATCCTGGAATGTTTCGCCTTCTCACATTGGGTCACTCCCGAACGGGTGTTCGGAAGCTACCCAGAGGATACTTGGGCTGATTCCGGGAGTTGTGGGCTGCTTGAACCAGAGGCGAAGAATCGTCCTGGTCACTCCCAAAGGAATGGCGATCAGTAACTTTCCCCACTTGCGTGGACGTCTCCATATGGAACCATCCTTAATTTCAATTTTTACCCTACCAAATAAAGTATAAACTCTCTAACTTTCAACCAGTGCAAAGTACTTAGGCGTAATTCTGGACTTCACACTTAGCTGGAAATTAAACATTGAAGAACGGGTAAAGACATCCGAAATTTATGTATATGTCTGTAAACATATCCTTGTAAGAAGATGGAGTGTTCAACCCAAGTATACATTATAGTTGTAAAAGGCGGTTATACGACTAATTTTATCGTATGGTTCGGTAGTTTGGTGGAAAGCTCTAGGAAGAGAATACAACCTCAAATTACTTGGCAGAATACAAAGATTAGCCTTTGCAATAACGGTGGGTGCAATCAGATCATGTTCTATGGATTCTTATAACGCGCTATCACACGTTATTCCGGTAGATCTATATATCAAGAAGATGGCAACCATGAGTGCATTTAGGTAAAGGAAGCAGGTCGTTGAAAGAAAACAACGTATGGTCATGCCAGTCTATTATTGCGACAAACTCAGTATACCTCGAAAAGGACTGATTATATCATCCCGACGATAATATTCAATAGAAAATTTGCCACTCTCCTTCCATCTCTGGAGAAATGGAATAAGGGATTCTCATTTTGCAACTTCGACACTACAGTCTATACAGATGGCTCTAAAATGGAATGTGATGTTGCAGCAGATACATATATGTTCTCATAGACTTAAAATTGAAAAATCTGTACATCGTCCTAATGCCTGCAGTGCCTTCCAGGCGGATGTGGATTCATAGATTTCTATTTTAAGGACAATATCGCTAATCTTTCGGATAGTCAAGCTGCAATCCAGGCATTGCATTCGGCTACAACATCCTCTAAAGTGGGGGAACAATGTAGCCTTACCACCTTGAGTGAAAACAGTAAAGTTACTTTAATCTGGGTCCCGGGACATCGGAACATTGAAGGTAACGAAAAAGCTGATGAAGTGGCAAGAGGGGCAACTTCCATGAATAACGCTCTTGCAGAATTGGTATTCGCACTACTAGGTGCAGTCAAGAATACAATTTCCTCAAAATACCTCCGAATCGCGGATTGTAGATGGAGAGGCCAGACGAAATGCAAAATTAGCGGAACATTATGGTCCACCTACACTCTCAAACAAACATCAACATTGATAAAAATGAAACGACTGGACGCCTGGATACTAACGGCAGTCATAACTGGCTATTGGTCAGTCGGAGAACAAGCAGCCAAAACGGGCATCCCTCACAACAGACACTGTCTCAGTTGGAAGCAACCGGAGAAAAAGGAACCATCCTTCTGTGAATGCCCTGCCCTATAAAAGGACAGAATATTAACCCTGTTTCAAACATCTGTTTGGCTTAGATGTCAATAACTTAATAAGGTTCTTAAACCGCACAGACTGTATATAGCCATGCTGTAAATAATCGTAAAACAAGTTGGTAACGAGGATGTGGCAATGAAATGGTACGGAAGCGCTAGTTGGATTCTGGATGAATCACCACTTCAGCCAACCTATTAACATATATACATATATACATATTACACGCTAACATTATTACAATGGAATATAAACGGGTATAACAATACCTATATCGAACTTGGAATCATAATAAAATAGTATAAACGCTCTAAATTGAGCCCACCTAAACCATAATTCCCATGCCCTTACTTCCAAACCTTACGTAGGGCACTTCCCTAATCATTCCCACCGCAAGAACAACAAACAAGGGACCGCTTTTGTTGTTAAGAGTAACCTGCCCCACCGTTACTTTTCCCACATCGAATATTTCCTCACTATTCATAGAACTGCAAACTTCTTCCAGATTCATTACTTGCGCCTTCTATCATAACTTCTCCTCCTAGTCAATCAATAAAGATTTGTACAACCTTTTATCCGCCCCTCCTCAACCCTTTATCCTTGAAGCCGCTTTTAACGCTTGGAGCCCTTTCTGGAGTTCTATCTCTTCTAACCAGAGAGGGAGTTCTATAGAAGACACAATCCTTACTTCGGACTACACTCATATCGACCTCACCTTCTCGCCTCTCTCCTTTTCCAACAACTTATCATGGTCTCTCATAGATGACCTTGATGGCAGCGATAACTTCCCCATTCTTAATTCATACATCCCGTAAAACCAGACCCCTTATGGCGGCACAATGAAATTGCGTCGCTTAGGTAAGCCAAGTAACATGCGGGCACAATCTTAAACGCAATCAATCTACCTCGAGTCTCATTTAAATGGCATTGGTAGATGAAACAGCCAATCGCGGAAAACCAGCGCTTGACAAGTGGTCAGAGATTGAGGCTCGGTTATCTCGCATAGTCGTTGACCATGTCATGGCGAGCCCGGAGGGTCAAACACTCGGTGTAGGTAGTCCGCGGCTACCATGGTAGTAAATGCTATGACCAATTCTCGTTGCATTTTTTGACAAACGTGATTGGTAAAATCCGTAACAGCTGGGAAGGGTTAAAACTCAAGCTAATTCCAGCTAGCGAGATTCCACGAAGGCCGAGGGCTCGTATCTGGGTACCAAACATGGAGTTTGAAGCCAATCAATTAATCCCACCCTTACCGTATAGAAATGCATTAAGGACCAACTGCAAAAGGTTCAAAAACGTAGTAAATAAAAGGATAGGAGAGATTCCCATCTACCAAATCACTCTCACGGAAAACTTTGAGAGTAGGGTTATAACACTGAAAAAAGCCTTTAGTAGGGCATACGAAACGTCCTGCCCCATAAAATTTAGCAAAAATACTCAGCCTTCTTGGTGGAGCAGTGAGCTCTTAAAACTAAGAGAAAAATATAGATCCTAAGATCTAAGCCAGCTACTCGTCAGGAAATTGCGAATTGTACAGAGAGATTCGGAGACAGCACAAAAAAGCGATAACGGCCGCCAAGAAAGAGAGCTGGAGGGAATTTTGCTCGTCAATCGAATACATCAAGGTTTCTGTTAGGCGTTGCCGTGTTCTTTCCAAAGATCATTCAATGGCCTCTTGGGTCAAGAAGCCTGATGGTACTTGGACTGCTACGACAGAAGAATCGTTTGAACTCTTGCTAAACATGCATTTTCCGGGGTACAGCGCCTACGAAAATGGGAGGGGAAATAACAAGCGGAGACAATATAATCCACAGCATATTGCAAAAGAAATAATTACAAAGGAGAAAGTTGCATGGGCAATTAAATCGTTTTCACCTTTTAAATCTCCAGGGCCCATTGGATCATTCCAAAGCTGTTACAGGAAACCTTAGACTGTATTCTACCATGGCTAGAGGAGATTTTTAAAGCATATTTAAACATAGGTCGTATTCCAGATAGTTGGAAACTAGTCAAGGTCGTCTTCATTTCCAAAATAGGTTGGAGGGGACTTGAAACAGCGAAGGACTACAGGCCAACCAGTCTTTCCTGTTAAAAACCTTTGAAAGACTTTTGGATATACATCTCAAAAGCTCTTTGGAGAGCTCTGGTATATTAACTGCCCAACATGCGTACCAGAAAGGCAAATCTACGGAGGCAGCGCTTCACGCGGTAATCCGAACAATAGAGGGCTCTCTAGAGAACAAGCATTATACCATGGTAAAATTCTTGGAGGCGGCCGCCGTAGCCGAATGAGTTGGTGCGTGATTACCATTCGGAATTCACAGAGAGAACGTTGGTTCGAATCTCGGTGAAACTAAAATTAATAAAATCATTTTTCTAATAGCGGTCGCCCCTCGGCAGGCAATGGCAAACCTCCGAGTGTATTTCTGCCATGAAAAAGCTCCTTCTAAAAAATATATGCCGTTCGGAGTCGGCTTGAAACTGTAGGTCCCTCCATTTGTGGAACAACATCAAGACGCACACCACAAATAGGAGGAGGAGCTCGGCCAAACACCTAACAGAAGTGTACGCGCCAATTATTTATTTTTATTTTTTTATTTAATAAGTGTGCGCTGGTGATTACGGTGTGCCCAGTACGGAGACTTGTGTATCGGGTTATGTGGTTGGTATATAACGATAATGGACAGGCAGGTCTTATTCTGTTGGGGTTAATGTCCATATAATGGTGTTTATAATTCGTCCATTCATGTAGTAACTTGGTAGTAAATAACATACAAATTATTTACCACAGCGTCGGAAGTGTGGGATCTTTTCGACCCGTCAGCGAAAACCAATTGCCAGCCGTTAAATAAGTGTTTGGTGTGTTATCTTTCTGTAAAGAAGCTAGGTCACACTTATTACAGGGTAGTATATTGAACACCTGCATCTTCAGCCAAGCTACAGCCAGTGTGCATCACCTACTAGTATCCTGCCCAGAATTTGGTTCTCAAATGCATCACCACTTTGACAACAGGGATTCTCTCCTACTTTTAAAAGACGCCACTAAAGATAATATTAAAAAAATTTATAAATTTTTAAAGGACTCTGTCCTATTCCATCGTATATGACCCAACACACGTCACCAACCAGCGGAAAGTCTCTGCTGGTAGCGTTTGCTTCAGTTTACCTAATCATTTTATTATAATGTGAGCTTTTTAAAATAATATATGTGCCCATAATTATGAAAGTAGTCTAAGTCAAAATTTCAAAAAAATTAGTTTATTACTTATTTCTCATCCACATTATCTTAAACTATATGTATTTAATGCTAGTGGTCTAAGTTAAAAAATTGAAGAATTTAGATATAAACATAACTTGAAAATAGCACGTGGCCCTCTTGGGTGTGTTTCTGAACTACACGGTAGGCTGGTAAAATAAATAATAACGAAAACGCCAGCATATGAAATTATGATAAAATGTATGAGAACATACTTTAAGTTTTCCAGCATATGAGTGCTACTGCACCAGAGCTCGTCACACTCCTGGTCGAGAATATTTGAGTAAAATGTATAGCCTATATAAAGAGAAATGTGAGGAGAACAACCAATACTTTGTGGATCTACAGGAAGATATTTAATACTGAATTTAACTTAAATTTCCATGCTGCTCGAAAAGACGCTTGCCAAAAATACGATTTTCTGAATGGTAAATTCCAAGCATGCAATAATGAGGAAGAGAAATTACATCTTAGAGAAAGTCATGATGTACATTTACAAAATCCCGAAAAAGCTAAGAACTGTCTTGCAGAGGACCAGAAAAAAGGGGGGAAAAAATTCCAGCGAATACTAGGATTCTCGTTTGATTTACAAAAAAACTGTCTGTTTCGTTAGCTTATTGTAAGCGAAATATGTGCGATTATAACTTGGACTTCCATAATTTCCATAATGACAATGTTAAGATATATATAATATGTATAGGATGAAACTACAGCATCAAGAGATTCGCAGGAAGTAGCATCATGGATTTTAGCGCATATGGAGGATATCATAACTAATCAAAAACAGGTAACAGCTTACAGTGATGTGTGTTGAGGCAAAAATCGTAACATTAAAGTAGTATTTATTATTTCCACGATGTCACTAGAAGAATCAATAACAAAAAGAATAAAAAATACCGCGGGCGAATCTGCATCTTCGCTGAAAATTCAAAGGATGCGTTTCTTGAAAAATTAACCTTATAAAATTTTCTGCAAAACTTCATAATATAATATGATTATAAGTTCTACTTTTTGGATCTTTCTCCGAAAAGAGGAAGACCAAAAATATACGAAAATATTAAGTTATTTCCATTATGCACCACCCGTACACCAGTAACGGAAGAAAAAAAGATGAGGATATTATGTGGTTACTACTATACATCCCTTCAGTTTAAAATGAACATTCTTAAAAACTAGAAAAAAAACAATGGATTACTTTTTAAAAATAATTAATAAATGTTCATGAATTATTTCCTTAAAGTTATTGTTTCAATTCATCACTCATAGTTCTTTATTGCATAAAGTCATTTATAGGACAATCAATTAATTTTGAAAATGATTTACGTCAATTAGAGCTTTAAAAATAATTGTTTCGTAACATAACAGTTTATACAATTACGGAACGCTCCAATATACATGTTAGTCCCCTTGAATTACTGATGACCTAAACGGCCAAGAAGTATGAAAATAAGAGGATAGGCAAATTATCGCGGCGTGTTTTATGTAACGATAGCTTTGCTCCTATACTGCTCAGTGCTACGACTCCATATAAAATGAGGACGGAAATAGATGGACTTAGCTAAAAACGTGTTCCTTAGTGGACTAGAGTACGCTAAATACGAATACCAAATTTATTTCTTCATACCTTTCATATTTTCGATGAAATTAAGACTAAAAGGTTAAGTTAGGTTGACCTGGCTGGCTGAAATATATCACATAGACCTATTGATCCTTAGTGTTGTAGTAGACATCTTGTAATACGTCTGCGTCTTCTGCGAATCTAAGTAAGCTCTGAAGCTCTAATCCCGAGAGGCATTCTAACTTCTCACATTGTAGAGCTCCTAAGCATTTTAATCTGGTTCTAGCTAACGCAGGGCAAGCACATAGAAGGTGTTCTAGCGTTTCCCTCTCTTCCAATTCATTGCAAAATCTGCAGATATCATTGTTTGTATTAGTATACTTACGATATTTCTGCTTTCTTTTCTAGACAGAGCTAGTACGAATCGGACGTATTCATCTGCATTCTGTGTACACATGCGGTTTTGCAAGTGGCTAGATTATTCCACCTTCTCTCTATCCGTATTTTCATGTCTACAACGACGTCACTGTAGATCGTATTTAAAGATTTCAGTATGTAGTTTTCTTGTTGAAATGGAATGTAAACAGCGTTCTTGGCAATCTCATCTACAATTTCGTTTCCTACAATGCCGTTATGTCCGGACACCCAATAGACGTAGAACCGTCTGTGTCTATGGCTTCCCTGCTTTTTAGAACATTGTTAGATTAAATTTCATATGAGTTTATTGCTTCTATCGCCACTTGGCTGTCAACGTATATACTATTTATATTGGCGTTGCTTGATGTCTTTGCGAATGCTATTTCCGCAGCCTTTACTACAGCAAAGACTTCTGCTTGAACTATACTGCTGTAGTCAGGGAGCTCTCATCTCTGCACAAAAGATCCCTGACCCTACTCCGTCTAACATTGTCGAGCCATCGGTAAATATGTTAAGAGTGTTTGGGATAGGCTTCATTCCTCTTTTCTATCACTCTTCTTCTATTGTTGTTCGGAATTTTTTCATCCAATTGCATTTCGGAGTCGATAGTCCGTCTGGACACTGTAACTCATGCCTATTGAGCTATGTCCGAATGTTTCACAGTTAAATTCGCTTGTCGCGCTGAGTCTTACGGCAGATTTAGCTGCTAGATATTTCGCTGCAATATCAATCAGCGGCAAGTTGAGTATTCCTTCAAGCGCTGCTGTTGGAGTAGTTCTCAATACACCTGTGGTGCAGAGTGCACCAAAACGTTGGACACTTTCTTTATGTTTTTTATATGTCGGTTTTCCTAGCGCAGTCCACCACACTAGAGCACCGTATACTCCCTATAGCTTAGTAGCACCAATACCTTATAGCAGGAGATAGACCTTATGCAACTCCCTGCGTCTTTTCACATGCATATAGTGCGTTACTGGCCTTTTTCTTCTTCTTTAATATATTGTACTTTCATGATAGTTTACTGTCCAAAATTACTCCAAGGTACTTTGTGTGATTTTTCTGTGATGCCCATCCGTGCTCGCATGCTAATTTAGTGAGTTTAGCTTCGTTCTATCCCGCCCTTATTATTCTACAACCTAACAGGTTCTTTATCCATGAATAAACAGCGGGTTCTGTATTTGTTGTATCTAAGCCCCTTAAAATGGCTTCTCTCCTAAAGCATATTCCTTGCACGCTAGAGTTTTCTCTATAACTAACACTAGTGAGTGTAACGCAGTCCCTGTGAATCTGCCTTTAGTATATATATGCGTGTTGTGTTAACAGGTTGTGTTAACAGGTATGTAAGACAAAATGTGACTATAGTTTATTTGTATGTACTATGTAAAATGTTAGATTTAAGAAAATTACAAAATATGTTGATGTGCAAAAATTACAGCTTGACAAAACCCGACTTTCAACTTCGATATTCAACAACGTTCTGTGCTCTCACTCGTTTCTGCTGTTCAATTGTTACAGCTGATACTTCTTTGCCGACCACCTCTTTACCGACTGATATTGTCTGTGCAGACATAAGGGTGACACTTAAATTGCATTGACATAACTAACATCTTACATTCGGCCATCCTGCTCGTCATCTGTCTCAGATGACTCTTCATCGATATCGTCCTCTTCTTGTTCGATGTAACGCCATAGCTTCATGTAGTCGGCACTGGTTGAAGTTTGCTGCGGGCCCTGAAATTCAGCGGCTTTTTTAACGTCATACCTATCGTTTCTTTTCACCTTTACCACTTCGTAGGGACCGATGTACTTGTTCGACAGCTTCTTTCCCGTTACAAATTGAGTGACTTTGATGGCTACTAAGTCCGACAACTGATAGCCATGCTGCCCCTTGCGCTTCTTATCATAGTTGATTTTATAAGTCTCCTGTGCCTTTTGGATTTGTGCTCTGACTTCTTCACGGATTTTATTACGTTCGTCTTGCAATCCTTGCAGCAACTCCTCCTGTAGAATCTTTAGAAGTTCGGTATCTGTTTCGTTTCTCATCTTTACTCCGAACATAACTTCGAATGGCGTAAATTTTGTAGATGAGTGAATATGTCCATTAATTGCTCGCTGCACTTGAGATGTGTATTGATACCATTTTGACGGCTCTGCTGCTGACTTTTTTGCTAATACCGAAATAATGACGCGATTGACTCTTTCAACTTGCCCGTTACCTCTCGGAACACCTGTTGTCGTTTCAACGTGCTCGATCTTTAAATTCTCACAGAGCTCTTTAAAAAGTTTGGACGTAAATGCTGTACCCTTGTCACTAATTATACGCTGCGGACAACCGAAAATTGCTATCCAGGATTCGATATGTTTGACAACTTCTTGTGCGTCTGTAGACTTTGTGGGATATAACCAGGTATATTTTGAGAATGCATCGACTATAGCAAATATGTATTTATAACGTTTTGATGTGGCATCTAGTGGACCCAAATGGTCAACGTGTAACGTAGAAAGTGGTATGTCTCCCTTATCTATGCAATGCAAAAGACCATCCTGCTTACCCAGCTTTCGGTTCCTCGTAATGCACTCGATGCAGTTTGCGATTACTTGATTAGCTTTCTTTTCAAGGTGTGGTATGTAATAGTCCTGCCTAATTGCGTGAATCGTTTTCTGAGAACCCATATGTCCAAAGTTGTGTGCGTTTGTAATGATTTCCTTTTCCATGCTTTTAGGAACGGCTAGTAGGTCCTGCCCATCGACTTGCTTATATATCAGCTTGTTTTTCATTTTGTAGTCGGCGTACTGCTTATGTTTAAGGATCTCTGACACTGCTACCAAATGATCGTCTTTTTGCTGTGCTCTTCGGATTTGTACGTGCACCTCTGATGTTACTGTCATAACAGGGAAACGACTTAACCCGTCAACATGTTTCATTCTGCTAGCTTCACGATGTTCTATAGTAAATGAATAGTCTTGTAGATACATCAACCACTGGACAACCTCGCGTGGTATATCTTTTTTCGTGCTTGTCTGTTTGAACGCCGCGCAGTCAGTTACGAGAGTGAATTCTATGCCCATAAGATAGTGGCGCATCTTTTTCGTGGCTAAATGTGCTGCCTTTACTTCCAAAAAATAGCTATGCATTTTTTCTTCATGCGACGATGGTTTCTTGCTCCAGTAAAAAACAGGATGCCATTTGTTGTCGTGTTGCTGCAAAAGCGTAGCCCCAAATCCTTTTTTGGATGCATCAACGTGGAGCTGTGTTTTGGCATTCTGCTTATATATTTTCAAAACTGGTTCTGCTGCAAGAGCCGCCTTTAGATTATTGATTGCTTGTATCTGCACGCCTGCTATCTTAAATTCAGCATCCTTTTTGAGCAACTCTGTCAACGGTCTGGCTAATACGACATAATTTTTAATGAATTTTCGAAAATATCCAGTCAGCCCAAGGAACGCCTGAACATCTCTTAGATTTTTCGGCAACGGAAAATTTTTTACAGCCTTTACTTTCTCTTGTCCAGGCCAGACACGCCCGCCTTCGACTTCGTGGCCTAGAAACGTTATTTTTGTTTTTAAAAATTGGCATTTTGACCATTTTATTTCTAAACCATGCTGCTCTGCTCTCTTTAAAACTATTTCCATGTTCGCTAAGCATTGCTCAGCTGTTCCCCAAAAACAACAATGTCGTCAACGTATATTTCCATAATGCCATTATTTATTAATTGTTGAAAAATATAATTAATGAAGCGCACAAAAACTGCCGGCGAATTACAAAAACCAAATGGCGCTCTATTGAATTCGTACAGCCCTTCCTTTGTAACGAACGCCGTGTATTTGCGACTGTTTTCATCTATTTCGACGTGGAAAAACCCATTTTTTAGGTCCATCACGGTAAAGTATTTGGCGTTTTGCATTTTTTCAAGGACTTCTTCTACGACTGGTACTGGAAACCTATCTTTTAGAACCAATGTGTTCAACTTGCGAAAATCTACGCACAGCCTGTAACAGCCATCCTTCTTTTTAGCCAACACGATTTTGTTAGCAACCTCAGAAAATGACTCGCGTATTATGCCCTGCTGTAACCATTCGTTTACTTGCTTTCGCACCACTTCTCTTTCTGCTGCTGATAAACGACTTGGACTTTGACGGAAGGCGATATTACTGCAGTTTGGTACAATTTTCAGCTTAATGGGACAGCTCGACTGGACGTTCGATGGCTTATAGTTGTCTATCAGCTTCTTTACGGCTTCTCTGTACTTCGGTTCTACGTTGATTTCTGGATTATGTTCGACTACGTTGTAAACATTGTACTCCTTTTTCTCGCCCGCTTGTGCAAAAGTGTAACAACCAGCATTTAAGGTCACGCTGAACTTTTTCAAAAAATCGTAGCCTACAATTACACTAACATTTATCGTCGTATCGGGAACAAGAAGAAACGTGTGTTGTGTATGCAGCCCGTCGACGTTAACTTCAGCGTTAAACTCACCCAAAACAACTGTTGCGACATTTCCCAAACCGAACAACCTAGTAAAACTTTTTTTCAACGAACATCTACTATATTTTGCATCGAAAACGCCTTTACGCATCAGAGAGACATCAGATCCAGTGTCCACCAAGCAGGATAATATCTCGTTGTTGATTTTCATCTGTTTAATTCGCTTTTCATCTATCACAACATTAACACTTTGTTTTACAGCAACACAGTCTTTGGATGTATGGCCGCTGCCATTGCATCTGAAGCACTTGGTATCTTCCCTACATTCGGCTCTTTTGTGTTGTGTTGAACCACAATTAAAACAGCGCAGCGGCTTACGATCGGCGTTGTTACAGTTTTTATCGTGTTGCGCCTGTGTATTTGGTGAAGAACGACGTTTATTTTGCATTAAATTTCTATTTAATGACATTATTAATTCGTACGCTTTTATTAATTCCTTATACGATGTTGCACTGTAAAGAGGATATTTCCTGTCCTCGCGAATATCTACACCGTCCGCTATGTATGCAATTACCGACTCTTCTTCAATACAGCCAAGTGCTGCTATTTTTCGCATTTGTAAAACATACTCATGGAAATTTTCGGAAATTAGTTTTTTACGCGTTGCCAACTGTTTATGTACTTCAGCGCTGCTTAGTTTTTGTTCAAACTCGTTTAGCAACGCTACGCAAAGAGAATCATAGTTCGAAACTGTGATTGTTTCCAAGAACAAAGCTGCCGCGCCTTTCATTTTATTGCGTGCATTAACATATTTCTGCTTACTATTCAGCTCATATGCTTCCGAATTTTCATTGAAGTTATTCAGCCACTGCCTAATCGGAATCGATACCCCATCGAAACACGGTATGATTTTTGCGAAGCTCTCAACTGAGACGCCGCATCCATTGTTTCGATCATTCTGGAGAATTCTTTCGGCTAACAATTTCAAAATGTCGTCGTTAGTGTTGTTGTTTTGCTTGTCGTCGCCCTCCATGTGACTGCGTTCTTCACGGTTGTACTCGTTGGTCGCTTCCGCCCTCTGCACGCCTTCGCCGTCCGATGCCGCACTTTCCCCTGTCTGCTCTGCTTCTTGGGCAGCTCTGCGCCTTCTGGATGTTGACATTCTCGGTTTTATTTTTTAATTAATTTAATTTAATTTTCCGATGGTTGAGCCCCCATGTAAGACAAAATGTGACTATAGTTTGTAATGGATAAGTTCGTGCGGTTTTACAACAGATGGCGTAACTTGATTATTATTCCATCGATCCACATTTCCAAACATTCATTGGAGAGCTACTGTCGTAAGGCACAAACGTCAGTATAAGTTTTTTATTTGAAGCGTAAACAACAATATTTTTACCACACTTGAAAATTTCGAATTTCGTGCCAAATAATGTGTTTTTGCGGGGAATTCTTTAATATGAAGAAAAAAGCAGCCGAAAGTCATCGTATCTTGGTGGAAGTTTATGGTGAGCATGCTCTAGCTGAGCGAACGTGCCAGAAGTGGTTTGCACGCTTTAAAAGTGGTGATTTTGGCCGCGCCGCCAAAGTTCATGGATACCGAATTGGAGGAATTGCTCGATCAAGATCCGGCTCAAACGCAAGAAGAGGTTGCAAAAACTTTGGGAGTTGATCAATCAACCATTTCCAAACGTTTAAAAGCCATGGGAATGATCCGAAATTCAAATTTCGAAAAAAAACCGCACGAACTTATTCATATGTACTATGTAAAATGTTAGATTTAAGAAAATTACAAAATATGTTGATGTGCAAAAATTACAGCTTGACAAAACCCGACTTTTAACTTCGATATTCAACAACGTTCTGTGCTCTCACTCGTTTCTGCTGTTCAATTGTTACAGCTGATACTTCTTTGCCGACCACCTCTTTACCGACTGATATTGTCTGTGCAGACATAAGGGTGACACTTAAATTGCATTGACATAACTAACATCTTACAGGTATATAGCTAAACCTCAGACATCCTGTGTATATCGGTTTTAGCCATGATATCGAAAGATCTTTCATCCTTTGGAGCATGGCTGGTAAAATTCCATCTATGCCTGTATGGATCAAGAGTGGTTAATGCCCATTTTATTCTTTGCGTTGTAATAATCATCTGTGATGTTTTTTACGTTATCTCTGATGTGCGTAATGACTAGATCTTGTTTTGATTCTTCACAGACTGGGTTGATAGTCTCCGTTAGTTTTATGAATAAGATTGGGAGTAATGGAATCTTTCGATAAGAGTTTCCTGAGCCCAGCCGCTTCGATTGCGCTTTCTATGTTGCCACAGAACTCTTTTCATGATTCTCTTTTGGCCCCCTGTACCTCTTTCTTGTATGTTTGTCGTAGATCGTTATATTCCTCCCAGTAGGATTCATTGTCGGCTACCTGTGCCAACTTATAGAATTCTTCTACGCTGCCCCTTTTGATCCCAACTCCTTGTTCCACTAAGGGGCTTCGATCTGCGCTTCAATCGTAGGGGAATGCATGTCGCGCTTGCTTTATTTAGTAGCTCTGTTGGAGTTGAACCTACCAGGTCTCAATGGTTTTTACTATACCACTTTCCTAAACAGATCCCAGATTGTATTTCTAGGATTTATCTTTTGTTCTTTTGCTTGGGCGTGAATGCTATTTTAAAATGTGTGTATTTGTGGTCGGAGAAAGACGGCGTTACTAACACTCTCCAATCTTCCACCATCGTAAGGTTATTCGTGAAGGTTATGTTTAGGACATTTTTCGAGGTTGGTTCTTCACCACGTTATGCTACTTCTAGGCTACTTTGTAAAATCAAATTAAATAAGAATTCTCCTCTATCGTTTGTGTCGGAGCTTCCCCAGATGGTATGATGTGAGTTTGCCTCGGAGCCTACGACAAGACTATGAAGCTCGTCCGGCGGTGCCTCTTTTTTGTGTGACATGTGGCAGGAAGTATTGCCTAATTCTGGCAGTCCTTGCTTGTCACTACTGTCAGGTCATCTGGGGAGAGACTAGTGTTAATGTAGGAACATACACTTTTTTTAATGAGTATCACTAACCTTACTCTATTTGTAACGTTCGGAAAGTATGTTTTGTAGTTTAGTGAGTCCAGTTCAGACACCAGGTTTCCTGAACCAATCCAGCGTTCCTTGACCAGAGCCAGATCGTAGTTGGCCCCTTCTAGATGCTGAAGGAGCTCAACTGAGGCTTCCTTACTTTTGTGAAGGTTTATTTGAAGAACTTTCAGCATCAGGCATCAGTTCCTTCACGGGGTTGAATACCTACTCCAGCTTACCTTTCTTTACTTTTTGGAGACTAAGGGAGGTTTCGAGAATGTCTACTATGCCGAGATCCTTCTCCACCTCCCCAGTTTTTATCGTGTTTTGGTTTTTATCTGTTCAATAGACGCAGCTCTTTGAGGTGAAAGTACACGCTACCCACACCCCACACCATTTTCCCAAACCTTGCATACAAGATGTCCTCCGCTGGTTTATTAATTTGGATGATGTAGTTTTGGGATCCATCCGCACTTGCTGATTTGATCACCCTCAACACCTTCCAATCATCGATAGGAACATCCGTTTTTTGTCATACTTTGGATTGACCGTGCGCGGTATCAGCACCTTAGCTTTCAGTATCGTTGGTATGCAACTCCGATCCACGATTTCAAGAGATTCCCCTTCCCATAGGCCTTTAAGTTTTTTCATCGCTCCCTTAACCCATATGGGAGTGGGATCGTCTTTATATTTTATTATCTTGACGCCGCTGAACCAACCTGCTCTATAAAATGTGGGTATTGTTGCACTCGGATCAACGTCAATTTTTTTCGAACAGAGCTTCCAGTGGTTTTATCTCAGCTACCTTTCATTACTCCTGTGTTATCTGTCCCAACGGGTTATTGCGATTAGTAAGAGCCACGGTCAATTGCTTCTTGGCTACCCCACTAACTGCTGCCGCTGCTTTAGATATTGATAGCTTTTCACTATCTCTTGTTGAGTGCTTCACGATTGGCTTTACAGCGTCGCCTTTACATTTTCTTTACGGGTTGGGCATCTTTCCTTTGTTTTCTGTAGATCGCTGCCTCTTTATGGTCATCTGCTTCTCTACGTTGTTGGCGAATTTTGGGCACGTGTTGCAAAATATTCGCGGCCCTTTTCTGCTTTCTCCCTAGCACATATAAGTCACTCCGCTATTGCTAGCAACAGATTGGCCATGCCACCAAGTCGGTCGCAGATCTTAACCGCTGCTTTGTATCGCGATTAAGCCTTCAATTAAAACTAAAAAGAAGATTGAAAATTTTTCTTTCTGAAGCATTCTAACAATACCATTTTCGATTTTTGCACATTCAGGAAGTACTGTGCGACGCAGCGAAACAAGTTCTGCGCCGTGCGCAAAGAAAAATACCACGATTCGATAAAAATGCTCGAATTCGTTGTTATAAGTAAAATTTATACATATGAAGCATAGATACACTACAGCAAAAAACAAAGGCAGCACTGTTGTTTCTAATTTTACGGCTTATTTTGCATTATTTTTTTATTAATTCGATAGTTTCATACGTGAAGATATATCTCAATTACGTATTTATCTCCTATGAGAGAACAAAAAGTAGTGCACTCGAAATTTTCAATAGTACAAAATGTCACAAGTTAATCAAAATAATGGCAAACACCCAAAAAGAGTGTACGTGTATATATATATTATATAATCTCTTATTGGTGAAAACGAAGTCTATAGCAGAAAGATTTATAAAAACCAATAATCGAATCTCGGTGAAACACCAAAATGAAGAAAAAGTTTTTTCTAATACCGGCCGCTTCTCGGCAGACAATGGCAAACCTCCGAGTGTATTTCTGCCATGAAAAACTCCTCATAAAAATATCTGGCGTTCGGAGTCGGCTTGAAACGGTAGGCCCCTCCATTTGTGGAATAACATAAACACGCACGCCACAAATTGGAGGAGGAGGTGGGCCAAACACCCAAAAAAGGTGTACGCGCCAGTAATATATACATATATGTAAGAAAGAAGATATTCCTTCTTTCAGTTGGAATTCATAACGTTTATTAATTCAGAATAATATATTCTACAAATTCAGTGTTAATTAAAATTTAAAAATAGTTTTATGAAAAAATAAATATCGATGGCGCACACAACTGACGACGACCGCTTCTTTCTCTTTAATGCCGATTCGCCGGGACTGCCTTTTCTATAGAGTTACCACCCTTCACACTCGGTCATCCTGATTATCATCTGACTCAGATGATTCATCTTCGTCGACTTCGAAGTGAGCCCATAGCTTTATGTTATCTACGCTGGTGGATGTAACCTGGGGACCTTTAAAGTCCGCTGCTTTTTCGACGTCGTATCTTCCGTTGCGTTTAACTCGTGTAATTTTGTACGGACCGATGAATTTGTTGAACAGTTTTTTGTTCGAAAATTGCGTGAATTTGATTGCAACTAAATCTCCGTGTTGATACCCATAACAGCTTTTGCGCTTTTTGTCAAAAATTCTCTTGTAAGTTTCTTGTGCTTTCTGAATGTTGACTCTCGCCTCTTCCCTCAACTTAGTACGTTCCTCTTGCAATGCAGTAATCAATTCTTCTTCCAACAGCTTTATAATCTCAGTAATCGATCCGGTTCTCATTCTTACCCCAAACATGGTCTCAAATGGTGTGAATTTCGTAGACGAGTGAACGTGTGCATTTATTGCTTTTTGCACCTGTGCTATATGTTTGTACCATTTGCTTGGTTCGTTCGAAGACAGCTTTGCTAGTATCGAGAGAATAACTCGGTTAACCCTCTCAATTTGTCCATTTCCCCTTGGAACCCCTGTTGTAATTTCAATGTGTTCAATATTGTTTGCTTTGCAAAAATCTTTAAATATATTTGCTACGAACGCCGGCCCCTTGTCGCTAACAATTCGCTGTGGATTTCCGAAAACTACAACCCATGATTCCATATGAAGTTCTTTCATTAGCATCCGTAGACTTTGTTGGGAACAGCCACACAAATTTGGAAAAACCATCAACAATAGCGAAAACATATTTATAATTTTTAGCAGTTGCATCTAAAATACCTAGATGGTCGACGTGTATAGTTTCAAGCGGAGAACCACCTTTATCAATGCAATGTAAAAAATCGTCTTGCTTGCCTAACTTGTGATTATGAATTATACAATCAACACAGTTGGCAATATGCGCTTTAACTTTCTTTTCTAAATGTGGAATGAAAAAATCTTGACGTATGGCATGCATAGTTTTCATTGCACCCATATGCCCTACATCGTGCGCTTTTCTAATTATTTCTTTTTCCATACTTCTTGGAACTGCTAGTAAGTCTTGACCATTAATTTGTTTAAACAAGATCCCACCTTTCACTACATAATCTGCATACGGTTTTTGCTGAAGAACTGAAGCAACTGCCTTAAGATGGTCATCCTCTTGTTGCGCTTTACAAATACGCGCACGTATTTCTGACGTAACTAACATGACTGGAAAATGACTTAACCCATCGACATGCTTCATTCTATCGCCTGCTCGATGTCGAAAACAAAATCCTGCAAATACATAAGCCATTGAACGACTTCACGTGGAATTTCTTTTTTGGATGCTGTTTGTTTAAAAGCTGCACAGTCGGTAATTAAATCAAATTCAAGGCCCATCAAATAGTGTCGTAGTCTTTTCGTGGCTAAATATGCTGCTTTTACCTCTAAAAAATAACTATGGAGCTTTTCCTCTTGAGGTGATGTCTTTCGGCTCCAGAAAAACACGGGATGCCACTTACCATCATGTTGTTGCATTAACGTTGCGCCAAATCCAAACTTAGATGCGTCTACATGCAGTTGGGTTTTTGCATTTTGCTTGTAAATTTTCAAAACAGGCCCTTTGGTTAATGATGCTTTCAATTCTTCAATTGCTTGCTGATGTTCAACGTCAATTTTAAATTCGACATCTTTTTTCAATAATTGTGTCAAAGGCTTAGCAATTGTAGCATACCCCTGGATA
Organism: Anastrepha obliqua; assembly: GCF_027943255.1. Lineage (NCBI taxonomy): Eukaryota > Metazoa > Arthropoda > Insecta > Diptera > Tephritidae > Anastrepha > Anastrepha obliqua. Next base: position 2,147,547 of record NW_026562178.1, on the reverse strand, counting down.
AATTTTCTAAAATAACCCGTAATGCCTAGAAAAGCTTGCACCCCCTTTATGTTTTTAGGCACTGGAAAATTTTTGACAGCTTTGATTTTATCTGCTCCAGGCCAGATATTGCCATTTTCCACTTCATGGCCCAGAAAACTTATCTTTTCTTTCAAAAATTTGCATTTTGCCCATTTAATTTCAAGACCATAACTTTCAGCTTTCTGCAACACCTTTTTTACGTTCTTTAAACATTCGTCTGCTGTCCGTCCGAAAACCACAATATCGTCCACATATATTTCCATAGTGCCTTTGTTTATCAACTGTTGAAAAATGTATGTTACGTACCTCGCAAAAATCGCTGGTGAGTTACAAAAACCAAATGGAGCTTTGTTAAACTCATATAAACCCTCCTTGGTTACAAACGCAGTATATTTACGGCTGCTTTCTTCCACGGGAACGTGAAAAAATCCATTCTTAAGATCCATCACCGAAAAAAACTTGGCTGCCTGCATTTTTTCCAAAACTTCGTCGATTATTGGTACCGGAAAACGATCTTTTAGCACGGCCGCATTCAGTTTGCGATAATCGATGCACACTCGGTAACTTCCATCCTTTTTCTTTGCCAAGACTACTTTACTTGCAACGTTTGAAGAAGATTCGCGGATCACACCCTGCTGCAACCACTCATCCACCGGCCTTTTTACAACAGCTCGTTCCATAGCCGACAATCGAGTTGGACTTTCATTAAAAGCGATGTGTTCTTCTTTCGGAACTACTTTCAGCTGGATAGGATGCTGAGTCGGCGTCTTCGTAGGTTTGTAGCTTTGAATCAATTTATTAATTTCTTGTTTATACTGTGGCATAACATCTATATCAACTTCACCTTCAACGACGTTGTATAAACAATTGTATTTCTCTTCGGCATTGGGGAAAAAATAGCCATTCGCATTAAATTCTAATTGAAATTTCTGAATAAAGTCGTAGCCAATAATAACCTCAAAACTTATGTCGGCATCTGATACCACGAGTAAAGTGTGCTCTGTCTGCACGTCGTCAACTTTGACATCTGTTATAAGTGCGCCTTTTACTCTTGTCAAAGTGTTGCCCAAACCAAATAATTTCGCTGCACTCTTCTGAAGAGCAATGTTACTGAAATAATTTTTGTAGAAACATTCTCGCATGAGAGAAACGTCTGCTCCAGTGTCAATTAAACAAGTCGCGGCCTTGTTTCCAATCAGCATCTGCTTACTTCGTTTATTGTCTCCAACTATGCTCATCACTTGATTCTGCTTTGCACAATTTTTCGCAATATGTCCACTTCCATTACATTTGAAGCATTTTGTTTCTGCTTTGCATTCTGCTCGTGCGTGCTGCTCTGCTTTGTGCTCATCTGTTGTATTAAATCGTACCGCTCTCTCAATTCTTTGTACGTAGTTGCGCTGTACAAAGGGTATTTTAAATCGTCGCGCATTCTCAATCCATTGACGATGTAGCGAATCACTGCTTGCTCTTCAATTGAACCTAGTGCTGCCAGCTTTCGCATTTCAAGTACATATTGGTGAAAATTTTCTTCATCTCTTTTACACCTTTTAGTAAGCTTTTGATGAATGTCAATGCTGCTGAGTTTCTCGTCGAATTCTTCCACTAACGCTTTGCATAGATTTTCGTAGTTTGCCACGCTTCTTGTTTCAAGGAATAATTTTGCCGTCCCTGTCATTTTATTTCTTGCGTTTACGTATTTTTGCTTGTTGGTCAATTCGTATGCGTCCGCATTCTCGTTAAAGTTTCTTAGCCAATTTCTGATAGGAATTGAAATACCATCATACTCTGGCACTATTTTGGCGAAACTTTCAATTGAAACACTCTTATTGGAATCAATGTATCTTAGCAATTCACGAAGTTCAAGCGATAAATAGTTCAATGCGCCGCCGTTTGTACTCGATTGGTTTTTTCCTTCGCGGATGCCTGCTGCACTTTCTGGCCACTGCACTTCCTCAACTTCCATATATTGGGTTACTTTTCTGCCTCTTTTTTCTTTTTTCTGATTTCGACATTTTTATTGTTCAACTTTTGTCTTTAACTTTGGGATCGACTTTCAACTGCTAAATTTCACTTACTACTGTCTGATTTTTTCCTTTCAACTTATAAAATTTTCTGTTTTTCAACTGTTCAACTTTTTCTAACTGTTCAACTTTTCTTCATCACATTTTCATATAAAAATTATAATGTCTTCGGCTATTCCACTTTCTTTACATCACGCACGTGGTTTCTTACATTGATAATAAGTTCGGCGGTTGAGCCCCCATGTAAGAAAGAAGATATTCTTTCTTTCAGTTGGAATTCAGAATAATATATTCTACAGATTCAGTGTTAATTAAAATTTAAAAATAGTTTTATGAAAAAATAAATATCGATGGCGCACACAACTGACGACGACCGCTTCTTTCTCTTTAATGCCGATTCGCCGGGACTGCCTTTTCTATAGAGTTACCACCCTTCACATATATAGTATACATATTAATCTAGCAGGTATTTGCCAAATTACTTGCAAATTACATGATCAGCTTAACTATGGTACCCTTTTTCGCCCCCTGCCTCAATAATATTCCTTAAAACGAATTCGTTGAAGAACTCAAATCAAATCATGTGTAGTCAGTTTACAAATTTACAAGAACCGTGGATGGTGTATCCAATCCAACAGGAGTTGTCCTGCTGACTTTCGCCCTTACCAAGCAAAATACATATATCCTGGCATAACTTAAAAATACGTGGATATATTCCCAACCCAATGAGGTGAAAATCTTTTCAAATGTTTGGCCATACGTTAAAACATTGCAAGAACCCACCGAGCTGTGTAAACGGCAGTCTCCAACCACGCCCCCCACAAAACTGTTCACGTGTTAAATGCGCCAATTGCGCCGAGGAACATCCCTCCTCTCCACAATGCGAAAAATTTCAGCAGCAAAAAGATATATTACGTATTAAAATAAACAATAAATGCCCTTTGCCTGAAGCATTTAATATCTACAGAAAGCAAACAATAACAAATGAGCCCTTCCCAATAAGCTACTCAGCAATCACAGCAAGAACGAGTGAAATCAATGAAAAGGCAGAGAACGTTAAATATAGAGAATTCTCACGAGCTACGAATAGTGTGAATTGTCAAAAATGAAGTCTAACCGCCGCCGGGGTGTGGTGAAACTTTTAACAGAGATGTTTTACAGCGATTTCTCCTTTAGCATATTGGCCCTGCACAGTTTTTGGCTTCTGTAGGAAATCAAATTGACGAATAGCCGACGGCATTTTGCAAAGTATTTGCTTGTGCATTTTTATGTTCCCTTGATAAACGAAAATTTATTCAATTTGTATTTTCAAACAAAGGTGATGAAGAAAAAATGATTGATATATGCGCCAACATTTCAAATCAAAGTAACTTTAATATTTTGATTTAATTTAAAAAAATACATTATAAAACGACCTTGGTATGTGCGTTTTAGTAAATTTAAAACTACACAAATTTAATGAAAATTTTTACTAATTTTTTGAGTCGAAATTAATTCATAGCATAAAAGTGTTTTGGTATATCGACATATATATTTACATTTGAATATGCATTTATTTGTTCCTTTGGCAAACCAAATTTTTTTCAATTTACATTTTATTACAGGGAATAATAATATACATACATTTGTATGTATGCATTTTCTAGATAGTATAAAACTTTAAAATAAATAAAGGAAAACTTCAAAGAAACGTATTTACATATATGGTACAACTAAGTTCAATTGCATCTTTATTAAATACAGTGAAATTCCTTATAACCGGACACTCACCGTCGCAGTGCTTTTGTCCGGCTATGGGAGATGTCCGCTTATAAGAGATGAAGTCACAAAATATATACCACACATATAAATTGTATTGTACATATTTTATTTAAGAAATTTTTGGAAGTAAAGAATATTTGCATACTTTAGTATTACATATAAATACATATATGTACATATATCGATTAAGTACATTGTACAAGTCTTTACATTTCAATACTAGTGTTTTAAAACTAAGCTTCTATACAAAGTTTTTAAATTTTGGATTATACCTTGATCAAGGGGTTGGCTAACCGCCGTTGTATTTGGCGGCAAGAAAATAATTTTTATGTTGGTTAAGTTTAATTCCTTTGGGTGAGAAGCCGCGTTATCTAAAAACAAGATAATTTTTCGATTGTGGGCTTTCATTCTTCGATTGCACTGGTGCAGCTATTCACTCATTACTTCTCGAGTCATCCATGCTTTTTTATTAGACTTCCAATCTACTAGCAGTTTTGCGATTGGAACATGTTTAAAAGATCGAGGACGGGCTGCTTTACCTATAACCAAAACCAGCTCCTTATCTCCAGCCATGTTAGCACAGAACAAAATTGTGAGTCTTACCTTTGATAGTGTACCGCCCACGCATTTTTCGGATTTAAGAGCGAGGGTTTTGTCAGGTAAGGCACGAAAAAAAAGCCCACTTTCGTCTGCGTTGTGAACGTCTTCAGGCTTGTAACCGGTCAACAGAGATGGCAGTTTTGTCCTAAACTGTTCGACACCATCCTGGTGTACATCTGCAGCTTCACCAGATACGCATTTGAAAGCAACATTATTCCTTATTCGCCATTTGTTTAACCATCCATCTGAAGCATTCAAATTTGGTACACCCAGTTTGCCTGCAATTTCCATTGCCTTTGCTTTCAAAATGGGACCAGAAATCGGAATGTTTTGAATTCTAGCCTTAGCGAACCAATTAAAACACATCTTGCCTATTTCAGAGCCGCCTTCTTTAAGAAAGCTTCGCTTTTGATGAACATTAACTCCAGACTCCCATTTAGAACGAATTTTTTCTCTATTTTTATTGATTTCAGGCGCTAGTGTTTTGCCAATATTGAACCTTTCAAAGCAAAAGAAACGTGTACCTACCATTAAATTTTTGGGCTGACTATACTTTACCTTTTTGTAATTCCACGTACTGATAATTTATCTTTTTCGAAAACATTAATAATTTCCATTTTTTCTTTAATAGAAAGTACCTTCTTTTTCGGCGCCATATTATTACGAACTTTGAACGCAACCATTCGCATGCAACTGACTTAACAAACTGAATGGAAAACTACTCTTAATTTAAAACACAGGACTTGAATGTGTGCATACATGTTAAAAGGGGAATCACCTGTTTCATTTTAATAATGAACAACTAAGCTTGCTTGTGATATTTTTGAATTTTGTCCGTTTATGAGAAATTTTTTTATGAAAATGGTTTGAAATACTTTGTCCGCGTCCGGTTATTAGAGTGTCCGTTTATTAGGATGATATTTGTATGAAAAAATGAATGAAAAACCTGTGTGCCCAAAATTTGTCCGGTTATTGGAGCTGTCCGGTTATAAGGACTGTCCGTAATGGGGAATTTCACTGTATAGTGTTGCACGCATATGTGTGCACTGAACCAGCATGACCTACCTCACGAGCATCGCCTTATATTTCATGTACAATAAATAACCTAATGATCAAATTCCTGCCTCACAAATGCTAAAACAAATTTCTTTTGAATATTCATGTACATATATGTATGTGCGTATGTACACTTGGTGCCCATATCCCTTCAAACAAATCAAAAAATTCTGTATACAAAACGCTTCATTACCAGACACACAGGAAGATGGCATATGCAAATATAAATATGTGAATTGAATTCAAGCAAAACAATGCTTATTAATATACACATATGCATGTGCATACAACTGCACACAAAGGGCACTCACTTTATTCCTCAAGATGCGTATGTCGTTCAAAGCTAAAATTCTATGCCTAGCGACTACAAGAACAAAATGCAGTCATAGACGCAAGCGTAGCGGCCATCATTCTAGTTGCTATAGCGCTGAATAGTCGCGGCGGCGCCGAACAGTTTCAACTATTGTACTGTACAACAAAAACTCATCATCAAAAAATTCATTGATAAATACGAGCTCATACTTCTAAGAGCAAGTACTTTCATTCATAAAACGAGTCGCCCATGTGCCAATTATTTCGCGTAGAATTATTTGCCAATATTTGATAAATATTGAATTTTTGTCAAGTCGAGTGCCCGCGGCTTCGTACATGTGTATGCATCAATATATATATGTAAATATGTGTATATGTACAATGCTGTGCCTATGAATGTGCGCTGCGCCTATGAATGCGCGCTGGATTTCTTGAGAAGTTTTACCGTTTTATTTTGAGCTGTGGCTAGTGAGCATGCATACACACAGCATATACATATGCGCAAATGTATATAAATTTACAAATTTACATTTGCATGCGCCATCTTCCTGTGCGCCTGGTAATGAAGCGTTTTCTATAGAGGATTTCGATTCAGTTGAAGGGATTCAACAAAGTTTTACAGACACCAGACAGACAGACATAACATATGTATATAATTTTGGATGATTTGGAAAATTCAAATATATAGGTCATATTAAAAAGCTACCTAACATTCTTTGCTTCTAATCACCAAGAAATTCTTATCGACTGCTGCTAAATTTACATAATTCAGCCCCTTACTGTTAACTTTTGGTGAAAAATGTGGCTGTGGTGTACCACGCGCGCAAAACGAGTACCCCTCGAAATTCCATACGTTCCTGTCATTGAGACTTCTCTATATTTAACGTTCTCTGGAAAAGGAGAAAAAGAAAAAGATCACAATCAAACAGAAAACAGTTATAAAACAAAAACGAGAAACTCACCACGAAATTCAAGCGCCTACGCACCATTCACTGAATTCGCATTCAAATCTCAACTCACACGCATAAAACAACCCAGCAATAAATTCCCACCAATCGCCAGTCTTCCCAGCGAAGCAACAAATATGACACCATCAATCGAGCATATCGATGATAATAGAGCTCTTAAATAATAAACCAACATGAACACCTATTTACCGCTCTTTTTTCTTTCTCGTATCTTACCTTTTGTATGTCTCTTAAAATAGTTAAATGGAATATGAAAGGCTATTATAATAATTTTAATGAGCTTTGTTTGCTTTTTAATGCTTTATGCTTTATGCATATAAGAAACGCATCTTCTTTTTCTCACGTCCAGCTCACATATAGTTACCCCAATCAATATAATCACCGGGCCCAGATGGATTATTCCCGGCCCAAATACAACATTCACTCAACTACATTATGGAGTGGGTGACGGCCATATTTAAGGCCGCTCTGAAACTGAAAAGTGTCCCATCAACATGGAAAGAGGTAAAAGTGGTCTTTATCCCCAAAGCGGGAAAAAGTTCACACACAACACCTAAGGATTTCAGGCCAATAAGCCTATCCTCCTTTCTGCTAAAGACATTAGAAAGAATTCTAGAAGAACACATTAGGGCTAACATCAGCCCTAATAAGCTCAGCATCTCACAACATGCGTACTGTAAAGGGAAATCAACCGAAACAGCACTTAACTCACTTGTTACAGAAATCGAGAAGTCAATGTATAACAAAGAATTCACACTGGTAGCCTTCCTAGATATCGAGGGCGCATTCAACAACATCCTACCGGATACCATAATAAAGGCACTGACGGATTTCGGGATCTCTGGAGCTCTGGTTGAGTTCATCAAAAACATGCTCTTGAGCAGATCTGTGATCGCAACCCTAGGGGCCTCAGAGATCAAGAAAAAAGTTAGCAGAGGAACACCTCAAGGCGGCGTGCTGTCCCCTCTCCTATGGGTGCTGGCACTAAACTCATTGCTAAAGAGCCTAGAGGAGAGAGGACAACACGTAGTAGCATATGCGGACGATGTTGCAATGGTAGTAAGGGGGAAATTCCCCAATACACTCATAGAAATCATGCAGGATTTACTAAATATGGTTGAAAACTGGTCAAAAGCAAATGGGCTAAGCGTCAACCCCAATAAAACTGAACTAATCCTATTTACGAGGAAACACAAAATACCGAATATAACTCCTCCAACTCTAGGAGGAACGGCACTGTCATTTAGTGATGAGGCCCGCTACTTAGGTCTAATACTGGACCGAAAGCTAACATGGAAGGCAAATGTCGAGGATAGAGTAAAAAGGGCGACAATAGCACTATACTCTTGTAAACAGCTGATAGGACTAAGTTGGGGTCTCTCCCCATCTATCGTATATTGGCTTTACACGGCAATTGTCAGACCTATCCTAACATACGGCATATTAGTATGGTGGCCAGCTTTAGATAAATTGTACATTAAAAGAACCATGGCACACGTACAAAGAATGGCCAGTCTTTGCATTTGCGGGGCCCTCAGAACCACACCCACAGATGCACTAAATATCATGCTTAACATCTTACCAATAGAGCAGTACGGTAAGCAAACAGCTGCCAAAGCAACTCTCAGACTAAGAGAAATCGGCCTACTCAGAACGAACCAAAGAGGACACTCCTCAATTTTAGAACAATTCCCCTGCATTCCCAACACAACGGATTTCTGTAGAACCAAGGACATCAATTTGTATAAATCCTTCGTCACAGTATTTCCTTCCAAAGAGGAATGGGATAACGGGCTCATTGTTAAGATAAATAAAGTAAACATCTACACAGATGGCTCAAAACTGGATAACAAAGTAGGTGGAGGGGTCTACTCCGACAAACTCGGAGTATGCCAATCATTCCGCTTACCTGATCATTGCAGTGTATTTCAGGCGGAAGTCACTGCCATAAAAGAGGGGCTTAAAGAGATAAAAACGAGAGTATTATCCACAAATGAAGTCTTCATTTACTCGGACAGTCAAGCAGCAATAAAAGCGCTGGAATCAAAAACACACTCGTCAAAAACAGTTCTAGAATGTTTTAAACTACTAGATGACGTATCTAAGTGCTACAAGGTGCACCTTATCTGGGTACCGGGCCACAGGGACATTCCAGGAAATTGTAAGGCGGATGAACTTGCAAGAGCCGGTACAACGCTCGATCTCGAACCGGATAAGGCGCTGCTACCCATACCTATAGCCACTTGTAAATTACTTATAGACAGGGAAACCATCAAAAAGGTAAATACAATCTGGCAAAACCTTACAACATGCGAACTAAGCAGACAGACATGGCCGAACTGGAACAGCGGTCGATCGAAGATCTTGCTAAGATTCAACAGGGAATCTATAAGAAAAATGATAGGTGTTTTAACAGGTCATTGTTTAATAGGCAGCCACGCTAGAAGGTTAGGACTACCTTACTTCGATTTCTATAGAAGCTGTCTAAATACAGAAGAAGAGGAAACAGTCAGACACCTTTTATGTGAGTGTGAAAGCCTAGCTAGGAGAAGGCTGCGCACCCTCGATACAGCATTTCTAACCGATGTAGCGGATATAGCCCATCTAAAGCTAACGAAGCTCTGCTCGTTTATTAAAGCAACCGGATGGTTTGAAAGGGAACACGTAGAGTAAGGATAAGCTCCAGTGGCATCACAATGGACCTGCCGAAGGTCTAAGTGTGTCTTACGACAACCACCCTACCTACCTACCTACCTACCCCAAAAGCCTATATTGGTTACTTCTCTAATTTACCCAATACTCAGTCGTCAAAGCAAGAAGTTGGCATCCTTATAAAACCTCCATCCCCCACAAACTAATCACCATAACTTCTAACAGTGCATCTATAGCAGTAGAAATCTACTTAAACTCAATCCTCACATTAATAAATATTTATATACACCCGATTCCAGACTTTTCGAGTGAAGAATTAATATCATACATATCCCAAGTTAATTCTCAGTTAATAATAACGGGTGATTTCAAACGCTTGGAGCCCTCTCTGGGGCTTCAGTACCACCAATAGAAGAGGGACTAAAATCGAAAGCTTAGTTTTCTGTGAAGACTTAGTTGCCGTCAATGATGGATCTGCGGCACACTTCACTACGCCCAATACATTTACGCACATCGACCTAATATTAGTTTCATCCCAGATCAGTCCAAGCTGTAGTTGGAATGTCAGTGGCTATACGGAAGTGATCACTACCCCGTCTTCACTACATTAAAACTGCAAAGCACCTTCATAAATTAAAAACATGTTGCTAAATTCAAGCTTGATCATGCTAATAGGGATTTATATCAAAGTGAATATAATAAATGCTTTCAAAGTTGGCCGGCCACCAATGTTAACCAAGAAGTTGCGAAAATTACCAAGGTCATTAGAACAGCTGCTAATATAGACATACCTCAGAGCAAGCTAAGCTCTGGCAAACGGTTCATCCACTGGTGGAACAGCGAATTAAATAGGTTAAGACAAAAGCAACAACGACTTTGGTACAGATACAAACTCTGTATGACCATCGCGAATTTGATAGAATATAAAAGAGCTAACGCAATTTTTAAAAAATCCGTAAAAGAAGCCCCAAGAAAAAGCTCTGAAGAATTTACGTCGAAAATCACACCCGCCTCCACACCTAGCAATATATGGCCTGATATAAAAACATCAGCCGGCGCCCCGCATACCCCTATTAAAGCCATAAAACACAATGATTATTTTCTAACATCCCCAAATATTATGGCTGAAACATTTGCCAAGACCTGGTCTACGAATTCAGCAGGCAACAATTTTTCAACTGAATATTGCTCAAAAAAGGACGAAATTATTTCAAGTATATTATATATAGGCAAAGTCATTTATCCCGAGAAGCAAGGCACTTGGAAACTGAATTTACATTAGCTGAACTAAAGTTTGCAATAACTCATGCGAAAAGCAAAACCCCTGGTGCTGATCGAATCCATCGTATTCCATGTTGAAGTATCTCGCGATTTTTGCATTGTATCTATATAACAATATTTTGCTAAACGGAGTTTACCCCCATGTGTGGGGGACAGCTGTTGTTCTACCTATACTAAAGCCTAATAAAGCTCTACTTGACATCAATAGTTACCGACCGATCTCTTTAATTTCTTGCACTTTGGACAAAATGCTGGCCAGACGACTTATGTGTTACATAACGAAGTGCAAACTAATTACAACAGCACAACAGACGCACTGCTTCATCTCCAGCATTACGTGTCTAAAGCACTTTCCACCAAAAGTCACGTCTTTGTACTAGCGACGGACTTCGAAAGAGCGCTCGATCGCGTGGTGTTATCTCAACTTGAGGCATGGAGAGTCGGTCCTAGTGTTTTTAATCTCATTAAAAACTTTATGACTGGGCGCAAGTTTCAGGTTAGAATAAATGGCAACCTCTCCAATTGTCACCCACCCAATAATGGGATCCCTCAAGGCGGCAGTCAAGTTTGTCAGTTGTACTATTTGTCATAGCATTTGAACAATTTGATAGAATTATTTTAAAATATAAAAACATAGGTCTATCTGTTTATGCCGATGACGCATTAATTTTTACAAAAGAAAAGAATTTAACTAAAGTAAGCAACCCATTTAAAAACATAATTACAGACATAAATACGTGGTTGAGCTTTCCGGAGCAAACCTATCAATTGGAAAATGTAAAATATTGCATATTTATTAAAAACGTTACTGTTTATACCTGTTGCCGTCTTCAAATTCATGGAAAATACAAGCTCCGAGACCATAGTTAGATGCATCGGCTGCCACTATTATACCTTTTGTTTGGTTATAGTGTGTGTTGGCAACACTGTTTTGGTTATGGCCTCTGTTGGCAGCGCAGCTGGGTGATAGAACGTGCTAGCAGCTGAGTAATTGAAATCGGAAAACAATTTTGACTTTAATTAAATAAAATAATTAAAAAGCGATAACGAAGTTTTTTTCTTACAAGATCCGGCAATCCAACAGTGGCGACGAGGAGGTGAATTTTTTTTTAGAAACGAAAAAAAAAAAAAAATTAAAATGAATCAAGAGCAAATGCAAACATTTTTCAACCAAATGCAAAAGCAAAGGGAACAAGAAGCGCGGCTATGCAAGCTCTTATAGCACAGCTCATTTCATCGAAATCTGGTGACACATTCGATGGTCCAAAAGTAGATTTGCAACCAGAGCGAACAATGAATACGCTAGCGTCCAGCATCACTGAATTCATTTATGACCCTGAACTTAACCTCACTTTTGAAACGTGGTACGCTCGTTACGAAGATTTGTTCTTGGTAGATGCCAATAAGCTCGATGAAGCAGCAAAGGTCAGACTCCTATTAAGAAAACTAAGCACTAGTGTCCACAGCAAATACGTTGACTATATCTTACCTAAACACTCAAGAGAATTTGACTTCGCCTGTACTGTAGACAAATTAAAGCAATTATTTGGAAATCTAAAATCTCAATTCAGTATGAGGTACAACTGCCTTCAAATGAAAAAATCATCACACATGAATTTTGGCACATACGCAGCGGAGGTAAATAAACAGTATGAAAGTTTCAAATTAAGTAACATAACGTTGGATCAATTCAAATGCTTAATATTCGTACTGGGACTTAAAGACGAATCAGACTTCGATATAAGAACCCGAATGTTAACTAAATTGGACACAGAAGCCGACATAATTAATATTGATGCACTATCAAGAGAATGTCAACGAATAATAAATTTAAAATTGGACACAGCACTGGTAGAAAAGAAAAATTACGAATCGCAGGTAAACAAATTGCTTGCAAATGAGCAAAAATTAAAGAAGCCGAAAACACGTGTTGGTTTTGTGGAGCCATGCACTACGTACGTGATTGCACTTACAAAAATCATAGCTGTGAGAAATGTCACAAAATGGGACACAAAGAAGGATATTGCAAAATAAAATCATGATCGACAGCAAAACAAAGCACCTGCAACAAAGGTCAAAATAAAGGTTACAACAAAGGGGAAACAAACACACAACATTTGCGAACGAACCGTATATACCAAGCAAGCAGTATCACAACAATGTCGCAACGTAAATATGTGAATGTGAAAATCAACAACGTGGAAGTCAAGCTCCAGTTGGATACAGCGTCCGACATCACAATAATTTCGAAAGCTAATTTCAAGAAATTAGATTTGGCAAACACCAGGGAAGTTACGCATTCCGCGAGAAGTGCAACTGGTGAGTTACCCCTGTACACACAATTTGTGAGCAAAGTGGTGCTGAACGGAATAACAAAACTCCTGACGTGTTTTGTAACTACAATCAATCTTAATGTGTTTGGTTTGGATTGGATATCTGCATTTCAACTCGAGGATATGCCTCTCAGTACTATTTGTAATCATATTTCGTCGAAAAAACAAGCAAGTATCGTTCCAATACAAAAAAACTTACGATAAATCACTACTTAAAGATTTTTATCCAGCACTTTTCGACAAACAACTAGGCCTCTGTAATAAAACTAAAGCGCATTTAGTTGTAAAGGCTAATTGTCAACCTGTTTTCCTTCCAAAGCAAGTCGTCGCTTACGCAATTCAACACCTGGCTGAATCAGAATTACAAAGACTGCAAGATCTAAACGTAATTTCTCCAGCTAATTACTCAAATTAGGCTGCGCCAATTGTGGTAATAAAAAAGCCAAATGGCAGCATACGCCTATGCCTGAAGACCTTTTCGCTAAACTTAGCAATGCCACAGTTTTCAGTCATATCGATTTATCTGACGCATTTCTCCAAGTAGAAGTTGACGATTCTTCCAAAGAGCTTCTCACGAAAAACACCCATATGGGTCTATTCAGATATAATCGCATGGTATTCGGCGTTAAGACATTTCCAGCAATTTTCCAACAGATAATGGACCAAATGCTGGCAGGTTTAAACAACACGGCAGCATACATCGACGATATTTTTGTTTCGGGTAAGAACCAAGCAGACCACGACACAAATTTGCGCGAAGTCTTACTTCGTATACAGCAATACGGTTTCAAATTAAAAGTAGACAAATGTAAATTTTTTTATCACGAAATGGCCTACTTAGGGTACGTTCTTAATAAAGACGGCATTAGTCCAGATCCGAAGCCCATTGATGCAATCAAATATATGCCAGAACCGACCAATCAATCAGAATTAAGATCATTTTTGGGTGCGACAAATTTTTATGGGAAATTTATTAACCACATGCGATATCTTCGAGGTCCATTAGACGAGCTGCTACAAAAGAATAAAACGTGGCGTTGGAGAAACGTTCAGCAAACATGTTTTGATAGCCTAAAAGATATTTTATCATCAAAGCTTCTACTAACACACTATGACCCAACAAAAGGTATAATAGTGGCAGCCGATGTATCTAACTATGGTCTCGGAGCTTGTATTTTCCATGAATTTGAAGACGGCTCGTTAAAAGCGATTTGTCATGCATCAAGATCGCTTACGCCAGCAGAAAAACATTAAAGCCAAATAGAGAAAGAAGCACTGGCAATTATTTTTGCACTTACAAAATTTCATAGAACGCTACAAAAGAATAGAACGTGGCGTTGGAGAAACGTTCAGCAAACATGTTTTGATAGCCTAAAAGATATTTTATCATCAAAGCTTCTACTAACACACTATGACCCAACAAAAGGTATAATAGTGGTAGCCGATGCATCTAACTATGGTCTCGAAGCTTGTATTTTCCATGAATTTGAAGACGGCTCATTAAAAGCGATTTGTCATGCATCAAGATCGCTTATGCCAGCAGAAAAACATTACAGCCAAATAGAGAAAGAAGCACTGGCAATTATTTTTGCACTTACAAAATTTCACAGAATGATTTTAGGTCGAAAATTTAAACTACAAACTGATCACAAGCCTCTACTTGCCATATTCGGTAATAAGGCGGGAATCAGTGCACACCAAGCAAATAGACTTCAGCAATGGGCAGTTAAATTGCTTGCATACGATTTCGAATTAAAATTTATATCAACAAATAGTTTTGGTTACGCTGACGTTTTGTCACGCATGATAAGCAATACACTCAACCCGTCAGAAGATTATGTTATTGCAGCAATTGAATTTGAATCTGAAATAAAGCAAATTTTAGATGAATCGATTAACAAGTTGCCGATTACAAGTAAAATGGTCAGATACGAAACAGCGAAGGACCTTATACTTTCAAATATTGTTAGATATATAACTGAAGGGTGGCCAATCAAATGTGACAATATTGAATACAAGCCGTACTTTAACCGGAAAGACAGCATAAATATAGTCGAAGGTTGTTGAACGGTCGACGAATTATAATACCAACAATTTTCCTAAGGCGTATACTTAAAGAAACTCATCGTGGTCATCCAGGAATACAGCATACTAAAGCCATTGCGCGCAACTACGTGTATTGGTCGAACATCGACGCTGACATTGAAAATATGGTCAAAACCTGTCCGAACTGCATCGCAGCGGCCAAATTGCCAACGAAGACCAGTTTACATCCCTGGCCAAAGCCTTCCGGACCATGGGAGCGACTTCATATTGATTATGCTGGTCCAATTGATACTGGCGGCCGCCGTAGCCGAATGGGTTGGTGCGTGATTACCATTCGGAATTCACAGAGAGGTCGTTGGTTCGAATCTCGGTGAAAGCAAAATTAATAAAAACATTTTTCTAATAGCGGTCGCCCTTCGGCAGGCAATGGCAAACCTCCGAGTGTATTTCTGCCATGAAAAAGCTCCTCATAAAAATATCTGCCGTTCGGAGTCGGCTTGAAACTGTAGGTCCCTCCATTTGTGGAACAACATCAAGACGCACACCACAAATAGGAGGAGGAGCTCGGCCAAACACATAACAGAAGTGTACGCGCCAATTATATATATATATAATTGATTCGTATTATTATCTTGTAGTTATCGACGCGTTTTCAAAATGGTCAGAAGTAATTCGAACAAAATCGATTACAACAGCGCTAACGATTTATAGTTTGAATGAGATTTATGCTAGATTTGGATTGCCGAAAACAATAGTATCTGATAATGGCACTCAATTTACCAGTCACCAATTCCAGCAATTTGTAGCAGAGCACGGCATTCAACACATTCGCAGCAGTCCTTACCATCCCATGTCCAACGGTCAAGCTGAGAGGTTTGTGGATACTTTCAAACGGGCACTAAAAAAGTTGAACGGTATCTGCACAAAATCTTATAGTATTTTTACAAGTTTACAGATCCACACCAAATAAGCAGAACGAAGAAAACAAATCACCGGCCGAAGTGTTACTCGGAAGACAGATACGACTAAAACTCGATTTGCTTAAGCCAACTTTTTCTACTGAGCCTGCAATTTATAGCGAGAAACAACTTAAAATGAAAAATCAGTTTAATAGAAGGCACGGTGCTAAGCAAAAGCATTATGAGATCCAAGACGTTGTTTTTATAAGCGTGCACAAAAGCAAAGACAGTTTCAAATGGATGAAAGGAACGGTGGCTGAACGAATGGGGAAAGTTTTGTACAACATACGATTGCAGAATGGTATATTATGATTATTCGAAGCTCATCAGTGATGGAAAACGAAGCTGTATGCAACGACAAAAGACTGGCGGAAGTTTTTTAATTATATGATGTCACACCGACGCATGTTTAATGCTGCAAACAGTCACCGACATAAACGCAGTCCCCTGTCAGCTGTTACGATCAAACGAAGGAGAACCCCATGTAAATGAAAAATTACTTCCTTCCGTATCGTGGATTTTATCGCAGGATTTTTGAAAATTCCCGTAGAATTCTGTCAGCTGATTGCTCTCTCACCACACAGTGTTGCCAAGCAGTACATTTCGAAATCATTTACAAAATAAACTTAGAAAAATTATAATTTTTATTAAAATAACTTAAAAACACTGTTGAATAATGTTAATTACTATATAGATAAATGAACTATTTGCATTTGTTGGTTTTTGGCTTTGGTTTATTAAACAATGGAAAATTTTAACTGATAACGCGGATGTGTGAAAAAGTGTGTAAGCAAAAATATCAATGGCAACATTGTGTAGATACAACCAAACACATACACACACAAACCGATGTATTGTGTAAATACGTAACTAAAATAACGCGGTTGTTCTCTGCGGGATGAGTTGTGCTCAATTTTGTGCTATCTAGGGGCTGCGGTAAGAGATTACGATACGTCGGTCACTGTTTGCAGCATTAAACTAGGGATTGAAATGGCTCTGCCACTTCCCAGTTTTAATTTTTACTCCCGCTACTACTCTAAACTTGAACAGATGAGTAGTGGGGTAGGTAGCGTAAAACGAGCGATCAATTGTTTTATTCCGCTCCAAGCTACGTTTCGTTACTGCTAGTGACTCGGAGTATTAGTCAAAAAAAAATTTCAGTACTCTCTGTAATTGGAGTGGCTAGATCTACTACTCCCACTTCTGTTTCGCTACTACTACTTCCATAACTTCAACTTGGGTAGTGTTCGTTTTAGTTTTGTTAGTTGTACATATTTTGTATGCAGTTTTGCGGTGATACACTGAAAATATAACAGACAAATTATGTATCTTCGTTTACTGTAGGTTGTCGGTATGGTTGAATACAACTAAAATTTATATATTTTTTCAGTTCCTGAACCCTCTAGCTTGTTATGTTAAAAACACTTACAAATGAATGATATCAATTGATATCTTAACTATTTTTTAAACTACTAATTATTTATATAGGGTGGACCATGTAAAATTTGCTTTTTGAATCGGCTATAAAAAAAAACGAATCATTATTTTTTCAAACTTTTTTTTTTATTTTGAAGATTGAACATTGTCATTTATGAATGAATATGATATGAATGAATAATATCGTTCAAATGACTGCCACGACTGGCTTTACAGTAGGTCATTCGATCAACCCAATTTTTAAGCACACTTTCAATTGTTTGGGCTCCAATTTCATGAATGACAACTTCGATTTCGTGTTTTAAAGCGTCAATCGTCTCTGGATGGTTCGCATAGCATTTGACCTTAACGGCTCCCACAAAAAATAGTCCAACGGGCTTAAATCTCTGCTCCGAGGCGGCCAATTGATATCGGAATTTCGGTTGATTATTCGGTTTTCTAAAACGGTAGCCAAAAGTTCGAATGTAAATTTGGCAGTGTGACAAGTTGCACCGTCCTGTTGAAACCAAATTTCGTCCATGTCATCCTCTTCAATTTTTGGAAACAACTCGTTGAGCATGTCACGGTAACGCTCGCCATTTACTGTCACCGCGGCTCCTCGCTCATTTTCGAAAAAAAATGGCCCGATGATGCCGCCAGACCAAAAACCGCACCAAACAGTGACTCGTTGTGGATGCATTTACTTCTCTACAGTAACGTGTGGATTTTCTGAGCCCCAAATCCGACAATTTTGCTTATTGACGCAGCCACCGATGTGAAAATGAGCTTCATCAGAAAAGAAGAAGAAGACTCACCACTTTGGAAATAGGTTTTCAATATTTCCCAATTTTGTTCAAGCGTATAGCGTCCCATTTCGTAAATGCCAAACCTTTAAGTAAATTATGAACACATTTGACATGTCATTTGTGTTACCATTCTGAAAAAAATAGGTGGTTCAAAAAGAAACGCTACATGGCCCACCCTGTATATGTCTATTATTTGGAATATGGCGCTATATCACATTCTATGGCAAATCATATATCTAAAGTAAATATATGTGCACATGTATGTATGTGTGTATGTATATACGCTAACGAACAAAAGAATGTTTGTATGTACTTAAGTACTTTATTTGAATATGTTTTTATGACGATAGTTTAACGTGACAACGTCATAAGAAAATACTGATGGAATGGTTGCATTTTTCAAAAGAAAATATTAATTTTATTTGTTTGATAGATATTTTGTATGGATATTGAGAAGGAGGTAAATGGAATCGCAATGGAATTGATCAAGTTACATTTACACAAAAGTGAAAAATTACGAAACATTTATCAAATTCATGAAAGATATGTTCAATTTGGATTGTGCATCAGACGTTAATAAGTCAACAACACTAAGAGGCAACATCACCGATTTGCCTTTTTCAAGACACTTTACACTCGAAACACTCCCTTTCACATATGCGAATTTATATGATGCTTTCCATTTCAATTCAACCGGGCTATTCGGGTCATGTTCTTCGATTTCTATGTAACTGAAATATGTTGCTCTCTGGTCAAAATAATGAGACACGTATTTTTTTGTTCGCCCGAAAAAAATTTTTTTCAAGAGTTATCGGCAATTTTGTTTTCCGGCTCAAACTCGATTTTTTTTAAATATATAAGAAAAAAAATTTTTTAAATGCCCATAACTTAGTCAAAAATGAACCGATTTTAATAATTCTGGGTTCAAAATGATCGTATTAATTACGAGCGACACATGAGCGACTTCATGTAAAAACAATTGCAAAAAAGTAGTTGAAAATTTTTTATTTAGAAAAAAAGAAAAAGAATTGAAATTTTTTCGAAATTCAATATTTCAAAAAGTGTATTTTTTTTGTTTTTTATAACTTTTTCCAAATCAGGAGGACACCTCAAACTTCAATTAAGATGAATTCCCAGCAGCTAATGTGAGTTGTTTTTGAGTAATGAATTTTTGAGTAAAAACCTTGTTTAGCACTTTTTGTTTTTTGCAAAATAAAAAATTTTCAACTACTTTTTTGCAACTGTTTCTACATGAAATCGCTCGTGTAATTAATGACGGTCATTTTGAACCCAGAATTATTAGAATCGGTTCATTTTTGATTAAGTTATGAGCATTTAAAAAAAATTTTCTTATATTATTAAAAAAAAATCGATTTTGCGCCGAAAAACAAAATTGCCGATAAAGCTTGAAAAAAAATTTTTTCGGGCGAACAAAAAAATACGTGTCTCATTATTTTGACCAGAGAGCAACATATTTGAGTTACATCGAAATCGAAGAACATGTCCCGAATAGCCCTTTTGAATTGAAATGGAAAGAATCTATATAAGAAAATTTTTTTTAACTACTGACAACTTAGTTAAAAATAAGCCGATTTGAATGATTCTGGGTTCAAAATAATCATAATTACTTACACGAGCGACTTCATGCGGAAACAATTGCAAAAAAGTAGTTGAAAATGTTTTATTTTGCAAAAAACAAAAAGTGCGAAACAGGGTTTTTACTCAAAAATTCATTACTCAAAAACAACTCACTTTAGCTACTAGGCATTCATCTTAATTGAAGTTTGAGGTGTCCTCTTGATTTGGAAAAAGTTATAAAAAACAAAAAAAATACACTTTTTGAAATATTGAATTTCGAAAAAATTTCAATTCTTTTTCTTTGTTTCTATTATAAATAAAAAATTTTCAACTACTTTTTTGCAATTGTTTTTACATGAAGTCGCTCATGTGTCGCTCGTAATTAATACGATCATTTTGAACCCAGAATTATTAAAATCGGTTCATTTTTGACTAAGTTATGGGCATTTAAAAAAAAATTTTTCTTATATAATTAAAAAAAATCAAGTTTGAGCCGTAAAACAAAGTTGCCGATAACTCTTGAAAAAAAATTTTTTCGGGTGAACAAAAAAATACGTGTCTCATTATTTTGACCAGAGAGCAACATATTTAAGTTACATCGAAATCGAAGGACATGACCCGAATAGCCCGGTTGAATTGAAATGGAAAGCATCATATATGTACATATGCTCATATACATACATATACATATATGCTCACTCAAGTAGGAGAGAGCCAGATGTCGAACGGTGCCTCTTTGTCGTTTGTTCCGCGCTCTCGCTTGCAGTTCAAGCAAGGTAACGTCGCATGAGCAAGATAACGCCGCATGAGCAAGGTAACGCTGTATGAGCAATGTCACGCCGAATTTTTTGGTGCATGCAGCCAGCTACATCGAATTATAAGACGTTATCACGTCAGTAGTGAACAAGCAGCAAAAGTGTGTAGATGCAAACATCAACTGATTAATATTTATGTACTACAAAAAAGGTACTCATTTAAAACACGAAAGTACAAAGAGACAACAGAAATCGAATTTTTGAAGTGAAAACTTCTTTAGAATCGTTGGGAGTGATTTGAGACTCGATGAAACGAAAAAGCGACACTCTTGGCTACGAAGCGTTATATGTTGATATACGTATATGTGTGTGGCTGCGTACTGCTGAGCCACGCTAGTATAGTGAGTATTGTAGTATGTATACTACACTGCCTATTACTTGCTTTGGTGTTTAGTTCAAGCGTCATACGTATGTATGTTTGTATGTATGCTAGTACGTATGTGTGCGCGCCTGCGTATTACGGAGCCACGGTGAGCGAGAAGGCATTATGTATACCTATACTACACTACCTAATACTTGCTTAGACCAAGCGTCCTACGAATGTTTGTGTGTATGTTAGTACGTCTGGGTAATATACGCGTTACGACGCTCATAATAGCAACCGCGTGTGCTGTATTGCGTCCGTATTTTTATATTCGTAAATATTTTCATTTTTAAATATTTACCGCACTTGCAGGCGGTTTTGCAATATACCACAATCAAAATGACGGTGCTCGTATTGTAACTCCACAGATAGATCTGAATACACAGCAACTAGAATCACTGTCTGTTCAGCTCTCTAAAGTGGGAGAAATATGTGCATGCGAAACCAGATTGAGCAATGGAAAAACAGTTTTAATTGTGGAAATTTATATTTCACCGAATCAATCAATAAATAGCAACACGGAATTCATTCACGAAAATTTAATAAAGTATACACCAGAAGTATCGCGGATACTTAGATTACGATAAAGCTCCAATGATTTTAAGTGGCGATTTTAACGTAAATTTTGCATTGGACACAGCGGTTCCTTTAACTGACTTTCTCAATACAACATTCAATTTAAAAATGTGTAACAATCGCACTGAATCGACAACACGATCAAAAACAACAATTGACAGGGTATTTCAAAGATATGTTGACAACATCGAAACCAACGCATTTGTATCATATTTTAGCTATCATAAGCCACTCGTATCATTTGTTGAAATTGAAAACATTGAGGATGAATAATAATAAAATGAAGAAAATAAAATATGAACTTTATAGCAATATTATAATGAGCCTATAATTATCCCGCTCCTAATGCTGCTTTCGTCTCATTCTCTCTCAGTTTGTTTTACGGAAGGTTTCACTTCTATCGCGTCTAACCGTTAGACTGGTATTTTTTTTATTGTTATGGCTTCCCTCGCCGATGATTCAATGGTTTTGAGCCATTTTTCATTTACACAAATTAATATGATAATGCAAAGGATTGAATATATTGAAAATATAGAGTATCAACACACTAAAAAAACCTGGATAAATGCTTAGTTTTTACAAATAATAAGGTAATTAGTGCAGTTGTTACCTGCCCCAAATATATACAAATGGAAAAGTGCAAGTCCACTGCAATAACAGCGAGTACAACCCGTAAAAATTTAGATTTCAGTTGTCTGTTTGTACTTTCATCTTTTAAAATAGAGACATTGTATGGAGTAAACATTACAGATTTTTTTAACAAAAAAGTTAGAGGGCCGATTCCAAATCCACTACTCCAACTACAGAGAGTAGTGAAATATTTTTTGACTAGTACTCTGAGCTGCTAGCAGTAACGAAACGTAGCTTGGAGCGGAGTAAAACAATTGACGCGCGTTTTACGTTACCTGCTACGCTAGTTAATGCAAACCAAGTTTTAAACCATAATCATACGCCAAATAATATTCTAAACGAGGCGTCGGATCAAGATTTTACAACGTCCGGAAATCTAACACTCCCCAGGCCATAACACCACCTTCACGGCTGTGATTTCGCCTCAATTACCATACCCCCTTACTTCGTCACAATATATTACTCCTTGCAAAAATGAGGCGGCGTTCTTTGCATAATTTGTTCAAAGGTGTTTTTTTTGTAATTTTCTATGTTTCAGATGTAGCGCTTTTAGAACAGAAGATTTGCTGGCTGCAATATTTGCCATTTCTATGATTTTTGATGTTGGAAGGACGGAATTTGGTGCGATTCTAAAGATTTTACAGGTTTCCGGTGCCAAAGCCATCACAGTTCTGCCTTTGTAGTTCTGGTCGTAAGAGGTATCTTGTTTTACGTAAAGATCCACAACGTTTGAATTTCGACCAATATTGTTGGCAATTTGTGTCTTTGAGGTCTTTATTACCATTAAAAAGGATTGACTGTTATCTAGTAAACCGGACTGTGTGTGTATATATGCAAATATATATGTATATTATTTATATATACGTTTATAAAAAATATCAGTGAAAATAGCTTATTTTATTTCAAATATCAATCATAAAAATAATATAAAGCGATTTATTGCAATTATTTTCGACCTGATTTTAACTTACGCCACCTAATAGAAGCGTTCAATCCCATATTGATGCTTCCCCCCGATACACCTTCGGTTTCGATGCTTTGGATCGTTGTTTTCTTGTAAAATTCAAGATTGGTAAGTTTTCGCAAAGATCTTCGCAGCTGACGGTAAATTTTATTCATCAGCGTTTAACATGAACCTTAACTGGATGCTTAATAACAATTCGTTGAACTTGTCGATTATCAGCAGAAACTCGAAACGACGTATGCAACTATTAGCCTAAAAAGAAGATTCATCCATGACAATACGTTTGTCTATTTTCGTTCTGATTTGTCTTAGCCCATGCACGTCTTTTTTCCATATGTGATAATGAGAAAAAAAAAGAAGTTTGAGGTGTTTTGCATTAAAACGTCCTCGAATCGTGCATTGAAAGACACATCAGCATGATTAACTGCTTCAGCTTCACGCAACGATAAGTTCCGCTTTGTCACAAACAGATCAACGATCTTCCCATTTTTTTTTTTGTTTTGGCCTCGTCCGAGAAATTCGTCAACGTTTTTAATTTCAGTATACCATTAACCTCATTTATTTGTGAACGTATTCGAGTTCTTCTAGTATATTGCTGCAGACTCATTTGACATTTTTGGACATTTAGGGTGTGTACTTAGAAACACTGCTTCAAATCGTTTTTCATACGTGGAACACATTTGTAAAAACAGCGTACGCTTTCTAAATTTTTCACCAAACTAACAATTTGCACAGCACGTATTGCGAAAAGGAAACGCATATTTAGCAGAATCTAAATATTTTTTGACACAACTCTATGTTTGAATTTTGCTGGCCACACATATATTAGACAGACTGTACATACAATCTTAGTGGCCATATTTAGACAATGATGTGTCCATAAAATATCAGTAACTCATTCGAGGCTTAATTCAGATACACCAAGCTACCTGGCTGTCTCCAGATCGAAAAACGCGAAACCAGATCGATCATGTTGTGATAGATGGAAGACACGCTTCTAGTGTATTAGTTGTACGTACGATCCGAGGACCCAACATCGACTCGGATCATTACCTTGTTGCAGCCAAACTGCGCACACGCCTCTGTGCAGCGAGAAGCATCCATCTAACAACGCAACGAATGTTCGACATCGAAAAGCTGCAATCACAACAGACAGCCAGAAGATTCGCCACTCGACTCTCACTCCTGCTCTCCGAGAGTACTGCCCAACAAACCGGCATCCACGAACAATGGAGCAACATTTCTCGTTCTCTACGTACCGCCGCCGAAGAAGAAATCGGATTCCGGCGAGCCCGAAAAAACAGTTGGTACGACGAGGAAAGTCATGCTGCCGCCGAAAGAAAAGATGCTGCCTATAGAGCCACGCTGTGATCGGGCGCAACGCGAGCCATCTGGGTTTGCTATAGAGAGCTAAGAAAGGAAGAGAGACGTATTATCCGCAGAAAAAACGAGAAGCCGAAAAACGTGAGTGCGAGGAGCTTGAGATGCTGGCCAACAGGAACAATGCCCGAAAATTCTACCAGAAAGTTCGGCGGCTTACAGAAGGGGCGTTTCCTGTAAGAACAAAGACGGCGAACTGGTGACTGACATCCAGAGCGACCTAAAATTATGGATGGAACACTTCTTGAACCTGCTAAACAGTGACAGCTGCGCATGTAAGAATAGTGAAAATGCGGCTAAGGCACAACAAAGCCGCGGGCGCCGACGGACTGCTGGCTGAGCTATTCAAACATGGCGGTGAGGAGCTGGTAAGGTGCATGCATCAGCTTCTATGCAAAATATGGTCGCATGAAAGCAAGCCTGCCGATTGGAATTTAAGTGTGCTCTACGCAATCCATAAGAAGGGTGATCCTGCAATTTTTGTCAATTACCGCGGGATTAGTCTTCTAAATATCGCCTATAAGGTTCCAGTGAGCGTATTGTGTGAAAGGCTGAAGCCCACCGTCAACCAACTGATTGGACCTTATCAGTGTGGCTTTAGACCTAGAAAGTCTACCATCGACCAAATATTTACAATACGCAAAATCTTGGAAAGGACCCACGAAAGGAGAATCGACACACATCATCTTTTCGTCGATTTCAAAGCTGCATTCGACAGTACGGAAAGGAGTTACTTGTATGCCGCGATGTCTGAATTTGGTATCCCAACAAAACTAATACGGGTATGCAAGATGATGTTGCTCAACGCCAGCAGCGCCGTCAGAATTGGGAAGGACCTCTCCGAGTCGTTTGATACCAAACGAGGTTTCAGACAGGGTGACTCGCTGTCATGTGACTTCTTTAACCTGATGTTGGAGAGGATCGTACGAGCCGCAGAGCTTAAACGCTCAGGCACAATTTTTTATAACAGCGTACAATTGTGGGCGTATGCCGATGATATCGACATCATCGGCCTTAGCAACCGCGGTGTTAGTTCTGCCTTCTCCAAACTGGATAAAGAAGCAAAGCGAATGGGTCTGGTGGAGAACGAGGACACAACGAAGTACCTCTTGTCATCAAACAAACAGTCGGTGCACTCGCGTATCGGCACCCACGTCACTGTAGACAGTTATAATTTCGAGGTTGTAAAAGACTTCGTGTATTTAGGAACCAGCATTAACACCGATAACAATGTCAGCCTTGAAATCCAACGTAGAATCTCTCTTGCCAACAAGTGCTACTTTGGACTAAGTAAACAAGTGAGTAGTAAAGTCCTCTCTCGACGAACAAAATCAACACTCTACAAGACTCTCATCATGCCCGTCCTGATGTATGGTGCTCAAGCGTGGACGATGAAGCATCCGATGAAGCGACGCTTGGAGTGCTTGAGAGAAAGATTCTGGGTAAGAGCGCAGGGGATAAAGATCCATCGGCTACGCTGGCTGGGTCATGTCGTACGAATGGATACAAACGCTCTGGCTCTGAAAATGGTCGATGTGGTACCGGCTGGTGGTAGTAGAGGAAGACCTCCTCTGCGTTGGAAAGATCAGGTGGAGAAGGACTTGACTTCATTTGGTGTGTCCAACAGGCGCCGGTTAGCTCGAGAAAGAAACGACTGGCGCGCTTTGTTAAACTCGGCCAAAATCGCGTAAGCGGTTATAGCGCCAATTAAGAAGAAGAAGAATGGTTAATGGTAATAAAGGGTTAAGGTATAGGCCTTTAGCACTGCGACAATATTGATCTAGCACGAGAAAGAAACGACTGGCGCGCTTTGTTAAACTCGGTCAAAATCGCGTAAGCGGTTATAGCGCCAATTAAGAAGAAGAAGAATGGTTAATGGTAGTAAAGGGTTAAGGTATGGGCGTTTAGCACTGCGACCATATTGATCTGTTGTGCACCCAATGCTGTCTATTGACTGTTAAGTATGCTTATGAATTGTACCAGCTCCTTCCGAGGGAGTGATTGAAGGTCTTCATCTATAAGCATGAACTTGTTTAAAAACTTTTTCCTTCTATGCGTCAACCCCGGACATTCGATGATGAGATGTTCTATAGACTCCTCATCTTCGCAGCAAAATCTGCAGGCGCTAAGTGTTTGTTGCAGGTGAAGTGACCCGTGAGGGCGCCTGTGAGAGTGCGAATGCTCTTTTTGTTTAATGTGAGGGCTATGTTAGCTCTTTAAACATTGAAACTTAGGAACTTTTTGGAGTGTCTAAGACCCTCTACATTGTTCCAATGCTGATATAATAGAGTTTTGGCCTAGTATTTTACTTTTTGTTTTATGCTGTTTTTGTTAAATCCAAGCATGGGGCTAGGTCCGATGAAATTTACATCTGCCCCTTTTTTGGCTTGAAAGTCTGCCTTTTCGTTGCCGTCATATCCCTTATGTCCTGGTATCCAAATTAATGAGACATTGTTTTTGGATGCCAGGTTATTGAGTGCCTTGTGGCATTCTAAGAGAGTTTTTGAGTTGTGGGTATAGCTATCTAAAGCTTTTAGAACTGATTGGCTGTCCGAGAGTATTCTAATCTTTACTCTCTTGTTGTTGCTACGTTGCATGATGTTTGCTGCTTCCATTATTGCGTATAATTCCGCTTGGAAGATGGTGGTGTCCCTGGTGAGAGTGAATGATTTGTGGATTTTGGGCCCCACTACTCCTGCTCCTCCACCATAAGGTGTTTTTGATCCATCAGTGTACCATTTTTATGAATCATCATTCATCCATTTTGGGTTTGTTTTCCACTCGATCCTCTCAGGAAAGGTAATTGTGTATCCTTTTGTCAAACAGAGGGTTGGGTCAATGTGGTCTGAAACTTGAGCCATGCTTATGGTGTTTTTGATTTTATTTAGTATACTTAGGTAACCGGTGAGGTTGCCTAATTTGAAATTTTCTTTAATGTGTAGCATGAGTGCTTGCGTAGCTGCTTCCTCTTGGATAGCTATATGAAGTGGTAGGAGATTAAGGAGTACTTCCATGCCAGCTGTTAGGGTAGTTCTCATAGCCCCTGGGATGCATAGGCAAGCAAGCCTTTGTACTTTTCCCTGGTTGTCGCTGTTTTTTGGATAGATTTGCTCCACCATACTAGTGCCCCATACAGTATGATTGGTCTAACCATTTGGGTGTATATCCAGAGGGCCATACTAGGGCTGAGGCCCCAGGATCTCCCTAGTAATTGTTTGTCCACAAGGTTGTCCACAAAGATTTCGTGGCTTTTTTTGTTATATTATTTATATGTGATTCCCAAGTGAGTTTTTTATCTAAGGTTAAACCTAGATACCTGACCTCTTCCTTTAGTTCTATCACTGTTTCATTTATTTTCAATATAGGAAACTCCAACTTTTTTTTTCTTGTGAAGGGGATAATTGTGGTTTTGTTAGGGTTGATCGACAGCCCCTCCTTTTTACACCATTCCCATGTTGCGTTCAAGGCATTTTGCATTAAGTCTGTTAGTGTCCTTTCATGATTGCCTTTTATTATAACAAATATGTCATCTGCATAACCAATGGTTATAAATCCCTTATTGTTTAGGTGCTGCACCAAGTCATCAACTAGTAGGGACCATAGCAGTGGAAGAAAAACTCCTCCTTGCGGTCATCCCTTTACTGTTGTTACATTAAATTCAGCTTGGCCTAACGAGGCTTTAATAATCCTCTGACTAAGCATTTGGCTTATCCAATGTGTTAGTATAGGGTTTGCACCTCTTTTCTCGAGTGCTGTTTTCATGGATTTGTAATTTGCGTTGTCAAAGTCTCCCTCTATGTCCATAAAGGAACAGAGGGCTATTTCTTTTTGATTTACAGCCTTTTCTATATTGACATCGAGTGTGTGCAGTGCTGTGACTGTGGATTTCCCTTTTTGGTAAGCAAATTGCAGCTTATGGAGGGGTTTTTTGAAGATTGCTTCTTCTCTTAGATGGTATTCAAGTAGTTTTTCCATTGTCTTTAACATAAACGACGATAGACTGATTGGTCTGTAAGATTTTGGAGAATCAAGGGGCTTGTTACCTCCCTTAGGAATAAATATTACCTTCACTTTCCTCCATATCTTTGGAATGTATTCCAACATTAGACTAGCTCTGAAGATTTTCACCATGACTCGGATCAGTTCCACAGTGCCTTTGGATGGAAGTGCTGGGAATATTCCATCCGGGCCTGGTGATTTAAAGGGCTTAAAGGAGTTAATTGCCCACTCTACCCTTTGAAAATTTATAATTTTGTTGACAAATGAGACCGTCGATCTCCGTTGATGGTGAGTTACCATGTCTACTATTGTCGATTAATAGGTCATGACTTTTACAATCTGGGAAGTGAATCTTTAGAAGAAGCTCTAGTGTTTCTAAGAATGTGTCGGTAATAATTCCGTTTGGACCTTTTAGTGTGCCTATAGGACTTGAGTCACCTATGGAGAGTGATTTTTGAATTCTAGCTGTTGCTGGAGTATATTTTAGATCCTCGCAGAAGTTTTTCCAAGAGTTTCGTTTGGACTTCCTTAGTTCTTTGTTATAGTTAGTTAGGGATTTCCTATACTCGTCCCATTTATTTGTTTTCTTTGCAGGGTTGAATAGTTTCCTCGTTGCTTTCCGAAGTTTGTCAAGTTCGTTGTTTCACCAGGGAACCCTTTCCGTGGAGGATTTCATTTTTATTGGACAACAGTCTTGGTATGAGGCTATAATTGGGTCAGTCATGTCTGTTACTGCCTTTTCTAGCTCCTTTGTTGATGTTGTTTTGCTTACGCTGTTATAAAGCTTAGCTGAAAGACATTCATTGTATCTTTTCCAGTTTGGTGTTTTTGGGCTTCTGTAAAATGTGGGAAACTTTACCACCCCATTTAAGTCAAAAAGTATGTGTTTGTGGTCAGACATTGAGTCCTTATCCGAGACTCTTGTCGTATTGCGTTTACAAAAGCGGGTTTATTACCCCTGTTTACTACTGTTATATTACTAAGTAATAAAAATTCAAAGAGTGACTCACCTCTGTTGTTTGTATTTGTGCTACCCCATGCCACATTGTGGGAGTTTGCGTCGCATCCAATTATGAGGGTTTGATTGTGAGTTTGACAATACTTCACTAGACCTCTGATTTTCTCTGGTGGTACTGTGTCGGCGTCTCCGGGGAAATAAGCTGAGGTGATTACGACCTCTCTCTTGCTTCCACTAAACTCCGCTTCGACCAGTATTGTTGATATGTCGCCATCCAGGAATTCTGTGAATGGCAAAAATTTAATGTTGGTATCTATGATTATCGCAGCCTTAGTTTTGACAGCGCTTTTGTCATAAATTACCTTGTATTTGGACATTGAGGCCTTGAGAACGGTCTTTCTCAAATTCAGGGCTCTTGGATCAGACCTATGTTGATACCTCTGGCAAGTCTTCTGCTAAACTCAGTGGTAGCAGCCTTAGCATGGTGAAGATTTGCCTGGAGGCACCTCATTTTGTTGGTTGGTTTTCGGAGTCGTTGGGAGGACCTTCATCCTCTTCTTCCAACTCCACTGCCTCCATTTGGTCAACTAACTCTTCAGTCGTTATGCCTGCAGCTTTCAGCCTGAGGGTCACTTGGATGAATCGCTAGTTTACTCTACCATTGCACTCCTTCAGGCTGGCGGCTGATTTTTGGTCTACCTAGCATTACGTTGGAGCCTCTTTCGGCTCTTTTTAGCAGGCGCTAGGAATCAACATTGAGGCCTTTATTCTGCCCCTGCACAAAATCCAGTATCCTGGCTGACTCAACTTCGAGGGAGTTGGGAAAGTACCCCACTGCGATCCGAGAGTGAGAAATTTTGGATTTCTCTGTGGCCCACAGTGTTGCACCCTCCCACGGCGACGCATTTGAAATGACCGCCTTGACCCATTCTGCCGATGTGCTATCCTTACAGTGCAGGACAAGGAATCCTGCCTTTTAAGTAGTGCCCAAGAACGCTGGTTTTGTGGCCATGTTTTTCTCCGCCAGTATTTTGTCCAACAGAAGTTGTTGGATGGAGTCCACTTATTCGGACGTCAGTACCGTATTAGGGTAGTCCCTAGCAAGTACTGCCAACCTGACTCCTGTTGTTACATCTTTGTATGTGGTGTGTCCTCAACCGACCTTAGTCGTTTCGGCCCCGTCGTTGTTCTTCTGGTGTTTTTGGTAGTCATGGGCTCCAGCGCCTTAGCATATGCTTCTTCTCTGGTTAGCCCTTTTTTTAGGAAGTGTGCAAATCTTTTCCTGCCCGCACCACTGAGCTTTTTTGGCTGTTCCGTTGTCGGCCCTTCGCCATCGGTGTTGTACCTCTTCCTGTTGAGGTATGACCGCCCCTGTTTTTTGAGGTTAATTGTTAGACTTTTGGTTGAAGCCTTCTTGGCCGCTTCCGCCATTTTTTGTTTTATTGCGATTGGTATTCATTTTTGTTCCCTCGAGGAAAGGGGTATATCGATTACGTACGCCAGTGCCCCGGAAGGAATTTTTGAAATGGGGCCTCGCCAGAGCGCCCCAAGTCCTCATACTAGCCACTAGATCCCCCTCTAGCCAATCATCCCTCGGCGTATGCTGTTCCACCTTGGTTAGGGGATTTATACTTACCCAAGAAAGTTTACTCTTCCCACCCGACTATATTAGCCAGGACCCCAACAGAGACATGACTGTGCTGGGGTATCCTGTTTCCAGTGGCCACCACGGGGAGGAATAGTCTCACTTTCGACAGTCTTGCAGTTGCAGTCCACGAAGGCCTCTGCGTTGTTCCTCCTACAAAGACTGCCAGCAAGGACCACCTAGCAGAAGAAGAATAGTCACCTCCAGAAAATATCCACAGCTCACAATTCTTATACCCAATAAATTTGTTTTTAATTTTTTCGTTATACTCCTAAAATATAATCTACATTTGTATTTATTACACTATAATAGTTTACACCAAAAATGGTCGTCGACCAAAAGGCGTTTTTTAAACTAATTTGAGGTCGCTGAAACCAAAAATGAATATTATTGTTTTTTTTTCAAAGAACGGTTTCCGAGATATTCCCAAAAAACCTGTTTTTTGGGCAATAGTGCAGTTATTACCTGCAATCTCGAAAACATTGCGCGCCATTTCTTTGAAGTGCATAAATTTCGAAAGGCACACATATAACCTACATGGCAATATATAATTCGTGTCAATGGAAGTCGTAGTTTTCGCAAAACAGCTGTTGAAAGTTAAACAAAAAGGCATTTTTGACGTTTTTTACTAAATTATCAAACTTTTTTCTGGAACAAAAAAGGTAGGTTTTCTGAAAGACAATTTTGTCACCTACATTTTAAGCCTAAGTTTGTCTGAATCGACGAAAAATTGTAGAAGTTATGATCCATAAAGTCAACACGTGTGATTTTGCAGCTTTTGACTTGGCTATGTTTGAGGTCAAAAATACGCTTTTACTCTCAAACATCTTCTTTTATGTTGCACGGAATCTTCACGAAGTTGCATCCAGCAGTAATTGCTCATCATTCTTTGATCCCAAAAGCCCTCATAACGCTTTGCAATCGTAGAAATATCTTGATGAAATCGCTCGCCTTGTTCATCACTTTCAGCCCCCAAATTCGGAAGAAAAAAATCCAAATGACTGTGAAGTAGGTGCATTTTTAACGACATGCGAGCACCTGTTAACAAAAACAAAGTTAATTGTAAATTTTCCAATCAATTTATATGATAAACGTTCAACGTCTACATTACTACATACAATGTATACATTTCCCTTTTGATAAAATAAAAAATGTATTTTAAACAACTTAAAATGTTCGCCTTATCAGAAACTAGCAGGTTATCATATTCTATATGATAAATTTATGTTTTTTAAAACTTCCATATCTTGTTCATTTATATCTTTGAATTCGGTTTCTAGAAACGGCGGTGGGATGCCTTTTTCGTACATAACTAAAAAGTTGGAATATTTTAGGAACAATTTAATAGAAAATGAACGACACGGGTTTACTATTGATATAATTGTACTTAAATATATTATGATTTTGCTTCCTTATGTTTCGCTTCAAATTGCAATTGATGTAGGATAATGAACCATAAAAGGATGCTTGGGTTTAAAGGTCCATATAATTTTAAATATAATTTGTGGTGCAATTCTATTTTCTTTTCTAAAGATTTTAAATCCTGTAAAGTAAATTTATTTTGAAATAATATGTCTATAATTTCCATAAGTTTTGTTAGTAAAGTCCAGTGTTCATTGCTTTCTGGCACTAAATCACCTATCATTAGTGGCAGAAAGTTCGCAAAACAAATATCGTGCATCAAGTCAAAATAGAAGTTTTCTGTCACATAAAAATTCGTTAGTTCGCTTAATATACAATTGGTTTTGATTCCGGTTTCTAAAAAGTTTTCGGCTTTTAAATCATTTTCATGTGTCAACTTATTTCTCAAATATTTTTTTACTTCAATAAAGTCTGTTTTCATTTCGTTATTACTCCGTCGGCAAGATCGGCAAAAACACTTGGTTCTGAATGAACTTATAAATCCCAGAAAGGAGTTTAAACCCAAATTATCTCCTAAAACCAGTCCAATACAAAATAATTTTTCTTTTTCCTTTAGGCGTACTAATTGCAATGCCGTTTTCCAACTCACTTAGCTCAAGCAATAAATGGTAAAGGACTGTTTCATGATCACTGGATTTCAACAAATACGATGAAATAAATGCAAATGAAAAAATAAAACCTAGCTTAGACAGCAAGTATTGGGAAATCGTTGGAAACGAGTAATAAAATGCACAAATAGACTGCGCATGGGTTCCTAGAGCATTGTTTATCTGAAATGCATCTAAATACACAATAATAATATAGTATTACAGAGACTATCTGTCATCAGATAGAACATTTTTTTATTTGTTTGCGAATGTATCAGAATTAATAAAATTTGTGAAAGATTCCTTCTCCAGAAACAATTTCTGATTATCAATTGTCTCCTTGAGTTGATGTTGTTTTAACAGTAATAGAAGTCCCGTAATAGTAATAGAAGCTTATCTAAAGGTAGGCCCAGGAAACATGCTGTTTCGACAGGTTGGGTCCAGAGGGAGAGGGGTGTTAGATGAGTGGGTTTTATAGGGCATGTGAAAAGGTGGTTAGTGTCGTGCGGGGTGCCTTCACATGCTGGACATATGTTTGGTATGTCGGGGTCGATTCTGGATTAGTAGGAGTGTAACCTGCTACAGTATCCAGAACGTAATTGAGCCAGTGTTACACGTGTCTCACGGTTAAGCTGGAGCTCTTCATCTGCTATAGGTGGTGGTTGGACTCCGATTACGGCCTTCAGTGGACGGGAGCTTAAGAAGGTGGTGACGGCATCCCGGTGAATGTTGTTTAGTCATTGTCTAAACACTGTCCAGTACATTTCTATCAGTTTTCCCCTGGATTTCGTCGGCGTAGTTTTAGAGGTGTCTCCTGACGTGCCTGGGAGGTGGCTCAGGCTCAAGCAAGTGTCTGCAGGGGTGAAACCTGCGGTAACATCCTATCAGGAACTGCTTGCTGAGCAGTTTGTTTTGCTCCATAACAGGGAGCATTTGTGCCTCGTTGTGAAGGTGTTGAACAGGGGACATAAGGAGGCAACCGGTCGAATGGTAGTATTTAGGCATGTCTGTAGCGATATCCACTGCGTGTCACTGGTTCTAGGCGACCAGACAGGCGTAACATAGTTTAGAACCGGCGTTGTCGTTAGCAACAATTCTTTGTCTTTGCCCCAAGTGCTGTCGGCAAGCGATTTGAGGACCTACTTGCGATGTTGGACTTTAGTGGCAATAGCGGTAGTGTGCGCAGAGAAGGAGAGTAAATTGTCAAAGGTTACACCCAAAATTTTCGAATTGTTTACTGTCGAATTATACACTGATGAATGACGACCGCTCAGGTAGTTTGCGGACCACCTCTTCAGTCCTGGCGGGAGTGTCGACTGATAAATATCATCTAGTACCGTGGAATGGCTGACTGTATCGAAAGCCTTCTTCAGGTCCAACGCTACAAGGACAGTTGTTTCGTGAAGTGTGGGAGTAGGAGGGCTTCCAGTGCCTTCACTACTAGGTTAAGGAGAGGTATCGGACGATAAGATTCCCTTTGGATGGCGGGTTTCCTAGGTTTCAGTAGTGGGACCACTCTCCTTGCTTTCCACTTATCAGGGATGATGAGAGTGGCCAAGGACAGATTGAAAACTCATGTGAGAAATCCTACTCCCAATGGTCCCAGGTGCTGCAACATCAGCGCGTTCA
Organism: Anastrepha obliqua; assembly: GCF_027943255.1. NCBI lineage: Eukaryota > Metazoa > Arthropoda > Insecta > Diptera > Tephritidae > Anastrepha > Anastrepha obliqua. Next base: position 2,112,765 of record NW_026562178.1, on the reverse strand, counting down.
GTCCGTCAGGGCCAATAGGTTTTCATGATTTTGATTTGTTGATGACCCCCTGAACCTCATCACTGGAGAAAGTAAGTGGCGCACTGTCGTTCGTAAGTTGGGCAGCCATCTGGTGGCACGACGCTTGACTAAAATAGATGGCGCATCTCTTCTAACGGTGGACCAGAACTTACTCACACCAGTATTGCAATTGCAGGTCTTCCATTTGGTCCGCTTGTTTTGATCTAACAGTTGCCGGATCTCCAAATTGAAATCCTTTCTGCGGAGATCCCCGGGATCGAACTATCGTAGGTGGTCACGCTCGTTTTCTAAACTGGCTGCTTCGGCTGGGAAATTAATTATATATTCAAAAATTAAACAGCTATATATTTAAGAAAAAGTCGAGCAGTAACTTCAAGAAAAATAAAAACCAGGAATTTAATAATTTTGATTAAAGTCTCAAAAGCGGTCATTTGACTGCTCTGGTAGGTTTAGGGATAAAACGTGAACAAATGAATTTAGTAGATCTATTTATTTCGTTGGCAATTAACTTTTTGCGTAGCCCTTATTTATCAAGTTATTCATTTGTTCTTACATATGTATTACGTTGTAAATCGCGTCTGTTTAAGAGCATTGACGTAACTAGCACGGAGCTTTTCATGCTTCCATAATAAGCCAACCTCATACCGCCCATTGATGTGTCGGCACGTAGAATTTAAAATCTGCATCGCCTTATGGTCATATAAGCAGAGAACGTAAATTCATGGAAAAGGCTCAGGAACGAATGAGCAGGTTAAATGTCAAATGCTAACAAAACGCGGCTAAGAAATGGTTATTATTTCACCACAGCCTTAGAAAAGTTAACGATGCCCACTTACGAAGTTCAAACTCCCCTTCCCCCAATATTTCGGAAACCTTTTGCTGCAACAATCGAAATTCTTCTTTACTAGATGCCCCAGTAAGTAGATCATCCATGTAAAAATTCTTGAGAATAACACTAACAGCCCTAGCACAACCATTCGACGAATCTCTTGCCGTCTGTTGAAGTGATCCGACAGCTAGATGAGACGCAGCTGCCACTCCGTACGTTACGCGAACCATGCAAAAATATTGGACGGGTAGGGATGGGTGGCTACGCCATACGTTCCGTTGCAAATCAGCGTGTTTTGAGGATACACAGATTTGACGATACATTTTAGCGGCATCTACCGTTACAGCATAGCGGTGTGTTATAAAGCGAAGCAAGATCGCATACAAATCTTTTTGCAGTTGAGGTCCTACAAATAACACGTCATTCAGCGAATTCCCGGAAGCCGATTTTGCGGACGCGTTGAATACAACCCTCTTTCCTTTGTAACAGGATAATGAGGCATATAATGCGTTTGATTCATAGTCTCTGACGCGGCCTGCTTATTTTTCATGTCAATGAAATCATTCATGAATTCATTGTAGCGTAAATGAAGATCGGAGTTACAAGCGAGCCTTCTTTCAAGTCGTACGAAATTCCGATTGGCAAAGTTTTGCGACTCTCACGGACGTGCATCGGACTTCAGCGGCAATTCGACGACGAACCGTCCGTTATGTTCCCTTCGATGCGTTGTTTCAAAGTGGTCTTCGGAATAACGCTCCTCATGCGTACGATACGTTTTTTGCGGCGCTTTCTCTAACTCCCACAACTTGTTTAATGCTCGATCCAATTGAACATCGCTATGTAACGACTGTAAGCGTGGCATATCAGGGTCAGATCCATTTCGCTTCTAAAAAGAGTCCACCCAAATACCGTCAGTTGAGCCATAGGGGTGCCAGATGGACCCTTACGAAGTTCTGTACAGATCAGTTGATTCATAACGTCCATACCAATCAATATATCGACACGCCCAGGCTTCATAAAGTGCGGATCGGCCAAAAACAAACCTCGGATATGCGGCCATGCTGAAATAGTTATAGTTTGTGTTGGTAACTCGCTCGTAATTTTGGACAAAATTAGCGTTTTGATAATGAAGTATTGATTTGTAGAGAAAGAAGAAAGAGAAAGTGATACTTTCCAGTACGGTCAACTTCAGCTGTTGATCGCGGCAGGCCGAAGCGTTGCACACACGCCTCGGCCACAAAGGAAGCATGTGATCCAGAACCGAAAAGTAAACGTGCGGGCTGCCAATTACCGGAACAGTCGCGTACCTTCACTAATGCGGTGGATAGCAGCTCAACTCTTTCTACTGGGACGGGTGGACTGGAGCTCGAATTCAAGCATGAAGAGACGCGTGAAGCGTAGACGCTTGCTGGAAGTTCAAAAGTTTTTGCGCTTACTTTTGATGTGGCATCAGCAGCGCACATGTTAATGTACCCCAAGCTTCAACTTAATTAGCGTCACATATTTTAAAACCTTTAATAATTTTCAACACGTCACCCTTCAAGCAGCTTCGGAGGTATTGCAACTTTTGTCCATCCGATAAAGCAGAGTTACTACAGCGGCAACATTAAAAGGAAGCCACTGTTCACTCAATAACTGGAGGTAACTGGCAATACTTTCTGCATCCATAATGAATGCATCATCAATACTTTTTGCCATACACCGTTTAATGGCATTGAGAGCGGAATCGTGTGTTTTAGCAGAATTCGACATTTTTTTCTTTTAAATTTTGATGTAACAGAGATGTTCAAAGAAAAGTAAAGACGGAACATTTAGAACTTTCGCGATGTAAAATGCAGGAACGACTGCACAAACGTACACACGATTTAGTGCACTAAAATGTAACTTTCTTGATATTCGTTGCACCGATTGCTACGCTTATTTACGTATGTGTGTACACAATCGGATGCGTATAAGCAATAAGCAAGCGGAGTAACTAGTGCATTACTGCTCGTTGACGGAGCATCCGAAAGCGATGGCAAATCTGGTTGATGAACATCAACTCGAACAACAAATTCTCGATGAGTATTCCCTGCTTTCTGATCACTCTGGCTACTCCGTTGACTGAGGACAGCAACATTGCTTATAGATGCAGCCGCGGCTACATTCTCGAGGGCCCTTATGCGCTCGGTATGCGCGAATCAGCTCTGCTGCCGTTTTTGCTATTTTTTTACTTTTTTTATTTTTTCTCCTTCGGTGCCTCGTGAACGTTCGTCATTTTTTTTTTGGCATGGTGAAATCTGTGAAATAGAAAAATTCATGTAAAGCATATTTGTTTTTTGATAATATAATATATTGTATGTGGTGAAATTTTTTTCGAAAATAGCTTTTTTGAATATTATAATAATTTCAAGTGGATTCGGCAGTCATAATGTATGTATGTATAGGTATAAAATGTAAATGCTCACTGGCGCACATAAGTGTGTATGTTGGCGCGTGCACGCCGAGCGCGCATGCACACATAATTACATGCGTCAGTGTGCGTTCGCGCTCTCAATTTCACTTGAACATTTAAACAGCTTTGCGATATATATCAATTGGTATATATTACTTACATGTATTACAGCGATGTATAGATATATTTCTTGATTGCACAGAAGTAATGTCTCTCTCACGTACTGATGGAAGTTATGCGTTATAGTTATCTGTGATGAAACACGTGGCGTAAATCAACTAGTTTTATTTTTTCAACCCAATATAAGCTTAGAAATATTATTTATAATAATATTTTAATAATTTAAATATACTTACATTATAGCGGGATATTATCAAATAATCACAGAATACAGATGTAAATAACGTAAATAATCACAACAAAATACAATGATATATATATCAAGTATACACACGTGCTGTTTCAACTGCTAATATATAGCGTCTGACGCGTACATCTATAATACGCGCATGCGCGATAATGTAGCTATCCTATTGTATTGCTTCGTACTGAGTGTGTATATCGCTCTCCCTTGCTCCACTGTCGTATGGTGTCAGAGCTGTACGTACTCGCGCACATGCGCGTCACACTTTATTTTCTTCTAGTGCCTAGTATTCAATGAATACGTGGCTCTCTCTCTCTTGCTCGTACGATGCTTCCTAAACTATTCCCCCTTCAAGCAAGTTAGACTCTAGGCTAGGACCGCACAAAAGGGAGACGCGGATAGCCTAAACTGATGTATATGATGTATAGCTCTCCTTCTCTTTCTCTCTATGTTATATATCTGTATACTCTGTCTTACAACGAAGCCTATGTCCTAGGTATAGAAAATGTATAGCTCTCTTTCTCCTTCTCTCTACGTTGTATCTTTTTTTCTCTCTCGCGTAACGAAATCTCTAAACGTTACATTTTTTCCAATTCACTCTCCATTCTCGCTCAAATATCAGACAGCTGCTAAAGAAGTTTCACTTCAAAAACAAGAGTTGGAAAACCTTAAAGTGTTTATAATGAAAACATATTTCACAAAAGCAGTAAATTCTGTGCATGTATATAGGAGAACAAAGTACTTATTTTAATCGAATACTTAGATGGACTCAACACTTTCCATTTTTTCTTGTTCATGTATAACGCCGTATTCGGTGGCAAGTTCCTCTGCCAACTGAAATAAAAATTCTTGTCGCGATATCCTTTCTCCAGTTGTTTGCTTATATAAATCCAAGCATTTATAGCAGCTAAGTCCAGAATGTTGAAAAATACCTGGACGGGCCATCTATTACATTTACATTTTGTGCTGTACTTTCTAGCCATTTGATCCGACATATCCACGCCAAATTTTGTGCAATTTTAAAAAACAATAGTTTCAGGTATGTATGCATTTACCTGTTTCTTAAATTTTTACATATTTATGCTTCGAACTTAGTAAGATGCTTTTGTAAATTGTTAGAGTGCAATTATTTGATTTGTAAAGCTGCGTTGAAAAACGTTCCATTTTGTCAATCTTTTCTTTTGCAGGTTTCGGTAATTCGCTCTTATTCGCCCGAATAGTTCCTACTAAGGTAGTTCTTTTTTGATAAAGGTTATGTGGCTAAAGATGTTCTCGTAAAAAAATTATTGTTGGTTATATTTCGTCCGCACCCTATAAATGGTTCAGTGAGTTTGAGAACAACAAGTTCACTAAGTGGTATTGCTGATGGCCTCGTCTCATTTTTTCCCAAGTACGGAAATCCATTCGCAATATATTTACATTCAACGTCCGATGCCAACCCGAACTTATCGGGTTTATTAGGCATACTTATATTGCGTAAATCGGCATCTTGATTTTGTCGGAAATAGCTGTTCATAAACAGTTATATTTGCACCTGGTTTGTAGCAGTTTTGACTATTTTCTATAAATACAATCCTTCTTCTATCAAAACGAGTAAATCGCATAATTTCTGTGGACCGATTTGTGTTCATTGCTCGTGAAAAAAATGCAGGACCCCATTTCTTATTCGATAAATATGAAACGTTCAAGTTTTTTAATTCATATGCACAACGTGCCTACAAAATTGCAATGAAAGCATCTAACTCTTCTAAAGTTATACTCCATTTGGATCCTAAACCTCGACCTGCTTCTGATTCTGTGCACATTTTTATATGATTCATAATTCTCTTTTCTTCGCATTCATCTTCGGAACTGGAGAACAATCTCATTCTTTTTCGTCCCCTACGCGTATTCACAATGTTCCCATCCTCATTATCCGTGTCGAATTGATCAGAGTCAGTGTCTAATTGATCATATCTCCACTCTATCTCCACTCCCAGAATTCACTTCTTCATCTACTTCAGATCATAGTTCGCTTATATTATATATATTTCTTCCAGCAATTTCCTTTGCATTGACATTTAAGGGCTAAATTTTTATTTGTTTATTACCCAAACCTTACAGCCTAATTTATTTTTACAAATAGAACTTATCACGTCGCAAATATTTGTAATGCCGCGTACAGAGCCAGTAATCTAATTTGAATGATCACTATTTTGCCTCACCTCATGAGTTACCAGCAGTCGCTCTGTACCCAGCATAAAACAAACTGTAAGCACATGGCGTTTTCCTAAAACACAATCGGTGACATTTTCTTTGAAAACTACTGTTTTTGTGATAAGTTTGAGATTTTAATGCAGATAACTTCATAAAATTTCAAATATATTCTAGCGGTCAAATTACCGCTCATGGTAGACAACGGGCGAGTTCATATTATTATATTATCAGGAAAAATTAAAGAAGAAGAAAAATATATATTGAAAAATTAAACAGCTATATATTTAAGAAAAAGTCAAGCAGTAACTTCAAGAAATATAAAAACCAGGAATTTAATAATTTTGATTAAAGTCTCAAAAGCGGTCATTTGACTGCTCTGGTAGGTTCAGGGTTAAAACATGAACAAATGAATTTAGTAGATCTATTTAGATCGCCTCCGGCTCTGGAGCCAACGCGAAGGGCTATGAGACAAAGGACGGCACCATAAAGGTGACGTGCGCGTCTCTGGCCAAATTCGAGTGGATCAGGACCGTGGTCAATAACGTGCCCCCCATGGGGACCACTCGCTTCGCAGTCTACAGCGAGGAGAGTGTACCCCTCAGGAAGGCCATTTGTTGGATTCCGGATCCAGACCTGTCTACGGCGGATGTCCTATCCTGTCTACGTGCCCAGAATCCGGGCATCAACACGAGGCTTTGGCGAGTCGTCTCGTACACCAAGAGCAAAAAACGGGAAGGGAAGGAAGGGGCTGCTCTTGTGGTGCGAGTGGACAAGGCCAGTGTTGATGTCATGGGCTCACTGTATGGGAACCGTCTGAGTCTCTTCTTTGCAAAACCTTGTTGCTAGGGTAGAGCTGGCCATCGACAGGAGGGACTACGCTATGGGCATCTTTTTAGACATAGAGGGGGCGTTTGATAATGCCACCTTTGACAGTATGTTTAACTCTGCTAGTAGGCACGGCGTAGACCGGGTGCTAGTAAATTGAATTCGTTCGATGCTGGCCCAAAGAATCGTTTCGGTGCGAGCAGAGGAAGATCTGGCGGTGTCATCTGGGGTTAATAGAGGCTGCCCCCAAGGCGGTGTGCTGTCTCCATTGCTCAGGTGCATGGTAATCGATCCTCTACTCACCACCTTAAACGATTCGGGAGTCTACGCACAAGCATATGCGGACGATATTGCTTGTTTGGTAACAGGCCCTTCGCTTATGAACATCTGCAGGAAAGTGCAAAAAACTCTGGATCGGATTGACACTTGGTGCTGTGCGAATGCGCTATCCCGCCAAGACTGGTATTGTCCTCTTTACCAGAAGGAGGAAGCTTGATGGACTCGTTCTGCCAAAGCTAAAAGGAGTCACAATCCAGCTATCCAAGGAAATTAAATATCTTGGAATAATCCTCGATAGTAAGCTCCTATGGAAATCACACGTTGAAACAAAGGCATCCAAAGCACCCACAGCTTTCTGGCAGTGCAAAGGTGTCTTTGGGAAAACGTGGGGTCTCTCTCATAGCAAGGTCCTATGGATCTTCACGGCTATGATAAGAGCCATTATACCGTATGGATCACTGGTCTGGATGAGTAGACTCTCTCTAGTGGGAGTCAGGAGGACCTTATCGAGACTACAATGCACTGTGGCCATCTGTTGCACCGGAGCTTTTCCGACTACTTCAGGCCCGGCACTAGATGCTCTGTTTGGTTTACCACCACTTGATGCTTTCATCCAAGGAGAGGCCTTGAAGGCCATCTGCAGACTGAAACACAGTAGGAACTGGTACGGCCCTTGTCCGGCATTGGAACACAGAGAAGGCATGGACATCGATCCAACGATTCTCCTCATGCCCCTTGGCTCCATGCCATCAAGAGTCGTACTTGAAAAGAGATACAGTGTAGTGCTACCAGAGGCTCAGTTGTGGGAAGACTCAGAAAATGAGCCCGGCAAACACTGTTTTCGCATTTTTACGGATGGCTCCAGGACCGAGCATGGCTCCGGCTCTGGGGTCTACGTGGAATCCAGCGGGACAAAACTGCACTTTGCTCTTGGAATGCATGCATCTGTGTTTCAAGCGAAGGTGTATGCAGTTCAAGAAGCGATGAACTTTGTTGTGGAAAAACGATGTAGAGGCAGATCTATATGTCTCTGCAGCGACAGCCAAGCTGCGCTTATGGCCTTAGATAGCCCTCCAACCACATCAGGGGTAGTCAAGTCCTGTAAATCCAGGCTGAACTATGTCGGTAGACATAATAGCCTGATGCTAACATGGGTCCCGGGACACGTGGGTATTGCGGGTTACGAGACCTATGACTCCTTAGCTAAGATGGGCTCTGAGGCCAACTTCTTTGGCCCAGAGCCCGTTTTGCCACTCCCTTCTGCGGCCATCACAGCCACGGTTAGCAAATGGGTAACTACCACCCACAAGCGAGCTTGGCAGGCTGAGAGATGCTGCACATGGACAAAACTGATGTTACCTGTCATGTCCGATCGACTGTCGCAAACCCTTCTGTCATTAAGCAGAGGGGAGTGCAGACGGCTGGTTGGACTGATGACGGGCCACTTTCTGTGGGCAAAGCACATGGAAAGGTTGGGCATCTCAGACAGTGTACTCTGCCCAGCTTGTGAAGAGGAAGATAAGACGGCGGGCCACATCCTGTGCGTCTGCCCCGTCTTCGCTCGAATCAGGTTTGAGGTCTTTGGCACTGATGTGTTAAGAAGCGATCATCTTGGCTCCTTGGCACCACAAGATCTACTCAGATTTCTTCGGAGATCGGGTAGGTTTAAAGAAAATTAAAAGGGAATCCAAGTGTCGTACAATGGACTCAGTTAATGTCTAAGTGCTGCACTTGCTAGTTGTCCCGAAAAAAAAAAACATCTATTTATTTCGTTGGCAATTAACTTTCTTACGTAGCCCTTATTTATCAAGTTATTTATTTGTTCTTACATATGTATTACGTTGTAAATCGCGTCTGTTTAAAAGCTTTGACGTAACTAGCACGGAGCTTTTCATGCTTCCATAATAAGCCAACCTCATACCGCCCATTGATGTGTCGGCACGTAGAATTTAAAATCTTAATCGCCTTATGGTCATATAAGCAGAGAACGTAAATTCATGGAAAAGGCTCAGGAATGAATGAGCAGGTTAAATGTCAAATGCTAACTAAACGCGGCTAAGAAATGGTTATTTTTTTTTTTTTTTTTTTTTTATTGACAACTGTATTTATATTATAGTTAACTATAAAATACAAAAGGCTTATAGCTATGGCTACTGTGACCTTAAGCTAATATACTGGGTGTGTATATATGTGTATGTAGGGTGATAGCTAAATTTCATTTAAGATATTACAATATTTTAAATAGCTTATAAGTTTAATAATGTTCTCTGTAGAATTGTTTAAAAGTAGATCAGTAGGTTTTGTGTTGTTTAGAGATTTTAGACGGAGAGCTCATGACCAAAAAACCCAACATATTTTATACTTCTTGAAATTTTGTGTGAGATTAGTTTTTTAATACTAGAAGCGATATCCGGCGGGCTGGCTGCTCAATAGCGGTCTTAATTATTCATTTTTATTTTTTAAAATTGTTAATAAAAAACATTTACTCAACATATTTTATACCACTTGAAATTTTAACAGAATTTTATTTACGGTCTGGATAAAATGAAACGATGGTTGCCAGCCCATTCTCATGGTCCCAAAGTACTGCCAGCCCATGTTGAAAGTGCGTTGATGGAAGCACAAGTCAACATATTTTATACCGGCTGTCTTTTTTACACGACATTGGCAATACAAAATTGATGAAATGTGTAGTGCCAGCCCATTCTGATGGTCCCATCACATGGAAAATTTGGAAAATTTCATTCCTGTGAGTGCGAGCGAGACCGACTTACGTGAATGTGGGCGCGCGAGAGAGAGCGTATATTGTTCATGTTCTGTCTCTCCGTACAGTCTTGCAAAAATGGGAAGGATGAAAGGTTTGTTCATTAAAAAGTTAGAGAATGGATTTTTTTTTTCTTTTTCTTAAAAAAGTTTTTATTTCTAATTTTTTACTCCTTTATTTATTTATTTAATTTATTAAATGAATAGAAAAAAAAAAAACAAAATTAAATTTTTAATTTTCTATGTCAGAAATAGATTCCGAGTCTAAACTGAAATAGTCATTTTCTATTTCTTCAGAGTCTCGCTTTTTTTGTGTACGGTGTAAGTTCTGTGGAGATTGCATCAAATGTGCGTCGTCTCTTTGATGGACCTGCAGCAGTTGTGTCACGTTGACATTCATCATCAGCAGCATTGCTATCATTATTAATTACATTTTGATAGATGATACCAACCGTATCATGTAGGGTATCTTTCCCGCTGGTTGTTTCGACAAATCTGTCGAAATTATCGGAAGCCACCACAGTATTTAAATTTGATGCCAACGTAATACCTTCAGGACATTCCTGAGTCCTTTCTATAGGAGAAAATGCAGCTTCGGTTTCCAGTTCTTCGAGAACATGATAGCTGCAGCAGTGACCGTATTTGTTGAGAATATCGATAACTTTACGGCTGCTGGTTAAACTTTTCACAGCCATTCCCAAGGTAATATGCTTTCCAGGCTTCATATTTCCATTCGTAACCGCGTAGATTGTGTCGGCCGCAATTGAATTGACTTTTCTATATAAGTCTGGGGTATTCTTACGTCGATTTCGGGCACCGCTCAACAACATCACGTAAAAATGTATCAAATCACGGTCGATCATACATTCTCCAGCCAGCAATTCATTCAACTTTACATTCGATGATAAAGGCTTCTTTTCAATATTTAAAATTCTTCTTCGTAAAATGAATGCTGCTTTTTGAAGTATTTCATCTTCTTGTAACAGCGAAAAAAGGCCATCATATATTAATTTATTTTTCGGTAAAATTACGTTTTTATTTCTGAAAGCTGAGACTTTAATTTCATCACTGAATTTATCAAGAATTTTATTCAGCAAATGTTGAAGGTTGCATGAATAGTCCAGTCAAAAGAGACGAAAAAAATAGCCAACTTCGTAATTTTAGGAGTATGCGAGTTTATAGTTTTATTATGTAAAACCCATCACTGTGAACTTAAATTTGAGTTTTCGGGTTCGGGGGTTGTGTCCCGCGGCCGCCATCTTGGAAATAAGGGTGCAACTGGTTTTTTGCATTTATCTCGTGAATTTCGAAAGTTACGAAAATTTTTGTCATTCAAAACGTTTTATTGTAAAATTAATAATAAAAAAGTTATAAACAAAATTACGCGAAAAATTAAGGGATGCATTGTTTTAAAGCGTAATAACTTTTTTTTATTGATTTTATGGAAAATATACATCAGAGCTTTTTTATAGAGCATTCTTTTGTGAACATTTTTGTCTAAAAGTTTTTTCCGCTATCTTTATTTAGTCGTATGATTTTGAGCTGCTAAGCGGAGCAACCAATACATTAGCGAAGCGCGTACATGATTACACAGGCCGACAAAATTTAACCAACATTCAGACCCAGAAACCAGACTATATATTTCCCAAGGTTTATGATGCGCTAAATTCAAATCTGGCCTCAGAATTGCTCTATCAGCTCTGGTTTTCGAGATATCCTAACCTAAATGTGCAAAAAACACCATTTTTGCCCATATTTGAGGTTATGTAGCCTTGCAGATGTTTTCTTTCACCAAAATTAAAGGATGGCATCTTTAAATACAATCTTTCTTTTTTCAAATGGCGTTTTGTTTGCTCAAATATCATTTTTTTTCGCAGAGATATCGCATTTTGAAATTTACATGTTTCGAAATTTTCCTACACCTGAAAATCGATTAAGATAACATAGACATGATATATTCGATTACTAATTTTTTTTTACAAAATTTTCGTAACTTTCGAAATTCACGAGATAATCGCAAAAAACCAGTTGCACCCTTATTTCCAAGATGGCGGCCGCGGGACACAACCCCCGACCCCGAAAACTCAAACTTAAGTTCACAGTGATGGGCTTTACATAATAAAACCATAAACTCGCATACTCCTAAAATTACGAAGTTAAATCCTCTTTTGACTGGACTAGAACCATCATAACTATAGCCACGGTCTTCGTACAATTTCTTCAATATATCATCGTATATTTCACCCAGAAATATTAAAAAGAAGCAACTGCCACGAGCAATGATGTTTTTTTGGATGAATTGATCAATTTCATCATCAGCTTCCTTGTGTAGTTCCCGATTCAGATTAAATTTTGTGTCTGCAGTTGGATTGCTTTTAAATTTATTAAAATATTCAACCCGACAGATTTTGTGATAAAATAAGTGCGGAGGCTCGTTAGAAAGTGACTTAAATAATTCACTATCTCTCACAACATCCAAATATTGTGCCAAGGCTTCAATGAGAATTTTTTTTTCTCCTCTGACAAGTGGTGCCTGACGTCCTTTGGATTTTTTATATTTTTTATTACAAAATGCACAATTATCCTGCTCCACAATTAATGCTGCCTCGGTTAATTTTTCACCTGAAGGTTCTTGTATGGCAGATTGACCTTCCTGATGTGTTTGTTCTATTTCGTGAGCAGAGGAAGTGCTTGGTGTCGGTTCATCTGGGAAAATATATTTGAATACAAAAAAAAATTATAATCGGAACTAGTATTATATTCCTTCCCTTATTACAGTAAAATAAATATTTTCATACCTGTTTGAACTGAAATATCCGATGTAAGTGCCTTTTTTTCATAATACTTTTTCATGACCGATAAGAACATTTTATGGCATTTTATATGATAGCCGTCATCACATTCTGATGCTGGTAAAATAACATCTTTATATTTTAAATTAAATTTTTTCCGAATGTCCAACACTTCCCGGCACTTTTTTAAAGTATGCACGGTAAAAGCAACGAGTTTATCATTTGTACTTTTACTATTACAAAAAACGCACTTGATGGAAGATTCCATTTTAAATAACAAGTAAGAGAATCGAACGGAAAGTTAAAATTTACGTCTTTAATAGCCAACACTGTGGAAAGAACTAACTATACATGACGTCGTACTTTGGGTCCGGAAACTGTTGTCCTTGAATACCGCCCCTATTGTATTGCAGGCAGATGGCGACTTATGAATCACCATTCAAAATTCCTAGTGGAAAAGTAGAGCCAGCGTGTGTGAGAGAGACAGTATATAAACGATATACGCTCTCTCTCACGCGCCCACATTCACGTAAGTCGGTCTCGCTCGCACTCACAGGAATGAAATTTTCCAAATTTTCCATGTGATGGGACCATCAAAATGGGCTGGCTCTAGGTAGGTAGGTAGGTAAGATGGCAAGAGTACCCCAGGTACACTACAAGTAGCACTTACGTGCCGTTTTGATACCATAAAGTGGACCACTACCTGTGAAAGGATTAAGGTAGGAGATAAGCCCGTCTACAGCCATCCAGTGCTGTTGATGTAGCGAAGGAGAGAAAAGGGATCTAGGCTGGAGAATTTCATCAAGTCATCCCCAAAGGGGACGCTGAGGAATCTCAAGCGCCTAGCCGCCAAGGCCGGACATCTGCAGAGAAAGTGTTCCACAGTCTCTTTCTCTGCAGGATCCCCACAGCTTCTGCAATGGGGGTTGTACGGAATTCCAAGCTTCTCCGCGTGAGTGCCGATCACCCAGTGGCCAGTGATCACCGCAATGAGTTTGGAGATTGAATGGCGGGGAGTTCCCATCACCTTAAGCGTTCTGTTTATGTCATATTGAGGCCATAGTGCTTTTGAAATGGCACACGATGAGACAGACCTCCATCTGTCTTGCGCCTTTCTTAGAAAGAGTTGTGTAGTTTCCCTTTAACGACGGCCAAGGGGATGCCGATGTCTGAGAAGAGGGCAGCTGGATTTGGTTCTGCCGCCCCCTTCCTGGCAAGCTCATCGGCAATTTCATTTCCCTCTATATTCCTGTGCCCAGGAACCCAGATGAGGGAAATGTTTCCTGCACGTTCGAGGCGTTTAAGTTCCTCCTTGCAGGAGTTCACGAGAATAGAGCTGCAATTCGGCGACGACAGTGCCTTGATTGCAGCTTGGCTTTCGGAAAAAATTTTAATGTCTCCCTCCCAGCAGCGATCCCGAAGCATTTTGCATGCCTGCAGGATCGCGAAGACCTCTGCTTGAAAGACGCTGCTTGTCTCCGGCAGTTTATAGGAGACCGAAATGCTGGCTGATTTGGAGTAGACCCCCGCTCCCACTCCAGATTCCATTTTGGATCCGTCAGTGAAAACAGAGGCATCTATATCCGCAACAACTCTCCCCTCTTTCCAATCTTGCCTGCTCGGAAAGATAGCCCTAGCACAACCCTCAAAGCACAGTTTGCGGATGGAGAGGTCGGTGCGAATATCAGAGAAGGAAGGGGAGATCTGCTTCAAGATGCTGCTATGCCCTACCGGGAGTTGTCTCCAAAGGCCAAACTCCTTCAGTCTAATAGCACTCTGAGCAGCAATGGACTTAACCTGCAGATCCACAGGAATTAAGTGGAGAATAACGTTGAGCGCAGCGATGGGACATGTCCTACAGGCACCAGTGATGCCTACACATGCAGTTCTCTGCACTCTCTCTAATTTAGTGAAGTTGTAGCCCTTCTGAAGAGCTACCCACCAAACTAGGCAACCGTATGTTAAAATTGGCAGAACCACTAAGTTGTACATCCAGAGTACGACGCGTGGCTTGAGGCCCCATTTTTTGCCGAACATAGATTTACAGGCGTAGAAGGCTATATTAGCATTCTTAACTCGATTCTCTATGTGCGGCTTCCAGTGGAGCTTGGGGTCAAGTATTACACCAAGATACTTGACTTCCGATGAAAGTGTAAGACACTGGTTGTTAAGTCTAGGAAGCTTAAAGGGTGGAGGCTTGTATTTTCTGGTGAATAGCATCAACTCTGTTTTGTCAGAGTTGACCCTGAGACCGCAACTGGCGGCCCATCTGCTGAGTGTAGCCAGTGCTCCTTCCAGAATTTCAGCCATTACTGATGGGAAGGGACCTGAGACCATCAGGACCAAGTCATCGGCATATGCTACCACCTTTACCCCCCCTGTTTAAGCGAGTTAAGGCTTCATCTACAGCTACTAGCCAAAGGAGAGGCGAGAGGACGCCGCCCTGCGGTGTGCCCCTATGTACGAATCTGGTGATTCTTGCCCCTCCTGCCACCGCATTAATTTCCCTACTACCAAGCAGGGACGAGATCCAGCGGTAGATAGGTCTTTCCACCCCTAGCCTGTTTAGAGCCGTGACAATTGACTCCGCCGTAATATTATTAAAGGCGCCCTCTATGTCTATAAAGGCCGCCAAAGTGAATTGTTTCCCCTCCAGAGATTTCTCTACAGTCCCTACTACCTCATGTAAGGCTGACTCGGTGGATTTCCCTTTCAGGTAAGCGTGTTGGGCTGGAGAAAGTCTGGTTTCACAGTGCTCTCGGATGTGACAGTCGATCACTCTTTCAAACACCTTGAGAATAAAGGAGGTAAGACTTATAGGTCTGAAGTCCTTGGCCAGGACGTGGCCCCTCCTTCCTGCCTTAGGAATGAAGACCACTTTGGTTTTCTTCCAGCTAGCAGGGACGTGGTTCAGCGAGATACACGCCGAGAAGATCTTTTGAAGAACGGGAACCACCACGGTCTTAGTCTTCTGAAGCATTACTGGCATGATACCATCGATGCCTGGAGATTTGAAAGGGGAAAAACTCTCGATTGCCCAGTTTATTCTGTTGACGGACAAGACCGGTGTCAGGGACATCACAGGTAACCCCTCCTGCCGGTTCGCGTCTTCGTTACAGACCGGATCAATAGAGTTTTCCGGGAAATGGGCATCAATAAGGATTTTTAAGGATTCGCTTGCAGATTCAGCCCACTCCCCGTTCTCTCTTTTGACAAGAGTTTTACAGGAGTGGTCCTTGGATAGGACCCTGCTGAGTCTGGCCGAATCTCTTACGGATTCGATGGATTCGCAGTACTCTTTCCAAGAGTTGCGCTTCGCATCTCTAATGGCTTTCTTATAAGCTTTCAAGATTTCCCGGTAATCTTGAAAGTTTCTTATTTGGTAACATTGGCTGGCTCTACACATTTCATCAATTTATTGTATTGCCAATGTCGTGTAAAAAAGACAGCCGGTATAAAATATGTTGACTTGTGCTTCCATCAACGCACTTTCAACATGGGCTGGCAATACTTTGGGACCATGAGAATGGGCTGGCAACCATCGTTTCATTTTATACAGACCGTAAATGAAATTCTGTTAAAATTTTAAGTGGTATAAAATATGTTGAGTAAATGTTTTTTATTAACAATTTTAAAAAATAAAAACGCATAATTAAGACCGCTATTGAGCAGCCAGCCCGCCGGATATCGCTTCTAGTATTAAAAAACTAGTCTCACACAAAATTTCAAGAAGTATAAAATATGTTGGGTTTTTTGGTCATGAGCTCTTAGACTATTTTCTGTGGTTTGTAAAATGTGTACAGTCGTCGAGGATGTGTTTGATGTTTGGGGCTGAGGTATTGCAGTATTTGCAGGTATTTAGGTCTTCTTTTATTAAATATTCGTGTGTTAGTCGTGTGTGCCCAAGTCGTAGTCTAATTATTTTTGTTATTTCCCTTCTAGTTATGTTAGTATTATGTGTAAATGTGTGTTCATTGATTGCTTGCTTCTTTGGGTTAACAAATTTGTACCAGCTTGTTGTTTGTTCGAATGTGGAGTGTTGTTTATTTTTTAATATTTTTGTTATATGTTTTTAATATCTGTGTGTAGGAGGTTCAGAGACATAGTTAGGGGCCGGTTTTGTGCTTCTTTTGCTGCTAAATCTGCTAGTTCGTTGCCCTTGATTTTCGCGTGTCCTGGTATCCATATGATTTGAATTTTAGTATGCAGTTTCTTATGTAGTCTGTATAATAATTATTATTGTTTATATTTTTTACCATTTCTAATGAGGCTAAGGAATCGGAACAAATTGCAAATTTTCCAGGTGTTTGGCTAGCATATTGTACTGCTTCAAATATGGCTATCGTTTCTGCAGAAAAATTTGTGCTGTAATAAGGTAAGACCTTGCTAATTAATATTTTGTCATTATATATAACGCTGAAGCTTGTTTGTTTTGCGCTTTTTGAACCGTCTGTGAAGATTAGTTTCAATTTTTTTTTATAAGTTTGTTGGTGAATTCTGAGAAGTTTTTGAAATATTGTTGAAGGCGTATTCTCTTTCTTCCAATGGTGGAGTGATGTGTATCTATGGCATTGAAAGGTAGTTGCCATCCAGGAAATCGGGTGATGGTCTTAGGTTTATAATTGATGGGAATATCTAATTCCAGAGATTTTTCTATTATGTGTTTGAGTGTTGATTGAATTTTGTGTTTTCGTTTAGAAATTTATTATTTTGTGTGTAAGTTTGAAAAGTGTTGACTGGTCATTAACGATTAGGTTTTTGCAAAGTTTTGTTGTGGCAAACTCCTCCATTTGTGTTAACGGAGGTATGCCTGATTCGAACGTCATGTTGCGAATCGGTGTAGCATACGCCTAAGGCGGTTCGTATAGCAGAGTTTAGTAATGAGCTGAGTTTGTTGATATTTGACTTAGGTGTGTAGCCAAAAAGGTATAATCCATAGTAAATTTTTGATACAATTAAAGATTTGGTAGCGGCAATGATTGAACTAGTGTTAGCGTTCAGTTGTGGGCTTGAAAGGCGTTTTATTATGTTCAAACGTTTATTTAATGAGTTGACAAGTTTTGAAATGTGGGCTTCCCATCTATATCTTTTATCAAATTCGATACCTAATATTTTTAAGTTTTTAGCGTTGTTTATTGTAAAGTTGTTGCATGTGATATTTGGATGACAGTGTTTTTTCCTGCATATGTGTATGTGTTTACTTTTTTCTGTTGAGAGGCTTGCACCTGAGTAATTGCACCAGTTCAAAATATCGTTGAGATCTATGTTTGTATTTTCATGTTTATTCATTTTTTTTATAAGAGTGAAATCGTCTGCGTAAGCCAGAAAGTCTATTTCTTTGTGTAATGATAAAATGTTGCTGAGTTTGTGGTATGCTATAAGAAATAGTATGACTGAAATTGGGGATCCTTGGAGTATCCCATTCTGGAGTGGATATGTTTCGGAAAAGTGAGAATCTATTCTTATTTTAATTTTTCTGTTTGCCATAAAATGTTTGATATAGTTTAATATTTTAGGACCTATTTTCCATTCTAAAAGCTGGTCTAGAATGGTGTGTACACCGATTTTGTCAAATGCTTTAGTAAAGTCGAGTGAGATGATTGAGAAATGCTTTTTTTGGGATAGGGAGGACGTGATCTGATGGTCTAGATATACTAGATAATCAGACACTGATTTACCCTTTCTAAATCCGATTTGCTGACTATGTAGTAGTTTGTTGCAGGAAACAAACCACCATAGCCGACAAAGTAAACGGGTTTCCATGGCCGCTGGTAAGTTTTTTATCATGGGGTAAGAAATTCTATCAATACCTGGGGTGCGACCCTTAAGTTTTGACAGAGCTATAGAGCGTTCTATTGGAGTTATATCGCTTTCTATTTGGAGCGCAGTTTTGCTAGGGGTTGGTGTCGCTGGCTTCTTTTGACCAGTATTTTCCAAATGAGTTGGCTATTGTAAGTTTATTGGTTGTGGTAGTTTGGATTGGATTTTGTAGGGCTATACTGTGTATCGGAAGGTATGGTTTTAAGCCGCATAATCGACGTATAGTGTGCCATAACTGTCCAGTGGGTGTATGGGGGTGAATGTGGCTTGTAAACTTATGCATGGCCTTGTTTTTGGATAATTTAAGTTCTCTTTTAAATAGAGCATTTGCTCTTTTGTAGTTTATTATGTTTTCAGTTGTTATGTGTCTTTTTACTTTATTCCAAAAGCGATTTCTATCTTTCTTCAATCTTTCGAGTTCTTTGTTCCACCAAGGTGTACATTTTTTCGTATTGTAGTTCGTTTGAGGGATTGCTTCATTTGCGCTTTGGAGTATGATTTTGTGTAGCGTGACCGCTTCTTTATTTGTATTATTGCTGTGTGGCTTAGCTTGACATAGTATGTTCGCTAGGGTGCTGAATTTTTCCCAATTAGCTTTATTAAGGTTACACCTGGGTCTGATACTTATTCTGGTGTTTGATTGGTTGTGATTATTGGGAAGTGGTCGCTGCCGAAAAGGCAGGATTCTACTTGCCAATTACTTTGCAGGGCTATGAAAGGTGAGGCTATGGTTAAATCCACATAAGTGAATGTATGGTGTGCTGTAAAGTGGGTTGGTGAGCCATCGTTCAAAAGAATTAGTCTTGATTGACTAACGAAATTAAAGAGCTTATTACCTCTGCTGTTGCTTTTGGGGGATCCCCAGTTTGGATGCCAACTATTAAAGTCACCGGTAATTAAAATTGGTGGTTGCAAGCTGTCAAATATATCTTGAAGCTTTTTGGTATTGAAGTTTTTGTTTGGTGAAAGGTAGATGGAACTAATTGTAAATTTGAGTACGGACTGTATTTTTATACTAACTATATCAAAAGTGTTAGTAGTGTAGTTTATTATTTTATGCTGTATGGATTTATTTATTTACGGCGGCCGCCGTAGCCGAATGGGTTGGTGCGTGATTACCATTCGAAATTCACAGAGAGGTCGTTGGTTCGAATCTCGGTGAAACCAAAATTAATAAAAACATTTTTCTAATAGCGGTCGCCCCTCGGCAGGCAATGGCAAACCTTCGAGTGTATTTCTGCCATGAAAAAGCTCCTCATAAAAATATCTGCCGTTCGGAGTCGGCTTGAAACTGTAGGTCCCTCCATTTGTGGAACAACATCAAGACGCACACCACAAATAGGAGGAGGAGCTCGGCCAAATACCTAACAGAAGTGTACGCGCCAATTATTTATTTTTTTATTTATGGATTTATGTATAAGAATAGCAGATTCTCCAAATGAATTGCATGGGTTTGTGGATGTGTATATATTATAATTAATAGGCGTTGGCATTGGTATCGAGTTTTGGATGTGTGTCTCTTGCAGGGTAATTACGTGTGGTCTGATTTGTGTTAGTAATATTTGTAGTTCGTTGTAGTTATTTTGGTATCCTCGTATATTCCATTGTATGATTTTTAGTGAGGGTGTCATATATCAGTAGAATAGATAAGTGTTCGTGTTTTTGTTTTGAATTAACTAAATAAAGATTTAATAAATATTTATATAAGGTGTAAGTAAATTAGGATTAAGTATGTATAAGTATATATAGTTCTAGTTTTAGGAATATTAGGATAATTAACGTTTTCGCTAGTTGTAGTGTTAATTGGGTTACTTTTTTTTGTTAAGTTTTTTTATCTTTGATTGTAGTCGTTTCGATGTATTTTTTGGTAGGATTTTTATCTTCTGCTTTGATGTAGATGTGGATTCTAAGCTGTCATCTGTCTCTGATTCGCTCATTACATCTGAATATTGCATGATTTTTCTTTCCATGTTATCTTGAGTGAGAGAAGTGGTAGTTGGTGTGGTTGGCTTTGTTGGTGGTTTTGTTGGCTGTACTGCGAGTGGGTGATTAAAGTGTGGTGAGTTTTGATGTTCTGATTGTGAGTTGAGTCTTGTTTGTTTAGTCAGTTTTTTACATGTCAGTCCGTTCGCATCGCAATTGCCGCATTTCGTAGGATTATTACATTTCTCTTGGTTTTCGTCGTTAATATGGTAATTGCTTGCACAGTTATGGCAGGACTTTGAACTTTTGCAGAATTTAGCGACGTGATTAAATTTAAAACAATTTTTACATCGCACTGTTGTTTTAATATAACCGATATGTATTTTTGTTGGCAATGTTGTTGTGGCAAATGTTAATATAATATAATTAATCCTGTTTCAATCAGGTCATTATTCACTTTTTTGAGGATTTTTTTCACCTCGCATACATTTTGGAGTTTTAGTTCTTCAAGGATTTCACTTTCGGGTATTGATCGTAGTTCGTTACAATATATTACTCCTTTCGAATAATTATGTAAGTGTCTTGTGTGGTGTAATCTCAACAATGATTGTGTTTGAAAGCGCTGTTAGTGTCGTTAATTTGTTAGCTTGTGAGCCGTTTTTGGTTTTGATCAAAATTTGGCCGCTAATAATTTTTTTGCAATATTCAACTTCGCCACAAGTTGACTTGATTGCTTTTTGAATCAAAAATGGTGATAATATATATTCTTTAAATTGTCTGAGTTATTGGGTCTGGACATGAGTAGGTATACCGGTTCGTTCGATGTAAAGTTTTATTGTTTTGTTTTGTCCCATTTGAGTGCAGGTAAATTGGGAAGTAAATTTACTTTATTGTCAGGTGGCTTATTCATTTTGAGTAGGGGATAAGAAAGTAATTCTTATTACACAAATTGAAAATTCACTTGTTCAATGTTATTAGTATTATATACATATATGTATGCATATTTAAAGTTTGTTAATGCACTAGTTGTTAAATTAGTTCTGACTATTTTTGTTTATAGACTTTGTACGTTTTGCTTTAGTACCGATTTTCGCGAAAATACGTATGGGGCAGTAGTTTGCGACGAATGGTTATTATTTCAGCACAGCCTTAGAAAAGTTAACATAAGAGAGTTAACAAAGCGGAGCATAGTCAACAGAATTAAATATAGCGTTTGCATTGAAATGTATAATGCCATGATTTGGTGTTAGGCAAAATAAAATAACAGCAGACTTGTGCATATTATATTTCTTTCAGGCTTATTTGCCGTCGGCATTTTGCATGTGCAAATGGATTATTTCTTGTGAGATGAATAAATTAATTCTAAATATCTAAGTATATGCATGCATGAATGTGAAATTTTAAGCATCTAATTAAGGAAGTTGTACTGATATTAAGTGTATTTTCAAAATTATTTCAAAATATCCACATAAAAAATTAACTTTGCATACCATTCACTTACATCAAGCGTTAGTATTCAACAACATGTTGTATTTTTTAAATTATTATGTATGTATTGTATATTCATATACTACAAAATGTTGAATACATGTAAGATCTACCATCCATATTTATGTGGGTAGAAAAAAATCTTGACTTGCCTCATCAAACAGCTCAATTGCGTATCTACATACAAAAAATTCAAGAGCAAATAGACAAACATATGCAAAAATATTCTCAACATATGCAAAAACCGTATGTGTTTACATATACATATGTATGTATGCATATATGAATACAAATGTTGGGACAAAGCACAGTAGCTCACAGCTATTTCATACAGGGGAACTACTAAAACTTCGAATGCTGTATAATATGTATGTATACTAGGGTGGTCCAAAAATGCATGGGAAAAAATTTATATTAGAATGAAAAATAAAAAGACCCGTGTTTTTTTTTTTTAATCAGACCATATTTAATGGTGCCGCCGGGGCTTTGAAATATCCCATGTATTTTGCATGGGAAAAAAATACTTTTTCGTAGATTTCATGTAAAAACCTGGAAAATGAATATATTTTAACCGGATACCTCAGTTTCTCTTCATAATTGGTTAGGGAATAACAACCAATTATGAAATAATTAATTTTTTTTGTATTAACTATTTTTTATAGAACCCCAAAAAGCCCCCATAAAACGAAAATCTAAGAAAAAATCGAAATCAATATTTTATATTACTTATATTATATTATTATATTACAAAAAAAATTAATTATTTCATAATTGGTTGTTATTCCCTGACCAATTATGAAGAGAAACTGAGTTATCCGGTTAAAATATATTCATTTTCCAGGTTTTTACATGAAATCTACGAAAAAGTATTTTTTTCCCATGCAAAATACATGGGATATTTCAAAGCCCCGGCGGCACCATTAAATATGGTCTGATTAAAAAAAAAAAAATACGGGTCTTTTTAGTTTTCATTCTTTACTATTTTGGGGGGCGGCAGCATACAAATTTTTTTTGGACCACCCTAATGTATACTGAAAAATATAAAAAACAAAAACACAGAACAGTTAAAAATTTGATGTCACGCAATTGCAGTATAAAAAAGGTACTTCATATATTTTTTTAAGCTTTAAATGAAAAATATAAAAAACAAAAACACAGAACAGTTCAAAATTTTATGTCACAGCTTATATCATGCAGTATTCATTTCTTCTTAAATTTAGGTTAAACTAAGTATTTAAAAGTGATTCATTATTTTGTGTGGTATCCTTTGGCTTTATTAACAGCTTTTAACCTTTCTGGCATTGACTCCACTACCTTTTTCATTACTTCCGGTCCGATTTTGTTCCACTCCTCCAAACTTAGGGTTTTTATCTGATCTCTAATGCTTCTGTGATGTGTGCGGATTTTTGTTTCCAGTAATGGCTATAAATTCTCGATGACGGTTGTTGTTGTTGTATCAGTATCTTCGCCCTGTCAGTGTAGTGTAATCACCGGTCGTCTTCGTCTAGCTCATCTAACGGTAGGCCCAGGAAACTAGCTGTTTCGACGGGTTGGGTCCAGAGGGAGAGAGGTGTTAGATGAGCGGGTTTGATGGGGCATGTGAAAAGGTGGCTAGTGTCGTGCGGGGTGCCTTCACATGCCGGACATATGTTTAGTATGTCGGGGTCGATTCTAGATAAGTAGGATGAATGTCGTTTATGGCCTGTCTGTACACTGTCTAATCCTGGAGTGGTCTGTCTGTTTTGTCCTGGATCTCGTCCACGTAGTTGAGGAAGTGTCTCCTGATGTGCCTGGGAGGCGGCTTAGGCTCAAGCAGGTGTCTGCAGGGGTGAAACCTGCGGTAACATCCAAGCAGGAACTGCTTGCTGAGCAGTTTGTTGTGCTCCACTACTGGGAGCATTTGTGCCTCGTTATGCAGGTGTTGAATGGGAGACATCAGGAGGCAACCGGTCGCTGTCCGAATGGCAGTATTTTGACATGTCTGTAGCTTTATCCACTGCTTGTCACTAGTTCCAGGCGACCAGACAGGCGCAGCATAGTTCAGAACCGGTCGACCAATTGCCTTAAATGTCGAAAGCAACAGTTCTTTGTCTTTGCCCCAAGTGCTGCCGGCCAGTGATTTGAGGACCTTGTTGCGATTTTGGACTTTTGTGGCAATTGCGGTTGTGTGCGCTGAGAAGGAGAGCAAACTGTCGAAGGGGTTGTTTACCGTCGGAATCAGTGTGTCGTCGACTTTTACCTTAAGTACAGCTTGACCTCCTTTGTCCAGGTGGTAAAAAGGGTCGCCGTGGATTTAGTGGGAGAAAGTTTTAGGTTTCTCGCATTGAAGAAGCGAGAAAGGCGGGCGAGGTAGTCGTTTACTTTGGTGCATAGGCCATCAATGTCATTGCCCGACGCCATTATCGTGCAGTCGTCGGCGTATGAGACAAGTGAGGCTCCCTCTGGTGGCTGGGGGAGTTTCGAAATGTAGAAATTAAAAAGCAAGGGTGAAAGGACACCACCTGCGGTACACCCTGCTTTATTTTTCTCTGTTTTGAAGTTTGGTCTCGAAATATCACCGACGAGTGACGACCACTCAGGTAGTTCGTAGGTAGGTAGGTAGGTTCGCGGTCCACCTCTTCAGCCCTGGCGGGAGTGTCGACTGTAAAATGTCATCTAGTAGCGTGGCGTGGCTGACTGTATCGAAAGCCTTTTGTAGATCCAACGCTACTAGGACAGTCCTCTCGCAGGGGCAGTTTTGTTTTAGTCCACGGTTTACCTGGGTGTTTATGACGGTGAGTGCCGTGGTGGTGCTGTGCACTCTTCGGAAACCATGCTGGTGTGAGGCTGGAGTCAGGTGTTCTGTGAGGAGTGGGAGTAGAAGGGCTTCAAGCGTCTTCACTAGTGGGGAAAGGAGAGTTATCGGACGATAAGACTCCACTCTCCCTAATTTCCACTTATCAGGAATGATGAGAGTGGCCATAGACAGGTTGAAGACCTTGGTGAGGAATTCTACTCCCAATGGACCCAGCTTTTTCAACATCAGCATGTTTAGTCCATCAGGGCCAATGGCTTTAGATGGTTTCATATGTTTGATGGCCCCCTGAACCTCGTCGCTGGTGAAAGCAAGCGGTGCACTGTTGTAGGACAGTTTGTGCAACCATCTGGTGGCACAACGTTTGGATCTGTCGACCGAAGGATGCAGTATAAATTGCCGGCTAAATTAGCACGCGCATCTCTTCGGATCCGACGAAGTACGACCGTTGAAGGCGATATCCACCTTGTAGTTGTGCTTCGTCGGGTTCGACAGGGACCTTACGGTGGACCAGAGCTTGCTCACACCAGAAGTGAAGTTACAGGACTTCAGATGTTCTACCATTTGGTCCGCTTGTGTTGGGTTACCAGTTGCCGGATCTCCGATTTGAGGTCCTTTATTCGAGGATCCCCGGGATCGACCAGGCGTAGGCGATCATGCTCGTTCGCCAGAACAGCTGCTTCAGCTGGAATATTGGGACGTAAGTCCCCGATCCGTCCAGCGGGTATGAAGCGAGCCGCGGCGGCTGTGATCGCCTTGCGGAATGCACGTTCGCCTGCGTGCACATCGGTGGGAGTGGGTAGGGCTGCGAAGATGTCCTCAGTAAATTCCGCGAGTCTGGTCCAATCAGCTTTGTTAAAGTTTTGTTAAACCGGTGATCCTCGGAAACAAAGTCGGCAGGTTTCTCGATCGAGATGATAATGGGCAAGTGGTCTGATGCAAGCGATAGCATAGGTCGCCAGGTTATGCTATTTATCAGACCTGCGCTAGCAATTGTTATGTCAGGCGAGCTGCTGCAATTGCCCACTACCCTGGTGGGGGCGTCGTCGATTATAGTGCTGAACGTCGAATCGTCTATCTGCTCTGCCAATAGCTGTCCCCTACTACCAATCGGTTTTCTCCCCTGATGATGAAGAAGTTTCACATCTTATTATCTATGACGATACTGCACTGAATGGTGAACTATGAACGCTAGACCACCACCGTTGTCTCGCTCGCGGTCCTTTCTATGCCCATTGTAGCGGTCCCTGGTAATCAAAGGGGAGCTAGCGTGCAGTTTTGTCTCCTGGACCGCAGCTATCTTGATTCCAAACCGGCTCATGAAGTCGACTATTTCGTCAATCTGGCTCGTGAGTCCGTTGCAATTCAGTTGCAATAGCTTGAAGTTTCGCGGGAGTATGGTCGTAACTCGGGGGGTGAAGTATGCGTGATGTTGTCTGCGTTGGTCCTGCTGTGAGTTCCGCAAAGTTGGTTATAGCCTGATGTTGACTGGTGGCCGCGCCACTGGGGGCGGTTGCGGGTGCAGAGCTCTGCAGCAGGGGGCAACGTAGTCGCGTGTCCACTCACGGGTAGAGTTGGGTATTTCCCGAGAAAATCCCAATCTCGAGAATCGGGATTTCCCGAAATAACGAAAATTTCAATTCTCGAGATGCGGGATTTCCCGAAAATAATTTTTGAGATTTCTCGAGAATTCTCGAAAATTCGGGAAAAATTCCAAAAAATTAAAAAAAAAATCTAAAACCAGTGTAAGAGCAATGAATTTCATAAAATATTATTTTTATTTATTTTTATTAAAGTATAAATTACATAAAAAAATATTTGAAAATATTACTTACTATCTCAATTATTGCAAACAAAAAAGTGAAACAAAAATAATTCAAGATTATACTTATTAAAATAGGGGAAAAAAGTGATTGTAAACATTATTTCCCAAAATGGTGTTTTATTATAAAAAACACAGACTGTCAATGGCTTCGTCTGACAATCGCGTACGCTTTTTGGACACAAAATTTGATCATGACACTGGCCCCATCACTTTTAATAGCCACGATGTCGGACTGTAGTTTTATATTGAAGTCTGAAAGCTTTGCATTTACGAGCTCATATACTTTTTCAGCGGGACATGATTCCTGAATGCGAACCAGGCCAAGGTTGTCAGATTGTCCATCGCCATAATATATATGGATGTTCATGTAACGTCGGTTTCGCACGCTTGTCCACTCGTCGATGCTCAAGCTGAACTTACGCTGTGCAGATTTAAAATTTTCAATTTTGATCTTCAAATCGCTTTTTATTTTCGTGCAGTACTTCATAACCAAACCCAGAACAGCTTTGTGACACTTTGGAAGATGAAATCCTAAGCGGCTGATACTATTACGAATGAACTCACTTTTTGTTATCGCGTTTATTGGAATTCCATCTTTTGCAGCCATTTTCGCAACAATTTGTTCAAGCGATTCAGGTGAGGAAGAAGTATTGAAAAAGTTGTGAAGAGTTCGGGTCTTCTTGGCTGGTGGCTGTTCTTTTGGAGCCTCATGTTCCCTTCGCTTCATGTTGTGTATCCTCTCCATGTGACGGTGAAGTCCAGATGTTGACGATGACTTGCATGTAATGATTTTATTGCATTTCAAACATGTTGCTTCGTCGTCAAATCGCTTGAAAAGCTGCCACACTTGGTCGTATTCGTATTCTGAACTCATGATTTTTAATGCTAAAAATTCAAAATTTGTTTTAAATTTTGTTTTTTAAAGGAAGTAACTAACCGGTACTCACAGTCAACGATACATCGATTCAAAACTTAAAAATAAGTAATATTTGGACCACAAAATATTTTATTATACGGTGTATAATTTATACTTAATCAGGTACCACAAAATGAAATGCACCCGCTCACTACAAAAAATAAATTTACAAACGTCGTCTGTGCAGTCTGCGAACAAATTGAAATTGCTTGACTATTTTCAAAGCATTTCTAATTGCTTAACTGCTGCTACATATAAGAAACACATAAAACTAAACTTCATTAGCTTGATATTACAGTGCTTTCCCTCGACATAGCATAACAACGCATCTAGCATTTACTCTGTAGTCACCCTAAAACAAAAAAAAAAACAAACAAACAAACAAATGGAACAGTTATACTGTTGTGGCTTTTCGCATAGCAATTGAAACTATGGTGTGAATTGTATGTGATTCTGCGAATTAGTATGTAGTGTGCGATTCTTTGTAACATAATGGCCGTTACAGTTTGGTGTTTCGAGGTATTAATCGTATGTATGTGTATTCTTTTACTTTTGAAAGAATTGTTTTTTCTCTTAATATTTGACAACAAAAATTAAAAAAAAAAATGGATTTCTCGAGAAATCTTGAAACATTCTCGAGATTCGGGATTTCCCGAAATGCTAAAAATTTCAATTCTCGAGATTCGGGATGGAAAAATATCGAGAATTTCTCGAGAATTCCCGTCGGGAAATTCCCGAAACCCAACTCTACTCACGGGTGGTGTGCAGGCCGGAGCACCTCCGAAAATGGCACCAGCCACTACAAGAATTGCATTGGACAGTTGTCAAGTTCCGAGGAACTACGGTCTGACACACGGAGCAGACTGTGCGGGGGACCAAGAGCTGCTGGTTTGTCCCCGCACTGGGGTAGGAGCAGGAGGGTTATGGGTCAGAGAGGGAATTGTGTTGCTCGTGGGGACTCCTTACCGCGGAGGTGTTGTTGGTGGCGGCAGTGTGATGTGCCGGCACTGAGGGCAGTGTCGCCGTTGAGGCAGGGCCGCCTGTGAGCGGGAGCAACACGTGGCCACATACCTGGTGGACCACTCCCTGTGTGTCTTAAGACTTGAGCATGTCTTAAGATGGCACCACCCGATGCACTGATTACACCTAACCGAGGTGGAGTTCGGGTGGAGCCGTTTGTGGCAAATGCAGCAGTAAAATACCTCTGGTCCGGGGTTGGGTTCGACGCCAGCACGGATGAGAAGTATTTGGAGCAAACTTGCTGCAATGAGTTGCTCCTGTGACGAAAGATTGGGGGTGGGATACGATACACTAGACGGGGCTAGTTTACTGGGGCGGCAGCCCTTGGTCGGGAAAACCCCGAGTCATTCCGGTAACGTAGAACCGGCTGAAATGGGAATGAACGGTGATTGGGACGGTGGCTGCATTAAAGGTGGACAGTTCCATATGAGCCATGTCGGCACGATTGCCACCTTATGCTTAGGGTCATTGTCCTGGTAGAAACGGAAATCTTGAGGTATTCCAAGTTTCGCAGCACTGGAGTAGATTATATTTTAGAATATTGAGGTATGTTGTTTTGTCCATAATACACTCGACAAACACTAAATTTTCTACTCCGGCTACTGACATACATGCCCATACCATTACACTGCCATCACCATGTTTTATGTGGCTTTTGTGGAGCTCTGTATTAGGTTTCTGCCAGACGTAAGACATTCCATCTGAGCCGAATAGGTTGAATTTGGACTCTTCAGAAAATATTACCGTTTTCCAGTAAATCAAAATCTATAATTTCGAGCTCTCTGCGAAGGCATCTCGCCTCAATTGATGTTTCTTATTTATGAATGGCTTCTTTCATGCTACTCGACCATTAAAGTCCTTTTCACATACTACCCGTCGCATTGTTTCGACGCAACATGATTTGCCCACTTCCTGCTGAATTTCTTTTAGCAGTTTTGGAGCCGATAGCAGCATTGGGTTTTCTTTTATTTTTCGAACAATTAAACCCTCATCACGTTCATCAAAAATTGTATTTTGCACCCGAATTTCATAACCGAAGCGTTCAATGATATTTTGTACTGTAGCACTTCTCAGACAAACTACTTCCGTTATTTTTCGCTGCGACTTTCCCTTTTGAAAATGCTTGATGACCAGTTCTCGTGGTTCAATCGTAGTACGTCGGCTCATTTTCTATGTATTTTTATATTGTCCACTTGGCGATCACAAACATACTAAAAATGGCATAGAACAATAACTGTACGCTAGTTACATAACAGCCAAACTGCGCACCCGCCTCTGTGCAGCAAAAAACGTACATCTACCTACGCAAAGAATGTTCGACATCGAAAAGCTGCAATCACAACAGACAGCCAGAAGATTCGCCACTCGACTCTTACTCTGCTCTCAGAGAGTACTGCCCAACAAACCGGCATGCACGAGCAATGGAACAACATTTCTCATTCTCTACGTACCACCACCGAAGAAGAAATCGGATTCCGGCGAGCCCGAAAAAACAATTGGTACGACGAGGAATGTCATGCTGCCGCCGAAAGAAAAGATGCTGCCTATAGAGCCACGCTGCGACCGGGCGCAACGTGAGCCATGTGGGATCGCTACAGAGAGCTAAAAAAGGAAGAGAGGCGTAAGAAACGAGAGGCCGAAATACGTGAGTGCGAGGAGCTTGAGATGCTGGCCAAAAGGAACAATGCCCGGAAATTCTACCAGAAAGTTCGGCGGCTTACAGAAGGGGCGTTTCCTGTTAGAACAAAGACGGCGAACTGGTGACTTACATCCAGAGCGACCTTAAATTATGGATGGAACACTTCTCGAACCTGCTAAACAGTGACAGCTGAGCATGTCACAGAGAATGTGAAGATCCCGATACCCCAATCGTTGACGACGGAATTGTCGTTCCGCTACCCGATCATGACGAGGTAAGAATAGTGATAACGCGGCTAAGGCACAACAAAGCCGCGGGCGCCGACGGACTGCCGGCTGAGCTATTCAAACATGGCGGTGAGGAGCTGGTAAGGTGCATGCATCAGCTTCTATGCAAAGTATGGTCGGATGAAAGCATGCCTGCCGATTGGAATTTAAGTGTGCTCTGCCCAATCCATAAGAAGGGCGATCCTGCAATTTGTGCCAATTACCGCGGGATTAGTCTTCTAAATATCGCCTATAAGGTTCCAGCGAGCGTATTGTGTGAAAGGCTGAAGCCCACCGTCAACCAACTGATTGGACCTTATCAGTGTGGCTTTAGACCTGGAAAATTTACCATCGACCAAATATTTACATTACGCAAAATCTTGGAAAAGACCCACGACAGGAGAATCGACACACACCATCTTTTCGTCGACTTCAAAGCTGCATTCGACAGTACGGAAAGGAGTTACTTGTATACCGCGCTGTCTGAATTTGGTATCCCCAAAAAACTAATACGGGTATGCAAGATGACGTTGCTCAACACCAGCAGCGCCGTCAGAATTAGGAAGGACCTCTCCGAGCCGTTTGATACCAATCAAGGTTTCAAACAGGGTGACTTCTTTAACCTGATGTTGGAGAGGATCGTACGAGCCGCAAAGCATAAACGCTCAGGCACAATTTTTTATAACAGCGTACAATTGTGGGCGTATGCCGATGATATTGACATCATCGGCCTTAACAACCGCGGTGTTAGTTCTGCCTTCTCCAAACTGGATAAAGAGGAAAAGCGAATGGGTTTGGTGGTGAACGAGGACAAAACGAAGTACCTCCTGTCTTCAAAAAAAAAAGTCGGCGCACTCGCGTATCGGCGCCCACGTCACTGTAGGCAGTTATAATTTCGAGGCTGTAAAAGACTTCGTTTATTTAGGAACCAACATTAACACCGATAACAATGTCAGCCTTGAAATCCAACGTAGAATCTCTCTTGCCAACAAGTTCTACTTTGGACTAAGTAGGCCACTGAGCAGTAAAGTCCTCTCTCGACGAACAAAACTGATACTCTACAAGACTCTCATCATGCCCGTCCTAACGTATGGCGCAGAAGCTTGGACGATGACAACATCCGATGAAGCGACGCTTGGAATGTTTGAGAGAAAGATTCTGCGTAAGACTTTTGGACCTTTGCACGTTGGCAACAAGGAATATCGCAGGCGATGGAACGATGAGCTGTATGAGCTTTATGACGACAAAGACATAGGGCAGCGAATAAAGATCCAGCGGCTACGTTGGCTGAGTCATGTCGTCCGAATGGATACTAACCCTCCGGCTTTGAAAGTATTCGATGCGGTACCAGCTGGTGGTAGTAGAGGAAGAGGAAGGCCTCCTCTGCGTTGGAAAGATCAGCTGGAGAAGGACTTGGCTTCACTTGGTGTGTCCAATTGGCGCTGGTTAGTACGAGAAAGAAACGACTGGCACGCTTTGTTAAACTCGGCCAAAATCGCGTAAACGGTTATCGCACCAATTAAGAAGAAGAGAAGTTGCATAAACTAGAAATTCAAAACACCGTTAACCAATCGACTAGCCGCCGCCACAACGTAAACAAGTGCTTGCTTGAAATAAGCTGTGAGCAAAGATGCCTCATTGTGGTTGCTTTTCATCCCGGACTATATTTCCACAAAGTATGCCAATTTTCTCGCCCATTCGAAAATAGTCAATATTGGAATATTGCGCGTAGAATTATTTGCCAATATTTGGTAAATTTTGAATTTTTATCAAGTCGAATGGTCGCTAAGTATATATGCGCATATGAATATAAATTCACATATTTGTATTTGCATATGCCATCTTCCTATGTGCCTAAATCATTTCTCTGAGGATTATTAATTTGATATTCTTGAAGAATTTAAAATCGAACCTAAGACACATACATACTATATGTCCTATGCTAATATTATACATATAAACATGCATACATACAATTTCGGGCAATTTTCATAAAAAACCCAAAAAAGAACAAATCTAATATATAAACATGCAAATCATATGGACATATCAAATGAACAAATCTATTCTGCACGCAAGGAAATGTAAGCTAATGTAAACTACATTTTTTCACATTTGCGTGTTACTCTCTCCCTCTATTTTCTCTCCGGCAGCCATATTAATTAATTTCCTACTGTTAACTTGTGATGAAGTAATTTCTGAGTTGAATTTCTTACCCGTGTTTTGTTAGAGCCCAAAATGAGGAACGGGCCGGGACTGGGCCTTCTCTATGAATTTACGTTCTCTGATAAAAGGACATCAACTTACTTAGTTGTGGCGGCTTAAGGTTGAAATATTCCTTGATTTCTTCATGAAATTTTTCTTATTTTTATAGTATAGTTGTCGCTATTACATGATTATGTATGCGCGTTAATTACGTCGCTTTTTTTTATATTTTTTTTTATATTTTTTTATATTATAGTTATCACCTTACTTGCTATTTGAAAAATCCAATCACTAAACGCCTTAATAATTGGTACTCGCTCGTCACGCTGCAGCATTGCCCAGTTCACTTTGTGTTGATTTGGAAGCTTGTCAACAAATTCTTTCACCAACATAGGGGTATTTAAATGCACCTGCATATGGCAAGCTTCCATAGTAGAGCATATATTTTGCTCACACAACGCGAAGTAATTTGCAATGCTCCATCTCAAAAGCCTTACCCTTGAGACACTTTTGCAGTTGCGTTAGATTTTCTGCTTTGATGAACCTTGCAATGTCTGTGCTGTTTTCATAATTACTTATAAACAGCGGCCAGTCTTCGGGATTCCCACTGAAAATAGGTAAATTTTTGCAATTACTTGTCTAGTTGCAAGTTGTGATGAATTTGGAGTCGTTGTCGAACGGTTAAATCCAGTGAGCGAGGCCCCTTGACGCAGTATTTTGTATTTCCTTTATAAATATTTCTGCTCTATTTTTCTCTCTTCTAAAAGTCCTAACTGCAGTATATGTTGTTGGGCGAAACTCTCATGACCTTTTGGAGTGATGGTATTAGCTGTTAATGTTGGAGGTGAAGAAGGTTGCGCAGCTTGCTGAGCTAAGCCCATAATCATTGTTGCGATGCCAGCGAGTTGTTCGACGCGCGGAAACATTGTTCCTAGATATGATGTTGTTGCTGCGGTCAAGTAACGCGCGGTGGAGGTGATTGCCACTGAGATAACTATCGGTTTCATTGATACAATGGCGTGGCCTGTCGCAGTGTGCATGCCCACTGATTGCTATTTTTTCCTTATTTTGCGTTGTCGCAGAGTTATACACTAATAGTAGGTGATGATGAGGCTTGTCGCTGCGTGTAGACATTTTTGGTGTTGGGGGAGCGGAGGTGCTTCTTGCAATATAACCTGGCTGCGCGGATCCGCAGGAAATACAGTTCCAACTGATATTAGCTACGTTGCTATTTACCCCGACACCGTTGTAGTGGAACCACCGGTCACACGAATCGCACTGCACCATACGATTGGTGTCTTTCTGGGCACAATTATTGCAAAAAATATTTTTAAAGATTATTGCAATTTATAAAATCAAATGCAAAATTTTTTAGCTTTAGTTTATTTCAAGTATATACATACACACTACTCGTCGCTTTAAAAATATTTTGTATGTTTACCGCTTACTTTAATCGCAAAAAAGGCCCAAATATTCCCGTTATTGTCTTATTTATATTCATATATCAAGCGTTTCTAAACCTAACTATTTCTTCTATATTATAATGGCGACAATCGTATATACATGTACATATGTGTGTAAATAATATATCAGAGAACGTAAATTCATAGAGAAGGCTCTGGAACAAATGGGCAGGTTAAATGTCAAATGCTAACAAAACGCGGTTAAGAATTTTTTTTATTTCACCACGGCCTTAGAAAAGTTAACATAAGAGAGTTAACAAAGCGGAGCATAGTCAACAGAATTAAATATAGCGTGAGCATTGAAATGTAAAACGCCATGATTTGGTGTTAGGCAAAATAAAATAACAGCAGACTTGTACATTTTTCTTTCATGCTTACTTGCCGTCGGCATTTTGTAATGCAAATTCATTCTAAGTATATTCGTGCATAAATGAGAAATGTTAAGTAATTAATTAACTAAATTGTATTGATACTAAGTGTATTATCAAAATTATTTCAAAAATAAAAAAAATAACTTTGTAAACCATTCATTTACATCAAGGGTTAGTATACAACAATATGTTGTTTTTAAATTATAATAACATCTAACAACAAATAGACAAACATATTCCTACCATATGCAAACACACTCATCTAAACCGTATGCGTTTACATATACATATGTATATATAATTGGCGCATACACTCTTTTTGGGTGTTTGGCCGAGCTCCTCCTCCTATTTGTGGTGTGCGTCATGATGTTGCTCCACAAATGGAGGGACCTACAGTTACAAGCCGACTCCGAACGGCAGATATTTTTACAAGGAGCTTTTTTCATGGCAGAAATACACTCGGAGGTTTGCCATTGCCTGCCGAGGGGCGACCGCTATTAGAAAAATGCTTTTATTAATTTGGTTTCATCGAAATTCGAACCAACGTTCTCTCTGTGAATTCCGAATGGTAATCACGCACCAACCCATTCGGCTACGGCGGCCGCCTGCCCGTATGAATACATACATATGTTGGGACAATGTATGTACGTAGATGTTTCTATTCTGAGCAAAACAATGCATATTCTTATATACAATGCATATTCGTCTCCAACTACCTACAGGATCCCAAATCATAGGGTTTGCTGATGACATAGCAATCGTGATTGTTGCTAAGTTCCATAACCAGGCTACAGCTGTAAAGAAATATATTGATTGAAAGAATGTATTGTTTTTAATTTTAAATATATTCATTTTATTTTATCATTTCAAGCTAGGCATCCAGCTTGTGAAACGATTGTTTTCTTTCTTGTGTCTTACATACTACGTACAAGCGTTTTTATAGTAATTTTTGTCAATGCAAGCCAATAACAATTTTTCGGTGTTTACTTGTGTAATATGATTCTAGCATTCACGCGCCGCACATAAAATAATTACGTTAGCTATGTTTGCGTTTAGTTTCAAGTGTAATGAACCTTTTAAGAAATATGATACTCTATTTAAACGGCACAGCAAAGTGAATGCATAAGTGGACAATAAAATAAAAACCAAAACAAAATGTTTATGAATATTAATGTTAAGGCATATCCGACTTATAATCATACTACACCTCCCTTCTTCGGAAGAATGCTCATACAACTTTTTTTTTTGTATGAACATTCTTTTACATTGAATTGTTAAAATAAAATATGTACATAAGAGTAATCTTAATTTTATATATATGTATATATTGTATTAATTTTCTAAGTTTAGACCGGTCTTTAAAACTACTTATTGTTGATAAATCTTAAGCCTATTTTTGTGAACTATTTGTTCTTTTAAAGATAACTTATCGACTATAGTAACATTATTTTTATTATCTATTGCTTTAATGGTATAAGGCCCACAATATTGGGGTTCCAGTTTATGGGCCACTTCATTCCTAAGTAAAACTAAATTGCCTATGCTAAAATTGTGATCTAAACTATTTTTATCATAAAATGTTTTTTGCTTAATTTTAGCTATGTCTATCATATTGCGAGCTCTTTTATGTGCTACTTCTAGCCTAAATTTTAGTTCTCTAGCGTAGTTATCTATGTTATATAATGGAGTAATTTGGTCTACATTTTTGAACTGCTGAAACATGTTTGGTGTTTTTCCAAAAACTAATTCATACGGACAATAGTCATGTACTGTAGAAGGAGTGGTGTTAAAACAGTATGTGAAGTATTGTAGCCACTCATCCCAGTCGTTTTTGTCAATCGATATGTAAGATTTTACGTATTGATTGAAAGTTTTATGTGATCTTTCTATTACTTCTAGTGTTTGGTGGTGGTAAGCAGTTGAATTAATTTTCTCTATTTTTAGCAATTCACATAGCTCTGTTAGTATTGAATTTTTGTATTCTGTACCCATGTCCGAAATGAACGTCTTCATTGGACCGTAGGTAAGAATAAACTTTTCAAATATTGCTTTCGCCACTGCCTTGGCGTTTTTGTCTTGGATGGGTATCGTGACTAAATATTTTGTCATGTCGCATATTATTGTGACTGCGTAAGTATTGCCATTAATTGTTGTAGGTAGTGGGCCTATTGTGTCTACAATAACTGTATCAAATGTACCTGTAGGTGTTGGTGTTATAGTCATGGGGCTTTTTAAATGCTTTGTTATTTTGGTTTTTTGGCATTTTTCGCAAGTTTTTACGTACTTAGCAACATCTTTTGACATTTTATTCCAGAAGTAATGTCTTTTAATTTTCATAAGTGTTCTGAAAATTCCGCAATGACCGCCTTCTATAGGGTCATCGTGGTATCTTTTTAGAATGTCCATTACAGTTTTAGCATCATTAATGTGGGTCACCTCATTCAGTAGCGCTACTTTTACTTTATTTAATATCATATTGCCCTTATTTTTAAAATCATTTATCGAGACAAATTCGAAAATTTTCTCGCTAGGTGCCACTTGTAAATTATTAATGCCATATTTGTCGGCCACTTCGTCGAGCCTAGAGAAGAATTGTCCTAAGTCAATTTTCCCATTAACAAATAAGTCATCAATTTTTATATATGCCTTTATAGATTTTCCTCGTTTGATGTAACATCGCGTGGGTGTAATCTTTAATTTATTGTATTTCCTGACGTCAGTGTTATTAATTGGGACATATATTTTGGGCTTATCATATGTTTTAATGTGCTGCTGTGTAGTTGGACTGCTGTTATTTTTCGACATTGATCTAGTCACTATTTTGTATAAATTTTGATTCTTTTCATTTATTTCCTTTAAGTCATTGATTGTAATGCGAGACAAAGCGTCCGCGACGTGATTATCTTTTCTTCGATTTTTTTTTTTTTTTTTTTATGCATAGCATATAATTTTAATGCTAATTAATAGGGTTATTACCGTGATTATAATTAAGCAAATTTCTATTAAATTTAAGCCAGTATTAACGACTACTTCGTTTACTACATTGGCATTGGGTTTATCAACTTTTGATAAAAAAAAATTAGCTATTGGGGACCTTATACCGTAAATCAAATAATTTATAATGTAAGGATATATAATTTTGTTTTTACATTACATATTTATTTATTTATATATATATATATTATATTTTTTTTTATTTTTTTTTTTA
This sequence comes from Anastrepha obliqua, assembly GCF_027943255.1. Taxonomy (NCBI): domain Eukaryota; kingdom Metazoa; phylum Arthropoda; class Insecta; order Diptera; family Tephritidae; genus Anastrepha; species Anastrepha obliqua. Next base: position 2,075,324 of record NW_026562178.1, on the reverse strand, counting down.
TTTTTTTTTTTATTATTATTATTTTTTTTAAACGACAATGTGTGTATAAACATTTTGAAAAATTTTGTTTTTACATTGGATTTACAATATATTTATATTTTTTTTTTCAAGTTAATTCATTCATTAAGTAAACACATTATATTTAACATATTATAACAATTAAAACATTTTCATAAAAATGACCTTCTGAGTAAATTTTATTCATTTACAGTAAAATTTTTATAAGACAAACATATAATCGACAGAAGCCAAAGTTGTTTAACTTTGCCATGTAAAGAAATAAATGAAAATTATTTTTGTCTCGAGCGGTTAACGCTTACAGACTCTAACTGTCTGCCTTCAATCATGCACAGTGTTTTATGTATATTTACTTAATTTCTTTTCTCTGCTGGAGCAGGAATTCCAGTTGGGTTATGCGCTCCCAGATTGCGCTAGCTTTTTCCCAGGATGGTGGTGGCTGCTGGTTTACCTCCCTGATGAGTATGCTGATTTCCCTCTTTATTCTGGTGGTGTAGCCTCCTCTTCTTTTTGGCTTGCTCACCTTTGGGATGGAAACCTCTTTTGGTTTTTTGTTGAGGCCGTTCCGTCTCCTGTATTCCTCCAAGGAGATTGGTTGCGGCCCTTGAGCTCGGTTGTTCATCTATTTTTTGGTTGTAATGGCTTAACCAAGTTCTTCCTTCCGCAGCTGACGGATCGTTTTGGCTGATCACGTCAGGACTTAATATTTGGTGCTTTTTAGGGCACTTGCAAATATATTGCAATTTTTGGTGCAGATATCGTCAGCACTCATGCAATATTTTGCACTTTGTTTGTGCAAGAAACTTGCATTTAATAGCTTAGCAAAATTAATGCTCAAGCTGGCAGGATCGCCATGTAAAGAAATATATTGATTGAAAGAATGTATTGTTTTTAATTTTAAATATATTCATTTTATTTTATCATTTCAAGCTAGGCATCCAGCTTGTGAAACGATTGTTTTCTTTCTTGTGTCTTACATACTACGTACAAGCGTTTTTATAGTAATTTTTGTCAATGCAAGCCAATAACAATTTTTCGGTGTTTACTTGTGTAATATGATTCTAGCATTCACGCGCCGCACATAAAATAATTACGTTAGCTATGTTTGCGTTTAGTTTCAAGTGTAATGAACCTTTTAAGAAATATGATACTCTATTTAAACGGCACAGCAAAGTGAATGCATAAGTGGACAATAAAATAAAAACCAAAACAAAATGTTTATGAATATTAATGTTAAGGCATATCCGACTTATAATCATACTACACCTCCCTTCTTCGGAAGAATGCTCATACAACTTTTTTTTTTGTATGAACATTCTTTTACATTGAATTGTTAAAATAAAATATGTACATAAGAGTAATCTTAATTTTATATATATGTATATATTGTATTAATTTTCTAAGTTTAGACCGGTCTTTAAAACTACTTATTGTTGATAAATCTTAAGCCTATTTTTGTGAACTATTTGTTCTTTTAAAGATAACTTATCGACTATAGTAACATTATTTTTATTATCTATTGCTTTAATGGTATAAGGCCCACAATATTGGGGTTCCAGTTTATGGGCCACTTCATTCCTAAGTAAAACTAAATTGCCTATGCTAAAATTGTGATCTAAACTATTTTTATCATAAAATGTTTTTTGCTTAATTTTAGCTATGTCTATCATATTGCGAGCTCTTTTATGTGCTACTTCTAGCCTAAATCTTAGTTCTCTAGCGTAGTTATCTATGTTATATAATGGAGTAATTTGGTCTACATTTTTGAACTGCTGAAACATGTTTGGTGTTTTTCCAAAAACTAATTCATATGGACAATAGTCATGTACTGTAGAAGGAGTGGTGTTAAAACAGTATGTGAAGTATTGTAGCCACTCATCCCAGTCGTTTTTGTCAATCGATATGTAAGATTTTACGTATTGATTGAAAGTTTTATGTGATCTTTCTATTACTTCTAGTGTTTGGTGGTGGTAAGCAGTTGAATTAATTTTCTCTATTTTTAGCAATTCACATAGCTCTGTTAGTATGGAATTTTTGTATTCTGTACCCATGTCCGAAATGAACGTCTTCATTGGACCGTAGGTAAGAATAAACTTTTCAAATATTGCTTTCGCCACTGTCTTGGCGTTTTTGTCTTGGATGGGTATCGTGACTAAATATTTTGTCATGTCGCATATTATTGTGACTGCGTAAGTATTGCCATTAATTGTTGTAGGTAGTGGGCCTATTGTGTCTACAATAACTGTATCAAATGTACCTGTAGGTGTTGGTGTTATAGTCATGGGGCTTTTTAAATGCTTTGTTATTATTTTGGTTTTTTGGCATTTTTCGCAAGTTTTTACGTACTTAGCAACATCTTTTGACATTTTATTCCAGAAGTAATGTCTTTTAATTTTCATAAGTGTTCTGAAAATTCCGCAATGACCGCCTTCTATAGGGTCATCGTGGTATCTTTTTAGAATGTCCATTACAGTTTTAGCATCATTAATGTGGGTCACCTCATTCAGTAGCGCTACTTTTACTTTATTTAATATCATATTGCCCTTATTTTTAAAATCATTTATCGAGACAAATTCGAAAATTTTCTCGCTAGGTGCCACTTGTAAATTATTAATGCCATATTTGTCGGCCACTTCGTCGAGCCTAGAGAAGAATTGTCCTAAGTCAATTTCCCATTAACAAATAAGTCATCAATTTTTATATATGCCTTTATAGATTTTCCTCGTTTGATGTAACATCGCGTGGGTGTAATCTTTAATTTATTGTATTTCCTGACGTCAGTGTTATTAATTGGGACATATATTTTGGGCTTATCATATGTTTTAATGTGCTGCTGTGTAGTTGGACTGCTGTTATTTTTCGACATTGATCTAGTCACTATTTTGTATAAATTTTGATTCTTTTCATTTATTTCCTTTAAGTCATTGATTGTAATGCGAGACAAAGCGTCCGCGACGTGATTATCTTTTCTTCGATTTTTTTTTTTTGTTTTTATGCATAGCATATAATTTTAATGCTAATTAATAGGGTTATTACCGTGATTATAATTAAGCAAATTTCTATTAAATTTAAGCCAGTATTAACGACTACTTCGTTTACTACATTGGCATTGGGTTTATCAACTTTTGATAAAAAAAAATTAGCTATTGGGGACCTTATACCGTAAATCAAATAATTTATAATGTAAGGATATATAATTTTGTTTTTACATTACATATTTATTTATTTATATATACATATATTTTTTTTTTATTTTTTTTTTATTTTTTTTTTTATTTTTTTTTTTTTTAAACGACAATGTGTGTATAAACATTTTGAAAAATTTTGTTTTTACATTGGATTTACAATATATTTATATTTTTTTTTTCAAGTTAATTCATTCATTAAGTAAACACATTATATTTAACATATTATAACAATTAAAACATTTTCATAAAAATGACCTTCTGAGTAAATTTTATTCATTTACAGTCAAATTTTTGTAAGGCAAACATATAATCGACAGAAGCCAAAGTTGTTTAACTTTGCCATGTAAAGAAATAAATGAAAATTATTTTTGTCTCGAGCGGTTAACGCTTACAGACTCTAACTGTCTGCATTCAATCATGCACAGTGTTTTATGTATATTTACTTAATTTCTTTTCTCTGCTGGAGCAGGAATTCCAGTTGGGTTATGCGCTCACAGATTGCGCTAGCTTTTTCCCAGGATGGTGGTGGCTGCTGGTTTACCTCCCTGATGAGTATGCTGATTTCCCTCTTTATTCTGGTGGTGTAGCCTCCTCTTCTTTTTGGCTTGCTCACCTTTGGGATGGAAACCTCTTTTGGTTTTTTGTTGAGGCCGTTCCGTCTCCTGTATTCCTCCAAGGAGATTGGTTGCGGCCCTTGAGCTCGGTTGTTCATCTATTTTTTGGTTGTAATGGCTTAACCAAGTTCTTCCTTCCGCAGCTGACGGATCGTTTTGGCTGATCACGTCAGGACTTAATATTTGGTGCTTTTTAGGGCACTTGCAAATATATTGCAATTTTTGGTGCAGATATCGTCAGCACTCATGCAATATTTTGCACTTTGTTTGTGCAAGAAACTTGCATTTAATAGCTTAGCAAAATTAATGCTCAAGCTGGCAGGATCGCCATGTAAAGAAATATATTGATTGAAAGAATGTATTGTTTTTAATTTTAAATATATTCATTTTATTTTATCATTTCAAGCTAGGTATCCAGCTTGTGAAACGATTGTTTTCTTTCTTGTGTCTTACATACTACGTACAAGCGTTTTTATAGTAATTTTTGTCAATGCAAGCCAATAACAATTTTTCGGTGTTTACTTGTGTAATATGATTCTAGCATTCACGCGCCGCACATAAAATAATTACGTTAGCTATGTTTGCGTTTAGTTTCAAGTGTAATGAACCTTTTAAGAAATATGATACTCTATTTAAACGGCACAGCAAAGTGAATGCATAAGTGGACAATAAAATAAAAACCAAAACAAAATGTTTATGAATATTAATGTTAAGGCATATCCGACTTATAATCATACTACACCTCCCTTCTTCGGAAGAATGCTCATACAACTTTTTTTTTTGTATGAACATTCTTTTACATTGAATTGTTAAAATAAAATATGTACATAAGAGTAATCTTAATTTTATATATATGTATATATTGTATTAATTTTCTAAGTTTAGACCGGTCTTTAAAACTACTTACTGTTGATAAATCTTAAGCCTATTTTTGTGAACTATTTGTTCTTTTAAAGATAACTTATCGACTATAGTAACATTATTTTTATTATCTATTGCTTTAATGGTATAAGGCCCACAATATTGGGGTTCCAGTTTATGGGCCACTTCATTCCTAAGTAAAACTAAATTGCCTATGCTAAAATTGTGATCTAAACTATTTTTATCATAAAATGTTTTTTGCTTAATTTTAGCTATGTCTATCATATTGCGAGCTCTTTTATGTGCTACTTCTAGCCTAAATCTTAGTTCTCTAGCGTAGTTATCTATGTTATATAATGGAGTAATTTGGTCTACATTTTTGAACTGCTGAAACATGTTTGGTGTTTTTCCAAAAACTAATTCATATGGACAATAGTCATGTACTGTAGAAGGAGTGGTGTTAAAACAGTATGTGAAGTATTGTAGCCACTCATCCCAGTCGTTTTTGTCAATCGATATGTAAGATCTTACGTATTGATTGAAAGTTTTATGTGATCTTTCTATTACTTCTAGTGTTTGGTGGTGGTAAGCAGTTGAATTAATTTTCTCTATTTTTAGCAATTCACATAGCTCTGTTAGTATGGAATTTTTGTATTCTGTACCCATGTCCGAAATGAACGTCTTCATTGGACCGTAGGTAAGAATAAACTTTTCAAATATTGCTTTCGCCACTGTCTTGGCGTTTTTGTCTTGGATGGGTATCGTGACTAAATATTTTGTCATGTCGCATATTATTGTGACTGCGTAAGTATTGCCATTAATTGTTGTAGGTAGTGGGCCTATTGTGTCTACAATAACTGTATCAAATGTACCTGTAGGTGTTGGTGTTATAGTCATGGGGCTTTTTAAATGCTTTGTTATTTTGGTTTTTTGGCATTTTTCGCAAGTTTTTACGTACTTAGCAACATCTTTTGACATTTTATTCCAGAAGTAATGTCTTTTAATTTTCATAAGTGTTCTGAAAATTCCGCAATGACCGCCTTCTATAGGGTCATCGTGGTATCTTTTTAGAATGTCCATTACAGTTTTAGCATCATTAATGTGGGTCACCTCATTCAGTAGCGCTACTTTTACTTTATTTAATATCATATTGCCCTTATTTTTAAAATCATTTATCGAGACAAATTCGAAAATTTTCTCGCTAGGTGCCACTTGTAAATTATTAATGCCATATTTGTCGGCCACTTCGTCGAGCCTAGAGAAGAATTGTCCTAAGTCAATTTTCCCATTAACAAATAAGTCATCAATTTTTATATATGCCTTTATAGATTTTCCTCGTTTGATGTAACATCGCGTGGGTGTAATCTTTAATTTATTGTATTTCCTGACGTCAGTGTTATTAATTGGGACATATATTTTGGGCTTATCATATGTTTTAATGTGCTGCTGTGTAGTTGGACTGCTGTTATTTTTCGACATTGATCTAGTCACTATTTTGTATAAATTTTGATTCTTTTCATTTATTTCCTTTAAGTCATTGATTGTAATGCGAGACAAAGCGTCCGCGACGTGATTATCTTTTCTTCGATTTTTTTTTTTTGTTTTTATGCATAGCATATAATTTTAATGCTAATTAATAGGGTTATTACCGTGATTATAATTAAGCAAATTTCTATTAAATTTAAGCCAGTATTAACGACTACTTCGTTTACTACATTGGCATTGGGTTTATCAACTTTTGATAAAAAAAAATTAGATATTGGGGACCTTATACCGTAAATCAAATAATTTATAATGTAAGGATATATAATTTTGTTTTTACATTACATATTTATTTATTTATATATATATATATTCTTTTTTTTATTTTCTATTTTTTTTTATTTTTTTTTTTATTTTTTTTTTTTTTTTTAACGACAATGTGTGTATAAACATTTTGAAAAATTTTGTTTTTACATTGGATTTACAATATATTTATATTTTTTTTTTTCAAGTTAATTCATTCATTAAGTAAACACATTATATTTAACATATTATAACAATTAAAACATTTTCATAAAAATGACCTTCTGAGTAAATTTTATTTATTTACAGTAAAATTTTTATAAGGCAAACATATAATCGACAGAAGCCAAAGTTGTTTAACTTTGCCATGTAAAGAAATAAATGAAAATTATTTTTGTCTCGAGCGGTTAACGCTTACAGACTCTAACTGTCTGCATTCAATCATGCACAGTGTTTTATGTATATTTACTTAATTTCTTTTCTCTGCTGGAGCAGGAATTCCAGTTGGGTTATGCGCTCCCAGATTGCGCTAGCTTTTTCCCAGGATGGTGGTGGCTGCTGGTTTACCTCCCTGATGAGTATGCTGATTTCCCTCTTTATTCTGGTGGTGTAGCCTCCTCTTCTTTTTGGCTTGCTCACCTTTGGGATGGAAACCTCTTTTGGTTTTTTGTTGAGGCCGTTCCGTCTCCTGTATTCCTCCAAGGAGATTGGTTGCGGCCCTTGAGCTCGGTTGTTCATCTATTTTTTGGTTGTAATGGCTTAACCAAGTTCTTCCTTCCGCAGCTGACGGATCGTTTTGGCTGATCACGTCAGGACTTAATATTTGGTGCTTTTTAGGGCACTTGCAAATATATTGCAATTTTTGGTGCAGATATCGTCAGCACTCATGCAATATTTTGCACTTTGTTTGTGCAAGAAACTTGCATTTAATAGCTTAGCAAAATTAATGCTCAAGCTGGCAGGATCGCCATGTAAAGAAATATATTGATTGAAAGAATGTATTGTTTTTAATTTTAAATATATTCATTTTATTTTATCATTTCAAGCTAGGCATCCAGCTTGTGAAACGATTGTTTTCTTTCTTGTGTCTTACATACTACGTACAAGCGTTTTTATAGTAATTTTTGTCAATGCAAGCCAATAACAATTTTTCGGTGTTTACTTGTGTAATATGATTCTAGCATTCACGCGCCGCACATAAAATAATTACGTTAGCTATGTTTGCGTTTAGTTTCAAGTGTAATGAACCTTTTAAGAAATATGATACTCTATTTAAACGGCACAGCAAAGTGAATGCATAAGTGGACAATAAAATAAAAACCAAAACAAAATGTTTATGAATATTAATGTTAAGGCATATCCGACTTATAATCATACTACACCTCCCTTCTTCGGAAGAATGCTCATACAACTTTTTTTTTGTATGAACATTCTTTTACATTGAATTGTTAAAATAAAATATGTACATAAGAGTAATCTTAATTTTATATATATGTATATATTGTATTAATTTTCTAAGTTTAGACCGGTCTTTAAAACTACTTACTGTTGATAAATCTTAAGCCTATTTTTGTGAACTATTTGTTCTTTTAAAGATAACTTATCGACTATAGTAACATTATTTTTATTATCTATTGCTTTAATGGTATAAGGCCCACAATATTGGGGTTCCAGTTTATGGGCCACTTCATTCCTAAGTAAAACTAAATTGCCTATGCTAAAATTGTGATCTAAACTATTTTTATCATAAAATGTTTTTTGCTTAATTTTAGCTATGTCTATCATATTGCGAGCTCTTTTATGTGCTACTTCTAGCCTAAATCTTAGTTCTCTAGCGTAGTTATCTATGTTATATAATGGAGTAATTTGGTCTACATTTTTGAACTGCTGAAACATGTTTGGTGTTTTTCCAAAAACTAATTCATATGGACAATAGTCATGTACTGTAGAAGGAGTGGTGTTAAAACAGTATGTGAAGTATTGTAGCCACTCATCCCAGTCGTTTTTGTCAATCGATATGTAAGATCTTACGTATTGATTGAAAGTTTTATGTGATCTTTCTATTACTTCTAGTGTTTGGTGGTGGTAAGCAGTTGAATTAATTTTCTCTATTTTTAGCAATTCTCATAGCTCTGTTAGTATGGAATTTTTGTATTCTGTACCCATGTCCGAAATGAACGTCTTCATTGGACCGTAGGTAAGAATAAACTTTTCAAATATTGCTTTCGCCACTGTCTTGGCGTTTTTGTCTTGGATGGGTATCGTGACTAAATATTTTGTCATGTCGCATATTATTGTGACTGCGTAAGTATTGCCATTAATTGTTGTAGGTAGTGGGCCTATTGTGTCTACAATAACTGTATCAAATGTACCTGTAGGTGTTGGTGTTATAGTCATGGGGCTTTTTAAATGCTTTGTTATTTTGGTTTTTTGGCATTTTTCGCAAGTTTTTACGTACTTAGCAACATCTTTTGACATTTTATTCCAGAAGTAATGTCTTTTAATTTTCATAAGTGTTCTGAAAATTCCGCAATGACCGCCTTCTATAGGGTCATCGTGGTATCTTTTTAGAATGTCCATTACAGTTTTAGCATCATTAATGTGGGTCACCTCATTCAGTAGCGCTACTTTTACTTTATTTAATATCATATTGCCCTTATTTTTAAAATCATTTATCGAGACAAATTCGAAAATTTTCTCGCTAGGTGCCACTTGTAAATTATTAATGCCATATTTGTCGGCCACTTCGTCGAGCCTAGAGAAGAATTGTCCTAAGTCAATTTTCCCATTAACAAATAAGTCATCAATTTTTATATATGCCTTTATAGATTTTCCTCGTTTGATGTAACATCGCGTGGGTGTAATCTTTAATTTATTGTATTTCCTGACGTCAGTGTTATTAATTGGGACATATATTTTGGGCTTATCATATGTTTTAATGTGCTGCTGTGTAGTTGGACTGCTGTTATTTTTCGACATTGATCTAGTCACTATTTTGTATAAATTTTGATTCTTTTCATTTATTTCCTTTAAGTCATTGATTGTAATGCGAGACAAAGCGTCCGCGACGTGATTATCTTTTCTTCGATTTTTTTTTTTTGTTTTTATGCATAGCATATAATTTTAATGCTAATTAATAGGGTTATTACCGTGATTATAATTAAGCAAATTTCTATTAAATTTAAGCCAGTATTAACGACTACTTCGTTTACTACATTGGCATTGGGTTTATCAACTTTTGATAAAAAAAAATTAGCTATTGGGGACCTTATACCGTAAATCAAATAATTTATAATGTAAGGATATATAATTTTGTTTTTACATTACATATTTATTTATTTATATATATATATATTTTTTTTTTATTTTCTATTTTTTTTTATTTTTTTTTTTTTATTTTTTTTTTTTTTTTTAACGACAATGTGTGTATAAACATTTTGAAAAATTTTGTTTTTACATTGGATTTACAATATATTTATATTTTTTTTTTTCAAGTTAATTCATTCATTAAGTAAACACATTATATTTAACATATTATAACAATTAAAACATTTTCATAAAAATGACCTTCTGAGTAAATTTTATTCATTTACAGTAAAATTTTTATAAGACAAACATATAATCGACAGAAGCCAAAGTTGTTTAACTTTGCCATGTAAAGAAATAAATGAAAATTATTTTTGTCTCGAGCGGTTAACGCTTACAGACTCTAACTGTCTGCCTTCAATCATGCACAGTGTTTTATGTATATTTACTTAATTTCTTTTCTCTGCTGGAGCAGGAATTCCAGTTGGGTTATGCGCTCCCAGATTGCGCTAGCTTTTTCCCAGGATGGTGGTGGCTGCTGGTTTACCTCCCTGATGAGTATGCTGATTTCCCTCTTTATTCTGGTGGTGTAGCCTCCTCTTCTTTTTGGCTTGCTCACCTTTGGGATGGAAACCTCTTTTGGTTTTTTGTTGAGGCCGTTCCGTCTCCTGTATTCCTCCAAGGAGATTGGTTGCGGCCCTTGAGCTCGGTTGTTCATCTATTTTTTGGTTGTAATGGCTTAACCAAGTTCTTCCTTCCGCAGCTGACGGATCGTTTTGGCTGATCACGTCAGGACTTAATATTTGGTGCTTTTTAGGGCACTTGCAAATATATTGCAATTTTTGGTGCAGATATCGTCAGCACTCATGCAATATTTTGCACTTTGTTTGTGCAAGAAACTTGCATTTAATAGCTTAGCAAAATTAATGCTCAAGCTGGCAGGATCGCCATGTAAAGAAATATATTGATTGAAAGAATGTATTGTTTTTAATTTTAAATATATTCATTTTATTTTATCATTTCAAGCTAGGCATCCAGCTTGTGAAACGATTGTTTTCTTTCTTGTGTCTTACATACTACGTACAAGCGTTTTTATAGTAATTTTTGTCAATGCAAGCCAATAACAATTTTTCGGTGTTTACTTGTGTAATATGATTCTAGCATTCACGCGCCGCACATAAAATAATTACGTTAGCTATGTTTGCGTTTAGTTTCAAGTGTAATGAACCTTTTAAGAAATATGATACTCTATTTAAACGGCACAGCAAAGTGAATGCATAAGTGGACAATAAAATAAAAACCAAAACAAAATGTTTATGAATATTAATGTTAAGGCATATCCGACTTATAATCATACTACACCTCCCTTCTTCGGAAGAATGCTCATACAACTTTTTTTTTGTATGAACATTCTTTTACATTGAATTGTTAAAATAAAATATGTACATAAGAGTAATCTTAATTTTATATATATGTATATATTGTATTAATTTTCTAAGTTTAGACCGGTCTTTAAAACTACTTACTGTTGATAAATCTTAAGCCTATTTTTGTGAACTATTTGTTCTTTTAAAGATAACTTATCGACTATAGTAACATTATTTTTATTATCTATTGCTTTAATGGTATAAGGCCCACAATATTGGGGTTCCAGTTTATGGGCCACTTCATTCCTAAGTAAAACTAAATTGCCTATGCTAAAATTGTGATCTAAACTATTTTTATCATAAAATGTTTTTTGCTTAATTTTAGCTATGTCTATCATATTGCGAGCTCTTTTATGTGCTACTTCTAGCCTAAATCTTAGTTCTCTAGCGTAGTTATCTATGTTATATAATGGAGTAATTTGGTCTACATTTTTGAACTGCTGAAACATGTTTGGTGTTTTTCCAAAAACTAATTCATATGGACAATAGTCATGTACTGTAGAAGGAGTGGTGTTAAAACAGTATGTGAAGTATTGTAGCCACTCATCCCAGTCGTTTTTGTCAATCGATATGTAAGATCTTACGTATTGATTGAAAGTTTTATGTGATCTTTCTATTACTTCTAGTGTTTGGTGGTGGTAAGCAGTTGAATTAATTTTCTCTATTTTTAGCAATTCACATAGCTCTGTTAGTATGGAATTTTTGTATTCTGTACCCATGTCCGAAATGAACGTCTTCATTGGACCGTAGGTAAGAATAAACTTTTCAAATATTGCTTTCGCCACTGTCTTGGCGTTTTTGTCTTGGATGGGTATCGTGACTAAATATTTTGTCATGTCGCATATTATTGTGACTGCGTAAGTATTGCCATTAATTGTTGTAGGTAGTGGGCCTATTGTGTCTACAATAACTGTATCAAATGTACCTGTAGGTGTTGGTGTTATAGTCATGGGGCTTTTTAAATGCTTTGTTATTTTGGTTTTTTGGCATTTTTCGCAAGTTTTTACGTACTTAGCAACATCTTTTGACATTTTATTCCAGAAGTAATGTCTTTTAATTTTCATAAGTGTTCTGAAAATTCCGCAATGACCGCCTTCTATAGGGTCATCGTGGTATCTTTTTAGAATGTCCATTACAGTTTTAGCATCATTAATGTGGGTCACCTCATTCAGTAGCGCTACTTTTACTTTATTTAATATCATATTGCCCTTATTTTTAAAATCATTTATCGAGACAAATTCGAAAATTTTCTCGCTAGGTGCCACTTGTAAATTATTAATGCCATATTTGTCGGCCACTTCGTCGAGCCTAGAGAAGAATTGTCCTAAGTCAATTTTCCCATTAACAAATAAGTCATCAATTTTTATATATGCCTTTATAGATTTTCCTCGTTTGATGTAACATCGCGTGGGTGTAATCTTTAATTTATTGTATTTCCTGACGTCAGTGTTATTAATTGGGACATATATTTTGGGCTTATCATATGTTTTAATGTGCTGCTGTGTAGTTGGACTGCTGTTATTTTTCGACATTGATCTAGTCACTATTTTGTATAAATTTTGATTCTTTTCATTTATTTCCTTTAAGTCATTGATTGTAATGCGAGACAAAGCGTCCGCGACGTGATTATCTTTTCTTCGATTTTTTTTTTTTGTTTTTATGCATAGCATATAATTTTAATGCTAATTAATAGGGTTATTACCGTGATTATAATTAAGCAAATTTCTATTAAATTTAAGCCAGTATTAACGACTACTTCGTTTACTACATTGGCATTGGGTTTATCAACTTTTGATAAAAAAAAATTAGCTATTGGGGACCTTATACCGTAAATCAAATAATTTATAATGTAAGGATATATAATTTTGTTTTTACATTACATATTTATTTATTTATATATATATATATTATATTTTTTTTTTATTTTTTTTTTTATTTTTTTTTTTATTATTATTTTTTTTTTAAACGACAATGTGTGTATAAACATTTTGAAAAATTTTGTTTTTACATTGGATTTACAATATATTTATATTTTTTTTTTTTTCAAGTTAATTCATTCATTAAGTAAACACATTATATTTAACATATTATAACAATTAAAACATTTTCATAAAAATGACCTTCTGAGTAAATTTTATTCATTTACAGTAAAATTTTTATAAGACAAACATATAATCGACAGAAGCCAAAGTTGTTTAACTTTGCCATGTAAAGAAATAAATGAAAATTATTTTTGTCTCGAGCGGTTAACGCTTACAGACTCTAACTGTCTGCCTTCAATCATGCACAGTGTTTTATGTATATTTACTTAATTTCTTTTCTCTGCTGGAGCAGGAATTCCAGTTGGGTTATGCGCTCCCAGATTGCGCTAGCTTTTTCCCAGGATGGTGGTGGCTGCTGGTTTACCTCCCTGATGAGTATGCTGATTTCCCTCTTTATTCTGGTGGTGTAGCCTCCTCTTCTTTTTGGCTTGCTCACCTTTGGGATGGAAACCTCTTTTGGTTTTTTGTTGAGGCCGTTCCGTCTCCTGTATTCCTCCAAGGAGATTGGTTGCGGCCCTTGAGCTCGGTTGTTCATCTATTTTTTGGTTGTAATGGCTTAACCAAGTTCTTCCTTCCGCAGCTGACGGATCGTTTTGGCTGATCACGTCAGGACTTAATATTTGGTGCTTTTTAGGGCACTTGCAAATATATTGCAATTTTTGGTGCAGATATCGTCAGCACTCATGCAATATTTTGCACTTTGTTTGTGCAAGAAACTTGCATTTAATAGCTTAGCAAAATTAATGCTCAAGCTGGCAGGATCGCCATGTAAAGAAATATATTGATTGAAAGAATGTATTGTTTTTAATTTTAAATATATTCATTTTATTTTATCATTTCAAGCTAGGCATCCAGCTTGTGAAACGATTGTTTTCTTTCTTGTGTCTTACATACTACGTACAAGCGTTTTTATAGTAATTTTTGTCAATGCAAGCCAATAACAATTTTTCGGTGTTTACTTGTGTAATATGATTCTAGCATTCACGCGCCGCACATAAAATAATTACGTTAGCTATGTTTGCGTTTAGTTTCAAGTGTAATGAACCTTATTGCCCTTATTTTTAAAATCATTTATCGAGACAAATTCGAAAATTTTCTCGCTAGGTGCCACTTGTAAATTATTAATGCCATATTTGTCGGCCACTTCGTCGAGCCTAGAGAAGAATTGTCCTAAGTCAATTTCCCATTAACAAATAAGTCATCAATTTTTATATATGCCTTTATAGATTTTCCTCGTTTGATGTAACATCGCGTGGGTGTAATCTTTAATTTATTGTATTTCCTGACGTCAGTGTTATTAATTGGGACATATATTTTGGGCTTATCATATGTTTTAATGTGCTGCTGTGTAGTTGGACTGCTGTTATTTTTCGACATTGATCTAGTCACTATTTTGTATAAATTTTGATTCTTTTCATTTATTTCCTTTAAGTCATTGATTGTAATGCGAGACAAAGCGTCCGCGACGTGATTATCTTTTCTTCGATTTTTTTTTTTTTTGTTTTTATGCATAGCATATAATTTTAATGCTAATTAATAGGGTTATTACCGTGATTATAATTAAGCAAATTTCTATTAAATTTAAGCCAGTATTAACGACTACTTCGTTTACTACATTGGCATTGGGTTTATCAACTTTTGATAAAAAAAAATTAGCTATTGGGGACCTTATACCGTAAATCAAATAATTTATAATGTAAGGATATATAATTTTGTTTTTACATTACATATTTATTTATTTATATATATATATATTTTTTTTTTATTTTTTTTTTTATTTTTTTTTTTTTTAAACGACAATGTGTGTATAAACATTTTGAAAAATTTTGTTTTTACATTGGATTTACAATATATTTATATTTTTTTTTTCAAGTTAATTCATTCATTAAGTAAACACATTATATCTAACATATTATAACAATTAAAACATTTTCATAAAAATGACCTTCTGAGTAAATTTTATTCATTTACAGTCAAATTTTTATAAGGCAAACATATAATCGACAGAAGCCAAAGTTGTTTAACTTTGCCATGTAAAGAAATAAATGAAAATTATTTTTGTCTCGAGCGGTTAACGCTTACAGACTCTAACTGTCTGCATTCAATCATGCACAGTGTTTTATGTATATTTACTTAATTTCTTTTCTCTGCTGGAGCAGGAATTCCAGTTGGGTTATGCGCTCCCAGATTGCGCTAGCTTTTTCCCAGGATGGTGGTGGCTGCTGGTTTACCTCCCTGATGAGTATGCTGATTTCCCTCTTTATTCTGGTGGTGTAGCCTCCTCTTCTTTTTGGCTTGCTCACCTTTGGGATGGAAACCTCTTTTGGTTTTTTGTTGAGGCCGTTCCGTCTCCTGTATTCCTCCAAGGAGATTGGTTGCGGCCCTTGAGCTCGGTTGTTCATCTATTTTTTGGTTGTAATGGCTTAACCAAGTTCTTCCTTCCGCAGCTGACGGATCGTTTTGGCTGATCACGTCAGGACTTAATATTTGGTGCTTTTTAGGGCACTTGCAAATATATTGCAATTTTTGGTGCAGATATCGTCAGCACTCATGCAATATTTTGCACTTTGTTTGTGCAAGAAACTTGCATTTAATAGCTTAGCAAAATTAATGCTCAAGCTGGCAGGATCGCCATGTAAAGAAATATATTGATTGAAAGAATGTATTGTTTTTAATTTTAAATATATTCATTTTATTTTATCATTTCAAGCTAGGCATCCAGCTTGTGAAACGATTGTTTTCTTTCTTGTGTCTTACATACTACGTACAAGCGTTTTTATAGTAATTTTTGTCAATGCAAGCCAATAACAATTTTTCGGTGTTTACTTGTGTAATATGATTCTAGCATTCACGCGCCGCACATAAAATAATTACGTTAGCTATGTTTGCGTTTAGTTTCAAGTGTAATGAACCTTTTAAGAAATATGATACTCTATTTAAACGGCACAGCAAAGTGAATGCATAAGTGGACAATAAAATAAAAACCAAAACAAAATGTTTATGAATATTAATGTTAAGGCATATCCGACTTATAATCATACTACACCTCCCTTCTTCGGAAGAATGCTCATACAACTTTTTTTTTGTATGAACATTCTTTTACATTGAATTGTTAAAATAAAATATGTACATAAGAGTAATCTTAATTTTATATATATGTATATATTGTATTAATTTTCTAAGTTTAGACCGGTCTTTAAAACTACTTACTGTTGATAAATCTTAAGCCTATTTTTGTGAACTATTTGTTCTTTTAAAGATAACTTATCGACTATAGTAACATTATTTTTATTATCTATTGCTTTAATGGTATAAGGCCCACAATATTGGGGTTCCAGTTTATGGGCCACTTCATTCCTAAGTAAAACTAAATTGCCTATGCTAAAATTGTGATCTAAACTATTTTTATCATAAAATGTTTTTTGCTTAATTTTAGCTATGTCTATCATATTGCGAGCTCTTTTATGTGCTACTTCTAGCCTAAATCTTAGTTCTCTAGCGTAGTTATCTATGTTATATAATGGAGTAATTTGGTCTACATTTTTGAACTGCTGAAACATGTTTGGTGTTTTTCCAAAAACTAATTCATATGGACAATAGTCATGTACTGTAGAAGGAGTGGTGTTAAAACAGTATGTGAAGTATTGTAGCCACTCATCCCAGTCGTTTTTGTCAATCGATATGTAAGATCTTACGTATTGATTGAAAGTTTTATGTGATCTTTCTATTACTTCTAGTGTTTGGTGGTGGTAAGCAGTTGAATTAATTTTCTCTATTTTTAGCAATTCACATAGCTCTGTTAGTATGGAATTTTTGTATTCTGTACCCATGTCCGAAATGAACGTCTTCATTGGACCGTAGGTAAGAATAAACTTTTCAAATATTGCTTTCGCCACTGTCTTGGCGTTTTTGTCTTGGATGGGTATCGTGACTAAATATTTTGTCATGTCGCATATTATTGTGACTGCGTAAGTATTGCCATTAATTGTTGTAGGTAGTGGGCCTATTGTGTCTACAATAACTGTATCAAATGTACCTGTAGGTGTTGGTGTTATAGTCATGGGGCTTTTTAAATGCTTTGTTATTTTGGTTTTTTGGCATTTTTCGCAAGTTTTTACGTACTTAGCAACATCTTTTGACATTTTATTCCAGAAGTAATGTCTTTTAATTTTCATAAGTGTTCTGAAAATTCCGCAATGACCGCCTTCTATAGGGTCATCGTGGTATCTTTTTAGAATGTCCATTACAGTTTTAGCATCATTAATGTGGGTCACCTCATTCAGTAGCGCTACTTTTACTTTATTTAATATCATATTGCCCTTATTTTTAAAATCATTTATCGAGACAAATTCGAAAATTTTCTCGCTAGGTGCCACTTGTAAATTATTAATGCCATATTTGTCGGCCACTTCGTCGAGCCTAGAGAAGAATTGTCCTAAGTCAATTTTCCCATTAACAAATAAGTCATCAATTTTTATATATGCCTTTATAGATTTTCCTCGTTTGATGTAACATCGCGTGGGTGTAATCTTTAATTTATTGTATTTCCTGACGTCAGTGTTATTAATTGGGACATATATTTTGGGCTTATCATATGTTTTAATGTGCTGCTGTGTAGTTGGACTGCTGTTATTTTTCGACATTGATCTAGTCACTATTTTGTATAAATTTTGATTCTTTTCATTTATTTCCTTTAAGTCATTGATTGTAATGCGAGACAAAGCGTCCGCGACGTGATTATCTTTTCTTCGATTTTTTTTTTTTGTTTTTATGCATAGCATATAATTTTAATGCTAATTAATAGGGTTATTACCGTGATTATAATTAAGCAAATTTCTATTAAATTTAAGCCAGTATTAACGACTACTTCGTTTACTACATTGGCATTGGGTTTATCAACTTTTGATAAAAAAAAATTAGATATTGGGGACCTTATACCGTAAATCAAATAATTTATAATGTAAGGATATATAATTTTGTTTTTACATTACATATTTATTTATTTATATATATATATATTTTTTTTTTTATTTTCTATTTTTTTTTATTTTTTTTTTTTATTTTTTTTTTTTTTTTTAACGACAATGTGTGTATAAACATTTTGAAAAATTTTGTTTTTACATTGGATTTACAATATATTTATATTTTTTTTTTCAAGTTAATTCATTCATTAAGTAAACACATTATATTTAACATATTATAACAATTAAAACATTTTCATAAAAATGACCTTCTGAGTAAATTTTATTTATTTACAGTAAAATTTTTATAAGGCAAACATATAATCGACAGAAGCCAAAGTTGTTTAACTTTGCCATGTAAAGAAATAAATGAAAATTATTTTTGTCTCGAGCGGTTAACGCTTACAGACTCTAACTGTCTGCATTCAATCATGCACAGTGTTTTATGTATATTTACTTAATTTCTTTTCTCTGCTGGAGCAGGAATTCCAGTTGGGTTATGCGCTCCCAGATTGCGCTAGCTTTTTCCCAGGATGGTGGTGGCTGCTGGTTTACCTCCCTGATGAGTATGCTGATTTCCCTCTTTATTCTGGTGGTGTAGCCTCCTCTTCTTTTTGGCTTGCTCACCTTTGGGATGGAAACCTCTTTTGGTTTTTTGTTGAGGCCGTTCCGTCTCCTGTATTCCTCCAAGGAGATTGGTTGCGGCCCTTGAGCTCGGTTGTTCATCTATTTTTTGGTTGTAATGGCTTAACCAAGTTCTTCCTTCCGCAGCTGACGGATCGTTTTGGCTGATCACGTCAGGACTTAATATTTGGTGCTTTTTAGGGCACTTGCAAATATATTGCAATTTTTGGTGCAGATATCGTCAGCACTCATGCAATATTTTGCACTTTGTTTGTGCAAGAAACTTGCATTTAATAGCTTAGCAAAATTAATGCTCAAGCTGGCAGGATCGCCATGTAAAGAAATATATTGATTGAAAGAATGTATTGTTTTTAATTTTAAATATATTCATTTTATTTTATCATTTCAAGCTAGGCATCCAGCTTGTGAAACGATTGTTTTCTTTCTTGTGTCTTACATACTACGTACAAGCGTTTTTATAGTAATTTTTGTCAATGCAAGCCAATAACAATTTTTCGGTGTTTACTTGTGTAATATGATTCTAGCATTCACGCGCCGCACATAAAATAATTACGTTAGCTATGTTTGCGTTTAGTTTCAAGTGTAATGAACCTTTTAAGAAATATGATACTCTATTTAAACGGCACAGCAAAGTGAATGCATAAGTGGACAATAAAATAAAAACCAAAACAAAATGTTTATGAATATTAATGTTAAGGCATATCCGACTTATAATCATACTACACCTCCCTTCTTCGGAAGAATGCTCATACAACTTTTTTTTTGTATGAACATTCTTTTACATTGAATTGTTAAAATAAAATATGTACATAAGAGTAATCTTAATTTTATATATATGTATATATTGTATTAATTTTCTAAGTTTAGACCGGTCTTTAAAACTACTTACTGTTGATAAATCTTAAGCCTATTTTTGTGAACTATTTGTTCTTTTAAAGATAACTTATCGACTATAGTAACATTATTTTTATTATCTATTGCTTTAATGGTATAAGGCCCACAATATTGGGGTTCCAGTTTATGGGCCACTTCATTCCTAAGTAAAACTAAATTGCCTATGCTAAAATTGTGATCTAAACTATTTTTATCATAAAATGTTTTTTGCTTAATTTTAGCTATGTCTATCATATTGCGAGCTCTTTTATGTGCTACTTCTAGCCTAAATCTTAGTTCTCTAGCGTAGTTATCTATGTTATATAATGGAGTAATTTGGTCTACATTTTTGAACTGCTGAAACATGTTTGGTGTTTTTCCAAAAACTAATTCATATGGACAATAGTCATGTACTGTAGAAGGAGTGGTGTTAAAACAGTATGTGAAGTATTGTAGCCACTCATCCCAGTCGTTTTTGTCAATCGATATGTAAGATTTTACGTATTGATTGAAAGTTTTATGTGATCTTTCTATTACTTCTAGTGTTTGGTGGTGGTAAGCAGTTGAATTAATTTTCTCTATTTTTAGCAATTCACATAGCTCTGTTAGTATGGAATTTTTGTATTCTGTACCCATGTCCGAAATGAACGTCTTCATTGGACCGTAGGTAAGAATAAACTTTTCAAATATTGCTTTCGCCACTGTCTTGGCGTTTTTGTCTTGGATGGGTATCGTGACTAAATATTTTGTCATGTCGCATATTATTGTGACTGCGTAAGTATTGCCATTAATTGTTGTAGGTAGTGGGCCTATTGTGTCTACAATAACTGTATCAAATGTACCTGTAGGTGTTGGTGTTATAGTCATGGGGCTTTTTAAATGCTTTGTTATTATTTTGGTTTTTTGGCATTTTTCGCAAGTTTTTACGTACTTAGCAACATCTTTTGACATTTTATTCCAGAAGTAATGTCTTTTAATTTTCATAAGTGTTCTGAAAATTCCGCAATGACCGCCTTCTATAGGGTCATCGTGGTATCTTTTTAGAATGTCCATTACAGTTTTAGCATCATTAATGTGGGTCACCTCATTCAGTAGCGCTACTTTTACTTTATTTAATATCATATTGCCCTTATTTTTAAAATCATTTATCGAGACAAATTCGAAAATTTTCTCGCTAGGTGCCACTTGTAAATTATTAATGCCATATTTGTCGGCCACTTCGTCGAGCCTAGAGAAGAATTGTCCTAAGTCAATTTCCCATTAACAAATAAGTCATCAATTTTTATATATGCCTTTATAGATTTTCCTCGTTTGATGTAACATCGCGTGGGTGTAATCTTTAATTTATTGTATTTCCTGACGTCAGTGTTATTAATTGGGACATATATTTTGGGCTTATCATATGTTTTAATGTGCTGCTGTGTAGTTGGACTGCTGTTATTTTTCGACATTGATCTAGTCACTATTTTGTATAAATTTTGATTCTTTTCATTTATTTCCTTTAAGTCATTGATTGTAATGCGAGACAAAGCGTACGCGACGTGATTATCTTTTCTTCGATTTTTTTTTTTGTTTTTATGCATAGCATATAATTTTAATGCTAATTAATAGGGTTATTACCGTGATTATAATTAAGCAAATTTCTATTAAATTTAAGCCAGTATTAACGACTACTTCGTTTACTACATTGGCATTGGGTTTATCAACTTTTGATAAAAAAAAATTAGCTATTGGGGACCTTATACCGTAAATCAAATAATTTATAATGTAAGGATATATAATTTTGTTTTTACATTACATATTTATTTATTTATATATACATATATTTTTTTTTTATTTTTTTTTTATTTTTTTTTTTATTTTTTTTTTTTTTAAACGACAATGTGTGTATAAACATTTTGAAAAATTTTGTTTTTACATTGGATTTACAATATATTTATATTTTTTTTTTCAAGTTAATTCATTCATTAAGTAAACACATTATATTTAACATATTATAACAATTAAAACATTTTCATAAAAATGACCTTCTGAGTAAATTTTATTCATTTACAGTCAAATTTTTGTAAGGCAAACATATAATCGACAGAAGCCGAAGTTGTTTAACTTTGCCATGTAAAGAAATAAATGAAAATTATTTTTGTCTCGAGCGGTTAACGCTTACAGACTCTAACTGTCTGCATTCAATCATGCACAGTGTTTTATGTATATTTACTTAATTTCTTTTCTCTGCTGGAGCAGGAATTCCAGTTGGGTTATGCGCTCACAGATTGCGCTAGCTTTTTCCCAGGATGGTGGTGGCTGCTGGTTTACCTCCCTGATGAGTATGCTGATTTCCCTCTTTATTCTGGTGGTGTAGCCTCCTCTTCTTTTTGGCTTGCTCACCTTTGGGATGGAAACCTCTTTTGGTTTTTTGTTGAGGCCGTTCCGTCTCCTGTATTCCTCCAAGGAGATTGGTTGCGGCCCTTGAGCTCGGTTGTTCATCTATTTTTTGGTTGTAATGGCTTAACCAAGTTCTTCCTTCCGCAGCTGACGGATCGTTTTGGCTGATCACGTCAGGACTTAATATTTGGTGCTTTTTAGGGCACTTGCAAATATATTGCAATTTTTGGTGCAGATATCGTCAGCACTCATGCAATATTTTGCACTTTGTTTGTGCAAGAAACTTGCATTTAATAGCTTAGCAAAATTAATGCTCAAGCTGGCAGGATCGCCATGTAAAGAAATATATTGATTGAAAGAATGTATTGTTTTTAATTTTAAATATATTCATTTTATTTTATCATTTCAAGCTAGGTATCCAGCTTGTGAAACGATTGTTTTCTTTCTTGTGTCTTACATACTACGTACAAGCGTTTTTATAGTAATTTTTGTCAATGCAAGCCAATAACAATTTTTCGGTGTTTACTTGTGTAATATGATTCTAGCATTCACGCGCCGCACATAAAATAATTACGTTAGCTATGTTTGCGTTTAGTTTCAAGTGTAATGAACCTTTTAAGAAATATGATACTCTATTTAAACGGCACAGCAAAGTGAATGCATAAGTGGACAATAAAATAAAAACCAAAACAAAATGTTTATGAATATTAATGTTAAGGCATATCCGACTTATAATCATACTACACCTCCCTTCTTCGGAAGAATGCTCATACAACTTTTTTTTTTGTATGAACATTCTTTTACATTGAATTGTTAAAATAAAATATGTACATAAGAGTAATCTTAATTTTATATATATGTATATATTGTATTAATTTTCTAAGTTTAGACCGGTCTTTAAAACTACTTACTGTTGATAAATCTTAAGCCTATTTTTGTGAACTATTTGTTCTTTTAAAGATAACTTATCGACTATAGTAACATTATTTTTATTATCTATTGCTTTAATGGTATAAGGCCCACAATATTGGGGTTCCAGTTTATGGGCCACTTCATTCCTAAGTAAAACTAAATTGCCTATGCTAAAATTGTGATCTAAACTATTTTTATCATAAAATGTTTTTTGCTTAATTTTAGCTATGTCTATCATATTGCGAGCTCTTTTATGTGCTACTTCTAGCCTAAATCTTAGTTCTCTAGCGTAGTTATCTATGTTATATAATGGAGTAATTTGGTCTACATTTTTGAACTGCTGAAACATGTTTGGTGTTTTTCCAAAAACTAATTCATATGGACAATAGTCATGTACTGTAGAAGGAGTGGTGTTAAAACAGTATGTGAAGTATTGTAGCCACTCATCCCAGTCGTTTTTGTCAATCGATATGTAAGATCTTACGTATTGATTGAAAGTTTTATGTGATCTTTCTATTACTTCTAGTGTTTGGTGGTGGTAAGCAGTTGAATTAATTTTCTCTATTTTTAGCAATTCACATAGCTCTGTTAGTATGGAATTTTTGTATTCTGTACCCATGTCCGAAATGAACGTCTTCATTGGACCGTAGGTAAGAATAAACTTTTCAAATATTGCTTTCGCCACTGTCTTGGCGTTTTTGTCTTGGATGGGTATCGTGACTAAATATTTTGTCATGTCGCATATTATTGTGACTGCGTAAGTATTGCCATTAATTGTTGTAGGTAGTGGGCCTATTGTGTCTACAATAACTGTATCAAATGTACCTGTAGGTGTTGGTGTTATAGTCATGGGGCTTTTTAAATGCTTTGTTATTTTGGTTTTTTGGCATTTTTCGCAAGTTTTTACGTACTTAGCAACATCTTTTGACATTTTATTCCAGAAGTAATGTCTTTTAATTTTCATAAGTGTTCTGAAAATTCCGCAATGACCGCCTTCTATAGGGTCATCGTGGTATCTTTTTAGAATGTCCATTACAGTTTTAGCATCATTAATGTGGGTCACCTCATTCAGTAGCGCTACTTTTACTTTATTTAATATCATATTGCCCTTATTTTTAAAATCATTTATCGAGACAAATTCGAAAATTTTCTCGCTAGGTGCCACTTGTAAATTATTAATGCCATATTTGTCGGCCACTTCGTCGAGCCTAGAGAAGAATTGTCCTAAGTCAATTTTCCCATTAACAAATAAGTCATCAATTTTTATATATGCCTTTATAGATTTTCCTCGTTTGATGTAACATCGCGTGGGTGTAATCTTTAATTTATTGTATTTCCTGACGTCAGTGTTATTAATTGGGACATATATTTTGGGCTTATCATATGTTTTAATGTGCTGCTGTGTAGTTGGACTGCTGTTATTTTTCGACATTGATCTAGTCACTATTTTGTATAAATTTTGATTCTTTTCATTTATTTCCTTTAAGTCATTGATTGTAATGCGAGACAAAGCGTCCGCGACGTGATTATCTTTTCTTCGATTTTTTTTTTTTGTTTTTATGCATAGCATATAATTTTAATGCTAATTAATAGGGTTATTACCGTGATTATAATTAAGCAAATTTCTATTAAATTTAAGCCAGTATTAACGACTACTTCGTTTACTACATTGGCATTGGGTTTATCAACTTTTGATAAAAAAAAATTAGATATTGGGGACCTTATACCGTAAATCAAATAATTTATAATGTAAGGATATATAATTTTGTTTTTACATTACATATTTATTTATTTATATATATATATATTTTTTTTTTTATTTTCTATTTTTTTTTATTTTTTTTTTTTATTTTTTTTTTTTTTTTTAACGACAATGTGTGTATAAACATTTTGAAAAATTTTGTTTTTACATTGGATTTACAATATATTTATATTTTTTTTTTTCAAGTTAATTCATTCATTAAGTAAACACATTATATTTAACATATTATAACAATTAAAACATTTTCATAAAAATGACCTTCTGAGTAAATTTTATTTATTTACAGTAAAATTTTTATAAGGCAAACATATAATCGACAGAAGCCAAAGTTGTTTAACTTTGCCATGTAAAGAAATAAATGAAAATTATTTTTGTCTCGAGCGGTTAACGCTTACAGACTCTAACTGTCTGCATTCAATCATGCACAGTGTTTTATGTATATTTACTTAATTTCTTTTCTCTGCTGGAGCAGGAATTCCAGTTGGGTTATGCGCTCCCAGATTGCGCTAGCTTTTTCCCAGGATGGTGGTGGCTGCTGGTTTACCTCCCTGATGAGTATGCTGATTTCCCTCTTTATTCTGGTGGTGTAGCCTCCTCTTCTTTTTGGCTTGCTCACCTTTGGGATGGAAACCTCTTTTGGTTTTTTGTTGAGGCCGTTCCGTCTCCTGTATTCCTCCAAGGAGATTGGTTGCGGCCCTTGAGCTCGGTTGTTCATCTATTTTTTGGTTGTAATGGCTTAACCAAGTTCTTCCTTCCGCAGCTGACGGATCGTTTTGGCTGATCACGTCAGGACTTAATATTTGGTGCTTTTTAGGGCACTTGCAAATATATTGCAATTTTTGGTGCAGATATCGTCAGCACTCATGCAATATTTTGCACTTTGTTTGTGCAAGAAACTTGCATTTAATAGCTTAGCAAAATTAATGCTCAAGCTGGCAGGATCGCCATGTAAAGAAATATATTGATTGAAAGAATGTATTGTTTTTAATTTTAAATATATTCATTTTATTTTATCATTTCAAGCTAGGCATCCAGCTTGTGAAACGATTGTTTTCTTTCTTGTGTCTTACATACTACGTACAAGCGTTTTTATAGTAATTTTTGTCAATGCAAGCCAATAACAATTTTTCGGTGTTTACTTGTGTAATATGATTCTAGCATTCACGCGCCGCACATAAAATAATTACGTTAGCTATGTTTGCGTTTAGTTTCAAGTGTAATGAACCTTTTAAGAAATATGATACTCTATTTAAACGGCACAGCAAAGTGAATGCATAAGTGGACAATAAAATAAAAACCAAAACAAAATGTTTATGAATATTAATGTTAAGGCATATCCGACTTATAATCATACTACACCTCCCTTCTTCGGAAGAATGCTCATACAACTTTTTTTTTGTATGAACATTCTTTTACATTGAATTGTTAAAATAAAATATGTACATAAGAGTAATCTTAATTTTATATATATGTATATATTGTATTAATTTTCTAAGTTTAGACCGGTCTTTAAAACTACTTACTGTTGATAAATCTTAAGCCTATTTTTGTGAACTATTTGTTCTTTTAAAGATAACTTATCGACTATAGTAACATTATTTTTATTATCTATTGCTTTAATGGTATAAGGCCCACAATATTGGGGTTCCAGTTTATGGGCCACTTCATTCCTAAGTAAAACTAAATTGCCTATGCTAAAATTGTGATCTAAACTATTTTTATCATAAAATGTTTTTTGCTTAATTTTAGCTATGTCTATCATATTGCGAGCTCTTTTATGTGCTACTTCTAGCCTAAATCTTAGTTCTCTAGCGTAGTTATCTATGTTATATAATGGAGTAATTTGGTCTACATTTTTGAACTGCTGAAACATGTTTGGTGTTTTTCCAAAAACTAATTCATATGGACAATAGTCATGTACTGTAGAAGGAGTGGTGTTAAAACAGTATGTGAAGTATTGTAGCCACTCATCCCAGTCGTTTTTGTCAATCGATATGTAAGATCTTACGTATTGATTGAAAGTTTTATGTGATCTTTCTATTACTTCTAGTGTTTGGTGGTGGTAAGCAGTTGAATTAATTTTCTCTATTTTTAGCAATTCACATAGCTCTGTTAGTATGGAATTTTTGTATTCTGTACCCATGTCCGAAATGAACGTCTTCATTGGACCGTAGGTAAGAATAAACTTTTCAAATATTGCTTTCGCCACTGTCTTGGCGTTTTTGTCTTGGATGGGTATCGTGACTAAATATTTTGTCATGTCGCATATTATTGTGACTGCGTAAGTATTGCCATTAATTGTTGTAGGTAGTGGGCCTATTGTGTCTACAATAACTGTATCAAATGTACCTGTAGGTGTTGGTGTTATAGTCATGGGGCTTTTTAAATGCTTTGTTATTTTGGTTTTTTGGCATTTTTCGCAAGTTTTTACGTACTTAGCAACATCTTTTGACATTTTATTCCAGAAGTAATGTCTTTTAATTTTCATAAGTGTTCTGAAAATTCCGCAATGACCGCCTTCTATAGGGTCATCGTGGTATCTTTTTAGAATGTCCATTACAGTTTTAGCATCATTAATGTGGGTCACCTCATTCAGTAGCGCTACTTTTACTTTATTTAATATCATATTGCCCTTATTTTTAAAATCATTTATCGAGACAAATTCGAAAATTTTCTCGCTAGGTGCCACTTGTAAATTATTAATGCCATATTTGTCGGCCACTTCGTCGAGCCTAGAGAAGAATTGTCCTAAGTCAATTTTCCCATTAACAAATAAGTCATCAATTTTTATATATGCCTTTATAGATTTTCCTCGTTTGATGTAACATCGCGTGGGTGTAATCTTTAATTTATTGTATTTCCTGACGTCAGTGTTATTAATTGGGACATATATTTTGGGCTTATCATATGTTTTAATGTGCTGCTGTGTAGTTGGACTGCTGTTATTTTTCGACATTGATCTAGTCACTATTTTGTATAAATTTTGATTCTTTTCATTTATTTCCTTTAAGTCATTGATTGTAATGCGAGACAAAGCGTCCGCGACGTGATTATCTTTTCTTCGATTTTTTTTTTTTTTGTTTTTATGCATAGCATATAATTTTAATGCTAATTAATAGGGTTATTACCGTGATTATAATTAAGCAAATTTCTATTAAATTTAAGCCAGTATTAACGACTACTTCGTTTACTACATTGGCATTGGGTTTATCAACTTTTGATAAAAAAAAATTAGCTATTGGGGACCTTATACCGTAAATCAAATAATTTATAATGTAAGGATATATAATTTTGTTTTTACATTACATATTTATTTATTTATATATATATATATTATATTTTTTTTTTATTTTTTTTTTTATTTTTTTTTTTATTATTATTTTTTTTTTAAACGACAATGTGTGTATAAACATTTTGAAAAATTTTGTTTTTACATTGGATTTACAATATATTTATATTTTTTTTTTTTCAAGTTAATTCATTCATTAAGTAAACACATTATATTTAACATATTATAACAATTAAAACATTTTCATAAAAATGACCTTCTGAGTAAATTTTATTCATTTACAGTAAAATTTTTATAAGACAAACATATAATCGACAGAAGCCAAAGTTGTTTAACTTTGCCATGTAAAGAAATAAATGAAAATTATTTTTGTCTCGAGCGGTTAACGCTTACAGACTCTAACTGTCTGCCTTCAATCATGCACAGTGTTTTATGTATATTTACTTAATTTCTTTTCTCTGCTGGAGCAGGAATTCCAGTTGGGTTATGCGCTCCCAGATTGCGCTAGCTTTTTCCCAGGATGGTGGTGGCTGCTGGTTTACCTCCCTGATGAGTATGCTGATTTCCCTCTTTATTCTGGTGGTGTAGCCTCCTCTTCTTTTTGGCTTGCTCACCTTTGGGATGGAAACCTCTTTTGGTTTTTTGTTGAGGCCGTTCCGTCTCCTGTATTCCTCCAAGGAGATTGGTTGCGGCCCTTGAGCTCGGTTGTTCATCTATTTTTTGGTTGTAATGGCTTAACCAAGTTCTTCCTTCCGCAGCTGACGGATCGTTTTGGCTGATCACGTCAGGACTTAATATTTGGTGCTTTTTAGGGCACTTGCAAATATATTGCAATTTTTGGTGCAGATATCGTCAGCACTCATGCAATATTTTGCACTTTGTTTGTGCAAGAAACTTGCATTTAATAGCTTAGCAAAATTAATGCTCAAGCTGGCAGGATCGCCATGTAAAGAAATATATTGATTGAAAGAATGTATTGTTTTTAATTTTAAATATATTCATTTTATTTTATCATTTCAAGCTAGGCATCCAGCTTGTGAAACGATTGTTTTCTTTCTTGTGTCTTACATACTACGTACAAGCGTTTTTATAGTAATTTTTGTCAATGCAAGCCAATAACAATTTTTCGGTGTTTACTTGTGTAATATGATTCTAGCATTCACGCGCCGCACATAAAATAATTACGTTAGCTATGTTTGCGTTTAGTTTCAAGTGTAATGAACCTTTTAAGAAATATGATACTCTATTTAAACGGCACAGCAAAGTGAATGCATAAGTGGACAATAAAATAAAAACCAAAACAAAATGTTTATGAATATTAATGTTAAGGCATATCCGACTTATAATCATACTACACCTCCCTTCTTCGGAAGAATGCTCATACAACTTTTTTTTTGTATGAACATTCTTTTACATTGAATTGTTAAAATAAAATATGTACATAAGAGTAATCTTAATTTTATATATATGTATATATTGTATTAATTTTCTAAGTTTAGACCGGTCTTTAAAACTACTTACTGTTGATAAATCTTAAGCCTATTTTTGTGAACTATTTGTTCTTTTAAAGATAACTTATCGACTATAGTAACATTATTTTTATTATCTATTGCTTTAATGGTATAAGGCCCACAATATTGGGGTTCCAGTTTATGGGCCACTTCATTCCTAAGTAAAACTAAATTGCCTATGCTAAAATTGTGATCTAAACTATTTTTATCATAAAATGTTTTTTGCTTAATTTTAGCTATGTCTATCATATTGCGAGCTCTTTTATGTGCTACTTCTAGCCTAAATCTTAGTTCTCTAGCGTAGTTATCTATGTTATATAATGGAGTAATTTGGTCTACATTTTTGAACTGCTGAAACATGTTTGGTGTTTTTCCAAAAACTAATTCATATGGACAATAGTCATGTACTGTAGAAGGAGTGGTGTTAAAACAGTATGTGAAGTATTGTAGCCACTCATCCCAGTCGTTTTTGTCAATCGATATGTAAGATCTTACGTATTGATTGAAAGTTTTATGTGATCTTTCTATTACTTCTAGTGTTTGGTGGTGGTAAGCAGTTGAATTAATTTTCTCTATTTTTAGCAATTCACATAGCTCTGTTAGTATGGAATTTTTGTATTCTGTACCCATGTCCGAAATGAACGTCTTCATTGGACCGTAGGTAAGAATAAACTTTTCAAATATTGCTTTCGCCACTGTCTTGGCGTTTTTGTCTTGGATGGGTATCGTGACTAAATATTTTGTCATGTCGCATATTATTGTGACTGCGTAAGTATTGCCATTAATTGTTGTAGGTAGTGGGCCTATTGTGTCTACAATAACTGTATCAAATGTACCTGTAGGTGTTGGTGTTATAGTCATGGGGCTTTTTAAATGCTTTGTTATTTTGGTTTTTTGGCATTTTTCGCAAGTTTTTACGTACTTAGCAACATCTTTTGACATTTTATTCCAGAAGTAATGTCTTTTAATTTTCATAAGTGTTCTGAAAATTCCGCAATGACCGCCTTCTATAGGGTCATCGTGGTATCTTTTTAGAATGTCCATTACAGTTTTAGCATCATTAATGTGGGTCACCTCATTCAGTAGCGCTACTTTTACTTTATTTAATATCATATTGCCCTTATTTTTAAAATCATTTATCGAGACAAATTCGAAAATTTTCTCGCTAGGTGCCACTTGTAAATTATTAATGCCATATTTGTCGGCCACTTCGTCGAGCCTAGAGAAGAATTGTCCTAAGTCAATTTTCCCATTAACAAATAAGTCATCAATTTTTATATATGCCTTTATAGATTTTCCTCGTTTGATGTAACATCGCGTGGGTGTAATCTTTAATTTATTGTATTTCCTGACGTCAGTGTTATTAATTGGGACATATATTTTGGGCTTATCATATGTTTTAATGTGCTGCTGTGTAGTTGGACTGCTGTTATTTTTCGACATTGATCTAGTCACTATTTTGTATAAATTTTGATTCTTTTCATTTATTTCCTTTAAGTCATTGATTGTAATGCGAGACAAAGCGTCCGCGACGTGATTATCTTTTCTTCGATTTTTTTTTTTTTTGTTTTTATGCATAGCATATAATTTTAATGCTAATTAATAGGGTTATTACCGTGATTATAATTAAGCAAATTTCTATTAAATTTAAGCCAGTATTAACGACTACTTCGTTTACTACATTGGCATTGGGTTTATCAACTTTTGATAAAAAAAAATTAGCTATTGGGGACCTTATACCGTAAATCAAATAATTTATAATGTAAGGATATATAATTTTGTTTTTACATTACATATTTATTTATTTATATATATATATATTATATTTTTTTTTTATTTTTTTTTTTATTTTTTTTTTTATTATTATTTTTTTTTTAAACGACAATGTGTGTATAAACATTTTGAAAAATTTTGTTTTTACATTGGATTTACAATATATTTATATTTTTTTTTTTTCAAGTTAATTCATTCATTAAGTAAACACATTATATTTAACATATTATAACAATTAAAACATTTTCATAAAAATGACCTTCTGAGTAAATTTTATTCATTTACAGTAAAATTTTTATAAGACAAACATATAATCGACAGAAGCCAAAGTTGTTTAACTTTGCCATGTAAAGAAATAAATGAAAATTATTTTTGTCTCGAGCGGTTAACGCTTACAGACTCTAACTGTCTGCCTTCAATCATGCACAGTGTTTTATGTATATTTACTTAATTTCTTTTCTCTGCTGGAGCAGGAATTCCAGTTGGGTTATGCGCTCCCAGATTGCGCTAGCTTTTTCCCAGGATGGTGGTGGCTGCTGGTTTACCTCCCTGATGAGTATGCTGATTTCCCTCTTTATTCTGGTGGTGTAGCCTCCTCTTCTTTTTGGCTTGCTCACCTTTGGGATGGAAACCTCTTTTGGTTTTTTGTTGAGGCCGTTCCGTCTCCTGTATTCCTCCAAGGAGATTGGTTGCGGCCCTTGAGCTCGGTTGTTCATCTATTTTTTGGTTGTAATGGCTTAACCAAGTTCTTCCTTCCGCAGCTGACGGATCGTTTTGGCTGATCACGTCAGGACTTAATATTTGGTGCTTTTTAGGGCACTTGCAAATATATTGCAATTTTTGGTGCAGATATCGTCAGCACTCATGCAATATTTTGCACTTTGTTTGTGCAAGAAACTTGCATTTAATAGCTTAGCAAAATTAATGCTCAAGCTGGCAGGATCGCCATGTAAAGAAATATATTGATTGAAAGAATGTATTGTTTTTAATTTTAAATATATTCATTTTATTTTATCATTTCAAGCTAGGCATCCAGCTTGTGAAACGATTGTTTTCTTTCTTGTGTCTTACATACTACGTACAAGCGTTTTTATAGTAATTTTTGTCAATGCAAGCCAATAACAATTTTTCGGTGTTTACTTGTGTAATATGATTCTAGCATTCACGCGCCGCACATAAAATAATTACGTTAGCTATGTTTGCGTTTAGTTTCAAGTGTAATGAACCTTATTGCCCTTATTTTTAAAATCATTTATCGAGACAAATTCGAAAATTTTCTCGCTAGGTGCCACTTGTAAATTATTAATGCCATATTTGTCGGCCACTTCGTCGAGCCTAGAGAAGAATTGTCCTAAGTCAATTTCCCATTAACAAATAAGTCATCAATTTTTATATATGCCTTTATAGATTTTCCTCGTTTGATGTAACATCGCGTGGGTGTAATCTTTAATTTATTGTATTTCCTGACGTCAGTGTTATTAATTGGGACATATATTTTGGGCTTATCATATGTTTTAATGTGCTGCTGTGTAGTTGGACTGCTGTTATTTTTCGACATTGATCTAGTCACTATTTTGTATAAATTTTGATTCTTTTCATTTATTTCCTTTAAGTCATTGATTGTAATGCGAGACAAAGCGTCCGCGACGTGATTATCTTTTCTTCGATTTTTTTTTTTTTTTGTTTTTATGCATAGCATATAATTTTAATGCTAATTAATAGGGTTATTACCGTGATTATAATTAAGCAAATTTCTATTAAATTTAAGCCAGTATTAACGACTACTTCGTTTACTACATTGGCATTGGGTTTATCAACTTTTGATAAAAAAAAATTAGCTATTGGGGACCTTATACCGTAAATCAAATAATTTATAATGTAAGGATATATAATTTTGTTTTTACATTACATATTTATTTATTTATATATATATATATTTTTTTTTTATTTTTTTTTTTATTTTTTTTTTTTTTAAACGACAATGTGTGTATAAACATTTTGAAAAATTTTGTTTTTACATTGGATTTACAATATATTTATATTTTTTTTTTCAAGTTAATTCATTCATTAAGTAAACACATTATATCTAACATATTATAACAATTAAAACATTTTCATAAAAATGACCTTCTGAGTAAATTTTATTCATTTACAGTCAAATTTTTATAAGGCAAACATATAATCGACAGAAGCCAAAGTTGTTTAACTTTGCCATGTAAAGAAATAAATGAAAATTATTTTTGTCTCGAGCGGTTAACGCTTACAGACTCTAACTGTCTGCATTCAATCATGCACAGTGTTTTATGTATATTTACTTAATTTCTTTTCTCTGCTGGAGCAGGAATTCCAGTTGGGTTATGCGCTCCCAGATTGCGCTAGCTTTTTCCCAGGATGGTGGTGGCTGCTGGTTTACCTCCCTGATGAGTATGCTGATTTCCCTCTTTATTCTGGTGGTGTAGCCTCCTCTTCTTTTTGGCTTGCTCACCTTTGGGATGGAAACCTCTTTTGGTTTTTTGTTGAGGCCGTTCCGTCTCCTGTATTCCTCCAAGGAGATTGGTTGCGGCCCTTGAGCTCGGTTGTTCATCTATTTTTTGGTTGTAATGGCTTAACCAAGTTCTTCCTTCCGCAGCTGACGGATCGTTTTGGCTGATCACGTCAGGACTTAATATTTGGTGCTTTTTAGGGCACTTGCAAATATATTGCAATTTTTGGTGCAGATATCGTCAGCACTCATGCAATATTTTGCACTTTGTTTGTGCAAGAAACTTGCATTTAATAGCTTAGCAAAATTAATGCTCAAGCTGGCAGGATCGCCATGTAAAGAAATATATTGATTGAAAGAATGTATTGTTTTTAATTTTAAATATATTCATTTTATTTTATCATTTCAAGCTAGGCATCCAGCTTGTGAAACGATTGTTTTCTTTCTTGTGTCTTACATACTACGTACAAGCGTTTTTATAGTAATTTTTGTCAATGCAAGCCAATAACAATTTTTCGGTGTTTACTTGTGTAATATGATTCTAGCATTCACGCGCCGCACATAAAATAATTACGTTAGCTATGTTTGCGTTTAGTTTCAAGTGTAATGAACCTTTTAAGAAATATGATACTCTATTTAAACGGCACAGCAAAGTGAATGCATAAGTGGACAATAAAATAAAAACCAAAACAAAATGTTTATGAATATTAATGTTAAGGCATATCCGACTTATAATCATATAATACTACACAGCAATCTGTAACCAAGTGATCGAAATCACACAAGATTGGCTGCGCAATAGTGGTTTAAGCCTTGCAAACCATAAAACAGAAGCAGTTCTTTTCAGTAGCAGGAAAATAGTAGAGACAGCTAATCTCACAGGATTTTATTTTACTTTATAAAAAAAAATATTTATTGGCTTATTTATTTATTACTACATGGTTTATAAATGAGGACTGAACTGAATTGTTATCAATTCAAAGTCTTTTATTTAAAAAACTGTCATTCTTATAATTTTCGTTATGTCTGGGAATTAATTATTTTGGTAAACAATTCTAGAGAATTGCTTACTGAATACTTTTGCAAAATTATTGGTAACAACGAAAACGGAAAAAAATTGAACTTGCAATTTGGTAAATAGGAAACGTAAAAAAAATTGAACTTGCAAAGAAAATATCAATGCACTAGCACGAAAAAAATTGTTGGCGCGTGTACGGAAAGTTACGGAGGCGTTTATTTATAAGAAAAAAATAGGGTGGTACTATATTATATGATATTATATAGATATTAGGTGTCACTATAACATCTAAGCTGCACATTAAGTATCTTGGTATAATTATTGGCCATAGATCGAGCTTTAAGCAACACCTAACTTACGCCAGCGATAAAAAAGCGAAGGCTGTGAGCTCGAACTTATCAATGAATTTGTTCTTGTTGTGCTTTTTAATATTTGAAACTGTTCAGCGCCGTCGCGGGTAAATAATCATGGCCGCTACAGCTCCGCCTACGAATGCATTTTTTTCTTGTAGTCACTGGGCTTGGAATTTTAGTTTAGGAAACATACGCATGTAAAGGCATAAAATTAGTGTGTGCGGTTATATGTATATAAATACATATGTATCAAGTCAGTCCATAAGTTCGTGTGTATTTTACCCATAATTTCACTTTTGTACGGTTTTTGCATACACAAAATTATTCGCGGAATATAACGGAACTATTTATATTTTCTTTGATATATTGTGCATTCAACAAGTTATTTTAATCTCGGATAGAAGCACGTGTTGTTAAAAAATAAAATGGAATCTTCGAACGCGTATAAGAGGCATATTTTGTATTTTTTCTTATAAAAGTTGTAAAAATGCAACAACTGGTGATGCAGAAATAAACATTGTTCACGGAGAGGATACCGTGAGTATGAGGACTGCGCAAAAGTGGTTTTCAAAATTCCGAAGTTGTAACTGCGACGTGGAGGATGCCCCGCGCGCTGGTCGTCATGAAGTCTTTAACTCCGACGCTTTGCTCGAACTCGTGGAAGCTAAGCCAAATTTGACAGTCGATATGATAGCTCAGAGGTTAAATTCATCGCATAGAACAGTTTACCGGCACCTGGTTCAATTGGAAAAGGTTTCAAAGCTGGAAAAATGGGTTCCGCATAGACTTTCCGTCGCCAACCTTCAGCAGAGAGCGAATGTGTGTTCTTAGCTGCTGCAACGGCTTGAAAATGAAATTTTTTTGAACCGTATCGTTACTGGTGATGAAAAATGGGTTCTTTATAATAATCCTGTTCGCAAACGCCAATGGTTAGATAAAGATGAAACACCAGAACCGACCCCTAGAGATGGCCTTCACCCCAAGGGGATTCTCCTGTCTATTTGGTGGGATATGGCCGGTATTGTTTATTATGAACTTCTGGAACCAAACCAGACGATAACTGCTGATTATTATTTCCATCAGTTATCAAACCTGAATGAGGCACTTAAAAAAAATCGACCGTCTTCCTTCGATCTTGTGATTCCCGTCGAGCTTGTGATTATCACCTTTTCCGTAGACTTCAATCCCATATAAGTTATAAGAAGTACTCCTCAAAAGAAGCTATAAAAAAGGATATCGAAGCGTATTTTGACTCCAAGGACAAAGAATTTTTTGAGCAGGGAATTAAAAATTTGCCTAAACGTTAGGAAGACATTGTAAATAATGAAGGTAAATATATTATTGATTAATAAATACTTTAAACATATTTTTTATTAATTTTAAAACCACCTTTAAAAAACGCAAGAACTTATGGACTGACCTGATATTAGTAAATAGTAATTTCTTTCTTGTTAAATTTATTTTTCATAAAAAACGTTTTTTTTTAATTTAAAATTTTTTTTGTTTCAATATATACTTATCAAGTCTCTAATTTTTCTAATATCTGATCTTTGACCCCTAATAGCACCTTCAATATAATTTCCGTTATTGTCTTATTTATATTCATGTATCAAGCGTTTCTAAAACTTTGGTCATGGACGATGTATATGAGGAAAAAACCGATAGTCTTTTATTAAATTTAAGAAAAACAAAACCGTGTAAAGCTTAAAAGAAGGACATATCTTGTCAAAAGTTTAATATCAAAAGTTTAATATCTTTTTTTTATTCGCTTATATGTGATGAGTAAATTAGAAAATTTTCGCTGGACGATGTTTCTATCTATTTTTAAATCTTTATTAACTTTTTTTACTTCATCTACGACCTTAGCCCAGAGCACGCTCTTATTCCTCCTTCCCGACGTGAACTCGTTCTCCATGCTCAGTCGGACTCTGAGCAGTAATTTTATCTCCGATGTACTAAAGTAATCACTAAAACCAAGAAAAGTATAATAAAATAAAGTTTAAATATCGTATTTTTCATCAATTTTTGTATTAAAAGCTAAGATAAATAATTAAATACCCACTTTTTATCAGACATTGCATCAGCGTATTTATTGGCAGTGTGAAAATTTTTGCTGCAAATAATGCACGACTTTTGATACAAAAATGACGTTTAAGAACGCGTTGCAATTGCAGTACTGCCATATTTGCATTTTTGAACGCACTGCTCACTCTGAAATGGTATGTTGCGCATTATAAAGCATTGTTGAACATACCATATTTATGCTATTTGCCTACGTTGAATGTAAATTAACTTAAGGACGTGTTCACACGTCAAATGGCAACGTCTAAAATGTAGGTATTATATATTGGACAGTGTTAGTTAAGCTTAAGCACGCGATCATATAGGTACACCATAAAAGAGCGAAAAATAAAATACTTTGTGAATCATCAAACCTTAAAATTATTTGTTTTATTGACTTATAACTACGTGTTACATGGTGTCAGAAGTAATCGAACAAACGCTTCGCAAAAGAATAATTTAATTAAATTTTTGTGAGTTTCCTTAAAAAATGAATTTCATCATTGGAGCATTTGATTGCATCGCAGACAGCACGAATCACATTTTTGTGTAATTCGTTTTCATCGGAAAAATTCACTAGAAACTTAAATCATCGGATAAAAAACAATATTCATCGGGATCAAACATTCATCGGAGATCATAATTATTGGTATATTGGATATTTTTTGATTTTCACGGATATTTTTGCAAAATGGCAGAGGCACGAAAAGAATTGAGAGAGCTCGATTGTACAAACAATCATCGGAATAGAAAAATTGGAAACGTGATTTTTTGGTCTATATGATTGCCAAAAACAAAAATGGTCAACCAAAACCGAAAAAATTAGCAACTTTTCTGTGGTTAGTTGGTACAAAAGGTGCCAATGTTTATAATACGTTATTTCCAAATGAAATTCATTACTTGGAACAACAATGGAAAAGCGAACGGTACCAGCCACAGATACAGAGCCAGTGCGTGAGGTACATAGATTAAGTTTTAACTGACTTTGATAATCATTGTCTACCGCAAAAAAAATGTCATTCAAGTTCAACAATATCGTGCAAAAAGAACGACAACCATTCAATGAATATTTAACGGAAATTCGTGCACAAATTTTATTTTTATTTTTATTTATTTATTTTTAAGACAACAACTAGTCATGACTGACCAACGAGTATGTCGGTATGTTTTGCATTAAAGTCTCCACCAATAATATGTACATTTATGTCGATAGCGTTCAAGAAGTTGCTTGTAGACTTCTGTAGTAACTATGTGCCTTGGTGGACTGTATCGTGCACTAACTGTAAGAAATTGCTGTTTCGTTTTTAAGCTTATATTTGTTATTTGAAATTTATCAGTACAAATGTGCTCTTCCTCATGGTGTTGGATATCTTTCCTTATAATAACTGCGCTTCCGCCCCTTGCGTTGTTGCTGGGATGAATTGTGCGGTATAGAGTAAAATTCTTATAGTTCATGTAGGATTCATTAGTAAAATGTGTTTCGGATATTAGACAAATGTCAATTTTTTCGGTTTTTAGAACAGCTTCAAGCTCATTTTTATGTTTTATCAACCCGTTTGCATTCCATGTCATGATACGTAATGCTTTCATCATTGTTAATACAGACTTTTTTCAATATCGACAAGTCTGCGCTCTAGTTGCTTGTTAAAAGCTTCTTGTTTTTGCATTAATGTTTGTAATAAGTATAACATGTTGGGTTTATTTCCACGTGAAACATTCTCGTTTGTATCTTTAGCGACTTCAGCAAATGGTCTTCCTCCACGCAGATTACGTGCTGCGGGTGGATGCTGAGGGGGTATTGTAGGGCGACTATTTTGGTTTTGGTTAAATTTCTTCTTACGTTGATCACACATTTTCTGCAACTTTCTGGCGACAGCACAACCACGGTAATTAGCAGGGTGTTCTTCACCACAGTTGCAGCATTTCGGTTTTTGTGGAATATTGCGCTCACAATTTTCGGTTTCGTGTTTGCCTGCACATCTAACGCATCTCGCATACTTGCCGCAATAATTTTTTGTGTGCCCATATGATTGGCACTTTTTGCACTGCGGTATAAGTTTCCTGTTTCTTACCGGCTCAATTTTGACTATAGAGTTTAGAATGCTTCGTATGCCATGGATTTGGTTTACGTCTGCAGACGACTCACACGACAATTGTAGCTTGTTAACTGCGTTTAGAACTTTTAACCCTTGGCTCTTAAGATCGCTAACAATATCTACTGACATACACGAGTAATGCAGGTTTTTAGCTATAACGTTGATGGGACGCAATTGTTTATCTTGGTATGTATACCATGACGCTTTACTCGAGGAAAAAAACGCAGTTAAGCTTCTGTAGTCAGTACTATCTGCAGTATTGATTTTATAGACTTCGTTG
The DNA here is from genome assembly GCF_027943255.1 of Anastrepha obliqua. NCBI lineage: Eukaryota > Metazoa > Arthropoda > Insecta > Diptera > Tephritidae > Anastrepha > Anastrepha obliqua. Next base: position 2,035,685 of record NW_026562178.1, on the reverse strand, counting down.
CTGAGTGATTTGATTGAAAACTCTTTTTTAGCATGTGTATCCACAGTTTGCAGGAGTACATTGTACTCTTTGACTCCTGACATCATAATTGGCGGAGGTTTTCTGATTGTTTTTGGCCTTTCATTCGCTATTTGCTTCATTTGAGAAATTGAGGCTGCTTCATCATCATTATTGTCCACTTATGCTTTGCGCTTTTTATTTCTATTTCTCTTTTTATGTTTTTGAACGATCCATCTTTGTCTCATTGGCATCAGTATAATGAACGTTTGGTTTGCATTTGAATCCATCTTATTTTCTATCTGCGATTTTAGTTTTTGGTTTTCATTCGTAAGCTGGGCTACCTCTGCCTGTAGTTTCCTGCATAAAGTCTCTAACTCTGACATTTTTTCAATCAGAAAATTTTTATTCTCTGCACCAGTGTGGCTCGTGCTTGCATCCAAATCCATCAAAGATGGATTTCGTAGTATAGTTTTAGGCTGTTTCAGTTAAAGTTTCGACGCACCCAGCAGCAGAGCGTTTGCTCCATATTTCGTTGCGCTCCTCTAACTTCAAACGTGCATAAGTTGATCACTGTGAATTCAACTGTACATGTGGAATTTCATATGAAAATCGAATGTTGCGTGATCGTATTATCACTGGTGTTTATGACAAAAAGTTGCAGCTTAAATTGCTCGATGGACGGGATGAAACACTTGACCGGGTTGTTGACATTTCAAAACATTTGAATCAGCAAATGTGAACAAGAATATTTTGGGATCCCAAAAGCCAACAGTTGACGCTATTTCATCGGAAAAGGTTGATTCAATCAACAACAGTAATCGTCGTTTCTGCTTCAATTGCGGTAATGATTGGAAACCAGACCACAAATCAAATTGTCCAGCATTTAATTTCACATGTTAATGTGGAAAAAAGGTCACTTTCGTCGTATGTGCCGCAAGAGACATGACTACAATAACAACAGCGCTGGCAACAACAAGCCAAAGTTGGATTCATCGGATTCAAAACCTTGTAAGCGTATTAATGATGGTAGCTGGAATAACATGTCAGGTAAAATTCAGAGATTAGAAAAAATATCTAATTTTAACAAATTAAATTTAAACTCAATTCAAAACAAAAGAGATCGATGGACTAAGACGTACCAAGTACATAATCAATTAGTTAAATTCAAAATCGATACGTGAGCCAATGTCAATTGTGTTCCATTACGGATTATCAAAAATTTGAATATTGAAATGAAAAATAAAAACAATGATTTCCCTGTTAACGATTATAGTAGTAATAAAGTTAAGATATTCGGTATCGCTAAATTAAATCTGTTTGATTTACAAACAAAGCAAAACAAATTAGCTGAATTTCTGGTAGTTGACAATAACTATGAACCAATACTGGAAAGGGAATCTTGCACAGAACTTGAACAAATCAAACAACTAAATATTGTTTCAGTTAATTTGTCACGGATAAAGAAAGGTTTGTGAATGTTACATGGATGTTTTCACGGGTATTGGGAAAATTCCAGGGGAAATTACTACTCATTTAAAGGAAAATTCTAAACCAGTCTTACATTACAAAAAACGTTTCCAGGACACTATAATTAAAAAACTCAAACCAAAGTTGGATGCAATGCCTCAATCTGGAATAATTTCACCAATTACACATCCAACTGACTGGGTTAATAATTTACAAATAGTTGAAAAATCAAATGGCGAGTTGAGGATTTGCTTGGATCCTAATCCTCTAAATGAATATATTAAACGGGAACATTTCTTAATTCCAACAATTGATAATTTTACTGCGGAAATGTCAAACAAAAGAATATTTACAGTACTTGATTGCTCCTATGTGTTTTGGCAAACACAACTTGATGAAAAGAGTTCTGAGTTTACCACATTCATGACACCTTTCGGTCGACATTAATTCAATCGATTTCCATTTGGGTTAAATTGTGCACCGGAATTTTTTCAAAGAATTATGATTCGCATATTTGGCGATATTCCTGGCGTGCTTGTATATTTTGATGAAATCGCTATTCTTGCCGAAAACGAAATGGAACATGACAAAATTCTGTCAATGGTTCTAGAGCGTGCACGCACTAATAATGTCAAATTTAATCAGGAAAAAATTCAATATCGCAAATCGCAAGTAAAATTCATGGGTCATATTCTCTTAAATGGTACAATTAAACCGGGAAATAAACACATTCGGGCCATTTTAGATATGAAAAGACCAATTGATAAACATGGTGTTATGAGATTATTGAGGATTTTTAAATATCTCAGCAGATTTATCCCAAATCTGTCCAAATTAACGTCGGAATTAAGAAATTTAACCATGAAAAATGTGGAATTTCAATCGAATGATAAGCATGAAGCGGTATTATCGAAATTATTGAAAATCATTACATCGGATCCAATTTTAATGGCTTATGATCCAAATAAGCCCGTTGTTATCCAAACGGACCCATCGCAAAACGGAATTGGATCAGTTCTGATTCAAGAGGGGCATCCAATAGCCTTTGCATCAAGAACATCGGCAAAGAATGAACAAAGATGGGCGCAAATAGAGAACGAATTTTTAGCTATTATGTTCGCATGTGGCTGATTTCATTACTTCATTTATGGACGTGAATTCACAGTTGAAAGTGATCACAAACCATTGGAAACACTTGTCAAACGTGATATCGATGACGTATCTATGCGTTTACAAAAGATGTTCATGCTCTTATTAAAATATCCATTAATAATTGTGATCTATAGTATAAGCCCGGAAAAAGCATGTTAGTTGCGGATTGTCTGTCAAGTGCGCAATTGAATGATGCATCGGAATTGGACGGAATGTCTGAAGTAATTCATGCTGTCACAGAGCTGCCTGTGTGTAGGAAGACAATTATAATTATTACAGACAGTTATTGGAATCAGACGATGATCTTAAAGAGATTTGTCATTTTATTGTTTGTTATTGCAAAAAATTTCACAAACTTAAATTAGAATTGCATTTTGAAAATGGATTAGTGTTCCCCAATCACAGATTGGTCATTCCAAAAAAATTACAGGCCAAAATGACAAAATGGTTACATCTTGGAATAGAAAAAACGCTTGCACGTGCAAGAAGGTTATATTAATATATTGGCCGGGTATGAACGATCAAATCAAACAATGGGTTTCAGCATGCAATGTTTGCGAAAAATTTAAACGGTATAATCAAAAAGAGCCATTGGTTCAGGAAATCAGTCCAAAATATCCGTATCACAACGTTTCAACATACCTGTTTGATTATGCTGGTCGTGACTACTTGTCAATGATAGGTGCATACTCCAACTATTTAATTACAATTGAGGTTAAAAACAAAACGTCGAAACACCTTATTGATGTGATGTGTCAACAATTTGACAAGATTGGATATCCAACAATTCTCAAATCGGACAATGTTCCATTTAACTCGGGTGAATTTGAACAATTTGGTAGAAATCTCAATATTCAAATGCGATATTTAAGTCCAACGTATGCTCAGAGCAACGGACTTGCGGAAAAGAATGTTGCCATAGCAAACAAAAATTTCAAACGATGCTTTGAGACAAATGAAGTCAATAAATTTCAGTATAGAATACTGGAATATAATACAACACCGGTTGCACATTTGCGAACAACTCCATCGGAATTATTCTTTGGGAGGTTAATTAAAACGGGTCTTCCAGTATCGGAACAAATTCTTGTCAGAAACAATATCGCAGGAAAAGAAATTCAGAAGAAAATTGAGGATAAAAAAATGATCCAAAAATACTACTATCGGAACGCAAAGTCATTACCAACACTAAACATTGGTGATTTGGTAATCTTCAAAAAGAATGGATAGCAATGGCATTATGGCGGAATAGTTGGCAATGTTAATGGCAGATCATACATTATTAGGGATCGATTTGATAATCATTTTAGACGTAATCGAAGATTTATAGCTAAGACTAGGAATGAGGATTTTGATGCCAGTGATTTAATGTTTGAAGAAAATATAAGAGCTAATCACACGGAAAATTTGCCTGAAATTAACATTGTAACACCACCAGTGGGTGAAACCAAAATTACACGGAATAACTCGAACCTTGAATTTGATACAAGATCTCCTCTAAATGATGTAATTGCGGATGAATCAGAACAGTCAGGGGAAATTGATAATGACGTATCGTTATCGGAATATGAGACAACTGGAACTTAATCAGATGCAAGTGGAGCCACTTCTTTCTCGGAACCTGATTTATCTCCTACGATTAGAACACGTAGTGGACGCATTATTAAGCCACCTCAAAGATATGTTCAGTAGTCCAGTCTATCAGATGAATTTACAAACATTGTTATTAAATTTATTTTTAAGAAAAGAAAGCGTGTAATAAGTTATGCTATTTGCGTACGTTGAATGTAAATTAACTTAAGGACGTGTTCACACGTCAAATGGCAACGTCTAAAATGTAGGTATTATGTATTGGACAGTGTTAGTTAAGCTTAAGCACGCGATCATATAGGTACACCAAAAAGAGCGAAAAATAAAATACTTTGTGAATCATCAAACCTTAAAATTATTTGTTTTATTGACTTATAACTACGTGTTACATGGTGTCAGAAGTAATCGAACAAACGCTTCGCAAAAGAATAAATTAATTAAATTTTTGTGAGTTTCCTTAAAAAATGAATTTCATCATTGGAGCATTTGATTACATCGCAGACAGCACGAATCACATTTTTGTGTAATTCGTTTTCATCGGAAAAATTCACTAGAAACTTAAATCATCGGATAAAAAACAATATTCATCGGGATCAAACATTCATCGGAGATCATAATTATTGGAATATTGGATATTTTTTGATTTTCACGGATATTTTTGCAAAATGGCAGAGGCACGAAAAGAATTGAGAGAGCTCGATTGTACAAACAATCATCGGAATAGAAAAATTGGAAACGTGATTTTTTGGTCTATATGATTGCCAACAACAAAAATGGTCAACCAAAACCGAAAAAATTAGCAACTTTTCTGTGGTTAGTTGGTACAAAAGGTGCCAATGTTTATAATACGTTATTTCCAAATGAAATTCATTACTTGGAACAACAATGGAAAAGCGAACGGTACCAGCCACAGATACAGAGCCAGTGCGTGAGGTAGATTAAGTTTTAACTGACTTTGATAATCATTGTCTACCGCAAAAAAAATGTCATTCAAGTTCAACAATATCGTCCAAAAAGAACGAAAACCATTCAATGAATATTTAACGGAAATTCGTGCACAAATTTTATTTTTATTTTTATTTATTTATTTTTAAGACAACAACTAGTCATGACTGACCAACGAGTATGTCGGTATGTTTTGCATTAAAGTCTCCACCAATAATATGTACATTTATGTCGATAGCGTTCAAGAAGTTGCTTGTAGTCTTCTGTAGTAACTATGTGCCTTGGTGGACTGTATCGTGCACTAACTGTAAGAAATTGCTGTTTCATTTTTAAGCTTATATTTGGTATTTGAAATTTATCAGTACAAATGTGCTCTTCCTCATGGTGTTGGATATTTTTCCTTATAATAACTGCGCTTCCGCCCCTTGCGTTGTTGCTGGGATGAATTGTGCGGTATAGAGTAAAATTCTTATAGTTCATGTAAGATTCATTAGTAAAATGTGTTTCGGATATTAGACAAATGTCAATTTTTTCGGTTTTTAGAACAGCTTCAAGCTCATTTTTATATTTTATCAACCCGTTTGCATTCCATGTCATGATACGTAATGCTTTCATCATTGTTAATACAGACTTTTTTCAATATCGACAAGTCTGCGCTCTAGTTGCTTGTTAAAAGCTTCTTGTTTTTGCATTAATTTTTGTAATAAGTATAACATGTTGGGTTTATTTCCACGTGAAACATTCTCGTTTGTATCTTTAGCGACTTCAGCAAATGGTCTTCCTCCACGCAGATTACGTGCTGCGGGTGGATGCTGAGGGGGTATTGTAGGGCGACTATTTTGGTTTTGGTTAAATTTCTTCTTACGTTGATCACACACTTTCTGCAACTTTCTGGCGACAGCACAACCACGGTAATTAGCAGGGTGTTCTTCACCACAGTTGCAGCATTTCGGTTTTTGTGGAATATTGCGCTCACAATTTTCGGTTTCGTGTTTGCCTGCACATCTGACGCATCTCGCATACTTGCCGCAATAATTTTTTGTGTGCCCATATGATTGGCACTTTTTGTACTGCGGTATAAGTTTCCTGTTTCTTACCGGCTCAATTTCGACTATAGAGTTTAGAATGCTTCGTCATGCTATGCCATGGATTTGGTTTACGTCTTCAGACGACTCGAACGACAAGTGTAGCTTGTTAACTGCGTTTAGAACTTTAAATCCTTGGCTCTTAAGATCGCTAACAATATCTACTGGCATACACGAGTAATGCAGGTTTTAGCTATAACGTTGATGGGACGCAATTGTTTATCTTGGTATGTATACCATGACGCTTTACTCGAGGAAAAAAACGCAGTTAAGCTTCTGTAGTCAGTACTATCTGCAGTATTGATTTTATAGACTTCGTTGCTGAGTGATTTGATTGAAAACTCTTTTTTAGCATGTGTATCCACAGTTTGCAGGAGTACATTGTACTCTTTGACTCCTGACATCATAATTGGCGGAGGTTTTCTGATTGTTTTTGGCCTTTCATTCGCTATTTGCTTCATTTGAGAAATTGAGGCTGCTTCATCATCATTATTGTCCACTTATGCTTTGCGCTTTTTATTTCTATTTATCTTTTTATGTTTTTGAACGATCCATCTTTGTCTCATTGGCATCAGTATAATGAACGTTTGGTTTGCATTTGAATCCATCTTATTTTCGATCTGCGATTTTAGTTTTTGGTTTTCATTCGTAAGCTGGGCTACCTCTGCCTGTAGTTTCCTGCATAAAGTCTCTAACTCTGACATTTTTTCAATAAGAAAATTTTTATTCTCTGCACCAGTGTGGCTCGTGCTTGCATCCAAATCCATCAAAGATGGATTTCGTAGTATAGTTTTAGGCTGTTTCAGTTAAAGTTTCGACGCACCCAGCAGCAGAGCGTTTGCTCCATATTTCGTTGCGCTCCTCTAACTTCAAACGTGCATAAGTTGATCACTGTGAATTCAACTGTACATGTGGAATTTCATATGAAAATCGAATGTTGCGTAATCGTATTATCACTGGTGTTTATGATAAAAAGTTGCAGCTTAAATTGCTCGATGGACGGGATGAAACACTTGACCGGGTTGTTGACATTTCAAAACATTTGAATCAGCAAATGTGAACAAGAATATTTTGGGATCCCAAAAGTCAACAGTTGACGCTATTTCATCGGAAAAGGTTGATTCAATCAACAACAGTAATCGTCGTTTCTGCTTCAATTGCGGTAATGATTGGAAACCAGACCACAAATCAAATTGTCCAGCATTTAATTTCACATGTTAATGTGGAAAAAAGGTCACTTTCGTCGTATGTGCCGCAAGAGACATGACTACAATAACAACAGCGCTGGCAACAACAAGCCAAAGTTGGATTCATCGGATTCAAAACCTTGTAAGCGTATTAATGATGGTAGCTGGAATAACATGTCAGGTAAAATTCAGAGATTAGAAAAAATATCTAATTTTAACAAATTTAATTTAAACTCAATTCAAAACAAAAGAGATCGATGGACTAAGACGTACCAAGTACATAATCAATTAGTTAAATTCAAAATCGATACGTGAGCCAATGTCATTGTGTTCCATTACGGATTATCAAAAATTTGAATATTGAAATGAAAAATAAAAACAATGATTTCCCTGTTAACGATTATAGTAGTAATAAAGTTAAGATATTCGGTATCGCTAAATTAAATCTGTTTGATTTACAAACAAAGCAAAACAAATTAGCTGAATTTCTGGTAGTTGACAATAACTATGAACCAATACTGGGAAGGGAATCTTGCACAGAACTTGAACAAATCAAACAACTAAATATTGTTTCAGTTAATTTGTCACCGGATAAAGAAAGGTTTGTGAATGTTACATGGATGTTTTCACGGGTATTGGGAAAATTCCAGGGGAAACTACTATTCATTTAAAGGAAAATTCTAAACCAGTCTTACATTACAAAAAACGTTTCCAGGACACTATAATTAAAAAACTCAAACCAAAGTTGGATGCAATGCCTCAATCTGGAATAATTTCACCAATTACACATCCAACTGACTGGGTTAATAATTTACAAATAGTTGAAAAATCAAATGGCGAGTTGAGGATTTGCTTGGATCCTAATCCTCTAAATGAATATATTAAACGGGAACATTTCTTAATTCCAACAATTGATAATTTTACTGCGGAAATGTCAAACAAAAGAATATTTACAGTACTTGATTGCTCCTATGTGTTTTGGCAAACACAACTTGATGAAAAGAGTTCTGAATTTACCACATTCATGACACCTTTCGGTCGACATTAATTCAATCGATTTCCATTTGGGTTAAATTGTGCACCGGAAATTTTTCAAAGAATTATGATTCGCATATTTGGTGATATTCCTGGCGTGCTTGTATATTTTGATGAAATCGCTATTCTTGCCGAAAACGAAATGGAACATGACAAAATTCTGTCAATGGTTCTAGAGCGTGCACGCACTAATAATGTCAAATTTAATCAGGAAAAAATTCAATATCGCAAATCGCAAGTAAAATTCATGGGTCATATTCTCTTAAATGGTACAATTAAACCGGGAAATAAACACATTCGGGCCATTTTAGATATGAAAAGACCAATTGATAAACATGGTGTTATGAGATTATTGAGGATTTTTAAATATCTCAGCAGATTTATCCCAAATCTGTCCAAATTAACGTCGGAATTAAGAAATTTAACCATGAAAAATGTGGAATTTCAATCGAATGATAAGCATGAAGCGGTATTATCGAAATTATTGAAAATCATTACATCGGATCCAATTTTAATGGCTTATGATCCAAATAAGCCCGTTGTTATCCAAACGGACCCATCGCAAAACGGAATTGGATCAGTTCTGATTCAAGAGGGGCATCCAATAGCCTTTGCATCAAGAACATCGGCAAAGAATGAACAAAGATGGGCGCAAATAGAGAACGAATTTTTAGCTATTATGTTCGCATGTGGCTGATTTCATTACTTCATTTATGGACGTGAATTCACAGTTGAAAGTGATCACAAACCATTGGAAACACTTGTCAAACGTGATATCGATGACGTATCTATGCGTTTACAAAAGATGTTCATGCTCTTATTAAAATATCCATTAATAATTGTGATCTATAGTATAAGCCCGGAAAAAGCATGTTAGTTGCGGATTGTCTGTCAAGTGCGCAATTGAATGATGCATCGGAATTGGACGGAATGTCTGAAGTAATTCATGCTGTCACAGAGCTGCCTGTGTGTAGGAAGACAATTATAATTATTACAGACAGTTATTGGAATCAGACGATGATCTTAAAGAGATTTGTCATTTTATTGTTTGTTATTGCAAAAAGTTTCACAAACTTAAATTAGAATTGCATTTTGAAAATGGATTAGTGTTCCCCAATCACAGATTGGTCATTCCAAAAAAATTACAGGCCAAAATGACAAAATGGTTACGTCTTGGAATAGAAAAAACGCTTGCACGTGCAAGAAGGTTATATTATTGGCCGGGTATGAACGATCAAATCAAACAATGGGTTTCAGCATGCAATGTTTGCGAAAAATTTAAACGGTATAATCAAAAAGAGCCATTGGTTCAGGAAATCAGTCCAAAATATCCGTATCACAACGTTTCAACATACCTGTTTGATTATGCTGGTCGTGACTACTTGTCAATGATCGGTGCATACTCCAACTATTTAATTGCAATTGAGGTTAAAAACAAAACGTCGAAACACCTTATTGATGTGATGTGTCAACAATTTGACAAGATTGGATATCCAACAATTCTCAAATCGGACAATGTTCCATTTAACTCGGGTGAATTTGAACAATTTGGTAGAAATCTCAATATTCAAATGCGATATTTAAGTCCAACGTATGCTCAGAGCAACGGACTTGCGGAAAAGGATGTTGCCATAGCAAAAAAAAATTTCAAACGATGCTTTGAGACAAATGAAGTGAATAAATTTCAGTATAGAATACTGGAATATAATACAACACCGGTTGCAAATTTGCGAACAACTCCATCGGAATTATTCTTTGGGAGGTTAATTAAAACGGGTCTTTCAGTATCGGAACAAATTCTTGTCAGAAACAATATCGCAGGAAAAGAAATTCAGAAGAAAATTGAGGATAAAAAAATGATCCAAAAATACTACTATCGGAACGCAAAGTCATTACCAACACTAAACATTGGTGATTTGGTAATCTTCAAAAAGAATGGATAGCAATGGCATTATGGCGGAATAGTTGGCAATGTTAATGGCAGATCATACATTATTAGGGATCGATTTGATAATCATTTTAGACGTAATCGAAGATTTATAGCTAAGACTAGGAATGAGGATTTTGATGCTAGTGATTTAATGTTTGAAGAAAATATAAGAGCTAATCACACGGAAAATTTGCCTGAAATTAACATTGTAACACCACCAGTGGGTGAAACCAAAATTACACGGAATGACTCGAACCTTGAATTTGATACAAGATCTCCTCTAAATGATGTAATTGCGGATGAATCAGAACAGTCAGGGGAAATTGATAATGACGTATCGTTATCGGAATATGAGACAACTGGAACTGAATCAGATGCAAGTGGAGCCACTTCTTTCTCGGAACCTGATTTATCTCCTACGATTAGAACACGTAGTGGACGCATTATTAAGCCACCTCAAAGATATGAATTTACAAACATTGTTATTAAATTTATTTTTGAAGTGAAACTTCTTTTGTCTCGAAGGATGAAACGCTGTGAGGAGTAAAACCATAGCGTTTCATCGATATGTGACGCTACGCCAGCGCCATCTGTTAAAAGCGTGGCGTGGATGAAACGCTGTGAGGAGTAAAACTACGCTAAACTACGTAAAACTCCGCTATGCCAGCGCCATCTGTTAAAAGACTGGCGTGGCGTGTCGTCGTGAATGTAATGCGGTCGTTTATTATTGCATTCTTATCGAATGTAATTTGTAAATATGACATTTGATTGACGGCCGCCGTAGCCGAGTGGGTTGGTGCGTGATCACCATTCGGAATTCACAGAGAGGTCGTTGGTTCGAATCTCGGTGAAAGCAAAATTAATGAAAACATTTTTCTAATAGCGGTCGCCCCTCGGCAGGCAATGGCAAACCTCCGAGTGTATTTCTGCCATGAAAAAAATCTGCTCATAAACATATCATAAAACAAAATGAAATAAATGTATAAAAAAAAAAAAAAAAAATTTTCTTGTGATTCGAACCAAGGATTTCGGATCGGAAGCCCACATTGCTAGCCGCTGGGCTATCGCGCTGTGCTGTCGCCGCAAAATAATGTATCATAAATCTGTTTACCATACCAAAGACCATACACTTTGCGAACGCATTTCGGTGGAAACAGTTGACAGTTATCCCAAACACAATATTATTAGTAACGCGAGACGCGTCATAGAGTGTGTGTGTAGTTTTGAGCAAATCTTACAAACATATTTTGTTTTGTTGATTGATTTCTGTTAAATATGGCATCAAATCAACAAAAACGGAAACCGAAAACAGGTGCTGAACGGCAACGTGAGTATTTGGAGCGTAAAAAATTAAGAGCTACTGTTGAACACCGTGACAGTGAATCCTCCGGTTGTACGATAAGTGATAATTTGTAGTACCAACAACAAGATGCGGAACTACCATTGATGCAGTATTTCATCGATACCTTGATAGATTAGAATGTAGATCATTTTTTACGTATTTCAGTTACCATAAAGCCCTTGTTTCATTTTTGGAAAACGAATCCAATAATGATAATGACAATGCCGAGAACCAAATGTAATTGAGTACAATAAATTCATTTCTTTTTATATTAAAATAAATAAATAATTCTGTTTAATAAAATTCCATTCCATGCTTTCCATGACTTCTGCATGCATTATATTGAAATAATAGTTAAATTATTGATTTGTTGATAAAAGAAGTTTCACTTCAATCGTGCGGGTTCCGTGAACTACCACACACTTTCTTTTTTTAAGAAAAGAAAGCGTGTAATAAGTTATGCTATTTGCCTACGTTGAATGTAAATTAACTTAAGGACGTGTGAACAAATGGCAACGTCTAAAATGTAGGTATTATGTATTGGACAGTGTTAGTTAAGCTTAAGCACGCGATCATATAGGTACACCAAAAAGAGCGAAAAATAAAATACTTTGTGAATCATCAAACCTTAAAATTATTTGTTTTATTGACTTATAACTACGTGTTACATGGTGTCAGAAGTAATCGAACAAACGCTTCGCAAAAGAATAAATTAATTAAATTTTTGTGAGTTTCCTTAAAAAATGAATTTCATCATTGGAGCATTTGATTGCATCGCAGACAGCACGAATCACATTTTTGTGTAATTCGTTTTCATCGGAAAAATTCACTAGAAACTTAAATCATTGGATAAAAAACAATATTCATCGGGATCAAATATTCATCGGAGATCATAATTATTGGTATATTGGATATTTTTTGATTTTCACGGATATTTTTGCAAAATGGCAGAGGCACGAAAAGAATTGAGAGAGCTCGATTGTACAAACAATCATCGGAATAGAAAAATTGGAAACGTGATTTTTTGGTCTATATGATTGCCAACAACAAAAATGGTCAACCAAAACCGAAAAAATTAGCAACTTTTCTGTGGTTAGTTGGTACAAAAGGTGCCAATGTTTATAATACGTTATTTCCAAATGAAATTCATTACTTGGAACAACAATGGAAAAGCGAACGGTACCAGCCACAGATACAGAGCCAGTGCGTGAGGTAGATTAAGTTTTAACTGACTTTGATAATCATTGTCTACCGCAAAAAAAATGTCATTCAAGTTCAACAATATCGTCCAAAAAGAACGAAAACCATTCAATGAATATTTAACGGAAATTCGTGCACAAATTTTATTTTTATTTTTATTTATTTATTTTTAAGACAACAACTAGTCATGACTGACCAACGAGTATGTCGGTATGTTTTGCATTAAAGTCTCCACCAATAATATGTACATTTATGTCGATAGCGTTCAAGAAGTTGCTTGTAGTCTTCTGTAGTAACTATGTGCCTTGGTGGACTGTATCGTGCACTAACTGTAAGAAATTGCTGTTTCGTTTTTAAGCTTATATTTGGTATTTGAAATTTATCAGTACAAATGTGCTCTTCCTCATGGTGTTGGATATTTTTCCTTATAATAACTGCGCTTCCGCCCCTTGCGTTGTTGCTGGAATGAATTGTGCGGTATAGAGTAAAATTCTTATAGTTCATGTAAGATTCATTAGTAAAATGTGTTTCGGATATTAGACAAATGTCAATTTTTTCGGTTTTTAGAACAGCTTCAAGCTCATTTTTATGTTTTATCAACCCGTTTGCATTCCATGTCATGATACGTAATGCTTTCATCATTGTTAATACAGACTTTTTTCAATATCGACAAGTCTGCGCTCTAGTTGCTTGTTAAAAGCTTCTTGTTTTTGCATTAATTTTTGTAATAAGTATAACATGTTGGGTTTATTTCCACGTGAAACATTCTCGTTTGTATCTTTAGCGACTTCAGCAAATGGTCTTCCTCCACGCAGATTACGTGCTGCGGGTGGATGCTGAGGGGGTATTGTAGGGCGACTATTTTGGTTTTGGTTAAATTTCTTCTTACGTTGATCACACACTTTCTGCAACTTTCTGGCGACAGCACAACCACGGTAATTAGCAGGGTGTTCTTCACCACAGTTGCAGCATTTCGGTTTTTGTGGAATATTGCGCTCACAATTTTCGGTTTCGTGTTTGCCTGCACATCTGACGCATCTCGCATACTTGCCGCAATAATTTTTTGTGTGCCCATATGATTGGCACTTTTTGCACTGCGGTATAAGTTTCCTGTTTCTTACCGGCTCAATTTCGACTATAGAGTTTAGAATGCTTCGTCATGCTATGCCATGGATTTGGTTTACGTCTTCAGACGACTCGAACGACAAGTGTAGCTTGTTAACTGCGTTTAGAACTTTAAATCCTTGGCTCTTAAGATCGCTAACAATATCTACTGGCATACACGAGTAATGCAGGTTTTTAGCTATAACGTTGATGGGACGCAATTGTTTATCTTGGTATGTATACCATGACGCTTTACTCGAGGAAAAAAACGCAGTTAAGCTTCTGTAGTCAGTACTATCTGCAGTATTGATTTTATAGACTTCGTTGCTGAGTGATTTGATTGAAAACTCTTTTTTAGCATGTGTATCCACAGTTTGCAGGAGTACATTGTACTCTTTGACTCCTGACATCATAATTGGCGGAGGTTTTCTGATTGTTTTTGGCCTTTCATTCGCTATTTGCTTCATTTGAGAAATTGAGGCTGCTTCATCATCATTATTGTCCACTTATGCTTTGCGCTTTTTATTTCTATTTCTCTTTTTATGTTTTTGAACGATCCATCTTTGTCTCATTGGCATCAGTATAATGAACGTTTGGTTTGCATTTGAATCCATCTTATTTTCGATCTGCGATTTTAGTTTTTGGTTTTCATTCGTAAGCTGGGCTACCTCTGCCTGTAGTTTCCTGCATAAAGTCTCTAACTCTGACATTTTTTCAATAAGAAAATTTTTATTCTCTGCACCAGTGTGGCTCGTGCTTGCATCCAAATCCATCAAAGATGGATTTCGTAGTATAGTTTTAGGCTGTTTCAGTTAAAGTTTCGACGCACCCAGCAGCAGAGCGTTTGCTCCATATTTCGTTGCGCTCCTCTAACTTCAAACGTGCATAAGTTGATCACTGTGAATTCAACTGTACATGTGGAATTTCATATGAAAATCGAATGTTGCGTAATCGTATTATCACTGGTGTTTATGATAAAAAGTTGCAGCTTAAATTGCTCGATGGACGGGATGAAACACTTGACCGGGTTGTTGACATTTCAAAACATTTGAATCAGCAAATGTGAACAAGAATATTTTGGGATCCCAAAAGTCAACAGTTGACGCTATTTCATCGGAAAAGGTTGATTCAATCAACAACAGTAATCGTCGTTTCTGCTTCAATTGCGGTAATGATTGGAAACCAGACCACAAATCAAATTGTCCAGCATTTAATTTCACATGTTAATGTGGAAAAAAGGTCACTTTCGTCGTATGTGCCGCAAGAGACATGACTACAATAACAACAGCGCTGGCAACAACAAGCCAAAGTTGGATTCATCGGATTCAAAACCTTGTAAGCGTATTAATGATGGTAGCTGGAATAACATGTCAGGTAAAATTCAGAGATTAGAAAAAATATCTAATTTTAACAAATTTAATTTAAACTCAATTCAAAACAAAAGAGATCGATGGACTAAGACGTACCAAGTACATAATCAATTAGTTAAATTCAAAATCGATACGTGAGCCAATGTCATTGTGTTCCATTACGGATTATCAAAAATTTGAATATTGAAATGAAAAATAAAAACAATGATTTCCCTGTTAACGATTATAGTAGTAATAAAGTTAAGATATTCGGTATCGCTAAATTAAATCTGTTTGATTTACAAACAAAGCAAAACAAATTAGCTGAATTTCTGGTAGTTGACAATAACTATGAACCAATACTGGGAAGGGAATCTTGCACAGAACTTGAACAAATCAAACAACTAAATATTGTTTCAGTTAATTTGTCACCGGATAAAGAAAGGTTTGTGAATGTTACATGGATGTTTTCACGGGTATTGGGAAAATTCCAGGGGAAACTACTATTCATTTAAAGGAAAATTCTAAACCAGTCTTACATTACAAAAAACGTTTCCAGGACACTATAATTAAAAAACTCAAACCAAAGTTGGATGCAATGCCTCAATCTGGAATAATTTCACCAATTACACATCCAACTGACTGGGTTAATAATTTACAAATAGTTGAAAAATCAAATGGCGAGTTGAGGATTTGCTTGGATCCTAATCCTCTAAATGAATATATTAAACGGGAACATTTCTTAATTCCAACAATTGATAATTTTACTGCGGAAATGTCAAACAAAAGAATATTTACAGTACTTGATTGCTCCTATGTGTTTTGGCAAACACAACTTGATGAAAAGAGTTCTGAGTTTACCACATTCATGACACCTTTCGGTCGACATTAATTCAATCGATTTCCATTTGGGTTAAATTGTGCACCGGAAATTTTTCAAAGAATTATGATTCGCATATTTGGTGATATTCCTGGCGTGCTTGTATATTTTGATGAAATCGCTATTCTTGCCGAAAACGAAATGGAACATGACAAAATTCTGTCAATGGTTCTAGAGCGTGCACGCACTAATAATGTCAAATTTAATCAGGAAAAAATTCAATATCGCAAATCGCAAGTAAAATTCATGGGTCATATTCTCTTAAATGGTACAATTAAACCGGGAAATAAAAACATTCGGGCCATTTTAGATATGAAAAGACCAATTGATAAACATGGTGTTATGAGATTATTGAGGATTTTTAAATATCTCAGCAGATTTATCCCAAATCTGTCCAAATTAACGTCGGAATTAAGAAATTTAACCATGAAAAATGTGGAATTTCAATCGAATGATAAGCATGAAGCGGTATTATCGAAATTATTGAAAATCATTACATCGGATCCAATTTTAATGGGTTATGATCCAAATAAGCCCGTTGTTATCCAAGCGGACCCATCGCAAAACGGAATTGGATCACTTCTGATTCAAGAGGGGCATCCAATAGCCTTTGCATCAAGAACGTCGGCAAAGAATGAACAAAGATGGGCGCAAATAGAGAACGAATTTTTAGCTATTATGTTCGCATGTAGCTGATTTCATTACTTCATTTATGGACGTGAATTCACAGTTGAAAGTGATCACAAACCATTGGAAACACTTGTCAAACGTGATATCGATGACGTATCTATGCGTTTACAAAAGATGTTCATGCTCTTATTAAAATATCCATTAATAATTGTGATCTATAGTATAAGCCCGGAAAAAGCATGTTAGTTGCGGATTGTCTGTCAAGTGCGCAATTGAATGATGCATCGGAATTGGACGGAATGTCTGAAGTAATTCATGCTGTCACAGAGCTGCCTGTGTGTAGGAAGACAATTATAATTATTACAGACAGTTATTGGAATCAGACGATGATCTTAAAGAGATTTGTCATTTTATTGTTTGTTATTGCAAAAAGTTTCACAAACTTAAATTAGAATTGCATTTTGAAAATGGATTAGTGTTCCCCAATCACAGATTGGTCATTCCAAAAAAATTACAGGCCAAAATGACAAAATGGTTACATCTTGGAATAGAAAAAACGCTTGCACGTGCAAGAAGGTTATATTATTGGCCGGGTATGAACGATCAAATCAAACAATGGGTTTCAGCATGCAATGTTTGCGAAAAATTTAAACGGTATAATCAAAAAGAGCCATTGGTTCAGGAAATCAGTCCAAAATATCCGTATCACAACGTTTCAACATACCTGTTTGATTATGCTGGTCGTGACTACTTGTCAATGATCGGTGCATACTCCAACTATTTAATTGCAATTGAGGTTAAAAACAAAACGTCGAAACACCTTATTGATGTGATGTGTCAACAATTTGACAAGATTGGATATCCAACAATTCTCAAATCGGACAATGTTCCATTTAACTCGGGTGAATTTGAACAATTTGGTAGAAATCTCAATATTCAAATGCGATATTTAAGTCCAACGTATGCTCAGAGCAACGGACTTGCGGAAAAGGATGTTGCCATAGCAAAAAAAATTTTCAAACGATGCTTTGAGACAAATGAAGTGAATAAATTTCAGTATAGAATACTGGAATATAATACAACACCGGTTGCAAATTTGCGAACAACTCCATCGGAATTATTCTTTGGGAGGTTAATTAAAACGGGTCTTTCAGTATCGGAACAAATTCTTGTCAGAAACAATATCGCAGGAAAAGAAATTCAGAAGAAAATTGAGGATAAAAAAATGATCCAAAAATACTACTATCGGAACGCAAAGTCATTACCAACACTAAACATTGGTGATTTGGTAATCTTCAAAAAGAATGGATAGCAATGGCATTATGGCGGAATAGTTGGCAATGTTAATGGCAGATCATACATTATTAGGGATCGATTTGATAATCATTTTAGACGTAATCGAAGATTTATAGCTAAGACTAGGAATGAGGATTTTGATGCTAGTGATTTAATGTTTGAAGAAAATATAAGAGCTAATCACACGGAAAATTTGCCTGAAATTAACATTGTAACACCACCAGTGGGTGAAACCAAAATTACACGGAATGACTCGAACCTTGAATTTGATACAAGATCTCCTCTAAATGATGTAATTGCGGATGAATCAGAACAGTCAGGGGAAATTGATAATGACGTATCGTTATCGGAATATGAGACAACTGGAACTGAATCAGATGCAAGTGGAGCCACTTCTTTCTCGGAACCTGATTTATCTCCTACGATTAGAACACGTAGTGGACGCATTATTAAGCCACCTCAAAGATATGAATTTACAAACATTGTTATTAAATTTATTTTTAAGAAAAGAAAGCGTGTAATAAGTTATGCTATTTGCCTACGTTGAATGTAAATTAACTTAAGGACGTGTTCACACGTCAAATGGCAACGTCTAAAATGTAGGTATTATGTATTGGACAGTGTTAGTTAAGCTTAAGCACGCGATCATATAGGTACACCAAAAAGAGCGAAAAATAAAATACTTTGTGAATCATCAAACCTTAAAATTATTTGTTTTATTGACTTATAACTACGTGTTACATGGTGTCAGAAGTAATCGAACAAACGCTTCGCAAAAGAATAAATTAATTAAATTTTTGTGAGTTTCCTTAAAAAATGAATTTCATCATTGGAGCATTTGATTGCATCGCAGACAGCACGAATCACATTTTTGTGTAATTCGTTTTCATCGGAAAAATTCACTAGAAACTTAAATCATCGGATAAAAAACAATATTCATCGGGATCAAACATTCATCGGAGATCATAATTATTGGTATATTGGATATTTTTTGATTTTCACGGATATTTTTGCAAAATGGCAGAGGCACGAAAAGAATTGAGAGAGCTCGATTGTACAAACAATCATCGGAATAGAAAAATTGGAAACGTGATTTTTTGGTCTATATGATTGCCAACAACAAAAATGGTCAACCAAAACCGAAAAAATTAGCAACTTTTCTGTGGTTAGTTGGTACAAAAGGTGCCAATGTTTATAATACGTTATTTCCAAATGAAATTCATTACTTGGAACAACAATGGAAAAGCGAACGGTACCAGCCACAGATACAGAGCCAGTGCGTGAGGTAGATTAAGTTTTAACTGACTTTGATAATCATTGTCTACCGCAAAAAAAATGTCATTCAAGTTCAACAATATCGTCCAAAAAGAACGAAAACCATTCAATGAATATTTAACGGAAATTCGTGCACAAATTTTATTTTTATTTTTATTTATTTATTTTTAAGACAACAACTAGTCATGACTGACCAACGAGTATGTCGGTATGTTTTGCATTAAAGTCTCCACCAATAATATGTACATTTATGTCGATAGCGTTCAAGAAGTTGCTTGTAGTCTTCTGTAGTAACTATGTGCCTTGGTGGACTGTATCGTGCACTAACTGTAAGAAATTGCTGTTTCGTTTTTAAGCTTATATTTGGTATTTGAAATTTATCAGTACAAATGTGCTCTTCCTCATGGTGTTGGATATTTTTCCTTATAATAACTGCGCTTCCGCCCCTTGCGTTGTTGCTGGGATGAATTGTGCGGTATAGAGTAAAATTCTTATAGTTCATGTAAGATTCATTAGTAAAATGTGTTTCGGATATTAGACAAATGTCAATTTTTTCGGTTTTTAGAACAGCTTCAAGCTCATTTTTATGTTTTATCAACCCGTTTGCATTCCATGTCATGATACGTAATGCTTTCATCATTGTTAATACAGACTTTTTTCAATATCGACAAGTCTGCGCTCTAGTTGCTTGTTAAAAGCTTCTTGTTTTTGCATTAATGTTTGTAATAAGTATAACATGTTGGGTTTATTTCCACGTGAAACATTCTCGTTTGTATCTTTAGCGACTTCAGCAAATGGTCTTCCTCCACGCAGATTACGTGCTGCGGGTGGATGCTGAGGGGGTATTGTAGGGCGACTATTTTGGTTTTGGTTAAATTTCTTCTTACGTTGATCACACATTTTCTGCAACTTTCTGGCGACAGCACAACCACGGTAATTAGCAGGGTGTTCTTCACCACAGTTGCAGCATTTCGGTTTTTGTGGAATATTGCGCTCACAATTTTCGGTTTCGTGTTTGCCTGCACATCTGACGCATCTCGCATACTTGCCGCAATAATTTTTTGTGTGCCCATATGATTGGCACTTTTTGCACTGCGGTATAAGTTTCCTGTTTCTTACCGGCTCAATTTCGACTATAGAGTTTAGAATGCTTCGTCATGCTATGCCATGGATTTGGTTTACGTCTTCAGACGACTCGAACGACAAGTGTAGCTTGTTAACTGCGTTTAGAACTTTAAATCCTTGGCTCTTAAGATCGCTAACAATATCTACTGGCATACACGAGTAATGCAGGTTTTTAGCTATAACGTTGATGGGACGCAATTGTTTATCTTGGTATGTATACCATGACGCTTTACTCGAGGAAAAAAACGCAGTTAAGCTTCTGTAGTCAGTACTATCTGCAGTATTGATTTTATAGACTTCGTTGCTGAGTGATTTGATTGAAAACTCTTTTTTAGCATGTGTATCCACAGTTTGCAGGAGTACATTGTACTCTTTGACTCCTGACATCATAATTGGCGGAGGTTTTCTGATTGTTTTTGGCCTTTCATTCGCTATTTGCTTCATTTGAGAAATTGAGGCTGCTTCATCATCATTATTGTCCACTTATGCTTTGCGCTTTTTATTTCTATTTCTCTTTTTATGTTTTTGAACGATCCATCTTTGTCTCATTGGCATCAGTATAATGAACGTTTGGTTTGCATTTGAATCCATCTTATTTTCGATCTGCGATTTTAGTTTTTGGTTTTCATTCGTAAGCTGGGCTACCTCTGCCTGTAGTTTCCTGCATAAAGTCTCTAACTCTGACATTTTTTCAATAAGAAAATTTTTATTCTCTGCACCAGTGTGGCTCGTGCTTGCATCCAAATCCATCAAAGATGGATTTCGTAGTATAGTTTTAGGCTGTTTCAGTTAAAGTTTCGACGCACCCAGCAGCAGAGCGTTTGCTCCATATTTCGTTGCGCTCCTCTAACTTCAAACGTGCATAAGTTGATCACTGTGAATTCAACTGTACATGTGGAATTTCATATGAAAATCGAATGTTGCGTAATCGTATTATCACTGGTGTTTATGATAAAAAGTTGCAGCTTAAATTGCTCGATGGACGGGATGAAACACTTGACCGGGTTGTTGACATTTCAAAACATTTGAATCAGCAAATGTGAACAAGAATATTTTGGGATCCCAAAAGTCAACAGTTGACGCTATTTCATCGGAAAAGGTTGATTCAATCAACAACAGTAATCGTCGTTTCTGCTTCAATTGCGGTAATGATTGGAAACCAGACCACAAATCAAATTGTCCAGCATTTAATTTCACATGTTAATGTGGAAAAAAGGTCACTTTCGTCGTATGTGCCGCAAGAGACATGACTACAATAACAACAGCGCTGGCAACAACAAGCCAAAGTTGGATTCATCGGATTCAAAACCTTGTAAGCGTATTAATGATGGTAGCTGGAATAACATGTCAGGTAAAATTCAGAGATTAGAAAAAATATCTAATTTTAACAAATTTAATTTAAACTCAATTCAAAACAAAAGAGATCGATGGACTAAGACGTACCAAGTACATAATCAATTAGTTAAATTCAAAATCGATACGTGAGCCAATGTCAATTGTGTTCCATTACGGATTATCAAAAATTTGAATATTGAAATGAAAAATAAAAACAATGATTTCCCTGTTAACGATTATAGTAGTAATAAAGTTAAGATATTCGGTATCGCTAAATTAAATCTGTTTGATTTACAAACAAAGCAAAACAAATTAGCTGAATTTCTGGTAGTTGACAATAACTATGAACCAATACTGGGAAGGGAATCTTGCACAGAACTTGAACAAATCAAACAACTAAATATTGTTTCAGTTAATTTGTCACCGGATAAAGAAAGGTTTGTGAATGTTACATGGATGTTTTCACGGGTATTGGGAAAATTCCAGGGGAAACTACTATTCATTTAAAGGAAAATTCTAAACCAGTCTTACATTACAAAAAACGTTTCCAGGACACTATAATTAAAAAACTCAAACCAAAGTTGGATGCAATGCCTCAATCTGGAATAATTTCACCAATTACACATCCAACTGACTGGGTTAATAATTTACAAATAGTTGAAAAATCAAATGGCGAGTTGAGGATCTGCTTGGATCCTAATCCTCTAAATGAATATATTAAACGGGAACATTTCTTAATTCCAACAATTGATAATTTTACTGCGGAAATGTCAAACAAAAGAATATTTACAGTACTTGATTGCTCCTATGTGTTTTGGCAAACACAACTTGATGAAAAGAGTTCTGAATTTACCACATTCATGACACCTTTCGGTCGACATTAATTCAATCGATTTCCATTTGGGTTAAATTGTGCACCGGAAATTTTTCAAAGAATTATGATTCACATATTTGGTGATATTCCTGGCGTGCTTGTATATTTTGATGAAATCGCTATTCTTGCCGAAAACGAAATGGAACATGACAAAATTCTGTCAATTCTAGAGCGTGCACGCACTAATAATGTCAAATTTAATCCGGAAAAAATTAAATATCGCAAATCGCAAGTAAAATTCATGGGTCATATTCTCTTAAATGGTACAATTAAACCGGGAAATAAACACATTCGGGCCATTTTAGATATGAAAAGACCAATTGATAAACATGGTGTTATGAGATTATTGAGGATTTTTAAATATCTCAGCAGATTTATCCCAAATCTGTCCAAATTAACGTCGGAATTAAGAAATTTAACCATGAAAAATGTGGAATTTCAATCGAATGATAAGCATGAAGCGGTATTATCGAAATTATTGAAAATCATTACATCGGATCCAATTTTAATGGCTTATGATCCAAATAAGCCCGTTGTTATCCAAACGGACCCATCGCAAAACGGAATTGGATCAGTTCTGATTCAAGAGGGGCATCCAATAGCCTTTGCATCAAGAACATCGGCAAAGAATGAACAAAGATGGGCGCAAATAGAGAACGAATTTTTAGCTATTATGTTCGCATGTGGCTGATTTCATTACTTCATTTATGGACGTGAATTCACAGTTGAAAGTGATCACAAACCATTGGAAACACTTGTCAAACGTGATATCGATGACGTATCTATGCGTTTACAAAAGATGTTCATGCTCTTATTAAAATATCCATTAATAATTGTGATCTATAGTATAAGCCCGGAAAAAGCATGTTAGTTGCGGATTGTCTGTCAAGTGCGCAATTGAATGATGCATCGGAATTGGACGGAATGTCTGAAGTAATTCATGCTGTCACAGAGCTGCCTGTGTGTAGGAAGACAATTATAATTATTACAGACAGTTATTGGAATCAGACGATGATCTTAAAGAGATTTGTCATTTTATTGTTTGTTATTGCAAAAAGTTTCACAAACTTAAATTAGAATTGCATTTTGAAAATGGATTAGTGTTCCCCAATCACAGATTGGTCATTCCAAAAAAATTACAGGCCAAAATGACAAAATGGTTACATCTTGGAATAGAAAAAACGCTTGCACGTGCAAGAAGGTTATATTATTGGCCGGGTATGAACGATCAAATCAAACAATGGGTTTCAGCATGCAATGTTTGCGAAAAATTTAAACGGTATAATCAAAAAGAGCCATTGGTTCAGGAAATCAGTCCAAAATATCCGTATCACAACGTTTCAACATACCTGTTTGATTATGCTGGTCGTGACTACTTGTCAATGATCGGTGCATACTCCAACTATTTAATTGCAATTGAGGTTAAAAACAAAACGTCGAAACACCTTATTGATGTGATGTGTCAACAATTTGACAAGATTGGATATCCAACAATTCTCAAATCGGACAATGTTCCATTTAACTCGGGTGAATTTGAACAATTTGGTAGAAATCTCAATATTCAAATGCGATATTTAAGTCCAACGTATGCTCAGAGCAACGGACTTGCGGAAAAGGATGTTGCCATAGCAAAAAAAATTTTCAAACGATGCTTTGAGACAAATGAAGTGAATAAATTTCAGTATAGAATACTGGAATATAATACAACACCGGTTGCAAATTTGCGAACAACTCCATCGGAATTATTCTTTGGGAGGTTAATTAAAACGGGTCTTTCAGTATCGGAACAAATTCTTGTCAGAAACAATATCGCAGGAAAAGAAATTCAGAAGAAAATTGAGGATAAAAAAATGATCCAAAAATACTACTATCGGAACGCAAAGTCATTACCAACACTAAACATTGGTGATTTGGTAATCTTCAAAAAGAATGGATAGCAATGGCATTATGGCGGAATAGTTGGCAATGTTAATGGCAGATCATACATTATTAGGGATCGATTTGATAATCATTTTAGACGTAATCGAAGATTTATAGCTAAGACTAGGAATGAGGATTTTGATGCTAGTGATTTAATGTTTGAAGAAAATATAAGAGCTAATCACACGGAAAATTTGCCTGAAATTAACATTGTAACACCACCAGTGGGTGAAACCAAAATTACACGGAATGACTCGAACCTTGAATTTGATACAAGATCTCCTCTAAATGATGTAATTGCGGATGAATCAGAACAGTCAGGGGAAATTGATAATGACGTATCGTTATCGGAATATGAGACAACTGGAACTGAATCAGATGCAAGTGGAGCCACTTCTTTCTCGGAACCTGATTTATCTCCTACGATTAGAACACGTAGTGGACGCATTATTAAGCCACCTCAAAGATATGAATTTACAAACATTGTTATTAAATTTATTTTTAAGAAAAAAAAGCGTGTAATAAGTTATGCTATTTGCCTACGTTGAATGTAAATTAACTTAAGGACGTGTGAACAAATGGCAACGTCTAAAATGTAGGTATTATGTATTGGACAGTGTTAGTTAAGCTTAAGCACGCGATCATATAGGTACACCAAAAAGAGCGAAAAATAAAATACTTTGTGAATCATCAAACCTTAAAATTATTTGTTTTCTTGACTTATAACTACGTGTTACATGGTGTCAGAAGTAATCGAACAAACGCTTCGCAAAAGAATAAATTAATTAAATTTTTGTGAGTTTCCTTAAAAAATGAATTTCATCATTGGAGCATTTGATTGCATCGCAGACAGCACGAATCACATTTTTGTGTAATTCGTTTTCATCGGAAAAATTCACTAGAAACTTAAATCATCGGATAAAAAACAATATTCATCGGGATCAAACATTCATCGGAGATCATAATTATTGGTATATTGGATATTTTTTGATTTTCACGGATATTTTTGCAAAATGGCAGAGGCACGAAAAGAATTGAGAGAGCTCGATTGTACAAACAATCATCGGAATAGAAAAATTGGAAACGTGATTTTTTGGTCTATATGATTGCCAACAACAAAAATGGTCAACCAAAACCGAAAAAATTAGCAACTTTTCTGTGGTTAGTTGGTACAAAAGGTGCCAATGTTTATAATACGTTATTTCCAAATGAAATTCATTACTTGGAACAACAATGGAAAAGCGAACGGTACCAGCCACAGATACAGAGCCAGTGCGTGAGGTAGATTAAGTTTTAACTGACTTTGATAATCATTGTCTACCGCAAAAAAAATGTCATTCAAGTTCAACAATATCGTCCAAAAAGAACGAAAACCATTCAATGAATATTTAACGGAAATTCGTGAACAAATTTTATTTTTATTTTTATTTATTTATTTTTAAGACAACAACTAGTCATGACTGACCAACGAGTATGTCGGTATGTTTTGCATTAAAGTCTCCACCAATAATATGTACATTTATGTCGATAGCGTTCAAGAAGTTGCTTGTAGTCTTCTGTAGTAACTATGTGCCTTGGTGGACTGTATCGTGCACTAACTGTAAGAAATTGCTGTTTCGTTTTTAAGCTTATATTTGTTATTTGAAATTTATCAGTACAAATGTGCTCTTCCTCATGGTGTTGGATATTTTTCCTTATAATAACTGCGCTTCCGCCCCTTGCGTTGTTGCTGGGATGAATTGTGCGGTATAGAGTAAAATTCTTATAGTTCATGTAAGATTCATTAGTAAAATGTGTTTCGGATATTAGACAAATGTCAATTTTTTCGGTTTTTAGAACAGCTTCAAGCTCATTTTTATGTTTTATCAACCCGTTTGCATTCCATGTCATGATACGTAATGCTTTCATCATTGTTAATACAGACTTTTTTCAATATCGACAAGTCTGCGCTCTAGTTGCTTGTTAAAAGCTTCTTGTTTTTGCATTAATGTTTGTAATAAGTATAACATGTTGGGTTTATTTCCACGTGAAACATTCTTGTTTGTATCTTTAGCGACTTCAGCAAATGGTCTTCCTCCACGCAGATTACGTGCTGCGGGTGGATGCTGAGGGGGTATTGTAGGGCGACTATTTTGGTTTTGGTTAAATTTCTTCTTACGTTGATCACACATTTTCTGCAACTTTCTGGCGACAGCACAACCACGGTAATTAGCAGGGTGTTCTTCACCACAGTTGCAGCATTTCGGTTTTTGTGGAATATTGCGCTCACAATTTTCGGTTTCGTGTTTGCCTGCACATCTGACGCATCTCGCATACTTGCCGCAATAATTTTTTGTGTGCCCATATGATTGGCACTTTTTGCACTGCGGTATAAGTTTCCTGTTTCTTACCGGCTCAATTTTGACTATAGAGTTTAGAATGCTTCGTATGCCATGGATTTGGTTTACGTCTTCAGACGACTCGAACGACAAGTGTAGCTTGTTAACTGCGTTTAGAACTTTAAACCCTTGGCTCTTAAGATCGCTAACAATATCTACTGGCATACACGAGTAATGCAGGTTTTTAGCTATAACGTTGATGGGACGCAATTGTTTATCTTGGTATGTATACCACGACGCTTTACTCGAGGAAAAAAACGCAGTTAAGCTTCTGTAGTCAGTACTATCTGCAGTATTGATTTTATAGACTTCGTTGCTGAGTGATTTGATTGAAAACTCTTTTTTAGCATGTGTATCCACAGTTTGCAGGAGTACATTGTACTCTTTGACTCCTGACATCATAATTGGCGGAGGTTTTCTGATTGTTTTTGGCCTTTCATTCGCTATTTGCTTCATTTGAGAAATTGAGGCTGCTTCATCATCATTATTGTCCACTTATGCTTTGCGCTTTTTATTTCTATTTCTCTTTTTATGTTTTTGAACGATCCATCTTTGTCTCATTGGCATCAGTATAATGAACGTTTGGTTTGCATTTGAATCAATCTTATTTTCGATCTGCGATTTTAGTTTTTGGTTTTCATTCGTAAGCAGGGCTACCTCTGCCTGTAGTTTCCTGCATAAAGTCTCTAACTCTGACATTTTTTCAATAAGAAAATTTTTATTCTCTGCACCAGTGTGGCTCGCGCTTGCATCCAAATCCATCAAAGATGGATTTCGTAGTATAGTTTTAGGCTGTTTCAGTTAAAGTTTCGACGCACCCAGCAGCAGAGCGTTTGCTCCATATTTCGTTGCGCTCCTCTAACTTCAAACGTGCATAAGTTGATCACTGTGAATTCAACTGTACATGTGGAATTTCATATGAAAATCGAATGTTGCGTGATCGTATTATCACTGGTGTTTATGATAAAAAGTTGCAGCTTAAATTGCTCGATGGACGGGATGAAACACTTGACCGGGTTGTTGACATTTCAAAACATTTGAATCAGCAAATGTGAACAAGAATATTTTGGGATCCCAAAAGCCAACAGTTGACGCTATTTCATCGGAAAAGGTTGATTCAATCAACAACAGTAATCGTCGTTTCTACTTCAATTGCGGTAATGATTGGAAACCAGACCACAAATCAAATTGTCCAGCATTTAATTTCACATGTTAATGTGGAAAAAAGGTCACTTTCGTCGTATGTGCCGCAAGAGACATGACTACAACAACAACAGAGCTGGCAACAACAACAAGTTGGATTCATCGGATTCAAAACCTTGTAAGCGTATTAATGATGGTAGCTGGAATAACATGTCAGGTAAAATTCAGAGATTAGAAAAAATATCTAATTTTAACAAATTTAATTTAAACTCAATTCAAAACAAAAGAGATCGATGGACTAAGACGTACCAAGTACATAATCAATTAGTTAAATTCAAAATCGATACGTGAGCCAATGTCAATTGTGTTCCATTACGGATTATCAAAAATTTGAATATTGAAATGAAAAATAAAAACAATGATTTCCCTGTTAACGATTATAGTAGTAATAAAGTTAAGATATTCGGTATCGCTAAATTAAATCTGTTTGATTTACAAACAAAGCAAAACAAATTAGCTGAATTTCTGGTAGTTGACAATAACTATGAACCAATACTGGGAAGGGAATCTTGCACAGAACTTGAACAAATCAAACAACTAAATATTGTTTCAGTTAATTTGTCACGGATAAAGAAAGGTTTGTGAATGTTACATGGATGTTTTCACGGGTATTGGGAAAATTCCAGGGGAAATTACTATTCATTTAAAGGAAAATTCTAAACCAGTCTTACATTACAAAAAACGTTTCCAGGACACTATAATTAAAAAACTCAAACCAAAGTTGGATGCAATGCCTCAATCTGGAATAATTTCACCAATTACACATCCAACTGACTGGGTTAATAATTTACAAATAGTTGAAAAATCAAATGGCGAGTTGAGGATTTGCTTGGATCCTAATCCTCTAAATGAATATATTAAACGGGAACATTTCTTAATTCCAACAATTGATAATTTTACTGCGGAAATGTCAAACAAAAGAATATTTACAGTACTTGATTGCTCCTATGTGTTTTGGCAAACACAACTTGATGAAAAGAGTTCTGAGTTTACCACATTCATGACACCTTTCGGTCGACATTAATTCAATCGATTTCCATTTGGGTTAAATTGTGCACCGGAAATTTTTCAAAGAATTATGATTCGCATATTTGGTGATATTCCTGGCGTGCTTGTATATTTTGATGAAATCGCTATTCTTGCCGAAAACGAAATGGAACATGACAAAATTCTGTCAATGGTTCTAGAGCGTGCACGCACTAATAATGTCAAATTTAATCAGGAAAAAATTCAATATCGCAAATCGCAAGTAAAATTCATGGGTCATATTCTCTTAAATGGTACAATTAAACCGGGAAATAAAAACATTCGGGCCATTTTAGATATGAAAAGACCAATTGATAAACATGGTGTTATGAGATTATTGAGGATTTTTAAATATCTCAGCAGATTTATCCCAAATCTGTCCAAATTAACGTCGGAATTAAGAAATTTAACCATGAAAAATGTGGAATTTCAATCGAATGATAAGCATGAAGCGGTATTATCGAAATTATTGAAAATCATTACATCGGATCCAATTTTAATGGGTTATGATCCAAATAAGCCCGTTGTTATCCAAGCGGACCCATCGCAAAACGGAATTGGATCACTTCTGATTCAAGAGGGGCATCCAATAGCCTTTGCATCAAGAACGTCGGCAAAGAATGAACAAAGATGGGCGCAAATAGAGAACGAATTTTTAGCTATTATGTTCGCATGTAGCTGATTTCATTACTTCATTTATGGACGTGAATTCACAGTTGAAAGTGATCACAAACCATTGGAAACACTTGTCAAACGTGATATCGATGACGTATCTATGCGTTTACAAAAGATGTTCATGCTCTTATTAAAATATCCATTAATAATTGTGATCTATAGTATAAGCCCGGAAAAAGCATGTTAGTTGCGGATTGTCTGTCAAGTGCGCAATTGAATGATGCATCGGAATTGGACGGAATGTCTGAAGTAATTCATGCTGTCACAGAGCTGCCTGTGTGTAGGAAGACAATTATAATTATTACAGACAGTTATTGGAATCAGACGATGATCTTAAAGAGATTTGTCATTTTATTGTTTGTTATTGCAAAAAATTTCACAAACTTAAATTAGAATTGCATTTTGAAAATGGATTAGTGTTCCCCAATCACAGATTGGTCATTCCAAAAAAATTACAGGCCAAAATGACAAAATGGTTACATCTTGGAATAGAAAAAACGCTTGCACGTGCAAGAAGGTTATATTAATATATTGGCCGGGTATGAACGATCAAATCAAACAATGGGTTTCAGCATGCAATGTTTGCGAAAAATTTAAACGGTATAATCAAAAAGAGCCATTGGTTCAGGAAATCAGTCCAAAATATCCGTATCACAACGTTTCAACATACCTGTTTGATTATGCTGGTCGTGACTACTTGTCAATGATCGGTGCATACTCCAACTATTTAATTACAATTGAGGTTAAAAACAAAACGTCGAAATACCTTATTGATGTGATGTGTCAACAATTTGACAAGATTGGATATCCAACAATTCTCAAATCGGACAATGTTCCATTTAACTCGGGTGAATTTGAACAATTTGGTAGAAATCTCAATATTCAAATGCGATATTTAAGTCCAACGTATGCTCAGAGCAACGGACTTGCGGAAAAGGATGTTGCCATAGCAAAAAAAAATTTCAAACGATGCTTTGAGACAAATGAAGTGAATAAATTTCAGTATAGAATACTGGAATATAATACAACACCGGTTGCAAATTTGCGAACAACTCCATCGGAATTATTCTTTGGGAGGTTAATTAAAACGGGTCTTCCAGTATCGGAACAAATTCTTGTCAGAAACAATATCGCAGGAAAAGAAATTCAGAAGAAAATTGAGGATAAAAAAATGATCCAAAAATACTACTATCGGAACGCAAAGTCATTACCAACACTAAACATTGGTGATTTGGTAATCTTCAAAAAGAATGGATAGCAATGGCATTATGGCGGAATAGTTGGCAATGTTAATGGCAGATCATACATTATTAGGGATCGATTTGATAATCATTTTAGACGTAATCGAAGATTTATAGCTAAGACTAGGAATGAGGATTTTGATGCTAGTGATTTAATGTTTGAAGAAAATATAAGAGCTAATCACACGGAAAATTTGCCTGAAATTAACATTGTAACACCACCAGTGGGTGAAACCAAAATTACACGGAATGACTCGAACCTTGAATTTGATACAAGATCTCCTCTAAATGATGTAATTGCGGATGAATCAGAACAGTCAGGGGAAATTGATAATGACGTATCGTTATCGGAATATGAGACAACTGGAACTGAATCAGATGCAAGTGGAGCCACTTCTTTCTCGGAACCTGATTTATCTCCTACGATTAGAATACGTAGTGGACGCATTATTAAGCCACCTCAAAGATATGTTCAGTAGTCCAGTCTATCAGATGAATTTACAAACATTGTTATTAAATTTATTTTTAAGAAAAGTAAGCGTGTAATAAGTTATGCTATTTGCCTACGTTGAATGTAAATTAACTTAAGGACGTGTTCACACGTCAAATGGCAACGTCTAAAATGTAGGTATTATGTATTGGACAGTGTTAGTTAAGCTTAAGCACGCGATCATATAGGTACACCAAAAAGAGCGAAAAATAAAATACTTTGTGAATCATCAAACCTTAAAATTATTTGTTTTATTGACTTATAACTACGTGTTACATGGTGTCAGAAGTAATCGAACAAACGCTTCGCAAAAGAATAAATTAATTAAATTTTTGTGAGTTTCCTTAAAAAATGAATTTCATCATTGGAGCATTTGATTACATCGCAGACAGCACGAATCACATTTTTGTGTAATTCGTTTTCATCGGAAAAATTCACTAGAAACTTAAATCATCGGATAAAAAACAATATTCATCGGGATCAAACATTCATCGGAGATCATAATTATTGGTATATTGGATATTTTTTGATTTTCACGGATATTTTTGCAAAATGGCAGAGGAACGAAAAGAATTGAGAGAGCTCGATTGTACAAACAATCATCGGAATAGAAAAATTGGAAACGTGATTTTTTGGTCTATATGATTGCCAAAAACAAAAATGGTCAACCAAAACCGAAAAAATTAGCAACTTTTCTGTGGTTAGTTGGTACAAAAGGTGCCAATATTTATAATACGTTATTTCCAAATGAAATTCATTACTTGGAACAACAATGGAAAAGCGAACGGTACCAGCCACAGATACAGAGCCAGTGCGTGAGGTAGATTAAGTTTTAACTGACTTTGATAATCATTGTCTACCGCAAAAAAAATGTCATTCAAGTTCAACAATATCGTCCAAAAAGAACGAAAACCATTCAATGAATATTTAACGGAAATTCGTGCACAAATTTTATTTTTATTTTTATTTATTTATTTTTTAGACAACAACTAGTCATGACTGACCAACGAGTATGTCGGTATGTTTTGCATTAAAGTCTCCACCAATAATGTGTACATTTATGTCGATAGCGTTCAAGAAGTTGCTTGTAGTCTTCTGTAGTAACTATGTGCCTTGGTGGACTGTATCGTGCACTAACTGTAAGAAATTGCTGTTTCGTTTTTAAGCTTATATTTGTTATTTGAAATTTATCAGTACAAATGTGCTCTTCCTCATGGTGTTGGATATTTTTCCTTATAATAACTGCGCTTCCGCCCCTTGCGTTGTTGCTGGGATGAATTGTGCGGTATAGAGCAAAATTCTTATAGTTCATGTAAGATTCATTAGTAAAATGTGTTTCGGATATTAGACAAATGTCAATTTTTTCGGTTTTTAGAACAGCTTCAAGCTCATTTTTATGTTTTATCAACCCGTTTGCATTCCATGTCATGATACGTAATGCTTTCATCATTGTTAATACAGACTTTTTTCAATATCGACAAGTCTGCGCTCTAGTTGCTTGTTAAAAGCTTCTTGTTTTTGCATTAATTTTTGTAATAAGTATAACATGTTGGGTTTATTTCCACGTGAAACATTCTCGTTTGTATCTTTAGCGACTTCAGCAAATGGTCTTCCTCCACGCAGATTACGTGCTGCGGGTGGATGCTGAGGGGGTATTGTAGGGCGACTATTTTGGTTTTGGTTAAATTTCTTCTTACGTTGATCACACACTTTCTGCAACTTTCTGGCGACAGCACAACCACGGTAATTAGCAGGGTGTTCTTCACCACAGTTGCAGCATTTCGGTTTTTGTGGAATATTGCGCTCACAATTTTCGGTTTCGTGTTTGCCTGCACATCTGACGCATCTCGCATACTTGCCGCAATAATTTTTTGTGTGCCCATATGATTGGCACTTTTTGCACTGCGGTATAAGTTTCCTGTTTCTTACCGGCTCAATTTCGACTATAGAGTTTAGAATGCTTCGTCATGCTATGCCATGGATTTGGTTTACGTCTTCAGACGACTCGAACGACAAGTGTAGCTTGTTAACTGCGTTTAGAACTTTAAATCCTTGGCTCTTAAGATCGCTAACAATATCTACTGGCATACACGAGTAATGCAGGTTTTTAGCTATAACGTTGATGGGACGCAATTGTTTATCTTGGTATGTATACCATGACGCTTTACTCGAGGAAAAAAACGCAGTTAAGCTTCTGTAGTCAGTACTATCTGCAGTATTGATTTTATAGACTTCGTTGCTGAGTGATTTGATTGAAAACTCTTTTTTAGCATGTGTATCCACAGTTTGCAGGAGTACATTGTACTCTTTGACTCCTGACATCATAATTGGCGGAGGTTTTCTGATTGTTTTTGGCCTTTCATTCGCTATTTGCTTCATTTGAGAAATTGAGGCTGCTTCATCATCATTATTGTCCACTTATGCTTTGCGCTTTTTATTTCTATTTCTCTTTTTATGTTTTTGAACGATCCATCTTTGTCTCATTGGCATCAGTATAATGAACGTTTGGTTTGCATTTGAATCCATCTTATTTTCGATCTGCGATTTTAGTTTTTGGTTTTCATTCGTAAGCTGGGCTACCTCTGCCTGTAGTTTCCTGCATAAAGTCTCTAACTCTGACATTTTTTCAATAAGAAAATTTTTATTCTCTGCACCAGTGTGGCTCGCGCTTGCATCCAAATCCATCAAAGATGGATTTCGTAGTATAGTTTTAGGCTGTTTCAGTTAAAGTTTCGACGCACCCAGCAGCAGAGCGTTTGCTCCATATTTCGTTGCGCTCCTCTAACTTCAAACGTGCATAAGTTGATCACTGTGAATTCAACTGTACATGTGGAATTTCATATGAAAATCGAATGTTGCGTGATCGTATTATCACTGGTGTTTATGATAAAAAGTTGCAGCTTAAATTGCTCGATGGACGGGATGAAACACTTGACCGCTTGCACGTGCAAGAAGGTTATATTATTGGCCGGGTATGAACGATCAAATCAAACAATGGGTTTCAGCATGCAATGTTTGCGAAAAATTTAAACGGTATAATCAAAAAGAGCCATTGGTTCAGGAAATCAGTCCAAAATATCCGTATCACAACGTTTCAACATACCTGTTTGATTATGCTGGTCGTGACTACTTGTCAATGATCGGTGCATACTCCAACTATTTAATTGCAATTGAGGTTAAAAACAAAACGTCGAAACACCTTATTGATGTGATGTGTCAACAATTTGACAAGATTGGATATCCAACAATTCTCAAATCGGACAATGTTCCATTTAACTCGGGTGAATTTGAACAATTTGGTAGAAATCTCAATATTCAAATGCGATATTTAAGTCCAACGTATGTTCAGAGCAACGGACTTGCGGAAAAGAATGTTGTCATAGCAAAAAAAATTTTCAAACGATGCTTTGAGACAAATGAAGTGAATAAATTTCAGTATAGAATACTGGAATATAATACAACACCGGTTGCAAATCTGCAAACAACTCCATCGGAATTATTCTTTGGGAGGTTAATTAAAACGGGTCTTCCAGTATCGGAACAAATTCTTGTCAGAAACAATATCGCAGGAAAAGAAATTCAGAAGAAAATTGAGGATAAAAAAATGATCCAAAAATACTACTATCGGAACGCAAAGTCATTACCAACACTAAACATTGGTGATTTGGTAATCTTCAAAAAGAATGGATAGCAATGGCATTATGGCGGAATAGTTGGCAATGTTAATGGCAGATCATACATTATTAGGGATCGATTTGATAATCATTTTAGACGTAATCGAAGATTTATAGCTAAGACTAGGAATGAGGATTTTGATGCCAGTGATTTAATGTTTGAAGAAAATATAAGAGCTAATCACACGGAAAATTTGCCTGAAATTAACATTGCAACACCACCAGTGGGTGAAACCAAAATTACACGGAATGACTCGAACCTTGAATTTGATACAAGATCTCCTCTAAATGATGTAATTGCGGATGAATCAGAACAGTCAGGGGAAATTGATAATGACGTATCGTTATCGGAATATGAGACAACTGGAACTGAATCAGATGCAAGTGGAGCCACTTCTTTCTCGGAACCTGATTTATCTCCTACGATTAGAACACGTAGTGGACGCATTATTAAGCCACCTCAAAGATATGTTCAGTAGTCCAGTCTATCAGATGAATTTACAAACATTGTTATTAAATTTATTTTTAAGAAAAGAAAGCGTGTAATAAGTTATGCTATTTGCCTACGTTGAATGTAAATTAACTTAAGGACGTGTTCACACGTCAAATGGCAACGTCTAAAATGTAGGTATTATGTATTGGACAGTGTTAGTTAAGCTTAATCACGCGATCATATAGGTACAGCAAAAAGAGCGAAAAATAAAATACTTTGTGAATCATCAAACCTTAAAATTATTTGTTTTATTGACTTATAACTACGTGTTACATGGTGTCAGAAGTAATCGAACGCTTCGCAAAAGAATAAATTAATTAAATTTTTGTGAGTTTCCTTAAAAAATGAATTTCATCATTGGAGCATTTGATTGCATCGCAGACAGCACGAATCACATTTTTGTGTAATTCGTTTTCATCGGAAAAATTCACTAGAAACTTAAATCATCGGATAAAAAACAATATTCATCGGGATCAAACATTCATCGGAGATCATAATTATTGGTATATTGGATATTTTTTGATTTTCACGGATATTTTTGCAAAATGGCAGAGGCACGAAAAGAATTGAGAGAGCTCGATTGTACAAACAATCATCGGAATAGAAAAATTGGAAACGTGATTTTTTGGTCTATATGATTGCCAACAACAAAAATGGTCAACCAAAACCGAAAAAATTAGCAACTTTTCTGTGGTTAGTTGGTACAAAAGGTGCCAATGTTTATAATACGTTATTTCCAAATGAAATTCATTACTTGGAACAACAATGGAAAAGCGAACGGTACCAGCCACAGATACAGAGCCAGTGCGTGAGGTAGATTAAGTTCTAACTGACTTTGATAATCATTGAACGGTACCAGCCACAGATACAGAGCCAGTGCGTGAGGTAGATTAAGTTTTAACTGACTTTGATAATCATTGTCTACCGCAAAAAAAATGTCATTCAAGTTCAACAATATCGTCCAAAAAGAACGACAACCATTCAATGAATATTTAACGGAAATTCGTGCACAAATTTTATTTTTATTTTTATTTATTTATTTTTAAGACAACAACTAGTCATGACTGACCAACGAGTATGTCGGTATGTTTTGCATTAAAGTCTCCACCAATAATATGTACATTTATGTCGATAGCGTTCAAGAAGTTGCTTGTAGTCTTCTGTAGTAACTATGTGCCTTGGTGGACTGTATCGTGCACTAACTGTAAGAAATTGCTGTTTCGTTTTTAAGCTTATATTTGTTATTTGAAATTTATCAGTACAAATGTGCTCTTCCTCATGGTGTTGGATATTTTTCCTTATAATAACTGCGCTTCCGCCCCTTGCGTTGTTGCTGGGATGAATTGTGCGGTATAGAGTAAAATTCTTATAGTTCATGTAAGATTCATTAGTAAAATGTGTTTCGGATATTAGACAAATGTCAATTTTTTCGGTTTTTAGAACAGCTTCAAGCTCATTTTTATGTTTTATCAACCCGTTTGCATTCCATGTCATGATACGTAATGCTTTCATCATTGTTAATACAGACTTTTTTCAATATCGACAAGTCTGCGCTCTAGTTGCTTGTTAAAAGCTTCTTGTTTTTGCATTAATGTTTGTAATAAGTATAACATGTTGGGTTTATTTCCACGTGAAACATTCTCGTTTGTATCTTTAGCGACTTCAGCAAATGGTCTTCCTCCACGCAGATTACGTGCTGCGGGTGGATGCTGAGGGGGTATTGTAGGGCGACTATTTTGGTTTTGGTTAAATTTCTTCTTACGTTGATCACACATTTTCTGCAACTTTCTGGCGACAGCACAACCACGGTAATTAGCAGGGTGTTCTTCACCACAGTTGCAGCATTTCGGTTTTTGTGGAATATTGCGCTCACAATTTTCGGTTTCGTGTTTGCCTGCACATCTGACGCATCTCGCATACTTGCCGCAATAATTTTTTGTGTGCCCATATGATTGGCACTTTTTGCACTGCGGTATAAGTTTCCTGTTTCTTACCGGCTCAATTTTGACTATAGAGTTTAGAATGCTTCGTATGCCATGGATTTGGTTTACGTCTTCAGACGACTCGAACGACAAGTGTAGCTTGTTAACTGCGTTTAGAACTTTAAACCCTTGGCTCTTAAGATCGCTAACAATATCTACTGGCATACACGAGTAATGCAGGTTTTTAGCTATAACTTTGATGGGACGCAATTGTTTATCTTGGTATGTATACCACGACGCTTTACTCGAGGAAAAAAACGCAGTTAAGCTTCTGTAGTCAGTACTATCTGCAGTATTGATTTTATAGACTTCGTTGCTGAGTGATTTGATTGAAAACTCTTTTTTAGCATGTGTATCCACAGTTTGCAGGAGTACATTGTACTCTTTGACTCCTGACATCATAATTGGCGGAGGTTTTCTGATTGTTTTTGGCCTTTCATTCGCTATTTGCTTCATTTGAGAAATTGAGGCTGCTTCATCATCATTATTGTCCACTTATGCTTTGCGCTTTTTATTTCTATTTCTCTTTTTATGTTTTTGAACGATCCATCTTTGTCTCATTGGCATCAGTATAATGAACGTTTGGTTTGCATTTGAATCAATCTTATTTTCGATCTGCGATTTTAGTTTTTGGTTTTCATTCGTAAGCAGGGCTACCTCTGCCTGTAGTTTCCTGCATAAAGTCTCTAACTCTGACATTTTTTCAATAAGAAAATTTTTATTCTCTGCACCAGTGTGGCTCGCGCTTGCATCCAAATCCATCAAAGATGGATTTCGTAGTATAGTTTTAGGCTGTTTCAGTTAAAGTTTCGACGCACCCAGCAGCAGAGCGTTTGCTCCATATTTCGTTGCGCTCCTCTAACTTCAAACGTGCATAAGTTGATCACTGTGAATTCAACTGTACATGTGGAATTTCATATGAAAATCGAATGTTGCGTGATCGTATTATCACTGGTGTTTATGATAAAAAGTTGCAGCTTAAATTGCTCGATGGACGGGATGAAACACTTGACCGGGTTGTTGACATTTCAAAACATTTGAATCAGCAAATGTGAACAAGAATATTTTGGGATCCCAAAAGCCAACAGTTGACGCTATTTCATCGGAAAAGGTTGATTCAATCAACAACAGTAATCGTCGTTTCTACTTCAATTGCGGTAATGATTGGAAACCAGACCACAAATCAAATTGTCCAGCATTTAATTTCACATGTTAATGTGGAAAAAAGGTCACTTTCGTCGTATGTGCCGCAAGAGACATGACTACAACAACAACAGCGCTGGCAACAACAACAAGTTGGATTCATCGGATTCAAAACCTTGTAAGCGTATTAATGATGGTAGCTGGAATAACATGTCAGGTAAAATTCAGAGATTAGAAAAAATATCTAATTTTAACAAATTTAATTTAAACTCAATTCAAAACAAAAGAGATCGATGGACTAAGACGTACCAAGTACATAATCAATTAGTTAAATTCAAAATCGATACGTGAGCCAATGTCAATTGTGTTCCATTACGGATTATCAAAAATTTGAATATTGAAATGAAAAATAAAAACAATGATTTCCCTGTTAACGATTATAGTAGTAATAAAGTTAAGATATTCGGTATCGCTAAATTAAATCTGTTTGATTTACAAACAAAGCAAAACAAATTAGCTGAATTTCTGGTAGTTGACAATAACTATGAACCAATACTGGGAAGGGAATCTTGCACAGAACTTGAACAAATCAAACAACTAAATATTGTTTCAGTTAATTTGTCACGGATAAAGAAAGGTTTGTGAATGTTACATGGATGTTTTCACGGGTATTGGGAAAATTCCAGGGGAAACTACTATTCATTTAAAGGAAAATTCTAAACCAGTCTTACATTACAAAAAACGTTTCCAGGACACTATAATTAAAAAACTCAAACCAAAGTTGGATGCAATGCCTCAATCTGGAATAATTTCACCAATTACACATCCAACTGACTGGGTTAATAATTTACAAATAGTTGAAAAATCAAATGGCGAGTTGAGGATTTGCTTGGATCCTAATCCTCTAAATGAATATATTAAACGGGAACATTTCTTAATTCCAACAATTGATAATTTTACTGCGGAAATGTCAAACAAAAGAATATTTACAGTACTTGATTGCTCCTATGTGTTTTGGCAAACACAACTTGATGAAAAGAGTTCTGAGTTTACCACATTCATGACACCTTTCGGTCGACATTAATTCAATCGATTTCCATTTGGGTTAAATTGTGCACCGGAAATTTTTCAAAGAATTATGATTCGCATATTTGGTGATATTCCTGGCGTGCTTGTATATTTTGATGAAATCGCTATTCTTGCCGAAAACGAAATGGAACATGACAAAATTCTGTCAATGGTTCTAGAGCGTGCACGCACTAATAATGTCAAATTTAATCAGGAAAAAATTCAATATCGCAAATCGCAAGTAAAATTCATGGGTCATATTTTCTTAAATGGTACAATTAAACCGGGAAATAAAAACATTCGGGCCATTTTAGATATGAAAAGACCAATTGATAAACATGGTGTTATGAGATTATTGAGGATTTTTAAATATCTCAGCAGATTTATCCCAAATCTGTCCAAATTAACGTCGGAATTAAGAAATTTAACCATGAAAAATGTGGAATTTCAATCGAATGATAAGCATGAAGCGGTATTATCGAAATTATTGAAAATCATTACATCGGATCCAATTTTAATGGGTTATGATCCAAATAAGCCCGTTGTTATCCAAGCGGACCCATCGCAAAACGGAATTGGATCACTTCTGATTCAAGAGGGGCATCCAATAGCCTTTGCATCAAGAACGTCGGCAAAGAATGAACAAAGATGGGCGCAAATAGAGAACGAATTTTTAGCTATTATGTTCGCATGTAGCTGATTTCATTACTTCATTTATGGACGTGAATTCACAGTTGAAAGTGATCACAAACCATTGGAAACACTTGTCAAACGTGATATCGATGACGTATCTATGCGTTTACAAAAGATGTTCATGCTCTTATTAAAATATCCATTAATAATTGTGATCTATAGTATAAGCCCGGAAAAAGCATGTTAGTTGCGGATTGTCTGTCAAGTGCGCAATTGAATGATGCATCGGAATTGGACGGAATGTCTGAAGTAATTCATGCTGTCACAGAGCTGCCTGTGTGTAGGAAGACAATTATAATTATTACAGACAGTTATTGGAATCAGACGATGATCTTAAAGAGATTTGTCATTTTATTGTTTGTTATTGCAAAAAATTTCACAAACTTAAATTAGAATTGCATTTTGAAAATGGATTAGTGTTCCCCAATCACAGATTGGTCATTCCAAAAAAATTACAGGCCAAAATGACAAAATGGTTACATTTTGGAATAGAAAAAACGCTTGCACGTGCAAGAAGGTTATATTAATATATTGGCCGGGTATGAACGATCAAATCAAACAATGGGTTTCAGCATGCAATGTTTGCGAAAAATTTAAACGGTATAATCAAAAAGAGCCATTGGTTCAGGAAATCAGTCCAAAATATCCGTATCACAACGTTTCAACATACCTGTTTGATTATGCTGGTCGTGACTACTTGTCAATGATCGGTGCATACTCCAACTATTTAATTACAATTGAGGTTAAAAACAAAACGTCGAAATACCTTATTGATGTGATGTGTCAACAATTTGACAAGATTGGATATCCAACAATTCTCAAATCGGACAATGTTCCATTTAACTCGGGTGAATTTGAACAATTTGGTAGAAATCTCAATATTCAAATGCGATATTTAAGTCCAACGTATGCTCAGAGCAACGGACTTGCGGAAAAGGATGTTGCCATAGCAAAAAAAAATTTCAAACGATGCTTTGAGACAAATGAAGTGAATAAATTTCAGTATAGAATACTGGAATATAATACAACACCGGTTGCAAAATTTGCGAACAACTCCATCGGAATTATTCTTTGGGAGGTTAATTAAAACGGGTCTTCCAGTATCGGAACAAATTCTTGTCAGAAACAATATCGCAGGAAAAGAAATTCAGAAGAAAATTGAGGATAAAAAAATG
Organism: Anastrepha obliqua; assembly: GCF_027943255.1. Classification (NCBI taxonomy): domain Eukaryota; kingdom Metazoa; phylum Arthropoda; class Insecta; order Diptera; family Tephritidae; genus Anastrepha; species Anastrepha obliqua. Next base: position 1,993,723 of record NW_026562178.1, on the reverse strand, counting down.
ATCCAAAAATACTACTATCGGAACGCAAAGTCATTACCAACACTAAACATTGGTGATTTGGTAATCTTCAAAAAGAATGGATAGCAATGGCATTATGGCGGAATAGTTGGCAATGTTAATGGCAGATCATACATTATTAGGGATCGATTTGATAATCATTTTAGACGTAATCGAAGATTTATAGCTAAGACTAGGAATGAGGATTTTGATGCTAGTGATTTAATGTTTGAAGAAAATATAAGAGCTAATCACACGGAAAATTTGCCTGAAATTAACATTGTAACACCACCAGTGGGTGAAACCAAAATTACACGGAATGACTCGAACCTTGAATTTGATACAAGATCTCCTCTAAATGATGTAATTGCGGATGAATCAGAACAGTCAGGGGAAATTGATAATGACGTATCGTTATCGGAATATGAGACAACTGGAACTGAATCAGATGCAAGTGGAGCCACTTCTTTCTCGGAACCTGATTTATCTCCTACGATTAGAATACGTAGTGGACGCATTATTAAGCCACCTTAAAGATATGTTCAGTAGTCCAGTCTATCAGATGAATTTACAAACATTGTTATTAAATTTATTTTTAAGAAAAGAAAGCGTGTAATAAGTTATGCTATTTGCCTACGTTGAATGTAAATTAACTTAAGGACGTGTTCACACGTCAAATGGCAACGTCTAAAATGTAGGTATTATGTATTGGACAGTGTTAGTTAAGCTTAAGCACGCGATCATATAGGTACACCAAAAAGAGCGAAAAATAAAATACTTTGTGAATCATCAAACCTTAAAATTATTTGTTTTATTGACTTATAACTACGTGTTACATGGTGTCAGAAGTAATCGAACAAACGCTTCGCAAAAGAATAAATTAATTAAATTTTTGTGAGTTTCCTTAAAAAATGAATTTCATCATTGGAGCATTTGATTACATCGCAGACAGCACGAATCACATTTTTGTGTAATTCGTTTTCATCGGAAAAATTCACTAGAAACTTAAATCATCGGATAAAAAACAATATTCATCGGGATCAAACATTCATCGGAGATCATAATTATTGGTATATTGGATATTTTTTGATTTTCACGGATATTTTTGCAAAATGGCAGAGGAACGAAAAGAATTGAGAGAGCTCGATTGTACAAACAATCATCGGAATAGAAAAATTGGAAACGTGATTTTTTGGTCTATATGATTGCCAAAAACAAAAATGGTCAACCAAAACCGAAAAAATTAGCAACTTTTCTGTGGTTAGTTGGTACAAAAGGTGCCAATATTTATAATACGTTATTTCCAAATGAAATTCATTACTTGGAACAACAATGGAAAAGCGAACGGTACCAGCCACAGATACAGAGCCAGTGCGTGAGGTAGATTAAGTTTTAACTGACTTTGATAATCATTGTCTACCGCAAAAAAAATGTCATTCAAGTTCAACAATATCGTCCAAAAAGAACGAAAACCATTCAATGAATATTTAACGGAAATTCGTGCACAAATTTTATTTTTATTTTTATTTATTTATTTTTTAGACAACAACTAGTCATGACTGACCAACGAGTATGTCGGTATGTTTTGCATTAAAGTCTCCACCAATAATATGTACATTTATGTCGATAGCGTTCAAGAAGTTGCTTGTAGTCTTCTGTAGTAACTATGTGCCTTGGTGGACTGTATCGTGCACTAACTGTAAGAAATTGCTGTTTCGTTTTTAAGCTTATATTTGTTATTTGAAATTTATCAGTACAAATGTGCTCTTCCTCATGGTGTTGGATATTTTTCCTTATAATAACTGCGCTTCCGCCCCTTGCGTTGTTGCTGGGATGAATTGTGCGGTATAGAGCAAAATTCTTATAGTTCATGTAAGATTCATTAGTAAAATGTGTTTCGGATATTAGACAAATGTCAATTTTTTCGGTTTTTAGAACAGCTTCAAGCTCATTTTTATGTTTTATCAACCCGTTTGCATTCCATGTCATGATACGTAATGCTTTCATCATTGTTAATACAGACTTTTTTCAATATCGACAAGTCTGCGCTCTAGTTGCTTGTTAAAAGCTTCTTGTTTTTGCATTAATTTTTGTAATAAGTATAACATGTTGGGTTTATTTCCACGTGAAACATTCTCGTTTGTATCTTTAGCGACTTCAGCAAATGGTCTTCCTCCACGCAGATTACGTGCTGCGGGTGGATGCTGAGGGGGTATTGTAGGGCGACTATTTTGGTTTTGGTTAAATTTCTTCTTACGTTGATCACACACTTTCTGCAACTTTCTGGCGACAGCACAACCACGGTAATTAGCAGGGTGTTCTTCACCACAGTTGCAGCATTTCGGTTTTTGTGGAATATTGCGCTCACAATTTTCGGTTTCGTGTTTGCCTGCACATCTGACGCATCTCGCATACTTGCCGCAATAATTTTTTGTGTGCCCATATGATTGGCACTTTTTGCACTGCGGTATAAGTTTCCTGTTTCTTACCGGCTCAATTTCGACTATAGAGTTTAGAATGCTTCGTCATGCTATGCCATGGATTTGGTTTACGTCTTCAGACGACTCGAACGACAAGTGTAGCTTGTTAACTGCGTTTAGAACTTTAAATCCTTGGCTCTTAAGATCGCTAACAATATCTACTGGCATACACGAGTAATGCAGGTTTTTAGCTATAACGTTGATGGGACGCAATTGTTTATCTTGGTATGTATACCATGACGCTTTACTCGAGGAAAAAAACGCAGTTAAGCTTCTGTAGTCAGTACTATCTGCAGTATTGATTTTATAGACTTCGTTGCTGAGTGATTTGATTGAAAACTCTTTTTTAGCATGTGTATCCACAGTTTGCAGGAGTACATTGTACTCTTTGACTCCTGACATCATAATTGGCGGAGGTTTTCTGATTGTTTTTGGCCTTTCATTCGCTATTTGCTTCATTTGAGAAATTGAGGCTGCTTCATCATCATTATTGTCCACTTATGCTTTGCGCTTTTTATTTCTATTTCTCTTTTTATGTTTTTGAACGATCCATCTTTGTCTCATTGGCATCAGTATAATGAACGTTTGGTTTGCATTTGAATCCATCTTATTTTCGATCTGCGATTTTAGTTTTTGGTTTTAATTCGTAAGCTGGGCTACCTCTGCCTGTAGTTTCCTGCATAAAGTCTCTAACTCTGATATTTTTTCAATAAGAAAATTTTTATTCTCTGCACCAGTGTGGCTCGTGCTTGCATCCAAATCCATCAAAGATGGATTTCGTAGTATAGTTTTAGGCTGTTTCAGTTAAAGTTTCGACGCACCCAGCAGCAGAGCGTTTGCTCCATATTTCGTTGCGCTCCTCTAACTTCAAACGTGCATAAGTTGATCACTGTGAATTCAACTGTACATGTGGAATTTCATATGAAAATCGAATGTTGCGTAATCGTATTATCACTGGTGTTTATGATAAAAAGTTGCAGCTTAAATTGCTCGATGGACGGGATGAAACACTTGACCGCTTGCACGTGCAAGAAGGTTATATTATTGGCCGGGTATGAACGATCAAATCAAACAATGGGTTTCAGCATGCAATGTTTGCGAAAAATTTAAACGGTATAATCAAAAAGAGCCATTGGTTCAGGAAATCAGTCCAAAATATCCGTATCACAACGTTTCAACATACCTGTTTGATTATGCTGGTCGTGACTACTTGTCAATGATCGGTGCATACTCCAACTATTTAATTGCAATTGAGGTTAAAAACAAAACGTCGAAACACCTTATTGATGTGATGTGTCAACAATTTGACAAGATTGGATATCCAACAATTCTCAAATCGGACAATGTTCCATTTAACTCGGATGAATTTGAACAATTTGGTAGAAATCTCAATATTCAAATGCGATATTTAAGTCCAACGTATGCTCAGAGCAACGGACTTGCGGAAAAGGATGTTGCCATAGCAAAAAAAATTTTCAAACGATGCTTTGAGACAAATGAAGTGAATAAATTTCAGTATAGAATACTGGAATATAATACAACACCGGTTGCAAATTTGCGAACAACTCCATCGGAATTATTCTTTGGGAGGTTAATTAAAACGGGTCTTTCAGTATCGGAACAAATTCTTGTCAGAAACAATATCGCAGGAAAAGAAATTCAGAAGAAAATTGAGGATAAAAAAATGATCCAAAAATACTACTATCGGAACGCAAAGTCATTACCAACACTAAACATTGGTGATTTGGTAATCTTCAAAAAGAATGGATAGCAATGGCATTATGGCGGAATAGTTGGCAATGTTAATGGCAGATCATACATTATTAGGGATCGATTTGATAATCATTTTAGACGTAATCGAAGATTTATAGCTAAGACTAGGAATGAGGATTTTGATGCTAGTGATTTAATGTTTGAAGAAAATATAAGAGCTAATCACACGGAAAATTTGCCTGAAATTAACATTGTAACACCACCAGTGGGTGAAACCAAAATTACACGGAATGACTCGAACCTTGAATTTGATACAAGATCTCCTCTAAATGATGTAATTGCGGATGAATCAGAACAGTCAGGGGAAATTGATAATGACGTATCGTTATCGGAATATGAGACAACTGGAACTGAATCAGATGCAAGTGGAGCCACTTCTTTCTCGGAACCTGATTTATCTCCTACGATTAGAACACGTAGTGGACGCATTATTAAGCCACCTCAAAGATATGAATTTACAAACATTGTTATTAAATTTATTTTTAAGAAAAGAAAGCGTGTAATAAGTTATGCTATTTGCCTACGTTGAATGTAAATTAACTTAAGGACGTGTGAACAAATGGCAACGTCTAAAATGTAGGTATTATGTATTGGACAGTGTTAGTTAAGCTTAAGCACGCGATCATATAGGTACACCAAAAAGAGCGAAAAATAAAATACTTTGTGAATCATCAAACCTTAAAATTATTTGTTTTATTGACTTATAACTACGTGTTACATGGTGTCAGAAGTAATCGAACAAACGCTTCGCAAAAGAATAAATTAATTAAATTTTTGTGAGTTTCCTTAAAAAATGAATTTCATCATTGGAGCATTTGATTGCATCGCAGACAGCACGAATCACATTTTTGTGTAATTCGTTTTCATCGGAAAAATTCACTAGAAACTTAAATCATCGGATAAAAAACAATATTCATCGGGATCAAACATTCATCGGAGATCATAATTATTGGTATATTGGATATTTTTTGATTTTCACGGATATTTTTGCAAAATGGCAGAGGCACGAAAAGAATTGAGAGAGCTCGATTGTACAAACAATCATCGGAATAGAAAAATTGGAAACGTGATTTTTTGGTCTATATGATTGCCAACAACAAAAATGGTCAACCAAAACCGAAAAAATTAGCAACTTTTCTGTGGTTAGTTGGTACAAAAGGTGCCAATGTTTATAATACGTTATTTCCAAATGAAATTCATTACTTGGAACAACAATGGAAAAGCGAACGGTACCAGCCACAGATACAGAGCCAGTGCGTGAGGTAGATTAAGTTTTAACTGACTTTGATAATCATTGTCTAATCATTGTCTAAATTCGTGAACAAATTTTATTTTTATTTTTATTTATTTATTTTTAAGACAACAACTAGTCATGACTGACCAACGAGTATGTCGGTATGTTTTGCATTAAAGTCTCCACCAATAATATGTACATTTATGTCGATAGCGTTCAAGAAGTTGCTTGTAGTCTTCTGTAGTAACTATGTGCCTTGGTGGACTGTATCGTGCACTAACTGTAAGAAATTGCTGTTTCGTTTTTAAGCTTATATTTGGTATTTGAAATTTATCAGTACAAATGTGCTCTTCCTCATGGTGTTGGATATTTTTCCTTATAATAACTGCGCTTCCGCCCCTTGCGTTGTTGCTGGGATGAATTGTGCGGTATAGAGTAAAATTCTTATAGTTCATGTAAGATTCATTAGTAAAATGTGTTTCGGATATTAGACAAATGTCAATTTTTTCGGTTTTTAGAACAGCTTCAAGCTCATTTTTATGTTTTATCAACCCGTTTGCATTCCATGTCATGATACGTAATGCTTTCATCATTGTTAATACAGACTTTTTTCAATATCGACAAGTCTGCGCTCTAGTTGCTTGTTAAAAGCTTCTTGTTTTTGCATTAATGTTTGTAATAAGTATAACATGTTGGGTTTATTTCCACGTGAAACATTCTCGTTTGTATCTTTAGCGACTTCAGCAAATGGTCTTCCTCCACGCAGATTACGTGCTGCGGGTGGATGCTGAGGGGGTATTGTAGGGCGACTATTTTGGTTTTGGTTAAATTTCTTCTTACGTTGATCACACATTTTCTGCAACTTTCTGGCGACAGCACAACCACGGTAATTAGCAGGGTGTTCTTCACCACAGTTGCAGCATTTCGGTTTTTGTGGAATATTGCGCTCACAATTTTCGGTTTCGTGTTTGCCTGCACATCTGACGCATCTCGCATACTTGCCGCAATAATTTTTTGTGTGCCCATATGATTGGCACTTTTTGCACTGCGGTATAAGTTTCCTGTTTCTTACCGGCTCAATTTTGACTATAGAGTTTAGAATGCTTCGTATGCCATGGATTTGGTTTACGTCTTCAGACGACTCGAACGACAATTGTAGCTTGTTAACTGCGTTTAGAACTTTAAACCCTTGGCTCTTAAGATCGCTAACAATATCTACTGACATACACGAGTAATGCAGATTTTTAGCTATAACGTTGATGGGACGCAATTGTTTATCTTGGTATGTATACCATGACGCTTTACTCGAGGAAAAAAACGCAGTTAAGCTTCTGTAGTCAGTACTATCTGCAGTATTGATTTTATAGACTTCGTTGCTGAGTGATTTGATTGAAAACTCTTTTTTAGCATGTGCATCCACAGTTTGCAGGAGTACATTGTACTCTTTGACTCCTGACATCATAATTGGCGGAGGTTTTCTGATTGTTTTTGGCCTTTCATTCGCTATTTGCTTCATTTGAGAAATTGAGGCTGCTTCATCATCATTATTGTCCACTTATGCTTTGCGCTTTTTATTTCTATTTCTCTTTTTATGTTTTTGAACGATCCATCTTTGTCTCATTGGCATCAGTATAATGAACGTTTGGTTTGCATTTGAATCCATCTTATTTTCGATCTGCGATTTTAGTTTTTGGTTTTCATTCGTAAGCTGGGCTACCTCTGCCTGTAGTTTCCTGCATAAAGTCTCTAACTCTGACATTTTTTCAATAAGAAAATTTTTATTCTCTGCACCAGTGTGGCTCGTGCTTGCATCCAAATCCATCAAAGATGGATTTCGTAGTATAGTTTTAGGCTGTTTCAGTTAAAGTTTCGACGCACCCAGCAGCAGAGCGTTTGCTCCATATTTCGTTGCGCTCCTCTAACTTCAAACGTGCATAAGTTGATCACTGTGAATTCAACTGTACATGTGGAATTTCATATGAAAATCGAATGTTGCGTGATCGTATTATCACTGGTGTTTATGATAAAAAGTTGCAGCTTAAATTGCTCGATGGACGGGATGAAACACTTGACCGGGTTGTTGACATTTCAAAACATTTGAATCAGCAAATGTGAACAAGAATATTTTGGGATCCCAAAAGCCAACAGTTGACGCTATTTCATCGGAAAAGGTTGATTCAATCAACAACAGTAATCGTCGTTTCTGCTTCAATTGCGGTAATGATTGGAAACCAGACCACAAATCAAATTGTCCAGCATTTAATTTCACATGTTAATGTGGAAAAAAGGTCACTTTCGTCGTATGTGCCGCAAGAGACATGACTACAACAACAACAGCGCTGGCAACAACAAGCCAAAGTTGGATTCATCGGATTCAAAACCTTGTAAGCGTATTAATGATGGTAGCTGGAATAACATGTCAGGTAAAATTCAGAGATTAGAAAAAATATCTAATTTTAACAAATTTAATTTAAACTCAATTCAAAACAAAAGAGATCGATGGACTAAGACGTACCAAGTACATAATCAATTAGTTAAATTCAAAATCGATACGTGAGCCAATGTCAATTGTGTTCCATTACGGATTATCAAAAATTTGAATATTGAAATGAAAAATAAAAACAATGATTTCCCTGTTAACGATTATAGTAGTAATAAAGTTAAGATATTCGGTATCGCTAAATTAAATCTGTTTGATTTACAAACAAAGCAAAACAAATTAGCTGAATTTCTGGTAGTTGACAATAACTATGAACCAATACTGGGAAGGGAATCTTGCACAGAACTTGAACAAATCAAACAACTAAATATTGTTTCAGTTAATTTGTCACGGATAAAGAAAGGTTTGTGAATGTTACATGGATGTTTTCACGGGTATTGGGAAAATTCCAGGGGAAATTACTATTCATTTAAAGGAAAATTCTAAACCAGTCTTACATTACAAAAAACGTTTCCAGGACACTATAATTAAAAAACTCAAACCAAAGTTGGATGCAATGCCTCAATCTGGAATAATTTCACCAATTACACATCCAACTGACTGGGTTAATAATTTACAAATAGTTGAAAAATCAAATGGCGAGTTGAGGATTTGCTTGGATCCTAATCCTCTAAATGAATATATTAAACGGGAACATTTCTTAATTCCAACAATTGATAATTTTACTGCGGAAATGTCAAACAAAAGAATATTTACAGTACTTGATTGCTCCTATGTGTTTTGGCAAACACAACTTGATGAAAAGAGTTCTGAGTTTACCACATTCATGACACCTTTCGGTCGACATTAATTCAATCGATTTCCATTTGGGTTAAATTGTGCACCGGAAATTTTTCAAAGAATTATGATTCGCATATTTGGTGATATTCCTGGCGTGCTTGTATATTTTGATGAAATCGCTATTCTTGCCGAAAACGAAATGGAACATGACAAAATTCTGTCAATGGTTCTAGAGCGTGCACGCATTAATAATGTCAAATTTAATCAGGAAAAAATTCAATATCGCAAATCGCAAGTAAAATTCATGGGTCATATTCTCTTAAATGGTACAATTAAACCGGGAAATAAACACATTCGGGCCATTTTAGATATGAAAAGACCAATTGATAAACATGGTGTTATGAGATTATTGAGGATTTTTAAATATCTCAGCAGATTTATCCCAAATCTGTCCAAATTAACGTCGGAATTAAGAAATTTAACCATGAAAAATGTGGAATTTCAATCGAATGATAAGCATGAAGCGGTATTATCGAAATTATTGAAAATCATTACATCGGATCCAATTTTAATGGCTTATGATCCAAATAAGCCCGTTGTTATCCAAACGGACCCATCGCAAAACGGAATTGGATCAGTTCTGATTCAAGAGGGGCATCCAATAGCCTTTGCATCAAGAACATCGGCAAAGAATGAACAAAGATGGGCGCAAATAGAGAACGAATTTTTAGCTATTATGTTCGCATGTGGCTGATTTCATTACTTTATTTATGGACGTGAATTCACAGTTGAAAGTGATCACAAACCATTGGAAACACTTGTCAAACGTGATATCGATGACGTATCTATGCGTTTACAAAAGATGTTCATGCTCTTATTAAAATATCCATTAATTGTGATCTATAGTATAAGCCCGGAAAAAGCATGTTAGTTGCGGATTGTCTGTCAAGTGCGCAATTGAATGATGCATCGGAATTGGACGGAATGTCTGAAGTAATTCATGCTGTCACAGAGCTGCCTGTGTGTAGGAAGACAATTATAATTATTACAGACAGTTATTGGAATCAGACGATGATCTTAAAGAGATTTGTCATTTTATTGTTTGTTATTGCAAAAAATTTCACAAACTTAAATTAGAATTGCATTTTGAAAATGGATTAGTGTTCCCCAATCACAGATTGGTCATTCCAAAAAAATTACAGGCCAAAATGACAAAATGGTTACATCTTGGAATAGAAAAAACGCTTGCACGTGCAAGAAGGTTATATTATTGGCCGGGGATGAACGATCAAATCAAACAATGGGTTTCAGCATGCAATGTTTGCGAAAAATTTAAACGGTATAATCAAAAAGAGCCATTGGTTCAGGAAATCAGTCCAAAATATCCGTATCACAACGTTTCAACATACCTGTTTGATTATGCTGGTCGTGACTACTTGTCAATGATCGGTGCATACTCCAACTATTTAATTGCAATTGAGGTTAAAAACAAAACGTCGAAACACCTTATTGATGTGATGTGTCAACAATTTGACAAGATTGGATATCCAACAATTCTCAAATCGGACAATGTTCCATTTAACTCGGGTGAATTTGAACAATTTGGTAGAAATCTCAATATTCAAATGCGATATTTATGTCCAACGTATGCTCAGAGCAACGGACTTGCGGAAAAGAATGTTGTCATAGCAAAAAAAATTTTCAAACGATGCTTTGAGACAAATGAAGTGAATAAATTTCAGTATAGAATACTGGAATATAATACAACACCGGTTGCAAATCTGCAAACAACTCCATCGGAATTATTCTTTGGGAGGTTAATTAAAACGGGTCTTCCAGTATCGGAACAAATTCTTGTCAGAAACAATATCGCAGGAAAAGAAATTCAGAAGAAAATTGAGGATAAAAAAATGATCCAAAAATACTACTATCGGAACGCAAAGTCATTACCAACACTAAACATTGGTGATTTGGTAATCTTCAAAAAGAATGGATAGCAATGGCATTATGGCGGAATAGTTGGCAATGTTAATGGCAGATCATACATTATTAGGGATCGATTTGATAATCATTTTAGACGTAATCGAAGATTTATAGCTAAGACTAGGAATGAGGATTTTGATGCTAGTGATTTAATGTTTGAAGAAAATATAAGAGCTAATCACACGGAAAATTTGCCTGAAATTAACATTGTAACACCACCAGTGGGTGAAACCAAAATTACACGGAATGACTCGAACCTTGAATTTGATACAAGATCTCCTCTAAATGATGTAATTGCGGATGAATCAGAACAGTCAGGGGAAATTGATAATGACGTATCGTTATCGGAATATGAGACAACTGGAACTGAATCAGATGCAAGTGGAGCCACTTCTTTCTCGGAACCTGATTTATCTCCTACGATTAGAACACGTAGTGGACGCATTATTAAGCCACCTCAAAGATATGTTCAGTAGTCCAGTCTATCAGATGAATTTACAAACATTGTTATTAAATTTATTTTTAAGAAAAGAAAGCGTGTAATAAGTTATGCTATTTGCCTACGTTGAATGTAAATTAACTTAAGGACGTGTTCACACGTCAAATGGCAACGTCTAAAATGTAGGTATTATGTATTGGACAGTGTTAGTTAAGCTTAAGCACGCGATCATATAGGTACACCAAAAAGAGCGAAAAATAAAATACTTTGTGAATCATCAAACCTTAAAATTATTTGTTTTATTGACTTATAACTACGTGTTACATGGTGTCAGAAGTAATCGAACAAACGCTTCGCAAAAGAATAAATTAATTAAATTTTTGTGAGTTTCCTTAAAAAATGAATTTCATCATTGGAGCATTTGATTGCATCGCAGACAGCACGAATCACATTTTTGTGTAATTCGTTTTCATCGGAAAAATTCACTAGAAACTTAAATCATCGGATAAAAAACAATATTCATCGGGATCAAACATTCATCGGAGATCATAATTATTGGTATATTGGATATTTTTTGATTTTCACGGATATTTTTGCAAAATGGCAGAGGCACGAAAAGAATTGAGAGAGCTCGATTGTACAAACAATCATCGGAATAGAAAAATTGGAAACGTGATTTTTTGGTCTATATGATTGCCAACAACAAAAATGGTCAACCAAAACCGAAAAAATTAGCAACTTTTCTGTGGTTAGTTGGTACAAAAGGTGCCAATGTTTATAATACGTTATTTCCAAATGAAATTCATTACTTGGAACAACAATGGAAAAGCGAACGGTACCAGCCACAGATACAGAGCCAGTGCGTGAGGTAGATTAAGTTTTAACTGACTTTGATAATCATTGAACGGTACCAGCCACAGATACAGAGCCAGTGCGTGAGGTAGATTAAGTTTTAACTGACTTTGATAATCATTGTCTACCGCAAAAAAAATGTCATTCAAGTTCAACAATATCGTCCAAAAAGAACGACAACCATTCAATGAATATTTAACGGAAATTCGTGCACAAATTTTATTTTTATTTTTATTTATTTATTTTTAAGACAACAACTAGTCATGACTGACCAACGAGTATGTCGGTATGTTTTGCATTAAAGTCTCCACCAATAATATGTACATTTATGTCGATAGCGTTCAAGAAGTTGCTTGTAGTCTTCTGTAGTAACTATGTGCCTTGGTGGACTGTATCGTGCACTAACTGTAAGAAATGGCTGTTTCGTTTTTAAGCTTATATTTGGTATTTGAAATTTATCAGTACAAATGTGCTCTTCCTCATGGTGTTGGATATTTTTCCTTATAATAACTGCGCTTCCGCCCCTTGCGTTGTTGCTGGGATGAATTGTGCGGTATAGAGTAAAATTCTTATAGTTCATGTAAGATTCATTAGTAAAATGTGTTTCGGATATTAGACAAATGTCAATTTTTTCGGTTTTTAGAACAGCTTCAAGCTCATTTTTATGTTTTATCAACCCGTTTGCATTCCATGTCATGATACGTAATGCTTTCATCATTGTTAATACAGACTTTTTTCAATATCGACAAGTCTGCGCTCTAGTTGCTTGTTAAAAGCTTCTTGTTTTTGCATTAATGTTTGTAATAAGTATAACATGTTGGGTTTATATCCACGTGAAACATTCTCGTTTGTATCTTTAGCGACTTCAGCAAATGGTCTTCCTCCACGCAGATTACGTGCTGCGGGTGGATGCTGAGGGGGTATTGTAGGGCGACTATTTTGGTTTTGGTTAAATTTCTTCTTACGTTGATCACACATTTTCTGCAACTTTCTGGCGACAGCACAACCACGGTAATTAGCAGGGTGTTCTTCACCACAGTTGCAGCATTTCGGTTTTTGTGGAATATTGCGCTCACAATTTTCGGTTTCGTGTTTGCCTGCACATCTGACGCATCTCGCATACTTGCCGCAATAATTTTTTGTGTGCCCATATGATTGGCACTTTTTGCACTGCGGTATAAGTTTCCTGTTTCTTACCGGCTCAATTTCGACTATAGAGTTTAGAATGCTTCGTCATGCTATGCCATGGATTTGGTTTACGTCTTCAGACGACTCGAACGACAAGTGTAGCTTGTTAACTGCGTTTAGAACTTTAAACCCTTGGCTCTTAAGATCGCTAACAATATCTACTGGCATACACGAGTAATGCAGGTTTTTAGCTATAACGTTGATGGGACGCAATTGTTTATCTTGGTATGTATACCACGACGCTTTACTCGAGGAAAAAAACGCAGTTAAGCTTCTGTAGTCAGTACTATCTGCAGTATTGATTTTATAGACTTCGTTGCTGAGTGATTTGATTGAAAACTCTTTTTTAGCATGTGTATCCACAGTTTGCAGGAGTACATTGTACTCTTTGACTCCTGACATCATAATTGGCGGAGGTTTTCTGATTGTTTTTGGCCTTTCATTCGCTATTTGCTTCATTTGAGAAATTGAGGCTGCTTCATCATCATTATTGTCCACTTATGCTTTGCGCTTTTTATTTCTATTTCTCTTTTTATGTTTTTGAACGATCCATCTTTGTCTCATTGGCATCAGTATAATGAACGTTTGGCTTGCATTTGAATCCATCTTATTTTCGATCTGCGATTTTAGTTTTTGGTTTTCATTCGTAAGCTGGGCTACCTCTGCCTGTAGTTTCCTGCATAAAGTCTCTAACTCTGACATTTTTTCAATAAGAAAATTTTTATTCTCTGCACCAGTGTGGCTCGCGCTTGCATCCAAATCCATCAAAGATGGATTTCGTAGTATAGTTTTAGGCTGTTTCAGTTAAAGTTTCGACGCACCCAGCAGCAGAGCGTTTGCTCCATATTTCGTTGCGCTCCTCTAACTTCAAACGTGCATAAGTTGATCACTGTGAATTCAACTGTACATGTGGAATTTCATATGAAAATCGAATGTTGCGTGATCGTATTATCACTGGTGTTTATGATAAAAAGTTGCAGCTTAAATTGCTCGATGGACGGGATGAAACACTTGACCGGGTTGTTGACATTTCAAAACATTTGAATCAGCAAATGTGAACAAGAATATTTTGGGATCCCAAAAGCCAACAGTTGACGCTATTTCATCGGAAAAGGTTGATTCAATCAACAACAGTAATCGTCGTTTCTACTTCAATTGCGGTAATGATTGGAAACCAGACCACAAATCAAATTGTCCAGCATTTAATTTCACATGTTAATGTGGAAAAAAGGTCACTTTCGTCGTATGTGCCGCAAGAGACATGACTACAACAACAACAGCGCTGGCAACAACAACAAGTTGGATTCATCGGATTCAAAACCTTGTAAGCGTATTAATGATGGTAGCTGGAATAACATGTCAGGTAAAATTCAGAGATTAGAAAAAATATCTAATTTTAACAAATTTAATTTAAACTCAATTCAAAACAAAAGAGATCGATGGACTAAGACGTACCAAGTCCATCTTTGTCTCATTGGCGTCAGTATAATGAACGTTTGGTTTGCATTTGAATCCATCTTATTTTCGATCTGCGATTTTAGTTTTTGGTTTTCATTCGTAAGCTGGGCTACCTCTGCCTGTAGTTTCCTGCATAAAGTCTCTAACTCTGACATTTTTTCAATAAGAAAATTTTTATTCTCTGCACCAGTGTGGCTCGTGCTTGCATCCAAGTCCATCAAAGATGGATTTCGTAGTATAGTTTTAGGCTGTTTCAGTTAAAGTTTCGACGCACCCAGCAGCAGAGCGTTTGCTCCATATTTCGTTGCGCTCCTCTAACTTCAAACGTGCATAAGTTGATCACTGTGAATTCAACTGTACATGTGGAATTTCATATGAAAATCGAATGTTGCGTGATCGTATTATCACTGGTGTTTGTGATAAAAAGTTGCAGCTTAAATTGCTCGATGGACGGGATGAAACACTTGACCGGGTTGTTGACATTTCAAAACATTTGAATCAGCAAATGTGAACAAGAATATTTTGGGATCCCAAAAGCCAACAGTTGACGCTATTTCATCGGAAAAGGTTGATTCAATCAACAACAGTAATCGTCGTTTCTACTTCAATTGCGGTAATGATTGGAAACCAGACCACAAATCAGATTGTCCAGCATTTAATTTCACATGTTAATGTGGAAAAAAGGTCACTTTCGTCGTATGTGCCGCAAGAGACATGACTACAACAACAACAGCGCTGGCAACAACAAGCCAAAGTTGGATTCATCGGATTCAAAACCTTGTAAGCGTATTAATGATGGTAGCTGGAATAACATGTCAGGTAAAATTCAGAGATTAGAAAAAATATCTAATTTTAACAAATTAAATTTAAACTCAATTCAAAACAAAAGAGATCGATGGACTAAGACGTACCAAGTACATAATCAATTAGTTAAATTCAAAATCGATACGTGAGCCAATGTCAATTGTGTTCCATTACGGATTATCAAAAATTTGAATATTGAAATGAAAAATAAAAACAATGATTTCCCTGTTAACGATTATAGTAGTAATAAAGTTAAGATATTCGGTATCGCTAAATTAAATCTGTTTGATTTACAAACAAAGCAAAACAAATTAGCTGAATTTCTGGTAGTTGACAATAACTATGAACCAATACTGGGAAGGGAATCTTGCACAGAACTTGAACAAATCAAACAACTAAATATTGTTTCAGTTAATTTGTCACGGATAAAGAAAGGTTTGTGAATGTTACATGGATGTTTTCACGGGTATTGGGAAAATTCCAGGGGAAATTACTATTCATTTAAAGGAAAATTCTAAACCAGTCTTACATTACAAAAAACGTTTCCAGGACACTATAATTAAAAAACTCAAACCAAAGTTGGATGCAATGCCTCAATCTGGAATAATTTCACCAATTACACATCCAACTGACTGGGTTAATAATTTACAAATAGTTGAAAAATCAAATGGCGAGTTGAGGATTTGCTTGGATCCTAATCCTCTAAATGAATATATTAAACGGGAACATTTCTTAATTCCAACAATTGATAATTTTACTGCGGAAATGTCAAACAAAAGAATATTTACAGTACTTGATTGCTCCTATGTGTTTTGGCAAACACAACTTGATGAAAAGAGTTCTGAGTTTACCACATTCATGACACCTTTCGGTCGACATTAATTCAATCGATTTCCATTTGGGTTAAATTGTGCACCGGAAATTTTTCAAAGAATTATGATTCGCATATTTGGTGATATTCCTGGCGTGCTTGTATATTTTGATGAAATCGCTATTCTTGCCGAAAACGAAATGGAACATGACAAAATTCTGTCAATGGTTCTAGAGCGTGCACGCACTAATAATGTCAAATTTAATCAGGAAAAAATTCAATATCGCAAATCGCAAGTAAAATTCATGGGTCATATTCTCTTAAATGGTACAATTAAACCGGGAAATAAAAACATTCGGGCCATTTTAGATATGAAAAGACCAATTGATAAACATGGTGTTATGAGATTATTGAGGATTTTTAAATATCTCAGCAGATTTATCCCAAATCTGTCCAAATTAACGTCGGAATTAAGAAATTTAACCATGAAAAATGTGGAATTTCAATCGAATGATAAGCATGAAGCGGTATTATCGAAATTATTGAAAATCATTACATCGGATCCAATTTTAATGGGTTATGATCCAAATAAGCCCGTTGTTATCCAAGCGGACCCATCGCAAAACGGAATTGGATCACTTCTGATTCAAGAGGGGCATCCAATAGCCTTTGCATCAAGAACGTCGGCAAAGAATGAACAAAGATGGGCGCAAATAGAGAACGAATTTTTAGCTATTATGTTCGCATGTAGCTGATTTCATTACTTCATTTATGGACGTGAATTCACAGTTGAAAGTGATCACAAACCATTGGAAACACTTGTCAAACGTGATATCGATGACGTATCTATGCGTTTACAAAAGATGTTCATGCTCTTATTAAAATATCCATTAATAATTGTGATCTATAGTATAAGCCCGGAAAAAGCATGTTAGTTGCGGATTGTCTGTCAAGTGCGCAATTGAATGATGCATCGGAATTGGACGGAATGTCTGAAGTAATTCATGCTGTCACAGAGCTGCCTGTGTGTAGGAAGACAATTATAATTATTACAGACAGTTATTGGAATCAGACGATGATCTTAAAGAGATTTGTCATTTTATTGTTTGTTATTGCAAAAAATTTCACAAACTTAAATTAGAATTGCATTTTGAAAATGGATTAGTGTTCCCCAATCACAGATTGGTCATTCCAAAAAAATTACAGGCCAAAATGACAAAATGGTTACATCTTGGAATAGAAAAAACGCTTGCACGTGCAAGAAGGTTATATTAATATATTGGCCGGGTATGAACGATCAAATCAAACAATGGGTTTCAGCATGCAATGTTTGCGAAAAATTTAAACGGTATAATCAAAAAGAGCCATTGGTTCAGGAAATCAGTCCAAAATATCCGTATCACAACGTTTCAACATACCTGTTTGATTATGCTGGTCGTGACTACTTGTCAATGATCGGTGCATACTCCAACTATTTAATTACAATTGAGGTTAAAAACAAAACGTCGAAATACCTTATTGATGTGATGTGTCAACAATTTGACAAGATTGGATATCCAACAATTCTCAAATCGGACAATGTTCCATTTAACTCGGGTGAATTTGAACAATTTGGTAGAAATCTCAATATTCAAATGCGATATTTAAGTCCAACGTATGCTCAGAGCAACGGACTTGCGGAAAAGAATGTTGCCATAGCAAACAAAAATTTCAAACGATGCTTTGAGACAAATGAAGTGAATAAATTTCAGTATAGAATACTGGAATATAATACAACACCGGTTGCAAATTTGCGAACAACTCCAT
Source organism: Anastrepha obliqua (assembly GCF_027943255.1). Lineage (NCBI taxonomy): Eukaryota > Metazoa > Arthropoda > Insecta > Diptera > Tephritidae > Anastrepha > Anastrepha obliqua. The sequence continues at coordinate 1,975,678 of NW_026562178.1, read as the reverse complement.
CGGAATTATTCTTTGGGAGGTTAATTAAAACGGGTCTTCCAGTATCGGAACAAATTCTTGTCAGAAACAATATCGCAGGAAAAGAAATTCAGAAGAAAATTGAGGATAAAAAAATGATCCAAAAATACTACTATCGGAACGCAAAGTCATTACCAACACTAAACATTGGTGATTTGGTAATCTTCAAAAAGAATGGATAGCAATGGCATTATGGCGGAATAGTTGGCAATGTTAATGGCAGATCATACATTATTAGGGATCGATTTGATAATCATTTTAGACGTAATCGAAGATTTATAGCTAAGACTAGGAATGAGGATTTTGATGCTAGTGATTTAATGTTTGAAGAAAATATAAGAGCTAATCACACGGAAAATTTGCCTGAAATTAACATTGTAACACCACCAGTGGGTGAAACCAAAATTACACGGAATGACTCGAACCTTGAATTTGATACAAGATCTCCTCTAAATGATGTAATTGCGGATGAATCAGAACAGTCAGGGGAAATTGATAATGACGTATCGTTATCGGAATATGAGACAACTGGAACTGAATCAGATGCAAGTGGAGCCACTTCTTTCTCGGAACCTGATTTATCTCCTACGATTAGAATACGTAGTGGACGCATTATTAAGCCACCTCAAAGATATGTTCAGTAGTCCAGTCTATCAGATGAATTTACAAACATTGTTATTAAATTTATTTTTAAGAAAAGAAAGCGTGTAATAAGTTATGCTATTTGCCTACGTTGAATGTAAATTAACTTAAGGACGTGTTCACACGTCAAATGGCAACGTCTAAAATGTAGGTATTATGTATTGGACAGTGTTAGTTAAGCTTAAGCACGCGATCATATAGGTACACCAAAAAGAGCGAAAAATAAAATACTTTGTGAATCATCAAACCTTAAAATTATTTGTTTTATTGACTTATAACTACGTGTTACATGGTGTCAGAAGTAATCGAACAAACGCTTCGCAAAAGAATAAATTAATTAAATTTTTGTGAGTTTCCTTAAAAAATGAATTTCATCATTGGAGCATTTGATTACATCGCAGACAGCACGAATCACATTTTTGTGTAATTCGTTTTCATCGGAAAAATTCACTAGAAACTTAAATCATCGGATAAAAAACAATATTCATCGGGATCAAACATTCATCGGAGATCATAATTATTGGTATATTGGATATTTTTTGATTTTCACGGATATTTTTGCAAAATGGCAGAGGCAAGAAAAGAATTGAGAGAGCTCGATTGTACAAACAATCATCGGAATAGAAAAATTGGAAACGTGATTTTTTGGTCTATATGATTGCCAAAAACAAAAATGGTCAACCAAAACCGAAAAAATTAGCAACTTTTCTGTGGTTAGTTGGTACAAAAGGTGCCAATATTTATAATACGTTATTTCCAAATGAAATTCATTACTTGGAACAACAATGGAAAAGCGAACGGTACCAGCCACAGATACAGAGCCAGTGCGTGAGGTAGATTAAGTTTTAACTGACTTTGATAATCATTGTCTACCGCAAAAAAAATGTCATTCAAGTTCAACAATATCGTCCAAAAAGAACGAAAACCATTCAATGAATATTTAACGGAAATTCGTGCACAAATTTTATTTTTATTTTTATTTATTTATTTTTAAGACAACAACTAGTCATGACTGACCAACGAGTATGTCGGTATGTTTTGCATTAAAGTCTCCACCAATAATATGTACATTTATGTCGATAGCGTTCAAGAAGTTGCTTGTAGTCTTCTGTAGTAACTATGTGCCTTGGTGGACTGTATCGTGCACTAACTGTAAGAAATTGCTGTTTCGTTTTTAAGCTTATATTTGTTATTTGAAATTTATCAGTACAAATGTGCTCTTCCTCATGGTGTTGGATATTTTTCCTTATAATAACTGCGCTTCCGCCCCTTGCGTTGTTGCTGGGATGAATTGTGCGGTATAGAGTAAAATTCTTATAGTTCATGTAAGATTCATTAGTAAAATGTGTTTCGGATATTAGACAAATGTCAACTTTTTCGGTTTTTAGAACAGCTTCAAGCTCATTTTTATGTTTTATCAACCCGTTTGCATTCCATGTCATGATACGTAATGCTTTCATCATTGTTAATACAGACTTTTTTCAATATCGACAAGTCTGCGCTCTAGTTGCTTGTTAAAAGCTTCTTGTTTTTGCATTAATGTTTGTAACGTGAAACATTCTCGTTTGTATCTTTAGCGACTTCAGCAAATGGTCTTCCTCCACGCAGATTACGTGCTGCGGGTGGATGCTGAGGGGGTATTGTAGGGCGACTATTTTGGTTTTGGTTAAATTTCTTCTTACGTTGATCACACACTTTCTGCAACTTTCTGGCGACAGCACAACCACGGTAATTAGCAGGGTGTTCTTCACCACAGTTGCAGCATTTCGGTTTTTGTGGAATATTGCGCTCACAATTTTCGGTTTCGTGTTTGCCTGCACATCTGACGCATCTCGCATACTTGCCGCAATAATTTTTTGTGTGCCCATATGATTGGCACTTTTTGCACTGCGGTATAAGTTTCCTGTTTCTTACCGGCTCAATTTCGACTATAGAGTTTAGAATGCTTCGTATGCCATGGATTTGGTTTACGTCTTCAGATGACTCGAACGACAAGTGTAGCTTGTTAACTGCGTTTAGAACTTTAAATCCTTGGCTCTTAAGATCGCTAACAATATCTACTGGCATACACGAGTAATGCAGGTTTTTAGCTATAACGTTAATGGGACGCAATTGTTTATCTTGGTATGTATACCATGACGCTTTACTCGAGGAAAAAAACGCAGTTAAGCTTCTGTAGTCAGTACTATCTGCAGTATTGATTTTATAGACTTCGTTGCTGAGTGATTTGATTGAAAACTCTTTTTTAGCATGTGTATCCACAGTTTGCAGGAGTACATTGTACTCTTTGACTCCTGACATCATAATTGGCGGAGGTTTTCTGATTGTTTTTGGCCTTTCATTCGCTATTTGCTTCATTTGAGAAATTGAGGCTGATTCATCATCATTATTGTCCACTTATGCTTTGCGCTTTTTATTTCTATTTCTCTTTTTATGTTTTTGAACGATCCATCTTTGTCTCATTGGCGTCAGTATAATGAACGTTTGGTTTGCATTTGAATCCATCTTATTTTCGATCTGCGATTTTAGTTTTTGGTTTTCATTCGTAAGCTGGGCTACCTCTGCCTGTAGTTTCCTGCATAAAGTCTCTAACTCTGACATTTTTTCAATAAGAAAATTTTTATTCTCTGCACCAGTGTGGCTCGTGCTTGCATCCAAGTCCATCAAAGATGGATTTCGTAGTATAGTTTTAGGCTGTTTCAGTTAAAGTTTCGACGCACCCAGCAGCAGAGCGTTTGCTCCATATTTCGTTGCGCTCCTCTAACTTCAAACGTGCATAAGTTGATCACTGTGAATTCAACTGTACATGTGGAATTTCATATGAAAATCGAATGTTGCGTGATCGTATTATCACTGGTGTTTGTGATAAAAAGTTGCAGCTTAAATTGCTCGATGGACGGGATGAAACACTTGACCGGGTTGTTGACATTTCAAAACATTTGAATCAGCAAATGTGAACAAGAATATTTTGGGATCCCAAAAGCCAACAGTTGACGCTATTTCATCGGAAAAGGTTGATTCAATCAACAACAGTAATCGTCGTTTCTACTTCAATTGCGGTAATGATTGGAAACCAGACCACAAATCAGATTGTCCAGCATTTAATTTCACATGTTAATGTGGAAAAAAGGTCACTTTCGTCGTATGTGCCGCAAGAGACATGACTACAACAACAACAGCGCTGGCAACAACAAGCCAAAGTTGGATTCATCGGATTCAAAACCTTGTAAGCGTATTAATGATGGTAGCTGGAATAACATGTCAGGTAAAATTCAGAGATTAGAAAAAATATCTAATTTTAACAAATTTAATTTAAACTCAATTCAAAACAAAAGAGATCGATGGACTAAGACGTACCAAGTACATAATCAATTAGTTAAATTCAAAATCGATACGTGAGCCAATGTCAATTGTGTTCCATTACGGATTATCAAAAATTTGAATATTGAAATGAAAAATAAAAACAATGATTTCCCTGTTAACGATTATAGTAGTAATAAAGTTAAGATATTCGGTATCGCTAAATTAAATCTGTTTGATTTACAAACAAAGCAAAACAAATTAGCTGAATTTCTGGTAGTTGACAATAACTATGAACCAATACTGGAAAGGGAATCTTGCACAGAACTTGAACAAATCAAACAACTAAATATTGTTTCAGTTAATTTGTCACGGATAAAGAAAGGTTTGTGAATGTTACATGGATGTTTTCACGGGTATTGGGAAAATTCCAGGAGAAATTACTACTCATTTAAAGGAAAATTCCAAACCAGTCTTACATTACAAAAAACGTTTCCAGGACACTATAATTAAAAAACTCAAACCAAAGTTGGATGCAATGCCTCAATCTGGAATAATTTCACCAATTACACATCCAACTGACTGGGTTAATAATTTACAAATAGTTGAAAAATCAAATGGCGAGTTGAGGATTTGCTTGGATCCTAATCCTCTAAATGAATATATTAAACGGGAACATTTCTTAATTCCAACAATTGATAATTTTACTGCGGAAATGTCAAACAAAAGAATATTTACAGTACTTGATTGCTTCTATGTGTTTTGGCAAACACAACTTGATGAAAAGAGTTCTGAATTTACCACATTCATGACACCTTTCGGTCGACATTAATTCAATCGATTTCCATTTGGGTTAAATTGTGCACCGGAAATTTTTCAAAGAATTATGATTCGCATATTTGGTGATATTCCTGGCGTGCTTGTATATTTTGATTAAATCGCTATTCTTGCCGAAAACGAAATGGAACATGACAAAATTCTGTCAATGGTTCTAGAGCGTGCACGCACTAATAATGTCAAATTTAATCAGGAAAAAATTCAATATCGCAAATCGCAAGAAAATTCATGGGTCATATTCTCTTAAATGGTACAATTAAACCGGGAAATAAAAACATTCGGGCCATTTTAGATATGAAAAGACCAATTGATAAACATGGTGTTATGAGATTATTGAGGATTTTTAAATATCTCAGCAGATTTATCCCAAATCTGTCCAAATTAACGTCGGAATTAAGAAATTTAACCATGAAAAATGTGGAATTTCAATCGAATGATAAGCATGAAGCGGTATTATCGAAATTATTGAAAATCATTACATCGGATCCAATTTTAATGGCTTATGATCCAAATAAGCCCGTTGTTATCCAAACGGACCCATCGCAAAACGGAATTGGATCAGTTCTGATTCAAGAGGGGCATCCAATAGCCTTTGCATCAAGAACATCGGCAAAGAATGAACAAAGATGGGCGCAAATAGAGAACGAATTTTTAGCTATTATGTTCGCATGTGGCTGATTTCATTACTTTATTTATGGACGTGAATTCACAGTTGAAAGTGATCACAAACCATTGGAAACACTTGTCAAACGTGATATCGATGACGTATCTATGCGTTTACAAAAGATGTTCATGCTCTTATTAAAATATCCATTAATAATTGTGATCTATAGTATAAGCCCGGAAAAAGCATGTTAGTTGCGGATTGTCTGTCAAGTGCTCAATTGAATGATGCATCGGAATTGGACGGAATGTCTGAAGTAATTCATGCTGTCACAGAGCTTCCTGTGTGTAGGAAGACAATTATAATTATTACAGACAGTTATTGGAATCAGACGATGATCTTAAAGAGATTTGTCATTTTATTGTTTGTTATTGCAAAAAGTTTCACAAACTTAAATTAGAATTGCATTTTGAAAATGGATTAGTGTTCCCCAATCACAGATTGGTCATTCCAAAAAAATTACAGGCCAAAATGACAAAATGGTTACATCTTGGAATAGAAAAAACGCTTGCACGTGCAAGAAGGTTATATTATTGGCCGGGTATGAACGATAAAATCAAACAATGGGTTTCAGCATGCAATGTTTGCGAAAAATTTAAACGGTATAATCAAAAAGAGCCGAAAACGAAAATGGAACATGACAAAATTCTGTCAATGGTTCTAGAGCGTGCACGCACTAATAATGTCAAATTTAATCCGGAAAAAATTCAATATCGCAAATCGCAAGTAAAATTCATGGGTCATATTCTCTTAAATGGTACAATTAAACCGGGAAATAAAAACATTCGGGCCATTTTAGATATGAAAAGACCAATTGATAAACATGGTGTTATGAGATTATTGAGGATTTTTAAATATCTCAGCAGATTTATCCCAAATCTGTCCAAATTAACGTTGGAATTAAGAAATTTAACCATGAAAAATGTGGAATTTCAATCGAATGATAAGCATGAAGCGGTATTATCGAAATTATTGAAAATCATTACATCGGATCCAATTTTAATGGCTTATGATCCAAATAAGCCCGTTGTTATCCAAACGGACCCATCGCAAAACGGAATTGGATCAGTTCTGATTCAAGAGGGGCATCCAATAGCCTTTGCATCAAGAACATCGGCAAAGAATGAACAAAGATGGGCGCAAATAGAGAACGAATTTTTAGCTATTATGTTCGCATGTGGCTGATTTCATTACTTTATTTATGGACGTGAATTCACAGTTGAAAGTGATCACAAACCATTGGAAACACTTGTCAAACGTGATATCGATGACGTATCTATGCGTTTACAAAAGATGTTCATGCTCTTATTAAAATATCCATTAATAATTGTGATCTATAGTATAAGCCCGGAAAAAGCATGTTAGTTGCGGATTGTCTGTCAAGTGCGCAATTGAATGATGCATCGGAATTGGACGGAATGTCTGAAGTAATTCATGCTGTCACAGAGCTTCCTGTGTGTAGGAAGACAATTATAATTATTACAGACAGTTATTGGAATCAGACGATGATCTTAAAGAGATTTGTCATTTTATTGTTTGTTATTGCAAAAAGTTTCACAAACTTAAATTAGAATTGCATTTTGAAAATGGATTAGTGTTCCCCAATCACAGATTGGTCATTCCAAAAAAATTACAGGCCAAAATGACAAAATGGTTACATCTTGGAATAGAAAAAACGCTTGCACGTGCAAGAAGGTTATATTATTGGCCGGGTATGAACGATCAAATCAAACAATGGGTTTCAGCATGCAATGTTTGCGAAAAATTTAAACGGTATAATCAAAAAGAGCCATTGGTTCAGGAAATCAGTCCAAAATATCCGTATCACAACGTTTCAACTAGGGGTGGGATTATTTTCGAATAATATTCGAATAAACATTATTCGAATAAAACGAATAATACTATTCGTTTCAAATAATTCGAATAGTTCATTATTCGAATACCTTACTATTCGAATACCTCACTATTCGAATAGTTTACTATTCGAATACCTCACTATTCGAATACCTTACTATTCGAATACCTTACTATTCGAATACCTCACTATTCGAATACCTTACTATTCGAATACCTCACTATTCGAATACCTTACTATTCGAATACCTCACTATTCGAATACCTCACTATTCGAATACTTTACTATTCGAATACCTCACTATTCGAATACCTTACTATTCGAATACCTCACTATATATTCATTTATATCAGGGAGAAAATGCTTTTAAAAATATAAAAATTACATTGGCCCTTCTCATGGTGCTAATCAGTTTTTCTCGAATTTTGAACATTGTGATTTTTTGATTTGACCGCTTCATGTTTCAATTAGCTAATATGATAATATTTCTTTGGTATTGTTCTTGATAAAACATCGACAGGTATACATACTTATATGTATGTGCATAACTAAATGTGCATAAAAACATCAGAGCGTTTCTAAAAAAATATTTGGTTTTCCCTCGTAACAATTCTTGTGTTTAGACGCCTTAATATTAATATTAAGGTGGCCCGCACCGCACTTTTCAATTTCCCATATAAATTCTATGGAGAAATATGATTTCACATTTTCTATGTCCGCATCGGTTTTAACATTCTCGGTAACGGATCGAAATAATGGTTTTCTCTCAAACGATAAATATGGAGCCTTAAAATCTTCTTTTGCTTAATCTACAGATTTAGAAGTTATTCAAGGCCAATAATAGGATAGAATTATATACATACATATGAGTTAACAGCCAAGTCATCGAACTTCCCTCGCAATGAAGTCACCGAGCGACCCGCGCGCAAACAATGTCGTTGAACCCGACCACATATGCAACATAAACAAAGTAATGTGGGTCAAAGCAACGGCCAGTCGTTTCCGTTATGTCGCAAGCGTTGGAGTTCTGACCGAAATGTGCTGAGTCGGTCTTACTGACCACACACAAACCCATGGCATAATCTTTATATATTTATTATGTATTTAAGTTTAGATCCATGTTTTGTGTTTATGTACTTAGCTTTAGTCTTTTATACTCTACTTACTTATAATCAGTTTTGCCAAGACAATGGCGTAATAAAGAACTCATCACTGCTCCATAGAAGAGAGCTGAACCACTATATAACTTCCATAGAAGAAAGCTGAACCACAATATAACCATTGTGTAATAAGGAACTCATCACTGCTCCATAGAAGAAAGCTGAACCACTATATAACTTCCATAGAAGAAAGCAGAATAACTATATAACTGGCGCCCAACAGAGTTAACTGGAATTAGATAATCTTACGATATCTATTAAGCTAGGAACACCATGGCCCTAAACAAGAACATGTAAGTGACTGTTCGGTAAAAATTAGAAAAAGTATTTACGAAAAACTATTTTAAATAAAAAAAATTGTGAATAAATTGGCAATGCGAAAGTGACCATTACGGTATAGTCGCGAAATTATTGACGTGCAAGTGCAGTTTTTTTGTTGAAAAAAAAAAAAAGAGAAACAAGTTGATATTTTCGCTTCATTGGCTGCTCATGACTTGGGCTTATAGAAATATAAAGATAGAGTACGACAGTGAGGAAGAAACGGTCAATTAGGAATGGAGCCGGCATTACTAAAAGCGTTAGTAGAAGGTGCGGTAAACAGTGCGCTCCTCGAACAAGAGAAGAGACTAAAAGACGAGTTCCGAGCGGAACTTGAAACAGTTAGAGGTCAAGTTAATGCGTTAAGAATAGAGACCCCACAAGTTGAAACATACCAGAGAGTAACAATTGACCCTAGTGTGGGATGTGAGGTGAAGTTAGACATTGTAAAATCAGTGCCTAGCTTCAATGGAAATCATGAGGAATACGTGTCGTGGCGACAGGCGGCTATAGACGCATACGAAATTTTCAAAAGATACGTAGGCAGCGAGGCGCATTACGAGGCTGTGGCCATTTTAAAAAACAAAGTAACTGGTCCAGCTCGTGCCATCCTTACGTCGCACAATACAGTGCTTAATTTTGACGCCATTATCGCTAGGCTCGACTGCTCGTACGCAGACAAAACATCCTTGCGCGTACTTAGGCAGCAACTAGAACTGGTTAGGCAGGGTGACCTAAACTTAATGGAATATTACGATGAGGTAGAAAAGAAGCTCACTCTGGTCACAAATAAAATAGTAATGACTCATGACGAGCAAGCTGCGTCCATTCTTTGTGCAGAAATTAGAGACAATGCACTACACGCTTTCATGGCAGGACTTAGGAGGCCCCTAAAATCTTTAGTAATCCCAGCGAAGCCCAAGGATTTGCCATCTGCATTAGCAGTGGCCCGTGAGGCTGAAAATAGCATCGAAAGAAGCGCATTTGCTGCATCTTATGCTAAAGTAATTGAAGAAAGAAACCATAGCGGCGATAATACTAGATTTGGCAATCGTAACCAAACTAGACAAGGCAGGGGCCAGGAAAGAAATCCACATTTTGTGGGAAATCAAGGCCAAAGCAGGGCACAGCAAGCTGACCCTAAAACGCTAGCGAATGACAAAGAGCCACAATCAAAGTATCAGGCTCAACCCATGGACGTTGATCCTTCGATGTCCAAGTTAAGACAACAGACCAATTGGGGAAAGCCACAGGGCTATTCTACACAAGACGGGGCTCGCAAAAGGCATAACACTTCAGAACGCACGTCAGGCTATAGGCGCCAAAAGATTAACAATATTACGCAACGAGCGCCTACCCAAGACGAGAAAGAATACGAAGAAATGGCCGAAACTGCGCGTGCTGAAATAGATGACGAAAGTGGCGAACCCGAGGACAACGATTTATTGTATTTTTTAAGAGGTCGTTCCCGATTGCCGTTCGTTGAGCGTCAATTGGCTGGCAAAACATTAAAGATTCTTATCGACACCGGGGCGGCAAAAAGTTACATTAAACCCGTAAAGGAGTTAAAAAACGTAACACCAGTCGACACCCCTTTTACCGTGAACTCCATTCACGGGTCCAGTAAAATTCAAAAAAAATGTTCAATAGTAATTTTTGGGAAAGTTGCCACGTTTTTCATATTAGATACCCTTGACACCTTTGAAGCTATAATAGGCTTCGATCTGCTCACGCAGGCGGGGGTAACTATTGACCTGATGGAAAACAGCATAAACTACGGTAATACTTCGGAAATACTCAATCACCATCCGTGCGATAACGTGAACTTTACACGTGTCGATGATATCGTAGTCCCAAATTCCGTAAAAGGCGAATTCAAGAAAATGATACTGAAGAGAATTAGTGCATTCGCGACCTCTAACGAGGCACTGCCTTACAATACTTCAGTCGTCGCCAGGATCCGGACTGTAGACAATAAGGAGGTATATTCAAAGCCCTATCCATACCCAGTAGGCGTGTCAGATTTTGTAAACAACGAAGTCGCACAGCTGTTGAAAGATGGCATCATAAGGCCATCAAGATCTGCGTATAATAGCCCAGTCTGGGTTGTTGATAAGAAAGGAATAGATTCCAACGGAAATAAGAATAAACGGCTGGTCATTGACAAAGATCGACTAATAAAAGCTCAGCAAGATCAATTAGCTAGATGCAACCCGAACAGACAGAACAGGATGTTTGATGTAGGAGAAAAAGTTTACCTCAAAAATAACAAAAGATTAGGTAACAAACTATCTCCCTTGTGCACAGAGGGCGCCGTACAAGCAGACCTGGGAACGTCTATACTTGTTAAGGGGAGGGTGGTCCATAAGGACAATGTGAGGTAAACATAGGTCATAACGCATAAGATTTCATACAAGTTCATCGGAGTGACCCTCATACTCTTATCCACAACTCACGCACGCAAGCTACATTCCGATATTGGACGGAAACGTTTTTGTATGGGAACAACATAGTTACGTGAGACATTCTACAAATTTATCTAATTTCGTGAGCATTATAGATGATACAATTAAATTATCAAAACTTTTCCCTCAGTCACACACGCGAAAATTGTTAGATGTAGATATCGACCATATTCAGAATATTTTATCTAGCTTAACGGTACACCATAGAATGGCCAGAAGTTTAGACTTTCTAGGAACAGCTTTAAAAATCGTTGCAGGTACGCCTGATGCATCAGACTTAGAAAAGATTAAACTTACCGAAGCCGAGCTCATAGAATCAAACAACAGACAAGTAATAGTAATCACTGAAGCACAGAAACAAATTAACCTTTTAACTGATGCAGTAAATAAATTAATTAAAGAAAAAAAAGGCGAGTTCGTAGACTCTCCTCATTTGTATGAAACTTTACTTGCACGAAATAGAATGTTAACCACTGAAATCCAAAACCTTATGCTCCCTATAACGCTCGCCAAATCTAACATCATAAACCCCGCAATTCCCGACCACGAAGATTTAAAATCAATTTTTACCGAACAGCTCGCAGGGGTCCCAATAGTTAGTTTAATGGCAGTATCAAATATAAAAATATTTCAATCAAATAGAGTAATCCACATAATAATTGAATATCCTAATGTTAAGACTATTTGTAAGAAGGTTATGATATATCCTGTTGCCCACAATAACACCATTCTGCAAATACATGATAACATAGTAGCTGAATGCGACGATGGAGTTCTAGCTGTGACAGAATGCGCTACAACCAACTTTGCGACGTTCTGCAAGAAATCTGCTTACGACACATGCGCCAGCGGATTACATTCCGGAGGCTCAGCGTTATGCCACACACAGCCAAGCCACTTGGAACCGATTACCCTATTAGACGAAGGAATAATCGTTGTCAACGAACTATCAGCAAGCGTAAGAGTAGATGACGGCCCAGTGATGACAATTGAAGGCACGCATCTCATCACATTTGAACGTATTGCGACTATAAACGAGACCACATACATTAACTACAATGGTGTTGTAAACAAGAGTCCAGGCATCGTGGCGTCACCATTGCTGAATATTACAGGACACGACCAAGTGCTCAGCCTACCAATGTTACAAAGGATGAATGAGCACAATCTGCATATAATTCAGAAGTTAAGAGACGATATGTTTTCCGGAGGGACTCCCAGAGTCTGGTTCATGGTTGGTATAACACTCAGCCTTGCCTTTGGCTGTATTGGCATCATCTATCAATGTTGGTACCGGAGAAGATCTTCCATCAAATTGCAAGAACTGGTAAAGGAGTTAAGTGTCACCGAGGACGGCAACAATCTTAAAGGGGGGCTAGTTAACAGCCAAGTCATCGAACTTCCCTCGCAATGAAGTCACCGAGCGACCCGCGCGCAAACAATGTCGTTGAACCCGACCACATATGCAACATAAACAAAGTAATGTGGGTCAAAGCAACGGCCAGTCGTTTCCGTTATGTCGCAAGCGTTGGAGTTCTGACCGAAATGTGCTGAGTCGGTCTTACTGACCACACACAAACCCATGGCATAATCTTTATATATTTATTATGTATTTAAGTTTAGATCCATGTTTTGTGTTTATGTACTTAGCTTTAGTCTTTTATACTCTACTTACTTATAATCAGTTTTGCCAAGACAATGGCGTAATAAAGAACTCATCACTGCTCCATAGAAGAGAGCTGAACCACTATATAACTTCCATAGAAGAAAGCTGAACCACAATATAACCATTGTGTAATAAGGAACTCATCACTGCTCCATAGAAGAAAGCTGAACCACTATATAACTTCCATAGAAGAAAGCAGAATAACAATATAACTTATGTACTTATTTATGTACACATGCAGATTGCTTTGAAATTGGATTGATGCGCAAATGCATGTGTGTATGTATCTATGTATGTATGTAATTTCAAAAAATTACGCAATAGAAGAAATTAAATAAAAATATCACTTACTTTTTGTTGCTAATGTGTGTACAACAGATACATGACAACAACAACAGATACATACATGACATACATATGTATGTATATGTACATGTACCTACCCTGCTGAGTGGTCAATAGTAGGTAGATATTTCTTTGTATATTTAGTTATAAGACACTATTTGTGATAAATAATTATCATAGTAAATGGTTTTTGAAGTATTTATGTACATATGCTTTTGCTAACGCTCTTCCTTTTAAAGTAAACAATTTTTTTTAATTCGATAATAAAATATATGTATATTTTTTATTTCTCTTAAAAAGAAGTCTGAAATAGATTACGTATTTCAGTGTCACATGCAGTTTATTGCCTGAAATGTCCATATACATACATACATATGTATATAATTCTCATCGCCAGTTACCTAAGCGTATGCATGGTCATAGGACTGTCTGCACTCGTTTATCGGGCTTAGGTCAGTCAGTAGCAGGTAGAGTATATGAGTATATGTATGTATGTATGTGCATATAATAGTACTGCGAAAAGCAAAAAACCTAAAAGAAAATAATTTCATGCCTCAAGCAAGAGTAGTCCGCTAATCTAAGTAAATATTTACCAAAATATGAAACAAAAACAAAGCGCCGACACAATAAAAAGTAGGTAGTATTTTCATTTAACACGTTCCCTGTACGCTTAGCCACATATGGTTCAGTAAACGTCCGCCTGATAAGCACTGATACGTTCCTGAGCCATATGTGTGTCAGGATAGAAAAAGTTCCCTGAACCACATGTGTTTCATGAACATGCAGAAGCAAAAATGGACCATATGTGTTTCAGGTAGAAATACCCTGCATCCGTTTTTTTTGTTTAGTTATTATTATTACTAAAGCTATCCTATGACTACAAAAAAACAAATTTTTCAAAAAACCCTGTTGGACTTGACGGTCAATTTTGCATTTTTGTATTGGGACAGGGAACGTGTTAATATAAGCCTTTGCGTGGTTTTTGAATTTGCATACATATGTAGGTACATGCACTTGTACAGAAACCGATTAGTAGTCCGCTTATCTAAGTAAATATTTACCAAAAATATTCGAATAGTGAGGTATTCGAATAGTAAGGTATTCGAATAGTGAGGTATTCGAATAGTGAGGTATTCGAATAGCAAGGTATTCGAATAGTAAGGTATTCGAATAGTGAGGTATTCGAATAGTAAACTATTCGAATAGTGAGGTATTCGAATAGTAAGGTATTCGAATAATGAACTATTCGAATAGCATTATTCGAATAAACGAATAAAAAATTCGAATAAATATTATTCGAATTACGAATACCTCTCGAATAAAAGATTTTATTATTCGAATAATTTTTATTCGAATAGTCCCACCCCTAGTTTCAACATACCTGTTTGATTATGCTGGTCGTGACTACTTGTCAATGATCGGTGCATACTCCAACTATTTAATTACAATTGAGGTTAAAAACAAAACGTCGAAACACCTTATTGATGTGATGTGTCAATAATTTGACAAGATTGGATATCCAACAATTCTCAAATCGGACAATGTTCCATTTAACTCGGGTGAATTTGAACAATTTGGTAGAAATCTCAATATTCAAATGCGATATTTAAGTCCAACGTATGCTCAGAGCAACGGACTTGCGGAAAAGGATGTTGCCATAGCAAAAAAAAATTTCAAACGATGCTTTGAGACAAATGAAGTGAATAAATTTCAGTATAAAATACTGGAATATAATACAACACCGGTTGCAAATTTGCAAACAACTCCATCGGAATTATTCTTTGGGAGGTTAATTAAAACGGGTCTTTCAGTATCGGAACAAATTCTTGTCAGAAACAATATCGCAGGAAAAGAAATTCAGAAGAAAATTGAGGATAAAAAAATGATCCAAAAATACTACTATCGGAACGCAAAGTCATTACCAACATTAAACATTGGTGATTTGGTAATCTACAAAAAGAATGGATAGCAATGGCATTATGGCGGAATAGTTGGCAATGTTAATGGCAGATCATACATTATTAGGGATCGATTTGATAATCATTTTAGACGTAATCGAAGATTTATAGCTAAGACTAGGAATGAGGATTTTGATGCCAGTGATTTAATGTTTGAAGAAAATATAAGAGCTAATCACACGGAAAATTTGTCTGAAATTAACATTGCAACACCACCAGTGGGTGAAACCAAAATTACACGGAATGACTCGAACCTTGAATTTGATACAAGATCTCCTCTAAATGATGTAATTGCGGATGAATCAGAACAGTCAGGGGAAATTGATAATGACGTATCGTTATCGGAATATGAGACAACTGGAACTGAATCAGATGCAAGTGGAGCCACTTCTTTCTCGGAACCTGATTTATCTCCTACGATTAGAACACGTAGTGGACGCATTATTAAGCCACCTCAAAGATATGTTCAGTAGTCCAGTCTATCAGATGAATTTACAAACATTGTTATTAAATTTATTTTTAAGAAAAGAAAGCGTGTAATAAGTTATGCTATTTGCCTACGTTGAATGTAAATTAACTTAAGGACGTGTTCACACGTCAAATGGCAACGTCTAAAATGTAGGTATTATGTATTGGACAGTGTTAGTTAAGCTTAATCACGCGATCATATAGGTACAGCAAAAAGAGCGAAAAATAAAATACTTTGTGAATCATCAAACCTTAAAATTATTTGTTTTATTGACTTATAACTACGTGTTACATGGTGTCAGAAGTAATCGAACGCTTCGCAAAAGAATAAATTAATTAAATTTTTGTGAGTTTCCTTAAAAAATGAATTTCATCATTGGAGCATTTGATTGCATCGCAGACAGCACGAATCACATTTTTGTGTAATTCGTTTTCATCGGAAAAATTCACTAGAAACTTAAATCATCGGATAAAAAACAATATTCATCGGGATCAAACATTCATCGGAGATCATAATTATTGGTATATTGGATATTTTTTGATTTTCACGGATATTTTTGCAAAATGGCAGAGGCACGAAAAGAATTGAGAGAGCTCGATTGTACAAACAATCATCGGAATAGAAAAATTGGAAACGTGATTTTTTGGTCTATATGATTGCCAACAACAAAAATGGTCAACCAAAACCGAAAAAATTAGCAACTTTTCTGTGGTGAGTTGGTACAAAAGGTGCCAATGTTTATAATAACGTATTATGAAATGAAATTCATTACTTGGAACAACAATGGAAAAGCGAACGGTGCCAGCCACAGATAGAGAGCCAGTGCGTGAGGTAGATTAAGTTTTAACTGACTTTGATAATCATTGTCTACCGCAAAAAAAATGTCATTCAAGTTCAACAATATCGTCCAAAAAGAACGAAAACCATTCAATGAATATTTAACGGAAATTCGTGCACAAATTTTATTTTTATTTTTATTTATTTATTTTTAAGACAACAACTAGTCATGACTGACCAACGAGTATGTCGGTATGTTTTGCATTAAAGTCTCCACCAATAATATGTCCATTTATGTCGATAGCGTTCAAGAAGTTGCTTGTAGTCTTCTGTAGTAACTATGTGCCTTGGTGGACTGTATCGTGCGCTAACTGTAAGAAATTGCTGTTTCGTTTTTAAGCTTATATTTGTTATTTGAAATTTATCAGTACAAATGTGCTCTTCCTCATGGTGTTGGATATTTTTCCTTATAATAACTGCGCTTCCGCCCCTTGCGTTGTTGCTGGGATGAATTGTGCGGTATAGAGCAAAATTCTTATAGTTCATGTAAGATTCATTAGTAAAATGTGTTTCGGATATTAGACAAATGTCAATTTTTTCGGTTTTTAGAACAGCTTCAAGCTCATTTTTATGTTTTATCAACCCGTTTGCATTCCATGTCATGATACGTAATGCTTTCATCATTGTTAATACAGACTTTTTTCAATATCGACAAGTCTGCGCTCTAGTTGCTTGTTAAAAGCTTCTTGTTTTTGCATTAATGTTTGTAATAAGTATAACAAGTTGGGTTTATTTCCACGTGAAACATTCTCGTTTGTATCTTTAGCGACTTCAGCAAATGGTCTTCCTCCACGCAGATTACGTGCTGCGGGTGGATGCTGAGGGGGTATTGTAGGGCGACTATTTTGGTTTTGGTTAAATTTCTTCTTACGTTGATCACACATTTTCTGCAACTTTCTGGCGACAGCACAACCACGGTAATTAGCAGGGTGTTCTTCACCACAGTTGCAGCATTTCGGTTTTTGTGGAATATTGCGCTCACAATTTTCGGTTTCGTGTTTGCCTGCACATCTGACGCATCTCGCATACTTGCCGCAATAATTTTTTGTGTGCCCATATGATTGGCACTTTTTGCACTGCGGTATAAGTTTCCTGTTTCTTACCGGCTCAATTTTGACTATAGAGTTTAGAATGCTTCGTATGCCATGGATTTGGTTTACGTCTTCAGACGACTCGAACGACAATTGTAGCTTGTTAACTGCGTTTAGAACTTTAAACTAGGGTTTGCAGCCCCGGGATCCCGAAATCCCGGTGTTTTTTCAAATCCTGAAATCCCGGGATTGAAATAACTAATCCCGGGATATAATTTTTGTCTGAATTATATTTTGAAATTTTTTTCTCACCAAAATTTTCTAAGAATTTAATTCTCAGAAAATTTATTTTTTTTTTTATGAAATATGTACGTAGAATTTTTTGTTTTGGAAACGGAATGACACCGAGCCGTTCCGCGCCGCCATTCCGTAAATTTCTGTTAAAGAAAACACTCAATCACAACAAAAATACAGTAAAAAAAAGGAACGGCACGGCGCGTTATCATTCTGTTTTCAGCATTACAGAGAACGTAAATTCATAGAGAAGGCGCAGTCCCGGCCCGTTCCTCCTAACAAAATACGGGTAGGAAAATGAAATCAGCACAAGTTAACATTAGGAAATTAATTAATATGGCTGCCGGAGAGAAATGAGAGGGAGAGAGTGATACGCAATGTAAAAAAATGTAGTTTACATTAGCTTACATTTGCTTGTGTACAGAACAGAGTTGTTCATTTGATATGTCCATATGATTTGTATGCATGTATACAGATTTGTTCTTTTTGGTTTTTTTATGAAAATTGCGCGTAATTTAGGACATATGTATGTAATTAAGTTATGAAAATTGCGCGAATTTTATGTATGCATGTTTATATACATATATTAGCAAAGGACATATTTATTTTAGGTTTATATATATGAAAATTGCGCCAAATATTGGAAAAAATGTATGATTGCATTAGATTTGATTTTGATTAGATAAATGTATGTATATACATATATACATACATATATGAAAATTGCGCCAAATATTGAAAAGCTCTTATGATTGCTTGTAACCAATTGAACTTGAATGCGCACATTCTCATTATTTTATTTACATATTTATAAAAAACTTTTGAATTTAAAGGATCGGGTGTAGGATAATGCCGTATGGGTAATTTGAAGCCAAGTATAATGATTTATTTAATGAAACTTGGTTGAGATGTTAGGGAGTGGCTCATGAACAACTTTTATATCTTTCAATATTTACACGCATTTTAATACAATACACTTATAAATTGGTACAATATAATACATATATGTATGTATTTTGTTCTAAATTTCACTTCAATTCATAAAATATATGGTCACAAACGCATTTTTACTGGTTTTTATACTTGTATTCAAAACAACAATATCCTTTCGCTAAATTACACAATTTTAACAATTAATTACTTGAAAACTATAAATCCCCGGAGGGTGCGGTTTCTTTTTTTATATATGTATATGATTATACTGAATATACCTCAATTTAAATTTTGTAAAAATTAAAATAAAAATTTTAATTAGGCTATGATGATGTTCCACCGAACAAGTGGACCGAAAAAAAGAAAAAAAGGAGCTGCTGTATCGAGAGCTGCGTGCCTAAGGATAAAGTTATACTTTTTGCGTTTCCTAGGGACGAAGAGACCCGTAAGAATTGGGCCTTGGCTTGCAACGTGCAAGTGTCAAGCACTGACAGGGTTTTTATTTGCCAACGCCATTTTGAACCCACATTGGTTACAAAATATAAACTCTTGAAAAGGGCTTTTCCTTGCTTCAATTTAGCCTAGATTTTTAAACCACTACAATTTTCACTTAATCACGATGGATTGAGAGTAGTGTTTTAAAAATCAGGTAAATCGCAATCTGTTTACAGCAGACATAGCCATTAATTTTATGCTAAAGAAGCTTAAAGATGCAAACAGTGCTATAAGTAAAAAATTATATGCAGCTCTCATTCTTCGTATGGAAGAACGCCGCACAGATCTAAGTACACAATGGTATACGCAACGTCTCAGGAATAGATTTTGTCACAGTTCCTTCTTCAATTAAATGCCGTAAATTAATAGTGGACTTGCTTGAAAGACTAGACGCTTCAAATCCCACTGCATTACTAACAGCTCATGCAACTGGATCTTCTATTTCAAATGAGGTAAACCTTGAAATTGATTCAGAATTTGATTCAATAACTGAATCAATTTGTACACAAAAACCATTAAGTGTAGCAGAAGAACTAGATAAAGTTATTAAAGAGGGATATGCACCAATGCAGCCTATTAGATTTGAGACACTGTCATCAAAAATTCAAAAAGAAATGTCTCTTTTTGAAAATGGAGGGAGACGTGGTGACTACCTGGAAAGAACATACTCCTATTTAATGACGATAAAACCTACTAGTGTAGAGTCTGAACGAGCATTTTCTTCGGCAGGACAATTTGCAACAAAAATAAGAAGCCGTTTGAACGATGAAACGCTGGACGAGTTGTGTTTTCTAAAATCTTATTTACAACAACACAAGAAATGTTAATTTCATTATGTATTATACTATTTTTTATTTGTTTTTTATGATGAATTAAGTTTTGTTTTGTTTTGTTTCAATAAATAATAATATTAAACCAATTTTTTAATTATGTTTTCAGTTTTTTTGTACTTTCAACTATGATAATGTGTAAGTATTTTTCATAAATAGTCCAATCCTAATCCCGGTACCAATCCCGGGATCCCGGGATTTGGATAATGTAATCCCGAAATCCCGGGATTGAAAATATAACACGGGATTGCAAACCCTACTTTAAATCCTTGGCTCTTAAGATCGCTAACAATATCTACTGGCATACACGAGTAATGCAGGTTTTTAGCTATTACGTTGATGGGACGCAATTGTTTATCTTGGTATGTATACCATGACGCTTTACTCGAGGAAAAAAACGCAGTTAAGCTTCTGTAGTCAGTACTATCTGCAGTATTGATTTTATAGACTTCGTTGCTGAGTGATTTGATTGAAAACTCTTTTTAGCATGTGTATCCACAGTTTGCAGGAGTACATTGTACTCTTTGACTCCTGACATCATAATTGGCGGAGGTTTTCTGATTGTTTTTGGCCTTTCATTCGCTATTTGCTTCATTTGAGAAATTGAGGCTGCTTCATCATCATTATTGTCCACTTATGCTTTGCGCTTTTTATTTCTATTTCTCTTTTTATGTTTTTGAACGATCCATCTTTGTCTCATTGGCATCAGTATAATGAACGTTTGGTTTGCATTTGAATCCATCTTATTTTCTATCTGCGATTTTAGTTTTTGGTTTTCATTCGTAAGCTGGGCTACCTCTGCCTGTAGTTTCCTGCATAAAGTCTCTAACTCTGACATTTTTTCAATCAGAAAATTTTTATTCTCTGCACCAGTGTGGCTCGTGCTTGCATCCAAATCCATCAAAGATGGATTTCGTAGTATAGTTTTAGGCTGTTTCAGTTAAAGTTTCGACGCACCCAGCAGCAGAGCGTTTGCTCCATATTTCGTTGCGCTCCTCTAACTTCAAACGTGCATAAGTTGATCACTGTGAATTCAACTGTACATGTGGAATTTCATATGAAAATCGAATGTTGCGTGATCGTATTATCACTGGTGTTTATGACAAAAAGTTGCAGCTTAAATTGCTCGATGGACGGGATGAAACACTTGACCGGGTTGTTGACATTTCAAAACATTTCAATCAGCAAATGTGAACAAGAATATTTTGGGATCCGAAAAGCCAACAGTTGACGCTATTTCATCGGAAAAGGTTGATTCAATCAACAACAGTAATCGTCGTTTCTGCTTCAATTGCGGTAATGATTGGAAACCAGACCACAAATCAAATTGTCCAGCATTTAATTTCACATGTTAATGTGGAAAAAAGGTCACTTTCGTCGTATGTGCCGCAAGAGACATGACTACAATAACAACAGCGCTGGCAACAACAAGCCAAAGTTGGATTCATCTGATTCAAAACCTTGTAAGCGTATTAATGATGGTAGCTGGAATAACATGTCAGGTAAAATTCAGAGATTAGAAAAAATATCTAATTTTAACAAATTTAATTTAAACTCAATTCAAAACAAAAGAGATCGATGGACTAAGACGTACCAAGTACATAATCAATTAGTTAAATTCAAAATCGATACGTGAGCCAATGTAAATTGTGTTCCATTACGGATTATCAAAAATTTGAATATTGAAATGAAAAATAAAAACAATGATTTCCCTGTTAACGATTATAGTAGTAATAAAGTTAAGATATTCGGTATCGCTAAATTAAATCTGTTTGATTTACAAACAAAGCAAAACAAATTAGCTGAATTTCTGGTAGTTGACAATAACTATGAACCAATACTGGGAAGGGAATCTTGCACAGAACTTGAACAAATCAAACAACTAAATATTGTTTCAGTTAATTTGTCACGGATAAAGAAAGGTTTGTGAATGTTACATGGATGTTTTCACGGGTATTGGGAAAATTCCAGGGGAAATTACTATTCATTTAAAGGAAAATTCTAAACCAGTCTTACATTACAAAAAACGTTTCCAGGACACTATAATTAAAAAACTCAAACCAAAGTTGGATGCAATGCCTCAATCTGGAATAATTTCACCAATTACACATCCAACTGACTGGGTTAATAATTTACAAATAGTTGAAAAATCAAATGGCGAGTTGAGGATTTGCTTGGATCCTAATCCTCTAAATGAATATATTAAACGGGAACATTTCTTAATTCCAACAATTGATAATTTTACTGCGGAAATGTCAAACAAAAGAATATTTACAGTATTTGATTGCTCCTATGTGTTTTGGCAAACACAACTTGATGAAAAGAGTTTTGAGTTTACCACATTCATGACACCTTTCGGTCGACATTAATTCAATCGATTTCCATTTGGGTTAAATTGTGCACCGGAAATTTTTCAAAGAATTATGATTCGCATATTTGGTGATATTCCTGGCGTGCTTGTATATTTTGATGAAATCGCTATTCTTGCCGAAAACGAAATGGAACATGACAAAATTCTGTCAATGGTTCTAGAGCGTGCACGCACTAATAATGTCAAATTTAATCAGGAAAAAATTCAATATCGCAAATCGCAAGTAAAATTCATGGGTCATATTCTCTTAAATGGTACAATTAAACCGGGAAATAAACACATTCGGGCCATTTTAGATATGAAAAGACCAATTGATAAACATGGTGTTATGAGATTATTGAGGATTTTTAAATATCTCAGCAGATTTATCCCAAATCTGTCCAAATTAACGTCGGAATTAAGAAATTTAACCATGAAAAATGTGGAATTTCAATCGAATGATAAGCATGAAGCGGTATTATCGAAATTATTGAAAATCATTACATCGGATCCAATTTTAATGGCTTATGATCCAAATAAGCCCGTTGTTATCCAAACGGACCCATCGCAAAACGGAATTGGATCAGTTCTGATTCAAGAGGGGCATCCAATAGCCTTTGCATCAAGAACATCGGCAAAGAATGAACAAAGATGGGCGCAAATAGAGAACGAATTTTTAGCTATTATGTTCGCATGTGGCTGATTTCATTACTTCATTTATGGACGTGAATTCACAGTTGAAAGTGATCACAAACCATTGGAAACACTTGTCAAACGTGATATCGATGACGTATCTATGCGTTTACAAAAGATGTTCATGCTCTTATTAAAATATCCATTAATAATTGTGATCTATAGTATAAGCCCGGAAAAAGCATGTTAGTTGCGGATTGTCTGTCAAGTGCGCAATTGAATGATGCATCGGAATTGGACGGAATGTCTGAAGTAATTCATGCTGTCACAGAGCTGCCTGTGTGTAGGAAGACAATTATAATTATTACAGACAGTTATTGGAATCAGACGATGATCTTAAAGAGATTTGTCATTTTATTGTTTGTTATTGCAAAAAATTTCACAAACTTAAATTAGAATTGCATTTTGAAAATGGATTAGTGTTCCCCAATCACAGATTGGTCATTCCAAAAAAATTACAGGCCAAAATGACAAAATGGTTACATCTTGGAATAGAAAAAACGCTTGCACGTGCAAGAAGGTTATATTAATATATTGGCCGGGTATGAACGATCAAATCAAACAATGGGTTTCAGCATGCAATGTTTGCGAAAAATTTAAACGGTATAATCAAAAAGAGCCATTGGTTCAGGAAATCAGTCCAAAATATCCGTATCACAACGTTTCAACATACCTGTTTGATTATGCTGGTCGTGACTACTTGTCAATGATCGGTGCATACTCCAACTATTTAATTGCAATTGAGGTTAAAAACAAAACGTCGAAACACCTTATTGATGTGATGTGTCAACAATTTGACAAGATTGGATATCCAACAATTCTCAAATCGGACAATGTTTCATTTAACTCGGGTGAATTTGAACAATTTGGTAGAAATCTCAATATTCAAATGCGATATTTAAGTCCAACGTATGCTCAGAGCAACGGACTTGCGGAAAAGGATGTTGCCATAGCAAAAAAAAATTTCAAACGATGCTTTGAGACAAATGAAGTGAATAAATTTCAGTATAAAATACTGGAATATAATACAACACCGGTTGCAAATTTGCAAACAACTCCATCGGAATTATTCTTTGGGAGGTTAATTAAAACGGGTCTTTCAGTATCGGAACAAATTCTTGTCAGAAACAATATCGCAGGAAAAGAAATTCAGAAGAAAATTGAGGATAAAAAAATGATCCAAAAATACTACTATCGGAACGCAAAGTCATTACCAACACTAAACATTGGTGATTTGGTAATCTTCAAAAAGAATGGATAGCAATGCCATTATGGCGGAATAGTTGGCAATGTTAATGGCAGATCATACATTATTAGGGATCGATTTGATAATCATTTTAGACGTAATCGAAGATTTATAGCTAAGACTAGGAATGAGGATTTTGATGCCAGTGATTTAATGTTTGAAGAAAATATAAGAGCTAATCACACGGAAAATTTGCCTGAAATTAACATTGCAACACCACCAGTGGGTGAAACCAAAATTACACGGAATGACTCGAACCTTGAATTTGATACAAGATCTCCTCTAAATGATGTAATTGCGGATGAATCAGAACAGTCAGGGGAAATTGATAATGACGTATCGTTATCGGAATATGAGACAACTGGAACTGAATCAGATGCAAGTGGAGCCACTTCTTTCTCGGAACCTGATTTATCTCCTACGATTAGAACACGTAGTGGACGCATTATTAAGCCACCTCAAAGATATGTTCAGTAGTCCAGTCTATCAGATGAATTTACAAACATTGTTATTAAATTTATTTTTAAGAAAAGAAAGCGTGTAATAAGTTATGCTATTTGCCTACGTTGAATGTAAATTAACTTAAGGACGTGTTCACACGTCAAATGGCAACGTCTAAAATGTAGGTATTATGTATTGGACAGTGTTAGTTAAGCTTAAGCACGCGATCATATAGGTACACCAAAAAGAGCGAAAAATAAAATACTTTGTGAATCATCAAACCTTAAAATTATTTGTTTTCTTGACTTATAACTACGTGTTACATGGTGTCAGAAGTAATCGAACAAACGCTTCGCAAAAGAATAAATTAATTAAATTTTTGTGAGTTTCCTTAAAAAATGAATTTCATCATTGGAGCATTTGATTGCATCGCAGACAGCACGAATCACATTTTTGTGTAATTCGTTTTCATCGGAAAAATTCACTAGAAACTTAAATCATCGGATAAAAAACAATATTCATCGGGATCAAACATTCATCGGAGATCATAATTATTGGTATATTGGATATTTTTTGATTTTCACGGATATTTTTGCAAAATGGCAGAGGCACGAAAAGAATTGAGAGAACTCGATTGTACAAACAATCATCGGAATAGAAAAATTGGAAACGTGATTTTTTGGTCTATATGATTGCCAACAACAAAAATGGTCAACCAAAACCGAAAAAGTTAGCAACTTTTCTGTGGTTAGTTGGTACAAAGGTGCCAATGTTTATAATACGTTATTTCCAAATGAAATTCATTACTTGGAACAACAATGGAAAAGCGAACGGTACCAGCCACAGATACAGAGCCAGTGCGTGAGGTAGATTAAGTTTTAACTGACTTTGATAATCATTGTCTACCGCAAAAAAAATGTCATTCAAGTTCAACAATATCGTCCAAAAAGAACGAAAACCATTCAATGAATATTTAACGGAAATTCGTGCACAAATTTTATTTTTATTTTTATTTATTTATTTTTAAGACAACAACTAGTCATGACTGACCAACGAGTATGTCGGTATGTTTTGCATTAAAGTCTCCACCAATAATATGTACATTTATGTCGATAGCGTTCAAGAAGTTGCTTGTAGTCTTCTGTAGTAACTATGTGCCTTGGTGGACTGTATCGTGCACTAACTGTAAGAAATTGCTGTTTCGTTTTTAAGCTTATATTTGTTATTTGAAATTTATCAGTACAAATGTGCTCTTCCTCATGGTGTTGGATATTTTTCCTTATAATAACTGCGCTTCCGCCCCTTGCGTTGTTGCTGGGATGAATTGTGCGGTATAGAGTAAAATTCTTATAGTTCATGTAAGATTCATTAGTAAAATGTGTTTCGGATATTAGACAAATGTCAATTTTTTCGGTTTTTAGAACAGCTTCAAGCTCATTTTTATGTTTTATCAACCCGTTTGCATTCCATGTCATGATACGTAATGCTTTCATCATTGTTAATACAGACTTTTTTCAATATCGACAAGTCTGCGCTCTAGTTGCTTGTTAAAAGCTTCTTGTTTTTGCATTAATGTTTGTAATAAGTATAACATGTTGGGTTTATATCCACGTGAAACATTCTCGTTTGTATCTTTAGCGACTTCAGCAAATGGTCTTCCTCCACGCAGATTACGTGCTGCGGGTGGATGCTGAGGGGGTATTGTAGGGCGACTATTTTGGTTTTGGTTAAATTTCTTCTTACGTTGATCACACATTTTCTGCAACTTTCTGGCGACAGCACAACCACGGTAATTAGCAGGGTGTTCTTCACCACAGTTGCAGCATTTCGGTTTTTGTGGAATATTGCGCTCACAATTTTCGGTTTCGTGTTTGCCTGCACATCTGACGCATCTCGCATACTTGCCGCAATAATTTTTTGTGTGCCCATATGATTGGCACTTTTTGCACTGCGGTATAAGTTTCCTGTTTCTTACCGGCTCAATTTTGACTATAGAGTTTAGAATGCTTCGTATGCCATGGATTTGGTTTACGTCTTCAGACGACTCGAACGACAAGTGTAGCTTGTTAACTGCGTTTAGAACTTTAAACTAGGGTTTGCAGCCCCGGGATCCCGAAATCCCGGTGTTTTTTCAAATCCCGAAATCCCGGGATTGAAATAACTAATCCCGGGATATAATTTTTGTCTGAATTATATTTTGAAATTTTTTTCTCACCAAAATTTTCTAAGAATTTAATTCTCAGAAAATTTATTTTTTTTTTATGAAATATGTACGTAGAATTTTTTGTTTTGGAAACGGAATGACACCGCGCCGTTCCGCGCCGCCATTCCGTAAATTTCTGTTAAAGAAAACACTCAATCACAACAAAAATACAGTAAAAAAAAAGGAACGGCACGGCGCGTTATCATTCTGTTTTCAGCATTACAGAGAACGTAAATTCATAGAGAAGGCGCGGTCCCGGCCCGTTCCTCCTAACAAAATACGGGTAGGAAAATGAAATCAGCACAAGTTAACATTAGGAAATTAATTAATATGGCTGCCGGAGAGAAATGAGAGGGAGAGAGTGATACGCAATGTAAAAAAATGTAGTTTACATTAGCTTACATTTGCTTGTGTACAGAACAGAGTTGTTCATTTGATATGTCCATATGATTTGTATGCATGTATACAGATTTGTTCTTTTTGGTTTTTTTATGAAAATTGCGCGTAATTTAGGACATATGTATGTAATTAAGTTATGAAAATTGCGCGAATTTTTATGTATGCATGTTTATATACATATATTAGCAAAGGACATATTTATTTTAGGTTTATATATATGAAAATTGCGCCAAATATTGGAAAAAATGTATGATTGCATTAGATTTGATTTTGATTAGATAAATGTATGTATATAAGTTAACAGCCAAGTCATCGAACTTCCCTCGCAATGAAGTCACCGAGCGACCCGCGCGCAAACAATGTCGTTGAACCCGACCACATATGCAACATAAACAAAGTAATGTGGGTCAAAGCAACGGCCAGTCGTTTCCGTTATGTCGCAAGCGTTGGAGTTCTGACCGAAATGTGCTGAGTCGGTCTTACTGACCACACACAAACCCATGGCATAATCTTTATATATTTATTATGTATTTAAGTTTAGATCCATATTTTGTGTTTATGTAACTTTTCTGCTTCTTGCCGTTCTTTATTAAAACTCCACTTTTCTACTTTCAACCGTTCTTTATTAAACTCCAATCTCAACTAAAAACTATAATCTTACAATCTACCCTAAATCCCTACTTGCGGTGTAGCTATTGAGTTTGTGTTGGTGTAGTTGCGCCGGCAGCTTTGTTTGTATGTATTCTCAGCTGCATTCCTCAAGCTGCCAAAAGTCACGTACGTAAATTGATGATCAGCTTGACCGCTGTAAGATTTGTGGAGTAAGCTGTGCGATCTAATTACCAACGGCCAGTAACGTGGAAGTGATTGTTTATTTGCAAAATCCAAAAGACGGGCAGGCGTAGGAGTAAGCTGTGCGATCTAATTACAAACAGCCAGTAGCGTGGGAGTGATTCAAGGGAATCATCAAATCTCTGTTTTAGCTTTGCAAGTGTGCAATGCGCTAACTTCTCCCCCTCTTAAGACGAGCCGTCCTCGACTCGTGCCAAAATTTCCTCTACTGCCCTCTGAGTTTTTACTTTATTACTTGCTAATTTGTTTCTGCGGTGGATGAAAAAAATTGCTATTGCGATCAATAATAATGGAGGAAAAGAAAAAATTGTCCAGAACAAATTACGATGAACAGATATACCCTCCTTCAATTCGTGAATGCGGGAGATGTTGTCGATATAAATTTGGTGCAAATATGGTAGGGACAAACTCGTATGGTGTTCCAAGTAATTAATGGATACGGTTTTTGGAGGATGTGGTTGGATATAAGTCGGTTCTCTTTTTGCCACGTAAGTTGTATCATTTATGGTGATAGAGTCACGAAAAAGAAGCAGATACGTTCCCCTTATTTCCAATTTTCGTTGATCAAATATTGTCGTTGGTTGCACGTTGTTAAGAATAATGATGCCCTCTTCTATTTTTTGAACTGATGGTATGTGATATGCCGATTCTGATGAACAATTAGCTGTGTTATTATTTAGCATCTGACCCAAGCAATCTGAGTGAGCCGGTTTGCACACTTTAGCTACCAAAGTGTCATTGCAGTTCTCGAGTGGTTGAAACGTATCGCTACATTTTGCCGCAAGCGTGGTCTCTAGCTTTACGATACTATTATTATGGACTACAGGATAGATTTTTAGGAATTGACAGAAATTTGTAACCTTAGGAACCTTAAGAATATAGTAAATAACATCAGAACTTTGCAAAATTTTTACCTTAGATACTAAAAGTAAATTACTTAAACTAAAGGGTAATTGTTCGGAATTGAACGCTTGATCCATCTCTTCGTCATCCAAAATAAGTGGATTTATGATATTACTTTTTGCCAACACAATGGAGAGTGCTAGTCTGTTTAGTTGGCTGATTATATGGTTATTTCTTCTTACCAAATTTTCACAGAGCAATGTTTCCTCGTCTTTTAATATCCAATCCGTTTGATTTCCGCGAAGTGTATTGATTAGGTTGGTAATTTCGTTAATTCTATTTTGTAAATCGGAGTTAATTCTAATCTGCCTATTGTTGTTTTCTATTAGCATGCTTTCCTTTGTCAAGAGCAGTTCAAAATCTTCGTGGTCCGGGGTACCGGCTATAAATTTCAGGGCGGACCCCAGAAAATCTATTGACCTTGCAATTCTCTTAGGTATTTCCAAAGTGCGAATTATGTGTAGTATTTCCTCACCTTGTTGTTTCAAAATATTTTCGTTCACTACCTGATTTTTTGATTTTGATGTGAACCATCGGCTTTCGTAAGCTATCTGGCTATAATCTGTTAGGTTGGTGGCGTGCACGAGGTAAATGAATTCATTATAAATAGCCACATTTCCCCGAGGGATGGTGATAACTTGTGAGGAGGTGTAGTCAATTAAATTGGCTCTAGTGACGAAGACTAGGGCAAGCGGCAATCTGAAATTGATTTTATCGTAAATTACTTTTATGAATTTTTCTGCCTTCTATCTGTACTGTTGTACCTAAATCTCTTTCTACTATTTTTTCCACGAACACCTTCTCAAATTTATTTCCCAATCGCTTATTTCGTCGAAGAAACACCCTTTCACCAGGCTGATATGTTTTCGTTATTCTTTTCTCATTCAATCTATTCAATACTAAATTCTGGGCTCTTATTAATTTATCTCTAATTTCCCCAAATTTCTCCGCTGGGCAGTTCTGCAAAATTTCGATTGGTTTCGAATCTACAACCGAGTGAATTGTTCTGTTGTACTTGTAAGCAGCAAGCAAAATCAGATCTTTAACCTCGCTTATCTGCTGCTGTGCCTTCACGCATCTGGCTATTTCCAAAAGGGTTGAATGAAACTTTTCGACCTGTCCGTTGCTTTCGCTATGTAAGGTGGGTACGAAAAACTGTTCTATGGAGAAATGATCGCGTAGCATGTTTCTAATTAAATTTGAAGTAAACGCTCTTTCGTTATCTGTGACAATTGTTTTAGTGTTTTGGAACATACCTAATACCTCTAATAAAGCTTCTTTTATATCAATGGTACATCTTGAAATAACAGGTTTAACAATTGCAAACTTTGAAAACCTATCAACAGCAGTTAAGAATAGCTGCTTTCCAGTAATTAAAATGTCTAAGTGGAGTATTTCTCCTGGTTGCTCTGGGATTGGAGTTTTCCCAATTTCCGGATTTGGTGGTTTTCTTTGGTATTTATTTTCCAGACAGATCTTGCAATTTGATACAGCTGACCTGAGCATTTTCCTCATGTCGGGAAAGTAGTATTCTGATAGAATTTGCTTAAAATTCTCGGACAGAGATCGATGGGCACGGGCATGCTCCGTTGCTATTGCTTCCTGTTGATCGTTCGGATTCGTTAGATCGATTACAAATTTTTCTGTATGAATAAATTTAACCCCCGGGAATGCTTCGACAAGAGGTCCCTGGATCTCTGATAGTGTCGGAAGATCGCAACAAAGAGCGTTTGTAACGCTAGGGTTTACGAGTTTCTTAAGATTATGCAACAAATTTACTATTGTGTCGTAATTTATAGTATAACGAATTTTTTTCTGAAAAATTATTTTTGTACTTTGGTGATAATGATCCCCCTTCGTCAAAATGAATTGTCTTTTGAATTGGTTTACTGGATACTGGATAGTTTTAATTGTGTTTGAGAGCGATGACTCGCTATGTGCTGTAGCATCTGTATCAGTCATATTATTCAAAAACTGACGGGACAGAGCGTCTGCTACGACGTTGTCTCTGCCGGGTTTATAAACAAATTTAGGCGAAAATTCTTCTATGAACGCACGCCATCGCTTCATTTTTGTATTAGGATTTTTGTTCGAAATAGCGAAAGTTAAAGGCTGGTGGTCTGTGAATATTACGATGTCTTTAATACCGTATAAGTAATGTCGAAGGTTTTTAAGGACCCACACTATAGCCAAGAGCTCACGCTTGTTGGTTGCATAATTCTCCTCTGTTTTTGATAATGTTCTTGAAATCATTGTAATGGGCCGACCATTCTGGGAGAGGACCGCGCCTAAAGCGCTAGAGGAAGCGTCTGTTGTTAGTTCGAATGTTTTGTCATAATCCGGATAAAACAGCAAAACATCTTCCGATGCCAAAATGCTTTTTACCCTTTTAAATGCTTGAATGGCCTCGTCATCAAGGACTATTTTAGTGTGTTTGGACTTGTGGGATGACACATGGCCATTCTCCCCCCGAAGATACTTTGTTAATGGTTTGACGATAGACGCATAATCCCTTATAAACCTTCTATAGTAACCTGACAGACCCAAGAAAGAGCGTAATGCTCGAAGTGTTTCCGGCTTCCTATAGTCGATTATGTCCTTGACCTTATTTGGACATGTTTTTATCCCCTTCGAGAGACAATAAAGCCAAGAAACTCAACCTTATCTTTAAAGAATTTAGTCTTTTCTGCTGAAACTCGCATACCGGCCCTTTCCAACTTCCCCAGTACCTTATCGACATGTTGAATATGAGACTTTTCGTCCCTTGAAAAGATGATTATATCATCCATATAAACTTAGCAACTTTGGCCAATGTCGTCTCTCAAGACGTCATCAATAGCCCGTTGAAAGATACTGGGCGCATTTTTTAACCCGAATGGCAATCTATTAAATTCGTATTTGCCATTGTTAATGCTGAAGGCTGTTTTTTCGCGGTCCTTCTCCTCAAGGATTATCTGGTGGAATCCAGACTTTAGATCTAAAGTAGTAAAAAATCTGGAACTGCCCAGGTTTGCCAATATGGTAGAAATATCTGGTATAGGATATTTATCCGCAATCGTTTTTTCGTTTAATTTTCGAAAGTCGATTACCATGCGGAGCTTTTGTTACCATATTCATCCAGGCCTTTTTTATTCACTACATGGACCGGAGAGTTATACGCCGAATTAGATTTTCGGATAATTCCTTCTTTCAACAGTATTTCTATTTCCTTATTAATGAATCCTGCCGCCGAAACCGGGTATGGATAAGATCGGGTGTAAATTGGTTCCGAGGAAGTGGTACGAATTTTAGCTTTGACCTTAGTATTAAATGGCAAAGCGCGGTTAGGTTCGGCAAAGGCCTTAAAATTCTTTTTAATCATAGAGTCAAACTCGTTTTTCACAAGAGCTGGGACCGAGTCCTTGTCCAAATATATGGAGTTAACTTGCTCACATTTGACGTTATTTAATTTTTCCTTACCACCCTCGTAATATAAGTATCCGGATGTCGTATCAATTTTAGATTCTATCTCCTTAAGGAAATCGTATCCCACTATACCATCGAAGCCCTTTATATTAGGAAGAATGAAGAAAGTTGAGACTTTCCCCAAAACGAAAACCTTACATTTTTTTTCTATGAGATTACATCCGTTTATAGTTTTGACCGTAAACTGTCTCTCCACAGGGATAATTCCCTTTAGGAAGCTCAAATTTTTGATATAGTTTTTTGAAGTTCCTGTATCAATCAGTAACCTAAGCTCCTGCCCCTCCGACGCCTTCTTGGTAATGTAAGGTAGGAGCGACCTTATACTAAAAAATTAACCTCGTCTTCCATCGCGAAATTGGAAGCGATCTCGACATCCGAATCACTGTCACGGTCCACAGTAATTTTCTTTTGTGGATCCACCTCTGGGGTTGTCTCCAAATGGTTGGTCCGTTGCACTTTCGGCTTCCGTGAATTTACTGAATCTCCCCTTCTGTGCTCCCGTTTATTCACGTATTGATTAGCATCCCTTTTGGGGTGCCCTCCCACGGCATTTCCCTTTCTATAACTCTGGTTGGACTGTTTTGTACGTCGGAATGCGGAGGATCCGCGGTCTACATCCATTGGAGTAGGGGTGTCCTGCTAGTTGGGTTGTCCTGCTAGTTGGGTTGTCCTGCTAGTTGGGTTGTCCTGCTAGTTGGGCGCCACTTTTCTGCTTCTGGCCGTTCTTTATTAAAACTCCACTTTTCTACTTTCAACCGTTCTTTATTAAACTCCAATCTCAACTAAAAACTATAATCTTACAATCTACCCTAAATCCCTACTTGCGGTGTAGCTATTGAGTTTGTGTTGGTGTAGTTGCGCCGGCAGCTTTGTTTGTATGTATTCTCAGCTGCATTCCTCAAGCTGCCAAAAGTCACGTACGTAAATTGATGATCAGCTTGACCGCTGTAAGATTTGTGGAGTAAGCTGTGCGATCTAATTACCAACGGCCAGTAACGTGGAAGTGATTGTTTATTTGCAAAATCCAAAAGACGGGCAGGCGTAGGAGTAAGCTGTGCGATCTAATTACAAACAGCCAGTAGCGTGGGAGTGATTCAAGGGAATCATCAAATCTCTGTTTTAGCTTTGCAAGTGTGCAATGCGCTAACTTGTACTTAGCTTTAGTCTTTTATACTCTACTTACTTATAATCAGTTTTGCCAAGACAATGGCGTAATAAAGAACTCATCACTGCTCCATAGAAGAGAGCTGAACCACAATATAACCATTGTGTAATAAGGAACTCATCACTGCTCCATAGAAGAAAGCAGAATCACAATATAACTGGCGCCCAACAGAGTTAACTGGAATTAGATAATCTTACGATATCTATTAAGCTAGGAACACCATGGCCCTAAACAAGAACATGTAAGTGACTGTTCGGTAAAAATTAGAAAAAGTAATATATTTACGAAAAACGATTTTAAATAAAAAAAAATTGTGAATAAATTGGCAATGCGAAAG
This sequence comes from Anastrepha obliqua, assembly GCF_027943255.1. NCBI lineage: Eukaryota > Metazoa > Arthropoda > Insecta > Diptera > Tephritidae > Anastrepha > Anastrepha obliqua. Next base: position 1,941,507 of record NW_026562178.1, on the reverse strand, counting down.
TGACCATTACGGTATAATCGCGAAATTATTGACGTGCAAGTGCAGTTTTTTTTTTGTTGTTAAAAGAAACAAGTTGATACTTTCGCTTCATTGGCTGCTCATGACTTGGGCTTATAGAAATATAAAGATAGAGTACGACAGTGACGAAGAACAAGAAATAGGATTTAGGCCAGGAAGTAACAGTCAATTAGGAATGGAGCCGGCATTACTAAAAGCGTTAATAGAAGGTGCGGTAAACAGTGCGCTCCTCGAACAAGAGAGGAGACTAAAAGACGAGTTCCGAGCGGAACTTGAAACAGTTAGAGGTCAGGTTAATGCATTAAGAATAGAGACTCCACAAGTTGAAACATACCAGAGAGTAACAATTGACCCTAGTGTGGGATGTGAGGTGAAGTTAGACATTGTAAAATCAGTGCCTAACTTCAATGGAAATCATGAGGAATACGTGTCGTGGCGACAGGCGGCTATAGACGCATACGAGATTTTCAAAAGATACGTAGGCAGCGAGGCGCATTACGAGGCTGTGGCCATTTTAAAAAACAAAGTAACTGGTCCAGCTCGTGCCATCCTTACGTCGCACAATACAGTGCTTAATTTTGACGCCATTATCGCTAGGCTCGACTGCTCGTATGCAGACAAAACATCCTTGCGCGTACTCAGGCAGCAACTAGAACTGGTTAGGCAGGGTGACCTAAACTTAATGGAATATTACGATGAGGTAGAAAAGAAGCTCACTCTGGTCACAAATAAAATAGTAATGACTCATGACGAGCAAGCTGCGTCCATTCTTTGTGCAGAAATTAGAGACAATGCACTACACGCTTTCATGGCAGGACTTAGGAGGCCCCTAAAATCTTTAGTAATGCCAGCGAAGCCCAAGGATTTGTCATCTGCATTAGCAGTGGCCCGTGAGGCTGAAAATAGCATCGAAAGAAGCGCATTTGCTGCATCTTATGCTAAAGTAATTGAAGAAAGAAACCATAGCGGCGATAATACTAGATTTGGCAATCGTAACCAAACTAGACAAGGCAGGGGCCAGGAAAGAAATCCACATTTTGTGGGAAATCAAGGCCAAAGCAGAGCACAGCAAGCTGACCCTAAAACGCTAGCGAATGACAAAGAGCCACAATCAAAGTATCAGGCTCAACCCATGGACGTTGATCCTTCGATGTCCAAGTTAAGACAACAGACCAATTGGGGAAAGCCACAGGGCTATTCTACACAAGACGGGGCTCGCAAAAGGCATAACACTTCAGAACGCACGTCAGGCTATAGGCGCCAAAAGATTAACAATATTACGCAACGAGCGCCTACCCAAGACGAGAAAGAATACGAAGAAATGGCCGAAACTGCGCGTGCTGAAATAGATGACGAAAGTGGCGAACCCGAGGACAACGATTTATTGTATTTTTTAAGAGGTCGTTCCCGATTGCCGTTCGTTGAGCGTCAATTGGCTGGCAAAACATTAAAGATTCTTATCGACACCGGGGCGGCAAAAAGTTACATTAAACCCGTAAAGGAGTTAAAAAACGTAACACCAGTCGACACCCCTTTTACTGTGAACTCCATTCACGGGTCCAGTAAAATTCAAAAAAAATGTTCAATAGTAATTTTTGGGAAAGTTGCCACGTTTTTCATATTAGATACCCTTGACACCTTTGATGCTATAATAGGCTTCGATCTGCTCACGCAGGCGGGGGTAACTATTGACCTGATGGAAAACAGCATAAACTACGGTAATACTTCGGAAATACTCAATCACCATCCGTGCGATAACGTGAACTTTACACGTGTCGATGATATCGTAGTCCCAAATTCCGTAAAAGGCGAATTCAAGAAAATGATACTGAAGAGAATTAGTGCATTCGCGACCTCTAACGAGGCACTGCCTTACAATACTTCAGTCGTCGCCAGGATCCGGACTGTAGACAATAAGGAGGTATATTCAAAGCCCTATCCATACCCAGTAGGCGTGTCAGATTTTGTAAACAACGAAGTCGCACAGCTGTTGAAAGATGGCATCATAAGGCCATCAAGATCTGCGTATAATAGCCCAGTCTGGGTTGTTGATAAGAAAGGAATAGATTCCAACGGAAATAAGAATAAACGGCTGGTCATTGACAAAGATCGACTAATAAAAGCTCAGCAAGATCAATTAGCTAGATGCAACCCGAACAGACAGAACAGGATGTTTGATGTAGGAGAAAAAGTTTACCTCAAAAATAACAAAAGATTAGGTAACAAACTATCTCCCTTGTGCACAGAGGGCGCCGTACAAGCAGACCTGGGAACGTCTATACTTGTTAAGGGGAGGGTGGTCCATAAGGACAATGTGAGGTAAACATAGGTCATAACGCATAAGATTTCATACAAGTTCATCGGAGTGACCCTCATACTCTTATCCACAACTCACGCACGCAAGCTACATTCCGATATTGGACGGAAACGTTTTTGTATGGGAACAACATAGTTACGTGAGACATTCTACAAATTTATCTAATTTCGTGAGCATTATAGATGATACAATTAAATTATCAAAACTTTTCCCTCAGTCACACACGCGAAAATTGTTAGATGTAGATATCGACCATATTCAGAATATTTTATCTAGCTTAACGGTACACCATAGAATGGCCAGAAGTTTAGACTTTCTAGGAACAGCTTTAAAAATCGTTGCAGGTACGCCTGATGCATCAGACTTAGAAAAGATTAAACTTACCGAAGCCGAGCTCATAGAATCAAACAACAGACAAGTAATAGTAATCACTGAAGCACAGAAACAAATTAACCTTTTAACTGATGCAGTAAATAAATTAATTAAAGAAAAAAAAGGCGAGTTCGTAGACTCTCCTCATTTGTATGAAACTTTACTTGCACGAAATAGAATGTTAACCACTGAAATCCAAAACCTTATGCTCACTATAACGCTCGCCAAATCTAACATCATAAACCCCGCAATTCTCGACCACGAAGATTTAAAATCAATTTTTACCGAACAGCTCGCAGAGGTCCCAATAGTTAGTTTAATGGCAGTATCAAATATAAAAATATTTCAATCAAATAGAGTAATCCACATAATAATTGAATATCCTAATGTTAAGACTATTTATAAGAAAGTTATGATATATCCTGTTGCCCACAATAACACCATTCTGCAAGTACATGATAACATAGTAGCTGAATGCGACGATGGAGTCCTAGCTGTGACAGAATGCGCTACAACCAACTTTGCGACGTTCTGCAAGAAATCTGCTTACGACACATGCGCCAGCGGACTACATTCCGGAGGCTCAGCGTTATGCCACACACAGCCAAGCCACTTGGAACCGATTACCCTATTAGACGAAGGAATAATCGTTGTCAACGAAGTATCAGCAAGAGTAAGAGTAGATGACGGCCCAGTGATGACAATTGAAGGCACGCATCTCATCACATTTGAACGTATTGCGACTATAAACGAGACCACATACATTAACTACAATGGTGTTGTAAACAAGAGTCCAGGCATCGTGGCGTCACCATTGCTGAATATTACAGGACACGACCAAGTGCTCAGCCTACCAATGTTACAAAGGATGAATGAGCACAATCTGCATATAATTCAGAAGTTAAGAGACGATATGTTTTCCGGAGGGACTCCCAGAGTCTGGTTCATGGTTGGTGTAACACTCAGCCTTGCCTTTGGCTGTATTGGCATCATCTATCAATGTTGGTACCGGAGAAGATCTTCCATCAAATTGCAAGAAATGGTAAAGGAGTTAAGTGTCACCGAGGACGGCAACAATCTTAAAGGGGGGCTAGTTAACAGCCAAGTCATCGAACTTCCCTCGCAATGAAGTCACCGAGCGACCCGCGCGCAAACAATGTCGTTGAACCCGACCACATATGCAACATAAACAAAGTAATGTGGGTCAAAGCAACGGCCAGTCGTTTCCGTTATGTCGCAAGCGTTGGAGTTCTGACCGAAATGTGCTGAGTCGGTCTTACTGACCACACACAAACCCATGGCATAATCTTTATATATTTATTATGTATTTAAGTTTAGATCCATATTTTGTGTTTATGTACTTAGCTTTAGTCTTTTATACTCTACTTACTTATAATCAGTTTTGCCAAGACAATGGCGTAATAAAGAACTCATCACTGCTCCATAGAAGAGAGCTGAACCACAATATAACCATTGTGTAATAAGGAACTCATCACTGCTCCATAGAAGAAAGCAGAATCACAATATAACTTATACATATGTACATACATATATGAAAATTGCGCCAAATATTGAAAAGCTCTTATGATTGCTTGTAACCAATTGAACTTGAATGCGCACATTCTCATTATTTTATTTACATATTTATAAAAAACTTTTGAATTTAAAGGATCGGGTGTAGGATAATGCCGTATGGGTAATTTGAAGCCAAGTATAATGATTTATTTAATGAAACTTGGTTGAGATGTTAGGGAGTGGCTCATGAACAACTTTTATATCTTTCAATATTTACACGCATTTTAATACAATACACTTATAAATTGGTACAATATAATACATATATGTATGTATTTTGTTCTAAATTTCACTTCAATTCATAAAATATATGGTCACAAACGCATTTTTACTGGTTTTTATACTTGTATTCAAAACAACAATATCCTTTCGCTAAATTACACAATTTTAACAATTAATTACTTGAAAACTATAAATCCCCGGAGGGTGCGGTTTCTTTTTTTATATATGTATATGATTATACTGAATATACCTCAATTTAAATTTTGTAAAAATTAAAATAAAAATTTTAATTAGGCTATGATGATGTTCCACCGAACAAGTGGACCGAAAAAAAGAAAAAAAGGAGCTGCTGTATCGAGAGCTGCGTGCCTAAGGATAAAGTTATACTTTTTGCGTTTCCTAGGGACGAAGAGACCCGTAAGAATTGGGCCTTGGCTTGCAACGTGCAAGTGTCAAGCACTGACAGGGTTTTTATTTGCCAACGCCATTTTGAACCCACATTGGTTACAAAATATAAACTCTTGAAAGGGGCTTTTCCTTGCTTCAATTTAGCCTAGATTTTTAAACCACTACAATTTTCACTTAATCACGATGGAGTGAGAGTAGTGTTTTAAAAATCAGGTAAATCGCAATCTGTTTACAGCAGACATAGCCATTAATTTTATGCTAAAGAAGCTTAAAGATGCAAACAGTGCTATAAGTAAAAAATTATATGCAGCTCTCATTCTTCGTATGGAAGAACGCCGCACAGATCTAAGTACACAATAGTATAAGCAACGTCTCAGGAATAGATTTTGTCACAGTTCCTTGTTCAATTAAATGCCGTAAATTAATAGTGGACTTGCTTGAAAGACTAGACGCTTCAAATCCCACTGCATTACTAACAGCTCATGCAACTGGATCTTCTATTTCAAATGAGGTAAACCTTGAAATTGATTCAGAATTTGATTCAATAACTGAATCAATTTGTACACAAAAACCATTAAGTGTAGCAGAAGAACTAGATAAAGTTATTAAAGAGGGATATGCACCAATGCAGCCTATTAGATTTGAGACACTGTCATCAAAAATTCAAAAAGAAATGTCTCTTTTTGAAAATGGAGGGAGACGTGGTGACTACCTGGAAAGAACATACTCCTATTTAATGACGATAAAACCTACTAGTGTAGAGTCTGAACGAGCATTTTCTTCGGCAGGACAATTTGCAACAAAAATAAGAAGCCGTTTGAACGATGAAACGCTGGACGAGTTGTGTTTTCTAAAATCTTATTTACAACAACACAAGAAATGTTAATTTCATTATGTATTATACTATTTTTTATTTGTTTTTTATGATGAATTAAGTTTTGTTTTGTTTTGTTTCAATAAATAATAATATTAAACCAATTTTTTAATTATGTTTTCAGTTTTTTTGTACTTTCAACTATGATAATGTGTAAGTATTTTTCATAAATAGTCCAATCCTATTCCCGGTACCAATCCCGGGATCCCGGGATTTGGATAATGTAATCCCGAAATCCCGGGATTGAAAATATAACACGGGATTGCAAACCCTACTTTAAACCCTTGGCTCTTAAGATCGCTAACAATATCTACTGGCATACACGAGTAATGCAGGTTTTTAGCTATTACGTTGATGGGACGCAATTGTTTATCTTGGTATGTATACCATGACGCTTTACTCGAGGAAAAAAACGCAGTTAAGCTTCTGTAGTCAGTACTATCTGCAGTATTGATTTTATAGACTTCGTTGCTGAGTGATTTGATTGAAAACTCTTTTTAGCATGTGTATCCACAGTTTGCAGGAGTACATTGTACTCTTTGACTCCTGACATCATAATTGGCGGAGGTTTTCTGATTGTTTTTGGCCTTTCATTCGCTATTTGCTTCATTTGAGAAATTGAGGCTGCTTCATCATCATTATTGTCCACTTATGCTTTGCGCTTTTTATTTCTATTTCTCTTTTTATGTTTTTGAACGATCCATCTTTGTCTCATTGGCATCAGTATAATGAACGTTTGGTTTGCATTTGAATCCATCTTATTTTCTATCTGCGATTTTAGTTTTTGGTTTTCATTCGTAAGCTGGGCTACCTCTGCCTGTAGTTTCCTGCATAAAGTCTCTAACTCTGACATTTTTTCAATAAGAAAATTTTTATTCTCTGCACCAGTGTGGCTCGTGCTTGCATCCAAATCCATCAAAGATGGATTTCGTAGTATAGTTTTAGGCTGTTTCAGTTAAAGTTTCGACGCACCCAGCAGCAGAGCGTTTGCTCCATATTTCGTTGCGCTCGTCTAACTTCAAACGTGCATAAGTTGATCACTGTGAATTCAACTGTACATGTGGAATTTCATATGAAAATCGAATGTTGCGTGATCGTATTATCACTGGTGTTTATGACAAAAAGTTGCAGCTTAAATTGCTCGATGGACGGGATGAAACACTTGACCGGGTTGTTGACATTTCAAAACATTTCAATCAGCAAATGTGAACAAGAATATTTTGGGATCCGAAAAGCCAACAGTTGACGCTATTTCATCGGAAAAGGTTGATTCAATCAACAACAGTAATCGTCGTTTCTGCTTCAATTGCGGTAATGATTGGAAACCAGACCACAAATCAAATTGTCCAGCATTTAATTTCACATGTTAATGTGGAAAAAAGGTCACTTTCGTCGTATGTGCCGCAAGAGACATGACTACAATAACAACAGCGCTGGCAACAACAAGCCAAAGTTGGATTCATCTGATTCAAAACCTTGTAAGCGTATTAATGATGCTAGCTGGAATAACATGTCAGGTAAAATTCAGAGATTAGAAAAAATATCTAATTTTAACAAATTAAATTTAAACTCAATTCAAAACAAAAGAGATCGATGGACTAAGACGTACCAAGTACATAATCAATTAGTTAAATTCAAAATCGATACGTGAGCCAATGTCAATTGTGTTCCATTACGGATTATCAAAAATTTGAATATTGAAATGAAAAATAAAAACAATGATTTCCCTGTTAACGATTATAGTAGTAATAAAGTTAAGATATTCGGTATCGCTAAATTAAATCTGTTTGATTTACAAACAAAGCAAAACAAATTAGCTGAATTTCTGGTAGTTGACAATAACTATGAACCAATACTGGGAAGGGAATCTTGCACAGAACTTGAACAAATCAAACAACTAAATATTGTTTCAGTTAATTTGTCACGGATAAAGAAAGGTTTGTGAATGTTACATGAATGTTTTCACGGGTATTGGGAAAATTCCAGGGGAAATTACTATTCATTTAAAGGAAAATTCTAAACCAGTCTTACATTACAAAAAACGTTTCCAGGACACTATAATTAAAAAACTCAAACCAAAGTTGGATGCAATGCCTCAATCTGGAATAATTTCACCAATTACACATCCAACTGACTGGGTTAATAATTTACAAATAGTTGAAAAATCAAATGGCGAGTTGAGGATTTGCTTGGATCCTAGTCCTCTAAATGAATATATTAAACGGGAACATTTCTTAATTCCAACAATTGATAATTTTACTGCGGAAATGTCAAACAAAAGAATATTTACAGTACTTGATTGCTCCTATGTGTTTTGGCAAACACAACTTGATGAAAAGAGTTCTGAGTTTACCACATCCATGACACCTTTCGGTCGACATTAATTCAATCGATTTCCATTTGGGTTAAATTGTGCACCGGAAATTTTTCAAAGAATTATGATTCGCATATTTGGTGATATTCCTGGCGTGCTTGTATATTTTGATGAAATCGCTATTCTTGCCGAAAACGAAATGGAACATGACAAAATTCTGTCAATGGTTCTAGAGCGTGCACGCACTAATAATGTCAAATTTAATCAGGAAAAAATTCAATATCGCAAATCGCAAGTAAAATTCATGGGTCATATTCTCTTAAATGGTACAATTAAACCGGGAAATAAACACATTCGGGCCATTTTAGATATGAAAAGACCAATTGATAAACATGGTGTTATGAGATTATTGAGGATTTTTAAATATCTCAGCAGATTTATCCCAAATCTGTCCAAATTAACGTCGGAATTAAGAAATTTAACCATGAAAAATGTGGAATTTCAATCGAATGATAAGCATGAAGCGGTATTATCGAAATTATTGAAAATCATTACATCGGATCCAATTTTAATGGCTTATGATCCAAATAAGCCCGTGTTATCCAAACGGGCCCATCGCAAAACGGAATTGGATCAGTTCTGATTCAAGAGGGGCATCCAATAGCCTTTGCATCAAGAACATCGGCAAAGAATGAACAAAGATGGGCGCAAATAGAGAACGAATTTTTAGCTATTATGTTCGCATGTGGCTGATTTCATTACTTCATTTATGGACGTGAATTCACAGTTGAAAGTGATCACAAACCATTGGAAACACTTGTCAAACGTGATATCGATGACGTATCTATGCGTTTACAAAAGATGTTCATGCTCTTATTAAAATATCCATTAATAATTGTGATCTATAGTATAAGCCCGGAAAAAGCATGTTAGTTGCGGATTGTCTGTCAAGTGCGCAATTGAATGATGCATCGGAATTGGACGGAATGTCTGAAGTAATTCATGCTGTCACAGAGCTGCCTGTGTGTAGGAAGACAATTATAATTATTACAGACAGTTATTGGAATCAGACGATGATCTTAAAGAGATTTGTCATTTTATTGTTTGTTATTGCAAAAAATTTCACAAACTTAAATTAGAATTGCATTTTGAAAATGGATTAGTGTTCCCCAATCACAGATTGGTCATTCCAAAAAAATTACAGGCCAAAATGACAAAATGGTTACATCTTGGAATAGAAAAAACGCTTGCACGTGCAAGAAGGTTATATTATTGGCCGGGTATGAACGATCAAATCAAACAATGGGTTTCAGCATGCAATGTTTGCGAAAAATTTAAACGGTATAATCAAAAAGAGCCATTGGTTCAGGAAATCAGTCCAAAATATCCGTATCACAACGTTTCAACATACCTGTTTGATTATGCTGGTCGTGACTACTTGTCAATGATCGGTGCATACTCCAACTATTTAATTGCAATTGAGGTTAAAAACAAAACGTCGAAACACCTTATTGATGTGATGTGTCAACAATTTGACAAGATTGGATATCCAACAATTCTCAAATCGGACAATGTTCCATTTAACTCGGGTGAATTTGAACAATTTGGTAGAAATCTCAATATTCAAATGCGATATTTAAGTCCAACGTATGCTCAGAGCAACGGACTTGCGGAAAAGGATGTTGCCATAGCAAAAAAAATTTTCAAACGATGCTTTGAGACAAATGAAGTCAATAAATTTCAGTATAGAATACTGGAATATAATACAACACCGGTTGCAAATTTGCAAACAACTCCATCGGAATTATTCTTTGGGAGGTTAATTAAAACGGGTCTTTCAGTATCGGAACAAATTCTTGTCAGAAACAATATCGCAGGAAAAGAAATTGAGAAGAAAATTGAGGATAAAAAAATGATCCAAAAATACTACTATCGGAACGCAAAGTCATTACCAACACTAAACATTGGTGATTTGGTAATCTTCAAAAAGAATGGATAGCAATGGCATTATGGCGGAATAGTTAGCAATGTTAATGGCAGATCATACATTATTAGGGATCGATTTGATAATCATTTTAGACGTAATCGAAGATTTATAGCTAAGACTAGGAATGAGGATTTTGATGCTAGTGATTTAATGTTTGAAGAAAATATAAGAGCTAATCACACGGAAAATTTGCCTGAAATTAACATTGTAACACCACCAGTGGGTGAAACCAAAATTACACGGAATGACTCGAACCTTGAATTTGATACAAGATCTCCTCTAAATGATGTAATTGCGGATGAATCAGAACAGTCAGGGGAAATTGATAATGACGTATCGTTATCGGAATATGAGACAACTGGAACTGAATCAGATGCAAGTGGAGCCACTTCTTTCTCGGAACCTGATTTATCTCCTACGATTAGAACACGTAGTGGACGCATTATTAAGCCACCTCAAAGATATGTTCAGTAGTCCAGTCTATCAGATGAATTTACAAACATTGTTATTAAATTTATTTTTAAGAAAAGAAAGCGTGTAATAAGTTATGCTATTTGCCTACGTTGAATGTAAATTAACTTAAGGACGTGTTCACACGTCAAATGGCAACGTCTAAAATGTAGGTATTATGTATTGGACAGTGTTAGTTAAGCTTAAGCACGCGATCATATAGGTACACCAAAAAGAGCGAAAAATAAAATACTTTGTGAATCATCAAACCTTAAAATTATTTGTTTTATTGACTTATAACTACGTGTTACATGGTGTCAGAAGTAATCGAACAAACGCTTCGCAAAAGAATAAATTAATTAAATTTTTGTGAGTTTCCTTAAAAAATGAATTTCATCATTGGAGCATTTGATTGCATCGCAGACAGCACGAATCACATTTTTGTGTAATTCGTTTTCATCGGAAAAATTCACTAGAAACTTAAATCATCGGATAAAAAACAATATTCATCGGGATCAAACATTCATCGGAGATCATAATTATTGGTATATTGGATATTTTTTGATTTTCACGGATATTTTTGCAAAATGGCAGAGGCACGAAAAGAATTGAGAGAGCTCGATTGTACAAACAATCATCGGAATAGAAAAATTGGAAACGTGATTTTTTGGTCTATATGATTGCCAACAACAAAAATGGTCAACCAAAACCGAAAAAATTAGCAACTTTTCTGTGGTTAGTTGGTACAAAAGGTGCCAATGTTTATAATACGTTATTTCCAAATGAAATTCATTACTTGGAACAACAATGGAAAAGCGAACGGTACCAGCCACAGATACAGAGCCAGTGCGTGAGGTAGATTAAGTTTTAACTGACTTTGATAATCATTGTCTACCGCAAAAAAAATGTCATTCAAGTTCAACAATATCGTCCAAAAAGAACGACAACCATTCAATGAATATTTAACGGAAATTCGTGAACAAATTTTATTTTTATTCATTTATTTTTAAGACAACAACTAGTCATGACTGACCAACGAGTATGTCGGTATGTTTTGCATTAAAGTCTCCACCAATAATATGTCCATTTATGTCGATAGCGTTCAAGAAGTTGCTTGTAGTCTTCTGTAGTAACTATGTGCCTTGGTGGACTGTATCGTGCACTAACTGTAAGAAATTGCTGTTTCGTTTTTAAGCTTATATTTGTTATTTGAAATTTATCAGTACAAATGTGCTCTTCCTCATGGTGTTGGATATTTTTCCTTATAATAACTGCGCTTCCGCCCCTTGCGTTGTTGCTGGGATGAATTGTGCGGTATAGAGTTAAATTCTTATAGTTCATGTAGGATTCATTAGTAAAATGTGTTTCGGATATTAGACAAATGTCAATTTTTTCGGTTTTTAGAACAGCTTCAAGCTCATTTTTATGTTTTATCAACCCGTTTGCATTCCATGTCATGATACGTAATGCTTTCATCATTGTTAATACAGACTTTTTTCAATATCGACAAGTCTGCGCTCTAGTTGCTTGTTAAAAGCTTCTTGTTTTTGCATTAATGTTTGTAACGTGAAACATTCTCGTTTGTATCTTTAGCGACTTCAGCAAATGGTCTTCCTCCACGCAGATTACGTGCTGCGGGTGGATGCTGAGGGGGTATTGTAGGGCGACTATTTTGGTTTTGGTTAAATTTCTTCTTACGTTGATCACACATTTTCTGCAACTTTCTGGCGACAGCACAACCACGGTAATTAGCAGGGTGTTCTTCACCACAGTTGCAGCATTTCGGTTTTTGTGGAATATTGCGCTCACAATTTTCGGTTTCGTGTTTGCCTGCACATCTGACGCATCTCGCATACTTGCCGCAATAATTTTTTGTGTGCCCATATGATTGGCACTTTTTGCACTGCGGTATAAGTTTCCTGCTTCTTACCGGCTCAATTTTGACTATAGAGTTTAGAATGCTTCGTATGCCATGGATTTGGTTTACGTCTTCAGACGACTCGAACGACAATTGTAGCTTGTTAACTGCGTTTAGAACTTTAAACCCTTGGCTCTTAAGATCGCTAACAATATCTACTGGCATACACGAGTAATGCAGGTTTTTAGCTATTACGTTGATGGGACGCAATTGTTTATCTTGGTATGTATACCATGACGCTTTACTCGAGGAAACAAACGCAGTTAAGCTTCTGTAGTCAGTACTATCTGCAGTATTGATTTTATAGACTTCGTTGCTGAGTGATTTGATTGAAAACTCTTTTTTAGCATGTGTATCCACAGTTTGCAGGAGTACATTGTACTCTTTGACTCCTGACATCATAATTGGCGGGGGTTTTCTGATTGTTTTTGGCCTTTCATTCGCTATTTGCTTCATTTGAGAAATTGAGGCTGCTTCATCATCATTATTGTCCACTTATGCTTTGCGCTTTTTATTTCTATTTCTCTTTTTATGTTTTTGAACGATCCATCTTTGTCTCATTGGCATCAGTATAATGAACGTTTGGTTTGCATTTGAATCCATCTTATTTTCGATCTGCGATTTTAGTTTTTGGTTTTCATTCGTAAGCTGGGCTACCTCTGCCTGTAGTTTCCTGCATAAAGTCTCTAACTCTGACATTTTTTCAATCAGAAAACTTTTATTCTCTGCACCAGTGTGGCTCGTGCTTGCATCCAAATCCATCAAAGATGGATTTCGTAGTATAGTTTTAGGCTGTTTCAGTTAAAGTTTCGACGCACCCAGCAGCAGAGCGTTTACTCCATATTTCGTTGCGCTCCTCTAACTTCAAACGTGCATAAGTTGATCACTGTGAATTCAACTGTACATGTGGAATTTCATATGAAAATCGAATGTTGCGTGATCGTATTATCACTGGTGTTTATGACAAAAAGTTGCAGCTTAAATTGCTCGATGGACGGGATGAAACACTTGACCGGGTTGTTGACATTTCAAAACATTTCAATCAGCAAATGTGAACAAGAATATTTTGGAATCCGAAAAGCCAACAGTTGACGCTATTTCATCGGAAAAGGTTGATTCAATCAACAACAGTAATCGTCGTTTCTGCTTCAATTGCGGTAATGATTGGAAACCAGACCACAAATCAAATTGTCCAGCATTTAATTTCACATGTTAATGTGGAAAAAAGGTCACTTTCGTCGTATGTGCCGCAAGAGACATGACTACAATAACAACAGCGCTGACAACAACAAGCCAAAGTTGGATTCATCGGATTCAAAACCTTGTAAGCGTATTAATGATGGTAGCTGGAATAACATGTCAGGTAAAATTCAGAGATTAGAAAAAATATCTAATTTTAACAAATTAAATTTAAACTCAATTCAAAACAAAAGAGATCGATGGACTAAGACGTACCAAGTACATAATCAATTAGTTAAATTCAAAATCGATACGTGAGCCAATGTCAATTGTGTTCCATTACGGATTATCAAAAATTTGAATATTGAAATGAAAAATAAAAACAATGATTTCCCTGTTAACGATTATAGTAGTAATAAAGTTAAGATATTCGGTATCGCTAAATTAAATCTGTTTGATTTACAAACAAAGCAAAACAAATTAGCTGAATTTCTGGTAGTTGACAATAACTATGAACCAATACTGGGAAGGGAATCTTGCACAGAACTTGAACAAATCAAACAACTAAATATTGTTTCAGTTAATTTGTCACGGATAAAGAAAGGTTTGTGAATGTTACATGGATGTTTTCACGGGTATTGGGAAAATTCCAGGGGAAATTACTACTCATTTAAAGGAAAATTCTAAACCAGTCTTACATTACAAAAAACGTTTCCAGGACACTATAATTAAAAAACTCAAACCAAAGTTGGATGCAATGCCTCAATCTGGAATAATTTCACCAATTACACATCCAACTGACTGGGTTAATAATTTACAAATAGTTGAAAAATCAAATGGCGAGTTGAGGATTTGCTTGGATCCTAATCCTCTAAATGAATATATTAAACGGGAACATTTCTTAATTCCAACAATTGATAATTTTACTGCGGAAATGTCAAACAAAAGAATATTTACAGTACTTGATTGCTCCTATGTGTTTTGGCAAACACAACTTGATGAAAAGAGTTCTGAATTTACCACATTCATGACACCTTTCGGTCGACATTAATTCAATCGATTTCCATTTGGGTTAAATTGTGCACCGGAAATTTTTCAAAGAATTATGATTCGCATATTTGGCGATATTCCTGGCGTGCTTGTATATTTTGATGAAATCGCTATTCTTGCCGAAAACGAAATGGAACATGACAAAATTCTGTCAATGGTTCTAGAGCGTGCACGCACTAATAATGTCAAATTTAATCCGGAAAAAATTCAATATCGCAAATCGCAAGTAAAATTCATGGGTCATATTCTCTTAAATGGTACAATTAAACCGGGAAATAAACACATTCGGGCCATTTTAGATATGAAAAGACCAATTGATAAACATGGTGTTATGAGATTATTGAGGATTTTTAAATATCTCAGCAGATTTATCCCAAATCTGTCCAAATTAACGTCGGAATTAAGAAATTTAACCATGAAAAATGTGGAATTTCAATCGAATGATAAGCATGAAGCGGTATTATCGAAATTATTGAAAATCATTACATCGGATCCAATTTTAATGGCTTATGATCCAAATAAGCCCGTTGTTATCCAAACGGACCCATCGCAAAACGGAATTGGATCAGTTCTGATTCAAGAGGGGCATCCAATAGCCTTTGCATCAAGAACATCGGCAAAGAATGAACAAAGATGGGCGCAAATAGAGAACGAATTTTTAGCTATTATATTCGCATGTGGCTGATTTCATTACTTCATTTATGGACGTGAATTCACAGTTGAAAGTGATCACAAACCATTGGAAACACTTGTCAAACGTGATATCGATGACGTATCTATGCGTTTACAAAAGATGTTCATGCTCTTATTAAAATATCCATTAATAATTGTGATCTATAGTATAAGCCCGGAAAAAGCATGTTAGTTGCGGATTGTCTGTCAAGTGCGCAATTGAATGATGCATCGGAATTGGACGGAATGTCTGAAGTAATTCATGCTGTCACAGAGCTGCCTGTGTGTAGGAAGACAATTATAATTATTACAGACAGTTATTGGAATCAGACGATGATCTTAAAGAGATTTGTCATTTTATTGTTTGTTATTGCAAAAA
This sequence comes from Anastrepha obliqua, assembly GCF_027943255.1. Classification (NCBI taxonomy): domain Eukaryota; kingdom Metazoa; phylum Arthropoda; class Insecta; order Diptera; family Tephritidae; genus Anastrepha; species Anastrepha obliqua. The sequence goes on along the minus strand of NW_026562178.1, from coordinate 1,925,772 downwards.
ATTTCACAAACTTAAATTAGAATTGCATTTTGAAAATGGATTAGTGTTCCCCAATCACAGATTGGTCATTCCAAAAAAATTACAGGCCAAAATGACAAAATGGTTACATCTTGGAATAGAAAAAACGCTTGCACGTGCAAGAAGGTTATATTATTGGCCGGGTATGAACGATCAAATCAAACAATGGGTTTCAGCATGCAATGTTTGCGAAAAATTTAAACGGTATAATCAAAAAGAGCCATTGGTTCAGAAAATCAGTCCAAAATATCCGTATCACAACGTTTCAACATACCTGTTTGATTATGCTGGTCGTGACTACTTGTCAATGATCGGTGCATACTCCAACTATTTAATTGCAATTGAGGTTAAAAACAAAACGTCGAAACACCTTATTGATGTGATGTGTCAACAATTTGACAAGATTGGATATCCAACAATTCTCAAATCGGACAATGTTCCATTTAACTCGGGTGAATTTGAACAATTTGGTAGAAATCTCAATATTCAAATGCGATATTTAAGTCCAACGTATGCTCAGAGCAACGGACTTGCGGAAAAGGATGTTGCCATAGCAAAAAAAATTTTCAAACGATGCTTTGAGACAAATGAAGTGAATAAATTTCAGTATAGAATACTGGAATATAATACAACACCGGTTGCAAATTTGCAAACAACTCCATCGGAATTATTCTTTGGGAGGTTAATTAAAACGGGTCTTCCAGTATCGGAACAAATTCTTGTCGGAAACAATATCGCAGGAAAAGAAATTCAGAAGAAAATTGAGGATAAAAAAATGAGGCAAAAATACTACTATCGGAACGCAAAGTCATTACCAACACTAAACATTGGTGATTTGGTAATCTTCAAAAAGAATGGATAGCAATGGCATTATGGCGGAATAGTTGGCAATGTTAATGGCAGATCATACATTATTAGGGATCGATTTGATAATCATTTTAGACGTAATCGAAGATTTATAGCTAAGACTAGGAATGAGGATTTTGATGCTAGTGATTTAATGTTTGAAGAAAATATAAGAGCTAATCACACGGAAAATTTGCCTGAAATTAACATTGCAACACCACCAGTGGGTGAAACCAAAATTACACGGACTGACTCGAACCTTGAATTTGATACAAGATCTCCTCTAAATGATGTAATTGCGGATGAATCAGAACAGTCAGGGGAAATTGATAATGACGTATCGTTATCGGAATATGAGACAACTGGAACTGAATCAGATGCAAGTGGAGCCACTTCTTTCTCGGAACCTGATTTATCTCCTACGATTAGAACACGTAGTGGACGCATTATTAAGCCACCTCAAAGATATGTTCAGTAGTCCAGTCTATCAGATGAATTTACAAACATTGTTATTAAATTTATTTTTAAGAAAAGAAAGCGTGTAATAAGTTATGCTATTTGCCTACGTTGAATGTAAATTAACTTAAGGACGTGTTCACACGTCAAATGGCAACGTCTAAAATGTAGGTATTATGTATTGGACAGTGTTAGTTAAGCTTAATCACGCGATCATATAGGTACACCATAAAAGAGCGAAAAATAAAATACTTTGTGAATCATCAAACCTTAAAATTATTTGTTTTATTGACTTATAACTACGTGTTACATGGTGTCAGAAGTAATCGAACAAACGCTTCGCAAAAGAATAAATTAATTAAATTTTTGTGAGTTTCCTTAAAAAATGAATTTCATCATTGGAGCATTTGATTGCATCGCAGACAGCACGAATCACATTTTTGTGTAATTCGTTTTCATCGGAAAAATTCTCTAGAAACTTAAATCATCGGATAAAAAACAATATTCATCGGGATCAAACATTCATCGGAGATCATAATTATTGGTATATTGGATATTTTTTGATTTTCACGGATATTTTTGCAAAATGGCAGAGGCACGAAAAGAATTGAGAGAGCTCGATTGTACAAACAATCATCGGAATAGAAAAATTGGAAACGTGATTTTTTGGTCTATATGATTGCCAACAACAAAAATGGTCAACCAAAACCGAAAAAATTAGCAACTTTTCTGTGGTTAGTTGGTACAAAAGGTGCCAATGTTTATAATACGTTATTTCCAAATGAAATTCATTACTTGGAACAACAATGGAAAAGCGAACGGTACCAGCCACAGATACAGAGCCAGTGCGTGAGGTAGATTAAGTTTTAACTGACTTTGATAATCATTGTCTACCGCAAAAAAAATGTCATTCAAGTTCAACAATATCGTCCAAAAAGAACGAAAACCATTCAATGAATATTTAACGGAAATTCGTGAACAAATTTTATTTTTATTTTTATTTATTTATTTTTAAGACAACAACTAGTCATGACTGACCAACGAGTATGTCGGTATGTTTTGCATTAAAGTCTCCACCAATAATATGTCCATTTATGTCGATAGCGTTCAAGAAGTTGCTTGTAGTCTTCTGTAGTAACTATGTGCCTTGGTGGACTGTATCGTGCACTAACTGTAAGAAATTGCTGTTTCGTTTTTAAGCTTATATTTGTTATTTGAAATTTATCAGTACAAATGTGCTCTTCCTCATGGTGTTGGATATTTTTCCTTATAATAACTGCGCTTCCGCCCCTTGCGTTGTTGCTGGGATGAATTGTGCGGTATAGAGTAAAATTCTTATAGTTCATGTAGGATTCATTAGTAAAATGTGTTTCGGATATTAGACAAATGTCAATTTTTTCGGTTTTTAGAACAGCTTCAAGCTCATTTTTATGTTTTATCAACCCGTTTGCATTCCATGTCATGATACGTAATGCTTTCATCATTGTTAATACAGACTTTTTTCAATATCGACAAGTCTGCGCTCTAGTTGCTTGTTAAAAGCTTCTTGTTTTTGCATTAATGTTTGTAATAAGTATAACATGTTGGGTTTATTTCCACGTGAAACATTCTCGTTTGTATCTTTAGCGACTTCAGCAAATGGTCTTCCTCCACGCAGATTACGTGCTGCGGGTGGATGCTGAGGGGGTATTGTAGGGCGACTATTTTGGTTTTGGTTAAATTTCTTCTTACGTTGATCACACTTTTTTTGCAACTTTCTGGCGACAGCACAACCACGGTAATTAGCAGGGTGTTCTTCACCACAGTTGCAGCATTTCGGTTTTTGTGGAATATTGCGCTCACAATTTTCGGTTTCGTGTTTGCCTGCACATCTGACGCATCTCGCATACTTGCCGCAATAATTTTTTGTGTGCCCATATGATTGGCACTTTTTGCACTGCGGTATAAGTTTCCTGTTTCTTACCGGCTCAATTTTGACTATAGAGTTTAGAATGCTTCGTATGCCATGGATTTGGTTTACGTCTTCAGACGACTCGAACGACAATTGTAGCTTGTTAACTGCGTTTAGAACTTTAAACCCTTGGCTCTTAAGATCGCTAACAATATCTACTGGCATACACGAGTAATGCAGGTTTTTAGCTATAACGTTGATGGGACGCAATTGTTTATCTTGGTATGTATACCATGACGCTTTACTCGAGGAAACAAACGCAGTTAAGCTTCTGTAGTCAGTACTATCTGCAGTATTGATTTTATAGACTTCGTTGCTGAGTGATTTGATTGAAAACTCTTTTTTAGCATGTGTATCCACAGTTTGCAGGAGTACATTGTACTCTTTGACTCCTGACATCATAATTGGCGGGGGTTTTCTGATTGTTTTTGGCCTTTCATTCGCTATTTGCTTCATTTGAGAAATTGAGGCTGCTTCATCATCATTATTGTCCACTTATGCTTTGCGCTTTTTATTTCTATTTCTCTTTTTATGTTTTTGAACGATCCATCTTTGTCTCATTGGCATCAGTATAATGAACGTTTGGTTTGCATTTGAATCCATCTTATTTTCGATCTGCGATTTTAGTTTTTGGTTTTCATTCGTAAGCTGGGCTACCTCTGCCTGTAGTTTCCTGCATAAAGTCTCTAACTCTGACATTTTTTCAATAAGAAAATTTTTATTCTCTGCACCAGTGTGGCTCGTGCTTGCATCCAAATCCATCAAAGATGGATTTCGTAGTATAGTTTTAGGCTGTTTCAGTTAAAGTTTCGACGCACCCAGCAGCAGAGCGTTTACTCCATATTTCGTTGCGCTCCTCTAACTTCAAACGTGCATAAGTTGATCACTGTGAATTCAACTGTACATGTGGAATTTCATATGAAAATCGAATGTTGCGTGATCGTATTATCACTGGTGTTTATGACAAAAAGTTGCAGCTTAAATTGCTCGATGGACGGGATGAAACACTTGACCGGGTTGTTGACATTTCAAAACATTTCAATCAGCAAATGTGAACAAGAATATTTTGGGATCCGAAAAGCCAACAGTTGACGCTATTTCATCGGAAAAGGTTGATTCAATCAACAACAGTAATCGTCGTTTCTGCTTCAATTGCGGTAATGATTGGAAACCAGACCACAAATCAAATTGTTCAGCATTTAATTTCACATGTTAATGTGGAAAAAAGGTCACTTTCGTCGTATGTGCCGCAAGAGACATGACTACAATAACAACAGCGCTGGCAACAACAAGCCAAAGTTGGATTCATCGGATTCAAAACCTTGTAAGCGTATTAATGATGGTAGCTGGAATAACATGTCAGGTAAAATTCAGAGATTAGAAAAAATATCTAATTTTAACAAATTAAATTTAAACTCAATTCAAAACAAAAGAGATCGATGGACTAAGACGTACCAAGTACATAATCAATTAGTTAAATTCAAAATCGATACGTGAGCCAATGTCAATTGTGTTCCATTACGGATTATCAAAAATTTGAATATTGAAATGAAAAATAAAAACAATGATTTCCCTGTTAACGATTATAGTAGTAATAAAGTTAAGATATTCGGTATCGCTAAATTAAATCTGTTTGATTTACAAACAAAGCAAAACAAATTAGCTGAATTTCTGGTAGTTGACAATAACTATGAACCAATACTGGGAAGGGAATCTTGCACAGAACTTGAACAAATCAAACAACTAAATATTGTTTCAGTTAATTTGTCACGGATAAAGAAAGGTTTGTGAATGTTACATGGATGTTTTCACGGGTATTGGGAAAATTCCAGGGGAAATTACTACTCATTTAAAGGAAAATTCTAAACCAGTCTTACATTACAAAAAACGTTTCCAGGACACTATAATTAAAAAACTCAAACCAAAGTTGGATGCAATGCCTCAATCTGGAATAATTTCACCAATTACACATCCAACTGACTGGGTTAATAATTTACAAATAGTTGAAAAATCAAATGGCGAGTTGAGGATTTGCTTGGATCCTAATCCTCTAAATGAATATATTAAACGGGAACATTTCTTAATTCCAACAATTGATAATTTTACTGCGGAAATGTCAAACAAAAGAATATTTACAGTACTTGATTGCTCCTATGTGTTTTGGCAAACACAACTTGATGAAAAGAGTTCTGAATTTACCACATTCATGACACCTTTCGGTCGACATTAATTCAATCGATTTCCATTTGGGTTAAATTGTGCACCGGAAATTTTTCAAAGAATTATAATTCGCATATTTGGTGATATTCCTGGCGTGCTTGTATATTTTGATGAAATCGCTATTCTTGCCGAAAACGAAATGGAACATGACAAAATTCTGTCAATTCTAGAGCGTGCACGCACTAATAATGTCAAATTTAATCCGGAAAAATTCAATATCGCAAATCGCAAGTAAAATTCATGGGTCATATTCTCTTAAATGGTACAATTAAACCGGGAAATAAACACATTCGGGCCATTTTAGATATGAAAAGACCAATTGATAAACATGGTGTTATGAGATTATTGAGGATTTTTAAATATCTCAGCAGATTTATCCCAAATCTGTCCAAATTAACGTCGGAATTAAGAAATTTAACCATGAAAAATGTGGAATTTCAATCGAATGATAAGCATGAAGCGGTATTATCGAAATTATTGAAAATCATTACATCGGATCCAATTTTAATGGCTTATGATCCAAATAAGCCCGTTGTTATCCAAACGGACCCATCGCAAAACGGAATTGGATCAGTTCTGATTCAAGAGGGGCATCCAATAGCCTTTGCATCAAGAACATCGGCAAAGAATGAACAAAGATGGGCGCAAATAGAGAACGAATTTTTAGCTATTATATTCGCATGTGGCTGATTTCATTACTTCATTTATGGACGTGAATTCACAGTTGAAAGTGATCACAAACCATTGGAAACACTTGTCAAACGTGATATCGATGACGTATCTATGCGTTTACAAAAGATGTTCATGCTCTTATTAAAATATCCATTAATAATTGTGATCTATAGTATAAGCCCGGAAAAAGCATGTTAGTTGCGGATTGTCTGTCAAGTGCGCAATTGAATGATGCATCGGAATTGGACGGAATGTCTGAAGTAATTCATGCTGTCACAGAGCTTCCTGTGTGTACGAAGACAATTATAATTATTACAGACAGTTATTGGAATCAGACGATGATCTTAAAGAGATTTGTCATTTTATTGTTTGTTATTGCAAAAAATTTCACAAACTTAAATTAGAATTGCATTTTGAAAATGGATTAGTGTTCCCCAATCACAGATTGGTCATTCCAAAAAAATTACAGGCCAAAATGACAAAATGGTTACATCTTGGAATAGAAAAAACGCTTGCACGTGCAAGAAGGTTATATTATTGGCCGGGTATGAACGATCAAATCAAACAATGGGTTTCAGCATGCAATGTTTGCGAAAAATTTAAACGGTATAATCAAAAAGAGCCATTGGTTCAGGAAATCAGTCCAAAATATCCGTATCACAACGTTTCAACATACCTGTTTGATTATGCTGGTCGTGACTACTTGTCAATGATCGGTGCATACTCCAACTATTTAATTGCAATTGAGGTTAAAAACAAAACGTCGAAACACCTTATTGATGTGATGTGTCAACAATTTGACAAGATTGGATATCCAACAATTCTCAAATCGGACAATGTTCCATTTAACTCGGGTGAATTTGAACAATTTGGTAGAAATCTCAATATTCAAATGCGATATTTAAGTCCAACGTATGCTCAGAGCAACGGACTTGCGGAAAAGGATGTTGCCATAGCAAAAAAAAATTTCAAACGATGCTTTGAGACAAATGAAGTGAATAAATTTCAGTATAGAATACTGGAATATAATACAACACCGGTTGCAAATTTGCAAACAACTCCATCGGAATTATTCTTTGGGAGGTTAATTAAAACGGGTCTTCCAGTATCGGAACAAATTCTTGTCGGAAACAATATCGCAGGAAAAGAAATTCAGAAGAAAATTGAGGATAAAAAAATGAGGCAAAAATACTACTATCGGAACGCAAAGTCATTACCAACACTAAACATTGGTGATTTGGTAATCTTCAAAAAGAATGGATAGCAATGGCATTATGGCGGAATAGTTGGCAATGTTAATGGCAGATCATACATTATTAGGGATCGATTTGATAATCATTTTAGACGTAATCGAAGATTTATAGCTAAGACTAGGAATGAGGATTTTGATGCTAGTGATTTATTGTTTGAAGAAAATATAAGAGCTAATCACACGGAAAATTTGCCTGAAATTAACATTGCAACACCACCAGTGGGTGAAACCAAAATTACACGGAATGACTCGAACCTTGAATTTGATACAAGATCTCCTCTAAATGATGTAATTGCGGATGAATCAGAACAGTCAGGGGAAATTGATAATGACGTATCGTTATCGGAATATGAGACAACTGGAACTGAATCAGATGCAAGTGGAGCCACTTCTTTCTCGGAACCTGATTTATCTCCTACGATTAGAACACGTAGTGGACGCATTATTAAGCCACCTCAAAGATATGTTCAGTAGTCCAGTCTATCAGATGAATTTACAAACATTGTTATTAAATTTATTTTTAAGAAAAGAAAGCGTGTAATAAGTTATGCTATTTGTCTACGTTGAATGTAAATTAACTTAAGGACGTGTTCACACGTCAAATGGCAACGTCTAAAATGTAGGTATTATGTATTGGACAGTGTTAGTTAAGCTTAATCACGCGATCATATAGGTACACCATAAAAGAGCGAAAAATAAAATACTTTGTGAATCATCAAACCTTAAAATTATTTGTTTTATTGACTTATAACTACGTGTTACATGGTGTCAGAAGTAATCGAACAAACGCTTCGCAAAAGAATAAATTAATTAAATTTTTGTGAGTTTCCTTAAAAAATGAATTTCATCATTGGAGCATTTGATTGCATCGCAGACAGCACGAATCACATTTTTGTGTAATTCGTTTTCATCGGAAAAATTCTCTAGAAACTTAAATCATCGGATAAAAAACAATATTCATCGGGATCAAACATTCATCGGAGATCATAATTATTGGTATATTGGATATTTTTTGATTTTCACGGATATTTTTGCAAAATGGCAGAGGCACGAAAAGAATTGAGAGAGCTCGATTGTACAAACAATCATCGGAATAGAAAAATTGGAAACGTGATTTTTTGGTCTATATGATTGCCAACAACAAAAATGGTCAACCAAAACCGAAAAAATTAGCAACTTTTCTGTGGTTAGTTGGTACAAAAGGTGCCAATGTTTATAATACGTTATTTCCAAATGAAATTCATTACTTGGAACAACAATGGAAAAGCGAACGGTACCAGCCACAGATACAGAGCCAGTGCGTGAGGTAGATTAAGTTTTAACTGACTTTGATAATCATTGTCTAAAAATGTCATTCAAGTTCAACAATATCGTCCAAAAAGAACGAAAACCATTCTATGAATATTTAACGGAAATTCGTGAACAAATTTTATTTTTATTTTTATTTATTTATTTTTAAGACAACAACTAGTCATGACTGACCAACGAGTATGTCGGTATGTTTTGCATTAAAGTCTCCACCAATAATATGTCCATTTATGTCGATAGCGTTCAAGAAGTTGCTTGTAGTCTTCTGTAGTAACTATGTGCCTTGGTGGACTGTATCGTGCACTAACTGTAAGAAATTGCTGTTTCGTTTTTAAGCTTATATTTGTTATTTGAAATTTATCAGTACAAATGTGCTCTTCCTCATGGTGTTGGATATTTTTCCTTATAATAACTGCGCTTCCGCCCCTTGCGTTGTTGCTGGGATGAATTGTGCGGTATAGAGTAAAATTCTTATAGTTCATGTAGGATTCATTAGTAAAATGTGTTTCGGATATTAGACAAATGTCAATTTTTCGGTTTTTAGAACAGCTTCAAGCTCATTTTTATGTTTTATCAACCCGTTTGCATTCCATGTCATGATACGTAATGCTTTCATCATTGTTAATACAGACTTTTTTCAATATCGACAAGTCTGCGCTCTAGTTGCTTGTTAAAAGCTTCTTGTTTTTGCATTAATGTTTGTAATAAGTATAACATGTTGGGTTTATTTCCACGTGAAACATTCTCGTTTGTATCTTTAGCGACTTCAGCAAATGGTCTTCCTCCACGCAGATTACGTGCTGCGGGTGGATGCTGAGGGGGTATTGTAGGGCGACTATTTTGGTTTTGGTTAAATTTCTTCTTACGTTGATCACACTTTTTTTGCAACTTTCTGGCGACAGCACAACCACGGTAATTAGCAGGGTGTTCTTCACCACAGTTGCAGCATTTCGGTTTTTGTGGAATATTGCGCTCACAATTTTCGGTTTCGTGTTTGCCTGCACATCTGACGCATCTCGCATACTTGCCGCAATAATTTTTTGTGTGCCCATATGATTGGCACTTTTTGCACTGCGGTATAAGTTTCCTGTTTCTTACCGGCTCAATTTTGACTATAGAGTTTAGAATGCTTCGTATGCCATGGATTTGGTTTACGTCTTCAGACGACTCGAACGACAATTGTAGCTTGTTAACTGCGTTTAGAACTTTAAACCCTTGGCTCTTAAGATCGCTAACAATATCTACTGGCATACACGAGTAATGCAGGTTTTTAGCTATAACGTTGATGGGACGCAATTGTTTATCTTGGTATGTATACCATGACGCTTTACTCGAGGAAACAAACGCAGTTAAGCTTCTGTAGTCAGTACTATCTGCAGTATTGATTTTATAGACTTCGTTGCTGAGTGATTTGATTGAAAACTCTTTTTTAGCATGTGTATCCACAGTTTGCAGGAGTACATTGTACTCTTTGACTCCTGACATCATAATTGGCGGGGGTTTTCTGATTGTTTTTGGCCTTTCATTCGCTATTTGCTTCATTTGAGAAATTGAGGCTGCTTCATCATCATTATTGTCCACTTATGCTTTGCGCTTTTTATTTCTATTTCTCTTTTTATGTTTTTGAACGATCCATCTTTGTCTCATTGGCATCAGTATAATGAACGTTTGGTTTGCATTTGAATCCATCTTATTTTCGATCTGCGATTTTAGTTTTTGGTTTTCATTCGTAAGCTGGGCTACCTCTGCCTGTAGTTTCCTGCATAAAGTCTCTAACTCTGACATTTTTTCAATAAGAAAATTTTTATTCTCTGCACCAGTGTGGCTCGTGCTTGCATCCAAATCCATCAAAGATGGATTTCGTAGTATAGTTTTAGGCTGTTTCAGTTAAAGTTTCGACGCACCCAGCAGCAGAGCGTTTACTCCATATTTCGTTGCGCTCCTCTAACTTCAAACGTGCATAAGTTGATCACTGTGAATTCAACTGTACATGTGGAATTTCATATGAAAATCGAATGTTGCGTGATCGTATTATCACTGGTGTTTATGACAAAAAGTTGCAGCTTAAATTGCTCGATGGACGGGATGAAACACTTGACCGGGTTGTTGACATTTCAAAACATTTCAATCAGCAAATGTGAACAAGAATATTTTGGGATCCGAAAAGCCAACAGTTGACGCTATTTCATCGGAAAAGGTTGATTCAATCAACAACAGTAATCGTCGTTTCTGCTTCAATTGCGGTAATGATTGGAAACCAGACCACAAATCAAATTGTTCAGCATTTAATTTCACATGTTAATGTGGAAAAAAGGTCACTTTCGTCGTATGTGCCGCAAGAGACATGACTACAATAACAACAGCGCTGGCAACAACAAGCCAAAGTTGGATTCATCGGATTCAAAACCTTGTAAGCGTATTAATGATGGTAGCTGGAATAACATGTCAGGTAAAATTCAGAGATTAGAAAAAATATCTAATTTTAACAAATTAAATTTAAACTCAATTCAAAACAAAAGAGATCGATGGACTAAGACGTACCAAGTACATAATCAATTAGTTAAATTCAAAATCGATACGTGAGCCAATGTCAATTGTGTTCCATTACGGATTATCAAAAATTTGAATATTGAAATGAAAAATAAAAACAATGATTTCCCTGTTAACGATTATAGTAGTAATAAAGTTAAGATATTCGGTATCGCTAAATTAAATCTGTTTGATTTACAAACAAAGCAAAACAAATTAGCTGAATTTCTGGTAGTTGACAATAACTATGAACCAATACTGGGAAGGGAATCTTGCACAGAACTTGAACAAATCAAACAACTAAATATTGTTTCAGTTAATTTGTCACGGATAAAGAAAGGTTTGTGAATGTTACATGGATGTTTTCACGGGTATTGGGAAAATTCCAGGGGAAATTACTACTCATTTAAAGGAAAATTCTAAACCAGTCTTACATTACAAAAAACGTTTCCAGGACACTATAATTAAAAAACTCAAACCAAAGTTGGATGCAATGCCTCAATCTGGAATAATTTCACCAATTACACATCCAACTGACTGGGTTAATAATTTACAAATAGTTGAAAAATCAAATGGCGAGTTGAGGATTTGCTTGGATCCTAATCCTCTAAATGAATATATTAAACGGGAACATTTCTTAATTCCAACAATTGATAATTTTACTGCGGAAATGTCAAACAAAAGAATATTTACAGTACTTGATTGCTCCTATGTGTTTTGGCAAACACAACTTGATGAAAAGAGTTCTGAATTTACCACATTCATGACACCTTTCGGTCGACATTAATTCAATCGATTTCCATTTGGGTTAAATTGTGCACCGGAAATTTTTCAAAGAATTATAATTCGCATATTTGGTGATATTCCTGGCGTGCTTGTATATTTTGATGAAATCGCTATTCTTGCCGAAAACGAAATGGAACATGACAAAATTCTGTCAATTCTAGAGCGTGCACGCACTAATAATGTCAAATTTAATCCGGAAAAATTCAATATCGCAAATCGCAAGTAAAATTCATGGGTCATATTCTCTTAAATGGTACAATTAAACCGGGAAATAAACACATTCGGGCCATTTTAGATATGAAAAGACCAATTGATAAACATGGTGTTATGAGATTATTGAGGATTTTTAAATATCTCAGCAGATTTATCCCAAATCTGTCCAAATTAACGTCGGAATTAAGAAATTTAACCATGAAAAATGTGGAATTTCAATCGAATGATAAGCATGAAGCGGTATTATCGAAATTATTGAAAATCATTACATCGGATCCAATTTTAATGGCTTATGATCCAAATAAGCCCGTTGTTATCCAAACGGACCCATCGCAAAACGGAATTGGATCAGTTCTGATTCAAGAGGGGCATCCAATAGCCTTTGCATCAAGAACATCGGCAAAGAATGAACAAAGATGGGCGCAAATAGAGAACGAATTTTTAGCTATTATATTCGCATGTGGCTGATTTCATTACTTCATTTATGGACGTGAATTCACAGTTGAAAGTGATCACAAACCATTGGAAACACTTGTCAAACGTGATATCGATGACGTATCTATGCGTTTACAAAAGATGTTCATGCTCTTATTAAAATATCCATTAATAATTGTGATCTATAGTATAAGCCCGGAAAAAGCATGTTAGTTGCGGATTGTCTGTCAAGTGCGCAATTGAATGATGCATCGGAATTGGACGGAATGTCTGAAGTAATTCATGCTGTCACAGAGCTTCCTGTGTGTACGAAGACAATTATAATTATTACAGACAGTTATTGGAATCAGACGATGATCTTAAAGAGATTTGTCATTTTATTGTTTGTTATTGCAAAAAATTTCACAAACTTAAATTAGAATTGCATTTTGAAAATGGATTAGTGTTCCCCAATCACAGATTGGTCATTCCAAAAAAATTACAGGCCAAAATGACAAAATGGTTACATCTTGGAATAGAAAAAACGCTTGCACGTGCAAGAAGGTTATATTATTGGCCGGGTATGAACGATCAAATCAAACAATGGGTTTCAGCATGCAATGTTTGCGAAAAATTTAAACGGTATAATCAAAAAGAGCCATTGGTTCAGGAAATCAGTCCAAAATATCCGTATCACAACGTTTCAACATACCTGTTTGATTATGCTGGTCGTGACTACTTGTCAATGATCGGTGCATACTCCAACTATTTAATTGCAATTGAGGTTAAAAACAAAACGTCGAAACACCTTATTGATGTGATGTGTCAACAATTTGACAAGATTGGATATCCAACAATTCTCAAATCGGACAATGTTCCATTTAACTCGGGTGAATTTGAACAATTTGGTAGAAATCTCAATATTCAAATGCGATATTTAAGTCCAACGTATGCTCAGAGCAACGGACTTGCGGAAAAGGATGTTGCCATAGCAAAAAAAATTTTCAAACGATGCTTTGAGACAAATGAAGTGAATAAATTTCAGTATAGAATACTGGAATATAATACAACACCGGTTGCAAATTTGCAAACAACTCCATCGGAATTATTCTTTGGGAGGTTAATTAAAACGGGTCTTCCAGTATCGGAACAAATTCTTGTCGGAAACAATATCGCAGGAAAAGAAATTCAGAAGAAAATTGAGGATAAAAAAATGAGGCAAAAATACTACTATCGGAACGCAAAGTCATTACCAACACTAAACATTGGTGATTTGGTAATCTTCAAAAAGAATGGATAGCAATGGCATTATGGCGGAATAGTTGGCAATGTTAATGGCAGATCATACATTATTAGGGATCGATTTGATAATCATTTTAGACGTAATCGAAGATTTATAGCTAAGACTAGGAATGAGGATTTTGATGCTAGTGATTTATTGTTTGAAGAAAATATAAGAGCTAATCACACGGAAAATTTGCCTGAAATTAACATTGCAACACCACCAGTGGGTGAAACCAAAATTACACGGAATGACTCGAACCTTGAATTTGATACAAGATCTCCTCTAAATGATGTAATTGCGGATGAATCAGAACAGTCAGGGGAAATTGATAATGACGTATCGTTATCGGAATATGAGACAACTGGAACTGAATCAGATGCAAGTGGAGCCACTTCTTTCTCGGAACCTGATTTATCTCCTACGATTAGAACACGTAGTGGACGCATTATTAAGCCACCTCAAAGATATGTTCAGTAGTCCAGTCTATCAGATGAATTTACAAACATTGTTATTAAATTTATTTTTAAGAAAAGAAAGCGTGTAATAAGTTATGCTATTTGTCTACGTTGAATGTAAATTAACTTAAGGACGTGTTCACACGTCAAATGGCAACGTCTAAAATGTAGGTATTATGTATTGGACAGTGTTAGTTAAGCTTAATCACGCGATCATATAGGTACACCATAAAAGAGCGAAAAATAAAATACTTTGTGAATCATCAAACCTTAAAATTATTTGTTTTATTGACTTATAACTACGTGTTACATGGTGTCAGAAGTAATCGAACAAACGCTTCGCAAAAGAATAAATTAATTAAATTTTTGTGAGTTTCCTTAAAAAATGAATTTCATCATTGGAGCATTTGATTGCATCGCAGACAGCACGAATCACATTTTTGTGTAATTCGTTTTCATCGGAAAAATTCTCTAGAAACTTAAATCATCGGATAAAAAACAATATTCATCGGGATCAAACATTCATCGGAGATCATAATTATTGGTATATTGGATATTTTTTGATTTTCACGGATATTTTTGCAAAATGGCAGAGGCACGAAAAGAATTGAGAGAGCTCGATTGTACAAACAATCATCGGAATAGAAAAATTGGAAACGTGATTTTTTGGTCTATATGATTGCCAACAACAAAAATGGTCAACCAAAACCGAAAAAATTAGCAACTTTTCTGTGGTTAGTTGGTACAAAAGGTGCCAATGTTTATAATACGTTATTTCCAAATGAAATTCATTACTTGGAACAACAATGGAAAAGCCAACGGTACCAGCCACAGATACAGAGCCAGTGCGTGAGGTAGATTAAGTTTTAACTGACTTTGATAATCATTGTCTAAAAATGTCATTCAAGTTCAACAATATCGTCCAAAAAGAACGAAAACCATTCTATGAATATTTAACGGAAATTCGTGAACAAATTTTATTTTTATTTTTATTTATTTATTTTTAAGACAACAACTAGTCATGACTGACCAACGAGTATGTCGGTATGTTTTGCATTAAAGTCTCCACCAATAATATGTCCATTTATGTCGATAGCGTTCAAGAAGTTGCTTGTAGTCTTCTGTAGTAACTATGTGCCTTGGTGGACTGTATCGTGCACTAACTGTAAGAAATTGCTGTTTCGTTTTTAAGCTTATATTTGTTATTTGAAATTTATCAGTACAAATGTGCTCTTCCTCATGGTGTTGGATATTTTTCCTTATAATAACTGCGCTTCCGCCCCTTGCGTTGTTGCTGGGATGAATTGTGCGGTATAGAGTAAAATTCTTATAGTTCATGTAGGATTCATTAGTAAAATGTGTTTCGGATATTAGACAAATGTCAATTTTTTCGGTTTTTAGAACAGCTTCAAGCTCATTTTTATGTTTTATCAACCCGTTTGCATTCCATGTCATGATACGTAATGCTTTCATCATTGTTAATACAGACTTTTTTCAATATCGACAAGTCTGCGCTCTAGTTGCTTGTTAAAAGCTTCTTGTTTTTGCATTAATGTTTGTAATAAGTATAACATGTTGGGTTTATTTCCACGTGAAACATTCTCGTTTGTATCTTTAGCGACTTCAGCAAATGGTCTTCCTCCACGCAGATTACGTGCTGCGGGTGGATGCTGAGGGGGTATTGTAGGGCGACTATTTTGGTTTTGGTTAAATTTCTTCTTACGTTGATCACACATTTTCTGCAACTTTCTGGCGACAGCACAACCACGGTAATTAGCAGGGTGTTCTTCACCACAGTTGCAGCATTTCGGTTTTTGTGGAATATTGCGCTCACAATTTTCGGTTTCGTGTTTGCCTGCACATCTGACGCATCTCGCATACTTGCCGCAATAATTTTTTGTGTGCCCATATGATTGGCACTTTTTGCACTGCGGTATAAGTTTCCTGTTTCTTACCGGCTCAATTTTGACTATAGAGTTTAGAATGCTTCGTATGCCATGGATTTGGTTTACGTCTTCAGACGACTCGAACGACAATTGTAGCTTGTTAACTGCGTTTAGAACTTTAAACCCTTGGCTCTTAAGATCGCTAACAATATCTACTGGCATACACGAGTAATGCAGGTTTTTAGCTATAACGTTGATGGGACGCAATTGTTTATCTTGGTATGTATACCATCACGCTTTACTCGAGGAAACAAACGCAGTTAAGCTTCTGTAGTCAGTACTATCTGCAGTATTGATTTTATAGACTTCGTTGCTGAGTGATTTGATTGAAAACTCTTTTTTAGCATGTGTATCCACAGTTTGCAGGAGTACATTGTACTCTTTGACTCCTGACATCATAATTGGCGGGGGTTTTCTGATTGTTTTTGGCCTTTCATTCGCTATTTGCTTCATTTGAGAAATTGAGGTTGCTTCATCATCATTATTGTCCACTTATGCTTTGCGCTTTTTATTTCTATTTATCTTTTTATGTTTTTGAACGATCCATCTTTGTCTCATTGGCATCAGTATAATGAACGTTTGGTTTGCATTTGAATCCATCTTATTTTCGATCTGCGATTTTAGTTTTTGGTTTTCATTCGTAAGCTGGGCTACCTCTGCCTGTAGTTTCCTGCATAAAGTCTCTAACTCTGACATTTTTTCAATAAGAAAATTTTTATTCTCTGCACCAGTGTGGCTCGTGCTTGCATCCAAATCCATCAAAGATGGATTTCGTAGTATAGTTTTAGGCTGTTTCAGTTAAAGTTTCGACGCACCCAGCAGCAGAGCGTTTACTCCATATTTCGTTGCGCTCCTCTAACTTCAAACGTGCATAAGTTGATCACTGTGAATTCAACTGTACATGTGGAATTTCATATGAAAATCGAATGTTGCGTGATCGTATTATCACTGGTGTTTATGACAAAAAGTTGCAGCTTAAATTGCTCGATGGACGGGATGAAACACTTGACCGGGTTGTTGACATTTCAAAACATTTCAATCAGCAAATGTGAACAAGAATATTTTGGGATCCGAAAAGCCAACAGTTGACGCTATTTCATCGGAAAAGGTTGATTCAATCAACAACAGTAATCGTCGTTTCTGCTTCAATTGCGGTAATGATTGGAAACCAGACCACAAATCAAATTGTCCAGCATTTAATTTCACATGTTAATGTGGAAAAAAGGTCACTTTCGTCGTATGTGCCGCAAGAGACATGACTACAATAACAACAGCGCTGGCAACAACAAGCCAAAGTTGGATTCATCGGATTCAAAACCTTGTAAGCGTATTAATGATGGTAGCTGGAATAACATGTCAGGTAAAATTCAGAGATTAGAAAAAATATCTAATTTTAACAAATTAAATTTAAACTCAATTCAAAACAAAAGAGATCGATGAACTAAGACGTACCAAGTACATAATCAATTAGTTAAATTCAAAATCGATACGTGAGCCAATGTCAATTGTGTTCCATTACGGATTATCAAAAATTTGAATATTGAAATGAAAAATAAAAACAATGATTTCCCTGTTAACGATTATAGTAGTAATAAAGTTAAGATATTCGGTATCGCTAAATTAAATCTGTTTGATTTACAAACAAAGCAAAACAAATTAGCTGAATTTCTGGTAGTTGACAATAACTATGAACCAATACTGGGAAGGGAATCTTGCACAGAACTTGAACAAATCAAACAACTAAATATTGTTTCAGTTAATTTGTCACGGATAAAGAAAGGTTTGTGAATGTTACATGGATGTTTTCACGGGTATTGGGAAAATTCCAGGGGAAATTACTACTCATTTAAAGGAAAATTCTAAACCAGTCTTACATTACAAAAAACGTTTCCAGGACACTATAATTAAAAAACTCAAACCAAAGTTGGATGCAATGCCTCAATCTGGAATAATTTCACCAATTACACATCCAACTGACTGGGTTAATAATTTACAAATAGTTGAAAAATCAAATGGCGAGTTGAGGATTTGCTTGGATCCTAATCCTCTAAATGAATATATTAAACGGGAACATTTCTTAATTCCAACAATTGATAATTTTACTGCGGAAATGTCAAACAAAAGAATATTTACAGTACTTGATTGCTCCTATGTGTTTTGGCAAACACAACTTGATGAAAAGAGTTCTGAATTTACCACATTCATGACACCTTTCGGTCGACATTAATTCAATCGATTTCCATTTGGGTTAAATTGTGCACCGGAAATTTTTCAAAGAATTATGATTCGCATATTTGGTGATATTCCTGGCGTGCTTGTATATTTTGATGAAATCGCTATTCTTGCCGAAAACGAAATGGAACATGACAAAATTCTGTCAATTCTAGAGCGTGCACGCACTAATAATGTCAAATTTAATCCGGAAAAATTCAATATCGCAAATCGCAAGTAAAATTCATGGGTCATATTCTCTTAAATGGTACAATTAAACCGGGAAATAAACACATTCGGGCCATTTTAGATATGAAAAGACCAATTGATAAACATGGTGTTATGAGATTATTGAGGATTTTTAAATATCTCAGCAGATTTATCCCAAATCTGTCCAAATTAACGTCGGAATTAAGAAATTTAACCATGAAAAATGTGGAATTTCAATCGAATGATAAGCATGAAGCGGTATTATCGAAATTATTGAAAATCATTACATCGGATCCAATTTTAATGGCTTATGATCCAAATAAGCCCGTTGTTATCCAAACGGACCCATCGCAAAACGGAGTTGGATCAGTTCTGATTCAAGAGGGGCATCCAATAGCCTTTGCATCAAGAACATCGGCAAAGAATGAACAAAGATGGGCGCAAATAGAGAACGAATTTTTAGCTATTATATTCGCATGTGGCTGATTTCATTACTTCATTTATGGACGTGAATTCACAGTTGAAAGTGATCACAAACCATTGGAAACAATTATAATTATTACAAACAGTTATTGGAATCAGACGATGATCTTAAAGAGATTTGTCATTTTATTGTTTGTTATTGCAAAAAATTTCACAAACTTAAATTAGAATTGCATTTTGAAAATGGATTAGTGTTCCCCAATCACAGATTGGTCATTCCAAAAAAATTACAGGCCAAAATGACAAAATGGTTACATCTTGGAATAGAAAAAACGCTTGCACGTGCAAGAAGGTTATATTATTGGCCGGGTATGAACGATCAAATCAAACAATGGGTTTCAGCATGCAATGTTTGCGAAAAATTTAAACGGTATAATCAAAAAGAGCCATTGGTTCAGGAAATCAGTCCAAAATATCCGTATCACAACGTTTCAACATACCTGTTTGATTATGCTGGTCGTGACTACTTGTCAATGATCGGTGCATACTCCAACTATTTAATTGCAATTGAGGTTAAAAACAAAACGTCGAAACACCTTATTGATGTGATGTGTCAACAATTTGACAAGATTGGATATCCAACAATTCTCAAATCGGACAATGTTCCATTTAACTCGGGTGAATTTGAACAATTTGGTAGAAATCTCAATATTCAAATGCGATATTTAAGTCCAACGTATGCTCAGAGCAACGGACTTGCGGAAAAGGATGTTGCCATAGCAAAAAAAATTTTCAAACCATGCTTTGAGACAAATGAAGTGAATAAATTTCAGTATAGAATACTGGAATATAATACAACACCGGTTGCAAATTTGCAAACAACTCCATCGGAATTATTCTTTGGGAGGTTAATTAAAACGGGTCTTCCAGTATCGGAACAAATTCTTGTTAGAAACAATATCGCAGGAAAGGAAATTCAGAAGAAAATTGAGGATAAAAAAATGAGGCAAAAATACTACTATCGGAACGCAAAGTCATTACCAACACTAAACATTGGTGATTTGGTAATCTTCAAAAAGAATGGATAGCAATGGCATTATGGCGGAATAGTTGGCAATGTTAATGGCAGATCATACATTATTAGGGATCGATTTGATAATCATTTTAGACGTAATCGAAGATTTATAGCTAAGACTAGGAATGAGGATTTTGATGCTAGTGATTTAATGTTTGAAGAAAATATAAGAGCTAATCACACGGAAAATTTGCCTGAAATTAACATTGCAACACCACCAGTGGGTGAAACCAAAATTACACGGAATGACTCGAACCTTGAATTTGATACAAGATCTCCTCTAAATGATGTAATTGCGGATGAATCAGAACAGTCAGGGGAAATTGATAATGACGTATCGTTATCGGAATATGAGACAACTGGAACTGAATCAGATGCAAGTGGAGCCACTTCTTTCTCGGAACCTGATTTATCTCCTACGATTAGAACACGTAGTGGACGCATTATTAAGCCACCTCAAAGATATGTTCAGTAGTCCAGTCTATCAGATGAATTTACAAACATTGTTATTAAATTTATTTTTAAGAAAAGAAAGCGTGTAATAAGTTATGCTATTTGTCTACGTTGAATGTAAATTAACTTAAGGACGTGTTCACACGTCAAATGGCAACGTCTAAAATGTAGGTATTATGTATTGGACAGTGTTAGTTAAGCTTAATCACGCGATCATATAGGTACACCATAAAAGAGCGAAAAATAAAATACTTTGTGAATCATCAAACCTTAAAATTATTTGTTTTATTGACTTATAACTACGTGTTACATGGTGTCAGAAGTAATCGAACAAACGCTTCGCAAAAGAATAAATTAATTAAATTTTTGTGAGTTTCCTTAAAAAATGAATTTCATCATTGGAGCATTTGATTGCATCGCAGACAGCACGAATCACATTTTTGTGTAATTCGTTTTCATCGGAAAAATTCTCTAGAAACTTAAATCATCGGATAAAAAACAATATTCATCGGGATCAAACATTCATCGGAGATCATAATTATTGGTATATTGGATATTTTTTGATTTTCACGGATATTTTTGCAAAATGGCAGAGGCACGAAAATAATTGAGAGAGCTCGATTGTACAAACAATCATCGGAATAGAAAAATTGGAAACGTGATTTTTTGGTCTATATGATTGCCAACAACAAAAATGGTCAACCAAAACCGAAAAAATTAGCAACTTTTCTGTGGTTAGTTGGTACAAAAGGTGCCAATGTTTATAATACGTTATTTCCAAATGAAATTCATTACTTGGAACAACAATGGAAAAGCGAACGGTACCAGCCACAGATACAGAGCCAGTGCGTGAGGTAGATTAAGTTTTAACTGACTTTGATAATCATTGTCTACCGCAAAAAAAATGTCATTCAAGTTCAACAATATCGTCCAAAAAGAACGAAAACCATTCTATGAATATTTAACGGAAATTCGTGAACAAATTTTATTTTTATTTTTATTTATTTATTTTTAAGACAACAACTAGTCATGACTGACCAACGAGTATGTCGGTATGTTTTGCATTAAAGTCTCCACCAATAATATGTCCATTTATGTCGATAGCGTTCAAGAAGTTGCTTGTAGTCTTCTGTAGTAACTATGTGCCTTGGTGGACTGTATCGTGCACTAACTGTAAGAAATTGCCTTTTCGTTTTTAAGCTTATATTTGTTATTTGAAATTTATCAGTACAAATGTGCTCTTCCTCATGGTGTTGGATATTTTTCCTTATAATAACTGCGCTTCCGCCCCTTGCGTTGTTGCTGGGATGAATTGTGCGGTATAGAGTAAAATTCTTATAGTTCATGTAGGATTCATTAGTAAAATGTGTTTCGGATATTAGACAAATGTCAATTTTTTCGGTTTTTAGAACAGCTTCAAGCTCATTTTTATGTTTTATCAACCCGTTTGCATTCCATGTCATGATACGTAATGCTTTCATCATTGTTAATACAGACTTTTTTCAATATCGACAAGTCTGCGCTCTAGTTGCTTGTTAAAAGCTTCTTGTTTTTGCATTAATGTTTGTAATAAGTATAACATGTTGGGTTTATTTCCACGTGAAACATTCTCGTTTGTATCTTTAGCGACTTCAGCAAATGGTCTTCCTCCACGCAGATTACGTGCTGCGGGTGGATGCTGATGGGGTATTGTAGGGCGACTATTTTGGTTTTGGTTAAATTTCTTCTTACGTTGATCACACATTTTCTGCAACTTTCTGGCGACAGCACAACCACGGTAATTAGCAGGGTGTTCTTCACCACAGTTGCAGCATTTCGGTTTTTGTGGAATATGGCGCTCACAATTTTCGGTTTCGTGTTTGCCTGCACATCTGACGCATCTCGCATACTTGCCGCAATAATTTTTTGTGTGCCCATATGATTGGCACTTTTTGCACTGCGGTATAAGTTTCCTGTTTCTTACCGGCTCAATTTTGACTATAGAGTTTAGAATGCTTCGTATGCCATGGATTTGGTTTACGTCTTCAGACGACTCGAACGACAATTGTAGCTTGTTAACTGCGTTTAGAACTTTAAACCCTTGGCTCTTAAGATCGCTAACAATATCTACTGGCATACACGAGTAATGCAGGTTTTTAGCTATAACGTTGATGGGACGCAATTGTTTATCTTGGTATGTATACCATGACGCTTTACTCGAGGAAACAAACGCAGTTAAGCTTCTGTAGTCAGTACTATCTGCAGTATTGATTTTATAGACTTCGTTGCTGAGTGATTTGATTGAAAACTCTTTTTTAGCATGTGTATCCACAGTTTGCAGGAGTACATTGTACTCTTTGACTCCTGACATCATAATTGGCGGGGGTTTTCTGATTGTTTTTGGCCTTTCATTCGCTATTTGCTTCATTTGAGAAATTGAGGTTGCTTCATCATCATTATTGTCCACTTATGCTTTGCGCTTTTTATTTCTATTTCTCTTTTTATGTTTTTGAACGATCCATCTTTGTCTCATTGGCATCAGTATAATGAACGTTTGGTTTGCATTTGAATCCATCTTATTTTCGATCTGCGATTTTAGTTTTTGGTTTTCATTCGTAAGCTGGGCTACCTCTGCCTGTAGTTTCCTGCATAAAGTCTCTAACTCTGACATTTTTTCAATAAGAAAATTTTTATTCTCTGCACCAGTGTGGCTCGTGCTTGCATCCAAATCCATCAAAGATGGATTTCGTAGTATAGTTTTAGGCTGTTTCAGTTAAAGTTTCGACGCACCCAGCAGCAGAGCGTTTGCTCCATATTTCGTTGCGCTCCTCTAACTTCAAACGTGCATAAGTTGATCACTGTGAATTCAACTGTACATGTGGAATTTCATATGAAAATCGAATGTTGCGTGATCGTATTATCACTGGTGTTTATGACAAAAAGTTGCAGCTTAAATTGCTCGATGGACGGGATGAAACACTTGACCGGGTTGTTGACATTTCAAAACATTTCAATCAGCAAATGTGAACAAGAATATTTTGGGATCCGAAAAGCCAACAGTTGACGCTATTTCATCGGAAAAGGTTGATTCAATCAACAACAGTAATCGTCGTTTCTGCTTCAATTGCGGTAATGTATGGAAACCAGACCACAAATCAAATTGTCCAGCATTTAATTTCACATGTTAATGTGGAAAAAAGGTCACTTTCGTCGTATGTGCCGCAAGAGACATGACTACAATAACAACAGCGCTGGCAACAACAAGCCAAAGTTGGATTCATCGGATTCAAAACCTTGTAAGCGTATTAATGATGGTAGCTGGAATAACATGTCAGGTAAAATTCAGAGATTAGAAAAAATATCTAATTTTAACAAATTAAATTTAAACTCAATTCAAAACAAAAGAGATCGATGGACTAAGACGTACCAAGTACATAATCAATTAGTTAAATTCAAAATCGATACGTGAGCCAATGTCAATTGTGTTCCATTACGGATTATCAAAAATTTGAATATTGAAATGAAAAATAAAAACAATGATTTCCCTGTTAACGATTATAGTAGTAATAAAGTTAAGATATTCGGTATCGCTAAATTAAATCTGTTTGATTTACAAACAAAGCAAAACAAATTAGCTGAATTTCTGGTAGTTGACAATAACTATGAACCAATACTGGGAAGGGAATCTTGCACAGAACTTGAACAAATCAAACAACTAAATATTGTTTCAGTTAATTTGTCACGGATAAAGAAAGGTTTGTGAATGTTACATGGATGTTTTCACGGGTATTGGGAAAATTCCAGGGGAAATTACTATTCATTTAAAGGAAAATTCTAAACCAGTCTTACATTACAAAAAACGTTTCCAGGACACTATAATTAAAAAACTCAAACCAAAGTTGGATGCAATGCCTCAATCTGGAATAATTTCACCAATTACACATCCAACTGACTGGGTTAATAATTTACAAATAGTTGAAAAATCAAATGGCGAGTTGAGGATTTGCTTGGATCCTAATCCTCTAAATGAATATATTAAACGGGAACATTTCTTAATTCCAACAATTGATAATTTTACTGCGGAAATGTTAAACAAAAGAATATTTACAGTACTTGATTGCTCCTATGTGTTTTGGCAAACACAACTTGATGAAAAGAGTTCTGAGTTTACCACATTCATGACACCTTTCGGTCGACATTAATTCAATCGATTTCCATTTGGGTTAAATTGTGCACCGGAAATTTTTCAAAGAATTATGATTCGCATATTTGGTGATATTCCTGGCGTGCTTGTATATTTTGATGAAATCGCTATTCTTGCCGAAAACGAAATGGAACATGACAAAATTCTGTCAATGGTTCTAGAGCGTGCACGCACTAATAATGTCAAATTTAATCCGGAAAAAATTCAATATCGCAAATCGCAAGTAAAATTCATGGGTCATATTCTCTTAAATGGTACAATTAAACCGGGAAATAAACACATTCGGGCCATTTTAGATATGAAAAGACCAATTGATAAACATGGTGTTATGAGATTATTGAGGATTTTTAAATATCTCAGCAGATTTATCCCAAATCTGTCCAAATTAACGTCGGAATTAAGAAATTTAACCATGAAAAATGTGGAATTTCAATCGAATGATAAGCATGAAGCGGTATTATCGAAATTATTGAAAATCATTACATCGGATCCAATTTTAATGGCTTATGATCCAAATAAGCCCGTTGTTATCCAAACGGACCCATCGCAAAACGGAATTGGATCAGTTCTGATTCAAGAGGGACATCCAATAGCCTTTGCATCAAGAACATCGGCAAAGAATGAACAAAGATGGGCGCAAATAGAGAACGAATTTTTAGCTATTATGTTCGCATGTGGCTGATTTCATTACTTCATTTATGGACGTGAATTCACAGTTGAAAGTGATCACAAACCATTGGAAACACTTGTCAAACGTGATATCGATGACGTATCTATGCGTTTACAAAAGATGTTCATGCTCTTATTAAAATATCCATTAATAATTGTGATCTATAGTATAAGCCCGGAAAAAGCATGTTAGTTGCGGATTGTCTGTCAAGTGCGCAATTGAATGATGCATCGGAATTGGACGGAATGTCTGAAGTAATTCATGCTGTCACAGAGCTGCCTGTGTGTAGGAAGACAATTATAATTATTACAAACAGTTATTGGAATCAGACGATGATCTTAAAGAGATTTGTCATTTTATTGTTTGTTATTGCAAAAAATTTCACAAACTTAAATTAGAATTGCATTTTGAAAATGGATTAGTGTTCCCCAATCACAGATTGGTCATTCCAAAAAAATTACAGGCCAAAATGACAAAATGGTTACATCTTGGAATAGAAAAAACGCCGGGTATGAACGATCAAATCAAACAATGGGTTTCAGCATGCAATGTTTGCGAAAAATTTAAACGGTATAATCAAAAAGAGCCATTGGTTCAGGAAATTAGTCCAAAATATCCGTATCACAACGTTTCAACATACCTTTTTGATTATGCTGGTCGTGACTACTTGTCAATGATCGGTGCATACTCCAACTATTTAATTGCAATTGAGGTTAAAAACAAAACGTCGAAACACCTTATTGATGTGATGTGTCAACAATTTGACAAGATTGGATATCCAACAATTCTCAAATCGGACAATGTTCCATTTAACTCGGGTGAATTTGAACAATTTGGTAGAAATCTCAATATTCAAATGCGATATTTAAGTCCAACGTATGCTCAGAGCAACGGACTTGCGGAAAAGGATGTTGCCATAGCAAAAAAAATTTTCAAACGATGCTTTGAGACAAATGAAGTGAATAAATTTCAGTATAGAATACTGGAATATAATACAACACCGGTTGCAAATTTGCAAACAACTCCATCGGAATTATTCTTTGGGAGGTTAATTAAAACGGGTCTTTCAGTATCGGAACAAATTCTTGTCAGAAACAATATCGCAGGAAAAGAAATTCAGAAGAAAATTGAGGATAAAAAAATGAGGCAAAAATACTACTATCGGAACGCAAAGTCATTACCAACACTAAACATTGGTGATTTGGTAATCTTCAAAAAGAATGGATAGCAATGGCATTATGGCGGAATAGTTGGCAATGTTAATGGCAGATCATATTTAGGGATCGATTTGATAATCATTTTAGACGTAATCGAAGATTTATAGCTAAGACTAGGAATGAGGATTTTGATGCTAGTGATTTAATGTTTGAAGAAAATATAAGAGCTAATCACACGGAAAATTTGCCTGAAATTAACATTGTAACACCACCAGTGGGTGAAACCAAAATTACACGGAATGACTCGAACCTTGAATTTGATACAAGATCTCCTCTAAATGATGTAATTGCGGATGAATCAGAACAGTCAGGGGAAATTGATAATGACGTATCGTTATCGGAATATGAGACAACTGGAACTGAATCAGATGCAAGTGGAGCCACTTCTTTCTCGGAACCTGATTTATCTCCTACGATTAGAACACGTAGTGGACGCATTATTAAGCCACCTCAAAGATATGTTCAGTAGTCCAGTCTATCAGATGAATTTACAAACATTGTTATTAAATTTATTTTTAAGAAAAGAAAGCGTGTAATAAGTTATGCTATTTGCCTACGTTGAATGTAAATTAACTTAAGGACGTGTTCACACGTCAAATGGCAACGTCTAAAATGTAGGTATTATGTATTGGACAGTGTTAGTTAAGCTTAAGCACGCGATCATATAGGTACACCAAAAAGAGCGAAAAATAAAATACTTTGTGAATCATCAAACCTTAAAATTATTTGTTTTATTGACTTATAACTACGTGTTACATGGTGTCAGAAGTAATCGAACAAACGCTTCGCAAAAGAATAAATTAATTAAATTTTTGTGAGTTTCCTTAAAAAATGAATTTCATCATTGGAGCATTTGATTGCATCGCAGACAGCACGAATCACATTTTTGTGTAATTCGTTTTCATCGGAAAAATTCACTAGAAACTTAAATCATCGGATAAAAAACAATATTCATCGGGATCAAACATTCATCGGAGATCATAATTATTGGTATATTGGATATTTTTTGATTTTCACGGATATTTTTGCAAAATGGCAGAGGCACGAAAAGAATTGAGAGAGCTCGATTGTACAAACAATCATCGGAATAGAAAAATTGGAAACGTGATTTTTTGGTCTATATGATTGCCAACAACAAAAATGGTCAACCAAAACCGAAAAAATTAGCAACTTTTCTGTGGTTAGTTGGTACAAAAGGTGCCAATGTTTATAATACGTTATTTCCAAATGGAATTCATTACTTGGAACAACAATGGAAAAGCGAACGGTACCAGCCACAGATACAGAGCCAGTGCGTGAGGTAGATTAAGTTTTAACTGACTTTGATAATCATTGTCTACCGCAAAAAAAATGTCATTCAAGTTCAACAATATCGTCCAAAAAGAACGACAACCATTCAATGAATATTTAACGGAAATTCGTGAACAAATTTTATTTTTATTTTTATTTATTTATTTTTAAGACAACAACTAGTCATGACTGACCAACGAGTATGTCGGTATGTTTTGCATTAAAGTCTCCACCAATAATATGTCCATTTATGTCGATAGCGTTCAAGAAGTTGCTTGTAGTCTTCTGTAGTAACTATGTGCCTTGGTGGACTGTATCGTGCACTAACTGTAAGAAATTGCTGTTTCGTTTTTAAGCTTATATTTGTTATTTGAAATTTATCAGTACAAATGTGCTCTTCCTCATGGTGTTGGATATTTTTCCTTATAATAACTGCGCTTCCGCCCCTTGCGTTGTTGCTGGGATGAATTGTGCGGTATAGAGTAAAATTCTTATAGTTCATGTAGGATTCATTAGTAAAATGTGTTTCGGATATTAGACAAATGTCAATTTTTTCGGTTTTTAGAACAGCTTCAAGCTCATTTTTATGTTTTATCAACCCGTTTGCATTCCATGTCATGATACGTAATGCTTTCATCATTGTTAATACAGACTTTTTTCAATATCGACAAGTCTGCGCTCTAGTTGCTTGTTAAAAGCTTCTTGTTTTTGCATTAATGTTTGTAATAAGTATAACATGTTGGGTTTATTTCCACGTGAAACATTCTCGTTTGTATCTTTAGCGACTTCAGCAAATGGTCTTCCTCCACGCAGATTACGTGCTGCGGGTGTTTGCTGAGGGGGTATTGTAGGGCGACTATTTTGGTTTTGGTTAAATTTCTTCTTACGTTGATCACACATTTTCTGCAACTTTCTGGCGACAGCACAACCACGGTAATTAGCAGGGTGTTCTTCACCACAGTTGCAGCATTTCAGTTTTTGTGGAATATTGCGCTCACAATTTTCGGTTTCGTGTTTGCCTGCACATCTGACGCATCTCGCATACTTGCCGCAATAATTTTTTGTGTGCCCATTTGATTGGCACTTTTTGCACTGCGGTATAAGTTTCCTGTTTCTTACCGGCTCAATTTCGACTATAGAGTTTAGAATGCTTCGTATGCCATGGATTTGGTTTACGTCTTCAGACGACTCGAACGACAATTGTAGCTTGTTAACTGCGTTTAGAACTTTAAACCCTTGGCTCTTAAGATCGCTAACAATATCTACTGGCATACACGAGTAATGCAGGTTTTTAGCTATTACGTTGATGGGACGCAATTGTTTATCTTGGTATGTATACCATGACGCTTTACTCGAGGAAACAAACGCAGTTAAGCTTCTGTAGTCAGTACTATCTGCAGTATTGATTTTATAGACTTCGTTGCTGAGTGATTTGATTGAAAACTCTTTTTTAGCATGTGTATCCACAGTTTGCAGGAGTACATTGTACTCTTTGACTCCTGACATCATAATTGGCGGGGGTTTTCTGATTGTTTTTGGCCTTTCATTCGCTATTTGCTTCATTTGAGAAATTGAGGTTGCTTCATCATCATTATTGTCCACTTATGCTTTGCGCTTTTTATTTCTATTTATCTTTTTATGTTTTTGAACGATCCATCTTTGTCTCATTGGCATCAGTATAATGAACGTTTGGTTTGCATTTGAATCCATCTTATTTTCGATCTGCGATTTTAGTTTTTGGTTTTCATTCGTAAGCTGGGCTACCTCTGCCTGTAGTTTCCTGCATAAAGTCTCTAACTCTGACATTTTTTCAATAAGAAAATTTTTATTCTCTGCACCAGTGTGGCTCGTGCTTGCATCCAAATCCATCAAAGATGGATTTCGTAGTATAGTTTTAGGCTGTTTCAGTTAAAGTTTCGACGCACCCAGCAGCAGAGCGTTTACTCCATATTTCGTTGCGCTCCTCTAACTTCAAACGTGCATAAGTTGATCACTGTGAATTCAACTGTACATGTGGAATTTCATATGAAAATCGAATGTTGCGTGATCGTATTATCACTGGTGTTTATGACAAAAAGTTGCAGCTTAAATTGCTCGATGGACGGGATGAAACACTTGACCGGGTTGTTGACATTTCAAAACATTTCAATCAGCAAATGTGAACAAGAATATTTTGGGATCCGAAAAGCCAACAGTTGACGCTATTTTATCGGAAAAGGTTGATTCAATCAACAACAGTAATCGTCGTTTCTGCTTCAATTGCGGTAATGATTGGAAACCAGACCACAAATCAAATTGTCCAGCATTTAATTTCACATGTTAATGTGGAAAAAAGGTCACTTTCGTCGTATGTGCCGCAAGAGACATGACTACAACAACAACAGCGCTGGCAACAACAAGCCAAAGTTGGATTCAGCGGATTCAAAACCTTGTAAGCGTATTAATGATGGTAGCTGGAATAACATGTCAGGTAAAATTCAGAGATTAGAAAAAATATCTAATTTTAACAAATTAAATTTAAACTCAATTCAAAACAAAAGAGATCGATGGACTAAGACGTACCAAGTACATAATCAATTAGTTAAATTCAAAATCGATACGTGAGCCAATGTCAATTGTGTTCCATTACGGATTATCAAAAATTTGAATATTGAAATGAAAAATAAAAACAATGATTTCCCTGTTAACGATTATAGTAGTAATAAAGTTAAGATATTCGGTATCGCTAAATTAAATCTGTTTGATTTACAAACAAAGCAAAACAAATTAGCTGAATTTCTGGTAGTTGACAATAACTATGAACCAATACTGGGAAGGGAATCTTGCACAGAACTTGAACAAATCAAACAACTAAATATTGTTTCAGTTAATTTGTCACGGATAAAGAAAGGTTTGTGAATGTTACATGGATGTTTTCACGGGTATTGGGAAAATTCCAGGGGAAATTACTACTCATTTAAAGGAAAATTCTAAACCAGTCTTACATTACAAAAAACGTTTCCAGGACACTATAATTAAAAAACTCAAACCAAAGTTGGATGCAATGCCTCAATCTGGAATAATTTCACCAATTACACATCCAACTGACTGGGTTAATAATTTACAAATAGTTGAAAAATCAAATGGCGAGTTGAGGATTTGCTTGGATCCTAATCCTCTAAATGAATATATTAAACGGGAACATTTCTTAATTCCAACAATTGATAATTTTACTGCGGAAATGTCAAACAAAAGAATATTTACAGTACTTGATTGCTCCTATGTGTTTTGGCAAACACAACTTGATGAAAAGAGTTCTGAATTTACCACATTCATGACACCTTTCGGTCGACATTAATTCAATCGATTTCCATTTGGGTTAAATTGTGCACCGGAAATTTTTCAAAGAATTATGATTCGCATATTTGGCGATATTCCTGGCGTGCTTGTATATTTTGATGAAATCGCTATTCTTGCCGAACACGAAATGGAACATGACAAAATTCTGTCAATGGTTCTAGAGCGTGCACGCACTAATAATGTCAAATTTAATCCGGAAAAAATTCAATATCGCAAATCGCAAGTAAAATTCATGGGTCATATTCTCTTAAATGGTACAATTAAATCGGGAAATAAACACATTCGGGCCATTTTAGATATGAAAAGACCAATTGATAAACATGGTGTTATGAGATTATTGAGGATTTTTAAATATCTCAGCAGATTTATCCCAAATCTGTCCAAATTAACGTCGGAATTAAGAAATTTAACCATGAAAAATGTGGAATTTCAATCGAATGATAAGCATGAAGCGGTATTATCGAAATTAAATATAGCGTTAGCATTGAAATGCTAAACGCCATGATTTGGTGTTAGGCAAAATAAAATAACAGCAGACATGTATATTTTTCTTTCATGCTTATTTGCCGTCGGCATTTTGTTATGCAAATTAATTTTGAGTATATTTTTTTGGTAAACAATTCTAGAGAATTGCTTACTAAATACTTTTGCAAAATTATTGGTAACAACGAAAACGGAAAAAAATTGAACTTACAAAGAAAATATCAATGCACTAGCACGAAAAAAATTGTTGGCGCGTGTACGGAAAGTTACGGAGGAGTTTATTTATAAGAAAAAAATAGGGTGGTACTATATTATATGATATTATATAGATATTAGGTGTCACTATAACATCTAAGCTGCACATTAAGTATCTTGGAATAATTATTGGCCATAGATCGAGCTTTAAGCAACACCTAACGTACGCCAGCGATAAAAGAGCGAAGGCTGTGAGCTCGAACTTATAAATGAATTTGTTCTTGTTGTGCTTTTTAATATTTGAAACTGTTCAGCGCCGTCACGGGTAAATAATCATGGCCACTACAGCTGCGCCTATGAAAGCATTTTGTTTTTGTAGTCGCTAGACTTGGAATTTTAGTTTAGGAAACATACGCATGTAAAGGCATAAAATTAGTGTGTGCGGTTATATGTATATAAATACATATGTATCTAGTCAGTCCATAAGTTTATGCTATTTTACCCATAATTTAACTTTTGTACGGTTTTTGCATACACAAAATTATTCGCGGAATATAACGGAACTATTTATATTTTCTTTGATATATTGTGCATTCAACAAGTGATTTTAATCTCGGATAGAAGCACGTGTTGTTAAAAAATAAAATGGAATCTTCGAACGCGTATAAGAGGCATATTTTGTATTTTTTTTTTTATAAAAGTGGTAAAAATGCAACAACTGGTGCTGCAGAAATAAACATTGTTCACGGAGAGGATACCGTGAGTATAAGGACTGCGCAAAAGTGGTTTTCAAAATTCCGAAGTGGTAACTGCGACGTGGAGGATGCCCCGCGCGCTGGTCGTCATGAAGTCTTTAACTCCGACGCTTTGCTCGAACTCGTGAAAGCTAAGCCAAATTTGACAGTCGATATGATAGCTCAGAGGTTAAATTCATCGCATAGAACAGTTGACAGGCACCTGGTTCAATTGGAAAAGGTTTCAAAGCTGGAAAAATGGGTTCCGCATAGACTTTCCGTCGCCAACCTTCAGCAGAGAGCGAATGTTCTTAGCTGCTGCAACGGCTTGAAAATGAAAGTTTTTTGAACCGTATCGTTACTGGTGATGAAAAATGGGTTCTTTACAATAATCCTGTTCGCAAACGCCAATGGTTAGATAAAGATGAAACACCAGAACCGACCCCTAGAGATGGCCTTCACCCCAAGGAGATTCTCCTGTCTATTTGGTGGGATATGGCCGGTATTGTTTATTATGAACTTCTGGAACCAAACCAGACGATAACTGCTGATTAACAAAAATCGACCGTCTTCAGTGAATAGACGCAAAGTTTTCTTTCACCACGACAACGCAAGACCGCAAGCTGAACGAGCTCGAATGGCAGCTAATGCCGCATCCACCATACTCTCCGGATATTACACCTTGTGGTTATCACCTTTTCCGTAGACTTCAATCACATATGAGTAATAAGAACTACTCCTCAAAAGAAGCTATAAAAAAGGATATCGAAGCGTATTTTGGCTCCAAGGACAAAGAATTTTTTTAGCAGGGAATTAAAAATTTGCCTACACGTTAGGAAGACATTGTAAATAATGAAGGTAAATATATTATTGATTAATAAATACTTTAAACATATTTTTTATTAATTTTAAAACCACCTTTAAAAAACGCACGAACTTATGGACTGACCTGATATTAGTAAATAGTAATTTCTTTCTTGTTAAATTTATTTTTCATAAAAAACGTTTTTTTTTTTTAATTAAAAATTTTTTTTGTTTCAATATATACTTATCAAGTCTTTAATTTTTCGAAGATCTGATCTCTGACCCCTAATAGCACCTGCAATATAATTTCTCATAAAATGGAATGTTGTGGAACAATATCAAGACGCACGCCACAAATAGGAGGAGGAGCTCGACCAAACACCCAAAAAGGGTTTCGCGTTAATTATATATGTATATACATTTATATGTATACTATTCAAAACACCATAACTTTTTTGTGTGAAATTAGTTTTTATTAATTTGAAAGACAAAATTGATCAAAAATGATTAGAACATATATTCACTTCAGCTCGATATGACCACCTTTTGCCTTGACTATAGCCTTCAAACGGTCAAAAAATGAGTAGCATGCTGCACTAATGTGATCTTGAGGTATTTTGGCCTATTCTCGTATAATCGGTTTTTTCAGCGCATCCATACTGGCATATTTTTTAGTCCTCACCTTGCTCTGCAAAATGGACCAGATGGAATAGTACATCGGATTTGCGTCTGGCGAATTCGAAAGCCATTGTGTGGACGAAATGAAGTGTGGAACATGATTTTTTAACCATTCTTGGTTCACACGAGCTTTATGAGACGGTGCCGAGTCCTGTTGGAATGTCCATGGTCTACGACCGAAATGTTTGCGTGTCCACGGCTCTAAAGCAGCTTATAAAACATTTTCCTGATAATAAGTCGCATTCACTTTGACACCAGGCTCGCTAAAACCATTGGAGAGCGTCCATCAGCAGTCACTGCGGCCCAAACCATTACTTGCGAAAGGAAATTGCTTCGAGTGGCCATACGTAGGCTCAACTTCTCGTATGATCGTTCGGTAAAGTAAACACGATCGTTTTGAGTGTTTATGAACTGCTCAATTGGGAAATTTTTTTCATCAGAAAACACAATGTTAGAAAATTCGCCACGTTCGTGCAAGCGCAACAACTCCTTTGCACCGAACTTTTTTTTGCTGGGGTGAAAGATCGTGTGGTTTTTGGAACTTGTAAGCCTTGACCTTGAGCTCATTTTTCAACATGCGTCGAATGCTGTCTTGCGATATTTTCAGTTCTTTGGCCATTTTTCTGGCGTTGTTGCGGTGTTTTTTGGTCCAGCTCCATAGCGTTTTGCAATGCTACCAGTATCATTGTAACGTTTTATAGTGCAATACACAAACATTTTATTCACTTTGAGGTAACTGAGCTTACGAACAATGACTGGTTGTGACTTTCCAGCCAAATATAACGCAATCACACTATTACGTTTGAATTCCATCACAGAAAAAAAAATTCAACAAAACTGAGACGCAAATGCTTTTGATGGCTTATAAACAATATATTGAACTGTCATTAGAACACTTTTGACGTTGGTGTCATGAGCTGTTGTACAGATACAAGCGGTGTGAAGTTGCTAACACTTCATATCGTTCACCCTGTAATAGTCGGATCACGGCCATACTCTTACTATTTTAATTGTGTACACACATTTATTTTAAATAATTTTTTACTAAAGCCCTACTTTCGAACTTCGACGCAATTATCTTAATTTCGAAGGCTAACTTCGAAAATCGGAGAAGTTACTTTTAACATATGACTCAATCTCTCAAAAACATTTTGTTTGATTGACTACCCAGAAAAAAGTTGATTTTACCTCATAATGTTATATTTGTTTCCTTGAATTGTTTCTTAGCGTAAGATGTATTTAAAAACAGAGATGGGTGACTTTTGTTGAACCTTCTGGACTTTCAATTCAGAGAGTTTAATTTCTCCCATATTCAAAGGACTAATCTCGTTATGCAATATTTTGGGATCAAAAAAATCTGCATAGGGCATTGCTTACACAAAGAACGAATGCCTTTTTTCTTTGCAGATCGAATTATCGTAATGAAAGATTCGCTGGTGTAAACTGAAGCACTTCTGAGCATTCGTTTGATTGCCCTCTCAAATATGGAATGGGATGAATCTTTTTCGTTTTTGGTATGGCCTTTGATAAGGTACTTGTGGGTGATAGATTTTAAAATTATCAGAATAAAATAGTATTTTGTTCTCATTAGACCTAACCGAACGCATGTTCCCAATTCATTAAGACCATGCTTACTATTGGCTTCGTCCAAAACGAAGCATTGACATTGGTTTGTTTTTATATCAAATATTATATAATGGAAGCAAACAGAACCAGTCTGCGAAATACACTTCAGAGTTTGTTAAACGTTCACCACAATTTAACAGCGAGAGATGGAAAAAAAAGCGTAAGAGTTGAAATTAAATGCCGAGGACGTTAATGGTATAGAGAAGTCTCACAGCCCACACATATTGTGAATTGTCACAAACTAAGACTATTTCCCCTCACCCAGCTCGACAGCAGGGAAATTCTTAACAGGGTGGAGGGCAGTGAATTCTCACTAAGCATATTGGCTTGGATCTGCACAATTTGTGGCTTCTGTAGGCAATCAAATTGACTGATTGCCGGCGGGATTTAGCAAAGCATTTGAATATGTGTTAGTTTCTATGTTTCTTTCAAAATCGAATCTTTATTTATCTACATTTTATTACATCATAAAATATGGATTTTGTAGATAGTTTAAAATAAATCTTGTAAAATTAAAACAAAAAGTAAAAAATAAAAATTTTACGAAACATATTTGCATATGTACTTACATGGGACAACTAAGCAAACGATCAATGGCATCTTAAATTCATATATTGTTATATACATAAGTACTGAAGCAACCATGACGTATCTGTCCCGCACATTAGGGAAAAACTCTCTCATAGCAGATAAATATTAAATTAGTATATTTCTTTACGTATTTGGTATTAATGTATTTATGCAAGCGCGTTGGCTTTTTGCGCGCTTATTTAATAATAATTTTCATATGAAGATATTAAGTTGATTTAGTTGAAGGAATTTTATAATATTATAATGAAAGTTTAAAAAATTCCACAATTGGTATATTTTTGGATGATTTGCTCTTTCTAATAAAGATACTAATAGAAACTATTGAATTAAGAAGACTAAAGGAAACGGGTATACAAAAATTCAAAATTAAAGATTTTCTAATAAAACGAAAAATACGTGCGGCCGCCGTAGCCGAAAGCGTTGGTGCGTGACTGCCATTCGGAATTCGGACCTCCGAATGTAAAGGGTTTTCCAATAACAGGTTCGTTATGAATGAATGGATTGTGCTATCGAGAGATGATTAACGATTTTTTATGGCCGGAATTGGATGGAATTCATCTGGACAACGTTTATTTTCAACAAAACGGCGCTATGTTACACACAAGCAACGAAACCATTGATCTTTTACGGGAAAAGTTTCAGGAACGTGTTATCTTTCCAAGAGGTGATCACAATTGGCCACCGGGATCTTGTGATTTAACACCTTGTGACTTTTTTCTTTGGGATCACGTGAAAGAGAAGGGGTACGTAAACAGCCCAGGGTCGATTCAAGACCTCAAAGATGGTATTCGTGAGGCTATCGAGGGCATAGGGCAGCCACTTTGCAATTCGGTTATGAAAAATTTCATAAACAGAATATTGTCCTGTAAACGTGGTCGTTGTGGTCATATGTCTGATGCTATTCTCCACTATTAACGGCATACCTCCCTCTTTATATTGAAATAAACATCCGATCATTTATATTACAAAATAGCACTTTTCTTTGAATATCAAAATAACACCTCTTATTCGAAAACCCTTTATTTCTGCATGAAAAAGCTCCTCATAAAAAAAATGTTCCGTTCGGAGTCGGCTTAAAACTGTAGGTCCTCCATTTGTCAAATAACATCAAGACGCACGCCACACATAGGAGGAGGGTGTCTGCCAAATACTCAAAAGATGTAAGCGTCAATTATATATATACATATACTCTTTTTTTACGCGGTATTTTTTTTACACGATTTTGAAATAACGCGGTTCCCCAATAACAATTAATACATATTTTTACGCGAATTTTTGTTCTAACACAAATCCCTAAAAAAATTTTTAATTCCAATTTTGACAGTGTCTTATAAAAACTTATCTATACAGCAACAAAATACAATTGGGGGATTGCCATAACTTCCGTGATACATAAGTAATCAAACCGTCGGTCGGTTGATGCCCATAGATGTGTTAGTGACTTGATCTATTTACTTGTTTACTTTACGGAGAATACCCGATTTTTATTATCACTTTTTTCTTTATCTCGTTGTACTTCAGCTTGAATACAGCATTTCGTTAGTTAGTAAAAAATAATTTTAATAAAGTTTTGTAAGTTAATGTTCACATTATTAGGTGGTGAAATTTTTAGTTTGATTTATATTGTTGATAACTTTTTACTACTAAAAAAGGTAATATTGTGTTAAATTTTCGGTTCAGAAAAGTTCTATAAGCAATATTATTTTACATCGTTTTTACTTATCATTAAAATGCCTAAACAACAACAAAATATTCCGAAGAGGCAAGCAATTTCGTTAGGAACTAAAATAAAAATTTTAGACTGTCTGAAGAGAGGCGAAGGTCCCACATCTCTTGGCAAAGCTTTTGGTGTAAGCGAAGCGACTGTAAGAACAATTAGAAAAAATGAGAACTCCATTCGACAATCAATAATTTCTTGATGCATCTTCTTATAGTCGAAACTCTCTCGTGGGGAAAACGGAAAAACATATGGTGTTTTGGATTGCAGATTTGAAAAAACATTGAACCATACACAAGCCTTCAGGCAACGAAGAAACTGGTTTTTAATATACGTAAGGGATGGCTAATAGGTGTTCTAAAAACCTTTTCTTCACGATGTAAAAATAAAAGGAGAGTAGCATCACCAGAAGAAAATGCTGCAAAAAGTTTTCCGGATAAACTAGGAAAAATAATTGAACAGGGCGGTTACTCGTATACTCCAGATCAAATATTTAATGCCGACGAAACGGAATTGTTTTGGAAGAAAATGCCTAAAAGAACGTACATAGCAAAATCTGAAAAATCAGCTGGTGGTTTTAAGATCTGGTGACGTTTTTTTTTTACGCATCTGCTGATCAAATGTTAAAGCCTCTCTTAATCAACAAATCCCTTATACCACGAGCTTTAAGAGGTAATATTATTAACTACCTTCCAGTTCATTTGATGGCAAATAAAAAGGCATGGATGACGGCTGATCTGTTTACAAAATGGTTCAACAACTGCTTTGTTCCTGAAGTCCAGGAATATATAGAACAAAAAGGTTTGGAATTCAAAATACTTTTGCTCGTTGATAATGCGCCCAGCCACCCACCCAGTGCTGGATCATTAAAATATTCAATTGCAGTTTTTGCCGCCTAACACCACCTTGCTAATTCAGCCACGCGATCAGGGTATTATGGCAGCATTTAAAATGTACTAAATCAACGTTTAAATATATTTTAGATTCAGTTGAAGAAAGAAATTTGAATGTAATGGAAGCACGGCGAAAGTTTACGATTATGGATTGTATTACACATGCTTCTTTTGCCATCAAACAGTTGCGGCAATCGACCTTAAATGCTTGTTGGAAAAAATTTTGCCATCATGCGTCAAAAGTGAAAGTTTCGTAGTACAAAAATCAGCCGTGTGTTTCGAAATTATATATCTATAGAATGCAATTGGTGGCGACGGCTTCAACAACATGAAAACGGCTGACATCGATGAATTAATGCTAGAAAGTCCTTTGGATGAGGATGATTTGATCGAATTTATGAAAGTTTGTGATAATAAAGGGTCTATAATGATGAAAACGAAGGTGAAGTTCAGCTTTTAATGGCCGATTTAATTCGCGAGAGCTTAAAACTTGCTACAAGCATGGAACAACATTTTCTTACTCTTGACATGGATCGTGGATTAACATTTCAACGTAATCTTCAGTTTTGTGTAGCTGGATATCAGGAATTATATAAGCATCTGGAGGAACCAAAAAACGGCCGCTAATAACAGACTTTATGACAACAAAAAAAAACAGCAGAGGTCG
This sequence comes from Anastrepha obliqua, assembly GCF_027943255.1. Lineage (NCBI taxonomy): Eukaryota > Metazoa > Arthropoda > Insecta > Diptera > Tephritidae > Anastrepha > Anastrepha obliqua. Next base: position 1,885,962 of record NW_026562178.1, on the reverse strand, counting down.
TTAATAACGCACGAAATTCTTCATTTGGATCAAACCTAATTCGTGCTAAACATATCCGACATATTTACCGATGATAAGCATTTCTGGAACAGTTCGTAATAAACGTGTACGCTTGTTATCAAGTAGCGATCAATAGTTGCAAAACTGATTTTTATTCTTAATTTCAATTTCAACTTTTATATTTGGTACTTATGGATTGAATTTTCACTGCACACTAATTTTAATTTTTGTTGTAATAAAAATGAATTGTTTTTGTTTTATGTAATATGGATTTCATTTTTAATCCTTTTCCACGGTTTTTTGGGAAAATATTTAGAGTTATTTCATCTATCGCGATTTTTTAAAGTTGTGGAACATATCCCCAAATTTACCATATGTCGCATGAATTTTTTTCACGATTTTTTTTGCATGCTTTTCTAATTGTGTATTTCTTTCATATTGTGTATTTGCAAAGTGAACGGACGTGTTGCTGAGGTGTTCCTGCTTTAACTGCAATAAACTCTAATAGCAACATTTTTAAAATCTACAAACCCGACGGGCAGCCGGCTGAGGTGGTGCGATAACAAAAGCGCTAGCTGCTGCTGCTGTCCACTTTCGCATCGTGCAATTTGCCGAAATTGATCTATTGAAATATTCTTATTTATTTCAAAAGCGCGCATTTTGTAAGTAAATAACAAAAAAAAAAATTGCGAACTTACATTCCACACTGAACAATCAGCTGACTCTGTCGCACATATACAAATTTAAAGTCTACACTAAACAATCAGTTGACTTTGTCCCACAAATACTGGGTTAGCGATCGACCTCTAATAGGCGCATTTTGGTGCTGCCAGATATTTATAATTAAATAAATTATGAAAAGTTTCCGAACTCCTTCACCAGGAGGTGGCTCAACTAATTCATACCATTATGAAACATTAATTAATCAACAAGCTAAAAAACTGGGAGATATGGAAAAATCTTGTATCGAATTAAAAAATGAAATAGCCGTACTCAAAGCAGAAAACCAAAATCTGAAATCGAATAAAACAATTTCCAAAAAAATAAATATAGCGTCCGAAACAAATGAAGATGAACTTGCCCGCGAAACGGAAACGAAAAAGAGACCCAGTAAGAAAAGGAAGGCTGAATTATCACCGGAATTATTACCTGAAGCTATAGGGCCTACTATCTCGAGTTATCTACCCGACGCGCTCGGCGATCAACCAGAAAAGAGGGCTCCACGGCCCCCACCAATAATGATATCGGAAGAATGCGAATACCAACAAATCTATAGTATTACCAAAAATGAGACAAAAAAATCGTTCTCTATTAAACTTCTCAACAATAACGTATACAAAATTGACGCATCAGACTCCGATGATTATAGAAAATTAACAAAAACGTTAACTACCATGAATCTTTCATGGTACTCATACGAAAATAAGCAATCTCGACCTATTAAAGTGATGATGAAAAATTTACATCACTCAAACGATGCAAAAGCAATAGTCGCTGATCTGTAAGAACAAGGAATAAAGGCCACAAACGCCGCACATAGGTAGATTTAAGCTATTTAGGCGGCCATAATTGGATTTCAGAAAGTTGTCACAACTACAAAAAAAAATCACTCCCACAACTTGAAAATAGACCGAGGAACAATAATTCAACCTCCTACGGTCAATCCCATACTTTGCATTAGCTGTCAGTTAATCAAAACATAGCTATTTCTGAAACGCACGTTATCGTTTTTGTTTAACCGCTGTAAAATCATATGTTTCAACGTGAATATTTACAGATTTAAGTTACCGAGCTGAGTAATCGTGATGGATTATGATATTTCAGGTGAATTTTATCATTTGTTAATGGTGTTTGTGATTTTAATAGTTATAAATGGATAAGTGGTGCCTATTTCATTTAGGGTATAATTTATTTTTGTTTTTTTGTGTTTTTTGGTTTTAAAAACCCGGTTTGGTATATTTCCAAGTCCGTCCAAGTGAAAGTTAGGCAATTAGCTCGCCACGTGCATAAAAGTTAGCTGCAGATACTTGCAGATAGAGGGTCATATAAAGGGTTTGATACACGCTTGTCTAAAGTCAATATAAAAATTATTGCATTTGTTTTGATTTCTAAGCCAATTTTGCTTATTTTAGGTATTGCCAGCGCATCAGGCACTAGACAAGTGACTCGTCAATATCTGTACAATCAAATGCAAGCGCAGATTTTGACATCTTTGGAGGATTAGATTTCTTAGAAGATAACCTGCTGTCTTGTCATGCATATTCAGCTGAATATGTGCAAACATTTAAGAAAAACTTTTCTTATTTTAAAGCACAGCTCAAGGAAAAGTGGACTAAAGCCAGAAGAAAGAAGGACGCTTTTCTAAAAGCTAGCCAGTCTTGGTTAAATGGAACAATCGAAATTCCAAATAAGTCACATTTTCGGCCTGGTCATCCATTGAAAACATTCGAAAAGTGTAGTGAGCGAAGTAAACGTAGGAAAACGGAAGAAGTCCGTTCCATGGTAGAAGATACAGTTATTATACATGCTGCGCAATCCACTCTAATAGCAAAAGGGCAGAGGGACGCCTCGCAAAATTCTGAAAGAAATCACAGAATCACCATCACGCGCAGCAAAATATAATACAAAAGTGCATACAAATAATCAACAAGCCCGAGGAGAGGTAATATATTGACACCACATGCAGCCTTAGCTATGTTTGTAGAAGCAGACTTAACAAGAGAGCAATATGAAATAATTCGTAATACAAACCCTTACCTTTATCCCTGTTACGATCGCTTATTAGAAGCTAAAAAAGAATGTTACCAAACGCAAATACGGGTAACTAGTTCTTATGCAGAAACGGACTTGCAAAGCCTCATCGATAAGACAATTATGCGCTTATCAATGTATTTAGAGGAGGTGTTCCTCACTCTAAACGAGGACGAAAGAAATTCTCTTACAATAATATGCAAGTGGGGATGCGATGGTTCCCAGCAAGCTAAATATAAACCAAAAATTGAGGATACTTCTGGTTCGGATGCCAACATTATTCTTAGCTCTTTTGTGCCACTACAAATCACCTATGGAAACGAAAACAGAAAAATTGTTTGGCAAAACCCTTCTCCTTCATCTCCTAGATTCTGTAGACCGATAAGATTTAGGTTTATCAAAGAAAGTATAGACGTCACGAAAGAAGAAATAAATTTTGTTGAATCCTCAGTAAACAACTTAGTTGCTTCTGAAATAAAGCTGCAAGGAAATAAATTTATTTTCCGGCATATTTTTAAGATGACGATGATTGATGGTAAGGTTTGCAATGCTGCCACCGATACCAGATCCACTAGCCAATGTTATTTGTGTAAAGCAACATCGAAAGACTTTAACAATCTAGACAAAAAGAATGAAGTTAGCCTAGATTCCCTTGATTTTGGACTATCCGTTCTGGAATAAGATTATTCGAAAGTATTTTGCATTTGGCTTACAAATTGCCAGTGAAAAAGTATAGAGCAAAGAGAACAGAGAACAGGAAAAAACCACAAAAGAAACCATTCAAAAAAGATTTCGGGATGAGTTAGGCTTACTTATAGACATGCCCAAAGCAAATTATGCTAACACAAATGATGGCAATACAAGCCGGCGATTTTTCGAAAACCCAAAATTGGGTGCAGATTTCACAGGTGTTGATTATAATTTCATTTACAGGCTTAAAATAATACTGGAAGCGATATCTAGTGGCTATGAAATTGATTCTGCTAAATATGATGAATATGCATTGGATACCGCTAAATTATATATAAAGCTTTACGCGTGGCATCCGATAACACCCACAATGCACAAGATACTAGTCCATGGCGCTGCTATAATTGAAAACTCATTATTACCAATAGGACAACTGTCAGAGGAGGCTCAAGAGGCGCGCAAAAAGCACTTCCGGATGTATCGAGAAAATTATGCACGGAAGTTTTCTCGTGAAGAGTGCAAACGCGACATATATCACCGATTGTTGTTAAGCTCGGACCCCTTTTTGAGCAGTATTTCAGTTCATCGCAGAAGAAAGAAAAAAACATCAAAGTCGTTTAGCCCAGACACAATTAAGCTGCTCGTACCCTTTAAATATGTGGACAAAGATGTGACAGAACACTTTAATTCAGAAGGCGAAAACTAATAAATTAATCAATTTCTGTATATACATATCTATTGTGCTTTTGGTGTATTTTTAACAAATATATCTGTAAATATTTTTCTATTATATTATTATATATATAAAACAATTTTTTCAAAATCGATTAAGGTAACTTTTATGGAAATACTAGTGAAATATGGGCTCTATTTTTACTTTGGGAAAGGTCAAGATTTGTTGTATAAAGTCAATGTGTAGCCCACAATAAGATACAAACAAGTGTTGACAGTTCTTGTCATACTACAAGAAAAGGAGCTTTACTGCTAAGGTATTTTTCAGTGTTACACAGTGTAATACATATACTTTTTTAATTTAACCGATTAGTAAAACAAATTATTATAAATTTCTAGTTATTAAACAGTTTTAAGACGAAATATGCAGTCAAATATTTTTGGCCGCCTAAATCTTCAAAATCTACCTATGTGCGCCGTCAATAAATTCAAGTGGAAATCAAAAGAACCTTTAGATATGTTTCTTCTCACCTTTGATGAAAGTGAAAGCATTAAAAAAATATATGAAATAAAAACTATTCTGCACTCCGTAGTTAATATTGAGGCTGTGAAACAATCGAAACTAATTCGTCAATGTAAATCATGCCAGTCTTATGGTCATACGCAAAATTATTGCGGCAAACAGCCAAGGTGCGTCAAATGCACTGGAAAACACAAAACAATTGATTGCAGCCTGAAGAAGTACAACCAAAATGCTACAATTGTGGTGAAGCTCATCCAGCTAGCTATAGAGGCTGTGTTGTTGCTAAGGAGTTGCAAAAGATACGCGATCAAAGATCCGGTAACAAAAAAGCGATATCAAAAATAAAGGTATTAATGCAAAAAAACCAGCTATAAAACCCACAGAAAACAATCCACAAATATCTGCACGTAATCCCACTCTTCAAAAAATGCATCAATAACTAATGGACCAACATACTGCCAAATAGTAAAAGGGAATGATCATTCGGAAGATACAAATATTTTGCATCAAATCCTAGAAAACCTAACAAAACAAAATGAGTTCACGCTAGCACTTGAAAAGCGGCTACTAAGACTGGAACAATTTTTTGCTCAAGCCCAATGACCAATTTTTTTTAAATTATCCTATGGAATGCAAACGGCTTACTGAAGCATCAAAATGATCTTAAAAAAATTCTCAATTCTGAAAAAATCGACATCTGTTTGATTTCGGAAACTCATTTTACCAAGGAATCATATTTTAGTTTACCAAATTTTGTGACATACCATACAATACATCCAAATAACTGCGCACGTGGAGGTCCTGCAATCATATAAAAAAAAAACATAAAACATTTTGAAGACGGTAGACTCCCTACAAATGAATTTCAAGCGATAACCATTTCGATTAATTGCGGTACAAATTTATCACTTACGGCAGTCTATAGCCCTCCAAGACATAAGATCACATGTGATCAATACCTGCGGCTAATCAATAACCATAAATATGGATTCATAATTTGCGGGGATTTTAAAGCTAAGCATACCCATTGGAGGTCGAGAATTATCACAACAAAAGGCGGAGCATTATACAAGGCGCTCCAAAGTACTGGATGCAGCACACTTTCTACTGGAGCACCAACGTGTTGGCCAACAGATCCACAGAAGATTCCTGATCTTATAGACTTCTTCATAACCGGAAATTTTTCTTCAGAATATATGCGCATAGAAATTGGACTAGATTTAAGCTCGGACCATTCTCCAATATACTTAACAATACATAAAAGTGTAATTACCAAGGAACCACAATTTACACTAACGAATAAATACACTCACTGGGATTATTTTAGAAAGATACTGTCGGATGATAAAGACAATCCAGAAATAAATAGTAATGAGGCTCTTGACGATGAAGAATTGAACTTATCAAACAGCATACATCGCGCAGCGTGGCGCAGTACCCCACTTATAAGAACTATCTCAGCGGGACATAAGTACACTAGAGAAATAAAAGAAATGGTTAGAGAAAAACGCAAAGCACGCCGACGATGGCAGCAATCGAGATCCCCACCTGATAAAAATACTTTAAATAAAATAACAAAAGAACTCTCTAAAAAGATAAAGGCTTTTAAAAACAGCTCTCATAGTGACTACCTAAAAAGGCTAACAAATGAACACAGCACTGATTACTCACCTTGGAAATGCGCGAAAAGATTTTCACAACCAGCTATTCAATATCCACCAATAAGAAAAACAGATACCACATGGGCAAAAACCAATTTAGTGAAAGCTAATACCTTCCCTTGGAGGATGGTTCCATGTGTAGAAGTCCACGCAAGTGGGGAAAGTTACTGATCGCCATTCACTTGGGAGTGGCCAGGACGATTCTTCTACATATGGTTCAAGCAGCTCACAACGTCCGGGATTAGCCCACGTATCCTCTGGTTAGCTTCCGAACACCCGTTCGGGAGTGAGCTGAAGTGAGAAGGCGAAGCATCCCAGCATAGCTGGTTGTGCGCTGGGTTTGGGACCCGCCACTTAAAAAACCCCCCCAATGAAAACAGCAACAAAGCCTCGGATGAGAACTTCCAACACTGATGACGACCCCTGTAAACGAAATAAGGAATACGATTTGAGGGCATGCACCTGGAATGTCCGGTCCCTTAATGGGGAAGGTGCCTCTGCCCGGCTGGTTGATGTCCTCGTGAGAGTAAAGGCTGACATCACTGCCATCCAAGAGATGCGATGGACGGGGCAAGGTAAGAAAAACATAGGACCTTGCGACGTCTACTACAGCTGCCATGTAAAGGAGCGCAAATTCGGTGTCGGATTTGTTGTGGGAGAGAGACTTCGTCGCCAAGTACTGTCGTTCACTCCGGTGGACGAGCGTCTCGCAACAATCCGCATCAAAGCGCGATTTTTTAATATCTCGCTAATTTGCGCCCACGCCCCGACGGAAGAGAAGGACGATGCGACCAAGGATTCTTTCTATGAGCGCTTGGAACGTTCCTATGAGCGCTGCCCCCGCCACGACATAAAAATCGTGCTTGGCGACTTCAACGCCAGGGTGGGCAAGGAGGGAATTTTTGGTCCCACAGTCGGAAAATTCAGCCTACACAACGAAACATCCGGTAACGGACAGAGGCTGATCGACTTCGCCGGGGCCCGAAACATGGTAGTCTGCAGCACCAGATTCCAGCATAAAAAGATACACCAAGCTACCTGGCTGTCTCCTGATCGAAAAACGCGAAACCAGATCGATCATGTTGTGATAGATGGAAGACACGCTTCTAGTGTATTAGATGTACGTACGATCCGAGGACCCAACATCGACTCGGATCATTACCTTGTTGCAGCCAAACTGCGCACACGCCTCTGTGCAGCAAAAAACGTACATCTACCTACGCAAAGAATGTTCGACATCGAAAAGCTGCAATCACAACAGACAGCCAGAAGATTCGCCACTCGACTCTCACTCCTGCTCTCGGAGAGCACTGCCCAACACACCGGCATGCGCGAGCAATGGAGCAACATTTCTCGTTCCCTACGTACCGCCGCCGAAGAAGAAATCGGATTCCGGCGAGCCCGAAAAAACAATTTGTACGACGAGGAATATCATGCTGCCGCCGAAAGAAAAGATGCCGCCTATAGAGCCACGCTGCGATCGGGCGCAACGCGAGCCATGTGGGATCGCTACAGAGAGCTGAAAAAGGAAGAGAGACGTATTATCCGACAGAAGAAACGAGAGGCCGAGATACGTGAGTGCGAGGAGCTTGAGATGCTGGCCAATAGGAACAACGCCCGAAAATTTTACCAGAAAGTTCGGCGGCTTGCAGAAGGTTTTAAGACCGGGGCGTTGTCCTGTAAGAACAAAGACGGCGATCTGGTGACTGACGTACAGAGCAATCTTAAATTATGGAGGGAACACTTCTCGAACCTGTTAAACGGTGACAGCTGCGCATGTCATAGAGAATGTGAAGATCCCGATACCCCAATCGTTGACGACGGAATTGTCGTTCCGTTACCCGACCATGACGAGGTGAGAATAGCAATATCACGGCTAAAGAACAACAAAGCCGCGGGCGCCGACGGACTGCCGGCTGAGCTATTCAAACATGGCGGCGAGGAGCTGGTAAGGTGCATGCATCAGCTCCTATGCAGAATATGGTCGGATGAAAGCATGCCTGCCGATTGGAATTTAAGTGTGCTCTGCCCAATCCATAAGAAGGGCGATCCTGCAATTTGTGCCAATTACCGCGGGATTAGTCTTCTAAATATCGCCTATAAGGTTCTAGCGAGCGTATTGTGTGAAAGGCTGAAGCCCACCGTCAACCAACTGATTGGACCTTATCAGTGTGGTTTCAGACCTGGAAAGTCTACCATCGACCAAATATTCACGATACGCCAAATCTTGGAAAAGACCAATGAAAGGAGAATCGACACACACCATCTTTTCGTCGACTTCAAAGCTGCATTCGACAGTACGAAAAGGAGTTACCTGTATGCCGCCATGTCTGAATTTGGTATCCCCGCAAAACTAATACGGCTATGTAAGATGACGTTGCTCAACACCAGCAGCGCCGTCAGAATTGGGAAGGAGCTCTCCGAGCCGTTTGATACCAAACGAGGTTTCAGACAGGGTGACTCGCTGTCGTGTGACTTCTTTAACCTGATGTTGGAGAGCATCGTACGAGCCGCAGAACTTAATCGCTCAGGCACAATTTTTTATAAGAGCGTACAATTGCTGGCGTATGCCGATGATATTGACATCATCGGCCTTAACAACCGCGCTGTTAGTTCTGCCTTCTCTAAACTGGATAAAGAGGCAAAGCGAATGGGTTTGGTGGTGAACGAGGACAAAACGAAGTACCTCCTGTCTTCAAACAAACAGTCGGCGCACTCGCGTATCGGCACCCACGTCACTGTTGACAGTTATAATTTTGAGGTTGTAAAAGACTTCGTGTATTTAGGAACCAGCATTAACACCGATAACAATGTCAGCCTTGAAATCCAACGTAGAATCTCTCTTGCCAACAAGTGCTACTTTGGACTAAGTAGGCAATTGAGCAGTAAAGTCCTCTCTCGACGAACAAAACTAACACTCTACAAGACTCTCATCATGCCCGTCCTAACGTATGGCGCAGAAGCTTGGACGATGACAACATCCGATGAAGCGACGCTTGGAGTGTTCGAGAGAAAGATTCTGCGTAAGATTTTTGGACCTTTGCACGTTGGCAACGGCGAATATCGCAGACGATGGAACGATGAGCTGTATGAGCTTTACGACGACATAGACATAGCGCAGCGAATAAAGATCCAGCGGCTTCGTTGGCTGGGTCATGTCGTCCGAATGGATACAAACGCTCCGGCTTTGAAAGTATTCGATGCGGTACCAGCTGGTGGTAGCAGAGGAAGAGGAAGGCCTCCTCTGCGTTGGAAAGATCAGGTGGAGAAGGACTTGGCTTCACTTGGTGTGTCCAATTGGCGCCGGTTAGCACGAGAAAGAAACGACTGGCGCGCTTTGTTAATCTCGGCCAAAATCGCGTAAGCGGTTATCGCGCCAATTAAGAAGAAGAAGAAGAATACCTTCTCTGAATACCTTGAAAATATCTTCAAGTCATACGACGCATCAAGAGCGGCTGAAATAGAATCATGTTACCTCAACGATCTCGACGAAATTCCTCCAGTAATGGATTCTGAATTATGTGATGAAATAAAAAAAATAAAATCCAAAAAAAGGCACCTGGCTTTCACCTCATCACCGGGGAAATCCTAAAACAACTCCCACCAATTACTCTAATTAAATTAACCAAAATTATGAATACTAGCTTCAGATTGAAACACATCCCTATATACTGGAAAACTGCCGAGGTGATCATGGTCAACAAGCCAGGAAAGCCAGCACACGACGTCTCAACATATTGACCTATATCCCTCCTACCCATTTTGTCAAAACTACTGGAAAAACTACTTGCCAAACGTCTTAACAATATTATTGAGCAGAGGAATCTGATACCAGCGCATCAATTTGGCTTTCGCCCAAAACATTCGACAATCGATCAAGTTCACAGGCTAACTCAAGTTATAGAAAATGCCTTCGAAAAGAAAAAAGTGTGCTCGGCTGTCTTCCTAGATGTATCCAAGGCTTTCGATAAGGTATGTCACGATGGTCTTCTCAAAAAAATAAAAGAGCTATTACCAATTCAATATTATAACACTTTAAAATCCTATCTATCCGATCGTTTCTTTCGAATTATATACGACGACACGTATTCTGACCTGAAAGAAATTAAAGCTGGTGTCCCGCAGGGTAGCGTTCTGGGGCCCATCCTTTATCTAATTTTCACATCCGATTTGCCTACCAATCAGAATTGCGTCATAGCAACGTTTGCAGATGGCACCGCTATCTTGTCAGTTGGAAATACACAAATTGAGTCAATTGCAAATCTACAAAAACATTTAAACAGAATCTATGAGTGGACAGTTACTTGGCGTATAAAACTAAGTGACACCAAATCCGTTCATATTGATTTCACGTACAATAAAATAAGATATCTTCCACTATATATAAATGGAGTGCAAGTCCCGTGTCATAACAACACGGCTAAATACCTGGGTATGACTCTTGACACCAAACTCAGATGGAGTTCTCACGTAAAGAAGAAAAGAGATGAACTCGATATTAAATTCAGAAAAATGTATTGGCTTATGATTAAAAGATCCGCTTTATCCATGTACAATAAAGTACTTCTCTACAAGCAAATACTAAAACCAAATTTTGACGTATGGGATACAACTATGGTGTTGCTCAAGCTCCAGCAACATACTTCAAATCCAAAGGTTCCAGAATAAAATTTTGCGATGCGCCACTAACGCGCCCTGGTATGTACGCATCAGCGATCTCGAACGCGATCTCGGCATAGAACCAGTTGCCGTCGTAATTAAAAAAAATGCCCTATCTCATATAAATAGGCTATCTCATCATGGCAACAGCGAAGCCGCAGCCCTCACCGACCAACATAAATGGTTTGTAAGGCTGAAACGCAAAAAGCCGCACCACCTCGTGCAGTAAACAACTCCTTTGCAAGTTTTGTGCAAAGCACCATCATATTAATTGTATTATACAAAAACCGAAGAAAATTGTTCGTTAGTTTATTTTTGTTAACTAGTTACAATAAAAATGAATACAAAAAAAAAACTGCTTTTCTAAGGAACGTATCTACCGTGTAAAAAAAGAGTTGAGTGTTTATACATATATACATATGTATATATATATATACATATATATATATATATATATATATATATATATAATAGGACTATGAATAAGTTCGTGCGGTTTTACAACAGATGGCGTAACTTGATTATTATTCCATCGATCCACATTTCCAAACATTCATTGGAGAGCTACTGTCGTAAGGCACAAACGTCAGTATAAGTTTTTTATTTGAAGCGTAAACAACAATATTTTTACCACACTTGAAAATGTCGAATTTCGTGCCAAATAATGTGTTTTTGCGGGGAATTCTTCTTCATTATTTTAATATGAAGAAAAAAGCAGCCGAAAGTCATCGTATCTTGGTGGAAGTTTATGGTGAGCATGCTCTAGCTGAGCGAACGTGCCAGAAGTGGTTTGCACGCTTTAAAAGTGGTGATTTTGGCTTGGAAGACGAAGAACGCGAGGGTGCGCCGCCAAAGTTCATGGATACCGAATTGGAGGAATTGCTCGATCAAGATCCGGCTCAAACGCAAGAAGAGGTTGCAAAAACTTTGGGAGTTGATCAATCAACCATTTCCAAACGTTTAAAAGCCATGGGAATGATCCGAAAGGTAGGCCATTGGGTGCCGTATGAATTGAAGCCAAGAGACGTTGAACGCCGTTTTATGGCATGCGAACAACTGCTTCAACGGCACAAAAGAAAGGGTTTTTTGCATCGAATTGTGACTGGCGATGAAAAGTGGGTCCATTACGACAATCCAAAACGTCGGGCAACGTATGGATACCCTGGCCATGCTTCAACATCGACGTCGGCGCAGAATATTCATGGCCTGAAGGTTATGCTGTGTATCTGGTGGGACCAGCTGGGTGTTGTGTATTATGAGCTACTGAAACCGAAAGAAACGATTACGGGGGATGTCTACCGACGACAATTGATGCGTTTGAGCCGAGCACTGCGAGAAAAACGGCCGCAATACGCCGATAGACACGACAAAGTTATTTTGCAACATGACAATGCTCGGCCACATGTTGCACAAGTGGTCAAAACATACTTAGAAACGCTCAAATGGGATGTCCTAGCGATGAATGCCAATGATGAATCTGAAGATATTAACATCGCGTGAAATTGGATTGAAAGCGATGTCAGCATTGAGCCTGTTAGTAGCGAAGAAGTAATGAGCCAATTTTCAAAATGAAAGCCAAAAAATCGCCTGATTTGATCTCATAACTGCGGAAATTCTTCAGAGATTGCCCAATAATCGTTTTATTTGTCTGTCTCAATTGATCAATTTGTGTTTTTTATTAAAATATGTTCCTACGCACTGGAAGACAGCTTACTTCTGCTGATTCTGAAAGCCGAAAAATCGCCAAATAATATTATATGTCTTCATACCGACCTATTTCTCTGCCACCAATGCTGTCCAAACTTTTTGGACAACTGTTGCTGACTCGAATGTTGCCGATTATAGAAAACAAGAGTTATTCCAATGCACCAATTTGGCTTTCGCAAAAGTCACTCAACAATCGACCAAGTTCACAGGGTTATTACAACCATAGAGTGTGCGATAAGGGAAAATAAAGTTTGCGCAGCGGTATTCCTTGACGTCTCGCAGGCGTTTAATAAAGTTTGGCATACGGGCTTACTCCACAAACTAAAATTGATTTTGCCCAGGAATTATTGCGAAATCCTTTCTTCCTACTTTGATGGCAGATACTTTCGTGTCAGATTTGACAACGCCTATTCTTCATTACATAAAGCAGGCGCATGGGTACCTCAAGGAAGCATTGTAGGCCCTCTCCTATGCCTGATTTACCGGCCCACATGCAACAAGTTACCGCAATCTTTGCAGATGACATGGTTATCCCAGCAGTTGGAGAATTATTCCAGACTACAACGACGAAAATACAATCAGCGGTGAATTCGATTGCAACATGGGCCAAAAAATGGCGTAACCAACTAAATAATTCAAAATCGTTGCACATTGTATTCGGCCTGAAAAAAAATTTACAATTTTACTATTATCCAACGATTCCAAAATAAAGTGTTGCGCAACATCGTTAATGCTCCATACTATGTAAGAAATCTCGACCATCATGATTTTGGTATGCTGCTCGTCACTGACGTCAACGCTGAAGCATTGGCTTTGCTCCAGCCAAGTACTCATCGTCGGCGGCTCAAGCGTAAAACAGTTTTAGACCAGGGGGGCACCCAGTAGCAGCTGTTCTTTATATATGTATGTATGTATAAATTCATAATGAATTTATAAATATTGAGGCATCTTAGTTTTCCATTTTTTAATATTATATATACGTTCGATAAAAATTGCTCGTTAGTATCTTTATTTAGCTGTACTAGCTGTTATTTTTAAACGTTGTTTATACTTTAAGATGCATTAATAAAAAAATACCCACTTAGGTATTGTGGCTACAGCTAGTTGCTTGGTTAACGGTATTTCGCTTTTTTAGTTTTTGTAACTAGTATTCAATTTTTGTTTTATGCAAATGTTAGTGCGTTTTTGGTACAAATTTATATAAAATTGGCCGTCGTACTACGATTGAACAGCGCGAATTCGTGATAAAACATTTCCAAAGTGGAAAAACGCAGCGAAAAATTGCCGAAATTAATAATTTGAGCAATGCTACAATGCAATGTATCATTCAACGTTTCGTTCATAAAAATAGGATATATAATAAAAGCCGAAAAGTTCAAACCACGTATTCGACGAGAGTGACGAGCGTTTAATATTGTGCAAAATATATAAAAAAGTGTAAAAGCTATCGGTTTCCAAACTAGAAAAAGAAATATAGCAGAAAGTGGGAAAATCATTTTGTGTCGAAACAGCGTTGGCTCGTTAAAAGGACTCCAAAGAAGCCCTTCTTAAGCAAACATAAGATAACAAACTCCAAAGTGCCGAGAAACTTAGAATACGTCAAGATATCCGTTTTGACCTGGGCAACGATTCGAATCATAGGGCGGCGACATATCTCATATGCAACTGTACACATTTAGTGCAACCAAAGGCCCAATCACTTGACATGAACATTATTTAGAATTTATGGTCTTTATTTACTTATTTATGGTCACCACATAAGCAACAAAGATCAGCTGAAAAATGTATTTTTGGAGGAGTGGAACAAAATCTAAATGCAAATTACAAAGAAACTATTACCAATGGCAGAAAGGCTTAAAACTGTAATTAAGACACAAATTACTAATTCGCGTAACAATCAGAGCGCAAAATAATGTGTCAGCTAACCACTGGAAAGTGATACAGAAGACGTGCTAGCAGTCGATGACGAGTGCCTGTACAAACTGATCGAATCAAAAGGTAAGATCGCATATCGCTTTGGTCATGTGCTAGGGATAGCGAAGATGTGACAGTAGGGCCAACAATAAACTCTCTGCGGGCGGTTCCAACAGCCACAACGAGCACTGTGAAGGGTGCTGAGGACACAATGCCCCATCTGGAGGACACCAAGAAGCCATCTACTAGCAAGTCTGCGCAAGAAAGGCAGAATACGCTCAAGATCGACAGCAGAGCCGAGACTGTAAGCTGGTACACCAAGGTCACCCAAAAGTCGAGGCAAAATCATGCAGGTGAACGCAGGGACCGACCGAACAAAGGTCCATCGGGCACGTTACTCTAAAAACTTGTGGAGAAAAACGGCAAAAATGAGTACCTTGAAAGTGCTACAAGCAAATAGGACCATGCCAAAGAGGCATCGAACACCGTGTGCACAAGATCCATGGGTAAATGGTGGTTAAATAAAAAGAATAAATATTAGGAGATGTAAGTTGATATCTTATGAATGGCCGAGTCCTAGAGCAGCGAGTCTAATTGAGAACAACACTAATAATTCCACCTTTCAGAGTTCATTAGTCAGAAATTCGTAGCAATCTTGGTGGAGGTTTCAATGGGAAAAGGCAAACACGAAATTTTTCGTGCGTCTGCATATTTCCCAAGAGACTCTACTGACATACGTCCCAAAGAGGTGCAGGAGCTAATTAGGCACTGCCAACAACTGAATCTCCAGTTTGTTGTCGGTGTATCCGCAAGGTGAAAAATTTACTGAAAGAATTTGGCTTCCAACCAATTCCCAACCTAAAGCAGAGAACATTTAGGCTAAATAGAAGATGTAATATATTTAAGGTAGCAGTGCCAGGCAATATCACTAGTATTAACGACTTCTAAAACAGGGCACACTACAGATATCATACAAAATTATTATTACAATCATTTTATAATTCTTACTTTATAAAAAGGAGACAGACAACACATTTGACTGGAAAGAAATAATAAAATAACAAACACATACAAAATAAGTTTTGTTCGAGCTTTTGGCTCTATGTTGTTACTTACTCCATTGTTTAAATCAGGAGACTGCGACGACCATTCTTAAAAATTCACTTTTTCTCTGGGATCGTTATCCTTCACAAAAACCCATCTTAGTGGCATTTCTTATCTTGCATATGGAAACGTAACCGTATCAAATATTCTAACATAGTCTACCGCACGCATTTTACCTTTTAAACAAAATATTGGACCTACTCCATTCTCTGAAGAGTATCTCTACACCGTTATTGATTTGACAGAGCACATTGGTGCTTTTTCGTATATTGTATTTGGGATCATATGCTGTACTTGTGGGTCGTCGAATATATATTTTTCTCCGTCAGACCCAAACATAGATATTTATTTTTGTTTAATTCGTCCACAACACATTTTTCCAGTTTCGACGGAAGAGTTTGCAAATTGAAGCTTGATTGAATTTTTCTTGGAAATCGAACTTGAAACTTGCTAATTTAGCTCAGTTTTAAGCTCGTTTGATGAAAAAAAAGTTTTATTTTGCTAGAACATATACATTTTTTGTTCTCTCTTCCGAATCTTACATTTCTTTCTAAAATAGTATATTAAAAATAGAATTAAAAACATTTTTCTTTGAACATTTCATTAATATGGATCAAATAAATACATAATTTCCCTTGTTTTCTTAAATTTTTTTATTAATCTGGCTTCTTCCTCCGTATCATGCTTAGCGCGGCCTATTTTGCTTATTTTATTCAAAAGTAAGTATACATATGTATACATATAATTGGCGTTTACAGCCTTTTGGGGGTGTTTGACCGAGCTCTTCCTCCTATTTGTGGAGTGCGTCTTGATGTTTTTCCCATTTTTTTTTTTTTAAAAGAAGCTTTTTCGTTGGCGTTTGCCAAAATCAAAAACGTTTGCTTTTCAGAGAGCGCCTCGTACACATGTTCATCACTTGTGGTGTGATGCACTAATATTACTTTGAAAACAAAACCAACTATCATTGCATCTTTCATGTACACATCGGCGGAAAAAAATTAGCTTGAGCCAGAAATTAATAGTGCAGTTAATTGAGTACCTAAGAATTATAGCAAACACAAAATGGAAAATAAAAATCGAAAAACCCAAAACATGGGATAGGATTAAATGGTTTTAGTGCAGAATTAATTGCTGAACATGTTTCTACTACTATTAAGCCGAGAGACAGGGGTGGAATATTTTTTATGAATTTGAGGCCATCGTAGCTATGTCGTGAGACAAGGAGTTTTATCGTAGCGGATAAACTCTTATTTGTGTAATCGCGTCTCGCATTAATGTATTTTTTTAATAACTGCATGCGCTACCAATTCGAGGATGTAGTTATAAGTCTCAACGCCCATACGCAAAAACTCTTTATAATTTCTAGAATCCGACAATTCAAGAGGATTTAAAAGCTTTACATGGTATCTTACTTATTATTCTATTACTCAATCTTTTACCCTTACTTTTCTATGTTTTGCTTTTTGTTTTTGCTCTCTTCCCCTTTTTCTTTTTAAACAGGTATAAATAACAAACATTGCAATCGCATCATCCGCGTTTTTGCTATCCATGTTTACGCTATCAGCACAAAATCACATATTAGCCGCTCGCCGTCTGTCCAAAGCAAAGAAATGACTGAAAACGCAAACAGTAAGTTTAAGGGAAACTGATTTTATCGTTATAAAATAATGGAATTTAATATTTAATTTTTAATATTTTAATAATGTTCAAAGTAAATAAAATGATCTAAAACGTCAACAGAGCCGCAAAAAATAACTTAACAAAGATCCAATGTTTTACTGATGCAATGTTTACATACGGTATTAATACTGTACTGTAATTATTGTATAAATTGTTATAAATAAATAAATAACAAAAAATGTAACTTTTCATTCGAAATGGTCAACATTGCTTTTACACAAGCCTTCAGACAATTAAGCCATTCAATTATTGTAGCACGCACGGTTTCCATGGATATTGACGTCGCTGCTCGAAGATGGAGATTGTGTGAGACTCTTCAAATTTCTATGAGTTCTTCGACAGGCCATGGTCTCCAATTCTAACCAGAAACTGTGGTCCAATGGATTCAGATCTGAACTTCCAAACGGTGAATTCTCTGAGGCTATGAACCCAGAAATATTGTTTTTTAGCCAATTCTGGGAGGTTTTTGCCTGATTGGCTGGAGTGGCATCTTGCAGGAAGATCCAACGCTCTCTCCACTGCTCAACTGCTTCGCCACGCTTTCTAAGACATCATCCTGGTATACTTTTGCAATGGTCGTAATCCCTTTTTCGCAGAAATAAAGAGATGTATCGCCTTTAGAAGACACGCCTCACTAAACCAATACGGAAGCTGGATGGTGGGTTCACCCTTAGAGCAAAATTTTTTGTCTTTAGAAGTTATAGTAGCGTTTTGCTTAATAAAAACTTCTTCATCTGTGAAATAATATTTTCATGGCCGTTGACCGCATGCCACCGAAGAAGCTGCTCGCATCTGTCGAGTATAATTTTCTTCCAGCGCGTTGTAAAAAGATGACCAGTTGAGCGACGAAAGGGTTTCATGTGGAGATAATCTCTAATTAGTCTTAACATGGATCTGGTCGATACCATACTTTCCCTGGACATGGTTTTTATTACTATGGCTGCACTGGTCCGAACCATGCGAGAACGACTAATTCTTTTTCGGTCTGTCATTTCAAACGCTTGGGGAAAACAATTGATCATGCGGTAAACAAACATTCTAGAAATATTAAGTATTTCTCGTAAGTCGTAAATCTCACTTGCACTCTTACCACAATTATGTAATGCAATCATTGCAATACGAGTTTCCTTAGCTCCCCAGTCCATTGTTGGCAAGCGAAATGCATTGTAAAATTTGTTACAGAATTAAAGGCCGGACTAAGCATACATAGGTATGTTACATCTTGGTAAACGCCCGATCGGGCAAAAGGACACAGTAGTGTTTCCGTGTACGCAACTACCATCACACTTCTATAGGCCGCAAAAGTCCATCATGATCCAATTTTTTTCTGTTGTAGCAACATTATTAACCACGGTGTATTCATTGCATTGACGTCTATGTGACATTTGCAATGGCTGTATACAATATAGCATCCTCCCTGAATTATTTTTTTTTTTCGAGAATTGAAAATGGTTGGCTGTCCTTCACAACTTTCTTCAATTTGACAGGCCGCTCAATGAACAATAATTTAACGTACGTCTAGAAATTTAATAAGAAGAAAATGGAAAGAACGTGTTAAATTTGAAATTAAATCCAATAGACATTGCAATGGACTCAAAACATCTGCCTATTTACTCATGTCAAAGTACCTAAAGAAGCCTTACATGTTTGGTTGGGCTTAAGTTAGAATACTCGCCGGGATATTTTCATTTGGCACATATCAATGTAGCGGAATGTAGCCTAATCAGAGTAGCCGAGTACCTTTAGGCCATCCAAAGATTTTGTATACATCCTTTACTCCCATCCACTCCTCTGTTAAAACTGCTGAGTAAATTTATAACAAGGTTAATATTAGGATGAGTTACCTGAGCAGCGAATTCCAAACAGGTAATTGCCTCTGTATTGAATGTTTCGCATTTTGTAGCGCTCCTGATCTGTTTTGGGACACACTTGCTAACGGATCTTTGACTCATGCCTAAAGGGGTTGACTTTGGATTCGCGCTGATCATTCCAAAGCGTCCAATTAGTTCACTGATAGGGAAATATTTATTATAATGCAACACACTTTGAAACAAGAACGAATGTAAAGAGGAGATAGAGGAGTGTATCCCCATCCTAAAACTGAAAACCACAACCTCCGGATGCTTATTGTAAGTAAAGTATAAGTACTTTCTTGCTAAAGTTGTGTAATTTAGCTAAAAGTTGGTGTTGTCAGACATGAAGAATGAAGTTCGTATGCAGAGAGGTGGAGGATGTTTATAAAACTGAAGTATTTTCTGCTGAAGTTTAAGTGAGAAACATTCTAAAATAAAAAGATTGATATTTATGGAAAAAAACGGCGCAGGCGGAAGTATGGAATAAAAACCGCGGCTTATGTTATACATGAATGAAAAGAATGATTTAAAAGGTATCACAAAAAATTTTAAAGTAATTATAAGTGTATTCTATTGTTTCGATAGGGTTTACAAAGGAATATTTTTAGTATTTTGACACATAATTATTTTACACGCGGCCTTCCGCCCGCCTCAAAAAAATAACCCTCATCAGTCCGAGTCCGGCTACGCCATCCAGAGTATTTTACATAGAACTCCTTTCCACGTTAAAACCACAGAACCGAAAATTTAAACGTCATATGCGTGTATGCAGTGAGAAGGCACAGTAATCTTCAACCCCATAATCAACACTGAACTAAAATATTTCATTGTTGTTCATATTTTTACAAAAGTTAAGTTTCGCGAACCGACTGGCAACAATAGCGAACGAGAGGCCAAAACAAAAAAAAAACATGTAATATATTATCCTTGATGACGATTGCAGATAGCCAAACAGTGCACGTTTTTTGGGTCTGCTGATACAACAGAACTCGCCAGAGGATACGAGCTGGCAGATCTAGAAATTACGACATTATATAAGCCGAGGTGCAAGCGCTTGGATTATTCAGTTGGAAATTGAACCAGTAAGCGAATAAACGAAAAGTAATAAAGTGATTTAGTCTTAAACTGAACGTGTGTGTGCGTACTTTTAGTGTAAAGTGTTGGAAATAAATTAAGTAAAGCACGTGTGTTACCATTAATTTCTGATTTTATTTGGCAATCTAGTGATCGAACTCACAGGAGTTATTCTTAGAGATTTATATGAATTTTAACGTAAGAAAATTCGTAACAATATTTTGGTTTTTATTGGCAAGCATCCGACAACACAATACTGTTGAAAATTCCAATGAATTGTTATTCTCGTCTATAATTGGAAATTGATAATATTGAAAATCCATTTGTATTTCATTTTCATAATTAGAAATATTTCGAATATAAAGGGTGATTTTTTAAGAGCTATAGGAAACTTTTTCAAAAAAAAAACACACGTAAAGTTTGGAAAAATGCATGAAATTTTATTTAAATCGCTAGTACAGTCCATATAATTTAATGTTTGAAGATTATTTCATGCAAATGTTGACCGCGACTGCGCTTCAAATGGTCTCTCCGCTTAGTCCAATTTTAGCATACTCTTTCCAATGTTTCGGCCGGTATCTCACATATAAATGCTTTAATGTTGTCTTCCAATGCGTTAATTGAAGCAGGCTTGTCTGAACAGACATGAGCTTTAACATAGTCCCACAAAAAATAATCTAAAGGCCTTATATCGCACGATCTGGCTGGCCAATTGACAGGTCCCGAACTGAAATAAAATGTACACCGAACTCGTCGCTCAACAAGTCCATTGTTACGCGTGCAGTGTGGCATGTGCCACCGTCTTGCTAAAACCACATGTCATGCAAGTCAAGCTCTTGCATTTTCGGCAAAAAAAGTTCAGAGTTACGTTACGATTCGCAGCATCTTTCAAGAAGTACGGTCCAATGATACCTCCAGCCCATAAACCGCACCAAACTGTGACCTTTTCTGGATACATTGGTAGCTCTTGCAATTCTTCTGGATGATCTTCACTCCAAAATCGACAATTCTGCTTATTTACGTACCCATTGATCCAAAAATAAGCTTCGTTGCTGAACACAATTTTTCGATAAAAAAGTGGATCTTCGGCCAACTTTCCAACAGCCCATTCACCTAAAACTCTGCGCTGCGGTAGGTCGTTTTGCTTCAATTCTTGCACCAGTTGTATTTTGAAAGGGTTCACACCTAAATCCTTTCGCAAAATTTTCCACGTTGTTGAGTAACAGACGCCCAATTGCTGCGAACGACGACGAATCGATAATTGATGGTCATCATTAACACTGGCCGATACAGATGCGACATTTTCTTCAGTTCGCAATGTACGTAAGCATATTGGTAGTTTGATGTCCAATAATGTAAATTTGGTTCTAAATTTAGTCACAATAGCTCGAATAGCCGCTTCAGTGGGTAAATTTTTTGTCGCATTATACTAAACCCGACCCCACTGATGTACTGCTATTTATCGGTGGTGTTAGAGCCATTTTATTCGTTTCTAGTGACTTGAATTCCGTGAAGTGAAAGTACCTTCCCGAGATCATTTATTTTGAAAAGCCAGTTCACCCTTCAATCGCATTTATAGCTCCGAATTATTTTATAAAATAACAATATTATCGACTCTGGTGGTAGCAATAAGAGTTTCCCTACTTACTAACGATTCAAATATGCACTGATCAACTTGAGAGCGCTTAAGCCCAAACCTTACCAAAATCAGCATAATGCGATGTTTAACAAACTAAATTTTCTCTACCGTAAATCAATTTGATTAGTCGACAACAGCAATCTGAACCGTCGCGAAACATTTCCAGCTGTTCCAAACACATAATTTTCAGTGTCTTATTTTTTATGGGATAGTCGATACGCCTTTTACTTTGTACTCCCTAGTGCTACAATCGCAATTCACTCTCACTATCTGCTTTTAATATTTGGTAGTCATCGATCTCCACTGAAATCGATTCGCATTTCGAGCATAAACATGGCGTCAATTAAGCTACTTGTCGAAATTAACTTGATCGTATTTTCATTGCAAACTCCACAACCGCAACTGTTGCAAATTATCCTTATAGGGCATTTTCCTCATTCAAAGTAAGTTGGCATAAGTGCCCGGAATATGTGCAAATTTCACCGATTTTGACAATGGTTTCATCAAAATAGTTGGTCTTATTTACTGTCAACATCTCATTATTTGCAACAGTCACTTCACTCAAAACAGGTTCCGATGTGTCTTGCATTGACTCGCTTTTGTTTGTCATGTGCGAGGGCAGGCACCAGTGCAACTTTCCAGGCGCCTCAATAGATTTTAGTCCACTAATACCGTCAGTTACCGAAGTTTATTTCATAAATATTTTAAGCTTTTAACCAAGCGTTAGTGACTGCTACCTAACGACTTCTCCAAATTTCCAAACTTTAAACGCGCTTTTCTCAAAACACGTTTTCTGAAATTGGCACGCAGCACAACTCAAACAATTTTAAATATTTTTAATCAGGTTTTTCACTAAGTCTGTATAATAACCTTCTTAAGAGAAGAGCGTAGGGGATTTTCGATAGATTAATTTAAACGATTGTTATAATTATGTAAGTGCCGTTTTTTTAGTCCAAAATAGAGTTTTTTCCTTCAAATGCTTGCTAATTCCACAAAAATAAATATTTTTTAAATCCCCTACGTGTTTCTCTAGCTATTCTTATCTAGATTAAGAAAAAAAATGTTTCTTTGGCCCCTATTATGAGTTGCATTCGATCTTCGATATTCGTTGGTTGTCGAAGATCGAAAATCGAATGTCAATTTGGTATTATGAGCGGTGCAACGCTGTCGAAATTTTCGTTGTATACCGAATTTAGAGTCGAATGCAATTTTGCTTTCGATTGCGTAGCATATTGTGGGAAAACTTGTTAAAATGTAAGTTGTTTGCGACTATTTATGGTTTTATAGTAACCAAATAATAAATATATACTAATTTTGTTAATATTATGCAGGTCGAAAGTCGTGAGCACCAAACAGCAATTAGAAAGGCTAGTTGCATTAATGGAAGAGAATCCACAATTCGCAAAAGGGATTTCCACCAAAGTACAAGCAGCAAAAAAATGGGAGGAATTTACAACGGAGGTGAATTGCTTGGGACCACCAGTTAGACGGCAGCAAAATGGATTAAGGTTAGTAATGGTTTTTTTTTTTTGTGATGTTTATACAAATACATTTTTATTTTTCCTTGGCAGGTATGGGCTGAAATATGTAGAGGAACTGAAATACATATTTTTTCGAATGACGAATAATTGAATAAAGAAAATTTATAACAAAAATAAAACAGAAACTGTGACGTAAAGGTTTCTATTTAATACTTTTTAGATTTTTCTATAATATTCTAAGAATTGCATTTCTTATGTTTTCTGCTTCTCCGTTATTTGGCTCCACTTCAATATCTTCAGCATCATCGTTGAGGGTCTCATCGGATAACTCTTCATCCGGAAGTTGAACATTATAAAACAAGCAAATCTTGTGCAAAGCTGCACACACATTAATAATTTGTGTTGCTTTTTTTGGAGAATAGTGAAGAGCTCTTGGCTCGGGTGCACTGCTGCAACTGGTTTTCTGTACTGGACAGTAGGTTCATAAACGCCTCTTTAGATAATCTAAAGTTCTTTAAAAAACTGTAAGGAAATTTCTGTAATATTAAGTACGTCAACACATTTTGAAAATACTAAACTTACTCAGTGGAAGCCATTTCAAGGGGGTTGGATGCGCCCCTCAGCTGTTTTCTACATCTAGCTAGTTCCCCTAATCTTTCATCGAGCGATGAATCGTCGAACTACAACTCCGTTGTACTCATTTTCACAAAAAATACTTTTTTTAACTTTTAAAAATGTTGTTAGCAAAGAATTTCAACACAATCGGTTTTTCTTTTATTTTGATTTGCTGTATCAGCTGAGAAAAAATTATCTATTGTAAATGCGTTGAGCGATCGAAATTCACAATAGTCCTATTCTTCAACGAATGAGCACCATAATACCAAATTAAAATTCGTTCGATCAGCACTTTCGACTACAGTCGAAGATCGAATGTTGCTCATAATAAGGGCCTTTGTTCCAGATTAAAATTTGCACCCTCTGTGCTGCGTGCCGCGAAGTTCCTTCAAGAGAAACCACATTACAAAAATGTCTCCAATGCCGCCATTTTGTAAAATTTTTCGATCAAACTTTGTAGTTTTGTATTTTAGTATATAAGTAATAACTTCCCAAATCAGAGTGATTGTTTTCCCTTTCCTTCTATACAAAAAAATTCTTTAAAAATCGTGTTTATTTTACGCGTGTACAGTGGTGTTACCCCTTAATGCTTGCAAATTTTCCTTCCTTATTTTTGTGGCCCCTAAGACCTCTACTTCTTCTGCTGATATGGCCCCGTGCGACTTCTTTTTGTTTCCCAATATCGATAGAGGAGATCAAAGGGAATGCCACGAAGGAGCTGAGGGCCAGAACTTCGTCGGCTTACCAAGGGTGCATGGAGGACTGGATTAAACGTTGGCACATGTGTGTTGCTTCAGACGGGTCATATTTTGAAGGAGATAAAGTAAATTTGCCTGAAATTTAATGTTTAGTTTTATTTAAACATTCCCGGAACTTTCAGATCATAGGGTATAAGACCTCTACCTCACATTATCTCCATAGCCCTTTCGTAATTAGAAAAGCCTCAGCGTTTCACGTTACGAAATTTTATCTCGCCTTCAAGCATTCAAAAGGCGATTGTGCGCTCATTTGCTCCAACAATTTTAATCGATCGTTAGCTCAGTTATTGCTCGAGTGTTAACAAACAAAAATGGGAAAACATCGTCAAAAATCAGCATTCAATTACAAATTAGTGCATTTTATGTGTCACGCAAGATTTTTTTTACCAAACTTTATTAAAATTGTCGGTGTCCCCTTGACCGTTGTTAAAGGCAAGCTACACAATTTCTTTCTAAAAAAAAAGCGCCAGACTTCATATATTTTTTTAAGCTTTAAATGAAAAATATGAAAAACAAAAACACAGAATAGTTCAAAATTTTATGTCACAGCTTATTTCATGCTGTATTCATTTTTTCTTAAATTTAAGTTCAACTAATGATTTAAAAATGATTCAGTACTTTGTGTGGTATCCTTTGGCTTTATTAACAGCTTTTAACCTTTTTGGTATTGACTCCACTAGCTTTTCCATTACTTCCGGTCGGATTTTATTCTGCTCCTCCAAAATTACCGTTTTTATCTGATCTCTATTGCTTATGAGTTGTGTGCGGATTTTTGTTTCGAGTAATGACCATAAATTCTCGATGATGTTCATGTCAGGTGATTGAGCCGGTGGTTGCATTACATGTGGACAGTTCCATGTGAGCCATGTCTGCACGATTGTCGCCTTATGTTTAGGGTCATTGTCCTGGTAGAAACGGAAATCTTGAGGTATTCCAAGTTTCGCAGCATTTTGGAGTAGATTATCTTTTAGAATATTGAGGTACATTGTTTTGTCCATAATACACTCGACAAGCACTAAATTTTCTACTCCGGCTGCTGACATACATGCCCATACCATTACACTGCCACCACCATGTTTCACAGTCGCTTTTATGTGGCTTTTGTGGAGCTCTGTATTAGGTTTCCGCCAGACGTAAGATAATTCATCTGAGCCGAATAGGTTGAATTTGGACTCTTCAGAAAATATTACCGTTTTCCAGAAATCAAAATCTTCAATTTCTAGCTCTCTGCGAAGGCAACTCGGCTCAATTGATTTTTTTTATTTATGAATGGCTTCTTTCATGCTACTCGACCATTAAAGTCCTTTTCATGTAGTACCCGTCGCACTGCTTCGACGCAACATGATTTGCCCATTTCCTGCTAAATTTCTTTTAGCAGTTTTGGAGCCGATAGCAGCATTGGGTTTTCTTTTATTTTTCGAACAATTAAACACTCATCACGTTCATCAAAAATTTTATTTGGGGCACATCGGCCTTTATTTTGCACCCAAATTTTATGAATGAAACGTTCAATGATATTTTGTACTGTAGCACTACTCAGACAAACTATTTCCGTTATTTTTCGCTGCGACTTTCCGCTTTGAAAATGCTTGATGACCAGTTCTCGTTGTTCAATCGTAGTACGTCGGCCCATTTTTTATATATTTTTATATTGTCCACTCGGCGATCACAAACATACTAAAAATCGCATAGAACAATAACTGTACGCTAGTTACTACATAAACTAGAAATTCAAAATACCGTTAACCAAGCGACTAGCCGCCACCACAACATAAACAGGTGTTTGCATGAAATGAGCTGTGAGCAAAGATATCGCATTGTGGCTGCATTTCATCCCGTAGTGTGAGTAGCACTATATTTCCACGAATTCTGCTCTACTCATTATGTTAGCAAATCATTTAACTAAATATTTGCATAAAAGTTTTTTTTTTTAACCCTCGAGAAGGCGCGCCTTAATAAGTTACACGAATTGGCGCACGTGAGCATTTTGCTCACACCACTTTCACATAAACATATTACGCTCCTAGGTTAGGTAGATTAGTAAGATAAAGTGTTTTTTTTTTAGGTTAATGGTTTATTTTTATTAAGATATATGCATTTTTGAGTTTGAAACTCTTAAGAAACTATTTTTGATAACATAAAAAAGATAAAACGAAAATTCAATACATTTTTTTTCAGTAGCAACAAAAAACAAAATTTAAATTAGTAGCAATACATATTAATAAAAATTCAATATTGATCTTTGTTAAAGGAGGAATCGAAGCAGGTTGGACATATAGTTCTTGCGTGCTCGGTGCAGAGTAATTTGTTGCACAAAAAACATCCTTTTTTGGTGCGTCTATTTTTTCGCCTGGGACACAATGCGCAAAATCCATTATTTTCAGAGGCTTCTAAATGTTCATTGTTGGGCACTATATGAGATATAATTTCTTTTAATGAGCTTGGAAGTGTTTTGATAGTCTGACGACGTACAATATTTGGCTTTATAAGCTCCAAAGCAATTTTTTTCAAAAATAACCTTCTCTGTGTCATGATTTGGGTATTGCATTTATAAATAATCTGGGCGTTTATACCAGCAATATTAATAATTGTAAAAAATAGTCACATAGGCCACCTGCGAGTAGTTCTGGATACCGAATAAGTTTCCTTCATCTGGTCCACAGTATCTCACCCGTTTCATCATCTATTCCGTCGATATGAAAAGAAGATAACAAAAGTACAATTTTCTTATCTTTCTTTTTTGGAATATGCGAGACAATAGTTTTGTTTTCTCCAAAACCAAATAGGTTATGAGGTACTGGTCTTCCTCTTGTCGAAATGAATTGACGAGGAATTTCCTTCTTATTTTTTCTTAGTATACCAACAGCTGGGGTCCTGAAGTTTTTGTAAAGATCATCAACCAGGGGTATGGACATAAAGTAATTGTCCATTGTTAAATTTCTGCCTGTATTTAATATTGGAGGAGCAATTCTTTTAACGATACTAGTAGGTGAATTATCTAACTGATAAGGTGCAGGTGGTTTTTTTCCGCAGTATATTTCCATTTTATAAGTGTAAAACGTCCTAGAATCAACCAATGCGTTGATTTTTAATCCGTACTTAGCTGGCTTCTTAGGCATATAAATTCGGAACTTACACCTTCCTCGAAAAGATTCCAGCATTTCGTCAATGGGGCAGTATTCTCCAGGAATAAAATGTTCGGAACAATAGCCATTAAATTCTTCAAATATTTCTCTGAACGCTGCAAGATTATCTAATTGGGATCTGGCTAAACGAGACGAAGTTTCATCGAAACAAATCACACGGACTAGGAATAAAAAACGCTTTATCGACATTGTTGCTCTGAAAATATCTGGAGCAGTTCCATCATCCAGCCAAAGCTCCTTTAAATTTGAATGGTTCAATTTTTTTAATCCAGCCATATACAAAATTCCAATAAATGCTTTCATCTCCACCAAATCTGTTTCCTTGCAATCCCTGTCTCTTTGGTACAAATCAGTCACTTTTTGAATGTACATATTTGTGTATGTTACTAATTTTTCAAGTAAAGTATCTTTCAAAAATAGTGCGAGGCATTGTGAAGGGGTTATAGCGTCTTTCGCTGTGCCCTTAATTCCTGGAAGATGTGTAACTATGTTACAGCGTCTAGTACGTATATTGCGAGTGGGTACATCCATAGCCCATTTTGTACACATGTCTTTTCCCAAATAAAATTGCCGCCTTCCTCGCGGCATTTCGACGTTTTCATCTTGATCAAAACCTGCATCGGTATCAGAAGATTGTTCTGTGTCACTTTGGTGATCAGTGTGTTCACTTTCATAATCACTTTCCTCAAAATCTTCTTCCACGTCGTCCTCGTCATCCAAAATTTCGTCCAACCAAGATGCAATTTGTGAGGTGTCATTTGCCAGACGACGACATTTGCTATTAGTTTCGATTATTTTGTTAAAAAATTTACCTAAATAATTATAAAGAGAAATTATACGCGTTTATTGCAAAAAAAAAATTATATTAAAATACTTACGTAGTGAGCAAAATGCCGCACATATAAAGTAAACCAATATCTTCGATCTCTATTCGCACACTACACACTTCGAATGCTTCTTATTGCAAAGACAAATCATTTACTTCGAGGTATTGAACGCCGCTATTCTAGGACTAACGGTAAACATTGAAAATTTGGCAATTTTAAAATTGCGTGAGCAAATTGCTCATAGCGCGCCTTCTGAAGGGTTAATTGCGACAATTGTTCATTCTGGAATAATTTAAATTCATACACTGAAACTGCATGAAACAAGCTGTGTGCCACTGTACGTACGATCGGAGTGCCCAACATCGACTCGGATTTGTATCTTGTTGCAACCAAGATTCGCATACGCACCTGTGTTGCAAAAAAAACACATCTAAGAACATAAAAAAAGTGCAATTTCGAAAAGATGCAGCCTCAGTCACCACGTAACGCCACCGAAAAATAAATCGGAATGTCACGCTGCCGCAGAAAGAAACTATGGCCCCTATTATGAGTTGCATTCGATCTTCGATATTCGTCGGTTGTCGAAGATCGAAAATCGAATGTCAATTTGGTATAATGAGCGGTGCAGCTCTGTCGAAATTTTCGTTGAATACCGAATTTAGAGTCGAATGCAGTTTTGCTTTAGACTGTGTTGCGTATTATGGGTAAACTTGTTAAAATTTAAGTTGTTTGCGATTATTTATGGTTTTATAGTAACCAAATAATAAATTTATACTAATTTTGTTAATTTTATGCAGGTCGAAAGTCGTGAGTACCAAACAGCAACTAGAAAAACTAGTTGCATTAATGGAAGAGAATCCACAATTTGCAAAAGGGATTTGCAGCAAAGTACATGCAGCAAAAAAATGGGAAGAATTCACAACGGAGCTGAATTGCTTGGGACCACCAATTAGAACGGCAGCAAAATGGATTAAGGTTAATAATGGTTTTTTTTTTGTGTGATGTTTATATAAGTACATTTTTCCCTTGGCAGGTATGGGCTGACATGAAGTCAAAAGCGAAAAAAAAAAATGTCGCAAAACAAAGCTGAGCTCCGAGCAACAGGTGGGGGCCCTAACAAACTTCAGGGACTTTCAAATACTGAAGAAAGCATAATCGGTTTGCTGCAATTTGATGTCTGCATAAATCCGCCTGGGTGGAATTTGCCCTGGATACAACTACCAGTGACCAGTTCACAGTTTTGTCCGCGTCAAATCCCAGCCCAGAGCTTCTGGTCCAAAACTATGAGGAAAGTGAAGCCGATTTAAATTTAAATGTTCACGAGGAGCCAGCAGGAAAAACCAGAACAAACAAAAAGTCTCAAAAAGCAGAGAGATTGAGGTTACTGGAGTTGCAGACTGATGGCCAAAAACAATTTTATGAACAAATGAGATCTACATTGCACAAAATCAAGCAAAGTGCTGCAGAAACAGCGAAATACTCAAAAAAAATTACGAGTTAAAAAAAAACGCAACCGACGAACTCTTGCAACTAAAACGGGAGAAATTGCGCGTTTACAAAGAAGAAGTTCTGAGGAAGCAACAAGACCGCAGATCAAAACTACAATTAAAAGTAGCGATTTTAGAGATCAAAAAGAAATTGCTATCGAAATAATTTTTATACTTAGTGTTAAGGAAACTGAAGTGATATTTTTTGTTTTATATTAGTATAAGGAAAAGACTGTATATATTTAAAGTAGGTTAAACAAATGAATTAATGTTTTTTATTAAAGAAATGAGATTGATTTTGAACTAAATAGCAAATTGAAATACGTAGAACTGAAATACATATTTTTTTCGAATAACGAATAACTGAATAAAGAAAATTTATAACAAAAATAAAACAGAAACTGTGGCATAAAGGTTTCAATTTAATACTTTTTAGATTTTTTTATAATATTCTAAGAATTTCATTTCTTATGTTTTCTGCTTCTCCGTTATTTGACTCCACTTCAATATCTTCAGCATCATCGTTGGGTATTTGCTATAAAAATGTGTTTTTCTTTGTTGCAGATCAGCCTCTGTGCTACTAAATTTTACCCATCTTTGGCAAATATAGGCCCCTATTATGAGTTGCATTCGATCTTCGATATTCGTTGGTTGTCGAAGATCGAAAATCGAATGTCAATTTGGTATTATGAGCGGTGCAACGCTGTCGAAATTTTCGTTGTATACCGAATTTAGAGTCGAATGCAATTTTGCTTTCGATTGTGTAGCGTATTGTGGGAAAACTTGTTAAAATGTAAGTTGTTTGCTATTATTTATTGTTTTATAGTAACCAAATAATAAATATATACTAATTTTGTTAATATTATGCAGGTCGAAAGTCGTGAGCACCAAACAGCAATTAGAAAGGCTAGTTGCATTAATGGAAGAGAATACACAATTCGCAAAAGGGATTTCCACCAAAGTACAAGCAGCAAAAAATGGGAGGAATTTACAACGGAGCTGAATTGCTTGGGACCACCAGTTAGAGCGGCAGCAAAATGGATTAAATTAGTAATGGTTTTTTTTGTGATGTTTATAGAAATACATTTTTATTTTCCCTTGGTAGGTATGGGCTGAAATACGTAGAGGAACTGAAATACATATTTTTTCGAATGACGAATAATTGAATAAAGAAAATTTATAACAAAAATAAAACAGAAACTGTGGCGTAAAGGTTTCTATTTAATACTTTTTAGATTTTTCTATAATATTCTAAGAATTTCATTTCTTATCTTTTCTGCTTCTCCGTTATTTGGCTCCACTTCAATATCTTCAGCATCATCGTTGATGGTCTCATCGGATAACTCTTCATCCGGAAGTTGAACATTATAAAACAAGCAAATGTTGTGCAAAGTTGCCCACACATTAATAATTTGTGTTGCTTTTTTTGGATAATAGTGAAGAGCTCTTGGCTCGGGTGCACTGCTGCAACTGGTTTTCTGTACTGGACAGTAGGTTCATAAACGCCTCTTTAGATAATCTAAAGTTCTTTAAAAAACTGTAAGGAAATTTCTGTAATATTAAGTACATCAACACATTTTGAAAATACTAAACTTACTCAGTGGAAGCCATTTCAAGGGGGTTGGATGCGCCCCTCAGCTGTTTTCTACATCTAGCTAGTTCCACTAATCTTTCATCGAGCGATGAATCGTCGAACCACAACTCCGTTGTACTCATTTTCACAAAAAATACTTTTTTTAACTTTTAAAATTGTTGTTAGCAAAGAATTTCAACACAATCGGTTTTTCTTTTAATTTGATTTGCTGCATCAGCTGAGAAAAATTATCTATTGTAAATGCGTCGAGCGATCGAAATTCACAATAGTCCTATTCTTCAACGAATGAGCACCATAATACCAAATGAAAATTCGTTCGATCAGCACTTTCGACTATAGTCGAAGATCGAATGTTGCTCATAATAAGGGCCATAATTTTCCAGGACATCTATTATTTCTGATAGCACAACAGACACAGTGGGTTGAGCAAGTTCTATCATACCTTCATTACCAATACTCAATTGGTACGATCCCTGAGCACAAAATCGCAGAACTGTGGCTAGCTTTAAAATATTAGGAATCGATTTGGCTCGGGTGCACTGCTGCAACTGGTTTTCTGTAGTGGACAGTAGGTTCACAAACGCCTCTTTAGATAATCTAAAGTTCTTTAAAAATCTGTAAGGAAATTTCTGTAATATTAAGTACGTCAGCACATTTTGAAAATTCTGAACTTACTCAGTGGAAGCCATTTCTAGGGGGTTGGAGGCGTCCCTCAACTGTTTTCTACTTCTAGCTAGTTCCACTAATCTTTCATCGTCCGATGAATCTTCGAACCACAACTCCGTTGTACTCATTTTCACATAAATTACTTTTTTTAACTTTTAAAAATAATGTTAGTAAAGAATTTCAACACAATCGGGTTTTCTTTTATTTTGATTTGCTGTATCAGCTGAGAAAAAATTATCTATTGTAAATGCGTCGAGCGATCGAAATTCACAATAGTCCTATTCTTCAACGAATGAGCACCATAATACCAAATGAAAATTCGTTCGATCAGCACTTTCGACTACAGTCGAAGATCGAATGTTGCTCATAATAGGGGCCTATGCTACCTACAGGGCCATGAGAATACAATGTTATCCACTTTTGAAAAACATGCCGAACACAACGACATATTTGACAGTATATGGTATGTTATATGCGTAACATTTACACTTTCTATTAACACGAGTACAACAGTAACTGCTCAAGTATTTAACAAACAATTGCGAGAAAAATAAACAAATTACGTAATATTACCAATTTGACTTAGGCTCTACCATTTTACCTTGTATTTATATATATATTAAAATCAACTGCTTTAATTCATCGAATTCTATATCCATTTATCTGAACAGGTACCACATACTTGTATTTGACTTTTTATTGTTGAACTAGTAGAGCACATTTCTAAATGTCTGAGCACAAAATTTCTTTTAGTAGATGCAATTTTCCATTCAATAAATGTATACAAACACTGAAGAATAAGTAAGTATTTTTATTTTCAACACAATTTGTTCACTCATTTTCCATGCTCATTTTTTATTTACTTTTTATTACAATCATATGTATATTCATATATTTTATTCAAGGCTAAATTTCAAATTCCTTAATCTAATAAAATCGCCAGGAGTTGTTTGACCCAATTTTCTTAAGTTGTGTGCTTTCTCGTTTATTCGAGTAATACAGCAATCAGTTATTCACTTAATTAAGACTTTTATGAAATAAAACTGTCATTACTTGAATAATATAGTTTGTAATTATTAAAACAATATTTTATTTTGATTGTGTACAAAAATTGTACAATAATATTTAAAAATATTAAAAAAAAGCAAGTGGAATTAAAATGTTAAAAGATCGAATGTAAAAAACCCAATTGGAATGGACCAAATGCCGAATATGTAATGTATGATTAAAATAAATAATGGTTAATAAATATATTTTGTTTAAAATATGATTTGTCAAGAAGATAGCTTGAATTTGGAATAATTCAAATAATGTTCAATTTACCAACGGATTGTGTGATTCTTGTAATTCTTTCGAATATTTCTTCTTTCTATGTCACCTGAACATTTGACAGAAACTATTTTCAGAAATAAACATATCAATTTAAATAGAATCAAAACAAAAAAATTTAAAATACAAAAAATGTTTTTATTGGAAGGAGCTGTTTGCATAGCGGGTGCAGAAATGGTGGCATTGTTGCTTGAGGCAATGAAAACCACCTTCATTCTCTTATTTCTGTTTTGGGTATTTCCATCATTTATGCATTCCTCTATTAAAGCAAAGGATTCTAATAAAATAAAAAGTTTACCATTTTTAAAGTAGGAAGAATTTTTGCTGAATTGACACTCGAATATAATTTTTAAATTTGACGAAAAAACTGTTGCTAATATTAGAAGTCCAGGTGATTCTTCTCCATGTGATTCAAGCTGCTCACAAATTCCAGGCTTCGTCCAATTATCCTCTGTGTAGCTCCCGAACAGCCTTTTGACATAGAGCTAATGTGAAAAGGCGAAGCATCCCAGGATATCTGGTTGTGCGCTGGGTTTGGGACCCGCCACGTAAAAACCCTCCGCCAATGATTGAAAAAACAAAGCGACCTCTGAAAATTAACTAATAATACGTTGACATATAAGTAGATCTACTTTTTCGCGCTTAACTCAAAATCCGTAATTAAAAAGCATACGAAATTTCTCTCCCAAAATGTGAGATTATAAAACAGTCCTAGATAATAACGATACGTTTTGACTACAACCCTGTGTTTTCTGTGTTATCGATAATTGTAAGGAGAAACATCACAATAAAAACTAAATGAAATGGATGCCGGCAAAGAAAACAGGTGTGTAAACATAATTAGAATAAAATTTTTGTTAAATATTATTAATTATTGATTCATTTTACAGAATAAAGCGTGTGTCCATAAACGCTTTGTCTTCTTATTACTTATTATAAAATGTAATATAGAATATCCCATGCGGATTGCTGTCATAATTTTTTGGAACCTCAGTAAACGTCGCATACAGATTTCCTCCAACTTTTTATTATTAGCAGCCAATTGCGAAATTAAATTAGATATTCCTTTTCCTTGTATTTTCTTCATATCGTTAAAAATAATTAAACAAACCAAAAATCCGGAATATTTCACTTAAATAATTTCTATGAAGAATAACCTCTCAAAGCAGTATTGACAGCTAATTATCAATTTTGCAGGTAATCTGCCGTATTTGAACGGGTAGATTAATTTGGTGGATTTATAGGTGATTGAATTACGGGGGGAAAACTTTTCAAGCCTGTTAAATAGTGACAACTACACATGTCACAAAAAATGTAAAGATCCCGATACACCAATCATTGGCAACGGGACTGGAATAGCGATACGCGGATAACGAACAACAAAGCCCTTGGTTTCCCGAACCAAGAGCTGCCGCCCCAGTAACCTTCCTGTCTAGTGTACGGTACACTTACCTATCTTACGCAGCATGTCTGCCTTAAATATCAGGTCAGTCCATAAGTTCGTGCGTATTTTACCACTAATTTAACTTTTGTACGATTTTTGCATACAAAAAATTATTCGCGGAATATAACGGAACTATTTATGTTTTCTTTGATATATTGTGCATTCAACAAGTGATGGGCAGATCGCCTCCGCGTGGTGCACCCTGGGTAACGCCAAATGATCTGCGGCCTCAACGGCCTTAAACCTGAACGGTGACGACCCTGCATTCTTTTGTATTCTCTATACTCTCTGGACTTGAACTTCGTTTCCTGAGCTGATGGTTGCGGCATTCTGCCACCTGAGTACGCTGGGGTGAAACTCAACCGAAACGGCTGGTGGGCAAATGTCGTGACTGCCCCCGTCCCGTTAAAACACTGGCAGGCCTCGGAGTACGTTCCAAACTCGTCGCCATTGGGTTGGTGGTGTAGGTGCGGTTGAGATGACTCCCGCTTTGCGTCCGATCTGGCTCTGAACGCCTGCCTTATAAGGGTATGCGTCAACCCTAGCACGGCCTCCCTGCCTCGGCACAGATAACCGTGGGATCACTTAGAGACGACTACATAACAACAACAACAACAACAACAAAACCAAAAGTAAAAACCCAAAGAATTCAGGCGGCAGTGGAGATTCGGAGCCGAACCCCAAGGTCTCCTCACTTAAGGAAAGAGGGGCGGAACCGCCTTCTCTAACCAGCCCTAACCGAGAGGCAGCCCCGGGGGACAAAACAAGTTGGGGTGGAAGGGTGTCGGAGTCGACGCTCAAAGCGTTATCTGGGTGGGGCTATGGGGGGAACTCGGAATCGACTTCGAGCACCATCCCAGGGGGGGGTGAGCGGGAACCCGCTTTACGTAGGTAGACGGTCGCTTGCGGAACCGCCTGCAACCCGTAGTGAGGTGGGACTGGAAGGGATGGCCAGTACCAGTAAAGGCTTTTCCCCAAGCTTTTCGGGGGTTTCTGGGACTTCTTTTCAGGGGTCCCTTGCTAGGCCTAAACGGCAGCCAGGACAGAGCACGAAAGCCTTCTCTGACCAACGCATAGCCGCTAAAATCCTGGAACGCTACGGCGGCCAAAATGCTTCGCAGGTACCTGAGAAGTATTTAAGGACGCTTGAGTGGGCCATAATGGTATTTAGTGGGGCAGAGAAAGGCCGAGTGGAAAGGGTGGGTGCAGTAGCACCGCCAGTAGAATCGGCAGTGAAGCGGCAACGCTCTCAAGAGGAGGAAATTCTCCGGCCATAGAAACCGAGGACTGGGGACGGTCCGCCGAAATCTTTTAGCGAAGCCGCTAAGGAGACGGGATCCATCACTCTGGGGTGGTCGACAACAGCAGGGAAGATGGCGCCATTTCCAGGGACGAGTGGAAAATAGTGGCATCGGCCATCTCTGCGGTGTTTATGAAGGTGGTAAGGGAAAACCCTGGACCTCCACCGTGCTGTGAGAGTGCCGGGTGGCCCCACGGCACCTTCAAGCGAATCGTGTGCGCCGATGAGCGGTCGGCCACAATGTACAGGGCGTCAATAGCTCTGGTGGCGGTGGTCTGGAAGGGAGCCAAGCTAGAAACTGTGGACAAAAAGGACCCACCTCTTCGTCCGCGCGCCCGGGTTTGGCTTCCCTCAGAGCCCTCTGCTCCAGAGGATATGAAGGAAATCCTCCGTTACTGTAACCCCAAACTTCCCAAGCATAACTGGAAGGTAGTGAAGGTGGAGAAGTCCGAGGGACATTTTCGGCTGATTCTGCTAAATGCAGAGTCCCTCGGGCCTCTCGCTGAAACTAAAGAGATCATCACCTATGGTTTCGAGAAGGTAGTCATGAAGGTTTACCAGACCGATGCCAGGGGTGATGTCTCTGCAACTCCGGTAATGCTGGGAGGGGATAGGCCCACGGTAGAGGAAGCTCCCGTGGAGATGGTTGTGGAATCTGTCATGTCGGATGGGGGCAGTGCTGACGACGCCCGCTCTCTAGCGGGGTCTGTCTTCAGTATCGGGCAACTGTTCGACAGGGCGGAGGAGGAGGGGCTTCTGGCCTCGGATAGTGAGAAGGCTGACCTCAGGATGTTGGAGAAGATTATCGAATATGAAGATTCTTCAAATAAATCTCCAGCACTCTAAGGCAGCTTCCGCTAACTTACTAATCCACCTTGAGCAAGGTGGAGTTGACGTAGTCCTGATCCAGGAGCCGTGGCTGAGCAGTAGCGGTATCTCTGGAATTAGGACGAAAAACTACTTACTGATGGTTCACAGTGGTGCAGGTAAACCAAGATCCTGCATACTCATAAGAAAATAACTAAAGGCATTCATTTTGCCTAATTTCAGCAATGAGGGCATTCTCTCTATAAGCCTGGAGAGCACCACCGGGAGACTCTGGCTGATCTCAGCCTATATGGCGCACGATGACGGGGTGGAGCCAACTCCGTTGCTGCTAAGGGAGGCCCTAGCTGAGGCGAGGCGGAGAAAAACCGACGTCATTATCGGAACAGATGCAAATTCCCTTCACACTTGCTGGGGAAGTTCGGATATGAACTCAAGAGGTGAGTCACTTTTTGATTTTATTTTAAGCGAAGACTTGGTTATTTGCAATAGAGGTAAGGACCCAACCTTCATTACGGCGGTTAGGGAAGAGGTGCTTGACCTCGCCTTAGCCTCTTCTACACTAAGGTATCGAATATCTTATTGGAGGGTGCTCTGCGCTCATTCCTTTTCGGATTACAGATACATCCAGTTTTCTCTGAATGAAACCAAACCGAATAGATCCTCCTACAGGAACCTTAGGAGCACGGACTGGGACCTATACTGCAGAAACCTTCAGGTTTTTCTTCCGGAAGCACCGCAAGAAAACGCGGTAGATGTATTGGTGGAGACATTCACCGCTGCGTGCAACAGAGCTCTCGAGAGCGCTTGTCCACTAAGACCGCCCCCCAAAAAGGAAAAGCCGCCTTGGTGGACAACCGAGCTCACGGAAATCAGGGCTGCATGTAGGCGGCTCTTTAATAGAGCCAGAAGACTTAAGTCTCCCTCGGGATGGGAGCTGTACAAAGTAGGACTGGGAATTTACAAGTCCGAAATCAGGAAAGCGAAGCGAGACTCATGGCGGAGATTCTGCGAAAGCGTGGAAGGCTGTCATGGGTCAGCGAAATTCAGACGTATTCTCTCGCGGAATTCCACACCTATGGGGTACCTGAAAGACAGCTCGGGGTGCTGGACCATGAGCCGCGAGGCGTCACTCCGGGTACTCCTTGACGCCCATTTTCCGACAAATCCGGACTCGCTTAATATCGGCTGGGCTAGGACGTATAGCACTCCACGCACCCATTGCCGCTGGCTGAACAAGCGACGCCTGGCTTGGGCGGTTGACTCTTTCAGGCCCTTTAAGCAGAGAATGTTAATGCAATAAGAAGGAGCAAATGTTAAAAGAGCTTTTTTCGAGTTCTAATTTATAGATTCATAATAAGGTCATTTCAAATTCAACTTTCCTGAAGAGGTCAGAATTGCAGATATTTACCACGCGAGTGACGCGAGTGGAGGGTTTCTATATTTACTTACCACGCTAGGCCAAGAATTCAGATATTTTCTACGTTTACCATACTACTGAGGACGTTCATAAGATTTTTCGGCACACTACTAAGGAAATCGAAGCGAATAAAATTGCGATTAAGAAGGCCGCGCGGCAATTAGTTTGTGGTGCAGAAGCTAAAGTCGGCGGAATTATTCGTTTTGTTTTTTGGCACGTATATAATTCAGGTTCAAGTCCTGAAGACATTTTTTTTTTCTTACACATTTTTTTTTTACAATTCAAACCAGGAAAGTTTGGTAAAATTTTTGAGTTTATTTTAATTAAAATTTCTTTAAAATACTGTTTTTTTTTTGTATTTTATAAATGGAAATTTCTTTTCGGTATAAAATAGTTCATACTGGATATGACCTGACTTTTATATAAATCAATCAAAACAGAAAATATGTACATATATCTATAATCTATTTCATCAAATCCAAATTATATTGATGAGAAAATATCATTCTAATATCCGTCCAGAAAGCCAAACGTGCATACACACATGCATATTCATATAATTACGCATACAAACTTTCAACTAACGCAGAATATGTGCATATAAAACTGCGAATCGAATAAATGAGTGATTTAGAAAAGATCATTAATAATTGTAGATTAGCGCAATCGTGAAAGACGTGTCGTATATGCAGTACGTAGTCTCATATTTGACTCAGGTTCAAATCCTGTGCACAGTTTTTTGTTCGATATTTTTATTTCATTTTTTATATTTGGTTTAATTGAAATTGATTTAAAATAGTGTATTCAACTTTTTCTAATACCAGTTATTTAGAAATTTATTTTCTATATAACATTATTCATTTGAATTGATTTATATGTAAAACAGCCATAAAGTCAATCATATGAATATGCATTCCTATATTTAATCTCTTCAGTCAAATCTGAACTACTTACATACACATATTGATGAGAAAATATTCTAATATCCATGGATGCATCCAGAAAGCCAAACGCGCATACACGCATATGTATATAAATATATGCAAACCTTCAACGAACGCAAAATGTATGCATACAAAAAACAACAACTGCGACCGTCTTCTTGTCCGTCAGTGAAAAGATGGGATATGTATACCCTATGAGCAAAAAGAACCGGGAAGGTGATGTTTACTGTTTTCTTCGATTGCCAAGGCATAGTCCATGAGTACCTTCCATCGGGCCAGACAGTCAATAGAGAATATTATTTATCCGTTTTGAAACCTTAAAGAGATGCTGTGTGTTGCAAACCGCCGGAAATGTGAGCAAACAATTCTCAGATTTTGCATGATGATAACGCGCTCAAAGAGAATACAAATCGGCCTGCCGGGGGTGTTTGGAGAACTGGGTTAAACGTTGGCACATGTGTGTAGCTTCAGACGGGTCATATTTTGAAGGAGATAATATAAATTTTCCTTAAATTTAACTCTGTTTTGTTTAATTTAAACATTCCCGGTACTTTCTGATCATAAGGTACATATGTGCGGCTTTGCGGACAGCAATGTGTGATTCGCTGGAAGTCGCATTAACTCGCGACTGTCGCACAGTTAGAAGACATATTTACATACATATAAGGGTGCATACATACATACGGAGCCGCGGCCACTCGACATGACAAAAATTTAAGATTTATCAAATATTGGCAAATAATTCCACGCGAAATATTCCAATATTGACTATTTTCGAATGGTCGCGAAAATTGGCATATGGGCGGCTCGTTTTATGAATGAAATTGAAATATGAGCTCTAACTTATGAATGAACATTTTGTTTTGTTCTAAATTGTTCAGCGCCGTCGCTGATAGAATCATGGCCGCTGCGACTGCGTCTACGAATGTATTTTGTTTTTGTAGTCGCTAGGCTTAGATTTTAGCTTTGGGCGACATGCGCATGTGAGGTATGTATTTTTGTTGTGTTCTAGAACATTTTAGAATGTGTGGTGGCAAAGCGGCCATGGCGTTGCGCTTGCTGTTGCTTTTGCGTCTATCAAAGTACATATCGTGTTTTTGTAAGTACAATATTAGGAATATCGACTGGTGAAAGACAAAAGTACACGGAAGCAAGAAGGGAGCCCTGTGCTCGCGCATATACATATGCATGAATGTATGAACGTGCATGGATGTAGTAACATATGAATACAATTATTTTGTAGGAAGTTTAGAAGGCAAGTAGGTATATATGTATGTATGTATATATGCTAGGACATAAAGTCGGTATATATACATACATAGAGCAGAATTGTTTTTGCACTTGTTAGGAAGAAACTCGCTAGTGCGTATGTGTATTTGTCTTGTAAGAATGTGATGTGCTGTGACTTGTGTACATACATAAGTCAAGGTTATTTGGGCATACATGCATATGTACATATGTATGAAAGGAAGATGATGTTCTTGCGCTTGTGCATTATTGTTTTTCATATACAAATGTACATACCTACATATGTATGTAAATGCTGTCGAATACATAAACTATAAATTGGCATACAATATAAAATAAGTGTTGATTTATCTTAAACCGTTTTTTTTTTCTTAATGCAAATACCTCCTATTGACATGTACATACATATTATGTATGTATATTGTCATGTACCATCATTTATGTACATATAGAGTATACGTTCATTTATGAATGTATGTAATGAAAAACTTCATGAATTACTTTCAGAGCTTTATTAAAATTAATTCGCGTCGCGCGCATGCACAAAACCTTGGTTCACAACGCAGGCGCAGAAATAAACGCACTACGTATTTATCCTCCCCATGTGACTCGGCATCAATTCTCGGCGCCAATTTTTTTTTTTTTTTGTAAATGTGTTTTTTTTAATGAAATCGTAAAAAATTTTTAATAAATTTTATGTATTCGCTTATCATTTCAAAAGTAACAAAATGGTAAAAAAATAAGCAGTCGAAGAAATAAATGCACCGCCTATTTTTCCTCGCCATATGTTAGACTCGATTTCAATTCCCAGTGCAAACCTTTTTTTATTAATTTTTTTTTTTTAAATTCGTTTTTTTTTATGTAATTAAAAAAAATTATGTAATAAATTTTACGTATTCGCTTATTATTTCAAAAAATACGAAAATAGTAAAAATTTAATTAGTTTAATGTATTTATCCTCCAAACGTGACTCGCCATCAATTCTCGGTGGAAATTTTTTTTTTTTCGTTTTTAATTTTTATTTTTTTAATGTAATCGTAAAAAAATTTGTAATAAATTTTATGTATCCGCTTATCATTTCAAAAGTAACAAAATGGTCAAAAAATAAGCAGTCGAAGAAATAAACGCACCGCCTATTTTTCCTCGCCACATGTTAGACTCGAGTTCAATTCCCGGTGCAAACTTTTTTTTATAAATTTTATTTTTTAAAATCGTTTTTTGTTTTTTTAATGTAATTGAAAAAAAAAAATATGTAATAAATTTTACGTATTCGCTTATTATTTCAAAAATACGAAAATAGTACAAATTTAATTGGTTTAATGTCGAGGTGAGAAATGTGTTGTGTGTTGAGGTGAAAGATGTGTGGTGTTTCTAATTTTTGTGTGGGCAAAAGTCAGTGAGGTGTCTATAAACTCGGTGTGCTAAATGACCTTATTACAAATCTTTCAGATCTCAATTGTACTAAAAAAAGCTTACAGTAACATTTGCACCTTCTCATTGCATTAACATTCTCTGCTACAGCAGTTACTTTCCAGCGTAACAGTTTTTGGACAACAGTAACAGCAGAGAATGTTAATGCAATGAGAAGGTGCAAATGTTACTGTAAGCTTTTTTTAGTACAATTGAGATCTGAAAGATTTGTAATAAGGTCATTTAGCACACCGAGTTTATAGACACCTCACTGACTTTTGCCCACACAAAAATTAGAAACACCACACATCTTTCACCTCAACACACAACACATTTCTCACCTCGACATTAAACCAATTAAATTTGTACTATTTTCGTATTTTTGAAATAATAAGCGAATACGTAAAATTTATTACATAATTTTTTTTTTCAATTACATTAAAAAAACAAAAAACGATTTTAAAAAATAAAATTTATAAAAAAAAGTTTGCACCGGGAATTGAACTCGAGTCTAACATGTGGCGAGGAAAAATAGGCGGTGCGTTTATTTCTTCGACTGCTTATTTTTTGACCATTTTGTTACTTTTGAAATGATAAGCGGATACATAAAATTTATTACAAATTTTTTTACGATTACATTAAAAAAATAAAAATTAAAAACGAAAAAAAAAAAATTTCCACCGAGAATTGATGGCGAGTCACGTGGGGAGGATAAATACATTAAACTAATTAAATTTTTACTATTTTCGTATTTTTTGAAATAATAAGCGAATACGTAAAATCTATTACATAATTTTTTTTAATTACATAAAAAAAAACGAATTTAAAAAAAAAAAATTAATAAAAAAAGGTTTGCACTGGGAATTGAAATCGAGTCTAACATGTGGCGAGGAAAAATAGGCGGTGCATTTATTTCTTCGACTGCTTATTTTTTTACCATTTTGTTACTTTTGAAATGATAAGCGGATACATAAAATTTATTAAAAATTTTTTACGATTCCATTAAAAAAAACACATTTACAAAAAAAAAAAAAAAATTGGCGCCGAGAAT
The DNA here is from genome assembly GCF_027943255.1 of Anastrepha obliqua. Taxonomy (NCBI): domain Eukaryota; kingdom Metazoa; phylum Arthropoda; class Insecta; order Diptera; family Tephritidae; genus Anastrepha; species Anastrepha obliqua. Next base: position 1,842,490 of record NW_026562178.1, on the reverse strand, counting down.
TGATGCCGAGTCACATGGGGAGGATAAATACGCAGTGCGTTTATTTCTGCGCCTGCGTTGTGAACCAAGGTTTTGTGCATGCGGGCGACGCGAATTAATTTTAATAAAGCTCTGAAAGTAATTCATGAAGTTTTTCATTACATACATTCATAAATGAACGTATACTCTATATGTACATAAATGATGGTACATGACAATATACATACATAATATGTATGTACATGTCAATAGGAGGTATTTGCATTAAGAAAAAAAAAAAAACGGTTTAAGATAAATCAACACTTATTTTATATTGTATGCCAATTTATAGTTTATGTATTCGACAGCATTTACATACATATGTAGGTATGTACATTTGTATATGAAAAACAATAATGCACAAGCGCAAGAACATCATCTTCCTTTCATACATATGTACATATGCATGTATGCCCAAATAACCTTGACTTATGTATGTACACAAGTCACAGCACATCACATTCTTACAAGACAAATACACATACGCACTAGCGAGTTTCTTCCTAACAAGTGCAAAAACAATTCTGCTCTATGTATGTATTATGTCCTAGCATATATACATACATATATACCTACTTGCCTTCTAAACTTCCTACAAAATAATTGTATTCATATGTTACTACATCCATGCACGTTCATACATTCATGCATATGTATATGCGCGAGCACAGCGCTCGCTTCTTGCTTCCGTGTACTTTTGTCTTTCAGCAGTCGATATTCCTAATATTGTACTTACAAAAACACAATACTTTGATAGACGCAAAAGCAACAGCAAGCACAACGCGATGGCCGCTTTGCCACCACACATTCTAAAATGTTCTAGAACACAACAAAAACACGTACCTCACATGCGCATGTCGCCCAAAGCTAAAATCTAAGCCTAGCGACTACAAAAACAAAATACATTCGTAGACGCAGTCGCAGCGGCCATGATTCTATCAGCGACGGCGCTGAACAATTTAGAACAAAACAAAAAGTTCATTCATAAGTTAGAGCTCATATTTCAATTTCATTCATAAAACGAGCCGCCCATATGCCAATTTTCGCGACCATTCGAAAATAGTCAATATTGGAATATTTCGCGTGGAATTATTTGCCAATATTTGATAAATCTTAAATTTTTGTCATGTCGAGTGGCCGCGGCTCCGTATGTATGTATGCACCCTTATATGTATGTAAATATGTCTTCTAACTGTGCGACAGTCGCGAGTTAATGCGACTTCCAGCGAATCACACATTGCTGTCCGCAAAGCCGCACATATGTACCTTATGATCAGAAAGTACCGGGATGTTTAAATTAAACAAAACAGAGTTAAATTTAAGGCAATTTTATATTATCTCCTTCAAATATGACCCGTCTGAAGCAACACACATGTGCCAACGTTTGACCCAGTCCTCCAAACACTCCGGCAGGCCGATTTGTATTCTCTTTGATCAGTGCGATGGCGCGTTATCATCATGCAAAATCTGAGAATTGTTTGCTCACATTTCCGGCGGTTTGCAACACACAGCATCTCTTTAAGGTTTCCAAACGGATAAATAATATTCTCTATTGACTGTCTGGCCCGATGGAAGGTACTCATGGTGGACTATGCCTTGGCAATCGAAGGAAACAGTAAACATCACCTTCCCGGTTCTTTTTGCTCATAGGGTATACATATCCCATCTTTTCACTGCCGGACAAGAAGACGGTCGCAGTTGTTGTTTTTTATATGCATACATTTTGCGTTCGTTGAAGGTTTGTATATATTTGTATACAGATGCGTGTATGCGCGTTTGGCTTTCTGGATGCATCCATGGATATTAGAATATTTTCTCATCAATATGTGTATGTAAGTAGTTCAGATTTGACTGAAGAGATTAAATATAGGAATGCATAATCATATGATTGCCTTTATGGCTGTTTTACATATAAGTTAATTCAAATGAAGTATTAATAATGTTATATAGAAAATAAATTTATAAAAAACAGGTATTAGAAAAACCTGAATACACTATTTTATATCAATTTCAATTAAACCAAATATAAAAAATAAAATAAAAATATCGAACAAAAAACTGTGCACAGGATTTGAACCTGAGTCAAATATGAGACGATGTACATTCCCATGGCAGCCGGTTCTACGTTACCGGAATGACTCGGGTTTTTACTCCCGACCAAGGGCTGCCGCCCCAGTACACTAGCCCTGTCTAGTGCACCGTATTTTACCCTAAACCTTTCGTCACAGGAGCAACTCATTGCAGCCAGTTTGCTCCAAATACTTCTCTTCCGGGCTGGCGTCGAACCCCACCCCGGACCTGAAGTATTTTACTGCTGCATTTGCCACAAACGGCTCCACCCGAACTCCACCTCGGTTAGGTGTAACCAGTGCAACGGGTGGTGCCATCTTAAGACCTGTTCAGGCCTTAAGACTCACAGGGAGTGGTCCACAAGGTATGTGGCCACGTGTTGCTCCCGCCCACACGCGGCCACCGCCTCTACGGCGACACTGCCCTCAGTGCCGGCACACCACACTGCCGCCACTAACAACACCTCAACGGCCAGGAGCCCCCAAGAGCAACACGACTCCCTTTCCAACCCACAACCCTCCTGCTCCTACCCCAGTGCGGGGACAAACCAGCAGCTCTTGGTCCCCCGCACACTCTGCTCCGTGTGCCAGACCGTAGTACCTCGGAACCTGACAACTGTCCAATGCAGTTCTTGCAGTGGCTGGTGTCACTTTCGGAGGTGCTCCGGCCTGCACACCACCCGTGAGTGGACGCGCGACTACGTTGCCCCCTGCTGCAGAGCTCTGCACCCGCAACCGCCCCCCGTGGCGCGGCCTCCCGACAACATCAGGCCACTCCCCATTTTGCGGAACGCACAGCAGGTCCAACGCAGACAACATCACGCATCCCTCACCCCCCGAATTACGACGACCCTCCCGCGAAGCTTCAAGCTTTTGCAACTGAACTGCAACGGACTAACGAGCAAGATTGACGAAATAGTCGACTTCATGAATCGGTTCGGAATTAAGATAGCTGCGGTCCAAGAGACAAAACTGCACGCTAGCTCCCCCCTGATTACCAGGGACGGCTATAACGTGCACCGAAAGGACCGCGAGCGAGACAACGGTGGTGGCCTAGCGTTCATAGTACACCATTCAGTGCAGTATCGTCTTATTGATGAAGGCATCGACCGCAGGGACAGCACCTTAGAACGTCAAGATATAGCTGTCCGGTCAGGCGATGCCGAGCTCGAAATTTATAATATTTATATACCCCCTGTCACCTGCTGCCCGGCAGGATATCTCCCTGATATTGGTGCGCTTATCAGGGGAGAAAACCGATTGGTAGTAGGTGACTTTAACGCGCATCACGATCTTTGGCATTCAAGCCTGCCAAATGATCGTAGGGGACAGCTATTGGCAGAGCAGATAGACGATTCGACGTTCAGCACTGTAAACGACGACGCCCCCACTAGGGTAGTGGGCAATTGTAGCAGCTCGCCTGACATAACAATTGCTAGCGCTGGTCTGATAAATAGCATAACCTGGCGACCTATGCTATCGCTTGCATCAGACCACTTGCCCATTATCATCTCGATCGAGAGACCCGCCGATTTTGTTTCCGCGGATCACCGGTCATATATCAACTTTAACAAAGCTGATTGGACCAGATTCGCGGAATTTACTGAGAACATCTTCGCAGCCCTACCCACTCCCACCGATGTGCGCGCAGGCGAACGCGCATTCCGCAAGGCGATTACAGCCGGAAATTAGGGAGAGTGGTCCCACTGCTGAAGCCTGGGAAACCCGCCAACCAAGGGGAGTCCTATCGTCCGATAACTCTCCTTTCCCCAGTAGTGAAGACACTTGAGGCCCTTCTACTCCCACTCCTCACTCAACACCTGACTCCAGCCCCACACCAGCATGGTTTCCGTAGAGTGCACAGTACCACCACGGCACTCACCGTCATAAACACCCAGGTAAACCGCGGCCTTAACCAAAACCGCCCCTGCGAGAGGACTGTCCTAGTAGCGTTGGACCTACAAAAGGCTTTCGACACAGTCAGCCACGCCACGCTACTAGATGACATTTTACAGTCGACACTCCCGCCAGGGCTGAAGAGGTGGACCGCGAACTACCTGAGTGGTCGTCACTCGTCGGTAGTATTTCGAGACCAAACCTCAAAACAAAGAAAAATAAAGCAAGGAGTACCGCAGGGTGGTGTCCTTTCACCCTTGCTTTTTAATTTCTATATTTCGAAACTCCCCCAGCCACCAGAGGCAGTCTCACTGGTCTCATATGCCGACGACTGCACGATAATGGCGTCGGGCAATGACATTGATGGCCTATGCTCAAAAGTAAACGACTACCTCGCCAGCCTTTCTCGCTTCTTCACTGCGAGAAACTTAAAACTTTCTCCCACTAAATCCGCGGCGACCCTATTTACCACCTGGACAAAGGAGGTCAAGCTGCCACTTCAGGTTCACGTCGATGATACCCCAATTCCGACGATAAACAACCCCAGAATTTTGGGAGTCACCTTTGACAGCTTGCTCTCCTTCTCGGCGCACACAACCGCTATTGCAACGAGAGTACAGAATCGCAACAAGGTCCTCAAGTCGCTTGCCGGCAGCACTTGGGGCAAAGACAAAGAAATGTTGCTGTCGACTTTCAAAGCAATAGGCCGACCGGTTCTGAACTATGCCGCGCCTTTCTGGTCGCCTGGAACCAGTGATACGCAGTGGACGAAGCTTCAGACCTGCCAGAATACTGCCATCAGGACCGCGACAGGATGTCTCCTAATGACCCCTATTCACCACCTACATGACGAGGCGCACATGCTCCCGGTTAAGGAGCATAACAAAATGCTCGGCAAGCAGTTTCTGCTTGGGTGTCACCGTAGGCCTCACCCATGCAGACACCTGCTCGAGCCTGAGCCACCTCCCAGGCACATCAGGAGACACTTCCTCAATTACGTGGACGAGATCCAGGACAAAACGGACAGACCTCTCCAGGATCAGACAGTATACAGACAGGCTATTAACGACATTCATCGGGAGACACTTACCACCTTCCTAAGCTCCCGACCCCCGAATGCCGTTATCGGAGTCCAACCACCACCTATCGCAGACGAAGAGCTCCAGCTTCCTCGAGAGTCCCGCGTAATCTTGGCACAACTACGTTCTGGATATTGTAGCAGGTTAAACTCCTACCTATCCAGAATCGACCCCGACATACTAAACATATGTCCTGCATGTGAAGGTACCCCGCACGACACTAACCACCTCTTCACATGCCCCATCAAACCCACTCATCTAACACCTCTCTCCCTCTGGACCCAACCCGTCGAAACTGCCAGTTTCCTGGGCCTACCGTTAGATGAGCTAGACGAAGACGACCGGTAATTTACACTACACTGACAGGGCGAAGATACTGATACAACAACAACAACATGAGACGATGTACTGCATATAAGACACGTCTTTCACGATTGCGCTAATCTACAATTATTAATGATCTTTTCTAAATCACTCATTTATTCGATTCGCAGTTTTATATGCACATATTCTGCGTTAGTGGAAAGTTTGTATGCGTAATTATATGAATATGCATGTGTGTATGCGCGTTTGGCTTTCTGGACGGATATTAGAATGACATTTTCTCATCAATATAATTTGGATTTGATGAAATAGATTATAGATATATGTACATATTTTCTGTTTTGATTGATTTATATAAAAGTCAGGTCATATCCAGTATGAACTATTTTATACCGAAAAGAAATTTCCATTTATAAAATACAAAAAAAAAACAGTATTTTAAAGAAATTTTAATTAAAATAAACTCAAAAATTTTACCAAACTTTCCTGGTTTGAATTGTAAAAAAAAATGTGTAAGAAAAAAAATGTCTTCAGGACTTGAACCTGAATTATATACGTGCCAAAAAACAAAACGAATAATTCCGCCGACTTTAGCTTCTGCACCACAAACTAATTGCCGCGCGGCCTTCTTAATCACAATTTTATTCGCTTCGATTTCCTTAGTAGTGTGCCGAAAAATCTTATGAACGTCCTCAGTAGTATGGTAAACGCAGAAAATATCTGAATTCTTGGCCTAGCGTGGTAAGTAAATATAGAAACCCTCCACTCGCGTCACTCGCGTGGTAAATATCTGCAATTCCGACCTCTTCAGGAAAGTTGAATTTGAAATGACCTTATTATGAATCTATAAATTAGAACTCGAAAAAAGCTCTTTTAACATTTGCTCCTTCTCATTGCATTAACATTCTCTGCTTTAAGTCACCTGGGCCCGATGGCATTATACCGGCTCAACTGCAGAAATCTGCTGAGGTATCTTGTCATTGGCTTCTTCCTATCTACGCGAGCTGCATAGATAGGGGCTACATACCCAGATCTTGTAGGGCTGTCAGAGTAACTTTCATACCCAAGACAGGAAAGATTTCACGTGTATCCCCTAAGGATTTCAGACCAATCAGTCTCTCCTCGTTCGTGCTGAAAACCCTGGAGAGGCTGATTGATCTGCACATAAGGAGTGAAATTCCTCGGGGGCGTTTATCGTACGCTCAACATGCTTACTGTAAAGGCAGATCGGTAGAGTCTGCTTTGCATACAATTGTTAAGGACATCGAGGTGTCCCTCCACCAGAAGGAGTTCACTGTAGGTGCCTTCCTCGACATTAAGGGGGCTTTTAATAATGTCCTCCCGGAGGCAATCACCAGGTCGCTAGGTAAACTAGGAGTCGGAACCGAACTCACAAGGCTTATCCACACGATGCTTAGCGATAGAACGGTCGTGGCAGAGTGGGGTGACACCTCTCTCCGCCGGCAAGTGAACAGAGGCACTCCGCAAGGCGGTGTTCTCTCGCCACTACTCTGGGTTGCCGTACTTAACGGTCTGCTGGAGAAGCTCGAGGTGATTGTCTACGCGGATGACGTGGCATTTATTGTCTGATGGAACTGATACAGGGCTATCTGAATCTAGTTATAAATGGACCTATCGATAAATCCTCTGAAGACGGAGCTCGTCTTATTTACGAGGAACTACAAAATACCAAGAGTGTTTCTCCCCTCAATGTCGGGCGCTCCGTTGGTGCTCTCTGACAAGGTGAAGTACCTGGGACTCATCCTTGACAGAGGTCCTACATGGAAGCCAAACATTGAGGAGAGAATCAGAAAGACAACAGTCGCCTTGTATGGTTGCAGGGGCGCTATCGGCAAAAGATAGGGCCTCTCGCCTAAAGTCACTTTTTGGCTTTATAACACGATTATAAAACCAATCTTGCTATACGGAGTTCTTGTCTGGTGAAACTCGCTAGAAAGGATGGTATCAGTTAAGAAGCTGGAGAGGGTACAAAGGTCTGCCCTCATTGGAATCAGTGGGGCTCCCCGTACCACTCCTACTCTAGCGCTTAACGCTATGCTGAATGTGGCGCCCGTGGACATTGTAGGAAAAACTACCGCTTCTCGCCCCGCAATCAGATTAAGGTGTTCGGGCCATAGGCTAGACTTCAGTTACGGACACTCTAGCACTCTTAAAAACTTTGAGTTCATCCCTATGGTGCTGGACACCTGTACACCCATGCTAGGTCCGAGCGGACCTTTTTCTACCCACATTCCCTCAAGGGATGAGTGGGCGGGGTGCAACATTCGGCGGCAAGGCATGGCAAACATGTTCACGGATGGCTCGAAGTTGGACGGAAGGGTTGGTGGGGGAGTATTCTGTAAGGAGCCTCCCATCAAACTTAAATTTAGGCTCCCGGACCACTGTAGTGTTTTCCAAGCGGAGGTATCCGCAATTAAGGAAGCGGTGGACTGGTTGCTCAATTCGGTAATTACCGTTAAGGAAGTAAATATCTACTCCGATAGCCAATCGGCAATTAGGGCTTTGGGCTAGCTGTTTGTGCGCTCGAGATTGGTCGGAGAATGTCTGGCTTCTCTCTCGATTGCATCCGAATACTTCATCATCAGGCTCATTTGGGTTCCCCGGCACAGCGGCATAGAGGGAAACTGCTGGGCTGATGAGCTGGCTAGACAGGGAACTTTGGAGACGGTTTCGTCGCGAAATGAGAGAATTGGGGTTCCCTGAGAGCCTGTGGTCTGCTCCTGGAAAGATGGGCCTCAGCGAGCGCTGGGCTAGTGCGCAAACGTGCAAGGTCGCGAGATCCATCTGGCCACGGGTAGATCGGGGACGCTCAAGGGAACTCCTAAGGCTCACAAAGCCCCAGCTCTCAAATTTGGTGGGCATCCTTACCGGACATTGTCCGTTAGGCGTTCACGCCGTGAGACTTGCGATTGCCTCAAGTCCGTTCTGCAGAGACTGTCTGGAGGACGAGGTGGAATCATCTCAACACCATCTTCTCAGCTGCCCTGCTCTCAATACATAAATATCATACATTTGGTGAAGTTCATCAGTAGCTTGTTACGGCTAAATACGAACGCAAATCAGCCTCCCCTCGGCGCCGTCGTAAAATGTATGGTCATCATCGTATCTAATCCCAAGGCTCCTCCTTCCTTCCCATCTCCTTTCTCTTCTCCCATGTATGGCACCAAAACGGACGAATTTCTTAATATTTGTCCAAGTGAGCCCTTAACTAGGGCAGCCATTTACCCTAAGTGATTTTAATCACGGATAGAAGCACATGTCGTTAAAAAATAAAATTGAATCTTCGAACGCGTATAAGAGGCATATTTTGTATTATATTATATTTATAAAAGTGGTAAAAATGCAACAACTGCTGCTGCAGAAATAAACATTTTTCACGGAGAGGATACCGTGAGTGTAAGGACTGCGCAAAAGTGGTTTTCAAAATTCCGAAGTGGTAACTGCGACGTGGAGGATGCCCCGCCCGCTGGTCGTCATGAAGTCTTTAACTCCGACGCTTTGCTCGAACTCGTGGAAGCTAAGCCAAATTTGACAGTCGATATGATAGCTCAGAGGTTAAATTCATCGCATAGAACAGTTCACAAGCACCTGGTTCAATTGGAAAAGGTTTCAAAGCTGGAAAAATGGGTTCCGCATAGACTTTCCGTCGCCAACCTTCAGCAGAGAGCGAATGTGTGTTCGTAGTTGCTGCAACGGCTTGAAAATGAAAGTTTTTTGAACCGTATCGTTACTGGTGATGAAAAATGGGTCCTTTACAATAATCCTGTTCGCAAACGCCAATGGTTAGATAAAGATGAAACACCAGAACCGACCCCTAGAGATGGCCTTCACCCCAAGGAGATTCTTCTGTCTATTTGGTGGGATATGGCCGGTATTGTTTATTATGAACTTCTGGAACCAAACCAGACGATAACTGCTGATTATTATATTCATCAGCTATCAAACCTGAATGAGGCACTCAACAAAAATCGACCGTCTTCAGTGAATAGACGCAAAGTTTTGTTTCACTACGACACCGCAAGACCTCATATCGCAAGTCAAACATTAGGCAAGCTGAACGAGCTCGGATGGGAGCTAATGCCGCATCCACCATACTCACAACAAGAATTACTCCTCAAAAGAAGCTATAAAAAGGGATATCGAAGCGTATTTTGGCTCCAAGGACAAACAATTTTTTGAGCAGGGAATTAAAAATTTTCCTAAACGTTGAGAAGACATTGTAAATAATGAAGGAAAATATATTATTGATTAATAAATACTTTAAACATATTTTTTACTGATTTTAAAATCACCTTAAAAAACGCACAAACTTATGAACTGACCAGATGTTTCTTGTTGTTGTTGTCGTAGCAGCATAAACATTCCGCATACTTACATACGGGGAATGCTGTTGGAGTGACAGTCCTTGGCCGGATATAAATCGTGGTCGTTTCGGTATCGTAGAACCGACTGTCGTAGAAACGCTCAAATACTTCTCTTCAGGGCTCGTATCGAATCCAACCCTGAAACACACGAATTTTACTGCTGTATTTATCACACACGGCTCCACCCGAACTCCACCTCGATTAGGTGTAACTAGAACAACAGGCGGTGCCACCTTAAGACCTGCTCAAGCCTTAAGATACATAGGGCGTGGTTCACACGGTATGTGGCCACGTGTCGCGGTATGTGGCCCGCGATCAAGCAGCGCAATATACCGCAACAAATCAAACCTTACGGTTAACACAACTCACTTAACTCGGACAACCAACCCTTTTTCTACTACCCTAGTGCGGGGACAAACCAGCAGCTTTTGGTCCACCGCATAGTCTGCTCCGTGTGTTAGACCAGGGTTCCTCGCAAACTGAAATAGGTCTCCACCACCAATAGGCCGCACCAACAACTGCGAAAAGAACAGCAGGACCAACGTAGACAACCTCACGCGGTCTTACACACCATGTTACAACAGTCCTCCCGATGAGCTTCAAGCTTCCAGATAGATGAGACAGTCGACATGGAATCCCAATAGCTGCGGTCCAAGAGACAAAACTACACGCTAGCTCCTCCCTGATTACCATTGATGGCTATGACGTGCGCAGAAGGAATCGCGAGCGAGACAGTGGTGGTGGTCTAGGACTCTAGAAGCCCTCCTACTCCCACTCTACACGAAACATCTGACATCAGGCACACATCAGCATGGTTTGTGAAGAGTGCACAGTACTACCACAGCACTTACCGCCATAAATATCCAGATCAAAAGCGGGCTTAACCAAAGCCGCCCCTGCTAAAGGACTGCCCTAGTAGCGCTGGAGCTGAATAAGGCTTTCGACACTGTCAGCCATTCCACGCTACTAGATGACCGCGATTTCTGGAGACCAAATCTCTAAACAGAGGAATATAAAGCAAGGTGCTCCTCAGGGTGGTGTCCTTTCACCTTTGTTTTTCAACTTCTATATATCGAAGCTCCCTCAAGCACCAGACGGAGTCTCCCCGGTATCCCACGCTGACAATTGCTCTATAATGGCGTCTTGTGATGACTTCGATGACTTGAGTCACAATGTGAACGTTTCTCTCGCCAGCCTTTTTCGAGTTTTCACTGCGAGGCATCTACAACTTTCCCCCACAAGGTCCACGTCGACCCTCTTTACCACCTGGACAAAGGAGGTCAAACCGCAATCCAAGGTCAAAGTCGCTGACACACAAATTCCGACTGTTAAGAACCAAAAAATCTTCGAAGTTAAATTCGATAGTTTGCTCTCCTTCTCTGCGCACACAACCGCAATTGCTACTTAAGTCCAAAAGCGCAATAAGGTTCTCAAATCGCTAGCCGGCAGTACTTGGGGCAAAGAAAAAGAAATGTTGCTGGCGAAATTTAAAGCAATTGGCTAGCAGGTTCTCAATTAGGCTGTGTTCGTAAATGCGACATGGCTTGCATCATAAGCATCAGTGGTAACACTGCAAGTTTGACATTTGATACTTCTTATACAATTTTTGACAATTTGCAAATACGTTTGTTTGCATTTTTGAACGCATATAATACTGAAATGGAAATTTTGCTGAATCTAACACTAGACGAAATTTGTGAGAAAAGAAAAGATAGATTTTCTTTAAATTTAAGAAAAAGAAGGCTATTGAAGTCAAAGAGAAAAATGTTTAGGTAGAAATGTTTGTCTTTAACAAGTCGTCGAAGTTCTCAAAATACCTCCAGGATGTAGCTTCTATACCGGAAGAATTATTTCTTTTCTTAATGCGCTTGTACGTTACCAAGAGATTCAAGAATTTTCTCTGCGCTGTGGTGCTGTCCAGTCTTATATTGTAATTAATATTTTTAACTTCGGTCACAACTTTCTTCCACAATACATTTTTTTTCCTTCTACCCGATTTATACTCGTCCTCTATATTCAACCGTACTCTCAGCAATAACTGTGTCTCCGCATTACTGAGATTTTCACTAAAAATTTAAAAATAATAATTTATACAATTATTATTAACATAATTTAACTAAATTTCAATACAAAAATTAAAATAAAAGAGTTCTGCACTTACTTTTCATCAGACATCGTAGTTAAATGCAGTAAACAATTTTTTGATAGAAATTATGAGTGACAACTGATAGAATTGTTGTCTTTTTGAACGCTTGATTATTGCAGTGCTGCCATATTGGCATTTCTGAACGTTCTATTTGTTATGCAATTGTAGTTTGCGCGTCATGTTGCATTTACGAACACAGCCTTACGCTGCGCCTGTCTGGTCGCCTGGAACTCGTAATACCCAGTTGATAGAGCTTCAGACATGCCAAAACACTGCTATTCGGACAGCGACGGAATTTCTCCTGATGTTCCCACCACCACACCTCCCTTCTCGCGAATGCAATTATCGGAGTCCAGCCACCACCTATAGAGCTCCAGGTACCCCGAGAGACCCGCGTAACATTAGAACAATTACGTACTGAATACTGTACCTATCCAGAATTGACCCCGATATCACAAACATATGTCCAGCATGTGAAGACACCCCGCACGACGCTAACAGCTTTTTCACATGCCCCATGAGACCCACTCATCTAACACATCTCTTCCATCGGACCCAACCTGTCGAAACATCAAGTTTCCTAGGCCTAACGGCAGATGAGCTAGACGAAGATGACCGGTTATCTACAAAATACTGAGGTTGTCAAGTATACGTATATATAAATGGCGCGTACACCCTTGGTAGTTTGGCCAAGTTCGTCCTTCTCTTTATGATGTGCGTTTTGATGTTGTTCCATAAATGGAGGGACCTAAAGTTTTACGCCGACTCCGAACGGCATATATTTTTTATAAGGACCTTTTTCATGGCAGAAATACACTCGGAGGTTTGCCGTTGCCTACCGAGGGGCGACCGCTATTAGAACAAACTTTTTCTTAATTTTGGTGTTTCGAGATTCGAACCTACGTTCCCTCTGAAATCCAAATGGTAGTCACGCCCCAACCCATTCGGCTACGGCGGCCGCAGGGTTAAGTATACTGCTATAAAAACAACAACGGACTGCCGGCTGAGCTATTCAGACACGGAGACGAGGAGTTGGTAAGGTGTGTGCATCAGCTTCTATGCAAAATATGGTCGGGAGAAAGCATGCCTGCCGATTGGAATTCAAGTGTGCTCTGCCTAATCCATAACAAGGGTGATCCTGCAATCTGTGCCAATTACCGCGGGATTAGTCTACTAATATCCCCTATAAGGTTCTAGCGAGCGTACTGCGTGAAAGTTAGAAACACACAATCATTCGACTGATTGGGCCTTGTCAGTGTGTCTTTAGACTTGAAAAATCCACAATCGACGAAATATTCACAATGCGCCAAGTCTTGGAAAAGACCCATGAAAAGAGAACTGACACACACCATGTTTTTGTCGATTTAAAGCTGCATTCGAAAACATGCAAAGGAGAAGCCTATATACCGCTATGTCAGAATTTGGTATCCTCACAAATCTGCTACGAGTATATAAAACGACGTTGCTCTAACTTTGCGAGGTTTCAGACAGTGTAACTCGCTGTTGTGTGACTTCTTTAACCTGATGCTGGAAAAGATCGTGCCATCCGCAGAACTTACTCGTTCAGGTACAATGTTATATTAGAGCGTACAAATATTGCCGTACACCGATGACCTTGACATCATCGGCCTTAACAACCGCACTGTTACTTCTGCCGTTTCCAAACTAGATGAAGAGGCAAAGTGGATGGCTCTGGTGGTGAACGAAGTACCTCCTGTCATCAATCAAACAGTCGGTGCAATCGCGTATTGGCACCCACGACACTGTTGACAGTTATGATTTCGAGGTTGTAAGAGAGTTTGTTTATTTAGGAACCAGCATAACACCGATAACAATGTTAGCCTTGAAATCCAACGTAGAATCTTTCTTGCGAACAAGTACTACTTTGGACTAAGTAGGCAATTGAGTAGTAAAGTCCTCTCTCGACGAACAAAACTAACACTCTATAAGCCTCTCATCATGGCCGTCCTAACGTAAGGCGCAGAAGTTTGGACGATGACAATATCCGATGAGGCGTACCTTAGGGTGTTTGAGAGGAAGATTCTGCGGAATATTTTTGGACCTTTGAGCGTTGGCAACGGCAATTCGCAGAGGATGGAACAATGAACTATATGAGCTTTACGACGACAAAGACATGGAGCAGCGAATAAATATCCAGCGGCTTCGTTGGCTGGGCCATGTCGTCCGAAAGGAAACAAACGTTCCGGCTCTGAAATTATTCGATGCGGTACCAACTGATCGTAGTTGAGGAAGAGGAAGGCCCCTTCCACGTTGGAAAGATCAGGTAGCGAATGACTTGGCTTCACTTGGTGTGTCTTACTAGCCCTGGTTTGTACGAAAAAGAAACGACTGGCGCGCTTTGTATAATCGATTAAACGCTTATCGCGCCAATCAATAAGAAGAAGAACATCATGCTAGCAACATATGCGAGCATTGTCATATGTTTCACGGTCTAGAACTTAAGATGCAGTTTGACAGCTAATTCCACCTTAAATGCGAACAGAGTACTATGCTTTACCCTGCTTAAAGCGCGCTACCTGAGGGCGAAAATCATTCTGGCAAAGATTGCCAAGAATGAACAAGCCGATAAAGCGCACGAGCAGGACGCTGAGAACCGTGTGAAGTACGAGGCCGCGTCCGCAGCAAAATTAAACCAGCCACAACAACAACCACAACAACAGCCTAAATCGGCACGGAGCTCGGCTAAACGTAACCGCTCACAGGATGTGAGTGGACGTGTGGCCAAAAGGAGCAAATACTCCTCAAACCAGAGGGCTGAGGGCCCTTTAACCAGTGCGGCAGGCGCCGCCACGAGGGCGGCTTACAGTGAGGTGGCCAGAGATCATCTCCAAGTTGCCCTCGTGGACGCGCAAACCAATAGTGGAAGAGCGGTGTTACCCCTTTGGGACGCCATTGAGGGACGGCTATCGGGTATGGTCGTAGTGGCGCAGGTAGTGGTATACTTTATGGTATCAAAACGGCACGTAAGTGCTACTTGTAGCGTATCTGGGGTACTCTTGCCATCTTACCTACCTACCCTACCTACTATGCTTTAGGCTGAAAGTTTCATATCCACCAAGGTCCGTTTAACTGATGTCGCCGTCGATCATTCTGAATTTTCTAGAAAATAAGTCAAAAAAGTATTTTGTACACACGAATACACCAAATCATTCCTCTACCCTTTTTGCGAGTTTAGCTGCAATTTAGTTTTTTTTCGCTAATACAGGAATTTAATATATATATATAATATATATTACATATATATTTATATGTGAGTGGCGCTTAAATCCTTTTTCTGTGTTTGGTCGAGCTCCTCCTCCTCTCCTTGGTGTGCGTCTTGATGTTGTTCCACAAATGGAGGGACCTACAGCTTTAAGGCGAATCCGAGCAGCTTTTTCATGGTAGAAATACATTCGGAGGTTTGCGATTGCCGTTTGTGTTTGGTGTTGCATGCACGGCGATTCGAACCTACGCAATTCCGAATGATAGTCGCGACTCAACACATTTATATTTAATAGGCCATGACTTAAATTTAATAGAAGATAAAACAAGAAATCGATTACCGAATTTTATATTGGGCGCCAAAAAATTCTATTTATTATTTTCTGTACCAGCAGTTGCGATTTTTGTTTAGGTTAGAAGATAAACGGCAGCTCACCATACGAAATAATTGTAAAATAATTTGTTCACCAATTTAACATGATTTTGATAAAGCGTTTGAGAAGACGGCACTAGATCTTCTAGTTATATGGAAGTGTAGCACATGTTCGAAAGGTATGCCAAAAGAGAGAATTTAATTTCGATCAACATTTCAATTGCATATATTTTAGTCAAAATCTATTAAATAAAATTATCATTAAACTGGATGTAAACCAAATTTTTAAAATAAACTGCAAGCAACACTCTCTATATTATTTCTAACGCGTTTAGTCGCCTTGTACACAGCACCGTCTACTGTCGGCATGTCAAACACAACTTGATTTATTGAATTTGCATCCTATGCAAAAAATATTTTTATTTACAGCAGTATAAAGTGGCGTACTTGATGAGATAGATTCAATTCAGCGGTATCTGAAATATATAAAACGAAATAATATTAATTATGTAAGGTATATTAGTAAACTCTTAAATATAATTTATAAGCTGTAGGAACTTCTATCACAAGATAATTAAGCTTATTAATGAACCCATGCGGGCTACGAACGATACAAAAATAGGTTTCAGTTTGTGAAGAGCTCGTGATTGGTTCTGAAAGCCAATGAAATATTGCCCAACCAAGGCGCGGACAAGAATAAGCACTAGACAAGCTGGCGCAAAATTAATCATAAATTTTGTTTCTCAATAACTTTTATAATAATATAAATAAGGAAATCTTTATTTAAACCTTTACGCACTGTATTGTTTGTCTGCTTCCATATTGCAGCTGTCTTTTTTATAAGTTTCAAATATTATTCGCGTACGACGCCATTTGCAAAAATTATAAATCTTATATGTATACAATTGGCGAGTACACTCTTTTTGGGTGTTTGGCCGAGCTTCTCCTCCTATTTGTGATGTGCGTCTTCATGTTGTTTCACACATCGTTCCCGACTTGCATGCCGAGGGGCGACCGCTATTAGAAAAAATGTTTCTTAATTTTGGTGTTTAACCGAGATTCGAACATACATTCTCTCTGAATTCCGAATGGCAGTCACGCACTAACCAATTCCGCTACGGCGGCCGCCGATAGGGTGACTAATTTTGGGTCTGCTTATATCATACTAGCTTTAACCCGCGGCCCCGCTCGCGTAGGAGTAGTTTTGAGGGATTTAGCATATGTATATAAAAGAGTTACAAACAATAATTTCATAGAAAATATTTTTTTATTAATAACCATAATATAGGGTTATTCAATAGGTGCGCTTCAACTTTTTTCCGATAGGGAGGGCGAACGACGCAATATTTTTTATTTTTCGCTTGTCATTTGTAAATTTCATTAATATACATTTCATCATGGAATGCTACACACTTGAGCAACGATTGCAAATCGTGCAAATTTTTTATGAAAATAATCGTTCTGTTGCTGCTACTTTAAGAGCATTACGGCCATTTTACGGTCCATTTAACAAGCCGTCCCGTTTTGGGGTTATGTGAAGTCATTGGTCTACAGTAACAAGCCGGCGACGATTTGTGAGCTCAGAGCCAATATTGAACGCGAAATTGCTGGAATTTCGGCCGATTTATGCAAAAGAGTGGTCGAAAATTGGGTTCAACGTTTGGACTTCGTAAAACGTGCACGCGGTGGTCATGCAAAAGAAATCGAATTTCATACTTAAATGTATATGTTCAAACTCGATAATAAAAAAAAAATTAGTTAAAAAAGTCAAACCGTTTGTGTTTTATTCAAAAAAGTTCAAAAGTTGAAGCGCTCTTACTGAAAAACCCTATATTACAAAACAACCAATCAGAAAAATATCAAGCTAAATTATTTTTATTAATTTTCTATCTCACACCGTTTTTGAACTTTGCATTTGGGTCATAGTTCAACCGCTTATGCGGATTATGAAGTCTAGAGTGTGCTATAAATAGTGGGAAATAGGAAAAACTTAGATTTTTAAGATTAAATTTAAGCAAATATTCGATTATTAGTGACGAATGAGAGTGGTGGCGCGGCCTGGGGGCTGTGGGAAGGGAGTTCCATCATAAAAACATGCCTATAACCTTCATTGGGTGAAAATATGAATGCAAAAAAATTTTTACGTCATTTGGTGTTGTCGTTTCGTAGTGATGCGCGGACAACGTACAGACATTCACCTTTATAGTATAGATTTACCATCCTATGATTCGTTTATTCGCAATTTAAATCAAAGACTTTTTCCCGAGAAAACTATAGTGTTGACAATAATGCTATACTTTTTTCTTAAAAAATCTACGTTTTGAGCAATTTCCGATTGAATTAGATGTTTTATTTAAAATGACTTGCAATATAAAGTTCGAGGCAAAGGCAAATACAGTTTTCAAAACCATTGAACCATACCGAAAGGATCCACTGCCGCATATAAAATACTAACTACTATTAAACTATTCGAACAATATATTATATATAATTAACTATTCTAACAATAATTTCGTTTGCGTCAAATTTTAGCGCAAATGGTTCAAAGCTTTTTTATGGCCGATCTTTAGCTCCTGGGCGATGCTACGACTACTAACATACCGGCCAACTTCGATTATTTCTATGATTTTATCGACATTCACGATATTTCCTTTAACATCAAAAATGCCTGAACGGAATCGATGAAACCGAAATTGCACGTAATTAGCTGTTACAGTATCGACACCATGAACATCATTCACAATTTCTTCGGCCTGGTTTGCATTTTCGCCTTTATCAAAGAAAAACTGTAAAATGTACTGTAAATGTACCCTGTAACACGCGACTGAATGGAACAAACAAAAACCAACAAAATAATATTTTTAGTGTGAAAAGTCACCTTGACAACGAGCATAAACTTCAAAGTTTTTGATCGGTAGTTTACGAGATATCTATCACTACAGCGATCTACTGAGAAAATAATCTATTTTCCCCCAAACTAAAATTATATATACATATACACACACGGCCATATTTGTACATGTATATGCAATTATTCATATATATGAATAAGTATATATACAAATATCATACTCCACGAAAGCGAAACAAAGGTACGTTAAAGAATTGCGAATAAAAGGCGCGACATTAAACATGAAATCGTTAATTTAAAATAAGATATTAAATAAATAAATAATTGTTTTCGGACAATAAATACAGTCAAATTACTATTAATATAAAAATAAATATTATATATACTTGTAAACACGTATTATTATTACTAATTAATCTTTATTAGAATTTTTTAAACTTATTCTCAGTTCTATTACAATTTTAACTTAAATGTTTTTACATTATACACATCGGCGTGATTTAGTAGTTTAGTCTACGCAATTTCAAATTATGCTCATTCTTATAAATTTATTTTGCAATTTTTATAATCCAGTTAGCTGTGTTTGGTTACAACAAGTATATAGGATGATTAAAGGTATTCAAAATGTTGCTTAATATATTATAAATATTTATTGCAGTTATATGCAGTTAATCTTGTCTCCAATTTCTTCGCATAAACAGTGGTCACACAATTTGTTCGTACACCATGCGTAGTACGTAAAAAACTTTAGCTTTGCGCAAAATATATATTTGCTGTGACAATATATTTCTTTTAGGCCACTGTATGTTACATTTCTAATGAATTGCCGCAATTAAAACTCCCGGTATTTCAACTTACACTGAAGGGTTCCAAGGAAAGCAATCAGACGTAGTAAAATGTTGCTAAACATTTATTCGTACACTTTCAGCTCATGATATTGTTGCTGCAAAGTAATAGTAATAATCGTTTGTGTTTTTACTAATATTGCTGAAAACGAAATAAGATTAGTTTTTGTTATATTAGTTTTTTCGCCGATTCAGTTTCAGCTGCGTGTAATATCTCGATTGATAGTGACAAAATGCGACGGCAAAAACAATTGGCAAATCGCATTAGGGGAGACCGGGGTAGCTTCGGCACTTTTTTTTGAAACTCCATACCTCACTAGATATTCAACAAATTGAAACTTGTGTAAGTTTGAACAAGTCCCACGTTATTTAAAAATAAAATGTTATGGAGACATTTTTTGAAATGGTAGTGTAGACAAAATATTTTAAGGTCATTGGAAAAAATTAAAATTTGCTGAATGTAGCCCATGGCGGGGTTTTGAGCTTGACGGGGCACCTTCGTCACTCATGTTGTAAGGCATAGTTATTAAATAAAAAGTTCTTTCAAACATTTTTTCTTAAATTATATTTTAATAAATAGTATATCAGTACAAACGAAAAGCATATTTCATTTAACTGTAGTGAAAAATAGTGCGTCCTGGGCCAAAATAATAGAAAGTTATTTGGTGTTGAAACTACTTAGATCAGTCTCAAAAATATATTAAGTGCCACAACGTG
This sequence comes from Anastrepha obliqua, assembly GCF_027943255.1. Taxonomy (NCBI): domain Eukaryota; kingdom Metazoa; phylum Arthropoda; class Insecta; order Diptera; family Tephritidae; genus Anastrepha; species Anastrepha obliqua. The sequence goes on along the minus strand of NW_026562178.1, from coordinate 1,822,565 downwards.
ATGTTGAAGCAGGATTCACAGGGTTTGGAAGTTTAAATAAAATTTCACTTTTCAAAACCAATAATATATCCTCGTTCTCGGGCTTTACAAATATAAGCTGCGGAATGTCAAGCTTCCTAAGAAAGCTAACAGTGAATGTACATTTACTAAGACTCTCGATGATTTCAGCAATATAATACACTTTTTTTTTGCAGGTTTGAGAAGGTAAGGTAAGAACGAAATTTCCTACATTAAGTTCGAAGTCGTTTGTCAATTTATCGTTTGACACCTCCGGCGTTTCCTTACCATCAACAAAAGATCCAATTGATTGGTCAGTATCTGCGTATTCAATGCTTATGTTACTTTTGTCAGAGTAATCAATTTCCTTTCGAAACATACGTTTAGGCAGAGAATGTTAATGCAATGAGAAGGTGCAAATGTTACTGTAAGCTTTTTTTAGTACAATTGAGATCTGAAAGATTTGTAATAAGGTCATTTAGCACACCGAGTTTATAGACACCTCACTGACTTTTGCCCACACAAAAATTAGAAACACCACACATCTTTCACCTCAACACACAGCACATTTCTCACCTCGACATTAAACCAATTAAATTTGTACTATTTTCGTATTTTTTGAAATAATAAGCGAATACGTAAAATTTATTACATAATTTTTTTTTTCAATTACATTAAAAAAAAAAACAAACGATTTTAAAAAATAAAATTTATAAAAAAAAGTTTGCACCGGGAATTGAACTCGAGTCTAACATGTGGCGAGGAAAAATAGGCGGTGCGTTTATTTCTTCGACTGCTTATTTTTTGACCATTTTGTTACTTTTGAAATGATAAGCGGATACATAAAATTTATTACAAATTTTTTTACGATTACATTAAAAAAAAAATTTAAAAACGAAAAAAAAAAAAATTTACACCGAGAATTGATGGCGAGTCACGTGGGGAGGATAAATACATTAAACTAATTAAATTTTTACTATTTTCGTATTTTTTGAAATAATAAGCGAATACGTAAAATTATTTATTTATAGTAAAAAAAAAAAAAATAATAAAAAAAGGTTTGCACTGGGAATTGAAATCGAGTCTAACATGTGGCGAGGAAAAATAGGCGGTGCATTTATTTCTTCGACTGCTTATTTTTTTACCATTTTGTTACTTTTGAAATGATAAGCGGATACATAAAATTTATTAAAAATTTTTTACGATTACATTAGAAAAAACACATTTAAAAAAAAAAAAAAAAATTGGCGCCGAGAATTGATGCCGAGTCACATGGGGAGGATAAATACGCAGTGCGTTTATTTCTGCGCCTGCGTTGTGAACCAAGGGTTTGTGCATGCGCGCGACGCGAATTAATTTTAATAAAGTTCTGAAAGTAATTCATGAAGTTTTTCATTACATACATACATTCATAAATGAACGTATACTCTATATGTACATAAATGATGGTATATGACAATATAAATAATATGTATGTACATGTCAATAGGAGGTATTTGCATTAAGAAAAAAAAACGGTTTAAGATAAATCAACACTTATTTTATATTGTATGTCAATTTATAGTTTATGTATTCGACAGCATTTACATACATATGTAGGTATGTACATTTGTATATGAAAAACAATAATGCACAAGCGCAAGAACATCATCTTCCTTTCATACATATGTACATATGCATGTATGCCCAAATAACCTTGACTTATGTATGTACACAAGTCACAGCACATCATATTCTTACAAGACAAATACACATACGCACTAGCGAGTTTCTTCCTAACAAGTGCAAAAACAATTCTGCTCTATGTATGTATTATGTCCTAGCATATATACATACATATATACCTACTTGCCTTCTAAACTTCCTACAAAATAATTGTATTCATATGTTACTACATCCATGCACGTTCATACATTCATGCATACAAATATGCGCGAGCACAGCGCTCCCTTCTTGCTTCCGTGTACTTTTGTCTTTCACCAGTCGATATTCCTAATATTGTACTTACAAAAACACAATACTTTGATAGACGCAAAAGCAACAGCAAGCGCAACGCGATGGCCGCTTTGCCACCACACATTCTAAAATGTTCTAGAACACAACAAAAACACATACCTCACATGCGCATGTCGCCCAAAGCTAAAATCTAAGCCTGGCGACTACAAAAATAAAATACATTCGTAGACGCAGTCGCAGCGGCCATGATTCTATCAGCGACTGCGCTGAACAATTTAGAAGAAAAACAAAAAGTTCATTCATAAGTTAGAGCTCATATTTCAATTTCATTCATAAAACGAGCCGCCCATATGCCAATTTTCGCGACCGTTCGAAAATAGTCAATATTGGAATATTTCGCGTGGAATTATTTGCCAATATTTGATAAATCTTAAATTTTTGTCATGTCGAGTGGCCGCGGCTCCGTATGTATGTATGCACCCTTATATGTATGTAAATATGTCTTCTAACTGTGCGACAGTCGCGAGTTAATGCGACTTCCAGCGAATCACACATTGCTGTCCGCAAAGCCGCAAGTATGTACCTTATGATCAGAAAGTACCGGGAATGTTTAAATTAAACAAAACAGAGTTAAATTTAAGGAAAATTTATATTATCTCCTTCAAAATATGACCCGTCTGAAGGAACACACATGTGCCAACGCTTAACCCAGTCCTCCAAACACTCCGGCAGGCCGATTTGTATTCTCTTTGATCAGTGCGATGGCGCGTTATCACCATGCAAAATCTGAGAATTGTTTGCTCACATTTCCGGCGGTTTGCAACACACAGCATCTCTCTAAGGTTTCAAAACGAATAAATAATATTCTCTATTGACTGTCTGGCCCGATGGAAGGTACTCATGGTGGACTATGCCTTGGCCATCGAAGGAAACAGTCAACATCACCTTCCCGGTTCTTTTTGCTCATAGGGTATACATATCCCATGTGTCAAGTGTGCGCAGAATTCTTAAGCTTGTGTTCTGGGTTTGTTAGAATGGTGGTAGTTTGTACATATATTTAAACACATATGTGAGTATGCGCGTTAGGCTTCTTGGATGGATATTAGAATATTTTCTCATCAATATGTGTATGTAAGTAGTTCAGATTTGACTGAAGAAATTAAATATAGGAATGCATATTCATATGATTGACTTTGTGGCTGTTTTACATATAAATCAATTCAAATGAATAATGTTATATAGAAAATAAATTTCTAAATAACTGGTATTAGAAAAACCTGAATACACTATTTTAAATCAATTTCAATTAAACCAAATATAAAAAATGAAATAAAAATATCGAACAAAGAACTGTGCACAGGATTTGAACCTGAGTCAAATATGAGACGATGTACTGCATACACGACACGTCTTTCACGATTGCGCTAAACTACAATTATTAATGATCTTTTCTAAATCACTCATTTATTCGATTCGCAGTTTTATATGTACATATTCTGCGTTAGTTGAAAGTTTGTATGCGTAATTATATGAATATGCATCTGTGTATGCGCGTTTGGCTTTCTGGACGGATATTAGAATGATATTTTCTCATCAATATAATTTGGATTTGATGAAATAGATTATAGACATATGTACATATTTTCTGTTTTGATTGATTTATATAAAAATCAGGTCATATCCAGTATGAACTATTTTATACCGAAAAGAAATTTCCATTTATAAAATACAAAAAACAGTATTTTAAAGAAATTTTAATTAAAATAAACTCAAAAATTTTACCAAACTTTCCTGGTTTGAATTGTAAAAAAAAAAATGTGCAAGAAAAAAAATATGACTTCAGGATTTGAACCTGAATTATATACATGCCAAAAAACAAAACGAATAATTCCGCCGACTTTAGCTTCTGCACCACAAACTAACTACCGCGCGGCCTTCTTAATCGCAATTTTATTCGCTTCGATTTCCTTAGTAGTGTGCCGAAAAATCTTATGAACGTCCTCAATAGTATGGTAAACGCAGAAAATATCTGAATTCTTGGCCTAGCGTGGTAAGTAAATATAGAAACCCTCCACTCGCGTCACTCGCGTGGTAAATATCTGCAATTCCGACCTCTTCAGGAAAGTTGAATTTGAAATGACCTTATTATGAATCTATAAATTAGAACTCGAAAAAAGCTCATTTAACATTTGTTCCTTCTCATTGCATTAACATTCTCTGGTTTAGGCTCTTTGGTCTTTGGGCGAGAATCCTTTTTAACATTTTTAGTATTTTTGTCGTTTCGAACATTTCCTTTACCTGAAAACCTTATATTTCTTTTTGCTGCTTGAGAATTTTTTCCAATAACTCTCTCTTCCATCCTTTTTTTCTCACAAGAATTAGTTAAAATTAGAGAGCATCCAGATTGAGCAGTCTTTTTAGAAGAGTTCAAACGGGAAATGGGACGAATTTGTTCTGGTGTTTTGGTTCCACCGACGCTTTCTGAGCTGAAGAGGTTTAATTATCTAGACAAATTTATAAAGGAGAGCAAAATTTACTGAACATTATACGAGGCACATTCGGCGGAGAAAAAGTTTCGCCGAATGTGCCTTAAGACAAAACGCTGTATCTACCCCAACCCTTCCCTTTTCTCTTTTCTCTTTTTTTTTACGTTTTGACATTTTGTATATCCCTTAATCACATTTTTTCACAAAATATACATTTTTACCTTTCAGTTATAATACTATAAAAGTTTGTTAAAAATGTGAAATACAAAGGGCAGAAAACACTTTCTTGTAATAACCGAAAAACACCTTAGGCACTCGAGAAAACACAAATGCACGTGTAACTTTATCAGCTGCTCAAATAAAGAAGTGAAACTTTGAATCAATATTCGTTATTAGTGGTGCGAAAGTTTTCACCTCTATAGGGTGATGCCAGACTGCTCCTTCATACTGAACACGCTATTGCCGAATGTACCCCACAGCCGAAGCTACCCCGGTCTCCAATATACGGTGGAAGGTGTTACTGCTAATTACGTTAGAACTGGTAAACTGGAAGCTAATCACCACCAAGATGGAAGGCGAAAAATATTGACTCCAAGTGAGGAACGCAACATAGTAGCATTAGTAACGCAAAATCCAAAAATAGCCTCAACGATACTATGCCGAAATATTCATTAGTCTTTTCATAAAAAGTAAACCCACAAACAGTTCGTAATTGTCTGCATAACGTTGTTATCATAACAAGGTGGCACGCCGCAATCCCTACATTTCAGATATTAACAGAGAGAAGAAGTTGGAGTTGCCAAATGCTATATAAAAGAACCAGACTCTTTTTAGGAAAACGTCATATTCAGGGATGAGTCAACATTTAATATTTTCGTATCAGATAGCTCTCGAAAAGTTTGGCGAAAATAAGATACAGAGCTGAATGAAAAAAAATCGTATTCCTACCGTTAAGCATGGCGGGGCAATGCAATGGTTTGTGGGTACATAGTTGCATCTGGAGTAGGAAAAATTGGAAAATCTGGAGTTTTTATTGATCGTAGAATGGACAAACATATGTATTTAAACATTTTCAAGAATAATTGGCATGATAGTGTCGTTAAACTTGGACTGGATGCTAAAGGGACAACAAGACAATGACCCAAAGCATTCATCTTATCTCGTGCAAAAATTGCTTATTTACCACTGTAAGCACCTCCACCTCAATCACCGGATCTGAACCCAATTGAGCATGTCTGGCAGCGAATCTGGAGAATCAGAAAGAACAAAATAACATCATAGCGTCATTAAAGACAGTCGAGCGGGAGAAAATTGCAGCTAATGAAATCAAGGTATTGGTAAAAAGTATGCATCGACGTTTGAAAGCCGTTATTAAAAGTAAAGGCGGCCCAACAAAGTACTGACACGACGAGTTTTTTTCTATTATTTTCTTAATAAAATATTCTTTATATGGCTATGTACGAATAATATTTTTGCATAAAATTGTGCCTTATTTCGTTATTACCTTAAGTTGTCTAATTCCGGAAATGAGTTTGGAAGTTTTTGTACCTAAATATCATAAGCAGTATAAATATTATTGAAATCTACCATGCGGTTTTTAAGTTACAATGATCACCAGTTCAAAAAACATAGTTTTGAGAAAAACGAATTTAAAGTTTTGCTATCGATTTATGTAGAGCTATACGAATTATTTAATTACTTACACTGTGCCATATAATAGTTCTTCAGCCGTCATAGCAGCTTACAAAATATCGATTTGCTGTTGCCTACGTAGCATTCTACATTCATAACAATAAAACCAGAGAAGTCGGTTGCTTACAGCTGCTGTCCGATACTTGCTCACGAACGCTCCGGAGCGCCCTATGTTAATTGTTGAATAACTCGAAAAGTATTTGTAGGATTCACTTCAAATTTTCACACAATATTTTTAAGATATTATACTTTAAGAAAATGCAAAAACAAAAAAACCAATTTTTTGAAACTTTTGACTACCCCTAACCCCTTAAATGCTCTGAGTAGTGTTAATTAGGAGTTATCCCAAAAGTGTGAGAGTTCGTTCTCGTTTCAACGATTCGTCGTGAATTAAGCAAGGCAAATTAATTTCCTTTCAACACAATAAGCACAATCATCAAAGACAACTCCACCATCAACCACCAAAGAGTAGTCACCGAAGACAACATTTAATACCAACTACAGAATCAACAATATTCCAGCAAAAAGGTAACAACATCATCTCTACAAAATAAGAAAAAGAAGTACAGAACCAACATAAGAAGTGAGAGAAGCAATAAGTAACACCATAAACAACAACATCAGAACCATACAAGGAAAATTAATTTCCTTTCAACACAATAAGCAAAATCAACAAAGATAACTCCACCATCAACCACCAAAAAGCAATCAGCAAAGACAAGATTTAATACCAACTACAGAATCAACATTATTCCAGTAAAAAGGTTACAACATCATCTCTACAAAATAAGAAGAAGAACTACTGAACCAACAAAAGAAGTGAAAGACGCAATAAGTAACACCATAAACAACAACATCAGAACCACTGTAAGCCCCTAATTTAATACATAGATATAAGCGAATCAAATATTTTTTCTGGGCAAATCTCCATCTTTAATAATTAAAAAAAAAGCTCCGTTATATTTGAATCCGAAAATGAGACAGAAAACCAAAGGATTATATTATGCACTTAGGAAGAGGATGTTGAAATTTTGAGGGAATACTCTCATCAAATAATTGATAAAGATAGCTTCAAGAAAAATTATTTGATATATAAGAAAAGAAAACAGAAACGAATCAGGGTATAAAAAAAATATTGTTAAATTCACTATAAAATTACAGAACACAAAATTATTCCTTATTTTTTCAAGAAAATATTTGTACAAATTTTATTTTCCTTTAATAATTTATAACTCTCAAATTTTGTTTAAAGAAAATGGTAGAACCACAAGCCCCACTATCCATTTCCATTAACCCCCTTAAATACCTGAATATTCTCCCCGAACTTAATGGAGATTATCGGGGCCTTCAAACTTTTATCAAGCTAATAGAGAGAGTTCATTCTATCCTTGGGGCCTATGATCCGCCATCCCAACAACTTTTCTCAGACTGTTGAGTCCAATTTAGTATTAGTTTAAAATACTTTAATGTTTTTCAACTATTGTTATTCGTTATAATTTTCTGTGAAAATAAGTAGGTTTTGTTTGAAATAATTGTGTATATATAGGGAATAGTTTGTAATAAATTGTGTGAGAAAAATTGTAACTTTTCAATTGAAGCAGCAAATTTCATTATTGTTTTGGACAATTGTTGGATTAAGGACTCTTTCCGCAACATTAAGGATACAGGACTCTCCCCGCAGCGAATTTATAGCCGCCTTCAAGATTCTTCCCGCATTATTGGTTCTTCCTGCATATTAAGAATTCTCCCCGCAACATTTTTGGTCCTTCGAGCCGGATCTAGTCACTATGCTTGCCTTTTGCATATACGCATTCGCTTGTGTACATACATACGCGTAGCAAAAGGCGCAACGAATATTAAGAAAATTATATTTTTGTGCATTAAATCGTGTGTACGTTTGTGCAGCCGTTCCTGCATTTAACATCGCGAAAATTCTAAAAACCCGTCGTTGCTTTTCTGTTACATTAAAAATGTCGAATTCTACTAAAACGCGCGATTCCGCTCTCAATGCCATTAAACGGTATATGACAAAAAGTATTGATGAGGTATTCACTATGGATGCAGAAAATATTGCAAGCTACCTTCAGTTATTGAGTGAACAGTGGGATCGTTTTAACGTTGCTCAAGACGCTGTAGAAATTACTTGTGGTGCCGATGTTATTGAAATTGAAGAAAATGTGCGTATCCAAGCCGAAACTTGGTACTCTACAGCTTCAGATAACTTTAGCCGCGTGAAAAATTGTCGTACTAAATTGCAAGATAGCTCCACAAAGGCATCTGTGCCCACGGTTATACGTTTACCGAAAATGGAGTTGCCCACATTCTCCGGTGACTCTACAGAATGGATTGGCTTTTTCGACGCGTTTTCCTCGTTAGTCTATAGTAACTCCGCTTTATCGGATGGACAAAAGTTGCACTATTGAAAATTATCAGTGGTTTTAAAATATGTGACGCAAATTACGTTGAAGTTGGGGTCTATTAACATCGCGGTATAAGGTTATTCGTGTAATTGTGGAATCTCATCTTCGCGCGTTGGCTGAAATTAAAAGGGTTACTCATGACAATGCTGTCGCAATCAGCGCGTTAAAACAGCTTAGCTTAAAGCGAGCTTAAAGCATTAGGTCGTCCGATTGATTTTTGGGATGATGGGTTGGTACATGAGGTGTCAGTAAGTTGGCATTCGACACATGTAAGCAGTGGGAGTTATCGCTCGTTAGTGATGATCCTCCATCTTTTGAGCAACTAATAACATTTTTAGAGATAAGATGTCGATCGTTATCGATCTTTTCGTCGTCAACAACATCAGTACCAATTAAGGTTAAAACTGCATCAGCAAGCAAGTCGACAAATGTGTTCTACGCGGTATCAAAATAAAATAACGTGTGTGCATATTATAGTGGACCTCATAAAATTTACAGTTATAAAAAATTTCGTGAATTGGACTTCTCCACAAAATCACAGTTCGTGAAGCAAGGTCGCATATGCTTCAACCGCTTAAGTTCAGGTCACTATAAATACCGTTGTAACAGTGCTTCAACTTACCGCATGTGTGAACAACGTCATCACACCCTGTTGCACGGTGCTTTGCATTCAACGACCGTTACCACAGTGAACAATTACATCGGCAACGCGACACATCCGTTATGCGCTGCTGACGCCACATCAAAGGTAAGCGCAAAAACTTTTGAACTTCCAGCAAGCGTCGACGTTCCACGCGTTTCTTCATGCTTGAACTCGAGCTCCAGTCCACCTATAGCGGTAGACGGAGTTGTGCTGTTATCCACCGCATTAGTGAAGGTACGCGACTGTTCTGGTAATTGGCAGCCCGCACGTGCACTTTTCGATTCTGGATCACATGCTTCTTTTGTGATCGAGGCGTGTGTGCAACCGCTTCGGCCTGCCGCGATCAACATCTGAAGTTAACATTACTGGAATTGGGTCAGCGCAAGGAGGACGAGCTAGAGGTGAAGTATCACTTTCTCTTTCTCCTTTCTCTACAAATCAATGCTTAACTGTCAAAACGTCAATTTTGTCTAAAATTACGAGCGACTTACCAACACAGATTATAGCTACTTCATCGTGGCCACATATCCGAGGTTTGTTTTTAGCCGATCCCCATTTTATGGATCAACTGATCTGTACAGAGCTTCGTAAGGGTCCATCCGGAGCTCCTATGGCTCAACTGACGGTTTTTGGGTGGACTCTGTTTCGAAGCGTGAATGGATCTGAGCCTGATATGCCACGCTTACAGTCGTTACATTGCGATGTTCATTTGGATCGAGCATTGAACAAGTTATGGGAGTTAAAGGAAGCTCCGCAAAAAACGTATCTTACGCATGAAAAGCGTTACTGTGAATACCATTTTGAAACCACGCATAAAAGGGAATCTAACGGACGGTTTGTCGTCGAATTGCCGCTGAAACCCGATGTAGCTCTGGGAGAGTCGCGAAACTTGCCTATCCGGAATTTGTTACGACTTGAAAGAAGACTCCCTTGTGACTCCGATCCTCGTTTACGCTACAATGAATTCATGAATGAACTCATTGACATAAAACATATGCAGGTCACGTTAGAGACTATGAATCCAACGTATTATTTGCCTCATCATCCTGTTTTAAAGGAAGGGATGTATTTAACGCGTCCGCAAAATCGACTTCCGGAAATTCGCTGAATGACGCATTATTTGTAGGACCTCAATTGCAAGAAGATTTGTACACGATCTTACTTCGCTTTAGAACACATGTCACCAAAATGTATCGTCAAATCTGCGTATCCTTAAAACACACCGATTTGCAACGCATCGTATGGCGTAGCCACGTAACGTACGGAGTGGCAGCTGCGTCTCATCTAGCTGTCGGATCACTTCAACAGACGGCAAGAGATTCGTCGAATGGTTGTGCTAGGGCTGTTAGTGTTATTCTCAAAGATTTTTACATGGATGATCTACTTACTGGTGCATCTAGTAAAGAAGAACTTCGATTGTTGCAGCAAAACATTTCCGAAATATTGAGGGAAGGGGGGTTCGAACTTCGTAAGTGGGCATCGAACTGCGCTGAACTAATCGCAAGCATTTCCAATGCATCTACGAACATATCACATTATATTGTCGACGATAAGGATGTTCACGCTTTAGGTCTTATCTAGAACACAGAAGGAGACTACCTCACGTTTACCATTAACTTGAGGGAACCGCCAGTTAAGTTGACCAAGCGCATGTTTCTATCAGATGCAAGTACGCTCTTCGATCCTCTGGGCCTACTTGTTCGCGCAACTATAAATTCAAAAATTTGGTTTCAAGACATATGGCGCACTAAGGTAGGTTGGGATGATATCATTCCTGAGTTTATCGCAACGAAGTGGTTGGAGCATCGCATAGAACTCAAGCAATTGGCACATTTGAAGGTGAACCGGTGGTTTGGTACTGAAGTAGCTGGGTCATTTACGCAATTGCACGTATTCGCAGATGCGTCCGAACGCGCTTACGCCGCCGTTTTGTATGCACGAACAACACAAAGCGACGGTAGCATTACTGTGTCATTAATTTCGTCGAAAACCAAGGTAGCTCCGCTTAAGCCGAAAACGTTGCCATGTCTTGAATTATGCACCGCTCATCTTGCTGCTAAACTAGTGCAAAGCGTGCTGCACTGCTAATTTGATCTCCGTTATCCGCTTTTCGCTTGGACTGACTCTACTATAACATTGGCATGGTTACAAGCTCATCCCAGCAGATGGATGACATTTATAGCCAACCGCGTCGCTGATATTCAAGAAGTTTTGCCTCCCGAATGTTCAAACCACGTTCGTTCTGAACAGAATCCTGCAGATTGTGCTTCAAGAGGTATAACCCCCTCCGAATTATTACGTCATCAATTGTGGTGGGCTGGTCCTATTTTCCTGAAAAGCACTGAACAATTGTGGAAGCAGAAAATATCTAAAGAGCACACTACAGAGCTGGGCATACGAAATAGTATTCGTGCCCATGTGACTAATTCTACAGATTATTGGTCCATGATGACAAAATACTCATCGTATTCTAAGCTGCGTCGAGTTATTTCCTACGTTTTTAACGTTTTTGACCAACATTCGGGCTAACAGGCGGCTTAATGTTACAAAGCGTTTTGGTACACCGAGTTGCCAAGAGTTATTTGAAGCTGAACTTCGCCTAATCAAGTATACGCAACGGTTTTATTTTTCTAATGAAATTTCTCTTTGCAGCGCTAAAAGACAAATCCCACTTCGCAGAAGTCTTTTGCGTCTGCAGCCCTATCTGGATGAGACTTCTGTTCTACGTGTTGGAGGAAGAATAAACAATGATGAAGTCGCTCCAGATGTTAAGCATCCCATTATCTTGCCTAAGAATTGTCCGCTTGCTAAGTTAATAATCTGCGAAATACATTAGGTCGCTTTGCACGCTGGGCCCCGCATTATGTAAACTGTCTTGCAACGTCGTTATTGGGTTGTCCGTGCTCGTAGCTTTATCCGTAATATTATATGTACCATAAATGCGTGAAATGTAATTCTTTGAACCGCAATCTTTCCACACAAATCATGGGTGATCTACCTGTCATTCGCACAACCTACACTGGTTTTTGTAAGGTCATGACATCAGATAATGGCACAAATTTCGTTGGAGCAGAGAAGGAGTTGCGCATTGCATTTCAACAGTGCATGGCTGATATTAAATTTAGCTCTTTCTTTGCGGATTCGAATATCGAAAGGCGCTTTAATCCACCGGCTGCACCCCATATGGGAGGTTACTGGACTCAAGCGTGTCAAGTATCATTTAAAACGCGTACTAGAAGTTCCACTGTCATACGAAGAGTTCAACACACTTTCGACTGAACTAGAAGCTTGGGTAAACTCTTGCCCACTCTGTGACAACTCGGAAACTGCTGGTGACTTAGAAGTTCTAACTCCCGGACATTTCATAGTCGGTGAAGTCGTTGAAGTCGTCGGAGAGACGAGTACCTCGTCTGCTTACAACGTCGCACCAAGTGGTTTCGTTCTTCACGCAACATTGAAGAAGGGGATATGGTTGCTGTTTTCGACGAGCCTAATCCTCCGACGAAGTGGACGCTTGCACGAGTGATAAAATGCCATCATGGTACCGATGGACGCGCAAGAGTAGTTACGTTGAAAAAACGGCATGACGAACTGGTTCGCCCTATAGTCAAACTTTGCCTTATGCCAACGAAAGGAGATTTATTTCATGATGAAACTAATAACTTATCGTAAATAACAATCGAAATTAATTTCCAAGCCCAGTCTTTGACCGGGTAACAGAAACAGTATTGATGAACTTTTTGACAAATTAAAGGGGATAACCTTTAAAACTAGCTGCCTAGAATTCTATAATGAACTCAAACAATTTTTAAGGACTTTAAATAATAAGACAGTGTCGGTAGTTGGGTCTGGTTCAGCAGAAAATGAGTGCGCCAGAAATAATATGAGAACCGCACTGAACGTTTTTAAGGAAAAGATGCCAGAACCAATGAAAACAATACTAATATGTAGAAACCGAGACACCATGGAGGAAGCGATGGAAATATTTTTCAATCCGGATACACCTACTCAAAGATCCGAAGCGGACCTTTCGGATTAAAAGGTCATGACAACTAAAAATTCTACCATAACCAGATGCCTTTTCACGGACAAAATCAAAACCAGGGAAGAAACCAAAAATGTTATAACCTACGAAATAACTCTTTACCAGTGATGCAGCCTCAATACAATTATAGAAGCAACAGGCATGACAATTTCCAACAAAATGGGAGCAATCACGGATTACAAAATGAGCCATAACGACCTTTCAACCCTCAATATCAACCACCTGTAGAACAAATAGTAATCGAAACATCATTAGTAGCCCTAACGTCCAACGACAGACAAACGCAGTAAACAGAAAGAGATATTTAGAAAATTTTCAGTCTCAGGCCTCACAGGGCCACTGATATCCAAAATAGGAAATGAAATCCACCACAATAAACCTGAAAACTCTACAAAATACAGTTAAACTGAAACAATATACAAAGTACCACTATTTGCAGAATTGGGAGATACTAACGAATGGATGCAATTAATAGAATGTAAATTTTGTGAAACGTATGCTGGACTATTAGGAAATGACGTATTAAAAAATTACGAAGCCATATTAGATTACGACAAAAATCAATTGATTATGAACAATAAAATTATTCCACTTAACTTTCTGGGTCTAAATAATATAAAATTCATTACCAGTACTGAAAACGGTGTGGATCATGTAAAAGACTGTTATAATACCAATGATTCATAAAATTTTGCCGTAACTGTTGGCAAATGTTATCACTGCTCTGCTGTGATATAACTAAACCCATATGATTATTGGCCTGTAACCTACGAAAATTACTACATTGATGATGAAAAACCATACAAATATTTCCCACATGAACTCTGAAGAACGCGAAAAATTCTGCAAATTAATAAAAAAAATATGTGGATTTATTCTATGATTCCAATTCTCAATTAACATTTACAAACGTTATTAAACATCGAATAAACACAGTCGATAATAAACTTATCTTTACAAAATCATATCGCTACCCCCATATCCACAAACAAGAGGTAAAGAAACAAATCCAAAAGATGCTGGATAATAATATAATCCGACACTCTACTTCACCGTACTCAACCCCTATTTGGAACGTACCAAATAAGGACGATGCAAGTGGCGAGAGAAATGGCGTACCGTAAACTAAATGACAAAACTATTGGCGACAAATATCCCAACCCTTATATGGAAGAAATATAAGATAAGCTAGGTCGGAGTACGTATTTCACAACACTTGACCTAGCTAAAGGCTTCCACCAAGTTGAAATAGACGATAGATATGCATAAAACAGCATTCTCTGTAGAGGGAAGCCACTATGAATTTTTAAGAATGCCTTTCGGCTTAAAAACAGCACCAGCCACGTTCCAGCGCTTGATGAACCTAGTGCTGGGTGACTTGTTAGGAAAAGTATGTTTGGTCTACCTAGATGACGTTATAATTTACTCTACGTCACTTGAAGAACATCTGAATTCAATCAGATTGGTATTAAACCGTATCAAGGAGACCAACTTAAAAATCCAACCAAGTAAGTGTGGTATTACCTTAAAAAGAACGTCAAATTGAATATAAACGATCCCGAATACTTAAAAAGTTTTAATACACTTAAATCTATGCTCACTACTAATACGATTTTGATTTATCCTGATTTTAAACAAAAATTTGTAGTAAATACTGATGCAAGTAATTTTGCATTGGGAGCTATTCTGTCACAAGTTAGCCACCCAACCTGCTATGCGAGCAGAACGCTCAATGAGCATAAAATAAGCTACAGTACTATCGAAAAAGAACTCCTAGCTGTAATATGGGCAGTATGATACTTTCGCCCTCATTTGTTTGCTAGAACAGTCACCATTCAAACTGACCACTAACCCTTACAATGGTTGTTTTCAATTAAAGAACCAAATTCAAAACTGATAAGATGGAGGCTGAAATTGGAAGAATACGATTACAACATCATTTACAAACGTGGAAGCAATAACGGGAATCCCGATGCATTATCCCGAATTACCGACAAGAATCTTCAAATTATTACAATAGAAACCATGGATGCAATTAATAGAATGTAAATTTTGTGAAACGTATGCTGGACTATTAGGAAATGACGTATTAAAAAATTACGAAGCCATATTAGATTACGACAAAAATCAATTGATTATGAACAATAAAATTATTCCACTTAACTTTCTGGGTCTAAATAATATAAAATTCATTACCAGTACTGAAAACGGTGTGGATCATGTAAAAGACTGTTATAATACCAATGATTCATAAAATTTTGCCGTAACTGTTGGCAAATGTTATCACTGCTCTGCTGTGATATAACTAAACCCATATGATTATTGGCCTGTAACCTACGAAAATTACTACATTGATGATGAAAAACCATACAAATATTTCCCACATGAACTCTGAAGAACGCGAAAAATTCTGCAAATTAATAAAAAAAATATGTGGATTTATTCTATGATTCCAATTCTCAATTAACATTTACAAACGTTATTAAACATCGAATAAACACAGTCGATAATAAACTTATCTTTACAAAATCATATCGCTACCCCCATATCCACAAACAAGAGGTAAAGAAACAAATCCAAAAGATGCTGGATAATAATATAATCCGACACTCTACTTCACCGTACTCAACCCCTATTTGGAACGTACCAAATAAGGACGATGCAAGTGGCGAGAGAAATGGCGTGCCGTAAACTAAATGACAAAACTATTGGCGACAAATATCCCAACCCTTATATGGAAGAAATATAAGATAAGCTAGGTCGGAGTACGTATTTCACAACACTTGACCTAGCTAAAGGCTTCCACCAAGTTGAAATAGACGATAGATATGCATAAAACAGCATTCTCTGTAGAGGGAAGCCACTATGAATTTTTAAGAATGCCTTTCGGCTTAAAAACAGCACCAGCCACGTTCCAGCGCTTGATGAACCTAGTGCTGGGTGACTTGTTAGGAAAAGTATGTTTGGTCTACCTAGATGACGTTATAATTTACTCTACGTCACTTGAAGAACATCTGAATTCAATCAGATTGGTATTAAACCGTATCAAGGAGACCAACTTAAAAATCCAACCAAGTAAGTGTGGTATTACCTTAAAAAGAACGTCAAATTGAATATAAACGATCCCGAATACTTAAAAAGTTTTAATACACTTAAATCTATGCTCACTACTAATACGATTTTGATTTATCCTGATTTTAAACAAAAATTTGTAGTAAATACTGATGCAAGTAATTTTGCATTGGGAGCTATTCTGTCACAAGTTAGCCACCCAACCTGCTATGCGAGCAGAACGCTCAATGAGCATAAAATAAGCTACAGTACTATCGAAAAAGAACTCCTAGCTGTAATATGGGCAGTATGATACTTTCGCCCTCATTTGTTTGCTAGAACAGTCACCATTCAAACTGACCACTAACCCTTACAATGGTTGTTTTCAATTAAAGAACCAAATTCAAAACTGATAAGATGGAGGCTGAAATTGGAAGAATACGATTACAACATCATTTACAAACGTGGAAGCAATAACGGGAATCCCGATGCATTATCCCGAATTACCGACAAGAATCTTCAAATTATTACAATAGAAACCATTAAAGAATTTACAGAAGATGCAAGACCGATACATTTCTATAAAAATCTAATTATTATATCCAAAATTACATCTGGGTCTACCAGAATACGCATTAAGAAAGTATTCCGAAATACTAGAAGAACCTTTCACTTTAAAGAACTTGACAATGCAACAGTAATAACTTAAATTAAAAATCATTTTAATCCAACCCAATTAAATGCAATAATTATAGACGACTCCTTTTTGGAGACATTCAGACACACATACAATAAAACTGCGGACTGCAATACCCTATGAATAATAAGGTGCCAGACATTGCTCGAGAACATTAAAGACAATATCAAATTAACAGAAATTATTGACACCGAACACCTCCATAATAATCATAGGGGAATCCAGGCAGTCTATGAAGAACTTAAATTAAAATCTTTTAACCCTTGAAATTGGAAATAACTAAGTACATTAACAATTGCGAAACATGTATCTTAGTGAAATATGACCGCAACCCACCAGAAATACCATATAAGATTACCGAAACACCAAATAAACCAAAATAATTTATTCATATTGACGTTTTTTATACTTCAGAGAAGAAGCAATTTCTAACAATGATAGATAAATTCTCTAAATACGCTTTAGCTTTTCCGATAAATGGAAGAAGTTGTACAGAATTTAAAAGTAAAATATTACAAGTTATAAGTATGTTCGGAAAAATCGTAAAGGTAATAGTAGACAACGAACTTGGATTTAAAGCTGCAGAAATGCGGGCATTCTTAGAAAAGGAAAATATTTGTGCACATTTCAATTTCACCTCAAACGGGAATCACACATCTAACGCAAATATATAAAAATTGCATAATACGATAAATTAAACAATAGAGAAAAAAATGATAAGAATTATAGGGTTCTATAATATTACAATTCATAGTACCACTAATATTAGACCAATAGATTTTGTAAATGGTAAAATAAATGAAGAAAAGTACAGGGAAATACATGATTTAATGTTAGCAAAGAAAGAAATATATATTAGTAAACTTAACAAAGATAGGACGGATATAGAATTAGAAAAAGGAACCAATTATATTAAAGAAGTTAGAGGCGGGAAAACCATAGAAAGTACAGGAAAATTAACGCGAATAAGATAGACGATGATTCATTTTCAAACTAAACGGACCAGACACAAATACTACAAAAAACACATCAAAACCAAAAGAAAATATCAAGACAGAGAAAGCCCTAACAACAATTGATAAACTAATCAATTTTCTTTCAGATGACAAATTAAGTACTTACGCTGAAATTTCTCACAACCGTCATTTCGCAATCAACAGATATTTAAGATTTAACTATCAATAGCACATTCTTACCAATAAAAACAGATGAAGTTGAAGTCATAGAAACTTATAGCAAAATAATCCACATTGTTAATACGACTTCCTATAAGAAGACTTCGGACATAATATTAAAAAGTATAAATAACTTGAATACAACCAACACAAAGACTTTACTAGATACGACGAACAAAAACTTCCTTCTACTTGCAACTAAAATAGATAACCTTACCCCACAGTTTAGAACAAAACGAGGATTTGTGAACATTCTAAGAAAAGGTCTAAAACTTATAGCAGGAACTATGGATAGTGACGATGAGACCCAAATCAACGAATCCTTGAATGCAGTTTACAAAAACCAGCGAACTATATTATTTGAATATAAACTCTAATATTTTTAATATAAATTTAAAAGATAATACGAAGAAGAATTAAATTAAATTAAACGATACTTGTTTAACAAAAATAATAAACTTTAAAGAAGCATTTTGCAATATAGAAAAACTGGAAAAACAACTATACCTGAAGTCACACCTGGCGTTCTTGTATTCAAAAACTTTTTCAATAAATTGACACACAATTGTAACAAATATAATATGGGTATGACAGGATATTTGTTGTTGAAATTTGAAAACTGTGAAGTAAATATTTCTAAATGTAAAAATTAAAGTTTATGATAAATTTATATTACCTAATATAATTAGAAAAATTAATAATAAACTTAATGTTAACGCCAATTTAAAACTAAAGGGTGATTTTTTAGCTATTATCTTTTTAAACAGTTGGTTTAAACAGCTGACGCAAGTTTCGTGTTTTGTTTCACTGTCAAACATCTTCAGTTTGGTTTATAATTTAACCATGAATCGTCTTACAAACGAACAACGCTTGCAAATCATTGAATTTTATTATAAAAATGAGTGTTCTGTTAAAAAAAAGTTTATCGCGCGCTTCTTCCATTTTATGGTCAGTTTAATCGACCCACTGAAGCGGCTATTCGAGCTATTGTGACTAAATTTAGAATCAAATTTACATTATTGGACATCAAACCACCAACACGCTTACGTAGAGTGCGAACTGAAGAAAATATCGCAGCTGTATCGGCCAGTGTTAATGATGACCAGCAATTATCGATTCGTCGTCGTTCGCAGCAATTGGGCCTCTGTTACTCAACAACGTGGAATATTTTCCGAACGGATTTAGAAGCCTTTCAAAATACAACTGGTGCAAGAATTGAAGCCGAACGACCTACCGCAACGCAGAATTCTTGGTGAATAGTCTCTTGGAAAGTTTGCCAAAGATCCACTTTTTTATCGAAAAATTGTGTTCCGCGAAGAAGCTCATTTTTGGATCAATGGGTATGTAAATAAGCAGAATTGTCGATTTTGGAGTGAAGATCAGCCAGAAGAATTGCAAGAGCTACCAATGTATCCAGAAAAGGTCACACTTTGATGAGGTTTATGGACTGGAGGTATCATTGGACCGTACTTCTTCAAAGATACTGCGAATTGTAACGTAACTGTGAATGGTGAGCGCTACCGTGAAATGATATCCAACTTTTTTTCCAAAATGCAAGAGCTTCACTAGCATGACATGTGGTTTTAGCAAGACGGTGCCACATGCCACACTGCACGCATAACAATGGACTTGTTGAGAGGCGAGTTCGGTGAACATTTTATTTCACGTTCGGGACCTGTCAATTGGCCAGCCAGATCGTGCGATATGCGTTAATTGAAGCAGGCTTGTTTGAATAGACAGGAGCTTCAACATATCACCACAAAAAATAATCTAACGGCGTTATAGATTATTTTTTGTGGGGCTATGTTAAAGCTCATGTCTATTCAGACAAGCCGGCTTCAATTAACACATAAGAAGACAACATTAAAGCATTTATATGCCCGATACCGGCCGAAACATTGGAAAGAGTATGCCAAAATTGGACTACGCTGATGGACCATTTGAAGCGCAGTCGCGGTCAACATTTGCATGAAATAATCTTTAATCATTAAATTATGTAGACTGTACTATCGATTTAAATAAAAATTTCATGAATTTTTCTGAATTATACGTGTGTTTTTTTGAAGACCTTGCCTATAGCTATTAAAAAATCACCCTTTAGAATCATTGTATATTAAGCAAACAAAACATGAAAAAACTATAAAAACAATATTATATGAGAAAAAAAACTCAAACATAATCAACATAAGTATAGATGTACATAATAATAATTTTTGTAATAATTACTTTAAGCATAATATTTTTTGTAAGAGAAATATGGCAATCTTAAAAGTGTCGTCGGAGCCTCAAGCTAACGGTGGGGGTGTTATAGTGACACCTAATTTCTATATTACCCCAACCTAAATAATACAAATAAACGCCTCCCTAACTTTCCGTGCACGCGCCAACAATTTTTTTTTTTGGTTCACACGCAAAATTCATAAGTTGCACTTTTATAATTTTTATTTATTATTAATTTATTTTAATTGGTTAACAGTTCGGTGGAATTGTGCAAGTGCATTGACATTTTCTTTGCAAGTTCAATTTTTTTTACGCTTCCTGTTTACCAAATTGTAAATTAAATTTTTGACGTTTCCATTGTTACCAATAATTTTGTAAAAGTAGTACACAATTCACTAGAATATTTACCAAAATAATTAATTCCCAGACATAACGAAAATGCTAAGAATGACATTTCTTCTCAATAAAAGACTGAATTGATAACAATTCAGCTCAGTCTTCGTTTATCAATCATGTAGTAATAAATAAATAATCTAATAAATATTTTTTTATTAATAAAGTAAAATAAGATCCTTAATTACTAATCTAAACAACACTCGTAACGCGCCTGCATCTGTGATCGAGTAAGCCCAATGCTCAGGCTTGTGATATTGAGAAGTGTATCTCGCAAAATGCAAATATTTCTCCAACACTAATTCATTGTGTTAAATTAATTAAGAAAGGCATCGATTCTAGCACTTTATCTAGATGTAACTTTGAAATTTGCCTCCAGCTTTCGATATATAATAAGTTGCTTGAGCCTTCTATATGGCCATCAGATGCCAAAATAAGACCTTTTTTCAAATGGAAGCAGGCCCAATAGTCAAGTTGGTATTATCAAAATTGCCGTTCTTTGGTGTTCCCTCCTTTCGTCACATCACTTTCTTACCTATCAAAATAGTGATTCACTAATTGATTAAATTTGCGTTTTCATTTGCGGCTTATTTGGTAAACTCTTCATTTGTGCGTCGTACATTCATCCTAGTACTACTGATTCACTGTATTGCGCTCATGTAAATAATATTATATTGACGTATATGAAAATAACGTGAATAGTGAATAGTCACTTTTGTATATTGGGTGATTTTAATCTAAATTAAAATGCTTGGTCTAATTTTCTAAACGATCATACCTTTACTCGAACAAACGTTAAGTACGCTCATGAAATTAACTTCCTAGATAATCTTTTAGTGTTAATTCAATTCAGATTCATTCGTTTGTAAATAAGCTGATCAATATCTTTTATCTTATTTTTATAGATAATAATTTAATTTCCCATTCAACTGGGTGTTATTCTCCAAGTTGCAAATCGGAGATGCATCATGTACCCTTATTTATTCTTAAAAAGTCTTTTGAACTAGCGTCCAATGTCAATATTTATTCAAACACTCGCTCTTATAACTTCACAAATGCTAATTTTGACTCTCTCAACTCCCAAATTTCTGAAATTTATTGGAAGTAAAGTTTCTATGCTATGGAGTGTTCTTGCATAAGTTGTTTAAAATATTTAGCAGGAATCTGTCTTTACTTCCGGGTAAAATATATAACTGGCCTAGTACACTACAAAATTAAAAAAAAAGTTGAAAAATCTAAGAAACAAATATTTTAAGCTATTATACATAAGGAAACTAAAAATATTGCCTTTAAAAATTAATATATAGATTATATGGCCCAGTTCAATGTCCTGGACAAATTTTTTTCTAATAAATATATTTCTCGGTGCGAAATAGAATTTATTTATTTAATCAATAAACAAGAAGCTTCCAGACTATTACATAGGTAGATACAAATTAAGACCTTATGACAAGATTACTAGAAGTAACTTCATAAAAGTAAACTTAGAGTAAGAAAAGTCAAAGACTAAGGAAGAAGAATAAGCATTAAATTGAGCTAGGGCCTCAAAAGGAGCATTCATTCCATAAACAGTTTTAGCAAAACACACATAAAAACAGTTCATTACAACAGAAAATGAGTGAGGGAACATTAAAACTAATTTTCTTGAGAAGACAATCCGCACAAATATCGAAAACAAAACACATCGACAACAGAACACGCCTAGACTCTAAGGACATTAGATTTATTAATAAGTAACACAGATAAATCTGCAGCATAGCAAAGCCTCTACGGCTCTCCTGTGCCGTAGGCATGCAAAACTGCAAACAAACCCACACATAATACTAATACAAGAACCATGGGTATGTCACAAGCGTATCTGTGGTCTAGGTGCTATGTCGTGGGGACAAATACTTCATTGTGAAGGGAATGTGAGACCGCGAGCATATATTATCATGCCGAGCTTGATCGAACACACGATGTTAAAAGAGCTATGCTCCGGAGATATCGTTGCTACCAAAATAAAATACTGGAAGAGTGGGAACAGTGTCGAAACAATCATAATTTCGGCCTACCTACCCTATGACTCTTTACAGCCACCTCCTTCGAGGGAGCTAAAAGAAGTGGCCAAGTATGCAGAATCCAATAATCTGGGGCTAATAGTGGGCTGTGATGCAAATTCACAGAACAATTTTTGGGTAACAAAACACTGGTAACAAACCAACTTTTGTGACCAAAAGGAGACAAGAGAATCAACCGATGGCGAGTTTTGGAAGAGGACTCTCTTTCTGATCATCGTCCTATCGAATTCCGACTGGGAATTGATACAATATCAATACCTTCCGGTAGGAGTCCTCGAAATGTGGACTGGGACAGGTATGATGAGCTTGTAACAGAGCGATTACCAAACCTGAAAAAACTCAAATCAGTAGAAATGATTGAAGACGCTACTAGGAAATTAGAAGTTACTTTTATCAATTGCTTCGAGGAAATGTGCCCACTCGGGCAAACTAGACAGGGGAAAGCGGTTCCTTGGTGGAACCCTGAACTGTCGAAGCTTCGTGTACGGTCCAGAAAACTTCTTAATAAGGCCTTAAATACAAACAGAAGAGGACTGGGCCAATCATCGACTTATACAGAGAGAATATAAGAAAAAAGTACGGAAAGCCAAACTTGAATCCTATAGAAATTTCTGCAGTAACGTCCAAGAAATGAGGGAAACAGCGAGACTTTGTAAGGTCCTTCATTTAGACCGCTCAGTAAGGCTGGATTCCATTCGAAAACCTGATGGTTCATACACCATTTCCAAATCGGAAACGTTTAATGCTCTACTCGAAACCCATTTCCGGGTAGTAGAACTCTCTCTGAAGAAGAGAGTGGCATGAACAATAACGGTAGCAACGGTGGAACCTCTAGGTACAGCTGGTATTTTGCTAGTCGGATAGTGACAAGGGAATCGATAAGGTTTTCCTTGTCTTCCCTTAAGAGCTTTAAGTCCCCTGGACCTGACGGAATATATCCACCAATGCTAAAAAAAAATAAAAAAGGAGGAGACAGGCTGATTGAGGCCCTGAAAAGGATCTTCACAGCCTGTCTTGCTTTTGGTTATATACCATCCCAATGGCGACGCCTAAGAGTAGTATTTATTCCGAAACCACGAAAAGATGACTATTCCCTAGCAAAAAGTTTTAGACCAATCAGTTTGACATCGTTCATGTTGAAAAGTCTGGAACGAGTGGTGGAGAAACATATTCGAGTGGGGGTGCTGCCGAGAAGTCCACTTAGTAGAAATCAACACGCTTACCAGGGTGGGAAATCATGTGAATCAGCCTTACACGATCTTGTTAGCAAGATTGAAGCTGGGCTGGAAGCTGACGAATACACAATGGGCGTGTTCGTGGACATTGAGGGGGCTTTTGAAAATGCCACTTTCGGCTCGATATGTTCTTCTGCCGAACGACACGGAGTTAATCAAGGGACTCGGTTTTCACGTCCAAGCATATGCGGACGACGTCTGTGCGCTAACATCGGATAAATCCGTAAGGAGGCTTTGCACGAAAGTGCAAAGGTCTTTCCGTTAATCCGAACAAAACAACCATAGTTTTCTTAACGAGAAAACGGAGAAAACGGAAATTGGATGGACTCAGTCTTCCAACACTGAAAGGTGTGACACTTGATCTTTCCAACGAAGTTAAATATCTAGGAGTAATCTTGGATAAGAAGCTGACTTGGGAGACAGACTGTCTGGGCGCCTGGAACTAGTAACACGCAGTGGATAAAGCTACAGACATGCCAAAATATCGCCATTCGGACAGCGATCGGTTGCCTGTTCAACACCTTCACAACGAGGCACAAATGCTCCCAGTAATGGAGCATAACAAACTGCTCATCAAGCAGTTCCTGCTATGATGTTACCGCAGGTTTACGCCTGGTGACACCTGCTTGAGTCTTAGCCGCCTCCGAGGCACGTCAGGAGACACCTCTTAAACTACGCCGAAGAAATCCACGACATTCACCGGGAGACCGTCACCACCTTCTCAAGCTCTCGTCCTCTGAATGCCGTAATCGGAGTCCAACCACCCACTATAGCACATGAAGAGCTCCAACTTCCTCGTGAGACACGTGTAACACTGGCACAATTACGTTCTGGATACTGTAGCAGGTTACACTCCTACTAATCCAGAATCGACCCCGACATACCAAACATATGTCCAGCATGTGAAGGCACCCCGCACGACACTAACCACCTTTTCACATGCCCTATAAAACCGACTCATCTAACACCCCTCTCCCTCTGGACCCTACCCGTCGAAACAGCATGTTTCCTGGGCCTTGCTTTAGATGAGCTAGACGAAGACGACCGGTGATATGCCCTACACTAGCCGGGCTTCTATTACTGTTAACAAACAAACAAACAAAAAACCGGGATAGGATCAAAAAATTTCATCGACCGCAAAGCAAAACGCACAAAAGCTATCTGAACAGACTCGAATCTATTAATATAGACTGCTTGAAACGGTCTCCACGAATACAGCGTATTCTAACCAGGACCGAACTTAAGACGAGTATAACAGTTTGAGAACATAGGGATTTTCTGATCTTTTCTGAAGAGCTATTTCGACGAATAAAGGCTAACATTGCGAACGATTTAGAAATAATAAAGTTTATGTGGGTGGTGAAGTTGAGCTTTGAGTCAAAATAAACATCCAGATCCTTTAATTCACTAATTGACTTTAGCGGCGAGTTCGAGATGAGTAAGCTGTTGGAACAACATTAAAAACTTTCGCATACGAAGTATAGTGACATTTACTAATGTTTAGGAAAAAACCATTACGCACACACCAACTATGTAAGTTATTCAACTCACACTGGAGAATGGATGAATATTCTGGACATTTAATTTCATAATAGGTTTTTAGATCATAACAAATGTTTAACAGCAAAGTATATTTTGCCGTTGACTATCTACTCAAATAGTTTCGAAAGTGTAGACAGTTTGGAAATCGGTCTATAATTTTGAATATTATTTTTATTGATGCTTTTATTTTAATTTTTTTTTTATTGGCGCTTCCTCATCATGTTGGTCTCTTTGCCGCGGGGATGAGGCTTAAGTGTTGGTCTGACCCCATATCATGGGGGGCAACTCAACACGAACTAAGAGGGAAGCTCCATATGGGGATTGGCTAGTCATCCATCTGCTTTACGGCGTACTTGGTGGCCATCCGATGCCCAGGCGAAGATCGCCGTACTGGCGAAGACCCCTTTGTTATCCCCAAACCCCTTTCATTACGATATTTCCTCTCCTTGCCCACCCCCTAATCCAGGGTGTTATGCGACACCGCGCCCATTGGATGGTTTGCAGCCAGGGGGTTCACCAGACCGGCTGTATTTCAACGGCGCCTTCCTAATACCAGGCCACCTTAGGAAGTAACTGTGGCGTTGCCACGACATGGGGCACTGTCGTGGTGGACCGTTTGAATTCCCCGTTATATAAATAGACCACTGCGCTCGTCGAGCAGGTGGTCGTACGAAAAAGATGAATACAAATAACAACTTGAGCGACAAAACTTGCATTGTAGCGGGAGCAGGCTACAGTGGTCGTAATGCTACTGCCAAACATACACATAAGGCTCTTCATCTCGGAGGTGCCGTTGTCCACGAAGACTCGGACCACGAAAGCGTCGGGGCACTAACACAGCCTAGGAAGAGGCTCTTCTGCGTTCTCCGGCTGGGTCCAATGGCGCTGCTTCGGATAGCAAGAACAGGCCAAGGATCACACCCGATAAGGAGAAGCTGAAGGCCAAAGCTCGATACAAGGCCGCGGTCAAAGTTTGTGACCGATTTGGTAGCAAGTCCAACCTGACGAAGCAGAGGAGGAACGGTTGGTTTGGGCCAGAGAGGAGATAAAAGATGGCCGGGTCTACTACGCAGCAAAACCAATGCTCGAAGCCTCCAATCCGAAGTATGCGAACAAAATAGAAGAAGAGCTAGCCATCCAGAGGCAGCGTTCTGCGGATAGCGAGGCCTCAGTGCCATCGAAAAAGCAGAAGCACAGGCACGGGATGGCTAAACCGAAAAACGGAGACAACGAAAGACCTGCGACGTCGAAAGCAGCGGCAGCGGCAGTGTCCAGTGAAATTACCAAGAAACTTCTGATGGTGGCACTCACTGACCGTAGTGACTCGCAGGAACGGTGGAAGGTAGTGGAAATGAAGCTACTGGAAACCCTATTTACGAAAACCGACGCAGGGTGGTTCAGCGGCGTCAAAATTATAAAGTGTAAGGATGACCCCACGCTCACATGGCTAAAGGAAGCAGTAAAAACGCTTCAAGGCCTGCATTCCCTCAATACCTAAGGCAAAGGTTTTATTCTGCGAGTGGTAAAACCGGAACATGCACTGCGACTACTACAAAGACAGAACACAGACGTGCCGACAGACGACTAGAAAGTGTTGAGCGTGGCAAAACCAGCTGATGGAGGCCAAGACTACATTATCCAAATCAACAAGCCGGCAGAGGACCTGCTTCACGCGCGATTCGGGAGGATGGCTTGGTGACTCGGTAGCGTGCACCTTCGCCTCAAAAAGCGCAACCCGGTAGATGACATTCAGAACACACTCGCTGCGGGGGAGGTGGAAAAGGATCTCGGTTTAGAAGAGATCCTGGAAGCCTCCCTCAATATACAGGAAGTGGAAAAGGGTGAGATGGAGGAAGTATCCAACCTCGAGAAGGTACTGAGGCCAGATGCTGAAGGTCCTTCAGATAAACCTCCACAAGACTAAGAACGCCTCAGCCGAGCTCCTGCTCAACATAAAGGGAGTCGGCTACGATGTGGCTCTAGTCCAGGAACCATGGATAGCATCGGGCAACATAGTCTCCGGTCTTAAGTCACATAACTACAACACCTACATCCCGATTGGAAAAAATAAGGTAAGAACAGCGATAATGGTTAAAAAAAGTATATGTTCTTATATTCATCATAATCTCTCTTGAGACGATCTGACAGTGGTGGCGCTGGAGGGCTGTAAGACAGTGCAGACATCAACGACCGAGGTGAGTCACTAATTAACTACATTCTTCAGAGTAGCTTAGAAATAGGTAATAGAGCTGAAGAACCAACATATGTTGGACCAACCTGAAAGAATGTACTTGATCTAACACTTTACACAAGCAAGCATGTTATGGTACAGGAATGGGAAGTGTTGAGTAGGACCTCATTCGCTGATCACTGATACATAAGCTTGCAGATTATATTCCGCTATAAAATTAACTTATCCTAAGAATACGAACTGGCACTTGTATAGGGGTATACTATCAAAGACAGCAATGATACCTCGGAAATATAGATCACACGTTACACTTGAGAAAGGGGTTCAATTGCTTGTAACTACTCTTGTCAAAGCCTTCAAAAGATCCTGCCCCCCAACACGTAATGACGCAAGGTGAAGCCTCCTTGGTGGAACAAGGAATTAGGAGCACAAAGGCGTAGGATACATGAATTCTATAGGTTAGCCAAAGTTTCTGACAATGAGTGGGGTATAGGGATCTACTAAAAGTATACAAGAAAGAAATACGTAGAGCCAAGAGAGAATTTTGGAAAGACTTCTGTAACAACATGGAAGACACTAATGAAGTGGCCAGACTTAGGAAACTGTTATTCACGAATCCGTCTATGCCAAGAACAATACGAAAAATTAACGGGGAGTGGGCTGGCAGCTGTGAGGACTCTCTAGAAGACCTAGTCAGCACACATTTTCCAGGGTGTGCGGACACTATAGATCTCGAACCTACAAGAGATATTGTGCACGACATCACGACGAACGTAATTACGACCAACAAGATAGAATGGGCTTTACAAAGTTTCGACCCATATAAATCGCCAGGACTGGATGGAATCTTCCCAGCCATGCTCCAAAAGGTAAGCCATCTTGTGGTACCATGGTTAAAAACGATATTCAGGGGATGCTTGAGGTTCGGCTATTATCCTGTATTGTGGAGAGAAGCGAGAGTTGTGTTTATTCCAAAAGCTGGAAAAAGCAACCCTCTCTACTCGAAGGATTACAGACCCATAAGTCTGACCTCATTTCTCCTGAAAACGTTAGAGAAGATTCTAGACACATCCATTAGAGACACAATTGCGCCGGACTTACACTAAAGGCAGATCTACTGAAACTGCACTTCACTCACTTGTACTAAACAAAAAAAAGGCGTTAAAATATAAGGAGTACGCTCTAGGAGTATTTCTAGATATATCAGGGGCCTTTAACAACGTGACGAAAGATGCTATTTTAAATAGCATAGAGTCACTTAATGTGCAACCCGCGATTTATCTATTTATAAGGCAGCTATTAACTAGCAAGAAGATAAGAGCGGAATGGAACGATACGAGCGAGTTAGTGTAACAGAAAACACACTACTGTAAACGATAACATCATCCAATGTATGATACAGAATCAGTAGTTTAGTTTTAAAAATATTCCTATTCCTATTCAGCAAATAGTAAACTAAATAAACATTATCAGCAAATAGTATATTATCAGCAAACAATAAACTAAAGAAACATTATCAGCAAATAGTATATTATCAGCAAACAATAAACTAAAGAAACATTGTCAGCAAATAGTATATTTCTATTATCAGCAAACAATTAACAAAAGAAACCAGAGCCTATAAATAGACGATTAAGCATAGAAATAAGTCAGTCTTATAATATACTGAAGCATGTGTACTTCAGCTTATAATTGACATAAGTACATATTGATACAAATAAAATATATCTTTTTACTTAAACATCAAAAGTACTTATTTAATTGGGGGCTCAACCGGGATATTCAAAAAATAATACATATGAATGTTATGACAAAAGAAATCCTGAGCTAACAATAAATAAAAGTGTTAAGTGTTAAACAAGAAAATAAATTCCACATCCTTTGAAAAAGCAAGGACCGTTTAAACACAAAAATATCCAGACAGAACATAGTACATACGAATACTATATAACCAATACTGGATCACCATAAAATTAAAAGAATAAAAGAATTCGACAAAAACAGGATCATGGCCGAAGCAGAACTTAGAACGCTTAAACGAACCTTACAACAGGTCCAAGCGGACTTACAAGCTCTCCAAGCCAGAGGAACAGAATCCATAGTGGAACAACCAGCCTCGACATATCCTGCACTTACCGATCCGAACCAAATCAATTATGAAATGTATAAAAGTCTTCCTGTATTCGATGGGACAACAAAAGGATACAGATCATGGAGAAATACAGTTTCATACGCCATGAAATTAATAGAACACTTCAACGGTACAAGACAATATCATGATGCTCTTTTTATGGTGCGGTATAATAAAATACGTGGAGAAGCAGATGATCTATTACAGAATCATGGTACACCATTAAACTTCCAAGCTATAATTAATCGTCTAGATTACAATTATGCAGACAAGAGAAGTTACAACACATTGATCGAAGAAATGAAACGTCAATATCAAGGCAGACAAACATTATCAGAATTCCATAGTAAAATTTGTCAAGTTTTTAATGCCGCTATGACGAAATGCGAAATAGACTATCCAGGAAACTTTGGTCCACTCCAAGAAGTCACCAAAGACATTGCCGTAGATTGCTTCCGAAATGGATTAAACGATGAATTCACCCAAACTACGCTCTATGGAAGTAAACCCAGAGATTTAGAGAGCGCATATGCCATTGCAAGTGAAATAGAATATAAAAGAATGAACAACCCTTTGAGAAGGAACACAACACAAAGGAGTTATGTACGTCAAGACAACACGAGATACCAACCTGTTGTCCAACCTAGAGAAAACAATATTAAATACACCTCGACACCCATGGAAGTAGACAACTCCTATAGAAATGTTCGACCACAACAACAAACAAATCAATGGCAACCTCAAAATCAGAACCCATTCAGAAATAATTATGACCGACAAATCGCAGGATTTCCTCCAACCAACACAAATCGAGGAGAACCATTCAAACGAGAACACCAACCAAATTCAATGAGAAGCAATACCATGCCACAGAAACAACAAAGAATAAATCAAATCCTAGACGATGATCCAGCTGAATCAACCGAGGTAAACATAGATGAAGAAGAATTTGAAAATAGGGCCACTTTTTTAGAAGAATAAACAATTTGCCGTGTCTTCAAGTTGTTGTTGAAAATAAAAAGAAATTAAATATTTTAATAGACACAGGATCAACATCCAATTATATAAAAAAAGACATTAAAGAAGGAAAATCAATCCCCATACAACCCTTTGTTAGTAGAACTCTGAATGGTTCAAACACAATAAATTCAGGAAAATACATTTATATGTTAGGAAGAAAAATATTATTTTTCGAAATTGATAAATTGCAAGATTTCGACATGATTTTAGGCGAACAGACTTTAAGAGAAATGTATGCGAACATTGACTTGAATCTGTACAAACTAAATTATAAAATATTTAAAAACAAAACTAAAGAAACAATAAATTTCACCATTGACAATGAAAAATATAGGAGAGAGATAGAGGAAATAATAATATATGAAATAATGAAAATAAACGAGGAAACAAATCCTACATTACCCTTTACTACAACAATTGAAGCTACTATTAGAACAAAAAGTAATGACCCGATATGGACAAAACAATCCCCATACCCTTTTTCAGACAATGATTTTATAAACAAAGAAATAGAGAAAATGTTAAACAACGGGATAATAAAACCAAGTAGAAGTCCCTATAATTCACCCATTTGGACTGTGCCAAAGAAAGGATTAAATGAAGAAGGAAAACCAAAAAGAAGAATGGTTATAGATTTTCAAAAATTAAATAACGAAACTATAACAGACAGATATCCTATTCCAGACGTTAATATGACTATACAAAATTTAGGAAAAGCAAAAATTTTCACTACTCTAGATTTAGAGGCAGGATTCCACCAAATAAAAATAAAGGATTCAGACACAAAAAAAACAGCCTTCAGTATAAACGGAGCAAAGTATGAATTCTTAAGAATGCCATTCGGACTAAAAAATGCACCATCAATCTTTCAAAGATGTGTAGACGACATATTGAGAGAATATATAGGCAAATTCGTGCATGTTTACATAGACGATGTATTAATATATTCATCCTCACCTGATGAACATATCGAACACATAAGAATTGTTATACAAGCACTCAGACAAGCTAACATGAAAATCTCATACGAGAAGTCACATTTTTTCAAAAATTGTATAGAATATTTAGGACACATAATTAAACATGAAAGAATAACAGTGGACCCACAAAAAATTGAAACTATAAAAAATTATCCACCCTCGACTAAGGAATTAAGATCATTTTTGGGATTGGCAGGATACTATAGGAAATTCATTAAAGACTATGCCAAACGAACAAAACCTTTAACATTATATTTACGAGGAGAAAACGGAATGATTAACAAAAATCAAAGTGAAAAAACAAAGATAAATTTAGATGAGATGGCTCTGAAAACTCTAGAAGACATTAAAGAAGCTCTACAAGAACAAATAGAACTTTTCCAACCAGATTTTAATAAAGCCTTTGATCTAACCACTGACGCAAGTAATTTTGCCATAGGAGCAGTGTTATCCCAGAATAGAAACCCAATCTGTTTTATTTCTAGAACCCTAAGCGAAACTGAACAAAGATACAGCACGAACGAAAAAGAACTATTAGCCATTGTTTGGGCATTACAAAAATTAAGAAATTATTTATACGGTAGATCAGACATAACGATATACACGGACCACCAATCCTTAATATACTCAATATCAGAAAAAAATCCAAATAATAAATTGAAGAGATGGAAGAATTTAATTGAAGAATACGGAGCTAAATTAATGTATAAACCAGGAGCACAAAATATTGTAGCTGACGCACTTAGTCGCCAACAACTAAACCAGATAAGCTCAGATGACGGTTCTATACACTCACAAGAAAGCTCACACACAGATAAAATCAAGCGAGTAAAGAAAAGCATTAATCACTTTAAAAATCAAATAATAATAAAAAAAGAGAAGAAATTAACTAGAATATCTTCTGAAAACATATTTAGTTACTTTAGACACACAATCTACTTCGAAAAATTAGACACACTAATTTCAGATTTGAAAACTGTAATTCAACCAAATATTACAAACGCAATCACTACTAGTGAAGAAATATTGTTCGAAATACAAACCAAACTCATAACTCACTTAGACACAACTAAAATTATTATCGCGAATCCGCTAGTAAAAGATATAAAAACTGAAGACGAACAACACGCTATAATAAACATGACACACGAAAGAGCACATAGAAATTACAAAAATAATATATTAGAAATAGAAGAAAAATATTATTGGCCAAAACTAAAAGAAATGACCAAATTAAGAGCACAAATATGTGAACTTTGCAAACAATGCAAATATGACAGGAAACCTAACAAACTAAACTTTGGCGAGACACCAATACCCAACAAAGTAGGTACACACTTACACATGGACATATTATACATGGACAATAAAATGTACATATCAACCATAGACAAATATTCAAAATTTTGCTATTTAAGAGAAATACATGACAAAAAAGGCACGTATATGTATCTAACGGAAATACTCTCACAAATATTTCCATATGCGACTAATCTAATGACCGATAACGAATCAACATTCACGAGTCATGCATCAAAAGCACTCTACAATCGACTACAAATACAGCATACTGTAGTGCCACCACACCATTCAATATCGAACGGCCAAATAGAACGTACGCACAGTACACTATTAGAACTAACAAGGTTACTAGCAAAACAACAAAAAACTAAACATCACGAAATAATATTTGAAGCAGTACTACAATATAATAAAACAATCCATTCTGTGATAGGATTAAAACCTGAGGACGTCTTTTTTAACAGAGGGGAAGTGAAATACAATTCTATAAAAAATAAACTTGTACAAAACCAACGAAAGTTATTAGAGAAACAAAAAAATACAAACAAATTAGTCACATACAAAGAAGGAGACGTGATCTTTATTAAAACAAAAAGAAGAAATAAAGTGACAGACAAATACGCGAAGAAAATAGTAAAAGAAGATAAAGGGAAAACTATATTAACTAGAGAAGGCAGAATAGTGCACAAGGATAACATTAAAATAAATTAAAAATGTTCAAGATAATAATTACCCTGTTTTTTATACAAATGATACAAGGACAAGTAGAAATAACAGACTTAAAAAATAAAGACTATCTATTAATCAAAACAAACCCTTTATATACATTCAATAGCCTCGAAAAAAGGAAAAATTGTACTAGACTCAAATATAGGGAAATGCAAAAATAAATTCCAAAGAATAAAAAATTGTAAAAACTTCATTGATTTAACGATATGTAAAAAAGGAAAAGATGGACTATGGAAATGGGAACATTATCATAGATGATGTAAATATTATAAACAAAAATAAGACTCTAAAAGGAAATTTTTTATTACAATATAACAAGACTATAGATATTAATAACAACACATACATAAATCTAAAAGATAAAATTGTAGAAATATTACATGAAAAACATAAAGAAAAATTAAATGTACTCGAATATTTAGAATCTCAAACAAATTATAAATTCGACAATATACAAGAAATATCTTCAATATTTATACCCATCGAAGAACACCCAATCATAAGTTTCACATTAATAACAATAACTATCATAAGTATATATCTCATAATAACATTGGGAATTAAATATTATAAATCACATCGAGAACAAAGAATTGAAAAGGAAATGACAAGATTACTCAAAGAAAACGAAGAACAAGTTCAAATGTTACTTCGACTTAAACAAACAGAACAGGGACGTTCAAATTTCTAAGGAGGAGGAGAGTTAGTGTAACAGAAAACACACTACTGTAAACGATGACATCATCCAATGTATGATACAGAATCAGTAGTTTAGTTTTAAAAATATTCCTATTCCTATTCAGCAAATAGTAAACTAAATAAACATTATCAGCAAATAGTATATTATCAGCAAACAATAAACTAAAGAAACATTATCAGCAAATAGTATATTATCAGCAAACAATAAACTAAAGAAACATTGTCAGCAAATAGTATATTTCTATTATCAGCAAACAATTAACAAAAGAAACCAGAGCCTATAAATAGACGATTAAGCATAGAAATAAGTCAGTCTTATAATATACTGAAGCATGTGTACTTCAGCTTATAATTGACATAAGTACATATTGATACAAATAAAATATATCTTTTTACTTAAACATCAAAAGTACTTATTTAATTAGCGTCACCAAATATACATGCAGAGGCACTCCGCAAGGTGGGGTACTATCGCCGCTATTATGGTTACTTGTAGCAAATGAACTGCTCAAGAAGTTTGACGGAGTGGCATATGCAGATGACATAGCTATAGTAGTTACGGGAAAGTAACTGGACACCATCAGTAATGTGATGAATAACACACTTAAAACGACACACCAATGGACATCTCGCGCAGGGCTAGGGATTAACGCCGGAAAAACGGACATGGTACTTTTTACCAGGAAGTACAAGGTCCCGACGTGCAACCTCCCAAAGCTAGGCAACAACGAACTATTTCTTAAAGATCATGCAAGGTACCTCGGAGTAATACTAGACAGTAAATTGCTGTGGAAGCACAATGTTGAGGAAAGGGTGATAAGGCCAGTAATGCGTTGTACGCATGTAAAAGAATGCTGGGCGTTACTTGGGGTCTATCACCCTCTCTGATGCATTGGTGCTACACGGCAGTGGTTAGACCGATATTGCTGTATGGGGCCTTAGTATGGTGTACTGCGACAAGAAAACTGACATACTTAATGCCACTGGAAAAGATTCAACGACTCGCTGCTCTGTGCATAACAGGAGCGATGAAAACCACTCCAATGGCGGTGTTGGAAATGATACTCAGCATGCCACCTATTGATCTTATGGCAGAAAATCTGGCAACGAAATACGCGAGGAGGTTGGTGGGTGCCGGAGTATTCACCTACAGAACCTTTGGTCACAGCTCAATAGGAAAGTCGAGTTCACGTTGCACAGACTATATGACTACGTACTTTATGGGAGAGAAGGTTTCGCACTACAATTGAAGAGGAGGGATGGCACAAAGGCATGAAGCCTGGCTATAGAACTTTTCACATCTATACAGACGGCTCCAAAACTTCATATGGAGTGAGAGCGGGTATTTACTGTTCAAAACAAGGGATAAGGCAGCCTATCAAGCTGCCAGACCACAGCAGTATTTTCCAAGCGAAAGTTTTTGCTGTGAGGAAAGCCGCGGAGCTAGCCTAAACTAAAACAAGAAAGAACTCAACAATTAATATATTCCTGGACAGTCAAGCAGCAATAAAAGCAATAAGCTCATATTGTATTAAGTCCAAAAATGTTCGACGGAGCAGGGAGGCCATAGAAAGGCTAGCCGAAATGATGAGGTCAAAATGACACCTGGCTCCCGCACTACTGGTTTGTCTCCAGAAGTTCATAATAAACAATACCGGCCATATCTCACCAAATAGACTGGAGAATCTTCTTGGGGTGAGGGCCATCTCTAAGGGTCGGTTCTAGGGTTTCATCTTTATCTAATCATTGGCGTTTGCGAACAGAATAATTGTAAAGGACACATTTTTCATTACCAGTAACGATACGGTTCAAAAAACTTTCATTTTCAAGCCGTTGCAGCAGCTAAGAACACACATTCAGTCTCTGCTGAAGGTTGGCGACGGAAAGTCTATGCGGAACCCATTTTTCCAGCTTTGAAACCTTTCCCAATTGAACCAGATGCCTGTGAACTGTTCTATGCGATGAATTTAACCTCTGAGCTATCATATCGACTGCCAAATTTGGCTCAGCTTCAACGAGTTCGAGCAAGGCGTCGGAGTCAAAGACTTCAGGACGACCAGCGCGGGAGATAAGTTTAAGTGCAAGTCGCGGCTTAAAAAAACCCAATTTGCGTCTTTATTTGTCAACGGTATACAGTACAATTCATTTAATGAGTTCTTATAACTAGCATTTATAGTGATCTTATGTCTATGTCAGCGAAATATTTCTTATTACTAATATTACATTTCTTGGCAATAGTTTAATTGGTGAATCTACGAAATATTTCTTACTAATATTACATTTCTACATTTGCGTTAGTGTCGTTGCACTTCTTTCATTGCGAACTAATTGGCATATCACTTGTGAAATGAAGTGGTGCCACTTATTTAGTTATGACACTTATATAGTTGGGTGTCGTGTTACGACGACCAGTCAACTTAAATTTTTGGAGTGGAATGGCCGAGTGACGTAACTCGCGGGGCATCCTCCACGTCGCAGTTACCACTTCGGAATTTGAAAACCACTTTTGCGCAGTCCTTACACTTACGGTATCCTCTCCGTGAACAGTGTTTATTTCTGCAGTAGCAACTCTTGCATTTTTACCACTTTTACTTATACAAAAAATACAAAATATGCTTCACGCAACACGTGCTTCTATCCGCGATTAAAATCACTTGTTGAATGCACAATATATCAAAGAAAATATAAATGGTTCCATTATATTCCGCGAATAATTTTTTGTATGCAAAAATCGTACAAAAGTGAAATTATGGGTAAAATACGTACGAATTTATGATCTAACCTGGCTGGCGAAAATCCTCCACTGAACCCTCCCCGAGGGTGCCAGCTGGCAATAAGTACCACAGTTTTCCTATTTTCAGGAGGTACTTAGCTAAGTTAAGGGTACTATGGGTAGGGTTCGATACTCCTCAATAGTACAGCACTACTCAGAGTACCTTTAACGTGGTCGGGGGTGAAGGGCTGGATTAAGGTGTGATGCGACCCGTGCCGAGAATCTGTCAGGCTTGGGGCCCTTCTAATAAATAACCAAGTCTCGAACGGAGCTTATGGATAACTGGCGCCCTCCGTAATAACTAGCCTTACCCGTGTAGTTCGGAGCTATGCACGGGCGGACATCCTTTCTCCGACACTCGTGGGTCCAAAATGCACAGAGACTATCCAAAAATAAATAAAAAAAGAAGATCGGTCCTCCTTCGAAAAGACCGACAGGAACAAACAGTTCCGCAACAAGAGCAACGGTCGCACCGAGCTCAAAGAAAACGCCATCCATCGGCTTAATAAGTCGATCTAAACATATAGCGACAGCCTCAACGAAAGCGAGGACAGCTGACACGCACTCAGAACTGGACACAGGTCCAAGTACAAGTAGGGGGGCACTAGCCCGGCAGTCAACTGCGATTCAGCCCCCAAAAACGGTCCCGACCGGAAGCAAAGCTACTGCTAGCTCCGGTACCGAAGGATGGCCGCTTGTGAGGGTCGTAGACCCAGCGAAAGCGAGCTACCAGGATCGCAGAAACGCAGCTAGGCTCCTAAGGAGGGTGCACGAAACTCACCCAAAGGAAGGTGAAATGTCACAGGAGTTGAAAGAGGCGATTGATAGGGCGAAAGCGATCATTCCTGATTTCAACCCCGACTTCAAACCAACACAATCGGCTCCAAAACGACAGCGGTCCTTGGAGGATAATAAGCCAAACGCAAAAAGGCACAAATCAATGGGCGTGACGCCCAGAAGATCATTTGCGGAGGTTGCAAAAGACCGCCTTATCATAGGAGTCCTGGACCAGAACCACCCGGAAGGTATGATCCCCAAGGTCCAGTGGAAATGGATCGAGGCCGAGCTAACGAAAGTGGCACTGAAGGTTATTCTGGAGAACCCCGGCCCCCCGCCTGCGTGCGAAGACTTAAGCTGGCACCAAGGCGAGATAAAAATTATAGCATGCGACGATGAGGGATCGGTTCAACTGTATAAAGAGGCCATCTCCAAAGTCGGCGAAGTGTACCCAAATGCCAAGCTAGTGGTCGTGGACAGGAAGGATATTCCGTCCAGGCCGCGAGCAAGGGTTTGGTTACCTTCAACCGTCGAAGACCCGGAAGAGATTATGAAGCTCATTCGGGTCTGCAATCCGGGCATCCCAACGCAGGAATGGAGGTATGTCAAAACTCTCACCAACAATAATAGCGCGGAAGAATCGAAAGAGCAGAAGCGCGCCACCATGCAGGCTCTCCTGGTCCTCACAGAGAACTCAATCGAACCATTAGCGAAATGCGATGGGCAACTGAGATACGGTTTTGTAAAGGTGAAGCTTCACAGATGCAATTGAGTTCCTCGCCACTAAGGAAGGTGAAAAGCACATGGGCGAACTAGAACCCATGAGCGAAACCGAGCCAATGAGCGAAGACGACCGGCCCACTGAAGAAGAATACGCCTCTTCAGGCTCAGAAATGGACTTAGGGAGGCTGTACTTCGAACGGGAGGGTAAGTATTACACACAACAGCGTAAGTATTCCGAAAGGGAACTTTTATGCGAAAGCAAAGAAGACCCAGACATAACGCTAAACGCTGATGCATCTTCTACAGATAAACCTTCATCACTGTAAAGAAGCCTGCCTTGCCCTCCTGGAGCGTCTGGCAGAAGATCAGCCGGACGTAGTCCTCATCCAGGAACCCTGGGTACGGAATGGTGAAATCTGCGGTCTGAGGACATCAGGGTATAAAGTATACAAGACCGATTGTGAAGGTACTAAAAGAGCATGCATAATGGCAAAAGCACATCTTAATATATTTATGATTCAAAATTTCAGTAACACAGATACTACGACGGTTAGCTGGGAAGTGAGCGGAAGCAACATCTGGCTAACCTCGTTCTATTTTGCCAGAGACGACACAGGTCCACTGCCGTCGCCGCTAATAAGAAGCCTTGTGGAAGACTGCAAAGCACACAGCCGCAAACTAGCCCTAGGGCATCACCTCCTGCTCACCATACCGTATGGGGGAGCTCGGATACAAACGAACGAGGTGAGTCTCTCTTTAATCAGCAATATACATACAAATAAAAAGAGGGTACAGAATCAGAATTTATAGAGGGCTGGTAAGTAATACAATGATAAAGAATATGGGACAGACGGTTCTTGAGAAAAATCTATAGGATGATATTTTTGGCATTTCGCAGAAAAGTATCGTAGGTTCCACCATAGAAATCGAGAACACCATGAAGTGAGTTGACGCTGATGGTTATTCTATTGCACGGGCCGTGATAGACGTAGCTTCTGTAAGTAGCGACTGTTTTCAGTAGACGACTATTCCTAAGAGTGAGACCAGCCGGGGCAAGCTCGAAGGAGCTGCGTACTTCCGGGGCATCAATAATACCGTTTACCACTTTATAGAAGAACGCCAGATCAGTTATGCGACGGCGGGCCCGCAGACTGTTGATGTTGTATCGAATGTAGATATCTTCTGTAGCTGAAACGGTTGATGATGAATGTCGGAAGGCTAAGGTCTTGCAGAGCTTACGCTGCACTCTTTCAAGTCTAGTTATGCCTGCTTCAGTGTATGGAGACTAGATTATGGAACCGTACTCCAGTATTGGAAGAACTTGAGTTTTGAAAAGACAAATCAGGGAGTAGGGATTCTTGAAGTCCTTACTATTCCTAGTTATAAATCCGAGTATCTTAAAAGCTCTCTGAGTTATTCCGTCTATGTGCTTGTGGAAAGTTAGTTTTGTGTCAATCGTGACACCGAGGTCTTTGATGTCATCCACCTCCCTTATTTTATCACCATTGAGTGTGTACACTGCAGGTAAGGGAGTGCGCGATCTCGAGAAGCACATCACAGCACACTTTTTAAAGTTGAGATCCAGTATGTTCCTTGTACACCAGCCAGAGAGATTATCGACGTCCTGTTGTAGTAGATGACTATCCAGCACAGTAGTGATTGATCGGAAAACTTTAAGATCGTATGCAAAGAGTAGGTATTCCGAGTTGAAGTCGTTACCAATATCATTCACGAATATGCTGAAAAGAATCGGACCGAGGTGAGAACCTTGCGGAACACCAGAGTTAGCCACATATTCATTGGATAGGTGGCCATCCACTTTGACCTGCAAGTGCCTGCCAGCTAGATATGACCTAAGCCAGTCTAACGCTTTGCCGCAGACGCCATATTTCCTGAGCTTGTATAGCAAGATGTCATGGTCAACTCGATCGAACGCTTTTCTGAAGTCAGTATAGATGCTATGAACACAGGTGTTGGTATTCAGTGAGTTCAGTAGATAGTTGGTGTAGGCGAAAAGGTTAGTTGACGTTGAACGGCTACTAATAAAACCATGCTGTCTTGTGGTAATGATTGGACCAAAAGCAGCAGAGAGTTTCGGTAGGATCAGCTTTTCAAAAAGTTTAGCCAAGGCCGACTGAATACAGATTGGCCGATAATTCGTGACTGTATTCTTTGGGCCTTCTTTATGAATGGGGCTGATGTACGAGAGTTTCCAGTCTGTAGGAAAAACACCACACTGCAGAGACGATTGGAAAATGTGTGTCAGCGGTTCACAGAGGCCAATGGCGCAGTTCTTAAGAAAGGCATTCGGTAGGCCATCAGGTCCCGCACCTTTACTAGGATCTACGGAGTTCAGTTGCTTGAAGACATTATCAAAGGTA
Source organism: Anastrepha obliqua (assembly GCF_027943255.1). Classification (NCBI taxonomy): domain Eukaryota; kingdom Metazoa; phylum Arthropoda; class Insecta; order Diptera; family Tephritidae; genus Anastrepha; species Anastrepha obliqua. The sequence goes on along the minus strand of NW_026562178.1, from coordinate 1,781,247 downwards.
ACCTCGAAGTCATTTAAGTTTACCGATTGCGTGTAAGAGTGTGAGTGTGCTAGGGTTACGCTATCGTCAGACACCGGTGCATATATGCTTTTAAAGAACTGTGCAAATAAGTTACTGATCTCTACGCCACTTGATGCTGATTGATTATCCCAGACCATGGATGCTGGAATGTCACTGTTTCCTCGCTTCTTATCCTTGATATAATTCCAGAACGCTTTGGTATCACCTTTCAGTGACCCTTCTACCCTATCAACATACACATTATATCGTTGCAGAGATTTTTGCACTCTTGTCTCAGGTTACTAAAGAGTGTGTAGTTTCGCCTGGTTTTCTGTTTTTTATACTGTGTGTGCGCTGCTTTTTTCAGGATGATTTTCTCAGTTAATTCCCTAGAAAACCAAAGTGGAAATCTACTGGGTTTGCTGAAGTAAACCGGCACGAATTGGGTAACACCTTCCTGAATAATGTTGTAGAGCCAACGCAGTTTATCATCAACAGATTTTTGGTGGTATAAATCTGTCCAATTGGTTCTCATAAAAAAGACATTCAAGCTGGCCTAGTCCGCCTTCTTGAAAGCATAGTTAGGGATACCGACCGGTGTTAAGCTAGGCTGGAAGTTGAGCTGACAGGCTAGGGCCGGGTGATACTTATCCTCAGGAACTAGAGCAACAGTTCCATACGGGATTGTGTCGGTGTTGCTGAAGCAAAGGTCGAGTAAGTTTCCCTGCTCATTGAATACACGATTGCATTGCTTGCAACCGGATGTAGAATAGCTGTCGTATAACAATCTCGTGCATTCATTTCTGGGTGAGCTACTTGCCATGTTGAAGTCACCAAGGACCAATAGGCTGGCATTCTGGAAGCTATCGGAAAGAAAAGAGATAGCAGATAAGTGCGTGTGATAGGCTTCGTACGTGGTATGTGGCGGTATATAGACACAGCCTAAAATAAGACTGTCATTGTTAATCTTAATTTTAATAAAGAGTTCCTCAATATTGTTCTCCTTGATTTGAATCGATTCTACTTGAATGTGTCGTTTTGTAGCTATGAGCACACCTCCACCACGCTGACAACCACTCGTTGCCTGGTTACGATCTCTGCGATAGATGTTGTAAGTGGGGTCCAGTACTTCACCGTCATGTATAGCGGGCTGTAGCCAGGTTTCGGTGATGCAGATGATATCGTAGTGACAAATTGACGTGGCTTTGAGAAATTCACACAGTTTTGTGCGTAGACCGCGAATGTAGTAAGCTTTTAGTGTGTAACAAAGGCAACAAACCTACATTTATTACGCGCAATAGACAAGAAGTTCTTGATATTACGCTAGTTTGTCAAACCCTCTACGGAAAGATGACGCAATGGAGGGTTCTGAATGAACACTCTTACTCCGATCATCGCTATATAGGAATAAAATTTGGGGGAAACAACTCACGGGCCCCGCCCGCCAGCAGGAACTTGAAAAAGACCAACTGGCATATATATAAACGGGAACTTAAGGAAAGACTTCCAAATTCCCAAAATATTACTATTGAAGACAGAGAATCATTGAACGAACACGTACAAATCCTTACGGAGGTCTGTAGAACTGCGCTAAACAAGGCTTGCCCCTTAATTAAGTATAAGAGGAAGAAAAAGCCGCCCTGGTGGTCAGAAGACCTGTCTACACTAAGAAACGACAGCAGAAGACAGTTTAATAGAGCGAAAGCGACACGAGAGAGTAAAGACTGGGACTGCTACTACAGTAAGCTAAAAATTTACAAAAAAGAAGTTAGGAAAGCGAAACGGTCTGGTTGGAGAACGTTCCGTGGAGAAATCGAAGGAACTACAGAGGCCTCCAGACTGCGTAAAATCCTTTCAAAAAACACTATACCACCGGATACCTCCAAAAACCGGACAGGAGTTGGACTACTTCGAGTGACGAAATTCTGAAGTTGCTAGTGGACGCACACTTTCCCAGCAGCGAATCATCTAACGTGTTAAACAACAATGGTACAGAAAGACCAAACTCTGACATTGAAGAAATAATCACTGAAACTAGGATAACCTGGGCAGTGAACACGTTCAAACCATTTAAATCACCGGGCCCAGATGGATTATTCCCGGCCTAAATACAACATTTACCCAACTACATCATGGAGTTGCTGACGGCCATATTTAAGGCTGCTCTGAAACTGAAAAGTGTCCCATCAGTATGGAAAGAAGTAAAAGTGGTTTTTATCCCTAAAGCGGGAAAAAGTTCACACACAACACCTAAGGATTTCAGGCCAATTAGCCTATCCTCCTTTCTGCTAAAAACATTAGAAAGAATTTTAGAAGAGCATATTAAGGCTAACATCAGCCCTAATAAGCTCAGCATCTCACAACATGCGTACTGTAAAGGGAAATCAATAAAGAGGGAAAGGGAAACCAAATAATAAAGAATTCACACTGGTAGCCTTTCTAGATTTCGAGAGCGCATTCAACAACATCCTACCGGATACCATAATAAAGGCACTGACGGATTTCGGGATCTCTGGCGCTCTGGTTGAGTTCATCAAAAACATGCTCTTGAGCAGATTTGTGATCGCAACCCTAGGGGCCTCAGAGATCAAGAAAAAAGTTAGCAGAGGAACACCTCAAGGCGGTGTGCTGTCCCCACTCCTATGGGTGCTGGCACTAAACTCCTTGCTAAAGAGCCTAGGAGAGAGGACTACACGTCGTAGCATATGCGGACGATGTTGCAATGGTAATAGGTCTATGGATAAGTTCGTGCGGTTTTACAACAGATGGCGTAACTTGATTATTATTCCATCGATCCACATTTCCAAACATTCATTGGAGAGCTACTGTCGTAAGGCACAAACGTCAGTATAAGTTTTTTATTTGAAGCGTAAACAACAATATTTTTACCACACTTGAAAATGTCGAATTTAGTGCCAAATAATGTGTTTTTGCGGGGAATTCTTCTTCATTATTTTAATATGAAGAAAAAAGCAGCCGAAAGTCATCGTATCTTGGTGGAAGTTTATGGTGAGCATGCTCTAGCTGAGCGAACGTGCCAGAAGTGGTTTGCACGCTTTAAAAGTGGTGATTTTGGCCGCGCCGCCAAAGTTCATGGATACCGAATTGGAGGAATTGCTCGATCAAGATCCGGCTCAAACGCAAGAAGAGGTTGCAAAAACTTTGGGAGTTGATGAATCAACCATTTCCAAACGTTAAAAAGTCATGGGAATGATCCGAAATTCAAATTTCGAAAAAAACCGCACGAACTTATTCATAGACCTATTAGTAAGAGGGAAATTTCCCATTACACTTCGAAAAGTCATGCAAGATTTACTAAACATGGTTGAAAACTGGTCAAAAGCAAATGGGCTAAGAGTCAACCCTAATAAAACTGAACTCATCCTATTTACCAGAAAGCATAAAATTCCAAATATAGCTCCTCCGACCCTGGGTGGAACGGCACTGTGATTTAGTGATGAGGCCCGCTACTCAGGTCTAATACTAGACCGAAAGCTAACTTGGAAGGCAAATGTCGAAGATAGAGTAAAAAGGGCGATAATAGCACTATACTCTTGTAAACAGCTAATAGGACTAAGTTGGGGTCGCTCCCCATCTATCGTATACTGGCTTTACACGGCAATTGTCAGACCGATCCTAACATACGGATTTAGATAAATTGTACATCAAAAGAACCATGGCACACGTACAAAGAATGGCCAGTCTTTGCATCTGCGGGGCCCTCAGAACCACACCCACGGATGCACTAAATATTATGCTTAAAATTTTACCAATAGAGCAGTACGGTAAGCAAACAGCTGCCAAAGCAACTCTCAGACTAAGAGAAATCGGCCTACTCAGAACCTACCAAAGAGGGCACTCCTCAATTTTAGAACAATTCCCCTGCATTCCCAGCACAACGGATTTCTGTAGGACCAAGGACATCAATTTCGATAAATCCTTTGTCACAGTATTTCCTTCCAAAGAGGAATGGGATAACGGGCTCATTGTTAAGATAAATGACTTAAACATCTACACAGATGGCTCAAAACTGGACAACAAAGTAGGTGGAGGGGTCTACTCCGACAAACTCGGAGTATGCCAATCATTTCGCTTACCTGATCATTGCAGTGTATTTCAGGCGGAAGTCACTGCCATAAAAGAGGGGCTTAAAGAAATAAAAACGAGAGTATTATTCACAAATGAAGTCTTCATTTACTCGGACAGTCAAGCAGCAATAAAAGCTCTGGAATCAAAAACACACTCGTCAAAAACCGTTCTAGAATGTTTTAAACTACTAGATGACGTATCTAAGTGCTACAAGGTGCACCTTATCTGGGTACCAGGCCACAGGAACATTGCAGAAAATTGTAAGGCGGATGAACTTGCAAGAACCGGTACAACGCTCGATCTCGAACCGGATAAGGCGCTGATACCCATGCCCATAGCCACTTGTAAATTACTTATAGACAGGGAAACCATCAAAAAGGTAAATACAATCTGGCAAAACCTCACAACATGCGAACTAAGCAGACAGACATGGCCGAACTGGAACAGCGGTCGATCGAAGATCTTGCTAAGATTCAACACAGAATCTATAAGAAAAAATGATAAGTGTTTTAACTGGTCATTGTTTAATAGGCAGCCACGCTAGAAGGTTAGGACTCCCTTACTTCGATTTCTGTAGAAGCTGTCTTAATACAGAAGAAGAGGAAACAGTCAGACCCCTTTTATGTGAGTGTGAAAGCCTAGCTAGGAGAAGGCTGCGCACCCTCGATACAGCATTTCTAACCGATGTAGCGGATATAGCCCATCTAAAGCTAACGAAACTCTGCTCGTTTATTAAAGCAACCGGATGGTTTGAAAGGGAACACGTAGAGTAAGGATAAGCTCCAGTGGTATCACAATGGACCTGCCGAAGGTCTAAGCGTGTCTTACGACAACCACCCTACCTACCTATGATCTAACCTGATAGAACCAATATTTGTTGCGGTAGGCGAAAGAACAGAAACATCAACGGCAGAATACTCAGTATTATTACTAGGAGTAGTGGAGGATGGTTCCATGTGTAGAAGTCCTCGCAAGTGGGGAAAGTTACTGATCGCCATTCACTTGGGAATGGCCAGGACGATTCTTCTGCATATGGTTCAAGCAGCTCACAACGGCCGGGATTAGCCCACGTATCCTCTGGGTAGCTTCCGAACATCCGAGCTAACGTGAGAAGGCGAAACATTCCAGGAAAGCTGGTTGTGCGTTGGGTTTGGGACCCGCCACTTAAAAACCGCCCCAAATGAAAAGTTTAAAAAAGCCTCGGATGAGACCTCCCTATACTGATGACGACCCCTGCAAACGAACTAAGGATTATGATTCGAGGGCATGCACCTGGAATGTCCGGTCCCTTAATGGGGAGGGTGCCTCTGCCCGGCTGGTTGATGTCCTCGTGAGAGTAAAGGCTGACATCACTGCCATCCAAGAGATGCGATGGACGGGGGGTTGGAAGACACGCTTCTAGTGTATTAGATGTACGTACGATCCGAGGACCCAACATCGACTCGGATCATTACCTTGTTGCAGCCAAACTGCGCACACGCCTCTGTGCAGCAAAAAACGTGCATCTACCTACGCAAAGAATGTTCGACATCGAAAAGTTGCAATCACAACAGACAGCCAGAAGATTCGACACTCGACTCTCACTCCTGCTCTCAGAGAGTGCTGCCCAACAAACCGGCATCCACGAACAATGGAGCAACATTTCTCGTTCTCTTCGTACCGCCGCCGAAGAAGAAATCGGATTCCGGCGAGCCCGAAAAAACAATTGGTACGACGAGGAATGTCATGCTGCCGCAGAAAGAAAGGATGCCGCCTATAGAGCCACGCTGCGATCGGGCGCAACGCGAGCCATGTGGGATCGCTACAGAGAGCTGAAAAAGGAAGAGAGACGTATTATCCGAAAGAAGAAACGAGAGGCCGAAATACGTGAGTGCGAAGAGCTTGAGATGCTGGCCAATAGGAACAACGCCCGAAAATTCTACCAGAAAGTTCGGAGGCTTACAGAAGGTTTTAAGACCGGGGCGTATTCCTGTAAGAACAAAGACGGCGAACTGGTGACTGACGTACAGAGCAATCTTAAATTATAGAGGGAACACTTCTCGAACCTATTAAACAGTGACAGCTGCGCATGTCGGCGAGAAAGTGAAGATCCCGATACCCCAATCGTTGACGACGGAATTGTCGTTCCGCTACCCGATCATGACGAGGTGAGAATAGCGATAAAGCGGCTAAAGAACAACAAAGCCGCGGGCGCCGACGGACTGCCAGCTGAGCTATTCAAACATGGCGGCGAGGAGCTGGTAAGGTGCATGCATCAGCTCCTATGCAAAATATGATCGGACGAAAGCATGCCTGCCGATTGGAATTTAAGTGTGCTCTGCCCAACCCATAAGAAGGGCGATCCTGCAATTTGTGCCAATTACCGCGGGATTAGTCTTCTAAATATCGCCTATAAGGTTCTAGCGAGCGTATTGTGTGAAAGACTGAAGCCCACCGTCAAACAACTGATTGGACCTTATCAGTGTGGCTTCAGACCTGGAAAGTCCACCATCGACCAAATATTCACAATACGCCAAATCTTGGAAAAGACCCATGAAAGGAGAATCGACACACACCATCTTTTCGTCGACTTCAAAGCTGCATTCGACAGTACGGAAAGGAGTTACCTGTATGCCGCGATGTCTGAATTTGGTATCCCCACAAAACTAAAACGGCTATGTAAGATGACGTTGCTCAACACCAGCAGCGCCGTCAGAATTGGGAAGGACCTCTGCGAGCCGTTTGATACCAAACGAGGTTTCAGACAGGGTGACTCGCTGTCGTGTGACTTCTTTAACCTGATGTTGGAGAGCATCGTACGAGCCGCAGAACTTAATCGCTCAGGCACAATTTTTTATAAGAGCGTACAATTGCTGGCGTATGCCGATGATATTGACATCATCGGCCTTAACAACCGCGCTGTTAGTTCTGCCTTCTCCAAACTGGATAAAGAGGCAAAGCGAATGGACCCGAGGATGGATCCGAGGACCCAACATCGACTCGGATCATTACCTTGTTGCAGCCAAACTGCGCACACGCCTCTGTGCAGCAAAAAACGTGCATCTACCTACGCAAAGAATGTTCGACATCGAAAAGTTGCAATCACAACAGACAGCCAGAAGATTCGACACTCGACTCTCACTCCTGCTCTCAGAGAGTACTGCCCAACAAACCGGCATCCACGAACAATGGAGCAACATTTCTCGTTCTCTACGTACCGCCGCCGAAGAAGAAATCGGATTCCGGCGAGCCCGAAAAAACAATTGGTACGACGAGGAATGTCATGCTGCCGCAGAAAGAAAGGATGCCGCCTATAGAGCCACGCTGCGATCGGGCGCAACGCGAGCCATGTGGGATCGCTACAGAGAGGCAAAGCGAATGGGTCTGGTGGTGAACGAGGACAAAACGAAGTACCTCCTGTCTTCAAACAAACAGTCGGCGCACTCGCGTATCGGCACCCACTTCACTGTTGACAGTTATAATTTCGAGGTTGTAAAAGACTTCGTTTATTTAGGAACCAGCATTAACACCGATAACAATGTCAGCCTTGAAATCCAACGTAGAATCTCTCTTGCCAACAAGTGCTACTTTGGACTAAGTAGGCAATTGAGCAGTAAAGTCCTCTCTCGACGAACAAAATTAACACTCTACAAGACTCTCATCATGCCCGTCCTAACGTATGGCGCAGAAGCTTGGACGATGACAACATCCGATGAAGCGACGCTTGGAGTGTTCGAGAGAAAGATTCTGCGTAAGATTTTTGGACCTTTGCACGTTGGCAACGGCGAATATCGCAGACGATGGAACGATGAGCTGTATGAGCTTTACGACGACATAGGCATAGCGCAGCGAATAAAGATCCAGCGGCTTCGTTGGCTGGGTCATGTTGTCCGAATGGATACAAACGCTCCGGCTTTGAAAGTATTCGATGCGGTACCAGCTGGTGGTAGCAGAGGAAGAGGGCGGCTGCGTTGGAAAGATCAGGTGGAAAAGGACTTGGCTTCACTTGGTGTGTCCAACTGGCGCCGGTTAGCACGAGAAAGAAACGACTGGCGCGCACTGTTAAACTCGGCCAAAATCGCGTAAGCGGTTATAGCGCCAATTAAGAAGAAGAGAAGTTGACAAACCGATATTATTACACCGCGCATCAGAAACACAATGCGTTTATGAGATTTTATCAGCAACGTGAATGTCAACAGCATCACTAGATCGTACAGGTACAGAGCGTGAGTGAGTGTTCGTTTGCATTAATACTGGTTGAGCAATAACACCTTCACTAACAGCATTCCAAGTCCGAGATCGCATTTATAGTTTTTCCCTAAGCGCACTATAGGATATACAAGTAGTGCACATACTCATTATTTTGAGCGATATATAAATTTAACCAAAAATCACAGAGCGACAAAAAAAACACGTCCGAACCGACAGAAAACACACTGTTTCTGAGTCATATAATGTCTCTTAAAAGGAACCCCAAACCTTTTCTGGAAATACATCAATTCGAAAAAGAGGTGTTTTAATATTCCAACCACAGTGATTTACACTTAATGACACTTTTATACAGAGTTTGGCTGACTCCATAAAACTTTTTGTTGACTTTTTCAAATTCAATTATGTCATGGACTTAGAAAACACCTAATATACTATGATTTCTGTGTTGATGCACACAAAACCTTGGACTTTGGTTACAATATCTGAACAAAATATTATTAGTGGTATTTCATCTTTACAATTTCTCCAATTCTCCTGACACTGATGGAATATCATCTTTTTTACTTAAAAACTGTACTTATTCACTTTGTTCACCATTAAGCTATATCTTCAATATTTCACTATCTACTGCCGTTTTTATTGACCGTTTGAAGTTGGCGTCCATCTCAAATCCTCAAAGCTGGTAATAAATGAAGTAACAAATTATAGGCCTATACTTATATCTAAATTATCGACTTCTTACCATTTTCTATCAAAGGCTTAATTGATCCTAGTCAGCATGGGTTTTTTGGTGGTCTACTGTTGCAAATTAAGCTGCTTCTTCTGAGTTCTATGTCTCTGATTTAAGAGTAGGTTGACACCATATACACCAATTTTTCGAAAGCATTTGGAAACCTGAAAATCTAGGCTTCCACTCAGCTTTCATTTTATGGCTGAAATCATACCTTCAAATGGTTTGAAATGGGGAATACTAAATTCCATATGTCAACTTCTGGAGCACCACAAGGTAGCTTTCTCGGTCCTATCTTGTTTATACTTTCCGTTTATCATGGTGGTCGGTGTTTCAAGTATTCGAAATATTAACTCTTTGACAAATTGAAACTTTTTCGCAGAATGTCCTCTCCATCAGATACCTTGTTATTACAAGAACACTTGAATGCTCTGAATGATTGGGCTCTACAAAGCAAACTATGTCTTAATACTACTCACGTTTTCCAAGTCCATGAATCTCCTTTCGTCAACTTATTATGTTTTAAATATAACTCTTGTCTCTGTCAATAAAATTTCTGGTCTTGGTGTTATTTTTGATTTCTGTTTTACGTTCATTATCCATACTAACTTTATTATTTCGAAGGCATATGCCAACTTAGCTTTTTTACGACGCTACGCTAGTGATTTTAAAGACCCATACACTAGAAAAATTTATATAATGCCTTAGTCTGTGCGAAGTTGGAGAATGCTCCGTCATCTGGAACACGATGTATTCCTCACATTCTCTTAGAATTGAAAGAGTTCAACGCAAGTTTCTCCGTTTTGCTCTTCAACCTTTACACTTTGATAGTCCCTTGCCATCTTACGGTGCTAGGTGCATGCTTATCAATATTTTATCACTTGAGATCCCATATAAAATCTGGTACCATTGACTGTTTAGATCTACTCTGCCAAATAAGTTTCAATGTTCCTAATAGAGTACTTCGCTCTCTTTTTTTGTTGAAGCTCTCAGATCTGATTACCATAATTTTTCCCCTCTTACAAGACGACTTGTAAAGCTTAATCAGCTTTCTAGAAGCCTTGATCTTGATTCTGCGATGCCAAGGACTCTAACGGGTGATTTTTTAGCTACGCACGTTTCGTGTTTTGTTTCACTGTCAAAAATCTTCAGTTTGGTCTATAATTTAACCATGAATCGTCTTACAAACGAACAACGCTTGCAAATCATTGAATTTTATTATAAAATTTTATCGCGCGCTTCTTCCATTTTATGGTGAGTTTAATCGACCTACTGAAGCGGATAGCTCGAATATTGTGACTAAATTTAGAACCAAATTTACATTATTGGACATCAAACCACCAACACGCTTACGTAGAGTGCGAGCTGAAGAAATATCAAGAGGACTTGTAAAGCTTAATCGGTTTCCTAGGAATCTTGATCTTGATTCTGTGATGCCAAAGACTCTATTTAAGTCACTTATTGTGCCGTATTATTTTTCAAATAAACTAAATATTTTATCCTGTAAATCTTGTCAGTAAGGTTGTTACCATTGATTTAAATAAAATAAATAAACTCCTTTCTAAGATAATCGAAAAAGAACAAAAATTTTTTGCCTAATTCGCTTTGAATAAGACTGACTGGCCATGGTGCTCCTCATCATATCAGTATACGGAAAGTTTAGGCCTACGGTCATTGTCTGATAGGAGAATGTACTTCTCAATAATTTTTATTTAATGTATAATGTTATCAAGGGCAACATTAACTGCAATGGGGTGACCAATCTCTTCCAAGCTCACATCTCGCCCCATAGTCTTTGTTCATTCAACTAACAAAACCAATAATTGAATTAATGAGCCTAATATGCGATGTGCCCGATTATGTCATATATATATCTATATATATATAAATTAAGCCGAAAAAAAGTGTGCATTTGTCTCCGGTAATCTCAGCAACGCGTGTAAGGAAAACAATGAAAGTTTCACACATTGTTGGTGCTGCTTTGGCAAAGGTTTCTGTGAAGTTTGGTTGAAATCCGATAAGGCGTGTGTGTGCGGTGCGTCGGTTAAGTGAGTGTGTTTTTGCTATTTTCCGCACGTATTTTTTCTACCGCACATAGCATTCATTAGAATTGAATACATTTTGGTCGTGTGTGTCTGGGCCGATTATTATGAAATTTGGTATATATAAGGTTGTCAAAAAAGTCTTGCGGTATTTTTATTGAATTTTCAATTGTTCATAAAATTGGTTATAATAATGCGATTTAAGTTAAACATGCGCCGTTTTGTTCGATGACGAGTTCCCAACGAGATGCCAACTTCATAATGCTCCTCTTATAGAAGCCCGCTTCCCTACTGTCAAAAAACTCGGAGAGCCAATTTTCACAGGGCTCTCTTGTGGACAACTTCCGACTACCAAGCTCGTTCGCCATGGACAGAAATAGGTGGTAATCACTTGGTGCGAGATCCGGACTATACGGTGGATGCAAAAGAACCTCCCATCCGAGCTCCCGGAGCTTCTGGCGCGTCACCAAAGATGTGTGTGGCCTGGCGTTGTCCTGATGGAGGACAATTCGGCCTCTGTTGATCAAAGATGGCCTCTTCTTCATGAGTGCTGCATTCAAGCGGTCCAGTTGTTGGCAGTAAAGGTCCGGATTGAGCGTTTGGCCATAGGGGAGCAGCTCATAGTGGATGATTCCCTGCCAATCCCACCAAACACACAGAAAACCTTCCTGGCCGTCAATCCAGGCTTGGCCACCGTCTGGGCAGCTTCACCGCTTTCGACCAGCGATTTTAGCGCAATTTTCGACGACAGGCCTTCCGGACCGTGGCGCATCTTCGATCACCTCTGCACCAGAACGAAAACGTTGAAACCATCGTTGTGCGGTGGAAATGGAAACTGTATCGGGTCCATAAACTGCACAAATTTTATTGGCACCATGAGAGGCATTTTTGCCTTTATCGTAGTAGTACTGTAAAATATGCCGTATTTTCTCTTTATTTTGCTCCATGTTTGCGACGCTATAACTTACGAACGACTAAAAGCAAACAACAATTAATCAAACACGTGTTAGCACGTGAAAAGAGCTTTCCAAAAAGCGACGAATACAACTAGAACTACGCGCTTGCAAAGACAAGCTTGCGGAAATACCGCAAGACTTTTTTGACAATCTTATATATATATATTTTTCCACGGTGAAGGTTAGTGTAATATGCTTATTGATTCCACTCGCCACCAGGTGGCGCTGCCTAAGGCCAATACGAGGACCCGGGCAACCCTAGGATGTGTTTTTACATTGTGGGTATCAAATCAAAGCTACTGATGAGTGCTTTAATACAGAGTATTTCTTAGATCTCTGAGTGACCAGGGTCTCGAGATATAGCCGAAAAGTTGGACCAAGGTACCCTTGGATGTGTTTGTACAATATGGATATCAAATGGAAGCTGTTGATGAAAGCTTTTAAGTGAAGTAATTTTTACTGCCGGGATAAATAAAGGAGATGGAGCTGGAGATGGAAGAGGAAGAGAAAGAGGAAGACCACTCATTATTAAAAATTAAAAAAAAAAAATTTAAAATGTTACATATACGCTTATTATATAAACGTTAATCTGAAGTCAGTTATAGTGAAAAATTCATTGTATCATTGCCGGCGTGATTGGTGATCGATTCCTTAATTTTTTGCAGAAAGGTTATGCTAATATGAGATATTACCTATATCATTCATATATTTACGTATTACCTGTGTACTCACAAATATACGGTTGAAGCAAATACATGTCAGTTTTTTTATTTCGCCTGGAAAAGTTTATATAAATTTAAGAAGAGTAAATAGAACTTATTTTATATCAGACTTCACGCAAAAAAGTCATTTGCACCTGAACACATAGCTGGGTTAAAGCGGAGGGGAATAGAACAGTTCTCTTCTCCTTCTCCGCTTTTTCGTACACGACGAAGTGTATGTAGCATACGATTGATGTTGTTGTTTATGTGTAAAGGGGAGCGCATCTATGCACATGCTAAACTTGAAAATAGGAGCACCCATTATTATGTTGAGAAACATGGAAAATACCCTGGTGAAGACGCGTTAATACCGCGAATACCAATGATACCATCGGATATGCCGTTTGAATTCAAACGTCTTCAATTTCCTTTTCGCCTTGCATTCGCGATTACTATTAATAAATCACAAGGCCAAACTTTATCAATTTGTGGTATTGATTTAGAATACCCATGTGTTTCTCATGGCCAACTTTATGTTTGATGCTCAAGAGTTGGTAAGCCATCGGTATTGTTCATTTCTTCAACAACGCATGGAAAAACGAAGAATATTGTACATTGTGTTAAATAAGTACCCGGAATTTATAATTTAAACTCTCCCGGGAATACCTGACACTTCAAATTTGGTTTTTTCATGTTGGTACGCATGTCCTTGAATGCACAAGCCTTATTAGAACGGGATCTATTACTTAGTGTGTTTTATTCTGCAGTCAAAGTGAGTTGATCTTTTGTTTACTTGGCGAATTTTACTCAATTTTTTGCAAAAAGAGCATCGGAAGGAGGTCTCTGAAGACATGGTTTCCCGAGCTAATACGGACCCTACGTTCATGAAACGCATAATAACTGGTGATGAGACATGGGTCTACGAGTACGATATGCAAACCAGTCAGCAATCGTCTGAATGGCGCTTCGAGAACGAGCCGTATCCAAAAAAAACCACGCCAAAGCCGGTCAAAAGTGAAGGTTATGCTCACGGTTTTCTTTGATTACCAAGGCGTGGTGCACTCTGAGTTCCTTCCAGAGGGCCAAACGGTTAATAAGGAATATTATTTATCCGTTTTAAGGCGTTTACGTGAAGCCATTCGCCGTAAACGGCCCGAAATGTGGAAGGACAATTCGTGGATTCTGCACGACGACAACGCGCCATCGCACCGAGCCTTGATTGTACGCGAATACAAGACCAAAAACTTAATAAATACTATCGAACAGCCACCGTATTCGCCAGATCTCGCACCCTGTGACTTTTTTCTCTTCCCAAAACTAAAATTGCTACTTCGGGGAAGGCGTTTTGAGTCGATTGAAGACATTAAAAAAAATTCGCTAAAGGAGCTGAAGGCCATCCCGGCGCCGGCCTACCAGCGGGCCATGGATGACTGGGTTGTTCGTTGGAATATTTGTATCGGCTCAAAAGGAGCCTATTTTGAAGGAGATCCAACAAATAATGATGAATAATATGAAAAAATGTGTTTTTTTTTAATTCTGGGTACTTATTTTACACAATGTATACCAAAGAGCATTACAATAAAAAAAGTAATAAAGTAAATCACATCAAACTTTTTTTAATTGCTACTACTATTTAAAACTTCTTTCATTATTTTTCATGCGCGAGAGTTTTTATAAAAACACACAGTATTTTTCGGGTTAATTTAATTAATTAATCTAGATTTTTTTGTTATTTGGAGGATGGTTCCATGTGTAGAAGTCCACGCAAGTGGGGAAAGTTACTGATCGCCATTCACTTGGGAGTGGCCAGGACGATTCTTCTACATATGGTTCAAGCAGCTCACAACGTCCGGGATTAGCCCACGTATCCTCTGGTTAGCTTCCGAACACCCGTTCGGGAGTGAGCTAAAGTGAGAAGGCGAAGCATCCCAGCATAGCTGGTTGTGCGCTGGGTTTGGGACCCGCCACTTAAAAAGCCCCCCCCCCAATGAAAACAGCAACAAAGCCTCGGATGAGAACTTCCAACACTGATGACGACCCCTGCAAACGAAATAAGGAATACGATTTGAGGGCATGCACCTGGAATGTCCGGTCCCTTAATGGGGAAGGTGCCTCTGCCCGGCTGGTTGATGTCCTCGTGAGAGTAAAGGCTGACATCACTGCCATCCAAGAGATGCGATGGACGGGGAGATGGAAGACACGCTTCTAGTGTATTAGATGTACGTACGATCCGAGGACCCAACATCGACTCGGATCATTACCTTGTTGCAGCCAAACTGCGCACACGCCTCTGTGCAGCAAAAACCGTACATCTACCTACGCAAAGAATGTTCGACATCGAAAAGCTGCAATCACAACAGACAGCCAGAAGATTCGCCACTCGACTCTCACTCCTGCTCTCGGAGAGCACTGCCCAACACACCGGCATGCGCGAGCAATGGAGCAACATTCCTCGTTCCCTACGTACCGCCGCCGAAGAAGAAATCGGATTCCGGCGAGCCCGAAAAAACAATTGAAAAATACAATTGTTGGCGTATTCCGATGATATTGACATCATCGGCCTTAACAACCGCGCTGTTAGTTCTGCCTTCTCCAAACTGGATAAAGAGGCAAAGCGAATGGATTTGGTGGTGAACGAGGACAAAACGAAGTACCTCCTGTCTTCAAACAAACAGTCGGCGCACTCGCGTATCGGCACCCACGTCACTGTTGACAGTTATAATTTTGAGGTTGTAAAAGACTTCGTTTATTTAGGAACCAGCATTAACACCGATAACAATGTCAGCCTTGAAATCCAACGTAGAATCTCTCTTGCCAACAAGTGCTACTTTGGACTAAGTAGGCAATTGAGCAGTAAAGTCCTCTCTCGACGAACAAAATTAACACTCTACAAGACTCTCATCATGCCCGTCCTAACGTATGGCGCAGAAGCTTGGACGATGACAACATCCGATGAAGCGACGCTTGGAGTGTTCGAGAGAAAGATTCTGCGTAAGATTTTTGGACCTTTGCACGTTGGCAACGGCGAATATCGCAGACGATGGAACGATGAGCTGTATGAGCTTTACGACGACATAGGCATAGCGCAGCGAATAAAGATCCAGCGGCTTCGTTGGCTGGGTCATGTTGTCCGAATGGATACAAACGCTCCGGCTTTGAAAGTATTCGATGCGGTACCAGCTGGTGGTAGCAGAGGAAGAGGGCGGCTGCGTTGGAAAGATCAGGTGGAAAAGGACTTGGCTTCACTTGGTGTGTCCAACTGGCGCCGGTTAGCACGAGAAAGAAACGACTGGCGCGCACTGTTAATCTCGGCCAAAATCGCGTAAGCGGTTATCGCGCCAATTAAGAAGAAGAAGATTTTTTTAAAGACGACCAGCGGAACGGGCGGGTTTTCGCTAGTATGTATATATATAATTAGCGCGTACACCCTTTTTGGGTGTTTGGCCGAACTCCTCCTCCTATTTGTGGTGTGCGTCTTGATGTTGTTTCACAAATGGAGGGACCTACAGTTTCAAGCCGACTCCGAACGGCAGATATTTTTATGAGGAGTTTTTCATGGCAGAAATACACTCGAAGGTTTACCATTGCCTGTCGAGGGGCGACCGTTTTTAGAATAAAACTTTTTCTTAACTTTGGTGTATCACCGAGATTCGAACCTACGTTCTTTCTGTGAATTCCGAATGGTAGTCAAGCACCAACACATTCGTCTAAGGCGGTTTTAATACTATTATTTAAGCTTAATCGGTTTGTAAAATTTAATTAATTGTATTAGTCTGATCTCTGTATACTGGAATAAATAAATAAAAAAAGTACCACGAATTGCGACGTTGTTCTTAAAGATCAATCATTTTCATAATCATTCACAGCATTACAACGCGATGTGCGTCAAAGCTTCTTTCACAAAACTCCTCCAAAGTGTTCTATTGCTTGCTTTTCCTTCGTAGTTGCGAATTCCCATTGCTGTGAGATCGCTTCGCGTCTATCCATCGGTTTCTCGGTCTTCTCTTAGCCTTCGTATGAATTATCTTTCCAGTCATGGCTTTCTTTACAGCGGATTCAGCAGGCATACGGAGCACGTGACCTAGCCACCGCATACGCTGCGTCTCGTCTTGGATAAGTTCGTTCAATTCCGAGCTGTACCTAATTCTTTCCTTAAAATTTTCCTTTCGAGGTTAGCAATAAGCGCACTGTCATTAATTTTCATTTTCGAATTTCAAAAAATTGATTTTTTTTTATAAGCTTAAAAGAATCTTTGAACCTTTTAAAATAGAGAACAAAAAGTTTTGTACGTTACCGAAGTTTATTTCATAAATATTTTAAGCTTTTAACCAAGCGTTAGTGACTGCTACCTAACGACTTCTCCAAATTTCCAAACCTTAAACGCGTTTTTCTCAAAACACGTTTTTCTCAAAACACGATTTTCTCAAAACACGTTTTTCTCAAAACACGTTTTTCTCAAAACACGTTTTCTGAAATTGGCACGCAGCATAACTCAAACAATTTTAAATATTTTTAATCAGGTTTTTCACTACGTCTGTATAATAACCTTCTTAAGAGAAGAGCGTAGGGGATTTTCGATAGATTAATTGAAACGATTGTTATAATTATTTAAGTGCCGTTTTTTTAGTCCAAAATAGAGTTTTTTCCTTCAAATGCTTGCTAATTCCACAAAAATAAATATTTTTTAAATCCCCTACGTGTTTCTCTAGCTATTCTTATCTAGATTAAGAAAAAAAATGTTTCTTTGTTCCAGATTAAAATTTGCACCCTCTGTGCTGCGTGCCGCGGAGCTCTTTCAAGAGAAACCATATTACAAAAATGTCTCCTATGCCGCCATTTTGTAAAATTTTTCGATCAAACTTTGTAGTTTTGTATTTTAGTATATAAGTAATAACTTCCCAAATCAGAGTGATTGTTTTCCCTTTCCTTCTATACAAAAAAATTCTTTAAAAATCGTGTTTATTTTACGCGTGTACAGTGGTGTTACCCCTTAAGTCGTTCGTGTTCTTTGAAAGAATGGCGATATCGTCTGCATAGGCACATATTTGCGTTGTTTTAATTAGTAATGTACCACCTTTGTCGACTTCTTTTATAACAAAATGCAGCATCAAATAGAATATGGGAGAGGATAGTGCATCACCTTGTTTCATTTCAATCATTTTCGTAATACGTTTCCATAATTTAAACGAGTTGTTCTATCGTGTACAATTATATATTTTCTTACTTGACAAATGCCAAAGATGACACAAAAAGGTACGGTCTAGGAATTATTCTCTACTGACATCTAGGCGTCACTTTTGAAAAACCATTTAAAATAAAATATACAGCAACGTATGCTAATCTTTTACTAGCAGTTTCAAAACTTGTAGTTGCATAAAGCTGGGTATAACGCACGATGTAGAGAATATAGAAGGTGGTGATGCATCTATTTTGTTTTTGCCGAATTTGATAATCGAATGGCGTCAGTGCAGAAAGTAGCAAAACTCTGTATGTACTATTTACTCTGTCCTGCTTGGCATTCCACTTACTTTATGTCTTATTCTTTACAATATTGTAGTCTATCATTCTCAGGTATAGCGAATACATGTCAGTTAAGCCGAGCTTGACTACATTTCATAATTATTATACATATATGGAATGCATATGCCCAATAAAATCGTAATTTTGAATTTCCTCATAATTTGATTAATAAGCCGGAACTGGTGAAAATATCGCAATTTTATTATTTTGTCCTTCAGTGGCAAGTTCAGCATAAGCTTACTACTACGCCAAATGGCATTTAATTTAGTTCTACTTTAGTAGAAGCTTAAGAAATTTTCATGGGACATGTGCATGAGAAATAAAAATATTTGAAAAAAGAAAATTATCGGTATGTAAGAAAAATAATAATACTATGAACGTAAACAAACGATAATTAATTTCAAATACATAAATCTATTGGGTTGAGGAATATGTTAAAAGCGTTCTTATATTTTCTTTTATTTAAAACGATTTGTTTGCTATTTGTTTTTCATTTGATAGAACTCTTTCTGCTCTACAAAACTATGTTAATTGTAAGTTTTTAGTTATTTAATTTTTTATTACATAGTTTTGAGGCTTAGAAATGGAATACCCGGGAGGCAAAAATCAATATTTTCGACACCTGCTCTTCTTTGCTTTTGATCGAGGTCAAAAAGCTGCCGAAGCAACCCGGGACATTTGCGACGCGTATGAAGAAGGTATCATAAGCAAGTCTACAGCACGCAAATGGTTTGCAAAGTTGAACATGGGTACTTTGATGTCGATGACATGTGCCACACTAATACGCCTCCTGAATTCGATGAAAAACATCTCAGATCCCTTTTGAAGGAGAAAGGTCACCAAACTACTCGTGAATTGGCGGAAAAAATTAACTGCGATTATAAAACGAGTCTCAATCACCTTTATTCAATGGCATTTACAGAAAAATTGGAAGCCCGGGCGCCTCACGAGCTCAATGAAAAAAAACAAAGAAACTCGACTTCAAATTGCTTCTCAGCATCTCGCCCCCCATCGAGCAATACGCAGTCATAAACAACGCGCTATACATCAATATGAAGCAAAGAAAGAAGTGGATGGCTCCAGGAGATACGCCAAAGCCGAGTTTTCAGCCAGATTTTCATCCGAAGAATGCAACGGAAATAAGTCTTCGGTAAAAACGCTACGGACTTATTTTCCAACCTAATATATCTCGAAGCTCCGCCAGCCACCAGAAGGTCATATGCTGACGATTGGTCAATAATGGCGTCGGGCAATGACATCGATGGCTTGTGTTCCAAAGCGAACGATTATCTCATTAGACTTTCTCGCTATTTCTCTCGGAATCTCTAACTTTCCCGAACCGAAGGAGATCAAAACTACAGTTCAAAAGTAAACAATTCCAAAATTTAGGGGGTCACATGTGATAGTTTGCTGTCCTTTTCTGAGCATACTACCGCAATTGCTACTAAGATCCAAAATCTACAAAGATCAAAAGGATCCAAAAACAAAAGAGTCTTCAAATCACTTCTCGTCAGTACTTGGGGCAAAGACAAAAAAATGACGCTGGCGACATTTAAAGTAATTAGCCGGGCGATTATAAGCTACCCTGCGCCGATCTGGTGGCGCAAACCAACAATTCCCTTCAACTACACTGACGAGATCCAGTACAAAATACATTTACAACTACTGGAATGGAACGTATATAGACAAACAGTAAATGGCATACATTGGGGAACACTTACCACCTTCCTAAACTCCCGACCTCTGAATGCAGTTATCGAAGCCCAAGCACCGCCTATTGCAGCAACACCCTCGCGAGACCCGTGTAACTTTGACCCAGTTGGGTTCAGGATACTGTAAGAGACTAGACTCCTACCTATCCAAAATCGACCCCGACATACACAATATACCTCTAGCAGGTGAATGCACACCACAATATACTGACCATCTCTTCCCAGGTCCTATTATAACTACTCACCTAACACCCCTGTCTCTCTCTCTCTGGACCTAACCCGTCGAAACACTATGCTTTCTGGGTCTCATTGGATGAGTTAGACGCAGACGACCTGTGACTACATTGCACTGACAGGGCTTAGTAAGCTCTTACAACAACATTTATCTGGAATTTCCACCGGCCCCTACACAATACTCTCTTTATTTTGTGGCAAAATGCTCGGAATGATGAGATAAGTAAATTTTTGCCCGTTCGAGCGCACGATTAAAAATTTAATGAATTTCAGTGTATTGGAACGGGCAAGTTTCTTATTGCAACATATTCACATGGTAGAAGTATTAATTAGTTAAGACAATGTAAGTCTCAATTCTTATAGTACTGTTTCAGCTTTCAATTATCGCATATGATTCTATTCCACTATCATTATTCGTACTTTTTTCTTTTGTTTCTCTTCTCTGGATCTTTGTTCAACAACACACACATTACGAAATAAAGACAAAAGAATTTATTCAACATAATCGTATTTTATTTCCAATCATTATAGCCAAATTCCACTGAACACTGCACTATTTTCGGCACCCATTTTCGGCCCACCTACCAAATACCTTGGTGATAACTCTGTTATAAATAGAGCAAAATCACTCAAGCTTGGTACAAATAATGAACCAAAAAAATAAATAAAACTTTCGTAAACAAAAAAAAAAAATAATAAAAGGGCTGCGCCACACTCACTTGAAACTGTAGGTCCCTCCATTTGTGGAACAACATCAAGACGCACAACACAAGTAGGAGGAGCTCGGCCAAACACCCAAAGGGGTGTACGCGCCAATTATATATATATATATAAATATATATAAGACCAAATTTCCATCCACCCCTCTGACGTTACAAGCTGTCTAAGAGTTTGTTCGATTAAAACAAGTTTGATTCTAACGCAAATTAAAATGTGCGCAGGTTATAAAGTTCGACTCGAGAATTTCGCCTTCATTATTTACAATATTTTGACTTAGGAACGTACCTGTGTTGTAAGACGTTATGCGAACAAAATAGCTGGGGTGCTAGCAGCTTCGGTTTTATTAGATGCGGATTGTATGTAGGAAGACTGCGGCTGCACTAATAAGGCATTAGAAACAATCGGGCGGATCGACGATTTATGCTGTATAAATAAGAATAAGCACTTTCAAATACAATCTACGTTGACAATTTCTCAATACTTACAAATGTGGCATTGTCATGTTCATAGCTTGACTCTCGTATGCCGCCATCTTTTCGGCAGATAGTAGTTTTACTTTTGCTGTTAAAATTTGCTTTTTTTGAATAGGGCTCAAGCGCCGAGTTGATGCCATCGATCGTAAAATCAATTTCCATTAGTTGACATAGTTTATAATTGTTATAATGACAATTACGTTTTTGTTCATTAATACCTCTGCCCCCGTTTGTCGTCACTGGTGCTAGTATAATTGCTATCTCATCATCAATATCTTCACATTCAGCGAACTCTTTTAGTTCTAACGAATCTGAAGCACCATCCAACTGCTCGATAATATCGTCTATAGTGTCACCGTCAGTATAAGTAGGATCTGTCAATGATGCCAAAGCAGCAGCAGAATCATTTATCCCATTATTACTGATGTGCGTTGCGATAGTAACTTGAGAATTAGCTCCAGCTAAAATGGAATTCGATGTTAATGTTATCGCTCGCTGTAGTGTATTCCCACAGGTATTATTAGTACCACTGGCATTTAAAATATTTACGAAACCCTTTTTATTACATGCAGTTGGATTTGAAGGCAACATAACTAGTTTACTGCCTGTATTGCCTGCGACACCGCTGGGAACAATAGTTTGTGGCTGAGTATGTCCACAGTTCGATCCTACAATCGTAACAGTTTTAGTTACTCCAGTCATATTAGGGTTAGAAGCCATTTGTACTGTTACTGCTTTACCACCAAGCGTTATAGTTTTTTGCTGAATATTTCCAGATGGGACATTTATTTTTTGCTGATGTTGTTGACTGGTTAAATGTTGCTGCTGAGCTAACTGCGTAGTTGAAGGTAGTGTTAGTGTAATAGGTCGTCCGGTTGTACTAGTGACTCCGCGAATCATTTTGACACCCGTCTGAGTAGCTACAACATTTCTAGATGCTGCAACAGTGGCCGTGGTCGATGTCGAGCCCACTATTGAAACAATGCTACCAGCGCCAGCTTGTGTCATAACACTCGATGCGGGTATTGTTCGTAAACCGGCTCCAGTGGTTACTATTATAATCTGTTGATTTGTTAATTGTTGGCCCTGCTTGTTAGTGATAACAAATGCTGGCTTGCCACCAACAGTCGAAGCAACTTTTCCTACCTGCAGGATATTCGAATTTTTCATTATCAATTTTCCTCCACTAACGGTATGTGGGGAAACCAGTTTAACAAGATTTCCGGACACTAGAGGTTTTTGTTGACCGCTAGAGACTGTACCGGCAGCAGATGCACTACAATTTACGGTTGAAGTGCCGACTGCGGCAATGTACTGTTGTTGAGGTTGTGAACCCGAACTTGTACCAACTACATGTGTTGCTGTCAGTATTTGTCCTCCAGCCGAAGCCTGTTGACTCGAAACTGCAGAAAATGCTCCCGAAGTTCCGGTGTTCTTAGATAAACTTAAATTAATTTTTGGTAATGTTTGCACAGCAACGCCACCAGAACTGGTTTTTACTAATTGAAATTGTACATTTGAGCCTAATGTTGTTAACGGTTTTTGTATGATATATTGTTTGCCACCTATCGTTGTGGCAGTAGCTATTGAAGTTCCCGTATTCGTAACTGAACTGCTTTGTGATTGTCCAGTGATTGTAGTTCCTGTGTTTTGTGTCGGTTTTAATATGTTATTTGTATTGGCCGTGGTTTGGGTGGTAGCTAAACGTAAAGTCTGGCCCGTATTCCCTGATACAATTCGGACACTGTTAGTTGGAGCTGTTGTTGTTATTGGAATGCCTGCAGCACTTAAAACACGTACGCTCGCACCTCCAGTACTCGCCTGTGTAGAAGATATACCGATAGTTCCTGTATTAACTGGTGTTGTTACTGCAGTAGACCGGGAAACCACTGTACTTGGTCGGAACTTCTGCAGTATAGTAGTTATGTTACTATTCATTATTGAGACAGACGTTTGTTGCTGAGACACATTTACCAAAGGTGCTGATATAACACCACTGGTACCGGCACTAACCGGTGTGCTAGAATTTACTAATGTTGGAGATGTGGCGTTTATTATGCGTGCTGCTGATATTGTATTCTCTGCCATATTCGGAGCAGATGTTTTCGCAATAATTTGGCCGATTTGTTGTTGGGCTTGAGGCGTTTGTTGTTGCGCTATATAAATTGTCGCACCCTGTAAATGAGATTGTTGCTGTTGATGTATTATAGTATTGCTGGTCACTTTTGGAGAAGATTGTTGCGAATTCAGTGTTGGGAGGGTTGAATTGTGTATCTTTTGCTGTTTTGTAGATGCCGAAGTCAATACTGGGGTGGGAAAAATAGAGCTGGTCACACCATTAGTGGTTAACTGATTCGTAGAAACTGACATTGATGGGGCACTGGGAGTAATTGAAGGTATTACAACCTTGGCCGGCATTGTGGTTGGTTCAATTTTATGGGTTTGTAACTCATAAGCAGCTGCAAAAGTAGTAGTGGTCCAACATAATTCTAAAGCATGAGTAGAAGCACGAACCAAACCAACTTTCACTGCATAGAGTGGCTTAGTTACTTCTAGATACCAAAGATCTTTACAGCAAACCTAAAAATTAAATATAAAAATATAAAAGACTCACCCAAAGGCATAATGTATGTTCTATAAATGAGACTGCTTGAAAATCCTATAGTAACTAAGTGAATTATATGTGCTGGGATAGTCACTACTTATATCTTGGGTATATTAATGTATACTATAAGTATATTAAATTATGAAGAAAAAGCTGTCAGCTGGCACAAGCACAAAGGTAGACGGCTTATTTGCAAAAATAACATCAAATACAGTATTGAGCTCACCCTGACCTGGTTGTTCCATGCTTTACGATAGCCATCACGACCGGACCACACATATAAACGACTTTGAATCCCCACTGCACAGTGCCCAGCTCGAGCTCTGGGTACATCTTCATCCACTGTGTCAACTGTTACGTTTTCCCATGTCATTGAATCTGTGTTATGTTCTAATATACTATTAAAAAAATATGAAAATTTATTTATTACCTAAATCTAAAACTGCAAGCGTATTTGTGCATTTCCATTCTCTTTCAGTTGTTGCTTTCGAGTCGTTCATGAGTAAAGGTACCCAACCACCAAACACATACATTTTATTACAAATCATTGTGGCACTATGTAGAGATCTAGGCAGCGGTGCATGCCCACGTGTTCGCGGCTTCGACCAAGTCATAGAATCTATTTATCGTCAAAAATAGATCAGTATTGTTTCGCTAAGTTAAAATGAAATATACTTACCAACATCCAAAAGCCATAGATCGCCCAACCGACAACCACTCATTCCCCCATATATTAATAAATTTAGCTTATTTGCATTTTTACTCGTAAAAGCTACACCTGTATGTGACTCGCGAGGTGGCGGACTTTCTCCGTAAGTTTTTGGCATGATCCACTTTCCATTGTGACTATGTACTCCACGAGTTTCCAAAATATACAAATCGTTTAGATATCTAAATTAGGACGCAACAGAGATGTTATAGAAATGAAAACAGTTTAGTTATAAAGTTAACTCACTTGGGTATATTATTTTTGGGATCATCAGATTCGTTAGCTAATCCACCGAAAAGAAATATACGTTCACCCACAATTGTGAAACTGTGTCCCAAGCGAGGACACGGCGCCGATCCATTCTCGGGCAATTCAGGATGCATTTTGCGCCATTCCCATTTTGTAGCTTGCAACTCATAGAGTTCATTTGAATATTTTCCGTACTCTATCATGCCGCCGAACACAAACATCCGCGTACCAACGACAACAAAGCCATACGCAGCGCAGCCAGGTGGCACCTCACCACGCATGGCTGGTACAAACCACTGATTGGTAACTAAAACGTTAAGTATTTTCATTATTTTGAATACGCCTCACATGTTGGTCCATTTCCATTCACCTACCAGAGTTATAAACATGAAGTTCATCTACAATACCCTCATTGCCCCCTCCAAAAACAACCATCAGTTCCTTTATGTTGATAGCACGATGTCCATGTCGTGGACGTGGTTGCGGTCCAGATGGATTACATAGGCGTTTCCAACGGAACCTACTGGAGTTATTGTTACTTATAATTGTACCTGAAACCGTATTTATTTTCGATGTATCATTTCTAATTTTTATTTTTGCATAATAATTTTGAATGAAAAGTTCCTCACTCTCTTCAATATAATTCTCCATTTCAACTTCCATGTTACCGAAGGGTACACCATTAATGTTACCACGGTTTCTAACTACAGACGTATCTTGCTGTACTGTCCCGATTTCAGAAGTATTTGCAGTTGTCGCACCGCTAGGGCTTATAAAGTCAGAAGCCTCCATCCTTTGAATTTAATAATGCTTAAATAAATGATTTGACTTCTAAGCTGTTTCTTCTTTAAAACATAATATAGTGGACTTTCTG
Source organism: Anastrepha obliqua (assembly GCF_027943255.1). Lineage (NCBI taxonomy): Eukaryota > Metazoa > Arthropoda > Insecta > Diptera > Tephritidae > Anastrepha > Anastrepha obliqua. Next base: position 1,755,442 of record NW_026562178.1, on the reverse strand, counting down.
TGAAAGAATATATAAAATTTAATTATTTAAAAATAAAATTCAAAGAATGCACAAAATTACAATCTGAATTGCATTGTGAATTTAATACTTGATTTATATGGAAACAATCAGTTCATATATGAATTATATTATAAAATTACCAACTATAAATAGAAAATTACCAACTATAAGAAGAAAAGCATAAATTTTTTATCCCCAATTGCACTTTTGATTTTGCCACTAATCGTAGATTCGGTACGCTCCCCTCGTATCGTATTTCGGAATTCGTACGTCATTTCCGAAATTCGTAACGTTCGTATTGCTAAATCCGACGTAGCCGATAATTTGAAGGATTTTACGGAAATTATATACGAAGAGCAACTGGTGTCGCCTTGAAACGAATTCTTTCAAATACTTCTTTCACTCCTATTATGTAGACCTAAGGATGATTGCGGAGCGAGTTATACTCGCATCAGACGCTTGTCGGTACTGTCGTAAACGACCCGATGACGAGGTGAGAATAGCGATAACACGGCTAAAGAACAACAAAGCCGCGGGCGCCGACGGACTGCCGGCTGAGCTATTCAAACATGGCGGCGATGAGCTGGTAAATTGCATGCATCAGCTTCCATGCAAAATATGGTCGGATGAAAGCATGCCTGCCGATTGGAATTTAAGTGTGCTCTGCCCAATCCATAAAAAGGGCGATCCTGCTATCTGTGCCAATTACCGCTGGATTAGTCTTCTAAATATCGCCTATAAGGTTCTAGCGAGCGTATTGTGTGAAAGGCTGAAGCCCACCGTCAACCAACTGATTGGACCTTATCAGTGTGGCTTTAGACCTGGAAAGTCTACCATCGACCAAATATTCACAATACGCCAAATCTTGGAAAAGACCCACGAAAGGAGAATCGACATACACCATCTTTTCGTCGATTTCAAAGCTGCATTCCACAGTACAGAAAGGATTTACTGGTATGCCGCGATGTCTGAATTTGGTATCCCCACAAAACTAATACGGGTATGCAAGATGACGTTGCTTAACACCAGCGCCGTCAGAATTGGGAAGGACCACTCCGAGCTGTGTGATACCAAACGAGGTTTCAGACAGGGTGACTCGCTGTCGTGTGACTTCTTTAACCTGATGTACGAGACGTAGAACTTAATCGCGCAGGCACAATATTTTATAAGAGCGTTAAGGGGCACACCTACTGCGAAATTTTCAAAAATCGTTTGTTTTTCAAGTTTCGATACGTTATACCTTTAAAATCAACATACTAAAATTTTAAATTGATATCTTAAATAGTTTTTCAGTTACAGCTATTTAAAAGAGTAGCCGCTCGGCAGTTAGATAGTTGCATTACATCTTTAAACGCGTTTTTCTTGAAACAGCATTTTTCGAATTTTCTGGAGTGATTACTCGGTGATTACCCTTCAGTTTTTTGATCTGATCAAAAATCGGATTTTGGTAGGCCAAAAACGACCAAAATTTTGGGTAAAATTGAACTTTTTTTTTCAACATGCCCGAGGGGCATCGTACAGACAATATGTTTTCGATTAACGAGAATTTTTGTTTTAGGTTTTATCAACGGAGAAGGCTGCACTCACTCTAGCAGTGGAGGACCTTTTTTTTGGCTCCGCCGGAGATCGCGTGCCGTTTCAAAAATTTTTTCCAAAAATTTTACTGTGTATTCTCAAAACATGTATAAATATACCCTCAAAATTTTAAAACGATTGCTTCACTAGGTTTCTTTTTTTAATTCCCAAAAATTGCCCTTTTTTAGGCTGTCACACTAGGTGTGCCCCTTAACAACCGCGCTGTTAGTTCTGCCTTCTCCAAGCTGGATAAAGAGGCAAAGCGAATGGGTGTGCTGGTGAGCGAGGACAAAACGAAGTACCTCCTGTCTTCAAACAAACAGTCGGCGCACTCGCGTATCGGCAACCACGTCACTGTTTACAGTTATGATTTCGAGGTTGTCAAAGACTTCGTTTATTTAGGAACCAGCATTAACACCGATAACAATGTTAGCCTTGAAATCCAACGTAGAATCTCTCTTGCCAACACGTGCTACTTTGGACAAAGTAGGCACTGAGCAGTAAAGTCCTCTCTCGACGAACAAAACTAATACTCTACAAGGCTCTCATCATGCGCGTCCTAACGTATGGCGCATAAGTTTGGATGATGACAATATCCGATGAAGCGACGCTTAGAGTGTTTGAGAGAAAGATTCTGCGCAAGATTTTTGAACCTTTGCACGGTGGCAAGGGCGAATATCGCAGACGATAGAACGATGAGCTGTATGAGCTTTACGACGAGATAGACATAGCGCAGCGAATATAGATCCAGCGGCTACGTTGGCTGGGTCATGTCTTCTGAATGGATACAAACGATCCGGCTCTGAAAGTATTCGATGCGGTACCAGCTGGTGGTAGTAGAGGAAAAGGAAGTCCTCCTTTGCGTTGGAAAGATCAGGTGGGGAAGGACTTGACTTCACTTGGTGCTTCCAGTCGTTTGTGATTTGGAATTATCAGCACAAAGTCACGACCATTTGACTTCTGTGATATTTTTAAAAGCGTATTAATCGATTGTCTCTAAAATCAAGGAAACCAATATTTGAATCATTTATCTTCTTAAAAATGTAATACGAATTCCATACAGAAATATCTGATAGGTGGGATAGAACCTTCTTGTACCAATGAATAGATTTTTTAGGTGAGGAATAATATGATATCATTTGATAACATATTTGCGTTATAATTAAGAGTCACTATTGGTTTTTTCTTCTGCACGTCAATTATTTTGCGATGGGTTTTCGTTGTGATAAAAATCACATCCCGCTTGTCTTTCAATTTTCTAATATAGACGTTGGCCTGTCTTCTCCATAGATGTTCATTCATGTACATTCATTTTGCGATTTTTACGTAAAGTTCCAGTGGTATGAGTTTTAATCGATATTATATTTTTATAGTAGTTGTCCATAAATAATGAATGACCCTTCGATAAATATGGTTACATTAGTCTTATAACCACAGAATATACTACAGATAAAGAAGACACCTTTACTTTGCCGTTATATACATATATCTGGATTGAGAGCTTAGCCATCATGTGTAAAGGGTGTTCTTTTAGAGGTTAGGTTTTCAAGATGAAATAAAACGTATATATTGGAGGTTGAATTAGTTTTAAAGGTTTTTTTCGAAGATTTTGGGCTTTATTGTGAAAAAACGGTACAAAATATTTTATTCGAAGTATTGGCCATCGCTAGCTACAACTTTCGCCCATCTTTCGGGCAATTTCCGGATGCCGTTTATCCAAAATTCTGGCCGCTGCTTGGCTATCCATGACTCAACCCATATTTTGGTAGCCTCGTACGAGGAGAACCGCTGGTCCGCCAAATCGAGACTCATATGCCGGAACAAATGATAATCGGAGGGAGCTATGTCTGGACTATACGGCGGGTGGGGTAACACTTCCCAGCCAAGCGTTCCAAGGTATTTTTTGACAGGTTGAGCAACATGCGGCCGAGCGTTGTCATGTTGCAAAATAACCTTGTCGTGCCTTTTTACCGTTTCCGGCCGTTTTTCTTTCAATGCCCGGCTTAAACGCATCAATTGCAGTCGGTAACGATCCCCCGTGATTGTTTCGCCCGGTTGGAGCAGCTCAAAATATACGACGCCGACCTGATCCCACCAAATGCAGAGCACGATTTTCTTGCCGTGAATATTCTGCTTGGCCGTCGACGTTGATGCGTGGCCGGGCAAACCCCATGATTTTTTGCGTTTTGGGTTATCGTAGTGGATCCATTTTTCGTCGCCAGTCACCACCCGATGCAAAAAACCCTTCCGATTTTGTCGCTCGATCAGCAATTCGCACGTAAAAAATCGCCGTTCGACGTCGCGCAGCTTTAACTCGTACGGGACGCAATGTCCTTGCTTTTGGATCATTCCCATCGCTTTTAGACGCTTGCAAACGGTTGATTTATCAACGCCCAATGATTCAGCAAGCTCTTCTTCGGTTTGGCACGAGTCCTCGTTTACCAATTCCCCCAATTCCGCGTCCTCGAACTTTTTGGGCTGGCCAAGACGCTCCTTGTTTTCGGTGTGAAAATCACCACTTTTGAATCGTCGAAACCAGTACTCACATGTTGAAATCGACGGAGTATGGTCTGGGTAGGCCTCCTGCAGCAATTCACGGCCTTGGGCTGTATTTTTTTTTTTTCAAATTGAAGCAGAAAAGCAAAGATTCCCGCAAATTGCGTTTCGACGGCACGAAAGTTGACATACTCGGAGCACGAAAACACTGCGTTGTTTATACTTCAGCGAAATGACAGATACTGATAAACAAAGCCTAGGGATGAGGCTTTGTCATGAATATATATTCAGTATTGCCAACGCGATAAAATGATAAATAGCGCCATCTGTGTGTCACCTTTAAAACTAATTCAACCTCCATAATTTAATGTTATGGCGAAGAATTTAGCTTTATTATAAAGATAAGGGTTTGCCATTATGTTTTAAAAATTATTTCGGGCAAGTGGCCGCCGCGGCTGGCTCGAATAAATTCCAGCCGAGAGGCCCAATTTTCGACCACTTTTTGCAGCAATCGGGGCCGTATGTCAGCAATAACGCACCTAATATTCTCTTCCAAGACGTCAATCGTCTCGGGCTTATCTGCGTAGACAAGCGACTTCACATAGCCCCACAAGAAATAGTCCAGCGGTGTTATATCGCACGATCTTGGAGGCCACGCCACAGGTCCACGGCGTGAGATAATGCGCTCACCAAAAGTTTCCTTCAAAAAATCGATTGTTGCGTTGGCTGTATGGCATGTAGCGCCATCTTGTTGGAACCAAAGGTCGTCCACATCAACATCGTCCAATTCAGGCACGAAAAAGTCATTTATCATGGCTCTATAGCGCTCTCCATTGACTGTAACATTATGGCCGGCTTCATTTTTAAAGAAATATGGACCAATGATTCCCTCTGCCCATAGAGCACACCAAACAGTGACTTTTTGAGGATGTAACGGCGTCTGAGCAATGGCTTGTGGATTATGTTCACTCCAAATGTGACCATTTTGCTTATTGACATACCCATTCAACCAAAAGTGAGCTTCATCGCTGAACAAAATTTTCTTGTGAAAATCGGGATCGGTGGCCATCTCGTTTTGGGCCCAAATTTGCACGATTTGCAAACGTTGTTCAAGTGTAAGTCTATTCATTATGAAATGGCAAACCAAACTGAGCATAAATCAAGTGACAGCTGCAAAAAGACCATCTACGAAAAAAGTAGTGCCAACTTGAAAATCTAACCTCTAAAAAAACACCCTTTATAAAGTTCATAAAATTTAATCCCGTAATAGCTTTTCTTTGTGATTACAAATTGCAGAAAACTTAGTCTTCCTCGATGCAGTATCATAGATTCATCTAAAGGTTAATTTTTTTTCAGGTTTGTATGCCGTTTGAAATAAACTATTTACAACCTTCAGACGTTCGGAAATCGTAGATAGTCGGTCATTATTGGGTAAGCAACGCAGTAGCTGTTCAAACCTGCCACCGGTCATAGATGGCCTGATTGTTAGACCAGTTTGAACGAATTTTCGGTGTCTTTTTTTGAGACTGCAACAGACAAGACCAAAGAATATCTCCATTTTCTGGACACTTTTTTTTGTTTCTTTGAAACTCAGTATCCGGCAAATTTCTTGTACGTGGACATGATAGTGACAGAAAATTTTTCCCATATTCATTTGTGCAACTAACAATTAAATGCATTATTTCCGTAGACCAAATTTTATCGAACATCTCTTTTGGAGTTTTACAGTTTTTCACATCATCAGCTAGCTAAACCCATTGGAGACCAATCAAAATGAAAGTCTGGTATTTCTGCAGTATCTTCATTCCACAAGGTAGTTTTCTCATCTATCCCATTTGAAATATTTATATTGTTACAATCTCCTGAATCAGAAGATAACCCAATATGCTCAACAAAAATATATTAGGGTTACACTCCCTTGAGTTTTCGCTGAATTGCCCATATTCTATCGCAAAGGCCTCCATCAAATTTACTGTTTTCATTTCCAATTATATCCGTAACATACTTACGCTTCTTGTGTGAATTCATTTTTATTCAAGAAAGTTACACAATAATTAATAAAACTGATGTTTTCGCTTTAAACAAAATGTCTACGCAATGATAATGCACATTGTTGAAAGTAACGGAAATTTTAAGAAAAAAAAAAGTGCAATAATAGATTAAGCTCTGTCTGAGCATTCTACGAAATATAGATGCTACAACATTCACGTCAAGTATTACACTTCTATATTACTCAATGTGTCGGCTTAAGGAAATTTGTAAATACATGGAGAAAAAATTAAATAATATGAGAATGTATATATTAATTACAAAAACGTAAGCTTGTATAAAATTAAATGAATAAAAATTGGTTTAAAAATTTGAATACTATAGCATTCACGTCATTTTGCATTACTATGCTAAGTCCAGAGTTCTTCTCGCATTGACTTCGTTACAAACCTAATCCTGCCATAAGTTCTGTTACAAGTTAAGTCCGTTATAGACATGTGAAGTAAGTTTTATTTATTTATGCAAATATTAAAAAAAAATTAAATTTGATTCGAACTTGTGATTATACTTTCACACAAGCCTTCAAACGATTCGGCCATTCAGCTTTGCAGCACGCATATTTTCCATGGTTATTGACGTCGTTGCTCGAACCAAAGATTGTTCGAGATTTTCAAATTTCTGTGAAGCCTACGCCAGGTTATGTTCTCCAATTCTGACCACTAACTGTAGTCCAATGGATTCAGATCTGGACTTCCAGACGGTGAATTTTCTGAATCCAGAAATATTGTTTTCTAGGCACTGGGGTGGTTTTTGCCTTATTGGCTGGAGTGGAATCTTGCAGGAAGATCCAACGCTCTCTGCACAGCTGAACTGCTTCGCCACGCTTTCTAAGACAATCTCCTGGTATACTTGTGCAACGTTCTTATCCCCCCTTAATTAGTCTTGACATGGATCTGGTCGATACATTAATTTCCCTGGACATGGTTTTCGGCTTTCTAAGTGGACTTCTGCGAATTCTTGCTCGAACGGCTTTTATTATTATGGCTGCACTGGTCCGATCATGCGGCAAACAAACATTCTAGAAATATTAAGTTTTTCAGCAAATCGTAAATCTCACTTGCACTTTTACTACACTTACATATGTAATGCTATTACTGCAATGCGATTTTCCTTAGCTCCATAATCCACTGTTAACAAGCGAAATTTTCCACGAAACTGAATATAAATATGAGTAGACAAGGCATATGAACAAAAATAAATTTGTTTTCTGCGAATTTGTTCTCGGCGTATGCATTGCAAAATTTGTCACAGAATTTATTGCAAAATTAAGTATAGTGCATGAATCGTTCTGCACTAGCTTCAGTTTGGTCGCGTACGATGGCGTGAAACAGTGTCCTATCAGTATCGCCACTACAAGTTTACATTCTTTCCTGGGAAGAGATAAAATATAGTTTGTAGAACTGACATTGTGCCTGTATAGCATGATTTTTGGAATCCTGCTAGTTCTTTCTCATCTTTAATTCGCCTATTGATCCATTGCTGCAGCTTTATCCTGTCCTTGTTTGCAGAGAGGTGGTTGTAGCTACAGGAAGATTTGCGTCTGCTTTGGGTAGTATTTCCTTCGATTCCCTTGTGTCCTGGTGTGGTGTTTCTCAGTTTCTAGCTCATCCATCCTGTTGCGCCATTGTCGTACGCACTGTGAGTTTGCCCTTACAGCAGCTATTGCTTTGATGGCAAGCTTGGTTGTTAATGTCGAAGCTTAGGTGAGAGTCCGTAAGCTCATTCCGAACAGAATAATGCGACTATAACCCCCTCTTATAATTTCGAACCGTCTGTGAATATATTAAAGTTGTTCAAGGCTGTCCCGCCCGACACACTCCTATTCTAATATTACCTTTGGTTCCCTGTTGAAATTAGCTTGAGAAATAACGTAGTCCGATTTAGCGTTTAAACCTCTGCATATCCGACTGTGGCCGTATGACCTTCTAACTAGTTGTATTGTTGTCAATAGCCTAAGTGCAGACTTTTTTGCAGAACTTTTTGCTAAGTAGGTTATTGGGTAAATTGATTAGAAACACAGTATACATTTATAGATAAGATAAAATTCAGGACTTCATTGTTTACATAATGGTAAGTAATTGCAGCAACATGTAAAGTCTGCGTACAGTTTTAAAACATTTGGAAAAAGCTTTATAAATAATATACAAAAACGAAAATTAATATTTTTTTGGATAACCACGCTGTTTAGGATTTCACTCAATCTATTTGGCATTGAGTTTGGGTGTGTTCGAGTTGTGAATTTTGCAGCAGTGTTGCTTTTTATGAGAGAGCATCACGTTCTACGGAAAAAAAATCGGCAACACTGTAACGTCACGCGTTCGTTGAAGAAAGTGTTGACAATCTGTTGCTCATCACTAGATAATCATACGCAACATAAAAATTTTCACTGCGCAATTGAGATGGAGGAGGAAAAATAAGTTAATTTTCCAAAAAATGTTATTTTTATGTTCTAATATTTCTTTTTAGCATAAAACTAAACTTTACTGAAACCAAGTTGTTGGTCCGGTGTCGATTGGATCTGGAAGATGAGTTTGTAAGTGGGAGGAAAAAAAAAATTTTCTTTGGGGCAAAGTTCTGGATAAAGTGAAAACTGATGCTCCAGATCCCACCCCTACACGAGATCAATTACAGAGGAAATTTTTAAATATGCAACCTACAAAAGAATTAAAAAGAGAAACTAGTGTACAGGACGACATGCCACAACTTAGGAATGTTTTAATGAATTCGACGAAGTTTATGGCAGTAGACATTCCGTTTCTCCTCCATCTCAAAATCTGGACTTTCCTCTGTTCCAAAAAGAGAACGATGTAAATTTTCGTAATAAAAAACGTAAAATAACAGTAACCGAGTTACTGGAGTTTTGGAAAAAAGAGGCTGTTGTGGAAAAGAGAAGGCATAACGACGTTAAGGCGCTGGAAAAAGAAAACCACAAATTAAAAAGGAAAAAGTGTCCAGAATGATGGAGCTCAGAGAAGTTCTATATAAATTAATTAGCAAGTGATATTACCATTTGATTTTTGAATGAAGTAATGTTTTTTGTTTTAGTATTTAGTATTTTATTTACATGAAATGAAGTTTCTTTTAATGAATTGTTATGAATTAAACAACATTTTAACTGTTTTCATCTTCACAATTATTAATTACAAAAGTATGCAATATAGCGCACGCTAATACCACTTGTGAGACCACCGCTCTTTAGAGATAATATGATATATCAATATAATTAAGTATTTTGAATTTATGGCTTAAAATGCCAAATGCTTGCTCTATTAAAACTCGGGTAGAACTAAGGTGATAATAAAACTTTTTGTCAGCAGTAGTGAGGTGCCCGTTATCTCTATATAGTACCATTAAATATTTAGACAGTGGATAAGCGGAATCAGCTAAAATTATAGCACCACTTACAAATTCAACCTGACCAGTTGTAATGCCTTCGTAAATTGGACTATTGCTCCAAACGTTAGCGTCGTGGCAGCTTCCAGGAAACCCGATAAATACGTCTAAGAAACGAAGCTTACTGTGGCATGTAGCCTAAAAATATCACAATAGAAAAAAATTTGTATTAGTGTATACATATGCATTTCTGACATCCATGGAATATGCCACCAACCTGCATGATTATTGAATGCTTTCCCATACGGTCATAATAGCTTATAGCGTCATTCTTTGGAGTGTTAATCTGATAGTGAATCCCGTCCATGCATTCAATAAAGAATGGAAAACAGTTCGTTTTAATTGTTTGAAAACTTTCCAATAAGTTCTGCTGCTGAATAATGCTCGGCCAAGAAATTTCGGTTTTGAGGCTGCATATTGTCTTGATGGTTTTGAAAAATAGTTTATGTGCTGTTCCTTTTCCAGCATTAAAGCGATCGAAGATTTCTCTATAACGATTGCTCCAACGAATACTTGGTGTCAGCTGTGCATCAGAAAGGACTTAGATCCTCACGTAACTTCTAAATAAAATACCAAAATGCATATATTTATATAATCCAAATTGATTATTTACAAGAAATGTGTGTCGAGTCATCCGAAAATGGGTAAAAAAGATATCTTCAGGGTATAGTGCAATAGTTTCAAAAAAGTATTTCATTTTCCTCACTTTTCTTTGTTTGGAACAATGGTTGAACAATAAGCCTTTTATCATATGTCTTCTCCTCCTGTTTTTTGTCCATGTTTATTAAAAAATTCTCACGACTCCTTTCCATTATCTCATCTGCTATCAAATAAGTTAAACGTTCGACGAAAAATAAACAGTGAGTATTGTTGCACAGTATCAGCTGAGTATCAGCTACAGAGCATCAGTAAAGTACGGGGTTGCAATGTTGCATTCATTATTTAGCGGCTCGAACACACTACTAACTTTCCTGTTTCCTTAGTTGTAATTTTCGCCCATTCTGCCCGCATGGCACTTTGCAAACCCACCTCACTGGTAAATATACGAGTATGCTGTCGAATTCATTTTTTGTAATAGACCCCACAGATGCTCAATAAGGTTCAGGTCGATCGATTGATGGGCTGTTTTGGGTTATGATCTTGTTGGAACCAAAACGTTCTTGACAAGCCAAGATTCGGTACTCCGTTTAAAATTACTTCCTAGAATGTGCGAAAACCTCTATATATCCATTGCTGATTCAATAAATTCTAACTGACTCACACTTCTAGCCGCCATGCATCCCCGCGCTATAACTCTACCATCACCGAGTTTAACTGTACTAATACGATTTTGTTCCTCACAAGCTGTACCTGATTTGCGCCTAACAATTTGACGACATCTTATCCCAAAATACAAAATTTACTTTCGCCTCAAATGATGACTTGTTTCCAAAACTCTGGAAGCTTATGTTAAGGTTTTTCTAATAACAGGTGTTATTTTGAGTAGCCCGCTATTTCGGGTGATGTCACTTTTGAAGATGTCATTTTTTGATACTTCACAAGTAGAAACTATGCCATTAATAAAAATGGAACGATACACGCTTAAACAACGCATTGAAATTATAAAAATTCACTATAAAAATTGTGAAAATTTGGCAGAGACGGTTCGTAAAACTCGAACATTTTTGGGTCATCGTGAAGCACCTTGTCGGACCGCAATACAGAAAATGGTGAAAAAAATCGAGCTGTTGGGACAAGTTAGTGATGTGAAGAATAAAACCCGTGGACGGCGCTCAAGAACAGCCGAAAATATTGCTATTATAGCTGAAAGTGTTGAAAACAGCCCAGGTTTGTCCATTCCTCGTCGTTCTTTGAAATTAGGCATTCCAGAAACGTCATTACACCGTCTTTTGCATAAAGATTTGGGTATTAAGGCTTATATTTTTTTGCATGTTATTGTAGTAAAACATTTCAAAAATACCGTGTTAAAATTTTAAGTCAATCCGAGCAAAACTTTTTAAGTTATAGAGCATAAAGCCGAGCCGCCTCAAACATCTGCCGAGATAACTTAAAACTTTAAACGCGGTTTTCTCGAACCTTTTTTTAAAGTGCGTAGTCATTGGCATTTGAAACTACTCGATCCTTTTGAAATTTTGCACACATATTTTACATATAAAAAACCTCCCCCCAACGTTTTTCTTTCGCCATTTTTTTTTTTATATTAAGGTGGTTTTTTTACCTACAAAATGGCGGCATTTTTTCGTCAAAAATCACTTTTTACTTCAAACGACTACCAAATGGCTGAAAATGAAAATAAATCGTCAAAATAAACGTTGGGGGGAAGTTTAACTCATACTTTAACTAAATTATTCGATTTTTTTGATTTCAGATGAAAGAAAAGACGTCTACGTAAATGTGCTCTCATTCGCTCATTTTGCAATATTTTTGCATGAAAATTTTATCAAATATTCTTGAAATGTTACTTTATAATATGCAACAACTTTTAATAAACTGACTTGAACCGTTTCGCTACAATAAATTCATGAAAAAAGTGTTTTTTTTTAGCGTTTATCCCTTACCAAAAATGTTTTTCTTAATTTAGGTGTTTCACCGAGATTCGAACCAACGTTCTCTCTGTGAATTCCGAATGGTAATCACGCACCAGCCCATTCGGGTACGGTTGCCGCAGTACCTACGACATTAATAGTACTTGGTATAGACCCTAGCACAAGCAAATGTGCACTTGCCCTGCAGTCAACTGTGATTCAACCCGAAGAAACGGTCCCGGCCGGAAGCATAGCTATTGCTAGCTCCTGTACCGAAAAAGGACCGCTTCTGAGGGTGGTAGATCCAGCGAAAGCGGGCTACCAGAATCGTAGAAACGATGCAAAGCTACCAAGGAGGATGCATAAAACCTTGACTGAAGAGCATTCTGAATGAAAACAAGCCCGAAGAAAAAATTCCTAAGCCCCAATAGAAATTGGTTGAAGCTGAGCTAACGAAAGAGGTGGATAATTGCATTAGTAATTGGGTAATCTCTATTCTATAAACCAGGATCATCAAAGCTTTTATGGGTAATATCAACATAACTAAGAGGGTCCATAGGGGTATTCCACAGGGCATCAGGACTGCATCCTAATGCGATCAGTGGGATCTTTCGCATTAGGCGAGCTAACTCTTGGGCCACCAGATATAAGGTAGCAATCTTTACCCTACAAAATATTAACGGACAAACCCTCTCACTTTCACCAAGTGTAAAGTACTTAGGGGTAATTGGGACTCCAAAATTAGCTGGAAATTAAACGTCGAAGAACGGGTAAGGAAATCAGAAATTGCTTTATATGCCCGTAAACGTATGCTTGGAAGACAGTGGAGTCTTCAGCCTAAGCATATATTATGGTTGTACAAGACTGTACCACTTTTATCATATGGTTCGGAAGTCTGGTGGAAAGCTCTAGGGAGAAATTACAATACTAAAATACTAGGCAGACCACTAAGATCAGCTTGTGCAATAACAGTCGATGCAATCGGATCATGTTCTAGGGAGGCTCTCAACGCACTGACACACGTTATTCCAATAGACCTACATATTAAGAAGACGGCAGCTATAGTGCATTTAGGTTAAATGAAGCGGGTCGCTGGAAAGAATAAACGTATGGTCATGCCAGTTTATTATTGCGACAAACTCAGTTAACCTTGGAGAGAACTGACTATATCGTCCCAAAGGTAAAATTCAATAAAAATTTTGAGACTGTCTTTCCATCTAAGCAGGAGTGGAACAAGCGATTCGCACTGAACAACTTCGACACTACAGTCTATACAGATGGCAGTAAAACGGGTTCTGGTGTTGGAGCTGGTATAGGTTGAGCCATGTACAATTTGCTTTTAGAATCGGCTAAAAAAACAAACTAATCAATATTTTTTCAAACTTTTTGTTTTATTTTGAAGATTGAACATTGTCATTTATGAATGAAAAATAATATCGTTCAAATGACTGCCACGACTGGCTTTACAGTAGGCCATTCGTTCAACCCAATTTTTAAGCACATTTTCGATTGTTTGGGCTCCAATTTCATGAATGGCAACCTCGGTTCGCATAGCATTTGTCCTTAACGGCTCCCCACAAAAAATAGTCCAACGGGCTTAAATCACAGCTCCGAGGTGGCCAATTGATATCGGAACTTCGGCTGATTATTCGGTTTTCAAAAACGGTAGCCAAAAGTTCGAGTGTAACTTTGGCAGTGTGACAAGTTGCACCGTCCTGTTGAAACCAAATGTCGTCCATGTCATCCTCTTCAATTTTTGGAAACAACTCGTTGAGCATGTCACGGTAACGCTCGTCATTTACTGTAACCGCGGCTCCTCGCTCATTTTCGAAAAAAAAATGGCCCGATGATGCCGCCAGACCAAAAACCGCACCAAACAGTGACTCGTTGTGGATGCATTTGCTTCTCTACAGTAACGTGTGGATTTTCTGAGGTCCAAATTCGACAATTTTGTTTACTGACGTAGCCACCGATGTGAAAATCAGAAAAGAAGAAGAAGACTCACCACTTTGGAAATAGGTTTTCAATATTTCTCAATTTTGTTCAAGCGTATAGCGTCCCATTTCGTAAATGTCAAACCTTTAAGTAAATTATGCACATTTGACATGTCATTTGTGTTACCATTCTCAAAAAAATAGGTGGTTCAAAAAGCAAACGCTATATGGCCCACCCTGTATATATTCTCACATTTCTAAAATTTTTAGAAATCTGTGCGTCTCCCTAATACTAGCAGTGTCTTCCAAGCGGAAGTACTTGCAATTGGGGAAGCTTGTAGGCTACTAATCGCAGATTTCTCTTTTAAGGGCAATGTCACTATTCTTTCAGACAGCTAAGCAGCAATCCGGGCACTGGATTCTGCTACAACAACCTCTATGTCCCGGGTAGAAGGTAACGAAAAATCAGATGAACTGAACGGGCTCTGCCATGAATAACGATTCTGCAAGAACGTTACGTGCAGTCAAGAGTACAATTTCCTTAAAATACCTCCGAATCGAATCGGATTGTAGATGGAGCGACGCTAAGAAATGCAAAATTTACAGGACGTTATGACCCACCTACAACCTCAAGCAATCGTCAACATTGTTAAACATGAAACGACGGGACGCCTGGAGACTAACGGCAGTCATAACTGACTTTAGTAGGAGAACAAGTAGCCAAAATGGGCATCCCATACAACATATTCTGCCACAGTTGTAGACAACCGGAGAAAAAGGAAACAATCTTCCATTTCCTTTGTGAATGTCCTGCCCTATGGAAGGACAGAACGGTAACCCTGGGGAAATCGCTGTTCGAGAGTATCGAAAATCTGTCTGGCTTAGATGTCAACAACCTATTAAGGTTCTTAAGCCGCGACAGACTGGATATAGTCATGCCGTAAATAACTGGTAAACAAGTTGGTAACGAGGATGTGACAACAAAATGGCAGCTCTATTTGGATTCTGGATGAACTACCACTCTAACCAACCAACCAACAAATGATATTATAACCAATATTAACCACAACACGCCTACTGTAAAGGAAAATCTATCGAAACAGCACTTAACTCCCTTGATACAGAAATTGGAAAGTTAATCTCTAATAAGGCAGCTATTCTTGATATCGAAGGCGCGTTCAATAACATCCTACCAGACACAAAAATAAAGGCACTGGCCGATATGGGGATCTTTGAGGCGCTGGTTGAGTTCATAAACAACATGCTCATGAGTATATTTGTGATCGCAACTTTCGAAGATCAGCAAAAAAGGCAGTACAGGAACACCTCAAGTCGGTGTGCTCTCCTCTGGGTGCTGGCAATAAACTTCTTGCTAAAGAGTTTAGTGGAAAGAGGACAGCACATCGCAGCCTATAGTATGCGCAGTATGTTGCTATTCTAGTAAAAGGAAAATTTCCGAATATACTTTGCGAAATTATGCAAGATTTACTAAACATGGTTGAAAACTGGTCCAAGCCAAAGGTCTAAGCAGCAACGCTAATAAAACTCAACTTATCTTATTCACTATCAACACAGAACTTCAATTACTCCTACACTCCGGTACCGCACTTTCGTTAGAGATGAAGCACGCTATTTAGGACTTATGTTAGACAGAAAACTCGGATGTTAGTCTAATGTTGAAATTAGAGTAAGACGAGCTACAATAGGACTCTACTCCTATATATAAGTATTATAAGTATATAACTTCTACTCAAATATGAACGAGACGGTATCAATAAAACGGTCCGCGGATGACATATGGCAAAAATACATTTTTTGTTTTTTGGGAGGACTGTTATAAGCTTACATGGCAAATTTCAGCGTGATATGTCACATAGTTTGTTTTCTGTGCTACTGTAAACAAGTCAAGCTCGAGTGTGTTCTTCGAATTCTCTTTTATGACTTCAATTGTCTCAAAACGTTTTCCACGGAGCGGCAACTTGAGCTTGGGAAACAGGAAAAAGTCACATGGAGCCATATCAGGCGAATACGGTGCTTGCGGAACGATATTAACATTATTTTTGTTCAAATAATCGCGAACAAGACGTGATATGTGAGCTGGTGCATTATCGTGATGCAAGAACCATGACTTGTTGTCCCACAATGCCTTCCTTTTAAGACGAATGTTCTCGCGCAAACGCTTTAAAACGTCTAAATAATATTCAGCATTAACCGATTTTGCGATTTGTGCGATTTTCAAGCACAATTTCCTTTACTTTTCCGGTGTTTTCGTCGTTTACTGATGTTGCTGGACGACGTTCATGAGGCAAGTTTTCAACCGATGTACGGCCCTCTTTGAACGATTTGTGCCACTGGAAAACACGTGCACGTGATAGAACAGAGTCCCCAACATTTTTAAGGCGTCTGAAGCCGAAATTTTGTTGGAATAACAAAATTTCAAACAAATTCTTTGAATTTCCATCGTTAAATTCGAAGAACACACTCGAGCTTGACTTGTTTACAGTAGCACAGAAAACAAACTATGTGACATATCACGCTGAAATTTGCCATGTAAGCTTATAACAGTCCTACCAAAAAACAAACCGCGGACCGTTTTATTGATACCGTCTCGTTCATATTTGAGTAGAAGATATAATTGGCGCGTACACCCGTTTTTGGGTGTTTGGCCGAGCTCCTCCTCCCATTTGTGGTGTGCGTCTTGATGTTGTTCCACAAATGGAGGGACCTACAGTTTCAAGCCGACTCCGAACGGCAGATATTTTTATTAGGAGCTTTTTCATGGAAGAAATACACTCGGAGGTTTGCCGTTGCCTGCCGAGGGGCGACCGCTATTAGAAAAATGTTTTTCTTTTTCTTTTAAGTTTGGTATTTCACCGAGATTCGAACCTACGTTCTCTCTGTGAATTCCGAATGGCGGCCGCCACAAGGACTCTACTCTTGCAAAAGGTTAATCGGTCTAAGATGGAGTGTTTCCCCTTCTACAACGGATCTCTGTAAGACCAAGAACAATAACTGAAATAAATCTTTTATCACGGCGTTTCCTTCGAAAAAGGAATGGAATAACGGAGTATTGCTAACAAAAATTATATATGTACAGTGGTCACACAATTTATTCGTACACCATGCGTACTACGT
Organism: Anastrepha obliqua; assembly: GCF_027943255.1. Classification (NCBI taxonomy): domain Eukaryota; kingdom Metazoa; phylum Arthropoda; class Insecta; order Diptera; family Tephritidae; genus Anastrepha; species Anastrepha obliqua. The sequence continues at coordinate 1,738,335 of NW_026562178.1, read as the reverse complement.
AAAAAACTTTAGCTTTGCGCAAAATATTTCCTGTGACAATATATTGGTTTTGGGTCATAACGTTACATTCCTAATGAATTGCCGCAAACAAAACTCCTGTTATTTCAACTCACACTGATGGGTTCCAAGGAAAGCAGGCAGACGTAGTAAAATGATGCAAAACATTTATTCGTAAACCTTCAGCTCATGATATTGTTGCTGCAAAATTAACAGTAAAAATCATTTGTATTTTTACTAATATTGCTGAATAAGATATAGGATTGGTTTTTCTTAGTTTTTACGGCCGATCCAGTTTCAGTTGCGTGTAATATCTTGATTGAAAATGACAAAATGCGACGAAGTACGGATTTACCATTACAAAGGCGTAAAATTGTTATTAAATTGTACTTGGAAAATAAGTCTATGCGCGAATTAGGCACAACAATTGGAAATTGACATTTTACGGTGCAAAGGGTTATTCATTACATTAATACTGGTGAATTGGAAGCTAATCACCTCCAAGCCGGAAGGCGAAAAATAGAGCTCTTAGAAAGGAGAATCAGAAAGCACAAAATAACATCAAAGGTGTCATTAAAGACAGCTTTAAGTGTTGAGTGGGAAAAAATTGCAGCCAATGAAACCAATGTGTGGGTACAAAGTATGTATCGATGCTTGGAACCAGTTATTAAAGCTAAAGGCGGCCCAACAGACTACTGAATACTCTTTTTTTCTATTATCTATATACATAGTAGGTATATAAAAATTCAGCCGTTTTTCGCGTTGTGATGAACTTTACGGAGAATGGCTCAACCGATTTTAACCCAACTTTGCCACATTGCAGAGACACATGTGGAGAAGGTTTGTAACTATGTTTGTTTAAAATCTCCTTTACTTCTTCGTCAACACACAGTATACACGAGGCAGCGTTCTTTTTAAGCGTGTGTTAAACGGTTGCATGGAGCGTACATTTTACTCACATATGTACAAATTAACGCAGCAGTATTTATGCCTAAATTTTCATTCCATTACATACATTTCAATGGAATGCAAACATACATACATATGTGCATATACATATATTCATACAGCAGTGGTTGCACGCCTGCATTCGCATAGAATAGAAACATACAAATTAGCAGGCACAGCTGTAGCTGACCGCCTGCAATAATTAATCGTAACACAATGCTGCTGTGACTAACTTAACACTTTGCTTAAATACTTCTTCTTTACACCCACACTTCGGGATAACCGAAGCAAAACCATTAGCTCAACGAACCTGAACAGGTCGTCGCTAAAAAAGTACTTAAGCAAGGCCGTTTTCTTAGAAGATTACCAAAGGTTATCAGTAATAGTGCATAGTGAAAGTAAGTGTTAAACCTAACAAGAAAGTGTTTTATTTGGTAAAGTGTTCAAGTGAAGCAGTTTCCAGGCATCAACCAAAGAGAAAAAAAGTGCGTCAGAAATATTTAAGAGAAGAGATTGTTTTCACATTTTCCAACGATATTTTCACGAAAAATTTACAAAATATATATTATTTTTGCAAATGATTGATAACAAGTGAAACATTGAATAAATGGTGTGAAAAATACACACAACAGAAATCGGCAAAAATAATTAATATTTTAGAAGTTTTTACTTAAGATATTTAAGAAAAGAGATTGTTTTCACACTTTCCGTAGATATTTTCAAGAAAAATTTCAAAAATATATATTATTTTTGCTGATCATTTCCCATTTCTGTTCTGTGTAATTTTCATTTCAACGCGTGCTCACAGTTCAATTATATTTTTAAAAGATGGCGCTAACAGTATGTTAATTTGAATTCCAGTTTAAAAACAAGAAAAGTAGGAATCAAGAGCTCAGAGTGACATAAAGAAGACCACTTTGATTTGGTAAAAGAAATGCCAAGAGGTAGAAGAGATGCTAACATCGGACGTAATACACGTCACAATAGAAATGTGCAAAATCACAGACAAAATGAAAGTGAGGAAAATCATGCTGATAGATTAAGTCAACAAAGAGATCGTACTAGGTCACGTTCTCAAAATCGGCCAATTAATATCAATTCTGTAAATTTGAATAGCGCAGCATTTCAATATAATCCACAACTTGATTATTCATCTCACAAATACGTTGTCATTGGAAGTATGGATAAAATTTGCGGATTTTGTAAAGCATTGAAATTCAAAACTAAAACACCAGGCATGTGTTGCGTTGCAGGAAAAGTTCGTTTACCAGACATACAATATCCGCCCGAACCATTAGCTACATTATTATCGGGAACATCACCCGATTCCAAACATTTTCTTGAAAAAATTTCCACATAAAATTCATGTTTTCAAATTACATCTTTTGGTGCTGGAAAAATTATAATCGATAACTTCATGCCAACCTTCAAGGTAATACATAAACTTCAACGTTCAACAACATTCGCTGACACATCTAATGAATCATTAGATTTTATGGACACAAATTATGGGTTTTTTCAGATTCAAGGGCAAGCATATCACTTAATAGATTCATTACTACCACTACCCGGTCAAGAGTCAAAATTTTTGCAAATTTATTTCATTAATGACAACGATGATGAACTTGAAGCATGGCGTGCATTTTCCAGAAATATAAACAGAGTCATTATGAGAGAGTTACAAGATTTATTACACACACACAATGTTTTGGTGCAAAGTTTTAAAACAACAATCGAAAGATTGTCATCTGATAATCATAAAATTAAAATTGATGCAAATAAAACGCCTGCCGGCGAACATCGTGGAAGATACAATCAACCAACTTCAAGCAACGAGGTTGCAATTGTTATATCTGGAGATGAGTTTCAACCAAGAGATATTGTTTTGCAAAGAAGAAATGATACACTGCAACGTGTTAATGAAACGCATCGAAAATATGATGCATTACAATATCCTCTTATGTTCTGTCGTGGTGAAGATGGTTATTCGATTGATATAAAACAAATAAATCCAGCAAATGGTCAAGAAACCAATAAAACTGTAAGCGTAATGAATTATTATGCATACAGAATCATGATAAGAGAAAATCAAGGGAATCACATTTTAAAATGTCGTAAATTATTTCATCAGTATATTGTTGACATGTATGCGAAAATAGAAACAGAACGATTGAATTACATTAGATTCAACCAAAGAAAATTACGCTGTGACGAATACATACATTTACGAGATGCAATTAACAACGATACCAACGTTAATAACATTGGTCAAATGGTAATATTACCTTCATCGTATACAGGCAGTCCAAGACATATGCATGAATACGCCCAAGATGCAATGTGTTATGTCAGAAATTTTGGTCGACCCGACTTATTCATAACTTTCACATGCAATCCGAAATGGGATGATATTAAGAATCATTTATATACTGGGCAATCAGCTACTGATAGGCATGACATTACTGCAAGAGTGTTTAAACGAAAGCTACAGTCTCTAATGGATTTCATTGTAAAACATAAAGTTTACGGAGATGTACAATGTTTCATGTATTCTGTGGAATGGCAAAAAAGAGGCTTGCCTCATGCGCATATTTTGATTTGGTTAAAACAAAAACTAACCACAGATAAAATTGATCATATTATATGTGCTGAAATTCCAGATATAAATGAAGATCCAGAATTACATACTACTGTAAACAAAAACATGATTCATGGACCGTGTGGTACGTTAAATCAAAATTCTCCATGTATGGTTGATGGTAAATGTTCAAAAAACTACCCAAGGCAATTAATTGCTGAAACAATGACTGGAAATGATGTATATCCATTCTACCGTAGAAGATCACCAGAGGATAATGGAAAAACAGTCACTGTGAAAATAAATAATCAAGATGTGGAGATCGATAACCGTTGGATAGTTCCGTATTCCAAATTATTATCGAAAACATTTAACGCACATATAAATGTTGAATATTGTAACTCCGTAAAATCCATCAAATACATATGCAAATATATCAATAAAGGAAGTGACATGGCAGTATTTGGAGTTGTAAATCGAAATGATGAAATTACTAATTACCAAATGGGAAGATACATTAGTAGCAACAAATCAGTTTGGAGAATATTATCATTTCCGATTCATGATCGTCATCCAGCTGTTATTCATTTGTCAGTCTATTTAGAAAATGAACAAAGTGTTTATTTCATTGAAAATACTGCTCAACAAATGGCCGAACGACCACCAGCAACAACACTAACTGCATTTTTCAACTTATGTGAAACAGATTCATTTGCAAGAACATTGCTTTATTCAAATGTTCCTAAATATTATACTTGGAATGCATCATCAAGGTCCTGGGTACGAAGGCAACGAGGAATACCTGTAGATGGATATCCAGGTGTTCATTTGGGTGGTGCAATCGGACGACTTTACACTGTCCATCGAAGTAAAGTCGTATGTTTCTATTTACGTTTACTCTTAGTTGATACTCCCGGCCCAAGATCATTCGAAAGTTTGAAACAAGTAATGGTCATCTTTGTTGTACTTATCAGCAAGCATGCAAAGAATTGAATTTGCTTGAAAATGATAATCAGTGGGATGCAACTCTTATGGATGCATGTGCAACAAGCTCTCCACACCAAATAAGAACACTATTTGCCATCATTATTGCTACATGTTTCCCAGTAAACCCAAGAGAATTGTGGAGTACACACCAAGAATACATGACAAAAGATATCCTACATCAAGTACGTTGCATTACTGCAAATCCAAATTTGAATTATACAGATGAATTATATAACGAGGCATTAATTAAAATCGAAGACTTTTGCCTGATGATTGCAAATAAAACTCTGAGTGAGTTAGGTATGATCGCACCAAATCGTCCGATGCATGATGCATACAATGCAGAATTAAGACGTGAAAAAGAATATAATCGAAATGATCTGAACACATTTGTAACAATAAACCTATCAAAATTAAACACAGAACAAAGGCAGGCATATGACACAATTATAGACAATGTTGCAAATGAAAGAGGAGGAATATTCTTCTTAGATGCACTAGGTGGGACTGGAAAAACGTTTTTGTTGGCGTTAATTTTGGCCACCGGCGGTCGCACTGCACATTCTGCATTAAAATTACCATTAAATATGCAAGTAAATGAAGAACCAACTTGCAACATTTCTAAAAATTCTGGAATGGGAAAGGTTTTACAAACATGTAAAATTATTGTATGGGATGAATGTACGATGGCTCATAAAAAATCACTGGAAGCCTTAAATAGAACACTGAAAGATTTTCGAAATAACACAAACATATTTGGTGGTGCACTAATTCTATTGGCCGGTGATTTTCGACAAACTTTGCCTGTTATTCCCAAATCAACAGCAGCTGATGAATTGAGAGCGTGCCTTAAATCCTCTAATCTGTGGAGATATGTTCAAAAACTCACATTGACTTCTAATGTTCGTGTGCAGTTACAGAATGATCCAACAGCTGCTGAATTTTCCAAACATTTGTTGCAAATTGGAAATGGACGAAAGCCAATTGATAAGAATACAGGCATGATCACACTTCCAACTAATTTTTGTACCGTAACAGAATCAAGAGTACAATTAGTGCAAAATGTATTCCCAAATATTGCACAAAACTATCGAAATCAAGATTGGCTAAGCGAGAGAGCTATATTAGCTGCCAAAAATGTCGATGTCAATGAAATCAATGCCAGTATTTTGACTCAAATTCCAGGTGAAGTTGTCACCTATAAATCAATTGATTCAATCACTAATCCCGACGATGTAGTGAATTATCCAATTGAATTTTTGAATTCACTTAATTTGCCTGGCTTGCCACCACATCGTTTGCAATTGAAAGTCGGCGCAGTGATCATTATGTTGCGAAATATCAATCAGCCGAAACTATGCAATGGGACAAGATTAGCAGTGAAACGGACAATGAACAATGTAATTGAAGCAACAATTTTGAAAGGCAAATTTAAAGGTGAAGATGTTTTGATTCCGCGCATTTCAATGATTTCAACGGATTTGCCTTTTGATTTTAAGCGACTTCAATTTCCCATTCGCTTTGCTTTTGTTATTACAATCAATAAGTCAGTCAATAAGTAAGGTCAAACACTCAATTATGTGGAATTGACCTAACTTATCCATGTTTTGGACATGGGCAACTGTATGTAGGATGATCTCGAGTAGGGAAACCATCGTTACTTTATATTTATACACCGCATGAAAATAAAACCAAAAATTGTGTGTATCAGAAGGCTTTAGAATAAGTTGTTAGTTTACAATCATTAGAGTAAGTCACTAAAATATATAAAACATTGTTATTAGAATAAGTCACAAAATAATGGCCGAGCATGAATTAAATGATGAAACAAGAAAAAAACAAAGAACACTTTTCATTTATATTTTTCTTTCACCCAGCGAAGCGGGTGAGGGTCCGCTAGTTTTATTAATAAAATATTCTTTATATGTATATGAACGAATAATACTTTTGCATAAAATTGTGGTTTATTTCACTATTACCTTAATTTCTTTGATTCCAGAAATGTATTTGGATGTTTTTGTAGCTTAAATATTGAATAAAAATGTTATTTTTTAGGAACATATTAAAATTTGGTTGTTTGTATAAATCGTGCTAAGTATCAGGTGTATCTGTTTATAAACTGTGAGTGTACGAATAAATTGTTTGACCACTGATGGATCAAAATTAGATAACAAAGTAGGCAGAGGGGTTTACTCCTTTAAACTTGCAAGCGGAAGTTGCGGCTATAAAAGGACTTACAGCGATAAAAATGAGGGTATTATCCACAAATGAAGTTTTCGGCTGGTATTGTCACTTGGGAAGCGAACAAATGTGGCGAACCAAAATTTGCATTGTGAGTAGCGAATATAACTACTTATTCGCGAAGATTATGTCGTTGCCATTTAAGAAAAATAAATTAGTTCACTCTTTTGACATTTGTCATTTATGCTTAAAAATATGTGTACTTATACGAACTGAAATTTTAACAATGTGTCTAAGTGTATATATAAGTGTTTAATAACGCGGATCTTTATTTCGAGGATAGTTACAATCTGGAGCCGGGAGTTAACCTTCTTCGTTAGAAGCGGTTTAAAGGGTGGTTAAGTTTCAGGGGCCGGTGTTGATTTGAATAAAATAGAATTCTTTTTGGAAGTTGCTGTCAGTTTCTTTATTATGATAATATTGGTATGGCTCAATTACGTATGGAACAAAATATCGGCAAAATGGCCGCCCCGGCCTCGGCGGCACACCTCCATCCGATGGTCCAAATTTTCGATGACGCTGAGGCATAATTGAGGTTCTATCCCGGTAATGTGCCGAATGATCTCACCCTATAGCTCTTGAATTGTTGCTGGCTTATCGACGTACACCTTTTCTTTCAAATAACCCCAAAGAAAGAAGTCCAACGGTGTCAAATCACATGATCTTGGCGGCCAATTGACATCGCCGCGACGTGAGATTATTCGGCCATCAAATTTTTCTCGCATAAAAGCCATTGTTTCGTTAGCTGTGTGATAAGTGGCACCGTCCTGTTGAAACCACATATCGGCCACATCCATATCTTCTAATTCGAGCCATAAAAAGTTCATTATCATCTCACGATAGCGAACACTATTCACAGTAACTGCCTGACCGGCCTCATTTTGGAAAAAATACGGCCCAATTATGCCGCCGGTCCACAAACCGCACCAAAGAGTCACTCTTTGTGGGTGCATTGGTTTTTCGGCAATCACTCTTGAAATATCATTCACCCAAATGCGCCAATTCTGCTTATTAACGAATCCACTGAGGTGAAAATGTGCCTCATCACTGAAGATGATTTTCTTCGAAAATTGGTCATTCACTATTGCCATTTCCTGCCACCATTCTGACCATTGGCGACGCTTGAAATGGTCAAGAGGCTTTAGTTCTGGAGTCAATTGCATCTTGTAAGCGTGTAAATGCAAGTCTTTATGCATAATGTTCATCAACGACGAGCGTGAGAGCTGCAATTGTTGGCTCTTCAACCACACTATCGCGAACAGCAGCAATATTTTCTGCAATACGAGCTGTACGAGCATGCACTGGTGTTTTCACACCTCCTACAGACCCGGCTGGCTTAAACTTTGCACAATTTTTCCGATTTTACGCACATTTGGACGATTAAATTGACCGAAAAAGTCACGAAGTGCGCGATATGCATTTTGATTTGAACGCCCGTTTTCATAATAAGCCTGAGTAACATAAACGCGTTGCTGGAGTGTGTATCTTTCCATGGTTCAAATTGAGTTAGTCGGAAATTGATAATCGTCAAATGAAATGCAGAAAAAAGTTTGACGTTTAGGTGTGGTTCACATTCAACATCGGCCCTTGAAATTTAACCACCCTTTATAAGAAATTGCTTTAATCCTATGGAGCTGCTGACCTCAATTTCAGTGCAAATAATCGATTTGAAGAAACATGAATGCTTCTAGACAAATTCTGTTTTTTACAATACATATGTACTTATATATTTGAATTCGTAGACTTATAATGAACTTTCGGGCAAGTAAAGACGCATTTATATTTATGTCCAACAAAGTTAAGGATACATTTCATTGCCGCCATTCATCATCCAAAACGCCAATGCTAAAATTGTGTTGTGTGCTAAGCTTATTTGCTTAGGGCAATTACCAACAAATTGTGAGGAATGAATTTCAATTCGAACGAGAGAAGCAACAAGCAAGGAACAAATATTTCTCTAGATCAGGAATACCAAATGTGGTTGGCTGCGGTGATGGAATGCATATTACGATTTCTGCTTCTACTGCCCCTAGAAGACAAACACCTGATGCTTTGTTGCAGGATTAATTATTGAATAGATTCAAAATAATTTACCTTATATCATTGTGTTTGTTTATTTCATTTAACGTTTAAGCTCTACATCTATACTATAAAGGTGAATGTCTGGTACGATGTCCGCGCATCACTACGAAACGACAACACCAAACGACGTACAAATTTTTATACATTCATATTTTCACCCAATGAAGATTATAGGCATGTTTTTATGATGGAACTCGCTTCCGACAGCCCCCAGGCCGCGCCACCACTCTCATCCGTCACTAATAATCGAATATTTGCTTAAATTTAATCTAAAAAATCTTAGTTTTTCCTATTTCCCACTATTTATACCACACTCTAGGATTCATAATCCGCATAAGCTGTTTAACTATGACCCAAATGCAAAGTTCAAAAACGGTTTGAGATAGAAAATTAATCAAAATAATTTTGCTTGATATTTGGTTGTTTTGATTTTATTCAACGAGGCATAGCAACGGATGCCGGGTATTGTAATATTATGGTTATTAATAAAAAATTATTTTCTATGAAATTATTGTTTGTAATTCTTCTATATATGTACATATCCTAAATCCTTCAAAACTACTCCTACGCGAGCGGGGCCGCGGGTTAAAGCTGGTTATACATATGCAGGTAAAATCAAAGCTTATTCTAGGTTTACAAAAACCAAATCAACACTAGAACTACGAAGATTTACCATATGCCTATTTCAACTAACCGGTCATTTTGACCGGTTTTTTTGTTTAACTACACAAATCAGTAGAAATTTAGAAATAAAACTAAAAATTCATAAGATAATTAAATTTTCAAGCAAAAGAAACATATTTTATTCATTTATTGTATATAGTTCCATTAGCAATTTCAGTTTGCTGATCTTCACTCTCATCGGAATAGGACGGAAATCTTACACTTTCTCTTTTACATACCTTGAGTATGTTCTCCTCTTCACTATCACTGGATACATAGACTTTCTCTTTATCAAACTGGACCGCTGAAATTTTTGTTGATTTGCAGACAACTTCGGATATATCTTCGCATATATTTGTTATATCTTCAAGAAATTTTGTTTTTTTAGAATGTGACGCCATTTTCAGGGTAATAACTTCTAACTGAAAACTATAATTTTATTTCCCTTTCTAATAATGAAAAAAATATTCAATCAGAAGCCACTTACAATGTATGCAAGAATAATGTGAGATTATAAACAAATATAAAAAATATTCAATTTATTGTCATTTGCAACTATACACGGTAAGTAAGAATACTAAATTGAAATGTTTATATGCTACGATTTATGATAACTTATCAGTATAGGGGTTACAGACTGACTGTAGAAATTGTATTCATATTACGGATTTAGTATAACTGTATATACCATATTACAGTTATACAAATTTTCGCATAATATATGGAAAACGCAAAATCTTTGAATTCCGGGAATTTTCCATATTCATTTTTATGACCGATCAAAATGACCGGTTCGTATATTTAGGTATAACACATAGTTAACTCTGAAAATTGGAAGCGTAAGAACAAACTAATCTATAATATTATTCCATACAAAAATTTAATAAAAATCATGACATTATCGAAAAAAATGTAATTGGAATATTTAAGAGGAAATGGGAAATAAATGTTCCAACCGGTCATTTTGACCGGTTCGTAGTTCTAGTGTTAAATTCATTGACTTCATAAAATATTAAACTTAAAATTACTTCACATATTCAGCTACTTTTGATTTCATTGTCATTAACTGTAGTTCTTAATTCTGGACCTATACTTTGTGTTTGAGGTCCAGCTTGTTTTGTTTTATTTCCATCTTTTCTTTGTGTCGTCTTTTTTTCTACATTTTCTTCCTTTCTCTTTCTGCTTTTACTTCCCATAATTTAAGTTCCCGCTTTTTTTACTCGTACATGTTTCTGGTATATTTAGCTGTTTTTGCTATTTCTTTTTCTATAGCTTTTAGAATTATTAAATAGATTATATACATGAGAGTAAAGAGTATAAGAAGAATTAGCGGTAGCATGCATCCCTGCATTGGCCAAGATGGGGGTTGCGGTGCTTCCCCACCCTCCCTACAGTCCAGACCTGTCCCCTCCGGACTTCTTGTTCCCGCGCCTGAAAAGAAAGCTGGGTAAGGGATAAAAATCGATTTTTTTTTTTGCATGTTATTGTAGTAAAACATTTCAAAAATACCGTGTTAAAATTTTAAGTCAATCCGAGCAAAACTTTTTAAGTTATAGAGCATAAAGCCGAGCCGCCTCAAACATCTGCCGAGACGCAGCAGTTGCGCGCGTAGTCCGTTACAAACTTTAAACGCGGTTTTCTCGAACCTTTTTTTTTAAAGTGCGTAGTCATTGGCATTTGAAAACTACTCAACCGATCCTTTTGAAATTTTGCACACATATCTTATATATAAAAATGGAGACGTTTTTTTGTGTTCGTTAGTCGCCGATTCACGCCTAAACGCATTCACCGATTTCAATCAAATTTTCACAGATCATTGGTATTGGTCCATAGATGGTTTATGTGAAGTTTTAAAGAAATCGGTAAAAGTATGCGTGCGTTGTGTAAGTGTGAAAAATACAATATTTGCGTGTTTCCCTTATGCGGACATTACGTATACGGAATGAGAATACACGCAAATGAATAGAATATACACAGTCATGAATAACATTGTTTCGATGTCGGGTGCCGTATGCGACTGTATTATTCGTAACGCAATAGTTGTCCTCTCTTTTCTTTCCTTTTTATGCATGCATGACACGGCATCAAAGCACATTGCTTTTTTTTTAACTGGAAAAATATTTTGAGCCTCATTTGAACGTTTTATGATTTAGATAAAATAAAAATTCGTTAAATATATTTGATTCCATTAATAACCATAAGCCTGTATTTTTCGAAGCTCAAAGTTTTTGGACAAATATTGAAACGTTTACTTAAATTAAATGTTAAATACATATATGTATATAAATGCTCAAATGTAAAAGTTTAGATGGATTTAAAATATACGAAATTATTCAGCGGTTGAATCCATACATTTTTTGAAATCCATCATATGGATCGACAGTCGCCATAAATGTTTTGTTTCAAAAATAAAATGTGTTAATTTGATGGTAGCTCGAGTATTAAGATCAGGTTTCTATTAGTATAACTTTGTTCATGGGTTTGCGTAATTTTTCTGTGATGAAAGTCTAAAACCAAGAAAAGAAAACGCGAAAGCCGACGAGCAAAATGTAAAAAATAAATCCTCCTGCATGTATACACATATACTCGAAAAAGTTATGCTAACACTTTTTTCATGCATTTACGTAGACAATTTTATATGGGCAAACGTACGTTTACGAGATAAATGCCTAAAAGCAGGTATAACTAAAATAGCGCTCTCAGGCATTTCTGTTACAATTCTTCTGTAAATTTCATGCTCCAAGTGTTCGAGCATTGGTATAGCGCTGAAGACAAATGCTCAGGATATAATACAAAAATGCATATTTACTTGATTTCACATAGTAATATTATCATTGTTAAAAGAGAACAAGTTTGTATTAGGTAATAATTAAATAATGCAACCTTATGTGCTGCTTTGACGAGTGGGAAACCCAAAATAAATAATTATATTTGTATGTGTGTTTAAAAGAGTTGGATTATTTTGTGAGTGTAAGCAGTTTCAAAGTCAAAGAGTAGTTGCAACATTAAAAAGTACCTGAAACACATTTTCATTTAACAACTAAAATCGCAAATATGAGTGTGTTTTTCATTGTTGTTTTTTTTTTTTTGGGAAAAAATTTATAAAAATAAAATATATTGTGCGTAAAATTTTAATAATCAGTGAAAATAAAAAAACGGTGGTTTCGTTGTTGTTGTTAGCGATTGTAATGCACATTGTAAGTTTTTCATGTTTTTTTGATTAAATTCATTACTTTTCAATTATTTTGTTTTAACTTATTGGAAATCAACTTATGCGGCCAAAAGAATTAGAAATTTAATTTGAACAATAGAAAAAAGAAAATTATATTACTTACTGGAATGGGAAGAGTTTTGCAACAATGCAAAATTAAATGTGTGGGATGAATGTGCAATGGCACATAAAAAATCAGTGGAGGCATTGGATAGAACTTTGAAAGATTTACGTAATAATCAAGAAATATTTGGTGGTGCTTTAATATTATTGTCTGGTGATTTTCGTCAAACTTTGCCAGTAATTCCCCGTTCAACACCAGCAGGTGAATTAAAAGCATGTTTAAAGACATCCCATTTATGGAGGCACGTAAAAACTTTGACTTTGAAAACAAATCTGCGAGTTTATTTGCAAAATTATGCATCGGCTGAAGAATTTTCAAGACAACTCCTGAAGATAGGAAATGGACAAATTCCTATTGATGCTGCTATTGGCTTAATCACTTTGCCAGATAATTTTTGTAATTTTGCACACACGAAACAAGAATTAGTTTCAAGTGTTTTTCCAAATATTGCGCAAAATTATCAAAATCACAATTGGTTAGCTGAAAGAGCAATACTGGCTGCGAAAAATAAGGATGTTCGTCAATTGAATGCGAATATTTTAAATGATATGCCTGGTGAGATTCTAACATTTAAATCAATTGATACAGTTATAAATCAAGATGACGCTGTAAATTATTCAACAGAATTTGTAAATTCCTTGGATTTACCTGGACTGCCGGCTCATCGCTTACATATTTAAAGTTGGTGCACCAATTATTTTACTTAGCAGATTAGCAGAAGCAAAAAGGTCATTAATAATCTTATTGAAGCAACAATTTTAAAAGGAAAATTCAAAGGTGAAGACGTATTGATTCCGCGTATTCCGCCGATTCCACCAGATTTAGCTTTTGACTTCAAAAGATTGCAATTTCCAATACGTCTTGCATTTGCAATGACAATAAACAAAGCACAAGGACAATCGCTGGAATTATACGGAATTGGCTTAGAATATCCATGCTTCTCCCACGGACAATTATATGTATCATGTTCACGTGTAGGAAAGCCATCAGTTCTGTTTATTTATACCACAACTCAGGGCAAAACAAAAAATGTAGTTTACGAAAAGGGTTTGCGTTAGTTTAAGTTTAAAATTAACATTAATTTTATGTAAAAAAAGAATAAATACACATAGAGTGAATCTAAATCGAGTGTTCATTATTCATTTATAATTTTGATATGCCTAGCGAAGCAGGCAGAGGGTCCGCTAGTTTTACATATAAAAAACCTCCTCCCAACGTTTTTTTTTTCGCCATTTTTTTTTATATTAAGGTGGTTTTACACCTACAAAATGGCGGCATTTTTTCGTCAAAAATCACTTTTTACTTCAAACGACTACCAAATGAAAATGAAAATAAATCGTCAAAATAAACGTTGGGGGGAAGTTTAACTCATACTTTAACTAAATTATTCGATTTTTTTGATTTCAGATGATTCTACGCTGAGATATGCTGACTACTGCAAAATGTATTTTTGAAAAGACGTCTACGTAAATGTGCTCTCATTCGCTCATTTTGCAATATTTTTACATGAAAATTTTATCAAATATTCTTGAAATGTTACTTTATAATATGCAACAACTTTTAATAAACTGACTTGAACCGTTTCGCTACAATAAATTCATGAAAAAAGTGTTTTTTTTTTAGCGTTTATCCCAATGTTCCAAAATGGCGCGCCAGCTGTGTCTGTCCTGCACTCGTTGATGCCAGTTGGAAATCTCGAGTGAAGACAAGTCCTACATGACTTGGTATTTCCAACGAAGATGTGGTCCTTGTCTTCCACGCCTTCCTGTTTGGTGTACCGGGTCGTAAATTCGCCTTGCGTCTTCTTTTGTACGGGTGACATGGCCAAGCCAGCGGAGCCGCTGTATTTTTACACGCTTAACAATGTCAATGTCCCTTTATATGTAGGTCATACAACTCGCTGTTCCACCGTACGCGGTATTCCTCACTAACGAGGAGGGGGCCAAAGATCTTACGTAGAATTTTTCTCTCGAAGGTTCCCAAAACTTTTTCAACCGCTGTTGACATCGTTCATGCTTCTGCGCTATATATTAGGACGGGAACGGTGAGCGTTTTGTAGAGTGCCAGTTTAGTCCTTCGAGAGAGAGCTCTACTTCTCAGTTGCCTACTGAGCCCAAAGTAACATCTGTTGTTGGCAAGAGTTATTCTCCGTTTGATCTGCAGGCTGACGCCATTTCTGTTATTAAAACTGGTCCCAAGGTAGACAAAGTCGAATATTTGTTTGTCAACACTGACACATTGTCCAAGACGCGAAGACTCCCTGTGTGTTAACAGCAGGTACTTTGTTCTACCTTCATTCACCCCAAGACCTGCTCTCATTCGCCTCTCTCTTTAAACTGTAGTATGCATAGCATTGATTTGGACCAAAATATTCCGGATTGATGCCGTACTGAGGTGGTGGTCAGAATATATATCTGCATTTCGTTTGTTACACACATTTACATTTAAGGGACTACACGATCAAAATTGTGGCATAATATAATTCACCGCATTTTCCCCATGATCCTGCATGTTGTAGCAGCATAAACATTTCCCATACTTATACTGCTGGAGTGGCAATCCTTGGCCGGATATAAATCCGGGTCGTTTCGGTAACGTAGAACCGACTGCCGTGGAAACGTTCCCATGATACTCTATGTTGTTGCTTTCGGTGTCTGCGTTCGTGTCTTCCATTAAGCTTTTGTAAGCTTATGTTAGAATTTTTCCTTTTCTGCAATTGGTGCATCATTTTTCGGGGAATAACATTGTATTAGAGATTATTATTATTATTATTATTATTAGAAGGCCATTACGCACTGCGACCAGAGTTGATCTATTGTGCAAGACCTATTTTTGTAACCCTAGAGATTAAGGCTTTTTATAAATTTTAGCACTATTGTGGGTTTGTTGTTCCAAAGATTACATGGAGATACTACGATACCACCAAGGTGGTGAAGTCTTTGTCTGCCCAGCGCAGGACATTCACAAAGCACATGTTCTGAGCTTTCTATATCCATTTCGCAAAAGCGGCAGACATTGGTCTCTGATAGACCAATGTTATTTAAATGATACCTCAGGCTGCAGTGACCTGTGAGGTATCCTGTTAAAAGACGCAGATCTACTCTGTTTAGTGAGAGTAGCTTGTCTGATATTCCTTTGTTGGGACTAAGAAATTGTTTGGCTTGACGCTGACCGGCACAATTTAGCCAGTGTGCAGCAAATTTCCTTTCTTCCCATTTCCTGAGGAATTCATTAATGTGGCTTTTCGTGAGTCCACAGAAAGGCTCAGGACCAGTAAGTTGCATATTTGCTCCTTGTTTTGTATTAGAGGTACATGTATTAGAGATACATTACTTTGGAATATTCTTTCGCGGACGAGGAGAGATGGAGGGCAAGACGCGTTAATAATATACCGACCCCACGTACACAAGTGGCGTTTACTCTTTGCAGTAGTCCACCCATCGACCTTCACAGATGACTAAAATATCTATATATGCCTCCCTTGCAAGTTGGTTGAGCTTTTCTGTCTGATACTTGGAATGTATAAAACCGGGGACTCGTCCAAGACCGGCAACTCCATGGACTCCAGATTCTACAGGCGTATTCCAATTTGAGCATTATAAATAAGCTTTTTTGTACAAGGGTCTTTAAATTCAAAACTGTTACGCTTTACGAAGGCAAGTGAAGAGTATGTCCAGTAAAAGCATGAAACATGAATCAAAAATAACTCGGAAATCTTTATTTTTGTTGAAAGAACTAAGAGCATTATTTGAGATAGAATACAAAGATTGCAGTTTTGAACGTATTTCATGGTAAGTTAGAGAACAGCATCTATGGGTATTCATTACTAACTTATCTCACTTATAACATTGCAGTCAAAATAATTTTTAACTATTTTGAAAATTTGCAATAAACAATTGCATAAAAAAGAAGACCTTAGTATATAAAACAGGCAGTGGTGCAGTTTACAAAGATCAAAAAAGTGATATGTTGTCAACTTCATCATCAATTAATGAGCTGCAATAAATAAAAAAAAATTTTTTTTGAGATAAGTAACTGTTGTTTGTTGATAAATAGAATTATTGCTTTTTTACCAGCTTAGGGCCACTTTAAAATTGTATGCGAAAAGACCTGACTTAGAGATAAGTTGAACAATAATAGGAGAGGCTCAGAAATTGAAATAATGCATTGCACAACAAAAAATGAGAGATACTATGAAGAGGAGATACTATGAACATCCACTTGCTTAAATTTTGAAGATCCCTCATTGCATTAATCATACCTGCATATAAGTTCGCAGTCTCAACAGGTGACTTCGCGATCACCTTGGACGCTGGAATTACAAGGGAGAAATGCGTAGAGTTTATGTAGCTCCAAAATAACTTTGGATTTGACTTAATATTATTTTCAAACCTGGCAAATAGTTAATGGCAATCTTTCGGTATTTTTAAAGGTTTATAGTACTTGTAAGTTGTATAGCACTTCCAAGGTAAGACAAATGGTGCTTTTCAGTAGCGGATATACAGAGTCCGGCACTCGAAGTGTAACATATTTCAGATGCACGGGCATCAATTGTCTGTTAGTTGGCCAAATGACAGTTTAGAGTAGTGTTTACAAGCGCGCGGAAGCATTTTGATGAGAGTAAACGCACAAAAGAAAATCAGTAATGGATTTCAAGCGTAATAGTGTGATTGTATTATATTTGGCTGGAAAATCACAACCAGCGATTGGTCGTGAACTCGAGCACTTTCAAGTAAATAAAGTTTTTGTTTATCGCACCCTTACTCGTTACAATGATCGCAAAACGTCATGAAGGTTGTCTTCAAAAGACTGCAACGTCACGTGAAATGGTTCAAATAGTGAAGAAGCGACTTGAGTGAAGTTCTCAACGAAGTGCCAATCAAATGGCGAAAGAACTGAAAATATCTGACCGTAGCATCCGCCGCATACTGAAAAATTATCTTAAAGTCAAGCCTTACAATATCCAAAAAGCGCATGATCTCACATCAAAGCAGCAACAAGTCAGACTTGAGAGAGCGAAGGAGTTGCTTCGCTTAGCCGAAAGCAGTCAATTTCCGAGCATTGTGTTTTCTGACGAGACAATTTTTCAAATTGAGCCATTCGTAAACTCCCAAAACGATAGGTTTTATTTGACCGACCGTTCATACGAGAATTCGAGTCATGGTAATGGTTTGGGCCGCTGTAACCGCATACCTATGGGCGCTCTCCAATCGTTTTCATCGAGCCTGGCGTCAAGGTAAATGCCAAATAAAGTATAAATAAAAAAAAATGTATTCTGGAGGTTGCTTTAAAGCCGTGGGCAGTCTATGGACGTTTCAACAGGACTCGGCACTGTCTCATAAAGCTCGAGTGAACAAATAATGGTTAAAAAACCAACGTTCCCAACTTCATAACATCCACACAATGGCTTTCAAATTCACCAGACGTGAATCCGATGGATTATTCTCTTTGGGCCATTTTGGAGAGAGAGGTCTAAACTAAAAGATTCACCAGTCTCGAGGCTCTGGAAAAAGCCATTGGCCGCGGGTGGTCGAAATACCTGCAAGTCGCATTCGGGCAGCTTGCGATTCGTTTCTGGACCGTCTCAAAGCCATAGACAAGGCAAAAGGTGGTCATATCGAGCAAAAGTAAGTTTGTATTATTTTAACACATTTTTTACTTTGAATTGAATAAAAGTAATTTTCCAAACTAAATTTATGGACTATTTAATTGGTTACACTTCGAGTGCCGGACCCTGTAGTATATACAGATTTATATACAGCTGTGAACATGAAAATAGCAGTACCCCTAAAAAGATAATTTTTAAGTCATATATTTTTTTTCCTACAATCATACAAAAGAAAATTTCAATACCAAATATCTACGAAGGGTTAAGGGATTCCAGATGTATAGAGTTTATCCGAATAAATCTAGCAACTACGCAGATAACGGTTCTTTATTGGCGTCGTTACGTTTTTAAGTACAACATTGAAATAACAGTGCCTTCAATTTTTTACGGCTATACAAGGAATATTATTAAAATTTTGCACAGATTTACACGAAAGTTCGTTGTTTATTATTTATTTAAATTTCTTTTAAATTTTGTTGAGTGCTATGTATATATTTCTTATGTTTTGATTGTAGTGGGTTGAGTGAAGCACTGCACTACAGAACAGCGAAAGCAGATTCTGAAGTTGAGACCAGATGGAAGATATTGCCCAGGTATACAATATATTCTTTCATGGTCAACAAAAATGATTTAAAATTCAATCGAATTTGTCGAAAACCCGGAAAAAAGAGGAGGAAGTGCAAGACTTCCCTGCAAGACGATCGCAGAATTGTAAGATGCTCCAAAGGGAATGCTATGAAGTCAGCCATACAAATTAAAGAAAAGGTGAACTTATATGTTTCTGACATGACTGTACGTAGAAGACCACGGGAAGTTGGATTAGCAGCTCGAAACCCACAAAAAAATTCATTCCCGACACCAAAACATAAGGCAAAACGTTTGGAAACGTTTGGAACATGGTAGTTTTACAGTTGACATGTGGCCTAATATTTTATGGACTAACGATTCTAAAATAGTTCTGTAAGCCGCACGAGATCATGACAATATGTTAGACGTTAATCTGGCACAGAAAATCAGCCACAATACACTGGGCGCTAAAAAATAATGGTATGGGGATATTCCTCATATTATGGCGCAGGCCTCATATACAAAATAAATGGCATAATGGACACCAACATTTATGTGGAAATAATGCAGAATGTTAAGTTGCCGTATTGCAAAGAGTAAAAGCCAATAAAATGGTTTACCAGCGGGTTAATGATCCTAAACAAACGAGTCGAAAAGCCAAGGATTGGTTTCGCGCAAGCAAAATTGAAGTTATGGAATGGCCAGCTCAATTCCCCAACCTCAATAAACTAATTTAGGAATCCGAAGCAGCCATGCGGATGACATATGGCAAAAATAAATTTTTTGTTTTTTGGTAGGACTGTTATAAGCTTACATGGCAAATTTCAGCGTGATATGTCACATAGTTTGTTTTCTGTGCTACTGTAAACAAGTCAAGCTCGAGTGTGTTCTTCGAATTTAACGATGGAAATTCAAAGAATTTGTTTGAAATTTTGTTATCAATAAAACGGTCCGCGGATGACATATGGCAATTTACTTGTTTACAGTAGCACAGAAAACAAACTATGTGACATATCACGCTGAAATTTGCCATGTAAGCTTATAACACTCCTACCAAAAAACAAAAAAATTATTTTTGCCATATGTCATCCGCGGACCGTTTTATTGATACCGTCACGTTCATATTTGAGCAGAAGGTAAATGCAAGTTTAGTTTTGTGTGAAATTTGATTTTTTGTGTAACTTTTTTGTATTTTACTCAAGGCGTTACCATATGGTAACCGTGGGACGTCTAGGGTACAGGGTTTTAGTTACGTTTGGTGTAGTTTTTTTTTTGAGATTTTTGATCATATTTATTGATATTTTGTGAATTACAGCGGTATATCGTTGCAATAAATGCTTGATTTCATTCAAGAACTCGATGAAGCAGAAGATCAAAATCAACTGTGTGATATTCCAACCACTCTTTATATCGAGCGTCCTGTGGATGGCAACGAATCTGGCGAAGATGACGCTGAAGATGATTGTGCGGGCATTCCAGATAATGTTTGCCCGGCTTAGCTAAGAGGTGGCTGCGAAGTTGTTATGGCTAGTGGGCGATGTATGCAAGGTTTCGATGAAGAGGATATGGGAGGCATGTTTAGAGACGGTATAAGCATACCATCATTTTAATCTTATAAATTCTAAATTTTTCAGCACCAAATCCAGGGGATTTGCCTGTTATTGAAGTTGAAGACAAAGAAGATGAAGAAAAAACGGCTAATCGTTCAGAATCTCCAATGAGGAAGCGCTTACATAAAATTGAACCGAAACCTTCAAACGTTGCATTGCCATCAGGAAACAAGGAAACTGTATTTGAATGGGTCAAGAAGAAATCGTCATCTCTAATTCCAATTTTTCCAAGCGCAAATTTCGAAGATTGTCGCCATTCACTGCCACACGAACAGTTTGAAAAATTGTTTGATGACACATTATTGGAACATATTTGCGAACAAAGTGCGTTATATTCGGAGGAACAGAATAGACCGAACCCAAATATAACAGTCAGCAAACTTAGAGCATTCATAGGCATATTGATCGTCACTGGCTACAATTATCACTCCAATTACAAACATTTGTGGAGTCAGGATGAAGACATTCGGAACAATCTTGTCAGTAACACCATGCGTCGGAATCGTTTTCAAGAGATTTTGCAAAATCTCCACTTCGAAGAAATTTCCAACGCTTCTTCTCAAAAGACGCCCCAAATCCTGACAAAATGTGGAAACTGCGTCCTCTTACGGATCATTTGAAAGCAAAAATGATAGAAAATTTCCATCCGGAATAAAATCTTTCTTTCGACGAAAATATGATATCCTATTTTGGTAAACATGGATGCAAGCAATTTATAAAGGGCAAACCATTACGATTTGGATATAAAGTCTGGTCCCTATGTACTCCATCTGGTTATTTGGTGAATTTTGAAATTTACCAGGGGAAGAATCCTCGATCGAATTTGGAGTACGAAGCAAAGTTTGGAAAATGCGCCGCTCCTTTGCCTTTGGTCAGCATGATCGACGATTTTCCTGATGAATTGAAATCGCTGTCATTCCAGTTTTATTTCGATAACCTGTTTACTAGTTATCCTCTGTTGGCATATCTCAAGTCATGCGGATATAATGGTACTGGGACAATCCGAGAAAACAGAATTCCAGCAAGCTGTCCACTAGTGCATAAAAAAGACTTCAAGTCAATGGAACGAGGTTACTCTGAATCAATTGAAATGAAAAGCACTGGTATTTGTATGGTGAAATGGAAAGATAACAATGTTGTCTGCATGTTATATACCTGCTTTGGTGAAGATCCGAAATCAATGGCACAGCGTTATTCGAAGGCAAGTGGATCGAAAATAAATGTACCCCGTCCTTGCGCAATCACGGAATATGCGCTATGATCAGGTTGGACACTTTGTGGTACCATCAAATCGTAGGCATTGTGCCGGTGACGGATGCAGAGTTAATGGACGAACTGCATGTGGTAAATGCAACGTAGGACTTTGCGTATAATGTTTTGCTCAGTACCACACAAAACCATGATAAATTTCAGTTCAAAAAAAATTTTTTTTTTTCATTGTCGTGAATGCATTTGTTTTACTTATTTTTTAAATAAAAATGTTTCAAAACAGTTATTTTTTGAAAAATTAAAAATAAAACGACATTCGAAAACCATTTTGTCTTTCTAGAGGTCCCATATGGTAACGCTAGTTTTCCGCACTTTCCGGAAAATCGAAGCGAGGAAAATGAAAATGGACTTCATTCTCGTGCTCAGGAGATCGAAATACATAAGTATACAACATTTCACAAACATCCAAAACAAAAAAAGTTATGGGACTTCCCGGGTTAATTTAATATCCACTAACTACATATACATTCTTTTAGATACATATCAATGCTCCCCTCATGAATGCACATATATCACTGTATCCACTATCGGTTGCTGAAAGAGACGCTATTGAAACAGATATATTTTTGTGATTGATTCTTTCAAATTCGCTGAGAACCGGTTAACGGTCTGCTCTTGGCAACATCTCCGATCTTAAAACAAAATTTCATATTAACTCTTTGTTCGAAACTCATTTTGGTACCGATTAGACAAACATACAGACACTTTAGGCGCAATAACTTCGCTCCCACTAAACTGAATGTCATCAAGCTTTCACTGGAAGTCAGCTAGGGATGTAACTTCCAACGCACTAACTCATCAAAAAGATAACGCCATCAAAAACACTTTTATGACGCAAGTCTTGTTTATTTTGGACTTCACCTTGTATATTGGGTATGGGACCCTCGCAAAAGAGATATCCATGCTGATACTCTTTTTGTGTTCGCTCTAGTAATATACTGGTGATTTGAAAGTGTATATGTGAGGTCTCGATCGTAGTAGTTGACATTCGTTTAAAACGTAAAGATCTACGTTCGTCCCGAAAAAACAGCATTTGCGGGAAGTCATGCTTCATTATTACCTTTTGAAGAAAGGTGCAGCTGAAACGTGTCATATATTGATCAATATTTACGGTAATCACGCGCCATCAAATACAACTTGTTAAGAGTGGTTTCGACGCTTCCAAAGTGGCAATTTCGGCAAGAGTGATAAATATCGCGAAGGGATACCGGAAAAATTCGAACTACTCAACTACAACAATTATTGGATGAACACGCATGTCGAACCCTTGATGATATGTCTAAAGAGTTGGATGTTGACAGATGAACCGTCGGTAAAAGTTTGCCCGCGATGAGAATGGTCCCGAAAGCAGGTACCACATCAATTGAAGGAGAGAGATATCGAGAGACGTTTGGTGACGTATGAGATGCTTCTTGAACGACAAACAGAAAAGGTTTTCTGTCTGTTATGATAACCCTAAGTGTCGAAAATGGTGGAGCCTGCCAGGAGAACCAGTTCCATCTACGTTTCCACGACAGTAGGTTCTACATAACCGGAACGACCCGGACTTATATCCGGCCAAGGACTGTCACTTCAGCAGCATCCTCGTATATGCACAGGGAATGTTTATGCTATAGCAACAACAACAGCGAAAATAAATATCCATACCTCAAAGGTTATGTTGTTCATCTGGTGGGATCAGAAGAGCGCCATCTATTATGAACTCCTTAAACCGTCTGAAACCATCACTGGCGGTCGTTACCGACTGCAGCTAATGCGTTTGAATCGAGCTCTTAAAGAAGAGCGGCCGTAATGGAACGGTAGACATGACAAACTGATTTTGCTGCATGACACGCCTTGCCACACGTTGCTAAATCGGTCTAGATATATTTAGAGGTACTGAGTTGCAAAATTTTGTCGCAACCGCCGTATTCCTTGCACCTTCGGGTTACCATCTATTCCGATCAATGCAGTAAGCCTTTATTTGGGAGCGGTTCACTTCTTACGAAAGCATCGCAAACTGGCTCATTGAATGGATCAAGTCAAAAGAACTCGAACTTTGACTAAGAAAGGACAGAAACTTATTCCCATACCCAATATATAAATATGTATACATACACATATATATACACATATATGCATATATACATATATACCTACATGTGCCAGTGGTTGGCTGAGCTGGCGATGCTTGTAGTATACAACACATCAGTAGTTGTTAAGCAGCCGTTCAGTTGAGAAGTCGCGATATTACTTTTTTTTACAATTAATTTCTCAACACATCAGTAGTTGTCAAGCAGCTGTACAGTTGAGAAGACGCGATATTACTTTTTTAGAATTTATTTTTGAACACAATTAAAACTCAAATCCTATTAAACTATAATCCAATAAATGTGCACAAGACATTAATAATATTGAAATAAACACTTAAATTAGCTATTTACACAAATTTGTGTGAGGTAAATGAACAGCGGCCGCCGTAGCCGAATGGGTTGGTGCGTGACTACCATTTGGAATTCACAGAAAGAACGTAAGTTCGAATCACGGTGAAACAACAAAATTAAGAAAAACATTTTTCTAATAGCGGTCGCCCCTCGGCAAGGCAATGGTAAACCTCCGAGTGTATTTCTGCCATGAAAAAGCTCCTCATAAAAATATTTGCCCTTCGGAGTCGGCTTGAAACTGTAGGTCCTTCCATTTGTGGAACAACATCAAGACGCACACCACAAATAGGAGGAGGAGCTCGGCCAAACACCCAAAAAGGGTGTACGTGCCAATTATATATATAAGGTTGTCAAAAAAGTCTTGCGGTATTTCCGCAAGCTTGTCTTTGCAAGCGCGTAGTTCTAGTTGTATTCGTCGAATCGGTTCACGCTAGAGCTTTTTGGAAAGCTCTTTTCACGTGCTAACACGTGTTTGATTAATTGTTGTTTGCTTTTAGTCCTTCGTGAGTTATAGCGTCGCAAACATGGTGCAAAATAAAGAGAAAATACGGCATATTTTACAGTACTACTACGATAAAGGCAAAAATGCATCTCATGCTGCCAATAAAATTTGTGCAGTTTATGGACCCGATACAGTTTCCATTTCCACCGCACAACGATGGTTTCAACGTTTTCGTTCTGGTGCAGAGGTGATCGAAGATGCGCCACGGTCCGGAAGGCCTGTCGTCGAAAATTGCGATAAAATCGCTGAATTGAGCGAAAGAGACCGGCATAGTAGCAGCCGTAGCATCGGCCAAGAGCTGGGCATGAGTCATCAAACCGTTATAAACCATTTGAAGAAGCTTGGATTCAAAAAGAAGCTCGATGTGTGGGTGCCACACGACTTGACGCAAAAAAACATTTTTGCCCGTATGGATGCATGCGAATCGCTTCTGAATCGCAATAAAATCGACCCGTTTTTGAAGCGGATGGTGACTGGCGATGAAAAGTGGGTCACTTACGACAACGTGAAGCGCAAACGGTCGTAGTCGAAAAGCGACGAAGCTGCCCAGACGGTGGCCAAGCCTGGATTGACGGCCAAGACGGTTCTTCTGTGTGTTTGGTGGGATTGGCAGGGAATCATCCACTATGAGCTGCTTCCCTATGGCCAAACGCTCAATTCGGACCTGTACTGCCCACAACTGGACCGCTTGAATGCAGCACTCATGCAGAAGAGGCCATCTTTGATCAACAGAGGCCGAATTGTCTTCCAACAGGACAACGCCAGGCCACACACATCTTTGGTGACGCGCCAGAAGCTCCAGGAGCTCGGATGGGAGGTTCTTTTGCATCCACCGTATAGTCCGGATCTCGCACCAAGTGATTACCACCTGTTTCTGTCCATGGCGAGCTTGGTAGTCGGAAGTTGTCCTCAAGAGAGTCCTGTGAAAATTGGCTCTCCGAGTTTTTTGACAATGGGGAAGCGAGCTTCTATAAGAGGGGCATTATGAAGTTGGCATCTCGTTGGGAACTCGTCATCGAACAAAACGGCGCATATTTGACTTAAATCGCATTATTATAACCAATTTTATGAACAATTGAAAATTCAATAAAAATACCGCAAGACTTTTTTGACAACCTTATATATAAATGAACATAAGTACATAAGTAAAATATTTTGTGTGTGGCAACTGATCGGCGTATGCGATTTTTAGGCAGAAGAAGGTCATAAGAATACCCTGGGTATAAGATAACACACCGAACAACGACGACGCATAATGCCTATCTACATTAGAAGTGGACAGCGTTGATGGCAAGTAGCGGTAGCACATACAACACACGTTCCAAAGGCACATCAAAACAAATATCGAAAAACGTAAGCGACAGTAAAGGCAGCAGTAAGGAGGAGGAAAAGCAGCAGCACGAAGAGAGATCGATAAGGAGAAGCAGGAAATGAAAGAAGTACACAACGAAACAGTAAAGGGAGAACACGAAAATATTCTGAGCGAAGAGAATGTACAGATAACGGATCTAGTGCGGCTACTGGCTAGAAATATTGAAATCGAAGAGCAGATTAATCGAACAACAAAAATAAGTGCAGAAAACTTCGAATAAATGTGTTCCTAATTGTGATGGAAGTAGCATTCCAATAAAGAAGTTGATCGAGAATTTTGACAGTAACGCGCCAGCATACGAGCTTGATCCGAAACCAAAATATAATATGTGCAAGCGCGCGCACAAATAACCGAATACGACGAGTTCAACACGGCGTTAATAGAAGAATTTGCGAAAGAATACAATAGTGCGGAAGGGCATAAAAAACTGTCGGAACGCGCAAAAAGAACACAGAGTCGTTCACGAGGATTTGTTACATATGCGCAAAATCGCCTAACTAAATGATATTGAGGAAATGTTTATCGTTTTCTACGTTGTCGATGGCTTACGATTAAAAAGCGTAAATGTAAAACATATAAATCGTTACAAGAAGAATACGAAATTTTCGAACAATTTAACAAAGACGAAAGATCGCACAACGGGGAGCGCGTAAACAAAATCGACAAACCTCAAGTCGCGGACAAAAAGTCTCCTATAGAAAAAAAGAAACCTGTTTCAATAACGGATCACCAAATCATAAACGATAGGAATGTTGTTCTGAGACAAAGTGCTTTAAGTGTAACGTTTCAGTGAAAGGTGTTCACATTAATGCGCTTATAGATACGGGATCAAATGTTACGATAATGTCCAAAACAACTTTCGAAAAATTGAATAGTGTCGAGCTGCAAAAAAGCGATACTACGTTGTTTGGTCTCGGTAATGTAAAAATTAAACCAGTTGGCCGCTTTGTAGGCGAAATATATGTCGATGATTTATGCACAACCGAAACGATGATGGCCTCTATCGACTCAACGCCGCTGTCCGCGGAGTGGCAATTTACAAACACAAAGGATTCACAATATGAGCTTTGTGAGACATTACCTTATCATGGTGCAAGATCCATGAGTTTTCTGTCCACAAATTGGGCCGTTTCCTACGCACATTTTCTCTCAAACGTCGCATAACTTCCAAATAACATTCTTTATTTACCGTAGAACTATTTGGAACGAATTCCGAGTACACGGCACCATGATAATCAAAGAAAACGCGTTTCATGACTTTCACTTTTTACCGCCTTTGATGTGGTTTTTTGGGTTTCGGCTCATGTGGATAGCGCCATTCAGCCGCCTGTTGACTGGTATGCATTTCAAACACATATACCCACGTCTTATCATCTGTTATAATGCGCTGGATTAACGTAGGGTCCGAATTCACTTGCTCAAGCATGTCTTCAACCGCCTTCTTCCGATGAATTTTTTGAAAGAAATTCAACTCTCTTGGAACGAGTCGAGCAGACACGCGTCTCATGCCCAATTGATGATGTAAAATGTTGCGAATCGATTCGTGAGACACGCTAAGGTCACGAGCTCCCTCCCTCAAAATTAAATGATGGTTTTCCAGTACCATTTCCTTGACTTTGTCGACGACCAGATCGGGGCAAATCTTTACCGAACTCTGGGCCCTCTGCAAAAGCTGTATACCACTCGTAGACCCGTGTTTTTGATAAAGCACACTCGCCATAGGCGACGAAATCCCGTTCTAAACTTAACGTTCAAAAATTGAAGACAAATTCTTTGGTCGATATTTTTATCTATAGTGAAAATCGCAGAGCACACCTTTGACTGGCTGATATAATTAAATTTCAAAATATTTTTATTGACAGATCATGCTTGAGTTCTGCGACTCTATAGAGGACAATTGTACCAACTTTCCAGCAAAAAAAATTTAAACATATGTGTAACGCCGCGCGCTTTTTAAATGAACAATGATCTATATATATAAATGTGAAAATCTGTCCCTATGTTCGCTTATAACTCGAGAATGGCTGAACGGATTTATCTTATCTTGGTCTTGAATTATTCGTGGAGGTCTAGGGAAGGTTTTAAAGGTGAGAAAAATTCGAATAATTGCCGGGAAAAGGGTCAAAACGTGGACCCGGGTAACCTTCGGATGTGTATATACAATATGGGTATCAAATGAAAGCTGTTGGTGAATGCTTTAGTTCAGAGTATTTTTCATGCCGCTCCGTGACTAGGGTCTCGAGATAAAGACCAAAACGTGGACCCTAGAACGTGTTTGTACAATATGAATATCAAATTGAAGCTGTTGGTGAATGCTTTAGTACAGAGTATTTTTCATGCCGCTCCGAGACTGGGGTCTCGAGATATAGGTCAAAACGTGGACCCGGGTAACCTTCGGATGTGTATGTACAATATGGGTATCAAATGGAAGCTGTTGGTGAATGCTTTAGTTCAGAGTATTTTTCATGCCGCTCCGTGACTAGGGTCCCGAGATAGAGACCAACACGTGGACCCTAGAATGTGTTTGTACAATATGGATATCAATTGGAAGCTGTTGGTGAATGCTTTAGTACAGAGTATTTCTCATGCCGCTCCGTGACTGGGGTCTCGAGATATAGGTCAAAACGTGGACCCGGGTAACCTTCGGATGTGTATGTACAATATGGGTATCAAATGGAAGCTGTTGGTGAATGCTTTAGTTCAGAGTATTTTTCATGCCGCTCCGTGACTAGGGTCCCGAGATAGAGACCAACACGTGGACCCTAGAATGTGTTTGTACAATATGGATATCAATTGGAAGCTGTTGGTGAATGCTTTAGTACAGAGTATTTCTCATGCCGCTCCGTGACTGGGGTCTCGAGATATAGGTCAAAACGTGGGCCCGGGTAACCTTTGGTTGTGGATGTGCAATATGGGCATCAAATGAAAGCTGTCGATAAGTGCTTTAATGTGGGGTAATTTTCATACCTATTGATGACTAGGGTCTCGAAATATATGCCAAAACGTGGACCCACCATGTCTTTGCCCAGCGAAGCGGGCCGGGTTTGCTAGTATACGATAAAAATAACCATAGCCAATGCTCATACCATTGGTTTGTTTAAGAATACTTTTTTTAATTTGAAGCTACTAAAATTGTAAGTTAAAAACAAATTGTGTAATTAAAACCAAGGTTAAAAAATCCACTCTGAGAAGATTTTAGTCCCTTTGAAAATTTGTTGATTCTTATAGAATTTGATGTTTTGAAAGTGCAAATCTAATTGTTTCCTCCTTTTGAGGTTACCCAAGAATATTAGGTCTGCTTCTCTCCACCCTTCTTAGCATTTAAAGTATTTTTATAAATTTTAAAAAGCCTTTGAATTTAATATACTGAATACGAATTAAAGCCATAGAGGTGAATCATAGTAAAAATAAACATAAAAATAGCAGATAAAACTGGAGAAACAATAACGACCTTTTTGAAAAAGAAGTACTTTGGCATGTTACATAGCCTCAAATATAGCAAAAAAATGTTTAAGCCTTTTTAAGAAATTCTCTTAACATAAGTTTTAAAAACAAGGATGGTTTCTCTTTACGAAACATCTGACCCCAGTACCACATCAGCATGGTTTCCGACGAGTGCATAGCACCACCACTGCACTCACCGTTATAAACGCCCAGATAACCCGCGGGCTTAACCAAAATCGCCCCTGCGAGAGGACTGTCCTAGAAGCGTTCGAACTGAAGAAGGCTTCCACACAGACAGTCATTCCACGATACTAGATGACATTTATCAGTCGACACTCCCGCCAGGGCTGATGAGGTGATCCGCCAACTATCTGAGCGGTCGTCACTCGTCAGTGATTTTTCGTGAGCATACATCTAAACAGAGGAAGATTAAGAAAGGTTTTCCCCAGGGTGATGACCTTTCACCATTGCTGCTCAACTTTTACATCTCGAAACTTCCCCAGCCACCAGAGGGTGTCTCCCTGGTCAAATACGCTGACGATTGCACGATAATGGCGTGGTCTTTGTTCCAAAGTGAACAACTATCTCACCGACCTTTCTCGCTTTTTCACTACGAGGAATCTTCAACTTTCCCCCACTAAGTCCACGGCGACCCTCTTTACCACCTGGACAAAGGAGGTCAAACTGCCTCTCAAGGTAAAAGTCGATGGCATACGAATTCCGACAGTAAACAATCCCAAAATTTTGAGTGTAACCTTCGACAGTTTGCTCTCCTTCTTTGCGCACACAACCGCAATTGCCGCTAAAGTCCAAAATCGCACCAAGGTCCTCAAATCGCTTGATGGCATCACTTGGGGCAACGACAAAGAATTTTTGCTATCGACATTTAAGACAATTGGCCGACTGGTTCTAAACTATGCTGCGCTTGTCTGGTCGCCTGGAACCAGTGACACGCAGTGGATAAAGCTACAGACATGCCAAAATACTGCCATTCGGATAGCGACGGGCTGCCTCTTGATGTCCCCAATACAACACCTTCACAACGTGGCCAATATGCTACATTTCAAGGAGCATAACAAACTGCTAAGCAAGCAGTTCATGTTAGGCTGCTACCGTAGGTTTCACCCTTGCAGATAGCTGCTTGATCCAGAGCCGCCTCGTAGGCACGTCAGGAGACAACACTGCGACCGACGAGATCCAGGACAAAACAAACAGACACCTACTGGACCAGACAGTGTTTAGACAGACATTAAACGACATTCACCGGGGGACTGTTACCACCTTCATAAGCTCCCGTCTAGTGAATGCCGCTATCGGAGTCCAACCACCACCCTTTGCAGATGAAGAGCTTCAGCTTCCTCGTGAGACCCGCGTAACACTGCCACAATTACGTTCTGGGTATTGTAGCAGGTTAAACTCGTACTTATCCAGTATTGACCCCGACATACCAAACATATGTCCAGCATGTGAAGGCACCCCGCACGACACTAAAACCCACTCATCTAACACCCCTCTCCCTCTGGACCCAACCTGTTGAAACACCATGTTTCCTGGGCCTACCTTTAGATGAGTTCGACGAAGACGACCAATGATATACTCTACACTGACGGGGCTTCCCTTACTGCTACAACATCAACCACAAGGACAGAAATTTGATATTAAAATCGTGGCAAATTTTATAAGAAAATATAAAGCAGTAGGAAAAAATGCTAATACAGAAAGCGTGAAAAAATTTAACCCCTTTTTTCCTCTCCTCACTTGTTTTCCCACACAAAAAAATACCAAACCACGTTTCCCGTCTGTGGCCTACTTAACACACACGCACAAATAACACTGAAATAATCACCAATACCAGCAATAATAGCAATTGCTGATGGTGTGATAATAATAAAAGTGAAACTAAATAGAACTAAACCTAAATAGGAAGTGAATTATTGAACAAATTTTTAGAAACTTTATACTTTACGTAACTATAAACATCACATTTTAATTAGAAAAGGCTAGAAAAATTTAAGGAAAAAAGACAATTTACGCTATCATGAGAATAAAACGGGTACAAAAAATTTTTCTTAAATATGCCCTAAGATCTTTTAAATTTTCTGTCCCTTTTCACAAAAGTACATCAGTTAATTCGCTAATATAATTCTATTCTTTTTGAATTTGAGTTTTACCTCATTTTATTTGTTATTCTAGTAATATATTGTTTATATTAGCAGTAAGTAAGAACCTTTATGTTTTTCTGACTGAGTTCAATAAAGAAACTAAATAAAAACTCTGAAGCTAGAAAACAAAAGAATGCTAAAACCTGTTACGAAAATGGTAATCTGGTCACACTGATCACCAATTGTGCTAGGGTGATGTAACTCAAATTGTCAAATTCGCTGAAAAGTAACTGGTGCACGATAGGCGCCATATAATTATTCTCCCCATCGTGGTTCACTGGCACAGCCAACTGAGCAGTGCAATTACGCTAGCGTCGCCTCATCAACTTAATATCAAGGATAATAGAATTCTGGGTTTGGCCAATAACTATGGTGAAAAACCAAACTATGAGGGGAACTTCGGCTGCCACTTGACGAGAGTATTCGCCAACCAAAATTGTGCAGACATCAACGAAGTGACATTGTGTTAATTTTTTCGTATATCACTAACACAATATTAGTTTTTTCGTAAACTATCCGATTCATAACTTCTGCTATGGCCCAGTTCAATGTCCTGGACAATTTTTTTTATACTAAATATATTTCTCGGTGCAAAATAGAGTTAAACGCAACCCCAAACATTTTCTGGAAATACATCAATTCGAAAAAGAGGTGTTTTAATATTCCAACCACAGTGAAATTTAATGACACTTTTTTAGAGAGTTTGGCTGACTCCATAAACCTTTTTGTTGACTTTTTTAAATTCAATTATGTCATGGACTTAGAAAACACCTAATATACTATGATTTCTGTGTTGATGCACACAAAACCTTAGACTTTGGGTCGTTACAATATCTGAACAAGATATTATTAATGGTATTTCATCTTTACAATTTCTCCAATTCTCCTGACACTGATGGAATATCAACTTTTTTACTTAAAAACTGTACTTATTCACTTTGTTCACCATTAAGCTATATCTTCAAATTTTACTATCTACTTCCGTTTTTATTGACCGTTTGAAGTTGGCGTCCATCACTCAAATCCTCAAAGCTGTTATTGTTGTTTATACTTTCCGTTTATCACGTTGGTCGGTGTTTCAAGTATTCGAAATAATTACTCTATGACAAATTGAAACTTTTTCGCAGAATTTCCTCTGAATGACTGGGCTGTACAAAGCAAACTATGTCTTAATACTACTCACGTTTTCCAAGTCCATGAATCTCCTTTCGTCAACTTATTATGTTTTAAATATAACTCTTGTCTCTGTCAATAAAATTCCTGGTCTTAGTGTTATTTTTGATTTCTGTTTTACGTTTATTATCCATACTAGAGTTAATTATTTCGAAGGCATATGCCAACTTAGCTTTTTTACGACGCTACGCTAGTGATTTTAAAGACCCATACACTAGAAAAATCTTATATAATGCCTTAGTCTGTGCGAAGTTGGAGAATGCTCCGTCATCTAGAACACGATGTATTCCTCACACTCTCTTAGAATTGAAAGAGTTCAACGCAAGTTTCTACGTTTTGCTCTTCAACCTTTACACTTTGATAGTCCCTTGCCATCTTACGGTGCTAAGCATGCACCTATCAATATTTTATCACTTGAGATCCCATATAAAATCTGGTACCATTGACTGTTCAGATCTACTCTGCCAAATAAGTTTCAATGTTCCTAATAGAGTACTTCGCTCTTATTTTTTGTTGAAGCTCTCAGATCTGATTACCATAATTTTGCCCCTCTTACAAGACGACTTGTAAAGCTTAATCAGCTTTCTAGAAGCCTTGATCTTGATTCTGCGATGC
Organism: Anastrepha obliqua; assembly: GCF_027943255.1. Lineage (NCBI taxonomy): Eukaryota > Metazoa > Arthropoda > Insecta > Diptera > Tephritidae > Anastrepha > Anastrepha obliqua. Next base: position 1,704,759 of record NW_026562178.1, on the reverse strand, counting down.
CAAGGTTTCTAACGGGTGATTTTTTAGCTATTATCTTTTTAAACAGTTGGTTGAAACAGCTGACGCACGTTTCGTGTTTTGTTTCACTGTCAAACATATTCAGTTTGGTCTATAATTTAACCATGAATCGTCTTACAAACGAACAACGCTTGCAAATCATTGAATTTTATTATAAAAATGCGTGTTCTGTTAAGAGAGTTTATCGCGCGCTTCTTCCATTTTATGGTCAGTTTAATCGACCAACTGAAGCGGCTATTCGAACTATTGTGACTAAATTTAGAACCAAATTTTCATTATTGGACATCAAACCACCAACACGCTTACGTAGAGTGCGAACTGAAGAAATATCAAGAGGACTTGTAAAGCTTAATCGGCTTCCTAGGAGTCTTGATCTTGATTCTGTGATGCCAAAGACTCTATTTAAGTCACTTATTGTGCCGTATTATTTTTCAAATAAACTAAATATTTTATCCTGTAAATCTTGTCAGTAAGGTTGTTACCATTGATTTAAATAAAATAAATAAACTCCTTTCTAAGATAATCGAAAAAGAACAAAATTTTTTTGCCTAATTCGCTTTGAATAAGACTGACTGGCCATTGTGCTCCTCATCATATCAGTATACGGAAAGTTTAGGCCTACTGTCATTGTCTGATAGGAGAATGTACTTCTCAATAATTTTTATTTAAGGTATAATGTTATCAAGGGCAACATTAACTGCAATGGGTTGACCAATCTCTTCCAAGCTCACATCTCGCCCCATAGTCTTTGTTCATTCAACTAACAAAACCAATAATTGAATTAATGAGCCTAATATGCGATGTGCCCGATTATGTCATATACATATCTATATATATAAAAATTAAGCCGAAAAAAAGTGTGCATTTGTCTCCGGTAATCTCAGCATTCACTGATCGCCATTCACTTGGGAGTGGCCAGGACGATTCTTCTGCATATGGTTCAAGCAGCTCACAACTCCCGGGATTAGCCCAAGTATCCTCTGGGTAGCTTCCGAACACCCGTTCGGGAGTGAGCTAACGTGAGAAGGCGAAACATTTCAGGATAGCTGGTTGTGCGTTGGGTTTGGGACCCGCCACTTAAAAATCGCCCCAAATGAAAAGTTTAAAAAAGCCTCGGATGAGACCTCCCTATAGTGATGACGACCCCTGCAAACGAAATAAGGAATATGATTTGAGGGTATGCACCTGGAATGTCCGGTCTCTTAATGGGGAAGGTGCCTCTGCCCGGCTGGTTGATGTCCTCGTGAGAGTAAAGGCTGACATCACTGCCATCCAAGAGATGCGATGGACGGGGCAAGGAAAGAAAACCATAGGACCTTGCGACGTCTACTACAGCTGCCATGTAAAGGAGCGCAAATTCGGTGTCGGATTTGTTGTGGGAGAGAGACTTCGTCGCCAAGTACTGTCGTTCACTCCGGTGGACGAGCGTCTCGCAACAATCCGCATCAAAGCCAGATTTTTCAACATATCGCTAATTTGCGCCCACGCCCCGACGGAAGAGAAGGACGATGCGACCAAAGATTCCTTCTATGAGCGCCTGGAACGTTCCTATGAGCGCTGCCCCCACCACGACATAAAAATAGTGCTTGGCGACTTCAACGCCAGGGTGGGCAAGGAGGGAATTTTTGGTCCCACAGTCGGAAAATTCAGCCTGCACAACGAAACATCCGGTAACGGACAGAGGCTGATCGACTTCGCCGGGGCCCGAAACATGGTAGTCTGCAGCACCAGATTCCAGCATAAAAATATACACCAAGCTACCTGGCTGTCTCCTTATCGAAAAACGCGAAACCAGATCGATCATGTTGTGATAGATGGAAGACACGCTTCTAGTGTATTAGATGTACGTACGATCCGAGGACCCAACATCGACTCGGATCATTACCTTGTTGCAGCCAAACTGCAAGACGATGGAACGATGAGCTGTATGAGCTTTACGACGACATAGACATAGCGCAGCGAATAAAGATCCAGCGGCTACGTTGGCTGGGTCATGTCGTCCGAATGGATACAAACGCTCTGGCACTGAAAGTATTCGATGCGGTACCAGCTGGTGGTAGTAGAGGAAGAGGAAGGCCTCTTCTGCGTTGGAAAGATCAGGTGGAGAAGGACTTGGCTTCACTTGGTGTATCCAATTGGCGCCGGTTAGCACGAGAAAGAAACGACTGGCGCGCTTTGTTAAACTCGGCCAAAATCGCGTAAGCGGTTATCGCGCCAATTAAGAAGAAGAAGAATCTCAGCAACGCGTGTAAGGAAAACAATGAAAGTTTCACACATTGTTGGTGCTGCTTTGGCAAAGGTTCTGTGAAGTTTGGTTGAAATCCGATAAGGCGTGTGTGTGCGGTGCGTCGGTTAAGGGAGTGTGTTTTTGCTATTTGCCGCACGTATTTTCTGTGTATGTAGCATACGATTGATGTTGTTGTTATGTGTAAAGGGGAGCGCATCTATGCACATGCTAAACTTGAAAATAGGAGCACCGATTATTATGTTGAGAAACATAAATCAAGCTCGACTATGTAATGGCACTCGATTAACAGTTAAGAGATTGATGAATAACGTCATTGAAGCAACAATTTTGAATGGAAAATACCCTGGTGAAGACGCGTTAATACCGCGAATACCAATGATACCATCGGATATGCCGTTTGAATTCAAACGTCTTCAATTTCCTGTTCGCCTTGCATTCGCGATTACTATATTATATAGTAACAGACAAATTGTTCTTTCGCGCACTCCCCAAATTAGTGGCTAAACTAAGTAATATACACATTAAAAAAAAAAACAACGAATTTTTGACTTATATTCTCTGATATTTTTATAAAAAACTGTTGCGCATATCTGTAAGTATGAATCTTTATTCCTGCAAGAAGCGAGTAGAAAGGCAATTATTTAACCGCATCTTACATACAAAAGTTTTTACTTGAATTCTAATACAGTAGATTCTGTTTTTATGCGGTATATATATTACGTTCCGCAAGAAACAGCATAAAAAGCTACCAGTTCTATAGTAAAACTATAGATACTTTTCAAAAGTGCTAAGAACCGCATAAATCTGAAATAATGTATTAAATCGCATAAAAAAAGGGTACTAGTCCCATATTATAACTATAGATACGTTCCATAGACCGCATGAATCTGAAATAATTAAATAAAATCGCATAAACAAAAAATTGTATTTTTGAAAATTATATAATATCTTTATTTAAGAAACGTCAGAATCGAAAAATAAATTTACATCGTCAGAAAAAGAATCAGACAATACCCGTATGTTGCACATTCGTTTAGGATTTGGCGTAAAATCACTTCCGTCACTTGAGGAAATGTACACGTCTGATCTGGATGGTGATGCAGGCGGTTCCATACTTGTAGGGTTAGCATTTTTGATATAATCTGTGATGAGTTTTCGCTTAGCTGGTTTAGAATCTTGTTTATATGTACAATTCCCGATAGGTCGACATGCATTTTTTAATTAAAAAAAAAACCGCACTATTTCAAAACCGCATAAAAACAGAATCTACTGTATATTGCGATGGTACATTGTCAAGTGTACCATTTCCAAAATATAATATTTGTTTTGATTAGTCATTAGTTAAGGGCGTGATCTAGTGCAGAATTTTGAAAAAATCGAAATATTTTTTATTTTCGAAGTTATGACATTTAAGAAGATAGTATTAAGAGGATTTTTTAAAATTCCTTTTATTTCATGAATTATAGCCTTTTTGGTGACATGGCATCGGTTCCTATCCGTCTTGTCTGAAAACTTTGAACGCGTTTTTCTCGAAACTTCATTTTTCGAAACGTATGATATGATATCTTAAGTTCTACCAAACCGATTCACTTCTCAATGCATATCTCTATCGTACAAACTATTACTTTACCAAAAAAAAAAACCTGTTTACTATTTTTAAAAAATTCAAAACTCCAAAAATGTAGGGACAGCCGTATTAAGCAAAAAAAATCCACTTTTTCTTAGTTAGTACGATAGTGACAATTCATCTGAATTAAAATCTTTTTAATTTTTTTGTTTTAGATCATTTAAAAGCTTGCATTCAAGAAAAGTTCAACGCGCCGTTTTTTTTTGACCCCTCACTTCAACATCTTATAAAATTTTCAGTTTTTAATTTTTTGACTGTTTCTTTTTATATATTGTTGAAAGATTAATAAATATCTGATATAAAATGGATAGTCAAAGCTCTCAAATAAAAAAAGAAATTGCGGCATTCAGAGCGCAAAATAATCTGGCAACTAACCAGTAAAAAGTGTTACAGTGGACGACCGATGGTGTGTTGGTCCACCCTCGTGCTAGAAAACAGTCGATGACGAGTCCTTGAGCACGCTGGCCAAATCAAAATGGGAGATCACATGTCGTGCTGGTCATGTGCGAGTGATGGTGAAGATGAGACGGTAGAGAGAACAGTGGACACTCTGCAGGCGGTGCCAACAGCCACAAAGAGCATTGTGAAGGGAGCTGAGGACACAATAACCCATGTAGAGGACACCAAGAAGGGGTTCAGCGGCGGTTTCAACGGAAAAAGGCAAACACGAAATCGTTTGTGCGTCCACCTGTTTCCGAGTAATCCACTGACATACCTCCCAAAGATGTGCAGGACCTAATTGGACACTGCCAACAACTCAAGCTTCAGTTTGCTTTCGGATGTGGTGCAAATGCACATCATTATGTTTGTAAACAACAGAAGTGAGTTTTCACTGAATTATCTATTAGCGAAATCCCCGACGAAGTGCCAATCAAATGGCGAAAGAACTGAAAATATCTGACCGTAGCATCCGCCGCATACTGAAAAATTATCTTAAAGTCAAGCCTTACAATATCCAAAAAGCGCATGATCTCACATCAAAGCAGCAACAAGTCAGACTTGAGAGAGCGAAGGAGTTGCTTCGCTTAGCCGAAAGCGGTCAATTTCCGAGCATTGTGCTTTCTGACGAGACAATTTTTCAAATTGAGCCATTCGTAAACTCCCAAAACGATAGGTTTTATTTGACCGACCGTTCATAGGAGAATTCGAGTCATCGATTGGCCACCACGAGGCAGCACCTGCCACAGGTAATGGTTTGGGCGGCTGTAACCGCATACCTATGGGCGCTCTCCAATCGTTTTCATCGAGCCTGGCGTCAAGGTAAATACAAAATATTTATTTATTTAACAAACGCCAATCGGCAATATACATACAAATAAAAAGAGGGTACAGAAACAGAACATATAGAGGGCTGATATGTAATACAATGATAAAGAAAATGGGCCGGACGGTTCTTGAGAAAAAATCTATAGGATGATATTTTTGGCATTTCGCAGAAAAGTATCGTAGGTTCCACCATAGAAGTCGAGAACACCATGAAGTGAGTTGACACTGATGGCTATTCTATTGCACGGGCCGTGATAGACGTAGCTTTTGTAAGTAGCGACTGTTTTCAGTAGACGGCTATTCCTAAGTGTGAGACCAGCCGGGGCAGGCTCGAAGGAGCTGCGTACTTCCGGGGCATCAATAATACCATTTACCACTTTATAGAAGAATGCCAGATCAGTTATGCGACGACGAGCCCGCAGACTGTTGATGTTGTACCGAATGTAGATATCTTCTGTAGCTGAAGCGGTTGATGATGAATGTCGGAAGGCTAAGGTCTTGCAGAGCTTACGCTGCACTCTTTCAAGTCTAGTAACGCCTGCTTCAGTGTATGGAGACCAGATTATGGATCCGTACTCCAGTATTGGAAGAACTTGAGTTTTGAAAAGACGAATCAGGGAGTAGGGATTCTTGAAGTCCTTGCTATTCCTAGTTATAAAACCGAGTATCTTGAAAGCTCTCTGAGTTATTCCGTCTATATGCTTGTGGAAAGTTAGTTTTGTGTCAATCGTGACACCGAGGTCTTTGATGTCATCCACCTCCCTTATTTTATCACCATTGAGTGTGTACACTGCAGGTAAGGGAGTGCGCGATCTCGAGAAGCACATCACAGCACACTTTTTAAAGTTGAGATCCAGTTTGTTCCTTGCACACCAGCCAGAGAGATTATCGACGTCCTGTTGTAGTAGATGACTATCCAGCACACTAGTGATTGATCGATAAACTTTAAGATCGTCTGCAAAAAGTAGGTATTCCGAGTTGAAGTCGTTACCAATGTCATTCACGAATATGCTGAAAAGAATCGGACCGAGGTGAGAACCTTGCGGAACACCCGAGTTAGCCACATATTCATCGGATAGGTGGCCATCCACTTTGACCTGCAGGTGCCTACCAGCTAAATATGACCTAAGCCAGTCTAACGCTTTGCCGCCGACGCCATATTTCCTGAGCTTGTATAGCAAGATGTCATGGTCAACTCGATCGAACGCTTTTCTGAAGTCAGTATAGATGCTATGAACACAGGTGTTGGTATTCAGTGAGTTTAGTAGATAGTTGGTGTAGGCGAAAAGGTTAGTTGACGTTGAACGGCTACTAATAAAACCATGCTGTCTTGTGGTAATGATTGGACCAAAAGCAGCAGCGAGTTTCGGTAGGATCAGCTTTTCAAAAAGTTTAGCCAAGGCCGACTGAATGCAGATTGGCCGATAATTCGTGACTGTATTCTTTGGACCTTCTTTATGAATGGGGCTGATGTACGAGAGTTTCCAGTCTGTAGGAAAAACACCACACTGCAGAGACGATTGGAAAATGTGTGTCAGCGGTTCACAGAGGCCATTGGCGCAATTCTTAAGAAAGGCATTCGGTAGGCCATCAGGTCCCGCACCTTTTCTAGGATCTACGGAGTTCAGTTGCTTGAAGACATTGTCAAAGGTAACCTCAAAGTCATTTAGGTTTACCGATTGCGTGTAAGGGTGTGAGTGTGCTAGGGTTACGCTATCGTCAGACACCGGTGCATATATGCTTTTAAAGAACTGTGCAAATAAGTTACTGATCTCTACGCCACTAGATGCTGATTGATTATCCCAGACCATGGATGCTGGAATGTCACTGTTTCCTCGCTTCTTATCCTTGATATAATTCCAGAACGCCTTGGTATCACCTTTCAGTGACCCTTCTACCCTATCAACATACGCATTATAACACATGTTGCAGAGATTTTTGCACTCTTGCCTCAGGTTACTAAAGAGTATGTAGTTTCGCCTGGTTTTCTGTTTTTTATACTGTGCGTGCGCTGCTTTTTTCAGGATGATTTTCTCAGTTAATTCCCTAGAAAACCAAGGTGGAAATCTACTGGGTTTGCTGAAGTAAACCGGCACGAATTGGGTAACACCTTCCTGAATAATGTTGTAGAGCCAACGCAGTTTATCATCAACAGATTTTTGCTGGTACAAATCTGTCCAATTGGTTCTTATAAAAAAGACATTCAAGCTGGCATAGTCCGCCTTCTTGAAAGCATAGTTAGGGATACCGACCGGTGTTAAGCTAGGCTGGAAGTTGAGCTGACAGGCTAGGGCCGGGTGATACTTGTCCTCAGGAACCAGAGCAGCAGTTCTATACGGAATTGTGTTGGTGTTGCTGAAGCAAAAGTCGAGTAGGTTTCCCTGCTCATTGAATACACGATTGCATTGCTTGCATCCGGATGTAGAGTAGCTGTCGTATAACAATCTCGTGCATTCATTTCTGGGTGAGCTACTTGCCATGTTGAAGTCACCAAGGACCAATAGACTGACATTCTGGAAGCTATCGGAAAGAGAAGAAATAGCAGATAAGTGCGTGTGATAGGCTTCGTACGTGGTATGTGGCGGTATATAGACACAGCCTAAAATAAGATTGCCATTGTTAATCTTAATTTTAATAAAGAGTTCCTCAATATTGTTTTCCTTGATTTGAATCGATTCTACTTGAATGTGCCGTTTTGTAGCTATGAGCACACCTCCACCACGCTGACAACCACTCGTTGCCTGGTTACGATCTCTGCGATAGATGTTGTAAGTGGGGTCCAGTACTTCACCGTCATGTATAGCGGGCTGTAGCCAGGTTTCGGTGATGCAGATGATATCGTAGTGACTAATTGACGTGGCTTTGAGAAATTCACAGAGTTTTGTGCGTAGACCGCGAACATTCTGGTAGTAGACGGTGAGATTTGTCACTTTCCTCCTCCTCTCTGATCGAACGAAAATTCTTTGTTACTATTTTCGGTATGCCATTCACATATTTTATTGTCTTGCTCAAATCACCATTCTTCTCAAGGGAGGCAAGGTCAGAGCGTAAGCTCTTCAGATATTCCTGCTGTGTTGGAGTGAGATCCGGTTTGAAAGATATCGTGGTGTTACCATCAGCTGGCTTACTTTTGAGTAAGGTGAGTGCATCCGTTGCAGTTGGGGTCACTACAAGTAGTGGACGGGAACGACCTGGTGTGTGTCGTCCCAGTCTACGAAGTTTTAGGCCAGTTGAGTCACAAGATAACTCTGGTGGCAGGATAGATGACAGACTTGATCTATCATCCTCCAGCCGCTCCTTTCCAGTTGCTTTAGATGATTCAGGGACGTTGAACGCAATGACATTAGCCTCGCGGCGTTTACGTTCGCTCAGCTCTACGAAAACTGCTTCATTGGATGCCGGTAAGCTTACATGGGAGTTAATCTTATTCTCGACTAACGTTAACCTGTCATCAATTTTTGAGCATTTATTGGAGAGGTTAACATTTTGTTGGGACAGCTTACTAACAATTATTAACAAATATTATCGGGAAAGTATTCTGAAAGTTGCTTAGAAGGTTGGGTATACAAACATTTCGGTGGCACCGTCTCACAAAGCTCGAGTGAACAAAGAATGGTTAAAAAACAACGTTCCGAACTTCATAACGTCCGCACAATGACTCTCAAATTCACCATACGCGAATCCAATGGATTATTCTTTTGTACATCAAAATTAAAAAAAAATGTCAAATTGCGTTAAAACGTGTGATTCCGCTCTCAATGCCTTTAACGGGTATATGGCAAAAAGTATTGATGAGGCATTCACTACGGATGCAGAAAATATTGCTAGTTACTTCCAGTTATTAAGTGAACAGTGGATTCAAGACGCCGTAGAAATTACTTGTGGTACCTATATTTTTAAGTTTGAAGTAAATGAGCGTATCCAAGCCGAAACGTGGTACTCTACAGCTTCAGCTAACTTTAGCCGCGTGTAAAATTGTCGTACTAAGTCGCAAGATATCTCCACAAAGGCACCTGTATCCGCGGATATACGTCTACCATCAATCAATCTAAATAAAAAATAAATGTATTATATATATTTTTAATATCCTATTTGCATATATTTTTTACATTACCTCACAAAAAATTCAATCTCGATAACTCCTCTATGGTTTTGCACTTATTGCAATTTTATTTGTTATTTTAGATAAAAAACTTCAAAAAGTATAAAGAAATTCCAGAAAATACGTCACACAATATAAAGTTACACAATCATATAAAATATTAACACACGCGTGCTCACGTACGCCAAAGTATCCAAACTATCTTAGTAATAACTGCGCACCGCTACGTTTTGCTTCCTCGACGATGTAAACTGAACTACCTAAACTGCTTTTCAAAATGTCACAAAAGGGATCTCGAACATACCTCAGGTATAAAAGATTAGGAAGACCGACCTTTTTGTTTACCTTTCAAGTTCAATCCAGCTGGCCCTCACAAAAACGACAAATTTAGGGTGCAGCTGCCTGCGTTTTATACCTGATATAGGAGTACGAAAGTTGCTGTATATAATATTATTGATGTATTCAGTTAGAAATATGTTCTTGCAACATAAATAAATTAATATTTATCGAATGTATACAACTATTTCGGGATATAGAGGACTTATACCCAAAAAAATGTTGTCGGGGTATCCGGGTACCCGGGTGGCAGAGTATGTAGATTTTTTTGAGTGGTAACACAAGGGTTAATAAGAAAACCCATTCACTGAATGCAATGTTTGGCTATAGAATAATTAGCTGAACTGTAGGCTCTGGAATAGTGTCAGTCAAGGTAATGAAAGACTGCCCACCACGAGGTGTTTTGCCATCACTTCTCTGGTATTTAGTCGTTGATGTTCTCATAATAAGACAGGCTTTGATGTGTCAGGTAAATTTGGAGTAGGGGTACTATTCGAATACCTCACTATTCGAATAGTTTACTATTCGAATACCTCACTATTCGAATACCTTACTATTCGAATACCATACTATTCGAATACCTCATTATATATTCATTTACATCAGGGAGAAAATGCTTTTAAAAATATAAAAATTGCATTGGCCCTTCTCATGGTGCATGCACTTGTACATAAACCGATTAGTAGTCCGCTAATCTAAATAAATATTAACCAAAAATATTCGAATAGTGAAGTATTCGAATAGTGATATATTCGAATAGCATTATTCGAATAAACGAATAAAAAATTCGAATAAATATTATTCGAATTACGAATACCTCTCGAATAAAAGATTTTATTATTCGAATAATTTTTATTCGAATAGTCCCACCCCTAATTTGGAGGTACAATATTCATCATCATGAGCCAAGCGCTGATCCTCATATCAGACTGGTGTCGTACTGAAGAATTATCTATTGATACTCGCAAGATCCTTTCACAAATAAACTCAAGTTGGAACTTGGTACAGTAATTGTAGAAGGAACTATTTAAGCAACCAAATAAAAAATATATATACAGACGAATTGTTTAAAATAAAGGTCTAAATTGGAAATCTCACCTCGAAGCAGTGATAGAGAAACCCAATAGAGCTATGTCGAAGTCTTTATGACAGAACAATTGGTCTAGACTCTAAAATTACACACATGCTACAATCTAAAGAAGTATCAGCGCTCGTACGCAATGGTTTGAGACAAATGGAGAGAAGGCGAAAAAGCTAAAACATAGCACTAAATAGCTGAAGTTCTGTAGCATATTAGTCTATACTTTTCCTGCGATGGAGTAACTTACGATTGTGCCGTAGGACCATTTTCTAGATCAATTTATTTGGATGCAGGTAAACTGACGACACGGGACATAGAAACTTATCTTTCTATGGTATGGACAGAGACATGGTGGGTGGGGGAGTACTGTTATGACAAGGGTGGCTCTCTTATGAAATGACCTAAACAGTGTGTGGTAACAAACAGATGCTACTTTCGACGTATTGCATCAGGACAATAACGGACGTTGAGTTAAGTGCTCAAACCGCCTCCCGACGAATACTTAACGGTTGTACCGGAGGGATCGGTAATTTGACGGTAGAAGGTTAAGTTCGGGTTAAAGTCCCTGATTGACGGTGCTTCCTCTTCGTCTCGTAAAAAAAACAAAACAGACTCTAAAATTATTCATTGCATGTATATCATGATGATAGCCTCCCTTATTTGCTGGCTTAAAGCCAAACAAGCAGCCACTAAACAACTAGTTACTTGATAGTTTGCAAAGTCAAGCCTGCTTGGCAATAACTGGTGCCATGAACAGCTGTCCCACAGTTGCTATAGATGCGATAGTGGACTATCCCCACTACATATTTTCCTAAAAAAATGTGCAGTCAGAAATGCACTTAATATTTAAATCTTACTTGGGAAAGATCTTCCTGATTTTGGTAATACAATCGTTATAACAGAGATACCGGATCAGAATATAATTCGTTCATTAACAGATTATATAATTCCGAAATGTGTTAACCGTAGATTTGAAATCATAATTTCAGACCGCGGTGAATGGGAGCTGGGAGGACTTAGGTCGGTGCGGGAATCTATGATGCAAGTAAGAAAATCTCCGAACCAATGGGCAAATGGCCCAGCGTCATTCAGGCTGAAACTCAAGCAATTTCAATCTGTATGAGGAGCAGAAAGGGTGCAACCTTAGCTGGTTGTTCAATGCATTCTGCGTTTCGATAAGAAAAACACAATTGTATGGTTTGAATATTGTTATTGAAAGCTGGACTGCGCAGCTGTGTGTTTTATTTTCGCTCTATGAAGTTATTTATTGTAATTTAAAGGGTAATTTTACAACATAAAATCTTAAAAGAGTGCTAAAAGGTTCTCTACATACAAATTGCGACCTTTTCTATATCCTGCCACAAATTCAGTTTTTTTTGTGTATCTAAATTTAATTTATATAAATTTATACAAAATGAGCACAATCATTGCCCCCGCCAGCGGTCTTGCGCATCTTTTACGCCCCTTTTGCCACTGACTTATTCACTGCTGATCGTTTTTCTCTTCACTGCATTAACTGTAACTGTTCTTGCACTCAGGCTTTTATTGCAGTTGCATTTTATTATATTTACCTCATCTGTACAGGCATGGCAACTCGCACTAACAAGCGCCTAGTCATCACTAAAGCCACCTACGCCCCAAAAGCTGGAAAATACGAGAATTGGCCTTCACTCTCATCGATTACACGGCTTGAAACGAAAATAGAAACGAGGGCACATAAAGCAGAGTATGAAGGATTATGCGGCGAGGCTCGTGAGAGTTTAGAGTAAATGTGCGCAACTTGAGCAGCTACGAAATGAGATGTGTGAGCTCAAAGCTAATCTCAGCGTTATAACTAACAACAATGTCTCAGCAGACATCATTGTGCCGATTTTCACACGGAGACATCTGCTAGGGAGACACTGGGAATTCTCTTTTCATGTCTCATTTGGGGTCGCACGGGTAAAATTGTTTTCGGCAACATTTTGAAGTTTACTACTTTAGCATCTTCTGGTTCGGATATATTCTACAACCAGCTAACAAGCAAATTGGAGAACGTTCGTCAACAGTTTCTTAAATACTTCAATGAAGAATGCAAACTGGTTGAATAATAAATAATTTTTAACATATATATAATATAATATATATATTTTTTTACTTGAATAAAAAAAATTAAATTAAAAATACTTCATATACAAACAATTAACTTAAAATTAACTTGAGTATCTAGAAATGGGGAAAAATTAGAATTCAACCTAAACATGTCCCATAACTATTTTAAAGTACTCGTGTACCTACTTTACTCACAAATAGTCGTGCATTTCCCAAGTAGCGTTCGGATGTTTGTCATCGTTTATCTTGATTGAAAACCTGCACATAACTCAGAACTTTCTCCCACAAAAGAAGAAAACAAATGAAGCAACTGTCAAAAATTGTCTGCCGGTCGTGCTTTATGGGAACAAAGGAGCGCGTTGAGACGTGCGCTCTGAAGGTGATGAAGGTTCGTCAATAGGTTACGAGGGCCGACTAAACGCTTGAACCTACAGTGGTTTGGAGAATGTGCCGCTAAGGAGCCAGCCATGGTGGTAGGTCTACTCGTGAGTGGGACCGGTATGCAAAAGAGACATAAGTTACGAAGGGTTTATGGTGTTTCAAATTTGCAGCTGCCTTCTCAGAGTCTAAGTAAAGCCGATTTGCGTTGCCATGAAAGACAATTAAATAAGCTGGCAGTTGAACTATACGCACAAGTCAAGCCAAAGCTGCTAATCGGACTCGACCACTGCCACCTTGGTTTGCCGTCAACTACAATGAAGCTAAACAAGTGTGGGCCATTCGCCGCGAATACTGAGCTAGGATGGATTGTGTTTGGGCCAACAATGAACTCTTATCCATCATTACCATCATGTTTATTCGTTAACTGCCACACTGACCAATCTGTACATAATATGGTTGCTGAATACTTCGAGACGGAAAGCTTTGGGGTCGAACTGCGCCTATCCTAGAAAGTGAAGCTGATGTCCGTGCTCGCGGAAGTTTGCAGTGTACTACATGCCGTGTTGAAGGAAGGTATCAGACTGGTCTGCTCTGGAAGCGTTCTGACATACAGCTACCTGCCTGCTTTTTTATGGCTTTGAAAAGATTAGCGGGTATTGAAAGGAAAATGAGGCGCGGTACAGGCTTGGCCGCTGAATATAAGCGCATCATAAATTTTTACGTTACGAAGGACTACAGACGAAAGCTATCGCCAGAAAAAGAGGCTTTAACTTACAATAGGACATGGTACTTACCTCATTTTGCCGTTAAGAATCCAAACAAGTCAGGCAAGTTACGCATGGTGTTCGACACGGCTGCTGAGGTGGACGGTGTGTCCCTCAATTCACAGCTCATGAAGGGTCCACAAGAGCATCAGTCTTTGCCTGCTATACAATTCCATTTTCGGGAAGGAATATTGGCCGCGTGTGGTGGCTTTAAAGAGATGTTCCACCGGGTGCTGGTTCAACGTGACTACAGATGTGCGCAACGATTTCGTTGGCGCCAAGGTGATACTACCAGGCAGCCCGAGGTATATGAGATGCGCGTAATGACCTTTGGAGCATCATGTTCGCCTCGCGCCGCCAACTATGTGGAGACGATCAACGCGTTAGAGTATTGCAACAAAGTCAGTGCTGCTACCCGAGCCGTGAAATCGATATTGGACTAGCATTATGTCGATGACTATGTCGATAGCTTTGACACAGAGGAAGACACGAAACAAGTTCGAGCAATACATAAGATGGCCGGTTTCGATCTTTGCAATTTCGCATCAAACTCGTTTAGAGTCACAGAAGCACTTAGTGGTGATGGGAATATTCGTCAAATAGCAAATAAAGTAGGAGTACTAGTGGACAGAGTTCTCTGTTTATTTTGGCAAGCATCGACCGACAACTTTGGGTGCAAACTGAAATTCAACAACGTAGATACCAGCGTTTTGGACGAAGGGCCCCGTCCGACGAAGCGAGAACTTCTCAGTGTGGTCATGTCGATCTTCGGCCCGCTGGGCTTTCTTAGCAACTTTGTAGTGAGCGCTAAGATCCTCATGTGTGGAAGCATGACATCCGGTGGGAGTAGCCACTGCCAAACAACGTAAACACAGCATGGGAAGCATGTCGTAAGCAACGGCCTATGGTCGCCGAATATGCCATCCCTCGATACTATTATCGAAATGGTAAACTGAAAGTTTTGCAGCTCCATGTTTTCGTCGACGCCAGCGAGGATGCGTTTGCCGCGGTAGCCTACTGGAGGTCAACTAACGCCGCCAGTGAGGTGGAAGTCGCATTTACCTCTGCAAAAACTAAATGCGCGCCGATGAAGTCATTGACGGTCCCTCGATTGGAGCTTCAGGCAGCCGTATTG
The DNA here is from genome assembly GCF_027943255.1 of Anastrepha obliqua. Classification (NCBI taxonomy): domain Eukaryota; kingdom Metazoa; phylum Arthropoda; class Insecta; order Diptera; family Tephritidae; genus Anastrepha; species Anastrepha obliqua. The sequence goes on along the minus strand of NW_026562178.1, from coordinate 1,689,710 downwards.
GATACGCGTTTGATGAGCTGCCTCCGGGAGGAGCACTGCTTGGGCATCGATGACTGCGTTATTTGGAGTGACTCCAAAACAGTGATCCAGTGTCTTCGCAGTGAACATCGGCGCTATAAGCCATTTGTGCAGCATCGGATCGCCAAGATATTAGCTACAAGTACAACTGCAAATTGAAGGTGGCTACCTACCACGAACAATGTCGCTGATGGGGCCACTCGAGCTAATAACTTTGTCGACTTCAGCTCACCCGCCCCTCGGTCCTGCGACCCTCCATTTTTATTACGAGAAGAGCAGACTTGGCCGACAGAGAGCTCCACATGCTATTATCATAAGGAAGCTGACAAGGAACTATGCCCTAAATTCGCCCTTGCAATCGTAAGCTGTACGTTTCTAGATTATAACCGATTCTCTACATTCAGCAAACTAGTGAGAACGACAGCATGGGTCCTGAGATTCATTGACATTTGCCGCCGCCGTAAACCGCCAGACCGATGCTATGGGTTGACTGCCAAAGAAGTTGAGACTGCAAAGCTTTGTTTGTGCCGTCTCGTTCAACGTGGTGAATACACCGATGAGTTTCAGCATATCAAAAGCGATCACAATCTGCCACGCACCAGTTCGCTCATACACCTTTCGCCTTATATAGACGAAGATGGTGTTCTTCGTGCACGAGAACGCATAGGTGTTGCCAGCTGACTCCCAATAAGCGCGAGACACCCTATCATACTGCCGCCAAAGCATTGTTTCTCAAATCTGATCGCCATGCACTACCATGTCAAAATGCATCATCAAAATCTAGAAGCCTCTATTTGTGAGATTCGTCGCCTCAAAAGTTTGCTGCGCAGTATAGTCGCCAATTGCGCCATATGCCGCCTAAGTAAAATCCAAGCCGTATCACCATTGATGGGCCCTCTTCCGATTGATAGACTAACTCCTTATGCTATACGGGTCTTGATTACTTTGAACCGATAACCGTAACTGTTCGCCGCGCCAACGAAAAAAGATGGGTGGCGTTATTTACGTGCGTGACAGTCAGGGTTGTGCAGCACTGACTCATGTATAATCGTAATGCGCAACTTTATAAATCGTCACGGCGTCCCGTACGTATGAGGTCCGATAATGGGTCGGTACTGACATGGAAGCAAAGCGCTTCTGTGAAGTCTTCGATTGCAATCGCCTGCAGAGTGAGCTGTCGGAAAGGGGCGTAGAGTGGATATTTAACTCGCCTTTCAACCCGGTAGAGGGGGGCGCTTGGGAACGATTGGTGCAGTACGTCAAGAGAGTACTACGACGCAGTTTGAAGGAAACGTCGCCACGGCAGCACACGCTCAACTGCTTCCCAATCGAGGCGGAAAATATTGCCTATTCTCGGCCGTTGACGCACCTTCCATCCATGCCAATCAAAAGCAGCCAGACTCCAAATGATTTCCTTCTGGTTGAAGCCAACACACAGCGAACGCCGATTGCCAACGAAGTTCTGGTATGCTTTCTTCGAAAACAGTGGCGTCTTGCTCGACAACTAAGGGACCATTTTAGGAAACGATGGGTAGCGGAATACCTTCCGACATTAACACGCCGGGTTAATTGATGCCAAAGAACCCCTATGCAGATAGATGACATCGTTCTCATATGCGATCACAATATATCTCGTCGGGACTGTTGTCGAAGCAAGGTGGAGCGCTTTTATATAGAGTGGATGGTGAGGTCAGACGAGCTAACTTACGCACTTCTAGTGGATTAAAGCGCCGCGCCGTCTCCAAATTTGCTGTTCTGGACGTTGATGGTGGTAAATCGGGTTGACTCACGCGAGCTCCTGATTATTTCGATTTCACATATTCTATGTATTTGATTTTTCGCTAATTCTTTGCATGCACGATTCTACATACAAGTTCGCGCATGTTCGCACAATAGGTAACGGTCAATGCAGAGTTCGTATTTCATTGTTTCCTGTTCGTATGCATACATACAGGGTTTGATTGAAAAGTAATGGGCCTTTCCGCGCGGTGCGTCTGCCAAGCGATCAACCGAATCGGCTGGTGGGGGAAAATGATCGTTGGACCTTCCGCTTCCACTAGAAACCGGTCCCAGTTCGCTAGCAATAGCGGTGCAGTCAACATCGCTCCGCGCGTGAAAGCTGTTTTATAAGTGTGTTAGGATTTTGCAGTGGCGAAAATGCAGCGATCGTTGGATCAACGTTACTCGATCAAATTGCATTGGCCAAGATGAGGGTCCCACCCTCGCTACATCCCAGACCTGTCCTCTCCGGACTTCTTCTTGTTCCCGTATCTGAAAAGAAAGCTGAAGGGGAGGCGTTTCGACTCCATCGAGGCGATCCAAAAAACTGTGACAGCCGAATTGAACGCGATTCCGGCGGATGAGTTTAAAAATGTTTTCTGCAGTGGAAGGACCGCTACCAGCGGTGTATTGACGCTCGACGCTCAAGGGTCCTATTTTGAAGATTATTAGTTGTATAAGCCAAAAGGTTTAATAAAACTGCTTAAAACAATAAGGCTCATTATTTTCAATCAAACTTTGTATGTAAACACGCGTATGTAGGTAAATTAATGTTAATTTTTGTACATACATACCGCAGTGTCTTTGTTGAATTTGCCGAACACACTGCGAAATAAACTTGGTGAGTTAAATTCGCAAGCGGGTTGACGACAACCTACGCCAGGCCGATCCCGGCGATCCCCGCATAAGGGATCTCAATTTGGAGATCCGCCGACTGGTAAATCAACACAAACGGACCAAATGGATTGAGCAACTGAAAACCTGCAACTTCACCACTGGTGTAAGTAAGCTCTGGTCCACCGTTAGGTCTCTGTCGAACCCGACTAAGCACAGCGACAAGGTGCCCATTAGCTTCAATGGTGGCACTTCGTCGGACGGAAAGAGATGCGCGAGCTACTTGAGCTGGTAATTCATATTGCGGCTGCACAAACTGATGAACGATGCCATTTGCCCTGAAGGACTAAACACGCTGATGTTAAAAAAGCTGGGTCCATTTGGAGTAGAGTACCTCACCAAGGTTTTCAATATGTTCACAGACTCTCTCATAATTGTTGACAAACGGAAATCGGAGAGAGTGGTCCCACTACTGAAACCTGGGCAACCCGCCAACCAAGGGGATTCTTATCGGCCGATAACTCTCCGTTCCCCTGTAGTGAAGACTCTTGAAGCCCTCCTACTCACACTATACACGAAACACCTGACCCCAGCCTCACACCAATGATTCCCAAAGAGTTCATAGCACCACCACGGCACTCACCGTCATTAACACCCAGGTAAACCGCGGCCTCATCTAAAACCGCCCCTGCGAGAGGACTGTCCTAGTAGCGTTGGACCTAAAAACCGCTTTCGACACTGTCAGCCACTCCACACTATTAGATGGTATTTTACAGTCAGCACTCCCGCCAGGGCTGAAGAGGTGGACCGCGAACTACTTGAGTGGTCGTCACTCGTCTGTGCTATTACGAGACCAAATCTTTAAACAGAGGAAAATAAAGCAAGAAGTTGTTGTTGTTGTTGTTGTAGCAGCATAAACATTCCTCGTGCATATACGAGGAATGCTGCTGAAGTGACAGTCCTTGGCCGGATACAAATCCGGGTCGTTCCGGATGCGTAGAACCGACTCTCGTGGGAACGTTAAAGCAAGGAGTTCCACAAGGTGGTGTCTTTTCACCCTTGCTTTGTAACTTCTATGTCTCGAAACTCCCCCAGTCACCAGAGGGAGTCTCTCTGGTCTCCTACACCGACGACTGCGCAATAATGGCCTTGGGCAATGACATTGATGGCTTGTGCGCCACAGTAAACGCTTACCTCGCCTGCCTTTCCCCCAAGTGCTGCCAGCAAGCGATTTGGGGACCTGGTTGCGATTTTGGGCTTTAGTGGCAATTGCAGTTGAGTGCGCAAAGAAGGAGAGCAAACTGTCGAAGGTTACACCCAAATTTTAGGATTGTTTACCGTCGGAATTGGTGTCATCGACTTTTACCTTGAGGGGTTGTCTGACCTCTTTGTCCAGGTGGTTAAGAGGGTCGCCGTTTACTTGGTGGGGGGAAGTTGGAGATTCCTCGCAGTGAAAAAGCGAGAAAGGTCGGTGAGGTAGTTGTTCACTTTGGAACACAGGCCATCAATGTCATTGTCCGACGCCATTATCGTGCAATCGTCAGCGTATGAGATCAGGGAAACTCCCGCTGGCGGTTGGGGGAGCTTCGAGATGTAGAAATTAAAAAGCAAGGGTGAAAGGACACCACCTGCGGTACACCCTGCTTTATTTTTCTCTGTTTTGAAGTTTGGTCTCGAAATATCACTGACGAGAGCCGGCCGCTCAGGTAGTTTGCGGACCACCTCTTCAGCGCTGGCGGGAGTGTCGACTGATAAATATCATCTAGTAGCGTGGAATGGCTGACTGTATCGAAAGCGGTGAGTGCAGTGGTGGTGCTATGCACTCGTCGGAATCCGTGCTGATGTGGGGCTGGGGCCAGGTGTTTCGTGAAGAGTGGGAGTAGGAGGGCTTCAAGTGACTTCACTACTGGGGAAAGGAGAGTTATCGGACGATAAGATTCCCCTTGGTTGGCGGGTTTCCCAGGTTTCAGTAGTGGGACCACTCTCCCTGCTTTCCACTTGAAGAACCTTGTGAGGAATCCTACTCCCAGAGGTCACAGATGCTTCAGCATCAGCGCGTTTAATCCATCAGGGCCAATGGCTTTTGATGATTTCGATTTGTTGATGGCCCCCTGAACCTCATCACCGGAGAAAGTAAGTGGCGCACTGTCGTTCAGTTTGTGCAGCCTTCTGGTAGCACGATGTTTGGTTCTGTCGACCGGAGTATGAAAAGCCGGCTGCAGTATGAAAAGCCGGCTAAAAGAGCTCGCGCATCTCTTCGGGTCCGACGAAGTGCAACCGTTGAAGGTGATAGCCACCTTGTCGTTGTGCTTCGTCGGCTTCGACAGGGACCTAACGGTGAACCAGAGCTTACTCACCCCAGAGGTGAGGTTACAGGTCTGCAGGTGCCCAACCCATTTGATCCGCTTATGTTGATTTACCAGTTGTCGGAACTCCAAATTGATATCCCTTATGCGGGGATCCCCGGGATCGGCGTGACGTAGGTGGTCACGCTCGTTTGCTAAGCTGGCTGCTTCGCGGTCCACCTCTTCAGCCCTGGCTGGAGTGCCGACTGTAAAATGTCATCTAGTAGCGTGGCGTGACTGACTGTATCGAAAGCCTTTTGTAAATCCAATGCTACTAGGACCGTCCTCTCGCAGGGGCGATTTTGGTTAAGTACGCGGTTTACCTGGGTGTTAATGACGGTGAGTGCCGTGGCGGTGCTGTGCACTCTTCGGGAGCCATACTGGCGTGAGGCTGGGGTCAGGTGTTCTGCAAGGAGTGGGAATAAAAGGGCTTCAAGTGTCTGCACTACTGGGGAAAGGAGAGTTATCGGACGATAAGACTCGCCTTGGTTGGCGGGTTTCCCTGGCTTCAGTAGTGGGACCACTCTCCTTAATTTCCACCTATCAGGAATGATGAGAGTGGACATAGACAGGTTGAAGACCTTGGTGAGAAATTCTACTCCCAGTGGACCCAGCTTTTTCAGCATCAGCATGTTTATTCCGCCAGGGCCAATGGCTTTAGATGGTTTCATGAGTTTGATGGCCCCCTTATTGTTGTTGTTGTTGTAGCAGCATAAACATTCCCCACACTTACATACGGTGAATGCTGCTGGAGTGACAGCACTTGGCAGGATATAAATCCGGGTCGTTTCGGTAACGTAGAACCGACTGTCGTGGAAATGATGGCCCCCTGAACCTCGTCGCTGGAGAAAGCAAGCGGTGCACTGTTGTATGTCAGTTTGTGCATCCGTCTGGTAGCACAACGTTTGGATCTGTCGGCCGGAGGATGCAGTATAAATGGCCGACTAAACTAGCTCGTGCATCTCTTCGGATCCGACGCAGTACGACCATTGAAGGTGATATCCACCTTGGCGTTGTGTTTCGTCGGGCTCGACAGGGACCTTACGGTGGACCAGAGCTTGCTCACACCAGAAGTGAAGTTACAGGACTTCAGATGCTCTTCCCATTTGGTCCGCTTATGTCGGGTTACCAGTTGCCGGATCTCCGAATGGAGGTCCTTTATTCGAGCATCCCCGGGATCGGCCTGGCGTGGGCGATCACGCTTTTTCGCCAGAACAGCTGCTTCAGCTGGGAAATTGGGACGTACGTCCCGGATCCGTCCAGCGAGTATGAAGCGAGCCGTGGCGGCTGTGATCACCTTGCGGAATGCGCGTTCGCCTACGCGCACATCGGTGGGAATGGGTAGGGCTGCGAAGATGTTCTCAGTAAATTCCGCGAATCTGGTCCAATCAGCTTTGTTAAAGTTTATGTATGACCGGTGATCCTCGGAAACAAAGTCGGCAGGTTTCTCGATCGAGATGATAATGGGCAAGTGGTCTGATGCAAGCGATAGCATAGGTCGCCAGGTTATGCTATTTATCAGACCTGCGCTAGCAATTGTGATGTCAGGCGAGCTGCTGCAATTGCCCACTACCCTAGAGGGGCGTCGTCGTTTACAGTGCTGAATGTCGAATCGTCTATCTGCTCTGCCAATAGCTGTCCCCTACGATCATTTGGCAGGCTTGAATGCCAAACATCGTGATGCGCGTCAAAGTCACCTACTATCAATTGGTTTTCTCCCCTGATGAGCGCACCAATATCAGGGAGATATTCTGCCGAGCAGCAGATGACAAGGGGTATATAGATATTATACATTTCGAGCTCGGCATTGCCTGACCGGACAGCTATACCTTGACATTCTAAGGTGCTGTCCCTGCGGTCGATGCCTTCATCGATGAGACGATACTGCACTGTATGGTGGACTATGAACGCTAGGCCACCACCGTTGTCTCGCTCGCGGTTCTTTCTATGCACGTTGTAGCCGTCCCTGGTAATCAGGGGGGAGCTAGCGTGCAGTTTTGTCTCTTGGATCGCAGCTATCTTCATACCATACCGCCTCATGAAGTCAACTATTTCGTCAATCTTGCTCGTGAGTCCGTTGCAGTTCAGTTGTAATAGCTTGAAGCTTCGCGGGAGTGTAATCGTTAGTCGGGGGGTGAGGGATGCGTGGTGTTGTCTACGTTGGTCCTGCTGTGCGTTCCACAAAATTTATTGTGGCCTGACGTTGACTGGCGGCCGCGCCACTGGGGGCGGTTGCGGGTGCAGAGCTCTGCAGCAGGGGGCAACGAAGTCGCGTGTCCACTCACGGGTGGTGTGCAGGCCGGAGCACCTCCGAAAATGGTACCAGCCACTGCAAAAATTGCATTGGACAGTTGTCAAGTTCCTGAAGAGAAGTATTTGGAGCAAACGTGCTGCAATGGATTGCTCCTGTGACGAAAGATTGGGGGTGGGATACGGTACACTAGACAGGGCTTGTTTACTGGGGCGGCAGCCCTTGGTCGGGAAAAACCCGAGTCATTCCGGTAATGTAGAATCGACTGCCATGGGAATGTGAAAAGCCCTTCTAGTCGACGCTGCTGTAAACTTCAAATTGAATGTTTATATTCTTGAAGTGTTTCTTAACTCTAAACTTAAGCAAAAAATAGTGCAGAACAACCTTCCACTGAACGTCTCTGGATGTGAACTTCCTTTTTTTATTTCAGGCGCCTGGCAACACCAACTTCTCGTTAAATTACAGGACTTTAACAACACATTATTCACTATAATTTGCCACATTACACTCTATATTTTTTAACATTTCACTAAAATTCACCAAATATACACTCCCACGCGTGTTTTTACCGATTTTTATGCTAATATTCTAATTATATCTATTAAAATTAAATGCAAATTCATTTGCCTATGCAATCACATTCCAATTTTAAGCGCGAACAAGAAGATTGGAATTACAACAGTATGGTGTTGCCGGATGCCTGAAAATGAAAACAAAAATTAAGTACTTGAGTTTAGTGTTAATGATGGGAATGGGGGTTATTGTGCCTGCTTACTACATACACGCATATGACGTTTTAATTTTGGATTCAATGGTTTTAACACGGAAAGGAGTTTTACGCAAAAATACTGTGCATTGCGTAGCCGGAGTTGGACTGATGAGGGTTATATTTTTGAAGTGCGGCCGAAGGCCGCCCACGCGAAAAGAAGTTCTACGCAAAAATACTGTGGATTGCGTAGCCGGAGTTGGACTGATGAGGGTTATTTTTTTGAAGTGCGGCCGAAGGCCGCCCACGCGAAAAGGAGTTCTACGCAAAAATACTGTGGATTGCGTAGCCGGAGTTGGACTGATGAGGGTTATTTTTTTGAAGCGCGGCCGAAGGCCGCCCACGCGAAAAAGAGTTCTACGCAAAAATACTGTGGATTGCGTAGCCGGAGTTGGACTGATGAGGGTTATTTTTTTGAAGCGCAGCCGAAGGCCGCCCACGCGAAAAGGAGTTCTACGCAAAAATACTGTGGATTGCGTAGCCGGAGTTGGACTGATGAGGGTTAAGGAGTTCCACGCAAAAACACTGTGTTAATAATTTAATTTAATTTTAATTACTTTATTATTTTTTGTGATACGCTTAATATCATTGTTTTTAAGTTTAAATGAGTTATATGTTTTTATTTTCAAAATTATTTCTCAACTTTAAATTACAGCAAAAAATACTGCAGTTTTACAATGAACCTTCCACTGAACATCCCTGCGTGCGAACTTCGTTTTCATTTCAGGTTAAATTACTTAAAAACTATAAGCCTCCGGCAGGTTCTGTTTTCAGTTTTAAGATGGGGATACACCCCTCTATCACCCCCTTTTTACCGTTTTTTCCAAAGCGATATACATTATACTAAATTTTAGCCGCGGTTTTCAGTTTTAAGATGGATATGGAGTCGGACCTATTCACCTTATAACCCACAAAATGGACACTAAAAACGTTCCCACGACAGTCGGTTCTACGTAAGCGGAACGACCCGGATTTTATCCGGCCAAGGACTGTCATTCCAACAGCATTCCCTGTATATGCATGGGGAATATTTATGCTGCTACAACTACAACAACGAATTTATTTACAACGACATACTTCAGGATGTGATTTTAGCATTTCCTGAAGAGAATATAACACTTCAGGGGCGTTTTACACAAGAAAATGGGCCAAAACACTCCTTAATACCAATACGTTCAAGGTTTTTACAAAATACAGTTAAGTTTTAGATTCGATAAGCCACTCAACTCACTCGACCTACACTTCAATCAAAACCTATGGATAAATTCAAGGCTCCGACCCCATGTCTTCTCCCATCACTTGTTTTGAGAGAAATATTACGAATTTTTCAATGAAATTCACAGGAGATGTTCACTTCGTGCTTATTTTGCTAAAACTAGGGCTGGAATTTAGAACAATGCCGATCTTGGAATTTCTGGCAAACTATAATGTTTTTTTTAATGAAACTTGGTGGAGATGTTAGTGAGGTGTTAAGGAACACTCTTTATAACTTTAAATTAATCGGGAAATAATAATTTTTTAATTATTTACATTCAAAATGCCCTTGGGAACATCAGTATAATTTGCCACATTACACTCTATATTTTTTAACATTTCACTATAAATCACCAAATATACACTCACACGCGTGTTTGTACCGATTTTTATGCTAATATTCCAATTATATCTATTAAAATTAAATGCAAATTCATTTGCCTATGCAATCACATTCCAATTTTAAGCGCGAACAAGAAGAAGATTGGAATTACAAGAGTATGGTGTTGCCGGATGCCTGCAAATGAAAACAAAAATTAAGTACTTGAGTTTAGTGTTAATGATGGGAATGGGGGTTATTGTGCCTGCTTACTACATACACGCATATGACGTTTTAATTTTGGGTTCAATGGTTTTAACACGGAAAGGAGTTTTACGCAAAAATACTGTGGATTGCGTAGCCGGAGTTGGACTGATGAGGGTTATTTTTTTGAAGCGCGGCCGAAGGCCGCCCACGCGAAAAGAAGTTCTACGCAAAAATACTGTGGATTGCGTAGCCGGAGTTGGACTGATGAGGGTTATTTTTATGAAGCGCGGCCGAAGGCCGCCTACGCGATAAAGAGTTCCACGCAAAAATACTGTGTTAATTAATTTAATTTAATTTTAATTACTTTATTATTTTTAGTGATACGCTTAATATCATTGTTTTTAAGTTCAAATGAGTTGTATGTTTTTATTTTCAAATTCATTTCTCAACTTTAAATTACAGCAAAAAATACTGCAGTTTTACAATGAACCTTTCACTGAACATCCCTGCGTGCGAACTTCGTTTTCATTTCAGGTGTATGGCAACACCAACTTTTCGCTAAATTATAGAACTTTAACATTAAATTACTTAAAAACTATAAGCCTCCGCAGGTTCTGTTTTCAGTTTTAAGATGGGGATACACCCCTCTATCACCCCCTTTTTACCGTTTTTTCCAAAGCGATCGGCATTATACTAAATTCTAGCCAAAACTAGCACCAACACTATTCTGTTAATAATAGTTTTTAAGTTATTTGTTGATAAAGTTTGTCTTTTATCTTCACCAAATTTTGATAGAATAAGTGCATTTATCACATTTATTTTAATAAATATTGAAACTATATTAACATACACATACGTTTTTAACTCTTTTTATTTATTTATACCACAAATTAACCATTTATATTGCATTTTTAAGTTGCTAACTCCAAATATGCCAGCTAAATTTACAATAACTGAAAAGCATGGCTGAATGGAGTGCTGCCAGAAGCAAAAAATATAAAAAAATAATAGAATGCGATTGAAAACGAAGCAACATAGGAACATAATTTCCACACACTCTTTTCTGTTAGAATAATGAAGGAATGGGGGTTTACAACCTCTAAGGTGTATATATTGAGTTCATAAATATATATAAATACAATATCGATATAATTTTCGAAATACAGTTCCGCTTCACGTAAAACTCCTATGTGCAGCGGAGACGGTGTTGCACTATTAAGGGTTATTTTTTTGAAGTGCGGCCGTAAGCCGCCTACGCAGAAAAAAGTTTTACGCAAAATGTTTTAATTATTCTTTTTTATATATAGATATTTAATATATAAAAAAGAATATATATAATATATTCATAATATAGGGAAAATTTGGAATTAAAAATCGCGCGATTTTTTATTCCAAATTTTCGCCTGCGGCGCTTTTTTTTCTTTTTTTTTAAATATATATATGTATAATATAGTGAAAATTTGGAATTAAAAATCGCGCGATTTTTTATTCCAAATTTTCGCCTGCGGCGCTTTTTTTTCTTTTTTTTTTAAATATATATATGTATAATATAGTGAAAATTTGGAATTAAAAATCGCGCAATTTTTTATTCCAAATTTTTGCCTGCGGCGCTTTTTTTTCTTTTTTTTTTAATATTTATATGTATAATATAGTGAAAATTTGGAATTAAAAATCGCGCGATTTTTTATTCCAAATTTTCGCCTGCGGCGCTTTTTTTTCTTTTTTTTTTAAATATATATATGTATATATATATATCATATATTCATAATATAGGGAAAATTTGGAATTAAAAATCGCCTGATTTTTTATTCCAAATTTTCGCCTGCGGCGCTTTTTTTTCTTTTTTTTTAAATATATATATGTATAAAATAGTGAAAATTTGGAATTAAAAATCGCGCGATTTTTTATTCCAAATTTTCGGCTGCGGCGCTTTTTTTTTCTTTTTTTTTAAATATATATATGTATATGAAAATGTGAAAATTTGGAATTAAAAATATATATATCATATACTCAAAATGCATACAATCAAACATACTTTACTGAAAATCAAGCATTAATATATATATGTATATAAATATATACATATATCCATAAATATACCTATATATATATATATATATATATGAATAGACGTATATAATATAGAAATAATTTGTAAAATTTTGTATTTCTAGTCATTTATTATCTTCTAAAATTGTTTATTTATACGATGTCTGGCAGCACTTCGGCTAGTTGTAGTAACCAAAATAGGAGGATTCTTGGTCAATTTTACAATTTTTAAATTTCAAATAACTTAAAAACTACAAGCCTCCGGTAGGTTCTGTTTTCAGTTTTAAGATGGGGATACACCCCTCTACCCACCCCTTATACCCCTTTTTTTAAAAGGGGCGGGAGAACAAATGGGGATTTCCCCGAGTATTCCTTTTTTGTTCCTATTGCACCTAGTTTAAGTTTTAAAAAATGTTTGAAATATGACATATATTTATTATATTAGTTTATGAATAAAAACCACACTTAATTCAATATGTTATATATCTAAAAAGCTTGCATTTTCCGTATGAACCTGGGGATCGCTATTTTAATGACCATATGTTTATTTATATACATACATAGATATATATACAAATGGTCATTATATATATATATAATACATAAACATAAACATATATTTCTATATATGCAAATACATTTTTATAAATTCATAATTCAGATTATACATTTTACTGGCACAAATAGTCACAACAAACTACATACCCGAAAACAGTCAATAGTTGAAAGAATTCTTTTGCAATCGCATGTTCGTGCCAGCCTAGTTCATGTTTGAATTCACTTCACACAAATATCCAAGTTTTATTATAGTTGGCTTAAAGCCTTAGACGAAGCACATATTTCACTCTCTATATTATTTTATATATACATATATAATATTATCAAACCTCTTAAAATCTAATACAACATTAGGAAATATTTTTGAATATAGAATACATACAACCACTCCAAAATTAAATTTACCATAGACCCTGATAAAAACCAGACTGTCTTCAAACGATCTAAGCTTCTTACATATCGTCGAAAGAGCGGAACAAAGATGGCAGCTACAATAAGCGAGTAACGAGTGAACTGGCGTGCTCTATATCTTAGGGATTACCAACGCAAAATTGAGCATACGCATGGCATTGCCATGTAAATAAAAATTAAAGATTTGATAACGACATGAAGGAAGATCAAGTGATGGATTTCCTTTATCGTCTAAAATGTTTGCTTATTATGCCAAGTAGGTGGACTTAATTAAAAATTTCTACACACAGCTTTTTCATTAATAAATCAATTATAAATTATCAATAACAATTAATTAAAACATATGGGTTGGGTTTAGAAAAATGTGACATGGGAAATTTTAGGCAAAGTATAATGACTTATTTCATGAAACTTTATGGAAATAATAGTTTGGTAATTATTTTCCCTTAAAGTGTCCTCGGGAACTTCACTATAGTTTAGCACATTAATAAATAAATAATTGGCGCGTACACTTCTGTTAGGTGTTTGGCCGAGCTCCTCCTCCTATTTGTGGTGTGCGTCTTGGTGTTGTTCCACAAATGGAGGGACCTACAGTTTTAAGCCGACTCCGAACGGCAGATATTTTTATGAGGAGCTTTTTCATGGCAGAAATACACTCGGAGGTTTGCCATTGCCTGCCGAGGGGCGACCGCTATTAGAAAAATGTTTTTATTAATTTTGCTTTCACCGAGATTCGAACCAACGACCTCTCAGTGAATTCCGAATGGTGATCACGCACCAACCCATTCGGCTACGGCGGCCGCCTTAGTTTAGCACATTATAATATATATTTTTCTACATTTCATTGAAAATTTACAAGATGTACACTCACACGCGTGTTTTTACTTATTTTTACGCTTGTATTCGAAATATTTCAATGAAAATTAAATGCAAAAATTGTACAAATTTCCAAAAACCCTTCTAGTTGACGGTCCTGTAAAATTAAAATTGATTATTTATATTTCGGAAAGTGTTTTCAGTTCTAAGCTAAAGCAAAAAAAACTGCAGATTTACATCCAACAAACAGTGAACGTCTTTGCATACGAACTTCTTTCTTATTTCAGGTGCCTAGGTGCCTCACCAACTTCTCGTTAAATTATAATACGTTCACATATAAGTAGATGATCTACTTTTTCGTTCTTAACTCCCAATCCGTAATTAAAAAGCGAGATTTCCCATACAAAATTTCTCTCCCAAAATCTGAGATACTTTTTGAAATACAACGCTGTGTTATTGATAATTATTATTACGAACGTAAGGAGAAACATCAAAATAAAAACTAAATGAAATACAATACAATTTATACAATTTTTGTTAAATAATATTAATTATGGATTCATTTTACAAAAAAAAGCGTGTGTCCATAAAAGTTTTGTCCTCTTATTACTTATTATAAAATATAATATCCAATTTCGAAGGCTTATCCTGCCATAATTTTTTGAAACCTCGGTAAACGTCGTTAACGGAGTTCCTCCAACTATTTATTATTAGTAGACAATTGAGCGATTAAATTAGCTATTCCTTCTCCTTGTCCTTTCTTCATATCGTTGACCGTCACAGTGAAATATTCCACCTAAATAATTTCTATGAAAAAAAAACTTTTCAGATCAGTACTGACAGCTGATTGTCAATTTTGAAAGTAATCTGCCGCATGTGAACAGGTAGATTAATTGGTAGTTAATGCATATGTGAACGTACTTTTACACATTTTTAACAATAAATTACTTAAAACTATAAGCCTGCGGAGGGTGCGGTTTTCAGTTTTCTGATGGGTGCTACCTCTCTATCCCCCCGTAACAATCTTTATTTTAAAGCGTTTTACATTATACTACAGATTTCCCAAAAATTTAACATTTAATATTATTATTGTATTTTATTGCAAACGTTTAGAAAATACCCTATTACACAAGCTTATTCTACTTAACACAAACGCTGAAAAAAGTAAGATTCAATTATAAACATAATTTATTGATTGAAACTTTTTTAATAAAACTTTTTACTAAGTAAATCTGTTCAGTTTACTAATTGTATCGAAAATCTACTAAATGTTTGTAATACCGTGAATGAGCAAAACGAATTAATGGGGCTATCACAATGGAACTTTTGTGCCCGTTGCAGCAACATACTTGACAGATATGTCGTAAAAAACGTACTGTGGTGCCACAATGAATGTATTGCCACAAATAAACAAAAAAGCAGCAGATGTTCTTGTCGTCAAACTAAATATTTCGTGGTGTGTAAATAGGTTTTAGTTGGTTTTGAAATATATTATAAAATTAATTCCGGCCGCCGTAGCCGAATGGGTTGGTACGTGATTACCATTCGTTGGTTCGAATCTCGGTGAAAGCAAAATTAATAAAAACATTTTTCTAAAAGCGGTCGCCCCTCGCCAGGCAATGGCAAACCTCCGAGTGTATTTCTGTCATGAAAAAGCTCCTCATAAAAATATCTGCCGTTCGGAGTCGGCTTGAAACTGTAGGTCCCTCCATTTGTGGAACAACATCAAGACGCACACCACAAATAGGAGGACGAGCTCGGCCAAACACCTAACAGAAGTGTACGCGCCAATTATTTAATTTTTTTTTTTATGTTGCTGTCAGGACCCACTGAGAGAGGCTATATCATTAGAACGATATTAAAAGTACGTTCACATATGCAATAATTACCAATAAATCCATAACATTAATCGACCCGTTCACATATGGCAGATTACCTTCAAAATTGACAATCAACTGTCAATACTGCTGTGAAAAGTTTTTCTTCATAGAAATTATTTTGGTGGAATATTTCGGTGTTTTTGGTTTGTTTAATTATTATTAATAACAACTAATTTAGAAGGAGAAGGATTAGCTAATTTAATTGCGCAATTGGCTGCTTATAATAAACAGTTGGAGGAATTCCGTAAGAGACGTTTACTGAGGTTTCAAAAAATTACATCAAGAATTACGTCAACAAACCTATTTTCTTTGCCGCAACTCACTTTATTTAGTTTTTACTTTGACGTTTTTCCTTATACGCGTAAAAATAATGATTTATTACACAAAAAACATAGCGTTGTATGTCAAAAAGTATAGTTATTATCTAGGACTATTTTATAATCTAAGATTTTGTTAGATAAATTTAGTATGGGAAATCTCGCGTTTTAATTACGGAGTTAAGCACGAAAAAGTAGATAATCTCCTTATATGTGAACGTATTATAAGGAATTAATAAAACGAAAGAAGGGAAAACTCAGTCAATTATAATGGAAACATGTTAGTAGTACTAAAAAATTAAATATAAAAAAATTAAAATTAATAATAAAAAACGTAATTAAAGCGACAGGGAATATCGGTACAGTTGATGGCTAAACTTTCCATTACTACCACGATATATTTGGTTGGAGGGCGTGGTACGAGGAAGGTCACACCATTATAACGATGAAAGTTCCAACCTCCTAGAGTCACTATAGAACCCCCAGGAAAATCTTAAAAATTAGGTTTTTTGCGACCGTATTTGCATCTTGTACTGAAATATTGTTGAAGAGAATTGTATAAAGCAATCGGTAACCCAGCAAGCATATAACTTAGATTTTATAATTCAAGCTAAAGGGTGATTTTTTAAGATCTATAGGAAAGTGTTTCAAAAAAACACACGTAAAATTCAGAAAAATGCATGACATTTTTATTCGATAGCACAGTCCATGTAATTTAATGTTTGAAGATTATTTCATGCAAATGTTGACCGCGACTGCGCTTCAAATGGTCCATCCGCTTAGTCCAACTTTGGCATACTCTTTCCAATGTTTCGGCCGGTATCTCACATATAAATGCTTTAATGTTGTCTTCCAATGCGTTAATTGAAGCAGGCTTGTTTGAGTAGACATGAGCTTTAACATAGCCCCACAAAAAATAATCTAAAGGCGTTATATCGCACGATCTGGGTGGCCAATTGACAGGTCCCGAACGTTAAATAAAATGTGCACCGAACTCGTCTCTCAACAAGTCCATTGTTACGCGTGCTGTGTGGCATGTGGCACCGTCTTGCTGAAAGCACATGTCATGCAAGTCAAGCTCTTGCATTCACAGTTACGTTACGATTCGCAGCATCTTTGAAGAAGTACGGTCCAATGATACCTCCAGCCCATAAACCGCACCAAACTGCCACCTTTTCTGGATACATTGGTAGCTTTTGCAATTTTTCTGGCTGATCTTCACTCCAAAATCGACAATTCTGCTTATTTACGTACCCATTGATCCAAAAATGAGCTTCGTCGCTGAACACAGTTTTTCGATAAAAGAGTGGATCTTAAACTTTCTTAACAGAACACGCATTTTTATAATAAAATTCAATGATTTGCAAGCGTTGTTCGTTTGTAAGACAATTCATGGTTAAATTATAGACCAATCTGAAGATGTTTGACAGTGAAACAAAGCACGAAACGTGCGTCAGCTGTTTAAGCCAACTGTTTAAAAAGATAATAGCTAAAAAATCACCCGTTATTTATGAAAATGTTGTATTGTCGTAAAATTTATAAGTGACCCTGGCGAAAAATTTATTATTTTATAGAAATTTTATTTTGTAAATTTTAGTTTTTGTTTTTTGTAACATGTATGCATATATGTACATTTTCAAAGCACAATGTACAAATATATATAAGTTAACAAATAACACTTAACATAGGATATTTTACTTGTAAGAGACATTTATGAGTTTCATAAGTTTATAGCTTCATAAGTTAAGAAACATCCCTCGCAATTGCGACATAACATAAGTTGTATCAGCGGGCTATAGCTGCAATGGTCAGCGACGGTAACCGGACACTTTTGTTTTGCTGCAAGAGTTTCCGTTATCGCCAAAGATTTTGCTGAGTCGGCTTGCCGACCATGACATTGTGGCGTGATGCGAGTATTGGCTTAAGTAAAATATTCTATGGATTAGCTTGAGTAAAATATTCTATGGATTAAGAAATCAGTTTGGTATACAGCGCTCTTCAGACAAGTCGCTGAAATAAATATCCACTCCGGCGCCCAACTAGTGGACGGACTCCACAACCAATAACAACTAAAACAGCAGCACAAGAGCTGCAACAACCAACAGCAACTAGTGGACGGACTCCACAACCAATAACAACTAAAACAGCAGCACAAGAGCTGCAACAACCAACAGCAACTAGTGGTCGAACTCCACAACCAATAACAACCAAAACAGCAGCACAAGAGCTGCAACAACCAACAGCAACTTTTAATTTTTTATTAAAATTAGTTAGTACTTGTGAGTGTTTTATATTGCAACAGATCATAATTAATAGCAATAATCAGAACCAGGTTTCTGAAACACGTGAGAGTGACTGCTTTGAGAATTTTAGTTGAAACAATTTATCATCCAGATCGTTAATAAAATTACTTTGTGTTACTTTCTGTGTGTCTAAAATTGTGCTATAGCAATACATACAGTTCTCGCGGTTCAGAGCTATGACGTAATTCGATCCATCTTTTGCTGGCCCGTTTTACTTTTCGCGGCCACTGGCCTGCGCATGTCACAGTTCAGCCAATATAGAAAATCTCGCAAGCAGTCTAGCGACTCAGATTCCGACTGAGTCCCGGCTACAAGACTTCTCCCTGCAGGTCCCCCACCATTAGGTAAAATGGATCCAGATCAGCTTAGGGAAATAATAAGGTCGGCTGTCAGCAATGCTTTAGCTGAACAGGCCGCTACAAACGAGCAGAGGGAGCGAGCATTGACTCAAAGAATTAATGAGTTGGCTCAAAAAATAGCAGCAGCAAACGTTGCCGCCCCACAAGTAGTAGCATATGCTGCTATAGGAATTAGAAACGACATTCGTTGTGACGAGCCGCTAGATGCCGTCAAATGTATACCTTGAGTTTATTCACTAATAAACCAGATTTAAATATAATATAATGACTCTTATTAAACATATTCTAAATATAAATATTAAACTAATATTTTTTTTTTGTTTGTAAGAAAATAAAAAAATATTAATCTAACTAATAAAGAAACTATCGAAGATAAAATAATACTAAACTTACAACCGATCTATGCCAAGCTTTACCCATATCCAATGGGAGCAGCTGATTTCGTTAATAAAGAAATCAAAGATCTGCTAAAAAATGATATAATTCAAAAGTCAGTCTCTCCCTACAATAACTCAATATGGGTAGTAGACAAGAAGGACACTGATGAAGCGGGCAAAAGGAAAATGAGGTTGGTAATGGACTTTCGTAAACTTAACGAAAGAACCGTGCCTGACAAATACCCTATGCCAAATATATCAATGATATTGGGGAATTTGTGGAGGGCCAAATTCTTCTCAACATTAGAAAAAACCCCTTTCTCTGTAAACGGGGGAAATACGAGTTCAAAAGGCTCCCCTTTGGATTAAAGAATGCAGCAAGCATCTTCCAAAGAACCATCGACGACATACTGCGAGAGCAGATTGGTTATGTCGATGACGTAATCATCTTTTCAGAAGATGAGGACTCCCCCATTAAACACGTGGATTGGGTCCTAAAAAGCTTACACGAAGCAAACATGAGGGTCTCCGTCGAAAAGTCACGATTTTTTAAGAAAAGCGTGAACTTTCTTGGTTTCATAGTCACCAGCACTGGCGCCACGACGGATCCTGAAAAGGTTAAGGCAATACAGGAGTATCCAGAACCTAAAACACTGTTCGCGGTCAGATCATTTCTAGGTCTCGCAAGTTATCATTAGGGACTTCGCCGGAATAGCAAGACCCATCTCCAATATTTTGAAGGGTGAAAATGGAACAGTCAGTAAGCATTCGATCTAACGACCGATGCTTCGGCTCACGACATTTTGTCATCTGAGAATGTAATGCTCAGGTACCCCGATTTTAAGAAGCCATCCGATCTAACGACCGATGCTTCGGCTCACGACATTTTGTCACCTGAGAATGTAATGCTCAGGTACCCCGATTTTAAGAAGCCATCCGATCTAACGACCGATGCTTCGACTCACGACATTTTGTCATCTGAGAATGAAATGCTCAGGTACCCCGATTTAAAGAAGCCATCTGATCTAACGACCGATGCTTCGACTCACGACATTTTGTCATCTGAGAATGAAATGCTCAGGTACCCCGATTTAAAGAAGCCATCCGATCTAACGACCGATGCTTCGGCTCACGACATTTTGTCATCTGAGAATGTAATGCTCAGGTACCCCGATTTTAAGAAGCCATTCGATCTAACGACCGATGCTTCGGCTCAAGGCATAAATGACACCGTAGAAGTCATTTTACTGGTTACAACTGAGTACAATAAGTCGATCCATTCGGTCATCGACCAGAGACCAGTTGATGTGGTTCAGGCGCACCCAGATGAGCCACAAGAAAAAATACAAGAAAAGATCAGAAACGCTCAGACGATGCTCAGAGCTAGAGAGAACGCAAATCGGCAGAATAGGGTCTTCGACGTTGGTAACAAAGTTTTGGTCAAGTCCAACCGACGACTCGGAAACAAACTCACACCTTTATGTGATGAGAAGGCCGTGGAAGCAGACCTGGGGACCGAGGTTCTCATTAGAGGGAGGGTGGTCCACAAGGACAACCTAAGGTGATTCCATTGTTTTTTTTACACTTTTTTTTAAGCCACTAGGCAAACTCGTATAAGTTAGATATAGTTGTTCAACTTACTTTTAGCCACTCGGCATAGTTTTTATAAAACTTTCTTGGTGGTGGGCCTTAAAAAGAAAAACAAAAAATTGCTAAAAAAGACAATAATAGACAAATAGAAATAAACACTAGAGTTCAGGACCAGCTTAACCAGTTAACAATCACTGTCAACAGAATTCTCAAGATAGCCAAAAACTCACAAGTTGACACTAGCCATTTATTTGAAACACCACTGTCTAGAAACAGAATGCTAATGATGGAGTTGCAAAATTTAATGCTTGCTATAACTCTTGCAAAGGCTAACATTGTCAGCACAAACATTTTGGACCACTCAGATTTGAAATCAATTTGGCTAGAGGAACCCACCAACACTCCCATAGGAGATCTTATGTTCATTAATTTTAATTAGAATCTACTAAACTTGCTATTATAACTATTTGCTATTAATTAATCGATTTTGTTAAAACGTAGGTGATAAGTCAACAATTTGAAACACTGAGCGCATACAAAAAAAAAAAGAAAAAACAAAAACTTAGAATTAGAATTAGAATTGACGCTGACCGTTGCGTCCGTAAAAGTTCTTTAATCCATTAACACCATACACTTTGTAATTAAATTCCCCAAGATTAAAAGAGCTTGCAGAAAGATCACGATTTATCCTGTCGTCCACAAGAACTTCATAGTGCGATTGCTTGTCAACGTCATAGCCGAATGCGATGGAGAAACCCACACACTGCAGAGTTGCGCCGCTTCACCTGGAGCCACATTTTGTCGTCTGGCTTTGGAAAGTTCATGTGCCAAAGAGCTCCATGCAGGTGGCACGGCACACTGCGAGATCCTGCCGAGCAACCTGGAAATAATCACCCATGCAGATGACGGAATCATCATCTTCAACGACGGATCCGCAAGGATTTAGGTGGACAACGGCACTGAGATCCAGGTACAAGGCACGCATCTCATCACGTTCGGAGACCGAGTAGCAATTAACGGGACTATTTTTTACAATCACAACAACATACGCAGTAGAGTCCCGGGTATTGCCAATTCTCCCTTGCTGAACATCACTGCCACCCAAGATGTCCTCAGCCTCCCTTACCTTCATCGTTTGAATGAACGTAATCTGGAGGTGATACAGCAATTCAAGAAAAACGCCGGAACTGATCAAGCTTATCGTGTGGCATTCATCATTGGAGTCATATGCTGTGCTTTAATCTGCATTGGCCTCACTCTTTGTCGAATCATCGGTGCAAAGAAGTCTGCAAAGCAGTTACGAGAAGTCGTCGCCGGGATTGGGTCGGCCGAGGACGGCCTTATACTTGAAGGGGGAGTAGTTAACAAATAACACTTAACATAGGATATTTTACTTGTAAGAGACATTTATGAGTTTCATAAGTTTATAGCTTCATAAGTTAAGAAACATCCCTCGCAATTGCGACATAACATAAGTTGTATCAGCGGGCTATAGCTGCAATGGTCAGCGACGGTAACCGGACACTTTTGTTTTGCTGCAAGAGTTTCCGTTATCGCCAAAGATTTTGCTGAGTCGGCTTGCCGACCATGACATTGTGGCGTGATGCGAGTATTGGCTTAAGTAAAATATTCTATGGATTAGCTTGTGTAAAATATTCTATGGATTAAGAAATCAGTTTGGTATACAGCGCTCTTCAGACAAGTCGCTGAAATAAATATCCACTCCGGCACTTAGCCGTAAAATAATTTGTTTCTTTTTAAGAGGCTCAGTTCACCTCTCAACATTAATTTAATTAATTTATACATTCAAAAGCGCCACAGACGGAAATTTGGACTAAAAAATCGCGCGATTTTTTACGAAAATATTTTATTGCGATTTTTTAGTCCAAATTTTCACTATTTTTTAAATAATGATTTATCGAAAGCCACTTTTCTGTGCTTCTATTTAAGTAAAATAAGCATTTGTAATAGGGCATTTTTTCAATGGAAATAGAAAAATTAAGCATTTTTAACGTTAAATATTTCTATTAGTTCTTACTGGTAATTTATAAAAAGAACTATAAATCAAAAGGCCGATATAGTGACTACATTTGTGTGTTATAATTTTTGAATTCGATTAGACATTGTAAGTAAATATATCGTGGTAGCAATGGAAAGCCATCCTCAGTTGATTCTACGTTACTGGAATGACACGGATTTATATCCGGCTAAAGATGTATAGAGAATGTTTATGCTGCTACAACAACCAGTACAAAATACTGTTGTGAGAGAAAGAATTATTGTGCGTTAAGAAAAAAGATACACGTATTGATGGTTATGATCCTCGAAAGACAATGGTTTTATTTGTTTATTTCTATTTGAGGATTTATATGCATGTATATATCTATCAGAATAAAAACAAATCTTCCAGTTTTTTTCACATTTTCGCTAGCGGTGTCTATTTTTATGTAAAATAATATTTTTATATGTATTTTACAAAGATTCCCGTTTTCCTGTCGTGTCTTCATTTTGATTGTTTGCATTTAAATTTATGGACTTTGATTGTCTGGAGCTTGCCATTTTAAAGTTTTCTATTTCTTCTGGGCAAGGAATGGCTAGTCTGCACTTGTTCCAAAATGCACGAAAACTTTCGAGTTCAAAAATGTTATTAACACGCTTTTATTAGCTCGGGTTGTATGTATGTATGTATGTATGAATGAATGTAACGGAATCTGCGAGCTTAGTTTTCACTGGCTTCTAAAAATCTGATCGACTTGGAATTTTTCACACCTATCAAGGACCGATGACAATCCAATAATTTGATAAAAGTTTTCCATTATCTTTTTAGGATTGCCAGGATTAATATTTTCGTTTTTAGATCTTCTGTAGAATAGTAAGAAAGACAGAGCTAACGCGCGGAGAGGCATGCGCCCTGCACTCTCCGAGTTACTCTTACTGATTTCGGGAGTCTACGACTTACTCTTTCGAATTCGAACTTGCTCGGGCACGCGGCACTGCAGTACGAATAGAAGGCTAAAACGTTTTCAGGGTAGTTGCTTTTTCACTTTGTATAGTCTTTACACATGCGTAGATACTACAAGTCTCATACACGCAAATTTACTCTATTCAATTTTCATATAAGATGTAATTTTGTTAATTACAATAAAATAATCAAAACATAAATTTTGAAACTATTTTACGGAACAAAATTTTGGCAAGTAAAGACGGAATTTATCATGACTATAATTTCATTTATAAAATTTTATTATTTTATTTTTTATATTAAAGTACAATTCACAACAAAAATGAACTAAAAAAACCAAACTGGAACTTTACATCTCGTTTTGATTGTGTCAATATAATCCATGGTCTCCTTTTTCAGTGCTGAGAGTATCTATTCTGTGTTAAGGCCAATGCTGGCCTATCTTTGGACATATAGTCGGTAAAGAAGGAATTAAATGTAACACAATTAGAGCGGACTATAAATCACTGACAAAATGAAAACAATAATTTTCATGCAGAACAACAAGGCTCGACCTTCAATCAATGATCTATATGATAAAAAGTATGTATAATATTGATTATGTCAGTATATTTCGTTGTTACCTCTACGTTTCAGGAGTGGGGTAGCCGTTTCTCAGGCTCCCTCCACGAAATAAGTTCTTCATCCTGATTACTTCTTTATCACGGCCGATAAATGCATAGCTTTAGACTCACAGTCGATAAGAAAGGAATTAAATATAACACGAATATATCGAATCATTAATTCACTGACTGCAATGATAACAATAATTTTCATTCATAGTAAAAAATAGTTTAAAAAAATCTAAAAAACATGCTTTTATTGCTAATCGAACTAAAAAGTAGAAAATAAAAAATAGTACAAAAAAACTAAAAAACACGCTTTTATTGTAATCGAACTAAAAAGTAGAAAATAAAAAATAGCTTAAAAAAAACTGAAAAACACGCTTTTATTGCTCATCGAACTAAAGCGTAGAAAATAAATTTTAATGACAAAGAGACCTATAATGAAGTAATAGCAAATCGAACGATCAGTCATAGTCAACTACCTGAGAATAGAATTATAACAAAAATTAAGATGCAAATAGAACTCTAATTTGAACTATAGGTCTCTTTGTCATTAAAATTTATTTTCTACTTTTTAGTTCGATTAGCAATAAAAGCGTGTTTTTTAGTTTTTTTTCAACCATTTTTTATTTTCTACTTTTTAGTTCGATTACAATAAAAGTGTGTTTTTTAGTTTTTTTTAAACTAATATATTATATTTTTTATTTTTAGTTTAGGGTTAACAATTGCGTTATACATTAGCCCGTTTCTAATATTATGTATAGAATGCACAGGTGTGGTTAACATCGAATCGTTAACCGGCCATCAGTATTTTGAAGAAATCAGTTAATTTGCCGACGGACCGGAGCTTTGGCAGCGGTTTGTTAATAAAAAAAAACAGAGATTATGTTGGTGATGTGCTAAAAATTAACGCAACCACCGCAAATGTTACATTATTTTCGTCTGAACAAACCTGATTAGAGAGTGTGTGGGTACTTGTTAAATGAGCGTGCAGAGAGTTTTGCTGTCGAGTCCACGATGATGTGGCAGCCGATATTATATTATATTGTATTATATTTCTGTAAAGTGCATATCTGACGCTCAATATTTACTAATAGTATTTTTGGATCACAATATATCACAAGGCGAATTGAGTACCATTGGGGCGCACTCTTTATTTGTCGCGATTTTGACAAGTCTGACGTTAGTTTCCTTTCCAATACAAAACAAACAAAAAGAGGAGAAAATACATGTTTGTGAAAAGATTTAAACTAAACGAACTAATAAAAAAGAAGTGCTTTGTGTCTAATTGTGGACAAATTCTCTTTAAGTGGCGGGTCCTCAACCCAGCGCACAACCAGCTATCCTGGAATGTTTCGCCTTCTTACTTTAGCTCACTCCCGAACGGGTGTTCGGAAGCTACCCAGAGGATACTTGGGCTAATCTCGGGAGTTGGAGTTGTGAGCTGCTATAACCATATGCAGAAGAATCGTCCTGGCCACTCCCAAGTGAATGGCGATCAGTAACTTTCCCCACTTGCGTGGACCGGCAATACTGCTGTTTCCGTAGCGCCGCAATCTGACGACGGTTTCTTATAGAACCCGACAAAAGAAAACGAAAAGAAGAAGTAAAATTGTTTGATATTTCGCTTAGTTTTCGAGTAATTTAATGTTAAAGTTCACTAATTTAGCGCAAAGTTGGTGTTGCCGTACACTTGAAATAAAAACGAGGTTCGTATGTAGAGATGTTCAGTAGAAAATTCATTGTAAAATTGCAGTATTTTTTTCTGTAATTTTAAGTTGAAAATAATTTAATGGCGGAATCTTATAGAACTCGACAAAAGAAAACGAAATGAAAAATGAATGAAACTCCTTTTCGCGTGGGCGGCCTTCGGCCGCGCTTCAAAAAAATAACCCTCATCAGTCCAACTCCGGCTACGCAATCCACAGTATTTTTGCGTAGAACTGATTTCCGTGTTAAAACCATTGAACCCAAAATTAAAACGTCATATGCGTGTATGTGGTAAGGAGGCACAATAACCCCCATCCCCAACATTAACACTAAACTTAAATACTTAATTTTTGTTCATATTTTGGTTCATATTTTCGTTTCATTCGCAGGCATCCGGCAACACCATACTGTCGTCATTCCAATCTTCTTCTTACTCGCGTTTAAAATTGGAAAGACACTGCATGGACAAATGCATTTGCATTTTATTTTAATAGAAATAATTCGAATATAAGGATAAAAATAGGCTGGAATTTAGAACAATGCCGATTTTGGAATTTCTGGCAAACTATAATGTTTTTTTTTAATGAAACTTGGTGGAGATGTTAGTGAGGTGTTAAGGAATACTCTTTATAACTTTAAATTAATCGGGAAATAATAATTTTTTAATTATTTACATTCAAAATGCCCTTGGGAACATCAGTATAATTTGCCACATTCTATATTTTTTAACATTTCACTATAAATCACCAAATATACACTCACACGCGTGTTTGTACCGATTTTTATGCTAATATTCTAATTATATCTATTAAAATTAAATGCAAATTCATTTGCCTATGCAATCTCATTCCAATTTTAAGCGCGAACAAGAAGAAGATTGGAATTACAACAGTATGGTGTTGCCGGATGCCTGCAAATGAAAACAAAAATTAAGTACTTGAGTTTAGTGTTAATGATGGGAATGGGGGTTATTGTGCCTGCTTACTACATACACGCATATGACGTTTTAATTTTGGGTTCAATGGTTTTAACACGGAAAGGAGTTCTACGCAAAAATACTGTGGATTGCGTAGCCGGAGTTGGACTGATGAGGGTTATTTTTTTGAAGTGCGGCCGAAGGCCGCCCATGCGAAAAGGTGTTCTACGCAAAAATACTGTGGATTGCTTAGCCGGAGTTGGACTGATGAGGGTTATTTTTTTGAAGTGCGGCCGAAGGCCGCCCATGCGAAAAGGTGTTCTACGCAAAAATACTGTGGATTGCTTAGCCGGAGTTGGACTGATGAGGGTTATTTTTTTGAAGCGCGGCCGAAGGCCGCCCACGCGAAAAGGTGTTCTACGCAAAAATACTGTGGATTGCGTAGCCGGAGTTGGACTGATAAGGGTTATTTTTTTGAAGCGCGGCCGAAGGCCGCCCACGCGAAAAGGTGTTCTACGCAAAAATACTGTGGATTGCTTAGCCGGAGTTGGACTGATGAGGGTTATTTTTTTGAAGTGCGGCCGAAGGCCGCCCACGCGAAAAGGAGTTCTACGCAAAAATACTGTGGATTGCGTAGCCGGAGTTGGACTGATGAGGGTTATTTTTTTGAAGCGCGGCCGAAGGCCGCCCACGCGAAAAGGAGTTCTACGCAAAAATACTGTGGATTGCGTAGCCGGAGTTGGACTGATGAGGGTTATTTTTTTGAAGCGCGGACGAAGGCCGCCTACGCGATAAAGAGTTCCACGCAAAAACACTGTGTTAATTAATTTAATTTAATTTTAATTACTTTATTATTTTTTGTGATACGCTTAATATCTTTGTTTTTAAGTTTAAATGAGTTGTATGTTTTTATTTTCAAATTCATTTCTCAACTTTAAATTACAGCAAAAAATACTGCAGTTTTACAACGAACCTTCCACTGAACATCCCTGCGTGCGAACTTCGTTTTCATTTCAGGTGTATGGCAACACCAACTTTTCGCTAAATTATAGAACTTTAACATTAAATTACTTAAAAACTATAAGCCTCCAGCAGGTTCTGTTTTCAGTTTTAAGATGGGGATACACCCCTCTATCACCCCCTTTTTACCGTTTTTTCCAAAGCGATCGGCATTATACTAAATTCTAGCCTAAAAATAAGTAAAAACACGCGTGTGAGTGTATATTTCGTGAATTTTATTGAAGTGTTAAAAAATATATAGTGTAATAGGCAAATTATAGCGAAGTTGGGGATTCTGCAGTTTCCGTGGCGCCGCAATCTGACGACGGATTCTTATAGAACTCGACAAAAGAAAACGAAATGATTAAGTAAATTTTTTTGATATTTCGCTTAGTTTTCGAGATATTTAATAAAAAAGGTCTCAAAATGCCCTTTGCAACTTCACTATAATTTGCCTATTACGCTATATATTTTTTAACACTTCAATAAAATTCACGAAATATACACTCACACGCGTGTTTTTACTTATTTTTATCCTTATATTCGAATTATTTCTATTAAAATAAAATGCGAATGCATTTGTCCATGCAGTAACTTTCCAATTTTAAACGCGAGTAAGAAGAAGATTGGAATGACGACAGTATGGTGTTGCCGGATGCCTGCGAATGAAACAAAAATATGAACCAAAATCTGAAAAAATTAAGGCCGAAGGCCGCCCACGCGAAAAGGTATTCTACGCAAAAATACTGTGGATTGCGTAGCCGGAGTTGGACTGATGAGGGTTATTTTTTTGAAGCGCGGCCGAAGGCCGCCCACGCGAAAAGGTGTTCTACGCAAAAATACTGTGGATTGCGTAGCCGGAGTTGGACTGATGAGGGTTATTTTTTTGAAGCGCGGCCGAAGGCCGCCCACGCGAAAAGGTGTTCTACGCAAAAATACTGTGGATTGCGTAGCCGGAGTTGGACTGATGAGGGTTATTTTTTTGAAGCGCGGCCGAAGGCCGCCCACGCGAAAAGGTGTTCTACGCAAAAATACTGTGGATTGCGTAGCCGGAGTTGGACTGATGAGGGTTATTTTTTTGAAGTGCGGCCGAAGGCCGCCCACGCGAAAAGGTGTTCTACGCAAAAATACTGTGGATTGCGTAGCCGGAGTTGGACTGATGAGGGTTATTTTTTTGAAGCGCGGCCGAAGGCCGCCCACGCGAAAAGAAGTTCTACGCAAAAATACTGTGTTAATTAATTTAATTTTAATTACTTTATTATATTTTGAGATACGCTTAATATCATTGTTTTTAAGTTTGAATGAGTTGTATGTTTTTATTTTCAAAATTATTTCTCAACTTAAAATTAGAGCAAAAAATACTGCAGTTTTACAATGAATTTTCTACTGAACTTCTCTGCATACGAACTTCGTTTTTATTTCAGGTGTACGGCAACACCAACTTTCGGTAAATTAGTGAACTTTAACATTAAATTACTCGAAAACTAAGCGAAATATCAAAAAATTTTACTTCTTCTTTTCGTTTTCTTTTGTCGAGTTCTATAAGGAACCGTCGTCAGATTGCGGCGCCACGGAAACAGCAGTATTGCCGTGAAGTTCCAAAGGGCATTTTGAGACCTTTTTTATTAAATATCTCGAAAACTAAGCGAAATATCAAAAAATTTTACTTATTAATTTCGTTTTCTTTTGTCGAGTTCTATAAGAATCCGTCGTCAGATTGCGGCGCCACGGAAACAGCAGAATCCCCCGTGGACCTCTACATATGGAACCATCCTCCTCATTGTGGACAAATTATGACAATATAAAGCCAGCATATGACAGAAGACGCCGTGGCAAGAAAATGTGTGTGTGTGAGTATGATTGTATGATTTCTTGTGTTTGGTTATCTCCATTGCTTTCGCCTACTCTTCCTATTCGCAAACAAGTAGCTCCTCCTCCTTTTGTTTATTTATTCAAGGGCTCTTACGACACATCCGATTCGGAGTGCGTAACTATGTACTCTACCATCCTTGAATATATCACAAGGATAATAGCTAAGGCGAAATGAGTACTGAAGGCGGCATCTTCGCAAAATAGTTACTTAATTTTTTGCTATTTGAACAATTTTTTCCCCCTTACCAATACAAAACAAACCAAGGGTGAGAAATAACATTTTTCAAAAAAATCAGTGAATGGGTCGGTAAAATTGTTTTATATGAGATTTGAACTAAACAAACTAATGAAAACGAAATGTCGCGAGGTAAAATGGGAAAGTACAAATTAATATAATGCCTCCAAATGCAGTTTTATGCGGAAGACGCCGTGGCAAGAAAGTATGTGTGTGTGTTTTTTTCTCATTTTCTTTATTTGTTTAATTTTGTTTGTATAAGAATCTAACAATAAGTTAACAAATCTTATGTGCTAGAGTATTATGTTTCCTTCCCAGTGCTAAGAAACTATTTGTTCAATGAGATATATATGTATGTATATATATGAATAAATCCGATGTTAATGTGATGGAAATGAATGGAGTGAGCTTGAAAGGACGGATTTCCAGTCTCTGATTCTTCGTGTGCAAGCTTTTTTTCCGGGTGTAATAAATGTGGATGTAGGGAGATGAAAAGGACAGGTTTCTGGCCTTCGATTTTTCGTAGCTGGGAGGCGGAAAGGCCTAGTTTCCAGTCTCTCTTATGACGATGAGGCCGTACTAAAAGCCGGAATGATCGGGATTCTGTTGCCTTCGGGGACGGACCCTCGTGCGAAATGAGGTAATTAAGATAGAGCAGACTTGAAGATGTCTTTTTTTCTGAATCGTGTGTAAACTTCGTTTAGAAATAGATTTCGGGCTAGTTTATTGGGATAGTCTTCTAACTCTTGAAGGTATTTTTTGCTCAACCGTTAGCGTTCTTTACATACCATGAAGCTCCCGTAATTATTCGCAAGACTTTAGATTGCACTCTCTGAAGTTTTTCGATATTTGAAGGCGTAGTAGTTCCCCACATTTCTATACCATATGTCCATATTGGTTTTAGCATGGCTTTATACAGTAGCACTTTGTACTCTAGGGGTAATGGTGATTTCGAATTAAGCATCCAAAAAAAAGGTTTTCATTTAAAGCTTGATATTAGTCACTTCCTTTTCAATATGATTCCGCCATGTGAGTCTTCTATCTAGGTGAATTCCAAAATATTTTATTTTATTTGGTTGTGGTATATTCTGACTATTAATTGTAACTGCAAGCAAGTTTCTTTCCTTAGAGTATTTTATTTATTTATTAATAATGAAATATAATTATAAATAACTATATTACAAAAAAGAGGCACTAGCTACTAAGACTATCGGCCTGGTTCCTTAGATTAATATGCACTCGTTTGGTTTGATTCACCTTTATTTTTCAGTTTTTAAGCTATGCTTCGTTTGGGCCTCAAAGTATTGCAGTATCATCGGCAAATGTTGATCTCATTGTTTGGCTCATCGTTGGCATGTCAGATGTATATAAGACGTATAAAATAGGACCTAGAACGCTGCCCTGTAGAATACCAGTGTCTATTCTACAACGCCGCGAGAAAAAATCATTTTGCTATTTAACAAATTGTATGTGTGAGTCTTATCATGAAATCTCGCTACACGAGGGTTTGGTTCATTATAAGCAAGATTGCTAAAAATTAACTAGCTGGAGCAGCTGATGAGTGCGACGCGGCTGAAAAAGCCAAATATCAACAGGTGGTAAAAGAATATGAAGAGTTCCTATCAAAAAAGCCGAAAAGAAACAACAACAAAAAAGTAATGCGACGAAAAGAAACAGATCACAGGACGTGATCGATCAGGCAACGAAGAGACCTAAGGTGTCCAATAGCATCGATGAATTAACAAGGCAACGACCATTTAGTGAGGAGTTAAGGTTAACGTTCTGTTTGCTCTGATCGATGAGATCACCAACAGCGGCAGAGCAGTCCTGCAGGAATGGGGCAGGTGGAGGCCAAACTGTCCAAGATCGTGCTAGACAAGCAGGTAGTTGGAGCACAGGGCTGTTCTCTCCCTTCCTTTGATTCTGCAGGAATACTTACAGGTTGTAGGGTGATCAAATGCGATGACGATTGGTCAAAGGTTGTCCTCGAAAAATGCGTAGCTGAGATCGGAAACGCACTGGAAGGTTTAAAGCTTAAGCTTATTCTGGCAAAAGACATACCTTGCCCTCTTCGTGCTCGCATTTGGCTACCGGTGATGGACACAGACGTTGCAGATGTGCTCAAGTACCTCAAGTCACACAACTTGACAGTTGTAAAGGCAGAAAAACCACAGAAAATTAGCATGTCATTTGTGTTGCAGATTAAGACAATCTGGAAGAGATCGACCACAATATAGAGCTGGAAAAGCTAGAAAAGCCCGACCTAGCTGAAGACAGCAACAAACCCGATGCCTAAGGCCGTACAGGTTACTCTGCAGCACTCGAAATGTGCTATAAAGAATTTGGGTGTTCTCCTCCGAGAGGAAGACATCGACATCGGATTCATACAGGAACCATGGATCAGAGACACTGAAACTAAAGGGTTCCAAACACGATGGTAACACACTAGATCACTCGGTAAGCCAAGATCATGTATATGTAGTCACTATAACACATATAAAAGCTTTTCTGTGCTCCAACTTTAGTCGTACTGATTTGACAGTTGTGAAGGTGGAGTTGCAGAAATCGGCACTATACCTTGCGTCAGTGCAACATGACAAACCGGCGCCGCCAGACGAAGTGACTAGGTTGCCATCATCTTTCAACAACACAGACAGACTGTTGATGGGCTGCGACGCAAACGCCAGGAATGAACTTTAGGCCAGTTCGGAGAGGAATGATAGAGGTGAGTCACTGTTCGATTTTATTTCAATCACCAACTTGAACATATGTAACGTAGGGACCACTCTAACCTTCAACTTCCCAGGTTGGGAAGAGGTCTTAGATAAAAATTAAAAAATGGAGGCTATTCGACAAGAAATCCTTTGCAGACCACAGTTGGATTCTCTTCAATATCAATCTCAAGCTTGAGAAACCGACCCCTTATAGAAATCCAAGAAGAACAAACTGTTACACATTCAATAAAGTAGAAAAGTCTAAACTTCAACACATCAATAAAACCATAACTTCAAGTAGACTCTTAGATGAGAAAGTAAGAGCTTTCGAAGTTTCGTTGACGAAAGACTTGAAGCTTCATGTCCTGTCACGCACGGCAAAACCACTTACCCCGCCTGGTATAATGTAGATTTAAGTCAGCATAGAAAAATTACAAGAGAAATCTTCAACATCTGCTATAAATATAAGTACTTTAAGCCTAACAAAGACTGTCCTAGGGAATACAAAAAAGAAATCAGAGAAGCTGAGACAGAAGCTTGGAAAGATTTCTGTAATTCCATAGAATCAAACAAACGTACAGCCAAACTGAGTAAGCTTCTATCTTAAGAACACACCTGTTGAGTCCAATTTAGTATTAGTTTAAAATACTTTAATGTTTTTCAACTCTTGTTATTCGTTATAATTTTCTGTGAAAATAAGTAGGTTTTGTTTGAAATAATTGTGTATATATAGGGAATAGTTTGTAATAAATTGTGAGAGAAAAATTGTAACTTTTCAATTGAAGCAGCAAATTTCATTATTGTTTTGGACAATTGTTGGATTAAGGACTCTCCCCGCAGCATTAAGGATACAGGACTCTCCCCGCAGCGAATTTATAGCTGCCTTCAAGATTCTTCTCGCATTAGTGGTTCTTCCTGCATATTAAGGATTCTCCCCGCAACATTTTTGGTCCTTCGAGCCGGATATAGTCACTCCACTTGCCTTTTGGATATACGCATTCGTTTGTGTACATACATACGCGTAGCAAAAGGCGCAACGAATATTAAGAAAGTTATATTTTTGTGCATTAAATCGTGTGTACGTTTGTGCAGCCGTTCCTGCATTTAACATCGCGAAAATTCTAAAAACCCGTCGTTGCTTTTCTGTTACATTAAAAATGTCGAATTCTACTAAAACGCGCGATTCCGCTCTCAATGCCATTAAACGGTATATGGCAAAAAGTATTGATGAGGCATTCACTATGGATGCAGAAAATATTGCAAGCTACCTTCAGTTATTGAGTGAACAGTGGGTTCGTTTTAACGTTGCTCAAGACGCTGTAGAAATTACTTGTGGTGCCGATGTTATTGAAATTGAAGAAAATGTGCGTATCCAAGCCGAAACTTGGTACTCTACAGCTTCAGATAACTTTAGCCGCGTGAAAAATTGTCGTACTAAATTGCAAGATAGCTCCACAAAGGCATCTTTGTCCACGGTTATACGTTTACCGAAAATGGAGTTGCCCACGTTATCCGGTGACTCTACAGAATGGATTGGTTTTTTCGACGCGTTTTCCTCGTTAGTCGATAGTAACTCTGCTTTATCATATGGACAAAAGTTGCACTATCTGCGAAGCTGCTTGAAAGGTGACGCGTTGAAAATTATCAGTGGTTTTAAAATATGTGACGCAAATTACGTTGAAGCTTGGGGTCTATTAACATCGCGGTATAAGGTTATTCGTGTAATTGTCGAATCTCATCTTCGCGCGTTGGCTGAAATTAAAAGGGCTACGCATGACAATGCTGACACAATCAAAGGTGTGATTGATGCGTTCCAACAGCATAATCGCGAGCTTAAAGCGTTGGGTCGTCTAATGGATTTTTGGGATAATTGGTTGTGTCTAAAATACAACCCTGTTAATCTTTTCATCATTCATTTATTAAATTGTTCATTTATTGTATTCATTCCTATATTCATCTTTTTTTATTTTCTAACTGTTGTATAGTTAGCTGATGTCAGTGCAGTTATAACAATCAGATCCATAACTATAAGAATATTTCGTCTTATACATTTAAACATTACATAAACAACGAAGTGCTTTAAATAAAGAAATTAAACACTAATCTATTTTATTTTAATTGGAGAGCAACACAAATCATTTGGCATCCCTTGCGAGGAATCTACGGCCTTTGGTGGAAAGCGGAGGTGAAAAAGGTAATTTTCTCCGGTGAGGCGAATTCACATCAAACTGCAAATATTAATCCAGGGTCCACAGCATTGTTAGTAAGCAAGATCATAAAACTGTTCAACCAAAAATAAAGAAAGGTGGTTCATAAACATTAAAGCGCACGTGATGTGTTATTAACTAACCTAACCTTTGATATACAAGTACATGCATGCGTGCATACGTACATTGCTCGTAGTGAACCTGGTGACTTTCTAACTGTTTATGAAACTCACCACATCTAATTTGCATACATCGGTACTCAAACTGCAATCTGATATATCAATTGAGAATGGAGAGAAAATACAAGCAGCTAATGTCAGATAAATTTGCAATTGTGAATTTTTCAACAAATACAAAGAAAACTGCTCAGAAGGAATCTGCCTCCGCGCTGAGGAGTCTGCTTGACGGCGTAACATCATCGATACGGGCGTTACAACATCTTGGACGTCCCGTTGAGCAATGGGACGATTGGCTGATTTTTACTACCATTCATAAATTAGATCCCATTACTCGAAAGGCATGGGAGCTTTCCCTTAAATCAAACGACAGCGTTCCGACATTCAGGGAGCTAGAAGAGTTCCTTGCCAGCCGAACTCAGTCCCTAGAGATAGTCCAGAGCTTCACTGAAGATAAACCTCATCCCTCTAGTAAAAGGGTTAACAACTTGCACGGTGTGTCTGGATATCATACTACCTCAAACCGGTGCTCTAGCTGTTCCGGTAAACACTTCATTATGTTCTGTGGGGATTTTCTCAAATTGTCGCCTAATGAACGATACCAATGTATACTGAAGCGTAAGTTATGCATTAATTGCCTCAGAGGCGGGCATCAACAATCCTGTTGTACTTCTGCTCGACGGTGTTATACCTGTAATGCCAAACATCACACAATGCTTCACGAATATTTTGCTTCAACCACGGCTAATAGCAGTACGAATCCTGTGTCATTGCATCATGTACGTCAATCAAATCATAAATTTTCGATTCCTCAAGTGATACTTGGTACAGCATTGGTTGAAGTGCGATCTGAATGTGGTCATGTAATTGTATTGCGGGCTTTACTCGACAGTGGTGCAGAGGCAACATTCATAAGCGAATATGCAGTGAACTCACTCTGCTTACCTAAATCAAATGTTAAAGTGTCTATTAATGGTGCTAATGGTAGTAGAGTCGCAACTGCCAAAGGACTAGTTACTTTCACACTACATTCGCTCAAGAGTGACTTCAACATGCCATGCACAGCCTTAGTGCTACCTCGAGTAGGCAACATCACTCCAACATTGAGTATCTCAAACATGAACTTCTGCATTTTAAAGATCTAGATCTAGCAGATCCTAAGCTTACTATTCCTAAATCCATTGACATAATTCTCAACGGCGAAAATTACGCCGCTGTGTTACTAAGCGGTACACGTCGCAGCTGTCATAACAATCTGGTCGCTCAAAACACACAGCTGGGTTGGGTGGTCTTCTGAGGATTCCAGGACCATGCTTTAGTCACCCCGAAGAATTCCGTCGAGTGCCACAACGCTCAAATTGATCTCGATCGAACTCTTCGTCGTTTTTGGGAATTAGAGGAGTTAAATTCGGCGACTAGCCTGACTGAAGAGGAGCGTTTCGTCGAAGAGTATTTTCAAAACACAACATGTCGACGGAAGGATGGGCGTTACATAGTACGCCTGCCTATTAAACGTGACGTTGACTTGAAACAACTCATCACTACCCAATGTGATGCAGTTGCCCTGCATGGAAACTTGCAAAGGCGCCTATCTCGAGATGCATCTATGCGAACTATGTATACAGATTTTATGTATGAGTATTTGTCGCTGAAGCATATGCAACTCATCACTGGTAACATAAACTGCTTATCACCTGTTTGTTTTCTGCCACACCATGGGGTTTTGAAGGCTTCGAGTACAACAACGAAACTACGCGTCGTATTCAATGCTTCGAAGAAATGCAGCTCGGGTAAATCGCTAAATGATTGTTTATATCCTGGTCCTAAGTTGCAGAACGACCTAACAGCGGTTGTGATGAACTGGCGCCGATATCAGATCGCTCTCACAGGCGATATCACTAAGATGTATCGGCAAATCTTGGTTGATGAACGAGATGTAGATCTGCAGCGTATCGTATGGTGTCCAACGAAGCATGAGCATCCATCGCATTATCGATTAAATACCGTTACGTATGGCACCAGCTGTGCGCCTTACCTCGCGATCAAAGTGCTGCACACTTTGGCATCAGACGAAAAATGCAATTTCCCAGAAGCCACTCAGATACTACTCCATGAATTCTACGTTGATGATGTTTTGACAGGTGCTGACAACGTTGCCGATGCGTGCAGACGCCGAAGCGAGCTGCAGACTTTACTTCAAGCAAGAGGGTTCACTTTATGTAAGTGGAATTCTAACTCAACCGAAATTTTGCAAACAATTGACCCAAATCATCTCGAATTTAAAACTTCACATGAATTTCAAATGGACCAGCAGTCCAATACATTGGGTCTAGTATGGACCCCCAAATCTGATTGTCTGACTTTTACGTTAAAGCTCGATTATACTATTGCTACCTTCACGAAACGTCAATTATTATCTGATATTGCTAAACTATTTGATCCACTAGGGTTTTAAGCTCCTATTATTATCCGAGGCAAGATCTTTATGCAGAAGCTTTGGCTTACCGGATTGGACTGGAATGACACTCTACCTGACGACCTTAACGTTGAGTGGGCCACTTTTCGCAATGAACTTAAGTTGGTGCTTCTGATACAAGTTGCTCGTTGGATAAATATATCAAATACTGCATATTCATATGAGCTACACGCATTCGCAGATGCATCCATACATGCTTATGGGCGGTGGTTAAAGGTCGTTTCCCATACATCGGTGAATATTCACCTAATTATATCCAAAACAAGAGTTGCTCCCTTGAAGAAGGTTACAATACCACGACTCGAACTGTGTGCAGCTGTCTTAGCTGCACAATTGTGTGATAAGGTACGGGCTACGTTAAACTTACATCCTATATCTACCTATTGTTGGTCCGATTCCACCACAACCATATGGTGGATACGATCTGATCCTGGGACGCTAAAAGAGTTTGTCTCTAATCGTGTAAGTCAGATTCACGCTGTGACTACTATTAGCAATTGGAGATATGTTCGAACGTCAGATAACCCGGCTGACTGCGCTTCACGAGGAGTGAGCATGCAACAACTCATGAGCCATCAACTATGGTGGCATGGACCTGAATGGCTGCTACGTTCCAAAGCAAGCTGGCCTCAATCAGCTCTTAAGAATCCAGATACAATTATAGAGCGCAAGTCGGTACAAAGTGCGATAGCGTCAACTACTCAAATCGACTGGTTTATCTTAGAACAATACTCATCGTTAGACAAGCTACTGTCTGTTACGGCCTGGTGTCTACGATTTTCGTTGATTGTTCGTGGCAAGCAGCATGAATCATCACCAATGTGCTTATGGCCGGAGCGAGTATCTGCGTTAACTTTCTGGGTAAAATATGTTCAAAACATTGTCTTTAAAAAAGATTTATTGGCTATTACGAAGTATAGCGCTGTCAACAAATGTAGGAGTCTTTATAAGCTACACCCTATACTCGATTCCGAGGGTATTTTAAGGATCGGTGGACGCCTGGCAAACGCAAACATTCCATTTTCTGAACGATATCCTGCTATTCTTCCTAAGGAGAACCATCTTACCATTTTGATCATCAGACAGGCACATCAACGAACATTGCACGGTGGTACGCAAGCTACACTTCACTATATTCGTCGACAATTTTGGGTAATTGATGGCCGAATATCAGTCAAGAGAACTATTAAACATTGCATGCAGTGTTTTCGATACGCATGTGTCCCTCAGACTCAAATCATGGGTGACTTACCTGCAGGACGCTGCAATGTCTCACTTCCATTCATGCACACTGGCGTAGACTTTGCGGGCCCTTTTAACGTAAAAACAACAAAAGGTCGAGGCCACACCACTTACAAAGGATATGTGGCACTTTTTGTTTGTTTTGCTACATGAGCAATCCATCTAGAACTTGTCAGTGATTTGACTACTGAAACTTTTTCAAAATGCAAAATGCAGTTGCAAGCAGCCGTCACTTATAGTTCAAAAGTTGGCATAATTTGGCATTTTATACCCCCTGCGCACCAAACTTTGGTGGTTTATGGGAGGCCGGGGTTAATAGCATGAAGCATCACTTGAAACGTGTAATTAATCTCACTCCGTTAACTTTCGAAGAATTTTATACCATTCTAAAGCAAGTGGAGGCGTGTTTGAACTCACGACCAATGGCAGCGATAAGTGATGACCCTCAAGATCTAACGGCATTGACTCCTGGCCATTTTCTGGTTGGACGAGCATTAACGGCGATCCCTGAACATAACATTCTCGATGGAAAACTCGGATTTCTAAAACGGTGGAAATTACTGAAGCAGGTCCAACAAGATTTCTGGCGAAGATGGTCCAATGAATATTCGCAACAGCTCCAGGCTCGAGGCAAATGGCGTACTTCTCAGACAAATGTGAAAATTGGACAGCTCATATTGATTCGTGATGAGCGATTGCCTCCGAAGCATTGGGCAATAGGTCGTGTAGTTGATACACATGCTGGTGTAGACGGAGCTGTTCGAGTAGTTACAATTAAAACACAAAGCACAACCCTTAAGAGGCCTATTACCAAAATCTCTGTATTACCCATTGATGAACAGGCAAGTATCGACATGAGCATGGAGCACAGTTCTGCCCAAGTATCTACGCCTCAGACGGTGGGCGGTAAAGAAAAATCATTTCGTCGTATGGTCGACGAGGTAGGCGGAATGTCTAAAATACAACCCTGTTAATCTTTTCATCATTCATTTATTACATTGTTCATTTATTGTATTCATTCCTATATTCATCTTTTTTTATTTTCTAACTGCTGTATAGTTAGCTGATGTCAGTGCAGTTATAACAATCAGATCCATAACTATAAGAATATTTCGTCTTACACATTTAAACATTACATAAACAACGAAGTGCTTTAAATAAAGAAATTAAACATTAATCTATTTTATTTTAATTGGAGAGCAACATAATCAGGTTGGTACATGAGGTCGTCAGTAAGTTGGCATTCGAAACGCGTAAGCAGTGGGAGTTATTGCTCGTTAGTGATGATCCTCCATCTTTTGAGCAACTAATAACATTTTTAGAGATAAGAAATCGATCGTTATCGATGTTTTCGTCGTCAACAACATCAGTACCAATTAAGATTAAAACTGCATCAGCAAGCAAGTCGACAAATGTGTTCCACGCGGTATCAAAACAAAATAACGTGTGTGCATATTGTAGTGGACCACATAAAATTTACAGTTGTGAAAAATTTCGTGAATTGGACTTGTCCACAAAATCACAGTTCGGGAAGCAAGGTCGCATATGCTTCAACTGCTTAAGTTGAGGTCACTATAAATACCGTTGTAACAGTGCTTCCACTTGCCGCATGTGTAAACAACGTCATCACACCATGTTGCGCGGTGCTTTGCATTCAACGACCGTTACCGCAGTGAACAATTACATCGGCAACGCGACACACCCGTTATGCGCTGCTGACGCCACATCAAAGGTAAGCGCAAAAACTTTTGAACTTTCAGCAAGCGTAGACGTTCCACGCGTTTCTTCATGCTTGAACTCGAGCTCCAGTCCACCCATAGCGGTAGAAAGAGTTGTGCTGTTATACACCGCATTAGTGAAGGTACGCGACTGTTCTGGTAATTGGCAGCCCGCACGTGCACTTTTCGATTCTGGATCACATGCTTCTTTTGTGACCGAGGCGTGTGTGCAACGCTTAGGCCTGCCGCGTTCAACATCTGAAGTTAACATTACTGGAATTGGGTCAGCGTGAAGTATCACTAGAGGTGAAGTATCACTTTCTCTTTCTTCTTTCTCTACAAATTAATGCTTATCTGTCAAAACGTTAATTTTGTCTAAAATTACGAGCGACTTACCAACACAGACTATAGCTACTTCATCGTGGCCACATATCCGAGGTTTGTTTTTAGCCGATCCCCATTTTATGAAGCCTTGGCGGGTCGATATATTGATTGGTATGGACGTTATGGATCAACTGATCTGTACAGAGCTTCGTAAGGGTCCATCTGGAGCTCCTATGGCTCAACTGACGGTTTTTGGGTGGACACTTTTTGGAAGCGTGAATGGATCTGAGCCTGATATGCCACGCTTACAGTCGTTACATTGCGATGTTCATTTGGATCGAGTATTGAACAAGTTATGGGAGTTAAAGGAAGCTCCGCAAAAAACGTATCTTACGCATGAAGAGCGTTACTGTGAATACTATTTTGAAACAACGCATCGAAGGGAACGTAACGGACGGTTTGTCGTCGAATTGCCGCTGAAACCCGATGTAGCTCTGGGAGAGTCGCGAAACTTTGCTATCCGGAATTTGTTACGACTTGAAAGAAGACTCCCTTGTGACTCCGATCCTCGTTTACGCTACAATGAATTCATGAATGAACTCATTGACATAAAACATATGCAGGTCACGTCAGAGACTAAGAATCCAACGTATTATTTGCCTCATCATCCTGTTTTAAAGGAAAGTAGTATCACGACCAAATTGAGGGTTGTATTTAACGCGTCCGCAAAATCTACTTCCGGAAATTCGCTGAATGACGCATTATTTGTAGGACCTCAATTGCAAGAAGATTTGTACACGATCTTACTTCGCTTTAGAACACACCGCTATGCTGTAACGGCAGATGTCACCAAAATGTATCGTCAAATCTGCGTATCCTTAAACACACACCGATTTGCAACGCATCGTATGGCGTAGCCACCCATCCCTGCCTATCCAAGATTTTCGCATGGTTCGCGTAACGTACGGAGTGGCAGCTGCGTCTCATCTAGCTGTCGGATCACTTCAACAGACGGCAAGAGATTCGTCGAATGGTTGCGCTAGGGCTGTTAGTGTTATTCTCAAAGATTTTTACATGGATGATCTACTTACTGGTGCATCTAGTAAAGAAGAACTTCGATTGTTGCAGCAAAACATTTCCGAAATATTGAGGAAAGGGGGGTTCGAACTTCGTAAGTGGGCATCGAACTGCGCTGAACTAATCGCAAGTATTTCCAATGCATCTATGAACATATCACATTATATTGTCGACGATAAGGATGTTCACGCTTTAGGTCTTATCTAAAACACAGAAGGAGACTACCTCACGTTTACCATTAACTTGAGGGAACCGCTAGTTAAGTTGACCAAGCGCATGTTTCTATCAGATGCAAGTACGCTCTTCGATCCTCTGGGCCTACTTGTTCGCGCAACTATAAATTCAAAAATTTGGTTTCAAGACATATGGCGCACTAAGGTAGGTTGGGATGATATCATTCCTGAGTCTATCGCAACGAAGTGGTTGGAGCATCGCATAGAACTCAAGCAATTGGCTCATTTGAAGGTGAACCGGTGGTTTGGTACTGAAGTAGCTGGGTCATTTACGCAATTGCACGTATTCGCAGATGCGTCCGAGCGTGCTTACGCCGCCGTTTTGTATGCACGAACAACACAAAGCGACGGTAGCATTACTGTGTCATAAATTTCGTCGAAAACCAAGGTAGCTCCGCTTAAGCCGACAACGTTGCCATGTCTTGAATTATGCGCCGATCATCTTGCTGCTAAACTAATGCAAAGCGTGCTGCACTGCTGGTTTGATCTCCGTTATCCGCTTTTCGCTTGGACTGACTCTACTATAACATTGGCATGGTTACAAGCTCATCCCAGCAGATGGATGACATTTATAGCCAACCGCGTCGCTGATATTCAAGAAGTTTTGCCTCTCGAATGTTCAAACCACGTTCGTTCTGAACAGAATCCTGCAGATTGTGCTTCAAGAGGTATAACCCCATCCGAATTATTACGTCAGCAATTGTGGAGGGCCGCCGTAGCCGAATGGGTTGGTGCGTGATCACCATTCGGAAGAGAGAGGTCGTTGGTTCGGATCTCGGTGAAAGCAAAATTAATAAAAACATTTTTCTAATAGCGGTCGCCCCTCGGCAGGCAATGGCAAACCTCCGAGTGTATTTCTGCCATGAAAAAGCTCCTCATAAAAATATCTGCCGTTCGGAGTCGGCTTGAAACTGTAGGTCCCTCCATTTGTGGAACAACACCAAGACGCACACCACAAATAGGAGGAGGAGCTCGGCCAAACACCTAACAGAAGTGTACGCGTCAATTATTTATTTTTTTTAATTTTAATTGTGGAGGGCTGGTCCTATTTTCCTGAA
Organism: Anastrepha obliqua; assembly: GCF_027943255.1. Lineage (NCBI taxonomy): Eukaryota > Metazoa > Arthropoda > Insecta > Diptera > Tephritidae > Anastrepha > Anastrepha obliqua. The sequence goes on along the minus strand of NW_026562178.1, from coordinate 1,646,753 downwards.
AAGCACTGAACAATTGTGGAAGCAGAAAATATCTAAAGAGCCCACTACAGAGCTGGGAATACGAAATAGTATTCGTGCCCATGTGACTAATTCTACAGATTATTGGTCCATGATGACAAAATACTCATCGTATTCTAAGCTGCGTCGAGTTATTTCCTACGTTTTACGCTTTTTGACCAACATTCGGGCTAACAAGCGGCTTAATGTTATAAAGCGTTTCGGTACACCGAGTTGCCAAGAGTTATTTGAAGCTGAACTTCGCTTAATCAGGTATACGCAACGGTTTTATTTTTCTAATGAAATTTCTCTTTGCAGCGCTAAAAGACAAATCCCACTTCGCAGTAGTCTTTTGCGTCTGCAGCCCTTTCTGGATGAGACTTGTGTTCTACGTGTTGGAGGAAGAATAAAAAATGATGAAGTCGCTCCAGATGTTAGGCATCCCATTATCTTGCCTAAGAATTGTCCGCTTGCTAAGTTAATAATCTGCGAAATACACAAGGTCACTTTGCACGCTGGGCCCCGCATTATGTAAACTGTCTTGCAACGTCGTTATTGGGTTATCGGCGCTCGTAGCTTGATCCGTAATATATACCATAAGTGCGTGAAATGCACTTATTTGAACCGCAATCTTACCACACAAATCATGGGTGATCTACCTCTCATTCGCACAACCTACGCCCGTTGTCTTACTCACACTGCTGTCGATTTCGCTGGACCTTACCTCTACAAGTTCACCCAAGGAAGAGGAGCTAAGTCTACCAAAGACTACATCTGCTCGTTCATTTGTATGTGCACTGGTGCGATGCATCTCGAATTTATTGGTGACCTGTCAACACCAGCATTCCTAAATGCGTTTAAAAGGTTCACAAATCGCCGAGGTTTTTGTAAGGTCATGATATCAGATAACGGTACAAATTTCGTTGGAGCCGAGAAGGAGTTGCGCATTGCATTTCAACAGTGCATGGCTGATATTAAACTTCGCTCGCTAGACTGGAGTCAAACGTATCAAGGCGTATCAGAAGTTCCACTATCATACGAAGAGTTCAACACACTTTTGACTGAAATAGAGGTTTGCGCAAACTCTCGCCCACTCTGTGATAAATCTGAAACTGCTGGTAACTTAGAAGTTTTAACTCCTGGACATTTCATAGTCGGTGAACCGCTTAAGTCAATACCGGAACCTGAGGGTCAAGGATTTCGTGGAAATCTTCGTGAGCGATGGCAAGCAATTTCTGCCATGAGACAACATTTCTGGCGTCGTTGGAGAGACGTCGTTGTTTTCAACGAGCCTAATCCTCCGACGAAGTGGACGCTTGCACGAGTGATCGAATGCCATCATGGCACCGATGGACGCGTAAGAGTAGTTACGTTGAAAATACGGCATGGCGAATTGGTTCGCCCTATAGTCAAACTTTGCATTTTGCCAACGAAAGGAGATTCATTTCATGAAGAAACTAATAACTTATCGTAAATGTTTTTCAAGGCTTTCCATTTTCTTTTTAATATTTTATTTTGAATTTATTAAGATAGTTCAAGGGCGGCGGTATGTTGAGTCCAATTTAGTATTAGTTTAAAATACTTTAATGTTTTTTAACTCTTGTTATTCGATATAATTTTTTGTGAAAATAAGTAGGTTTTGTTTGAAATAATTGTGTATATATAGGGAATAGTTTGTAATAAATTGTGAGAGAAAAATTGTACCTTTTCAATTGAAGCAGCAAATTTCATTATTGTTTTGGACAATTGTTGGATTAAGGACTCTGCCCGCAACATTAAGGATACAGTACTCTACCCGCAGCGAATTTATAGCCGCCTTCAAGATTCTTCCCGCATTATTTGTTCTTCCTGCATATTAAGGATTCTCCCCGCAACATTTTTGGTCCTTCGAGCCGGATATAGTCACTCCACTTGCCTTTTGGATATACGCATTCGCTTGTGTACATACATACGCGTAGCAAAAGGCGCAACGAATATTAAGAAAGTTATATTTTTGTGCATTAAATCGTGTGTACGTTTATGCAGCCGTTCCTGCATTTAACATCGCGAAAATTCTAAAAACCCGTCGTTGCTTTTCTGTTACATTAAAAATGTCGAATTCTACTAAAACGCGCGATTCCGCTCTCAATGCCATTAAACGGTATATGGCAAAAAGTATTGATGAGGCATTCACTATGGATGCAGAAAATATTGCAAGCTACCTTCAGTTATTGAGTGAACAGTGGGTTCGTTTTAACGTTGCTCAAGACGCTGTAGAAATTACTTGTGGTGCCGATGTTATTGAAATTGAAGAAAATGTGCGTATCCAAGCCGAAACTTGGTACTCTACAGCTTCAGATAACTTTAGCCGCGTGAAAAATTGTCGTACTAAATTGCAAGATAGCTCCACAAAGGCATCTGTGTCCACGGTTATACGTGACTCTACAGAATGGATTGGTTTTTTCGACGCATTTTCCTCGTTAGTCGATAGTAACTCTGCTTTATCAGATGGACAAAAGTTGCACTATCTGCGAAGCTGCTTGAAAGGTGACACGTTGAAAATTATCAGTGGTTTTAAAATATGTGACGCAAATTACGTTGAAGCTTGGGGTCTATTAACATCGCGGTATAAGGTTATTCGTGTAATTGTCGAACCTCATCTTCGCGCTTTGGCTGAAATTAAAAAGGCTACGCATGACAATGCTGACGCAATCAAAGGTGTAATTGATGCGTTCCAACAGCATAATCGCGAGCTTAAAGCGTTGGGTCGTCCAATGGATTTTTGGGATAATTGGTTGGTACATGAGGTCGTCAGTAAGTTGGCATTCGAAACGCGTAAGCAGTGGGAGTTATCGCTCATTAGTGATGATCCTCCATCTTTTGAGCAACTAATAACATTTTTAGAGATAAGATGTCGATCGTTATCGATGTTTTCGTCGTCAACAACATCAGTACTAATTAAGATTAAAACTGCATCAGCAAGCAAGTCGACAAATGTGTTCCACGCGGTATCAAAACAAAATAACGTGTGTGCATATTATAGTAAACCACATAAAATTTACAGTTGTGAAAAATTTCGTGAATTGGACTTGTCCACAAAATCACAGTTCGTGAAGCAAGGTCGCATATGCTTCAACTGCTTAAGTTGAGGTCACTATAAATACCGTTGTAACAGTGCTTCCACTTGCCGCATGTGTAAACAACGTCATCACACCCTGTTGCACGGTGCTTTGCATTCAACGACCGTTACCGCAGTGAACAATTACATCGGCAACGCGACACATCCGTTATGCGCTGCTGACGCCACATCAAAGGTAAGCGCAAAAACTTTTGAACTTCCAGCAAGCGTAGACATTCCACGCGTTTCTTCATGCTTGAACTCGAGCTCCAGTCCACCCATAGCGGTAGAAAGAGTTGTGCTGTTATACACCGCATTAGTGAAGGTATGCGACTGTTCTGGTAATTGGCAGCCCGCACGTGCACTTTTCGATTCTGGATCACATGCTTCTTTTGTGACCGAGGCGTGTGTGCAACGCTTAGGCCTGCCGCGTTCAACATCGGAAGTTAACATTACTGGAATTGGGTCAGTGCAAAGAGGACGAGCTAGAGGTGAAGTATCACTTTCTCTTTCTTCTTTCCCTACAAAACAATGCTTATCTGTCAAAACGTCAATTTTGTCTAAAATTACGAGCGACTTACCAACACAGACTATAGCTACTTCATCGTGGTCACATATCCGAGGTTTGTTTGAAGCCTGGGCAGGTCAATATATTGATTGGTATGGACGTTATGGATCAACTGATCTGTACAGAGCTTCGTAAGGGTCCATCTGGAGCTCCTATGGCTCAACTGACGGTTTTTGGGTGGACTCTGTTTTGAAGCGTGAATGGATCTGAGCCTGATATGCCACGCTTACAGTCGTTACATTGCGATGTTCATTTGGATCGAGCATTGAACAAGTTATGGGAGTTAAAGGAAGCTCCGCAAAAAACGTATCTTACGCATGAAAAGCGTTACTGTAAATATCATTTTGAAACAACGCATCGAAGGGAATCTAACGGACGGTTTGTCGTCGAATTGCCGCTGAAACCCGATGTAGCTCTGGGAGAGTCGCGAAACTTTGCTATCCGGAATTTGTTACGACTTGAAAGAAGACTCCCTTGTGACTCCGATCCTCGTTTACGCTACAATGAATTCATGAATGAACTCATTGACATAAAACATATGCAGGTCACGTCAGAGACTAAGAATCCAACGTATTATTTGCCTCATCATCCTGTTTTAAAGGAAAGTAGTATCACGACCAAATTGAGGGTTGTATTTAACGCGTCCGCAAAATCGACTTCCGGAAATTCGCTGAATGACGCATTATTTGTAGGACCTCAATTGCAAGAAGATTTGTACACGATCTTACTTCGCTTTAGAACACACCGCTATGCTGTAACGGCAGATGTCACCAAAATGTATCGTCAAATCTGCGTATCCTTAAAACACACCGATTTGCAACGCATCGTATGGCGTAGCCACGTAACGCACGGAGTGGCAGCTGCGTCTCATCTAGCTGTCGGATCACTTCAACAGACGGCAGGAGATTCGTCGAATGGTTGTGCTAGGGCTGTTAGTGTTATTTTCAAAGATTTTTACATGGATGATCTACTTACTGGTGCATCTAGTAAAGAAGAACTTCGATTGTTGCAGCAAAACATTTCCGAAATATTGAGGGAAGGGGGGTTTGAACTTCGTAAGTGGGCATCGAACTGCGTTGAACTAATCGCAAGCATTTCCAATGCATCTACGAACATATCATATTATATTGTCGACGATAAGGATGTTCACGCTTTAGGTCTTATCTAAAACACAGAAGGAGACTACCTCACGTTTACCATTAACTTGAGAGAACCGCTAGTTAGGTTGACCAAGCGCATGTTTCTATCAGATGCAAGTACGCTCTTCGATCCTCTGGGCCTACTTGTTCGCGCAACTATAAATTCAAAAAATTGGTTTCAAGACATATGGCGCACTAAGGTAGGTTGGGATGATATCATTCCTGAGTCTATCGCAACGAAGTGGTTGGAGCATCGCATAGAACTCAAGCAATTGGCTCATTTGAAGGTGAACCGGTGGTTTGGTACTGAAGTAGCTGGGTCATTTACGCAATTGCACGTATTCGCAGATGCGTCCGAGCGTGCACGAACAACACAAAGCGACGGTAGCATTACTGTGTCATAAATTTCGTCGAAAACCAAGGTAGCTCCGCTTAAGCCGACAACGTTGCCATGTCTTGAATTATGCGCCGATCATCTTGCTGCTAAACTAATGCAAAGCGTGCTGCACTGCTGGTTTGATCTCCGTTATCCGCCTTTCGCTTGGACTGACTCTACTATAACATTGGCATGGTTACAAGCTCATCCCAGCAGATGGATGACATTTATAGCCAACCGCGTCGCTGATATTCAAGAAGTTTTGCCTCTCGAATGTTCAAACCACGTTCGTTCTGAACAGAATCCTGCAGATTGTGCTTCAAGAGGTATAACCCCATCCGAATTATTACGTCAGCAATTGTGGAGGGCCGCCGTAGCCGAATGGGTTGGTGCGTGATCACCATTCGGAATTCACTGAGAGGTCGTTGGTTCGGATCTCGGTGAAAGCAAAATTAATAAAAACATTTTTCTAACAGCGGTCGCCCCTCGGCAGGCAATGGCAAACCTCCGAGTGTATTTCTGCCATGAAAAAGCTCCTCATAAAAATATCTGCCGTTCGGAGTCGGCTTGAAACTGTAGGTCCCTCCATTTGTGGAACAACACCAAGACGCACACCACAAATAGGAGGAGGAGCTCGGCCAAACACCTAACAGAAGTGTACGCGTCAATTATTTATTTTTTTTAATTTTAATTGTGGAGGGCTGGTCCTATTTTCCTGAAAAGCACTGAACAATTGTGGAAGCAGAAAATATCTAAAGAGCCCACTACAGAGCTGGGCATACGAAATAGTATTCGTGCCCATGTGACTAATTCTACAGATTATTGGTCCATGATGACAAAATACTCATCGTATTCTAAGCTGCGTCGAGTTATTTCCTACGTTTTACGCTTTTTGACCAACATTCGGGCTAACAAGCGGCTTAATGTTATAAAGCGTTTCGGTACACCGAGTTGCCAAGAGTTATTTGAAGCTGAACTTCGCTTAATCAGGTATACGCAACGGTTTTATTTTTCTAATGAAATTTCTCTTTGCAGCGCTAAAAGACAAATCCCACTTCGCAGTAGTCTTTTGCGTCTGCAGCCCTTTCTGGATGAGACTTGTGTTCTACGTGTTGGAGGAAGAATAAAAAATGATGAAGTCGCTCCAGATGTTAGGCATCCCATTATCTTGCCTAAGAATTGTCCGCTTGCTAAGTTAATAATCTGCGAAATACACAAGGTCACTTTGCACGCTGGGCCCCGCATTATGTAAACTGTCTTGCAACGTCGTTATTGGGTTATCGGCGCTCGTAGCTTGATCCGTAATATATACCATAAGTGCGTGAAATGCACTTATTTGAACCGATATTGGCTGATATTAAACTTCGCTCGCTAGACTGGAGTCAAACGTATCAAGTATCATTTAAACCGCGTACTAGGAGAAGTTCCACTATCATACGAAGAGTTCAACACACTTTTGACTGAAATAGAAGTTTGCGCAAACTCTCGCCCACTCTGTGATAACTCTGAAACTGCTGGTAACTTAGAAGTTTTAACTCCTGGACATTTCATAGTCGGTGAACCGCTTAAGTCAATACCGGAACCTGAGGGTCAGGGGTTTCGTGGAAATCTTCGTTAGCGATGGCAAGCAATTTCTGCCAAGAGACAACATTTTTGGCGTCGTTGGAGAGACGAGTACATCGTGAGCTTACAACGTCGCACCAAGTGGTTTCGTTCTTCACACAACATTGAAGAAGGGGATATGGTTGCTGTTTTCAACGAGCCTAATCCTCCGACGAAGTGGACGCTTGCACGAGTGATCAAATGTCATCATGGCACCGATGGACGCATAAGAGTAGTTACGTTAAAAACACGGCATGGCGAATTGGTTCGCCCTATAGTCAGACTTTGCATTTTGCCAACGAAAGGAGATTAATTTCATGAAGAAACTAATAACTTATCGTAAATGTTTTTCAAGGCTTTTCATTTTCTTTTTAATATTTTATTTTGAACTTATTAAGATAGTTCAAGGGCGGCGGTATGTTGAGTCCAATTTAGTATTAGTTTAAAATACTTTAATGTTTTTCAACTCTTGTTATTCGATATAATTTTTTGTGAAAATAAGTAGGTTTTGTTTGAAATAATTGTGTATATATAGGGAATAATTTTAAATAAATTGTGAGAGAAAAATTGTAACTTTACAATTGAAGCAGCAAATTTCATTATTCCAAAAAGCTGGAAGAGATTAAGGTGATTTTTATCCTCAAAACTGGTAGACGAGGTCATAATACAGACCAGACTGATGGTCCTTTATTCTTAAAACTCTCGAGCGATTGTTGGATGTATATCTCAGAGAAAATATTGCAAACACAACAATTTCATCATCCCAACATGCCTACCTCAAAGGAAAATTTACAGAGACAGCTCTTGATGAAGTTGTAAGTACGATTGAGAGGAGCATAGAATACAAACAATACTCACTAGTGGCTTTTTTCGACATAGAGGGGGTTTTAACAACGTTAGCACAAGTTCCATAATCGAGACTCTTAATATGTTAGGCACAGACATAGGTCTCAACGAATGGATAGAGAATATGCTTAAAACTAGTATAATCATCAGTGAGATAGGCAGTAAAACGCTCTGTCAATAGAGGAACGCTCTATTTGCTGTGGTTATTAGTTGTTAACACTTCTTCTTCTTAATTGGCGCTATAACCGCTTACGCGATTTTGGCCGAGCTTAACAAAGCGCGCCAGTCGTTTCTTTCTCGTGCTAACCGGCGCCAGTTGGACACACCAAGTGAAGCTAAGTCCTTCTCCACCTGATCTTTCCAACGCAGAGGAGGCCTTCCTCTTCCTCTGCTACCACCAGCTGGTACCGCATCGAATACTTTCAAAGCCGGAGCGTTTGTATCTATTCGGAGGACATGACCCAGCCAACGTAGCCGCTGGTTCTTTATTCGCTGCGCTATGTTTATGTCGACGTAAAGCTCATACAGCTCATCGTTCCATCGTCTGCGATATTCGCCGTTGCCAACGTGCAAAGGTCTAAAAATCTTACGCAGAATCTTTCTCTCGAACACTCCAAGCGTCGCTTCATCGGATGTTGTCATCGTCCAAGCTTCTGCGCCATACGTTAGGACGGGCATGATGAGAGTCTTGTAGAGTGTTAGTTTTGTTCGTCGAGAGAGGACTTTACTGCTCAGTTGCCTACTTAGTCCAAAGTAGCACTTGTTGGCAAGAGAGATTCTACGTTGGATTTCAAGGCTGACATTGTTTTCGGTGTTAATGCTGGTTCCTAAATAAACGAAGTCTTTTACAACCTCGAAATTATAACTGTCAACAGTGACGTGGGTGCCGATACGCAAGTGCGCCGACTGTTTGTTTGAAGACAGGAGGTACTTCGTTTTGTCCTCGTTCACCACCAAACCCATTCGCTTTGCCTCTTTATCCAGTTTGGAGAAGGCAGAACTAACAGCGCGGTTGTTAAGGCCGATGATGTCAATATCATCGGCATACGCCAGCAATTGTACGCTCTTATAAAAAATTGTGCCTGAGCGATTAAGTTCTGCGGCTCGTACGATGCTCTCCAACATCAGGTTAAAGAAGTCACACGACAGCGAGTCACCCTGTCTGAAACCTCGTTTGGTATCAAACGGCTCGCAGAGGTCCTTCCCAATTCTGACGGCGCTGCTGGTGTTGAGCAGCGTCATCTTACATAGCCGTTTTAGTTTTGTGGGGATACCAAATTCAGACATCGCGGCATACAGGTAACTCCTTTCCGTACTGTCGAATGCAGCTTTGAAGTCGACGAAAAGATGGTGTGTGTCGATTCTCCTTTCATGGGTCTTTTCCAAGATTTGGCGTATTGTGAATATTTGGTCGACGATGGACTTTCCAGGTCTGAAGCCACACTGATAAGGTCCAATCAGTTGTTTGACGGTGGGCTTCAGTCTTTCCCACAGTACGCTCGCTAGAATCTTATAGGCGATATTAAGAAGACTAATCCCGCGGTAATTGGCACAGATAGCAGGATCGCCATTCTTATAGATTGGGCAGAGCACACTTAAATTCCAATCGGCAGGCATGCTTTCATCCGACCACATTTTGCATAGGAGTTGATGCATGCACCTTACCAGCTCCTCGCCGCCATGTTTGAATAGCTCAGCCGGCAGTCCGTCGGCGCCCGCGGCTTTGTTGTTCTTTAGCCGCTTTATCGCTATTCTCACCTCGTCATGATCGGGTAGCGGAACGTCAATTCCGTCGTCAACGATTGGGGCATCGGGATCTTCACATTCTCTGCGACATGCACAGCTGTCACTGTTTAATAGGTTCGAGAAGTGTTCCCTCCATAATTTAAGATTGCTCTGTACGTCAGTCACCAGTTCGCCGTCTTTGTTCTTACAGGAATACGCCCCGGTCTTAAAACCTTCTGTAAGCCGCCGAACTTTCTGGTAGAATTTTCGGGCGTTGTTCCTGTTGGCCAGCATCTCAAACTCTTCGCACTCACGTATTTCGGCCTCTCGTTTCTTTTTCCGGATAATACGTCTCTCTTCCTTTTTCAGCTCTCTGTAGCGATCCCACATGGCTCGCGTTGCGCCCGATCGCAGCGTGGCTCTATAGGCGGCATCCTTTCTTTCTGCGGCAGCATGACATTCCTCGTCGTACCAATTGTTTTTTCGGGCTCGCCGGAATCCGATTTCTTCTTCGGCGGCGGTACGTAGAGAACGAGAAATGTTGCTCCATTGTTCGTGGATGCCGGTTTGTTGGGCAGTACTCTCTGAGAGCAGGAGTGAGAGTCGAGTGTCGAATCTTTTAGCTGTCTGTTGTGATTGCAGCTTTTCGATGTCGAACATTCTTTGCGTAGTTAGATGCACGTTTTTTGCTGCACAGAGGCGTGTGCGCAGTTTGGCTGCAACAAGGTAGTGATCCGAGTCGATGTTGGGTCCTCGGATCGTACGTACATCTAATACACTAGAAGCGTGTCTTCCATCTATCACAACATGATCCATCTGGTTTCGTGTTTTTCGATCAGGAGACATCCAGGTGGCTTGGTGAATCTTCTTATGCTGGAATCTGGTGCTGCAGACTACCATGTTTCAGGCCCCGGCGAAGTCGATCAGCCTCTGTCCGTTACCGGATGTTTCGTTGTGCAGGCTGAATTTTGCGACTGTGGGACCAAAAATTCCCTCCTTGCCCACCCTGGCGTTGAAGTCGCCAAGCACGATTTTTATGTCGTGGCGGGGGCAGCGCTCATAGGAACGTTCCAGGCGCTCATAGAAGGAATATTTGGTCGCATCGTCCTTCTCTTCCGTCGGGGCGTGGGCGCAAATTAGCGATATGTTAAAAAAACGGGCTTTGATGCGGATTGTTGCGAGACGCTCGTCCACCGGAGTGAACGACAGTACTTGGCGACGAAGTCTCTCTCCCACAACAAATCCGACACCGAATTTGCGCTCCTTTACATGGCAGCTCTAGTAGACGTCGCAAGGTCCTATGGTTTTCTTCCCTTGCCCCGTCCATCGCATCTCTTGGATGGCAGTGATGTCAGCCTTTACTCTCACGAGGACATCAACCAGCCGGGCAGAGGCACCTTCCCCATTAAGAGACCGGACATTCCAGGTGCATGCCCTCAAATCATAGTCCTTAGTTCGTTTGCAGGGGTCGTCATCAGTATAGGGAGGTCTCATCCGAGGCTTCTTTAAATTTTTCATTGGGGGGGATTTTTAAGTGGCGGGTCCCAAACCCAACGCATAACCAGCTATCCTGGAATGTTTCGCCATCTCACGTTAGCTCACTCCCGAACGGGTGTTCGGAAGCTACCCAGAGGATACGTGGGCTAATCCCGGCCGTTGTGAGCTGCTTGAACCATATGCAGAAGAATCGTCCTGGCCATTTCCAAGTGAATGGCGATCAGTAACTTTCCCCACTTGCGTGGACTTCTTCACATGGAACTATCTTGTTAACACTATCCTTACCAAATTCAACCGAAAGGGAATTAAAGTAGGGGCGTATGCGGATGACATAGTGCTTATGGTTTCAGGAAATGTTTATAAGCATAATCAGTGAGATTATGGAAGGATGGTGGACTTAATTAAAAATTTCAATAACAATTAATTAAAACATATGGGTTGGGTTTAGAAAAATGTGACATGGGAAATTTTAGGCAAAGTACAGGGTCCGCCATATAACTTTACGGAATTAAAAATGCTATAAAAAAGAAACTACTCAATATTTTTCAAAACTGTTTTTTTATTTTGAAGTACAATCCTTCCGGTTAATGATGGAACACAACTTCATTTATACGGCTGCCTTGGACTTTGTACGGCGTCATACCAAGGTCTTTACGCAAAATTCGTCTCAATGATGTCTCCGAAATGTCCAATTGTTGAGCAGGAATATTTTCGGGTGTACGCACGGTTTTTGGTCGGTCACGCGTTGGTTTGTCAATAAGCAACCCAGTTTCTCTTACTTTTTTCGCAATGTAACGCACATACGCTTCATTCGGTGCTTTTCTTCTTCCCATTGCCGTACGTAATTTTCGTACACATTCTGCAACATTACCATGATTTTCAAAGTAATGTCGCAATATTTCCCAGCGTTCTTTGAGCGTATACACAACCATTTTCGTTCAGCGGAAGAATAAAACTAATTTTCTGTCAAATCAGATGACAGCTAAGTGTTACCATTCTTCAAATAATACCTAGTTCAAATCCGTAACGATAGATGGCGCGCCCTATATAATGACTTATTTCATGAAACTTTATGGAAATAATAGTTTGGTAATTATTTCCCCTTAAAGTGTCCTCGGGAACTTCACTATAGTTTAGCACATTATAATATATATTTTTCTACATTTCATTAAAAATTTACAAAATATACACTCACACTCGTGTTTTTACTTATTTTTACGCTTGTATTCGAAATATTTCAATGAAAATTAAATGCAAACATTGTACAAATTTCCAAAAACCCTTCTAGTCGACGGTCCTGTAAAATTAAAATTGATTATTTATATTTCGGAAAGTGTTTTCAGTTCTAAGCTAAAGCAAAAAAAACTGCAGATTTACATCCAACAAACAGTGAACGTCTCTGCATACGAACTCCTTTCTTATTTCAGGTGCCTAGGTGCCTCACCAACTTCTCGTTAAATTATAATACGTTCACATATAAGTAGATGATCTACTTTTTCGTTCTTAACTCCCAATCCGTAATTAAAAAGCGAGATTTCCCATACAAAATTTCTTTCCCAAAATCTGAGATACTTTTTGAAATACAACGCTGTGTTATTGATAATTATTATTACGAACGTAAGGAGAAACATCAAAATAAAAACTAAATGAAATAATTCTTATAAAATTTTTGTTAAATAATATTAATTATGGATTCATTTTACAGAAAAAAGCGTGTGTCCATAAACGTTTTGTCCTCTTATTACCTACTATAAAATATAATATTCAATTTCGAATGCGTATTCTGCCATACTTTTTTGAAACCTCGGTAAACGTCGTTAACGGAGTTCCTCCAACTATTTATTATTAGTAGACAATTGAGCGATTAAATTTGCTATTCCTTCTCCTTGTCCTTTCTTCATATCGTTGACCGTCACAGTGAAATATTCCACCTAAACAACTTCTATGAAAAAAAAAACTTTTCAGATCAGTACTGACAGCTGATTGTCAATTTTGAAGGTAATCTGCCGCATGTGAACGGGTAGATTAATTGGTAGTTAATGCATATGTGAACGTACTTTTACACATCTTTAACAATAAATTACTTAAAACTATAAGCCTGCGGAGGGTGCGGTTTTCAGTTTTCTGATGGGTGTTACCCCTCTATCCCCCCGTAAATATTTTTAATATAAAGCGTTTTACATTATACTACAGATTTCCCAAAAATTTAACATTTAATATTATTATTGTATTTTATTGCAAACGTTTAGAAAATGCCCTATTACACAAGCTTATTCTACTTAACACAAACGCTGAAAAAAGTAAGATTCACTTATAAGCATAATTTATTGATTGAAACTTTTTTAGATGCTTTCCAATTCAACCGGGCTATTCGGGTCATGTTCTTCGATTTCGATGTAACTTAAATATATTGCTCTCTGGTCAAAATAATGAGGCACGTATTTTTTTGTTCACCCGAGTTATCGGCAATTTTGTTTTTCGGCTCGAACTCGATTTTTTTTAATTATATAAGAAAATTTTTTTTTTAAATGCACATAACTGAGTCAAAAATTAGCCGATTTTAATAATTCTGGGTTCAAAATGATCGTAATTAATTACACGAGCGACTTCATGTAGAAACAATTGCAAAAACGTAGTTGAAAATTTTTTATTTAGCAAAAAAGAAAAAAAATTGAAATTTTTTCGAAATTCAATATTTCAAAAAGTGTATTTTTTTTTGTTTTATAACTTTTTCCTAATCAAACGGACATCTCGAACTTTAATTGAGCTGAATGCCTAGTAGCTAAAATGAGTTGTTTTTGAGTAATGAATTTTTGAGTAAAAACCCTGTTTCGCACTTTTTGTTTTTTGCAAAATAAAGCATTTTCAACTACTTTTTTGCAATTGTTTCCGCATGAAGTCGCTCGTGTAAGTAATTATGATTATTTTGAACCCAGAATCATTCAAATCAGCTTATTTTTGACTAAGTTATCAGTAATTAAAAAAAAATTTTCTTATATAGATTCTTTCTATTTCAATTCAAAAGGGCTATTCGGGACATGTTCTTCGATTTCGATGTAACTCAAATACTATGTTGCTCTCTGGTCAAAATAATGAGACACGTATTTTTTGTTCGCCCGAAAAATTTTTTTTTCAAGCTTAATTAATTACACGAGCGATTTCATGTAGAAACAGTTGCAAAAAAGTAGTTGAAAATTTTTTATTTTGCAAAAAACAAAAAGTGCGAAACAAGGTTTTTACTCAAAAATTCATTAGGTACTCAAAAACAACTCATTTTATCTACTGGGCATTCATCTTCATTGAAGTTTGAGATGTCCTCTTGATTTGGAAAAAGTTATAAAAAACAAAAAAAATACACTTTTTGAAATATTGAATTTCGAAAAAATTTCAATTCTTTTTCTTTTTCCCTAAAAAAAAATTTTTCAACTACTTTTTTGCAATTGTTTTTACACGAAGTCGCTCGTGTAATTAATCACGATCATTTTGAACCCAGAATTATTAAAATCGGTTAATTTTTGACTAAGTTATGGGCATTTAAAAATTTTTTTTCTTATATATTTAAAAAAAATCGAGTTTGAGCCGAAAAACAAAATTGCCGATAACTCTTGAAAAAAAATTTTTTCGGGCGAACAAAAAAATACGTGTCTCATTATTTTGACCAGAGAGCAACATATTTCAGTTACATCGAAATCGAAGAACATGACCCGAATAGCCCGGTTGAATTGAAATGGAAAGCATCTTTAATAAAACTTTTTACTAAGTAAATCTGTTCAGTTTACTAATTGTATCGAAAATCTACTAAATATTTGTAATACCGTGAATGAGCAAAACGAATTAATGGGGCTATCACAATGGAACTTTTGTGCCCGTTGCAGCAACATACTTGACAGATATGTTGTAAAAAACGTACTGTGGTGCCACAATGAATGTATTGCCACAAATAAACAAAAAAGCAGCAGATGTTCTTGTTGTCAAACTAAATATTTCGTGGTGTGTAAATAGGTTTTAGTTGGTTTTGAAATATATTATAAAATTAATTCCGGCCGCCGTAGCCGAATGGGTTGGTGCGTGATTAGCATTCGGAATTCACAGAGAGGTCGTTGGTTCGAATCTCGGTGAAAGCAAAATTAATAAAAACATTTTTCTAATAGCGGTCGCCCCTCGGCAGGCAATGGCAAACCTCCGAGTGTATTTCTGTCATGTAAAAGCTCCTCATAAAAATATCTGCCGTTCGGAGTCGGCTTGAAACTGTAGGTCCGTCCATTTGTGGAACAACATCAAGACGCACACCACAAATAGGAGGAGGAGCTCGGCCAAACACCTAACAGAAGTGTACGCGCCAATTATTTATTTATTATTTTTTTTAATTCCTATTCAAGCAAAAGAGGGTTTTCACAGAATTTATAGTAGTCGTAAACGGTGGGAGCGACCAAAACTTCAGGATAGGGGCGATATTTCATTTTGCAGGGTAACTTGGATAAGACTAGCCTTTCCTCTATTCTTTCAAGCTTTTATCGAAAAGATAAGGGTGCATTAGAATTGTACTCAATTCATTTAAATTCCAATTCATTTTCTGCAAAAACACCATCGATAAAAATATGCGTTATACAAAATCGTTCTCCAATAAGCAGTTGTCATTTTCGCCACACTTCCTTTACCCCAAAAGTAGAAAGTTGTCAAATTTTATGCATTTCGGCATGGCGACGGCCCGTATGTGGTGCCTTCGACTCAAATACACATAATCTATGTTGCTGTCAGGACCCACTGAGAGGGGCTATATCATTAGAACGATATTAAAAGTACGTTCACATATGCAATAATTACCAATAAATCCATAAAATTAATCGACCCGTTCACATATGGCAGATTACCTTCAAAATTGACAATCAACTGTCAATACTACTGTGAAAAGTTTTTCTTCATAGAAATTATTTTGGTGGAATATTTCGGTGTTTTTGGTTTGTTTAATTAATATTAATAACAACTAATTTAGAAGGAGAAGGATTAGCTAATTTAATTGCGCAATTGGCTGCTTATAATAAACAGTTGGAGGAATTCCGTAAAAGACGTTTACTGAGGTTTCAAAAAATTATAGCAGCAATACATATGCGAAATTCGATATTACATTTTATAATAAGTAATAGGTGGAAATGCATTTTTTTCTGTTATATGAATGCATAGTTAATAATACCTAACAAACATTTCATTAGAATTACGTCAACAAACCTATTTTCTTTGCCGCAACTCACTTTATTTAGTTTTTACTTTGACGTTTTTCCTTATACGCGTAAAAATAATGATTTATTACACAAAAAACATAGCGTTGTATGTCAAAAAGTATAGTTATTATCTAGGACTATTTTATAATCTAAGATTTTGTTAGATAAATTTAGTATGGGAAATCTCGCGTTTTAATTACGGAGTTAAGCACGAAAAAGTAGATAATCTACTTATGTATATGTGAACGTATTATAAGGGATTAATAAAACGACACAAGAGAAAACTCAGTCAATTATAATGGAAACATTTTTGTGGTACTATAAAATTAAATATAAAAATATTAAAATTAATAATAAAAAACGTAATTAAAGCCATAGGGAACATCGGTACAGTTGATGGCTAAACTTTCCGTTACTACCACAATATATTTGGTTGGAGGGCGTGGTACCTCGCACCACGCCCAATAGAAAGATGAAGGTCACACCTAGGGTTGCCAGATGATCTGGACTTGGCTGGATTGTTCAGATATTTCGCTTCATGTCCAGATTCCAGATTTTTAAAATCATGTCCAGACGAAATCAATATACAGAAAAAACAAAAAATGTGGATTTTGGATTTTAAAATACTAAAAACAAATCTTTATTTGTCAAAAAATTAAAATTTTACAGTTTTGGAATTTGTTTTTGACATGAAAAATCATACAAATTTTGGACCTTTTTCTAAGGAAAAGAATTAGAAAATATAAAGTCGACATTTTTGGTTTTTCTGTGTAGGCACATTGAGGCAAAAAACTTTATAAAAATTGCCAGTGAATTAACAAGACTCTCAAAATACACCACTGGATATCAGCTGACGTCTGTTTATATTGAAAGAAAAGAAAAGCGAAAAATTAGCGCGTACATGTTAGCAGAGTTTTGCATTTAATTTATTTTTTAAATTACCTAATTGACCCGTTTAGTTTTTGAAACGTTAAATGTTGGGCGTTAATCAATGTGCTGGTCCTTCGAAAAAAAGGAGAGATAGCCTATATTCAAAGAGGTGGGAAAATATAAGCGAATATTCAGCTTGGATCAAAAAAAGAGATGAATACACTGCACTGTGCAAATACTGTCAAGTGGACATATCAGTAAGGTATGAAGGTGCTCGCCCCAGAAAATTCAGATGTCTCAAAAGAAGGCTGGCTGCCTGGATAAATTTATTGTGAAGGACAAAGAAAGTACAGACGCAGTATCAACATCACAAGCTGAACTCATATTGGTATTTCACAACGTTATTCATGGTTTAAGTTATAATAGCATGGATTGTCACATTAAGCTTTGCCGAAATATTTTTTTTATAGTAAAATAGCAGCGAATATTTCATGTGGTCGCTCAAAAGCTGCGGCAATTGCACGAAACGTTTTAGCCCCATACGCTCAAGAAAAAATAGTGGCCGATATCCAAAACAGTTATTACTTTTCGATCGGTAATGATGCAGCCAGCATTGGAAACCAAAAGTTTTATGTATACACAGTTTAGTCCTTTAATCCTAAGGTTGGGATTCGTAAAATACTACAAGATTTCTATGAAGGTTTTAACGGTTCATCTAAAGATATTTTTGGAAATATTAAACGCATCACAGAATACAATAATCTGCATCTGAAACAGGTTTCATCGTTTAGCGTAGATAACGCGACAGTCAATTACGGTGTGCACAATTCCGTTTTTCAAGAGCTCCATAATAATGTTTTAAAAGCAAACTGCAACTGACATGTAATTAATAATTGCTTAAAGCACGCTCTTAATTCTTTATCTGTCGATATTGAAAACATACGCCATGTGCCCATTCGTTGGCTTTCATTGTCACCGGCTTTAGAACGGTTAATTTATAACTTTATAACCTTATTAAAAGGAGAACAAAACACTCGAAAGGAATTACGGGATTTTGTTACCAGCGGACAAGTGATGGATGACATAAGCCAAGAAAATGAAGAATGTTTTGAAGAAAGCATTTCAGAGGCTTATTTATTTTGTTCACAATGTAATCCAAGCGTTTCAGACAGCAGTATTAATGTTGATGAATGCACTATAGTTGACGTTGACCGTGTAATGCGAAAACTATTAGACAGTTTGAAAGCAGAATCAAAGATAAATTTTATAGAAACAGAGCTAGATCTATTTTAAAAAATCTTCCAGAACAAGATGGCAAAGATTTTAAAGCCGAAGTTGAAAATTTTTTAAAGAGTGCTGTGAAATATTTTCAATCACACTATGATTATAATGACAACTCTATCAAAATGTTATTGTCATCTTTTTGTCTTAAATACAAGTTATTGTCATGGGAGGAACTATGAATAGCTGTAAAACGATTCGATTTAGAAGGAAATATCAACATGGATGATATCTATTCAGAATATTGTTGCTTACGTTCAGTGTATGATCAATTACCAAAAACCCTATCAAATGATAAAATATGGTCAATTTTTTTCAAAAAATCAAACGACGAGATGAAAAATTAAAAAAAAGTAGTGTCTTTTGTCTTTTCGATACCAATAAGTAATGCTTATTGCGAGAAGGTATGTATTTAGCTTATGTCTTTAGATCTCATAAAAGCAGAACTTGTTATAAGGCTTAATTTTGATAAAGATTGTAGCTCGTATATTGATTTATTAAATACCCCAAGTGGTAAAAACATGGTGCAAGCTGTCAGTAACAATAACAAATATATGCGGAATTAAAGTAAGCTCTTGGTATAATTAATATTTAATTCTTCAAATGTCTTATCCTCTAAGAAGGTCGAAAAAACTTTATCCGTTTCTTAGACGGGCTTATTTGAAATTATTTAAACTTTTGTTAATGTTAAATTTGTGAGAGAAGCTGAAAGCAGAAACCCAAGGAACTTTTGAAAATCCTGTATATTTAAAATAAATATAAAAACAACTAATTTTAAAAAATCGAAAACTGGAGAAATATTTAAAAAAATGGTTTACTAAAGCTTTGAAATGATTGTATGTTTTTATTTATTCTTTATTTGTTTATATTTACATGTACATTATTTTTTGCTTTATATGTTACAGAAAAAAATTTTTTCAAATAAGAAACTAACTGTTGCACGCAACATATTTAAAGCAGAATAAATTTAAATTTTTGTACAGATAAATCAAGCGATTTTAATTAACTTTGTCCATATGTATTGTTCATATGTCCAGGCTCAGGCCAATTTATATCTGGTAACCCTAGTCACACCATTATAACGATGAAAGTTCCAACCTCCTTGGGTCACTATAGAACCCCCATGAAAATCTTAAAAATTAGGTTTTTTGCGACCGTATTTGCATCTTGTACTGAAATATTGTTGAAGAGAATTGTATGAAGCAATCGGTAGCCCAGCAAGCATATAACTTAGATTTTATAATTCAAGCTAAAGGGTGATTTTTTAAGATCTATAGGAAAGTTTTTCAAAAAAACACACGTAAAATTCAGAAAAATGCATGACATTTTTATTCGATAGCACAGTCCATGTAATTTAATGATTGAAGATTATTTCATGCAAATGTTGACCGCGACTGCGCTTCAAATGGTCCATCCGCTTAGTCCAACTTTGGCATACTCTTTCCAATGTTTCGGCCGGTATCTCACATATAAATGCTTTAATGTTGTCTTCCAATGCGTTAATTGAAGCAGGTTTGTTTGTGTAGACATGAGCTTTAACATAGCCCCACAAAAAATAATCTAAAGGCGTTATATCGCACGATCTGGGTGGCCAATTGACAGGTTCCGAACGTTAAATAAAATGTGCACCGAGCTCGTCTCTCAACAAGTCCATTGTTACGCGTGCTGTGTGGCATGTGGCACCGTCTTGCTGAAAGCACATGTCACGCAAGTCAAGCTCTTGCATTCACAGTTATGTTACGATTCGCAGCATCTTTGAAGAAGTACGGTCCAATGATACCTCCAGCCCATAAACCGCACCAAACTGCCACCTTTTCTGGATACATTGGTAGCTTTTGCAATTTTTCTGGCTGATCTTCACTCCAAAATCGACAATTCTGCTTATTTACGTACCCATTGATCCAAAAATGAGCTTCGTCGCTGAACACAATTTTTCGATAAAAGAGTGGATCTTAAACTTTCTTAACAGAACACGCATTTTTATAATAAAATTCAATGATTTGCAAGCGTTGTTCGTTTGTAAGACAATTCATGGTTAAATTATAGACCAAACTGAAGATGTTTGACAGTAAAACAAAACACGAAACGTGCGTCAGCTGTTTAAACCAACTGTTTAAAAAGATAATAGCTAAAAAATCACCCGTTATTTATAAAAATGTTGTATTGTCGTAAAATTTATAAGTGACTCTGGCGAAAAATTTATTATTTTATAGAAATTTTATTTTGTAAATTTTTTTTTTGTTTTTTGTAACATGTATACATATATGTACATTTTCAAAGCACAATGTACAAATATATATACATTCAAAAGCGCCACAGACGGAAATTTGGACTAAAAAATCGCGCGATTTTTTATGAAAATATTTTATTGCGATTTTTTAGTCCAAATTTTCACTATTTTTTAAATAATGATTTATCGAAAGCCAAAGGCCAAAAAATAACTTTAAATAAAATCTTGAATTCATAAGGAGTGTTACTGAGTGAATATTGTTACTTTTCTGTGTTTCTATTTAAGTAAAATAAGCATTTGTAATAGGGCATTTTTTCAATGGAAATGGAAAAATTAAGCATTTTTAACGTTAAATATTTCTATTAGTTCTTACTGGTAATTTATAAAAAGAACTATAAATCAAAAGGCCGATATAGTGACTACATTTGTGTATTATAATTTTTGAATTCGATTAGACATTGTAAGTAAATATATCGTGGTAGCAATGGAAAGCCACCCTCAGTTGATTCTACGTTACTGGAATGACATGGATTTATATCCGGCTAAAGATGTATAGAGAATGTTTATGCTGCTACAACAACCAGTACAAAATACTGTTGTGAGAGAAAGAATTATTGAGCGTTAAGAAAAAGGATACACGTACAACGGTTTTATTTGTTTATTTCTATTTGAGGATTTGTATGCATGTATATGTCTATCAGAATAAAAACAAATCTTCCAGTTTTTTTTTACATTTTCGCTAGCGGTGTCTATTTTTATGTAAAATAATATTTTTATATGTATTTTACAAAGATTCCCGTTTACCTGTCGTGTCTTCATTTTGATTGTTTGCATTTAAATTTATGGACTTTGATTGTCTGGAGCTTGCCATTTTAAAGTTTTCTATTTCTTCTTGGGCAAGGAATGGCTAGTCTGCACTTGTTCCAAAATACACGAAAACTTTCGAGTTCAAAAATGTTATTAACACGCTTTTATTAGTTCGGGTTGTATGTATGTATGTATGTATGAATGAATGTAACGGAATCTGCGAGCTTAATTTTCACTGGCTTCTAAAAATCTGATCGACTTGGAATTTTTCACACCTATCAAGGACCGATGACAATCCAATAATTTGATAAAAGTTTTCCATTATCCTTTTAGGATTGCCACTATTAATATTTTCGTTTTTAGATCTTCTGTAGAATAGTAAGAAAGACAGAGCTAACGCGCGGAGAGGCATGCGCACTGCACTCTCCGAGTTACTCTTACTGATTTCGGGAGTCTACGACTTACTCTTTCGAATTCGAACTTGCTCGGGCACGCGGCACTGCAGTACGAATAGAAGGCTAAAACGTTTTCAGGGTAGTTGCATTTTCACTTTGTATAGTCTTTACACATGCGTAGATACTACAAGTCTCATACACGCAAATTTACTCTATTCAATTTTCATATAAGATGTAATTTTGTTAATTACAATAAAATAATCAAAACATAAATTTTGAAATTATTTTACGGAACAAAATTTTGGCAAGTAAAGACGGAATTTATCATGACTATAATTTCATTTATAAAATTTTATCGATTAAAGTACAATTCACAACAAAAATGAACTAAAAAAACCAAACTGGAACTTTACATCTCGTTTTGATTGTGTCAATATAATCCACGGTCTCCTTTTTCAGTGTTGAGAGTATCTATTCTGTGTTAAGGCCAATGCTGGCCTATGTTTGGACATATAGTCGGTAAAGAAGGAATTAAATGTAACACAATTAGATCGGACTATAAATCACTGACAAAATGAAAACAATAATTTTCATTCAGAACAACAAGGCTCGACCTTCAATCAATGATCTATATGGTAAAAAGTATGTATAATATTGATTATCTTAGTATATTTTGTTGTTACCTCTACGTTTCAGGAGTGGGGTAGCCGTTTCTCAGGCTCCCTCCACGAAATAAGTTCTTCATCCCGATTACTTCTTTATCACGGCCGATAAATGCATAGCTTTAGACTCACAGTCGATAAGAAAGGAATTAAATATAACACGAATATATCGAATCATTAATTCACTGGCTGCAATGATAACAATAATTTTCATTCATAGTAAAAAATAGTTTAAAAAAAACTAAAAAACACGCTTTTATTGCTAATCGAACTAAAAAGTAGAAAATAAAAAATAGTACAAAAAAAACTAAAAAACACGCTTTTATTGTAATCGAACTAAAAAGTAGAAAATAAAAAATAGTTTAAAAAAACTGAAAAACACGCTTTTATTGCTAATCGAACTAAAGCGTAGAAAATAAATTTTAATGACAAAGAGACCTATAATGAAGTAATAGCAAATCGAACGATCAGTCATAGTCAACTACCTGAGAATAGAATTATAACAAAAATTAAGATACAAATAGAACTCTAATTTGAACTATTCTATAGGTCTCTTTGTCATTAAAATTTATTTTCTACTTTTTAGTTCGATTAGCAATAAAAGCGTGTTTTTTAGTTTTTTTTCAACTATTTTTTATTTTCTACTTTTTAGTTCGATTACAATAAAAGTGTGTTTTTTAGTTTTTTTTAAACTATTATATTTTTTATTTTCAGTTTAGGGTTAACAATGGCGTTATACATTAGCCCGTTTCTAATATTATGTATAGAATGCACATGTGTGCTTAACATCGAATCGTTAACCGGCCATCAGTATTTTGAAGAAATCAGTTAATTTGCCGACGTACCGGAGCTTTGGCAGCGGTTTGTTAATAAAAAAAAAACAGAGATTATGTTGGTGATGTGATAAAAATTAACGCAACCACCGCAAATGTTGCATTATTTTCGTCTGAAAAAGACTGATTAGAGAGTGTGTGGGTACTTGTTAAATGAGCGAGCAGAGTTCTGCTGTCGAGTCCACGATGATGTGGCAGCCGATATTATACTATACTGTATTGTATTTCTGTAAAGTGCATATCTGACGCTCAATATTTACTAATAGTATTTTTGGATCACAATATATCACAAGGCGAATTGAGTACCATTGGGGCGCACTCTTTATTTGTCGCGATTTTGACAAGTCTGACGTTAGTTTCCTTTCCAATACAAAACAAACAAAAAGAGGAGAAAATACATGTTTGTGAAAAATCAGTAAACGGCTTGGTAATATTGTGATTTGTGAGATTGAAACTAAACGAACTAATAAAAAAGAAGTGCTTTGTGTCTAATTGTGGACAAATTCTCTTTAAGTGGCGGGTCCCCAACCCAGCGCACAACCAGCTATCCTGGAATGCTTCGCCTTCTTACTTTAGCTCACTCCCGAACGGGTGTTCGGAAACTACCCAGAGGATACTTGGGCTAATCTCGGGAGTTGGAGCTGTGAGCTGCTATAACCATATGCAGAAGAATCGTCCTGGCCACTCCCAAGTGAATGGCGATCAGTAACTTTCCCCACTTGCGTGGACCTCTACATATGGAACCATCCTCCTCATTGTGGACAAATTATGACAATATAAAGCCAGCATATGACAGAAGACGCCGTGGCAAGAAAATGTGTGTGTGTGAGTATGATTGTATGATTTCTTGTGTTTGGTTATCTCCATTGCTTTCGCCTACTCTTCCTATTCGCAAACAAGTAGCTCCTCCTCCTTTTGTTTATTTATTCAAGGGCTCTTACGACACATCCGATTCGGAGTGCGTAACTATGCACTCTACCATCCTTGAATATGTCACAAGGATAATAGCTAAGGCGAAATGAGTACTGAAGGTGGCATCTTTCATTTTTTGCGATTTGAACAATTTTTTCCCCCTTACCAATACAAAACAAACCAACGGTGAGAAATAACATTTTTCAAACACTTCAGTGAATGGCTCGGTTAAAGTGTTATATATGAGATTTGAACTAAACAAACTAATGAAAACGAAATGTCGCGAGGTAAAATGGGAAAGTACAAATTAATATAATGCCTCCAAATGCAGTTTTATGTGGAAGACGCCGTGGCAAGAAAGTATGTGTGTGTGTTTTTTCTCATTTTCTTTATTAGTTTAATTTTGTTTGTATAAGAAACTAACAATAAGTTAACAAATCTTATGTGCTAGAGTATTATGTTTCCTTCCCAGTGCTAAGAAACTATTTGTTCAACGAGATATATATGTACACATATGAATAAATCCGATGTGAATGTGATGGAAGTGAATGGAGTGAGCTAGAAAGGACGGATTTCTAGTCTCTGATTCTTCGTGTGCAAGTTTTTTTTCAAGGGTGTAATAAATGTGGATGTAGGGAGCTGAAAAGGACAAGTTTCTAGCCTTCGATTTTTCGTAGCTGGGAAGCGGAAAGGCCTAGTCTCCAGTCTCTCTTAAAATTGCATTTATCTCTCATGACGATGAGGCCGTACTAAAAGCCGGAATGACCGGGATTCTGTTGCCTTCGTGGACGGACCCTCGTGCGAAATGAGGTAATTAAGATAGTGCAGACTTGAAGATGTCTTTTTTTCTCAATCGTGTGTAAACTTCATTTAGAAATAGATTTCGGGCTAGTTTATTGGGATAGTCTTCTAACTCTTGAAGGTATTTTTTGCTCAACCGTTAGCGTTCTTTACATACCATGAAGCTCCCGTAATTATTCGCAAGACTTTAGATTGCACTCTCTGAAGTTTTTCGATATTTGAAGGCGTAGTAGTTCTCCACATTTCTATACCATATGTCCATATTGGTTTTTGCATGACCTTATACAGTAGCACTTTGTACTCTAGGAGTAATGGTGATTTCGAATTAAGCATCCAAAAAAAAGGTTTTCATTTAAAGCTTGGTATTAGTCACTTTGTCTAAGTCTGTGAGTCTTCTATCTAAGTGAATTCCAAAATATTTTATTTTATTTGGTTGTGGTATATTCTGACTATTAATTGTAACTGCAAGCAAGTTTCTTTCCTTAGAGTATTTTATTTATTTATTAATAATGAAATATAATTATAAATAACTATATTACAAAAAAGAGGCACTAGCTACTAAGACTATCGGCCTGGTTCCTTAGATTAATATGCACTCGTTTGGTTTGATTCACCTTTATTTTTCAGTTTTTAAGCTATGCTTCGTTTGGGCCTCAAAGTATTGCAGTATCATCGGCAAATGTTGATCTCATTGTTTGGCTCATCGTTGGCATGTCAGATGTATATAAGACGTATAAAATAGGACCTAGAACGCTGCCCTGTAGAATACCAGTGTCTATTCTACAATGCCGCGAGAAAAAATCGTTTTGCTATTTAACAAATTGTATGTGTGAGTCTTATCATGAAATCTCGCTACACGAGGGTTTGGTTCATTATAAGCAAGATTGCTAAAAATTAACTAGCTGGAGCAGCTGATGAGTGCGACGCGGCTGAAAAAGCCAAATATCAACAGGTGGTAAAAGAATATGAAGAGTTCCTATCAAAAAAGCCGAAAGGAGACAACAACAAAAAAGTAATGCGACGAAAAGAAACAGACGTTATCGATCAGGCAACGAAGAGACCTAAGGTGTCCAATAGCATCGATTAATTAACAAGGCAACGACCATTTAGTGAGGAGTTAAGGTTAACGTTCTGTTTGCTCTGATCGATGAGATCACCAACAGCGGCAGAGCAGTCCTGCAGGAATGGGGCAGATGGAGGCCAAACTGTCCTAGATCGTGCTAGACAAGCAGGTAGTTGGAGCACAGGGCTGTTCTCTCCCTTCCTTTGATTCTGCAGGAATACTTACAGGTTGTAGGGTGATCAAATGCGATGACGATTGGTCAAGGGTTGTCCTCGAAAAATGCGTAGCTGAGATCGGAAACGCACTGGAAGGTTTAAAGCTTAAGCTTATTCCGGCAAAAGCCATACCTTGCCCTCTTCGTGCTCGCATTTGGCTACCGGTGATGGACACAGACGTTGCAGATGTGCTCAAGTACCTCAAGTCACACAACTTGACAGTTGTAAAGGCAGAAAAACCACAGAAAATTAGCATGTCATTTGTGTTGCAGATTAAGACAATCTGGAAGAGATCGACCACAATATAGAGCTGGAAAAGCTAGAAAAGCCCGACCTAGCTGAAGACAGCAACAAACCCGATGCCTAAGGCCGTACAGGTTACTCTGCAGCACTTTGTGTGCTCCAACTTTAGTACAACTGATTTGACAGTTGTGAAGGTGGAGTTGCAGAAATCGGCACTATACCTTGCGTCAGTTCAACATGACAAACCGGCGCCGCCAGACGAAGTGAGTAGGTTGCCATCATCTTTCAACAACACAGACAGACTGTTGATGGACTGCGACGCAAACGCCAGGAATGAACTTTAGGCCAGTTCGGAGAGGAATGATAGAGGTGAGTCACTGTTCCATTTTATTTCAATCACCAACTTGAACATATGTAACGTAGGGACCACTCTAACCTTCAACTTCCCAGGTTGGGAAGAGGTCTTAGATAAAAATTAAAAATTGGAGGCTATTCGACAAGAAATCCTTTGCAGACCACAGTTGGATTCTCTTCAATATCAATCTCAAGCTTGAGAAACCGACCCCTTATAGAAATCCAAGAAGAACAAACTGTTACACATTCAATAAAGTAGAAAAGTCTAAACTTCAACACATCAATAAAACCATAACTTCAAGTAGACTCTTAGATGAGAAAGTAAGAGCTTTCGAAGTTTCGTTGACGAAAGACTTGAAGCTTCATGTCCTGTCACGCACGGCAAAACCACTTACCCCGCCTGGTGTAATGTAGATTTAAGTCAGCATAGAAAAATTACAAGAGAAATCTTCAACATCTGCTATAAATATAAGTACTTTAAGCCTAACAAAGACTGTCCTAGGGAAAACAAAAAAGAAATCAGAGAAGCTCAGACAGAAGCTTGGAAAGATTTCTGTAATTCCATAGAATCAAACAAAGGTACAGCCAAACTGAGTAAGCTTCTATCTTAAGAACACACCTGTTGAGTCCAATTTAGTATTAGTTTAAAATACTTTAATGTTTTTCAACTCTTGTTATTCGTTATAATTTTCTGTGAAAATAAGTAGGTTTTGTTTGAAATAATTGTGTATATATAGGGAATAGTTTGTGATAAATTGTGAGAGAAAAATTGTAACTTTTCAATTGAAGCAGCAAATTTCATTATTGTTTTGGACAATTGTTGAATTAAGGACTCTCCCCGCAGCATTAAGGATACAGGACTCTCCCCGCAGCGAATTTATAGCTAGCTCCAAGATACTTCCCGCATTATTGGTTCTTCCTGCATATTAAGGATTCTCCCCGCAACATTTTTGGTCCTTCGAGCCGGATATAGTCACTCCGCTTGCCTTTTGGATATACGCATTCGCTTGTGTACATACATACGCGTAGCAAAAGGCGCAACGAATATTAAGAAAGTTATATTTTTGTGCATTAAATCGTGTGTACGTTTGTGCAGCCGTTCCTGCATTTAACATCGCGAAAATTCTAAAAACCCGTCGTTGCTTTTCTGTTACATTAAAAATGTCGATTCCGCTCTCAATGCCATTAAACGGTATATGGCAAAAAGTATTGATGAGGCATTCACTATGGATGCAGAAAATATTGCAAGCTACCTTCAGTTATTGAGTGAACAGTGGGTTCGTTTTAACGTTGCTCAAGACGCTGTAGAAATTACTTGTGGTGCCGATGTTATTGAAATTGAAGAAAATGTGCGTATCCAAGCCGAAACTTGGTACTCTACAGCTTCAGATAACTTTAGCCGCGTGAAAAATTGTCGTACTAAATTGCAAGATAGCTCCACAAAGGCATCTTTGTCCACGGTTATACGTTTACCGAAAATGGAGTTGCCCACGTTATCCGGTGACTCTACAGAATGGATTGCTTTATCAGATGGACAAAAGTTGCACTATCTGCGAAGCTGCTTGAAAGGTGACGCGTTGAAAATTATCAGTGGTTTTAAAATATGTGACGCAAATTACGTTGAAGCTTGGGGTCTATTAACATCGCGGTATAAGGTTATTCGTGTAATTGTCGAATCTCATCTTCGCGCGTTGGCTGAAATTAAAAGGGCTACGCATGACAATGCTGACGCAATCAAAGGTGTAATTGATGCATTCCAACAGCATAATCGCGAGCTTAAAGCGTTGGGTCGTCCAATGGATTTTTGGGATAATTGGTTGGTACATGAGGTCGTCAGTAAGTTGGCATTCGAAACGCGTAAGCAGTGGGAGTTATCGCTCGTTAGTGATGATCCTCCATCTTTTGAGCAACTAATAACATTTTTAGAGATAAGATGTCGATCGTTATCGATGTTTTCGTCGTCAACAACATCAGTACTAATTAAGATTAAAACTGCATCAGCAAGCAAGTCGACAAATGTGTTCCACGCGGTATCAAAACAAAATAACGTGTGTGCATATTTATAGTGGACCACATAAAATTTACAGTTGTGAAAAATTTCGTGAATTGGACTTGTCCACAAAATCACAGTTCGTGAAGCAAGGTCGCATATGCTTCAACTGCTTAAGTTGAGGTCACTATAAATACCGTTGTAACAGTGCTTCCACTTGCCGCATGTGTAAACAACGTCATCACACCCTGTTGCACGGTGCTTTGCATTCAACGACCGTTACCGCAGTGAACAATTACATCGGCAACGCGACACATCCGCTATGCGCTGCTGACGCCACATCAAAGGTAAGCGCAAAAACTTTTGAACTTTCAGCAAGCGTAGACATTCCACGCGTTTCTTCATGCTTGAACTCGAGCTCCAGTCCACCCATAGCGGTAGAAAGAGTTGTGCTGTTATACACCGCATTAGTGAAGGTACGCGACTGTTCTGGTAATTGGCAGCTCGCACGTGCACTTTTCGATTCTGGATCACATGCTTCTTTTGTGACCGAGGCGTGTGTGCAACGCTTAGGCCTGCCGCGTTCAACATCTGAAGTTAACATTACTGGAATTGGGTCAGCGCAAAGAGGACGAGCTAGAGGTGAAGTATCACTTTCTCTTTCTTCTTTCTCTACAAAACAATGCTTATCTGTCAAAACGTCAATTTTGTCTAAAATTACGATCGACTTACCAACACAGACTATAGCTACTTCATCGTGGCCACATATCCGAGGTTTGTTTGAAGCCTGGGCGGGTCGATATATTGATTGGTATGGACGTTATGGATC
This sequence comes from Anastrepha obliqua, assembly GCF_027943255.1. Classification (NCBI taxonomy): domain Eukaryota; kingdom Metazoa; phylum Arthropoda; class Insecta; order Diptera; family Tephritidae; genus Anastrepha; species Anastrepha obliqua. The sequence goes on along the minus strand of NW_026562178.1, from coordinate 1,617,202 downwards.
AACTGATCTGTACAGAGCTTCGTAAGGGCCCATCTGGTGCTCCTATGGCTCAACTGACGGTTTTTGGGTGGACTCTGTTTTGAAGCGTGAATGGATCTGAGCCTGATATGCCACGCTTACAGTCGTTACATTGCGATGTTCATTTGGATCGAGCATTGAACAAGTTATGGGAGTTAAAGGAAGCTCCGCAAAAAACGTATTTTATGCATGAAGAGCGTTACTGTAAATATCATTTTGAAACAACGCATCGAAGGGAATCTAACGGACGGTTTGTCGTCGAATTGCCGCTGAAACCCGATGTAGCTCTGGGAGAGTCGCGAAACTTTGCTATCCGGAATTTGTTACGACTTGAAAGAAGACTCCCTTGTGACTCCGATCCTCGTTTACGCTACAATGAATTCATGAATGAACTCATTGACATAAAACATATGCAGGTCACGTCAGAGACTATGAATCCAACGTATTATTTGCCTCATCATCCTGTTTTAAAGGAAAGTAGTATCACGACCAAATTGAGGGTTGTATTTAACGCGTCCGCAAAACCGACTTCCGGAAATTCGCTGAATGACGCATTATTTGTAGGACCTCAATTGCAAGAAAATTTGTACACGATCTTACTTCGCTTTAGAACACACCGCTATGCTGTAACGGCAGATGTCACCAAAATGTATCGTCAAATCTGCGTATCCTTAAAACACACCGATTTGCAACGCATCGTATGGCGTAGCCACGTAACGTACGGAGTGGCAGCTGCGTCTCATCTAGCTTTCGGATCACTTCAACAGACGGCAAGAGATTCGTCGAATGGTTGTGCTAGGGCTGTTAGTGTTATTCTCAAAGATTTTTACATGGATGATCTACTTACTGGTGCATCTAGTAAAGAAGAACTTCGATTGTTGCAGCAAAACATTTCCAAAATATTGAGGGAAGGGGGGTTTGAACTTCGTAAGTGGGCATCGAACTGCGCTGAACTAATCGCAAGCGTTTTCAATGCATCTACGAACATATCATATTATATTGTCGACGATAAGGATGTTCACGCTTTAGGTCTTATCTAGAACACAGAAGGAGACTACCTCACGTTTACCATTAACTTGAGGGAACCGCCAGTTAAGTTGACCAAGCGCATGTTTCTATCAGATGCAAGTACGCTCTTCGATCCTCTGGGCCTACTTGTTCGCGCAACTATAAATTCAAAAATTTGGTTTCAAGACATATGGCGCACTAAGGTAGGTTGGGATGATATCATTCCTGAGTCTATCGCAACGAAGTGGTTGGAGCATCGCATAGAACTCAAGCAATTGGCACATTTGAAGGTGAACCGGTGGTTTGGTACTGAAGTAGCTGGGTCATTTACGCAATTGCACGTATTCGCAGATGCGTCCGAACGCGCTTACGCCGCCGTTTTGTATGCACGAACAACACAAAGCGACGGTAGCATTACTGTGTCATTAATTTCGTCGAAAACCAAGGTAGCTCCGCTTAAGCCGACAACGTTGCCACGTCTTGAATTATGCGCCGCTCATCTTGCTGCTAAACTAGTGCGAAGCGTGCTGCACTGCTGGTCTGATCTCCGTTATCCGCTTTTCGCTTGGACTGACTCTACTATAACATTGGCATGGTTACAAGCTCACCCCAGCAGATGGATGACGTTTATAGCCAACCGCGTCGCTGATATTCAAGAAGTTTTGCCTCCCGAATGTTCAAACCACGTTCGTTCTGAACAGAATCCTGCAGATTGTGCTGCAAGAGGTATAACCCCCTCCGAATTATTACGTCATCAATTGTGGTGGGCTGGTCCTATTTTCCTGAAAAGCACTGAACAATTGTGGAAGCAGAAAATATCTAAAGAGTCTACTACAGAGCTGGGCATACGAAATAGTATTCGTGCCCATGTGACTAATTCTACAGATTATTGGTCCATGATGACAAAATACTCATCGTATTCTAAGCTGCGTCGAGTTATTTCCTACGTTTTACGCTTTTTGACCAACATTCGGGCTAACAAGCGGCTTAATGTTATAAAGCGTTTTGGTACACCGAGTTGCCAAGAGTTATTTGAAGCTGAACTTCGCCTAATCATGTATACGCAACGGTTTTATTTTTCTAATGAAATTTCTCTTTGCAGCGCTAAAAGACAAATCCGACTTCGCAGTAGTCTTTTGCGTCTGCAGCCCTTTCTGGATGAGACTTGTGTTCTACGTGTTGGAGGAAGAATAAAAAATGATGAAGTCGCTCCAGATGTTAGGCATCCCATTATCTTGCCTAAGAACTGTCCGCTTGCTAAGTTAATAATCTGCGAAATACACAAGGTAACTTTGCACGCTGGGCCCCGCATTATGTAAACTGTCTTGCAACGTCGTTATTGGGTTATCGGCGCTCGTAGCTTGATCCGTAATATATACCATAAGTGCGTGAAATGCACTTATTTGAACCGCAATCTTACCACACAAATCATGGGTGATCTACCTGTCATTCGCACAACCTACGCCCGTTGTCTTACTCACACTGCTGTCGATTTCGCTGGACCTTACTTCTACAAGTTCACCCAAGGAAGAGGAGCTAAGGCTACCAAAGACTACATCTGCTCGTTCATTTGTATGTGCACTGGTGCGATGCATTGTTATAGTGCATATATATATTTACAACCTTATTAATTGCAATTGTTATAGTGCATATATATATTTTCAACTTTATTCTTCCAAAATATGTATATTTGTCCAAATGCATGCAATTGTAAGCAGACATAAGGTCAGCATAAAATATTTAAGCGTGCCGGAAATGCAAACAAAGCATTTACATATGTATGTAATTACCAATATAGCATTTATCATATTTACCAATAAGTTTAATTAGGCAAAATAATTAAATTTCATATTTGTCCAAATGCATTTCCGCTAACGAAAATGCAACAGAAGCAAAATAATTGTATTAACTTTATTAATTGTATTCTTTTTCCACAATATGTATCAATACGTAAAATTATTTGTTCAAATGCATTTCCGCTAACGAAAATGCAACAGAAGCAAAACAATTGTATTAACTTTATTGATTGTATTCTTTTTCCACAATATGTATCAATACGTAAAGTGCATTTCCGCTAACGAAAATGCAACGGTAAACAAAATAATAGTATTTAAGACAGTGTAAAATAAAGAAAGACAGCTCATTATTGACTCAACTTTAAAACCGTGTGTTTTATTTTTTGTTGTTCTCCGCTCCGGGAATAAAACTGGCGCAGTCGGTAGGATACCGTAATTATCCTATCTTAAAAGATTAATGAGGATAAGTGGGTTTTTACCCTTAATACGGTCCTTTGAACTTTTTTTTTGCGAAATTGCTGGCAAAAGATTGCCGCAACGGTGAGAAAAAGAAAACAAAACTTTTAGTGAGCAAAAGATTGCCACAAAACCCTTAATACGGTCCTTTGAACTTTTTTTGCGAAATTGCTGGCAAAAGATTGCCGCAACGGTGAGAAAAAGAAAACAAAACTTTTAGTGAGCAAAAGATTGTCACAAAACCCTTAATACGGTCCTTTGAACTTTTTTTGCGAAATTGCTGGCAAAAGATTGCCGCAACGGTGAGAAAAAGAAAACAAAACGTTTAGTGAGCAAAAGATTGCCACAAAACCCTTAATACGGTCCTTTGAACTTTTTTTTGCGAAATTGCTGGCAAAAGATTGCCGCAACGATGAGAAAAAGAAAACAAAACTTTTAGTGAGCAAAAGATTGCCACAAAGGGAACTTTTTATAAAACTTTTTAAAATTCGCCAAATCAAAACAAAAAAAAAAAAAACAACATTACACGCAGTGAGCACGAGTGAAGTGTATCCCCATTAACATCAGAATAAAACTAAGACAGGAAGCTACCAAACAACAACAGTGAAACTACAAATCCACAGCAAACGAGCGAAATCCAAATCAGCTGCAAATAAGCAAAGCCGTGAAAAAGAAAATTTCAACCAGCAAAAATCAATAGCAGCAAATATTTCCCGATTACCACCATCACACTCGAGAAAAACAGCAAACACCCAGGAACCAGAAATTTTTCATCTGAGACAAGAAACAACAACGGAAGATATAGAAGTTCTATTAATGCACAACAACATCAAATTACAAAGTGAAAGATAGTTTTAAGAAAAAGATACAAACATTTTTTTTCTGTACTTAAAGAAGAAAATAGTTTTATATGAAAGTGGAAACAAAGAATATAAAAAAAAAGAAAGAAAAGTGAAAATTATTACGGAGGAAGCTAAGAAATTAAGCAGAAACAAGCAAACATTCATACAAATTCCTTTTTAGTTAAGCAAGTAAACCTAGTTAAGTCCTTATATATGAGTGACTCCGAATCAGACTATTTTACTGATTCAGAAATTGAAACAGTAGAAACCGTTAGATATCTTCCTGATTCAGGGTTCGACTCGAATGACGGTTATATGTAGCACTGACGAATTCATACCTACCAGACAAACCAATAGACCTCGAGTAGTTAGAAGAAGACGTAGGACACACATACGAATGATTTACGAATTCATCGTTGAATACATATAGACATCGCAGAAGTGAGTAAAATTATCAAAGGTTATCATAAAAATACATAGAAAGGTAATATTGTATAATAAAATACCGAAAATGGCCCAAATAAATTTCGACCCTCTCAAGTATTTAGGGACTCTTCCCGAATTTAATGGAGATTTTAGAGACCTCCGGACGTTTTTAAGTTTGATAGACAAAATCCACCCGTTACTCCAACAATATGACGAACTGTCACAATCCCTATTTTCGGATATAATAAAAAGCAAACTGAAAGGAAAAGCTAGAGAAGTTGTCGAAATCAATTGCCAAGCCATTTCGTGGAACGATATAAGGGATGTACTACAAAATAATTTCGGCGATAGGTTAAGTTGCGACGATTTATTTGATCTACTCAGGGCAACAGTCTTCAAAAATACTAGCGTAGAATTTTACGAAGAAATAAAAAATAAATTAAGACGGTTGAATAACAAAACGCTTTCGGTTCTCGGGCAAGAACAAGGAGGACTAAACTTAGCAGCCCAAAATAATCGTAGAGCCGCGTTGAATGTATTTAAATCTAAAATACCTGAACCAATGAAAACAATATTAGCTTGCAGAAACCGAAACAGTTTGGAAGAAGCGATGAACATCTTATTCGAAACAGGATATGCCGACCAGAAGATAGAAAATCTCCCTTATTTCAATAAAACGAAATTAGAACAGAACCCTCATACACAAAGGTCCAATCCTACCAGTAGGCAAAATTATAACCAACTAGATAAAAGACAGCACTATCAAAACAGGAGAAATTTTCAACCACAAAATAGTGGACAATTTAGATCGAATTTCTACCCACGAAATAGTGAAAATGGTCGTCTACAAAATAACGGACAATTTAGACCAAATGGACAATATAATGGAAATTACCAACCAAATAACGGATATCTGAGACAAAATAATTATTACAGGCATAACGAACAAAGAAATAATTTTCCTCAACCAAACCAGAGTGGTTACAATAAACAACTGTCACCCGAACCAATGGACGTAGGCAAAATAGAAGCGTCTGAAAATTTTCAGGAATCAGCCTCAAGGGCGAACTACCATTTATAACAATAAAAACGAAGATAGGTTTTATAAAACTCATAATAGACACAGGCGCAACAAACTCAATTTTAAATCCAGGGATCTGTGACCACAAAAAAATTCATTCAACCAACCCACTTTTAATTAAAACTCTTCAACACCATATTTACGTTAGCGAAAAAGCCATAATACCTATTTTCGAGGAATTTAGCGATGTTGGCACAAAAAAAACATTAGAATTTTATATAATAAGATTTCATAATTTTTACGATGGTCTAATAGGTAACGATATATTGAGACCACTAAATGCCTGTATTGATTATAGAAAGAAAGAAATAATCATCGGTAACAAGAAACTCACAATGCACTTCGAAAGGGAAAACCTAAATAAGAAAAGGATAATAGCACCAGATAACTCCGACCTAGTATATTATAAGGAGGAAAACGGCGGAAATATTTTAAGAGAAGGAATTTTAAATGTAGAAAATGGAGAAACAAAGATAAACTTACTATCTGTAACTAATCACGTGACTACGCAGAAGGTAGATCACGAAAATTTTAGCATAATCGAAAATAAAGAATTTAAACCATTGAAAGACCAAATTAGAATAGGACACTTGAACCCTGAAGAAAGATCACAACTATTACATACAATAAATAGATATCATAATATTTTTTATCAAGAAAATGATAGACTTTCATTTATTTATTTATTTATTTATTTATTTATTCATCAATTAAAGTATAACTTAAATAGATTACTAATATTAAAGCTTAAATATAATTTATGGTAAACAATACTGTGAGATACATTAGGTACAATTCAAAAAGTGTATCTTCAGATTAAGTCTTGATTTGAAAGTCTCTCGTGAGTTAGAGAATATATCCAAATGTTTGCATAATTGGTTAGACTGTCTTATACAACGAGTGAGCGGTTCATTTCGACTAAAATTGGTCTTGTGATAAGGTAAATGGAACATATTGCTGAGTTTTAGGTTACGAGTGGGACAATTAAAGAGTATTAGCTCCAGCAAGAAGTGACATTTGATATGATTCATAACTATGTCTCTTATAAACATTACCGATGAAGTTTTTCTCCGCATTTCTAAAGTTGGCAATGCTAACAAAAGACATCTACTTTTATATGCAGGCAAACTGCAAGGCCAACGAAGAGAATGAATAGCAAATCGAGTGAAACGTTTTTGAACCTTCTCAATTCTTAAAGATGAACTCATATAGAATGGATCCCAAATGATGCTGCAATATTCGAGGTTTGATCTCACAAGAGAAAAATACAAATTTTTCAGCGTAGAGATATCCTGGAACTCCCTTGAATTCCTTATTACAAATCCAAGCATAGATCTAGACTTGGCAATCATAAGGTCTATATGTTTGGAAAATGACATTTTCGATGTAAATATGACCCCCAAGTCTTTCTTTTCGTAAATTTTTGTGAGGGTGGTAGTGCCCAACTTGTAATCGAAATCAATCGTAACTTTTCGTCTACTGAATGACATGTGCTGGCATTTACCAGCATTAAGAGGTAAGGAGTTATTATCACACCAAGCTTCCAATCTGGCTAAGTCTTCCTGAAGTCTTATGCAGTCAGTTACGTTCTCTACCCGACTGTAAATTTTCAGGTCATCTGCATACATCAGACAACGTGATGTCTCGAACACGTCTGGAATGTCATTAACAAACATTAAGAACAATAGTGGCCCAAGATGGCTACCTTGAGGTACGCCTGAGGTAACTTTGATGGCATCAGATTTTATGTTGTTTATACGAACGAATTGAGTTCTATCTGTTAGATAAGATGCAAGCCACTTGAGTAAGCTAGGATGAAGACCAAATGAACCCAGCTTTTTAAGTAGGATACTATGGCTGACTCGATCAAACGCTTTCGAAAAATCAGTGAATATGACATCGCATTGTTGGCCTGTTTGAAATTGGTTTAAGACATAATTTGTAAATAACCCTAAATTCGTAACAGTAGATCTACTCTTAACAAAGCCGTGCTGATTAGGCGATATGAGATTTGAAATTTGGAAAAAAATGAAATCATAAACTAACTTTTCAAAGAGTTTAGGTATGCAAGAGATTTTGCAGATAGGGCGATAATTTTGGACTTCCGACTTACTTCCAGACTTATGTATCGGTATGATAAACGATTTTTTCCAATTATGTAAAAACTCACCAGAAGCTAGTGATTTATTAAACATAATTGTTAATGGTTTTGCTAGCGATGTAGCACAGTTTTTTAGTAATATAGGAGGGAAGCCATCTTCTCCAGGAGTTGGGTCATTTGCCAAGGCCGATAGGCTCCTGAGTACATCATTAGATGAGAGCTGGAAACCTTTATTTGTTCGTGAGCTGTTAAAGGAGGTATCTTCTATTCCGGTGTCGGATTGACGAACATAAACAGATCGAAAAAAATCTGCAAAAAGATTACTAATTTTTTGAATGTCCGACGACGTTTCCCCCAAATAATGCATTTTTTCTGGAATTCCAGTGGTTTTCTTTTTACCATTAATGAACTGCCAAAAAGATTTACAATTTTCTTTGATACCACTCTCTACTTTAGAAATGTAGTTCTGATATAAAAATTTGTTCATAACATCGAATTCTTTTTGCAAACGATTGTACGCTTCATAAAGTTTTGCGTTATTTTTATAGATTTACTTCCGCAATAAAACATAGAATTAGGACTACAAACAATATACCCATATTCTCTAAGTCATATAGATACCCGTACGTACATAAAAAAGAAGTTGCAGATCAAATCCAAGAGATGTTAGAAAATAAGATAATTAGGAATAGCAGTTCTCCCTATTCAGCCCCAATTTGGATCGTGCCAAAGAAGGCCGATGCCAGTGGAAAACCAAAGTGGAGACTTGTAATCGATTATCGTAAACTGAACGAAGTAACGATCGATGACAAGTTCCCAATCCCGAACATAGACGAGATACTTTAAAAACTGGGAAGAAGCCAGTATTTCACTACACTCGATCTGGCAAAAGGTTTTCACCAAATCGAGATAGAAGAAGAAGATATCCACAAAACCGCTTTTAGTGTCGAAGGAGGACACTGCGAATTTTTGAGAATGCCTTTCGGACTAAAAACAGCCCCTGCAACAATCCAGAGATTGATGAACAATATCCTTCAGGATTACATGAATAAAATCTGCTTAGTATACCTGGACGACATAATTATATTTTCAACATCTTTACAAGAACATATGAACTCACTCAAACTTATATTCGCAAGGTCACAGGAGGCAAATCTGAAAGTCCAGCTAGATAAATCAGAATTTCTAAAAAAGGAAACAGAGTTCCTTGGGCACATAATTACAACAGAAGGAGTCAAGCCCAATCCTAAAAAGATAGAATGCGTTGTTAACTTTCCAATACCTAAAACGACAAAACAGATCAAACAATTCTTAGGGCTCACAGGGTACTACAGAAAGTTCATAAAAGACTACTCATCTATCGCTAAACCAATGACTAAATACTTAAAGAAGGATTCAAAGATAAACATAAATGACCCAGAGTACGAAAAAAGTTTTAACACCCTTAAGATACTGCTAACACATGATCCAATATTAGCATATCCAAACTTTTCTAAAACATTTACATTGACAACGGACGCGAGTAATTACGCTTTGGGAGCCGTACTTTCGCAGGATAATCACCCAATATGCTATGCAAGTCGCACCCTTAATACACACGAAATAAATTATAGTACAATTGAGAAAGAATTATTGGCTATCATATGGGCTACAAAATATTTTCGACCCTACCTCTTTGGTCGTAAATTTGTGATAGAAACAGATCACAAGCCACTAACATGGCTCTTTTCTATAAAAGAACCCAATTCGAAACTTGTTAGGTGGAGATTAAGATTATCCGAGTACGATTACGAAATTAGGTATAAAAAACACTAGAACAACAACATAAATACACTAGAATGTGATAATGTTACAATAAAAAGTACTACTTCACCAATTAATATGTTTAAAAACCATGAAGTTATAATGAAAACAACCTCTGGATCATTAAGAATAAAAAATAAATCTGTTTTTAAGAATAAAAGAAAATTAATTCTATGAAAGAAATGGACAGAGAAACGACAATTACAATACTAAAGAATCATTTTAATCCAACACAGGTTAACGCTATTCTTATTCAAGATGAATTTTATACAATGTTTTAAAATGTTTATGAAGAACTATTTTCAAATAACACAAATTTTAAGGTACTTAGATGTACACTCATGACAGAAGACATAGAAGATGAAAATCGGTTAAGCGAAATTATTAAGAATGAACACCTTAATAAAAACCATAGAGGAATTCAGGCGGTTTATGAGGAATTAATTACGCGAATTTACAATCCGAAATTGAAACAAAGAATAACTCAGTTCATAAATAATTGTGAAATTTGTAACTTAGAAAAATATGACAGGAAACCTCCAAAGATCCCTAATAAAATTACGGAAACCCCACATAAGCCTCTCGAAATATTACACATAGACGTATTTTATACCTTAGATAAGAAACTCTTTATGACAGCAATCGACAAATTTTCAAAATTCGCTTTTGCATTTCAAATAAACGGTAGAAGTTGGACGGAATTCAAAAAAAAACTATTGCTGATAATCAATACTTATGGGAAAATAAATAAAATTATCGTGGACAACGAATTAGGATTTAAGGCTATACCAATGCAGGAATTTTTGAAAAAAGAGAACATAGATATTCACTATACCTCAAATAGTAATCATACGTCCAACGCTGACATAGAAAGACTTCATAACACAATCAATGAGCACATACGTTTGCTAAGACATGATAGAGAAAACAAAGACGAAAGTATGGAAGATAAAATGATTAGAATAATAGGTTTTTATAACAATACCATACATAGCACGACCGGCATCAAGCCGATTGATTTTGTAAATGGCAAAGTTCATGAGGGTAGGTATATAGAAATTCGCGATCTTATAAACGCAAAAAAAGAAAAATATACTCAGGAGTTAAATGAAAACCGAAAAGATTTTGAACTGGAAAGCGGACCAAATTATATTAAAGAGATAAGAGGTGGAAAAAACCACAGAAAATATAGGAAAGTTAATGCAGAAAAAATAGACGACGACCACATACAGACGACAGAAACTGGACATAAATACTATAAAACTCACGTTAGACCTACGAAGAAATACCAAGACAAATATAATCCCAAAATCAAGGCAACAATTAAATAAATATATTTTTGTCTTAGATGATTAAATGGATCATAATAATAGTAACAATTGTTCCAACATTCAAGGCTCAAGCATTAGACTTTCAAGATCTATCGAACAATAACGGGTACATACCAATAAAAACAGGGGAAACCAAAACTATCGAACACTACACAAAAGTACTGCATATAATAAACACCACAGAATACGAACGGACTATGGAAATAATCAAAACCAACATTGACACTCTAAAGACATCCAGTAGCGAATCAAAAAAATTAATAACTACAGTAAACAAGAACTTTATGCTACTAAGGGCAAAAATAGAGAATCTTAATCCTCACTTCCGAAAGAAACGGGCCCTCTTAAACATTATAGGTAAAGGTCTAAAAATCATTGCAGGTACAATGAACAGCGACGACGAAGAACAAATAAGTAAGACTCTTAAATTATTACACACAAGTGACGAAAACATAACAAAAAAGGTGGACAAACTAACTTATATAAGCAATGCCATGAACTCCCAAATCCAGAACATAACTAATCATATAAACTATCAACAAAAAACTATCGGAGATTCTTTTTATTCTTAATTGACGCGATAACCGCTTACGCGATTTTGGCCGAGCTTAATAAAGCGCGCCAGTCGTTTCTTTCTCGTGCTAACCGGCGCCAATTGGACACACCAAGTGAAGCTAAGTCCTTCTCCACCTGATCTTTCCAACGCAGAGGAGGCCTTCCTCTTCCTCTGCTACCACCAGCTGGTACCGCATCGAATACTTTCAAAGCCGGAGCGTTTGTATCCATTCGGACGACATGACCCAGCCAACGTAGCCGCTGGATCTTTATTCGCTGCGCTATGTCTATGTCGTCGTAAAGCTCATACAGCTCATCGTTTCATCGTCTGCGATATTCGCCGTTGCCAACGTGCAAAGGTCCAAAAATCTTACGCAGAATCTTTCTCTCGAACACTCCAAGCGTCGCTTCATCGGATGTTGTCATCGTCCAAGCTTCTGCGCCATACGTCAGGACGGGCATGATGAGAGTCTTGTAGAGTGTTAGTTTTGTTCGTCGAGAGAGGACTTTACTGCTCAGTTGCCTACTTAGTCCAAAGTAGCACTTGTTGGCAAGAGAGATTCTACGTTGGATTTCAAGGCTGACATTGTTATAGGTGTTAATGCTGGTTCCCAAATACACGAAGTCTTTTACAACCTCAAAATTATAACTGTCTACAGTGACGTGGGTGCCGATACGCGAGTGCGCCGACTGTTTGTTTGAAGACAGGAGGTACTTCGTTTTGTCCTCGTTCACCACCAGACCCATTCGCTTTGCCTCTTTATCCAGTTTGGAGAAGGCAGAACTAACAGCGCGGTTGTTAAGGCCGATGTTATCGAAGATTACTTAATTAAAATCAAGAACATTATAGGGAACAAAATTTCAACCATAGAAGACGAGATAATATTTATAGAGCACATATATCAGATTAACAACGACATTTCACTTTTAAGGCACCATGTAGATGACATCGGACAGATTATTTTCTCCGGAATACTGGGAATCATCCCCACAGATATTCTAACCCAAACCGAACTAGAATTAATCACGAACTTTGACAGCTATACCAACATAAAAGTAGCCATAGCACTTCACGAAAATAACATTATAATAATCCTTTCTATACCACAATATTCGCAAGACCCACTATCCACGGTGACATTCGTACCCATTCCTGACAAGAACAATAAGTCCATAAAGCTTAACCATTCTGATGTTCTCATAGATTTAGAAAACAATATTTATAGTACATATGTTAAAGATAATCTAAAAAGAAATCTTGTAAAAATTAATGATAATTGTTTAAATAATATACTAAACTTTGAAGAAGCTAACTGCAAAACGTAAACATTAAATACACAGGAAATAATCGAAATAATTCCTGGAATATTGATACTTAAGCACTTTAACAATACAATATCCCATAATTGCAACAAGGCTAAATTGGAAACTACGAGAAATTGTTTAATCAAATTTGAAAATTGTGAAATAAACATATTGAATAAAACTTTTACCAATGTAAAAATAAAATTATACGATAAAATTATCTTACCTAATCTTATAACAAAAATTAAAGACACTAGTAATACAACACTAGCAGACATAAAAATTGAATCCTTATATCTAAAACAAATAGAATACGAAAAAACACTACAACAAGCACTACATACAGATAAAAATTCAAGAATAATTAGTTATAGTATAGATATCTTAACTATCATAGCAATATGTATCTTAGGTACTTTTATATGCTTCTTTAAGAACAGACAAACAACATATATCCCAAACCTGCAACTAAAAAATGAAACCATTATAAACCACCCTATAAAAATAATATAATTTCGTCGGAGCCTCAAACAAACGGTGGGGGTGTTATAGGGCATATATATATTTACAACCTTATTAATTGCAATTGTTATAGTGCTTATATATATTTACAACTTTATTCTTCCAAAATATGTATATTTGTCCAAATGCATGCAATTGTAAGCAGACATAAGGTCAGCATAAAATATTTAAGCGTGCCGGAAATGCAAACAAAGCATTTACATATGTATGTAATTACCAATATAGCATTTATCATATTTACCAATAAGTTTAATTAGGCAAAATAATTAAATTTCATATTTGTCCAAATGCATTTCCGCTAACGAAAATGCAACAGAAGCAAAATAATTGTATTAACTTTATTAATTGTATTCTTTTTCTACAATATGTATCAATACGTAAAATTATTTGTCCAAATGCATTTCCGCTAACGAAAATGCAACAGAAGCAAAATAATTGTATTAACTTTATTAATTGTATTCTTTTTCCACAATATGTATCAATACGTAAAATTATTTGTCCAAATGCATTTCCGCTAACGAAAATGCAACAGAAGCAAAACAATTGTATTAACTTTATTGATTGTATTCTTTTTCCACAATATGTATCAATACGTAAAGTGCATTTCCGCTAACGAAAATGCAACGGTAAACAAAATAATAGTATATAAGACAGTGCACTGTGGGCCAGAAGACCAAAAAATTTGGCCAAAAGTCATTGAAAGATTTTTCAAAATGCAATATAGTATCATCATATAGATAAGTGAAAGTAGTTATTTTGTAAATGTTATAAGTTTTAATGAAATATTTAAGCTTGTATAATAAGTTAATATAAGTGTAAGGCTTAAATGATCACCATATAGCTATTGTTCTAAACTGTCGCTGTTTTACTGAAATGTAGTATTTGTCATTAATTATATTGCATTTTCTCATTAGTTGCAATCATGTAGTATGTGAAAATAGTCAATAACTGAAAAAATAAATCTGATGTTAGAAATATTCAGAATAATTGTGAAAAATTTTGTTTTTTTTTACTACTTGTTAATACGCCGATTTCTTTACATTAACGTCTTCAGTAGTTCATGTGTAACAAGCTAAAGGTGCGGTTTGCTGTGGTTTTTCATTTTCTTTTTAAAAAAAAATGAAGTTTTACTGATCTATGCGCGAGTTGACTGTATATCAATCATTTGCCAATAGGGTGTAAAAAGTTAACCAAGTATTAAGAATCACACAATTTTAACTTATTTAATTCATAATGACTTCATTGAAGAAAAAAGAGGTTCTTCAAATTATGTTAGGTAATAATGACATGAATATAACCGTTGATTCAATTTTAACTAAAATTGGTATCAATAAATCAGATGTAGGTTGTAAAGGATTGGAACGCTTGAAAAATGCTTTAAATAGTTTAAAGTCAAAAAGAAATGCAAAATATCAGCATTGCAGTAGGAAAATAGCTGTCTTTGAGTCACAAAATTCAGAGTGGTTAGATTCTGAATTTACTATTCCTGACTTAGACCTCACAGCTAAAATAAGTAAGACTGAAATACTTAAAAGAGGTCGTCCATCGCTCGATTTTGCAGAAAAATCTATTAGATCGAAAAGACGAGAAGTGTCTAAAATCAGTGAAGAACATGATAATGATCGTCAGAAACTATTAATGGCTACTAGTCATGCGGCACGAGTTTCAGGGGAAGCAGATTTGCGATCGGTACTTAACGAACTTTCAAAAAGCGAGGAACAGGCTAAGAAAATTAGAAAAATAATGACAACACCTTTTCCAACAATAGAAAAGAAAAGCCCAGAAGTGGCTTTAGCATTTCTTTTCGATAACTCTATGTCTAAACAAGTCTATCAGAATATGCGATTAGCGACCAAATCTAGTGGAGCAGACATTTGGCCTGCGTATAATGCGATTAGAGAAGCCAAAGAAAAGTTAAGACCGTCGAAAGAGTCAATTAAAATTTCTGAAACGTTAGCTGAAGTATCACTTCAAGAACTTTTAAACCACACGGTGAATAGAATAATAGAACTACAAAGAGAAGTTTTACACTGTCTTATTCAAAAAAATAAAATTACTGAGCTCAAAACTGTTCTGATGTGTTCGTGGGGATTTGATGGGAGTAGTGGGCATTCGCCTTACAAACAAGGTTATGATAGTGTCAATGAGAAACAGACTCCTACAGATGAAAATCTGTTCGTTACTACACTTATCCCCTTAAGGTTATCAAGTGAAGTGGATGTAATTTTGTGGAATAATGTTACATCTCAATCTCCAAGATTTTGTCGCCCTATTCAAATTCGATACGCAAAGGAATCAACAGAAGTAATTCTTGCCCAAAAGAAGGCCATCGAAGAACCAATTCTGAAATTACAAGCCTTTGAAATTTTGATTGAAGGCTGTCGTCTTAAAGTACAATATACATTATTAATGACTTTAATTGACGGTAAGGTATTAAATACGATCACCAACACGCCATCAATGAAAACTTGTGCTATCTGTCATGCTGTTCCTAAACAAATTAACGATCTATCTAATATAAAGAGTGTGAAATTTATGCCTCATGAGGAGTCACTGTTACATGGAATCAGCCCTTTGCATGCCTGGATAAGAATTTTCGAATTTTGCTTACATGTTTCTT
The DNA here is from genome assembly GCF_027943255.1 of Anastrepha obliqua. Taxonomy (NCBI): domain Eukaryota; kingdom Metazoa; phylum Arthropoda; class Insecta; order Diptera; family Tephritidae; genus Anastrepha; species Anastrepha obliqua. The sequence goes on along the minus strand of NW_026562178.1, from coordinate 1,601,338 downwards.
ATAAATTGGTTATCAAAAGATGGGATGCCAGAGGCGCTAAGAATAAAGAACAGGTAGCATTAAGAAAATAAGAGGTGCAATCAATTCTGTGGGAAAAAATGGGACTCAGAGTGGATAAACCAAAGCCTGGAGGAAGTGGTACCAGCAATGATGGAAACACAGCTCGCAGGGCATTTAAAGATAGTAAACTTTTGTCTGAATGCCTTGGTCTTAATCACGAATTGCTTCAACGTTTTAAGGTAATTTTAATTAGCCTCTCTTGTCATCTTCCTCTCGATTCAAGTCGATTTGAAGAATTTTGCACCTCTACTGCAAAACTGTACGTCTCGCTCTATTCGTGGTACCCTATGTCTCAAACGGTTCACAAAATTCTTATTCATAGCGGAGAAATAATAAAAAACAGCATCTTACCGGTAGGTATGCTCGGAGAAGAAGCATCTGAAGCGAGAAATAGGGACTACAAAAAATTTAGACTCCAGCATAGTAGAAAGCATAGTAGGATGGCAAATTTGGAAGACTTGTTTTGTAGAGCTATGGACACCTCTGATCCTCTTTTATCGAGTTTACGTTTAAAAGAACGCCTTCAACAAAAAGTTCAATTATCTCTTCCTAAAGAAGTGCAACTTTTATTGAAAGAGGTTGAAGTAGATTTTAATCAATCAGGAAGTACCAATTACGTACAGGTAAGTGAAGAACTAGACGAATATGAAATTGAGGAAATTAATTTTACAGAAAAAATCTTATATTTAGATGACATAGAATTATCCGAGGAAGAAGACTCACAATCTGTTGTAAATGACGATATTTGACCTCGTAGAGCAAGCAATTAGTATTTACCTATTTTTTTTTAAATTTATAAAAAAATTAAAAACCAATAACATAATATTTAAAAACTTAAAAAAAAAGAAGAAAAGGAGTCTGAAGTCGCACTGTAACCTCCTCGTGGTAGATTCCGGAAACTACAACTTATTATGTAGTCTAACTGCAGGCGTGTCTCTTTATCTGACATATTCGATCCACCATTTTCAATTGTTTAAATCTAATTGCAGATTTGTCAACAGCGATACAAAAAAGCCCGAGTAACAAGTTTCAAATTAATCAGATAAAATTTAAAAAAAAGGTCCGCATAAGGGATTCGACATTTTTAATTTCTAAAATCTGGCAGCAGATTCGTAATCAGCGCCCCCAAAAACCCCTAAATACTAAGCTTGGTAAAAAATAATTAATTTTAAAAAATTTATGTCCGCCATATTGGATCCGCCATTTTGAATTGTTGAAATCTGACTTCATATTCGTAATCGGAGACCATCAAAACCCCTAAATACCAAATTTGGTGAAAAAAGTCCAATTTTTTAAATTTCATGTCCGCCATATTGGATCCGCCATTTTGAATTGTTGAAATCTGACTTCATATTCGTAATCAGAGACCCCAAAACTTGTACTTAGCGGTATTAAAAGTTATAAATTGTTGCTGTTTTGGGAACTATGAATTTTGGCCACTTATAAGGGTCTCATGGCCCACTGTGCAGTGTAAAATAAAGAAAGACAGCTCATTATTGACTCAACTTTAAAACCGTGTGTTTTATTTTTTGTTGTTCTCCGCTCCGGGAATAAAACTATGCATCTCGAATTTGTTGGTGACCTGTCAACACCAGCATTCCTAAATGCGTTTAAAAGGTTCACAAATCGCCGAGGTTTTTGTAAGGTCATGATATCAGATAACGGTACAAATTTCGTTGGAGCCGAGAAGGAGTTGCGCATTGCATTTCAACAGTACATGGCTGATATTAAACTTCGCTCGCTAGACTGGAGTCAAACGTATCAAGTATCATTTAAAACGCGTACTAGGAGAAGTTCCACTATCATACGAAGAGTTCAACACACTTTTGACTGAAATAGAAGTTTGCGCAAACTCTCGCCCACTCTGTGATAACTCTGAAACTGCTGGTGACTTAGAAGTTCTAACTCCCGGACATTTCATAGTCGGTGAACCGCTTAAGTCAATACCGGAACCTGAGGGTCAGGGGTTTCGTGGAAATCTTCGTCAGCGATGGCAAGCAATTTCTGCCAAGAGACAACATTTTTCGCGTCGTTGCAGAGACGAGTACATCGTGAGCTTACAACGTCGCACCAAATGGTTTCGTTCTTCACACAACATTGAAGAAGGGGATATGGTTGCTGTTTTCAACGAGCCTAATCCTCCGACGAAGTGGACGCTTGCACGAGTGATCAAATGCCATCATGGCACCCATGGACGCATAAGAGTAGTTACGTTGAAAACACGGCATGGCGAATTGGTTCGCCCTATAGTCAGACTTTGCATTTTGCCAACGAAAGGAGATTAATTTCATGAAGAAACTAATAACTTATCGTAAATGTTTTTCAAGGCTTTCCATTTTCTTTTTAATATTTTATTTTGAACTTATTAAGATAGTTCAAGGGCGGCGGTATGTTGAGTCCAGTTTAGTATTAGTTTAAAATACTTTAATGTTTTTCAACTCTTGTTATTCGATATAATTTTTTGTGAAAATAAGTAGGTTTTGTTTGAAATAATTGTGTATATATAGGGAATAATTTTAAATAAATTGTGAGAGAAAAATTGTAACTTTACAATTGAAGCAGCAAATTTCATTATTCCAAAAAGCTGGAAGAGATTAAGGTGATTTTTATCCTCAAAGCTGGTAGACGAGGTCATAATACAGACCAGACTGATGGTCCTTTATTCTTAAAACTCTCGAGCGATTGTTGGATGTATATCTCAGAGAAAATATTGCAAACACAACAATTTCATCATCCCAACATGCCTACCTCAAAGGAAAATTTACAGAGACAGCTCTTGATGAAGTTGTAAGTACGATTGAGAGGAGCATAGAATACAAACAATACTCACTAGTGGCTTTTTTCGACATAGAGGGGGTTTTAACAACGTTAGCACAAGTTCCATAATCGAGACTCTTAATATGTTAGGCACAGACATAGGTCTCAACGAATGGATAGAGAATATGCTTAAAACTAGTATAATCATCAGTGAGATAGGCAGTAAAACGCTCTGTCAACAGAGAAACGCTCTGTCTGCTGTGGTTATTAGTTGTTAACACTTCTTCTTCTTAATTGGCGCTATAACTGCTTACGCGATTTTGGCCGAGCTTTACAAAGCGCGCCAGTCGTTTCTTTCTCGTGCTAACCGGCGCCAGTTGGACACACCAAGTGAAGCTAAGTCCTTCTCCACCTGATCTTTCCAACGCAGAGGAGGCCGCCCTCTTCCTCTGCTACCACCAGCTGGTACCGCATCGAATACTTTCAAAGCCGGAGCGTTTGTATCTATTCGGACGACATGACCCAGCCAACGTAGCCGCTGGTTCTTTATTCGCTGCGCTATGTTTATGTCGTCGTAAATCTCATACAGCTCATCGTTCCATCGTCTGCGATATTCGCCGTTGTCAACGTGCAAAGGTCCAAAAATCTTACGCAGAATCTTTCTCTCGAACACTCCAAGCGTCGCTTCATCGGATGTTGTCATCGTCCAAACTTCTGCGCCATACGTTAGGACGGGCATGATGAGAGTCTTGCAGAGTGTTAGTTTTGTTCGTCGAGAGAGGACTTTACTGCTCAGTTGCCTACTTAGTCCAAAGTAGCACTTGTTGGCAAGAGAGATTCTACGTTGGATTTCAAGGCTGACATTGTTATCGGTGTTAATGCTGGTTCCTAAATAAACGAAGTCTTTTACAACCTCGAAATTATAACTGTCAACAGTGACGTGGGTGCCGATACGCGAGTGCGCCGACTGTTTGTTTGAAGACAGGAGGTACTTCGTTTTGTCCTCGTTTACCACCAGACCCATTCGCTTTGCCTCTTTATCCAGTTTGGAGAAGGCAGAACTAACAGCGCGGTTGTTAAGGCCGATGATGTCAATATCATCGGCATACGCCAGCAATTGTACGCTCTTATAAAAAATTGTGCCTGAGCGATTAAGTTCTGCGGCTCGTACGATACTCTCCAACATCAGGTTAAAGAAGTCACACGACAGCGAGTCACCCTGTCTGAAACCTCGTTTGGTATCAAACGGCTCGCAGAGCTCCTTCCCAATTCTGACGGCGCTGCTGGTGTTGAGCAACGTCATCTTACATAGCCGTTTTAGTTTTGTGGGGATACCAAATTCAGACATCGCGGCATACAGGTAACTCCTTTCCGTACTGTCGAATGCAGCTTTGAAGTCGACGAAAAGATGGTGTGTGTCGATTCTCCTTTCATGGGTCTTTTCCAAGATTTGGCGTATTGTGAATATTTGGTCGATGGTGGACTTTCCAGGTCTGAAGCCACACTGATAAGGTCCAATCAGTTGGTTGACGGTGGGCTTCAGCCTTTCACACAATACGCTCGTTAGAACCTTATAGGCGATATTTAGAAGACTAATCCCGCGGTAATTGGCACAAGTTGCAGGATCGCCCTTCTTATGGATTGGGCAGAGCACACTTAAATTCCAATCGGCAGGCATGCTTTCATCCGACCATATTTTGCATAGGAGCTGATGCATGCACCTTACCAGCTCCTCGCCGCCATGTTTGAATAGCTCAGCCGGCAGTCCGTCGGCGCCCGCGGCTTTGTTGTTCTTTGGACGCGCTATCGCTATTCTCACCTCGTCATGGTCGGGTAGCGGAACGCCAATTCCGTCGTCAACGATTGGGGTATCGGGATCTTCACATTCTCTTTGACATGCGCAGCTATCATTATTAAGTAGGTTCGAGAAGTGTTCTCTCCATAATTTAAGATTGCTCTGTCCGTCAGTCACCAGCTCGCCGTCTTTGTTCTTACAGGAATACGCCCCGGTCTTAAAACCTTCTGTAAGCCGCCGAACTTTCTGGTAGAATTTTCGGGCGTTGTTTCTGTTGGCCAGCATCTCAAGCTCTTCGCACTCACGTATTTCGGCCTCTCGTTTCTTTTTTCGGATAATACGTCTCTCCTCCTTTTTCAGCTCTCTGTAGCGATCCCAAATGGCTCGCGTAGCGCCCGATCGCAACGTGGCTCTATAGGCGGCATTCTTTCTTTCTGCGGCAGCATGACATTCCTCGTCGTACCAATTGTTTTTTCGGGCTCGCCGGAATCCGATTTCTTCTTCGGCGGCGGTACGTAGAGAACGAGAAATGTTGCTCCATTGTTCGTGGATGCCGGTTTGTTGGGCAGTACTCTCTGAGAGCAGGAGTGAGAGTCGAGTGGCGAATCTTCTGGCTGTCTGTTGTGATTGCAGCTTTTCGATGTCGAACATTCTTTGCGTAGGTAGATGTACGTTTTTTGCTGCACAGAGGCGTGTGCGCAGCCTTGGCTGCAACAAGGTAGTGATCCGAGTCAATGTTGGGTCCTCGGATCGTACGTACATCTAATACACTAGAAGCGTGTCTTCCATCTATCACAACATGATCGATCTGGTTTCGTGTTTTTCGATCAGGAGACAGCCAGGTGGCTTGGTGAATCTTCTTATGCTGGAATCCGGTGCTGCAGACTACCATGTTTCGGGCCCCGGCGAAGTCGATCAGCCTCTGTCCGTTACCGGATGTTTCGTTGTGCAGGCTGAATTTTCCGACTTCGGGACCAAAAATTCCCTCCTTGCCCACCCTGGCGTTGAAGTCGCCAAGCACGATTTTTATGTCGTGGCGGGGGCAGCGCTCATAGGAACGTTCCAGGCGCTCATAGAAGGAATATTTGGTCGCATCGTCCTTCTCTTCCGTCGGGGCGTGGGCGAAAATTAGCGATATGTTAAAAAAACGGGCTTTGATGCGGATTGTTGCGAGACGCTCGTCCACCGGAGTGAACGACAGTACTTGGCGACGAAGTCTCTCTCCCACAACAAATCCGACACCGAATTTGCGCTCCTTTACATGGCAGCTGTAGTAGACGTCGCAAGGTCCTATGGTTTTCTTTCCTTGCCCCGTCCATCGCATCTCTTGGATGGCAGTGATGTCAGCCTTTACTCTCACGAGGACATCAACCAGCCGGGCAGAGGCACCTTCCCCATTAAGAGACCGGACATTCCAGGTGCATGCCCTCAAATCATAGTCCTTAGTTCGTTTGCAGGGGTCGTCATCAGTATAGGGAGGTCTCATCCGAGGCTTCTTTAAATTTTTCATTGGGGGGGATTTTTAAGTGGCGGGTCCCAAACCCAACGCATAACCAGCTATCCTGGAATGTTTCGCCATCTCACGTTAGCTCACTCCCGAACGGGTGTTCGGAAGCTACCCAGAGGATACGTGGGCTAATCCCGGCCGTTGTGAGCTGCTTGAACCATATGCAGAAGAATCGTCCTGGCCATTTCCAAGTGAATGGCGATCAGTAACTTTCCCCACTTGCGTGGACTTCTTCACATGGAACTATCTTGTTAACACTATCCTTACCAAATTCAACCGAAAGGGAATTAAAGTAGGGGCGTATGCGGATGACATAGTGCTTATGGTTTCAGGAAATGTTTATAAGCATAATCAGTGAGATTATGGAAGGATGGTGGACTTAATTAAAAATTTCAATAACAATTAATTAAAACATATGGGTTGGGTTTAGAAAAATGTGACATGGGAAATTTTAGGCAAAGTACAGGGTCCGCCATATAACTTTACGGAATTAAAAATGCTATAAAAAAGAAACTACTCAATATTTTTCAAAACTGTTTTTTTATTTTGAAGTACAATCCTTCCGGTTAATGATGGAACACAACTTCATTTATACGGCTGCCTTGGACTTTGTACGGCGTCATACCAAGGTCTTTACGCAAAATTCGTCTCAATGATGTCTCCGAAATGTCCAATTGTTGAGAACGACGGTGAACTGATGTTCCTGGTGATTCACGAACACTCTCGGCCACAGCAGGAATATTTTCGGGTGTACGCACGGTTTTTGGTCGGTCACGCGTTGGTTTGTCAATAAGCAACCCAGTTTCTATTCCTTTTTTCGCAAAGTAACGCACATACGCTTCATTCGGTGCTTTTCTTCTTCCCATTGCCGTTCGTAATTTTCGTACACATTCTGCAACATTACCATGATTTTCAAAGTAATGTCGCAATATTTCCCAGCGTTCTTTGAGCGTATACACAACCATTTTCGTTCAGCGGAAGAATAAAACTAATTTTCTGTCAAATCAGATGACAGCTAAGTGTTACCATTCTTCAAATAATACCTAGTTCAAATCCGTAACGATAGATGGCGCGCCCTATATAATGACTTATTTCATGAAACTTTATGGAAATAATAGTTTGGTAATTATTTTCCCTTAAAGTGTCCTCGGGAACTTCACTATAGTTTAGCACATTATAATATATATTTTTCTACATTTCATTAAAAATTTACAAAATATACACTCACACTGATGTTTTTACTTATTTTCTTGTATTCGAAATATTTCAATGAAAATTAAATGCAAACATTGTACAAATTTCCAAAAACCCTTCTAGTTGACGGTCCTGTAAAATTAAAATTGATTATTTATATTTCGGAAAGTGTTTTCAGTTCTAAGCTAAAGCAAAAAAAACTGCAGATTTACATCCAACAAACAGTGAACGTCTCTGCATACGAACTTCTTTCTTATTTCAGGTGCCTAGGTGCCTTACCAACTTCTCGTTAATTTATAATACGTTCACATATAAGTAGATGATCTACTTTTTCGTTCTTAACTCCCAATCCGTAATTAAAAAGCGAGATTTCCCATACAAAATTTCTTTCCCAAAATCTGAGATACTTTTTGAAATACAACGCTGTGTTATTGATAATTATTATTACGAACGTAAGGAGAAACATCAAAATAAAAACTAAATGAAATAATTCTTATAAAATTTTTGTTAAATAATATTAATTATGGATTCATTTTACAGAAAAAAGCGTGTGTCCATAAACGTTTTGTCCTCTTATTACCTACTATAAAATATAATATTCAATTTCGAATGCGTATCCTGCCATACTTTTTTGAAACCTCGGTAAACGTCGTTAACGGAGTTCCTCCAACTATTTATTATTAGTAGACAATTGAGCGATTAAATTAGCTATTCCTTCTCCTTGTCCTTTCTTCATATCGTTGACCGTCACAGTTAAATATTCCACCTAAATAATTTCTATGAAAAAAAACTTTTCAGATCAGTACTGACAGCTGATTGTCAATTTTGAAGGTAATCTGCCGCATGTGAACGGGTAGATTAATTGGTAGTTAATGCATATGTGAACGTACTTTTACACATCTTTAACAATAAATTACTTAAAACTATAAGCCTGCGGAGGGTGCGGTTTTCAGTTTTCTGATGGGTGTTACCCCTCTATCCCCCCGTAATAATCTTTATTTTAAAGCGTTTTACATTATACTACAGATTTCCCAAAAATTTAACATTTAATATTATTATTGTATTTTATTGAAAACGTTTAGAAAATACCCTATTACACAAGCTTATTCTACTTAACACAAACGCTGAAAAAAGTAAGATTCACTTATAAACATAATTTATTGATTGAAACTCTTTAATACAACTTTTTACTAAGTAAATCTGTTCAGTTTACTAATTGTATCGAAAATCTACTAAATGTTTGTAATACCGTGAATGAGCAAAACGAATTAATGGGGCTATCACAATGGAACTTTTGTGCCCGTTGCAGCAACATACTTGACAGATATGTTGTAAAAAACGTACTGTGGTGCCACAATGAATGTATTGCCACAAATAAACAAAAAAGCAGCAGATGTTCTTGTTGTCAAACTAAATATTTCGTGGTGTGTAAATAGGTTTTAGTTGGTTTTGAAATATATTATAAAATTAATTCCGGCCGCCGTAGCCGAATGGGTTGGTGCGTGATTAGCATTCGGAATTCACAGAGAGGTCGTTGGTTCGAATCTCGGTGAAAGCAAAATTAATAAAAACATTTTTCTAATAGCGGTCGCCCCTCGGCAGGCAATGGCAAACCTCCGAGTGTATTTCTGTCATGAAAAAGCTCCTCATAAAAATATCTGCCGTTCGGAGTCGGCTTGAAACTGTAGGTCCATCCATTTGTGGAACAACATCAAGACGCACACCACAAATAGGAGGAGGAGCTCGGCCAAACACCTAACAGAAGTGTACGCGCCAATTATTTATTTATTTTTTTTTTTAATTCCTATTCAAGCAAAAGAGGGTTTTCACAGAATTTATAGTAGTCGTAAACGGTGGGAGCGACCAAAACTTCAGGATAGGGGCGATATTTCATTTTGCAGGGTAACTTGGATAAGACTAGCCTTTCCTCTATTCTTTCAAGCTTTTATCGAAAAGATAAGGGTGCATTAGAATTGTACTCAATTCATTTAAATTCCAATTCATTTTCTGCAAAAACACCATCGATAAAAATATGCGTTATACAAAATCGTTCTCCAATAAACAGTTGTCATTTTCGCCACACTTCCCTTACCCCAAAAGTAGAAAGTTGTCAAATTTTATGCATTTCGGCATGGCGACGGCCCGTATGTGGTGCCTTCGACTCAAATACACATAATCTATGTTGCTGTCAGGACCCACTGAGAGGGGCTATATCATTAGAACGATATTAAAAGTACGTTCACATATGCAATAATTACCATTAAATCCATAAAATTAATCGACCCGTTCACATATGGCAGATTACCTTCAAAATTGACAATCAACTGTCAATACTACTGTGAAAAGTTTTTCTTCATAGAAATTATTTTGGTGGAATATTTCGGTGTTTTTGGTTTGTTTAATTATTATTAATAACAACTAATTTAGAAGGAGAAGGATTAGCTAATTTAATTGCGCAATTGGCTGCTTATAATAAACAGTTGGAGGAATTCCGTAAGAGACGTTTACTGAGGTTTCAAAAAATTATAGTAGCAATACATATGCGAAATTCGATATTACATTTTATAATAAGTAATAGGTGGAAATGCATTTTTTTCTGTTATATGAATGCATAGTTAATAATACCTAACAAACATTTCATTAGAATTACGTCAACAAACCTATTTTCTTTGCCGCAACTCACTTTATTTAGTTTTTACTTTGACGTTTTTCCTTATACGCGTAAAAATAATGATTTATTACACAAAAAACATAGCGTTGTATGTCAAAAAGTATAGTTATTATCTAGGACTATTTTATAATCTAAGATTTTGTTAGATAAATTTAGTATGGGAAATCTCGCGTTTTAATTACGGAGTTAAGCACGAAAAAGTAGATAATCTACTTATATGTGAACGTATTATAAGGAATTAATAAAACGACACAAGAGAAAACTCAGTCAATTATAATGGAAACATTTTTGTGGTACTATAAAATTAAATATAAAAATATTAAAATTAATAATAAAAAACGTAATTAAAGCCATAGGGAACATCGGTACAGTTGATGGCTAAACTTTCCGTTACTACCACAATATATTTGGTTGGAGGGCGTGGTACCTCGCACCACGCCCAATAGAAAGATGAAGGTCACACCTAGGGTTGCCAGATGATCTGGACTTGGCTGGATTGTTCAGATATTTCGCTTCATGTCCAGATTCCAGATTTTTAAAATCATGTCCAGACGAAATCAATATACAGAAAAAACAAAAAATGTGGATTTTGGATTTTAAAATACTAAAAACAAATCTTTATTTGTCAAAAAATTAAAATTTTACAGTTTTGGAATTTGTTTTTGACATGAAAAATCATACAAATTTTGGACCTTTTTCTAAGGAAAAGAATTAGAAAATATAAAGTCGACATTTTTGGTTTTTCTGTGTAGGCACATTGAGGCAAAAAACTTTATAAAAATTGCCAGTGAATTAACAAGACTCTCAAAATACACCACTGGATATCAGCTGACGTCTGTTTATATTGAAAGAAAAGAAAAGCGAAAAATTAGCGCGTACATGTTAGCAGAGTTTTGCATTTAATTTATTTTTTAAATTACCTAATTGACCCGTTTAGTTTTTGAAACGTTAAATGTCGGGCGTTAATCAATGTGCTGGTCCTTCGAAAAAAAGGAGAGATAGCCTATATTCAAAGAGGTGGGAAAATATAAGCGAATATTCAGCTTGGATCAAAAAAAGAGATGAATACACTGCACTGTGCAAATACTGTCAAGTGGACATTTCAGTAAGGTATGAAGGTGCTCGCCCCAGAAAATTCAGATGTCTCAAAAGAAGGCTGGGAAGGACAAAGAAAGTACAGACGCAGTATCAACATCACAAGCTGAACTCATATTGGTATTTCACAACGTTATTCATGGTTTAAGTTATAATAGCATGGATTGTCACATTAAGCTTTGCCGAAATATTTTTTTTATAGTAAAATAGCAGCGAATATTTCATGTGGTCGCTCAAAAGCTGCGGCAATTGCACGAAACGTTTTAGCCCCATACGCTCAAGAAAAAATAGTGGCCGATATCCAAAACAGTTATTACTTTTCGATCGGTAATGATGCAGCCAGCATTGGAAACCAAAAGTTTTATGTATACACAGTTTAGTCCTTTAATCCTAAGGTTGGGATTCGTAAAATACTACAAGATTTCTATGAAGGTTTTAACGGTTCATCTAAAGATATTTTTGGAAATATTAAACGCATCACAGAATACAATAATCTGCATCTGAAACAGGTTTCATCGTTTAGCGTAGATAACGCGACAGTCAATTACGGTGTGCACAATTCCGTTTTTCAAGAGCTCAATAATAATGTTTTAAAAGCAAACTGCAACTGACATGTAATTAATAATTGCTTAAAGGACGCTCTTAATTCTTTATCTGTCGATATTGAAAACATACGCCATGTGCCCATTCGTTGGCTTTCATTGTCACCGGCTTTAGAACGGTTAATTTATAACTTTATAACCTTATTAAAAGGAGAACAAAACACTCGAAAGGAATTACGGGATTTTGTTACCAGCGGACAAGTGATGGATGACATAAGCCAAGAAAATGAAGAATGTTTTGAAGAAAGCATTTCAGAGGCTTATTTATTTTGTTCACAATGTAATCCAAGCGTTTCAGACAGCAGTATTAATGTTGATGAATGCACTATAGTTGACGTTGACCGTGTAATGCGAAAACTATTAGACAGTTTGAAAGCAGAATCAAAGATAAATTTTATAGAAACAGAGCTAGATCTATTTTAAAAAATCTTCCAGAACAAGATGGCAAAGATTTTAAAGCCGAAGTTGAAAATTTTTTAAAGAGTGCTGTGAAATATTTTCAATCACACTATGATTATAATGACAACTCTATCAAAATGTTATTGTCATCTTTTTGTCTTAAATACAAGTTATTGTCATGGGAGGAACTATGAATAGCTGTAAAACGATTCGATTTAGAAGGAAATATCAACATGGATGATATCTATTCAGAATATTGTTGCTTAAGTTCAGTGTATGATCAATTACCAAAAACCCTATCAAATGATAAAATATGGTCAATTTTTTTCAAAAAATCAAACGACGAGATGAAAAATTAAAAAAAAGTAGTGTCTTTTGTCTTTTCGATACCAATAAGTAATGCTTATTGCGAGAAGGTATGTATTTAGCTTATGTCTTTAGATCTCATAAAAGCAGAACTTGTTATAAGGCTTAATTTTGATAAAGATTGTAGCTCGTATATTGATTTATTAAATACCCCAAGTGGTAAAAACATGGTGCAAGCTGTCAGTAACAATAACAAATATATGCGGAATTAAAGTAAGCTCTTGGTATAATTAATATTTAATTCTTCAAATGTCTTATCCTCTAAGAAGGTCGAAAAAACTTTATCCGTTTCTTAGACGGGCTTATTTGAAATTATTTAAACTTTTGTTAATGTTAAATTTGTGAGAGAAGCTGAAAGCAGAAACCCAAGGAACTTTTGAAAATCCTGTATATTTAAAATAAATATAAAAACAACTAATTTTAAAAAATCGAAAACTGGAGAAATATTTAAAAAAATGGTTTACTAAAGCTTTGAAATGATTGTATGTTTTTATTTATTCTTTATTTGTTTATATTTACATGTATATTATTTTTTGCTTTATATGTTACAGAAAAAAATTTTTTCAAAAAAGAAACTAACTGTTGTACGCAACATATTTAAAGCAGAATAAATTTAAATTTTTGTACAGATAAATCAAGCGATTTTAATTAACTTTGTCCATATGTATTGTTCATATGTCACCCTAGTCACACCATTATAACGATGAAAGTTCCAACCTCCTTGGGTCACTATAGAACCCCCATGAAAATCTTAAAAATTAGGTTTTTTGCGACCGTATTTGCATCTTGTACTGAAATATTGTTGAAGAGAATTGCAGCAAGCATATAACTTAGATTTTATAATTCAAGCTAAAGGGTGATTTTTTAAGATCTATAGGAAAGTTTTTCAAAAAAACACACGTAAAATTCAGAAAAATGCATGACATTTTTATTCGATAGCACAGTCCATGTAATTTAATGATTGAAGATTATTTCATGCAAATGTTGACCGCGACTGCGCTTCAAATGGTCCATCCGCTTAGTCCAACTTTGGCATACTCTTTCCAATGTTTCGGCCGGTATCTCACATATAAATGCTTTAATGTTGTCTTCCAATGCGTTAATTGAAGCAGGTTTGTTTGTGTAGACATGAGCTTTAACATAGCCCCACAAAAAATAATCTAAAGGCGTTATATCGCACGATCTGGGTGGCCAATTGACAGGTTCCGAACGTTAAATAAAATGTGCACCGAGCTCGTCTCTCAACAAGTCCATTGTTACGCGTGCTGTGTGGCATGTGGCAACGTCTTGCTGAAAGCACATGTCACGCAAGTCAAGCTCTTGCATTCACAGTTATGTTACGATTCGCAGCATCTTTGAAGAAGTACGGTCCAATGATACCTCCAGCCCATAAACCGCACCAAACTGCCACCTTTTCTGGATACATTGGTAGCTTTTGCAATTTTTCTGGCTGATCTTCACTCCAAAATCGACAATTCTGCTTATTTACGTACCCATTGATCCAAAAATGAGCTTCGTCGCTGAACACAATTTTTCGATAAAAGAGTGGATCTTAAACTTTCTTAACAGAACACGCATTTTTATAATAAAATTCAATGATTTGCAAGCGTTGTTCGTTTGTAAGACAATTCATGGTTAAATTATACACCAAACTGAAGATGTTTGACAGTAAAACAAAACACGAAACGTGCGTCAGCTGTTTAAACCAACTGTTTAAAAAGATAATAGCTAAAAAATCACCCGTTATTTATGAAAATGTTGTATTGTCGTAAAATTTATAAGTGACCCTGGCGAAAAATTTATTATTTTATAGAAATTTTATTTTGTAAATTTTTTTTTTGTTTTTTGTAACATGTATACATATATGTACATTTTCAAAGCACAATGTACAAATATATATACATTCAAAAGCGCCACAGACGGAAATTTGGACTAAAAAATCGCGCGATTTTTTATGAAAATATTTTATTGCGATTTTTTAGTCCAAATTTTCACTATTTTTTAAATAATGATTTATCGAAAGCCAAAGGCCAAAAAATAACTTTAAATAAAATCTTGAATTCATAAGGAGTGTTACTGAGTGAATATTGTTACTTTTCTGTGCTTCTATTTAAGTAAAATAAGCATTTGTAATAGGGCATTTTTTCAATGGAAATGGAAAAATTAAGCATTTTTAACGTTAAATATTTCTATTAGTTCTTACTGGTAATTTATAAAAAGAACTATAAATCAAAAGGCCGATATAGTGACTACATTTGTGTATTATAATTTTTGAATTCGATTAGACATTGTAAGTAAATATATCGTGGTAGCAATGACCCGATTTACACGAGGAGACATCTGGAAGGGAAACATTTTGTTCGGTGGCGAAGGACGGTCGGGGAAGAGAGAAGGGATTTTGTCTCCCGTACTCGGCAACACGCTTTGCTCTTCTTATTCGTATTCCAATCTTTCCAATTTTTGACAGTTGCTTCATTCGTTTTCTTCTTTTTTGGGAGAAGGTTCTGAGTTATGTGTTGGTTTTCAACCAAACGGAAGATAACAAAGATGACAAACATCCGAACACTGCTTGGGAAATGCACGATTATTTTTGCTAGTAAAGTAGGTATAATTTAAAATATATTATGGGGCATGTTTATGTTGAATTCTAATTTTCCTCGCATTTCTAGTTACTCAAGTTAATTTTAAGTTAATTATTTACATATGAAGTATTTTTAATTTAATTTTTTTTATTCAAGTATAAGAATTTATAAATATATTTCAATAAAAAAACAACAAATTATTTATTATTTAACCAGTTTGCATTTTCCATTCATATATTTAAGAAACTGTTGTCGAACGCTCTCTGCTTTACATGTAAGCGCGTGCTAGAATACATCCGAACCAGACGATGCTAAAGTGTTAAATGTCAAAATGTCGCGGAAACATTTTTGCCCGTGTGAACGCGAATGAAACTTCAAAAGAGAATTTCCAGTGTCTCCCTTCCAGATGTCTCCTCGTGTAAATCGGGTCAATGGAAAGCCATCCTCAGTTGATTCTACGTTACTGGAATGACATGGATTTATATCCGGCTAAAGATGTATAGAGAATGTTTATGCTGCTACAACAACCAGTACAAAATACTGTTGTGAGAGAAAGAATTATTGTGTGTTAAGAAAAAGGATACACGTATTGATGGGGGTTATGATCCTCGAAAGACAACGGTTTTATTTGTTTATTTCTATTTGAGGATTTGTATGCATGTACATATCTATCAGAATAAAAACAAATCTTCCAGTTTTTTTTCACATTTTCGCTAGCGGTGTCTATTTTTATGTAAAATAATATTTTTATATGTATTTTACAAAGATTCCCGTTTACCTGTCGTGTCTTCATTTTGATTGTTTGCATTTAAATTTATGGACTTTGATTGTCTGGAGCTTGCCATTTTAAAGTTTTCTATTTCTTCTTGGGCAAGGAATGGCTAGTCTGCACTTGTTCCAAAATACACGAAAACTTTCGAGTTCAAAAATGTTATTAACACGCTTTTATTAGTTCGGGTTGTATGTATGTATGTATGTATGAATGAATGTAACGGAATCTGCGAGCTTAATTTTCACTGGCTTCTAAAAATCTGATCGACTTGGAATTTTTCACACCTATCAAGGACCGATGACAATCCAATAATTTGATAAAAGTTTTCCATTATCCTTTTAGGATTGCCAGGATTAATATTTTCGTTTTTAGATCTTCTGTAGAATAGTAAGAAAGACAGAGCTAACGCGCGGAGAGGCATGCGCACTGCACTCTCCGAGTTACTCTTACTGATTTCGGGAGTCTACGACTTACTCTTTCGAATTCGAACTTGCTCGGGCACGCGGCACTGCAGTACGAATAGAAGGCTAAAACGTTTTCAGGGTAGTTGCATTTTCACTTTGTATAGTCTTTACACATGCGTAGATACTACAAGTCTCATACACGCAAATTTACTCTATTCAATTTTCATATAAGATGTAATTTTGTTAATTACAATAAAATAATCAAAACATAAATTTTGAAATTATTTTACGGAACAAAATTTTGGCAAGTAAAGACGGAATTTATCATGACTATAATTTCATTTATAAAATTTTATCGATTAAAGTACAATTCACAACAAAAATGAACTAAAAAAACCAAACTGGAACTTTACATCTCGTTTTGATTGTGTCAATATAATCCACGGTCTCCTTTTTCAGTGCTGAGAGTATCTATTCTGTGTTAAGGCCAATGCTGGCCTATCTTTGGACATATAGTCGGTAAAGAAGGAATTAAATGTAACACAATTAGATCGGACTATAAATCACTGACAAAATGAAAACAATAATTTTCATTCAGAACAACAAGGCTCGACCTTCAATCAATGATCTATATGGTAAAAAGTATGTATAATATTGATTATGTTAGTATATTTTGTTGTTACCTCTACGTTTCAGGAGTGGGGTAGCCGTTTCTCAGGCTCCCTCCACGAAATAAGTTCTTCATCCCGATTACTTCTTTATCACGGCCGATAAATGCATAGCTTTAGACTCACAGTCGATAAGAAAGGAATTAAATATAACACGAATATATCGAATCATTAATTCACTGACTGCAATGATAACAATAATTTTCATTCATAGTAAAAAATAGTTTAAAAAAAACTAAAAAACACGCTTTTATTGCTAATCGAACTAAAAAGTAGAAAATAAAAAATAGTACAAAAAAAACTAAAAAACACGCTTTTATTGTAATCGAACTAAAAAGTAGAAAATAAAAAATAGTTTAAAAAAACTGAAAAACACGCTTTTATTGCTCATCGAACTAAAGCGTAGAAAATAAATTTTAATGACAAAGAGACCTATAATGAAGTAATAGCAAATCGAACGATCAGTCATAGTCAACTACCTGAGAATAGAATTATAACAAAAATTAAGATACAAATAGAACTCTAATTTGAACTATTCTATAGGTCTCTTTGTCATTAAAATTTATTTTCTACTTTTTAGTTCGATTAGCAATAAAAGCGTGTTTTTTAGTTTTTTTTCAACTATTTTTTATCTTCTACTTTTTAGTTCGATTACAATAAAAGTGTGTTTTTTAGTTTTTTTTAAACTATTATATTTTTTATTTTCAGTTTAGGGTTAACAATGGCGTTATACATTAGCCCGTTTCTAATATTATGTATAGAATGCACATGTGTGCTTAACATCGAATCGTTAACCGGCCATCAGTATTTTGAAGAAATCAGTTAATTTGCCGACGTACCGGAGCTTTGGCAGCGGTTTGTTAATAAAAAAAAACAGAGATTATGTTGGTGATGTGATAAAAATTAACGCAACCACCGCAAATGTTGCATTATTTTCGTCTGAAAAAGACTGATTAGAGAGTGTGTGTGGGTACTTGTTAAATGAGCGAGCAGAGTTCTGCTGTCGGGTCCACGATGATGTGGCAGCCGATATTATACTATACTGTATTGTATTTCTGTAAAGTGCATATCTGACGCTCAATATTTACTAATAGTATTTTTGGATCACAATATATCACAAGGCGAATTGAGTACCATTGGGGCGCACTCTTTATTTGTCGCGATTTTGACAAGTCTGACGTTAGTTTCCTTTCCAATACAAAACAAACAAAAAGAGGAGAAAATATATTACATGTTTGTGAAAAATCAGTAAACGGCTTGGTAATATTGTGATTTGTGAGATTGAAACTAAACGAACTAATAAAAAAGAAGTGCTTTGTGTCTAATTGTGGACAAATTCTCTTTAAGTGGCGGGTCCCCAACCCAGCGCACAACCAGCTATCCTGGAATGCTTCGCCTTCTCACTTTAGCTCGCTCCCGAACGGGTGTTCGGAAACTACCCAGAGGATACTTGGGCTAATCTCGGGAGTTGGAGCTGTGAGCTGCTATAACCATATGCAGAAGAATCGTCCTGGCCACTCCCAAGTGAATGGCGATCAGTAACTTTCCCCACTTGCGTGGACCTCTACATATGGAACCATCCTCCTCATTGTGGACAAATTATGACAATATAAAGCCAGCATATGACAGAAGACGCCGTGGCAAGAAAATGTGTGTGTGTGAGTATGATTGTATGATTTCTTGTGTTTGGTTATCTCCATTGCTTTCGCCTACTCTTCCTATTCGCAAACAAGTAGCTCCTCCTCCTTTTGTTTATTTATTCAAGGGCTCTTACGACACATCCGATTCGGAGTGCGTAACTATGCACTCTACCATCCTTGAATATGTCACAAGGATAATAGCTAAGGCGAAATGAGTACTGAAGGTGGCATCTTTCATTTTTTGCGATTTGAACAATTTTTTCCCCCTTACCAATACAAAACAAACCAACGGTGAGAAATAACATTTTTCAAACACTTCAGTGAATGGCTCGGTAAAAGTGTTATATATGAGATTTGAACTAAACAAACTAATGAAAACGAAATGTCGCGAGGTAAAATGGGAAAGTACAAATTAATATAATGCCTCCAAATGCAGTTTTATGTGGAAGACGCCGTGGCAAGAAAGTATGTGTGTGTTTTTTTTCTCATTTTCTTTATTAGTTTAATTTTGTTTGTATAAGAAACTAACAATAAGTTAACAAATCTTATGTGCTAGAGTATTATGTTTCCTTCCCAGTGCTAAGAAACTATTTGTTCAACGAGATATATATGTACACATATGAATAAATCCGATGTGAATGTGATGGAAGTGAATGGAGTGAGCTAGAAAGGACGGATTTCTAGTCTCTGATTCTTCGTGTGCAAGTTTTTTTTCAAGGGTGTAATAAATGTGGATGTAGGGAGCTGAAAAGGACAAGTTTCTAGCCTTCGATTTTTCGTAGCTGGGAAGCGGAAAGGCCTAGTCTCCAGTCTCTCTTAAAATTGCATTTATCTCTCATGACGATGAGGCCGTACTAAAAGCCGGAATGACCGGGATTCTGTTGCCTTCGTGGACGGACCCTCGTGCGAAATGAGGTAATTAAGATAGTGCAGACTTGAAGATGTCTTTTTTTCTCAATCGTGTGTAAACTTCATTTAGAAATAGATTTCGGGCTAGTTTATTGGGATAGTCTTCTAACTCTTGAAGGTATTTTTTGCTCAACCGTTAGCGTTCTTTACATACCATGAAGCTCCCGTAATTATTCGCAAGACTTTAGATTGCACTCTCTGAAGTTTTTCGATATTTGAAGGCGTAGTAGTTCTCCACATTTCTATACCATATGTCCATATTGGTTTTTGCATGACCTTATACAGTAGCACTTTGTACTCTAGGAGTAATGGTGATTTCGAATTAAGCATCCAAAAAAAAGGTTTTCATTTAAAGCTTGGTATTAGTCACTTTGTCTAAGTCTGTGAGTCTTCTATCTAAGTGAATTCCAAAATATTTTATTTTATTTGGTTGTGGTATATTCTGACTATTAATTGTAACTGCAAGCAAGTTTCTTTCCTTAGAGTATTTTATTTATTTATTAATAATGAAATATAATTATAAATAACTATATTACAAAAAAGAGGCACTAGCTACTAAGACTATCGGCCTGGTTCCTTAGATTAATATGCACTCGTTTGGTTTGATTCACCTTTATTTTTCAGTTTTTAAGCTATGCTTCGTTTGGGCCTCAAAGTATTGCAGTATCATCGGCAAATGTTGATCTCATTGTTTGGCTCATCGTTGGCATGTCAGATGTATATAAGACGTATAAAATAGGACCTAGAACGCTGCCCTGTAGAATACCAGTGTCTATTCTACAACGCCGCGAGAAAAAATCGTTTTGCTATTTAACAAATTGTATGTGTGAGTCTTATCATGAAATCTCGCTACACGAGGGTTTGGTTCATTATAAGCAAGATTGCTAAAAATTAACTAGCTGGAGCAGCTGATGAGTGCGACGCGGCTGAAAAAGCCAAATATCAACAGGTGGTAAAAGAATATGAAGAGTTCCTATCAAAAAAGCCGAAAGGAGACAACAACAAAAAAGTAATGCGACGAAAAGAAACAGACGTTATCGATCAGGCAACGAAGAGACCTAAGGTGTCCAATAGCATCGATGAATTAACAAGGCAACGACCATTTAGTGAGGAGTTAAGGTTAACGTTCTGTTTGCTCTGATCGATGAGATCACCAACAGCGGCAGAGCAGTCCTGCAGGAATGGGGCAGGTGGAGGCCAAACTGTCCAAGATCGTGCTAGACAAGCAGGTAGTTGGAGCACAGGGCTGTTCTCTCCCTTCCTTTGATTCTGCAGGAATACTTACAGGTTGTAGGGTGATCAAATGCGATGACGATTGGTCAAGGGTTGTCCTCGAAAAATGCGTAGCTGAGATCGGAAACGCACTGGAAGGTTTAAAGCTTAAGCTTATTCCGGCAAAAGCCATACCTTGCCCTCTTCGTGCTCGCATTTGGCTACCGGTGATGGACACAGACGTTGCAGATGTGCTCAAGTACCTCAAGTCGCACAACTTGACAGTGGTAAAGGCAGAAAACCCACAGAAAATTAGCATGTCATTTGTGTTGCAGATTAAGACAATCTGGAAGAGATCGACCACAATATAGAGCTGGAAAAGCTAGAAAAGCCCGACCTAGCTGAAGACAGCAACAAACCCGATGCCTAAGGCCGTACAGGTTACTCTGCAGCACTTTGTGTGCTCCAACTTTAGTACAACTGATTTGACAGTTGTGAAGGTGGAGTTGCAGAAATCGGCACTATACCTTGCGTCAGTGCAACATGACAAACCGGCGCCGCCAGACGAAGTGAGTAGGTTGCCATCATCTTTCAACAACACAGACAGACTGTTGATGGACTGCGACGCAAACGCCAGGAATGAACTTTAGGCCAGTTCGGAGAGGAATGATAGAGGTGAGTCACTGTTCGATTTTATTTCAATCACCAACTTGAACATATGTAACGTAGGGACCACTCTAACCTTCAACTTCCCAGGTTGGGAAGAGGTCTTAGATAAAAATTAAAAATTGGAGGCTATTCGACAAGAAATCCTTTGCAGACCACAGTTGGATTCTCTTCAATATCAATCTCAAGCTTGAGAAACCGACCCCTTATAGAAATCCAAGAAGAACAAACTGTTACACATTCAATAAAGTAGAAAAGTCTAAACTTCAACACATCAATAAAACCATAACTTCAAGTAGAGACTTAGATGAGAAAGTAAGAGCTTTCGAAGTTTCGTTGACGAAAGACTTGAAGCTTCATGTCCTGTCACGCACGGCAAAACCACTTACCCCGCCTGGTGTAATGTAGATTTAAGTCAGCATAGAAAAATTACAAGAGAAATCTTCAACATCTGCTATAAATATAAGTACTTTAAGCCTAACAAAGACTGTCCTAGGGAATACAAAAAAGAAATCAGAGAAGCTCAGACAGAAGCTTGGAAAGATTTCTGTAATTCCATAGAATCAAACAAAGGTACAGCCAAACTGAGTAAGCTTCTATCTTAAGAACACACCTGTTGAGTCCAATTTAGTATTAGTTTAAAATACTTTAATGTTTTTCAACTCTTGTTATTCGTTATAATTTTCTGTGAAAATAAGTAGGTTTTGTTTGAAATAATTGCGTATATATAGGGAATAGTTTGTGATAAATTGTGAGAGAAAAATTGTAACTTTTCAATTGAAGCAGCAAATTTCATTATTGTTTTGGACAATTGTTGAATTAAGGACTCTCCCCGCAGCATTAAGAATACAGGACTCTCCCCGCAGCGAATTTATAGCTAGCTTCAAGATTCTTCCCACATTATTGGTTCTTCCTGCATATTAAGGATTCTCCCCGCAACATTTTTGGTCCTTCGAGCCGGATATAGTCACTCCGCTTGCCTTTTGGATATACGCATTCGTTTGTGTACATACATACGCGTAGCAAAAGGCGCAACGAATATTAAGAAAGTTATATTTTTGTGCATTAAATCGTGTGTACGTTTGTGCAGCCGTTCCTGCATTTAACATCGCGAAAATTCTAAAAACCCGTCGTTGCTTTTCTGTTACATTAAAAATGTCGAATTCTACTAAAACGCGCGATTCCGCTCTCAATGCCATTAAACGGTATATGGCAAAAAGTATTGATGAGGCATTCACTATGGATGCAGAAAATATTGCAAGCTACCTTCAGTTATTGAGTGAACAGTGGGTTCGTTTTAACGTTGCTCAAGACGCTGTAGAAATTACTTGTGGTGCCGATGTTATTGAAATTGAAGAAAATGTGCGTATCCAAGCCGAAACTTGGTACTCTACAGCTTCAGATAATTTTAGCCGCGTGAAAAATTGTCGTACTAAATTGCAAGATAGCTCCACAAAGGCATCTGTGTCCACGGTTATACGTTTACCGAAAATGGAGTTGCCCACGTTATCCGGTGACTCTACAGAATGGATTGGTTTTTTCGACGCGTTTTCCTCGTTAGTCGATAGTAACTCTGCTTTATCAGATGGACAAAAGTTGCACTATCTGCGAAGCTGCTTGAAAGGTGACGCGTTGAAAATTATCAGTGGTTTTAAAATATGTGACGCAAATTACGTTGAAGCTTGGGGTCTATTAACATCGCGGTATAAGGTTATTCGTGTAATTGTCGAATCTCATCTTCGCGCGTTGGCTGAAATTAAAAGGGCTACGCATGACAATGCTGACGCAATCAAAGGTGTAATTGATGCATTCCAACAGCATAATCGCGAGCTTAAAGCGTTGGGTCGTCCAATGGATTTTTGGGATAATTGGTTGGTACATGAGGTCGTCAGTAAGTTGGCATTCGAAACGCGTAAGCAGTGGGAGTTATCGCTCGTTAGTGATGATCCTCCATCTTTTGAGCAACTAATAACATTTTTAGAGATAAGATGTCGATCGTTATCGATGTTTTCGTCGTCAACAACATCAGTACTAATTAAGATTAAAACTGCATCAGCAAGCAAGTCGACAAATGTGTTCCACGCGGTATCAAAACAAAATAACGTGTGTGCATATTTATAGTGGACCACATAAAATTTACAGTTGTGAAAAATTTCGTGAATTGGACTTGTCCACAAAATCACAGTTCGTGAAGCAAGGTCGCATATGCTTCAACTGCTTAAGTTGAGGTCACTATAAATACCGTTGTAACAGTGCTTCCACTTGCCGCATGTGTAAACAACGTCATCACACCCTGTTGCACGGTGCTTTGCATTCAACGACCGTTACCGCAGTGAACAATTACATCGGCAACGCGACACATCCGTTATGCGCTGCTGACGCCACATCAAAGGTAAGCGCAAGCGTAGACATTCCACGCGTTTCTTCATGCTTGAACTCGAGCTCCAGTCCACCCATAGCGGTAGAAAGAGTTGTGCTGTTATACACCGCATTAGGGAAGGTACGCGACTGTTCTGGTAATTGGCAGCCCGCACGTGCACTTTTCGATTCTGGATCACATGCTTCTTTTGTGACCGAGGCGTGTGTGCAACGCTTAGGCCTGCCGCGTTCAACATCGGAAGTTAACATTACTGGAATTGGGTCAGCGCAAAGAGGACGAGCTAGAGGTGAAGTATCACTTTCTCTTTCTTCTTTCTCTACAAAACAATGCTTATCTGTCAAAACGTCAATTTTGTCTAAAATTACGAGCGACTTACCAACACAGACTATAGCTACTCCATCGTGGCCACATATCCGAGGTTTGTTTGAAGCCTGGGCGGGTCGATATATTGATTGGTATGGACGTTATGGATCAACTGATCTGTACAGAGCTTCGTAAGGGTCCATCTGAAGCTCCTATGGCTCAACTGACGGTTTTTGGTTGGACTCTGTTTGGAAGCGTGAATGGATCTGAGCCTGATATGCCACGCTTACAGTCGTTACATTGCGATGTTCATTTGGATCGAGCATTGAACAAGTTATGGGAGTTAAAGGAAGCTCCGCAAAAAACGTACATATTTTACGCATGAAGAGCGTTACTGTAAATATCATTTTGAAACAACGCATCGAAGGGAATCTAACGGACGGTTTGTCGTCGAATTGCCGCTGAAACCCGATGTAGCTCTGGGACAGTCGCGAAACTTTGCTATCCGGAATTTGTTACGACTTGAAAGAAGACTCATTGACATAAAACATATGCAGGTCACGTCAGAGACTATGAATCCAACGTATTATTTGCCTCATCATCCTGTTTTAAAGGAAAGTAGTATCACGACCAAATTGAGGGTTGTATTTAACGCGTCCGCAAAACCGACTTCCGGAAATTCGCTGAATGACGCATTATTTGTAGGACCTCAATTGCAAGAAAATTTGTACACGATCTTACTTCGCTTTAGAACACACCGCTATGCTGTAACGGCAGATGTCACCAAAATGTATCGTCAAATCTGCGTATCCTTAAAACACACCGATTTGCAACGCATCGTATGGCGTAGCCACGTAACGTACGGAGTGGCAGCTGTGTCTCATCTAGCTTTCGGATCACTTCAACAGACGGCAAGAGATTCGTCGAATGGTTGTGCTAGGGCTGTTAGTGTTATTCTCAAAGATTTTTACATGGATGATCTACTTAATGGTGCATCTAGTAAAGAAGAACTTCGATTGTTGCAGCAAAACATTTCCGAAATATTGAGGGAAGGGGGGTTCGAACTTCGTAAGTGGGCATCGAACTGCGCTGAACTAATCGCAAGCGTTTTCAATGCATCTACGAACATATCATATTATATTATCGACGATAAGGATGTTCACGCTTTAGGTCTTATCTAGAACACAGAAGGAGACTACCTCACGTTTACCATTAACTTGAGGGAACCGCCAGTTAAGTTGACCAAGCGCATGTTTCTATCAGATGCAAGTACGCTCTTCGATCCTCTGGGCCTACTTGTTCGCGCAACTATAAATTCAAAAATTTGGTTTCAAGACATATGGCGCACTAAGGTAGGTTGGGATGATATCATTCCTGAGTCTATCGCAACGAAGTGGTTGGAGCATCGCATAGAACTCAAGCAATTGGCACATTTGAAGGTGAACCGGTGGTTTGGTACTGAAGTAGCTGGGTCATTTACGCAATTGCACGTATTCGCAGATGCGTCCGAACGCGCTTACGCCGCCGTTTTGTATGCACGAACAACACAAAGCGACGGTAGCATTACTGTGTCATTAATTTCGTCGAAAACCAAGGTAGCTCCGCTTAAGCCGACAACGTTGCCACGTCTTGAATTATGCGCCGCTCATCTTGCTGCTAAACTAGTGCGAAGCGTGCTGCACTGCTGGTCTGATCTCCGTTATCCGCTTTTCGCTTGGACTGACTCTACTATAACATTGGCATGGTTACAAGCTCACCCCAGCAGATGGATGACATTTATAGCCAACCGCGTCGCTGATATTCAAGAAGTTTTGCCTCCCGAATGTTCAAACCACGTTCGTTCTGAACAGAATCCTGCAGATTGTGCTGCAAGAGGTATAACCCCCTCCGAATTATTACGTCATCAATTGTGGTGGGCTGGTCCTATTTTCCTGAAAAGCACTGAACAATTGTGGAAGCAGAAAATATCTAAAGAGCCCACTACAGAGCTGGGTATACGAAATAGTATTCGTGCCCATGTGACTAATTCTACAGATTATTGGTCCATGATGACAAAATACTCATCGTATTCTAAGCTGCATCGAGTTATTTCTTACGTTTTACGCTTTTTGACCAACATTCGGTCTAACAAGCGGCTTAATGTTATAAAGCGTTTTGGTACACCGAGTTGCCAAGAGTTATTTGAAGCTGAACTTCGCCTAATCAGGTATACGCAACGATTTTATTTTTCTAATGAAATTTCTCTTTGCAGCGCTAAAAGACAAATCCCACTTCGCAGTAGTCTTTTGCGTCTGCAGCCCTTTCTGGATGAGACTTGTGTTCTACGTGTTGGAGGAAGAATAAAAAATGATGAAGTCGCTCCAGATGTTAGGCATCCCATTATCTTGCCTAAGAACTGTCCGCTTGCTAAGTTAATAATCTGCGAAATACACAAGGTAACTTTGCACGCTGGGCCCCGCATTATGTAAACTGTCTTGCAACGTCGTTATTGGGTTATCGGCGCTCGTAGCTTGATCCGTAATATATACCATAAGTGCGTGAAATGCACTTATTTGAACCGCAATCTTACCACACAAATCATGGGTGATCTACCTGTCATTCGCACAACCTACGCCCGTTGTCTTACTCACACTGCTGTCGATTTCGACGGACCTTACCTCTACAAGTTCACCCAAGGAAGAGGAGCTAAGTCTACCAAAGACTACATCTGCTCGTTCATTTCTATGTGCACTGGTGCGATGCATCTCGAATTTGTTGGTGACCTGTCAACACCAGCATTCCTAAATGTGTTTAAAAGGTTCACAAATCGCCGAGGTTTTTGTAAGGTCATGATATCAGATAACGGTACAAATTTCGTTGGAGCCGAGAAGGAGTTGCGCATTGCATTTCAACAGTGCATGGCTGATATTAAACTTCGCTCGCTAGACTGGAGTCAAACGTATCAAGTATCACTTAAAACGCGTACTAGGAGAAGTTCCACTATCATACGAAGAGTTCAACACACTTTTGACTGAAATAGAAGTTTGCGCAAACTCTCGCCCACTCTGTGATAACTCTGAAACTGCTGGTGACTTAGAAGTTCTAACTCCCGGACATTTCATAGTCGGTGAACCGCTTAAGTCAATACCGGAACCTGAGGGTCAAGGGTTTCGTGGAAATCTTCGTCAGCGATGGCAAGCAATTTCTGCCATGAGACAACATTTCTGGCGTCGTTGGAGAGACGAGTACCTCGTGAGCTTACAACGTCGCACCAAGTGATTTCGTTCTCACGCAACATTGAAGAAGGGGATGTGGTTGCTGTTTTCAACGAGCCTAATCCTCCGACGAAGTGGACGCTTGCACGAGTGATCGATTGCCATCATGGCACCGATGGACGCGTAAGAGTAGTTACGTTGAAAACACGGCATGGCGAATTGGTTCGCCCTATAGTCAAACTTTGCATTTTGCCAACGAAAGGAGATTCATTTCATGAAGAAACTAATAACTTATCGTAAATGTTTTTCAAGGCTTTCCATTTTCTTTTTAATATTTTATTTTGAACTTATTAAGATAGTTCAAGGGCGGCGGTATGTTGAGTCCAATTTAGTATTAGTTTAAAATACTTTAATGTTTTTCAACTCTTGTTATTCGTTATAATTTTTTGTGAAAATAAGTAGGTTTTGTTTGAAATAATTGTGTATGTATAGGGAATAGTTTTAAATAAATTGTGAGAGAAAAATTGTAACTTTTCAATTGAAGCAGCAAATTTCATTATTGGTTTGGACAATTGTTGGATTAAGGACTCACCCGCAGCGAATTTATAACCGCCTTCAAGATTCTTCCCACATTATTTGTTCTTCCTGCATATTAAGTATTCTCCCCGAAACAACTCCTGTCCTTATTTCTTGAGGAAAGACAATGAAGAATGGAAAAAATCCTCGGCCGATACATTCGATTAACTCATAAACACACATTTTCCAGGCAACACAGAATATATTGAGAACAATATTAATTTAATAATAGTGTTCAAATGTCCAACTTGTCATCCAATACATTCAACCACATCGTATCTGAACATAGAATTCTATGGGCGATGGAAAACTTTGAACTATACAAAGCAGACGGCCCAGATGGGATATTTCCTGCTATGATGTGGAATACTCGAAAAACGACGATTCTGTGGCTGGAGGGCATATTCCAAAAAGCTGGAAGAGATTAAGGTTACTTTTATCCTTAAAGCTGGTAGACGAGGTCATAATACAGACCAGACTGATGGTCCTTTATTCTTAAAACTCTCGAGCGATTGTTGGATGTATGTATATCTCAGAGAAAATATTGCAAACACAACAATTTCATCATCCCAACATGCCTACCTCAAAGGAAAATTTAGAGAGACAGCTCTTTATGAAGTTGTAAGTACGATTGAGAGGAGCATAGAATACAAACAATACTCACTAGTGGCTTTTTTCGACATAGAGGGGGTTTTAACAACGTTAGCACAAGATCCATAATCGAGACTCTTAATATGTTAGGCACAGACATAGGTCTCAACGAATGGATAGAGAATATGATTAAAACTAGAATAATCATCAGTGAGATAGGCAGCAGCACAGTAAAACCAGAGAATGTTAATGCAATGAGAAGGAGCAAATGTTAAAAGAGCTTTTTTCGAGTTCTAATTTATAGATTCATAATAAGGTCATTTCAAATTCAACTTTCCTGAAGAGGTCGGAATTGCAAATATTTACCACGCGAGTGACGCGAGTGGAGGGTTTCTATATTTACTTACCACGCTAGGCCAAGAATTCAAATATTTTCTGCGTTTACCATACTACTGAGGACGTTCATAAGATTTTTCGGCACACTACTAAGGAAATCGAAGCGAATAAATTTGCGATTAAGAAGGCTGCGCGGCAGTTAGTTTGTGGTGCAGAAGCTAAAGTCGGCGGAGTTATTCGTTTTGTGTTTTTGCACGTATTTAATTCAGGTTCAAGTCCTGAAGTCATATTTTTTTTCTTGCACATTTTTTTTTTTACAATTCAAACCAGGAAAGTTTGGTAAAATTTTTAAGTTTATTTTAATTAAAATTTCTTTAAAATACTGTTTTTTGTATTTTATAAATGGAAATTTCTTTTCGGTATAAAATAGTTCATACTGGATATGACCTGATTTTTATATAAATCAATCAAAACAGAAAATATGTACATATGTCTATAATCTATTTCATCAAATCCAAATTATATTGATGAGAAAATATCATTCTAATATCCGTCTAGAAAGCCAAACGCGCATACACAGATGCATATGCATATAATTACGCATACAAACTTTCAACTAACGCAGAATATGTACATATAAAACTGCGAATCGAATAAATGAGTGATTTAGAAAAGATCATTAATAATTGTAGATTAGCGCAATCGTGAAAGACGTGTTGTATATGCAGTACGTAGTCTCATATTTGACTCAGGTTCAAATCCTGTGCACAGTTTTCTATTCGATATTTTTATTTCATTTTTTATATTTGGTTTAATTGAAATTGATTTAAAATAGTGTATTCAGGTTTTTCTAATACCAGTTATTTAGAAATTTATTTTCTATATAACATTATTCATTTGAATTGATTTATATGTAAAACAGCCATAAAGTCAATCATATGAATATGCATTCCTATATTTAATTTCTTCAGTCAAATCTGAACTACTTACATACACATATTGATGAGAAAATATTCTAATATCCATCCAGGAAGCCTAACGCGCATACTCACATATGTGTTTAAATATATGTACAAACTACCACCATTCTAACAAACCCAGAACACAAGCTTCTGCGCACACTTGACACATGGGATATGTATACCCTATGAGCAAAAAGAACCGGGAAGGTGATGTTGACTGCTTCCTTCGATTGCCAAGGCATAGTCCACCATGAGTACCTTCCATCGGGCCAGACAGTCAATAGAGAATATTATTTATCCGTTTTGAAACCTTAGAGAGATGCTGTGTGTTGCAAACCGCCGGAAATGTGAGCAAACAATTCTCAGATTTTGCATGATGATAACGCGCCATCGCACTGATCAAAGAGAATACAAATCGGCCTGCCGGGGGTGTTTGGAGGACTGGGTTAAACGTTGGCACATGTGTGTTGCTTCAGACGGGTCATATTTTGAAGAAGATAATATAAATTTGCCTTAAATTTAACTCTGCTTTGTTTAATTTAAACATTCCCGGTACTTTCTGATCATAAGGTACATACTTGCGGCTTTGCGGACAGCAATGTGTGATTCGCTGGAAGTCGCATTAACTCTCGACTGTCGCACAGTTAGAAGACATATTTACATACATATAAGGGTGCATACATACATACGGAGCCGCGGCCACTCGACATGACAAAAATTTAAGATTTATCAAATATTGGCAAATAATTCCACGCGAAATATTCCAATATTGACTATTTTCGAACGGTCGCGAAAATTGGCATATGGGCGGCTCGTTTTATGAATGAAATTGATATATGAGCTCTAACTTATGAATGAACTTTTTGTTTTTCTTCTAAATTGTTCAGCGCAGTCGCTGATAGAATCATGGCCGCTGCGACTGCGTCTACGAATGTATTTTGTTTTTGTAGTCGCTAGGCTTAGATTTTAGCTTTGGGCGACATGCGCATGTGAGGTATGTGTTTTTGTTGTGTTCTAGAACATTTTAGAATGTGTGGTGGCAAAGCGGCCATCGCGTTGTGCTTGCTGTTGCTTTTGCGTCTATCAAAGTATTGTGTTTTTGTAAGTACAATATTAGCAATATCGACTGGTGAAAGACAAAAGTACACGGAAGCAAGAAGGGAGCGCTGTGCTCGCGCATATGGATATGTATGCTTGAATGTATGAACGGGCATGGATGTAGTAACATATGAATACAATTATTTTGTAGGAAGTTTAGAAGGCAAGTAGGTATATATGTATGTATATATGCTAGGACATAATACATACATAGAGCAGAATTGTTTTTGCACTTGTTAGGAAGAAACTCGCTGGTGCGTATGTGTATTTGTCTTGTAAGAATGTGATGTGCTGTGCCTTGTGTACATACATAAGTCAAGGTTATTTGGGCATACATGCATATGTACATATGTATGAAAGGAAGATGATGTTCTTGCGCTTGTGCATTATTGTTTTTCATATACAAATGTACATACCCACATATGTATGTAAATGCTGTCGAATACATAAACTATAAATTGACATACAATATAAAATAAGTGTTGATTTATCTTAAACCGTTTTTTTTTTTCTTAATGCAAATACCTCCTATTGACATGTACATACATATTATGTATGTATATTGTCATATACCATCATTTATGTACATATAGAGTATACGTTCATTTATGTGCATATGTGTGTAATGAAAAACTTCATGAATTACTTTCAGAACTTTATTAAAATTAATTCGCGTCGCGCGCATGCACAAAACCTTGGTTCACAACGCAGGCGCAGAAATAAACGCACTGCGTATTTATCCTCCCCATGTGACTCGGCATCAATTCCGGCGCCAATTTTTTTTTTTTTTGTAAATGTGTTTTTTTTTAATGTAATCGTAAAAAATTTTTAATAAATTTTATGTATCCGCTTATCATTTCAAAAATAACAAAATGGTAAAAAAATAAGCAGTCGAAGAAATAAATGCACCGTCTATTTTTCCTCGCCACATGTTAGACTCGATTTCAATTCCCAGTGTAAACCTTTTTTTATTAATTTTTTTTTTTTTAAATTCGTTTTTTTTTTATGTAATTAAAAAAAATTATGTAATAAATTTTACGTATTCGCTTATTATTTCAAAAAATACGAAAATAGTAAAAATTTAATTAGTTTAATGTATTTATCCTCCACACGTGACTCGCCATCAATTCTCGGTGAAAATTTTTTTTTTTTTTTCGTTTTTAATTTTTATTTTTTTAATGTAATCGTAAAAAAATTTGTAATAAATTTTATGTATCCGCTTATCATTTCAAAAGTAACAAAATGGTCAAAAAATAAGCAGTCGAAGAAATAAACGCACCGCCTATTTTTCCTCGCCACATGTTAGACTCGAGTTCAATTCCCGGTGCAAACTTTTTTTTATAAATTTTATTTTTTAAAATCGTTTTTTTTTTTTTTAATGTAATTGAAAAAAAAAAAATTATGTAATAAATTTTACGTATTCGCTTATTATTTCAAAAATTCGAAAATAGTACAAATTTAATTGGTTTAATGTCGAGGTGAGAAATGTGTTGTGTGTTGAGGTGAAAGATGTGTGGTGTTTCTAATTTTTGTGTGGACAAAAGTCAGTGAGGTGTCTATAAACTCGGTGTGCTAAATGACCTTATTACAAATCTT
Organism: Anastrepha obliqua; assembly: GCF_027943255.1. NCBI lineage: Eukaryota > Metazoa > Arthropoda > Insecta > Diptera > Tephritidae > Anastrepha > Anastrepha obliqua. The sequence goes on along the minus strand of NW_026562178.1, from coordinate 1,569,003 downwards.
TCAGATCTCAATTGTACTAAAAAAAGCTTACAGTAACATTTGCACCTTCTCATTGCATTAACATTCTCTGGTAAAACGCTCTGTAAACAGAGGAACGCTCTGTCTGCTGTGGTTATTAGTTGTTAACACTATCCTTACCAAATTCAACCGAAAGGGAATTATAGTAGTGGCGTATGCGGATGACATAGTGCTTATGGTTTCAGGAAATGTTTCCAAGCATAATCAGTGAGATTATGGAAGGATGGTGGACTTAATTAAAAATTTCAATAACAATTAATTAAAACATATGGGTTGGGTTTAGAAAAATGTGACATGGGAAAGTTAAGGCAAAGTACAGGGTCCGCCATATAACTTTACGGAATTAAAAATGCTATAAAAAAGAAACTACTCAATATTTTTCAAAACGGTTTTTTTATTTTGAAGTACAATCCTTCCGATTAATGATGGAACACAACTTCATTCATACGGCTGCCTTGGACTTTGTACGGCGTCATACCAAGGTCTTTACGCAAAATTCGTCTCAATGATGTCTCCGAAATGTCCAATTGTTGAGAACGACGGTGAACTGATGTTCCTGGTGATTCACGAACACTCTCGGCCACAGCAGGAATATTTTCGGGTGTACGCACGGTTTTTGGTCGGTCACGCGTTGGTTTGTCAATAAGCAACCCAGTTTCTATTACTTTTTTCGCAAAGTAACGCACATACGCTTCATTCGGTGCTTTTCTTCTTCCCATTGCCGTACGTAATTTTCGTACACATTCTGCAACATTACCATGATTTTCAAAGTAATGTCGCAATATTTCCCAGCGTTCTTTGAGCGTATACACAACCATTTTCGTTCAGCGGAAGAATAAAACTAATTTTCTGTCAAATCAGATGACAGCTAAGTGTTACCATTCTTCAAATAATACCTAGTTCAAATCCGTAACGATAGATGGCGCGCCCTATATAATGACTTATTTCATGAAACTTTATGGAAATAATAGTTTGGTAATTATTTTCCCTTAAAGTGTCCTCGGGAACTTCACTATAGTTTAGCACATTATAATATATATTTTTCTACATTTCATTAAAAATTTACAAAATATACACTCACACTGGTGTTTTTACTTATTTTCTTGTATTCGAAATATTTCAATGAAAATTAAATGCAAACATTGTACAAATTTCCAAAAACCCTTCTAGTCGACGGTCCTGTAAAATTAAAATTGATTATTTATATTTCGGAAAGTGTTTTCAGTTCTAAGCTAAAGCAAAAAAAACTGCAGATTTACATCCAACAAACAGTGAACGTCTCTGCATACGAACTTCTTTCTTATTTCAGGTGCCTAGGTGCCTTACCAACTTCTCGTTAATTTATAATACGTTCACATATAAGTAGATGATCTACTTTTTCGTTCTTAACTCCCAATCCGTAATTAAAAAGCGAGATTTCCCATACAAAATTTCTCTCCCAAAATCTGAGATACTTTTTGAAATACAACGCTGTGTTATTGATAATTATTATTACGAACGTAAGGAGAAACATTAAAATAAAAACTAAATGAAATAATTCTTATAAAATTTTTGTTAAATAATATTAATTATGGATTCATTTTACAGAAAAAAGCGTGTGTCCATAAACGTTTTGTCCTCTTATTACCTACTATAAAATATAATATCCAATTTTGAATGCGTATCCTGCCATAATTTTTTGAAACCTCGGTAAACGTCGTTAACGGAGTTCCTCCAACTATTTATTATTAGTAGACAATTGAGCGATTAAATTAGCTATTCCTTCTCCTTGTCCTTTCTTCATATCGTTGACCGTCACAGTTAAATATTCCACCTAAATAATTTCTATGAAAAAAAACTTTTCAGATCAGTACTGACAGCTGATTGTCAATTTTGAAGGTAATCTGCCGCATGTGAACGGGTAGATTAATTGGTAGTTAATGCATATGTGAACGTACTTTTACACATCTTTAACAATAAATTACTTAAAACTATAAGCCTGCGGAGGGTGCGGTTTTCAGTTTTCTGATGGGTGTTACCCCTCTATCCCCCCGTAATAATCTTTATTTTAAAGCGTTTTACATTATACTACAGATTTCCCAAAAATTTAACATTTAATATTATTATTGTATTTTATTGAAAACGTTTAGAAAATACCCTATTACACAAGCTTATTCTACTTAACACAAACGCTGAAAAAAGTAAGATTCACTTATAAACATAATTTATTGATTGAAACTCTTTAATACAACTTTTTACTAAGTAAATCTGTTCAGTTTACTAATTGTATCGAAAATCTACTAAATGTTTGTAATACCGTGAATGAGCAAAACGAATTAATGGGGCTATCACAATGGAACTTTTGTGCCCGTTGCAGCAACATACTTGACAGATATGTTGTAAAAAACGTACTGTGGTGCCACAATGAATGTATTGCCACAAATAAACAAAAAAGCAGCAGATGTTCTTGTTGTCAAACTAAATATTTCGTGGTGTGTAAATAGGTTTTAGTTGGTTTTGAAATATATTATAAAATTAATTCCGGCCGCCGTAGCCGAATGGGTTGGTGCGTGATTAGCATTCGGAATTCACAGAGAGGTCGTTGGTTCGAATCTCGGTGAAAGCAAAATTAATAAAAACATTTTTCTAATAGCGGTCGCCCCTCGGCAGGCAATGGCAAACCTCCGAGTGTATTTCTGTCATGAAAAAGCTCCTCATAAAAATATCTGCCGTTCGGAGTCGGCTTGAAACTGTAGGTCCGTCCATTTGTGGAACAACATCAAGACGCACACCACAAATAGGAGGAGGAGCTCGGCCAAACACCTAACAGAAGTGTACGCGCCAATTATTTATTTTTTTTAATTCCTATTCAAGCAAAAGAGGGTTTTCACAGAATTTATAGTAGTCGTAAGCGGTGGGAGCGACCAAAACTTCAGGATAGGGGCGATATTTCATTTTGCAGGGTAACTTGGATAAGACTAGCTTTTCCTCTATTCTTTCACGCTTTTATCGAAAAGATAAGGGTGCATTAGAATTGTACTCAATTCATTTAAATTCCAATTCATTTTTTGCAAAAACACCATCGATAAAAATATGCGTTATACAAAATCGTTCTCCAATAAACAGTTGTCATTTTCGCCACACTTCCCTTACCCCAAAAGTAGAAAGTTGTCAAATTTTATGCATTTCGGCATGGCGACGGCCCGTATGTGGTGCCTTCGACTCAAATACACATAATCTATGTTGCTGTCAGGACCCACTGAGAGGGGCTATATCATTAGAACGATATTAAAAGTACGTTCACATATGCAATAATTACCAATAAATCCATAAAATTAATCGACCCGTTCACATATGGCAGATTACCTTTAAAATTGACAATCAACTGTCAATACTACTGTGAAAAGTTTTTCTTCATAGAAATTATTTTGGTGGAATATTTCGGTGTTTTTGGTTTGTTTAATTATTATTAATAACAACTAATTTAGAAGGAGAAGGATTAGCTAATTTAATTGCGCAATTGGCTGCTTATAATAAACAGTTGGAGGAATTCCGTAAAAGACGTTTACTGAGGTTTCAAAAAATTATAGCAGCAATACATATGCGAAATTCGATATTACATTTTATAATAAGTAGTAAGTGGACAAAGCGTTTATGGAAATGTGGTTTTTTCTGTTATATGAATGCATAGTTAATAATACCTAACAAACATTTCATTAGAATTACGTCAACAAACCTATTTTCTTTGCCGCAACTCACTTTATTTAGTTTTTACTTTGACGTTTTTCCTTATACGCGTAAAAATAATGATTTATTACACAAAAAACATAGCGTTGTATGTCAAAAAGTATAGTTATTATCTAGGACTATTTTATCATCTAAGATTTTGTTAGATAAATTTAGTATGGGAAATCTCGCGTTTTAATTACGGAGTTAAGCACGAAAAAGTAGATAATCTACTTATATGTGAACGTATTATAAGGAATTAATAAAACGACACAAGAGAAAACTCAGTCAATTATAATGGAAACATTTTTGTGGTACTATAAAATTAAATATAAAAATATTAAAATTAATAATAAAAAACGTAATTAAAGCCATAGGGAACATCGGTACAGTTGATGGCTAAACTTTCCGTTACTACCACAATATATTTGGTTGGAGGGCGTGGTACCTCGCACCACGCCCAATAGAAAGATGAAGGTCACACCTAGGGTTGCCAGATGATCTGGACTTGGCTGGATTGTTCAGATATTTCGCTTCATGTCCAGATTCCAGATTTTTAAAATCATGTCCAGACGAAATCAATATACAGAAAAAACAAAAAATGTGGATTTTGGATTTTAAAATACTAAAAACAAATCTTTATTTGTCAAAAAATTAAAATTTTACAGTTTTGGAATTTGTTTTTGACATGAAAAATCATACAAATTTTGGACCTTTTTCTAAGGAAAAGAATTAGAAAATATAAAGTCGACATTTTTGGTTTTTCTGTGTAGGCACATTGAGGCAAAAAACTTTATAAAAATTGCCAGTGAATTAACAAGACTCTCAAAATACACCACTGGATATCAGCTGACGTCTGTTTATATTGAAAGAAAAGAAAAGCGAAAAATTAGCGCGTACATGTTAGCAGAGTTTTGCATTTAATTTATTTTTTAAATTACCTAATTGACCCGTTTAGTTTTTGAAACGTTAAATGTCGGGCGTTAATCAATGTGCTGGTCCTTCGAAAAAAAGGAGAGATAGCCTATATTCAAAGAGGTGGGAAAATATAAGCGAATATTCAGCTTGGATCAAAAAAAGAGATGAATACACTGCACTGTGCAAATACTGTCAAGTGGACATTTCAGTAAGGTATGAAGGTGCTCGCCCCAGAAAATTCAGATGTCTCAAAAGAAGGCTGGCTGCCTGGATAAATTTATTGTGAAGGACAAAGAAAGTACAGACGCAGTATCAACATCACAAGCTGAACTCATATTGGTATTTCACAACGTTATTCATGGTTTAAGTTATAATAGCATGGATTGTCACATTAAGCTTTGCCGAAATATTTTTTTTATAGTAAAATAGCAGCGAATATTTCATGTGGTCGCTCAAAAGCTGCGGCAATTGCACGAAACGTTTTAGCCCCATACGCTCAAGAAAAAATAGTGGCCGATATCCAAAACAGTTATTACTTTTCGATCGGTAATGATGCAGCCAGCATTGGAAACCAAAAGTTTTATGTATACACAGTTTAGTCCTTTAATCCTAAGGTTGGGATTCGTAAAATACTACAAGATTTCTATGAAGGTTTTAACGGTTCATCTAAAGATATTTTTGGAAATATTAAACGCATCACAGAATACAATAATCTGCATCTGAAACAGGTTTCGTCGTTTAGCGTAGATAACGCGACAGTCAATTACGGTGTGCACAATTCCGTTTTTCAAGAGCTCAATAATAATGTTTTAAAAGCAAACTGCAACTGACATGTAATTAATAATTGCTTAAAGCACGCTCTTAATTCTTTATCTGTCGATATTGAAAACATACGCCATGTGCCCATTCGTTGGCTTTCATTGTCACCGGCTTTAGAACGGTTAATTTATAACTTTATAACCTTATTAAAAGGAGAACAAAACACTCGAAAGGAATTACGGGATTTTGTTACCAGCGGACAAGTGATGGATGGCACAAGCCAAGAAAATGAAGAATGTTTTGAAGAAAGCATTTCAGAGGCTTATTTATTTTGTTCACAATGTAATCCAAGCGTTTCAGACAGCAGTATTAATGTTGATGAATGCACTATAGTTGACGTTGACCGTGTAATGCGAAAACTATTAGACAGTTTGAAAGCAGAATCAAAGATAAATTTTATAGAAACAGAGCTAGATCTATTTTAAAAAATCTTCCAGAACAAGATGGCAAAGATTTTAAAGCCGAAGTTGAAAATTTTTTAAAGAGTGCTGTGAAATATTTTCAATCACACTATGATTATAATGACAACTCTATCAAAATGTTATTGTCATCTTTTTGTCTTAAATACAAGTTATTGTCATGGGAGGAACTATGAATAGCTGTAAAACGATTCGATTTAGAAGGAAATATCAACATGGATGATATCTATTCAGAATATTGTTGCTTAAGTTCAGTGTATGATCAATTACCAAAAACCCTATCAAATGATAAAATATGGTCAATTTTTTTCAAAAAATCAAACGACGAGATGAAAAATTAAAAAAAAGTAGTGTCTTTTGTCTTTTCGATACCAATAAGTAATGCTTATTGCGAGAAGGTATGTATTTAGCTTATGTCTTTAGATCTCATAAAAGCAGAACTTGTTATAAGGCTTAATTTTGATAAAGATTGTAGCTCGTATATTCATTTATTAAATACCCCAAGTGGTAAAAACATGGTGCAAGCTGTCAGTAACAATAACAAATATATGCGGAATTAAAGTAAGCTCTTGGTATAATTAATATTTAATTCTTCAAATGTCTTATCCTCTAAGAAGGTCGAAAAACTTTATCCGTTTCTTAGACGGGCTTATTTGAAATTATTTAAACTTTTGTTAATGTTAAATTTGTGAGGGAAGCTGAAAGCAGAAACCCAAGGAACTTTTGAAAATCCTGTATATTTAAAATAAATATAAAAACAACTAATTTTAAAAAATCGAAAACTGGAGAAATATTTAAAAAAATGGTTTACTAAAGCTTTGAAATGATTGTATGTTTTTATTTATTCTTTATTTGTTTATATTTACATGTATATTATTTTTTGCTTTATATGTTACAGAAAAAAATTTTTTCAAAAAAGAAACTAACTGTTGTACGCAACATATTTAAAGCAGAATAAATTTAAATTTTTGTACAGATAAATCAAGCGATTTTAATTAACTTTGTCCATATGTATTGTTCATATGTCCAGGCTCAGGCCAATTTATATCTGGTAACCCTAGTCACACCATTATAACGATGAAAGTTCCAACCTCCTTGGGTCACTATAGAACCCCCATGAAAATCTTAAAAATTAGGTTTTTTGCGACCGTATTTGCATCTTGTACTGAAATATTGTTGAAGAGAATTGTATGAAGCAATCGGTAGCCCAGCAAGCATATAACTTAGATTTTATAATTCAAGCTAAAGGGTGATTTTTTAAGATCTATAGGAAAGTTTTTCAAAAAAACACACGTAAAATTCAGAAAAATGCATGACATTTTTATTCGATAGCACAGTCCATGTAATTTAATGATTGAAGATTATTTCATGCAAATGTTGACCGCGACTGCGCTTCAAATGGTCCATCCGCTTAGTCCAACTTTGGCATACTCTTTCCAATGTTTCGGCCGGTATCTCACATATAAATGCTTTAATGTTGTCTTTCAATGCGTTAATTGAAGCAGGTTTGTTTGTGTAGACATGAGCTTTAACATAGCCCCACAAAAAATAATCTAAAGGCGTTATATCGCACGATCTGGGTGGCCAATTGACAGGTTCCGAACGTTAAATAAAATGTGCACCGAGCTCGTCTCTCAACAAGTCCATTGTTACGCGTGCTGTGTGGCATGTGGCACCGTCTTGCTGAAAGCACATGTCACGCAAGTCAAGCTCTTGCATTCACAGTTATGTTACGATTCGCAGCATCTTTGAAGAAGTACGGTCCAATGATACCTCCAGCCCATAAACCGCACCAAACTGCCACCTTTTCTGGATACATTGGTAGCTTTTGCAATTTTTCTGGCTGATCTTCACTCCAAAATCGACAATTCTGCTTATTTACGTACCCATTGATCCAAAAATGAGCTTCGTCGCTGAACACAATTTTTCGATAAAAGAGTGGATCTTAAACTTTCTTAACAGAATACGCATTTTTATAATAAAATTCAATGATTTGCAAGCGTTGTTCGTTTGTAAGACAATTCATGGTTAAATTATACACCAAACTGAAGATGTTTGACAGTAAAACAAAACACGAAACGTGCGTCAGCTGTTTAAACCAACTGTTTAAAAATATAATAGCTAAAAAATCACCCGTTATTTATGAAAATGTTGTATTGTCGTAAAATTTATAAGTGACCCTGGCGAAAAATTTATTATTTTATAGAAATTTTATTTTGTAAATTTTTTTTTGTTTTTTGTAACATGTATACATATATGTACATTTTCAAAGCACAATGTACAAATATATATACATTCAAAAGCGCCACAGACGGAAATTTGGACTAAAAAATCGCGCGATTTTTTATGAAAATATTTTATTGCGATTTTTTAGTCCAAATTTTCACTATTTTTTAAATAATGATTTATCGAAAGCCAAAGGCCAAAAAATAACTTTAAATAAAATCTTGAATTCATAAGGAGTGTTACTGAGTGAATATTGTTACTTTTCTGTGCTTCTATTTAAGTAAAATAAGCATTTGTAATAGGGCATTTTTTCAATGGAAATGGAAAAATTAAGCATTTTTAACGTTAAATATTTCTATTAGTTCTTACTGGTAATTTATAAAAAGAACTATAAATCAAAAGGCCGATATAGTGACTACATTTGTGTATTATAATTTTTGAATTCGATTAGACATTGTAAGTAAATATATCGTGGTAGCAATGACCCGATTTACACGAGGAGACATCTGGAAGGGAAACATTTTGTTCGGTGGCGAAGGACGGTCGGGGAAGAGAGAAGGGATTTTGTCTCCCGTACTCGGCAACACGCTTTGCTCTTCTTATTCGTATTCCAATCTTTCCAATTTTTGACAGTTGCTTCATTCGTTTTCTTCTTTTTTGGGAGAAGGTTCTGAGTTATGTGTTGGTTTTCAACCAAACGGAAGATAACAAAGATGACAAACATCCGAACACTGCTTGGGAAATGCACGATTATTTTTGCTAGTAAAGTAGGTATAATTTAAAATATATTATGGGGCATGTTTATGTTGAATTCTAATTTTCCTCGCATTTCTAGTTACTCAAGTTAATTTTAAGTTAATTATTTACATATGAAGTATTTTTAATTTAATTTTTTTTATTCAAGTATAAGAATTTATAAATATATTTCAATAAAAAAACAACAAATTATTTATTATTTAACCAGTTTGCATTTTCCATTCATATATTTAAGAAACTGTTGTCGAACGCTCTCTGCTTTACATGTAAGCGCGTGCTAGAATACATCCGAACCAGACGATGCTAAAGTGTTAAATGTCAAAATGTCGCGGAAACATTTTTGCCCGTGTGAACGCGAATGAAACTTCAAAAGAGAATTTCCAGTGTCTCCCTTCCAGATGTCTCCTCGTGTAAATCGGGTCAATGGAAAGCCATCCTCAGTTGATTCTACGTTACTGGAATGACATGGATTTATATCCGGCTAAAGATGTATAGAGAATGTTTATGCTGCTACAACAACCAGTACAAAATACTGTTGTGAGAGAAAGAATTATTGTGTGTTAAGAAAAAGGATACACGTATTGATGGGGGTTATGATCCTCGAAAGACAACGGTTTTATTTGTTTATTTCTATTTGAGGATTTGTATGCATGTACATATCTATCAGAATAAAAACAAATCTTCCAGTTTTTTTTCACATTTTCGCTAGCGGTGTCTATTTTTATGTAAAATAATATTTTTATATGTATTTTACAAAGATTCCCGTTTACCTGTCGTGTCTTCATTTTGATTGTTTGCATTTAAATTTATGGACTTTGATTGTCTGGAGCTTGCCATTTTAAAGTTTTCTATTTCTTCTTGGGCAAGGAATGGCTAGTCTGCACTTGTTCCAAAATACACGAAAACTTTCGAGTTCAAAAATGTTATTAACACGCTTTTATTAGTTCGGGTTGTATGTATGTATGTATGTATGAATGAATGTAACGGAATCTGCGAGCTTAATTTTCACTGGCTTCTAAAAATCTGATCGACTTGGAATTTTTCACACCTATCAAGGACCGATGACAATCCAATAATTTGATAAAAGTTTTCCATTATCCTTTTAGGATTGCCAGGATTAATATTTTCGTTTTTAGATCTTCTGTAGCTTAGTAAGAAAGACAGAGCTAACGCGCGGAGAGGCATGCGCACTGCACTCTCCGAGTTACTCTTACTGATTTCGGGAGTCTACGACTTACTCTTTCGAATTCGAACTTGCTCGGGCACGCGGCACTGCAGTACGAATAGAAGGCTAAAACGTTTTCAGGGTAGTTGCATTTTCACTTTGTATAGTCTTTACACATGCGTAGATACTACAAGTCTCATACACGCAAATTTACTCTATTCAATTTTCATATAAGATGTAATTTTGTTAATTACAATAAAATAATCAAAACATAAATTTTGAAATTATTTTACGGAACAAAATTTTGGCAAGTAAAGACGGAATTTATCATGACTATAATTTCATTTATAAAATTTTATCGATTAAAGTACAATTCACAACAAAAATGAACTAAAAAAACCAAACTGGAACTTTACATCTCGTTTTGATTGTGTCAATATAATCCACGGTCTCCTTTTTCAGTGCTGAGAGTATCTATTCTGTGTTAAGGCCAATGCTGGCCTATCTTTGGACATATAGTCGGTAAAGAAGGAATTAAATGTAACACAATTAGATCGGACTATAAATCACTGACAAAATGAAAACAATAATTTTCATTCAGAACAACAAGGCTCGACCTTCAATCAATGATCTATATGGTAAAAAGTATGTATAATATTGATTATGTTAGTATATTTTGTTGTTACCTCTACGTTTCAGGAGTGGGGTAGCCGTTTCTCAGGCTCCCTCCACGAAATAAGTTCTTCATCCCGATTACTTCTTTATCACGGCCGATAAATGCATAGCTTTAGACTCACAGTCGATAAGAAAGGAATTAAATATAACACGAATATATCGAATCATTAATTCACTGACTGCAATGATAACAATAATTTTCATTCATAGTAAAAAATAGTTTAAAAAAAACTAAAAAACACGCTTTTATTGCTAATCGAACTAAAAAGTAGAAAATAAAAAATAGTACAAAAAAAACTAAAAAACACGCTTTTATTGTAATCGAACTAAAAAGTAGAAAATAAAAAATAGTTTAAAAAAACTGAAAAACACGCTTTTATTGCTCATCGAACTAAAGCGTAGAAAATAAATTTTAATGACAAAGAGACCTATAATGAAGTAATAGCAAATCGAACGATCAGTCATAGTCAACTACCTGAGAATAGAATTATAACAAAAATTAAGATACAAATAGAACTCTAATTTGAACTATTCTATAGGTCTCTTTGTCATTAAAATTTATTTTCTACTTTTTAGTTCGATTAGCAATAAAAGCGTGTTTTTTAGTTTTTTTTTCAACTATTTTTTATCTTCTACTTTTTAGTTCGATTACAATAAAAGTGTGTTTTTTAGTTTTTTTTAAACTATTATATTTTTTATTTTCAGTTTAGGGTTAACAATGGCGTTATACATTAGCCCGTTTCTAATATTATGTATAGAATGCACATGTGTGCTTAACATCGAATCGTTAACCGGCCATCAGTATTTTGAAGAAATCAGTTAATTTGCCGACGTACCGGAGCTTTGGCAGCGGTTTGTTAATAAAAAAAAACAGAGATTATGTTGGTGATGTGATAAAAATTAACGCAACCACCGCAAATGTTGCATTATTTTCGTCTGAAAAAGACTGATTAGAGAGTGTGTGTGGGTACTTGTTAAATGAGCGAGCAGAGTTCTGCTGTCGAGTCCACGATGATGTGGCAGCCGATATTATACTATACTGTATTGTATTTCTGTAAAGTGCATATCTGACGCTCAATATTTACTAATAGTATTTTTGGATCACAATATATCACAAGGCGAATTGAGTACCATTGGGGCGCACTCTTTATTTGTCGCGATTTTGACAAGTCTGACGTTAGTTTCCTTTCCAATACAAAACAAACAAAAAGAGGAGAAAATATATTACATGTTTGTGAAAAATCAGTAAACGGCTTGGTAATATTGTGATTTGTGAGATTGAAACTAAACGAACTAATAAAAAAGAAGTGCTTTGTGTCTAATTGTGGACAAATTCTCTTTAAGTGGCGGGTCCCCAACCCAGCGCACAACCAGCTATCCTAGAATGCTTCGCCTTCTCACTTTAGCTCGCTCCCGAACGGGTGTTCGGAAACTACCCAGAGGATACTTGGGTTAATCTCGGGAGTTGGAGCTGTGAGCTGCTATAACCATATGCAGAAGAATCGTCCTGGCCACTCCCAAGTGAATGGCGATCAGTAACTTTCCCCACTTGCGTGGACCTCTACATATGGAACCATCCTCCTCATTGTGGACAAATTATGACAATATAAAGCCAGCATATGACAGAAGACGCCGTGGCAAGAAAATGTGTGTGTGTGAGTATGATTGTATGATTTCTTGTGTTTGGTTATCTCCATTGCTTTCGCCTACTCTTCCTATTCGCAAACAAGTAGCTCCTCCTCCTTTTGTTTATTTATTCAAGGGCTCTTACGACACATCCGATTCGGAGTGCGTAACTATGCACTCTACCATCCTTGAATATGTCACAAGGATAATAGCTAAGGCGAAATGAGTACTGAAGGTGGCATCTTTCATTTTTTGCGATTTGAACAATTTTTTCCCCCTTACCAATACAAAACAAACCAACGGTGAGAAATAACATTTTTCAAACACTTCAGTGAATGGCTCGGTAAAAGTGTTATATATGAGATTTGAACTAAACAAACTAATGAAAACGAAATGTCGCGAGGTAAAATGGGAAAGTACAAATTAATATAATGCCTCCAAATGCAGTTTTATGTGGAAGACGCCGTGGCAAGAAAGTATGTGTGCGTGTTTTTTCTCATTTTCTTTATTAGTTTAATTTTGTTTGTATAAGAAACTAACAATAAGTTAACAAATCTTATGTGCTAGAGTATTATGTTTCCTTCCCAGTGCTAAGAAACTATTTTTTCAACGAGATATATATGTACATATTTGAATAAATCCGATGTGAATGTGATGGAAGTGAATGGAGTGAGCTAGAAAGGACGGATTTCTAGTCTCTGATTCTTCGTGTTCAAGTTTTTTTTCCCGAGTGTAATAAATGTGGATGTAGGGAGCTGAAAAGGACAAGTTTCTAGCCTTCGATTTTTCGTAGCTGGGAGGCGGAAAGGCCTAGTCTCCAGTCTCTCTTAAAATTGCATTTATCTCTCATGACGATGAGGCCGTACTAAAAGCCGGAATGACCGGGATTCTGTTGCCTTCGTGGACGGACCCTCGTGCGAAATGAGGTAATTAAGATAGTGCAGACTTGAAGATGTCTTTTTTTTCTCAATCGTGTGTAAACTTCATTTAGAAATAGATTTCGGGCTAGTTTATTGGGATAGTCTTCTAACTCTTGAAGGTATTTTTTGCTCAACCGTTAGCGTTCTTTACATACCATGAAAAAAAGGTTTTCATTTAAAGCTTGATATTAGTCACTTTCTTTTCAATATGATTCCGCCATGTGAGTCTTCTATCTAAGTGAATTCCAAAATATTTTATTTTATTTTGTTGTGGTATATTCTGACCATTAATTGTAACTGCAAGCAAGTTTCTTTCCTTAGAGTATTGTATTTATTTATTAATAATGAAATATAATTATAAATAACTATATTACAAAAAAGAGGCACTAGCTACTAAGACTATCGGCCTGGTTCCTTAGAGTAATATGCACTCGTTTGGTTTGATTCACCTTTATTTTCCAGTTTTTAAGCTATGCTTCGTTTGGGCCTCAAAGTATTGCAGTATCATCGGCAAATGTTGATCTCATTGTTTGGCTCATCGTTGGCATGTCAGAGGTATATAAGACGTATAAAATAGGATCTAGAACGCTGCCCTGTGGAATACCAGTGTCTATTGTACAACGCCGCGAGAAAAAATCGTTTTGCTATTTAACAAATTGTATGTGTGAGTCTTATCATGAAATCTCGCTACACGAGGGTTTGGTTCATTATAAGCAAGATTGCTAAAAATTAACTAGCTGGAGCAGCTGATGAGCGCGACGTGGCTGAAAAAGCCAAATATCAACAGGTGGTAAAAGAATATGAAGAGTTCCTATCAAAAAAGCCGAAAGGAGACAACAACAAAAAAGTAATGCGACGAAAAGAAACAGACGTTATCGATCAGGCAACGAAGAGACCTAAGGTGTCCAATAGCATCGATGAATTAACAAGGCAACGACCATTTAGTGAGGAGTTAAGGTTAACTTTCTGTTTGCTCTGATCGATGATATCACCAACAGCGGCAGAGCAGTCCTGCAGGAATGGGGCAGGTGGAGGCCAAACTGTCCAAGATCGTGCTAGACAAGCAGGTAGTTGGAGCACAGGGCTGTTCTCTCCCTTCCTTTGATTCTACAGGAATACTTACAGGTTGTAGGGTGATCAAATGCGATGACGATTGGTCAAGGGTTGTCCTCGAAAAATGTGTAGCTAAGATCAGAAACACACTGGAAGGTTTAAAGCTTAAGCTTATTCCGGCAAAAGACATACCTTGCCCTCTTCGTGCTCGCATTTGGCTACCGGTGATGGACACAGACGTTGCAGATGTGCTCAAGTACCTCAAGTCACACAACTTGACAGTCGTAAAGACAGAAAAACCACAGAAAAATAGCATGTCATTTGTGTTGCAGATTAAGACGATCTGGAAGAGATCGACCACAATATAGAGCTGGAAAAGCTAGAAAAGCCCGACCTAGCTGAAGACAGCAACAAACCCGATGCCTAAGGCCTTACAGGTTCCTCTGCAGCACTCGAAATGTGCTACAAAGAACTTGGGTGTTCTCCTCCGAGAGGAAGACATCGACATCGGATTCATACAGGAACCATGGATCAGAGACACTGAAACTAAAGAGTTCCAACAACGATGGTAACCTATACTACACTAGATCACTCGGTAAGCCAAGATCATGTATATGTAGTCACTATAACACATATAAAAGCTTTTCTGTGCTCCAACTTTAGTATAACTGATTTGACAGTTGTGAAGGTGGAGTTGCAGAAATCGGCACTATACCTTGCGTCAGTGCAACATGACAAACCGGCGCCGCCAGACGAAGTGACTAGGTTGCTATCATCTTTCAACAACACAGACAGACTGTTGATGGGCTGCGACGCAAACGCCAGGAATGAACTTTAGGCCAGTTCGGAGAGGAATGATAGAGGTGAGTCACTGTTCGATTTTATTTGAAACACCAACTTGAACATATGTAACGTAGGGACCACTCTAACCTTCAAGGTTGGGAAGAGGTCTTAGATATTGCTCTGGACGCAAACAACAGCTCACATATAGTTAAAAATTGGAGGCTATTCGACAAGAAATCCTTTGCAGACCACAGTTGGATTCTCTTCAATATCAGTCTCAAGCTTGAGAAACCAACTCCTTATAGAAATCCAAGAAGAACAAACTGTTACACATTCAATAAAGTATTAGGAGGTTGAATTAGTTTTAAAGGTGACACACAGATGGCGCTATTTATCACTTTATCGCGTTGGCAATACTGAAAATATATTCATGACAAAGCCTCATCCCTAGGCTTTGTTTATCAGTATCTGTCATTTCGCTGAAGTATAAAAAACGCAGTGTTTTCGTGCTCCGAGTATGTCAACTTTCGTGCCGTCGAAACGCAATTTGCGGGAAGCTTTGCTTTTCTGCTTCAATTTGAAAAAAAAAAAAATACAGCCCAAGCTCGTGAATTGCTGCAGGAGGCCTACCCAGACCATACTCCGTCGATTTCAACATGTGAGTACTGGTTTCGACGATTCAAAAGTGGTGATTTTCACACCGAAGACAAGGAGCGTATTGGCCAGCCCAAAAAGTTCGAGGACGCGGAATTGGGGGAATTGGTAAACGAGGACTCGTGCCAAACCCAAGAACAGCTTGCTGAATCATTGGGCGTTGATAAATCAACCGTTTGCAAGCGTCTAAAAGCGATGGGAATGATCCAAAAGCAAGGACATTGGGTCCCGTACGAGTTGAAGCTGCGCGACGTCGAACGGCGATTTTTTACGTGCGAATTGCTGATGGAGCGACAAAATCGGAAGGGTTTTTTGCATCGGGTGGTGACTGGCGACGAAAAATGGATCCACTACGATAACCCAAAACGCAAAAAATCATGGGGTTTGCCCGGCCACGCATCAACGTCGACGGCCAAGCAGAATATTCACGGCAAGAAAATCATGCTCTGCATTTGGTGGGATCAGGTCGGCGTCGTATATTTTGAGCTGCTCCAACCGGGCGAAACAATCACGGGGGATCGTTACCGACTGTAATTGATGCGTTTAAGCCGGGCATTGAAAGAAAAACGGCCGGAAACGGTAAAAAGGCACGACAAGGTTATTTTGCAACATGACAACGCTCGGCCGCATGTTGCTCAACCTGTCAAAAAATACCTTGGAACGCTTGGCTGGGAAGTGTTACCCCACCCGCCGTATAGTCCAGACATAGCTCCCTCCGATTATCATTTGTTCCGGCATATGAGTCTCGATTTGGCGGACCAGCGGTTCTCCTCGTACGAGGCTACCAAAATATGGGTTGAGTCATGGATAGCCAAGCAGCGGCCAGAATTTTGGAGGAACGGCATCCGGAAATCGCCCGAAAGATGGGAGAAAGTTGTAGCTAGCGATGGCCAATACTTCGAATAAAATATTTTGTACCGTTTTTTCACAATAAAGCCCCAAATCTTCGAAAAAAACCTTTAAAACTAATTCAACCTCCCAATAGAAAAGTCTAAACTTCAACACATCAATAAAACCATAACTTCAAGTAGAGACTTAGATGAGAAAGTAAGAGCTTTCGAGGTTTCGTTGACGAAAGATTTGAAGCTTCATGTCCTGTCCCGCACGGCAAAACCACTTACCCCGCCTGGTGTAATGTAGATTTAAGTCAGCTTAGAAAAATTACAAGAGAAATCTTCAACATCTGCTATAAATATAAGTACTTTAAGTCTAACACAGACTGTCCTAGGGAATACAAAAAAGCAATTAGAGAAGCTCAGACAGAAGCTTGGAAAGATTTCTGTAATTCCATAGAATCAAACAAAGGTACAGCCAAACTGAGTAAACTTCTATCTTAAGAACACACCTGTTGAGTCCAATTTAGTATTAGTTTAAAATACTTTAATGTTTTTCAACTCTTGTTATTCGTTATAATTTTTTGTGAAAATAAGTAGGTTTTGTTTTAAATAATTGTGTATATATAGGGAATAGTTTGTAATAAATTTTGAGAGAAAAATTGTAACTTTTCAATTTAAGCAGCAAATTTCATTATTGTTTTGGACAATTGTTGAATTAAGGACTCTGCCCGCAACATTAAGGATACAGGACTCTCCCCGCAGCGAATTTATAGCCGCCTTCAAGATTCTTCCCGCATTATTGGTTCTTCCTGCATATTAAGGATTCTTCCCGCAACATTTTTGGTCCTTCGAGCCGGATATAGTCACTCCGCTTGCCTTTTGGATATACGCATTCGCTTGTGTACATACATACGCGTAGCAAAAGGCGCAACGAATATTAAGAAAGTTATATTTTTGTGCATTAAATCGTGTGTACGTTTGTGCAGCCGTTCCTGCATTTAACATCGCGAAAATTCTAAAACCCGTCGTTGCTTTTCTGTTACATTAAAAATGTCGAATTCTACTAAAACGCGCGATTCCGCTCTCAATGCCATTAAGCGGTATATGGCAAAAAGTATTGATGAGGCATTCACTATGGATGCAGAAAATATTGCAAGCTACCTTCAGTTATTGAGTGAACAGTGGGATCGTTTTAACGTTGCTCAAGACGCTGTAGAAATTACTTGTGGTGCCGATGTTATTGAAATTGAAGAAAATGTGCGTATCCAAGCCGAAACTTGGTACTCTACAGCTTCAGATAACTTTAGCCGCGTGAAAAATTGTCGTACTAAATTGCAAGATAGCTCCACAAAGGCATCTGTGTCCACGGTTATACGTTTACCGAAAATGGAGTTGCCCACGTTATCCGGTGACTCTACAGAATGGATTAGTTTTTTCGACGCGTTTTCCTCGTTAGTCGATAGTAACTCTGCTTTATCAGATGGACAAAAGTTGCACTATCTGCGAAGCTGCTTGAAAGGTGACGCGTTGAAAATTATCAGTGGTTTTAAAATATGTGACGCAAATTACGTTGAAGCTTGGGGTCTATTAACATCGCGGTATAAGGTTATTCGTGTAATTGTCGAATCTCATCTTCGCGCGTTGGCTGAAATTAAAAGGGCTACGCATGACAATGCTGACGTAATCAAAGGTGTAATTGATGCGTTCCAACAGCATAATCGCGAGCTTAAAGCGTTGGGTCGTCCAATGGATTTTTGGGATAATTGGTTGGTACATGAGGTCGTCAGTAAGTTGGCATTCGAAACGCGTAAGCAGTGGGAGTTATCGCTCGTTAGTGATGATCCTCCATCTTTTGAGCAACTAATAACATTTTTAGAGATAAGATGTCGATCGTTATCGATGTTTTCGTCGTCAACAACATCAGTACTAATTAAGATTAAAACTGCATCAGCAAGCAAGTCGACAAATGTGTTCCACGCGGTATCAAAACAATGTATCAAAACAAAATAACGTGTGTGCATATTGTAGTGGACCACATAAAATTTACAGTTGTGAAAAATTTCGTGAATTGGACTTGTCCACAAAATCACAGTTCGTGAAGCAAGGTCGCATATGCTTCAACTGCTTAAGTTGAGGTCACTATAAATACCGTTGTAACAGTGCTTCCACTTGCCGCATGTGTAAACAACGTCATCACACCCTGTTGCACGGTGCTTTGCATTCAACGACCGTTACCGCAGTGAACAACTACATCGGCAACGCGACACATCCGCTATGCGCTGCTGACGCCACATCAAAGGTAAGCGCAAAAAATTTTGAACTTCCAGCAAGCGTAGACATTCCACGCGTTTCTTCATGCTTGAACTCGAGCTCCAGTCCACCTATAGCGGTAGAAAGAGTTGTGCTGTTATACACCGCATTAGTGAAGGTACGCGACTGTTCTGGTAATTGTCAGCCCGCACGTGCACTTTTCGATTCTGGATCACATGCTTCTTTTGTGACCGAGGCGTGTGTGCAACGCTTAGGCCTGCCGCGTTCAACATCGAAAGTTAACATTACTGGAATTGGGTCAGCGCAAAGAGGACGAGCTAGAGGTGAAGTATCACTTTCTCTTTCTTCTTTCTCTACAAAACAATGCTTATCTGTCAAAACGTCAATTTTGTCTAAAATTACGAGCGACTTACCAACACAGACTATAGCTACTTCATCGTGGCCACATATCCGAGGTTTGTTTGAAGCCTGGGCGGATCGATATATTGATTGGTATGGACGTTATGGATCAACTGATCTGTACAGAGCTTCGTAAGGGTCCATCTGGAGCTCCTATGGCTCAACTGACGGTTTTTGGGTGGACTCTGTTTGGAAGCGTGAATGGATCTGAGCCTGATATGCCACGCTTCCAGTCGTTACATTTGGATCGAGCATTGAACAAGTTATGGGAGTTAAAGGAAGCTCCGCAAAAAATTTGGTTTCAAGACATATGGCGCACTAAGGTAGGTTGGGATGATATCATTCCTGAGTCTATCGCAACGAAGTGGTTGGAGCATCGCATAGAACTCAAGCAATTGGCACATTTGAAGGTGAACCGGTGGTTTGGTACTGAAGTAGCTGGGTCATTTACGCAATTGCACGTATTCGCAGATGCGTCCGAGTGCGCTTACGCCGCCGTTTTGTATGCACGAACAACACAAAGCGACGGTAGCATTACTGTGTCATTAATTTCGTCGAAAACCAAGGTAGCTCCGCTTAAGCCGACAATGTTGCCACGTCTTGAATTATGCGCCGCTCATCTTGCTGCTAAACTAGTGCGAAGCGTGCTGCACTGCTGGTCTGATCTCCGTTATCCGCTTTTCGCTTGGACTGACTCTACTATAACATTGGCATGGTTACAAGCTCACCCCAGCAGATGGATGACATTTATAGCCAACCGCGTCGCTGATATTCAAGAAGTTTTGCCTCCCGAATGTTCAAACCACGTTCGTTCTGAACAGAATCCTGCAGATTGTGCTGCAAGAGGTATAACCCCCTCCGAATTATTACGTCATCAATTGTGGTGGGCTGGTCCTATTTTCCTGAAAAGCACTGAACAATTGTGGAAGCAGAAAATATCTAAAGAGCCCACTACAGAGCTGGGCATACGAAATAGTATTCGTGCCCATGTGACTAATTCTACAGATTATTGGTCCATGATGACAAAATACTCATCGTATTCTAAGCTGCGTCGAGTTATTTCCTACGTTTTACGCTTTTTGACCAACATTCGGTCTAACAAGCGGCTTAATGTTATAAAGCGTTTTGGTACACCGAGTTGCCAAGAGTTATTTGAAGCTGAACTTCGCCTAATCAGGTATACGCAACGATTTTATTTTTCTAATGAAATTTCTCTTTGCAGCGCTAAAAGACAAATCCCACTTCGCAGTAGTCTTTTGCGTCTGCAGCCCTTTCTGGATGAGACTTGTGTTCTACGTGTTGGAGGAAGAATAAAAAATGATGAAGTCGCTCCAGATGTTAGGCATCCCATTATCTTGCCTAAGAACTGTCCGCTTGCTAAGTTAATAATCTGCGAAATACACAAGGTAACTTTGCACGCTGGGCCCCGCATTATGTAAACTGTCTTGCAACGTCGTTATTGGGTTATCGGCGCTCGTAGCTTGATCCGTAGCTTGATCCGTAATATATACCATAAGTGCGTGAAATGCACTTATTTGAACCGCAATCTTACCACACAAATCATGGGTGATCTACCTGTCATTCGCACAACCTACGCCCGTTGTCTTACTCACACTACTGTCGATTTCGCTGGACCTTACCTCTACAAGTTCACACAAGGAAGAAGAGCTAAGTCTACCAAAGACTACATCTGCTCGTTCATTTCTATGTGCACTGGTGCGATGCATCTCGAATTTGTTGGTGACCTGTCAACACCAGCATTCCTAAATGTGTTTAAAAGGTTCACAAATCGCCGAGGTTTTTGTAAGGTCATGATATCAGATAACGGTACAAATTTCGTTGGAGCCGAGAAGGAGTTGCGCATTGCATTTCAACAGTGCATGGCTGATATTAAACTTCGCTCGCTAGACTGGAGTCAAACGTATCAAGTATCACTTAAAACGCGTACTAGGAGAAGTTCCACTATCATACGAAGAGTTCAACACACTTTTGACTGAAATAGAAGTTTGCGCAAACTCTCGCCCACTCTGTGATAATTCTGAAACTGCTGGTGACTTAGAAGTTCTAACTCCCGGACATTTCATAGTCGGTGAACCGCTTAAGTCAATACCGCAACCTGAGGGTCAAGGGTTTCGTGGAAATCTTCGTCAGCGATGGCAAGCAATTTCTGCCATGAGACAACATTTCTGGCGTCGTTGGAGAGACGAGTACCTCGTGAGCTTACAACGTCGCACCAAGTGATTTCGTTCTCACGCAACATTGAAGAAGGGGATGTGGTTGCTGTTTTCAACGAGCCTAATCCTCCGACGAAGTGGACGCTTGCACGAGTGATCGAATGCCATCATGGCACCGATGGACGCGTAAGAGTAGTTACGTTGAAAACACGGCATGGCGAATTGGTTCGCCCTATAGTCAGACTTTGCATTTTGCCAACGAAAGGAGATTAATTTCATGAAGAAACTAATAACTTATCGTAAATGTTTTTCAAGGCTTTTCATTTTCTTTTTAATATTTTATTTTGAACTTATTAAGATAGTTCAAGGGCGGCGGTATGTTGAGTCCAATTTAGTATTAGTTTAAAATACTTTAATGTTTTTCAACTCTTGTTATTCGATATAATTTTTTGTGAAAATAAGTAGGTTTTGTTTGAAATAATTGTGTATGTATAGGGAATAGTTTTAAATAAATTGTGAGAGAAAAATTGTAACTTTTCAATTGAAGCAGCAAATTTCATTATTGGTTTGGACAATTGTTGGATTAAGGACTCACCCGCAGCGAATTTATAGCCGCCTTCAAGATTCTTCCCGCATTATTGGTTCTTCCTGCATATTAAATATTCTCCCCGAAACAACTCCTGTCCTTATTTCTTGAGGAAAGACAATGAAGAATGGAAAAAATCCTCGCCGATACATTCGATTAACTCATAAACACACATTTTCCAGGCAACACAGAATATATTGAGAACAATATTAATTTAATAATAGTGTTCAAATGTCCAACTTGTCATCCAATACATTCAACCACATCGTATCTGAACATAGAATTTTATGGGCGATGGAAAACTTTGAACTATACAAAGCAGACGGCCCAGATGGGATATTTCCTGCTATGATGTGGAATACTCGAAAAACGACGATTCTTTGGCTGGAGGGCATATTCCAAAAAGCTGGAAGAGATTAAGGTTACTTTATCCTTAAAGCTGGTAGACGAGGTCATAATACAGACCAGACTGATGGTCCTTTATTCTTAAAACTCTCGAGCGATTGTTGGATGAATATCTCAGAGAAAATATTGCAAACACAACAATTTCATCATCCCAACATGCCTACCTCAAAGGAAAATTTACAGAGACAGCTCTTTATGAAGTTGTAAGTACGATTGAGAGGAGCATAGAATACAAACAATACTCACTAGTGGCTTTTTTCGACATAGAGGGGGTTTTAACAACGTTAGCACAAGATCCATAATCGAGACTCTTAATATGTTAGGCACAGACATAGGTCTCAACGAATGGATAGAGAATATGATTAAAACTAGAATAATCATCAGTGAGATAGGCAGCAGCACAGTAAAACGCTCTGTAAACAGAGGAACGCTCTGTCTGCTGTGGTTATTAGTTGTTAACGCTATCCTTACCAAATTCAACCGAAAGGGAATTAAAGTAGTGGCGTATGCGGATGACATAGTGCTTATGGTTTCAGGAAATGTTTCCAAGCATAATCAGTGAGATTATGGAAGGATGGTGGACTTAATTAAAAATTTCAATAACAATTAATTAAAACATATGGGTTGGGTTTAGAAAAATGTGACATGGGAAAGTTAAGGCAAAGTACATGGTCCGCCATATAACTTTACGGAATTAAAAATGCTATAAAAAAGAAACTACTCAATATTTTTCAAAACGGTTTTTTTATTTTGAAGTACAATCCTTCCGGTTAATGATGGAACACAACTTCATTCATACGGCTGCCTTGGACTTTGTACGGCGTCATACCAAGGTCTTTACGCAAAATTCGTCTCAATGATGTCTCCGAAATGTCCAATTGTTGAGAACGACGGTGAACTGATGTTCCTGGTGATTCACGAACACTCTCGGCCACAGCAGGAATATTTTCGGGTGTACGCACGGTTTTTGGTCGGTCACGCGTTGGTTTGTCAATAAGCAACCCAGTTTCTCTTACTTTTTTCGCAAAGTAACGCACATACGCTTCATTCGGTGCTTTTCTTCTTCCCATTGCCGTACGTAATTTTCGTACACATTCTGCAACATTACCATGATTTTCAAAGTAATGTCGCAATATTTCCCAGCGTTCTTTGAGCGTATACACAACCATTTTCGTTCAGCGGAAGAATAAAACTAATTTTCTGTCAAATCAGATGACAGCTAAGTGTTACCATTCTTCAAATAATACCTAGTTCAAATCCGTAACGATAGATGGCGCGCCCTATATAATGACTTATTTCATGAAACTTTATGGAAATAATAGTTTGGTAATTATTTTCCCTTAAAGTGTCCTCGGGAACTTCACTATAGTTTAGCGCATTATAATATATATTTTTCTACATTTCATTAAAAATTTACAAAATATACACTCACACGCGTGTTTTTACTTATTTTTACGCTTGTATTCGAAATATTTCAATGAAAATTAAATGCAAACATTGTACAAATTTGCAAAAATCCTTCTAGTCGACGGCCCTGTAAAATTAAAATTGATTATTCATATTTCGGAAAGTGTTTTCAGTTCTAAACTAAAGCATAAAATACTGTAAATTCACATCCAACAAACAGTGAACGTCTCTGCATACGAACTTCTTTCTTATTTCAGGTGCCTAGGTGCCTTACCAACTTCTCGTTAATTTATAATACGTTCACATATTATTAGATGATCTACTTTTTCGTTCTTAACTCCCAATCCGTAATTAAAAAGCGAGATTTCCCATACAAAATTTCTCTCCCAAAATCTGAGATACTTTTTGAAATACAACGCTGTGTTATTGATAATTATTATTACGAACGTAAGGAGAAGCATCAAAATAAACACTAAATGAAATAATTCTTATAAAATTTTTGTTAAATAATATTAATTATGGGTTCATTTTACAGAAAAAAGCGTGTGTCCATAAACGTTTTGTCCTCTTATTACCTACTATAAAATATAATATCCAATTTCGAATGCGTATCCTGCCATAATTTTTTGAAACCTCGGTAAACGTCGTTAACGGAGTTCCTCTAACTATTTATTATTAGTAGACAATTGAGCGATTAAATTAGCTATTCCTTCTCCTTGTCCTTTCTTCACATCGTTGACCGTCACAGTTAAATATTCCACCTAAATAATTTCTATGAAAAAAAAACTTTTCAGATCAGTACTGACAGCTGATTGTCAATTTTGAAGGTAATCTGCCGCATGTGAATGGGTAGATTAATTGGTAGTTAATGCATATGTGAACGTACTTTTACACATCTTTAACAATAAATTACTTAAAACTATAAGCCTGCGGAGGGTGCGGTTTTCAGTTTTCTGATGGGTGTTACCCCTCTATCCCCCCGTAACAATTTTTATTTTAAAGCGTTTTACATTTTACTACAGATTTCCCAAAAATTTAACATTTAATATTATTATTGTATTTTATTGAAAACGTTTAGAAAATACCCTATTCCACAAGCTTATTCTACTTAACACAAACGCTGAAAAAAGTAAGATTCAATTATAAACATAATTTATTGATTGAAACTTTTTACTAAGTACATCTATTCAGTTTATTAATTGTATCGAAAATGTACCAAATGTTTGTAATACCGTGAATGAGCAAAACGAATTAATGGGGCTATCACAATGGAACTTTTGTGCCCGTTGCAGCAATATACTTGACAGATATGTCGTAAAACACGTACCGTGGTGCCACAATGAATGTATTGCCACAAATAAACAAAAAAGCAGCAGATGTTCTTGTCGTCAAACTAAATATTTCGTGGTGTGTAAATAGGTTTTAGTTGGTTTTGAAATATATTATAAAATTAATTCTTATTCAAGCGAAAGAGGGTTTTAACAGAATTTATAGTAGTCGTAAACGGTGGGAGCGACCAAAACTTCAGGATAGGGGCACACACTCATTTTTCAGGATAACTTGGATAAGACTAGCCTTTCCTCTACTCTTTCAAGCTTTTATCGAAAAGATAAGGGTGCATTAGAATTGTACTCAATTCATTTAAATTCCAATTAATTTTCTGCAAAAACACCATCGATAAATATATGCGTTATACAAAATCGTTCTTCTATAAATAGTTGTCATTTCGGTGTTTTTGGTTTGTTTAATTATTATTAATAACAACTAATTTGGAAGGAGAAGGATTAGCTAATTTAATTGCGCAATTGGCTGCTACTACAGCTGCCATGTAAAGGAGCGCAAATTCGGTGTCGGATTTGTTGTGGGAGAGAGACTTCGTCGCCAAGTGCTGTCGTTCACTCCGGTGGACGAGCGTCTCGCAACAATCCGCATCAAAGCCAGATTTTTCAACATATCGCTAATTTGCGCCCACGCCCCGACGGAAGAGAAGGACGATGCGACCAAAGATTCCTTCTATGAGCGCCTGGGACGTTCCTATGAGCGCTGCCCCCGCCACGACATAAAAATCGTGCTTGGCGACTTCAACGCCAGGGTGGGCAAGGAGGGAATTTTTGGTCCCACAGTCGGAAAATTCAGCCTGCACAACGAAACATCCGGTAACGGACAGAGGCTGATCGACTTCGCCGGGGCCCGAAACATGGTAGTCTGCAGCACCAGATTCCAGCATAAAAATATACACCAAGCTACCTGGCTGTTTCCTGATCGAAAAACGCGAAACCAGATCGATCATGTTGTGATAGATGGAAGACACGCTTCTAGTGTATTAGATGTACGTACGATCCGAGGACCCAACATCGACTCGGATCATTACCTTGTTGCAGCCAAACTGCGCACACGCCTCTGTGCAGCGAAAAGCGTACATCTAACTACACAAAGAATGTTCGACATCGAAAAGCTTCAATCACAACAGACAGCCAGAAAATTCGCCACTCGACTCTCACTCCTGCTCTCAGAGAGTACTGCCCAACAAACCGGCATGCACGAGCAATGGAGCAATATTTCTCGTTCTCTACGTACCGCCGCCGAAGAAGAAATCGGATTCCGGCGAGCCCGAAAAAACAATTGGTACGACGAGGAATGTCATGCTGCCGCCGAAAGAAAAGATGCTGCCTATAGAGTCACGCTGCGATCGGGCGCAACGCGAGCCATGTGGGATCGCTACAGAGAGCTAAGAAAAGAAGAGAGACGTATTATTCGACAGAAGAAACGAGAGGCCGAAATACGTGAGTGCGAGGAGCTTGAGATGCTGGCCAACAGGAACAACGCCCGAAAATTCTACCAGAAAGTTCGGCGGCTTACAGAAGGTTTCAAGACCGGGGCGTTTTCCTGTAAGAACAAAGACGGCGATCTGGTGACTGACATCCAGAGCATTCTTAAATTATGGAGGAAACACTTCTCGAACCTACTTAATAATGATAGCTGCGCATGTCAAAGAGAATGTGAAGATCCCGATACCCCAATCGTTGACGACGGAATTGGCGTTCCGCTACCCGACCATGACGAGGTGAGAATAGCGATAGCGCGTCCAAAGAACAACAAAGCCGCGGGCGCCGACGGACTGCCGGCTGAGCTATTCAAACATGGCGGCGAGGAGCTGGTAAGGTGCATGCATCAGCTCCTATGCAAAATATGGTCGGATGAAAGCATGCCTGCCGATTGGAATTTAAGTGTGCTCTGCCCAATCCATAAGAAGGGCGATCCTGCAACTTGTGCCAATTACCGCGGGATTAGTCTTCTAAATATCGCCTATAAGGTTCTAACGAGCGTATTGTGTGAAAGGCTGAAGCCCACCGTCAACCAACTGATTGGACCTTATCAGTGTGGCTTTAGACCTGGAAAGTCTACCATCGACCAAATATTTACGATACGCCAAATCTTGGAAAAGACCCATGAAAGGAGAATCGACACACACCATCTTTTCGTCGACTTCAAAGCTGCATTCGACAGTACGGAAAGGAGTTACTTGTATGCCGCGATGTCTGAATTTGGTATCCCCGCAAAACTAATACGGCTATGCAAGATGACGTTGCTCAACACCAGCAGCGCCGTCAGAATTGGGAAGGACCTCTCCGAGCCGTTTGATACCAAACGAGGTTTCAGACAGGGTGACTCGCTGTCGTGTGACTTCTTTAACCTGATGCTGGAGAGCATCGTACGAGCCGCAGAACTTAATCGCTCAGGCACTATATTTTATAAGAGCGTACAATTGTTGGCGTATGCCGATGATATTGACATCATCGGCCTTAACAACCGCGCTGTTAGTTCTGCCTTCTCCAAGCTGGATAAAGAGGCAAAGCGAATGGGTCTGGTGGTGAACGAGGACAAAACGAAGTACCTCCTGTCATCAAACAAACAGTCGGCGCACTCGCGTATCGGCACCCACGTCACTGTTGACAGTTATAATTTCGAGGTTGTAAAAGACTTCGTTTATTTAGGAACCAGCATTAACACCGATAACAATGTCAGCCTTGAAATCCAACGTAGAATCTCTCTTGCCAACAAGTGCTACTTTGGACTAAGTAGGCAATTGAGTAGTAAAGTCCTCTCTCGACGAACAAAACTAACACTCTACAAGACTCTCATCATGGCCGTCCTAACGTATGGCGCAGAAGCGTGGACGATGACAACATCCGATGAAGCGACGCTTGGAGTGTTTGAGAGAAAGATTCTGCGCAAGATTTTTGGACCTTTGCTCGTTGGCAACGGCGAATATCGCAGACGATGGAACGATGAGCTGTATGAGCTTTACGACGACATAGACATAGCGCAGCGAATAAAGATCCAGCGGGTACGTTGGCTGGGTCATGTCGTCCGAATGGATACAAACGCTCCGGCACTGAAAGTATTCGATGCGGTACCAGCTGGTGGTAGCAGAGGAAGAGGAAGGCCTCCTCTGCGTTGGAAAGATCAGGTGGAGAAGGACTTGGCTTCACTTGGTGTGTCCAATTGGCGACGGTTAGCACGAGAAAGAAACGACTGGCGCGCTTTGTTAAACTCGGCCAAAATCGCGTAAGCGGTTATCGCGCCAATTAAGAAGAAGAAGAATTGGCTGCTTATAATAAACAGTTGGAGGAATTCCGTAAAAGACGTTTACTGAGGTTTCAAAAAATTATATATTAGTAGCAATACATATGCGAAATTCGATATTACATATTATAATAAGTAATAGGTGGACAAAGCGTTTATGGAAATGCGTTTTTTTCTGTTATATGAATGCATAGTTTATAATACCTAACAAACATTTCATTAGAATTACGTCAGCAAACCTATTTTCTTTGCCGCAACTCACTTTATTTAGTTTTTACTTTGACGTTTTTCCTTATACGCGTAAAAATAATGATTTATTACACAAAAAACATAGCGTTGTATGTCAAAAAGTATAGTTATTATAAAGGATTATTTTATCATCTAAGATTTTTTTAGATAAATTTAGTATGGGAAATCTCGCGTTTTAATTTTGGAGTTAAGCACGAAAAAGTAGATAATCTACTTATATGTGAACGTATTATAAGGAATTAATAAAACGAAACAAGAGAAAACTTAGTCAATTATAATGGAAACATTTTTGTGGTACTATAAAATTAAATATAAAAAAATTAAAATTAATAATAAAAAACGTAATTAAAACGACAGGGAATATCGGTACAGTGATGGCTAAACTTTCCATTACTACCACGATATATTTGGTTGGGGGGCGTGGTACAAGGAAGGTCACACCATTATAACGATGAAAGTTCCAACCTCCTAGGGTCCCTATAGAACCTCCATGAAAATCTTAAAAATTAGGTTTTTTACGACCGTATTTGCATCTTGTACTGAAATATTATTGAAGAGAATTGTATAAAGCAATCGGTAACCCAGAAAGCATATAACTTAGATTTTATAATTCAAACTATTTGTGAAAATGTTGTATTATCGTAAAATTTATAAGTGACCCTGGCGAGAAATTTATTATTTTTATAAAAATTTTATTTTGTAAATTTGTTTATTTGTTTTTTGTAACATGTATACATATGTATATGTACATTTTCAAAGCACAATGTACAAATATATATACGTTCAAAAATGCCACAGACGGAAATTTTGACTAAAAAATCGCGCGATTTTCTATGAAAATATTTTCTTGCGATTTTTTAGTCCAAATTTTCACTATTTATCGAAGGCCAAAGGTTAATTGAACTCTTTTAAAAACTAAAAAAATTTCTATCGAACCTCAGTGTTGGTTGACTGCGTTTTTTCGGTTTCGCTTTATTCTTTTCTCATTATGGTTCCTTTGCCACACGTTAATGTATAGAGAAGTCTCAATGACAGGAACGTATGGAATTTTCAGGGGTACTCGTTTTGCGCGCGAGGTACACCACAGCCAAATTTTTCACCAAAGCTAACAGAAATATGCTCAACTGGTGAAATTTAACAGCCTTTGAGAATTAAGAGCATTTTTTTTGGAAAGTTTCCCTTTTGTGTGCAAAGTTAGGTTACAGGCATGATGGAAAGAATAATGAGATGGCGCCTATCGTGGTCCCGTTACTTTGCGCTCAGCGAATTTGACAACTAGTTATGTGATTTTAGCTCCAGTATGGCCAG
The DNA here is from genome assembly GCF_027943255.1 of Anastrepha obliqua. Lineage (NCBI taxonomy): Eukaryota > Metazoa > Arthropoda > Insecta > Diptera > Tephritidae > Anastrepha > Anastrepha obliqua. The sequence continues at coordinate 1,539,044 of NW_026562178.1, read as the reverse complement.
ATTACCATTTTCGTAACTTGATTTAGCATTTTTTTTTTGTTATTTAGTCTCGGAGTTTTAGTTCTTTCTTCATGACATTTTTCTAGCTGTTCTAATTAAAATGTCATGTTTATAATTTTGTAAAATATACATTTTTTAATAATTATTTAAATAATTCACTCAGTTTTATTTAGCTTTACTTTTTTTTAACATCTGGTGGCATTGCCTGCGATTGCAGGTGTTGTTGGTGTTCTTTTGCTTTCGGCAGTCAAATCTCTCTCTCGTGACTGCAGTGTTGCCTAGCTTTGGATATAAAAACGCACTAAAATGCCCATTCAAAGAAAATAACCCAACAAATTTTTATTGATTCACTTAAAGAACTTTGTATGCGTGACAAATTGTCTTAAAATATGCGTTTTTTTAAATAAATGTGTTATGCTTATGTACAATTTAATTTATGAGTTTTTTTTGTTAGACTCTTTTGTTAAGGGAACGACTTTTTTGCTATATTTGAGGTTATATAACTAGAGAAGGTACTCTTTTTGTAAAAATGTCAGTATGGTTTCTTTATAATTTCCACTATTTTGTAGCCTATTTCTACAATGAATACACCTCTTGATGCCCTATGTCCCACTAAGAATTGATGGCCGGAAGAAACGATTACACCTCTATGGTTTTAATGCGCATTCAGTAAATTCAAACGCCTTTTAAAACGTGTAAAAAGTTTTCAATCTTAAGAAGAGTTGAGAGAGGGACATTTAATATTCTTCCATAACCTTAAAAGGAGCAAAAAATTAAATTCACACTTTCAAAATATCAAATTTTATAAAAAACAACTAATTTTCATTAGCACTAAAATCTTCTCAGAGTGGCCTTTTTTAACTTTCTTTTGTATAATAATACAGTTTTTTTTTTAACCTAAAGTTTCGGTAGCTTTAAATTAAATGAAAAAGAAACAAACACGAAACTTCAAAATTTTCGCATTTTCGGTATAAAAAAGCACAAAATTCATTGCAAAGAGCAAATGGTTGGCAATACTGCACAACTCAGCAAACGTGACGTCACGTACTTTCTGATGGGCGCAATCTTCTTTCTATCATTCTTGGGTTACAGGTGCTTTTTGTCTCTTTATTTGCATGGAAATTCAAATAATTTTTGAATTTGAATTGATTTTGTGCAATTTGTGCCAAAATGTCAATGTCAAACAAAATGAGTGAAATGAACTTTAGTTTGAGAAAAACTTTTGATTGACGTCACGCAATTTTCATTCGTTGTCGATTTTCCGAATTTTTTTAAACTTTTTTTATTTAAAATGAGCAGAACGTGTCGAGTGCGCGGGTGCAATTTGAAGAATAGTGAAGTGAAGTTGTTTTCTTTTCCACAGAACACCATAGTAGCAGAAAAATGGAGGCAGAATCTGCATATTGCCAGGACGGATCATCTTCCACCCCACAACTCATTTGTTTGTATAAAACATTTTGAGGCATGTGTTGTGGGGGGACAATGTTTAAAAAAGGGTGCCATCCCCACCCTTCGTTTGGGTAAGTTTTTGCGCAATAATAGGTAGGTATGTGTGTTTTTATATTTCGCTAAAGCGACCTACAAGAATATCAAACACACATACCTACATATGTATTGCATACATTTGATACAATATTAGGGTGGACAGGTTTGATTGAGGGTGAGGCTTGCTAATTTGTAACATTAGAGTTTTGAGGGAGGAAAGTGGATCAAGTTAATAAATTTAAATTAATTTTGGAATGTAAATGATATTACATATACACATGTATGTGCATATATTGTGCAAATTTATTGGATATATGTATAATATGTGCATATATAAATACATAGGTATATGTATAAATAAATATAAATGGGAGTTACCAAATGTGATAAAATTAAAGACCGGTCAAAATTACTGGTGATATCAATTGTTCGAAAGATTTTTCCTCTAAACTTCATTTGATATTTTTTGATAATATTATGGCTTTGCATAAGTGGAGTATAAAGATTCATTTGAACATAATTTTGAATTGGGAATTATATGTTTATGAATTATTATATGTTTATAAATTATTATATGTTTGTAAATTATTATGTTATAAAATACATTTTTTAATAGGGCATGACGATGACCCTATGTACAGCTGTACAATGCCAAAGAAGCAACGAAGCTGTTGCGAGGTAGGATGCTTTGTGGAAAAGGGTCATACGTTGTACGCCTTTCCTCGACGCGGAGAGGCTCGAAATAGTTGGGCCCTGACTTGCAACGTGCAACCAGCTGATACTGACAGGCTATATGTTTGTAAGCGCCACTTTAGTCCAGATCAAGTAACTCGTTTAAAAGTTTTAGATGGGGATGTTCCATCTTTAAGATTAGAGCCAGTTCGTAGAAGTCGCAAAATATTCCATGCTAGAGGAAACAAGGCAGGTTCCCAAAAATAAAAACATCTGTGAGGACTTAGAAGTCACTAGCAGTCGCGAACGATTTGCTCAGGCTGCTCGGTTTTATCGGAGCAACGAAATTAAATTAAAGAAAAGAATTGAGGAGTTAGAAGCAGAGAATGAGAAACTGCAGCAAAAATATAAATATTTGTGTAGTCGTGCAGTACTTGCGGAAGAAACTTCAAGCATTGATGCTATAACTTTCGCAAGAATGATCGTCAGTGGCCAAAAAAATCGTTATAGCGAGGAGGAAAAGGCATTGGCTCAAAACATCAATTATATGTCCTCCAAAGCATATACGTTTATGCGTGACGATCTAGGTTTTGCTTTGCCTCATAAGTCATCTCTTTCGCGTTGGCGCCCCATCAAATATGTTGTTCCTGGGTTCGATGCCAATGTATGTACTAATTTAGAAAAAATTGTCTCAACTATGTCCGACACCGAACTCATAAGCGTTCTATTATTCGATGAAATCATCATCAAATCGGGCTTGAGCTAAAATAAAGCTAAAGATGTTATCGATGGGTTTGTAGACCATGGGGAAGGTCAACGCGAAAACAAAACTGGGAATAAATGTTTATTTTTTATGGTTAAGGAATTGTGCTCCAAATGGAAATACGTGATTTCGTATTATATCTCCAGTGGTGGTATACGTACGGAGACATTGCTGTCCATTTTGGGAAAAAATATCGCACAACTAAAAAAAATGGGGCTAAATTTGAAAGGCATATAGGGTTGGTTTGTGAATCGGCTAAAAAAAAACGAATCGATATTTTTTCAAACTTTTTTTTTTATTTTGAAGATTGAACATTGTCCTTTATGAATGAAAAATAATATCGTTCAAATGACTGCAACGACTGGCTTTACTTTAGGCCATTCGATCAACCCAATTTTTAAGCACATTTTCGATTGTTTGGGCTCCAATTTCATGAATGGCAACTTCGATTTCGTGTTTTAAAGCATCAATCGTCTCTGGATGGTTCGCATAGCATTTGTCCTTAACGGCTCCCCACAAAAAGTTGTCCAACGGTCTTAAATCACAGCTCCGAGGCGGCCAATTGATATCGGAACTTCGGCTGATTATTCGGTTTTCAAAAACGGTAGCCAAAAGTTCGAGTGTAACTTTGGCAGTGTGATAAGTTGCACCGTCCTGTTGAAACCAAATGTCGTCCATGTCATCCTCTTCAATTTTTGGAAACAAAAACTCGTTGAGCATGTCACGGTAACGCTCGCCATTTACAGTAACCGCGGCTCCTCGCTCATTTTCGAAAAAAAATGGCCCGATGATGCCGCCAGAACAAAAACCGCACCAAAGAGTGACTCGTTGTGGATGCATTTGCTTCTCTACAGTAACGTGTGGGTTTTCTCAGCCCCAATTCCGACAATTCTGCTTATTCACGTAGCCACCGATATGAAAATGAGCTTCATCAGAAAAGAAAAAAAAAAAAGTTTTTGCGCAATAATAGGTAGGTATGTGTGTTTTTATATTTCGCTAAAGCGACCTACAAGAATATCAAACACACATACCTACATATGTATTGCATACATTTGATACAATATTAGGGTGGACAGGTTTGATTGAGGGTGAGGCTTGCTAATTTGTAACATTAGAGTTTTGAGGGAGGAAAGTGGATCAAGTTAATAAATTTAAATTAATTTTGGAATGTAAATGATATTACATATACACATGTATGTGCATATATTGTGCAAATTTATTGGATATATGTATAATATGTGCATATATAAATACATAGGTATATGTATAAATAAATATAAATGGGAGTTACCAAATGTGATAAAATTAAAGACCGGTCAAAATTACTGGTGATATCAATTGTTCGAAAGATTTTTCCTCTAAACTTCATTTGATATTTTTTGATAATATTATGGCTTTGCATAAGTGGAGTATAAAGATTCATTTGAACATAATTTTGAATTGGGAATTATATGTTTATGAATTATTTTATGTTTATAAATTATTATATGTTTGTAAATTATTATGTTATAAAATACATTTTTTAATAGGGCATGACGATGACCCTATGTACAGCTGTACAATGCCAAAGAAGCAACGAAGCTGTTGCGAGGTAGGATGCTTTGTGGAAAAGGGTCATACGTTGTACGCCTTTCCTCGACGCGGAGAGGCTCGAAATAGTTGGGCCCTGACTTGCAACGTGCAACCAGCTGATACTGACAGGCTATATGTTTGTAAGCGCCACTTTAGTCCAGATCAAGTAACTCGTTTAAAAGTTTTAGACGGGGATGTTCCATCTTTAAGATTAGAGCCAGTTCGTAGAAGTCGCAAAATATTCCATGCTAGAGGAAACAAGGCAGGTTCCCAAAAATAAAAACATCTGTGAGGACTTAGAAGTCACTAGCAGTCGCGAACGATTTGCTCAGGCTGCTCGGTTTTATCGGAGCAACGAAATTAAATTAAAGAAAAGAATTGAGGAGTTAGAAGCAGAGAATGAGAAACTGCAGCAAAAATATAAATATTTGTGTAGTCGTGCAGTACTTGCGGAAGAAACTTCAAGCATTGATGCTATAACTTTCGCAAGAATGATCGTCAGTGGCCAAAAAAATCGTTATAGCGAGGAGGAAAAGGCATTGGCTCAAAACATCAATTATATGTCCTCCAAAGCATATACGTTTATGCGTGACGATCTAGGTTTTGCTTTGCCTCATAAGTCATCTCTTTCGCGTTGGCGCCCCATCAAATATGTTGTTCCTGGGTTCGATGCCAATGTTTGTACTAATTTAGAAAAAATTGTCTCAACTATGCCCGACACCGAACTCATAAGTGTTCTATTATTCGATGAAATCATCATTAAATCGGGCTTGAGCTATAATAAAGCTAAAGATGTTATCGATGGGTTTGTAGACCATGGGGAAGGTCAACGAGAAAACAAAACTGGGAATAAATGTTTATTTTTTATGGTTAAGGAATTGTGCTCCAAATGGAAATACGTGATTTCGTATTATATCTCCAGTGGTGGTATACGTACGGAGACATTGCTGTCCATTTTGGGAAAAAATATCGCACAACTAAATAAAATGGGGCTAAATTTGAAAGGCATATAGGGTTGGTTTGTGAATCGGCTAAAAAAAAACGAATCGATATTTTTTCAAACTTTTTTTTTTATTTTGAAGATTGAACATTGTCCTTTATGAATGAAAAATAATATCGTTCAAATGACTGCAACGACTGGCTTTACTTTAGGCCATTCGATCAACCCAATTTTTAAGCACATTTTCGATTGTTTGGGCTCCAATTTCATGAATGGCAACTTCGATTTCGTGTTTTAAAGCATCAATCGTCTCTGGATGGTTCGCATAGCATTTGTCCTTAACGGCTCCCCACAAAAAGTTGTCCAACGGTCTTAAATCACAGCTCCGAGGCGGCCAATTGATATCGGAACTTCGGCTGATTATTCGGTTTTCAAAAACGGTAGCCAAAAGTTCGAGTGTAACTTTGGCAGTGTGTCGTCCATGTCATCCTCTTCAATTTTTGGAAACAAAAACTCGTTGAGCATGTCACGGTAACGCTCGCCATTTACAGTAACCGCGGCTCCTCGCTCATTTTCGAAAAAAAATGCCCCGATGATGCCACCAGAACAAAAACCGCACCAAAGAGTGACTCGTTGTGGATGTATTTGCTTCTCTACAGTAACGTGTGGGTTTTCTCAGCCCCAATTCCGACAATTCTGCTTATTCACGTAGCCACCGATATGAAAATGAGCTTCATCAGAAAAGAAGAAGAAGACTCACCACTTTGGAAATAGGTTTTCAATATTTTCCAATTTTGTTCAAGCGTATAGCGTCCCATTTCGTAAATCTCAAACCTTTAAGTAAATTATGAACACATTTGACATGTCATTTGTGTTACCATTCCCAAAAAAATAGGTGGTTCAAAAAGCAAACGCTATATGGCCCACCCTGCAGTTTGCGATCAAGGGCCCACCAACATTAGTATCCTTACAACTTTAGGGATTTCTGAGAAGTACCTCTTTTTCCTGCACGAAGACACAAAGATTTTTGGCATGTGCGATTATTGTCACTTAATAAAGTGCGTCCGAAATACTTTGATGAAATATGACATCTTAACATCAGATGGAGTGACGAGCTTCAAGGTGATAAGAAAATTGTTTGATATATGGTAGATCAAATGAATCCCCATTTTAAAATTTGTCCGAAACGAACGGAGGCTCACATATATCCCAGTTTTATGGAAAATATTACGTGCGACTCAGGTCTTGAGCAATTCGGTAGCCTCTGGTATCGACATGGCCTTGACCCAAAATTTATTAGGCAGTGACGACTACGTGATCAAATGCGCTAAGCCCACACAGATGTTGGTTAAAAAATGAATGATCTGTTTCACGAATTGGATGCAAAAAATTTCCAGTGGAAAAATCCTTTAAAGTGTCCGATTAGGCGGGGTGACACAAGAAAAATTGATAGATTGAATAAACATCTAGATTTTTGCGGTCATTCAAGTTGCCGGGAAACGCACGCGTGAAGTGCATCGAAGGTTTCCGCATAACGATTTTAGCGATGTGAAAGTTATGCGAGGAACTTTTTATTGAGCAAAGCTCCCTCAAATTTATTTTCCCCGGGAAAATAAATCAAGATGCGTTAGATAACTTTTTCTATCGCATACGAGCTAGTCAGGGTATGAATACCCATCCAACAGCTCACGAAGTCCAATACATAGTTGCGCGACTAATCTCAATGAAAATTTTACGCCAGAGATTTGAGAAAAAAGGTTCTAACTGTGCAGATGATGACGATATAAATTAAGAAATGTAGGAGACCAGCGAAATGAGGATCTCGTTTTAGAAGAGATTGATGTGGAAGACGTAAATTTTGCTGAAGAAAGTAATGAAGCTGAGGTACAAGTGCAGCGTTACTTCACTGGCTATGGTATTTACCAAAAAGTGCTGTGCAAGGTGAAATGTGAAAAGTGCACCCACGCCATGACGAAAACAAAAGGGGAGCTGAAGTTGCATTCAGAAGCCCTGATTAGTTATAAAAACTTCACGGATGACAACGATTTAAGGCTTGTCAATCCTGAAGAAGGGTTTTCGAAGTGTGTCGACTCCAAATGGTGTGGTACCGTCAGCTCTTCGCAAAATATGCCCACATTGCAGGTCTTAGGTGTTTAATGTTGTCCGCTCTAAAAGAAAAAACACTAAAAGTATTTCCCGACTGGTTTATAGGATCTGGCGAGTGTAGAGATCGTCGCGAGAAGCTACAATATTAGATTTTCTCTTAACTGTCCTTTTATTCAAGAATGCAAAGTGGCTCTTGCGAAATGAGGTCAATAATGTCAAAGTAAGAAAACTGCAAAATTAATTAAAAAAGCTGTAGGTTGTAAGCCAGGGCCCCACGAAAAGAGATTCACCGTTCACAACAGGTAATTAATAATCTATTAACTATCTTTTGCATATGATGATACCTATTCTTTTATTTCAGGGTTTTCCACTTTTCTATATTTCAGGTTTTTTTTATTTATATATTTTACAGGTATTTTCTGTTTCAGTTTTTTTCTATTTTTTAGTCTACTTTACAGGTTTCTTTTTTATTTTTTCTTCTCTTTCAGGTAGCACCCGAGCCTAGATTTTTAAAGCACTACAATTTTTTCTTAATCATGATGGATTGAGAGTAGTGTTTTAAAAATCAGGTAAATCGCAATGACTTAATCGATGTCAATATCGAAGTCGTGTGAGAAATTGTTATAGTATGAGAACAATTTCGTAACTTGTGCTTTCACAATTTTATATATTTTTTTTTCATTTCAGGATTATTATAGTATTGTAATATATATACATATACATACATATAAGAGTACTTAAATTACTTGTGAATAAAAATAAAAAATTAAAATTAAAAAAACTAGTATTTCATTTTCTTAAGGATAATAATATTTATTTGGTAAGAGGAACTTAAAGAAACATATATGTACCAATAATATAATTCGACAGGATTTCATTACAAAATCAATATATTCGTTCAGCTCAATAAAATAAATATCTGCATATGAAAAATCGTTCCTATGGACCTGCAAAAGCAAACACGCATATATCTCTACTAATATTACTAGCAAACCCGGCCCCCTTCGCTGGGCACACTAAAATAGAATAGATATGGTTTAGAACAGAAAATATATGGTTTTCATATTATTTATTTCTTTATTCTTTATTCAAGCGCTTTGGCATAAACAATATTTTTTGTTTTTCTATTTGTTTTTGAGTAAATATAAAATATAAATTGAAAATCAGGAAAAAAGAAGATTGTTTTTAAATTTCAAATCAACGCATATGAATAAACAATCGTCTTTTTTCCTGATCATCCATGAATTTTTCGTTTCAATTTATATGTTTTATTAAGCATTGGAGCTTTTTTAACCATTATCCATTTATATTTAAAAAAAACAAAAAAACGAAAAAAATTGTTTTTTCCACGAACACATAATTTCATTCGGATTTCACATTAAATTCTCAAATTTCGTAAGAAATTATTCACTGTTCCAAAATCCACTCCAAAAAAATTCACAAACAATTTTTACATGTTGCACTTACGTTTTTTCCTTATGGCATCCAAATCAGAAAGAAATATTGACACATTGTAACTAACACTGTCAATTTGACAGTTCAGTTCCGCCCCAAGCGTTAAAAAAGTAAGCGACATTATGGCTCTGAACTAAAGCATTCACCAACAGCTTCCATTTGATACCCATATTTTACATACACATCCTAGGGTTACCCACGTTTTGACCTATATCTCGAGACCCTAGGTACCAATAGGTATCCAAACTATACGGAAACCATCTTCAATACCTCCTTAAAAATGTGTGAAAGTTTGGTTTAATTCGGTGCAAAGACACGGCGGGTCCACGTTTTGGCATATATTTCCAGATCCCAGTCATCAATAGGTATGAAAATTACCCCGTATTAAAGCACTTATCAACAGCTTTCATTTGATATCCATATTGTACAAACACATTCTAGGGTCCACGTTTTGGTCTCTATCTCGAGACCCTAGTCACGGAGCGGATGGAAATACTCTGAACTAAAGCATTCACCAACAGCTTCCATTTGATACCCATATTTTACATACACATCCTAGGGTTACCCGGTCCACGTTTTGACCTATATCTCGAGACCCTATGTACCAATAGGTATCCAAACTATACGGAAACCATCTTCAATACCTCCTTAAGAATGTGTGTAAGTTTGGTTTAATTCGGTGCAAAGACACGGCGGGTCCACGTTTTGGCATATATTTCCAGACCCTAGTCATCAATAGGTATGAAAATTATCCCGTATTGAAGCACTTATCAACAGCTTTCATTTGGTATCCATATTGTACAAACACATTCTAGGGTCCACGTTTTGGTCTCTATCTCGAGACCCTGGCCACGGAGCGGATGGAAATACTCTGAACTAAAGCATTCACCAACAGCTTCCATTTGATACCCATATTTTACATACACATCCGAAGGTTACCCGGGTCCACGTTTTGACCTATATCTCGAGACCCTATGTACCAATAGGTATCCAAACTATACGGAAACCATCTTCAATACCTCCTTAAAAATGTGTGTAAGTTTGGTTTAATTCGGTGCAAAGACACGGCGGGTCCACGTTTTGGCATATATTTCCAGACCCTAGTCATCAATAGGTATGAAAATTACCCCGTATTGAAGCACTTATCAACAGCTTCCATTTGATACCCATATTGTACATACACGTCCGAAGGTTACCCGGGTCCACGTTTTGACCTATATCTCGAGACCCTAGTCATCAATAGGTATGAAAATTACCTCGTATTAAAGCACTTATCAACAGCTTTCATTTGATATCCATATTGTACAAACACATTCTAGGGTCCACGTTTTGGTCTCTATCTCGAGACCCTAGTCACGGAGCGGATGGAAATACTCTGAACTAAAGCATTCACCAACAGCTTCCATTTGATACCCATATTTTACATACACATCCTAGGGTTACCCGGGTCCACGTTTTGACCTATATCTCGAGACCCTATGTACCAATAGGTATCCAAACTATACGGAAACCATCTTCAATACCTCCTTAAGAATGTGTGTAAGTTTGGTTTAATTCGGTGCAAAGACACGGCGGGTCCACGTTTTGGCATATATTTCCAGACCCTAGTCATCAATAGGTATGAAAATTACCCCGTATTGAAGCACTTATCAACAGCTTTCATTTGATATCCATATTGTACAAACACATTCTAGGGTCCACGTTTTGGTCTCTATCTCGAGACCCTGGCCACGGAGCGGATGGAAATACTCTGAACTAAAGCATTCACCAACAGCTTCCATTTGATACCCATATTTTACATACACATCCTAGGGTTACCCGGGTCCACGTTTTGACCTATATCTCGAGACCCTATGTACCAATAGGTATCCAAACTATACGGAAACCATCTTCAATACCTCCTTAAAAATGTGTGTAAGTTTGGTTTAATTCGGTGCAAAGACACGGCGGGTCCACGTTTTGGCATATATTTCCAGACCCTAGTCATCAATAGGTATGAAAATTACCCCGTATTGAAGCACTTATCAACAGCTTCCATTTGATACCCATATTGTACATACACGTCCGAAGGTTACCCGGGTCCACGTTTTGACCTATATCTCGAGACCCTAGTCATCAATAGGTATGAAAATTACCCCGTGTTAAAGCACTTATCAACAGCTTTCATTTGATATCCATATTGTACAAACACATTCTAGGGTCCACGTTTTGGTCTCTATCTCAAGACCCTAGTCCCGGAGCGGATGGAAATACTCTGAACTAAAGCATTCACCAACAGCTTCCATTTGATACCCATATTGTATATACACATCCGAAGGTTACCCGGGTCCACGTTTTGACCTATATCTCGAGACCTTATCTACCATTAGGTATCCAAACTATACGAAAACCATCTTCAATGCCTCCTTAACAATGTGTGTAAGTTTGGTTTAATTCGGTGCAAAGACACGGCGGGTCCACGTTTTGGCATATATTTCCAGACCCTAGTCATCAATAGGTATGAAAATTACACCGTATTGAAGCACTTATCAACAGCTTCCATTTGATACCCATATTGTACATACACGTCCGAAGGTTACCCGGGTCCACGTTTAGACCTATATCTCGGGACCCTAGTCATCAATAGGTATGAAAATTACCCCGTATTAAAACACTTATCAACAGCTTTCATTTGATATCCGTATTGTACAAACACATTCTAGGGTCCACGTTTTGGTCTCTATCTCGAGACCCTAGTCACGGAGCAGATGGAAATACTCTGAACTAAAGCATTCACCAACAGCTTCCATTTGATATCCATATTGTACATACACATCCAAAGGTTACCCGGGTCCACGTTTTGACCTATATCTCGAGACCCCAGTCACGGAGCGGCCTGAAAAATACTCTGTACTAAAGCATTCACCAACAGCTTCCATTTGATACCCATATTGTACATACACATTCTAGGGTCCACGTTTTGGTCTCTATCTCGAGACCCTAGTCACGGAGCGGCATGAAAAATACTCTGAACTAAAGCATTCACCAACAGCTTCCATTTGATACCCATATTGTACATACACATCCGAAGGTTACCCGGGTCCACGTTTTGACCTATATCTCGAGCCCTATCCACCAATAGGTATCCAAACTATACGGAAACCATCTTCAATACCTTCTTAACTATGTGTGTAAGTTTGATTTAATTCGGTGCAGACACGGCCGGTTAGCGAACACACACAAAAAGTTGACTTTATTTTATATATAAGATTTTTTTCAGTTTGTGTCCGAAAAATCCAAATATCTTCGGAACCCTATTTTTTTCTAAAATAAAATGTAATCCGTGTTACTCCTGGATAATGTAGTTTTCGAATGGTGAAAGAATTTTTAAAATCGGTCCAGTAGTTTTTGAGCCTATTCGTTACAAACAAACAAACAAACAAAGTTTTCCTCTTTATAATATTAGTATAGATACATGCATACGAACTGCCAGACATACTTGCATATGTGGCTGCGAGCACTTGCGACAGAAAAAATATTTCGATTTGCTATTGCTGTCGAGAATTTAGAACAACACATATTTACATACATATATTGATGCATACATATGTACGGAGCCGCGGCCACTCGACTTGACAAAAATTCAAGATTTACCAAATATTGGCAAATAATTCAATGCGAAATATTACAATATTGACTATTTTCGAATTGACGAGAAAATTGTCATATGGGCATATGAGCATATGAGCTCGAACTTAGTGCTATAGAATATTTTTGATTTTTCAGCGTCGTTGCGACTAAAAAAATCTGACCGCTACGACAGCGCCTATGAATGTATTTTGTTCTTGCAGTCGCTAGGCTTATAATTTTAGCTTTGGAAACATACGCGTGCAGAGGCATAAAGCCACTGCTTTATGTGTGCTTTTGTATGTACATGCATATGTGTATACTAATAAGCATAGTTTTGCTGGGAGTCGAGAATGTATGTATATATATGTATATGTATGTACGGTATAATAGGGCACACTTGCACAATATGCCAATACGTGAGGTAGCTCATGGTTGCTTCAGTACATTGACTTTTTGCTTAATTGTTTCTTACATGTGTATGTATATATGTACATACATATGTATGTAATAAGAAACAGTTTAAACCGATTTTGTTACTGATATACTTACGGTAACATACGAATATGCTTTTTTATCCTATAAAATATGTAGATATGGAGGATATCTTGGGTTGGTTAAAATTATTCTTTTATTTATTTTGAATATCAAAACTTGTATACAAACCATGCTTGTATACCTTCTGCAATAGGATGTGGATGAAAAATTACAGAACAGAAATTAAAACGTAATGCCTCAAATGCCTTACAAAATGCTGTCGGTCAATTTTATTTCAAACAAATGTATAGCAATGCCTATTTTCTTTTTGTCCAAAAATAACAAATATATATATGGAAATACATACGTTTCTTTGAAGTTTTCTTTTATTTATTTTAAATTTCAAAGTTTTATACTATCTATAAAATGCATACATATATTATTTGTTGAAATATTAGTTTGTAATTATTTATCCAAGTTGAAATATTTCCTAATGGGAACAAAGAATGAACTATTGTACTCATAGAATGAATAAGTACTATTGCATAAGATGAAGAATATGAACTATTGTACTCCTTTTTAACTTTCAGTCTTGAATAAACGTTTGATTGCTCAACATATCCAACATTATTCCATGTAATATATTAAATCTGTATTGAAAAAAAATTTCGTTCGCAAAGGAACAAATGAATGCATATTCAAATGTAAATATAATATGATAAGACGATGCGTCGTGAGATAGGTCAAGGTTCCTGCAAGTGCGTATGCACATACATATATACATACATATGTAACACTATAAGAATTGAAGATCCAATTGAACTTTTGCATAAACATAACTAACATTATACATATATGTATGTATATATTGACATGCATATACCCTGCAAACCAACGTTCACCAGTTTTTCCAATTTTACCAACACATTCACTCAATTTTGTCCAATAATACCCACACAATCACATTTAATTCTGTTGTCATTTTTGATGGGTTATACATATATTTATCTCATAATTTTCGTGAATACTTATTAAACTTAACTATAGTGAGTGCGAAAGTGACAGCAAAAAACAAGTTGCAAATGTCAAATACAAAAATGAATCGCGTTTAATTCTGTGAAAATCTCCAAGCGAAAAGGTAAGTTGAACAATTTTTATTCAATTTTCCTATTATATATATATTTAAACTAATAAAATGTATTTTTATTTTCAGAAAAACGTATTTCACAATCAAGAGGATACAAGAAAAAGATGAACGCGGGAGAATTCGAGGTTTGTTAAGGTGTTGAAGGACTTGGGGTCTTGGGAGGTAGCAGTAAGTAATAATTTTGCTTATTTGCTTCAAAGTAATTAATAATATAAGTTTTTTTAGGATGATTCAGAGAGGACACCTTTATGTTTGCGGGGAAGGGCAGGATGCGTACCTTGCTGCAGGTGTATAAAACAACGAAGGATAACAAAAATCGAACGAGTTCTTGTTCGTACTTCGGTCTCTATGAGGAGCTAACGGATGAGATATTTGGCAATGGCAAAATTATCTCTGACGCACATACGATGCATTTAGAGAGGGACCAGTGCAGATGTTAGACGATGACTCGGAATCATCAATGACATCATCACCGTTGCTGTCCCAATTATCTCAAAATGCGTACTGGTGTACGCAAGGTATACAAGGGATCGAGATATGTATGTATGTACGTAAATTTTTTCAAATCATATCGTAATAGCAGGGAAAAGTTGCTACATATCAATACAAATTTAGGAAAAAAAAGAAATTTCAAATCGGTTAATATCTTCCGTTCGCGCATTGCATTTAAAATTTACAAATTTTATCCCAAATCTAGCTGATTTACGAAAACTTGTAGAAGTTGTAAATGATTAAAGATCGAGCTCCCTTTTTATACATAGCACTTTCAGCATTGAGTAGTAGATTTTTAATTTACTAATCTATCCATTTCTGTGGTTCTGAGCGATTAACTTTTACCAATTTTACACCAAATCTACTAAGGAAGCCTATGCCAAATGAGGCTTGCGTGAAAGCGGCTTACGGCTACTACAACACGTCTGTGCTTTAGATCGTCTTCCATATGGTTACTTGTATTCCATCGTCTTTCTTTTCATTTTGCTTTTGATTCTGGCATACCGATAAACGAAGTGCACGGAAGAGCTAGTACTCTCTGGTCATTACCAGTTCTGCTTTCACTCTTGTCGAACAGCGCTGTTTGGTCAAAAAAAATTCTATTCGATGTTCTTTTGAATTACATAGTTTACACAATTACTTAACATTAAATCTCTTGAAACATTTTATTCATGTCTCTTACTCGTAAGGACATACACTGCCCATTTTTTGGTGCACCTAAACCACTGCTGTCATCGGTCCTTCCCACTAATACCGACATTATACAATGTTGGCAAGAAGTGAGGTACAAAATGTCAGTAGAATCTTCTGCTGCCAGTTCTGGTCAGAAGTTAAGCTTCACAGTTGTAGCAGATACTGTAGCTCATCAGACTGAGTCCCTTTATTCCAAGGCTTCGATTCCAATAGTTTCCCACACAAGAGTTGTACAAAAGATTAAACATCTACATGATCGATACTACACTCTTCGTAAATCTTATTCAAGGGACAAAGACACACCTGAGAAACAAAAGAAGTACAATGATTTTATTGAACAATCTTCAAGTACATTATTTGACATTTCGTCCTGCAAGTGCGAGATGACACTCAATTGCTTTTGTCAAAGAAGCTTTGACAAGTGTATTTGTCCCAGGCCGGTAACTATCAACTGCACATGCCCTAAAGATAGAAAGATACCGCCATTAGAAATCAAATTTCTATATGCTCAAAGATATCTCGGACAAGGAAAGATTGGGACAGTAGATACCAAAGAAACTCAAAAGCTTACATTAAAATTGCAGAGAAAAGCTCGTCACTTAAGTCAGACCAACTTACCTGGACCTTCTTGTAGTAGTATTGATTCTGAAACAGAGATAACTCCTGAAGTTGACAATGATAAGAATGATCCCGATTTTCAGACCCCACGCTCTATTTCCTCTCAGTCAGCAAGTTCAAAAAATGCACAGATGCGCTTATCACTTCCAGCAACGGCCTTAACAAGTGATCGTTTTGGAGTATCTGACAGAGCAGCAGCAGCTATTGTGTCTAGTGCATTTAAAGACGTTGGTCTTATAACGGACAAGGATACTTCTTTTGTTGTTGATCGAAGCAAAATGAGAAGAGAAAAAGAAAAATGTAGACTAAAACTTATCGAATCGGGGAATGCAATAGAGCAATTAAACGATCCGATGTGTGTGTATTTTGATGGCAGGATGGATGACACTTTAGTTTTAGTTGAAAAAGGAAACAAACGTTATCAATCTATAAAAAAGAAGAGCACATTTCAGTAATAGCAGAACCAGGCTCAAAGTACCTTTGTCATTTAGTACCTACTTCAAAAAGTGGAAAGGACACAGCATACAGCATTGTAAATTATTTTGAAGAAAATGGTATAAATCAATCTAATGTTGTAGTGATTGGATGTGATGGTACGTCAACAAATACTGGGTGGAAGAATGGTGCAATAAAATTCATTGAAACGCGTTTAAAAAGACCAGTACAATGGGCTATCTGTCTCCTCCATTTTAATGAATTACCTCTGAGGCATCTAGTTGAAATACTTGATGGTAAAACAACAGGTCCTCAGTCTTTCAGTGGGCTTCTTGGCAAACAGCTGGCTAAATGTCCATCGTTGCTTTTCAGAGGATCGAATGCTCTCTTCCACGAACGCTTGACGCAATAAGCTTAAGTAAAGATCAGAAATACTTACATGACATTGCCATTGCTATTGATGCTGGTTTTTGCTCCCCAGATCTAGCAAATCGAGATCCGGGACCAATATCACACTCTCGTTGGTTGACAATTGCAAACAGGTTCCTACGATTATACATTTCTTTGCAGGAGCCATCTAAAAATCTCATTCAAATTGTAAAATACATTTTGACTGTATACGCACCTCTATGGTTCGAAATCAAAACAAATTCGTCAATAGTTGACGGACCTAAACATATTTTAGAATGTATTAAAAAATGTAGAATCTTATCTTCAGAAGTCCAGGCAGTAGTTCATAAGGTTATTCAAACAAATTCCTTTTTTGCCCATCCAGAAAACATTCTTCTCTCGATGGTGGTAGATGACAGAGAGCATGTCCGCGATCTTGGATTGAGGCGAGTTCTGAAAATAAAAGAAATCCCTTCAAAAGACAAAAATATTAGAAACTTTTTGGTTCCTAAACTGAACTTTGAAGCAAATGAACATTTTGAGTTAATTAATTGGTCTGAAATGAAACTTACCTGCCCCCCAATTTTAGACAGCCTTTCTTCTGAAGATATCTTGCAATTAATTTCTGATAAAGAAAAACCTAAATTAACCATAGATTTAACAAATATTCCATGCCATACGCAAGCTGTGGAGCGTTGCGTAAAACTAGTAACTCAAGCGTCCTCAAAAGTGTATGGGAACGAGAGACGTGATGGGTTTATAAGAGCAGCACTCACTTCTCGTACAGTTATGCCTCAATTTGACACTAAAGCAGACTTTGCCACTCCCGAATAAATAATTTTTCATCTTTGGTTGGTTGGTTGGGAAGGGAGTGGGTGGAACTCGTAGTACAGTCACCTTCACGCGGTGAGTTCTGAGTCGTCCAAAAAGGGCGGGCCAAGAGCTGTACAAAACTTCTTTAAGATAGTGTGGTTAGTGGGCGCGCTAAGAGGGGAATAATTTATTCTACTTATATACTCAAGAAGACTTATACAAAAATTAAAATAGAGAAACTAACCACCCGCAATTACGTAAATTTATACAAAAAATGACATTTTCCACTTCTTTTCAGGGGCTGTAGGGGCTTTGATAGAGCGGTAGACGTTTTTCTTTTCAAACTATACCTGATGTTGTAATAGTCTACAAAAAATGAACTTTATCTAACATCATTTCCACCTCTTACAATTTTTCGAATATTTGTTCAATTTGTTATAAAATTTTTAAATTTTAAATGCAATGCGCGAACGGAAGATATTAACCGATTTGAAATTTCTTTTTTTTCCTGAATTTGTATTGATATGTAGCAACTTTTCCCTGCTATTACGATATGATTTGAAAAAATTTACGTATTTCACTCCGGTCTAATATATAGTGGCACTTAGAGCTGCTAACAGGTATGCCTCTGAACTTTGTCTATTTCATCGATCTCCGGTAATAAAATTTTAGCTCATTTATTGCATGAACAAGATATTACAGTGTTTTTACTTCGATTAGTTGTATGTTGCAGTCCAGTTTTCATTTCCAAGAAAAAATAGTCGGGAATAACGGATCAGAACTAATTAATCCGTGAATGCTGCTGTGTGGTGGCCATTCGTAATCAAATTTACTATTTTCCATTAAAAAAATTCAATTAAAACAGCCTATTTCATTTTAAATATTTTCATTGAATTTAACTGTTTATATAAAATCAACACAATAAATGTAAATTTTTAATTAATTAACTTAATAATAACTAAAATTAATTAAAAAGTTAGTTAAATCTATTTATTTAGTAAATTAAAAATAACAATTATTTATGTAAAATAAATATAATTAAATTTTAAATTTAATAAAATATTTTAATATTTTCTACTTAAAAATAAAACCCAATCAAATTTACTATTTTTCATAAAAAATTTAATAAAATAGACTGTTTTCATTTTAAATAAGTTCATTAAATTTAATAAATTAATAAAGTTTAAATAATATAAATAAATTTATGGAATTAATAAATACAAAGAAATTACATTTAATTTAAATTATTTATCATAAAAAATTTAGTTAAATATAATAACAAAATAAAATGAAATTAATAATTAGAAATTTACTATAATAAATAAATAGATTTAACAATTTTTTTTTCATATTTATTAAATTTTAATATTTATTGATAAATAATCCTCTTATTTTTTAATTTAAAAATTTTTTTTTTCTTAAATAATATATTTTATAATAATAAGACATATACTAACTTAGATCAATAAATATCTATATGTATATAAATATTTAATTAATTAATAGATGCCACCACAGTTTGTTATAGTTCCATACTAAAAACAATTATTATAACATACTAAAAAAAATTACTATACAATATATTGTATTAATTTTCTTTAGAAACTATAGGACTATGTTTAAGTTCGTGCGGTTTTTTTCGAAATTTGAAACTTTATTGACGTAAAATGGTTACAAATTTAATATTCAAAGTATTGTCCATCGCTTACTACTACTTTTTCCCATCTTTCTGGCAATTCACGGATTCCCTTTGTGAAAAATTCGGTCGGTTTTGCCGCAATCCACGAATCGATCCATTTTTTGACTTCATCGTAATTACGGAAGTGCTGGTCAGCCAGGCCATGTTGCATCGATCGGAAGAGATAGTAATCGGATGGCGCAAGGTCTGGACTATACGGCGGGTGGGGTAGGACATCCCATTTGAGCGTTTCTAAGTATGTTTTGACCACTTGTGCAACATGTGGCCGAGCATTGTCATGTTGCAAAATAACTTTGTCGTGTCTATCGGCGTATTGCGGCCGTTTTTCTCGCAGTGCTCGGCTCAAACGCATCAATTGTCGTCGGTAGACATCCCCCGTAATCGTTTCATTCGGTTTCAGTAGCTCATAATACACAACACCCAGCTGGTCCCACCAGATACACAGCATAACCTTCAGGCCATGAATATTCTGCGCCGACGTCGATGTTGAAGCATGGCCAGGGTATCCATACGTTGCCCGACGTTTTGGATTGTCGTAATGGACCCACTTTTCATCGCCAGTCACAATTCGATGCAAAAAACCCTTTCTTTTGTGCCGTTGAAGCAGTTGTTCGCATGCCATAAAACGGCGTTCAACGTCTCTTGGCTTCAATTCATACGGCACCCAATGGCCTACCTTTCGGATCATTCCCATGGCTTTTAAACGTTTGGAAATGGTTGATTGATCAACTCCCAGAGTTTTTGCAACCTCTTCTTGCGTTTGAGCCGGATCTTGATCGAGCAATTCCTCCAATTCGGTATCCATGAACTTTGGCGGCGCACCCTCGCGTTCTTCGTCTTCCAAGCCAAAATCACCACTTTTAAAGCGTGCAAACCACTTCTGGCACGTTCGCTCAGCTAGAGCATGCTCACCATAAACTTCCACCAAGATACGATGACTTTCGGCTGCTTTTTTCTTCATATTAAAGAATTCCCCGCAAAAACACATTATTTGGCACGAAATTCGACATTTTCAAGTGTGGTAAAAATATTGTTGTTTACGCTTCAAATAAAAAACTTATACTGACGTTTGTGCCTTACGACAGTAGCTCTCCAATGAATGTTTGGAAATGTGGATCGATGGAATAATAATCAAGTTACGCCATCTGTTGTAAAACCGCACGAACTTATTCATAGTCCTATTATTAATAAGTCACAATTAATAAGTCGCGCGATTTTTTATTCGAAATTTTCGCCTGCGGCGCTTTTTTTTCTTTTTTTTAAATATATATATGTATATATATATATATCATATATTCATAATATAGGGAAAATTTTGAATTAAAAATCGCGCGATTTTTTATTCCAAATTTTCGCCTGCGGCGCTTTTTTTTTTCTTTTTTTTTAAATATATATATGTATAAAATAGTGAAAATTTGGAATTAAAAATCGCGCGATTTTTTATTCCAAATTTTCGCCTGCGGCGCTTTTTTTTTTCTTTTTTTTTAAATATATATATGTATATATATATATCATATATTCAAAATGCATACAATCAAACATACTTTACTGAAAATCAAGCATTAATATATATATGTATATAAATAATAATAAATATATATACATATATATATATGAATAGACGTGTATAATAT
Source organism: Anastrepha obliqua (assembly GCF_027943255.1). Lineage (NCBI taxonomy): Eukaryota > Metazoa > Arthropoda > Insecta > Diptera > Tephritidae > Anastrepha > Anastrepha obliqua. The sequence goes on along the minus strand of NW_026562178.1, from coordinate 1,518,047 downwards.
AGAAATAATTTGTAAAATTTTGTATTTCTAGTCATTTATTATCTTCTAAAATTGTTTATTTATACGATGTCTGGCAGCACTTCGGCTGGTTGTAGTAACCAAAATAGGAGGATTCTTGGTCAATTTTACAATTTTTAAACTCAAACAACTTAAAAACTATAAGCCTCCGGCAAGTGAGGTTTTCACTTTTGGATAGTAGAATACCCCCTCTACCCCCCCTTATACCCCTTTTTTTAAAAGGGGCGGGAGAACAAATGGGTATTTTCCCAAAACTTCTTTCATTATTTTTCATGCGCGAGAGTTTTTATAAAAAACACACAGTATTTTTCGGGTTAATTTAATTAATTAATCTAGATTTTTTTAAAGAAGACCAGCGGAACGGGCCGGTTTTCGCTAGTATGTATACAGTAGGTTCTGTTTTTATGCGGCTTTTTTTTATGCGGTTTTGAAATAGTGCGGTTTTTTTTAAATTACAAAATGCATGTCGACCTATCGGGAATTGTACATATAAACAAGATTCTAAGCCAGCTAAGCAAAAACTCATTACAGATTACATCAGAAATGCTAACCCTACAAGTATGGAACCGCCTGCATAACTATCTAGATCAGACGTGTACATTTCCTCAAGTGACGAAAGTGATTTTACGCCAAATCCTAAACGAACGCGCAACATGTGGGTATTGTCTGATTTTATTTCTGACCTAAATTTATTTTTCGATTCTGACGTTTCTTAAATAAAGATATTATATAATTTTCAAAAATACAATATTTTGTTTATGCGATTTTATTTAATTATTTCAGATTCATGCGGTCTATGGAACGTATCTATAGTTATAATATGGGACTAGTGCCCTTTTTTATGCGATTTTATTACATTATTTCAGATTTATGCGGTTTTAGCACTTTTGAAACGTATCTATAGTTTTACTATAGAACTAGTAGCTTTTTTTGTGCTGTTTTTTTTTATGCTGTTTCTTGCGGAACGTATCTACCGCATAAAAACAGAACCTATTGTATATATAATAGGACTATGAATAAGTTCGTGCGGTTTTTTCGAAATTTGAAACTTTATTGACGTAAAATGGTTACAAATTTAATATTCAAAGTATTGTCCATCGCTTGCTACTACTTTTTCCCATCTTTCTGGCAATTCACGGATTCCCTTTGTGAAAAATTCGGTCGGTTTTGCCGCAATCCACGAATCGATCCATTTTTTGACTTCATCGTAATTACGGAAGTGCTGGTCAGCCAGGCCATGTTGCATCGATCGGAAGAGATAGTAATCGGATGGCGCAAGGTCTGGACTATACGGCGGGTGGGGTAGGACATCCCATTTGAGCGTTTCTAAGTATGTTTTGACCACTTGTGCAACATGTGGCCGAGCATTGTCATGTTGCAAAATAACTTTGTCGTGTCTATCGGCGTATTGCGGCCGTTTTTCTCGCAGTGCTCGGCTCAAACGCATCAATTGTCGTCGGTAGACAACCCCGTAATCGTTTCATTCGGTTTCAGTAGCTCATAATACACAACACCCAGCTGGTCCCACCAGATACACAGCATAACCTTCAGGCCATGAATATTCTGCGCCGACGTCGATGTTGAAGCATGGCCAGGGTATCCATACGTTGCCCGACGTTTTGGATTGTCGTAATGGACCCACTTTTCATCGCCAGTCACAATTCGATGCAAAAAACCCTTTCTTTTGTGCCGTTGAAGCAGTTGTTCGCATGCCATAAAACGGCGTTCAACGTCTCTTGGCTTCAATTCATACGGCAACGTTTGGAAATGGTTGATTGATCAACTCCCAAAGTTTTTGCAACCTCTTCTTGCGTTTGAGCCGGATCTTGATCGAGCAATTCCTCCAATTCGGTATCCATGAACTTTGGCGGCGCACCCTCGCGTTCTTCGTCTTCCAAGCCAAAATCACCACTTTTAAAGCGTGCAAGCCACTTCTGGCACGTTCGCTCAGCTAGAGCATGCTCACCATAAACTTCCACCAAGATACGATGACTTTCGGCTGCTTTTTTCTTCATATTAAAAATTTCCCCGCAAAAACACATTATTTGGCACGAAATTCGACATTTTCAAGTGTGGTAAAAATATTGTTGTTTACGCTTCAAATAAAAAACTTATACTGACGTTTGTGCCTTACGACAGTAAGAATAATATGCTTACTTAAGAATAATAATCAAGTTACGCCATCTGTTGTAAAACCGCACGAACTTATCGATAGACCTATTAAAAATTAACTAAATAAATATTAAAATTATTCATTAAATAAATAATATTCAATAAATAACCATTTGTATCAGTAATTTTGATGGATTATTGTATATAGGATCCGTAAGTATTACCTACAAAATTACCCTGTTGAAGAGATTCTGTTAACTATGTGTTAACAACGAAATTCACTTATTCATAAGATTCTGTTAGCTACACGTTAACAACGAAATTCACTAGTTTATGAAATTCTGTTAACTACATGTTAGCAATAACATTCACCAGCCCAAAAGATTCTGTTCACTACATGTTAACAACGAAATTTACTAGTTCATGAAATTCTGTTCACTAAATGTTAACAACAACATTCATGAGTTCAGAAGGTTTTGTTCACTACATGTTACCTACATCATTCACAACTTGAATGTCAATTAGAGCAGCACAGCAGTATATAAGAAATTTCTGTTAGTGCGAGCGAATAAAATCATCACACGTATAGACTGGAAGTAGGTAGCAAGTGCACGGCGTAGAATATAAAATTACTACAAAGCTCACAACTTCACAGGTGAACGATACCCACAATTTAGCAGTGTAAATAGCAGGTAGTTGGTTTGCAGGGTATTTGCATACATATGTCAAAATACCAAAACACTTGTATGCTCTATGAATTAATTTCGACTTAAAAAATCTAGTAAAAATTTTCATCAAATTTGTGTAGTTTTCAATTTACTAAAACGCACGTACGAAGATGTGAGAGGTCGTTTTATAATGTATTTTTTTAAATTAAATCAAAATATTAAAGTTACTTTGATTTGAAATGTTGGTGCATATAATAAATATTCAAATCATTCATCAATAATCATTTAGTAAGTTTGTTTGAAAATATAAATTGAATAAATTTTTATTCATCAAGGGAACATACATATATAGAAATGCACAAGCAAATTCTTTGCAAAATGCCATCGGCTATTCGTCCAGAGAATGTTAATGCAATGAGAAGGAGCAAATGTTAAAAGAGCTTTTTTCGAGTTCTAATTTATAGATTCATAATAAGGTCATTTCAAATTCAACTTTCCTGAAGAGGTCGGAATTGCAGATATTTACCACGCGAGTGACGCGAGTGGAGGGTTTCTATATTTACTTACCACGCTAGGCCAAGAATTCAGATATTTTCTGCGTTTACCATACTACTTAGGGCGTTCATTTTTCGGCACACTACTAAGGAAATCGAAGCGAATAAATTTGCGATTAAGAAGGCCGCGCGGTAGTTAGTTTGTGGTGCAGAAGCTAAAGTCGGCGGAGTTATTCGTTTTGTGTTTTTGCACGTATTTAATTCAGGTTCAAGTCCTGAAGTCATATTTTTTTTCTTGCACATTTTTTTTTTTACAATTCAAACCAGGAAAGTTTGGTAAAATTTTTGAGTTTATTTTAATTAAAATTTCTTTAAAATACTGTTTTTTGTATTTTATAAATGGAAATTTCTTTTCGGTATAAAATAGTTCATACTGGATATGACCTGATTTTTATATAAATCAATCAAAACAGAAAATATGTACATATGTCTATAATCTATTTCATCAAATCCAAATTATATTGATGAGAAAATATCATTCTAATATCCGTCCAGAAAGCCAAACGCGCATACACAGATGCATATGCATATAATTACGCATACAAACTTTCAACTAACGCAGAATATGTGCATATAAAACTGCGAATCGAATAAATGAGTGATTTAGAAAAGATCATTAATAATTGTAGATTAGCGCAATCGTGAAAGACGTGTCGTATATGCAGTACGTAGTCTCATATTTGACTCAGGTTCAAATCCTGTGCACAGTTTTTTATTCGATATTTTTATTTCATTTTTTATATTTGGTTTAATTGAAATTGATTTAAAATAGTGTATTCAGGTTTTTCTAATACCAGTTATTTAGAAATTTATTTTCTATATAACATTATTCATTTGAATTGATTTATATGTAAAACAGCCATAAAGTCAATCATATGAATATGCATTCCTATATTTAATTTCTTCAGTCAAATCTGAACCACTTACATACACATATTGATGAGAAAATATTCTAATATCCATCCAGGAAGCCTAACGCGCATACTCACATATGTGTTTAAATATATGTACAAACTACCACCATTCTAACAAACCCAGAACACAAGCTTCTGCGCACACTTGACACATGGGATATGTATACCCTATGAGCAAAAAGAACCGGGAAGGTGATGTTGACTGTTTCCTTCGATTGCCAAGGCATAGTCCACCATGAGTACCTTCCATCGGGCCAGACAGTCAATAGAGAATATTATTTATTCGTTTTGAAATCTTAGAGAGATGCTGTGTGTTGCAAACCGCCGGAAATGTGAGCAAACAATTCTCAGATTTTGCATGATGATAACGCGCCATCGCACTGATCAAAGAGAATACAAATCGGCCTGCCGGGGGTGTTTGGAGGACTGGGTTAAACGTTGGCACATGTGTGTAGCTTCAGACGGGTCATATTTTGAAGGAGATAATATAAATTTGCCTTAAATTTAACTCTGTTTTGTTGAATTTAAACATTCCCGGTACTTTCTGATCATAAGGTACATATATGCGGCTTTGCGGACAGCAATGTGTGATTCGCTGGAAGTCGCATTAACTCGCGACTGTCGCACAGTTAGAAGACATATTTACATACATATAAGGGTGCATACATACATACGGAGCCGCGGCCACTCGACATGACAAAAATTTAAGATTTATCAAATATTGGCAAATAATTCCACGCGAAATATTCCAATATTGACTATTTTCGAATGGTCGCGAAAATTGGCATATGGGCGGCTCGTTTTATGAATGAAATTGAAATATGAGCTCTAACTTATGAATGAACTTTTTGTTTTGTTCTAAATTGTTCAGCGCCGTCGCTGATAGAATCATGGCCGCTGCGACTGCGTCTACGAATGTATTTTGTTTTTGTAGTCGCTAGGCTTAGATTTTAGCTTTGGGCGACATGCGCATGTGAGGTATGTGTTTTTGTTGTGTTCTAGAACATTTTAGAATGTGCGGTGGCAAAGCGGCCATGGCGTTGCGCTTGCTGTTGCTTTTGCGTCTATCAAAGTACATATCGTGTTTTTGTAAGTACAATATTAGGAATATCGACTGGTGAAAGACAAAAGTACACGGAAGCAAGAAGGGAGCGCTGTGCTCGCGCATATATGTACATATGCATGAATGTATGAACGTGCATGGATGTAGTAACATATGAATACAATTATTTTGTAGGAAGTTTAGAAGGCAAATAGGTATATATGTATGTATATATGCTAGGACATAATACATACATAGAGCAGAATTGTTTTTGCACTTGTTAGGAAGAAACTCGCTAGTGCGTATGTGTATTTGTCTTGTAAGAATGTGATGTGCTGTGACTTGTGTACATACATAAGTCAAGGTTATTTGGGCATACATGCATATGTACATATGTATGAAAGGAAGATGATGTTCTTGCGCTTGTGCATTATTGTTTTTCATATACAAATGTACATACCTACATATGTATGTAAATGCTGTCGAATACATAAACTATAAATTGACATACAATATAAAATAGTAAGTGTTGATTTATCTTAAACCGTTTTTTTTTTTTCTTAATGCAAATACCTCCTATTGACATGTACATACATATTATGTATGTATATTGTCATATACCATCATTTATGTACATATAGAGTATACGTTCATTTATGAATATATGTAATGAAAAACTTCTTGAATTACTTTCAGAACTTTATTAAAATTAATTCGCGTCGCGCGCATGCACAAAACCTTGGTTCACAACGCAGGCGCAGAAATAAACGCACTGCGTATTTATCCTCCCCATGTGACTCGGCATCAATTCTCGGCGCCAATTTTTTTTTTTTTTTTTAATGTGTTTTTTTTAATGTAATCGTAAAAAATTTTTAATAAATTTTATGTATCCGCTTATCATTTCAAAAGTAACAAAATGGTCAAAAAATAAGCAGTCGAAGAAATAAACGCACCGCCTATTTTTCCTCGCCACATGTTAGACTCGAGTTCAATTCCCGGTACAAACTTTTTTTTATAAATTTTATTTTTTAAAATCGTTTTTTTTTTTTAATGTAATTGAAAAAAAAAATTATGTAATAAATTTTACGTATTCGCTTATTATTTCAAAAAAATACGAAAATAGTAAAAATTTAATTAGTTTAATGTATTTATCCTCCCCACGTGACTCGCCATCAATTCTCGGTGCAAATTTTTTTTTTTTCGTTTTTAAATTTTTTTTTTTAATGTAATCGTAAAAAAATTTTTAATAAATTTTATGTATCCGCTTATCATTTCAAAAGTAACAAAATGGTCAAAAAATAAGCAGTCGAAGAAATAAACGCACCGCCTATTTTTCCTCGCCACATGTTAGACTCGAGTTCAATTCCCGGTGCAAACTTTTTTTTATAAATTTTATTTTTTAAAATCGTTTTTTTTTTTTAATGTAATTGAAAAAAAAAAATTATGTAATAAATTTTACGTATTCGCTTATTATTTCAAAAATACGAAAATAGTACAAATTTAATTGGTTTAATGTCGAGGTGAGAAATGTGTTGTGTGTTGAGGTGAAAGATGTGTGGTGTTTCTAATTTTTGTGTGGGCAAAAGTCAGTGAGGTGTCTATAAACTCGGTGTGCTAAATGACCTTATTACAAATCTTTCAGATCTCAATTGTACTAAAAAAAGCTTACAGTAACATTTGCACCTTCTCATTGCATTAACATTCTCTGATTCGTCAATTTGATTTTCTACAGAAGCAAATGCAGAGAACGTTATGATATACATTAACGTTCTCTGCAAACTGTGCAGAGCCAATATAGGAAGAGAGAATTCACTGCAATTAGCTCTGTTAAAAGTTTCACCATACCCCGGCGGTGGTTAGACCTCATTTTTGACAATTCACACTATTCGTAGCTCGCGAGACTTCTCTATACATTAACGTTCTCTGTATTACGTTTAGAAGAATATTTGTAATAATAGGATTTTGATAAAATTCGTAGTATTATTGAGTAAAAATAACTTTAAATAAAATCTTGAATTCATAAGCAGTGTCATTGAGTGAATATTGTAACTTTTCTGTGTTTCTATTTAAGTAAAATAAGCGTTTGTAATAGGTCATTTTTTCAATGGAAATGGAAAAATTAAGCATTTTTAACGTTAAATATTTCTATTAGTTCTTACTGGTAATTTATAAAGAGAACTATAAATCAAAAGACCGATGTAGTGACTATATTTGTCTATACTAATATTATAAAGAGGAAAACTTTGTTTGTTTGTTTGTTTGTAACGAATAGGCTCAAAAACTACTGGACCGATTTTAAAAATTCTTTCACCATTCGAAAACTATATTATCCAGGAGTAACATGGATTACATTTTGTTTTGGAAAAAAATAGGGTTCCGTAAGATATTTGGATTTTTCGGACACAAACTGAAAAAAATCTTATATATAAAATAAAGTCAACTTTTTGTGTGTGTTCGCTAACCGGCCGTGTCTGCACCGAATTAAACCAAACTCACACACATAGTTAAGAAGGTATTGAAGATGGTTTCCGTATAGTTTGGATACCTATTGGTGGATAGGGCTCGAGATATAGGTCAAAACGTGGACCCGGGTAACCTTCGGATGTGTATGTACAATATGGGTATCAAATGGAAGCTGTTGGTGAATGCTTTAATTCAGAGTATTTTTCATGCCGCTCCGTGACTAGGGTCTCGAGATAGAGACCAAAACGTGGACCCTAGAATGTGTATGTACAATATGGGTATCAAATGGAAGCTGTTGGTGAATGCTTTAGTACAGAGTATTTTTCAGGCCGCTCCGTGACTGGGGTCTCGAGATATAGGTCAAAACGTGGACCCGGGTAACCTTTGGATGTGTATGTACAATATGGATATCAAATGGAAGCTGTTGGTGAATGCTTTAGTTCAGAGTATTTCCATCCGCTCCGTGACTAGCGTCTCGAGATAGAGACCAAAACGTGGACCCTAGAATGTGTTTGTACAATACGGATATCAAATGAAAGCTGTTGATAAGTGCTTTAATACGGGGTAATTTTCATACCTATTGATGACTAGGGTCTCGAGATATAGGTCAAAACGTGGACCCGGGTAACCTTCGGACGTGTATGTACAATATGGGTATCAAATGGAAGCTGTTGATAAGTGCTTCAATACCGGGTAATTTTCATACCTATTGATGACTAGGGTCTCGAGATATAGGTCAAAACGTGGACCCGGGTAACCTTCGGACGTGTATGTACAATATGGGTATCAAATGGAAGCTGTTGATAAGTGCTTCAATACGGGGTAATTTTCATACCTATTGATGACTAGGGTCTGGAAATATATGCCAAAACGTGGACCCGCCGTGTCTTTGCACCGAATTAAACCAAACTTACACACATTTTTAAGGAGGTATTGAAGATGGTTTCCGTATAGTTTGGATACTTATTGGTACATAGGGTCTCCAGATATAGGTCAAAACGTGGACCCGGGTAACCCTAGGATGTGTATGTAAAATATGGGTATCAAATGGAAGCTGTTGGTGAATGCTTTAGTTCAGAGTATTTCCATCCGCTCCGTGACTAGGGTCTCGAGATAGAGACCAAAACGTGGACCCTAGAATGTGTTTGTACAATATGGATATCAAATGAAAGCTGTTGATAAGTGCTTTAATACGGGGTAATTTTCATACCTATTGATGACTAGGGTCTGGAAATATATGCCAAAACGTGGACCCGCCGTGTCTTTGCACCGAATTAAACCAAACTTACACACATTCTTAAGGAGGTATTGAAAATGGTTTCCGTATAGTTTGGATACCTATTGGTACATAGGGTCTCGAGATAAAGGTCAAAACGTGGACCCGGGTAACCTTAGGATGTGTATGTAAAATATGGGTATCAAATGGAAGCTGTTGGTGAATGCTTTAGTTCAGAGTATTTCCATCCGCTCCGTGACTAGGGTCTCGAGATAGAGACCAAAACGTGGACCCTAGAATGTGTTTGTACAATATGGATATCAAATGAAAGGTGTTGATAAGTGCTTTAATACGGGGTAATTTTCATACCTATTGATGACTGGGATCTGGAAATATATGCCAAAACGTGGACCCGCCGTGTCTTTGCACCGAATTAAACCAAACTTACACACATTGTTAAGGAGGTATTGAAGATGGTTTCCGTATAGTTTGGATACCTATTGGTAGAAAGGGTCTCGAGATATAGGTCAAAACGTGGACCCGGGTAACCTTCGGATGTGTATGTACAATATGGGTATCAAATGGAAGCTGTTGGTGAATGCTTTAGTTCAGAGTATTTCCATCCGCTCCGTGACTAGGGTCTCGAGATAGAGACCAAATCGTGGACCCTAGAATGTATTTGTACAATATGGGTATCAAATGAATGCTGTTGATAAGGGCTTTAATACGGGGTAATTTTCATACCTATTGATGACTAGGGCCTCGAGATATAGGTCAAAACGTGGACCCGGGTAACCTTCGGACGTGTATGTACAATATGGGTATCAAATGGAAGCTGTTGGTGAATGCTTTAGTTCAGAGTATTTTTCATGCCGCTCCGTGACTAGGATCTCGAGATAGAGACCAAAACGTGGACCCTAGAATGTGTTTGTACAATATGGATATCAAATGAAAGCTGTTGATAAGTGCTTTAATACGGGGTAATTTTCATACCTATTGATGACTGGGATCTGGAAATATATGCCAAAACGTGGACCCGCCGTGTCTTTGCACCGAATTAAACCAAACTTACACACATTGTTAAGGAGGTATTGAAGATGGTTTCCGTATAGTTTGGATACCTATTGGTAGAAAGGGTCTCGAGATATAGGTCAAAACGTCGACCCGGGTAACCTTTGGTTGTGTATGTACAATATAGGTATCAAATGAAAGCTGTTGATAAGTGCTTTAATACGGGGCAATTTTCATACCTATTGATGACTAGGGTCTCGAAATATATTCCAAAACGTGGACCCGCGGTGTCTTTGCACCGAATTAAACCAAACTTATGCACATTGTTAAGTAAGTATTGAAAATGGGTTTCGTAAAGTTTGGTTGTAATTCGGAGCAGTGGCAACGGGTACAGCTTTAATTTTTTAACGCTTGGGGCGGAACTGAACTGTCAAATTGACAGTGTGAGTTACAATGTGTCAATATTTCTTTCTGATTTGGATGCCATAAGGAAAAAACGTAAGTGCAACATTTAAAAATTGTTTGTGAATTTTTTTGGAGTGGATTTTGGAACAGTAAATAATTTCTTACGAAATTTGAGAATTTAATGTGAAATCCGAATGAAATTATGTGTTCGTGGAAAAAACAATTTTTTTCGTTTTTTTTTTTTTTTAAATATAAATGGATAATGGTTAAAAAAGCTCCAATGCTTAATAAAACATATAAATTGAAACGAAAAATTCATGGATGATCAGGAAAAAAGACGATTGTTTCTTAGTTATTCATATGCGTTGATTTGAAATTTAAAAACAATCTTCTTTTTTCCTGATTTTCAATTTATATTTTATATTTACTCAAAAACAAATAGAAAAACAAAAAATATTGTTTATGCCAAAGCGCTTGAATAAAGAATAAAAAAATAAATAATATGAAAACCATATATTTTCTGTTCTAAACCATATCTATTCTATTTTAGTGTGCCCAGCGAAGGGGGCCGGGTTTGCTAGTGTGTTATAATTTTTGAATTCGATTCAGGCACTTAGACATTGTAAGTAAATATATCGTGGTAGCAATGGAAAGCCATCCTCAGTTGATTCTACGTTACTGGAATGACATGGATTTATATCCGGCTAAAGATGTATGGAGAATGTTTATGCTGCTACAACAACCAGTACATAATACTGGTGTGAGAGAAAGAATTATTGTGCGTTAATAGAAGGGTACACGTATTGATGGGGGTTATGATCCTCGAAAGACAACGGTTTTATTTGTTTAATTCTATTTGAGGATTTATATGTATGTACATATCTATCAGAATAAAAACAAATCTTCCAGTTTTTTTCCTCATTTTCGTAGCGGTTCTTTTTTATGTAAAACAATATTTTTATATATATTTTAAAAAGTTTCCCGTTTAACTGTCGTGTCTTCATTTTGATTGTTTGCATTTAAATTTATGGACTTTGATTGTCTGGAGCTTGCCATTTTAAAGTTTTCTGTTTGTTCTTGGGAAAGGAATGGCTAGTCTGCACTTGTTCCAAAATACACGAAAATTTTCGAGTTCAAAAATGTTATTTTTATTTTAGGGTTAACAATTGCGTTATACCTTAGCCCGTTTCTAATATTATGTATAGATGCACAGGTGTGGCTAACATCGAATCGTTAACCGGCCATCAGTATTTTGAAGAAATCAGTTAATTTGCCGACGTACCGGAACTTTGGCAGCGGTTTGTTAATCAAAAAAACAGAGATTATGTTGGTGATGTGCAAAAAATTTCAGCAACCACCGCAAATGTTACTTTATTTTCGTCTGAACAAGACTGATTAGAGAGTGTGTGGGTACTTGTTAAATGAGCGTGCAGAGTTCTGCTTTCGAGTCCACGATGATGTGGTAGCCGATATTATATTATATTGTATTGTATTTCTGTAAAGTGTATATCTGACGTTCAATATTTACTAATAGTATTTTTAGATCACAATATATCACAAGGCGAATTGAGTACCATTGGAGCGCACTCTTTATTTTTAGCGATTTTGACAAGTCTGACGTCAGATCCCTTTCCAATACAAAACAAACAAAAAGAGGAGAAAATACATGTTTGTGAAAAATCAGTAAACGGCTTGGTAATATTGTGATTTGTGAGATTTAAACTAAACGAACTAATAAAAAAGAAGTGATGTGTGCCAAATTGTGGACAAATTTTCTTCTTCTTCTTAATTGGCGCGATAACCGCTTACGCGATTTTGGCCGAGTTCAACACAGCGCACCAGTCGTTTCTTTCTCGTGTTAACCGGCGCCAATTGGACACACCAAGTGAAGCAAAGGCCTTCTCCACCTGATTTTTCCAACGCAGAGGAGGCCTTCCTCTTCCTCTACTACCACCAGCTGGTACCGCATCGAATACTTTCAGAGCCGGAGCGTTTGTATCCATTCGGACGACATGACCCAGCCAACGTTGCCGCTGGATCTTTATTCGCTGCGCTATGTCTATGTCGTCGTAAAGCAAAAATCTTACGCAGAATCTTTCTCTCAAACACTCCAAGCGTCGCTTATCGGATGTTGTCATCGTCCACGCTTCTGCGCCATACGTTAGAACGGCCATGATGAGAGTCTTGCAGAGTGTTAGTTTTGTTCGTCGAGAGAGGACTTTACTACTCAATTGCCTACTTAGTCCAAAGTAGCACGTGTTGGCAAGAGAGGTTCTACGTTGGATTTCAAGGCTGACATTGTTATCGGTGTTAATACTGGTTCCTAAGTATACGATGTCCTTTACAACCTCACAATTATAACTGTCAACAGTGACATTGGTGCCGATACGCGAGTGCGCCGACTGTTTGTTTGATGACAGGAGGTACTTCGTTTTGTCCTCGTTCACCACCAGTCCCATTCGCTTTGCCTCTTTATCCAGTTGGGAGAAGGCAGAACTAACAGCGCGGTTGTTAAGGCCGATGATTCCGATATCGTCGGCATACGCCAACATTTGTACGCTCTTATAAAATGTTGTGCCTGGGCGCAGCCTCGTTTGGTATCAACCGGCTCGCAGAGGTCCTTCCCAATACTGACGGCGCTGCTGGTGTTGAGCAACGTCATCTTGCATAGCCGTATTAGTTTTGCGGGGATACCAAATTCAGACATCGCGGCATACAGGAAACTCTTTTTCGTACTGTCGAATGCAGCTTTGAAGTCGACGAACAGATGGTGTGTGTCGATTCTCCTTTCATGGATCTTTTCCACGATTTGGCGTATTGTAAATATTTGGTCGATGGTAGACTTTCCAGGTCTAAAGCCACACTGATAAGGTCCAATCAGTTGGTTGACGGTGGGCTTCAGCCTTTCCCACAGTACGCTCGCTAGAACCTTATAGGCGATATTAAGAAGACTAATCCCGCGGTAATTGGCACAGATAGCAGGATCGCCATTCTTATAGATTGGGCAGAGCAGACTTAAATTCCAATCGGCAGGCATGCTTTCATCCGACTATATTTTGCATAGAAGCTGATGCATGCACCTTACCAGCTCCTCACCGCCATGTTTGAGTAGCTCAGCCGGCAGTCCGTCGGCGCCCGCGGATTTGTTGTTCTTTAGACGCGTTATCGCTATTCTCACCTCGTCATGATCGGGTAGCGGAACGTCAATTCCGTCGTCAACGATTGGGGCATCGGGATCTTCACATTCTCTGCGACATGCGCAGCCGTCACTATTTAATAGGTTCGAGAAGTGTTTCCTCCATAATTTAAGAATGCTCTGGATGTCAGTCACCAGATCGCCGTCTTTGTTCTTACAGGAAAACGCCCCGGTCTTCAAACCTTTTGTAAGCCGCCGAACTTTCTGGAGGGTTTTCGGGCGTTGTTCCTATTGGCCAGCATCTCAAACTCCTCGCACTCACGCATTTCGGCCTCTCGTTTTTTCTGCCGGATAATACGTCTCTCTTCCTTTCTTAGCTCTCTATAGCGAACCCAGATGGCTCGCGTAGCGCCCGATCGCAGCGTGGCTCTATAGGCAGCATCTTTTCTTTCGGCAGCACCATTACATTCCCCGTCGTACCGGGCTCGCCGGAATCCGATTTCTTCTTCGGCAGCGGTACGTAGAGAACGAAGAATGTTGCTCCATTGCTCGTGCATGCCGGTTTCTTGGGCAGTACTCTCTGAGAGCAAGAGTGAGATTTACGCTTTTCGCTGTACAGAGGCGTTTGCGTAGTTTGGTTGCAACAAGGTAATGATCCGAGTCGATGTTGGGTCCTCGGATCGTACCCCAACCCAGCGCACAACCAGCTATCCTATAATGTTTCGCCTTCTCACTTTAGCTCATTCCCGAACGGGAGTTCGGAAGCTACCCAGAGGATACTTGGGCTAATCTCGGGAGTTGGAGTTGTGAGCTGCTATAACCATATGCAGAAGAATCGTCGTGGCCACTCCCAAGTGAATGGCGATCAGTAACTTTCCCCACTTGCGTAGACTTCTACATATAGAACCATCCTCCTCATTGTGGACAAATTATGATAATATAAAGACACCATAAGACAGAAGACGCCGAGGCAAGAAAATGTGTGTGTGTGAAGATGATTGTATGATTTCTTGAGTTTGGTTATCTCCATTGCTTTCGCCTACTCTTCCTATTCCCAAACAAGTAGCTCCTCTTCCTTTTGTTTATTTATTCACACACATCCGACACATCCGATTCGGAGTGCGGAACTATGCACTCTACCATCCTTGAATATATCACAAGGATGATAGCTAAGGCGAATTGAGTACTGAAGGCGGCATCTTCGCAAAATAGTTACTTAATTTTTTGCGATTTGAACAATTTTTTCCCCCTTACCAATACAAAATAAACCAACGGTGAGAAATTACATTTTTCAAAAAAATCAGTGAATGGGTCGGTAAAATTGTTTTATATGAGATTTGAACTAAACAAACTAATGAAAACGAAATGCCGCGAGGTAGAATGCGAAAGTACAAATTAATATAATGCCCCCAAATGCAGTTTTATGTGGAAGACGTCGTGGCAAGAAAGTATATGTGTGTGCTTTTTTCTCATTTTCTTTATTTGTTTAATTTTGTTTGTATAAGAAACTAACAACAAGTTAACAAATCTTATGTGCTAGAGTATTATGTTTCCTTCCCAGTGCTAAGAAACTATTTGTTCAACGAGATATATATGTACATATATGAATAAATCCGATGTGAATGTGATGGAAGTGAATGGAGTGAGCTAGAAAGGACGGATTTCTAGTCTCTGATTCTTCGTGTTCAAGTTTTTTTTCCCGGGTGTAATAAATGTGGATGTAGGGAGCTGAAAAGGACAAGTTTCTAGCCTTCGATTTTTCGTAGCTGGGAGGCGGAAAGGCCTAGTCTCCAGTCTCTCTTAAAATTGCATTTATCTCTCATGACGATGAGGCCGTACTAAAAGCCAGAATGACCGGGATTCTGTTGCCTTCGTGGACGGACCCTCGTGCGAAATGAGGTAATTAAGATAGTGCAGACTTGAAGATGTCTTTTTTTTCTCAATCGTGTGTAAACTTCATTTAGAAATAGATTTCGGGCTAGTTTATTGGGATAGTCTTCTAACTCTTGAAGGTATTTTTTGCTCAACCGTTAGCGTTCTTTACATACCATGAAGCTCCCGTAATTATTCGCAAGACTTTAGATTGCACTCTCTGAAGTTTTTCGATATTTGAAGGCGTAGTAGTTCCCCACATTTCTATACCATATGTCCATATTGGTTTTAGCATGGCCTTATACAGTAGCACTTTGTACTCTAGGGGTAATGGTGATTTCGAATTAAGCATCCAAAAAAAAAAAGGTTTTCATTTAAAGCTTGATATTAGTCACTTTCTTTTCAATATGATTCCGCCATGTGAGTCTTCTATCTAAGTGAATTCCAAAATATTTTATTTTATTGGGTTGTGGTATATTCTGACCATTAATTGTAACTGCAAGCAAGTTTCTTTCCTTAGAGTAATATGCACTCATTTGGCTTGATTCACCTATTTCCAGTTTTTAAGCCATGCCATGGGCCTCAAAGTATTGCAGTGTCATCGGCAAATGTTGATCTCATCGTTGGTATGTCAGATGTATATAAGACGTATAAAATAGGACCTAGAACGCTGCCCTGTGGAATACCACTGTCTATTCTACAACGCCGCGAGAAAAAATCGTTTTGCTATTTAACAAATTGTATGTGTGAGTCTTATCTTGAAATCTCGCTACACGAGGGTTTGGTTCATTATAAGCAAGATTGCTAAAGATTAACTAGCTGGAGCAGCTGATGAGCGCGACGCGGCTGAAAAAGCCAAATATCAACAGGTGGTAAAAGAATATGAAGAGTTCCTATCAAAAAAGCCGAAAAGAGACAACAACAAAAAAGTAATGCGACGAAAAGAAACAGACGTTATCGATCAGGCAACGAAGAGACCTAAGGTGTCCAATAGCATCGATGAATTAACAAAGCAACGACCATTTAGTGAGGTGGTTAAGGTTAACCTTCTGTTTGCTCTGATCGATGAGATCACCAACAGCGGCAGAGCAGTCCTGCAGAAATGGGAGCAGGTGGAGGCCAAACTGTCCAAGATTGTGCTAGACAAGCACGTAGTTGGAGCAGAGGGCTGTTCTCCCCCTCCCTTTGATTCTGTAGGAATACTTACAGGTTGTAGGGTGATCAAATGCGATGACGATTGGTCAAGGGTTGTCCTCGAAAAATGCGTAGCTGAGATCAGAAACACACTGGAAGGTTTAGAGCTTAAGCTTATTCCGGCAAAAGACATACCTTGCCCTCTTCGTCCTCGCATTTGGCTACCGGTGATGGACACAGACGTTGCAGATGTGCTCAAGTACCTCAAGTCACACAACCCTGTGTTGCCGATGGACGACTTGACAGTCGTAAAGGCAGAAAAACCACAGAAAAATAGCACGTCATTTGTGTTTCAGATTAATGACGAATGCTTGCCAGTACTTGCAAAATCTGACAACAACAGGTGCGTTTGGTCTAAGAGAGGCCAAACTAAAAATATTCAAAAAAGAAAGCAACGACAACAACGAAGACGATCTAGAAGAGATCGACCACAGTATAGAGCTGGAAAAGCTAGAAAAGCCCGACCTAGCTGAAGACAGCAACAAACCCGATGCCTAAGGCCGTACAGGTTACTCTGCAGCACTCGAAATGTGTTACAAAGAACTAGGGTGTTCTCCTCCGAGAGGAAGACATCGACATCGGATTCATACAGGAACCATGGATCAGAGACACTGAAACTAAAGGGTTCCAACAACGATGTTAACCTATACTACACTAGATCACACGGTAAGCCAAGATCATGTATATGTAGTCACTAAAACACATATAAAAGCTTTTCTGTGCTCCAACTTTAGTCCTACTGATTTGACAGTTGTGAAGGTGGAGTTGCAGAAATCGGCACTATATCTTGCGTCAGTGTAACATGACAAACCGGCGCCGACAGACGAAGTGACTAGGTTGCTATCATCTTTCAACAACACAGACAGACTGTTGATGGACTGCGACGCAAACGCCAGGAATGAGCTTTAGGCCAGTTCGGAGAGGAATGATAGAGGTGAGTCACTGTTCGATTTTATTTTAAACTCCAACCTGAACATATGTAACGTAGGGACCACTCCAACCTTCAATTTTCCGAGTTCGGAAAACTTCCCAGGTTGGGAAGAGGTCTTAGATATTGCTCTAGACGCAAACAAAAGCTCACATATAGTTAAAAATTGGAGGCTATTCGACAAGAAATCCTTTCCAGACCACAGTTGGATTCTCTTCAATATCAATCTCTCTGATAGAAATCCAAGAAGAACAAACTGTTACAGATTCAATAAAGTAGAAAAGTCTAAACTTCAACACATCAATAAAACCATAATTTCAAGTAGAGACTTAGATGAGAAAGTAAGAGCTTTCGAAGTTTCGTTGACGAAAGATTTGAAGCTTCATGTCCGGTCACGCACGGCAAAACCACTTACCCCGCCTGGTGTAATGTAGATTTAAGTCAGCTTAGAAAAATTAGAAGAGAAATCTTCAACATCTGCTATAAATATTATATATGTAAGTACTTTAAGCCTAACATAGACTGTCCTAGGGAATACAAAAAAGAAATCAGAGAAGCTGAGACAGAAGCTTGGAAAGATTTCTCTAATTCCATAGAATCAAACAAAGATACAGTCAAACTGAGTAAGCTTCTATCTAAAGAACACTCCTGTCCTTCTTTCTTGAGGAAAGACAGTGAAGAATGGAAAAAATCCTCGGCCGATATATTCGATTAACTCATAAACACACATTTTCCAGGCAACACAGGATATATTGAGAACAATATTAATTTAATAATAGTGTTCAAACGTCCAACTTGTCATCCAATACATTCAACCACATCGTATCTGAACATAGAATTCTATGGGCGATGAAAAACTTTGAACAATACAAAGCAGACGGCCCAGATGGGATATTTCCTGCTATGATGTAGAATACTCGAAAAACGACGATTATGTGGCTGGAGGGCATATTCCAAAAAGCTGGAAGAGATTAAGGTGATTTTTATCCCCAAAGCTGGTAGACGAGGTCATAATACAGACCAGACTGATGGTCCTTTATTCTTAAAACTCTCGAGCGATTGCTGGATGTATATCTCAGAGAAAATATTGCAAACACAACAATTTCATCATCCCAACATGCCTACCTCAAAGGAAAATTTACAGAGACAGCTCTTGATGAAGTTGTAAGTACGATTGAGAGGAGCATAGAATACAAACAATACTCACTAGTGGCTTTTTTCGACATAGAGGGGGTTTTAATAACGTTAGCACGAGATCCATAATCGAGACTCTTAATATGTTAGGCACAGACATAGGTCTCAACGAATGGATAGAGAAGATGATTAAAACTAGAATAATCATCAACAGATGAACGCTCTGTCTGCTGTGGTCATTAGTTGTTAACACTATCCTTACCAAATTCAACCGAAAGGGAATTAAAGTAGTGGCGTATGCAGATGACATGGTTTCAGGAAATGTTTCCAAGCATAATCAGTGAGATTATGGAAGGATGGTGGACTTAATTAAAAATTTCTACACACATCTTTTTCATGTATAAATCGATTATAAATGATCAATAACAATTAATTAAAACATATGGGTTGGGTTTAGAAAAATGTGACATGGGAAATTTTAGGCAAAGTATAATGACTTATTTCATGAAACTTTATGGAAATAATAGTTTATTAAAGTGTCCTCGGGAACTTCACTATAGCTTAGCGCATTATAATATATATTTTTCTTCATTTCCTTAAAAATTTACTAAATATACACTCACACGCGTGTTTTTACTTATTTTTACGCTTGTATTCGAAATATTTCAATGAAAATTAAATGCAGAAATTGTATAAATTTTCAAAAATCCTTCTAGTCGACGGCCCTGTAAAATTAAAATTGATTATTCATATTTCGGAAAGTGTTTTCAGTTTTAAACTAAAGCATAAAATACTGTAAATTTACGTCCAACAAACAGTGAACGTCTCTGCATACGAACTTCTTTCTTATTTCAGGTGCCTAGGTGCCTCACCAACTTCTCGTTAAATTATAATACGTTCAAATATAAGTAGATGATCTACTTTTTCGTTCTTAACTCCCAATCCGTAATTAAAAAGCGAGATTTCCCATACAAAATTTCTCTCCCAAAATCTGAGATACTTTTTGTGTTATTGATAATTATTATTACGAACGCTGTGTTATTGATAATTATTATTACGAACGTAAGGAGAAACATCAAAATAAAAACTAAATGAAATAATTCTTATAAAATTTTTGTTAAATAATATTAATTATGGATTCATTTTACAGAAAGAAGCGTGTGTCCATAAACGTTTTGTCCTCTTATTACTTATTATAAAATATAATATCCAATTTCGAATGCGTATCCTGCCATAATTTTTTGAAACCTCGGTAAACGTCGTTAACGGAGTTCCTCCAACTATTTATTATTAGTAGACAATTCAGCGATTAAATTAGCTATTCCTTCTCCTTGTCCTTTCTTCATATCGTTGACCGTCACAGTGAAATATTCCACCTAAATAATTTCTATGAAAAAAAAAACTTTTCAGAACAGTACTGACAGCTGATTGTCAATTTTGAAGGTAATCTGCCGCATGTGAATAGGTAGATTAATTGGTAGTTAATGCATATGTGAACGTACTTTTACACATCTTTAACAATAAATTACTTAAAACTATAAGCCTGCGGAGGGTGCGGTTTTCAGTTTTCTGATGGGTGTTACCCCTCTATCCCCCCGTAACAATTTTTATTTTAAAGCGTTTTGATTATACTACAGATTTCCCAAAAATTTAACATTTAATATTATTATTGTATTTTATTGCAAAAGTTTAGAAAATACCCTATTCCACAAGCTTATTCTACTTAACACAAACGCTGAAAAAAGTAAGATTCAATTATAAACATAATTTATTGATTGAAACTTTTTTAATAAAACTTTTTACTAAGTACATCTATTCAGTTTATTAATTGTATCGAAAATGTACCAAATGTTTGTAATACCGTGAATGAGCCAAACGAATTAATGGGGCTATCAAAATGGAGCTTTTGTGCCCGTTGCAGCAATATACTTGACAGATATGTCGTAAAACACGTACCGTGGTGCCACAATGAATGTATTGCCACAAATAAACAAAAAAGCAGCAGATGTTCTTGTCGTCAAACTAAATATATCGTGGTGTGTAAATAGGTTTTTGTTGGTTTTGAAATATATTATAAAATTAATTCTTATTCAAGCGAAAGAGGGTTTTAACAGAATTTATAGTAGTCGTAAACGGTGAGAGCGAACAAAACTTCAGGATAGGGGCGCACATTCATTTTGCAGGATAACTTGGATAAGACTAGCCTTTCCTCTACTCTTTCAAGCTTTTATCGAAAAGATAAGCGTGCATTAGAATTGTACTCAATTCATTTAAATTCCAATTAATTTTCTGCAAAAACACCATCGATAAATATATGCGTTACACAAAATCGTTCTTCTATAAATAGTTGTCATTTTCGCCACACTTCCCTTACCCCAAAAGGAGAAAGTTGTCAAATTTTATGCATTTCGGTATGGCGACGGGCCGTTTGTGGTGCCTTCGACTCAAATACACATAATCTATGTTGCTGTCAGTCGAATTCTTTGCCGCAACTGTCGGAAATGACCCACTCAGAGGGGCTATATCATTGGAACGATATGAAAAGTACGTTCACACATGCAGTAATTACCAATAAATCCATAAAATTAATCGACCCGTTCACATAACGCAGATTACCTTCAAAATTGAAAATCAACTGTCAATACTGCTGTGAAAGGTTTTTCTTCATAGAAATTATTTTGGTGGAATATTTCGATGTTTTTGGTTTGTTTAATTATTATTACAACAAGATGCTTTCCATTTCAATTCAACCGGGCTATTCGGGTCATGTTCTTCGATTTCGATGTAACTGAAATATGTTGCTCTCTGGTCAAAATAATGAGACACGTATTTTTTTGTTCGCCCGAAAAAATTTTTTTTCAAGAGTTATCGGCAATTTTGTTTTTCGGCTCAAACTCGATTTTTTTTAAATATATAAGAAAAAAAATTTTTTAAATGCCCATAACTTAGTCAAAAATGAACCGATTTTAATAACTCTGGGTTCAAAATGATCGTGATTAATTACACGAGCGACTTCGTGTAAAAACAATTGCAAAAAAGTAGTTGAAATTTTTTTTTTCAGGAAAAAAGAAAAAGAATTGAAATTTTTTCGAAATTCAATATTTCAAAAAGTGTATTTTTTTTGTTTTTTATAACTTTTGCCAAATCAAGAGAACATCTCAAACTTCAATGAAGATGAATGCCCAGTAGTTGTTTTTGAGTAATGAATTTTTGAGTAAAAACCCTGTTTCGCACTTTTTGTTTTTTGCAAAATAAAAAATTTTCAACTACTTTTATGCAACTGTTTCTACATGAAATCGCTCGTGTAATTAATGACGATCATTTTGAACCCAGAATTATTAAAATCGGTTCATTTTTGATTAAGTTATGAGCATTTAAAAAAAAATTTTCTTATATTATTAAAAAAAAATCGATTTTGAGCCGAAAAACAAAATTGCCGATAAAGCTTGAAAAAAAATTTTTTCGGGCGAACAAAAAATACGTGTCTCATTATTTTGACCAGAGAGCAACATATTTGAGTTACATCGAAATCGAAGAACATGTCCCGAATAGCCCTTTTGAATTGAAATGGAAAGAATCTATATAAGAAAATTTTTTTTAATTACTGATAACTTAGTCAAAAATAAGCCGATTTGAATGATTCTGGGTTCAAAATAATCATAATTACTTACACGAGCGAGTTCATGCGGAAACAATTGCAAAAAAGTAGTTGAAAATGTTTTATTTTGCAAAAAACAAAAAGTGCGAAACAGGGTTTTTACTCAAAAACAACTCATTTTAGCTACTAGGCATTCAGCTCAATTAAAGTTTGAGATGTCCTTTTAATTAGGAAAAAGTTATAAAAAAAAAATTCACTTTTTGAAATATTGAATTTCGAAAACATTTCAATTTTTTTTTCTTTTTTGCTAAATAAAAAATTTTCAACTACGTTTTTGCAATTGTTTCTACATGAAGTCGCTCGTGTAATTAACTAAGATCATTTTGAACCCAGAATTATTAAAATCGGTTAATTTTTGACTAAGTTATGGGCATTTAAAAAAATTTTTTTCTTATATAATTAAAAAAAATCGAGTTTGAGCCGAAAAACAAAATTGCCGATAACTCTTGAAAAAAAAATTTTTCGGGTGAACAAAAAAATACGTGTCTCATTATTTTGACCAGAGAGCAACATAATATATTTAAGTTAATAGGTCTATGAATAAGTTCGTGCGGTTTTTTTTCGAAATTTGAATTTCGGATCATTCCCATGGCTTTTAAACGTTTGGAAATGGTTGATTGATCAACTCCCAAAGTTTTTGCAACCTCTTCTTGCGTTTGAGCCGGATCTTGATCGAGCAATTCCTCCAATTCGATATCCATGAACTTTGGCGGCGCGGCCAAAATCACCACTTTTAAAGCGTGCAAACCACTTCTGGCACGTTCGCTCAGCTAGAGCATGCTCACCATAAACTTCCACCAAGATACGATGACTTTCGGCTGCTTTTTTCTTCATATTAAAGAATTCCCCGCAAAAACACATTATTTGGCACGAAATTCGACATTTTCAAGTGTGGTAAAAATATTTTTGTTTACGCTTCAAATAAAAAACTTATACTGACGTTTGTGCCTTACGACAGTAGCTCTCCAATGAATGTTTGGAAATGTGGATCGATGGAATAATAATCAAGTTACGCCATCTGTTGTAAAACCGCACGAACTTATCCACAGACCATTACATCGAAATCGAAGAACATGACCCGAATAGCCCGGTTGAATTGAAATGGAAAGCATCACAAGTAATTTAGAAGGAGAAGGATTAGCTAATTTAATTGCGCAATTGGCTGCTTTTAATAAACAGTTGGAGGAATTCCGTAAAAGACGTTTACTGAGGTTTCAAAAAATTATAGCAGCAATACATATGCGAAATTCGATATTACATTTTATAATAAGTAATAGGTGGACAAAGCGTTTATGGAAATACGTTTTTCTCTGTTTTATGAATGCATAGTTAATAATACCTAACAAACATTTCATTAGAATTACGTCAACAAACCTATTTTCTTTGCCGCAACTCACTTTATTTAGTTTTTACTTTGACGTTTTTCCTTATACGCGTAAAAATAATGATTTATTACACAAAAAACATAGCGTTGTATGTCAAAAAGTATAGTTATTATAAAGGATTATTTTATCATCTAAGATTTTGTTAGATAAATTTTGTATGGGAAATCTTGCGTTTAAATTACGGAGTTAAGTACGAAAAAGTAGATAATCTACTACTCTCTACAAGAGAAAACTTAGTCAATTATAATGGAAACATTTTTGTGGTACTATAAAATTAAATATAAAAAAATTAAAATTAATAAAAAACGTAATTAAAGCGACAGGAAATATCGGTACAGTTGATGGCAAAACTTTCCATTACTACCACGATATATTTGGTTGGGGGGCGTGGTACGAGGAAGGTCACACCATTATAACGATGAAAGTTCCAACCTCCTAGGGTCCCTATAGAACCTCCATGAAAATCTTAAAAATTAGGTTGTTTACGAACGTATTTGCATCTTGTACTGAAATATTATTGAAGAGAATTGTATAAAGCAATCGGTAACCCAGAAAGCATATAACTTAGATTTTATAATTCAAACTATTTATGAAAATGTTGTATTATCGTAAAACTTATACGTGACCCTGGCGAGAAATTTATTATTTTTATAAAAATTTTATTTTGTAAATTTGTTTTTTGTAACATGTATGTAACAATGTTTATTGAAGGTATTTGACAATGTTTATTGAATTATAATGTTTATTGAAGGTATTTAACAATGTTTATTGAATTATAATGTTTATTGAAGGTATTTAACAATGTTTATTGAATTATAATGTAGACCACGCCACTTCACGACTTTTCTCTACTTCTGCGACTGCTGATGCCAACGACGAACAATGATGCCACCTCCTTACACTCGGTCATCCTGATCATCATCTGGCCCGGATGATAAAACTTGTGCGTTGTATGTTGTCTGCACTTGTAGATGTTTGGTCCCTCGAAATCTGCTGCCTTTTCAACCTTGTATCTGCCATTCTGTTTAACTTCTACAATTTTATACGGACCTATAAACTTGCTGCTCAACTTCTTGCCCGCCACAAATTGTGTCTGTCTAATCGCTACCAAATCAAACTTTTGGTACCCAGTATGAGGTTTGCGTCTTTTGTCAAAGTTCTTCTTATATACTGCTTGTGCCTTCTGAATAGCCTCTTTCGCTTCCATCCTAACCTTCTGCCGCTCATCTGCAAATACAGTTAAAATTTCTTCGTGGCCAAATGTTTCACTGCGTCTTCGGCGTCTGTCGACTTTGTTGCAAATAACAAAGTGAACTTGGTAAAACCATCAATCAAGGCAAAAATATATTTGTAACATTTCGCTGTTGTATCTAATGGGCCTAGATGATCAATATGAATTGTACACAATGGTGCATCGCCTTTATTTATGATATGCAAAAAATCATCTTGCTTCCCCATTTTACGATTATGTAATATACACTCGATACAATTAGCAATATGTTGTCTGACCTTATGTTCTAATTGTGGGATAAAGTAGTATTGTTCAATTGCGTGCATAGTTTTCTGCACACCCATATGCCCGACACCATGCGCTTTATCAATAATTTCTTTCTCCATTCTCTTTGGCACCGCTAAAACGTCACGCCCACTTAACACGTTGACTGCCGCGCCGACACCCATTGCCCGGCGCATGGCTTTTCAATGGCGCCGCGCCGGGCAATGGGTGCCGGCGCATTGTTTTTGGTGTAATATTGCGTCAATTATATTTTCTGTCGTTTGATTTTAAAATTGAAAACATATAACAGGATATATATATATAATGTATGACAATTCAAATATAAATATGATGAAATGATTTCAAGATTTCATATAGTATTAAAAATGAAGTATTTCAATAATATACATCAAATACGTGTATTATGTATATGTATATAAAAAAATAAATAAACTATATGGCTGTTTTTATTTGATGGATGGTATTAAAACAAGAAATACCCATATGAGGTCGATTTTCGCATCCAGTGACCTACCGCTAAGTATAGTGAACTCAGTGCACTGCTATGGTTCTGCGTTGCCCCAGTGGTAATTTTCTGTTGCGTTATCCCAGTAGGGATTTCTGTGTTTCAACAAATATATTATATCAACAGCCCCTACAGTATTGCAACTAAAATGAGAACGTGCGATGTTTCAATTTATACTTGCACGATTATGTGATGCACACTTGCGGCGCTGTGTGATAACCAGCAAATTTCGCTGGCAGTCAACGTGTTAATTGTTTGTAGATCAATTCATCTTTAATAACAAAATTTCCGTACGCTTTCTCTTTTAGAATTTCTGCTACAGCTTTCAAATGTTCATCGCTTTGTTGGGCTTTTACTATTCGTGCTCGAATTTCAGATGTAACAACAAAAACTGGATAGCGACTTATATTACGTTTCCACCAAAAGCAAACACCGTGTTTGCAGGAGTTGTGTTTGGGAGAACTGTCAACTGTTTCCACCGAAAGTTTGGGAGAAACTGTGTTTGAACTGTCTTTTGTTGACATTGTGAAATAAGAAAGAAGCAACTGTTTGCAAAATACTCATCGAGTTTTGCAATGAAGTTGGGACATCTTTGGCTCCAATATATTTGAAAAATTTTCCACTGACAAGGGCGCAAATTGAGAATGGAGTCGCAGATTTTAATGCAATGGGCTATCCATAATGTATTGGAGCAATAGGTAGGTTTATAAGTAATGCGATAAAAATAACGTTTAATCAAAAGCATCTTTATTAAACAGATGGATGTCATATTGAAATTCATCCAAGAAAGGAAGAAGCCATTGATTACTACAACTACAAAGGGTGGTATTCCGTAGTACTATTGGCTTTGGTAGACGCAAAATATAGATTTGCTTATATACATTGCGACAGTCCTGGAAGATGCAACGACTCCGGAATTTTTGAAAAATCATCGCTAAAGCGCGAGTTGCAAAGTTGTGCACTTCTTGATGAATTGAGCTTGCTGTATGGATCCACAAAAATACCAGTCCATATTATAGGGGACTCTGCTTTTCGTCTCTCTCAGCATTTAATGAAGTCATATCCTACAAAGAGTCCAATTGGTTTAAATCTGAAAAACAACTTTTCACCAGAACAATAAAATTTGTAATAATATACATAATTTTATAAAATAACATTTTATTCATTTTTGAAAAAAGATAGTAGTAGGCACTTAGTGCAACTTTAAAAGGCACAATTCATTAAAACTTAAATATCATTTCACATATTAATTTTTAAGCAGAAAAAAACTGCAGGCATTCGAGGTCAATCTCTATTTAGCACATTACTGCCACCTTGATTTAAAAACTTGGTATCTTTTCTTTATTGAAAATAATTTGTTTATATCGTTAATCTGGAAAAAGCGAATTTAATTATGCATAGACTCATGGATACGAACTTTAAATCAGACGGCAGACTATTATCCTTTTAAATTTGGTGTTCATCTGGTTGCCCGATTGGCCACTTGATCCTGCTTCCACTCTTATGATACAATTTTCTAGAATTCGTGATCTGAGCATCCATTGAGTGTATGAACCATATTGTAAAAAAAATCGCCACAACTGCTCGTACACATATGTAGCGTATAAAAATAATTACTCTTATTTTCATATTAATAAGCTTTTTTTATTTTTACTCATTATTAATGTCTTATTTTATTATGTTTATTCTTTTGGTTCCATTTCTTCCATATGAAACTATGTCATTCCTAAATGGTTAGCAAACAATAATTATGCTTTTATGTCTAGAATGAAACATAAAAATTGTCGCTTCTTATTGCTCGTTACATGACATACCATACCATATATCTCTTCATTTATTGTATAATCATTTGGCTTTTGAAGAATGCCACAATCTCTGTGCAAAGCGCAATGGTATGCCCATTTTAAGCAGCTGTGAGTGGCCATTCAATTTGAGATTTGGTCTGTAATGTAACACTGCCTCCCAGCAAATTTCACTTAATAATGGTATGGTTATCCACATTTTATAAAGGTCATTGCACCGTCGTATACGTTTTTCATCATATTCAATACCACCGAATATGTACATACAACCATTTTGACTGTGCGCTGCGGCATGGAAGTACAAAGCTTTTGGTAGAGAGGCTGTTTTTATAAGTGTCCATTGCTTAGTAGTAAAATTTAATCTCCATATATCTGAAAAATATACTTGATCGGCCTGCAAATGCCGATTGCAACTTCAAATATAATTTAATAATACTAAATTTAATTATTACGCACCTGCAAGCCTCCCGTAATGAATGCTTCGACCTCACCATTCGATTTCGTGTGCTGTACGCAGGAAAAGCACTTTCGTGGGTTTGGATATCCGGAATTTTGTCGCTCGATTGTTAGATTTGTTTGTGATGTTCGATCGGGTAATGTGACGAAATATTCCCATCGGTTTGTAATTAAATTAAATGCAGGGATGCGTTGTAAATCATACACTAAATTCGATATACCACCACCCAGCACATATATGTATTGCCCATCGTAGACAACTTCGTGACGATAACGACCCTCTGGATCTTCGCGTATATCTGGACGACAGATATATACGCATTCCCACACTCGTGTGCGCAAATTTAAGCGATGCACTTCACAAGAGTAATCATAGCCAGTTGTTCCCCCAACCGTATATAAATAATGTTCGTGTAAAACTATTCCCGGCCCATATTGCGGAATTGGCGCATCGCCAGTAGCCTCTATTCGCTTAACACTCGGTTTTTTACCTGTTGTTTGATATATATAACAGTCGTTTGAGCAAGATTCACCAAATGGATAGCCGGTGCGTCAATCAAATGTCATATTGACAAATTGCAATCATTGTTGCCATGTTTCGATAAGAATGCAATAATAAATGAGGAAAATGAGCAACATTGCCACCACTTAATAATTAAATTAGACGCAAACCCAACAAAACACGCTTTGAAAAGTGGGTTTAGGTATGGAGTTGTGTTTTAATTTTGTATGGGATGTGACAGGTGTTTTGTTTCGTGTTTGCGCTAAGAACACGATAGCGGCAGAGAACCCAAACTCCGACTGCGGTGGAAACTTAGTATTAGCGAGTCCACGTGTTTCATCCTGTTCCCAGTTCGGTGTTCGGTTTTAAAATTGAAATCGTGCAAATACATTAACCATTGAGCAACTTCGCGTGGAACGTCTTTTTTCGTTGTCGTCTGCTTGAACGCTGAGCAATCCGTGACTAAAACGAACCAAATAAGCAGCTTTTACTTCTAAAACATAGCTATGCAACTTTTCTTCGTGTGGCGTAGTCTTTCTGCTCCAATAATACACATTTATTTTGCTGGTATTACGTTTAGAAGGATATTTGTAATAATAGAATTTTAATAAAATTCGTAGTATTATTGAGTAAAAATAACTTTAAATAAAATCTTCAATTCATAAGCAGTGTCATTGAGTGAATATTGTTACTTTTCTGTGTTTCTATTTAAGTAAAATAAGCGTTTGTAATAGGTCATTTTTTCAATGGAAATGGAAAAATTAAGCATTTGTAACGTTAAATATTACTATTAGTTCTTACTGGTAATTTATAAAAAAAACTATAAATCAAAAATTGAATTCGATTCAGGCATTTAGACATTGTAAGTAAATATATCGTGATAGCAATGGAAAGCCATCCTCAGTTGATTCTACGTTACTGGAATGACATGGATTTATATCCGGCTAAAGATGTATGGAGAATGTTTATGCTGCCACAACAACCAGTACATAATACTGTTGTGAGAGAAAGAATTATTGTGCGTTAAGAGAAAGGATACACGTATTGATGGGGGTTATGATCCTCGAAAGACAACGGTTTTATTTGTTTATTTCTATTTGGGGATTTATATGTATGTACATATCTATCAGAATAAAAACAAATCTTCCAGTTTTTTCCACATTTTCCCTAGCGGTTCTTTTTTTATGTAAAACAATATCTTTATATATATATTTCTTATGTTCGTGTGCTTGTCACTGAACTCCTCCTAAACGACTGAACCGATTTTGATGAAATTTTTTGTGTGTGTTCAATGGGATTCGAGAGTGGTTTAGATTCACAATTTGCCGGGAAAATGGTCAAAACGTGGGCCCGGTTAACCTTCGGATGTGTATATACAATATGGGTATCAAATGGAAGCTGTTGGTGAATGCTTTAGTTCAGAGTATTTTTCATGCCGCTCCGTGACTAGGGTCCCGAGATAGAGACCAACACGTGGACCCTAGAATGTGTTTGTACAATATGGATATCAATTGGAAGCTGTTGGTGAATGCTTTAGTACAGAGTATTTCTCATGCCGCTCCGTGACTGGGGTCTCGAGATATAGGTCAAAATGTGGGCCCGGGTAACCTTCGGATGTGTATATACAATATGGGTATCAAATGGAAGCTGTTGGTGAATGCTTTAGTTCAGAGTATTTTTCATGCGGCTCCGTGACTAGGGTCCCGAGATAGAGACCAACACGTGGACCCTAGAATGTGTTTGTACAATATCGGTATCAAATGGAAGCTGTTGGTGAATGCTTTACTACAGAGTATTTCTCATGCCGCTCCGTGACTGGGGTCTCGAGATATAGGTCAAAACGTGGACCAGGGTAACCTTCGGATGTGTATATACAATATGGGTATCAAA
The DNA here is from genome assembly GCF_027943255.1 of Anastrepha obliqua. Classification (NCBI taxonomy): domain Eukaryota; kingdom Metazoa; phylum Arthropoda; class Insecta; order Diptera; family Tephritidae; genus Anastrepha; species Anastrepha obliqua. The sequence goes on along the minus strand of NW_026562178.1, from coordinate 1,487,666 downwards.
TGAAAGCTGTTGGTGAATGCTTTAGTTCAGAGTATTTTTCATGCCGCTCCGTGACTAGGGTCTCGAGATAGAGACCAAAACGTGGACCCTAGAATGTGTTTGTACAATATGAATGTCAAATTGAAGCTGTTGGTGAATGCTTTAGTACAGAGTATTTCTCATGCCGCTCCGTGACTGGGGTCTCGAGATATAGGTCAAAATGTGGGCCCGGGTAACCTTCGGATGTGTATATACAATATGGGTATCAAATGGAAGCTGTTGGTGAATGCTTTAGTTCAGAGTATTTTTCATGCGGCTCCGTGACTAGGGTCCCGAGATAGAGACCAAAACGTGGACCCTAGAATGTGTTTGTACAATATGGATATCAATTGGAAGCTGTTGGTGAATGCTTTAGTACAGAGTATTTCTCATGCCGCTCCGTGACTGGGGTCTCGAGATATAGGTCAAAATGTGGGCCCGGGTAACCTTCGGATGTGTATATACAATATGGGTATCAAATGAAAGCTGTTGGTGAATGCTTTAGTTCAGAGTATTTTTCATGCCGCTCCGTGACTAGGGTCTCGAGATAGAGACCAAAACGTGGACCCTAGAATGTGTTTGTACAATATGAATGTCAAATTGAAGCTGTTGGGGAATGCTTTAGTACAGAGTATTTCTCATGCCGCTCCGTGACTGGGGTCTCGAGATATAGGTCAAAATGTGGGCCCGGGTAACCTTCGGATGTGTATATACAATATGGGTATCAAATGGAAGCTGTTGGTGAATGCTTTAGTTCAGAGTATTTTTCATGCGGCTCCGTGACTAGGGTCCCGAGATAGAGACCAACACGTGGACCCTAGAATGTGTTTGTACAATATGGGTATCAAATGGAAGCTGTTGGTGAATGCTTTAGTTCAGAGTATTTTTCATGCCGCTCCGTGACTAGGGTCCCGAGATAGAGACCAACACGTGGACCCTAGAATGTGTTTGTACAATATGGATATCAATTGAAAGCTGTTGGTGAATGCTTTAGTACAGAGTATTTCTCATGCCGCTCCGTGACTGGGGTCTCGAGATATAGGTCAAAACGTGGGCCCGGGTAACCTTTGGTTGTGGATGTGCAATATGGGCATCAAATGAAAGCTGTCGATAAGTGCTTTAATGTGGGGTAATTTTCATACCTATTGATGACTAGGGTCTCGAAATATATGCCAAAACGTGGACCCACCATGTCTTTGCCCAGCGAAGCGGGCCGGGTTTGCTAGTTTTTATATATATTTTAAAAAGTTTCCCGTTTAACTGTCGTGTCTTCATTTTGATTGCTTGCATTTAAATTTATGGACTTTGATTGTCTGAAGCTTGCCATTTTAAAGTTGTCTATTTTTTCTTGGGCAAGGAATGGCTAGTCTCCACTTGTTCCGAAATACACGAAAACTTTCGAGTTCAAAAATATTATTTTTATTTGAGGGTTAACAATTGCGTTATACATTAGCCCGTTTCTAATATTATGTATAGAATGCACAGGTGTAGCTAACATCGAATCGTTAATCGGCCATCAGTATTTTGAAGAAATCAGTTAATTTGCCGACGTACCGGAACTTTGGCAGCGGTTTGTTAATCAAAAAAACAGAGATTATGTTGGTGATGTTCAAAAAATTTAAGCAACCACCGCAAATGTTACTTTATTTTCGTCTGAACAAGACTGATTAGAGAGTGTGTGGGTACTTGTTAAATGAGCGTGCAGAGTTCTGCTGTCGAGTCCACGATGATGTGGCAGCCGATATTATATTATATTGTATTTCTGTAAAGTGCATATCTGACGTTCAATATTTACTAATAGTATTTTTAGATCACAATATATCACAAGGCGAATTGAGTACCATTGGAGCGCACTCTTTATTTTTCGCGATTTTGACAAGTCTGACGTCAGTTTCCTTTCCAATACAAAACAAACAAAAAGAGGAGAAAATACATGTTTGTGAAAAACCATTATCATATCATTGGAACGATATTAAAAGTACGTTCGCACATGCAATAATTACCAATAAATCCATAAAATAAATCGACCCCTTCACATATGGCAGATTACCTTGAAAATTGACAATCAACTGTCAATACTGCTGTGAAAAGTTTTTCTTCATAGAAATTATTTTGGTGGAATATTTCGGTGTTTTTGGTTTGTTTAATTATTATTAATAACAACTAATTTAGAAGAAGAAGGATTAGCTAATTTAATTGCGCAATTGGCTGCTTATAATAAACAGTTGGAGGAATTCCGTAAGCGACGTTTACTGAGGTTTCAAAAAATTATGGCAGCAATACATATGCGAAATTCGATATTATATTTTATAATAAGTAATAGGTGGCCGCCGTAGCCGAATCGGTTGGTGCGTGATTACCATTTGGAATTCACAGAGAGAACGTTGGTTCGAATCTCGGTGAAAACACCAAAATTAAGAAAAACATTTTTCTAATAGCGGTCGCCCCTCGGCAGGCAACGGCAAACCTCCGAGTGTATTTCTGCCATGAAAAAGCTCCTCTCAAAAATATCTGCCGTTCGGAGTCGGCTTGAAACTGTAGGTCCCTCCATTTGTGGAATAACACCACAAATAGGAGGAGGTACATTTCTGCCATGAAAAAGCTCCTAAAGAAATATTTGCCGTTCGGAGTCGGCCTTAAACTGTAGGTCCCTCCATTTCGGCCAAACACCCTCGGCCAAACACCCAAAACGCATGTAGGCGCTAATCTACACTAATATTATAAAGAGGAAAACTTTGTTTGTTTGGTTGTAATGAATAGGCTCAAAAACTATTCGAAAACCATTCGAAAGCTACATCATCCACGAGTAACATGGATTATATTTTATTTTGGAAATAGGGCTAAAGATATAGGTCAAAACGTGGACCCGGGTAATCTTCGGATGTGTATGTACAATATGGGTATCAAATGGAAGCTGTTGATAAGTGCTTTAATACGGGGTAATTTTCATACCTATTGATGACTAGGGTCTGGAAATATATGCCAAAACGTGGACCCGCCGTGTCTTTGCACCGAATTAAACCAAACTTACGCACATTGTTAAGTAAGTATTGAAAATGGGTTTCGTATAGTTTGGATACACCGGGTAACCTTCGGATGTGTATGTACAATATGGGTATCAAATGGAAGCTGTTGGTGAATGCTTTAGTTCAGAGTATTTCCATCCGCTCCGTGACCAGGGTCTCGAGATAGAGACCAAAACGTGGACCCTAGAATGTGTTTGTACAATATGGATATCAAATGAAATCTGTTGATAAGTGCTTTAATACCGGGTAGTTTTCATACCTATTGATGACTAGGGTCTGGAAATATATGCCAAAACGTGGACCCGCCGTGTCTTTGCACCGAATTAAACCAAACTTACGCACATTGTTAAGTAAGTATTGAAAATGGGTTTCGTAAAGTTTGGTTGTAATTCGGAGCACTGGCAACGGGTACAGCGTTCTTTTGAACCAGCCATAATGTCGCTTACTTTTTTAATGCTTGGGGCGGAACTGAACTGTCAAATTGACAGTGTGAGTTACAATGTGTCAATATTTCTTTCTGATTTGGATGCCATAAGGAAAAAACGTAAGTGCAACATGTAAAAATTGTTTGTGAATTTTTTTGGAGTGGATTTTGGAACAGTGAATAATTTCTTACGAAATTTGAGAATTTAATGTGAAATCCGAATGAAATTATGTGTTCGTGGAAAAAAAATTTATTTTCGTTTTTTTTTTTTGAAAAATATAAATGGATAATGGTTAAAACAGCTCCAATGCTTAATAAAACATATAAATTGAAACGAAAAATTCATGGATGATCAGGAAAAAAGACGATTGTTTCTTAGTTATTCATATGCGTTGATTTGAAATTTAAAAACAATCTTCTTTTTTCCTGATTTTCAATTTATATTTTATATTTACTCAGAAACAAATAGAAAAACAAAAAATATTGTTTATGCCAAAGCGCTTGAATAAAGAATAAAGAAATAAATAATATGAAAATCATATATTTTCTGTTCTAAACCATATCTATTCTATTTTAGAGTGCCCAGCGAAGGGGGCCGGGTTTGCTAGTTATATATATATATATAATAGGTGGACAAAGCGTTTAAGGAAATGCGTTGTTTTCTGTTATATGACTGCTAGTTAATAATACCTTACAAATATTTCATTAGAATTACGTCAACAAACCTATTTTCTTTGCCGCAACTCACTTTATTTAGTTTTTACTTTGACGTTTTTCCTTATACGCGTAAAAATAATGATTTTTTACACAAAAAACGTAGCGTTGTATGTCAAAAAGTATAGTTATTATATAGGATTATTTTATCATCTAAGATTTTGTTAGATAAATTTTGTATGGGAAATCTCGCGTTTTAATTACGGAGTTAAGCACGAAAAAGTAGATAATCTACTTATATGTGAACGTATTATAAGGAATTAATAAAACGAAACAAGAGAAAACTTAGTCAATTATAATGGAAACATTTTTGTGGTACTATAAAATTAAATATAAAAAAATTAAAGTAATTAAAGCGACAGGGAATATCGGTACAGTTGATGGCTAAACTTTCCATTACTACCACGATATATTTGGTTGGGGGGCGTGGTACAAGGAAGGTCACACCATTATAACGATGAAAGTTCCAACCTCCTAGGGTCCCTATAGAACCTTCTTGAAAATCTTAAAAATTAGGTTTTTTACGACCGTATTTGCATCTTGTACTGAAATATTATTGAAGAGAATTGTATAAAGCAATCGGTAACCCAGAAAGCATATAACTTAGATTTTATAATTCAAACTATTTATGAAAATGTTGTATTATCGTAAAACTTATACGTGACCCTGGCGAGAAATTTATTATTTTTATAAGAATTTTATTTTGTAAATTTGTTTTTTTTTTTGTTTTTTGTAACATGTATACAAATATATATTCATTCGAAAGCGCCACAGACGGAAATTTGGACTAAAAAATCGCGCGATTTTTTATGAAAATATTTTATTGCGATTTTTTAGTCCAAATTTCCACTATTTTTTAAATAATTATTTATCGAAGGCCATAGGTAAATTGAACTCTTTTAAAAACTAAAAAAAAAACAGGAGAAAATACATGTTTGTGAAAAATCAGTAAAGGGCTTGGTAATATTGTGGTTTGTGAGATTTAAACTAAACGAACTAATAAAAAAGAAGTGCTGTGTGCTAAATTGTGGACAAATTTTCTTCTTCTTCTTAATTGGCGCGATAGCCGCTTAGCGATTTTGGCCGAGTTCAACAAAGCGCACCAGTCGTTTCTTTCTCGTGTTAACCGGCGCCTATTGGACACACCTAGTAAAGCCAAGTCCTTGTCCACCTGATCTTTCCAACGCAGAGGAGGCCTTCCTCTTCCTCTACTACCACCAGCTGGTACCGCATCGAATACTTTCAAAGCCGGAGCGTTTGTATCCATTCGGACGACATGACCCAGTCAACGTTGCCGCTGATCTTTATTCGCTGCGCTATGTCTATGTCGTCGTTAGGCAAAAATCTTACGCAGAATGTTTCCCTCAAACACTCCAAGCGTCGCTTCATCGGATGTTGTCATCGTCCACGCTTCTGCGCCATACGTTAGGACGGGCATGATGAGAGTCTTGTAGAGTGTTAGTTTTGTTCGTCGAGAGAGGACTTTACTACTCAATTGCCTATTTAGTCCAAAGTAGCACGTGTTGGCAAGAGAGGTTCTACGTTGGGTTTCAAGGCTGACATTCCTATTGGCCAGCATCTCAAGCTCCTCGCACTCACGTATTTCGGCCTCTCGTTTTTTCTGCCGGATAATACGTCTCTCTTCCTTTCTTAGCTCTCTACAGCGAACCCAGCTTTTCGATGTCGAATATTCTTTGTGTAGTTAGATGTACGCTTTTCGCTGTACAGAGGTGTGTGCGTAGTTTGGCTGCAACAAGGTAATGATCCGAGTCGATGTTGGGTCCTCGGATCATACCCCAACCCAGCGCACAACCAGCTATCCTGAAATGTTTCGCCTTTTCACTTTAGCTCATTCCCGACCGGGAGTTCGAAAGCTACCCAGAGGATACTTGGGCTAATCTCGGGAGTTGGAGTTGTGAGCTGCTTGAACCATATGCAGAAGAATCGTCGTGGCCACTCCCAAGTGAATGGCGATCAGTAACTTTCCCCACTTGCGTGGCTCTTCGGAGTGCGTAACTATGCACTCTACCATCCTTGAATATATCACAAGGATAACAGCTAAGGCGAAATGAGTACTGAAGGCGGCATCTTCGCAAAATAGTTACTTTATTTTTTGCGATTTGAAAAATTTTTTTCCCCTTACCCATTACAAATTAATATAATGCCTCCAAATGCAGTTTTATGTGGAACACGCCGTGGCAAGAAAGTATATGTGTGTGTTTTTTCTCATTTATCTTTATTTGTTTAATCTTGTTTGTATAAGAAACTAACAATAAGTTAACAAATCTTATGTGCTAGAGTATTATGTTTCCTTCCCAGTGCTAAGAAACTATTTGTTCGATGAGATATATATGTACATATATGAATAAATCCGATGTAAATGTGATGGAAGTGAATGGATTGAGCTAGAAAGGACGGATTTCCAGTCTCTGATTCTTCGTGTGCAAGTTTTTTTTCCCGGGTGTAATAAATGTGGATGTAGGGAGATGAAAAGGACAAGTTTCTAGCCTTCGATTTTTCATAGCTGGGAGGCGGAAAGGCCTAGTCTCCAGTCTCTCTTAAAATTGCATTTATCTCTTATCACGATGAGGCCGTACTAAAAGCCGGAATGACCGCGATTCTGTTGCCTTCGTGGACGGACCCTCGTGTGAAATGAGGTAATTAAGATAGTGCAGACTTGAAGATGTCTTTTTTTCTCAATCGCGTATAAACTTCATTTAGAAATAGATTTCGGGCTAGTTTATTGGGATAGTCTTCTTACTCTTGAAGGTATTTTTTGCTCAACAGTTAGCGTTCTTTACATACCATGAAGCTCCCGTAATTATTCGCAAGACTTTAGATTGCACTCTCTGAAGTTTTTCGATATTTGAAGGCGTAGTAGTTCCCCAAATTTTTATATCATATGTCTATATTGGTTTTAGCATGGCTTTATACAGTAGCACTTTGTACTCTAAGGGTAATGCTGATTTCGAATTAAGCATCCAAAAAAGGGTTTTCATTTAAAGCTTGCTATTATTCACTTTCTTTTCAATATGATTCTGCCATGTAAGTCTTCTATCCAAGTGAATTCCAAAATATTTTATTTTATTTGGTTGTGGTATATTCTGACCATTAATTGTAACTGCAGGAGGATGGTTCCATGTGTAGAAGTCCACGCAAGTGGGGAAAGTTACTGATCGCCATTCACTTGGGAATGGCCAGGACGATTCTTCTGCATATGGTTCAAGCAGCTCACAACGGCCGGGATTAGCCCACGTATCCTCTGGGTAGCTTCCGAACACCCGTTCGGGAGTGAGCTAACGTGAGAAGGCGAAACATTCCAGGATAGCTGGTTGTGCGTTGGGTTTGGGACCCGTCACTTAAAAATCCCCCCCAATGAAAACTTTAAAAAAGCCTCGGATGAGACCTCCCTATACTGATGACGACCCCTGCAAACGAAATAAGGAATATGATTTGAGAACATGCACCTGGAATGTCCGGTCCCTTAATGGGGAAGGTGCCTCTGCCCGGCTGGCTGATGTCCTCGTGAGAGTAAAGGCTAACATCACTGCCATCCAAGAGATGCGATGGACGGGGCAAGGTAAGAAAACCATAGGACCTTGCGACGTCTACTACAGCTACTATGTAAAGGAGCGCAAATTCGGTGCCGAATTTGTTGTGGGAGAGTGACTGCGTCGCCAAGTACTGTCGTTCACTCCGTTGGACGGGCGTCTCGCAATAATCCGCATCAAAGCGCGATTTTTTAACATCTCGCTAATTTGCGCCCACGCCCCGACGGAAGAGAAGGACGATGCGACCAAAGATTCCTTCTATGAGCGCCTGGAACGTTCCTATGAGCGCTGCCCCCGCCACGACATAAAAATCGTGCTTGACGACTTCAACGCCAGGGTGGGCAAGGAGGGAATTTTTGGTCCCACAGTCGGAAAATTCAGCCTGCACAACGAAACATCCGGTAACGGACAGAGGCTGATCGACTTGGATCGACCGAAACATGGTAGTCTGCAGCACCAGATTCCAGCATAAGAAGATTCACCAAGCTACCTGGCTGTCTCCTGATCGAAAAACACGAAACCAGATCGATCATGTTGTGATAGATGGAAGACACGCTTCTAGTGTATTAGATGTACGTACGATCCGAGGACCCAACATCGACTCGGATCACTACCTTGTTGCAGCCAAGCTGCGCACACGCCTCTGTGCAGCAAAAAACGTGCATCTACCTACGCAAAGAATGTTCGACATCGAAAAGCTGCAATCACAACAGACAGCCAGAAGATTCGCCACTCGACTCTCACTCCTGCTCTCAGAGAGTACTGCCCAACAAACCGGCATCCACGAACAATGGAGCAACATTTCTCGTTCTCTACGTACCGCCGCCGAAGAAGAAATCGGATTCCGGCGAGCCCGAAAAAACAATTGGTACGACGAGGAATGTCATGCTGCCGCAGAAAGAAAGGATGCCGCCTATAAAGCCACGCTGCGATCGGGCGCAACGCGAGCCATGTGGGATCGCTACAGAGAGCTGAAAAAGGAAGAGAGACGTATTATCCGAAAGAAGAAACGAGAGGCCGAAATACGTGAGTGCGAAGAGTTTGAGATGCTGGCCAACAGGAACAACGCCCGAAAATTCTACCAGAAAGTTCGGCGGCTTATAGAAGGTTTTAAGATCGGGGCGTATTCCTGTAAGAACAAAGACGGCGAACTGGTGACTGACGCACAGAGCAATCTTAAATTATGGAGGGAACACTTCTCGAACCTGTTAAACAGTGACAGCTGCGCATGTCACAGAGAATGTGAAGATCCCGATACCCCAATCGTTGACGACGGAATTGTCGTTCCGCTACCCGATCATGACGAGGTGAGAATAGCGATAATGCGGCTAAAGAACAACAAAGCCGCGGGCGCCGACGGACTACCGGGTGAGCTATTCAAACATGGCGGCGAGGAGCTGGTAAGGTGCATGCATCAGCTTCTATGCAAAATATGGTCGGATGAAAGCATGCCTGCCGATTGGAATTTAAGTGTGCTCTGCCCAATCCATAAGAAGGGCGATCCTGCAACTTGTGCCAATTACCGCGGGATTAGTCTTCTAAATATCGCCTATAAGGTTCTAGCGAGCGTATTGTGTGAAAGGCTGAAGCCCACCGCCAACCAACTGATTGGACCTTATCAGTGTGGCTTCAGACCTGGAAAGTCTACCATCGACCAAATATTCTCAATACGCCAAATCTTGGAAAAGACCCATGAAAGGAGAATCGACACACACCATCTTTTCGTCGACTTCAAAGCTGCATTCGACAGTACGGAAAGGAGTTACCTGTATGCCGCGATGTCTGAGTTTGGTATTGCCGCAAAACTAATACGGCTATGTAAGATGACGTTGCTCAACACCAGCAGCGCCGTCAGAATTGGGAAGGACCTCTCCGAGCCGTTTGGTACCAAACGAGGGTGACTCGCTGTCGTGTGACTTCTTTAACCTGATGGTGGAGAGCATCGTACGAGCCGCAGAACTTAATTGCTCAGGCACAATATTTTATAAGAGCGTACAATTGCTGGCGTATGCCGATGATATTGACATCATCGGCCTTAACAACCGCGCTGTTAGTTCTGCCTTCTCCAAACTGGATAAAGAGGCAAAGCGAATGGGTCTTGTGGTGAACGAGGACAAAATGAAGTACCTCCTGTCTTCAAACAAACAGTCGGCGCACTCGCATATCGGCACCCACGTCACTGTTGACAGTTATAATTTCGAGGTTGTAAGAGACTTCGTTTATTTAGGAACCAGCATTAACACCGATAACAATGTCAGCCTTGAAATCCAACGTAGAATCTCTCTTGCCAACAAGTGCTACTTTGGACTAAGTAGGCAATTGAGTAGTAAAGGCCTCTCTCGACGAACAAAACGAACACTCTACAAGACTCTCATCATGCCCGTCCTAACGTATGGCGCAGAAGCTTGGACGATGACAACATCCGATGAAGCGACGCTTGGAGTGTTCGAGAGAAAGATTCTGCGTAAGATTTTTGGACCTTTGCACGTTGACAACGGCGAATATCGCAGAGGATGGAACGGTGAGCTGTATGAGCTTAACGACGACATAGACATAGCGCAGCGAATAAAGATCCAGCGGCTACGTTGGCTGGGTCATGTCGTCCGAATGGATACAAACGCTCCGGCTTTGAAAGTATTCGATGCGGTACCAGCTGGTGGTAGCAGAGGAAGAGGGCGGCCTCCACTGCGTTGGAAAGATCAGGTGGAGAAGGACTTGGCTTCACTTGGTGTGTCCAACTGGCGCCGGTTAGCACGAGAAAGAAACGACTGGTGCGCTTTGTTAAACTCGGCCAAAATCGCGTAAGCAGTTATAGCGCCAATTAAGAAGAGAAATGTAACTGCAAGCAAGTTTCTTTCTTTAGAGTAATATGCACTCATTTGGCTTGATTCACCTATTTCCAGTTTTTAAGCCATGCTTCTTTTGGGCCTCAAAGTATTGCAGTATCATCGGCAAATGTTGATCTCATTGTTTGGCTCATCGTTGGCATGTCAGATGTATATAAGACGTATAAAATAGGACCTAGAACGCTGCCCTGTGGAATACCAATGTCTATTCTACAACGCCGCGAGAAAAAATCGTTTTGCTATTTAACAAATTGTATGTGTGAGTCTTATCTTGAAATCTCGCTACACGAGGGTTTGGTTCATTATAAGCAAGATTGCTAAAGATTAACTAGCTGGAGCAGCTGATGAGCGCGACGCGGCTGAAAAAGCCAAATATCAACAGGTGGTAAAAGAATATGAAGAGTTCCTGTCAAAAAATCCGAAAAGAGACAACAACAAAAAGTAATGCGACGAAAAGAAACAGATCACAGGAAGTTATCGATCAGGCAACGAAGAGACTTAAGGTGTCCAATAGCATCGATGAATTAACAAAGCAACGACCATTTAGTGAGGTGGTTAAGGTTAACCTTCTGTTTGCTCTGATCGATGAGATCACCAACAGCGGCAGCAACAAACCCGATGCCTAAGGCCGTACAGGTTACTCTGCAGCACTCGAAATGTGTTACAAAGATCTAGGGTGTTCTCCTCCGATAGGAAGACATCAACATCGGATTCATACAGCAACCATGGATCAGAGACACTGAAACTAAAGGGTTCCAACAACGATGTTAACCTATACTACACTAGATCACTCGGTAAGCCAAGATCATGTATATGTAGTGACTATAACACATATAAAAGCTTTTCTGTGCTCCAACTTTAGTACAACTGATTTGATAGTTCTGAAGGTGGAGTTCCAGAAATCGGCACTATATCTTGCGTCAGTGCAACATGACAAACCGGCGCCGCCAGACGAAGTGACTAGGTTGCTATCATCTTTCAACAACACAGACAGACTGTTGATGGACTGCGACGCAAACGCCAGAAATGAGCTTTAGGCCGGTCCCGAGAGGAATGCTAGAGGTGAGTAACTGTTCGATTTTATTTTAAACACTAACCTGAACATGTGCAACGTAGGGACCACTCCAACCTTCAATTTTCCGAGTTCGAAAAACTTCCCAGGTTGAAAAGAGGTCTTAGATATTGCTCTGGACGCAAACAACAGCTCACATATAGTTAAAAATTGGAGGCTATTCGACAAGAAATCCTTTCCAGACCACAGTTGGATTCTCTTCAATATCAATCTCAAGCTTGAGACCCCCGACCTCTGATAGAAATCCAAGAAGAACAAACTGGTACACATTCAATAAAGTAGCCAAGTCTAAACTTCAACACATCAATAAAACCATAACTTCAAGTAGAGACTTAGATGAGAAAGTAAGAGCTTTCGAAGTTTCGTTGACGAAAGATTTGAAGCTTCATGTCCGGTCACGCACGGCAAAACCACTTACCCCGCCTGGTGTAATGTAGATTTAAGTCAGCTTAGAAAAATTACAAGAGAAATCTTCAACATCTGCTATAAATATCATATAAGTACTTTAAGCCTAACATAGACTGTCCTAGGGAATACAAAAAAGAAATCAGAGAAGCTGAGACAGAAGCTTGGAAAGATTTCTCTAATTCCATAGAATCAAACAAAGATACAGCCAAACTGAGTAAGCTTCTACCTAAAGAACACTCCTGTCCTTCTTTCTTGAGGAAAGACAGTGAAGAATGGAAAAAATCCTCAGCCGATACATTCGATTAACTCATAAACACACATTTTCCAGGCAACACAGAATATATTGAGAACAATATTAATTTAATAATAGTGTTCAAACGTCCAACTTGTCATCCAATACATTCAACCACATCGTATCTGAACATAGAATTCTATGGGCGATGAAAAACTTTGAACTATACAAAGCAGCCGGCCCAGATGGGATATTTCCTGCTATGATGTGGAATGCTCGAAAAACGACGATTCTGTGGCTGGAGGGCATATTCCAAAAAGCTGGAAGAGATTAAGGTGATTTTTATCCCCAAAGCTGGTAGACGAGGTCATAATACAGACCAGACTGATGGTCCTTTATTCTTAAAACTCTCGAGCGATTGTTGGATGTATATCTCAGAGAAAATATTGCCTACCTCAAAGGAAAATTTACAGAGACAGCTCTTGATGAAGTTGTAAGTACGATTGAGAGGAGCATAGAATACAAACAATACTCACTAGTGGCTTTTTTCGACATAGAGGGGATTTTAACAACGTTAGCACAAGATCCATAATCGAGGCTCTTAATATGTTAGGCACAGACATAGGTCTCAACGAATGTATAGAGAATATGCTTAAAACTAGAATAATCATCAGTGAGATAGGCAGCAGCACAGTAAAACGCTCTGTCAACAGATGAACGCTCTGTCTGCTGTGGTTATTAGTTGTTAACACTATCCTTACCAAATTCAACCGAAAGGGAATTAAAGTAGTGGCGTATGCGGATGACATAGTGCTTATGGTTTCAGGAAATGTTTCCAAGCATAATCAGTGAGATTATGGAAGGATGGTGGACTTAATTAAAAATTTCTACACACATCTTTTTCATGTATAAATCGATTATAAATGATCAATAACAATTAATTAAAACATATGGGTTGGGTTTAGAAAAATGTGACATGGGAAATTTTAGGCAAAGTATAATGACTTATTTCATGAAACTTTATGGAAATAATAGTTTGGTAATTATTTTCCCTTAAAGTGTCCTCGGGAACTTCACTATAGTTTAGCACATTATAATATATATTTTTCTTCATTTCCTTAAAAATATACTAAATATACACTCACACGCGTGTTTTTACTTATTTTTACGCTTGTATTCGGAATATTTCAATGAAAATTAAATGCAGAAATTGTACAAATTTGCAAAAATCCTTCTAGTCGACGGCCCTGTAAAATTAAAATTGATTATTCATATTTCGGAAAGTGTTTTCAGTTCTAAACTAAAGCATAAAATACTGTAAATTTACATCCAACAAACAGTGAACGTCTCTGCATACGAACTTCTTTCTTATTTCTGGTGCCTAGGTGCCTCACCAACTTCTCGTTAAATTATAATACGTTCACATATAAGTAGATGATCTACTTTTTCGTTCTTAACTCACAATCCGTAATTAAAAAGCGAGATTTCCCATACAAAATTTCTCTCCCAAAATCTGAGATACTTTTTGAAATACAACGCTGTGTTATTTAATTATTATTACGAACGTAAGGAGAAACATCAAAATAAAAACTAAATGAAATAATTCTTATAAAATTTTTGTTAAATAATATTAATTATGGATTCATTTTACAGAAAAAAGCGTGTGTCCATGAACGTTTTGTCCTCTTATTACTTATTATAAAATATAATATCCAATTTCGAATGCGTATCCTGCCATAATTTCTTGAAACCTCGGTAAACGTCGTTAACGGAGTTCCTCCAACTATTTATTATTAGTAGACAATTGAGCGATTAAATTAGCTATTCCTTCTCCTTGTCCTTTCTTCATATCGTTGACCGTCACAGTGAAATATTCCTGAGGATAGTTCCATGTGTAGAAGTCCACGCAAGTGGGGAAAGTTACTGATCGCCATTCACTTGGGAGTGGCCAGGACGATTCTTCTACATATGGTTCAAGCAGCTCACAACGGCCGGGATTAGCCCACGTATCCTCTTGGTAGCTTCCGAACACCCGTTAGGGAGTGAGCTAACGTGAGAAGGCGAAGCATTCCAGGATAGCTGGTTGTGCGCTGGGTTTGGGACCCGCCAGTTAAAAACCTCTCCCAAATAAAACATACACAAAGCCTCGGATAAGAACTTCCAACACTGATGACGACCCCTGCAAACGAAATAAGGAATATGATTTGAGGGCATACACCTGGAATGTCCGGTCCCTTAATGGGGAAGGTGCCTCTGCCCGGCTGGCTGATGTCCTCGTGAGAGTAAAGGCTGACATCACTGCCATCCAAGAGATGCGATGGACGGGGCAAGGTAAGAAAACCATAGGACCTTGCGACGTCTACTACAGCTGCTATGTAAAGGAGCGCAAATTCGGTTTCGGATTTGTTGTGGGAGAGAGACTGCGTCGCCAAGTACTGTCGTTCACTCCGTTGGACGAGCGTCTCGCAATAATCCGCATCAAAGCGCGATTTTTTAACATCTTGCTAATTTGCGCCCACGCCCCGACGGAAGAGAAGGACGATGCGACCAAAGATTCCTTCTATGAGCGCTTGGAACGTTCCTATGAGCGCTGCCCCCGCCACGACATAAAAATCGTGCTTGACGACTTCAACACCAGGGTGGGCAAGGAGGGAATTTTTGGCCCCACAGTCGGAAAATTCAGCCTGCACAACGAAACATCCGGTAACGGACAGAGGCTGATCGACTTCGCCGGGGCCCGAAACATGGTAGTCTGCAGCACCAGATTCCAGCATAAAAAGATACACCAAGCTACCTGGCTGTCTCTTGATCGGAAAACGCGAAACCAGTTGGATCATGTTGTGATAGATGGAAGATACGCTTCTAATGTATTAGATGTACGCACGATCCGAGGACCCAACATCGACTCGGATCATTACCTTGTTGCAGCCAAGCTGCGCACCCTCCTCTGTGCAGCAAAAAACGTACATCTACCTACGCAAAGAATGTTCGACATCGAAAAGCTGCAATCACAAGAGACAGCTAAAAGATTCGCCACTCGACTCTCACTCCTGCTCTCGGAGAGCACTGCCCAACAAACCGGCATGCGTGAGCAATGGAGCAACATTTCTCGTTCTCTACGTACCGCCGCCGAAGAAGAAATCGGATTCCGGCGAGCCCGAAAAAACAATTGGTACGACAAAGAATGTCATGCTGCCGTAGAAAGAAAGGATGCTGCCTATAGAGCCACGCTGCCATCGGGCGCAACGCGAGCCATGTGGGATCGCTACAGAGAGCTGAAAAAGGAAGAGAGACGTATTATCCGAAAGAAGAAACGAGAGGCCGAAATACGTGAGTGCGAAGAGCTTGAGATGCTGGCCAATAGGAACAACGGCCGAAAATTTTACCAGAAAGTTCGGCGGCTCACAGAAGGTTTTAAGACCGGGGCGTATTCCTGTAAGAACAAAGACGGCGATCTGGTGACTGACGTACAGAGCAATCTTAAATTATGGAGGGAACACTTCTCGAACCTGTTAAACAGTGACAGCTGCGCATGTCACAGAGAATGTGAAGATCCCGATACCCCAATCGTTGACGACGGAATTGACGTTCCGCTACCCGATCATGACGAGGTGAGAATAGCGATAAAGCGGCTAAAGAACAACAAAGCCGCGGGCGCCGACGGACTGCCGGGTGAGCTCTTCAAACATGGCGGTGAGGAGCTGGTAAGGTGCATGCATCAGCTCCTATGCAGAATATGGTCGGATGAAAGCATGCCTGCCGATTGGAATTTAAGTGTGCTCTGCCCAATCCATAAGAAGGGCGATCCTGCAACTTGTGCCAATTACCGCGGGATTAGTCTTCTAAATATCGCCTATAAGGTTCTAGCGAGCGTATTGAGTGAAAGGCTGAAGCCCACCGTCAACCAACTGATTGGACCTTATCAGTGTGGCTTCAGACCTGGAAAGTTTACCATCGACCAAATATTCTCAATACGCCAAATCTCATCGACACACACACATATTTTCGTCGATTTCAAAGCTGCATTCGACAGTACGGAAAGGAGTTACCTGTATGCCGCGATGTCTGAATTTGGTATCCCCGCAAAACTAATACGGCTATGTAAGATGACGTTGCTCAACACCAGCAGCGCCGTCAGAATTGGGAAGGACCTCTCCGAGCCGTTTGATACCAAACGAGGGTGACTCGCTGTCGTGTGACTTCTTTAACCTGATGTTGGAGAGCATCGTACGAGCCGCAGAACTTAATCACTCAGGCACAATTTTTTATAAGAGCGTACAATTGCTGGCGTATGCCGATGATATTGACATCATCGGCCTTAACAACCGCGCTGTTAGTTCTGCCTTCTCCAAACTGGATAAAGAGGCAAAGCGAATGGGTCTTGTGGTGAACGAGGACAAAACGAAGTACCTCCTGTCTTCAAACAAACAGTCGGCGCACTCGCGTAACGGCACCCACGTCACTGTTGACAGTTATACTTTTGAGGTTGTAAAAGACTTCGTTTATTTAGGAACCAGCATTAACACCGTTAACAATGTCAGCCTTGAAATCCAATGTAGAATCTCTCTTGCCAACAAGTGCTACTTTGGACTAAGTAGGCAATTGAGCAGTAAAGTCCTCTCTCGACGAACAAAACTAACACTCTACAAGACTCTCATCATGCCCGTCCTAACGTATGGCGCAGAAGTTTGGACGATGACAACATCCGATGAAGCGACGCTTGGAGTGTTCGAGAGAAAGATTCTGCGTAAGAGTTTTGGACCTTTGCACGTTGGCAACGGCGAATATCGTAGACGATGGAACGATGAGCTGTATGAGCTTTACGACGACATAGACATAGCGCAGCGAATAAAGATCCAGCGGCTTCGTTGGCTGGGTCATGTCGTCCGAATGGATACAAACGCTCCGGCTTTGAAAGTATTCGATGCGGTACCAGCTGGTGGTAGCAGAGGAAGAGGACGGCCTCCTCTGCGTTGGAATGATCAGGTGGAGAAGGACTTGGCTTCACTTGGTGTGTCCAATTGGCGCCTGTTAGCACGAGAAAGAAATGACTGGCGCGCTTTGTTAATCTCGGCCAAAATCGCGTAAGCGGTTATCGCGCCAATTAAGAAGAAGAAATAATTTCTATGAAAAAAAACTTTTCAGAACAGTACTGACAGCTGATTGTCAATTTTGAAGTTAATCTGCCGCATTTGAATAGGTAGATTAATTGGTAGTTAATGCATATGTGAACGTACTTTTACACATCTTTAGCAATAAATTACTTAAAACTATAAGCCTGCGGAGGGTGCGGTTTTCAGTTTTCTGATGGGTGTTACCCCTCTATCCCCCCGTAACAATTTTTATTTTAAAGCGTTTTACATTATACTACAGATTTCCTAAAAATTTAAGATTTAATATTATTATTGTATTTTATTGCAAACGTTTAGAAAATACCCTATTACACAAGCTTATTCTACTTAACACAAACGCTGAAAAAAGTAAGATCCAATTATAAACATAATTTATTGATTGAAACTTTTTTAATAAAACTTTTTACTAAGTACATCTATTCAGTTTATTAATTGTATCGAAAATGTACTAAATGTTTGTAATACCGTGAATGAGCAAAACGAATTAATGGGGCTATCACAATGGAACTTTTGTGCCCGTTGAAGCAATATACTTGACAGATATGTCGTAAAACACGTACCGTGGTGCCACAATGAATGTATTGCCACAAATAAACAAAAAAGCAGCAGATGTTCTTGTCGTCAAACTAAATATATCGTGGTGTGTAAATAGGTTTTTGTTGGTTTTGAAATATATTATAAAATTAATTCTTATTCAAGCGAAAGAGGGTTTTAACAGAATTTATAGTAGTCGTAAACGGTGAGAGCGACCAAAACTTCAGGATAGGGGCGCACATTCATTTTGCAGGATAACTTGGATAAGACTAGCCTTTCCTCTACTCTTTCAAGCTTTTATCGAAAAGATAAGGGTGCATTAGAATTGTACTCAATTCATTTAAATTCCAATTAATTTTCTGCAAAAACACCATCGATAAATATATGCGTTATACAAAATCGTTCTTCTATAAATAGTTGTCATTTTCGCCACACTTCCCATACCCCAAAAGAAGAAAGTTGTCAAATTTTATGCATTTCGGCATGACGACGGGCCGTATGTGCTGCCTTCGACTCAAATACACATAGGCCCTTATTATGAGCAACATTCGATCGTCGACTATAGTCGAAAGTGCTGATCGAACGAATTTTCATTTGGTATTATGGTGCTCATTCGTTGAAGAATAGGACTATTGTGAATTTCGATCGCTCGACGCATTTACAATAGATAATTTTTCTCAGCTGATACAGCAAATCAAAATAAAAGAAAAACCGATTGTGTTGAAATTCTTTGCTAACAACAATTTTAAAAGTTAAAAAAGGTATTTTTTGTGAAAATGAGTACAACGGAGTTGTGGTTCGACGATTCATCGGTCGATGAAAGATTAGTGGAACTAGCTAGATGTAGAAAACAGCTGAGGGGCGCATCCAACCCCCTTGAAATGGGTTCCACTGAGTAAGTTTAGTATTTTCAAAATGTGTTGACGTACTTAATATTACAGAAATTTCCTTACAGTTTTTTAAAGAACTTTAGATTATCTAAAGAGGCGTTTATGAACCTACTGTCCAGTACAGAAAACCAGTTGCAGCAGTGCACCCGAGCCAAGAGCTCTTCACTATTATCCAAAAAAAGCAACACAAATTATTAATGTGTGTGCAGCTTTGCACAACATTTGCTTGTTTTATAATGTTCAACTTCCGGATGAAGAGTTATCCGATGAGACCCTCAACGATGATGCTGAAGATATTGAAGTGGAGCCAAATAACGGAGAAGCAGAAAACATAAGAAATGAAATTCTTAGAATATTATAGAAAAATCTAAAAAGTATTAAATAGTAACCTTTACGCCCCAGTTTCTGTTTTATTTTTGTTATAAATTTTCTTTATTCAATTATTCGTCATTCGAAAAAAATATGTATTTCAGTTCCTCTACGTATTTCAGCCCATACCTGCCAAGGGAAGATAAAAATGTATTTCTATAAACATCACAAAAAAAAAACCATTATTAACGTTAATCCATTTTGCTGCCGTTCTAACTGGTGGTCCCAAGCGATTCAACTCCGTTGTGAATTCCTCCCATTTTTTTTCCTGCTTGTACTTTGGTGGAAATCCCTTTTGCGAATTGTGGATTCTCTTTCATTAATGCAACTAGCCTTTCTAATTGCTGTTTGGTACTCACGACTTTCGACCTGCATAAAATTAATAACAATAGTATATATTTATTATTTGGTTACTCTAAAACCATAAATAGTCGCAAACAACTTACATTTTAACAAGTTTTCCCACAATACGCTACACAATCGAAAGCAAAATTGCATTCGACTCTAAATTCGGTATTTAACGAAAATTTCGACAGCGTTGCACCGCTCATAATACCAAATTGATATTCGATTTTCGATCTTCGACAACCAACGAATATCGAAGATCGAATGCAACTCATAATAGAGGCCATAATCTATGTTGCTGTCAGTCGAACTCTTTGCCGCAACTGTCGGAAAGGACCCACTCAGGGGGGCTATATCATTGGAACGATATTAAAAGTACGTTCACACATGCAATAATTACCAATAAATCCATAAAATTAATCGACCCGTTCACATAACGCAGATTACCTTCAAAATTGACAATCAACTGTCAATACTGCTGTGAAAGGTTTTTCTTCATAGAAATTATTTTGGTGGAATATTTCGATGTTTTTGGTTTGTTTAACTATTATTACAACAAGTAATTTAGAAGGAGAAGGATTAGCTAATTTAATTGCGCAATTGGCTGCTTATAATAAACAGTTGGAGGAATTCCGTAAGCGACGTTTACTGAGGTTTCAAAAAATTATGGTAGCAATACATATGCGAAATTCGATATTACATTTTATAATAAGTGTTAGGTGGAAATACGTTTTTCTCTGTTATATGAATGCATAGTTAATAATACCTAACAAACATTTCATTAGAATTACGTCAACAAACCTAGTTTCTTTGCCGCAACTCACTTTATTTAGTTTTTACTTTGACGTTTTTCCTTATACGCGTAAAAATAATGATTTATTACACAAAAAACATAGCGTTGTATGTCAAAAAGTATAGTTATTATACAGGATTATTTTATCATCTAAGATTTTGTTAGATAAATTTTGTATGGGAAATCTCGCGTTTTAATTACGGAGCTAAGCACGAAAAAGTAGATAATCTACTTATATGTGAACGTATTTAAAGGAATTAATAAAACGAAACAAGAGAAAACTCAGTCAATTATAATGGAAACATTTTTGTGGTACTATAAAATAAAATATAAAAAAATTAAAATTAATAATAAAAACCGTAATTAAAGCGACAGGGAATATTGGTACAGTTGATGGCTAAACTTTCCATTACTACCACGATATATTTGGTTGGGGGGCGTGGTACGAGGAAGGTTACACCATTATAACGATGAAAGTTCCAACCTCCTAGGGTCCCTATAGAACCTCCATGAAAATCTTAAAAATTAGGTTTTTTACGACCGTATTTGCATCTTGTACTGAAATATTATTGAAGAGAATTGTATAAAGCAATCGGTAACCCAGAAAGCATATAACTTAGATTTTTTAATTCAAACTATTTATGAAAATGTTGTATTATCGTAAAACTTATACGTGACCCTGGCGAGAAAGTTATTATTTTTATAAAAATTTTATTTTGTAAATTTGTTTTTTTTTGTTTTTTTGTAACATGTACCTATACATATGTATATGTACATTTTCAAAGCACAATGTTCAAATATATATACATTCGAAAGCGCCACAGACGGGAATTCGGACTAAAAAATCGCGCGATTTTATATGAAAATATTTTATTGCGATTTTTTATATATTTTATATATATTTAACGTTCTCTGGTTTATGCTGCCACAACAACCAGTACATAATACTGTTGTGAGAGAAAGAATTATTGTGCGTTAATAGAAGGGTACACGTATTGATGGGGGTTATGATCCTCGAAAGACAACGGTTTTATTTGTTTATTTCTATTTGAGGATTTATATGTATGTACATATCTCTCAGAATAAAAACAAATCTTCCAGTTTTTTTCCACATTTTCGCTAGCGGTTCTTTTTTATGTAAAACAATATTTTTATATATATTTTAAAAAGTTTCCCGTTTAACTGTCGTGTCTTCATTTTAATTGTTTGCATTTAAATTTATGGACTTTGATTGTCTGGAGCTTGCCATTTTAAAGTTTTCTGTTTCTTCTTGGGAAAGGAATGGCTAGTCTGAACTTGTTCCAAAATACAGGAAAATTTTCGAGTTCAAAAATGTTATTTTTATTTGAGGGTTAACAATTGCGTTATACCTTAGCCCGTTTCTAATATTATGTATAGATGCACAGGTGTGGCTAACATCGAATCGTTAACCGGCCATCAGTATTTTGAAGAAATCAGTTAATTTTCCGACGTACCGGAACTTTGGCAGCGGTTTGTTAATCAAAAAAACAGAGATTATGTTGGTGATGTGCAAAAAATTTAAGCAACCACCGCAAATGTTACTTTATTTTCGTCTGAACAAGACTGATTAGAGAGTGTGTGGGTACTTGTTAAATGAGCGTGCAGAGTTCTGCTGTCGAGTTCACGATGATGTGGCAGCCGATATTAATCTCTAAATTTTGCTTCGGTTTGTCAATCCTGGTAATCTATCATCCTTGTATTTCTGTAAAGTGCATATCTGACGTTCAATATTTACTAATAGTATTTTTGGAGCACAATATATCACAAGGCAAATTGAGTACCATTGGGGCGCACTCTTTATTTTTCGCGATTTTGACAAGAGTGACGTCAGTTCCCTTTCCAATACAAAAAAAAACAAAAAGAGGAGAAAATACTTGTTTGTGAAAAATCAGTAAACGGCTTGGTAATATTGTGACTTGTGAGATTTAAGCTAAACGAACTAATGAAAAAGAAGTGCTGTGTGTCAAATTGTGCACAAATTATGTTAATATAAAGCCACCATATGACAGAAGACGCCGTGGCAAGAAAGTGTGTGTGTGTGAGTATGATTGTATGATTTCTTGTGTTTGGTTATCTCCATTGCTTCCGCCTACTCTTTCTATTCGCAAACAAGTACTCCTCTTCCTTTTGATTATTTATTCAAGGGCTCTTACGACACATCCGATTCGGAGTGCGGAACTATGCACTCTACCATCCTTGAATATATCACAAGGATAATAGCTAAGGCGAATTGAGTACTGAAGGCGGCATCTTCGCAAAATAGTTACTTAATTTCTTGCGATCTGAACAATTTTTTCCCCCTTACCAATACAAAACAAACCAACGGTGAGAAATTACATTTTTCAAAAAAATCAGTGAATGGGTCGGTAAAATTGTTTTATATGAGATTTGAACTAAACAAACTAATGAAAACGAAATGCCGCGAGGTAGAATGCGAAAGTACAAATTAATATAATGCCCAGAATTGCAGTTTTATGTGGAAGACGCCGTGGCATGTGTGTGTATTTTGTATGTGTGTGTGTTTTTCCCATTTTCTTTATTTGTTTAATCTTGTTTGTATAAGAAACTAACAACAAGTTAACAAATCTTATGTGCTAGAGTATTATGTTTCCTTCCCAGTGCTAAGAAACTATTTGTTCAACGAGATATATATGTGCATATATGAATAAATCCGATGTGAATGTGATGGAAGTGAATGGAGTGAGCTAGAAAGG
The DNA here is from genome assembly GCF_027943255.1 of Anastrepha obliqua. Lineage (NCBI taxonomy): Eukaryota > Metazoa > Arthropoda > Insecta > Diptera > Tephritidae > Anastrepha > Anastrepha obliqua. The sequence continues at coordinate 1,464,577 of NW_026562178.1, read as the reverse complement.
ACGGATTTCTAGTCTCTGATTCTTCGTGTGCAAGTTTTTTTTCCCGGGTGTAATAAATGTGGATGTAGGGAGCTGAAAAGGACAAGTTTCTAGCCTTCGATTTTTCGTAGCTGGGAAGCGGAAAGGCCTAGTCTCCAGTCTCTCTTAAAATTGCATTTATCTCTCATGACGATGAGGCCGTACTAAAAGCCGGAATGACCGGGATTCTGTTGCCTTCGTGGACGGACCCTCGTGCGAAATGAGGTAATTAAGATAGTGCAGACTTGAAGATGTCTTTTTTTCTCAATCGTGTGTAAACTTCATTTAGAAATAGATTTCGGGCTAGTTTATTGGGATAGTCTTCTAACTCTTGAAGGTAGTTTTTGCTCAACCGTTAGCGTTCTTTACATACCATGAAGCTCCCGTAATTATTCGCAAGACTTTAGATTGCACTCTATGAAGTTTTTCGATATTTGAAGGCGTAGTAGTTCCCCACATTTCTATACCATATGTCTATATTGGTTTTAGCATGGCTTTATACAGTAGCACTTTGTACTCTAGGGGTAATGCTGATTTCGAATTAAGCATCCAAAAAAGGGTTTTCATTTAAAGCTTGATATTAGTCACTTTCTTGTCAACACGATTCCGCCATGTGAGTCTTCTATCTAAGTGAATTCCAAAATGTTTTATTTTATTTTGTTGTGGTATATTCTGACCATTAATTGTAACTGCAAGCAAGTTTCTTTCCTTAGAGTAATATGCACTCATTTGGCTTGATTCACCTATTTCCAGTTTTTAAGCCATGCTTCTTTTGGGCCTCAAAGTATTGCAGTATCATCGGCAAATGTTGATCTCATTGTTTGGCTCATCGTTGGCATGTCAGATGTATATAAGACGTATAAAATAGGACCTAGAACGCTGCCCTGTGGAATACCAATGTCTATTCTACAACGCCGCGAGAAAAAATCGTTTTGCTATTTAACAAATTGTATGTGTGAGTCTTATCTTGAAATCTCGCTACACGAGGGTTTGGTTCATTATAAGCAAGATTGCTAAAGATTAACTAGCTGGAGCAGCTGATGAGCGCGACGCGGCTGAAAAAGCCAAATATCAACAGGTGGTAAAAGAATATGAAGAGTTCCTATCAAAAAAGCCGAAAAGAGACAACAACAAAAAAGTAATGCGACGAAAAGAAACAGATCACAGGACGTTATCGATCAGGCACCGAAGATACCGAAGGTGTCCAATAGCATCGATGAATTAACAAAGCAACGACCATTTAGTGAGGAGTTAAGGTTAACCTTCTGTTTGCTCTGATCGATGATATCACCAACAGCGGCAGAGCAGTCCTGCTGAAATGGGGCAAGTGGAGGCCAAACTGTCCAAGATCGTGCTAGACAAGCACGTAGTTGGAGCAGAGGGCTGTTCTCTCCCTCCCTTTGATTCTGCAGGAATACTTACAGGTTGTAGGGTGATCAAATGCGATGACAATTGGTCAAGGGTTGTCTTCGAAAAATGCGTAGCTGACATCAGAAACACACTGGAAGGTTTAGAGCTTAAGCTTATTCCGGCAAAAGACATACCTTGCCCTCTTTGTCCTCGCATTTGGCTACCGGTGATGGACACAGACGTTGCAGATGTGCTCAAGTACCTCAAGTCACACAACCCTGTGTTGCCGATGGACGTCTTGACAGTTGTAAAGGCAGGAAAACCACAGAAAATTAGCATGTTTTTTGTGTTTCAGATTAATGACGAATGCTTGCCAGTACTTGCAAAATCTGACAACAACAGGTGCGTTTGGTCTAAGAGAGGCCAAACTAAAAATATTCAAAGAAGAAAGCAACGACAACAACGAAGACGATCTAGAAGAGATCGACCACAGTATAGAGCTGGAAAAGCTAGAAAAGCCCGACCTAGCTGAAGACAGCAACAAACCCGATGCCTAAGGCCGTACAGGTTACACTGCAGCACTCGAAATGCGTTACAAAGAACTAGGGTGTTCTCCTCCGAGAGGAAGACATCGACATCGGATTCATACAGGAACCATGGATCAGAGACACTGAAACTAAAGGGTTCCAAACACCGATGTTAACCTATACTACACTAGATCACACGGTAAGCCAAGATCGTGTATATGTAGTCACTATAACAGATATAAAAGCTTTTCTGTGCTCCAACTTTAGTACAACTGATTTGACAGTTGTGAAGGTGGAGTTGCAGAAATCGGCACTATATCTTGCGTCAGTGCAACATGACAAACCGGCGCCGACAGACGAAGTGACTAGGTTGCTATCATCTATCAAAAACACAGTTAGGCCAGTTCGGAGAGGAATGATAGAGGTGAGTCACTGTTCCATTTTATTTTAAACTCCAACCTGAACATATGTAACGTAGGGACCACTCCAACCTTCAATTTTCCGAGTTCGGAAAACTTCCCAGGTTGGGAAGAGGTCTTAGATATTGCTCTGGACGCAAACAAAAGCTCACATATAGTTAAAAATTGGAGGCTTTTGACAAGAAATCGTTTCCAGACCACAGTTGGATTCTCTTCAATATCAATCTCAAGCTTGAGAAACCGACCCCTTATAGAAATCCAAGAAGAACAGACTGGTACACATTCAATAAAGTAGCCAAGTCGAAACTTCAACACATCAATAAAACCATAACTTCAAGTAGAGACTTAGATGAGAAAGTAAGAGCTTTCGAAGTTTCGTTGACGAAAGATTTGAAGCTTCATGTCCTGTCACGTACGTCAGAACCACTTATCCCGCCTGGTGTAATGAAGATTTAAGTCAGCTTAGAAAAATTACAAGACTAATCTTCAACATCTGCTATAAATATAAGTACTTTAAGTCTAACACAGACTGTACTAGGGAATACAAAAAAGAAATCAGAGAAGCTCAGACAGAAGCTTGGAAAGATTTCTGTAATTCCACAGAATCAAACAAAGATACAGCCAAATTGAGTAAGCTTCTATCTAAAGAACACTCCTGTCCTTCTTTCTTGAGTGAAGAATTGAAAACATCCTCGGCCGATACATTCGATTAACTCATAAACACACATTTTCCAGGCAACACAGAATATATTGAGAACAATATTAATTTAATAATAGTGTTCAAACGTCAAACTTGTCATCCAATACATTCAACCACATCGTATCTGAACATAGAATTCTATGGGCGATGAAAAACTTTGAACTATACAAAGCAGCCGGCCCAGATGGGATATTTCCTGCTATGATGTGGAATGCTCGAAAAACGACGATTCTGTGGCTGGAGGGCATATTCCAAAAAGCTGGAAGAGATTAAGGTGATTTTTATCCCCAAAGCTGGTAGACGAGGTCATAATACAGACCAGACTGATGGTCCTTTATTCTTAAAACTCTCGAGCGATTGTTGGATGTATATCTCAGAGAAAATATTGCAAACACAACAATTTCATCATCCCAACATGTCTACCTCAAAGGAAAATTTACAGAGACAGCTCTTTATGAAGTTGTAAGTACGATTGAGAGGAGCATAAAATACAAACAATACTCACTAGTGGCTTTTTTCGACATAGAGGGGATTTTAACAACGTTAGCACAAGATCCATAATCGAGGCTCTTAATATGTTAGGCACAGACATAGGTCTCAACGAATGTATAGAGAATATGCTTAAAACTAGAATAATCATCAGTGAGATAGGCAGCAGCACAGTAAAACGCTCTGTCAACAGATGAACGCTCTGTCTGCTGTGGTTATTAGTTGTTAACACTATCCTTACCAAATTCAACCGAAAGGGAATTAAAGTAGTGGCGTATGCGGATGACATAGTGCTTATGGTTTCAGGAAATGTTTCCAAGCATAATCAGTGAGATTATGGAAGGATGGTGGACTTAATTAAAAATTTCTACACACATCTTTTTCATGTATAAATCGATTATAAATGATTAATAACAATTAATTAAAACATATGGGTTGGGTTTAGAAAAATGTGACATGGGAAATTTTAGGCAAAGTATAATGACTTATTTCATGAAACTTTATGGAAATAATAGTTTGGTAATTATTTTCCCTTAAAGGGTCCTCGGGAACTTCACTATAGTTTAGCACCTTATAATATATATTTTTCTACATTTCCTTAAAAATTTAGTACATATAGACTCACACGCGTGTTTTTACTTATTTTTACGCTTGTATTCGAAATGTTTCAATGAAAATTAAATGCAAAAATTGTACAAATTTGCAAAAATCCTTCTAGTCGACGGCCCTGTAAAATTAAAATTGATTATTCATATTTCGGAAAGTGTTTTCAGTTCTAAACTAAAGCATAAAATACTGTAAATTTACATCCAACAAACAGTGAACGTCTCTACATACGAACTTCTTTCTAATTTCAGGTGCGTAGGTGCCTCACCAACTTCTCGTTAAATTATAATACGTTCACATATAAGTAGATGATCTACTTTTTCGTTCTAAACTCCCAATCCGTAATTAAAAAGCGAGATTTCCCATACAAAATTTCTCTCCCAAAATCTGAGATATTTTTTGAAATACAACGCTGTGTTATTGATAATTATTATTACGAACGTAAGGAGAAACATCAAAATAAAAACTAAATGAAATAATTCTTATAAAATTTTTGTTAAATAATATTAATTATGGATTCATTTTACAGAAAAAAGCGTGTGTCCATAAACGTTTTGTCCTCTTATTACTTATTATAAAATATAATATCCAATTTCGAATGCGTATCCTGCCATAATTTTTTGAAACCTCGGTAAACGTCGTTAACGGAGTTCCTCCAACTATTTATTATTAGTAGACAATTGAGCGATTAAATTAGGTTTTCCTTCTCCTTGCCCTTTCTTCATATCGTTGACCGTCACAGTGAAATATTCCATCTAAACAACTTCTATGAAAAAAACTTTTCAGAACAGTACTGACAGCTGATTGTCAATTTTGAAGGTAATTTGCCGCATGTGAACAGGTAGATTAATTGGTAGCTAATGCATATGTGAACGTACTTTTACACATCTTTAACAATAAATTACTTAAAACTATAAGCCTGCGGAGGGTGCGGTTTTCAGTTTTCTGATGGGTGTTACCTCTCTATCCCCCCGTAACAATCTTTATTTTAAAGCGTTTTACATTATACTACAGATTTCCCAAAAATTTAACATATAATATTATTATTGTATTTTATTGCAAACGTTTAGAAAATACCCTATTACACAAGCTTATTCTACTTAACACAAACGCTGAAAAAAGTAAGATCCAATTATAAACATAATTTATTGATTGAAACTTTTTTAATAAAACTTTTTACTAAGTACATCTATTCAGTTTATTAATTGTATCGAAAATGTCACAATGAATGTATTACCACAAATAAGCAAAAAAGCAGCAGATGTTCTTGTCGTCAAACTAAATATTTCGTGGTGTGTAAATAGGTTTTAGTTGGTTTTGAAATATATTATAAAATTAATTCTTATTCAAGCGAAAGAGGGTTTTAACAGAATTTATAGTAGTCGTAAACGGTGGGAGCGAACAAAACTTCAGGATAGGGAGGATAACTTGGATAAGACTAGCCTTTCCTCTACTCTTTCAAGCTTGTATCGAAAAGATAAGGGTGCATTAGAATTGTACTCAATTCATTTAAATTCCAATTAATTTTCTGCAAAAACACCATCGATAAATATATGCGTTACACAAAATCGTTCTTCTATAAATAGTTGTCATTTTCGCCACACTTCCCTTACCCCAAAAGGAGAAAGTTGTCAAATTTTATGCATTTCGGCATGGCGACGGGCCGCATGTGGTGCCTTCGACTCAAATACACATAATCTATGTTGCTGTCAGCCGAATTCGTTGGCGCAACTGTCGGAAAGGCCCACTCAGAGGGGCTATATCATTGGAACGATATTAAAAGTACGTTCACACATGCAATAATTACCAATAAATCCATAAAATTAATCGACCATTTCATATAAGGCAGATTACCTTCAAAATTGACAATCAACTGTCAATACTGCTGTGAAAAGTTTTTCTTCATAGAAATTATTTTGGTGGAATCTTTCGGTGTTTTTGGTTTGTTTTATTATTATTAATAACAACTAATTTAGAAGGAGAAGGATTAGCTAATTTAATTGCGCAATTGGCTGCTTATAATAAACAGTTGGAGGAATTCCGTAAGCGACGTTTACTGAGGTTTCAAAAAATTATGGTAGCAATACATATGCGAAATTCGATATTACATTTTATAATAAGTAGTAAGTGGACAAAGCGTTTATGGAAATGTGTTTTTTTCTGTTATATGAATGCATAGTTAATAATACCTAACAAACATTTCATTAGAATTACGTCAACAAACCTATTTTCTTTGCCGCAACTCACTTTATTTAGTTTTTACTTTGACGTTTTTCCTTATACGCGTAAAAATAATGATTTATTACACAAAAAACATAGCGTTGTATGTCAAAAAGTATAGTTATTATATAGGATTATATTATCATCTAAGATTTTGTTAGGTAAATACATTTTGTATGGGAAATATCGCGTTTTAATTACGGAGTTAAGCACGAAAAAGTAGATAATCTACTTATATGTGAACGTATTATAAGGAATTAATAAAACGAAAGAAGGGAAAACTCAGTCAATTATAATGGAAACATTTTTGTGGTACTATAAAATTAAATATAAAAAAATTAAAATTAATAATAAACTACGTGATTAAAGCGACAGGGAATATCGGTACAGTTGATGGCTAAACTTTCCATTACTACCACGATATATTTGGTTGGGGCAAGAAAGAACAAGGTCACACCATTATAACGATGAAAGTTCCAACCTGCCAGGGTCTCTATAGAACCTCCATGAAAATCTTAAAAATTAGGTTTTTTACGACCGTATTTGCATCTTGTACTGAAATATTATTGAAGAGAATTGCATAAAGCAATCGGTAACGCAGAAAGCATATAACTTAGATTTTATAATTCAAACTATTTATGAAAATGTTGTTTTATCGTAAAATTTGTACGTGACCCTGGCGAAAAATTTATTATTTTAATTTTATTTTGTAAAGTTGTTTTTTTGTTTTTTGTAATATGTACCTATACATATGTATATGTACATTTTCAAAGCACAATCCACAAATATATATACAATCGAAGGCGCCACAGACGGAAATTTGGACTAAAAAATCGCGCGATTTTTTATGAAAATATTTTATTGGGATTTTTTAGTCCAAATTTTCACTATTTTTTAAATAATGATTTATCAAAGGCCAAAGTTAAATTGAACTCTTTTAAAAACTAAAAAAATTTCTATCGAACCCCAGTGTTGGTTGACTGGGTTTTTTCGGTTTCGCTTTATTCTTTTCTCATTATGGTGCCTTTGCCAGTTTGTCCCGCACATTTATTTTGCTGGTATTACGTTTAGAACAATATTTGTAATAATAGAATTTTAATAAAATTCGTAGTATTATTGAGTAAAAGTAACTTTAAATAAAATCTTGAATTCATTAGCAGTGTCATTGAGTGAATATTGTAACTTTTCTGTGTTTCTATTTAAGTAAAATAAGCGTTTGTAATAGGTCATTTTTTCAATGGAAATGGAAAAATTAAGCATTTTTAACGTTAAATATTACTATTAGTTCTTACTGGTAATTTATAAAAAAACTATAAATCAAAAATTGAATTCGATTCAGGCACTTAGGCATTGTAAGTAAATATATCGTGATAGCAATGGAAAGCCATCCTCAGTTGATTCTACGTTACTGGAATGACATGCATTTATATGCAGTTAATTTGCCGACGTACCGGAGCTTTGGCAGCGGTTTTTTAATAAAAAAAAACAGAGATTATGTTGGTGATGTGCTAAAAATTAACGCAACCACCGCAAATGTTACATTATTTTCGTCTGAAAAAGACTGATTAGAGAGTGTGTGGGTACTTGTTAAATGAGCGTGCAGAGTTCTGCTGTCGAGTCCACGATGATGTGGCAGCCGATATTATATTATATTGTATTGTATTTTTGTAAAGTGCATATCTGACGTTCAATATTTACTAATAGTATTTTTAGATCACAATATATCACAAGGCAAATTGAGTACCATTGGGGCGCACTCTTTCTTTGTCGCGATTTTGACAAGTGTGACGTCAGTTCCCTTTCCAATACAAAAAAAAACAAAAAGAGGAGAAAATACATGTTTGTGAAAAATCAGTAAACGGCTCGGTTATATTGTGATTTGTGAGATTGAAACTAAACGAACTAATAAAAAAGAAGTGCTGTGTGTCAAATTGTGCACAAATTATGTTAATATAAAGCGACCATATGACAGAAGACGCCGTGGCAAGAAAATGTGTGTGTGTGAGTATGATTGTATGATTTCTTGTGTTTGGTTATCTCCATTGCTTTCGCCTACTCTTCCTATTCGCATACAAGTAGCTCCTCTTCCTTTTGTTTATTGATTCAAGGGCTCTTACGACACATCCGATTCGGAGTGCGTAACTATGCACTCTACCATCCTTGAATATATCACAAGGATAATAGCTAAGGCGAAATGAGTACTGAAGGCGGCGTCTTCCCAAAACAGTTAATTTATTTTTCCGATTTGGACAACTTTTTTCCCTTACCAATACAAAACAAACCAAGGGTGAGAAATAACATTTTTCAAAAAATTCAGTGAATGGGTCCTTAAAATTGTTATATATGAGATTTAAACTAAAAAAACTAATGAAAACGAAATTCCGCGAGGTAAAATGGGAAAGTTCAAATTAATATAATGCCTCCAAATGCAGTTTTATGCGGAAGACGCCGTGACAAGAAAGTATGTGTGTTTTTTTCTCATTTTCTTTATTTGTTTAATCTTGTTTGTATAAGAAACTAACAACAAGTTAACAAATCTTATGTGCTAGAGTATTATGTTTCCTTCCCAGTGCTAAGAAACTATTTGTTCAACGAGATATATATGTGCATATATGAATAAATCCGATGTGAATGTGATGGAAGTGAATGGAGTGAGCTAGAAAGGACGGATTTCTAGTCTCTGATTCTTCGTGTGCAAGTTTTTTTTCCCGGGTGTAATAAATGTGGATGTAGGGAGCTGAAAAGGACAAGTTTCTAGCCTTCGATTTTTCGTAGCTGGGAAGCGGAAAGGCCTAGTCTCCAGTCTCTCTTAAAATTGCATTTATCTCTCATGACGATGAGGCCGTACTAAAAGCCGGAATGACCGGGATTCTGTTGCCTTCGTGGACGGACCCTCGTGCGAAATGAGGTAATTAAGATAGTGCAGACTTGAAGATGTCTTTTTTTCTCAATCGTGTGTAAACTTCATTTAGAAATAGATTTCGGGCTAGTTTATTGGGATAGTCTTCTAACTCTTGAAGGTAGTTTTTGCTCAACCGTTAGCGTTCTTTACATACCATGAAGCTCCCGTAATTATTCGCAAGACTTTAGATTGCACTCTATGAAGTTTTTCGATATTTGAAGGCGTAGTAGTTCCCCACATTTCTATACCATATGTCTATATTGGTTTTAGCATGGCTTTATACAGTAGCACTTTGTACTCTAGGGGTAATGCTGATTTCGAATTAAGCATCCAAAAAAGGGTTTTCATTTAAAGCTTGATATTAGTCACTTTCTTGTCAACACGATTCCGCCATGTGAGTCTTCTATCTAAGTGAATTCCAAAATGTTTTATTTTATTTTGTTGTGGTATATTCTGACCATTAATTGTAACTGCAAGCAAGTTTCTTTCCTTAGAGTAATATGCACTCATTTGGCTTGATTCACCTATTTCCAGTTTTTAAGCCATGCTTCTTTTGGGCCTCAAAGTATTGCAGTATCATCGGCAAATGTTGATCTCATTGTTTGGCTCATCGTTGGCATGTCAGATGTATATAAGACGTATAAAATAGGACCTAGAACGCTGCCCTGTGGAATACCAATGTCTATTCTACAACGCCGCGAGAAAAAATCGTTTTGCTATTTAACAAATTGTATGTGTGAGTCTTATCTTGAAATCTCGCTACACGAGGGTTTGGTTCATTATAAGCAAGATTGCTAAAGATTAACTAGCTGGAGCAGCTGATGAGCGCGACGCGGCTGAAAAAGCCAAATATCAACAGGTGGTAAAAGAATATGAAGAGTTCCTATCAAAAAAGCCGAAAAGAGACAACAACAAAAAAGTAATGCGACGAAAAGAAACAGATCACAGGACGTTATCGATCAGGCACCGAAGATACCGAAGGTGTCCAATAGCATCGATGAATTAACAAAGCAACGACCATTTAGTGAGGAGTTAAGGTTAACCTTCTGTTTGCTCTGATCGATGATATCACCAACAGCGGCAGAGCAGTCCTGCTGAAATGGGGCAAGTGGAGGCCAAACTGTCCAAGATCGTGCTAGACAAGCACGTAGTTGGAGCAGAGGGCTGTTCTCTCCCTCCCTTTGATTCTGCAGGAATACTTACAGGTTGTAGGGTGATCAAATGCGATGACAATTGGTCAAGGGTTGTGGAAGGCTTAAAGCTTAAGCTTATTCCGGCAAAAGACATACCTTGCCCACTTCGTGCTCGCATTTGGCTACCGGTGATGGACAAAGACGTTGCAGATGTGCTCAAGTACCTCAAGTCACACAATTCTGTGGTGCCGATGGACGACTTGACAGTCTAAAAGGCAGAAAAGCCACAGAAATATAGCATGTCATTTGTCTTGCAGATAAATGACGAATGCTTGCCAGTACTTGCAAAATCTGACAACAACAGTGCGTTTGTTCTAAGAGAGGCCAAACTAAAAATATTCAAAGAAGAAAGCAACGACAACAACGAAGACGATCTAGAAGAGATCGACCACAGTATAGAGCTGGAAAAGCTAGAAAAGCCCGACCTAGCTGAAGACAGCAATAAACCCGATGCCTAAGGCCGAACAGGTTACTCTGCAGCACTCGAAATGTGCTACAGAGAACTTGGATGTTCTCCTCCGAGAGGAAGACATCGACATCGGATTCATACAGGAACCATGGATCAGAGACACTGAAACTAAAGGGTTCCAACAACAATGTTAACGTATACTATCATGCGGTAAGCCAAGATCATGTATTGTCACTATAACAGATATAAAAGCTTTTCTGCGCTCCAACTTTAGTACTACTGATTTGACAGTTGTGAAGGTGGAGTTGCAGAAATCGGCACTAAACCTTGCGTCAGTGCAACATGACGAACCGGCGCCGCCAGACGAAGTGACTAGGTTGCTATCATCTTTCAACAACACGCCAGGAATGAGCTTTAGGCCAGTTCGGAGAGGAATGATAGAGGTGAGTCACTGTTCGATTTTATTTTAAACTCCAACCTGAACATATGTAACGTAGGGACTCCAACCTTCAATTTTCTGAGTTCGGAAAACTTCCCAAGTTGCGAAGAGGTCTTAGATATTGCTCTGTGCGCAAACAACAGCTCAAATATAGTTAAAAATTGGAGGCTATTTGACAAGAAATCGTTTTCAGACCACAGTTGGATTCTCTTCAATATCAATCTCAAGCTTGAGAAATCGACCCCTTATAGAAATCCAAGAAGAACAAACTGTTACACATTCAATAAAGTAGAAAAGTCTAAACTTTAACACATCAATAAAACCATAACTTCAAGTAGAGACTTAGATGAGAAAGTAAGAGCTTTCGAAGTTTCGTTGACGAAAGATTTGAAGCTTCATGTCCTGTCACGTACGTCAGAACCACTTATCCCGCCTGGTGTAATGAAGATTTAAGTCAGCTTAGAAATTTACAAGAGAAATCTCCAACATCTGCTATAAATATTATATATGTAAGTACTTTAAGCCTTCCAAAGACTGTACTAGGGAATACAAAAAAGAAATCAGAGAAGCTCAGACAGAAGCTTGGAAAGGTTTCTGTAATTCCACAGAATCAAACAAAGATACAGCCAAACTGAGTAAGCTTCTATCTAAGCTCCTGTCCTTTTTTTTTGAGGAAAGACAATGAAGAATAGACAAAATCCTCGGCCAATACAATCGATTAACTCATAAGCACACATTTCCCAGGCAACACAGAATATATTGAGAACAATATTAATTTAATAATAGTGTTCAAACGTCCAACTTGTCATGCAATACATTCAACCACATCGTATCTGAACATAGAATTCTATGGGCGATGAAAAACTTTGAACTATACAAAGCAGACGGCCCAGATGAGATATTTCCTGCTATGCTGGAGGTCCGTGGGTGGAGGTCTTTTTCAAAAAAAGTTTTATGCTACGGCATATTCCAAAAAGCTGGAAGAGATTATGGTGATTTTTATCCCCAAAGCTGGTAGACGAGGTCATAATACAGACCAGACTGATGGTCCTTTATTCCTAAAACTCTCGAGCGATTGTTGGGTTTATATCTTAGAGAAAATATTGCAAACACAATAATTGCATCATCCCAACATGCCTACCTCAAAGGAAAATCTACAGAGACAGCTCTTAATGAAGTTGTAAGTACGATTGAGAGGAGCATAGAATGCAAACAATACTCATTTGTGGCTTTTCTCGACATAGTGGGGGTTTTAACAACGTTATGGAAGAAGGCCTGGGATTACTCAACAGTTGGGCTCCAGATTGTGGTTTAGGTGTAAACCCGATCAAAACTGAACTGATGTTATTCACTAAGAGAACCAAGATACCAAACTTTAATCTCCCAAAATTAAATGGCATTAGTCTTATGCTAACCCAACAGGCAAAATACTTAGGTGTCATCTTAGATCTCAAACTCAGCTGGAGGTCCAATGTAGAGTACAGGGTAAAGAAAGCAAATACTCGACACGTGTAAGAGAATGTTGGGTAAAAAATGGGGTAGCCAACCAAAACTATCCATTTGATCTTACACAACGAATGTAAGACCCATACTCCCATATGCGGCACTAGTCTGGTGTCCCGCAATAGAAAAGAAATACAACTAAACCAAGCTGAACAAGATACAAAGAAAAGAGTTATCTTAACCACAGGAGCGCTTAGCACTAGTCCTACAGAAGTGCTTAATGTACTAACACATCTTTTACCATTAGATTTACATATAGAAACAATCGCTACTTACATTGCGGTGAGACTAAGAGATATAGGAAGCTGGACAACAAGATCGTACGGTCACATCAAGATCCTCCTATAGGGACCCTCACTGCTCAAAAACAAATAATACTATACAGTTCCCGACCTTAGCTTCAAGAAAGACTTTACGGTACGTTTTCCACCGAGAGCCGAATGGAGGAAAGGAAAAGTGATTGGTACATTCGACGTTGAAATCTACACCGATGGTTCTAAAATGAGCTGTGGTGTTGGTGCTGGCCTCTGTTCGGAGTCGCTCAACATATCCAAATAAATCCGACTTCCTGACTATGTCAGCGTATTCCAGGCAGAACTAGTAGCAATCAGAGAACCATGCAATTGACTAAAATACTACCACAGTCAAGCAGCTATTAAGGCCTTAGATTCCAAATCCATTTCATCCAAATTTGTTTTACAGTGCAGAGAAGAGCTAGAGCTGCTTGGTCATTGACTTTAAATTACTCTGATATGAGTAGAGATTAAAAGTCTGCTGTTATACCTAAAACACGAGAACAGTGGTAGTAAAACGACGGTAGTCGCTAATTACGAATATTTCAGCAGGAATACTTAACCACTAGAACAACAACAACATATGTAGCTGCTTAATTGTGTCTTGTGTTATGGTTAATTGTGTGTCATGCAAATTAAAGTGCTTAGCGAACGAGTAAATTACGTGCGGTATATGTTGCTCATTAATGCATATAAAATGCACTCAAATCTGAGTGCCAGCTGCATAAATGTAATCAATTGCAATTTAAATGTAGTATACAGGTGTGGTATCTGCAAAGATCGCATGCTATCTCTTAGCCATTCCAAAATTGATGAAGTCATGGATAAGCTAAGTCATGTAAAAGAATTTATTAATTTAGTTTCTAATCTGCATTATAACAACAACACTAAAGCTGCTGATAATAAAATTGTAACAAGATCTAAGGCCAAGGTCAATGAACCTAACAACGTTTGCGTAGCAACAAAACTGGATGCTCCAGCTCTTCGGTCCAAAAATAACGCTAAAAACTCTCTAAGTAGCTCTCCTTGTCAACTAAGACCGTCCACTCTGCATACTGATGCTGATACTTTAATCGTTGCTGATGCTAATGTTTTGACCTCTAATGCTGCTAATTCTCTCTCTCTTACGCCCAAACTGCCGCCGTAGCTAAAGCCAATGCTGTAGTTCCCGCTCACCTTGAATCCGTTACAACACCTCTCCCGTTCGCTCCAAATACTACTGCTGCTGCAAATGTCAAAGGCGCAGGTGTAATCTCTTCACCTGCTGTTTCATGTAATACTAACTCTTCATTGTGTGTTCCGAGCTTAGCAATACAGCGTAAGAGAAAAGAAAATAATATTCTTGTTGTTGGTGCAAACGTTAGCTGCGAACTTGACGTCGCTACTCGCTCAATATGGTTACACATCTCATCTTTTAAACCGTCGGTATCAGCGGAAGATATAATAGCATAGTGCCCATTTAGTGCCCATTTACACGAGGAGACATCTGGAAGGGAGACACTGGAAATTCTCTTTTGACCCGATTTACACGAGGAGACATCTGGAAGGGAAACATTTGGTTCGGGGGCGAAGGACGGTCGGGGAAGAGAGAAGGGATTTTGTCTCCCGTACTCGGCGACACGCTTTGCTCTTCTTATTCGTATTTCCAATCTTTCCAATTTTTGACAGTTGCTTCATTCGTTTTTTTCTTTTGTGGGAGAAGGTTCTGAGTTATGTGTTGGTTTTCAAGCAAACGGAAGATAACAAAGATGACAAACATCCGAACACTGCTTGGGAAATGCACGATTATTTTTGCTAGTAAAGTAGGTATAATTTAAAATATATTATGGGGCATGTTTATGTTGAATTCTAATTTTCCTCGCATTTCTAGTTACTCAAGTTAATTTTAAGTTAATTATTTACATATGAAGTATTTTTAATTTAATTTTTTTTATTCAAGTATAAGAATTTATAAATATATTTCAATAAAAAAACAACAAATTATTTATTATTTAACCAGTTTGCATTTTCCATTCATATATTTAAGAAACTGTTGTCGAACGCTCTCTGCTTTACATGTAAGCGCGTGCTAGAATACATCCGAACCAGACGATGCTAAAGTGTTAAATGTCAAAATGTCGCGGAAACATTTTTACCCGTGTGAACGCGAATGAAACTTCAAAAGAGAATTTCCAGTGAAATTGAGTTACTGTTTGTAAGCACTTCATTATCGTTTGGCCTTAAATAGATCAATTCAGTTCGAAACGATAACAATCAAATATTGGATATAGCTTTTATTTCTGCAGACTTGAATTCATCCTGCCAACAATGCTATTTACCTATTTTAAGTAATAGTCAACATTATATAGCGCTCTTAATAAATACTCCTTCGATGATCCTAAAACATCTTATAGTATTTTATGTGACAAGTTACTATCAACAATTTTCCGCTTTGTTCCTCTACGCAATTGGAAATCTCATAAGAAACCCCCCTGGTTTAACCCGAGGCTTTGTCATCTGAAATATTTAAAAAATAAAGCATACAATAAATTAAAAAGAACCAATAGCATAATCGATCGAGACCGAATGAAAAGGGAATTCAATTGTCTTCATAACTACTTGTTTAAACATTATATATTTAGAATTGAATCAAATTTAAAATCAAATCCCTTTAGCTTTTGGCGTTATATCAACAATAAACGGAAGACCAACGGCTTCCCCACTTGTTTAAATTATGATGGCATTGTTTCGGATAATGAACAAGACTCGTGCGACCTCTTTGCAAAATTCTTATGATGACTTTACTGTTTCAACCAATGATGTTATACAAGCAGCTTCAAAACTGAATAATAGCTCATCTACCGATCATGAAGGTTTCTCCCCGTATTTTTTAAACTCGTCTCCACCTCAATAGCGAAACCGATCTCAATTCTCTTCAATAAATGTCTAAACAAATCGATTTTCTTAGATGCTTGGAAAATATGCTCAATCACGCCAATTTATAAGTCAGGAAGCCGAAATGACGTATGCAACTATCGCCCAATAGTTAAACAAAGCACCATTTCGAAATTATTTGATTCTATTCTCAAAGTTAAAATGTTAAGTCGTATTAGTGATCTTATCTGCGAGTACCAGCAAGGCTTTGTCCCCTTAAAATCCACTTGTACTAATTTGACACTAGTCACAAACAATATTATTAACGCTTTTGTAAATCGCGCACAACTAGATGTAGTTTACACGGATTTCTCAAAGGCATTCGATAAAGTCGCTCATTCTATCCTCATTAAGAAGCTGAGTGCATGCGGTATTAAGGGAACACTTTTAAAATTCTTTTTAAGCTACCTTACGGGAAGGAAATTATTCGTTAAAATAGCATCGTCTAAATCTACATTATTAGTTAATGCTTGGTCTGGAATACCCCAAGGGACTCACTGTGGGCCAATTCTTTTCCTAATATTCATAAACGACTTACCTAAAATAGGCTGGCGAAAATCCTCCACTGAACCCTCCTCGAGGGTGCCAGCTGGTAATAAGTACCACAGTTTTCCTATTTTCAGGAGGTACTTAGCTAAGTTAAGGGTACTATGGGTAGGGTTCGATACTCCTCAATAGTACAGCACTACTCAAAGTACCTTTAACGTGGTCGGGGGTGAAGGGCTGGATTAAGGTGTGATGCGACCCGTGCCGAGAATCTGTCAGGTTTGGGGCCCTTCTAATAAATAACCAAGTCTCGAACGGAGCTTACGGATAACTGGCGCCCTCCGTAATAATTAGCCTCACCCGTGTAGTTCGGAGCTATGCACGGGCGGACATCCTTTCTCCGACACTCGTGGGTCCAAAATGCAGAGAGACTATACAAAAATAAATAAAAAAAAGGAGATCGGTCCTCCTTCTAATAGACCGACAGGAACAAACAGTTCCGCAACAAGAGCAACGGTCGCACCGAGCTCAAAGAAAACGCCATCCATCGGCTTAATAAGTCGATCCAAACATATAGCGACAGCCTCAGCGAAAGCGAGGACAGCTGACACGCACTCAGAACTGGACACAGGTCCAAGTACAAGTAGGGGGGCACTAGCCCGGCAGTCAACTGCGATTCAGCCCCCAAAAACGGTCCCGACCGGAAGCAATGCTACTGCTAGCTCCGGTACCGAATAATGGCCGCTTGTGAGGGTGGTAGACCCAGCGAAAGCGAGCTACCAGGATCGCAGAAATGCAGCTAGGCTCCTAAGGAGGGTGCCCGAAACTCACCCAAAGGAAAGAGAAATGTCACAGGAGTTGAAAGAGGCGATTGATAGAGCGAAAGCGATCATTCCTGATTTCAACCCCGACTTCAAACCAACATAATCGGCTCCAAAACGACAGCGGTCCTTGGAGGATAATAAGCCAAACGCAAAAAGGCACAAATCAATGGGCGTGACGCCCAGAAGATCATTTTCGGAGGTTGCAAAAGACCGCCTTATCATAGGAGTCCTGGACGAGAACCACTCGGAAGGTATGATCCCCAAGGCCCAGTGGAAATGGATCGAGGCCGAGCTAACGAAAGTGGCACTGAAGGTTATTCTGGAGAACCCCGGCCCCCCGCCTGCGTGCGAAGACTTAGGCTGGCACCAAGGCCAGTAAAAAATTATAGCATGCGACGGTGAGAGATCGGTTCAACTGTATAAAGAGGCCATCTCCAAAGTCGGCGAAGTGTACCCAAATGCCAAGCTAGTGGTCGTGGACAGGAAGGATATTCCGTCCAGGCCGCGAGCAAGGGTTTGGTTACCTTCAACCGTCGAAGACCCGGAAGAGATTATGAAGCTCATTCGGGTCTGCAATCCGGGCATCCCAACGCAGGAATGGAGGTATGTCAAAACTCTCACCAACAATAATAGCGCGGAAGAATCGAAAGAGCAGAAGCGCGCCACCATGCAGGCTCTCCTGCTCCTCACAGAGAACTCAATCGAACCATTAGCGAAATGCGATGGGCAACTGAGATACGGTTTTGTAAAGGTGAAGCTTCACATTTACAAAACCGACACAGATGCAATTGAGTTCCTCGCCACTAAGGAAGGTGAAAAGCACATGAGCGAAGACGACCGGCCCACCGAAGAAGAATACGCCTCTTCAGGCTCAGAAATGGGCTTAGGGAGGCTGTACTTCGAACGGGAGGGTAAGTACCACACACAACAGCGTAAGTATTCCGAAAGGGAACTTTTATGCGAAAGCAAAGAAGACCCAGACATAACGCTAACAGCTGATGCATCTTCTACAGATAAACCTTCATCACTGTAAAGAAGCCTGCCTTGCCCTCCTGGAGCGTCTGGCAGAAGATCAGCCGGACGTAGTCCTCATCCAGGAACCCTGGGTACGGAATGGCGAAATCTGCGGTCTGAGGACATCAGGGTATAAAGTATACAAGACCAATGGTGAAGGTACTAAAAGAGCATGCATAATGGCAAAAGCACATCTTAATATATTTATGATTCAAAATTTCAGTAACGCAGATACTACGACGGTTAGCTGGGAAGTGAGCGGAAGCAACATCTGGCTAACCTCGTTCTATTTTGCCGGAGACGACACAGGTCCACTGCCGTCGCCGCTAATAAGAAGCCTTGTGGAAGACTGCAAAGCACACAACCGCAAACTAGCCCTAGGAGGTGATGCCAATGCCCACCATACCGTATGGGGAGCTCGGATACAAACGAACGAGGTGAGTCTCTCTTTAATTATATTATATGTAGTAAGCTTTTAGTGTGTAACAAAGGCAACGAACCTACATTTATTACGCGCAATAGACAAGAAGTTCTTGATATTACGCTAGTTTGTCAAACCCTCTACGAAAAGATGACGCAGTGGAGGGTTCTGAATGAACACTCTTATTTCGATCATCGTTACATAGAAATAAAATTTGGGGGAAACAGCTCACGGGCCCCGCCCGCCAGCAGGACCTTGAAAAAGACCAACTGGCATATATATAAACGGGAACTTAAGGAAAGACTTCCAAATTCCCAAAATATTACTATTGAAGACAGAGAATCATTGAACGAACACGTACAAATCCTTACGGAGGTCTATAGAACTGCGCTAAACAAGGCTTGCCCCTTAATAGGTATAAGGGGAAGGTGAAGAAAAAGCCGCCCTGGTGGTCAGAAGACCTGTCTACACTAAGAAACGACAGCAGAAGACAGTTTAATAGAGCGAAAGCGACACGAGAGAGTAAAGACTGGGACTGCTACTACAGTAAACTAAAAATTTACAAAAAATAAGTTAGGAAAGCGAAAAGGTCTAGTTGGAGAACGTTCTGTGGAGAAATCGAAGGAACCACAGAGGCCTCCAGACTGCGTAAAATCCTTTCAAAAAACACTATACCACCGGATACCTCCAAAAACCGGACAGGAGTTGGACTACTTCGCGTGACGAAACTCTGAAGTTGCTAGTGGACGCACACTTTCCCAGCAACGAATAATCTAACGTGTTAAACAACAATGGTACAGAAAGAACAAACTCTGACATTGAAGAAATAATCACTGAAACTAGGATAACCTGGGTAGTGAACACGTTCAAACCATTTAAATCACCGGGCCCAGATGGATTATTCCCGGCCTAAATACAACATTTACTCAACTACATCATGGAGTGGCTGACGGCCATATTTAAGGCTGCTCTGAAACTGAAAAGTGTCCCATAAGTATGGAAAGAGGTAAAAGTGGTCTTTATCCCTAAAGCGGGAAAAAGTTCACACACAACAAGGGAAATCAACTGACACAGCACTTAACTCACTTGTTACAGAAATCGAGAAGTCAATGGATAATAAAGAATTCACACTGGTAGCCTTTCTAGATATCGGGGGCGCATTCAACAACATCCTCCCGGATACCATAATAAAGGCACTGACGGATTTCGGGATCTCTGGCGCTCTGGTTGAGTTCATCAAAAACATGCTCTTGAGCAGATTTGTGACCGCAACCCTAGGGGCCTCAGAGATCAAGAAAAAAGTTAGCAGAGGAACACCTCAAGGCGGTGTGCTGTCCCCTCTCCTATGGGTGCTGGCACTAAACTCATTGCTAAAGAGCCTAGAGGAGAGAGGACAACACGTCGTAGCATATGCGGACGATGTTGCAATACTACCATTGCAAGGGAAATTCCCCAATACACTTAGAGAAGTCATGCAAGATTTACTAAACATGGTTGAAAATTGGTCAAAAGCAAATGGGCTAAGAGTCAATCCTAATAAAACTGAACTCATCCTATTTACCAGGAAGCATAAAATTCCAAATATAGCTCCTCCGACCCTAGGTGGAACGGCACTGTCATTTAGTGATGAGGCCCGCTACTTAGGTCTAAGACCGAAAGCTAACTTGGAAGGCAAATGTCGAAGATAGAGTAAAAAGGGCGACAATAGCACTATACTCTTGTAAACAGCTAATAGGACTAAGTTGGGGTCTCTCTCCATCTATCGTATACTGGCTTTACACGGCAATTGTCAGACCGATCCTAACATACGGCATACTACAATAGCATGGTGGCCAGCTTTAGATAAATTGTACATCAAAAGAACCATGGCACACGTACAAAGAATGGCCAGTCTTTGCATCTGCGGGGCCCTCAGAACCACACCCACAGACGCACTAAATATTATGCTTAACATTTTACCAATAGAGCAGTACGGTAAGCAAACAGCTGCCAAAGCAACTCTCAGACTAAGAGAAATCGGCCTACTCAGAACGTACCAAAGAGGGCACTCCTCAATTTTAGAACAATTCCCCTGCATTCCCAGCACAACGGATTTCTGTAGGACCAAGGACATCAATTTCGATAAATCCTTTGTCACAGTATTTCCTTCCAAAGAGGAATGGGATAACGGGCTCACTGTTAAGATAAATGACTTAAACATCTACACAGGTGGCTCAAAACTGGACAACAAAGTAGATGGAGGGGTCTACTCCGACAAACTCGGAGTATGCCAATCATTTCGCTTACCTGATCATTGCAGTGTATTTCAGGCGGAAGTCACTGCCATAAAAGAGGGACTTAAAGAAATAAAAACGAGAGTATTATCCACAAATGAAGTCTTCATTTACTCGGACAGTCAAGCAGCAATAAAAGCGCTGGAATCAAAAACACACTCGTCAAAAACAGTTCTAGAATGTTTTAAACTACTAGATGACGTATCTAAGTGCTACAAGGTGCACCTTATCTGGGTACCAGGCCACAGGAACATTGCAGGAAATTGTAAGGCGGATGAACTTGCAAGAACCGGTACAACGCTCGATCTCGAACCGGATAAGGCGCTGATACCCATGCCCATAGCCACTTATAAATTACTTATAGACAGGGAAACCATCAAAAAGGTAAATACAATCTGGCAAAACCTCACAACATGCGAACTAAGCAGACAGACATGGCCGAACTGGAACAGCGGTCGATCGAAGATCTTGCTAAGATTCAACAGAGAATCTATAAGAAAAATGATAGGTGTTTTAACTGGTCATTGTTTAATAGGCAGCCACGCAGTGTCTTACGACCTACCTAAAATATTTCAATATGTAAAATGCTTAATGTGTGCAGATGATGTTAAGTTATTCTTACAAATCCGCTGTATTGAAGATTGTTCCAATCTTCAAAAGGATGTCAAACATCTTCAAGATTGGTGTACCATGAACCACCTACACTTGAATACCGACAAATGCTGCGTGGTTTCATACAGGAAGAAACCTAATCCATTCATCTATAATTACATTTTGAACAATATTATACTTAGTAGGAAAGAGGAAATCAAAGACTTGGGCATAATCTTCGATTCAGGACTTACGTTCTCGAAACATAATGATTATATTATCTCTAAAGCTTTTTCTATGATTGGATTTTTACGTCGTAATACGGAAGACTTAATTCGAAGCCGATAGATTATTGTTCTCTAATATGGAACCCATTCTACCAATGTCATATAAATAAGATTGAAAGAGTCCAAAAAGTCTTTACCAAATATGCGTTGTGTAAGCTGCGGTAGCCTAAAGGGCCCCCTAGTTATATAGGCAGACGCAAATTGATTGGACTGCAAAGCCTTGAGGACAGACGAATCTACTTTTCGATTCTCTTCGTGTATAATCTTTTAAATTTCAATATAAATTGTTGTGAGTTACAGAGTTTAATTACATATCAAACAAAGTACCATGATTTAAGGCAGGTTCGTTTTTTTGTAGATCAACGGTATAGAACTAACTATGCCCTCAATGAACCAATGGTGAGATGCATTCGATTCTGCAACAATTATCCTAGCCTCGACTTTAGACTAAGTTTATATAATTTTAGGCAACAATTGTTTATAATCTTTAACTAATAATTAAAAATTATCTAATATAGTCTGTAAGAATTATTTGTAGACTGAATAAACGAAATACATATACGAAAAAAAAAATAGTCCATGATATGTAGCAAAGTGGAGTTATTGCGCCATCAATAATTCCGTGGAGCTTGCCGGTTTAGCTGGTTAAGAAGAAAGATGAAAGCACTCGATTTTGTGTGGATTGTAGAAAGCTGAATGAGGTCACGAAAATGTACAGCTACCTATTACCACGAATAGTTGACACTCTCGGCGCGAAATGGTTTTCCACGCTTGATTTGAAAAGTGGTTACTGGCAGTTGGAAATCGAAGATTTCGATCGTGAGAGGACACTCCTCAGCATATGAGATGCGTTTTGGCGGTTTTCTGTAATGTCTTCCGGATTATGTAACGCACAAGTAACCTTTGAGTGTCTGATGGAACATGACCTGAGGGGACGTCACTAGAAAACGTGTTTGGACCATTTGGATGACATGATCATTATGGGTAAACATTTTAACAAGCATCTGAAAAACTTGGAAGAAATCCTTCAGCGTCAATTGAATCCGAAGAAGGGCGCCTTATTTAAAACAGAAGTCACGTATCTTGGACATAAGGTCATACTCGAGGGCGTCAAGACAGACGAAGAGGAAATAAAGTCTGTAAAAGTGTGGCCATGGCCAAGAAATGTGCACGAAGTGCGAAAATTTCTAGGACTGTATACGTATTACCGTCGTTTTGTTCCAGAATTCGCAAATGTTTCGGCTGGCTAATGTGACTTCGGCGATTTTTGGCAAATTATAATATCTTAATTAATGAAACTGGCTGGAGATGTTAGGGAGGTGTTAAGGAACAATCTTTATAACTCCCAATTTTTCGGGAAATAATAGTTTTGTAATTATTTGCGTTCAAAGTGACCTCGGGAATTTCACTATAGTTTGGCACCTTACACTATATGTATATTTTTTTCATTTCACTAAAATTCACAAAATATACACTCTTCTACGCAAAAATACTGTAGATGGCGTAGCCGGAATTGGACTGATGAGGGTTATTTTTTTTAAACGCGGCCGAAGGCCGCCCACGCGAAAAGGATATCTACGCAAAAATACTGTAGATGGCGTAGCCGGAGTTGGACTGATGAGGGTTATTATTTTGAAACGCGGCCGAAGGCGGCCGCCCACGCGAGAAGGAGTTCTACGCAAAAATACTGTGTATTGCGTAGCCGAAGTAGGACTGATGAGGGTTATTTTTTCCAAGAGCGGTCGAAGGCCGCCCACGCGGAAAGGAGTTCGACGCAAAAATACTGTGGATTGCGTTGCCGGAGTTGGACCTATGAGGGTTTTTTTTTTAAAGTAAACAAGTTTTTTAATAAAGATAACTACAACCACACATGATAATCGAATTTTAATTACTTTATTATTACTTTATTATTTTTTGCGATACCTTAAATATCATTGTTTTTATGCTTCGATGAGTTAAATACGTGCATAACATAATCCAGACAATCTCACCGTTTTTATTTTAAATTTCCTCCTGCAACGCTTTTTTTGTATGTTTATATTTTCAAAAATGTTTCTCATTTTTAAATTACAGCAAAAAATACTGCAGATTTACAATCAACCCTCCACTGAACATCTCTGCATACTAACTTCCTTTTTATTTTAGGTGTATGGCAACACCAACTTTTCGCTAAATTACGCAACTTTAACATTAAATTACCTCCGGAGGGTGCGGGTTTCAGTTTTAAAATGGGGATACACCCCTCTATCCTTCCCTTCAAACCTTTTTTTTCAAAGCAGGTTACATTATACTAAATTTTCTCAATGTTTCCCGACGTCTCTACAATTTTACTAAGAAGAATTGCGTTTTTGTGTGGCACAAGAAATAAGAGAAAGCCTTCCAGCAGTTGAAAGAGTTTCTTTGTAATGCGTCTGTGTTAGATCATCAATAGGCAAGAAAAAGTAATAGCGTACTATTGCAGAGTCTTCAGAAGACCGGTGATAAATTACTATGTGACCAGACGAAAACTGTTAGCTGTGGTTGAGTGCTCGAAAGGTTTCCACAAGGACCTGTGCGATCAATGATTCCAGTTATGAACAGACCATGCAGCGTTGAGATATTTACTCAAGTTCAAGCATCCGGAAGAACAAATTGCACGGAGGATCGAAAGGCTGCAAAACTACAACTTCGAGATCGAGCATCGAAAAGAGGAACAACATAGAAACGCTGATGCACTATCTCGACGACCTTCTGCTAAAGAGTGAAAGCATTGCTTCAAAGTCGAGAGATCTGAAGGGATAGTTGACATCAGATTAATGTAATTGAAATCCGATGATGAGTGGCAACCAAGTGCCATAGGTAGGTAGGTCTGGTAGCTGCCAAAATGACACACTTAGAGCAGTTGTAGGTTCATGGTGTAATTTTTTCGTTACTCTATGGGATCCCTTTCAAACCATTCTGTGGCTTTTATAAAAGAGCTTAATTTCGTTAGTTTAAGGTGCGCTATGTCCGCTACATCTATTAAAAATGCATTACCAAACATGTGAAGTCTTCTTCTATCTAATCCTTCACACTAACAAAGGAGGTGTTGAACAGTTTCCTCTTCTTCTGTATTGCACCAGTTTCTGTAATAATCATAGCATGGAACTCCCAGCCTTCTTACATGGTTACCTATTAGAAAATGACCGGTTAATACACCCAGCAATGTTCTTGTGTTCTCTCTATTGAGTTTTAGTGCTGTAAGAAGAAGTCAATTGAATGATGCTGACCTGAAGAGATACCATTTGGAAATGAAATAGCGATAGAAAGTCTTGTGGCTAAGAAATATGGGTGCAGAGGCCGCCTTAAAATTATTGATGGAGTTCAGTATCGCGTATGGGAAAGCGAAAACGGAAATCATTCCCGTGATCTGATTATAGTTTCCAAATGCAGAATTAGATTTGTGTTCTACGCTGGCAAAAATTTCATCCTGAACCCTACCCGAAGGTGCCGGATAGTACTAGCTATCACAGTTGTCCGGTATAAGGAAGTACCTAGCTAGCAATTATACAACATCATTCGGAGTATCTTAAGTATGGTCGGGGATAGGAGAGTAAACTCTACAAAAATCCCCAATCTGTGGTGGAATAGGATATGCCGATGGATAAGTTTTTTCGGATGATAGGGTTGAAAATGCCTTATACATCATCAACGCTGTCGCAGCAATGGTATGTTCGGAGACTAAAAAACTCCCCCTCGTTTGGAACAGTCGTCCACTCTGTAATCGCTTACGTATTACTTCAGAGTGGCGACCCATCTCCATCTACTGTTCCATGTTGCGGCGTTTTTTATAAGCCTAGTCGTCCACCTGCCGCGTATTACGTAATCCAGCGGTATTGCCATAAGCTTTCATCTCTTATTTCGCGCGCTGCACGTTTGCTAACTCTTTCTTCCATTCCCTCTTGCTTTAATGCCCATAGCTCTCAAAAGCTAGGAAGTCTATCGATATTGAACCGCTTATGGCTTGAACAGCTAACCCTGATACTGTGCGGTAGGCGCCACATCCTCGTTACCTACTTGTTTAACAGTTATTTACAACATGACTATTTTCAGTCTGTGCGGTTTAGGAACCTTATTAGGCTGTTGACGTCTATGCCAGACAGTTGTTCGATTGGCTACAGTGAAAATTTCTTAAAATATATGGCTGAGTTCTGCATCGCGTATAGGAAAACGCGGATGGAAATCATTCCCGTTATCTGATTATAGTCCCTAATTCCGGAATTGCATCTGTGTTAGGGAACTCCACAATGGGCCTAGTGGAGGTAATCTGGGTATCAGTAAGACGTAGGACATAAGCAACGATTTTACTGGGTAAATTGTTAAGAATCAGTAACCGAATGGTTTCGAAATTGCGCGCAGTGTATGGCAGCGAAAGGTCCAAAGGAGAGCAGTCGTGAAAGGTTACAGCAATACAACGTAGATTTCCCACTTGAGCGATTCACCAAATATGTGCTCGTTGCTATTGGACTACTTCACTAATGGCGATCTACTAAACTACAATCATTTTTGATGTTTTTGTGAGAAATTGGATGACCCGATTTGGAGTACCTATTGAGCTGCATTCAGTCCAAGAATTTCGATCCGCAGTATTCAAATAAATTAAGAAAACACGTACAACACCCTTGCACCTTCAATTATATGGAATGGTAGAAAGATTCAATCGCATTCTGGAAGAGTCCTTCTTGGCCTATCGCTCAGCTCTACAGAAAGCTACTGGCCAATCGCCTGTAAGGACCATCTTTGGAAGCGATGTAAGGCTTCCGGGTTATTTATCATTCGGAAGACGTCCGCTCCTGCAATGAACGAAGGTAGTCATTGGGAAACACTGCAGGATGGCATGGTTGAATTGCAAATCATGTGTGGCAACGTACTCAGCTAATGAGTTACAAGATGAAGAATCGATTTGACCGTGCCGGGAACTCCGAAGGATTCAACGAGGGCAGTTTAATACTTCTTTAATATCCCATCTGGCAACCCTGTATCTGTTGACAGAGACGTCAGATCCCTTAATGACATACCGCGTTGGAAGCGTCAGTTCAAGCAGATTTTTACCATAGCACAGTACACGCCGCGCGAGCGCTCCCAAATTGTTGAAATTTACATTAGACAAAAGAAGTCAAATCAAGAAGAAAAATCAGGAGTGTTATCGCGATATGATAACCACTTTTGTGATGCCAATTATTCGTCGAAAGTGTAAGAGGCAGTTCTGGTTCCAACGAGACGGCGCTCCACCACACACAGCTCGCACCACAATCGATTTTTTCAAGAAACTGTTTCCTCGTCGTTTGATGGCCACCACGTTCGCCCGATTTAAGGCCACCTGACTTCTTGTGGGGATATTTAAAATCAAAGATTTATATTAATAAGCCAAAGACCATAGAAGAGCTCAAGAACAACATTCGTGAGGAAATAGCCGCTATTCCAGTCGAAATATTACCTAAAACTATGGAAAATGCTGCAAAACGGGTACAATACGCCGTAGAGGCTCAAGGCGGCCATTTGAGAGATATCATATTCAAAAAGTGATGTCAACAAATCTACTTGAACCAAATAAAATGATTATTATCGTCAACATCAAAAAAATTGTGTGTTAAAAAAAAAACACATGGGTCGGTCGAATGTGGGCAACCCAGTATACATTTTGCTTATAGCAACACCTTATATATATGTATAGGGTGGGCCATGTAAAATTTGCTTTTTGAATCGGCTATAAAAAAAAAATCAATATTTTTTCAAACTTTTTCTTTTATTTTGAAGATTGAACATTGTCATTTATGAATGAAAAATAATATCGTTCAAATGACTGCCACGACTGGCTTTACAATGGGCCATTCGATCAACCCAATTTTTAAGCACATTTTCGATTGCTTGGGCTCCAATTTCATGAATGGCAACTTCGATTTCGTGTTTTAAAGCATCAATCGTCTCTGGATGGTTCGCATAGCATTTGTCCTTAACGGGTCCTCACAAAAAGTAGTCCAACGGGCTTAAATCACAGCTCCGAGGCGGCCAATTGATATCGGAATTTCGGTTGATTATTCGGTTTTCAAAAACGGTAGCCAAAAGTTCGAGTGTAACTTTGGCAGAGTGACAAGTTGCACCGTCCTGTTGAAACCAAATGTCGTCCATGTCATCGTCTTGAATTTTTGGAAACAACTCGTTGAGCATGTCACGGTAACGCTCGCCATTTACTGTAACCGCGGCTCCCCGCTCATTTTCGAAAAAAAATGGCCCGATGATGCCGCCAGACCAAAAACCGCACCTAACAGTGACTCGTTGTGGATGCATTTGCTTCTCTACAGTAACGTGTGGATTTTCTGAGCCCCAAATCCGACAATTTTGCTTATTGATGTAGCCACCGATGTGAAAATGAGCTTCATCAGAAAAGAAGAAGAAGACTCACCACTTTGGAAATAGGGTATCAATATTTCCAATTTTGTTCAAGCGTATAGCGTCCCACTTCGTAAATGTCAAACCTTGAAGTAAATTATGAACACATTTGACATGTCATTTGTGTTACCATTCTCAAAAAAATAGGTGGTTCAAAAAGCAAACGCTATATGGCCCACTCTGTATATTTCTTTCAACATACTTTTCAATTTCGCTTAGTACTAGGCTGATGCTTAACAATGGTGCTTTGCGATTTCACTTTACTAATTTTTTCTGTTTCCCTTGGGAAATGCATCTAATAAATATCTATTTTAACTTCACTAAACTTTAGTTGAGAAGAGATTACAAACAAGAGATGAGAAGTAACAGAGGCCTTTATAAATAGGCACTTCATAATTTAAAATTGTATTCGCCTGCTACGACATCTGGTAGGGAAAATAAGGTTAGTGACAGAAATAAATTAGGGAGCATAGTTGAAGACGTACAAGGAGTTATCGAACTAAGAGTTAAAGATTTTTAAGTAAATTTCGAGTCTATTATAGAGATTGATAGCAACGTTTTACACTGGGGCGCTGAGTCTGTAATAGAGCTTGGTGTTGAAGATATTCGCCATCGCACCTCGATTTCAAATAGCAAAATGTTTGAGATTGTAGCTTCCTTTGGAAGATCCCTTCTACCCAACCCAGGTGAAGAAAACATATGCTCTGCCTCTTTATAAAATTCCAATTTAGTTAAAACATGTATAAACCTTCGGCAATCTTAAAACAGATGGTTATTTAAATAGTGGGACTCCTAGAAACAGAGTATAGGGAGGAATTAGATAGGCCAAAAGATGAAATTAAATATTTACGCAATAATATGAGAGTTTTTGAAAACAGAGTAGAATATTTGCTAAAAGAGCGTCTGCCTGTTTGTACAAAGGACATAAACATGTCAGAGCTAAATTGTAATTTGCCTCCAAACTTAGTGATATGTGTGAAGAATTGCTTTAAAAATTCACCAAGTACTTCACATGGGTATATAAATAGATTTGACAAGGTACTAAAAACATTAGCTTTGGCAGTAAAATGTGTATCACTTTTTGCATTTAGGTACTTGAAGCCCCTTTTGAAGTGGTCCTCCGAAAAAGTCCTCGAGTCTTTTGTTCAATTAGTAACTGATACTTGATACTCCAACTTCATAAGCTTTTCCAGAAGAGTAGAAGAAGATTTACCCCTTTTTCAAGTTAATGGCACGGATATTTTTTATTTATTCGGTTCTTCCCATCTTCTGAAAAGTACACAAAATTGCTTAAAAAACAAGAAATATAGAGTTAGTGTTGATGGATGACCTGTTCACTGGCGCGATACCCGCTTACGCGATTTTGACCGAGTTTAACAAAGCGCGCCAGTCGTTTCTTTCTCGTGCTAACCGGCCCCAGTGGGACACACCAAGTGAAGCCAAGTTCTTCTCCACCTGATCTTTCCAACGCATAGGAGGCGCTCCTCTTGCTCTGCTACCACCAGCTGGTACCTCATCGAATACTTTCAAAGCCAGAGGGGTTGTGTCCATTCATATGACATGACCCAGCCAACGTAGACGCTGGATCTTTATTAGCTGCGCTATGTCTATGTCGTCGTAAAGCACATACAGCGATATTCACCCTTGCCAACGTGCAAAGATTCAAAAATCTTACGCAGAATCTTTCTCTCGAACACTCCAAGCGTCGCTTCATCGGCTGTTGTCATCGTCCAAGCTTCTGCGCCATACGTTAGGACGGGCATGATGAGAGCCTTGTAGAGTGTTGGTTTTCTTCGTCGAGAGAGGACTTCACTTCTCAGTTGCCTAATTAGTCCAAAGTAGCACTTGTTGGCAAGAGAGAATCTATGTGGGATTTCCGGGCTGACATTGCTATCGGTGTTAATACTGGTTTCTAAATAAACGAAGTCTTTTACAACCTCGAAATTATAACTGTCAACAGTGACGTGGGTGCCGATACGCGAGTGCGCCGACTGTTTGTTTGATGACAGGAGGTACCTCGTTTTGTCCTCGTTCACCACCAGTCCCATTCGCTTTGCCTCTTTATCCGGTTGGGAGAAGGCAGAACTAACAGCGCGGTTGTTAAGGCCGATGATGTCGATATCGTCGGCATACGCCAACATTTGTACGCTCTTATAAAATGTTGTGCCTGGGCGCAACCTCGTTTGGTATCAACCGGCTCGCAGAGGTCCTTCCAAATCCTGATGGTGCTGCTGGTGTTCAGCAACGTCATCTTGCAAAGCCGTATTAGTTTTGTGGGGACACCAAATTTAGACTTCGCCGCACACAGATAACTCTCTTTCGTACTGACGAATGCAGCTTTGAAATCGACGAAAAGATGGTGTGTCGATTCTCCTTTCATGGGTATTTTCCAAGATTTGGCGTATTGTAAATATTTGGTCGATGGCAACCTTTCACACAATACGCTCGCTAGAACCTTACAGGCGTTATTTAGAAGACTAATCCCGCGGTATTTGGCACAGATTGCAGGATTGCCCTTCTTATGGATTGGGCAGAGCACACTTACATTCCAATCGGCAGGCATGCTTTCACCCGACCATATTTTGCATAGGAGCTGAAGCATGCACCTTACCAGCTTCTCACCGCCATGTTTGAATAGCTCAGCCGGCAGTCCGTCGGCGCCCGCGGCTTTGTTGTTCTTTAGCCGTGTTATCGCTATTCTCCCCTCGTCATGATCGGGTAGCGGAACGTCAATTCCGTCGTCGACGATCGGGGTATCGGAATCTTCACATTCTCTGTGACATGAGCAGATGTCACTATTTAATAGGTTCGAGAAGTGTTCCCTCCATAATTTCAGCATGCTCTGGACGTCAGTCACCAGATCGCCGTCTTTGTTCTTACAAGAAAACGCCCCGGTCTTGAAACCTTCTGTAAGCCGCCGAACTTTCTGGTAGAATTTTCGGGCGTTGTTCCTATTGGCCAGCATCTCAGGCTCCTCGTACTCATGTATTTCGGCCTCTCGTTTGTTCTTTCGGATAATATGTCGATCTTCCTTTTTTAGCTCTCTATAGCGATCCCATATAGCTCGCGTTGCGCCCGATGGCAGCGTGGCTCTATAGGCAGCATATTTTCTTTCGGCAGCAGCAAGACATTCCTCGTCGTACCAATTGTTTTTTCGGGCTCGCTGGAATCCGATTTCTTCTTCGGCGGCGGTACGTAGGGAACGAGAAATGTTGCTCCATTGTTCGTGGATGCCGGTTTGTTGGGCAGTGCTCTCCGAGAGCAGGAGTGAGAGTCGAGTGGCGAATCTTCTGGCTGTCTGTTGTGATTGCAGCTTTTCGATGTCGAACATTCTTTGCGTAGGTAGATGTACGTTTATTGCTGCACAGACACGCCTCTGTATTTGGCTGCAACAAGGTGTTGGGTCCTCAGATCGTGCGTACATCTAATACACTAGAAGCGTGTCTTCCATCTATCACAACATGATCGGTCTGGTTTCGCGTTTTTCGATCAGGGGACAGCCAGGTAGCTTATTGGATCTTTTCATGCTGGAATCTGGTGCTGCAGACTACCATGTTTCGGGCTCCGGCGAAGTCGATCAGCCTCTGTCCGTTACCGGATGTTTCGTTGTGCAGGTGTTGAAGTCGCCAAGCACGATTTGTATGTCGTGGCGGGGGCAGCGCTCCTAGGAACGTTCCAAGCGCTTATAGAAGAAATCTTTGATCGCATCGTCCTTCTCTTCCGTCGGGGCGTGGGCGCAAATGAGCGAGATGTTAAAAAATCTCGCTTTGATGCGGATTATTGCGAGACGCTCGTCCACCGGAGTGAACGACAGTACTTTGCGACGAAGTCTCTCTCCCACAACAAATCCAACAGCGAATTTGCGCTCCTTTACATGGCAGCTGTAGTAGACGTCGCAAAGTCCTATGGCTTTCTTGCCTTGCCCCGTCCATCGCATCTCTTGGATGGCAGTGATGTCAGCCTTTACTCTCACGATGACATCAACCAGCCGGGCAGAGGCACCTTCCCCATTAAGGGACCGGACATTCCAGGTGCATGCCCTCAAATCGTATTCTTTATTTCGTTTGCAGGGTCGTCATCAGTGTTGTTGCTGTTTTCATTGGGGGGGCTTTTTAAGTGGCGGGTTCCCGGACGTTGTGAGCTGCTTGAACCATGTGCAGAAGAATCGTCCTGGCCACTCCCAAGTGAATGGCGATCAGTAACTTTCCCCACTTGCGTGGACTTCTACACATGGAACCATCCTCCTAGGGACTAGTTATCTTCTTAAAATAAGTGGATTAAAAAACTTTTTTACTTGATAAAAATAAAATGCAGGTGTTACAGTGGGCCTTAGGGCCACCGAGTGTCTTGTCTTAGACAAGCAACCTGTCTAACCTAACCGTGCCTAACATGAAAAACCTAAGACTGATTTGGGAGATTCAGGAAGGTTATGACATCCCTTTGGTAGGAATAATACCTTAACTTCCCACCAAATCTTAGGAATATAACATAAAGTAAGACTTGATTTGAATATTTGCACCAAAAATTCGTATTAATTTCACAGTACCCTTGGTGAGCAGGACTAGGAAAATACAACCCGATCTCATCCATTCTATCCTCTCAAAGTTTAGATAGTAGAATTTTCTGGCCTGATCAGAGTGTATGCTGGCACCCGTTGATCATTGTCACATGTTGCATTAAACCTGCAGTCAGGAAAGTGGGTTCTGAGAAGAAGCTTCAGTGTTCCATTGAAACTGCTTGTAAAGGTACCATCCGGTGTACCAATTGGATTTGTCACTCCACTGGTCAGGGATTTTTGTATTCTGGCCGCAGTTCGTTAGTTCCTCTTTGATTTTACCAGTTCCTTTTTATATGGTATAAGAGCTTTCCTATATTAATCCTATGTTTGGTATTTCTTTGCATCATTGAATTTTAGTTTTGCTAATTGAAGAAAATTTGCAAGATCTTTTTTCCACCTTGGAGCTCTATTTGTTAAGGTTTTTGTTTTGAGTGGACTATTTTCATGATATGAGGATATCCTGGAGTTAGTCAGGTTTACAACTGATGCATCCAATTCCTCTGTTGACTTTATAGGATATGGATTCAAGGCGCTCTGAGTATTTGCCCCAGTTGGTAGCTTTGGGACATGTGTACAGCATTATGCTTTTAACTAATCTTTTGATTTTAAAAATAATGTGTTTATAATCAGGTTTTGAGTTCTCATCAGAGACTCTCCAGTTATTGATCATATCAAGTGAGTTGTTAGTTGTGAGTGTCAAGCCAAGAACCGTTTGCAAAGGTTGGTTTTTTGCCTTTGTTTACAATAGCTATATTTGTTTATCTTTCCATCAAAGCCCGCCTCAACCAGTACCTACTCTTACCGTGTCGCCAACCAGAAATTCTGTAAATGGCAAATATTTAATATTGCTGTCTTTGTGTTTTGTACTATGGGGCAATTAATGTAGCTTCTTTTTAACCGAGCCTCCTGAATAAGCCCTATGTTGACGTTTCCACTATAAAACCTCGTACTAAGTTCGGCCTTAACATAATGTAGATTTGTGGGGTGCATTTCATACACTGGCTGTCGGTTTAGGATTGGACGGGGTACTTTCGTCACTTTCATCCATCTCCACAGGCTCTATTTTGTCGACTACCTTTTCCTTGTACTCCATCAAGCTGGCTTCTGATTTCCAGTCTACTGTTAGAACCAATGTTACATATGAGCCTCTTTAGACTATTTTTAGTGTACGCCATACCTTTATTCTGCGCCTGCAAGAAGTCCAATATCTTTTTGGTTTCCAAGGGCTGGGAATCGGGTAAGGACCCCTCTGCTATCCGTGAATGAGTTTCTTGGATTCCTCCGTGGCCCACAGTGAAGTACCCTTCCAAGTTGGCACGTCAGTAATAGCCACGTTTAGCTAGTCCGTTGAAGGGCTATCCTTGCTATGTAGAACGCGCTCAAATGCCAGTTTTATGTTCTAACTTTCCCCGCCACTATTTTTTCAAGGATTAGATTCTGGATGGAGTTCATTTGCTCAGTTGTTGAAGGCGTATTATGATAGTCCCTTGAGAGCACTGCCATTTTATCTTCGATTACTACAACCTTGTAGGAAACAGAGAACTGCCTCTTCACGGATGTGGTGGTGCTGCTTGCTTCACAGCTGGTGCTACTGTTGCTGCTGTTGCTCGCAACATGTGAGGGTTGTTCATCCCTCCTTGTTTGAGGTACTAAAGGCGCTTCTTGTGAGATATTATGGCTACTCTGGCCATTAGCGACTTGAAACAACCAAAACGACCAAAAATACAAAAATGGAAACCGAACAACGACGACAATAGCAACAAAAAACAGATAAAGGAACAGCCCATGAGAGAAGCTTGCGATCTGCAATCCTGAGCACTCCTCAATCATCAAAAAAAGCAAAGGAGATTACGGTGGCTCGCGAAGGGAAGCCCAACAAAACAACAGTGGAGGCACAATACGCCACTCCTATACAAACTGGACTACTGTCGAACTATCACAGTTCTCCAAAACATAATTTCATACAAAAAATCAGAGCCGCCGAAGAAGAATATCTTACGAAATGCAAAAGAGCAATACATAAAATGAAGCTTGTGTTACTAAAGACATAAGGACATAAAAGACGGAGTATCAGAATTGTGAGAAATTTTCGATGTAATGGACAGCTACCCACAGAACTAGATGACGGCAGAAAAAGAAACAAAAAGTAATGCCACAAAATGTGCAACCGAAGCTATACGAGCTTCCGTTGTGGCCACACCCAGCACGTACCAGGCGAAGCGAGTGGGCACAAGTCCTTCAGTTCCCAAAACTCGTTCACAACACAGAAACATAAATCGCGGAGATGGCCAATGGCAAATTGTTGGCGAAAAAAAGAACGCGAATTACAAGTGCTGCTGAAGCGGGTCTAAAGACTGGCCCTAAAACAACAAATACGGAAAAAGCGACAAAACTTTAAAGCAAGACTCAATCAGAGGCACTTCTAATCAGGCCCGCAGAAATACACAACTACGCGGATGTCGTAAGAAGTTCCGCAGAAAAATAAAGTCTGGCAACGCTGGAGGCAAAATAAAAGCCGTTCGCAAAACAAGAGCGGGCTGGTTGAGCTAGATAAAGGTCAGCAGGTCAAGCCCACCTTCTGTGAGGCAGTAAAAGCCACTCTACAAGGATCGGCTGTTATTATAGGC
The DNA here is from genome assembly GCF_027943255.1 of Anastrepha obliqua. Lineage (NCBI taxonomy): Eukaryota > Metazoa > Arthropoda > Insecta > Diptera > Tephritidae > Anastrepha > Anastrepha obliqua. Next base: position 1,429,107 of record NW_026562178.1, on the reverse strand, counting down.
CTTAAGCAGAAAACTTCGGTAGAGATACCAGACTTTGATTCTCTTACTACAAAAGAGGAAGCGGTAGAGGCTCTAGAAACGACCCTCACTATAACCATAGAAATTATTGGCGTTAACTTGTCAGCACCAAACAGCAGAGAACAGGCTCGCGCCAGGGTCTCTGCATTAGATGCGGCGAACCGAGACATAAGCTCAAAGGATGCAGCAAAACCTCAAAATGCTGTTTGTGCTCTGACGCAAATCACAGGTCCACTAGTCATATACCAGGATCACAACTGATAGCAGAAAAGAACATGGACTTTGTTATAATCAGTGAGCAATGCAAACAAAAAAATACCGGCAACTGGTTGGAAGACCCCACCTGCAGTGCGGTGGCTTGGCTCCCGCCCGAAAGTGTGGTAAACACAAGAGAAAATAGGAGCGGAAATGGCTTTGTGTGGGCGCGCATCCATCAATGCAGTTACAAAGAAATTAATGGTGCCCACACTCACCTACGTAAACGTACGTTCCTTGTCAGCTGACATGATCGAACTTATGAGGGCGACATGTAAATGAAAACTCATGATTGTGTCCTAACGACGATATCATGTATTTGTGTAAATGAAAAATTTTGAATATTCGGTAAAAACGTGGCAGCTGATTGCTCTTTCACTGTACAGTGTTACCCAACAGTACATTTTGAAATCAGTAACTAAATAATTTAAGAAAAATTTTAATTTTTATGAAAAAAATTTAAAACAAAAAAAATTTAAATTAACTATTTGCATTTGTTGGTTTTTGGCTTTGGTTTATTATACAATGAGAAATTGTAACCGATAACACAAATGTGCGTAAAAGTATGTATGGAAAAAAATGAATGGCAGCATTGAGTCGATATAACCAAACACAAGCCCACACAAAGCGATGTATTGTGTAAATATGCAACCAAACGCAAGTAGCTGTTTTCTACGGGCACTTCTATGGGAACGTCGGTGAGTGTGGGCACCATAATGATTTTCAAATGAATAAAGTCGATTTTTGACCTTCGATATTTCTTACAGTTTATATTTTTACTAAGCTGTCTTTCAAAAGATCTATTGAGGCCCGTATTTGTTTTTTGCCGGTGCTGTGTCTCGTTCTGCTTAGTCTCTTGTTGTTCTTGGGTGTGCTGAAAAACCTTAGTTCGCGTATCGTCGTCCACTTATTGGTGCTTAGAATACTGAGAATGTTACTAATGAATGTCCACTAATACAGGTACATAGCCGGTGTTTAATACTAATGCTTACGATTTAATTATGTTATCTTCTCCGCTTTACACTAACTCTGCTGATCTACAAGGTAACGCTGCTGCATATTTCGGTCTCTTGTTTTTTTTTTAACACGTCTCGTTTTGAGCTCCCGGTAGCAATTGTTGCTCTATATGCAGCATCCTTTCTTTCTGCGGCAGCATGACATTCCTCGTCGTACCAATTGTTTTTCCGGGCTCACCGGAATCCAATTTCTTCTTCGGCGGCGGTACCTAGAGAACGAGAAATGTTGCTCTATTGTTAGTGCATACCGGATTGTTGGGCAGTACTCTCAAAGAGCAGGAATGAGAGTCGAGTGGCGAATCTTCTGGCTGTCTGTTGTGATTGCAGCTTTCTGTAAGTGGAACACTCTTTGCCCAGTTAGATTTACGTTTTTAGCTTCACAGGAGCCTACTCATAATTTGGCTGCAACAAGAACATGATCGATCTAATTTCACGTTTTTCGATCAGGAGACAGCGACGTAGGTTGGTGTGTTTGCTTATGCCGGAATCTGGTGCTGTAGACTTCAATGTTTCGGGCCCCAGCGAAATCGATCAGCCTCTGTCCGTTACTGGATATTTCGTTGTGCAAGCTGAATTTTTCGACGGTTGGACCAAAAATTCCCTTTTTGCCCACGCTGGCGTTGAAATCACCAAGCACGATTTTTATGTCGTGGCGGGAGCAGTGCTCATAGCAATGTTCCAGGTGCTCATAGAAAGAATCTTTGGTCTCATCGTCCTTCTCTTCCGTAGGGGCTTCAGACAATATGCCCAGTCGTGGAAAATACTCACGAAAGGAGAATCGACACCCACCATCTTTTCGTAGACTTCAAAGCTGCATTTGACAGAACGAAAAGGAGTAACTTATAAGTCTCGATGTCTGAATTTGCTATACCCGCAAAACTATGGCTATGCAAAATTAGGCTGGTCAATACCAGCAGCGCCATCAAAACTAGGACGGACCTCTGCTAGCCGTTTGATACCAAATGAGGTTTCAGATAGGGTGACTCACTGTCGTGTGACTACTTTTACCTGATGTTGGAAAAGATCGTGCGAGCGGCAGAACTTAACTAGGCACAATTCTTTATACGAATGTGTAAGTGAGCCGATGATTTTGACATCACCTGCCTTAACAATCGCGTTGTTTGTTCTGAGTGTTCCAAACTGGGTGAAGAAGCAAAGCGAATGTGTCTGGTGGCGAACGAGGGCAAAACGAAATACCTCCTAGTCGGCGCACTCGCGTATTGGCACCTACGCCACTGCTGACAGTTATGATTTCGAGGTTTTAAAAGACTTCGTTCATTTAGGAACCAGTATTAACACCGATAACAATGTTAGCCTAAAAAAACAACATAGAATCACTTTTGCCAACAAGTGCTACTTTGGACTAAGTAGGCAATTGAGTAGTAAAGTCTTCTCTCGACGATGACAATATCCAATTAGGAGTCACTTGGAGTGTTCAAGAGAAAGATTCTGCTGAAGATTTTTGGACCTCTGCACGGTGGTGATGGCGAATATCGTAGACGATGGACCAATGAGCTTTACGACGACTTAGACATAGCGCAGTGAATAAAGATCCAGCGGCTACGTTGGCTAGGTCATGTCGTCCAAGTGGATACCAACACTTTGGCTCTGAAAGTATTCGATGCGGTATCAGCTGGTGGTAGCAGAGGAAAAGAAAGGCCTCCACTGCGTTGGAAAGATCAGGTGGAAAAGGGCTTGGCTTCACTTAGTGTGTCCAACTGGTGCCGGTTAGCACGAGAGAGAAATGACTGGCGCACTTTGTTAAATTCGGCTAAAATCGCGGAAGTGGTTATCGCGCCAATTAAGAAGAAGCCCTAAGCATGAACCTTAACTGGATGCTTAACAATTCGTTGAAGACTATCAGCAGTGCACCAGAACTGGCATGTGCATCTATTCGCCCAAAAGGAAGATTCATTCATGAATATTACGTTCGCCCAACTCCGTTCGGACTTTATCTTCGCAGCGGTTCTTGCAATGTACTTCGGAATTTGCATGTAAACGTCCTCGAAGTATGCATTTCAATACATTAACACCACCACGAGCCTCGTCCGAAGCATTCTACAACGTTTTTTACTTCAGAATACCATTGCACATATTTGTTTATGACTTCGACTTCTTCAAATCTAATGTTTAGCTGCAGTTGCACCTGACATGTTTGGACTTTTAGAATGCTACAAAGAAACAATGTTTCAAATCATTTTTTCATACGCGGAATCTATTCTGAAAAATCACGTACGCTTTCTAAATTTCGAGCAAAACCAACAAATTGCACAACGCGTCTTACGATGCGCCTATTGACCAGACTTTAATTTTTTTTATAACGGAACTCTAAGTTTGAATTTTTGGGGTCACGCTTCCATTAGACAGACCGTGTGTATATCATTCTTCCTGCCAATAGTTTTACCTGACAATATAATTAATTCCGTTGTGAAACAAGCGACACACATCTTGCTTTAAACTCATAAAAAAGATTCAAATTTGGAGTGAGCTCTTTTATGATAAATTGTTGAGGTCTGACTTATGACCTGCTAAGATATCCGTACGTCGGTGCATTTTTTGGCTTTTTTTTGTCAAAAGTATTAAGCTTTCAGTAAAATTTCGATATATTTGTTATGATGTTATTTGCTTACTATTATGCTTAATTCAAATTCGTTTGATGCAGAATTTTTTATTCTTATTCTATTTAATGTCCTCTAGTAGGGCAGGTTAGGTTAGGTTAGGCAGGAATGGTTGCATGGAGAGTGACGCCCTCGAACGCCTCCTATCCAAACGTGACCGGAAGGACTTCGCGACCTTATACGTTCGCGTACTTGCCCTTTCGCGGGCACACTACCTCACAGGTCCCTTGTCTGGCCTCCTCGTTGGCTTCGCAGATTCCAGCAATGTCACTATGACCAGGTACCCAGATTATACTTATGTCGAAGAATTGTGATGCAATCGAAAGTGAGACCAGACATTACCTGACCAGTTTCGAGTGCACCATAATGGAGCCTAGGGCCCTAATTGCCGTTTGCCTATCGGGGTAAATATTTGTCTTTTTAACAGTTTTTACGCAAGTAAGTAGCCAGTCAGCTGCTTCTTTGATTGCGGCCACCTCTGCTTGGAACACACTGCAGTGGTCCCGTAACCAGAATTTGAGTTTGATGGGGAGCTCTTTGCAGAATACTCCTCCTCCAACCCTACCGTCCAACTTTGACCCATCCGTGAGTAACCTGGGTGGAGAAAGTTCCGTTTGGACTAAGCGAGGGCATACACTGATCCGCCGACGGGGGGATGAACTGAAAGTTTCTGAGGACGCTTGAGTGCCCATATGTGGGATTGAGCTTATAGCCAAAGCCCCTCAGTCAGATTGCGGTACGTGCAGCGGCAATTCTGCCTGCGGTGTCTACAGGTACCACATTTAACATTACATTAAGCGCTAGATTTTTAACTGATGCCATCTTCTCCAGTGAGTTCCACCAGACAACGACTCCATATAACAAGATTGGCTTTGGTATGGTATTATAGAGCCTAAATACAACTCTAGGCGAGAGGCCCCATCTTTTTCCAATTGCGCCCTTGCATCCATACAAGGCGATTGTTGCCTTCTTTACTCTCTCCTCAATGTTGGGATTCCACGTTAGCTTACTGTCAAGGATTAGAACTAGGTACTTCGCCTTGTCCGAAACCACCAACGGAGCGCCCCCCATCGAAGTGAGTTGAGCTCTAGGGACTTTTTATATTTCCTCGTGAAAAGGACGTGCTCCGTCTTAAGAGATTCACCGATAAGCCGCAGTCCGCTGCCCATCGAACAACTACGTTCAGATATCCCTGCATTATTTACTAATTTATTTATTTATTTAATGTCTAACAAAATTCAGAACAGACATTTAAGATATAAATTTCAGAACTAAAATACAAATTTACAATATTTAATATTAAACAGTGTAGAAAACTTAGATTAACAACATAAGAAACTATTAAATTGCTAAAAATATATAGAAGTTCTTAACAAAATTAATACCTAAGAAACTAAAATAACAAATATATACTAGGCATTATGTAGATTTCTTACACAGAAAGTAATTTTTAATTGCAATTGAAATACATACATGTTTGGCCCTTGAAAAGTCTAACGAGAGTCGCATTGGCACTATATAATGTCCTACTAAAGCCAATGCGAAAAATTTTGCAACGGCGAGAGTTTCTGCAAGGAACATTTAACTGAATTCTTTCTAGAAGGACCGAGCAGTCAATTTGTCCATTAATGAGATCAAATGACATCGGGATTCATATAATCGTTTCGGGTCTGAGAAATTGAGTGAATGTAGTGCGAAACGTACAACAATTTTTTGAACCCTCTCCACTCGATTTATATGGACTGCATGATGTCTCCAAATAAAAGAGGCATAATCTAATTTGGACCGAACAAACGCAGAGTATAATATGCGTTGAGTGACGTCTAACAAAAGCGAGCATAGCGAAAGAATTGGAAACGGCATAATTTAGCGTGATAAAATTAAGCTTTGAATGAAAGAAAACCCCTAAATCTTTTATCACATCAGACGAAGCGAGATATGTATAATTGATGTGATAAAAGGTATAAAAGTGGTTTTCAACCTTATAAAATGCGATTTTGTGACATTTTTCAATATTAAGAAATAGACGATTCATATGGCACCAGGAAAATAAATTATTTACTCGGACTGTAGGGTGGCTGAATCACTAGAATTTCTTATTTCAGCGCACACTTTTAGATCATCAGCATAGAGAAGAACACTAGCGTAGGAAAAACACGAACAAATACCATTAATAAACAAAATAAATAACAAAGGTCCTAAAATACTACCTTGAGGTACACCGGAGGTGGCAATGTACTGTTTCGAAAAAACTCCATCGATAACTACAGTACTGCATCTCTGTATTAAATAGGACCGAATCCAATCAAGGAAAGTAAATGAAAACCGAGTCAAGCCAATTTAGTTACTAAAATCGTATGGGAGATTTTATCAAAGGCTTTCGAGAAATCCGTGTAAGTCGCGTCGGTTTGGAAACCATTCTGGAAGCCTGTATGGCGATCATCAGAAGAAACGGATAAGTTAGATAACGTAGATCTTGCAGCTACAAAACCATGATGTCTAGGACTAATTAGATGTTTAACGCTAAAATATAACTCGTCTTTAACTACGCATTCAGAAAGTTTAGATACAGCAGATAATTTGGAAATTGGTCTGTAATTTGCAATATCGCTTTTATTAGCGCTTTTGGAAAGAGGAGTGACTGAAATCAGCTTCCAATCATCTATAAATATTCCTTCAACCAAGGATTTGTTAAAAATTTGTTTAAGAGGTTGCACCAAAGAGCGATAATCAAATCGTACAGGGTATCTACAAACTTTTCTCGTACAATTAATGCCGCATCATTCGCGTAGGCAATCACCCTACAGCCCCTCCTCACCAGCTCTTCCAGCAAGTCATGATAACAATGATCTAGAGAAATGGTGAGAGAACACCGTCTTGCGGCGTGCCCCTGCTCACCTGCTGGCGGAGAGAGACGCGGTCCCACTCTACCACGTCCGTTCGGTCGGCTCCATCCCCCAACAGAGATTTAGTGATTGCTCCCGGAAAATCGCTATTAAAAGCCACCTCAATGTTGACGAAGGAGCCAACTGCGAGTTCTTTCTGATATAGATACTCCTCAATATCTCTAACAATTGTGTGCAGTGCAGTTTCCACTGGTCTGCCTTTGCAGTAAGCATGTTGGGTATGCGAAAAATGCCTCCGAGGAATTTCGCCTCTTATGTGTAGGTCAATCAGCCTCTCTAGGGTTTTCAGTAAGAAAGATGAGAGACTGATTGGCCTAAAGTCCTTAGGGAGACATGTGAGGTCTTACCAGCCTTGGTTACAAACACAACCCTGACAGCCCTCCAAGATCCCGGTATATAGCCTTGGCTATGCAGCTCGTATAGATAGGGCTCAACCAGCGGCATGATATCTCCGCAGATTTCTGCAGTTGGGCAGATATGATGCCATCAGGGTCCGAAGGAGCCAATGTCCCAAGCCAAGCGATGCTTATCCAGCAGCAGCCCTCTGAAGACAGATTGGTGTACTTGATACCGTTTTTTTCGGAAAAGAGTTTCCCTCAGCATCATCGGAGGAGGCTCCACCGCGTCCTCATGCGCCATATAGGCTGACATCAGTCACAGCTTTCACAATATCTTCATTGCTAAAATTAGGCAAAATAAATGCATTAAGTTCCTTCTTGATGAGCATACAAGAACTTGGTTTACCTAACCCGCTATACGCCATCAGTTTATATCTTTTCGTCCTGAGTCCAGAAATACCGCTGCTGCTCAACCATGGCTCCTGGATCAGAACTATATCAGCTCCTTCTTGTTCAAGGTGGAGCAGTAGATTGGCGGACGCCGCCTTAGAGTGCTGAAGATTTATCTGAAGAATAATCATCTTCGATAATCTTCTCCAGCACCCCAAGGTCGATGGGCAAGGTGGAAGAGAGATCCAATCAAAAATTGCTTTAGTAGAGGAGGAGATGTTTAGATTGCAGGCGCGGTATTCTTCGTGTGTTGCCTATCTCTTTACAAGATAGTAATAAAAGTTGGACCAGTTATGAGTTTGCATTCGTAGATTTCATTATAATCAGTAGGTGATAATCATTTGGGCCTAAAAAAATCATATTCACGCCTGCCATTCTCATCACGATTTTTCTTAATTACAATAATTTTCTAAATATTTGATGTAGAAATCGCTTTAATTTTTCCAATAATTTTAATAATTAACATATTAATTAACACTTACATCGCAATTACATCATTAATTTTCATTGTCATTCTAATTATTGGGTTATAACGCGAATGAAATGAAAGGAATATTTAATTGATCAAATTAATATAAAGTCTTGGAAATTTAAATCTAACTTATTCATATTATTTATAATATATAGTCCGGTCCACTTGATTAGAGGCAATAATTTTATGGAAGAAAATGGTTATTAAAGCTAGTAATGCAATGATTTCTGAAAACCAAGTATAATTTGCTTGAAAATAAACATGCATCAAAATTATACTTCATCTAACGGTATTTCGCAGCAGTAAAACTTCAGCAGTTGTAATAATGTGGTTGATTTATTGGTTCACTTGAAAAATAATATGGGAAATTTTGCTTTTACATTTATTATTTAAAGCTAGTTTGAGCTTATTCGAATTAAAGCATTTTTGTCTTACGAGCAAGCATTCCCATAAACTTTCAATAATTTTCAGATCATGCCCCACGGTGGCCATATCAAGGATTCAACGTTTTGGAACGCAATCAAAGTTTTGAGCACACTTGAATTGTGTACAGGTGCATTATCTTGATGAAAGATCCAATTAACAGGTCCAAATGTTTCACGAATCTCGGGAGAAGATGATTCCACCAGAGCTTTTTAGCTGTTTCCCGTCATTTTGTAGCCTACAATTTTCAATTCGAACGCGCCATAGTACAATATTGCTCCCTGTTCTATATTGAGAGGATTGTAAGGAGACAGTTAAAATGAGTTCAGAGCAAATACAAGCGCTTTTTAATCAAATGCAAAGGCAATGAGAAAGATAGCGCGGGTATGCACGCTTTTATAACGCAGCTCATTTAATCGAGATCTAGGGACACATTAGATGGTTCAAACGTGTATTTACAATCAGAGCGAACTATGGACACGCTAGCGTCCAGCATCCCTAAATTTGTATATAACCCTGAACTTAACCTCACTTTTGAAACGTGGTACGCTCGCTACGAAGATTTGTTCTTGGTAGACGCCAATAAGCTCGACGAAGCTGCAAACGCCAGACCCTTATTAAGAAAACCCAGCACATTTAAGGGAATTTGACTTCGCCTGTACTGTAGACAAATTAAAGCAACTATTTGGAAATCAAAAATTCCAATTCAGTATGAAGTACAACTGCCTTGCAAAAATCATTGCACATGGATTTTAGCACAAACGCAACGGGGTCAATAAACTATGTGAAAACATCAAATTAAATAATATAACTTTGCATCAGTTCAAATGCCTGATATTCGTAATGGGACTTAAAGTCGAATCAGACTACGATATAAGAACCCGAATGTTAGCAAAATTGCACACAGAAGCCAACACAATTATATTAGACGCATTATCAAGATATTGTCAACGAATAATAAACTTAAAATTGGACACAGCACTGGTAGAAAATAAAAATTACGAATCGCAGGGGAACAAATTGCTTGCAAATAGCAGAAATTAAATAAGCCAAAAACACCTTGTTGAATTTGTGCAGCATACACTACGTACGTGACCTAAAAAAATCAAAAATTAGAAATTTCACAAGGACACCACAACTACAAAAGAATAAAACGTGGACGAAATTCAGAAAAAATGTTGTGATAGCCTAAAAGACATTTTTTCATGAAAGATTGTACTAACACACTATGACGCAACAAAGATATTATAGTGGCAGCCCTTGGGGGAGCCTGTCATCCCTAGAGGACGCGTCCCCAGGTGGTGGATAGGGGAACACCTCCCAAATATGGAAGGTAGAAGAGTAAGTCTCCCGTGAACCACACGCGAACCACGAAGAAGTAAACTTCGTTAAAAAAAACTCCCTCAACCCAAGGTGTGATGCAACCCGTGCCTATTGGGTGGGTTTGGCAGTCAGGGGACAAAAGAAGGCTGTCTTCTAACGGAGCCCTCCTGATATCAGGCCGCATCAGGTTGTAACGATGGCCTTGCCATGGTATGAAGCGCTGTCATGGTCGACAGGTTATTTCCCCTTATTCCTCTTTGGTCACCGCGCATGGCGATATGCGCAGCTCACTGGGCGGGGCAAGTGACCGTACGAACCAAATAATGAAAACAAATAAAAAACAAAACTCGGATACCGGCGGAAAACAGACGAACAAAGTGACGGAAAAACAAGCGAACGAATTTACAGTATAGGACAGACAAACGGACACACATACTAAGCGATAGGGTAAACATTCGGCCATCCATGACAAACTGGAGATTGGGTCTTCTTCGGAGGATGAGCTCCTGGCCTCTAGCCAGGAAACAGTTGAGGGTAAAGCTATGGGCCACAGCACGTCAACAGTTATAAATGAGCCGACAACATCCGCAAAGGCCATGGGGTAAAAGTGGTTAATAAAGACCCATCGAGGTATAAGCTGTTCCAGAGATCTCTCACTATCCTTGGCAGGATTCTTAAGAACGAGGCCGAAGGTAAAGCTCGTTCCGAAAGATGAGGCTGACAAGGCAAGGTGTCAAAAGGTGGTGGACGAGTACATGTCATTCCAAACCGTCCGAAAGACAGAAGCCAAAAAGCGTAACCGTTCGCAAGATGAAAAGAAGAGGGCAACAAAGAAGCTCAGATCTCAGATCAGGGTGCGGTTACCTCTAAACTTATAAAGCAATTTAGTGAGGTGGCACGGTACCATCTTCAAATGGCACTGGTAGACGAAACTTCCAACCGCGGCAAACCTGTGCTCGACAAATGGTCGGACATTGAGGCACGGCTGTCTCGCATAACCATCGACCATGTCATGGTGAACCCGGAGGATCAATCGCCAGGTTTCGACTCGGTGGAAGCCGCTGCCGTGTAATCAAATACCTTAACCTGTACTCATTGCATTTCCTGACAAACGCGATTGGCGAAATTCAGAACAGCTGGGAGGGATTGGGGCTCAAGCTCATTCCAGCAAGCGAGATACCACGAAGGCCGAGGGCTCCCATCTGGATACTAAACATGGAGCTTGAAGCCAATCAGTTTATTCCCTATCTCCAGGCTCAAAACCGCTCAGTGCCTATGACCGATTGGTAGATCATCAAAGCGGAGGCTTCGCAGAAGCACAGCGTGTCATTCCTTCTCCAAATCACAGAAGAGAGCCTTGAAGCACTGCAAAAAGTGGAAAACAAACTTCAATTCGGCATACGGAAGGCCCAGCTGAAGACATTCCGTTCTGCGAATCCGGAGGAGGAGCAGGATGAGGTCGACGGCACCAGCGAACTGCTGACTGGCATGGAGTTAAATGACGCCGAACCGCGGAAAACAAACCAATAAAAATGGTTTTAAAGGTTGTCCAAATTGACTTGTAGCATTCACAGACTGCAACAGATAACCTAACCGTTCTTCTAGGGGAGAAGAACGTTGACATAGCTTTAATCTGGGAACCCTGGGTTCGGTGTGTGGCGAGGTGAAGGGGTTCCCGGGAAGAAGCTACAATCTGTACTATAAGCGATTTCAAGGTAATCCCAAATCATGTATAGTAGCCAAAAAACATTTAAACACATTTTTAATCCCATCATTAAGCTCACAGGATGTGACGGCTGTTCAGGTTGAGGCCGCGAAAGGTGTTACACTTGCTTCTATCTATATGGCACATGATCGGTCAGCACCGCCTGAGGAGGCTCGTAGGCTTGTGCTTAAATGAACCAGAAACAAAATCCTGCTACTCGGATGCGACGCCAATGCGAGACATGCTTTGTGGGTAAGTTTTTTATGATTTCATTATCAATACAAACTTATCGGTATGTAACAGGGGTAACACTCCCACTTTCAGCTTTCCTAGTACGGAGTACTTCAAGGGATAGAAGGAAGTGATTGATGTTACTTTACTGTCTGAAAATAGCTCAGTAAGGGTAGATAATTGGAGGGTATCCAATAAAAGGTCCTTCTCGGATCATAATTGGATCCTCTACGATTTGACCTTAAGGTACATCCTCCCTTACCATATCGCAATCCTTTAAGAACCATCTGGAGGAGGTTAAAAAATATAGTAAACAAGAGGATAGGATTATAATTGGATCCCCTACGATTTGGACTTAAGGTACATCCTCCCTTACCGTATCGAAATCCTTTAAGAACCAACTGGAGGAGGTTAAAAAATATACTAAACAAGAGGATAGGAGAGACTCCTATCCACAAACTCACTCTCACGGAAAGCCTTGAGAGTAGGGTTGTAACACTGGAAAAGGCATTCAGTAGGTCCTACAAAACGTCCTGTCCAATTAAAAATTAGTAAAAAAAACGCACTCTCCTTGGTAGAGCAGTGAGCTCTTAAAACTAAGGAAAAAATCTAGATAAACGTTTAACCTCAGCTACTCGACGGGAAATTGGGAATTGTACAGAAAAAGTCGAAGACAATACAAAAAGGCAATTAGGGCCGCCAAGAAAGCGAGCTGGAGAGAATTTTGTTCGTCAATCGAGTCCACCAGAGATTCTGCTAGGCTCAGCTGTGCTCTTTCCAAAGACCATTCTATGGCTTCTTGGGTCAAGAAACCTTATGGTACTTGGACTGCTATGGTATAAGAATCGCTAGAACTTCTGCTAAGCACGCTGCATCCCGGGCGCCCACGAAACTCGGAGGGGAAATATTAGGTGGAGCCAATATAATCCACAGCATCTTGCAAATGAAATATTTACCACAGAGAAAGTAGCATTGGCCAAATCTTTCTCATAAATCTCCGGGGCCAGATGAGATCATTCCAAAGATGGTACAGGAAACCCTGGATTGTATCTTACCATGGCTAGAGGAAATATTTAAAGCGTGTTTAAACGTAGGCCATATTCCAGATATTTGGAAACTAGTCAAGGTCGTCTTCATACCAATAATAGGTAGGAGGGGACATGAATCAGCGAAGGATGATAAGACAATCAGCCTTTCGTCTTTCCTGTTAAAAACCTTTGAAAGACTTTTGGATATACATCTCAGAAGCTCCTTGGAGGGCTCTGGTATATCAACTGCACAACATGCATATCTAAAAGTCAAATCTATGGGGACAGCGCTTATACCAAGGCGACATTCTTGGATACAGAAGTCGCATTTAACAATGTTAGTACAGATGCTATCCAACGGGCGTTGATAGACTTAGAGGTTCATTATATATATATACAGGGCCCGCCATCTATCGTTACGGAATTGAACTAGGTATTATTTCAAGAATGGTAACACTTAGCTTACTTTGAAAATCATGGTAATGTTGCAGAATGTGTTCGAACATTCTTCACACAGCGAATGCTACGATCAATCTTTTGCGCACTGTCTTCGAAGATCGCATTGTCAGCCGAAATTCTGATATCGTTTGGCTGCCTCGGAGCTGCGATTTGACGCCGTTGGATTATTATCTTTGGGGTGCCGTCAAATACCAGTGTTATGCCAACAAACCAGCAACAATTGATGCACTGAAGACCAACATACGTGATGTCATAGCAGAAATACAGCCGCATACAATCGAAAATGTGTTGAAAAATTGGACCGATCGTATGGGATGGTGCATGGCTAGCCGAGGCAGCCATATGAATGAAGTTGTGTTCCATCATTGTACTTTAAAATAAAAAAAACAGTTTGGAAAAATATTGAGTACTTTCTTTTTTATAGCATTTTTAATTCCGTAAAGTTATATGGCGGACCCTTTATATATAATTGGCCTGTACACCCTTTTTGGGTGTTTGGCCGAGCTCCTCCTCCTATTTGTGGTGTGCGTCTTGATGTTGCTCCACAAAGGGGGGCCTACTGTTTCAAGCCGACTCCGAATGGCAGATACATTTTGAGGAGCTTTTTCATGAGAGAATTACACTCGGAGGTTTGCCACTGCCTGCTAATGGGCGACCGCTATTAGAAAAATGTTTTTATTAATTTTGGTTTCACCGAGATTCGAACCAACGTTCGTTCTCTGAATTCCGAATGGTAGTCACGCACTAACCCATTCGGCCACGGTGGCCGCCGGTTCATTAGAGGTTCATTAGTAATTGGGTAATCTCTATGCTAGAAATTAGGATCATCAAAGCTAATATGGGTAATATCAATATCAACAAGAAGGTCCAAAGGGGCACTCCACAGGGGGGAGTATTATTTCCACTTCTTTGGCTATGTGTGATTAGTAAAATCTTAATAAAACTTAATAGAGGTGGGGTAAAAGCGGTGGCGTATGCTGATGATGTGGTGCTAATGGTTTCAGGACTGTGTCCCATTGCAATCAGTGGGATCATCCAAAGGGCGTTAGGCAACTTTACTCTTGGGCCACAGGATGTGGCCTAAGTTTAGACCGGCTTAAAACAGAACTTATCCTTTTTACCGCCAGATACAAGATACCAACTTTTACCCTACCAAATATCAAGGGACAAACTCTTTCACTTTCACCCAGTGGAAAGTACTTAGGGGTAATTCTGAAACTTAGCTGGAAATTAAACGTCGAAGAACGGGTAAGAAGAGCAGAAATTGATTTATATGCCTGTAAACGTATGCTTGCAAGAAGATGGGGTCTTCAACCTAGGCATACAGTACGGTTGTACAAGGTACCAACCATCGGTAGTCTGGTGGAAAGTTTTAGGGAGAGATAACAACACCATATTACCCGGCAGAATACAAGGATCAGCCTGTGCAATAACGGTTGGAGCAATCAGATTATGCCCCAGGGAGGCTCTCAATGCACTGACACACGTTATTCCAATAGACCTACACATTAAGAAGACGAGAACCATGAGTGCCCTTAGGTTAAATTAAGCGGGTCGCTGGAAAGAAAAAACTCACGCAAGTCTATTATTGCGACAAACTCAGTTAACCTTGGAAAGGACTGATTACATCGTCCCAACGGTAACTTTCAACAAGAGTTTCGCCACTCTCTTTCCATCTAAGGAGGAATGGAATAAGGGATTCTTACTAAACAACTTCGAAACTACAGTTTATACAGATAGTAGTAAAATCTATTGTGGTGCTGAAGCTGGTATACAATATATTCTCATAGGCTTGAAATTGAAAAATTTGTGCGTCTCCCTAATATCAGCAGTGTCTTCCAGGCGGAACTACTGGTAATTGCGAAAGCTTGTACGCTACTTATCACATATTTCTCCTTTAAGGGCAATATCGCTATTCTTTCGGATAGTCAAGCAGGCACCAGCTACAACAACCTCTAAAGTGATGGAACAAAGTAGGAATAGTCTTACCCCTTGAGTGAAAATAATAAAGTTACCTTAATCTGGGTCCCGGGACACCGGAACATTGAAGGTAACGAAAAAGCAGATAAACGGGCAAAAGGGGGAACTGCCATGAAAAGCGTTCTTGCAGTACCGGTATTCACTCCATAAGGTGCAGTTATGAATGCAATTTCCCTAAAATATCTTCGAATCGCGGATTGTAGATGGAGAGACCAGACGAAATTAAAAATTAGCAGAACGTTATGGCCCGCCTACAACCTAAAGCAATCGTTGACATTGATAAACATGAAGCGACGGGACGCCTGTAGACTAACGGCAGTCATAACTGGCTTTTGGTCTATAGGAGAACAAGCCACAAAAATAGGCATCCCTCACAACGCATTCTGTCATAGTTGTAAGCAACCGGAGAAAAAGGAAACAATCTTCTATTTCCTCTGTGAATGCCCTGCCCTATGGAAGGACAGAATGTAATCCCTGGGCAAACCGCTCTTCGACAGTCTCGAAAGCGGTTTGTCATGCATCGCTTACTTTCAAAGTTGAACGGGGAGGGGGTAACTGCACAAAATCTTGCAGTAGTTTTACAAGTTTACAAATCCACACCAAATAGGCAGAACGAAGACAACAAATCACCTGCCGAAATGTTCCTCGGAAGGCAGATATGACTAAAACTCGATTGGCTTTCTCTACTGAGCCTGCGATGAATGACGACAGACTACTTAAACTGAAAAATCAGTTTAATAAAAAGCACGGTGCTAAGCAGAAGCGTTATGAGATCCCAGATTTTGTTTTTATTAAAGTGCACAAAAGAAAAGGCAGTTTCAAATGGATGAAAGGAGCGATGGTTGAACGTATCGGGAAAGTTTTGTGCAACATACGATTACATAATGGTAAGAACATTCGATGTCACACCAATCAAAGGCATAAATATTTTCAAGGAAGCTCGTCAGTAATGGACAACGGAGCTGTATGTAATGACAAACGACTGGCGGAAGTTTTTTAATTATATGATGTCACAATGACGCATGTTTAATGCTGGAAACAGTCACCGACGTAAACGCAGTCCCCTGTCAGCTGTTACGATCAAACGAAAGAAGAACCCCATGTAAATGAAAAATTACTTCCTTCCGTATCGTAGATTTTATCGCAGGATTTTTAAAAATTCCCGTAGAATTCTGTCAGGTGATTGCTTTCTCACCACACAGTGTTGCCAAGCAGTACATTTCGAAATCATTTACAAAATAAACTAGGAAAAATTATAATTTTTATTAAAATAACTTAAAAACACTGTTGAATAATGTTAATTACTATATATATTAGATAAATGAACTACAGGGTGGCTGATGAATTTTGCTACATTAAGAAACTCAAATAACTTTTTTTTTAGTGTATGGAATTCATTTTTTTTTTTTTTTCAAGTTGAAGGTCATTAAATTTTATTAAATGTAGCTTAACTAGTTTTAAAAATAATTGAATTTAAATGCCCCCATGCTCGTTGACACAAGTGCGGCATCTTAGTAAAAAGTTGTTCATTGCTGCTTTGAGAGTTGCGACAGGAATAGCCGCAATTGTTGCCCGAATGGATTGTTTTAGTTCATCCAAATTTGTTGGCTTTGTTTTATAAACTTCTTGTTTACATAAACCCCACAAGAAAAAGTCAGGTGCAGTAAGGTCAGGCGACCTGGGGGGCCAACGAAATTCGGAGTTTCTTGAAATCAGTTTATTGGGAAATTTTCGTCGCAACTCTGTCATAACAGTCTGGGCTATGTGAGACGTTGCCCCATCTTGTTGAAACCATACAGAGTTGAAAGGAATTCTCTTTCGGCGTAGTTCTGGATAGAAAAATTCTTTCAGCATTTTCAAATAACGGTCTCCAGTAACCGTAACGGTGTGACCATTTTCTTCAAAAAAATAAGGCCCGACAATACAGCGTGAAGAAACCGCACACCACACTGTCACGCGAAGAGGATGCAATTCAGTCTCGTGGAGTATCTGTGGGTTAGAAGTACTCCATATTCGACAATTTTGTTTGTTCACATTGCCGTTTAAATCGAAATGGGCCTCATCAGACATGAAAAGGCAGTTTAACATGTTTTGGTCTTCTTCCACCATTTGCAGGATCTTCTGGCAAAATTCCAAGCGAATCGGCAAGTCTGCTGCATTCAGTTTGTTAACCATTTGAATTTTGTAGGGAAATAAGTCTAAATCTTTGTGCATTATTGTTTGCAAAGACTGTCGGCTGACACCAAGTTGAGCAGATAAGCTTCTTGTTGAAACCCTTGGATTGCTTTGTATAGCTGCAGCTACAGCAGCGATCGTTTCCTCCGTCCGAACTGGTGGGTTTCGATTATAAGGCCTTCTTGCGACTGTTCCTTGCTCAGCAAAATTATTCACCAGTCTCATTATGGTCCATCTGCTCGGGGGATCGCCGCCAAACATCCGCCTGTACTCTCTCTGTACCAAAACTACGGACTCCAGTGCGTGATAGCGGCGGACTATCCAAATTCTTGTTTGCGTGTCCCAGTTATCCATTTTAATAAATTTTAAAGATCAATCTGCAAATTAAAACAAAAATGGAACAGATAACTTAAAAAGAAAAAAAGTTATTCAATTTTTTTTTGGTAGCGGCTTTCATCAGCCACCCTGTATTTGCATTTGCTGGTTTTTGGCTTTGGTTTATTAAACAATGAAAAATTGTAACTGATAACGCGGATCCGTGAAAAAGTGTGTAAGCAAAAATATCAATGGCAACATTGTGTAGATACAACAAACACATACACACACAAACCGATGTATTGTGTAAATATGTAACTAAAATAACGCAGTTGTTCTCTGCGGGATGAGTTTTGCTCAATTTTGTGCTATCTAGGGGCTGCGGAAGGGATTACGATACGTCGGTCACTGTTTGCAGCATTAAACTAGGGATTGAAATGGTTCTGCCACTTCCCAGTTTTAATTTTTACTCTCGCTACTACTCTGAACTTGAACAGATGAGAAGTGGGGTAGGTAGCGTAAAACCAAGAATGATAGAAAGAAGATTGCGCCCATCAGAAAGTACGTGACGTCACGTTTGCTGAGTTGTGCAGTATTGCCAACCATTTGCTCTTTGCAATGAATTTAGTGCTTTTTTATACCGAAAATGCGAAAAATTTGAAGTTTCGTGTTTGTTTCTTTTTCTTTTAATTTAAAGCTACCGAAACTTTAGGTTAAAAAAAAAAAAAACTGTATTATTATACAAAAGAAAGTTAGAAAAGGCCACTCTGAGAAGATTTTAGTGCTAATGAAAATTAGTTGGTTTTTATAAAATTTGATATTTTGAAAGTGTGAATTTAATTTTTTGCTCCTTTTAAGGTTATGGAAGAATATTAAATGTCCCTCACTCAACTCTTCTTAAGATTGAAAGCTTTTTACACGTTTTTAAAGGCGTTTGAATTTACTGAATGCGAATTAAAACCATAGTGGTGCAATCGTTTCTTCCGGCCATCAATTCTTAGTGGGACATAGGGCATCAAGAGGTGTATTCATTGTAAAAATAGGCTACAAAATAGTGGAAATTCTAAAGAAACCATACTGACATTTTTACAAAAAGAGTACCTTATCTAGTTATATAACCTCAAATATAATTAGCAAATAAGTCGTTCCCTTAACAAAAGAGTCTCGCTTGACAAAAATAACTTATAAATTAAAATGTACATAAGCACAACACATTTATTAAAAAAAAAAACCCACATTCTAAAGACAATTTGTCACGCATACAAAGTTCTTTAAATGATGCAATAAAAATTTGTTGTGTTATATTATTTTCTTTGAATGGGAGTTTTAGTGCGTTTTCATATCCAAAGGTAGGCAATACTGCAGTAGCGAGAGAGGGATTTGACTGCCGAAAGCAAAAGAACACCACAACACCTGCAATCGCGGGCAATGCCACCTGATGTTAAAACAAGTAAAGCTAAATAAAACTAAGTGAATTATTGAACTAATTTAAAAAAAATGTATATTTTACAAAATTATAAACATTACTTTTAATTAGAACAGGCTAGAAAAATGTCATGAAGAAAGAACTAAAACTCTCAGACTAAATAACAAAAAAAAAAATGCTAAATCAAGTTACGAAAATGGTAATCTGGCCATACTGGAGCTAAAATCACATAACTCGTTGTCAAATTCGCTGAGAGCAAAGTAAAGGGACCACGATAGGCGCCATCTCATTATTATTTTCATCATAGCGTAAAACGAGCGATCAATTGTTTTATTCCACTCCAAGCTACGTTACGTTACTGCTAGTAGCTCGGAGTATTAGTCAAAAAAAAATTTCAGTACTCTCTGTAATTGGAGTGGTAGCAGAAAACTTGGAATCGCCCGGAGCGCTACTTAAGATATTATTCATTTGTACTCCAGCTAGATCTACTACTCCCACTTCTGTTGCGCTACTACTACTTCCATAGGTTCAACTTGGGCAGTGTTCGTTTTAGTTTGGTAGTTGTACATATTTTGTATGCGGTTTTGCGGTGATACACTGAAAATATAAATAACAGACAAATTATGTATCTTCGTACACTGTAGGTTGTAGGTATGGTGGAATACAACTAAAATTTATATTTTTTTATATATTAGTTCCTGAACCCTCTAGCTTGTTATGTTAAAAACACTTATAAATGAATGATATCAATTGATATCTTAACTATTTTTTAAACATCTTATAATTTATATAGGGTGGACCATGTAAAATTTGCTTTTTGAATCGGCTATAAAAAAAACCAACTAATCAATATTTTTTCAAACGTTTTTTTTTATTTTGAAGATTGAACATTGTTATTTATGAATGAAAAATAATATCGTTCAAATGACTGCCACGACTGGTTTTACAGTGGGCCATTCGGTCAACCCAATTTTTAAGCACATTTTCGATTGTTTGGGCTCCAATTTCATGAATAGCAACTTCGATTTCGTGTTTTAAAGCATCAATCATCTCTGGATGATTCGCATAGCATTTGTCCTTAATGGCTCTCCAAAAAAAATTGTCCAACGAGCTTAAATCACAGCTCCGAAATTTCGGCTGATTATTCGGTTTTCAAAAACAGTAGCCAAAAGTTCGAGTGTAACTTTGGCAGTGTGATAAGTTGCACCATCCTGTTGAAACCAAATGTCGTCCATGTCATCCTCTTCAATTTTTGGAAATAACTCGTTGAGCATGTCACGGTAACGCTCGCCATTTACTGTAATCGCGGCACCTCGCTCATTTTCGAAAAAAAATGGCCCGATGATGCCGCCAGACCAAAAACCGCACCTAACAGTGACTCGTTGTGGATGCCACTTTGGAAATAGGTTTTCAATATTTCCCAATTTTGTTCAAGCGTATAGCGTCCCATTTCGTAAATGTCAAACCTTTACATAAGTAAATTATGAACACATTTGACATGTCATTTGTGTTACCATTCTCCGAAAAATAGGTGGTTCAAACAGCAAACGCTACATGGCCCACCCTGTATATGTCTATTATTTGGAATATGGCGCTATATCACATTCTATGGCAAATCATATATCTAAAGTAAATATATGTGCACATGTATGTATGTGTGTATGTATATACGCTAACTAACAAAAGAATGTTTGTATGTACTTAAGTACTTTATTTGAATATGTTTTTATTTAAAAAAAGAGGTTGTCTGTAAATTCGGTTTGCTGACGATAGTTTAACGTGACAAAGTCATAAGAAAATACTGATGGAATGGTTGCATTTTTTAAAAGAAAATTTTAATTTTATTTGTTTGATAGATATTTTGTATGGATATTGAGAAGGAGGTAAATGGAATCGCAATGGAATTGATCAAGTTACATTTACACAAAAGTGAAAAATTACGAAACATTTATCAAATTCATGAAAGATATGTTCAATTTCGATTGTGTATCAGACGTTAATAAGTCAACAACACTAAGAGGCAAGATAACGCCGCATGAGCAAGGTAACGCTGTATGAGCAATGTCCCGCCGCATTTTTTGGTGCATGCAGCTGGCTACATCGAATTGTAAGACGTTATCACGTCAGTATTGAGCAAGCAGCAAAAGTGTATAGATGCAAACATCAAGTGATTAATATTTATTTACTACAACAGAGGTACTCTTTCAAAACACGAAAGTACAAAGAGACAACAGAAATCGAATTTTTTATTGTTATGGTTTCCCTCGCCGATGATTCAATGGTTTTGAGCCATTTTTCATTTACACAAATTAATATGATAATGCAAAGGATTGAATATATTGAAAATATAGAGTATCAACACACTAAAAAAACCTAGATAAATGCTTAGTTTTTACAAATAATAAGGTAATTAGTGCAGTTGTTACCTGCCCCAAATATATACAAATGGAAAAGTGTAAGTTCACTGCAATAACAGCGAGTACAACCCGTAAAAATTTAGATTTCAGTTGTCTGTCTGTACTTTCATCTTTTAAAATAGACACATTGTATGGAGTAAACATTACAGATTTTTTTAACATAAAAAGTTAGAGGGCCGATTCCAAATCCACTACTGCAACTACAGAGAGTACTGAAATATTTTTTGACTAGTACTCTGAGCTGCTAGCAGTAACGAAACGTAGCTTGGAGCGGAGTAAAACAGTTGATGGCGCGTTTTACGTTACCTGCTACGCTAGTTAATGCAAACCCTGTTTTAAACCATAATCATACGCCAAATAATATTCTAGACGAGGCGTCGGAACAGGTACCATTTCCATCATAATCTGAAACTCAAACAACTAACAATCCGTAGCTACGCAACGACGATATAAATACAAAGCATGCGCACTGAAAACCAAAGCACTTCAGTGCAACCGTATATACGACGGTAGCGTATTCGCAAACCAGTCAACCGCTTCAAACCTACTTTAGAAAAACGCATCGGCTAAAAAAGGAAGGTATTGGCAGCACAGAAATTGTAATATACTCTTTGTAAATATATTTGCTACTTTTATTTAGTAAATTAAATATATACTGAAAATGAAACCGTATCAAGATTTTACAACGTCCGGAAATCTAACACTCCCCAGGTCATAACACCACCTTCATGGCTGTGATGTCGTAATTGTGTATATCCGGCCCATTCAGATTGATTATTTTCGTCACAAAATAGTACTCATTGCAAAAACGAGGCGGTGTTTTTTGCATAACTTGTTCAAAGGTGTTTTGTTTTTTTGTAATTTTCTATGCTTCAGATGTAGCGCTTTTAGAATAGCCCTTCGAACAGAAGATTTGCTGGCTGCAATATTTGCCATTTCTATGATTTTTGATGTTGGAAGGACGGAATTTGGTGCGATTCTAAAGATTTTACAGGTTTCCGGTGCCAAAGCCATCACAGTTCTGCCTTTGTAGTTCTGGTCGTAAGAGGTATCTTGTTTCACGTAAAGATCCACAACGTTTGAACTTCGACCAATATTGTTGGCAATTTGTGTCTTTGAGGTCAAGATATCTATTTGTCCTTTCTCGGGATATGTTAAATCTATCTCCTTTACAATTTTATTAAAATTAGGAAGCTTTCGACCAAAAAAAATGAATGCTTAACAAAATGAAAACTTATTGCAAATACTGAAGCCTTACTGCTGCGAAATACGGTTAGATGGTCTTCACTTGAATTATCAGAAACCCTTGTGTTACTAGATCAAATACGGTTGCTTTAATAACCATTTCCTTCCATGAAAATGATTGTCTCTTATCAAGTAAACCGAACTGTGTGTGTATATATGCAAATATATATGTATATTATTTATATATACGTTTATAAAAAATATCAGTGAAAATAGCTTATTTTATTTCAAATATCAATCATAAAAATAATATGAAGCGATTTATTGCAATTATTTTCGACCTGATTTTAACTTACGCCTCCTAATAGAAGCGTTCAATCCCATATTGAACTTGTCGATTATCAGCAGAAACCCGAAACGACGTATGCAACTATTAGCCTAAAAAGAAGATTCATCCATGAATATTTTGACCATTTTCGTTCTGATTTGTCTTAGCCCATGCACGTCTTTTTTCAATATGTGATAATGAGAAAAAAAAAAAGAAATTTGAGGTGTTTTGCATGAAAACGTCCTCGAATCGTGCATTGAAAGACACATTAGCACGACTAACTGCTTCAGCTTCACGCAACGATAAGTTCCGCTTTGTCACAAACAGATCAATGATCTTCCGATTTTGCGATGGAGAGGTACATTTTCTTTTTGTTTTGGCCTCGTCCGAGAAATTCGTCATCGTTTTTAATTTAGCAGAATCAAAATATTTTTTGACACAACTCTATGTTTTCAAATCTAAAATAGTTAATCTGGTAAAATTTGGTGCCGTAACAACCTCATAATGGAGAATGCTTCCATATGTAGAAGTCCACGCGAGTGGGGAAAGTTACTGATCGATATTCACTTGGGAGTGGCCAGGACGATTCTTCTGCATATGGTTCAAGCAGCTCACAACTTCCGGGATTAGCCCAAGTATCCTCTGGGTAGCTTTGGAACACCCATTGGGGAGTGAGCTAACGTGAGAGGGGGAAGCATTCTAGGATAGCTGGTTGTGCGACGACCCCTGCAAACGAACTAAGGACTACGGTTTGAGAGCATGCACCTGGAATGTCCGGTTCCTTAATGGGAAAGCCCGATTTTTTAACATCTCGCTCATTTGCGCCCACGCCCCGACGGAAGAGAAGGACGATGCGACCAAAGATTCCTTATATGACCGCTTGGAATGTTCCTAAGAGCATTGCTCCCACCACGACATAAAAATCGTGCTTGGCTACTTCAACGCCAAAGTAGCCAAGGAGCGAATTTTTGGTCCCACAGTCGGAAAATTCACCCTGCACAATGAAACATCCGGTAACGGACAGAGGCTGATCGACTTCGCCGGGGCTCGAAACATGGTAGTCTGCAGCACCAGATACCATAGATCAGGATCACAAAAACGGCAAAGTTAAGTGAACTTAAGATTCCGCAACTTAAGAAGGAGTTGCATCAAAGATCAAAGTTGAAGACAAGGTAGAGAATACAGAACCATTACCAAGAGTAGATATGAATGTGATTTTGGCTGCAATATCATAGATGTCATCGTAGATGTTACAAATGTCGTCGCAAATGTTTTGCAGTCATCCGAAATTTCACCGAAGATGTCGCAAGTGTCATCGCAAATCTCACAAATGTTAGTGGAGGATACACGATTTTACAAAACAAAGTCAATGTATGTTGATCAAAGTATTCACGTCCAAAATCGATTGCAGTAAAACCGAGTAATATTAAATTAAATTAATATATTTGAAAAATAAAACCTTGAAAACAAATAATGGAAAATCAGAAATACTCTATAGTTTAGAAACTGAATCTGAACATCTCGCTGAATCATGTGCCGGCAAATGTAAATGCGAATTGAAAAATCAAATCAAATATTTTCTTTCGAAGCAAATACTACTAAAGCACCAGCCGATGGAAATACCGACAATTTAAACTAAACAGTATCAATATCCTTTATCACCAAAGGCTACCCAAATATGATTTGTGGAAAGGAAATCATACGACCGATTAGAAGTACCCAGATGATGGGCACACCAAAATTAGGAATTGTGTAAGGCTTTAAAAATTAAATGAAATGAAGAGATAAATATCCGGTAAACAAATATTATACTTTCAAATCTAGGGTGATCACAGTATTTTTCCAAAATTAATCTAGGATCCGGATTTCATAAAATTTTGATGAAAACTGAGGATATCGAAGAAACTGCGTTTTCAGTGAATAATGGTAAATATGAATTGTAAAAAATATAATTCGGCCTGAAGAATGTCTCAAGCATTTTTTAAGGAAGCATGGATGATATATTAACAAAATTTATCATGAAATTCTGTCGTGTAAGAATACGTAACTTTTTGCACAAACCTTGGTATTTCAAAAGATAGAAAGCATTTAAATCAACTAATCGATGCGCTTAAGAAAGCGAATTTAAAAACTTCTTTCGAAAAAGAAGTAACATTTTTGGGATACATTGTTGCAAACACTATATGTAATTAAAACCGATCCGCATAGAATTGATTATTATTGGTTATTCCAGAAAATTTATGAGGGATTATGAGCAATATCAAATATATTAACTAAATATTTATCGGGGATAAATATGTTTCCCAGCTTATGTCTAAGAAAATCGAAATTCAATTAGAACAGGATGCGATTTTAGCTTTTGAGAAATTAAAACAATTACTTATTAAACAAATAGAGTGAACTCAACCAGATTTTGTCAAAAAATGTATACTGGCAGCCGACGCTTCAAACGACACGTTAGGTGGAGTTTTAAGCCAGGAGCGAGAGCATTTACATGTATCTCCAAAACATTAAATTTAGCAGTACAAAATTATGCAACAAATGGGAAAGCATTTTATGCCATAGTTTGGGCATTAAAAAAATTTAAGAATTTATCTTGACGGAGTCTCAGATTTAGAAATACATACGGTTCATCAACCTCTGACTTTTGCAGTCTCTTCAAGAAATCCAAATGTAAAAATTAAAAGGTGGCATACTATGTACATATAGTATAATTGAAGAATATTCTCCAAAACTGATTTTTAAATCAGGAAAAATTAACATAGTATCTAGTAGTAAATAGTAGAAGCCTTTTCACGATAAAACCTAAATAATATAACTGGTGAATCCCCAGAGGTAGAAACGCAGCATTTAAAAGATAGTTCTGATAATATACCAATTCAGGAAACTTAGAAATCACTGAATAAATTTTAGCAACAGATATTGCTTGAAAAGGACGTTTTATTTACAATACATGAATTTGGTCAGAACTAGGCATATTATCGAATACGATACACCCAAATACCTGATGACCATTCTAAAAGAATTTTTACAACTCAGTCTTGTAACTGCGATACATTGTACACCGGAGCTCTTATATGAGATAAACACTAAATTAAAACAAACACGAACAAATTTTTATATGCAAAGATTCACAACCTGATATATTAACCATCCGTTGCGCACCCGGAATTGAACGAGGATTTAACATATTTCTATTATAGCTAACGACTTGAGTTTTCCTTCCTAAAATTAAATTTTCTATCGATTTATGGATATAACATTTTAAAAAGGATCCTCGAACAGGACAAAAAAGAGGATTTCGGTTGGACACCTCGGGTCTGACAGACCTCTATAAAAAAATATGGAAATATGATGTATTTTGAATATTCTACCTGCTCATTTCCACTTTTTCATGGATAATCTATATTTAGACTATCTTTTACGGACAGTGTCCTAGACTTGTATGCCATAGATCCATATTGGTTTTAAGTAGTAGAGTAGAGTAAGAGCATACTTTTGAGAGGAACATAAGAATTTCGATTAAGTAACCAGTGCTTTGCGTTTGAAGAAAATGCACGTTTTCCCATGTAAACTTGCTGCCGAGGTGCATAGTAAGATATTTCGAAACGGGGCGGTGTCATCTTGTGTATAAAGCAAGTAAAGTACTGGGTCCATTATATTGCCATGGGATACGCAAGCTAAACTTTCATAGAGCTCAGACTGTTCTTGGTTTTGTTTAACAAAGAAGTGTCATTCTTTGAGGCATGACTTGATTTTTATTTCTCAGTCAGTCAGCAAGTAAATGTTGAACGTAATACGTTAGTACCAAATAAAACAAGATTACGTTTGAGAGTGTTAATAATTATAACCAACTTTCTTCGGCTTTGGAGACTGATATTCGTCGTGGAACCAGAGATGAAGATAACGATGATGAAATGGATCCGTTTGGTGTGGGTGATGATGATCGAGTTTGTGATTTTTTTCCTGAGGAAGATGCATCCAATGTTGAGCAGGAAGAAGGAATCGAGCTAAATGAAATACTTAACAGCGATGAAGAAATTGAGGACGATTTAGTGAATGAGTCGACGGCTGGGCCAGAACCAAGGGCTGATGATCAGTTCTTCCACGGCAGAGATGGAACAAAGTGGAAGAAAGATGAGCCATCTGCGGCTATTGAAGTATTCGAGAAATTTTGTACACCCAATATTTCATTCATTATCATTTCCATTAAAAAATGGAATAAAGCACATCCAGATGCAAAACTAAGAGTTTGGATTGATCTGACTAGCACTGAGCTTGATGCATTTATTGGTATTCTTTTGGCCATGGATGCAAAACACCATAATATGCAGCAAGTGGAAGTGTTGTGGCGTTCGGATGCTTTCCCCTACAGCAATGTCCTATCGTCGATTCAAAATTTTGACACGCTATATCCGTTGATAACGGTCGAACACGTAAATTTCGCCAAAGAACCGATAAAGCTGCGCCCATTCTTGATATATGGAATTTCTTGAATGAAAACCTCAAGGATAATTATGATCCCCATGAAAACATTACTATTGACGAACAACTATTTCCATATTGAGGCTGAACTAAATTCACACAATATTTATATATTTCATGAAAATCGGCGAAATACGGCATAAAACTCTGGTGGGCATGTTACTCCCAAACAAAATATCTGTTGCAAGGAAAACTATATTGGGGCCGATCAGAAGCAAAAGAGCGCGAATTTGATCAAGGGGAAATATGATGGTACAATTATCCAACCAATATGCAAACAGTGGCCGTACAATAATAGCAGAAAACTTTTTCGTCGCATTGTATGTAAGAATCCAGTATAACAACAGCACTCAAAAATCTTTTATATGCTACATGTTTTGTTTGCCTTCCGCCAAATCCATAAATAAATACAATTTCATATTTTATCATAAATTTCATTATAATCAAATTATTTTTCTTCAAAATGAGTCAAAATAAAGAACAAAACAAAAGAATCATTAAACAGTTGGAAGATTTAAAAAAAATGTGTTGAAAATACTACAAAGTTTTTCTAATGTAAAATGAATATCCATTGACAATGAACTAGGATTTTATTTATTTATTTGAGGATGTTAAGAGAACATCATTTCAGACTGACTACTAAGACTAAACAATGTTTAAAATATATACAAATTCAATTACAAACATACATCTAATTAAAATTTTTATATTTTACAATTTACCTCTAACTAACTAAAAGATAGAGTTCAATCGTACAGAAAATTCTTTCTTAGAAAATGAGAAATCCATCACGTTAGAATTAGAAATCTCAATAAAATCACGAAAAGCACGTTCAATAGAAGCATTGCGAGCATAATTGGTACTGAACTTATTTAAATAGAAAGGAAAGCGTTACGAAGAGTTCTGGGAGGTGTAAGAAAATTAATAAGTTGAAGCAGAAAGGAACAGTCAACGTCCCCTTTAATAACATTGAAAACAAACGAGAGAGACCGAATTGATCTTCTACTTTCCAAGGACTTAAGGTTGATCAAAAGCAAACGAGATGTGTAGGATGGGATCCGATCAGCAAGTTTTACTTTTGTAACCGTTCGATCCTGTCAAGTAAAAATTTATTTTAAGGTCTCCAAACAATGGCGGCGTATCCCATCCTGGAGCGGACGAATACAGAAAATAATAACTTCAGGGCATTAGGGTCCGTAAAATTCGAGCTATTCCGTCGCACAAAGCCTAAGATAGAATATAATTTTGATAAGATGACATTACTTAATGAGAAACGACTGTCAAAAATTACACCCAAATCTTTAGATTCATTGACAGATTGAAGGACGATGTTGGATATAATATAAGAAGTATGAAAGGAAATAGGGATTTTGGAAAAAGTCTGTCATGTCACTTTTTGATATTTAACCACATAACAATTTGTCTATTTCTGCTTGAAGCCTGCATACGTCAGTTGTATTATTTATAACTTAAAATATTTTTAAATCGTCAGCATATAACAGAAAATTAGGAAATGAGAAGCAATTGCTAATGTCGTTTATGAATAACACAAAAAGTAGCGGACCTAAAACACTTCCCTGAGGTACTCCAGAACAAGCAATGAAGGTTTCAGAGGACATACCATCAATTGTGACCACACAACACCTTCCGTAGGAATAGGATATCAACCATTGCAAAAAAACAAAGTGAAACCAAAGCGGAGATAATTTATGTAATAAAATTTTGTGAGAGACTCTGTCGAAAGCTTTGTAAAAATCCGTATAAATGCAGTCGACTCGTTGCCCTACTGAGAAGACTCTAATACAACATTCACTAAAAACGGGGAGATCATGTGACGAATCCATGCTGATTGCACGAAATTAAGCTTTTAGCGGCAAAGGACATCTTTTCTTTGACAATGGTTTCAAAAAATGTTGAAATTGTCGAGAGTTTGGAAATTGGGCGAGAGGGAGAAAAATTGGGCATATACTTATTAGTTTCCAGTCATCAATGAAAATTGTATAGTTTTCTGTATGAGACAATGACTCTAGCGTACTACATTTATTCTTTTCGGTCATTGCATATTATTTCGAACTACCAATGCCGTGTCTATGTGCCAACAAAGTTGTGCGTACTTAAGATAAAGTGCAGTGCGATAAATGCAAAGATCTTTTTCTCTTAAATTATGTCAATCTCTTCTTCTTCTTAATTGGCGCTATAACCGCTTACGCGATTTTGGCCGAGTTTAAGAAAGCGCGCCAGTCGTTTCTTTCTCGTGTTAACCGGCGCCAATTGGACACACCAAGTGTAGCCAAGTCCTTCTCCACCTGACCTTTCCAACGCAGAGGAGGCATTCCTCTTGCTCTGCTACCACCAGCTGGTACCGCATCGAATACTTTCAAAGCCAGAGCGTTTGTATCCCTTCATATGACATGACCTAGCCAACGTAGCCGCTGGATCTTTATTAGCTGCGCTATGTCTATGTCGTCGTAAAGCCAACGTGCAAAGGTCCAAAAATCTTACGCAGAATCTTTCTCTCGAACACTCCAAGCGTCGCTTTATCGGATGTTGTCATCGTCCAAGCTTATGCGCCATACGTTAAGACGGGCATAATGAGAGCCGTGTAGAGTGTTAGTTTTCTTCGTCGAGAGAGGATTTCACTTCTCAGTTGCCTACTTAGTCCAAAGTAGCACTTGTTGGCAAGAGAGATTCTACATTGGATTTCCGGGCTGACATTGCTATCGGTGTTAATGCTGGTTCCTAAATAAACGAGGTCTTTTACAACCTCGAAATTATAACTGTCAACACTGACGTGGGTTCCGATACGCAAGTGCGCCGACTGTTTGTTCGAAGACAAGAGGTACTTCGTTCTATCCTCGTTCACCACCAGACCCATTTGCTTTGCCTCTTTATCCAGTTTGGAGAAGGCAGAAGTAACAGCGCGGTTGTTTAGGCCGATGATGTCGATATCATCGGCATACGCCAACAATTGTACGTTCTTATAAAATAGTGTGCCTGAGCGCAACCTCGTTTGGTATCAAACGGCTCGGAGAGGTCCTCCCAGTTCTGACGGCGCTGCTGGGGTTAAGCAACGTCATCTTGCATAGCCGTATTAGTTTTGCGGGGATACCAAATTCAGACATCGCGGCATACAAGTAACTCCTTTCCGTACTGTCGAATGCAGCTTTGAAGTTGACGAAAAGATGGTGTGTGTCGATTCTCCTTTCATGGGTCTTTTCCAAGACTTGGCGTATTGTGAATATTTGGTCGATGGTAGACTTTCCAGGTCTGAAGTCACACAGATAAGGTCCAATCAGTTCGTTGACGGTGGGCTTCAGCCTTTCACACAATACGCTCGCTAGAACCTTATAGGCGATATTTAGAATACTAAACCCGCAGTAATTGGCACAAATTGCAGGATCGCCATTCTTATGGATTGGACAGAGCACACTTAAATTCCAATCGGCAGGCATGCTTTCATCCCACCATATTTTGCATAGGAGCTGATGCATGCACCTTACCAGCTCCTCGCCGCCATGTTTGAATATCTCAGCCAACAGTCCGTCGGCGCCCGTGGCTTTGTTGCTCTTTAGACGCGTTATCGCTATTCTCACTTCGTCATGATCGGGTAGCGGAACGACGATTCCGTCGTCAACGATTGGGGTATCGGGATCTTCACATTCTCTGTGACATGCGCCGCTGGCACTGTTTAACAGGATCGAGGAGTGTTCCCTCCATAATTTAAGATTGCTCTGTACGTCAGTCACCAGATCGCCGTCTTTGTTCTTACAGGAAAACGCCCCGGTCTTCCAACCTTTTGTAAGCCGCTGAACTTTCTGGTAGAATTTTCGGGCGTTGGTCCTATTGGCCAGCATCTCAGGCTCCTCGTACCCACGTATTTCGGCCTCTCGTTTCTTCTTTCGAATAATACGTCTCTCTTCCTTTTTCAGCTCTCTATAGCGATCCCATATAGCTCGCGTTGCGCCCGATGGCAGCGTGGCTCTATAGGCAGCATCCTTTCTTTCTACGGCAGCATGACATTCTTTGTCGTACCAATTGTTTTTTCGGGCTTGCCAGAATCCTATTTCTTCTTCGGCGGCGGTACGTAGGGAACGAGAAATGTTGCTCCATTGCTCGTGCATGCCAGTTTGTTGGGCAGTACTCTCTGAGAGCAGGAATGAGAGTCGAGTGTCGAATCTTCTGGCTGTCTGTTGTGATTGCAGTTTTTCGATGTCGAACATTCTTTGCGTAGGTAGATGTACGTTTATTGCTGCACAGACACGCCTCTGTGTTTGGCTGCAACAAGGTGTTGGGTCCTCGGATAGTACGAACATCTAATACACTAGAAGCGTGTCTTCCATCTATCACAACATGATCGGTCTGGTTTCGTGTTTTTCGATCAAGAGACAGCCAGGTGGCTTGGTGAATCTTCTTATGCTGGAATCTGGTGCTGCAGACTACCATGTTTCGGGCCCCGGCGAAGTCGATCAGCCTCTGTCCGTTACCGGATGTTTCGTTGTGCAGGCCGAATTCTCCGACTGTGGGACCAAAAATTCCCTCCTTGCCCACCCTGGTGTTGAAGTCGTCAAGCACGATTTTTATGTCGTGACGGGGCCAGCGCTCATAGGAACGTTCCAAGCGCTCATAGAAGAAATCTTTGCTCGCATCGTCCTTCTCTTCCGTCGGGGCGTGGGCGCAAATTAGTAATATGTTAAAAAAACGGGCTTTGATGCTGATTATTGCGAGACGCTCGTCCACCGGAGTGAACGACAGTACTTTGCGACGAAGTCTCTCTCCCAAAACAAATCCAACAGCGAATTTGCGCTCCTTTACATGGCAGATGTAGTAGAAGTCGCAAGGTCCTATGGCTTTCTTGCCTTGCCCCGTCCATCGCATCTCTTGGTTGGCAGTGATGTCAGCCTTTACTCTCACGAGGACATCAACCAGCCGGGCATAAGCACCTTCTCCATTAAGGGACTGGACATTCCAGGTGCATGCCCTCAAATCGTTTTTCGACTGTGAAATTTTTGACCTTGAATTTGTACGATGTTTTTCGTAAAGACCGTCACCCTATCAAACCTGGATGTTCCAGAGGAGGTGGTGTTCTCATTGTTGTTCGGAGAAAGTTTCGGGCATCATTGGTAACACTTACCAATTTTGACACACTCATCGATCATCTTTGTGTACGTGTTTATGGCTCATCTGAAACAGTTTATGTGTGTGCATCCTACATTCCGCCGAATAGTCCGGATTGTTTATACTTTGCACATACTGACAATATTATGTCATTAGCATCAAGCATCGCTGGTGACAGTCATCTTTGTGTCCTCGGTGATTTTAATTTATCTCGCTTGAGTTGGTCCCTACTTAGAAACTCTGCTGCTTTTATGGCTTCTAACGTAAATTCATGTCATTGATAGTTTTTTAAGCATTGGTTTTTATAGTAGCCTTAATAGAATCTTAGATCTAGTGTTTATTTCCAATAACATCAACTATACTTTGTCGGAAGGTATTGCTCCCATATCTTTAACTGATAAACATCATAAGTTTCAATCCGACTTACACAATGTCCGGAACTGGTGATATTTAAATCGTTTGTCGCTAAATATAAGCAAATGCTTTCACGTAAAATATCAAACAACACTTTGCATACTTCGTATAGTATTGCGTTATTGACTTAGGCGTTATTTTCGACTCTAAGCTGAATTTCACTAGCCATGTTAACCACGTCACACGACGGTCATATTCGATGCTAGCATTCGTACGCCGAAATTGTTCTGCATTTACCAACCCACACACTCTCAAAACATTGTATTGTGCTTTTTTTAGATCAAGATTAGAGTATGCCGCTGTTATTTGGAGACCGTACCAAACAGGTCTCTCTAATCGCATTGAGAGAGTTCAGAAAGTTTTTCTCCGTTTTGCGCTCCGATCTTTAAACTTTTCTGAACCTTTCCACCGTACCGCTCTCGATGTTTATTGATTTACTTAAAACCCCTTGATAGCAGACGATCTATTCTATCGTGCTCATTTATTATTCGTATCATTTCTGGATGTATCGATTGTCCTTCCCTTTTAAGTAAAATTCAATTTAATATTCCTAATAAGAAACTCCGACAGTATGAAACCTTTAACCAACTACGGTGAATGCTCCGATTCCTAGCGCGTGTGCAGATTTAAATTTGTTTTTCAATTCTTCTGCTGCTGATTTTACATGGCCGCAAGGCATCTTAGTCAACCACATTAAACAGTTTTTATCTGAGTAATTATAAACTATTTTACAATAACTTCACATAGTCTGTAAGAACGTTCTATTCAAAGACAAAATAAATATATAAATAAATGAAATTCCAGAAGTTAATGATTTATTTAAGGTTATTTTTAAAGGTGAAATAACTGACGGACATTCTTCAGTAAAATTACAGCAAGCCAATCGATATCAGTCTGCGAGGAGGAAGTTAAGCTTATTTATCCAAGTTCGACATCATATTCTGAAAGACTTAGACTTAAACCCAAAATTCAAAGTTGAAGATTGATTTCTAGACCGACCTAAAAAGT
Organism: Anastrepha obliqua; assembly: GCF_027943255.1. Classification (NCBI taxonomy): domain Eukaryota; kingdom Metazoa; phylum Arthropoda; class Insecta; order Diptera; family Tephritidae; genus Anastrepha; species Anastrepha obliqua. Next base: position 1,395,017 of record NW_026562178.1, on the reverse strand, counting down.
AATAAGAATCTGAATATCTATTATTCTGAACGATATTAGATTGGAAAAATTCTGCAAAACGATTCACAGCCTCTTGTATAGGGATATATTATCAAAAACACCAATGATACCCCGGAAATACAGGTCACACGTCGCACTTGAGAAAGGGATTGAATTGTTTGCAACTACTCTCGTCAAAGCCTTCAAAAGATCCTGCCCCCAAAGATCCCCAACACGTAATAGACGCAAGGTGAAGTCTCCTTGGTAGAACAAGGAATTAGGAGCACAAAGGCGTAGGGTACGTGAATTCTATAGGTTAGCCAAAGTTGCTGACAATGAGTTCTGTTGGAGGGAGTATAAGGATCAACTAAAACTATACAAGAAAGAGATACGTAAAGCCAAGAGAGAATCTTGGAAAGACTTCTATACCAGCATGGAAGACACTAACGAAGTGGTTAGACTTAGAAAACTGTTATCCAAGAATCCGTCTATGCCAAGAACAATACGAAAAATTAACGGGGAGTGGGCTGACAGCTGTGAGGACTCTCTCGAAGACCTAGTCAGTACACATTTTCCAGGGTGTGCGGACACTACAGATCTCGAACCTAGAGGAGATATTGTGCACGACATCCCGACGAACGTAATAACGACCAACAAGATAGAATGGGCTATGCAAAGTTTCGACCCCTATAAATCGCCAGGACTGGATGGAATCTTCCAGCCATGCCCCAAACGGTAAGCCATCTTGTGGTACCATAATTAAGAACGATATTCAGGGGATGCTTGAGGTTCAGCTCTGTTCCTGTATTGTGGAGAGAAGCGAGGGTTGCGTTTATTCCAAAAGCTGAAAAAAGCAACCCTCTCTACTCGAAGGATTAAAGACCCATTAGTCTGACCTCATTTCTCTTGAAAACGTTAGAGAAGATTCTAGACACATACATTAGAGATACAAAAGCGCCGGACGTATTATCCAAGGCGCAGCACGCCTACACCAAAGGCAGATCTACTAAAACTGCACTTCACTCACTTGTTCTAAACATAGAAAAGGCATTAGAATATAAGGAGTATGCTCTAGGAGTATTTCTAGAGATATCAGGGGCCTTTAACAACGTGATGCTATTTTAAATAGCATAGAGTCACTTAATGTGCAACTCTCGATTTATCTATTTACAAGGCAGCTATTAGCTAGCAGGAAGATAAGAGCGGAATGGAACGATACGAGCGTCACCAAATATGCATGCAGAGGTACTCCGCAAGGTGGGGTACTATCGCCGCTATTATGGTTAGTTGTAGCAAATGAACTGATCAAGAAGTTTGACGGAGGGGCACCAAAACTAGTGGGATATGCAGATGACATAGCTATAGTAGTTACGGGAAAGTGCCTGGACACCATCAGTAATGTGATGAATAACACACTTAAAACGATACACCAATGGACATCTCGCGCAGGGCTAGGGATAAACGCCGGATAAACGGACTTGGTACTTTTTACCAGGAAGTACAAGGTCCCGACGTGGAACCTCCCGAAGCTAGGCAATAACGAACTACACCTCAAAGATCATGCAAGGTACCTCGGAGTAATACTAGACAGTCAATTTCTGTGGAAGCACAATGTTCAGGAAAGGGTGAAAAAGGCCAGTAATGTGTTGTACGCATGTAAAAGAATGCTGGGCGTTACTTGGGGTCTATCACCCTCTCTGATGCATTGGTGCTACACGGCAGTGGTTACACCGATATTGCTGTATGGGGCCTTAGTATGGTGTACTGCGACAAGAAAACTGACATACTTAATGACACTGGAAAAGATTCAACGACTCGCTGCTCTGTGCATAACAGGAGCGATGAAAACCGCTCCAACGGCGGCGCTGCAAATGATACTCAGCGTGCCACCTATTGACCTTATGGCGCAAAACCTGGCAGCGAAATCCGCGAGAAGGTTTCGCACTACAATTAAAGAAGGGGGATGGCACAAAGGCATGAAGACTGGTCATAGAAATTTTCACATCTAAACAGACTGTAGTATGATTATAAGTCGGATATGCCTTAACATTAATATTCATAAACATTTTGTTTTGGTTTTTATTTTATTGTCCACTTGTGCATTCACTTTGCTCTGCCGTTTAAATAGAGTATCATATTTCTTAAAAGGTTCATTACACTTGAAATTAAACGCAAACAAAGCTAACGTAATTATTTTATGTGCGGCGCGTGAATGCTAGAATCATATTACATAAGTAAACACCGAAAAATTGTTATTGGCTTGCATTGACAAAAATTACTATAAAAACGCTTGTACGTAGTATGTAAGACACAAGAAAGAAAACAATCGTTTTACAAGCTGGATGTCTAGCTTGAAACGATAAAATCAATAAATATATTTCAAATAACAAACAATACTTTCTTTAAATCAATACATTCTTTACATGGCAATCCTGCCAGCTTGAGCATTGATTTTGCTAAGCTATTAAATGCAAGTTTCTTGCACAACCAAAGTGCAAAATGTTGCATGAGTGCTGACAATATCTGCACCAAAAATTGCAATATATTTGCAAGTGCCCTAAAAAGCACCAAATATTAAGTCCTGACGTGATCAGCCAAAACGATCCGTCAGCTGCGGAAGGAAGAATCTGGTTAAGCCATTACAACCAAAAAATAAAAATAGATGAACAACCCAGCTCAAGGGCCGCAACCAATCTCCTTGGAGGAATACAGGAGACGGAACGGCCTTAACAAAAAACCAAAAGAAGTTTCCATCCCAAAGGTGAGCAAGCCAAAAAGAAGAGGAGGCTACACCACCAGAATAAAGATGGAAATAAGCATACTCATCAGGGAGGTAAACCAGCAGCCACCACCATCCTGGGAAAAAGCTAGCGCAATCTGGGAGCACGTAACCCAACTGGAATTCCTAGTCCAGCAGAGAAAAGAAATTAAGTAAATATACATAAAACACTGTGCATGATTGAATGCAGACAGTTAGAGTCTGTAAGCGTTAACCGCTCGAGACAAAAATAATTAATTTTCATTTAATTCTTTACATGGCAAAGTTAAACAACTTTGGCTTCTGTCGATTATATGTTTGCCTTATAAAAATTTGACTGTAAATGAATAAAATTTACTCAGAAGGTCATTTTATGAAAATGTTTGAATTGTTATAATATGTTAAATATAATGTGTTTACTTAATTAATGAATTAACTTGAAAAAAAAAAATACATAAATCCAATGTAAAAAACAAAATATATATCCTTACATTATAAATTATTACATTGCATAAATTATTTGATTTACGGTATAAGGTCCCCAATAGATAGTCTTTCCGAAATGGGAAAAACCTTATCAAAAGTTGATAAACCCAATGCCAATGTAGTAAACGAAGTAGTCGTTAATACTGGCTTAAATTCAATAGAAATTTGCTTAATTATAATCACAGTCATAACCTTATTGATATTAGCATTAATATTATATGCTATGCATAATAAAAAACTAAAGAAAAAGTATATGAGTAGATCTAATGAGTTAGACAAAATATGAACAAATGGTCCGAAATTCATAAAACTTTATTGATAAAAAAAGGAAAATTTCAAAAAATCGTTTAAATGTATCAATAAAAATATACAAATAAAACAGGAAACAGTTAAAAAACATTTAGAAAATTTAGTATTAGCATTAGAATCAATTAGAAATTTAACTTATATAAATTTCGAGCGACTTACAAAGGATCATCAAAAAGAAGCTCTTGACATATTTTGGCAACTACGAGATCAATTAGTAAAAGTATTAGCCAAATACAAAATTCAACAGGAAGTATCTCATTCGATTAATGAGAAAATTTCAATAAATATTATTGAAAACCCACCAGCTAATCTATTAACAAAGCTTGAAGCAGTTTCCTCAGAAACAGATTGTCCAATTACTAATTCAGAAATAGAGTCAGAAGAAGAAGGCGAAATGACACGAACAGTTGTGGAGTTTCTCAGCACGGCTGCAAAGCTAGTGACTGAATTCGATGGTAAACCAGAAAATCTACGGTCATTCTTAGATTCCTTAGAATTAGTTGAAGTGATCAAGGGTGAGCACGAAACTGTTGCTGTTTCACTCATAAAAACAAAATTAAAAGGGAATGCCAGAAATCTCATAGACACAGAAACAACAATCTCTGAAATAATCACAAAACTTAACAGGTCAGTTAAAGGAGAATCGGTAGAAGTATTAGCTGCAAAAATAATGAGTATCAGACAGAACAACAAACCAGCTAATAGTTATTGTAATGAGATAGAAGCTCTTACAAAAAACTTAGAAAATGCCTATATCACAGATGGGTTGTCGGCAGAACTCGCAAGCAAATACTCGACACAAACTGCAGTAAAAGCATTGACCAAGAACTGCAGCGTTGAAAAAGTCAAATTAATAATGGAAGCTGGCCATTTTACAAATATGAACGATGCGATAAGCAAATTCATTGGTAGCTGTACTGAAGCTACAGGACAACAAAACACAATACTACATTTGGTCAACGACCATTCAATGGACGATTTGCAAGAAATGGAAGGTTTCAAAGAAGAAACAACTTCCCTAGAAATCAAAATCGTTCAAATTTTGATAATTTAAGAAATAATAATCAAAATAGAAATCGTTACCGACAAGGCAGACCAAATTTCAACCGGAACATGACACACAATGTACGAGTTGCCCAATCGGACGAAAACAACTCGGAAAACTAATCTACTCCTCTAAGATACATACGCTTAACCTTAACTTTAGCATTTTTGTACAACTTAAAATAGCAGATTTAAATACAAACATTACACTACTTGTAGATACTGGCGCAGATATACACTCTTAAAGCGGTATAGAGCAAGGCAAAATCAGTTCTATTGGTACAATATTTTTTGATTTAAAATTTACGAAATTTTTAATTCCACATACATTTCACGTTATCCCAGATAACTTTCCAATCCCATGTGATGGTATAATAGGCATGGATTTCATGAAAAAATTCAATTGTGTATTAGACTTTACTCAAAATTACGATGCTCTAATTCTGAGACCAGACAATTTAACACAAATTATAGAAATACCAATAACAACAACATGTAACGACGAAATAATCATTCCCGCAAGGTCAGAAGTTATACGAAAAATAAACTTACCTAATACCTTGGATGAAGCACTGATTCCAAATCAAGAACCACACCCTGGAATATATATAGCCAATACCTTGGTAAAACCTGACAACGCCTATATCCGCATTTTAAATACAAATTATAATACAGTATCTTTAAAGCAAAGCAACATTTTAACTGAAAATGTTTCTGATTACGACATAATAAACAATGACACAGGAAATGCACAAAGAAAAACGGATATTCTCAACAAATTGAGAAAAAATTTTCCTAAAACATATGAAAAACAATTGACAAACCTATGTTCCGAATACAGTGACATATTTGGGTTAGAAACAGAAACAATAACAACAAATAATTTTTATAAGCAAAAGTTAATGGTTAAAGACAAACAGCCGGTATACATAAAGAACTACCGTATACCCCACACACATAAGGATGAAATTGAGAGACAAGTAAACAAACTTATAGAAGACAAAATAGTCGAACCATCATTTTCAGAATACAATAGTCCAATACTATTGGTACCAAAAAAGTCTCTACCGAACTCAGTTGAAAAAAGATGGAGATTAGTAATCGATTACAGACAAATCAACAAAAAATTAATTGCAGATAAATTCCCGTTACCGAGAATAGATGACATTTTAGACCAACTCGGAAGGGCAAAGTATTTTTCATGTCTCGATCTAATGACTGGATTTCATCAAATAGAACTTGATAAAAATTCAAGAAATTTCACATCTTTTTCAACCAACAACGGTTCATACAGATTTACTAGACTACCATATGGCTTAAAGGTAGCACCTAATTCATTCCAAAGAATGATGACAATTGCTTTCAGTGGTTTAAAACCAGAGCAAGCTTTCTTATATATGGATGACTTAGTAGTCCTTGGTTGCTCTGAAAAACATATGCTTTCAAACTTGAAAAATGTTTTCGATTTATGTAGAACACATAATCTAAAATTACACCCTGAAAAATGTTCATTTTTTATGCATGAAGTAACCTACCTCGGGCATAAATGTACAAACAAGGGGATACTTCCAGACGACAATAAGTACTCGGTAATAAAAAATTATCCTACACCCACAGACGGAGATAGTGCAAAAAGGTTCGTCGCCTTTTGCAACTACTACCGAAGGTTTATTAAAAACTTCGCTGAATATTCAAGACACCTAACAAGGTTATCAAAAAAGGGAGTTGCTTTCGAATGGACAAAAGAATGCAATGATGCATTTGTGTACCTCAAAAGAGCATTAATGAGTCCTACATTGTTACAATATCCCGACTTTAAGAAACCAATTTGCTTAACAACAGACGCAAGCAAATACGCGTGTGGTGCAGTACTTACTCAGGAATATGAAGGAAAACATTTACCAGTAGCATATGCCTCCAAAAGTTTCACAAAAGGAGAAAGCAACAAGTCGACAATTGAACAAGAGCTAGCTGCCATACACTGGGCAATAACTCATTTCAGACCTTATATCTATGGTACAAAGTTTTTAGTTAGAACCGATCACAGACCCCTGTCTTACCTGTTCTCAATGAAGAATCCAAGTTCAAAACTAACACGAATGAGACTTGATTTAGAAGAGTATGATTTCGTAGTAGAATATCTTAGAGGAAAAGATAATCACGTCGCGGACGCTTTGTCTCGCATTACAATCAATGACTTAAAAGAAATAAATGAAAAGAATCAAAATTTATACAAAATAGTGACTAGATCAATGTCGAAAAATAACAGCAGTCCAACTACACAGCAGCACATTAAAACATATGACAAGCCCAAAATATATGTCCCAATTAATAATACTGATGTCAGGAAATACAATAAATTAAAGATTACACCCACACGATGTTATATCAAACGAGGAAAATCTATAATGGCATATATAAAAATTGATGACATATTTGTTAATGGGAAAATTGACTTAGGACAATTCTTCTCTAGGCTCGACGAAGTGGCCGACAAATATGGCATTAATAATTTACAAGTGGCATCTAGCGAGAAAATTTTCGAATTTGTCTCGATTAATGATTTTAAAAATAAGGGCAATATGATATTAAATAAAGTAAAAGTAGCGCTACTGAATGAGGTGACCCACATTAATGATGCTAAAACTGTAATGGACATTCTAAAAAGATACCACGATGACCCTATAGAAGGCGGTCATTGCGGAATTTTCAGAACACTTATGAAAATTAAAAGACATTACTTCTGGAATAAAATGTCAAAAGATGTTGCTAAGTACGTAAAAACTTGCGAAAAATGCCAAAAAACCAAAATAACAAAGCATTTAAAAAGCCCCATGACTATAACACCAACACCTACAGGTACATTTAATACAGTTATTGTAGACACAATAGGCCCACTACCTACAACAATTAATGGCAATACTTATGCAGTCACAATAATATGCGACATGACAAAATATTTAGTCACGATACCCATCCAAGACAAAAACGCCAAGACAGTGGCGAAAGCAATATTTGAAAAGTTTATTCTTACCTACGGTCCAATGAAGACGTTCATTTCGGACATTGGTACAGAATACAAAAATTCCATACTAACAGAGCTATGTGAATTGCTAAAAATAGAGAAAATTAATTCAACTGCTTACCACCACCAAACACTAGGAGTAATAGAAAGATCACATAAAACTTTCAATCAATACGTAAGATCTTACATATCGATTGACAAAAACGACTGGGATGAGTGGCTACAATACTTCACATACTGTTTTAACACCACTCCTTCTACAGTACATGACTATTGTCGGTATGAATTAGTTTTTGGAAAAACACCAAACATGTTTCAGCAGTTCAAAAATGTAGACCAAATTACTCCATTATATAACATAGATAACTACGCTAGAGAAGTAAAATTTAGGCTAGAAGTAGCACATAAAAGAGCTCGCAATATGATAGACATAGCTAAAATTAAGCAAAAAACATGTTATGATAAAAATAGTTTAGATCACAATTTTAGCATAGGCAATTTAGTTTTACTTAGGAATGAAGTGGCCCATAAACTGGAACCCCAATATTGTGGGCCTTATACCATTAAAGCAATAGATAATAAAAATAATGTTACTATAGTCGATAAGTTATCTTTAAAAGAACAAATAGTTCACAAAAATAGGCTTAAGATTTATCAACAATAAGTAGTTTTAAAGACGCGTCTAAACTTAGAAAATTAATACAATATATACATATGGGGCATTCTTCGCCAACCGGACACCCCCATCTGCCCAGAACAGTTTTTATAAAAAAAATTTTTCCCTATGCCGAAATAAAAGCTTATGTCATGTACTTTAATTTGTCATGTGGCACTTTTTAAATACTAAAAAGCCATTCCTTCCAAATCTCAAACAAAAAGGAAGTGATTATTAAAAGATTTTCCAATTCTCCAGAAGAAAAAAAAGTTTTACTGTGAAAAAAATTCTGTATTATGAAAAAAAAAAATTCCAATTTCAGCAATTTCCTTCAATATTTATATTCAGCAGCGAACCCAGAAACCCCCGAGCATCATGTTTGAGGAGAATTCACAGTAAAACTTGTTTTTCTTCTGGAGAATTGGAAAATCTTTTAATAATCACTTCCTTTTTGTTTGAGATTTGGAAGGAATGGCTTTTTAGTATTTAAAAAGTGCCACATGACAAATTAAAGTACATGACATAAGCTTTTATTTCGGCATAGGGAAAATTTTTTTTATAAAAACTGTTCTGGGCAGATGGGGGTGTCCGGTTGGCGAAGAATGCCCCATATATAATATATAAAATTAAGATTACTCTTATGTACATATTTTTATTTTAACAATTCAATGTAAAAGAATGTTCATACAAAAAAAAGTTGTATGAGCATTCTTCCGAAGAAGGGAGGTGTAGTATGATTATAAGTCGGATATGCCTTAACATTAATATTCATAAACATTTTGTTTTGGTTGTTATTTTATTGTCCACTTATGCATTCACTTTGCTGTGCCGTTTAAATAGAGTATCATATTTCTTAAAAGGTTCATTACACTTGAAATTAAACGCAAACATAGCTAACGTAATTATTTTATGTGCGGCGCGTGAATGCTAGAATCATATTACATAAGTAAACACCGAAAAATTGTTATTGGCTTGCATTGATAAAAATTACTATAAAAACACTTGTACGTAGTATGTAAGAAACAAGAAAAAAAACAATCGTTTTACAAGCTGGATGTCTAGCTTGAAACGATAAAATAAATAAATATATTTCAAATAACAAAGAATACTTTCTTTAAATCAATACATTCTTTACAAGACGACTCTAAAACTTTCGACAGAGTGGGAGCGGGTATTTACTGCTCCAAACTAGGGATAAGGCAGCCTATCAAGCTGCCAGACCACAGCAGTATTTTCCAAGCGGAAGTTTTTGCTGTGGGGAAAGCCGCGGAGCTAGCCTGCACTAGGACAAGAAAGAACTTAACAATTAATATATACGCGGACAGTCAAGCAGCAATAAAACTAATAACCTCATGATGTATTAAGTCCACAAATGTCCAACGGATCAGGGAAGCCATAGAAAGGCTAGCCGCAAACAGAAAGCTGTACACCTATTGTAAACAGTAGATGATATAGCTAAAGGTGCTGTTAAGCTACCCTTTGAACAAGAACGACATACAAAAACAGATAAATATAATATACAACGAAATGGACGACTGCATGAAAAAGCAAGCGGACGCTAAGTGGACTAATCCACATGCAAAATTTCAAAAGTCATTTCAAAAGACTGCAAAACTATCATAGGTATGCTTACAGGCCATAGTTTCCAGCAATGATAAATGCAGGAAGTGCAGAGAGGATATAGAGGTAACTTTAGAGCATCTTCTGTGTTTTTGTCCCGCATTATCAAAAACGGGCAGTTGAGGGTCTGGAGAAGATCTCAAAAATAGACATTCCACGTGAAGTCTACTTCAAATCTTAATAAAGGTCAATCTCCATCTGGTATCGCTAGAGACCAAAAGGTCTAGGCGTGGCTTAGTGCCAGCCGGGTTAATCTGATCTAACCTACTTACGCAGTCATTTGTTTTTTGCGTCTTTTTCAATCAGTTCTCTATTTAGGTTTCTGCTTGTAAAGAACATTCTTGCCCTGAAAAATATTTTTTTTACTTTAATGTCGGAATGAATATTTGAATCTGGCCCAATGTGTTTTTTTACAAAAGCAGCATTTGGAGATTCCTAAAGTATTTTCAATAACGCGTTATTGTTAAATGCACAAATCATTAATAAACTGTTTTTTTACCCATATTAAATTGCTTTTCAGTTTAGACGTCTTCAATTGAAAAATGCTTTATGCATATGCGACTCGTTTTCGGGTTGAAAGCATCTTATCTCCGGCAGAACTGAATTCACTTTCCCAACAAAGTCGAGTCCGATGGGAAACCGAAAAAAACTTAAAGATCGGTTGCCTTCGGTTTTTACACTATCATAATTTAAAACCGCGCACTTCATTTAGATAAGATATAGTGTGGGGGAATAGATCTCCTACATGTACTTTTTATTTTATATTAACACTATTTATTTGTGATGTTTAATTCAAGACTGTTAAGATAAAAACTTAAAATTTATAAAAGAACTCTAATTTTATAAGTCTTCTAGTTGCAAGGACGCTTATCGAATGATCTCTTTCTTAGAACGAATAACGACATTAAATTAAATTGAGTAATGAATAAAAACGAATAATGAATTCAGTGTGGCCAAAAGGATACGTATAGGTGTGTTCCCGTACGACACTTTCAGCTGTGTTCCCACAATATCAACTTGAATTAAACACAACAATTTGTAGCCTTGTATTCACCGCATTCGTAAACAAAGCAATGGTATGATCATTGGCTGTGATGATTTTTATCCTCTCTCATTACCACAAGCAAAATTTTGTGCAACACAGGCCGAGTGATGTCGGCATATCTGTCAAATTTGCTCTGACCCGAATAACGGTCTGGTAGGTGGTACACCTTCAAAAATCTTTTCATCATGACGAAAAGATTTTTCAGAAATTCTCGGCAACACTTCTAATCATACGACGACCAAGTCATTCATAGAGCACTTTATTCCAATCACCGTGTGGCTAGTACTTTCGTCAGCTGTGATCAATATCGCCAAATAGGAATTCCAACTCGTGGTCGATTTTGGATACGCAGGCCAAAGAACAACTCGCCAAGCCTGCCCTAAGCCGCCATGCTCACGTAACACCTCTAGCATTTCCTGAACTCCACGAAAGATTTGAACATTTTCATCTACACCTTGTAAGAGCCTTACCAGAATTGTAAGGATTCAATAAATGATTGTCCGTTTTACCAATGGACCTGAAGCAGTGCAAATCAATGATGTTTCACTGTCAACACCATCGCCAACATATTCTACACCCGTTCGATCTAATACTTCGGAAATCTCAAGTTATTAATCACCGACCAATGCACGTAACACCCTTTCACGCCTTAAAGACATATCATTCAGCTTGAAACCACTTAGTCGAAAGGACATGGTGCAAAGAGGACTATCGTGATAAATGGCAGTCAGCAACTGATGTTTTTGACATCGCTCCCCCAGAAGTGTGCTTAGCAACGCAAACATTCCACTAAAACCATTCACAACAACGAGCCTTCCGCTGCAGCAGGAAACGGTTACATAAAGCAATATTTTTAACTAGTCTGAAGTGTAAGTTTGAAGTAAAAAATAAATATTAGTTTTGTTTAAATAAATTCGTGTGGAAAATATAATAATATAATAAATAAAATCGTGTGGAAAATATAGTCCGCCACAACAGTATTAAAAATATAATTATATCTAGCTCTATTTTTCACAACATTGGCTGTTTGGAATATGACAGCATAGAAGATGAAGGACCTGTAAACAATAAACATGTTCAAGAGAACGATATTTCAACTAAAAATCGGAGTCATATAGTTTTAAGAGCTAATCAGTTCAAAAATTATCAACCTTAAGTTGTTATTGCTGTAGCAGTTTACGAATATAAAACCCATTAATTTGTGGTAAGAATTTTTGCATATTGGCGTAGTATACAAGTTCTGCAAAAAAAATTGCATTGTATTGTACATAAAATTTATGCATTTATGTACACATACATGCATTTACTTGTCAGTGCTACCACTTACAAAAGGCTGTGCTGCCAAACTAATAATGAAAACCAAAACAAACAGAACGGATCATCAACTAAAACAGATCTCCATCAGGACCCCATCGTTGTAGCACATGCGAGCAAAATTGTTGTCCGGATCCCAAACACTGATCATCGCAACATAGCTATAATTGTACGTTTGACCGGTTTGAGTGCAAGATTTTCACAAAACAAAGCCCAACCCTCTGAATATGCTGGTAAAAGAACTTGACACTCCTGGCGAAGGGCAGAACAAATTCAACTGAAAATAATGCGAACTAGAAAGGAACGGATTCATATTAATCTATTTTTCATTACTTTTAAAAGTTACACTAGTTTTTTATTTGCCTACAAAATGGGCTAAGGTTAAGGTCGTGTTTATTCCAAAGGTAGGGAAAAAACCCGAACAATTGCCTAAATCATACACACCAATTAGTCTCAGCTCATTTTTCCTCAAAACAATGGAGAAGATAGTTGATCAGTATATTAGGGAAAACAATCTAGCTAAATTCCCACTGCATCGACTCCAATTTGCCTATCAATTCCTAAATCCCAATTGTGCGACCCTTAATGGAACAACACTTCAACTCTCGATAGAAGCGAACTATCTTGGCGTCAGTCTTGACAAAACGCTTACGTGGAATTCCCATATTGAGAGAGTTACTTCAAAAGCCACAAAGGCATTCTTTGCCTGTACAAGGCTTTTTGGTAAGACATGGGGACTAAACCCTAGAATGACCTTCTGGACATTCACCACAGTTGTGAAACCCAAGGTCAAGCAAAGAAAGGCAGCAAACGAATTAAGCAAACTCCATCGCCTGGTATGTGTTGGTATTACAGGGGCTATGAAAACATGTCCCACGGATGCTTTGGGTGTGCTCCTGAACATACCACCGCTTCCAATCCTAATTGATAGGGAAGCTCGCTCGAGTGCCTTAAGATTAAAAGATATATCTGAACTTAAAAGTGGGGATATGAAAGGACATTTAAAGATCTTAGAAGACTTCCTACATAGTCCCATTCTTCATAGGGATGATATACTATCACCCAAACCAATACTCTTTGGGAACTTCCAAGTTATAATTAATGAACGAACAGACTGGAGAACTAACTCTATCACTTTCAAACCTGGCTCCCAGATATGGTTTACTGATGGGTCCAAATTGGAAAATGGTAGAACAGGGGCAGGAATCAATGGGCCCAAATTCAAAAAATCGATTCCGATGGGATCCTACCCAACAATATTCCAGGCAGAAATACATGCCATTGAAATATGTGTGAGAGGAAAATGAGAGGTACTCACATCTACATACTTTCAGATAGCCAAGCGGCTCTAAAAGCCCTTCTATCAACAACTATCACCTCTAAATTGGTAAATGATTACCTAAACCTTCTAAACACGTTAGGAAACCTCAACAGAGTAACACTATGCTGGATTCCGGGACATGAAGGATATGAGGGAAATGAAATGACTGATGACCTTGCAAAACAAGGAGCAAATATGCAACTTACTGGTCCTGAGCCTTTCTGTGGACTGACAAAAGGCCACATTAATGAATTCCTTAGGAAATGGGAAGAAAGAAAACTTGCCGCACACTGGCTAAACTGTGCCGGTCAGCGTCAAGCCAAACTATTCCTAAGTCCCAACAAAGGAATATCTGACAAACTTCTCTCACTAAACAGAGTAGATCTGCGTCTTTTAACAGGATACCTTACAGGTCACTGCAGCCTGAGATACCATCTAAATAATATTGGTCTATCCGAGACCAATGTCTGCCGTTTTTGCGAAATGGACATAGAAAGCTCAGAACATGTACTTTGTGAATGTCCTGCGTTGGGCAGACAAAGACTTCACCACCTTGGTGGTATCGTAGTATCTCCATGCAATCTTTGGAACAACAAACCAAAAACTGTGCTAAAATTTTTAAAAAGCCTAAAACTCTAGGGTTACAAAATAGGCCCTTCACAATAGATCAGCTCTGGTCGCAGTGCGTAATGGCCTTCTAATAATAATAATACACTAGTTTTATTGCATTCACTTTTTTTCCAGTTAGTACTAACCTTAAAAAGACAGCTGTTAAAATTTCATTACATTCTACATATTTCGAAGCAATGGCTTATGCTGAAAACAGTGAAGCCCGTAAACGCAATTCCGACCCAGCTGTTTCAATCAAACTAATGAGAAGCCCATGTAAACGAAAAGTTCCTTCCTTCCGTATCGTAGTACCGTAGATTTTATTTCACGATTATTAAAAAAATTCCGTAGTTTTGACCCAGCTGATTGCTCTCTCACCACGCAGTGTTGCCAAGCAGTACATTTCGAAATAATTTACAAAATAAACTTAGAAAAATGATAATTTTTGTTAAAATAGCTTAAAAATACTGTTCAATAATGTTAATTATAGATAAATGAACTATTTGCATTTGTTGGTTTTTGGCTTTGGTTTATTAAACAATGAAAAATTGTAACTGATAACGCGGAAGTGTGAAAAAGTGTGCAAGCAAAAATATCAATGGCAACATTGTGTCGATACAAGCAGATGCATATGCATATATATTTATAAATTTGTGTACATATATATTTATAAATTGTGTACAAACACATAACACACGGAAATGGCGCTGAATGATGAGCAACTTGTAATCCTAGTGCAAGATAAAAAGGAGCTCTACGATAAGAGCAACCCTCTGTATAAGTTGCAGGGAAGAAAAGCCATGATATGGGAACAGATGGGAAAGGAGCTGGGCACAAGTGGTGAGTGGAAGCTATATTTACAAGTATTTAAAATTTCATAACAAAGTTATTTTAAAGGTGAGGTATGCAGACGGAGGTGGTTAGCTCTTCGCGATCGCTATGGCAGAGAAGCCAGAAAATCGGAAGCACCATCAGGCAGTGGAGCAGACTACCAGAGGCCGTGGTATCTGCTTGAAAGCATGTCGTTTTTAAGGCCGCATGTTATTCCTCGACCGTAAGTATAGTTGGATCTATACTAATATTATAAAGAGGAAAACTTTGTTTGTTTGTTGGTTTGTTTGTAACGAATAGGCTCAAAAACTACTGGACCGATTTTAAAAATTCTTTCACCATTCGAAAACTACATTATCCAGGAGTAACATGGATTACATTTTATTTTGGAAAAAAATAGGGTTCCGTAAGATATTTGGATTTTTCGGACACAAACTGAAAAAAATCGTATATTTAAAATAAAGTCAACTTTTTGTGTGTGTTCGCTAACCGGCCGTGTCTGCACCGAATTAAACCAAACTTACACACATAGTTAAGAAGGTATTGAAGATGGTTTCCGTATAGTTTGAATACCTATTGGTGGATAGGGCTCGAGATATAGGTCAAAACGTGGACCCGGGTAACCTTCGGATGTGTATGTACAATATGGGTATCAAATGGAAGCTGTTGGTGAATGCTTTAGTTCAGAGTATTTTTCATGCCGCTCCGTGACTAGGGTCTTGAGATAGAGACCAAAACGTGGACCCTAGAATGTGTATGTACAATATGGGTATCAAATGGAAGCTGTTGGTGAATGCTTTAGTACAGAGTATTTTTCATGCCGCTCCGTGACTGGGGTCTCGAGATATAGATCAAAACGTGGACCCGGGTAACCTTTGGATATGTATGTACAATATGGGTATCAAATGGAAGCTGTTGGTGAATGCTTTAGTTCAGAGTATTTCCATCCGCTCCGTGACTAGGGGCTCGAGATAGAGACCAAAACGTCGACCCTAGAATGTGTTTGTACAATACGGATATCAAATGAAAGCTGTTGATAAGTGCTTTAATACGGGGTAATTTTCATACCTATTGATGACTAGGGTCTCGAGATATAGGTCAAAACGTGGACCCGGGTAACCTTCGGACGTGTATGTACAATATGGGTATCAAATGGAAGCTGTTGATAAGTGCTTCAATACGGTGTAATTTTCATACCTATTGATGACTAGGGTCTGGAAATATATGCCAAAACGTGGACCCGCCGTGTCTTTGCACCGAATTAAACCAAACTTACACACATTGTTAAGGAGGTATTGAAGATGGTTTCCGTATAGTTTGGATACCTATTGGTAGATAAGGTCTCGAGATATAGGTCAAAACGTGGACCCGGGTAACCTTCGGATGTGTATGTACAATATGGGTATCAAATGGAAGCTGCTGGTGAATGCTTTAGTTCAGAGTATTTCCATCCGCTCCGTGACTAGGGTCTCGAGATAGAGACCAAAACGTGGACCCTAGAATGTGTTTGTACAATATGGATATCAAATGAAAGCTGTTGATAAGTGCTTTAGTACGGGGTAATTTTCATACCTACTGATGACTGGGATCTGGAAATATATGCCAAAACGTGGACCCGCCGTGTCTTTGCACCGAATTAAACCAAACTTACGCACATTGTTAAGGAGGTATTGAAGATGGTTTCCGCATAGTTTCGATACCTATTGGTAGAAAGGGTCTCGAGATATAGGTCAAAACGTGGACCCGGGTAACCTTTGGATGTGTATGTACAATATGGGTATCAAATGAAAGCTGTTGGTGAAAGCTTTAGTTCAGAGTATTTCCATCCGCTCCGTGACTAGGGTCTCGAGATAGAGACCAAAACGTGGACCCTAGAATGTGTTTGTACAATATGGATATCAAATGAAAGCTGTTGATAAGTGCTTTAATACGAGATAATTTTCATACCTATTGATGACTAGGGTCTGGAAATATATGCCAAAACGTGGACCCGCCGTGTCTTTGCACCGAATTAAACCAAACTTACACACATTTTTAAGGAGGTATTGAAGATGGTTTCCGTATAGTTTGGATACCTATTGGTACATAGGGTCTCGAGATATAGGTCAAAACGTGGACCCGGGTAACTCTAGGATGTGTATGTAAAATATGGGTATCAAATGGAAGCTGTTGGTGAATGCTTTAGTTCAGAGTATTTCCATCCGCTCCGTGACTAGGGTCTCGAGATAGAGACCAAAACGTGGACCCTAGAATGTGTTTGTACAATATGGATATCAAATGAAAGCTGTTGATAAGTGCTTTAATACGGGATAATTTTCATACCTATTGATGACTAGGGTCTGGTAATATATGCCAAAACGTGGACCCGCGGTGTCTTTGCACCGAATTAAACCAAACTTACACACATTTTTAAGGAGGTATTGAAGATGGTTTCCGTATAGTTTGGATACCTATTGGTACATAGGGTCTCGAGATATAGGTCAAAACGTGGACCCGGGTAACTCTAGGATGTGTATGTAAAATATGGGTATCAAATGGAAGCTGTTGGTGAATGCTTTAGTTCAGAGTATTTCCATCCGCTCCGTGACTAGGGTCTCGAGATAGAGACCAAAACGTGGACCCTAGAATGTGTTTGTACAATATGGATATCAAATGAAAGCTGTTGATAAGTGCTTTAATACGGGGTAATTTTCATACCTATTGATGACTAGGGTCTCGAGATATAGGTCAAAACATGGACCCGGGTAACCTTCGGACGTGTATGTACAATATGGGTATCAAATGGAAGCTGTTGATAAGTGCTTCAATACGGTGTAATTTTCATACCTATTGATGACTAGGGTCTCGAGATATAGGTCAAAACGTGGACCCGGGTAACCTTTGGACGTGTATGTACAATATGGGTATCAAATGGAAGCTGTTGATAAGTGCTTCAATACGGGGTAATTTTCATACCTATTGATGACTAGGGTCTGGAAATATATGCCAAAACGTGGACCCGCCGTGTCTTTGCACCGAATTAAACCAAACTTACACACATTTTTAAGGAGGTATTGAAGATGGTTTCCGTATAGTTTGGATACCTATTGGTAGATAGGGTCTCGAGATATAGGTCAAAACGTGGACCCGGGTAACCCTAGGATGCGTATGTAAAATATGGGTATCAAATGGAAGCTGTTGGTGAATGCTTTAGTTCAGAGTATTTCCATCCGCTCCGTGACTAGGGTCTCGAGATAGAGACCAAAACGTGGACCCTAGAATGTGTTTGTACAATATGGATATCAAATGAAAGCTGTTGATAAGTGCTTTAATACGGGATAATTTTCATACCTATTGATGACTAGGGTCTGGAAATATATGCCAAAACGTGGACCCGCGGTGTCTTTGCACCGAATTAAACCAAACTTACACACATTTTTAAGGAGGTATTGAAGATGGTTTCCGTATAGTTTGGATACCTATTGGTACATAGGGTCTCGAGATATAGGTCAAAACGTGGACCCGGGTAACTCTAGGATGTGTATGTAAAATATGGGTATCAAATGGAAGCTGTTGGTGAATGCTTTAGTTCAGAGTATTTCCATCCGCTCCGTGACTAGGGTCTCGAGATAGAGACCAAAACGTGGACCCTAGAATGTGTTTGTACAATATGGATATCAAATGAAAGCTGTTGATAAGTGCTTTAATACGGGGTCATTTTCATACCTATTGATGACTGGGATCTGGAAATATATGCCAAAACGTGGACCCGCCGTGTCTTTGCACCGAATTAAACCAAACTTACACACATTGTTAAGGAGGTATTGAAGATGGTTTCCGTATAGTTTGGATACCTATTGGTAGAAAGGGTCTCGAGATATAGGTCAAAACGTGGACCCGGGTAACCTTTGGATGTGTATGTACAATATGGGTATCAAATGGAAGCTGTTGGTGAATGCTTTAGTTCAGAGTATTTCCATCCGCTCCGTGACTAGGGTCTCGAGATAGAGACCAAATCGTGGACCCTAGAATGTATTTGTACAATATGGGTATCAAATGAATGCTGTTGATAAGTGCTTTGATACGGGGTAATTTTCATACCTA
This sequence comes from Anastrepha obliqua, assembly GCF_027943255.1. Taxonomy (NCBI): domain Eukaryota; kingdom Metazoa; phylum Arthropoda; class Insecta; order Diptera; family Tephritidae; genus Anastrepha; species Anastrepha obliqua. Next base: position 1,375,938 of record NW_026562178.1, on the reverse strand, counting down.
TTGATGACTAGGGTCTCGAGATATAGGTCAAAACGTGGACCCGGGTAACCTTCGGACGTGTATGTACAATATGGGTATCAAATGGAAGCTGTTGGTGAATGCTTTAGTTCAGAGTATTTTTCATGCCACTCCGTGACTAGGATCTCGAGATAGAGACCAAAACGTGGACCCTAGAATGTGTTTGTACAATATGGATATCAAATTGAAGCTGTTGGTGAATGCCTTAGTACAGAGTATTTTTCATGCCGCTACGTGACTGGGGTCTCGAGATATAGGTCAAAACGTGGACCCGGGTAACCTTTGGTTGTGTATGTACAATATAGGTATCAAATGAAAGCTGTTGATAAGTGCTTTAATACGGGGTAATTTTCATACCTATTGATGACTAGGGTCTCGAAATATATGCCAAAACGTGGACCCGCTGTGTCTTTGCACCGAATTAAGCCAAACTTATGCACATTGTTAAGTAAGTATTGAAAATGGGTTTCGTAAAGTTTGGTTGTAATTCGGAGCAGTGGCAACGGGTACAGCGTTCTTTTGAGCCAGCCATAATGTCGCTTACTTTTTTAACGCTTGGGGCGGAACTGAACTGTCAAATTGACAGTGTTAGTTACAATGTGTCAATATTTCTTTCTGATTTGGATGCCATAAGGAAAAAACGTAAGTGCAACATGTAAAAATTGTTTGTGAATTTTTTTGGAGTGGATTTTGGAACAGTGAATAATTTCTTACGAAATTTGAGAATTTAATGTGAAATCCGAATGAAATTATGTGTTCGTGGAAAAAACAATTTTTTTCGTTTTTTTTTTTTAATATAAATGGATAATGGTTAGAAAAGCTCCAATGCTTAATAAAACATATAAATTGAAACGAAAAATTCATGGATGATCAGGAAAAAAGACGATTGTTTATTCATATGCGTTGATTTGAAATTTAAAAACAATCTTCTTTTGTCCTGATTTTCAATTTATATTTTATATTTACTCAAAAACAAATAGAAAAACAAAAAATATTGTTTATGCCAAAGCGCTTGAATAAAGAATAAAGAAATAAATAATATGAAAACCATATATTTTCTGTTCTAAACCATATCTATTCTATTTTAGTGTGCCCAGCGAAGGGGGCCGGGTTTGCTAGTATTTTTATAAAGCGATAATTAATAATGTTTTTTTAAAGAATTAGGTGCTCACAAAATGTGTGCCCAGCAGTACCCTCGCTTACGCTCTCACCGTTGCCAATAGTGCCAGAAGAAGAGTTTTTGGATGATGTAGATCCACCACCCCCATCAACATCAGCGACATCTCCACCCCAGTCACAGCTAACTAGCGGGAAAAAACGGGACAGAAGTGCTGAGGTCGAGAAGGGCATCTTAGAAGCGATCGATCTTTTGAAAAAGAGATGCCTGGAGAAAGAAAACAAACTAAACAACTCGGCGGACTCCTTCGGTTGCATGATTGGCTCAATGGTTGCCAAAATGAGTGCAGCTAAGCAAGCCCGGGTCATGCAAGGAATCCTCGACGTTATATTTAAAATACAGCAGGAGCCGGAATGAGGGCTTTTTTTTAGTTTGAATTTTTTTTGTATTTTTATCTTAGTTTGAATTTTTTTTAATTAAGCTTTATAATTCGTTGAATGTTTTTTATTTTTATCTTTTATTTCATTTTTTTAAGTTTACTTTTAAGAATCTTGGAATTGAATGTGAAATATGAATACTGTGATTTTTTAAATATATGTATAAACTTTGTACCTGAATTTTAAAAAAATAAAAACTACTTGAAGAATGAAAATATTTCCAAATATTTTTAACTGCATAAATTTACAGTTGGACTTTATATTTGTAAGTATATTTATATATATAAATTGCATAACTAAAAGTTCGTAAATAAAATTCATAAATAAATAAACATAAATAATAAAATAATTCATTATATTTATATTTGTTTCACTTCACATGTCTTTCAATTGTATATGTAGGGTCCGCCAATGGAAAGGTCTATGTCATCTTGGTATGGTAAAGCTCCTTCATTTATGAAATAATCAGCAAGCCTATCGCGGATATTAAATGCATTTGTTGAGGCTCTCCGAATTGTAGTCCGTATACGTGGTAATGACGATTCACTATTAATTTCTCGTCGCCATTCCCCACGATGACGATGTTGCCTGGTTCTTGTCGATCAACATAATTTTCAGGGCAATACCAACGATTGTGATCGTTTAAAATTATAAAATTGTGTAAAACAATGCAGGCCAGCACTATTTTTTCGCAATTTTTAGGGTCACATTCAATCGTGGTGCGAAGAATTCTCCATCGCGCCGTTAATATTCCAAAGCTGTTCTCTATTACTCTACGCGCTCTTGAAAAGCGATAATTAAAAATCCGCTTGGTTCTTGGTAAGTTAAAACCGGGATATGGACGCATCAAGTTTGTTCTCAATGGGAATGCAGCATCACCAACGAAAAAATGTGGTAATGGTTGGGGCGATTCCATCTATATACGCGCGGGAGGCGGTAGTGGCAAAGTATTTTGCATCAAGTTCTGTCCAAACGATGAAAGTTTAAAAATGCCTGTAAAATATACATATGTATTAGGTGAAATAACTTATTACATTTAAATTTTATTACCTCCGTCACTCTGACTACCATAACTCCCGATGCTTACTGCAGTGAAAGTATACTTGGCATCACAAACGGCCATCAGAACGATGCTAAAGAATTTTTTGTAGTTGTAATACATCGAACTTGACTTGGCTGGACATTTGATTGCAACATGCTTGCCATCGATTGCACCAACACAATTTGGAATGTTCCACATATCAAAAAAATCCTTCGCAATATCCCTGTACTGGGATTCTGTAGGTTCGCTAACGTAAACTGGAGAAAGTAGCCGCCAGATAACTTCACAAGTTTCCTGTATTATTTCGCGCACAGTCGTTGCACCTAACTTATAACTCCATGCAATGCTCTTCACAGATACACCTTGTGACAAATATCTAAACAACCAATAAGAAATAAATATTAATCGAATTGAAGCCTCGCTTTCTCAATATGCATACAGCAAAACTAAAGATAGTCTTTCCTCAGGACCAATCCGCTGTTTTGGCTTCCTCAAGGAACTGCTCACTAATTTTAAAAGCAGCTCATACACAGGCGGGGACATCCTTGTGTGTGAAAATAATTCATCAAGCTCCAATGTTTTCATTCGGCGGAACACTTGGATTTGATAACCACTTGTGCCCCAATTCCTATTTAATGGCCGAACTTTATACCTTCTGCACTTTTTTTGGTCTTTGTATTTTTTATATAAAATATATAGTTGAAATAAATTCAGAAATAACTCGCAAATTTCGATGTCTTCTTCGTCCATTTTGTCACTGATGTCTTTTGTAAATATTGCTTGTATGCATGTAACCAACTAAAACAGCTGTTATCTACGGGAAATAGTTTTGCTCAGTTTTGTGCACGGTAAGGGCATGCGGTAAGGAAATTCCGTGCGGGCTTCACTGTTTTCAGCATTATAGGGACTACGCTCCAGCAGAAACAACAATAAAACGATGGTTAGCTGATTTCATACGTGGTCGTAGAGACACCGATGATGCACAACGCAGTGAACATCCAAATGGGGCGGTAACACCAGAAAACATCGAGAAATCGTTTTAAATGATCGAAAAGTGAAGTTGCGTGAATTAGCTGACATAGTAAAGATATCAAAAGAAAGTCTTGGCTTTATATTGTATGAGCATTTGACTATGAGAAAACACTCTTCAAAGTGGGTGCAGCGTTTACCAACTGTTGACTAAAAATAAAAACGTGTTGATGATTCTGAGTAATGGCAAAACTACATGAATTGAACATCGAACTGCTCCCACATCCACCGTATTCGTCAGATTTCGCTCTAAGCGATTACTGGCTGTTCGCACACCTAAAAGAATGATCGCCGTTAAGAAATTTCGCTCGAATGAAGAAGTTATCGCTGAAGCTAAGGTCTATTTCAAGGCACAAGATAGAAATGTTAGAGTGGCGCTGTAATTAATGCGTTGTTATTGATGGAAATTACGTTGATGAATAAAGCTAATTTTGACCAAAAAAGAAATGTTTTGTTTGTTAGGTCCGGACTTTTCAGCCCATGTGTAATGTGTTGTGTAAACATTGCTCATATTCTTGACCCTGTAATGTAGTTCGGGGAAAAATTTAATTTACGGAGCTGACCCAATACAGATTTGCTTTACTGGCTTTGATCGCTTTACTTTTATTATTTCTAGAGCTAAGTGGTAGCTTTGACCGTTGTGAAAATAATTGGCTCACTCCATTCACTTCCATCACATTCACATCGGATTTATACATATATGTACATATATATCTCGTTGAACAAATAGTTTCTTAGCACTGGGAAGGAAACATAATACTCTAGCACATAAGATTTGTTAACTTATTGTTAGTTTCTTATACAAACAAGATTAAACAAATAAAGAAAATGGGGAAAACACACACACATACTTTCTTGCCACGGCGTCTTCCACATAAAACTGCATTTGGGGGCATTATATTAATTTGTACTTTCCCATTTTACCTCGTTGCATTTCGTTTTCATTAGATTTTTTAGTTTAAATCTCATATATGTATAACAATTTTACCGACCCATTCATTGAATTTTTTGAAAAAGGTAATTTCTCACCCTTGGTTTGTTTTGTATTGGGAAGGGGGAAAAATTGTCCAAATCGCAAAAAATAAAGTAACTGTTTTGGGAAGACGCCGCCTTCAGTACTCATTTCGCCTTAGCTATTATCCTTGTGATATATTCAAGGATGGTGGAGTACATAGTTACGCATTCCGGATCGGATGAGTCGTAAGAGCCCTTGAATAAATAATCAAAAGGAAGAGGAGTACTTGTTTGCGAATAGAAAGAGTAGGCGGAAGCAATGGAGATAACCAAACACAAGAAATCATACAATCATACTCACACACACACACTTTCTTGCCACGGCGTCTTCTGTCATATGGTGGCTTTATATTAACATAATTTCTTCTTTTTCATTAGTTCGTTTAGCTTAAATCTCACAAGTCACAATATTACCAAGCCGTTTACTGATTTTTCACAAACAAGTATTTTCTCCTCTTTTTGTTTTTTTTTGTATTGGAAAGGGAACTGACGTCACTCTTGTCAAAATCGCGAAAAATAAAGAGTGCGCCCCAATGGTACTCAATTTGCCTTGTGATATATTGTGCTCCAAAAATACTATTAGTAAATATTGAACGTCGGATATGTACTTTACGTAAATACACGGATGATAGATTACCAGGATTGACAAACCGAAGCAAAATTTAGAGATTAATATCGACTGCCACATCATCGGGGATTCGACAGCAGAATTCTGCACGCTCATTTGACAAGTACCCACACACTCTCTAATCAGTCTTGTTCAGACGAAAATAAAGTTACATGAGAGGTGGTTGCGTTATTTTTTTGCACATCACCAACATATTCTCTGTTTTTTTTTATTAACAAACCGCTGCCAAAGCTCCGGTACGTCGGCAAATTAACTGATTTCTTCGAAATACTGATGGCCGGTTAACGATTCGATGTTAGCCACACCTGTGCATTCTATACATAATATTAGAAACGGGCTAATGTATAACGCAATTGTTAACCCTCAAATAAAAATAATATTTTTGAGCTCGAAAGTTTTCGTGTATTTTGGAACAAGCAAGCTCCAGACAATCAAAGTCCATAAATTTAAATGCAAACAATCAAAATGAAGACACGACAGTTAAACGGGAAACTTTTTAAAATATATATAAAAATATTGTTTTACATAAAAAAAGAACCGCTAGCGAAAATGTGGAAGAAAACTGGAAGATTTGTTTTTATTCTGATAGATATGTACATACATATAAATCCTCAAATAGAAATAAACAAATAAAACCGTTGTCTTTCGAGGATCATAACCCCCAACAATACGTGTATCATTTCTCTTAAAGCACAATAATTCTTTCTCTCACAACAGTATTATGTACTGGTTGTTGTAGCAGCATAAACATTCTCCATACATCTTTAGCCGGATATAAATCCATGTCATTCCAATAACGTAGAATCAACTGAGGATGGCTTTCCATTGTTACCACGATATATTTACTTACAATGTCTAAGTGCCTGAATCGAATTCAAAAATTATAACACACAAATGTAGTCACTATATCGGCCTTTTGATTTATAGTTCCTTTTATAAATTACCAGTAAGAACTAATAGTAATATTTAACGTTAAAATGCTTAATTTTTCCATTTCCATTGAAAAAATGACCTATTACAAACGCTTATTTTACTTAAATAGAAACACAGAAAAGTTACAATATTCACTCAATAACACTCCTTATGAATTGAATATTTTATTTAAAGTTATTTTTCCTACGAATTTTATTAAAATTCTATTATTAAAAATATTCATCTAAACGTGAATAAAGCAAAACCGAAAAAACCCAGTCAACCCACAATGAGGTTCGATAGAAATTGTTTTAGTTTTTATATGAGTTAAGTTAACCTTTGGCCTTCGATAAATCATTATTTAAAAAAACAGTGAAAATTTGGACTAAAAAATTGCGATAAAATATTTTCATAAAAAATCGCGCGATTTTTTAGTCCAAATTTCCGTCTGTCGCGCTTTTTTGTTTGAAAATGTACATACCGATATGTATACATGTTACAAAAAAACAAAAAAACTTATAAATCTTTCGATAGTACAACATTTTCATAAATAGTTTGAATTATAAAACCTAAGTAAACCTTGTTGGCTTACCGATTGCTTTATACATTTCTCTTCAACAATATTTGAGTACAAGATGCAAATACGGTCGTAAAAAGCTAATTTTTATAGGGATCCTAGGAGGTTGGAACTTTCATCGTTATAATGATGTGACCTTGCTCTTTCTATTGGGCGCGGTGCGAGGTACCACACCCCCCAACCAAATATATCGTGGTAGTAATGGAAAGTTTAGCCATCAACTGTACCGATATTCCCTGTCGCTTTAATTACGTTTTTTATTATTAATTTTAGTTTTTTTATATTTTATTTTATAGTACCACAAAAATGTTTCCATTATAATTGACTGAGTTTTCTCTTGTTTCGTTTTATTAATTCCTTTAAATACGTTCACATATAAGTAGATTATCTACTTTTTCGTGCTTAACTCCGTAATTAAAACGCGAGATTTCCCATACAAAATTTATCTAACAAAATCTTAGATTATAAAATAGTCCTTGATAATAACTAAACTATTTGACATACAACGCTACTTTTTTTGTGTAAAAAATCCTTATTTTTACGCGTATAAGGAAAAACGTCAAAGTAAAAACTAAATAAAGTGAGTTGCGGCAAAGAAAATAGGTTTGTTGTCGTAATTCTAATGAAATGTTTGTTAGGTATTATTAACATTTCATAGCAGAAATACACTCGGAGGTTTGCCATTGCCTGCTGAGGGGCGACCGCTATTAGAAAAATGTTTGTATTAATTTTGGTTTCACCGAAATTCGAACCAACGTTCTCTCTGTGAATTCCGAATGGTAAGCACGTACCAAACCATTCGGCTACGGCGGCCACCTATATATAATTGGCGCGTAGACCCTTTTTGGGTGTTTGGCCGAGCTCCTCCTCCTATTTGTGGTGTGCGTCTTGATGTTGTTCCACAAATGGAGGGACCTACAGTTCCAAGCCGACTCCGAGCGGCAGATATTTTTATGAGGAGCTTTTTCATGGCAGGCGACCGCTATTAGAAAAATGTTTTTATTAATTTTGGTTTCACCGAGATTCGAACCAACGTTCTCTCTGTGAATTCCAAATGGTAATCACCTTCCCACCCCATTTGGCTACGGCGGCCACCTATTACTTATTATAAAATATAATATCAAATTTCGCATATGTATTGCTGCCATAATTTTTTGAAACCTCAGTAAACGTCGCTTACGGAATTCCTCCAACTGTTAATTATTAGCAGCCAATTGCGCAATTGAATTTGCTAATCCTTCTCCTTCTACATTAGTTGTTATTAATAATAATTAAACAAACCAAAAACACCGAAATATTCCACCAAAATATTTTCTATGAAGAAAAGTCTTTCACAGCAGTATTGACAGTTGATTGTCAATTTTGGAGGTAATCTGCCATATGTGAACGGGTCGATTAATTTTATGGATTTATTGGTAATTATTGCATATGTGAACGTAACGTATAGTGACGTACCCGAGGACACTTTAAGGGAAAATAATTACCAAACTATTATTTCCATAAAGTTTCATGAAATAAGTCATTATACTTTGCCCAAAATTCCCCATGTCACATTTTTCTAAACCCAACCCATATGTTTTAATTAATTGTTATTGATAATTTTTAATTGATTTATACATGAAAAAGATGTGTGTAGATATTTTTAATTAAGTCCACCATCCTTCCATAATCTCACTGATTATGCTTGGAAACATTTCTTGAAACCATAAGCACTATGTCATCGGCATACGCCACTACTTTAATTCCCTTTCGGTTGAATTTGGTAAGGATAGTGTTAACAACTCCTCTGTTGACAGAGCGTTTCACTGTGCTGCTGCCTATCTCACTGATGATTATTCTAGTTTTAAGCATATTCTCTATCCATTCGTTGAGACCTATGTCTGTGCCTAACATATTAAGAGTCTTGATTATGGATCTTGTGCTAACGTTGTTAAAACCCTCTCTATGTCGAAAAAAGCTACTAGTGAGTATGGTTTGAATTCTATGCTCCTCTCAATCGTACTTACAACTTCATCAAGAGCTGTCTCTGTAGATTTTCCTTTGAGGTAGGCATGTTGGGATGATGAAATTGTTGTGTTTGCAATATTTTCTCTGAGATATACATCCAACAATCGCTCGAGAGTTTTAAGAATACAGGATAGGAATAAAGAAGGACAGGAGTATTCTTTAGATAGAAGCTTACTCAGTTTGCTGTATCTTTGTTTGATTCTATGGAACTACAGAAATATTTGCAAGCTTCTTTCTGAGCTTCTCTGATTGCTTTTCTGTATTCCCTAGGACAGACAATACCAATGGTTGGGACCCAAGCAATTAATGCATAGTTTGAATTTTTGAATCAAAGCCTTCTCCTTCTTTAAACTTACCTTAATAAGCATAAATCAGACCATTTGTAAGGCTTAAAGTACTTATATTTATAGCTGATGTTGAAGATTTCTCTTGTAATTTTTCTAAGCTGACTTAAATCTACATTACACCAGGCGGGGTAAGTGGTTTTGCCGTGCGTGACAGGACATGAAGCTTCAAATCTTTCGTCAACGAAACTTCGAAAGCTCTTACTTTCTCATCTAAGTCTCTACTTGAAGTTATGGTTTTATTGATGTGTTGAAGTTTCGACTTGGCTACTTTATTGAATGTGTACCAGTTTGTTTTTATTGGATTTCTATAAGGGGTCGGTTTCTCAAGCTTGAGATTGATATTGAAGAGAATCCAACTGTGGTCTGAAAACGATTTCTTGTCAAATAGCCTTCAATTTTTAACTATATGTGAGTTGTTGTTTGGGAACAGAGCAATATGTAGGACCTCTTCCCAACCTGGGAAGATTTCCGAACTCGGAAAATTGAAGGTTAGAGTGGTCCCTACTTTACATATGTTCAGGTTGGTGTTTAAAATAAAATCGAACAGTGACTCACCTCTATTATTCCTCTCCGAACTGGCCTAAAGCTCATTCCTGGCGTTTGCGTCGCAGCCCATCAACAGTCTGTCTGTGTTGTTGAAAGATGATAGCAACCTAGTCACTTCGTCTGGCGGCGCCGGGTTGTCATGTTGCACTGACGCAAGATATAGTGCCGATTTCTGCAACTCTACCTTCACAACTGTCAAATCAGTAGTACTAAAGTTGGAGCACAGAAAAGCTTCTATATGTGTTATAGTGACTACATATACATGATCTTGGCTTACCGTGTGATCTAGTGTAGTATAGGTTAACATCGGTGTTGGAACCCTTTAGTTTCAGTGTCTCTGATCCATGGTTCCTGTATGAATCCGATGCCAATGTCTTCCTCTCGGCCTGTACGGCCTTAGGCATCGGGTTTGTTGCTGTCTTCAGCTAGGTCGGGCTTTTCTAGCTTTTCCAGCTCTATACTGTGGTCGATCTCTTCTAGATCGTCTTCGTTGTTATCGTTGCTTTCTTCTTTGAATATTTTTAGGTTGGCCTTTCTTAGACCAAACGCACCTGTTGTTGTCAGATTTTGCAAGTACTTCAAGCATTCGTCATTAATCTGCAACACAAATGACATGCTATTTTTCCGTGGTTTCTCTGCCTTTACGACTGCCAAGTCGTCCATCGGCACCACAGGGTTGTGTGACTTGAGGTACTTGAGCACATCTGCAACGTCTGTGTCCATCACCGGTAGCCAAAGCGGAATAAGCTTAAGCTTTAAACCTTTCTGATCTCAGCTACGCATTTTTCGAGGACAACCCTTGACCAATCGTCATCGCATTTGATCACCCTACAACCTGTAAGTATTCCTGCAGAATCAAAGGAAGGGAGAGAACAGCCCTGTGCTCCAACTACGTGCTTGTCTAGCACGATCTTGGACAGTTTGGCCTCCACCTGCTCCCATTTCTGCAGGACTGCTCTGCCGCTGTTGGTGATATAATCGATCAGAGCAACCAGAAGGTTAACCTTAACTCCTCACTAAATGGTCGTTGCTTTGTTAATTCATCGATGCTATTGGACACCTTCGGTATCTTCGGTGCCTGATCGATAACGTCCTGTGATCTGTTTCTTTTCGTCGCATTACTTTTTTGTTGTTGTCTCTTTTCGGCTTTTTTGATAGGAACTCTTCATATTCTTTTACCACCTGTTGATATTTGGCTTTTTCAGCCGCGTCGCGCTCATCAGCTGCTCCAGCTAGTTAATCTTTAGCAATCTTGCTTATAATGAACCAAACCCTCGTGTAGCGAGATTTCAAGATAAGACTCACACATACAATTTGTTAAATAGCAAAACGATTTTTTCTCGCGGCGTTGTAGAATAGACACTGGGATTCCTCAGGGCAGCGTTCTAGGTCCTATTTTATACGTCTTATATACATCTGACATGCCAACGATGAGCCAACCAATGAAATCAACATTTGCCGATGATACTGCAATACTTTGAGGCCCAAAAGAGGCATGGTTAAAAAACTGGAAATAAAGGTGAATCAAACCAAATGAGAGCATATTACTTTGACTGTAAGGAAAGAAACTTGCTTGCAGTTACAATTAATGGTCAGAATATACCACAACAAAATAAAATAAAATATTTTGGAATTCACTTAGATAGAAGACTCACTTGGCGGAATCATATTGAAAAGAAAGCTTTAAATGAAAACCTTTTTGGATGCTTAATTCGAAATCAGCATTACTCCTAGAGTACAAAGTGCTAATGCATAGAGCCATGCTAAAACCAATATGGACATATGGTATAGAAATGTGGGGAACTACTACGCCTTCAAATATCGAAAAACTTCAGAGAGTGCAATCTAAAGTCTAGCGAATAATTACGGGAGCTTCATGGTATGTAAAGAACGCTAACGGTTGAGCAAAAAATACCTTCAAGAGTTAGAAGAACTATCCCAATAAAGTAGCCCGAAATCTATTTCTAAATGAAGTTTACACACGATTGAGAAAAAAAGACATCTTCAAGTCTGCACTTAATTACCTCATTACCTCATTTTCGCACGAGGGTCCGTCCACGAAGGCAACGGAATCCCGGTCATTCCGGCTTTTAGTACGGCCTCATCGTCATGAGAGATAAATGCAATTTTAAGAGAGACTGGAAACTAGGCCTTTCCGCCTCCCAGCTACGAAAAATCGAAGGCTAGAAACTTGTCCTTTTCATCTTCCTACATCCACATTTATTACACCCGGAAAAAAAAACTTGCACGAAGAATCAGAGACTAGAAATCCGTCCTTTCTAGCTCACTCCATTCACTTCCATCACATTCACATCGGATTTATACATATATGTACATATATATCTCGTTGAACAAATAGTTTCTTAGCACTGGGAAGGAAACATAATACTCTAGCACATAAGATTTGTTAACTTATTGTTAGTTTCTTATACAAACAAGATTAAACAAATAAAGAAAATGGGGAAAACACACACACATACTTTCTTGCCACGGCGTCTTCCACATAAAACTGCATTTGGGGGCATTATATTAATTTGTACTTTCCCATTTTACCTCGCGGCATTTCGTTTTCATTAGTTTTTTTAGTTTAAATCTCATATGTGTATAACAATTTTACCGACCCATTCATTGAATTTTTTGAAAAAGGTAATTTCTCACCCTTGGTTTATTTTGTATTGGGAAGGGGGAAAAATTGTCCAAATCGCAAAAAATAAAGTAACTATTTTGCGAAGATGCCGCCTTCAGTACTCATTTCACCTTCGATATTTGCCTTGTGATATATTCAAGGATGGTAGAGTTCATAGTTACGCACTCCGGATCGGATGCGTCGTAAGAGCCCTTGAATAAATAAACAAAAGGAAGAGGAGCTACTTGTTTGCGAATAGGAAGAGTACGCGAAAGCAATGGAGATAACCAAACACAAGAAATCATACAATCATACTCACACACACACATTTTCTTGCCACGGCGTCTTCTGTCATATGGTGTCTTTATATTATCATAATTTGTCCACAATGAGGAGAATGGTTCCATATGTAGAAGTCCACGCAAGTGGGGAAAGTTACTGATAGCCATTCACTTGGGAGTGGCCAGGACGGTTCTTCTGCATATGGTTCATGCGGCTCACAACTCCAACTCCCGAGATTAGCCCAAGTATCCTCTGGGTAGCTTCCGAACACCCGTTCGAGAATGAGCTAAAGTGAGAAGGCGAAACATTTCAGGATAGCTGGTTGTGCGCTGGGTTGGGTTACGATCTGAGGACCCAACATCGACTCGGATCATTACCTTGTTGCAGCCAAACTACGCACACGCCTCTGTACAGCGAAAAGCGTACATCTAACTACACAAAGAATATTCGACATCGAAAAGCTGCAAACACAACAGACAGCCAGAATATTCACCACTCGACTCTCACTCCTGCTCTCAGAGAGTACTGCCCAACAAACCGGCAGGCACGAACAATGTAGCAACATTTCTCGTTCCTTACGTACCGCCGCCGAAGAAGAAATCGGATTCCGGCGAGGCCAAAAAAACAGTTGGTACGACGAATAATACTTTATATTATTGCTAGAGCTAACTGGTAGCTTTGACCGTTGTGAAAATAATTGGCAAATACTTCTATATATATATATATAATTGGCGCGTACACCCTTTTCGGGTGTTTGGCCGAGCTCCTGTTCCTATCTGTGGTGTGCGTCTTGATGTTGTTCCACAAAATGGAGGGACCTACAGTTTCAAGCCGGCTCCGAACGGCAGATATTTTTATGAGGAGCTTTTTCATGGCAGAAATACACTTGTTTTTATTAATTTTGGTTTCACCGAGATTCGAACCGACGTTCTCTCTGTGAGTTCCGAATGGTAATCACGCACCAACCCATTCGGCTACGGCGGCCGCCTATATATACTTCTATAGTTTTTATAATTATGCACACTTTACTTATTAGTTTCCTTGAAGTAGACATATTGGATAATCCTATAAGATATGTGTAAAGTTATATATATGACCGACTTCTTTGAATCCCAACATATGCTGATACTATAGCTTTACCTTGTAGGGTGTTTAAACGACAGAAAATATTGCGCAATATCGGACCTGAGTCGGTCGAATCGAAAGTTTGTCGTAAGATCTCCAAATGATAACAGCGTACTCTAAGTGAGAACAAAAAAGAGCTATAAGCAGCAGTTTATGGGTATATGAATCAGAAAATTCAGATGTATTGTGACGGATGAAGCTTAGAATACGATTTTGAAAGAGTAAAATTAATGTAACCACTGAAGGAGAATTTCTTGTCGAATAATACTCCAACATCCTTAAACTTTGTTACACTTTATAGTACATTATTAGAAAAAGTGAAAGATGTACTAAAAATGTACTGACGGCTTGAAAATGTTAAATGAAAACATTTATTAATATCTAAAGACAGACGCGACCGTTCGCACCAATGATGAAGTGGAGCTGAAGTTTCTGAGCAGCGACTGAGTCCTTAACCTGTCGAAGCCTCCCCCTTCTACCCTACTACACGGTTGGGTCACATACAGAAACCAATGGGTTCGACATTTTTGATTCAGCCAATCTAGGGGCCAGTAGTAACACACTCACATTTAACTCTTGCACATGTACCTCTTATGTGTAACTCAAATATAGCTAAATTTCATTTAAAACACACAACTTATGTATAAGAATAACAAAAGATAAACATATTGGAAGAAAAACGAAAGATAAACATATGTATTTTAAGAATAACAAAAGATAAACATATGTATTTTAAGAATAACCAGAGATAAACATGTTTTTCTTAAAAAGCAAACAAAGAAACTAGTATACAAGTCGTGTACCTAAAACAGTAAGATGAGGTATCAGCAGAGAACGTGAATTCACAGAGAAGGCGCAGTCCCGGCCCGTTCCTAATTTTGGGCTCTAACAAAACATGGGTAAGAAATTCAGCTCAGAAATTACTTCACCACAAGTTAACAGTAGGAAATTAATTAATATAGCTGCCGGAGAGAAATGAGAGGGAGAGAGTGATACGCAAGTGTGAAAAAATGTAAACTACATTTAGCTTACATTTGCTTGCGTACAGAATAGATTTGTTCATTTGATTTGTCCATATAATTTGTATGCATGTTTACATATTAGATTTGTTCTTTAGGGTTTTTTTATGACAATTGCGCGAAATTGTATGTATGCAAATTATGTTTTCCCTTACTGGAATAACATTTTTAAAAAAGACGTGCTTCAGTTGAAGACGAAGTAAAAACTAAACTTTATTCTATAAATTCCCTTATTTATATCTTTACAATTTGTTTACTTAAATCTATGTGTTTCACAATGATGGTTTGGCATTGCATCAGCCTGGTCAAAGAAGATATCAATTTCATTTTCAATTAATTTTTATTACGCAGCAGCATAATGCTGAGCTGGCGGATTTGTAAGATGCAAAATATGTTTTCTCAATTGTGTTTACATTTAGCATTGTAATGGGGTAAGTGGTCTGCCGTTAACTCCCCCTTCTCTAAAATGAATCGCCCTCGATTCAACGATTTCTTTTGATAGAATATTTATTTTATTTTGCAACTCAAAATATAATTTTTCTTGATTTCTTTGTAACTTTTCTTGCTTTTTCAATTGTATAAACAATATCAATTTATGAACTGTATATGCCATTATTGCCAGTGACATGAAGGTCAATAATGACATTGATTTGGGATTTTCAATATACGAATTTCCAATTTTTTCTAAGAAATTTATGTTAGTGAACTTTAAAGTGTCGTCATTTGAGTTTACAAATTCAAGTATTTCATAATTTTTAAAATGATTTTGTTTTATAAATTTTACAATTTTTCCTGTGGGGTTTTCATATGTTTTGTTATCTATATTCACACTTGTATTAAAAGTTATTAAATATGTAATAGGTCTATGAATAAGTTCGCGCGGTTTTTTTTCGAAATTTGAATTTCGGATCATTCCCATGGGTTTTAAACGTTTGGAAATGGTTGATTGATCAACTCCCAAAGTTTTTGCAACCTCTTCTTGCGTTTGAGCCGGATCTTGATCGAGCAATTCCTCCAATTCGGTATCCATGAACTTTGGCGGCGCGGCCAAAATCACCACTTTTAAAGCGTGCAAACCACTTCTGGCACATTCGCTCAGCTAGAGCATGCTCACCATAAACTTCCACCAAGATACGATGACTTTCGGCTGCTTTTTTCTTCATATTAAAGAATTCCCCGCAAAAACACATTATTTGGCACGAAATTCGACATTTTCAAGTGTGGTAAAAATATTGTTGTTTACGCTTCAAATAAAAAACTTATACTGACGTTTGTGCCTTACGACAGTAGCTCTCCAATGAATGTTTGGAAATGTGGATCGATGGAATAATAATCAAGTTACGCCATCTGTTGTAAAACCGCACGAACTTATCCATAGACCCATTTATTACAATTTTATTAACTGTATGTTTCCCTGAAACTAATATAGCCCCATCTCTTATTTTATCTATTTTTTTATTATTTTCTTTGATTTTAGTGCAATTAGCTGGCTTTTTATTTAACAAATTTATAAAACATGTATTTTGTAATTTTTTCTTACAAAAAATATTACTTATTTCAATTTTACATTCTTCAATAGATATAAATGTGTTATTACATAAGGCTACTTCATTCTCAATTATTAATTTTCCATCATTTTGTGATATTGGTCTGGTTTCAAATAACGTACAAATATTATTTATTTTGGGATATTTAATATACAATATAATTAGATCTGATTTTTGTATGATTTTAAATGTTGAAACGTCTAATAAGTCTGTCAAGGTTACTGCTTGTAATTCGTTCTGAATTATTTCTCTTGTTTCATCTGTATGAAGTATATGTGAGTTTAATAT
The DNA here is from genome assembly GCF_027943255.1 of Anastrepha obliqua. Taxonomy (NCBI): domain Eukaryota; kingdom Metazoa; phylum Arthropoda; class Insecta; order Diptera; family Tephritidae; genus Anastrepha; species Anastrepha obliqua. The sequence goes on along the minus strand of NW_026562178.1, from coordinate 1,359,377 downwards.
TCCTCCTTTTGCTAATGTAATAGTTTGCAAAATATTTTGTAATTCATATATTATCATTTTAATTCTCTGTTTACGTATTATTCTTTCATGCGAAATTCCTGTGATACTGTTTACTAAATTCGTTAAACGTCGTATTTCATTAAATATTTCAGAATTTGTCGTTAGTTGTTTATTGCTATTTTCAATTAAATCATTAATTTTATTTGAAATAAAAATGTAGTCGTCATGGTCAGGTGTACCTGCTATCCACTTCCATACTGTACCTATTTCATTAATTCCTCTCTTTGTTCTAGTTTTTTCCAATTGAATTAAAGAAGATTCTATAATTTGGAGTTCTGATTCTATTTCTAGAAAGTCCGATGTAGAATAAGAATGTTTTTCTTTTTCTTGTAAAAAATATAATTTTTCTTCATTATATAAAGTTTCATAATATGTTAAATTTGTAACATGGAAAATGCTTCCAAACGATTCGTATAGCAATGCTTGTTCATTCTGTATTAAAATATATTCGTCGTTTGAGTAATTGATTATGTCCGCCTGGATGAGAGTAATAAAAGGTATGAAAAAATACCCCAAGTACATTTCCTATAAAATAATATAAAAAAATTTTAACTTTTAATGTTATCCTTATGTATTATTCTGTTTCTGTTATTAATTACTACCTTATTTGCTAAGTTCTCTTTTACTTGTTGTCTCTTATATCTGGGCTTTAACTTATTTCTTTCACTTACAATTTTTTCATATATTACCTGACCAGAGTGGTATTCCTTATTTAATCTATTTTTGTTATGAATCGCAAGCATTTTCTTTTGCGCCTGCTCAAGAGTATCATGTAATTTTTCATGATCTATTTTATTATGAAAAATATCTGTTGGTCGGAATTTTGTAACGGAATGTATTGTAATATTATATTGTTGTGCAGCTCTTAGAACTGTTTCTAAATCACTCACTATGTTGTATTCCTCTTTTATACATCTAGCTATCTCTATTATCGTAGAATGAACTCTTTCAATTTGTCCATTAGTAATACTATGCCTTGGATTGCAAAAATATATTTCAATATTTAATCTCTGCATTAACGATTTGAATTGAGGTGTTGTAAAACTTGGCTCATTATCTAACGTTATTCGTTTCACATCTGGGAAATTTTGAAGAATTTCTAAAACCTTTTCTTCAATATTAGATTTGTCTTCTATATTTTTTAATATTAAAAATTTTGAATAAGCATCAATACATGTGATAAACTTCAACCCCTGAGCATAAAAAATATCTAGGTGAAGCTGCTCTCCCTCTTTTTCTGGAATTGGAGCCTCTTTTATTGGAATTTTTTTCGGATTTCGATCATATTTGTTCCTATTACACGTTATGCAATTGCGTACATATTCCTTCATTTTCTTTCTCATTTCTGGCCAATAGTATAGTTTTTCTATCTGTTTTATATTTTCATTGTAATTTCGATGCGCTCTGTTATGGGTTTGCTCAATTATACCTGCTTGATCTTCCCTATTGGGAATGTCCATAGGAAATAGCTTAGTATATACAAATTTATTTTGAAATGTTTCTTTTAGAGGTCGCTGTATCTCATACAAATCCTCTACTGTGCAGTGTATTGCTGTTACCAATTTAGGTTTTATGTATTCTTTTAAAATAGTAAGTAGATTCTCAACTGTATCATATTCAATCAAATGTCTTTTTCTTCCAAAAATTTCTATCATTTCATGTATAGTGAACCTATTTTTACATAATATAATTTGTTGTTTAAATTGATTTACAGGTTTGTATGTTTCCTGTATTTGATCATTTTCGCTACTTTCCGCTGAATGTTCTGATTCACTTGACAAATTGTTTATTTCAAGGCGTGATAATGCATCAGCCACAACATTCGTTTTGCCTGGCCTATATACAAATTTTGGAGAAAACTCCTCAATTAAAGCATGCCATCTTTTCATTTTAGAATTCGGGTTGCGCGTAGATAATGCAAATGTTAACGGTTGATGATCCGTGTGAATTTCAAGATTAGTTACTCCATAAAGATAATTACGAAGATTCTTCAGTGCCCATACAATCGCAAACAATTCTTTTTCATTTGTAGCATAATTTCTTTCTGTCTTATTAAGAGTTTTGGAAACAAAAGTAATGGGTTTATTTTCTTGAGAAAGGACTGCGCCTATTGCAACATTCGATGCGTCAGTAGTTAACACAAACTTTTTTGAATAATCTGGTTGCGTCAATTCCATTGCTGATGCTAAACTTTTCTTTAGCTTTTTAAAAGAAGATATCCCTGCTTCATCAATTTTCACTAATACCTTTTTTGACATATTTTTAGAGACTCTGCCATTTTCTGCGGATAAGTATTTTGTCAATGGCTTTGCAATCGTTGCATAATCTTTAATGAATTTCCGGTAATAACCGGTAACACCTAAAAACCCCCTTAATTCCCGTAAACTTTTGGGTAGCGGGTAATTAAGCATTAATTCAATTTTATTTGGATCTGTTTTAATTGTATTTTGAGCTATAATGTAACCCAAAAATTCTATTTCAGTTCTGAAAAATTTAGATTTTTCAAGAGAAATTTTCATATTAGCGTTTCTTAATATTTCAATTATCATTTGCAAATCCTTCATATGTTGCTCTAAACTTCCTGAAAAAATTATTATATCATCCATATATACATGACATGTTTTTCCTATTTGATCACGCAATATATTGTCCATTGCTCTTTGAAATATTCTGGGAGCATTTTTTAGACCGAAAGGCATTCTTAAAAATTCATATTTTCCGTTATTAACGGAAAAAGCTGTTTTTTCTATGTCATTTTCCGACATTAAAATCTGGTGAAAACCTGACTCCAAATCAATGCTTGAAAAGTATCTTGATTTCCCTAAATTTGACAAAATTATATTCGTATCCGGGATGGGATAGCGATCGGGAATAGTATGAGCATTCAATTTTTTGTAATCTATCACCATTCTAAATTTTGGTGAACCGTCGTCGTTAGTACCTTTTTTTGATACCACCCAAATGGGTGAATTATAAGGACTTTTACTAGGCCTTACAATATTTTCATTCAATAATCTTCCAATTTCTTTATTTACGAAAGAATTCACAGACAGAGGATATGGGTACTGTTTACTCCATATCGGCTTTTCATTTTCTGTTCGTATTTCCGCTCTTACATCTGTTCTAAACGGAAAACTTGTATCAATATTTGCGTGTTTTTCCACTATTCTCTGCTTTATTAAAATTCTAAATTCCTCAAGGTTTTTACCCTGATTTCTCCTTTCTGGAGTTTTATAAGCTCTTACTAAGTGAGAGTCTTCACTGTTTTCATCAAAACTTTCATTGACTGCCTGATCTGAACCTTTTTCAGTTTTCATGGAATAGTTATCCCTTATATTACCTGAATATTCATCAGCTATTGCTTTAGGATCTTCAGGTGCCAAAGACAAACATTTATATGGCATACTTTTACCGGTAAATTCCTCGGTATATGCTGTAGAAATTTTCTGATCCACAGTGTTTATTTTATAATTAATTTTTTTATTATTTTTTTCTTTTCTTATTGCCGGTATTTTCTTCGGCGGGCGCCTTAGGATCCTTTTGTCCCAAGGGGTTAAAATTTTCTTTTTTCTCATTTTTATTTTCATACTTTTCTTTTTTGTTGCAGGTACTATCATCTGCTGGCGCCTTAGGACCTTTTTGTCCCAAGGGGTTAACATTTTCTTTTTTCTCTGAGTTTACTCTTTCTTTATGGATGTTAATATTCATACTTTCATCCACCTTTTCGTTCTCATATTTTGTTTTGTAAATTATTTTGTTGCTACGTATATCGATACGTGCTTCTATTTTCTTTAAAAAATTATATCCTAAAAGGATGTCCGAATCCAAATTATCTATTTCATAAAATACTTGTCGAACTCCGAATAAATTTATTATATGGTAATATTTTATAATAGAATAACCATTTACAGTTCTCACTCTTTTATAAATGGCTAATTCATTTCTATTTTGATATACTCCCTGCTTAATATAACAAGAAGTTGCTCCGGTATCTACCAGTGCTTTCAATCCTTTATTGAGTTTTTTATCATAAACTATGATGTAGGGGAGGTCGTTCCCCTTTTCCCTAAAAAATGTTCTTCATTTAAATTGTTTATTTTAGGAGTTTTTCCTTGCGGTCGAAAGCTATTATTACTTTCTCTTCGTCTCTTGAAGCCTTGCATATGTTGGTTCTGAGGCCCTGAACTTTGTTGAGTAGTATTTAACCCATTGCCTGAACTACTTGTCTGGGGTTTGTTATTCTGATTAAAATATCTGCCACCTTGTTGACCAAAAGGGTTGTAATTCTTATTGTATGACCTGGAGACAGATGGATCTACGTCCATTGGTTCTGGTTTTGGTACGTTATTCCTTGTTGGGAACCTCAAATTATTATTGGGATAATTTGTTGTCCTAGCTCTGCTTCTTTCATTTGCAAAATTTTTAGCAAATAATGCCCTTTGGTTGTTTGATTCTAGTTCCTGTGCTTTTGCCAAAGCATCAGGCAAATCCTGAGGATTGAGAGAAAATATTATGTCTCTTAAAGGTGCATTGAGACCAGTTACAAATATTCTTAAGGCATGATCCCTATTCTTTTTATTAAGTTCTTTGGCTATATCGGATGAGCTACTATGAGTCATTATTGTTTTATTTATGAGTAAGGTCAATTTTCTATTGACCAAATTATAATACTCGACAACTGTCATTGATCCCTGGCGTAAGACACTCAGTTCCTGTTCTATAATGTGCATCGGCCGTTTGTCTGAATAAGCAAAATCTAATCGCGCAATTATTGCATCAAAATTCAACACCGTACCATGATTGGTGAGCGTGTCATTCGCATCTTGTGTGATCTTGTTTCGCAAAATAGTAAGGGCTGCAAAGTATCTTCTACTTTTCCTTATATACAGGCTCATAGCATTATGTGCTGCCTCCCTCCAACTAACGTAAGAATTTAATTTCCCTGAAAAATCTGGAAGGGATTTAACAACATCAAGAGATTCTTGGCACTGTATATTTTCGTTAATAGACTCAGTCACATAATCCGTCACCCTACGAGTATCTATCTCAACTTGAGATCGTAATCGTTCAACTTCCTGCCTTAAATTTATTGTGCTCTCCGCAATCAATCTTGTAATTAAATCAACTGTTAAGTCAGCCATTTTTATATCTTATTCTTTTGTTCACTTTTCTTAAAATTTTTCTTAAATAATATAGGGCACTTTTCAATTTTATGATCCCCACTACATTAAATCAACTGTTAAATCAGCCATTCCTATATTTTATTATTTTGAATACTTTTTATTCTTTTGTTCACTTTTCTTAAAATTTTTCTTAAATAATATAGGGCACTTTTCAATTTTATGATCCCCACTACAATATTCACAATATAATAATTTTGAATATTTTATTTCACTGGGAGTATTCCCCATTTACTTATTATATGTATATGGTATAACTTACATATATCATTTTTTATCTTCGGTGCATTTGTGTCTCCTCTTCTGCGAAGAACGTGCTGCGCCAGGAAAATGCTCGCTACAAGGAGCGCTGCCAAATCGGGCAAAAATGTCTTGTTGTTTCTATCACGGGGAGTTGCTGCAAAAGCTGCAAGCCAAGCCGCTGCTGGTGTTAATGGCAAAATTGTTGCTGTTATTGTTCTTTGCTATTGAGTCGCTGTTGGTAACTTCGCTGAAGCTGCTTAGTTGAACCGGAGCTTGATGCCTGCACTGCGATCACTTTTAAACGCTCTGTAAGTGGAGAACAAGGCCCCACGTTGGGCGCCAATTATGTTTTTCCTTACTGGAATAACATTTTTAAAAAAGACGTGCTTCAGTTGAAGACGGAGTAAAAACTAAACTTTATTCTATAAATTCCCTTATTTATATCTTTACAATTTGTTTACTTAAATCTATGTGTTTCACAATGATGGTTTGGCATTGCATCAGCCTGGTCAAAGAAGATATCAATTTCATTTTCAATTAATTTTTATTACGCAGCAGCATAATGCTGAGCTGGTGGATTTGTAAGATGCAAAATATCTTTTCTCAATTGTGTTTACATTTAGCATTGTAATGGGGTAAGTGGTCTGCCGTTAACTTGCATGTTTATATACATATAATAGGTCTATGAATAAGTTCGCGCGGTTTTTTTTTCGAAATTTGAATTTCGGATCATTCCCATGGCTTTTAAACGTTTGGAAATGGTTGATTGATCAACTCCCAAAGTTTTTGCAACCTCTTCTTGCGTTTGAGCCGGATCTTGATCGAGCAATTCCTCCAATTCGGTATCCATGAACTTTGGCGGCGCGGCCAAAATCACCACTTTTAAAGCGTGCAAACCACTTCTGGCACATTCGCTCAGCTAGAGCATGCTCACCATAAACTTCCACCAAGATACGATGACTTTCGGCTGCTTTTTTCTTCATATTAAAGAATTCCCCGCAAAAACACATTATTTGGCACGAAATTCGACATTTTCAAGTGTGGTAAAAATATTGTTGTTTACGCTTCAAATAAAAAACTTATACTGACGTTTGTGCCTTACGACAGTAGCTCTCCAATGAATGTTTGGAAATGTGGATCGATGGAATAATAATCAAGTTACGCCATCTGTTGTAAAACCGCACGAACTTATCCATAGACCCATTTATTACAATTTTATTAACTGTATGTTTCCCTGAAACTAATATAGCCCCATCTCTTATTTTATCTATTTGTTTATTATTTTCTTTGATTTTAGTGCAATTAGCTGGCTTTTTATTTAACAAATTTATAAAACATGTATTTTGTAATTTTTTCTTACAAAAAATATTACTTATTTCAATTTTACATTCTTCAATAGATATAAATGTGTTATTACATAAGGCTACTTCATTCTCAATTATTAATTTTCCATCATTTTGTGATATTGGTCTGGTTTCAAATAACGTACAAATATTATTTATTTTGGGATATTTAATATACAATATAATTAGATCTGATTTTTGTATGATTTTAAATGTTGAAACGTCTAATAAGTCTGTCAAGGTTACTGCTTGTAATTCGTTCTGAATTATTTCTCTTGTTTCATCTGTATGAAGTATATGTGAGTTTAATATTCCTCCTTTTGCTAATGTAATAGTTTGCAAAATATTTTGTAATTCATATATTATCATTTTAATTCTCTGTTTACGTATTATTCTTTCATGCGAAATTCCTGTGATACTGTTTACTAAATTCGTTAAACGTCGTATTTCATTAAATATTTCAGAATTTGTCGTTAGTTGTTTATTGCTATTTTCAATTAAATCATTAATTTTATTTGAAATAAAAATGTAGTCGTCATGGTCAGGTGTACCTGCTATCCACTTCCATACTGTACCTATTTCATTAATTCCTCTCTTTGTTCTAGTTTTTTCCAATTGAATTAAAGAAGATTCTATAATTTGGAGTTCTGATTCTATTTCTAGAAAGTCCGATGTAGAATAAGAATGTTTTTCTTTTTCTTGTAAAAAATATAATTTTTCTTCATTATATAAAGTTTCATAATATGTTAAATTTGTAACATGGAAAATGCTTCCAAACGATTCGTATAGCAATGCTTGTTCATTCTGTATTAAAATATATTCGTCGTTTGAGTAATTGATTATGTCCGCCTGGATGAGAGTAATAAAAGGTATGAAAAAATACCCCAAGTACATTTCCTATAAAATAATATAAAAAAATTTTAACTTTTAATGTTATCCTTATGTATTATTCTGTTTCTGTTATTAATTACTACCTTATTTGCTAAGTTCTCTTTTACTTGTTGTCTCTTATATCTGGGCTTTAACTTATTTCTTTCACCTACAATTTTTTCATATATTATCTGACCAGAGTGGTATTCCTTATTTAATCTATTTTTGTTATGAATCGCAAGCATTTTCTTTTGCGCCTGCTCAAGAGTATCATGTAATTTTTCATGATCTATTTTATTATGAAAAATATCTGTTGGTCGGAATTTTGTAACGGAATGTATTGTAATATTATATTGTTGTGCAGCTCTTAGAACTGTTTCTAAATCACTCACTATGTTGTATTCCTCTTTTATACATCTAGCTATCTCTATTATCGTAGAATGAACTCTTTCAATTTGTCCATTAGTAATACTATGCCTTGGATTGCAAAAATATATTTCAATATTTAATCTCTGCATTAACGATTTGAATTGAGGTGTTGTAAAACTTGGCTCATTATCTAACGTTATTCGTTTCACATCTGGGAAATTTTGAAGAATTTCTAAAACCTTTTCCTCAATATTAGATTTGTCTTCTATATTTTTTAATATTAAAAATTTTGAATAAGCATCAATACATGTGATAAACTTCAACCCCTGAGCATAAAAAATATCTAGGTGAAGCTGCTCTCCCTCTTTTTCTGGAATTGGAGCCTCTTTTATTGGAATTTTTTTCGGATGTCGATCATATTTGTTCCTATTACACGTTATGCAATTGCGTACATATTCCTTCATTTTCTTTCTCATTTCTGGCCAATAGTATAGTTTTTCTATCTGTTTTATATTTTCATTGTAATTTCGATGCGCTCTGTTATGGGTTTGCTCAATTATACCTGCTTGATCTTCCCTATTGGGAATGTCCATAGGAAATAGCTTAGTATATACAAATTTATTTTGAAATGTTTCTTTTAGAGGTCGCTGTATCTCATACAAATCCTCTACTGTGCAGTGTATTGCTGTTACCAATTTAGGTTTTATGTATTCTTTTAAAATAGTAAGTAGATTCTCAACTGTATCATATTCAATCAAATGTCTTTTTCTTCCAAAAATTTCTATCATTTCATGTATAGTGAACCTATTTTTACATAATATAAATTTCGGATCATTCCCATGGCTTTTAAACGTTTGGAAATGGTTGATTGATCAACTCCCAAAGTTTTTGCAACCTCTTCTTGCGTTTGAGCCGGATCTTGATCGAGCAATTCCTCCAATTCGGTATCCATGAACTTTGGCGGCGCGGCCAAAATCACCACTTTTAAAGCGTGCAAACCACTTCTGGCACATTCGCTCAGCTAGAGCATGCTCACCATAAACTTCCACCAAGATACGATGACTTTCGGCTGCTTTTTTCTTCATATTAAAGAATTCCCCGCAAAAACACATTATTTGGCACGAAATTCGACATTTTCAAGTGTGGTAAAAATATTGTTGTTTACGCTTCAAATAAAAAACTTATACTGACGTTTGTGCCTTACGACAGTAGCTCTCCAATGAATGTTTGGAAATGTGGATCGATGGAATAATAATCAAGTTACGCCATCTGTTGTAAAACCGCACGAACTTATCCATAGACCCATTTATTACAATTTTATTAACTGTATGTTTCCCTGAAACTAATATAGCCCCATCTCTTATTTTATCTATTTGTTTATTATTTTCTTTGATTTTAGTGCAATTAGCTGGCTTTTTATTTAACAAATTTATAAAACATGTATTTTGTAATTTTTTCTTACAAAAAATATTACTTATTTCAATTTTACATTCTTCAATAGATATAAATGTGTTATTACATAAGGCTACTTCATTCTCAATTATTAATTTTCCATCATTTTGTGATATTGGTCTGGTTTCAAATAACGTACAAATATTATTTATTTTGGGATATTTAATATACAATATAATTAGATCTGATTTTTGTATGATTTTAAATGTTGAAACGTCTAATAAGTCTGTCAAGGTTACTGCTTGTAATTCGTTCTGAATTATTTCTCTTGTTTCATCTGTATGAAGTATATGTGAGTTTAATATTCCTCCTTTTGCTAATGTAATAGTTTGCAAAATATTTTGTAATTCATATATTATCATTTTAATTCTCTGTTTACGTGTTATTCTTTCATGCGAAATTCCTGTGATACTGTTTACTAAATTCGTTAAACGTCGTATTTCATTAAATATTTCAGAATTTGTCGTTAGTTGTTTATTGCTATTTTCAATTAAATCATTAATTTTATTTGAAATAAAAATGTAGTCGTCATGGTCAGGTGTACCTGCTATCCACTTCCATACTGTACCTATTTCATTAATTCCTCTCTTTGTTCTAGTTTTTTCCAATTGAATTAAAGAAGATTCTATAATTTGGAGTTCTGATTCTATTTCTAGAAAGTCCGATGTAGAATAAGAATGTTTTTCTTTTTCTTGTAAAAAATATAATTTTTCTTCATTATATAAAGTTTCATAATATGTTAAATTTGTAACATGGAAAATGCTTCCAAACGATTCGTATAGCAATGCTTGTTCATTCTGTATTAAAATATATTCGTCGTTTGAGTAATTGATTATGTCCGCCTGGATGAGAGTAATAAAAGGTATGAAAAAATACCCCAAGTACATTTCCTATAAAATAATATAAAAAAATTTTAACTTTTAATGTTATCCTTATGTATTATTCTGTTTCTGTTATTAATTACTACCTTATTTGCTAAGTTCTCTTTTACTTGTTGTCTCTTATATCTGGGCTTTAACTTATTTCTTTCACCTACAATTTTTTCATATATTATCTGACCAGAGTGGTATTCCTTATTTAATCTATTTTTGTTATGAATCGCAAGCATTTTCTTTTGCGCCTGCTCAAGAGTATCATGTAATTTTTCATGATCTATTTTATTATGAAAAATATCTGTTGGTCGGAATTTTGTAACGGAATGTATTGTAATATTATATTGTTGTGCAGCTCTTAGAACTGTTTCTAAATCACTCACTATGTTGTATTCCTCTTTTATACATCTAGCTATCTCTATTATCGTAGAATGAACTCTTTCAATTTGTCCATTAGTAATACTATGCCTTGGATTGCAAAAATATATTTCAATATTTAATCTCTGCATTAACGATTTGAATTGAGGTGTTGTAAAACTTGGCTCATTATCTAACGTTATTCGTTTCACATCTGGGAAATTTTGAAGAATTTCTAAAACCTTTTCCTCAATATTAGATTTGTCTTCTATATTTTTTAATATTAAAAATTTTGAATAAGCATCAATACATGTGATAAACTTCAACCCCTGAGCATAAAAAATATCTAGGTGAAGCTGCTCTCCCTCTTTTTCTGGAATTGGAGCCTCTTTTATTGGAATTTTTTTCGGATGTCGATCATATTTGTTCCTATTACACGTTATGCAATTGCGTACATATTCCTTCATTTTCTTTCTCATTTCTGGCCAATAGTATAGTTTTTCTATCTGTTTTATATTTTCATTGTAATTTCGATGCGCTCTGTTATGGGTTTGCTCAATTATACCTGCTTGATCTTCCCTATTGGGAATGTCCATAGGAAATAGCTTAGTATATACAAATTTATTTTGAAATGTTTCTTTTAGAGGTCGCTGTATCTCATACAAATCCTCTACTGTGCAGTGTATTGCTGTTACCAATTTAGGTTTTATGTATTCTTTTAAAATAGTAAGTAGATTCTCAACTGTATCATATTCAATCAAATGTCTTTTTCTTCCAAAAATTTCTATCATTTCATGTATAGTGAACCTATTTTTACATAATATAAATTTCGGATCATTCCCATGGCTTTTAAACGTTTGGAAATGGTTGATTGATCAACTCCCAAAGTTTTTGCAACCTCTTCTTGCGTTTGAGCCGGATCTTGATCGAGCAATTCCTCCAATTCGGTATCCATGAACTTTGGCGGCGCGGCCAAAATCACCACTTTTAAAGCGTGCAAACCACTTCTGGCACATTCGCTCAGCTAGAGCATGCTCACCATAAACTTCCACCAAGATACGATGACTTTCGGCTGCTTTTTTCTTCATATTAAAGAATTCCCCGCAAAAACACATTATTTGGCACGAAATTCGACATTTTCAAGTGTGGTAAAAATATTGTTGTTTACGCTTCAAATAAAAAACTTATACTGACGTTTGTGCCTTACGACAGTAGCTCTCCAATGAATGTTTGGAAATGTGGATCGATGGAATAATAATCAAGTTACGCCATCTGTTGTAAAACCGCACGAACTTATCCATAGACCCATTTATTACAATTTTATTAACTGTATGTTTCCCTGAAACTAATATAGCCCCATCTCTTATTTTATCTATTTGTTTATTATTTTCTTTGATTTTAGTGCAATTAGCTGGCTTTTTATTTAACAAATTTATAAAACATGTATTTTGTAATTTTTTCTTACAAAAAATATTACTTATTTCAATTTTACATTCTTCAATAGATATAAATGTGTTATTACATAAGGCTACTTCATTCTCAATTATTAATTTTCCATCATTTTGTGATATTGGTCTGGTTTCAAATAACGTACAAATATTATTTAATTTGGGATATTTAATATACAATATAATTAGATCTGATTTTTGTATGATTTTAAATGTTGAAACGTCTAATAAGTCTGTCAAGGTTACTGCTTGTAATTCGTTCTGAATTATTTCTCTTGTTTCATCTGTATGAAGTATATGTGAGTTTAATATTCCTCCTTTTGCTAATGTAATAGTTTGCAAAATATTTTGTAATTCATATATTATCATTTTAATTCTCTGTTTACGTGTTATTCTTTCATGCGAAATTCCTGTGATACTGTTTACTAAATTCGTTAAACGTCGTATTTCATTAAATATTTCAGAATTTGTCGTTAGTTGTTTATTGCTATTTTCAATTAAATCATTAATTTTATTTGAAATAAAAATGTAGTCGTCATGGTCAGGTGTACCTGCTATCCACTTCCATACTGTACCTATTTCATTAATTCCTCTCTTTGTTCTAGTTTTTTCCAATTGAATTAAAGAAGATTCTATAATTTGGAGTTCTGATTCTATTTCTAGAAAGTCCGATGTAGAATAAGAATGTTTTTCTTTTTCTTGTAAAAAATATAATTTTTCTTCATTATATAAAGTTTCATAATATGTTAAATTTGTAACATGGAAAATGCTTCCAAACGATTCGTATAGCAATGCTTGTTCATTCTGTATTAAAATATATTCGTCGTTTGAGTAATTGATTATGTCCGCCTGGATGAGAGTAATAAAAGGTATGAAAAAATACCCCAAGTACATTTCCTATAAAATAATATAAAAAAATTTTAACTTTTAATGTTATCCTTATGTATTATTCTGTTTCTGTTATTAATTACTACCTTATTTGCTAAGTTCTCTTTTACTTGTTGTCTCTTATATCTGGGCTTTAACTTATTTCTTTCACCTACAATTTTTTCATATATTATCTGACCAGAGTGGTATTCCTTATTTAATCTATTTTTGTTATGAATCGCAAGCATTTTCTTTTGCGCCTGCTCAAGAGTATCATGTAATTTTTCATGATCTATTTTATTATGAAAAATATCTGTTGGTCGGAATTTTGTAACGGAATGTATTGTAATATTATATTGTTGTGCAGCTCTTAGAACTGTTTCTAAATCACTCACTATGTTGTATTCCTCTTTTATACATCTAGCTATCTCTATTATCGTAGAATGAACTCTTTCAATTTGTCCATTAGTAATACTATGCCTTGGATTGCAAAAATATATTTCAATATTTAATCTCTGCATTAACGATTTGAATTGAGGTGTTGTAAAACTTGGCTCATTATCTAACGTTATTCGTTTCACATCTGGGAAATTTTGAAGAATTTCTAAAACCTTTTCCTCAATATTAGATTTGTCTTCTATATTTTTTAATATTAAAAATTTTGAATAAGCATCAATACATGTGATAAACTTCAACCCCTGAGCATAAAAAATATCTAGGTGAAGCTGCTCTCCCTCTTTTTCTGGAATTGGAGCCTCTTTTATTGGAATTTTTTTCGGATGTCGATCATATTTGTTCCTATTACACGTTATGCAATTGCGTACATATTCCTTCATTTTCTTTCTCATTTCTGGCCAATAGTATAGTTTTTCTATCTGTTTTATATTTTCATTGTAATTTCGATGCGCTCTGTTATGGGTTTGCTCAATTATACCTGCTTGATCTTCCCTATTGGGAATGTCCATAGGAAATAGCTTAGTATATACAAATTTATTTTGAAATGTTTCTTTTAGAGGTCGCTGTATCTCATACAAATCCTCTACTGTGCAGTGTATTGCTGTTACCAATTTAGGTTTTATGTATTCTTTTAAATTAGTAAGTAGATTCTCAACTGTATCATATTCAATCAAATGTCTTTTTCTTCCAAAAATTTCTATCATTTCATGTATAGTGAACCTATTTTTACATAATATAAATTTCGGATCATTCCCATGGCTTTTAAACGTTTGGAAATGGTTGATTGATCAACTCCCAAAGTTTTTGCAACCTCTTCTTGCGTTTGAGCCGGATCTTGATCGAGCAATTCCTCCAATTCGGTATCCATGAACTTTGGCGGCGCGGCCAAAATCACCACTTTTAAAGCGTGCAAACCACTTCTGGCACATTCGCTCAGCTAGAGCATGCTCACCATAAACTTCCACCAAGATACGATGACTTTCGGCTGCTTTTTTCTTCATATTAAAGAATTCCCCGCAAAAACACATTATTTGGCACGAAATTCGACATTTTCAAGTGTGGTAAAAATATTGTTGTTTACGCTTCAAATAAAAAACTTATACTGACGTTTGTGCCTTACGACAGTAGCTCTCCAATGAATGTTTGGAAATGTGGATCGATGGAATAATAATCAAGTTACGCCATCTGTTGTAAAACCGCACGAACTTATCCATAGACCCATTTATTACAATTTTATTACCTGTATGTTTCCCTGAAACTAATATAGCCCCATCTCTTATTTTATCTATTTGTTTATTATTTTCTTTGATTTTAGTGCAATTAGCTGGCTTTTTATTTAACAAATTTATAAAACATGTATTTTGTAATTTTTTCTTACAAAAAATATTACTTATTTCAATTTTACATTCTTCAATAGATATAAATGTGTTATTACATAAGGCTACTTCATTCTCAATTATTAATTTTCCATCATTTTGTGATATTGGTCTGGTTTCAAATAACGTACAAATATTATTTATTTTGGGATATTTAATATACAATATAATTAGATCTGATTTTTGTATGATTTTAAATGTTGAAACGTCTAATAAGTCTGTCAAGGTTACTGCTTGTAATTCGTTCTGAATTATTTCTCTTGTTTCATCTGTATGAAGTATATGTGAGTTTAATATTCCTCCTTTTGCTAATGTAATAGTTTGCAAAATATTTTGTAATTCATATATTATCATTTTAATTCTCTGTTTACGTGTTATTCTTTCATGCGAAATTCCTGTGATACTGTTTACTAAATTCGTTAAACGTCGTATTTCATTAAATATTTCAGAATTTGTCGTTAGTTGTTTATTGCTATTTTCAATTAAATCATTAATTTTATTTGAAATAAAAATGTAGTCGTCATGGTCAGGTGTACCTGCTATCCACTTCCATACTGTACCTATTTCATTAATTCCTCTCTTTGTTCTAGTTTTTTCCAATTGAATTAAAGAAGATTCTATAATTTGGAGTTCTGATTCTATTTCTAGAAAGTCCGATGTAGAATAAGAATGTTTTTCTTTTTCTTGTAAAAAATATAATTTTTCTTCATTATATAAAGTTTCATAATATGTTAAATTTGTAACATGGAAAATGCTTCCAAACGATTCGTATAGCAATGCTTGTTCATTCTGTATTAAAATATATTCGTCGTTTGAGTAATTGATTATGTCCGCCTGGATGAGAGTAATAAAAGGTATGAAAAAATACCCCAAGTACATTTCCTATAAAATAATATAAAAAAATTTTAACTTTTAATGTTATCCTTATGTATTATTCTGTTTCTGTTATTAATTACTACCTTATTTGCTAAGTTCTCTTTTACTTGTTGTCTCTTATATCTGGGCTTTAACTTATTTCTTTCACCTACAATTTTTTCATATATTATCTGACCAGAGTGGTATTCCTTATTTAATCTATTTTTGTTATGAATCGCAAGCATTTTCTTTTGCGCCTGCTCAAGAGTATCATGTAATTTTTCATGATCTATTTTATTATGAAAAATATCTGTTGGTCGGAATTTTGTAACGGAATGTATTGTAATATTATATTGTTGTGCAGCTCTTAGAACTGTTTCTAAATCACTCACTATGTTGTATTCCTCTTTTATACATCTAGCTATCTCTATTATCGTAGAATGAACTCTTTCAATTTGTCCATTAGTAATACTATGCCTTGGATTGCAAAAATATATTTCAATATTTAATCTCTGCATTAACGATTTGAATTGAGGTGTTGTAAAACTTGGCTCATTATCTAACGTTATTCGTTTCACATCTGGGAAATTTTGAAGAATTTCTAAAACCTTTTCCTCAATATTAGATTTGTCTTCTATATTTATTTAATATTAAAAATTTTGAATAAGCATCAATACATGTGATAAACTTCAACCCCTGAGCATAAAAAATATCTAGGTGAAGCTGCTCTCCCTCTTTTTCTGGAATTGGAGCCTCTTTTATTGGAATTTTTTTCGGATGTCGATCATATTTGTTCCTATTACACGTTATGCAATTGCGTACATATTCCTTCATTTTCTTTCTCATTTCTGGCCAATAGTATAGTTTTTCTATCTGTTTTATATTTTCATTGTAATTTCGATGCGCTCTGTTATGGGTTTGCTCAATTATACCTGCTTGATCTTCCCTATTGGGAATGTCCATAGGAAATAGCTTAGTATATACAAATTTATTTTGAAATGTTTCTTTTAGAGGTCGCTGTATCTCATACAAATCCTCTACTGTGCAGTGTATTGCTGTTACCAATTTAGGTTTTATGTATTCTTTTAAAATAGTAAGTAGATTCTCAACTGTATCATATTCAATCAAATGTCTTTTTCTTCCAAAAATTTCTATCATTTCATGTATAGTGAACCTATTTTTACATAATATAATTTGTTGTTTAAATTGATTTACAGGTTTGTATGTTTCCTGTATTTGATCATTTTCGCTACTTTCCGCTGAATGTTCTGATTCACTTGACAAATTGTTTATTTCAAGGCGTGATAATGCATCAGCCACAACATTCGTTTTGCCTGGCCTATATACAAATTTTGGAGAAAACTCCTCAATTAAAGCATGCCATCTTTTCATTTTAGAATTCGGGTTGCGCGTAGATAATGCAAATGTTAACGGTTGATGATCCGTGTGAATTTCAAGATTAGTTACTCCATAAAGATAATTACGAACATTCTTCAGTGCCCATACAATCGCAAACAATTCTTTTTCATTTGTAGCATAATTTCTTTCTGTCTTATTAAGAGTTTTGGAAACAAAAGTAATGGGTTTATTTTCTTGAGAAAGGACTGCGCCTATTGCAACATTCGATGCGTCAGTAGTTAACACAAACTTTTTTGAATAATCTGGTTGCGTCAATTCCATTGCTGATGCTAAACTTTTCTTTAGCTTTTTAAAAGAAGATATCCCTGCTTCATCAATTTTCACTAATACCTTTTTTGACATATTTTTAGAGACTCTGCCATTTTCTGCGGATAAGTATTTTGTCAATGGCTTTGCAATCGTTGCATAATCTTTAATGAATTTCCGGTAATAACCGGTAACACCTAAAAACCCCCTTAATTCCCGTAAACTTTTGGGTAGCGGGTAATTAAGCATTAATTCAATTTTATTTGGATCTGTTTTAATTGTATTTTGAGCTATAATGTAACCCAAAAATTCTATTTCAGTTCTGAAAAATTTAGATTTTTCAAGAGAAATTTTCATATTAGCGTTTCTTAATATTTCAATTATCATTTGCAAATCCTTCATATGTTGCTCTAAACTTCCTGAAAAAATTATTATATCATCCATATATACATGACATGTTTTTCCTATTTGATCACGCAATATATTGTCCATTGCTCTTTGAAATATTCTGGGAGCATTTTTTAGACCGAAAGGCATTCTTAAAAATTCATATTTTCCGTTATTAACGGAAAAAGCTGTTTTTTCTATGTCATTTTCCGACATTAAAATCTGGTGAAAACCTGACTCCAAATCAATGCTTGAAAAGTATCTTGATTTCCCTAAATTTGACAAAATTATATTCGTATCCGGGATGGGATAGCGATCGGGAATAGTATGAGCATTCAATTTTTTGTAATCTATCACCATTCTAAATTTTGGTGAACCGTCGTCGTTAGTACCTTTTTTTGATACCACCCAAATGGGTGAATTATAAGGACTTTTACTAGGCCTTACAATATTTTCATTCAATAATCTTCCAATTTCTTTATTTACGAAAGAATTCACAGACAGAGGATATGGGTACTGTTTACTCCATATCGGCTTTTCATTTTCTGTTCGTATTTCCGCTCTTACATCTGTTCTAAACGGAAAACTTGTATCAATATTTGCGTGTTTTTCCACTATTCTCTGCTTTATTAAAATTCTAAATTCCTCAAGGTTTTTACCCTGATTTCTCCTTTCTGGAGTTTTATAAGCTCTTACTAAGTGAGAGTCTTCACTGTTTTCATCAAAACTTTCATTGACTGCCTGATCTGAACCTTTTTCAGTTTTCATGGAATAGTTATCCCTTATATTACCTGAATATTCATCAGCTATTGCTTTAGGATCTTCAGGTGCCAAAGACAAACATTTATATGGCATACTTTTACCGGTAAATTCCTCGGTATATGCTGTAGAAATTTTCTGATCCACAGTGTTTATTTTATAATTAATTTTTTTATTATTTTTTCTTTTCTTATTGCCGGTATTTTCTTCGGCGGGCGCCTTAGGATCCTTTTGTCCCAAGGGGTTAAAATTTTCTTTTTTCTCATTTTTATTTTCATACTTTTCTTTTTTGTTGCAGGTACTATCATCTGCTGGCGCCTTAGGACCTTTTTGTCCCAAGGGGTTAACATTTTCTTTTTTCTCTGAGTTTACTCTTTCTTTATGGATGTTAATATTCATACTTTCATCCACCTTTTCGTTCTCATATTTTGTTTTGTAAATTATTTTGTTGCTACGTATATCGATACGTGCTTCTATTTTCTTTAAAAAATTATATCCTAAAAGGATGTCCGAATCCAAATTATCTATTTCATAGAATACTTGTCGAACTCCGAATAAATTTATTATATGGTAATATTTTATAATAGAATAACCATTTACAGTTCTCACTCTTTTATAAATGGCTAATTCATTTCTATTTTGATATACTCCCTGCTTAATATAACAAGAAGTTGCTCCGGTATCTACCAGTGCTTTCAATCCTTTATTGAGTTTTTTATCATAAACTATGATGTAGGGGAGGTCGTTCCCCTTTTCCCTAAAAAATGTTCTTCATTTAAATTGTTTATTTTAGGAGTTTTTCCTTGCGGTCGAAAGCTATTATTACTTTCTCTTCGTCTCTTGAAGCCTTGCATATGTTGGTTCTGAGGCCCTGAACTTTGTTGAGTAGTATTTAACCCATTGCCTGAACTACTTGTCTGGGGTTTGTTATTCTGATTAAAATATCTGCCACCTTGTTGACCAAAAGGGTTGTAATTCTTATTGTATGACCTGGAGACAGATGGATCTACGTCCATTGGTTCTGGTTTTGGTACGTTATTCCTTGTTGGGAACCTCAAATTATTATTGGGATAATTTGTTGTCCTAGCTCTGCTTCTTTCATTTGCAAAATTTTTAGCAAATAATGCCCTTTGGTTGTTTGATTCTAGTTCCTGTGCTTTTGCCAAAGCATCAGGCAAATCCTGAGGATTGAGAGAAAATATTATGTCTCTTAAAGGTGCATTGAGACCAGTTACAAATATTCTTAAGGCATGATCCCTATTCTTTTTATTAAGTTCTTTGGCTATATCGGATGAGCTACTATGAGTCATTATTGTTTTATTTATGAGTAAGGTCAATTTTCTATTGACCAAATTATAATACTCGACAACTGTCATTGATCCCTGGCGTAAGACACTCAGTTCCTGTTCTATAATGTGCATCGGCCGTTTGTCTGAATAAGCAAAATCTAATCGCGCAATTATTGCATCAAAATTCAACACCGTACCATGATTGGTGAGCGTGTCATTCGCATCTTGTGTGATCTTGTTTCGCAAAATAGTAAGGGCTGCAAAGTATCTTCTACTTTTCCTTATATACAGGCTCATAGCATTATGTGCTGCCTCCCTCCAACTAACGTAAGAATTTAATTTCCCTGAAAAATCTGGAAGGGATTTAACAACATCAAGAGATTCTTGGCACTGTATATTTTCGTTAATAGACTCAGTCACATAATCCGTCACCCTACGAGTATCTATCTCAACTTGAGATCGTAATCGTTCAACTTCCTGCCTTAAATTTATTGTGCTCTCCGCAATCAATCTTGTAATTAAATCAACTGTTAAGTCAGCCATTTTTATATCTTATTCTTTTGTTCACTTTTCTTAAAATTTTTCTTAAATAATATAGGGCACTTTTCAATTTTATGATCCCCACTACATTAAATCAACTGTTAAATCAGCCATTCCTATATTTTATTATTTTGAATACTTTTTATTCTTTTGTTCACTTTTCTTAAAATTTTTCTTAAATAATATAGGGCACTTTTCAATTTTATGATCCCCACTACAATATTCACAATATAATAATTTTGAATATTTTATTTCACTGGGAGTATTCCCCATTTACTTATTATATGTATATGGTATAACTTACATATATCATTTTTTATCTTCGGTGCATTTGTGTCTCCTCTTCTGCGAAGAACGTGCTGCGCCAGGAAAATGCTCGCTACAAGGAGCGCTGCCAAATCGGGCAAAAATGTCTTGTTGTTTCTATCACGGGGAGTTGCTGCAAAAGCTGCAAGCCAAGCCGCTGCTGGTGTTAATGGCAAAATTGTTGCTGTTATTGTTCTTTGCTATTGAGTCGCTGTTGGTAACTTCGCTGAAGCTGCTTAGTTGAACCGGAGCTTGATGCCTGCACTGCGATCACTTTTAAACGCTCTGTAAGTGGAGAACAAGGCCCCACGTTGGGCGCCAATTATGTTTTTCCTTACTGGAATAACATTTTTAAAAAAGACGTGCTTCAGTTGAAGACGGAGTAAAAACTAAACTTTATTCTATAAATTCCCTTATTTATATCTTTACAATTTGTTTACTTAAATCTATGTGTTTCACAATGATGGTTTGGCATTGCATCAGCCTGGTCAAAGAAGATATCAATTTCATTTTCAATTAATTTTTATTACGCAGCAGCATAATGCTGAGCTGGTGGATTTGTAAGATGCAAAATATCTTTTCTCAATTGTGTTTACATTTAGCATTGTAATGGGGTAAGTGGTCTGCCGTTAACTTGCATGTTTATATACATATAATAGGTCTATGAATAAGTTCGCGCGGTTTTTTTTCGAAATTTGAATTTCGGATCATTCCCATGGCTTTTAAACGTTTGGAAATGGTTGATTGATCAACTCCCAAAGTTTTTGCAACCTCTTCTTGCGTTTGAGCCGGATCTTGATCGAGCAATTCCTCCAATTCGGTATCCATGAACTTTGGCGGCGCGGCCAAAATCACCACTTTTAAAGCGTGCAAACCACTTCTGGCACATTCGCTCAGCTAGAGCATGCTCACCATAAACTTCCACCAAGATACGATGACTTTCGGCTGCTTTTTTCTTCATATTAAAGAATTCCCCGCAAAAACACATTATTTGGCACGAAATTCGACATTTTCAAGTGTGGTAAAAATATTGTTGTTTACGCTTCAAATAAAAAACTTATACTGACGTTTGTGCCTTACGACAGTAGCTCTCCAATGAATGTTTGGAAATGTGGATCGATGGAATAATAATCAAGTTACGCCATCTGTTGTAAAACCGCACGAACTTATCCATAGACCCATTTATTACAATTTTATTAACTGTATGTTTCCCTGAAACTAATATAGCCCCATCTCTTATTTTATCTATTTGTTTATTATTTTCTTTGATTTTAGTGCAATTAGCTGGCTTTTTATTTAACAAATTTATAAAACATGTATTTTGTAATTTTTTCTTACAAAAAATATTACTTATTTCAATTTTACATTCTTCAATAGATATAAATGTGTTATTACATAAGGCTACTTCATTCTCAATTATTAATTTTCCATCATTTTGTGATATTGGTCTGGTTTCAAATAACGTACAAATATTATTTATTTTGGGATATTTAATATACAATATAATTAGATCTGATTTTTGTATGATTTTAAATGTTGAAACGTCTAATAAGTCTGTCAAGGTTACTGCTTGTAATTCGTTCTGAATTATTTCTCTTGTTTCATCTGTATGAAGTATATGTGAGTTTAATATTCCTCCTTTTGCTAATGTAATAGTTTGCAAAATATTTTGTAATTCATATATTATCATTTTAATTCTCTGTTTACGTATTATTCTTTCATGCGAAATTCCTGTGATACTGTTTACTAAATTCGTTAAACGTCGTATTTCATTAAATATTTCAGAATTTGTCGTTAGTTGTTTATTGCTATTTTCAATTAAATCATTAATTTTATTTGAAATAAAAATGTAGTCGTCATGGTCAGGTGTACCTGCTATCCACTTCCATACTGTACCTATTTCATTAATTCCTCTCTTTGTTCTAGTTTTTTCCAATTGAATTAAAGAAGATTCTATAATTTGGAGTTCTGATTCTATTTCTAGAAAGTCCGATGTAGAATAAGAATGTTTTTCTTTTTCTTGTAAAAAATATAATTTTTCTTCATTATATAAAGTTTCATAATATGTTAAATTTGTAACATGGAAAATGCTTCCAAACGATTCGTATAGCAATGCTTGTTCATTCTGTATTAAAATATATTCGTCGTTTGAGTAATTGATTATGTCCGCCTGGATGAGAGTAATAAAAGGTATGAAAAAATACCCCAAGTACATTTCCTATAAAATAATATAAAAAAATTTTAACTTTTAATGTTATCCTTATGTATTATTCTGTTTCTGTTATTAATTACTACCTTATTTGCTAAGTTCTCTTTTACTTGTTGTCTCTTATATCTGGGCTTTAACTTATTTCTTTCACCTACAATTTTTTCATATATTATCTGACCAGAGTGGTATTCCTTATTTAATCTATTTTTGTTATGAATCGCAAGCATTTTCTTTTGCGCCTGCTCAAGAGTATCATGTAATTTTTCATGATCTATTTTATTATGAAAAATATCTGTTGGTCGGAATTTTGTAACGGAATGTATTGTAATATTATATTGTTGTGCAGCTCTTAGAACTGTTTCTAAATCACTCACTATGTTGTATTCCTCTTTTATACATCTAGCTATCTCTATTATCGTAGAATGAACTCTTTCAATTTGTCCATTAGTAATACTATGCCTTGGACTGCAAAAATATATTTCAATATTTAATCTCTGCATTAACGATTTGAATTGAGGTGTTGTAAAACTTGGCTCATTATCTAACGTTATTCGTTTCACATCTGGGAAATTTTGAAGAATTTCTAAAACCTTTTCCTCAATATTAGATTTGTCTTCTATATTTTTTAATATTAAAAATTTTGAATAAGCATCAATACATGTGATAAACTTCAACCCCTGAGCATAAAAAATATCTAGGTGAAGCTGCTCTCCCTCTTTTTCTGGAATTGGAGCCTCTTTTATTGGAATTTTTTTCGGATTTCGATCATATTTGTTCCTATTACACGTTATGCAATTGCGTACATATTCCTTCATTTTCTTTCTCATTTCTGGCCAATAGTATAGTTTTTCTATCTGTTTTATATTTTCATTGTAATTTCGATGCGCTCTGTTATGGGTTTGCTCAATTATACCTGCTTGATCTTCCCTATTGGGAATGTCCATAGGAAATAGCTTAGTATATACAAATTTATTTTGAAATGTTTCTTTTAGAGGTCGCTGTATCTCATACAAATCCTCTACTGTGCAGTGTATTGCTGTTACCAATTTAGGTTTTATGTATTCTTTTAAAATAGTAAGTAGATTCTCAACTGTATCATATTCAATCAAATGTCTTTTTCTTCCAAAAATTTCTATCATTTCATGTATAGTGAACCTATTTTTACATAATATAATTTGTTGTTTAAATTGATTTACAGGTTTGTATGTTTCCTGTATTTGATCATTTTCGCTACTTTCCGCTGAATGTTCTGATTCACTTGACAAATTGTTTATTTCAAGGCGTGATAATGCATCAGCCACAACATTCGTTTTGCCTGGCCTATATACAAATTTTGGAGAAAACTCCTCAATTAAAGCATGCCATCTTTTCATTTTAGAATTCGGGTTGCGCGTAGATAATGCAAATGTTAACGGTTGATGATCCGTGTGAATTTCAAGATTAGTTACTCCATAAAGATAATTACGAAGATTCTTCAGTGCCCATACAATCGCAAACAACTCTTTTTCATTTGTAGCATAATTTCTTTCTGTCTTATTAAGAGTTTTGGAAACAAAAGTAATGGGTTTATTTTCTTGAGAAAGGACTGCGCCTATTGCAACATTCGATGCGTCAGTAGTTAACACAAACTTTTTTGAATAATCTGGTTGCGTCAATTCCATTGCTGATGCTAAACTTTTCTTTAGCTTTTTAAAAGAAGATATCCCTGCTTCATCAATTTTCACTAATACCTTTTTTGACATATTTTTAGAGACTCTGCCATTTTCTGCGGATAAGTATTTTGTCAATGGCTTTGCAATCGTTGCATAATCTTTAATGAATTTCCGGTAATAACCGGTAACACCTAAAAACCCCCTTAATTCCCGTAAACTTTTGGGTAGCGGGTAATTAAGCATTAATTCAATTTTATTTGGATCTGTTTTAATTGTATTTTGAGCTATAATGTAACCCAAAAATTCTATTTCAGTTCTGAAAAATTTAGATTTTTCAAGAGAAATTTTCATATTAGCGTTTCTTAATATTTCAATTATCATTTGCAAATCCTTCATATGTTGCTCTAAACTTCCTGAAAAAATTATTATATCATCCATATATACATGACATGTTTTTCCTATTTGATCACGCAATATATTGTCCATTGCTCTTTGAAATATTCTGGGAGCATTTTTTAGACCGAAAGGCATTCTTAAAAATTCATATTTTCCGTTATTAACGGAAAAAGCTGTTTTTTCTATGTCATTTTCCGACATTAAAATCTGGTGAAAACCTGACTCCAAATCAATGCTTGAAAAGTATCTTGATTTCCCTAAATTTGACAAAATTATATTCGTATCCGGGATGGGATAGCGATCGGGAATAGTATGAGCATTCAATTTTTTGTAATCTATCACCATTCTAAATTTTGGTGAACCGTCGTCGTTAGTACCTTTTTTTGATACCACCCAAATGGGTGAATTATAAGGACTTTTACTAGGCCTTACAATATTTTCATTCAATAATCTTCCAATTTCTTTATTTACGAAAGAATTCACAGACAGAGGATATGGGTACTGTTTACTCCATATCGGCTTTTCATTTTCTGTTCGTATTTCCGCTCTTACATCTGTTCTAAACGGAAAACTTGTATCAATATTTGCGTGTTTTTCCACTATTCTCTGCTTTATTAAAATTCTAAATTCCTCAAGGTTTTTACCCTGATTTCTCCTTTCTGGAGTTTTATAAGCTCTTACTAAGTGAGAGTCTTCACTGTTTTCATCAAAACTTTCATTGACTGCCTGATCTGAACCTTTTTCAGTTTTCATGGAATAGTTATCCCTTATATTACCTGAATATTCATCAGCTATTGCTTTAGGATCTTCAGGTGCCAAAGACAAACATTTATATGGCATACTTTTACCGGTAAATTCCTCGGTATATGCTGTAGAAATTTTCTGATCCACAGTGTTTATTTTATAATTAATTTTTTTATTATTTTTTCTTTTCTTATTGCCGGTATTTTCTTCGGCGGGCGCCTTAGGATCCTTTTGTCCCAAGGGGTTAAAATTTTCTTTTTTCTCATTTTTATTTTCATACTTTTCTTTTTTGTTGCAGGTACTATCATCTGCTGGCGCCTTAGGACCTTTTTGTCCCAAGGGGTTAACATTTTCTTTTTTCTCTGAGTTTACTCTTTCTTTATGGATGTTAATATTCATACTTTCGTCCACCTTTTCGTTCTCATATTTTGTTTTGTAAATTATTTTGTTGCTACGTATATCGATACGTGCTTCTATTTTCTTTAAAAAATTATATCCTAAAAGGATGTCCGAATCCAAATTATCTATTTCATAGAATACTTGTCGAACTCCGAATAAATTTATTATATGGTAATATTTTATAATAGAATAACCATTTACAGTTCTCACTCTTTTATAAATGGCTAATTCATTTCTATTTTGATATACTCCCTGCTTAATATAACAAGAAGTTGCTCCGGTATCTACCAGTGCTTTCAATCCTTTATTGAGTTTTTTATCATAAACTATGATGTAGGGGAGGTCGTTCCCCTTTTCCCTAAAAAATGTTCTTCATTTAAATTGTTTATTTTAGGAGTTTTTCCTTGCGGTCGAAAGCTATTATTACTTTCTCTTCGTCTCTTGAA
Source organism: Anastrepha obliqua (assembly GCF_027943255.1). NCBI lineage: Eukaryota > Metazoa > Arthropoda > Insecta > Diptera > Tephritidae > Anastrepha > Anastrepha obliqua. Next base: position 1,332,837 of record NW_026562178.1, on the reverse strand, counting down.
GCCTTGCATATGTTGGTTCTGAGGCCCTGAACTTTGTTGAGTAGTATTTAACCCATTGCCTGAACTACTTGTCTGGGGTTTGTTATTCTGATTAAAATATCTGCCACCTTGTTGACCAAAAGGGTTGTAATTCTTATTGTATGACCTGGAGACAGATGGATCTACGTCCATTGGTTCTGGTTTTGGTACGTTATTCCTTGTTGGGAACCTCAAATTATTATTGGGATAATTTGTTGTCCTAGCTCTGCTTCTTTCATTTGCAAAATTTTTAGCAAATAATGCCCTTTGGTTGTTTGATTCTAGTTCCTGTGCTTTTGCCAAAGCATCAGGCAAATCCTGAGGATTGAGAGAAAATATTATGTCTCTTAAAGGTGCATTGAGACCAGTTACAAATATTCTTAAGGCATGATCCCTATTCTTTTTATTAAGTTCTTTGGCTATATCGGATGAGCTACTATGAGTCATTATTGTTTTATTTATGAGTAAGGTCAATTTTCTATTGACCAAATTATAATACTCGACAACTGTCATTGATCCCTGGCGTAAGACACTCAGTTCCTGTTCTATAATGTGCATCGGCCGTTTGTCTGAATAAGCAAAATCTAATCGCGCAATTATTGCATCAAAATTCAACACCGTACCATGATTGGTGAGCGTGTCATTCGCATCTTGTGTGATCTTGTTTCGCAAAATAGTAAGGGCTGCAAAGTATCTTCTACTTTTCCTTATATACAGGCTCATAGCATTATGTGCTGCCTCCCTCCAACTAACGTAAGAATTTAATTTCCCTGAAAAATCTGGAAGGGATTTAACAACATCAAGAGATTCTTGGCACTGTATATTTTCGTTAATAGACTCAGTCACATAATCCGTCACCCTACGAGTATCTATCTCAACTTGAGATCGTAATCGTTCAACTTCCTGCCTTAAATTTATTGTGCTCTCCGCAATCAATCTTGTAATTAAATCAACTGTTAAGTCAGCCATTTTTATATCTTATTCTTTTGTTCACTTTTCTTAAAATTTTTCTTAAATAATATAGGGCACTTTTCAATTTTATGATCCCCACTACATTAAATCAACTGTTAAATCAGCCATTCCTATATTTTATTATTTTGAATACTTTTTATTCTTTTGTTCACTTTTCTTAAAATTTTTCTTAAATAATATAGGGCACTTTTCAATTTTATGATCCCCACTACAATATTCACAATATAATAATTTTGAATATTTTATTTCACTGGGAGTATTCCCCATTTACTTATTATATGTATATGGTATAACTTACATATATCATTTTTTATCTTCGGTGCATTTGTGTCTCCTCTTCTGCGAAGAACGTGCTGCGCCAGGAAAATGCTCGCTACAAGGAGCGCTGCCAAATCGGGCAAAAATGTCTTGTTGTTTCTATCACGGGGAGTTGCTGCAAAAGCTGCAAGCCAAGCCGCTGCTGGTGTTAATGGCAAAATTGTTGCTGTTATTGTTCTTTGCTATTGAGTCGCTGTTGGTAACTTCGCTGAAGCTGCTTAGTTGAACCGGAGCTTGATGCCTGCACTGCGATCACTTTTAAACGCTCTGTAAGTGGAGAACAAGGCCCCACGTTGGGCGCCAATTATGTTTTTCCTTACTGGAATAACATTTTTAAAAAAGACGTGCTTCAGTTGAAGACGGAGTAAAAACTAAACTTTATTCTATAAATTCCCTTATTTATATCTTTACAATTTGTTTACTTAAATCTATGTGTTTCACAATGATGGTTTGGCATTGCATCAGCCTGGTCAAAGAAGATATCAATTTCATTTTCAATTAATTTTTATTACGCAGCAGCATAATGCTGAGCTGGTGGATTTGTAAGATGCAAAATATCTTTTCTCAATTGTGTTTACATTTAGCATTGTAATGGGGTAAGTGGTCTGCCGTTAACTTGCATGTTTATATACATATAATAGGTCTATGAATAAGTTCGCGCGGTTTTTTTTTCGAAATTTGAATTTCGGATCATTCCCATGGCTTTTAAACGTTTGGAAATGGTTGATTGATCAACTCCCAAAGTTTTTGCAACCTCTTCTTGCGTTTGAGCCGGATCTTGATCGAGCAATTCCTCCAATTCGGTATCCATGAACTTTGGCGGCGCGGCCAAAATCACCACTTTTAAAGCGTGCAAACCACTTCTGGCACATTCGCTCAGCTAGAGCATGCTCACCATAAACTTCCACCAAGATACGATGACTTTCGGCTGCTTTTTTCTTCATATTAAAGAATTCCCCGCAAAAACACATTATTTGGCACGAAATTCGACATTTTCAAGTGTGGTAAAAATATTGTTGTTTACGCTTCAAATAAAAAACTTATACTGACGTTTGTGCCTTACGACAGTAGCTCTCCAATGAATGTTTGGAAATGTGGATCGATGGAATAATAATCAAGTTACGCCATCTGTTGTAAAACCGCACGAACTTATCCATAGACCCATTTATTACAATTTTATTAACTGTATGTTTCCCTGAAACTAATATAGCCCCATCTCTTATTTTATCTATTTGTTTATTATTTTCTTTGATTTTAGTACAATTAGCTGGCTTTTTATTTAACAAATTTATAAAACATGTATTTTGTAATTTTTTCTTACAAAAAATATTACTTATTTCAATTTTACATTCTTCAATAGATATAAATGTGTTATTACATAAGGCTACTTCATTCTCAATTATTAATTTCCCATCATTTTGTGATATTGGTCTGGTTTCAAATAACGTACAAATATTATTTATTTTGGGATATTTAATATACAATATAATTAGATCTGATTTTTGTATGATTTTAAATGTTGAAACGTCTAATAAGTCTGTCAAGGTTACTGCTTGTAATTCGTTCTGAATTATTTCTCTTGTTTCATCTGTATGAAGTATATGTGAGTTTAATATTCCTCCTTTTGCTAATGTAATAGTTTGCAAAATATTTTGTAATTCATATATTATCATTTTAATTCTCTGTTTACGTATTATTCTTTCATGCGAAATTCCTGTGATACTGTTTACTAAATTCGCTAAACGTCGTATTTCATTAAACATTTCAGAATTTGTCGTTAGTTGTTTATTGCTATTTTCAATTAAATCATTAATTTTATTTGAAATAAAAATGTAGTCGTCATGGTCAGGTGTACCTGCTATCCACTTCCATACTGTACCTATTTCATTAATTCCTCTCTTTGTTCTAGTTTTTTCCAATTGAATTAAAGAAGGTTCTATAATTTGGAGTTCTGATTCTATTTCTAGAAAGTCCGATGTAGAATAAGAATGTTTTTCTTTTTCTTGTAAAAAACATAATTTTTCTTCATTATATAAAGTTTCATAATATGTTAAATTTGTAACATGGAAAATGCTTCCAAACGATTCGTATAGCAATGCTTGTTCATTCTGTATTAAAATATATTCGTCGTTTGAGTAATTGATTATGTCCGCCTGGATGAGAGTAATAAAAGGTATGAAAAAATACCCCAAGTACATTTCCTATAAAATAATATAAAAAAATTTTAACTTTTAATGTTATCCTTATGTGTTATTCTGTTTCTGTTATTAATTACTACCTTATTTGCTAAGTTCTCTTTTACTTGTTGTCTCTTATATCTGGGCTTTAACTTATTTCTTTCACCTACAATTTTTTCATATATTACCTGACCAGAGTGGTATTCCTTATTTAATCTATTTTTGTTATGAATCGCAAGCATTTTCTTTTGCGCCTGCTCAAGAGTATCATGTAATTTTTCATGATCTATTTTATTATGAAAAATATCTGTTGGTCGGAATTTTGTAATGGAATGTATTGTAATATTATATTGTTGTGCAGCTCTTAGAACTGTTTCTAAATCACTCACTATGTTGTATTCCTCTTTTATACATCTAGCTATCTCTATTATCGTAGAATGAACTCTTTCAATTTGTCCATTAGTAATACTATGCCTTGGATTGCAAAAATATATTTCAATATTTAATCTCTGCATTAACGATTTGAATTGAGGTGTTGTAAAACTTGGCTCATTATCTAACGTTATTCGTTTCACATCTGGGAAATTTTGAAGAATTTCTAAAACCTTTTCCTCAATATTAGATTTGTCTTCTATATTTTTTAATATTAAAAATTTTGAATAAGCATCAATACATGTGATAAACTTCAACCCCTGAGCATAAAAAATATCTAGGTGAAGCTGCTCTCCCTCTTTTTCTGGAATTGGAGCCTCTTTTATTGGAATTTTTTTCGGATGTCGATCATATTTGTTCCTATTACACGTTATGCAATTGCGTACATATTCCTTCATTTTCTTTCTCATTTCTGGCCAATAGTATAGTTTTTCTATCTGTTTTATATTTTCATTGTAATTTCGATGCGCTCTGTTATGGGTTTGCTCAATTATACCTGCTTGATCTTCCCTATTGGGAATGTCCATAGGAAATAGCTTAGTATATACAAATTTATTTTGAAATGTTTCTTTTAGAGGTCGCTGTATCTCATACAAATCCTCTACTGTGCAGTGTATTGCTGTTACCAATTTAGGTTTTATGTATTCTTTTAAAATAGTAAGTAGATTCTCAACTGTATCATATTCAATCAAATGTCTTTTTCTTCCAAAAATTTCTATCATTTCATGTATAGTGAACCTATTTTTACATAATATAATTTGTTGTTTAAATTGATTTACAGGTTTGTATGTTTCCTGTATTTGATCATTTTCGCTACTTTCCGCTGAATGTTCTGATTCACTTGACAAATTGTTTATTTCAAGGCGTGATAATGCATCAGCCACAACATTCGTTTTGCCTGGCCTATATACAAATTTTGGAGAAAACTCCTCAATTAAAGCATGCCATCTTTTCATTTTAGAATTCGGGTTGCGCGTAGATAATGCAAATGTTAACGGTTGATGATCCGTGTGAATTTCAAGATTAGTTACTCCATAAAGATAATTACGAAGATTCTTCAGTGCCCATACAATCGCAAACAACTCTTTTTCATTTGTAGCATAATTTCTTTCTGTCTTATTAAGAGTTTTGGAAACAAAAGTAATGGGTTTATTTTCTTGAGAAAGGACTGCGCCTATTGCAACATTCGATGCGTCAGTAGTTAACACAAACTTTTTTGAATAATCTGGTTGCGTCAATTCCATTGCTGATGCTAAACTTTTCTTTAGCTTTTTAAAAGAAGATATCCCTGCTTCATCAATTTTCACTAATACCTTTTTTGACATATTTTTAGAGACTCTGCCATTTTCTGCGGATAAGTATTTTGTCAATGGCTTTGCAATCGTTGCATAATCTTTAATGAATTTCCGGTAATAACCGGTAACACCTAAAAACCCCCTTAATTCCCGTAAACTTTTGGGTAGCGGGTAATTAAGCATTAATTCAATTTTATTTGGATCTGTTTTAATTGTATTTTGAGCTATAATGTAACCCAAAAATTCTATTTCAGTTCTGAAAAATTTAGATTTTTCAAGAGAAATTTTCATATTAGCGTTTCTTAATATTTCAATTATCATTTGCAAATCCTTCATATGTTGCTCTAAACTTCCTGAAAAAATTATTATATCATCCATATATACATGACATGTTTTTCCTATTTGATCACGCAATATATTGTCCATTGCTCTTTGAAATATTCTGGGAGCATTTTTTAGACCGAAAGGCATTCTTAAAAATTCATATTTTCCGTTATTAACGGAAAAAGCTGTTTTTTCTATGTCATTTTCCGACATTAAAATCTGGTGAAAACCTGACTCCAAATCAATGCTTGAAAAGTATCTTGATTTCCCTAAATTTGACAAAATTATATTCGTATCCGGGATGGGATAGCGATCGGGAATAGTATGAGCATTCAATTTTTTGTAATCTATCACCATTCTAAATTTTGGTGAACCGTCGTCGTTAGTACCTTTTTTTGATACCACCCAAATGGGTGAATTATAAGGACTTTTACTAGGCCTTACAATATTTTCATTCAATAATCTTCCAATTTCTTTATTTACGAAAGAATTCACAGACAGAGGATATGGGTACTGTTTACTCCATATCGGCTTTTCATTTTCTGTTCGTATTTCCGCTCTTACATCTGTTCTAAACGGAAAACTTGTATCAATATTTGCGTGTTTTTCCACTATTCTCTGCTTTATTAAAATTCTAAATTCCTCAAGGTTTTTACCCTGATTTCTCCTTTCTGGAGTTTTATAAGCTCTTACTAAGTGAGAGTCTTCACTGTTTTCATCAAAACTTTCATTGACTGCCTGATCTGAACCTTTTTCAGTTTTCATGGAATAGTTATCCCTTATATTACCTGAATATTCATCAGCTATTGCTTTAGGATCTTCAGGTGCCAAAGACAAACATTTATATGGCATACTTTTACCGGTAAATTCCTCGGTATATGCTGTAGAAATTTTCTGATCCACAGTGTTTATTTTATAATTAATTTTTTTATTATTTTTTCTTTTCTTATTGCCGGTATTTTCTTCGGCGGGCGCCTTAGGATCCTTTTGTCCCAAGGGGTTAAAATTTTCTTTTTTCTCATTTTTATTTTCATACTTTTCTTTTTTGTTGCAGGTACTATCATCTGCTGGCGCCTTAGGACCTTTTTGTCCCAAGGGGTTAACATTTTCTTTTTTCTCTGAGTTTACTCTTTCTTTATGGATGTTAATATTCATACTTTCATCCACCTTTTCGTTCTCATATTTTGTTTTGTAAATTATTTTGTTGCTACGTATATCGATACGTGCTTCTATTTTCTTTAAAAAATTATATCCTAAAAGGATGTCCGAATCCAAATTATCTATTTCATAGAATACTTGTCGAACTCCGAATAAATTTATTATATGGTAATATTTTATAACTAGCAAACCCGGCCCCCTTCGCTGGGCACACTAAAATAGAATAGATATGGTTTAGAACAGAAAATATATGATTTTCATATTATTTATTTCTTTATTCTTTATTCAAGCGCTTTGGCATAAACAATATTTTTTGTTTTTCTATTTGTTTTTGAGTAAATATAAAATATAAATTGAAAATCAGGAAAAAAGAAGATTGTTTTTAAATGTCAAATCAACGCATATGAATAAACAATCGTCTTTTTTCCTGATCATCCATGAATTTTTCGTTTCAATTTATATGTTTTATTAAGCATTGGAGCTTTTTTAACCATTATCCATTTATATTTTTCAAAAAAAAAACGAAAAAAATTTTTTTTTCACGAACACATAATTTCATTCGGATTTCACATTAAATTCTCAAATTTCGTAAGAAATTATTCACTGTTCCAAAATCCACTCCAAAAAAATTCACAAACAATTTTTACATGTTGCACTTACGTTTTTTCCTTATGGCATCCAAATCAGAAAGAAATATAGACCCATTGTAACTCACACTGTCAATTTGACAGTTCAGTTCCGCCCCAAGCGTTAAAAAAGTAAGCGACATTATGGATGGTTCAAAAGAACGCTGTACCCGTTGCCAGTGCTCCGAATTACAACCAAACTTTACGAAACCCATTTTCAATACTTACTTAACAATGTGCGTAAGTTTGGTTTAATTCGGTGCAAAGACACGGCGGGTCCACGTTTTGGCATATATTTCGAGACCCTAGTCATCAATAGGTATGAAAATTACCCCGTATTAAAGCACTTATCAACAGCTTTCATTTGATACCCATATTGTACATACACAACCAAAGGTTACCCGGGTCCACGTTTTGACCTATATCTCGAGACCCCAGTCACGGAGCGGCATGAAAAATACTCTGTACTAAAGCATTCCCCAACAGCTTCAATTTGATATCCATATTGTACAAACACATTCTAGGCTCCACGTTTTGGTCTCTATCTCGAGACCCTAGTCACGGAGTGGCATGAAAAATACTCTGAACTAAAGCATTCACCAACAGCTTCCATTTGATACCCATATTGTACATACACATCCGAAGGTTACCCGGGTCCACGTTTTGACCTATATCTCGAGACCCTATCTACCAATAGGTATTCAAACTATACGGAAATCATCTTCAATATCTACTTAACAATGTGTGTAAGTTTGGTTTAATTCGGTGCAAAGACACGGCGGGTCCACGTTTTGGCATATATTTCTAGACCCTAGTCATCAATAGGTATGAAAATTACCCCATATTAAAGCACTTATCAACAGCTTTCATTTGATACCCATATTGTACATACACAACCAAAGGTTACCCGGGTCCACGTTTTGACCTATATCTCGAGACCCCAGTCACGGAGCGGCATGAAAAATACTCTGTACTAAAGCATTCACCAACAGCTTCAATTTGATACCCATATTGTACATACACATCCGAAGGTTACCCGGGTCCACGTTTTGACCTATATCTCGAGACCCCAGTCACGGAGCGGCATGAAAAATACTCTGTACTAAAGCATTCACCAACAGCTTTCATTTGATACCCATATTGTATATACACGTCCGAAGGTTACCCGGGTCCACGTTTTGACCTATATCTCGAGCCCTATTTCCAAAATAAAATATAATCCATGTTACTCGTGGATAATGTAACTTTCGAATGGTGAAAGAAGTTTTAAAATCGGTCCAGTAGTTTTTGAGCCTATTCGTAACAAACAAACAAACAAAGTTTTCCTCTTTATAATATTAGTATAGATAGAATAACCATTTACAGTTCTCACTCTTTTATAAATGGCTAATTCATTTCTATTTTGATATACTCCCTGCTTAATATAACAAGAAGTTGCTCCGGTATCTACCAGTGCTTTCAATCCTTTATTGAGTTTTTTATCATAAACTATGATGTAGGGGAGGTCGTTCCCCTTTTCCCTAAAAAATGTTCTTCATTTAAATTGTTTATTTTAGGAGTTTTTCCTTGCGGTCGAAAGCTATTATTACTTTCTCTTCGTCTCTTGAAGCCTTGCATATGTTGGTTCTGAGGCCCTGAACTTTGTTGAGTAGTATTTAACCCATTGCCTGAACTACTTGTCTGGGGTTTGTTATTCTGATTAAAATATCTGCCACCTTGTTGACCAAAAGGGTTGTAATTCTTATTGTATGACCTGGAGACAGATGGATCTACGTCCATTGGTTCTGGTTTTGGTACGTTATTCCTTGTTGGGAATCTCAAATTATTATTGGGATAATTTGTTGTCCTAGCTCTGCTTCTTTCATTTGCAAAATTTTTAGCAAATAATGCCCTTTGGTTGTTTGATTCTAGTTCCTGTGCTTTTGCCAAAGCATCAGGCAAATCCTGAGGATTGAGAGAAAATATTATGTCTCTTAAAGGTGCATTGAGACCAGTTACAAATATTCTTAAGGCATGATCCCTATTCTTTTTATTAAGTTCTTTGGCTATATCGGATGAGCTACTATGAGTCATTATTGTTTTATTTATGAGTAAGGTCAATTTTCTATTGACCAAATTATAATACTCGACAACTGTCATTGATCCCTGGCGTAAGACACTCAGTTCCTGTTCTATAATGTGCATCGGTCGTTTGTCTGAATAAGCAAAATCTAATCGCGCAATTATTGCATCAAAATTCAACACCGTACCATGATTGGTGAGCGTGTCATTCGCATCTTGTGTGATCTTGTTTCGCAAAATAGTAAGGGCTGCAAAGTATCTTCTACTTTTCCTTATATACAGGCTCATAGCATTATGTGCTGCCTCCCTCCAACTAACGTAAGAATTTAATTTCCCTGAAAAATCTGGAAGGGATTTAACAACATCAAGAGATTCTTGGCACTGTATATTTTCGTTAATAGACTCAGTCACATAATCCGTCACCCTACGAGTATCTATCTCAACTTGAGATCGTAATCGTTCAACTTCCTGCCTTAAATTTATTGTGCTCTCCGCAATCAATCTTGTAATTAAATCAACTGTTAAGTCAGCCATTTTTATATCTTATTCTTTTGTTCACTTTTCTTAAAATTTTTCTTAAATAATATAGGGCACTTTTCAATTTTATGATCCCCACTACATTAAATCAACTGTTAAATCAGCCATTCCTATATTTTATTATTTTGAATACTTTTTATTCTTTTGTTCACTTTTCTTAAAATTTTTCTTAAATAATATAGGGCACTTTTCAATTTTATGATCCCCACTACAATATTCACAATATAATAATTTTGAATATTTTATTTCACTGGGAGTATTCCCCATTTACTTATTATATGTATATGGTATAACTTACATATATCATTTTTTATCTTCGGTGCATTTGTGTCTCCTCTTCTGCGAAGAACGTGCTGCGCCAGGAAAATGCTCGCTACAAGGAGCGCTGCCAAATCGGGCAAAAATGTCTTGTTGTTTCTATCACGGGGAGTTGCTGCAAAAGCTGCAAGCCAAGCCGCTGCTGGTGTTAATGGCAAAATTGTTGCTGTTATTGTTCTTTGCTATTGAGTCGCTGTTGGTAACTTCGCTGAAGCTGCTTAGTTGAACCGGAGCTTGATGCCTGCACTGCGATCACTTTTAAACGCTCTGTAAGTGGAGAACAAGGCCCCACGTTGGGCGCCAATTATGTTTTTCCTTACTGGAATAACATTTTTAAAAAAGACGTGCTTCAGTTGAAGACGGAGTAAAAACTAAACTTTATTCTATAAATTCCCTTATTTATATCTTTACAATTTGTTTACTTAAATCTATGTGTTTCACAATGATGGTTTGGCATTGCATCAGCCTGGTCAAAGAAGATATCAATTTCATTTTCAATTAATTTTTATTACGCAGCAGCATAATGCTGAGCTGGTGGATTTGTAAGATGCAAAATATCTTTTCTCAATTGTGTTTACATTTAGCATTGTAATGGGGTAAGTGGTCTGCCGTTAACTTGCATGTTTATATACATATAATAGGTCTATGAATAAGTTCGCGCGGTTTTTTTTCGAAATTTGAATTTCGGATCATTCCCATGGCTTTTAAACGTTTGGAAATGGTTGATTGATCAACTCCCAAAGTTTTTGCAACCTCTTCTTGCGTTTGAGCCGGATCTTGATCGAGCAATTCCTCCAATTCGGTATCCATGAACTTTGGCGGCGCGGCCAAAATCACCACTTTTAAAGCGTGCAAACCACTTCTGGCACATTCGCTCAGCTAGAGCATGCTCACCATAAACTTCCACCAAGATACGATGACTTTCGGCTGCTTTTTTCTTCATATTAAAGAATTCCCCGCAAAAACACATTATTTGGCACGAAATTCGACATTTTCAAGTGTGGTAAAAATATTGTTGTTTACGCTTCAAATAAAAAACTTATACTGACGTTTGTGCCTTACGACAGTAGCTCTCCAATGAATGTTTGGAAATGTGGATCGATGGAATAATAATCAAGTTACGCCATCTGTTGTAAAACCGCACGATCTTATCCATAGACCCATTTATTACAATTTTATTAACTGTATGTTTCCCTGAAACTAATATAGCCCCATCTCTTATTTTATCTATTTGTTTATTATTTTCTTTGACTTTAGTGCAATTAGCTGGCTTTTTATTTAACAAATTTATAAAACATGTATTTTGTAATTTTTTCTTACAAAAAATATTACTTATTTCAATTTTACATTCTTCAATAGATATAAATGTGTTATTACATAAGGCTACTTCATTCTCAATTATTAATTTCCCATCATTTTGTGATATTGGTCTGGTTTCAAATAACGTACAAATATTATTTATTTTGGGATATTTAATATACAATATAATTAGATCTGATTTTTGTATGATTTTAAATGTTGAAACGTCTAATAAGTCTGTCAAGGTTACTGCTTGTAATTCGTTCTGAATTATTTCTCTTGTTTCATCTGTATGAAGTATATGTGAGTTTAATATTCCTCCTTTTGCTAATGTAATAGTTTGCAAAATATTTTGTAATTCATATATTATCATTTTAATTCTCTGTTTACGTATTATTCTTTCATGCGAAATTCCTGTGATACTGTTTACTAAATTCGTTAAACGTCGTATTTCATTAAATATTTCAGAATTTGTCGTTAGTTGTTTATTGCTATTTTCAATTAAATCATTAATTTTATTTGAAATAAAAATGTAGTCGTCATGGTCAGGTGTACCTGCTATCCACTTCCATACTGTACCTATTTCATTAATTCCTCTCTTTGTTCTAGTTTTTTCCAATTGAATTAAAGAAGATTCTATAATTTGGAGTTCTGATTCTATTTCTAGAAAGTCCGATGTAGAATAAGAATGTTTTTCTTTTTCTTGTAAAAAATATAATTTTTCTTCATTATATAAAGTTTCATAATATGTTAAATTTGTAACATGGAAAATGCTTCCAAACGATTCGTATAGCAATGCTTGTTCATTCTGTATTAAAATATATTCGTCGCTTGAGTAATTGATTATGTCCGCCTGGATGAGAGTAATAAAAGGTATGAAAAAATACCCCAAGTACATTTCCTATAAAATAATATAAAAAAATTTTAACTTTTAATGTTATCCTTATGTATTATTCTGTTTCTGTTATTAATTACTACCTTATTTGCTAAGTTCTCTTTTACTTGTTGTCTCTTATATCTGGGCTTTAACTTATTTCTTTCACCTACAATTTTTTCATATATTACCTGACCAGAGTGGTATTCCTTATTTAATCTATTTTTGTTATGAATCGCAAGCATTTTCTTTTGCGCCTGCTCAAGAGTATCATGTAATTTTTCATGATCTATTTTATTATGAAAAATATCTGTTGGTCGGAATTTTGTAACGGAATGTATTGTAATATTATATTGTTGTGCAGCTCTTAGAACTGTTTCTAAATCACTCACTATGTTGTATTCCTCTTTTATACATCTAGCTATCTCTATTATCGTAGAATGAACTCTTTCAATTTGTCCATTAGTAATACTATGCCTTGGATTGCAAAAATATATTTCAATATTTAATCTCTGCATTAACGATTTGAATTGAGGTGTTGTAAAACTTGGCTCATTATCTAACGTTATTCGTTTCACATCTGGGAAATTTTGAAGAATTTCTAAAACCTTTTCCTCAATATTAGATTTGTCTTCTATATTTTTTAATATTAAAAATTTTGAATAAGCATCAATACATGTGATAAACTTCAACCCCTGAGCATAAAAAATATCTAGGTGAAGCTGCTCTCCCTCTTTTTCTGGAATTGGAGCCTCTTTTATTGGAATTTTTTTCGGATGTCGATCATATTTGTTCCTATTACACGTTATGCAATTGCGTACATATTCCTTCATTTTCTTTCTCATTTCTGGCCAATAGTATAGTTTTTCTATCTGTTTTATATTTTCATTGTAATTTCGATGCGCTCTGTTATGGGTTTGCTCAATTATACCTGCTTGATCTTCCCTATTGGGAATGTCCATAGGAAATAGCTTAGTATATACAAATTTATTTTGAAATGTTTCTTTTAGAGGTCGCTGTATCTCATACAAATCCTCTACTGTGCAGTGTATTGCTGTTACCAATTTAGGTTTTATGTATTCTTTTAAAATAGTAAGTAGATTCTCAACTGTATCATATTCAATCAAATGTCTTTTTCTTCCAAAAATTTCTATCATTTCATGTATAGTGAACCTATTTTTACATAATATAATTTGTTGTTTAAATTGATTTACAGGTTTGTATGTTTCCTGTATTTGATCATTTTCGCTACTTTCCGCTGAATGTTCTGATTCACTTGACAAATTGTTTATTTCAAGGCGTGATAATGCATCAGCCACAACATTCGTTTTGCCTGGCCTATATACAAATTTTGGAGAAAACTCCTCAATTAAAGCATGCCATCTTTTCATTTTAGAATTCGGGTTGCGCGTAGATAATGCAAATGTTAACGGTTGATGATCCGTGTGAATTTCAAGATTAGTTACTCCATAAAGATAATTACGAAGATTCTTCAGTGCCCATACAATCGCAAACAACTCTTTTTCATTTGTAGCATAATTTCTTTCTGTCTTATTAAGAGTTTTGGAAACAAAAGTAATGGGTTTATTTTCTTGAGAAAGGACTGCGCCTATTGCAACATTCGATGCGTCAGTAGTTAACACAAACTTTTTTGAATAATCTGGTTGCGTCAATTCCATTGCTGATGCTAAACTTTTCTTTAGCTTTTTAAAAGAAGATATCCCTGCTTCATCAATTTTCACTAATACCTTTTTTGACATATTTTTAGAGACTCTGCCATTTTCTGCGGATAAGTATTTTGTCAATGGCTTTGCAATCGTTGCATAATCTTTAATGAATTTCCGGTAATAACCGGTAACACCTAAAAACCCCCTTAATTCCCGTAAACTTTTGGGTAGCGGGTAATTAAGCATTAATTCAATTTTATTTGGATCTGTTTTAATTGTATTTTGAGCTATAATGTAACCCAAAAATTCTATTTCAGTTCTGAAAAATTTAGATTTTTCAAGAGAAATTTTCATATTAGCGTTTCTTAATATTTCAATTATCATTTGCAAATCCTTCATATGTTGCTCTAAACTTCCTGAAAAAATTATTATATCATCCATATATACATGACATGTTTTTCCTATTTGATCACGCAATATATTGTCCATTGCTCTTTGAAATATTCTGGGAGCATTTTTTAGACCGAAAGGCATTCTTAAAAATTCATATTTTCCGTTATTAACGGAAAAAGCTGTTTTTTCTATGTCATTTTCCGACATTAAAATCTGGTGAAAACCTGACTCCAAATCAATGCTTGAAAAGTATCTTGATTTCCCTAAATTTGACAAAATTATATTCGTATCCGGGATGGGATAGCGATCGGGAATAGTATGAGCATTCAATTTTTTGTAATCTATCACCATTCTAAATTTTGGTGAACCGTCGTCGTTAGTACCTTTTTTTGATACCACCCAAATGGGTGAATTATAAGGACTTTTACTAGGCCTTACAATATTTTCATTCAATAATCTTCCAATTTCTTTATTTACGAAAGAATTCACAGACAGAGGATATGGGTACTGTTTACTCCATATCGGCTTTTCATTTTCTGTTCGTATTTCCGCTCTTACATCTGTTCTAAACGGAAAACTTGTATCAATATTTGCGTGTTTTTCCACTATTCTCTGCTTTATTAAAATTCTAAATTCCTCAAGGTTTTTACCCTGATTTCTCCTTTCTGGAGTTTTATAAGCTCTTACTAAGTGAGAGTCTTCACTGTTTTCATCAAAACTTTCATTGACTGCCTGATCTGAACCTTTTTCAGTTTTCATGGAATAGTTATCCCTTATATTACCTGAATATTCATCAGCTATTGCTTTAGGATCTTCAGGTGCCAAAGACAAACATTTATATGGCATACTTTTACCGGTAAATTCCTCGGTATATGCTGTAGAAATTTTCTGATCCACAGTGTTTATTTTATAATTAATTTTTTTATTATTTTTTCTTTTCTTATTGCCGGTATTTTCTTCGGCGGGCGCCTTAGGATCCTTTTGTCCCAAGGGGTTAAAATTTTCTTTTTTCTCATTTTTATTTTCATACTTTTCTTTTTTGTTGCAGGTACTATCATCTGCTGGCGCCTTAGGACCTTTTTGTCCCAAGGGGTTAACATTTTCTTTTTTCTCTGAGTTTACTCTTTCTTTATGGATGTTAATATTCATACTTTCATCCACCTTTTCGTTCTCATATTTTGTTTTGTAAATTATTTTGTTGCTACGTATATCGATACGTGCTTCTATTTTCTTTAAAAAATTATATCCTAAAAGGATGTCCGAATCCAAATTATCTATTTCATAGAATACTTGTCGAACTCCGAATAAATTTATTATATGGTAATATTTTATAACTAGCAAACCCGGCCCCCTTCGCTGGGCACACTAAAATAGAATAGATATGGTTTAGAACAGAAAATATATGATTTTCATATTATTTATTTCTTTATTCTTTATTCAAGCGCTTTGGCATAAACAATATTTTTTGTTTTTCTATTTGTTTTTGAGTAAATATAAAATATAAATTGAAAATCAGGAAAAAAGAAGATTGTTTTTAAATGTCAAATCAACGCATATGAATAAACAATCGTCTTTTTTCCTGATCATCCATGAATTTTTCGTTTCAATTTATATGTTTTATTAAGCATTGGAGCTTTTTTAACCATTATCCATTTATATTTTTCAAAAAAAAAACGAAAAAAATTTTTTTTTCACGAACACATAATTTCATTCGGATTTCACATTAAATTCTCAAATTTCGTAAGAAATTATTCACTGTTCCAAAATCCACTCCAAAAAAATTCACAAACAATTTTTACATGTTGCACTTACGTTTTTTCCTTATGGCATCCAAATCAGAAAGAAATATAGACCCATTGTAACTCACACTGTCAATTTGACAGTTCAGTTCCGCCCCAAGCGTTAAAAAAGTAAGCGACATTATGGATGGTTCAAAAGAACGCTGTACCCGTTGCCAGTGCTCCGAATTACAACCAAACTTTACGAAACCCATTTTCAATACTTACTTAACAATGTGCGTAAGTTTGGTTTAATTCGGTGCAAAGACACGGCGGGTCCACGTTTTGGCATATATTTCGAGACCCTAGTCATCAATAGGTATGAAAATTACCCCGTATTAAAGCACTTATCAACAGCTTTCATTTGATACCCATATTGTACATACACAACCAAAGGTTACCCGGGTCCACGTTTTGACCTATATCTCGAGACCCCAGTCACGGAGCGGCATGAAAAATACTCTGTACTAAAGCATTCCCCAACAGCTTCAATTTGATATCCATATTGTACAAACACATTCTAGGCTCCACGTTTTGGTCTCTATCTCGAGACCCTAGTCACGGAGTGGCATGAAAAATACTCTGAACTAAAGCATTCACCAACAGCTTCCATTTGATACCCATATTGTACATACACATCCGAAGGTTACCCGGGTCCACGTTTTGACCTATATCTCGAGACCCTATCTACCAATAGGTATTCAAACTATACGGAAATCATCTTCAATATCTACTTAACAATGTGTGTAAGTTTGGTTTAATTCGGTGCAAAGACACGGCGGGTCCACGTTTTGGCATATATTTCTAGACCCTAGTCATCAATAGGTATGAAAATTACCCCATATTAAAGCACTTATCAACAGCTTTCATTTGATACCCATATTGTACATACACAACCAAAGGTTACCCGGGTCCACGTTTTGACCTATATCTCGAGACCCCAGTCACGGAGCGGCATGAAAAATACTCTGTACTAAAGCATTCACCAACAGCTTCAATTTGATACCCATATTGTACATACACATCCGAAGGTTACCCGGGTCCACGTTTTGACCTATATCTCGAGACCCCAGTCACGGAGCGGCATGAAAAATACTCTGTACTAAAGCATTCACCAACAGCTTTCATTTGATACCCATATTGTATATACACGTCCGAAGGTTACCCGGGTCCACGTTTTGACCTATATCTCGAGCCCTATTTCCAAAATAAAATATAATCCATGTTACTCGTGGATAATGTAACTTTCGAATGGTGAAAGAAGTTTTAAAATCGGTCCAGTAGTTTTTGAGCCTATTCGTAACAAACAAACAAACAAAGTTTTCCTCTTTATAATATTAGTATAGATAGAATAACCATTTACAGTTCTCACTCTTTTATAAATGGCTAATTCATTTCTATTTTGATATACTCCCTGCTTAATATAACAAGAAGTTGCTCCGGTATCTACCAGTGCTTTCAATCCTTTATTGAGTTTTTTATCATAAACTATGATGTAGGGGAGGTCGTTCCCCTTTTCCCTAAAAAATGTTCTTCATTTAAATTGTTTATTTTAGGAGTTTTTCCTTGCGGTCGAAAGCTATTATTACTTTCTCTTCGTCTCTTGAAGCCTTGCATATGTTGGTTCTGAGGCCCTGAACTTTGTTGAGTAGTATTTAACCCATTGCCTGAACTACTTGTCTGGGGTTTGTTATTCTGATTAAAATATCTGCCACCTTGTTGACCAAAAGGGTTGTAATTCTTATTGTATGACCTGGAGACAGATGGATCTACGTCCATTGGTTCTGGTTTTGGTACGTTATTCCTTGTTGGGAATCTCAAATTATTATTGGGATAATTTGTTGTCCTAGCTCTGCTTCTTTCATTTGCAAAATTTTTAGCAAATAATGCCCTTTGGTTGTTTGATTCTAGTTCCTGTGCTTTTGCCAAAGCATCAGGCAAATCCTGAGGATTGAGAGAAAATATTATGTCTCTTAAAGGTGCATTGAGACCAGTTACAAATATTCTTAAGGCATGATCCCTATTCTTTTTATTAAGTTCTTTGGCTATATCGGATGAGCTACTATGAGTCATTATTGTTTTATTTATGAGTAAGGTCAATTTTCTATTGACCAAATTATAATACTCGACAACTGTCATTGATCCCTGGCGTAAGACACTCAGTTCCTGTTCTATAATGTGCATCGGTCGTTTGTCTGAATAAGCAAAATCTAATCGCGCAATTATTGCATCAAAATTCAACACCGTACCATGATTGGTGAGCGTGTCATTCGCATCTTGTGTGATCTTGTTTCGCAAAATAGTAAGGGCTGCAAAGTATCTTCTACTTTTCCTTATATACAGGCTCATAGCATTATGTGCTGCCTCCCTCCAACTAACGTAAGAATTTAATTTCCCTGAAAAATCTGGAAGGGATTTAACAACATCAAGAGATTCTTGGCACTGTATATTTTCGTTAATAGACTCAGTCACATAATCCGTCACCCTACGAGTATCTATCTCAACTTGAGATCGTAATCGTTCAACTTCCTGCCTTAAATTTATTGTGCTCTCCGCAATCAATCTTGTAATTAAATCAACTGTTAAGTCAGCCATTTTTATATCTTATTCTTTTGTTCACTTTTCTTAAAATTTTTCTTAAATAATATAGGGCACTTTTCAATTTTATGATCCCCACTACATTAAATCAACTGTTAAATCAGCCATTCCTATATTTTATTATTTTGAATACTTTTTATTCTTTTGTTCACTTTTCTTAAAATTTTTCTTAAATAATATAGGGCACTTTTCAATTTTATGATCCCCACTACAATATTCACAATATAATAATTTTGAATATTTTATTTCACTGGGAGTATTCCCCATTTACTTATTATATGTATATGGTATAACTTACATATATCATTTTTTATCTTCGGTGCATTTGTGTCTCCTCTTCTGCGAAGAACGTGCTGCGCCAGGAAAATGCTCGCTACAAGGAGCGCTGCCAAATCGGGCAAAAATGTCTTGTTGTTTCTATCACGGGGAGTTGCTGCAAAAGCTGCAAGCCAAGCCGCTGCTGGTGTTAATGGCAAAATTGTTGCTGTTATTGTTCTTTGCTATTGAGTCGCTGTTGGTAACTTCGCTGAAGCTGCTTAGTTGAACCGGAGCTTGATGCCTGCACTGCGATCACTTTTAAACGCTCTGTAAGTGGAGAACAAGGCCCCACGTTGGGCGCCAATTATGTTTTTCCTTACTGGAATAACATTTTTAAAAAAGACGTGCTTCAGTTGAAGACGGAGTAAAAACTAAACTTTATTCTATAAATTCCCTTATTTATATCTTTACAATTTGTTTACTTAAATCTATGTGTTTCACAATGATGGTTTGGCATTGCATCAGCCTGGTCAAAGAAGATATCAATTTCATTTTCAATTAATTTTTATTACGCAGCAGCATAATGCTGAGCTGGTGGATTTGTAAGATGCAAAATATCTTTTCTCAATTGTGTTTACATTTAGCATTGTAATGGGGTAAGTGGTCTGCCGTTAACTTGCATGTTTATATACATATAATAGGTCTATGAATAAGTTCGCGCGGTTTTTTTTCGAAATTTGAATTTCGGATCATTCCCATGGCTTTTAAACGTTTGGAAATGGTTGATTGATCAACTCCCAAAGTTTTTGCAACCTCTTCTTGCGTTTGAGCCGGATCTTGATCGAGCAATTCCTCCAATTCGGTATCCATGAACTTTGGCGGCGCGGCCAAAATCACCACTTTTAAAGCGTGCAAACCACTTCTGGCACATTCGCTCAGCTAGAGCATGCTCACCATAAACTTCCACCAAGATACGATGACTTTCGGCTGCTTTTTTCTTCATATTAAAGAATTCCCCGCAAAAACACATTATTTGGCACGAAATTCGACATTTTCAAGTGTGGTAAAAATATTGTTGTTTACGCTTCAAATAAAAAACTTATACTGACGTTTGTGCCTTACGACAGTAGCTCTCCAATGAATGTTTGGAAATGTGGATCGATGGAATAATAATCAAGTTACGCCATCTGTTGTAAAACCGCACGATCTTATCCATAGACCCATTTATTACAATTTTATTAACTGTATGTTTCCCTGAAACTAATATAGCCCCATCTCTTATTTTATCTATTTGTTTATTATTTTCTTTGACTTTAGTGCAATTAGCTGGCTTTTTATTTAACAAATTTATAAAACATGTATTTTGTAATTTTTTCTTACAAAAAATATTACTTATTTCAATTTTACATTCTTCAATAGATATAAATGTGTTATTACATAAGGCTACTTCATTCTCAATTATTAATTTCCCATCATTTTGTGATATTGGTCTGGTTTCAAATAACGTACAAATATTATTTATTTTGGGATATTTAATATACAATATAATTAGATCTGATTTTTGTATGATTTTAAATGTTGAAACGTCTAATAAGTCTGTCAAGGTTACTGCTTGTAATTCGTTCTGAATTATTTCTCTTGTTTCATCTGTATGAAGTATATGTGAGTTTAATATTCCTCCTTTTGCTAATGTAATAGTTTGCAAAATATTTTGTAATTCATATATTATCATTTTAATTCTCTGTTTACGTATTATTCTTTCATGCGAAATTCCTGTGATACTGTTTACTAAATTCGTTAAACGTCGTATTTCATTAAATATTTCAGAATTTGTCGTTAGTTGTTTATTGCTATTTTCAATTAAATCATTAATTTTATTTGAAATAAAAATGTAGTCGTCATGGTCAGGTGTACCTGCTATCCACTTCCATACTGTACCTATTTCATTAATTCCTCTCTTTGTTCTAGTTTTTTCCAATTGAATTAAAGAAGATTCTATAATTTGGAGTTCTGATTCTATTTCTAGAAAGTCCGATGTAGAATAAGAATGTTTTTCTTTTTCTTGTAAAAAATATAATTTTTCTTCATTATATAAAGTTTCATAATATGTTAAATTTGTAACATGGAAAATGCTTCCAAACGATTCGTATAGCAATGCTTGTTCATTCTGTATTAAAATATATTCGTCGCTTGAGTAATTGATTATGTCCGCCTGGATGAGAGTAATAAAAGGTATGAAAAAATACCCCAAGTACATTTCCTATAAAATAATATAAAAAAATTTTAACTTTTAATGTTATCCTTATGTATTATTCTGTTTCTGTTATTAATTACTACCTTATTTGCTAAGTTCTCTTTTACTTGTTGTCTCTTATATCTGGGCTTTAACTTATTTCTTTCACCTACAATTTTTTCATATATTACCTGACCAGAGTGGTATTCCTTATTTAATCTATTTTTGTTATGAATCGCAAGCATTTTCTTTTGCGCCTGCTCAAGAGTATCATGTAATTTTTCATGATCTATTTTATTATGAAAAATATCTGTTGGTCGGAATTTTGTAACGGAATGTATTGTAATATTATATTGTTGTGCAGCTCTTAGAACTGTTTCTAAATCACTCACTATGTTGTATTCCTCTTTTATACATCTAGCTATCTCTATTATCGTAGAATGAACTCTTTCAATTTGTCCATTAGTAATACTATGCCTTGGATTGCAAAAATATATTTCAATATTTAATCTCTGCATTAACGATTTGAATTGAGGTGTTGTAAAACTTGGCTCATTATCTAACGTTATTCGTTTCACATCTGGGAAATTTTGAAGAATTTCTAAAACCTTTTCCTCAATATTAGATTTGTCTTCTATATTTTTTAATATTAAAAATTTTGAATAAGCATCAATACATGTGATAAACTTCAACCCCTGAGCATAAAAAATATCTAGGTGAAGCTGCTCTCCCTCTTTTTCTGGAATTGGAGCCTCTTTTATTGGAATTTTTTTCGGATGTCGATCATATTTGTTCCTATTACACGTTATGCAATTGCGTACATATTCCTTCATTTTCTTTCTCATTTCTGGCCAATAGTATAGTTTTTCTATCTGTTTTATATTTTCATTGTAATTTCGATGCGCTCTGTTATGGGTTTGCTCAATTATACCTGCTTGATCTTCCCTATTGGGAATGTCCATAGGAAATAGCTTAGTATATACAAATTTATTTTGAAATGTTTCTTTTAGAGGTCGCTGTATCTCATACAAATCCTCTACTGTGCAGTGTATTGCTGTTACCAATTTAGGTTTTATGTATTCTTTTAAAATAGTAAGTAGATTCTCAACTGTATCATATTCAATCAAATGTCTTTTTCTTCCAAAAATTTCTATCATTTCATGTATAGTGAACCTATTTTTACATAATATAATTTGTTGTTTAAATTGATTTACAGGTTTGTATGTTTCCTGTATTTGATCATTTTCGCTACTTTCCGCTGAATGTTCTGATTCACTTGACAAATTGTTTATTTCAAGGCGTGATAATGCATCAGCCACAACATTCGTTTTGCCTGGCCTATATACAAATTTTGGAGAAAACTCCTCAATTAAAGCATGCCATCTTTTCATTTTAGAATTCGGGTTGCGCGTAGATAATGCAAATGTTAACGGTTGATGATCCGTGTGAATTTCAAGATTAGTTACTCCATAAAGATAATTACGAAGATTCTTCAGTGCCCATACAATCGCAAACAACTCTTTTTCATTTGTAGCATAATTTCTTTCTGTCTTATTAAGAGTTTTGGAAACAAAAGTAATGGGTTTATTTTCTTGAGAAAGGACTGCGCCTATTGCAACATTCGATGCGTCAGTAGTTAACACAAACTTTTTTGAATAATCTGGTTGCGTCAATTCCATTGCTGATGCTAAACTTTTCTTTAGCTTTTTAAAAGAAGATATCCCTGCTTCATCAATTTTCACTAATACCTTTTTTGACATATTTTTAGAGACTCTGCCATTTTCTGCGGATAAGTATTTTGTCAATGGCTTTGCAATCGTTGCATAATCTTTAATGAATTTCCGGTAATAACCGGTAACACCTAAAAACCCCCTTAATTCCCGTAAACTTTTGGGTAGCGGGTAATTAAGCATTAATTCAATTTTATTTGGATCTGTTTTAATTGTATTTTGAGCTATAATGTAACCCAAAAATTCTATTTCAGTTCTGAAAAATTTAGATTTTTCAAGAGAAATTTTCATATTAGCGTTTCTTAATATTTCAATTATCATTTGCAAATCCTTCATATGTTGCTCTAAACTTCCTGAAAAAATTATTATATCATCCATATATACATGACATGTTTTTCCTATTTGATCACGCAATATATTGTCCATTGCTCTTTGAAATATTCTGGGAGCATTTTTTAGACCGAAAGGCATTCTTAAAAATTCATATTTTCCGTTATTAACGGAAAAAGCTGTTTTTTCTATGTCATTTTCCGACATTAAAATCTGGTGAAAACCTGACTCCAAATCAATGCTTGAAAAGTATCTTGATTTCCCTAAATTTGACAAAATTATATTCGTATCCGGGATGGGATAGCGATCGGGAATAGTATGAGCATTCAATTTTTTGTAATCTATCACCATTCTAAATTTTGGTGAACCGTCGTCGTTAGTACCTTTTTTTGATACCACCCAAATGGGTGAATTATAAGGACTTTTACTAGGCCTTACAATATTTTCATTCAATAATCTTCCAATTTCTTTATTTACGAAAGAATTCACAGACAGAGGATATGGGTACTGTTTACTCCATATCGGCTTTTCATTTTCTGTTCGTATTTCCGCTCTTACATCTGTTCTAAACGGAAAACTTGTATCAATATTTGCGTGTTTTTCCACTATTCTCTGCTTTATTAAAATTCTAAATTCCTCAAGGTTTTTACCCTGATTTCTCCTTTCTGGAGTTTTATAAGCTCTTACTAAGTGAGAGTCTTCACTGTTTTCATCAAAACTTTCATTGACTGCCTGATCTGAACCTTTTTCAGTTTTCATGGAATAGTTATCCCTTATATTACCTGAATATTCATCAGCTATTGCTTTAGGATCTTCAGGTGCCAAAGACAAACATTTATATGGCATACTTTTACCGGTAAATTCCTCGGTATATGCTGTAGAAATTTTCTGATCCACAGTGTTTATTTTATAATTAATTTTTTTATTATTTTTTCTTTTCTTATTGCCGGTATTTTCTTCGGCGGGCGCCTTAGGATCCTTTTGTCCCAAGGGGTTAAAATTTTCTTTTTTCTCATTTTTATTTTCATACTTTTCTTTTTTGTTGCAGGTACTATCATCTGCTGGCGCCTTAGGACCTTTTTGTCCCAAGGGGTTAACATTTTCTTTTTTCTCTGAGTTTACTCTTTCTTTATGGATGTTAATATTCATACTTTCATCCACCTTTTCGTTCTCATATTTTGTTTTGTAAATTATTTTGTTGCTACGTATATCGATACGTGCTTCTATTTTCTTTAAAAAATTATATCCTAAAAGGATGTCCGAATCCAAATTATCTATTTCATAGAATACTTGTCGAACTCCGAATAAATTTATTATATGGTAATATTTTATAACTAGCAAACCCGGCCCCCTTCGCTGGGCACACTAAAATAGAATAGATATGGTTTAGAACAGAAAATATATGATTTTCATATTATTTATTTCTTTATTCTTTATTCAAGCGCTTTGGCATAAACAATATTTTTTGTTTTTCTATTTGTTTTTGAGTAAATATAAAATATAAATTGAAAATCAGGAAAAAAGAAGATTGTTTTTAAATGTCAAATCAACGCATATGAATAAACAATCGTCTTTTTTCCTGATCATCCATGAATTTTTCGTTTCAATTTATATGTTTTATTAAGCATTGGAGCTTTTTTAACCATTATCCATTTATATTTTCCAAAAAAAAAACGAAAAAAATTTTTTTTTCACGAACACATAATTTCATTCGGATTTCACATTAAATTCTCAAATTTCGTAAGAAATTATTCACTGTTCCAAAATCCACTCCAAAAAAATTCACAAACAATTTTTACATGTTGCACTTACGTTTTTTCCTTATGGCATCCAAATCAGAAAGAAATATAGACCCATTGTAACTCACACTGTTAATTTGACAGTTCAGTTCCGCCCCAAGCGTTAAAAAAGTAAGCGACATTATGGATGGTTCAAAAGAACGCTGTACCCGTTGCCAGTGCTCCGAATTACAACCAAACTTTACGAAACCCATTTTCAATACTTACTTAACAATGTGCGTAAGTTTGGTTTAATTCGGTGCAAAGACACGGCGGGTCCACGTTTTGGCATATATTTCGAGACCCTAGTCATCAATAGGTATGAAAATTACCCCGTATTAAAGCACTTATCAACAGCTTTCATTTGATACCCATATTGTACATACACAACCAAAGGTTACCCGGGTCCACGTTTTGACCTATATCTCGAGACCCCAGTCACGGAGCGGCATGAAAAATACTCTGTACTAAAGCATTCCCCAACAGCTTCAATTTGATATCCATATTGTACAAACACATTCTAGGCTCCACGTTTTGGTCTCTATCTCGAGACCCTAGTCACGGAGTGGCATGAAAAATACTCTGAACTAAAGCATTCACCAACAGCTTCCATTTGATACCCATATTGTACATACACATCCGAAGGTTACCCGGGTCCACGTTTTGACCTATATCTCGAGACCCTATCTACCAATAGGTATTCAAACTATACGGAAATCATCTTCAATATCTACTTAACAATGTGTGTAAGTTTGGTTTAATTCGGTGCAAAGACACGGCGGGTCCACGTTTTGACCTATATTTCGAGACCCTAGTCATCAATAGGTATGAAAATTACCCCGTATTAAAGCACTTATCAACAGCTTTCATTTGATATCCGTATTGTACAAACACATTCTAGGGTCCACGTTTTGGTCTCTATCTCGAGACCCTAGTCACGGAGCGGATGGAAATACTCTGAACTAAAACATTCACCAACAGCTTCCATTTGATACCCATATTGTACATACACATCCAAAGGTTACCCGGGTCCACGTTTTGACCTATATCTCGAGACCCCAGTCACGGAGCGGCATGAAAAATACTCTGTACTAAAGCATTCCCCAACAGCTTCAATTTGATATCCATATTGTACAAACACATTCTAGGCTCCACGTTTTGGTCTCTATCTCGAGACCCTAGTCACGGAGTGGCATGAAAAATACTCTGAACTAAAGCATTCACCAACAGCTTCCATTTGATACCCATATTGTACATACACATCCGAAGGTTACCCGGGTCCACGTTTTGACCTATATCTCGAGACCCTATCTACCAATAGGTATTCAAACTATACGGAAATCATCTTCAATATCTACTTAACAATGTGTGTAAGTTTGGTTTAATTCGGTGCAAAGACACGGCGGGTCCACGTTTTGGCATATATTTCGAGACCCTAGTCATCAATAGGTATGAAAATTACCCCGTATTAAAGCACTTATCAACAGCTTTCATTTGATACCCATATTGTACATACACAACCAAAGGTTACCCGGGTCCACGTTTTGACCTATATCTCGAGACCCCAGTCACGGAGCGGCATGAAAAATACTCTGTACTAAAGCATTCCCCAACAGCTTCAATTTGATATCCATATTGTACAAACACATTCTAGGCTCCACGTTTTGGTCTCTATCTCGAGACCCTAGTCACGGAGTGGCATGAAAAATACTCTGAACTAAAGCATTCACCAACAGCTTCCATTTGATACCCATATTGTACATACACATCCGAAGGTTACCCGGGTCCACGTTTTGACCTATATCTCGAGACCCTATCTACCAATAGGTATTCAAACTATACGGAAATCATCTTCAATATCTACTTAACAATGTGTGTAAGTTTGGTTTAATTCGGTGCAAAGACACGGCGGGTCCACGTTTTGGCATATATTTCTAGACCCTAGTCATCAATAGGTATGAAAATTACCCCATATTAAAGCACTTATCAACAGCTTTCATTTGATACCCATATTGTACATACACAACCAAAGGTTACCCGGGTCCACGTTTTGACCTATATCTCGAGACCCCAGTCACGGAGCGGCATGAAAAATACTCTGTACTAAAGCATTCACCAACAGCTTCAATTTGATACCCATATTGTACATACACATCCGAAGGTTACCCGGGTCCACGTTTTGACCTATATCTCGAGACCCCAGTCACGGAGCGGCATGAAAAATACTCTGTACTAAAGCATTCACCAACAGCTTTCATTTGATACCCATATTGTATATACACGTCCGAAGGTTACCCGGGTCCACGTTTTGACCTATATCTCGAGCCCTATTTCCAAAATAAAATATAATCCATGTTACTCGTGGATAATGTAACTTTCGAATGGTGAAAGAAGTTTTAAAATCGGTCCAGTAGTTTTTGAGCCTATTCGTAACAAACAAACAAACAAAGTTTTCCTCTTTATAATATTAGTATAGATAGAATAACCATTTACAGTTCTCACTCTTTTATAAATGGCTAATTCATTTCTATTTTGATATACTCCCTGCTTAATATAACAAGAAGTTGCTCCGGTATCTACCAGTGCTTTCAATCCTTTATTGAGTTTTTTATCATAAACTATGATGTAGGGGAGGTCGTTCCCCTTTTCCCTAAAAAATGTTCTTCATTTAAATTGTTTATTTTAGGAGTTTTTCCTTGCGGTCGAAAGCTATTATTACTTTCTCTTCGTCTCTTGAAGCCTTGCATATGTTGGTTCTGAGGCCCTGAACTTTGTTGAGTAGTATTTAACCCATTGCCTGAACTACTTGTCTGGGGTTTGTTATTCTGATTAAAATATCTGCCACCTTGTTGACCAAAAGGGTTGTAATTCTTATTGTATGACCTGGAGACAGATGGATCTACGTCCATTGGTTCTGGTTTTGGTACGTTATTCCTTGTTGGGAATCTCAAATTATTATTGGGATAATTTGTTGTCCTAGCTCTGCTTCTTTCATTTGCAAAATTTTTAGCAAATAATGCCCTTTGGTTGTTTGATTCTAGTTCCTGTGCTTTTGCCAAAGCATCAGGCAAATCCTGAGGATTGAGAGAAAATATTATGTCTCTTAAAGGTGCATTGAGACCAGTTACAAATATTCTTAAGGCATGATCCCTATTCTTTTTATTAAGTTCTTTGGCTATATCGGATGAGCTACTATGAGTCATTATTGTTTTATTTATGAGTAAGGTCAATTTTCTATTGACCAAATTATAATACTCGACAACTGTCATTGATCCCTGGCGTAAGACACTCAGTTCCTGTTCTATAATGTGCATCGGCCGTTTGTCTGAATAAGCAAAATCTAATCGCGCAATTATTGCATCAAAATTCAACACCGTACCATGATTGGTGAGCGTGTCATTCGCATCTTGTGTGATCTTGTTTCGCAAAATAGTAAGGGCTGCAAAGTATCTTCTACTTTTCCTTATATACAGGCTCATAGCATTATGTGCTGCCTCCCTCCAACTAACGTAAGAATTTAATTTCCCTGAAAAATCTGGAAGGGATTTAACAACATCAAGAGATTCTTGGCACTGTATATTTTCGTTAATAGACTCAGTCACATAATCCGTCACCCTACGAGTATCTATCTCAACTTGAGATCGTAATCGTTCAACTTCCTGCCTTAAATTTATTGTGCTCTCCGCAATCAATCTTGTAATTAAATCAACTGTTAAGTCAGCCATTTTTATATCTTATTCTTTTGTTCACTTTTCTTAAAATTTTTCTTAAATAATATAGGGCACTTTTCAATTTTATGATCCCCACTACAATATTCACAATATAATAATTTTGAATATTTTATTTCACTGGGAGTATTCCCCATTTACTTATTATATGTATATGGTATAACTTACATATATCATTTTTTATCTTCGGTGCATTTGTGTCTCCTCTTCTGCGAAGAACGTGCTGCGCCAGGAAAATGCTCGCTACAAGGAGCGCTGCCAAATCGGGCAAAAATGTCTTGTTGTTTCTATCACGGGGAGTTGCTGCAAAAGCTGCAAGCCAAGCCGCTGCTGGTGTTAATGGCAAAATTGTTGCTGTTATTGTTCTTTGCTATTGAGTCGCTGTTGGTAACTTCGCTAAAGCTGCTTAGTTGAACCGGAGCTTGATGCCTGCACTGCGATCACTTTTAAACGCTCTGTAAGTGGAGAACAAGGTCCCACGTTGGGCGCCAATTATGTTTTTCCTTACTGGAATAACATTTTTAAAAAAGACGTGCTTCAGTTGAAGTCGGAGTAAAAACTAAACTTTATTCTATAAATTCCCTTATTTATATCTTTACAATTTGTTTACTTAAATCTATGTGTTTCACAATGATGGTTTGGCATTGCATCAGCCTGGTCAAAGAAGATATCAATTTCATTTTCAATTAATTTTTATTACGCAGCAGCATAATGCTGAGCTGGTGGATTTGTAAGATGCAAAATATCTTTTCTCAATTGTGTTTACATTTAGCATTGTAATGGGGTAAGTGGTCTGCCGTTAACTTGCATGTTTATATACATATAATAGGTCTATGAATAAGTTCGCGCGGTTTTTTTTCGAAATTTGAATTTCGGATCATTCCCATGGCTTTTAAACGTTTGGAAATGGTTGATTGATCAACTCCCAAAGTTTTTGCAACCTCTTCTTGCGTTTGAGCCGGATCTTGATCGAGCAATTCCTCCAATTCGGTATCCATGAACTTTGGCGGCGCGGCCAAAATCACCACTTTTAAAGCGTGCAAACCACTTCTGGCACATTCGCTCAGCTAGAGCATGCTCACCATAAACTTCCACCAAGATACGATGACTTTCGGCTGCTTTTTTCTTCATATTAAAGAATTCCCCGCAAAAACACATTATTTGGCACGAAATTCGACATTTTCAAGTGTGGTAAAAATATTGTTGTTTACGCTTCAAATAAAAAACTTATACTGACGTTTGTGCCTTACGACAGTAGCTCTCCAATGAATGTTTGGAAATGTGGATCGATGGAATAATAATCAAGTTACGCCATCTGTTGTAAAACCGCACGATCTTATCCATAGACCCATTTATTACAATTTTATTAACTGTATGTTTCCCTGAAACTAATATAGCCCCATCTCTTATTTTATCTATTTGTTTATTATTTTCTTTGACTTTAGTGCAATTAGCTGGCTTTTTATTTAACAAATTTATAAAACATGTATTTTGTAATTTTTTCTTACAAAAAATATTACTTATTTCAATTTTACATTCTTCAATAGATATAAATGTGTTATTACATAAGGCTACTTCATTCTCAATTATTAATTTCCCATCATTTTGTGATATTGGTCTGGTTTCAAATAACGTACAAATATTATTTATTTTGGGATATTTAATATACAATATAATTAGATCTGATTTTTGTATGATTTTAAATGTTGAAACGTCTAATAAGTCTGTCAAGGTTACTGCTTGTAATTCGTTCTGAATTATTTCTCTTGTTTCATCTGTATGAAGTATATGTGAGTTTAATATTCCTCCTTTTGCTAATGTAATAGTTTGCAAAATATTTTGTAATTCATATATTATCATTTTAATTCTCTGTTTACGTATTATTCTTTCATGCGAAATTCCTGTGATACTGTTTACTAAATTCGTTAAACGTCGTATTTCATTAAATATTTCAGAATTTGTCGTTAGTTGTTTATTGCTATTTTCAATTAAATCATTAATTTTATTTGAAATAAAAATGTAGTCGTCATGGTCAGGTGTACCTGCTATCCACTTCCATACTGTACCTATTTCATTAATTCCTCTCTTTGTTCTAGTTTTTTCCAATTGAATTAAAGAAGATTCTATAATTTGGAGTTCTGATTCTATTTCTAGAAAGTCCGATGTAGAATAAGAATGTTTTTCTTTTTCTTGTAAAAAATATAATTTTTCTTCATTATATAAAGTTTCATAATATGTTAAATTTGTAACATGGAAAATGCTTCCAAACGATTCGTATA
Organism: Anastrepha obliqua; assembly: GCF_027943255.1. Lineage (NCBI taxonomy): Eukaryota > Metazoa > Arthropoda > Insecta > Diptera > Tephritidae > Anastrepha > Anastrepha obliqua. The sequence continues at coordinate 1,301,656 of NW_026562178.1, read as the reverse complement.
GCAATGCTTGTTCATTCTGTATTAAAATATATTCGTCGCTAGAGTAATTGATTATGTCCGCCTGGATGAGAGTAATAAAAGGTATGAAAAAATACCCCAAGTACATTTCCTATAAAATAATATAAAAAAATTTTAACTTTTAATGTTATCCTTATGTATTATTCTGTTTCTGTTATTAATTACTACCTTATTTGCTAAGTTCTCTTTTACTTGTTGTCTCTTATATCTGGGCTTTAACTTATTTCTTTCACCTACAATTTTTTCATATATTACCTGACCAGAGTGGTATTCCTTATTTAATCTATTTTTGTTATGAATCGCAAGCATTTTCTTTTGCGCCTGCTCAAGAGTATCATGTAATTTTTCATGATCTATTTTATTATGAAAAATATCTGTTGGTCGGAATTTTGTAACGGAATGTATTGTAATATTATATTGTTGTGCAGCTCTTAGAACTGTTTCTAAATCACTCACTATGTTGTATTCCTCTTTTATACATCTAGCTATCTCTATTATCGTAGAATGAACTCTTTCAATTTGTCCATTAGTAATACTATGCCTTGGATTGCAAAAATATATTTCAATATTTAATCTCTGCATTAACGATTTGAATTGAGGTGTTGTAAAACTTGGCTCATTATCTAACGTTATTCGTTTCACATCTGGGAAATTTTGAAGAATTTCTAAAACCTTTTCCTCAATATTAGATTTGTCTTCTATATTTTTTAATATTAAAAATTTTGAATAAGCATCAATACATGTGATAAACTTCAACCCCTGAGCATAAAAAATATCTAGGTGAAGCTGCTCTCCCTCTTTTTCTGGAATTGGAGCCTCTTTTATTGGAATTTTTTTCGGATTCTTCTTAGCCTCACAGTCCGTGGTGGACCATAGCTTCATCAACAATTTTTCTCCACTTTATTCTATCCATTGCTACATCTCTCCAGTTGTGTACGTTCATTTGCTTAAGATCTGATTCGACGTCATCTAACCATCGCTTTCGTGGGCGTACTCTTTTTCTTCCTCCAATTGGTGTTAAAATAAAAGCTTTCCTAGCATTTCGCTCTTTCGGCATGCGCAGTACGTGCCCAATCCATCTAATTCGTTGGGCTTTGATAAAACGTATTATATTTTGTCCTTGAACGATTTCTTCGATTTCATTATTGTAGCGAATGCGGTAGCTGCCATCTATTGTTGCAACCGGACCATATATTTTCCTTATGATACGTCTTTCGAAGCACATCAGCTGATGAATGTCATTTGTTTTCAGCGTCCATATTTCTGCACCATATGTAAGGACGGGTCGTATCAGTACTTTGTACATTCTTATTTTCTGTGCTCTGGACAAATCTTTTGATTTAAATAGTTTTATGTTAACGTAGTAGGCGTTATTTGCAGCTTGGATTCTGTCGTTAATAGCTATCGCCGAATCTTTATCTGCTGATAGTTTAAAACCCAAGTATTTAAATTCAGTGATATTTTCGAAAGCAAAGTTGTTAATACTTAGGTCATCGCGTGTCGTGTTGTTGACTGACCGAATCATGTATTTGGTTTTCTCGGTATTTACGTGTAGTCCCAGAGCTTTTGCATCTTTATCAATACATTTAAAGACGCGTATAAGAGTGTTTCTATCTTTAGCCATAATAAGAATATCATCTGCGTAGGCACATATCTGAAAATCATTATTAAATAATGTTCCATTCGTGTTTATTTCTTTAACAGTCGTGTGTAGCATTAAATTGAATACTAAACATGACAATGCGTCTCCTTGTTTTACTCCGGATATGATTTCGAATGGGTCTGACAGGCTTCCTTGCACCAGTACTTTACTTGTTGTGTTCGACAATGTACAGAGAATCAAATTAATTAACTTCAGAGGTATTCCAATTTTCTGAAAGCAGTATTTTATCCGTTTTCTATTTATACTGTCAAATGCCTGTTTGAAGTCAACAAAGAGGCAAAATATATCAATTTTATATTCGTAAAACTTTTCGAATATCTGGTGGACAGTAAAACCTTGATCAATCGTTGAGCGGTTGTTTCTAAAACCACATTGGTAATCGTCTAGGATGTTCTCAGCATAAATATTCAGCCTTTCAAATAGAATGTTTGTAAATACTTTATAACCTGTATTAAGTAAAGATATGCCTCTGTAATTTTGGCATTCAGTTTTATGTCCTTTTTTGTGTATAGGTACTATTATGCTTGATGCCCATCCAGTGGGTATTTCATTTGAATGCCATATTTGGCTTACTAAGGTAAATATTTGTTTATGTAGTTCATGTCCGCCATATTTCAGAAGTTCTGCGGGTATTCCATCTTCACCACAGCTTTTATGGTTTTTAAGTTTTCTTATAGCCAATAGTACTTCGTCAAAGCTAGGTTCTTCAACATAGATTTCGGCCGTATGTACTACTTGTTCCTCCTTACTTGTATTATCGTAGTTTTCTTTGTTAAGTAGTTCGTTGAAATATTCTTTCCATCTATCTATTACTTGTTGTTTTTCGCTGATTATGGAACCATCCTTTGCTTTGCATATATTTGTTCGAGGTTGAAATGTTTTAGTCTGTTTTTTGATGTTCTGATACATAGCTCTGACATTTTTGTTTCTAAAATCGCTTTCAATTTGTTCAATTTGCCGCTTCATGTAGGTTTTTTTCTTTTTTCGCATTATTTTCTTAGCTTCTTTTCTTTTGTTTACATAATATAATCTATTTGTACGTGTGTTTCTTTCCATATATTTTATTCTAGCTTCCTTTTTCGCATAATTAGCTACTCTGCATTCCTCATCATACCATTCGTTCATTACTGATCTCTTCTCTCCAATAGTATTCTTTGCGGATTTTATGATTGTAGCTTTCAGTTTATTCCATTGATCTTCAATATCTAATTCAGTTGAGTCATTATTTGTGCTATTTTCATTAAATAAAATGTTTTCAATCGCATATTTGTACTTTGCTTTCATATCTTCATTATTTATAAGTTCATCTGTATTCCACTTTAATTTTTTATAGCCTTTGTTGTCATTTACTATTGAAATTCGTTGTCGTAACTTAGCTACCACGAGATAGTGATCTGTGTCGCAGCAAGCGCCTCTATATGATCTCACATCTATGACTGATGTAGCATGTCTTTTGTCAGCAAGTATATGATCGATCTGATTAGCCATATTGCGGCCCGGCATTTTCCAAGTTTGAAGATGAATTCGTTTGTGCTTGAAGGCTGTACTACTGACAACTAACCCGTGGGCACTCGCAAAGCTACACATTCGCATACCATTGTCATTTGTGTGGTTGTGTATAGAGAATTTTCCCGCAATTTTATCGATGATGCCTTCTTCCTTTCCTACTTTTGCATTATAATCGCCTACAATCAATAAAATGTCGTGTTTGCAAATATTGTTAGTTACGTCACTAAGGTCGTCATAGAATTTATCTTTTATAGCATCAGTGCTATCGTTTGTAGGTGCATATATACTTATAATAGTTATATGTTGAAATTTACCTTGTAGTCTTAAATAACATATACGATCGTTCACGGGAGAAAAATTCAATATGCTTTTTCTGGTTTTACTGTCTACATAGAATCCTGTTCCGCGTAAGCCTTGAGTTTCAGAACCACTAAAAAAAATCGAGTAAGCTTTCTTTCTCACTTCACCATCACCTTTCCACCTTATTTCTTGTAGTGCACAAATATTTGTCCGATATTTCATTAGTTCGTCTGCAATTTCCGCCATTTTTCCAGGTTGCAGCATAGTCAATACATTCCATGTTCCAAGTGTCAAATCATAGTCCTTTAAACGTTGCAGGGGTCGGTATTGATGTCCATTTCTTATCCGAGGCTGTTGTTGATGTGTCGAGACAAGTTTCTTTTTATACTGACATTAGGTTGTCAGCCTAAAGGCCAGTCCCCTTTCGGGGGTGCTCACCTTACGTCTTCCGTTCCTAGAGCATCCACCAAGGTTTGTTCTTTCTTGTAAAAAGATAGCTACTTGATCTCTGCACTAGGTTAACAGTGTCACCACGTGAAGGCGATGTAAGGGGATTGGAAAAAAAGAGGTGAAAGGCTTCATTTCTTTCGATCTGCCATCTCGTTGCACATTCTTTCCCTTTGAGACACCATTTTTTTTTTTTTTTTTTTTTTTTTCGGATGTCGATCATATTTGTTCCTATTACACGTTATGCAATTGCGTACATATTCCTTCATTTTCTTTCTCATTTCTGGCCAATAGTATAGTTTTTCTATCTGTTTTATATTTTCATTGTAATTTCGATGCGCTCTGTTATGGGTTTGCTCAATTATACCTGCTTGATCTTCCCTATTGGGAATGTCCATAGGAAATAGCTTAGTATATACAAATTTATTTTGAAATGTTTCTTTTAGAGGTCGCTGTATCTCATACAAATCCTCTACTGTGCAGTGTATTGCTGTTACCAATTTAGGTTTTATGTATTCTTTTAAAATAGTAAGTAGATTCTCAACTGTATCATATTCAATCAAATGTCTTTTTCTTCCAAAAATTTCTATCATTTCATGTATAGTGAACCTATTTTTACATAATATAATTTGTTGTTTAAATTGATTTACAGGTTTGTATGTTTCCTGTATTTGATCATTTTCGCTACTTTCCGCTGAATGTTCTGATTCACTTGACAAATTGTTTATTTCAAGGCGTGATAATGCATCAGCCACAACATTCGTTTTGCCTGGCCTATATACAAATTTTGGAGAAAACTCCTCAATTAAAGCATGCCATCTTTTCATTTTAGAATTCGGGTTGCGCGTAGATAATGCAAATGTTAACGGTTGATGATCCGTGTGAATTTCAAGATTAGTTACTCCATAAAGATAATTACGAAGATTCTTCAGTGCCCATACAATCGCAAACAACTCTTTTTCATTTGTAGCATAATTTCTTTCTGTCTTATTAAGAGTTTTGGAAACAAAAGTAATGGGTTTATTTTCTTGAGAAAGGACTGCGCCTATTGCAACATTCGATGCGTCAGTAGTTAACACAAACTTTTTTGAATAATCTGGTTGCGTCAATTCCATTGCTGATGCTAAACTTTTCTTTAGCTTTTTAAAAGAAGATATCCCTGCTTCATCAATTTTCACTAATACCTTTTTTGACATATTTTTAGAGACTCTGCCATTTTCTGCGGATAAGTATTTTGTCAATGGCTTTGCAATCGTTGCATAATCTTTAATGAATTTCCGGTAATAACCGGTAACACCTAAAAACCCCCTTAATTCCCGTAAACTTTTGGGTAGCGGGTAATTAAGCATTAATTCAATTTTATTTGGATCTGTTTTAATTGTATTTTGAGCTATAATGTAAGCCAAAAATTCTATTTCAGTTCTGAAAAATTTAGATTTTTCAAGAGAAATTTTCATATTAGCGTTTCTTAATATTTCAATTATCATTTGCAAATCCTTCATATGTTGCTCTAAACTTCCTGAAAAAATTATTATATCATCCATATATACATGACATGTTTTTCCTATTTGATCACGCAATATATTGTCCATTGCTCTTTGAAATATTCTGGGAGCATTTTTTAGACCGAAAGGCATTCTTAAAAATTCATATTTTCCGTTATTAACGGAAAAAGCTGTTTTTTCTATGTCATTTTCCGACATTAAAATCTGGTGAAAACCTGACTCCAAATCAATGCTTGAAAAGTATCTTGATTTCCCTAAATTTGACAAAATTATATTCCTATCCGGGATGGGATAGCGATCGGGAATAGTATGAGCATTCAATTTTTTGTAATCTATCACCATTCTAAATTTTGGTGAACCGTCGTCGTTAGTACCTTTTTTTGATACCACCCAAATGGGTGAATTATAAGGACTTTTACTAGGCCTTACAATATTTTCATTCAATAATCTTCCAATTTCTTTATTTACGAAAGAATTCACAGACAGAGGATATGGGTACTGTTTACTCCATATCGGCTTTTCATTTTCTGTTCGTATTTCCGCTCTTACATCTGTTCTAAACGGAAAACTTGTATCAATATTTGCGTGTTTTTCCACTATTCTCTGCTTTATTAAAATTCTAAATTCCTCAAGGTTTTTACCCTGATTTCTCCTTTCTGGAGTTTTATAAGCTCTTACTAAGTGAGAGTCTTCACTGTTTTCATCAAAACTTTCATTGACTGCCTGATCTGAACCTTTTTCAGTTTTCATGGAATAGTTATCCCTTATATTACCTGAATATTCATCAGCTATTGCTTTAGGATCTTCAGGTGCCAAAGACAAACATTTATATGGCATACTTTTACCGGTAAATTCCTCGGTATATGCTGTAGAAATTTTCTGATCCACAGTGTTTATTTTATAATTAATTTTTTTATTATTTTTTCTTTTCTTATTGCCGGTATTTTCTTCGGCGGGCGCCTTAGGATCCTTTTGTCCCAAGGGGTTAAAATTTTCTTTTTTCTCATTTTTATTTTCATACTTTTCTTTTTTGTTGCAGGTACTATCATCTGCTGGCGCCTTAGGACCTTTTTGTCCCAAGGGGTTAACATTTTCTTTTTTCTCTGAGTTTACTCTTTCTTTATGGATGTTAATATTCATACTTTCATCCACCTTTTCGTTCTCATATTTTGTTTTGTAAATTATTTTGTTGCTACGTATATCGATACGTGCTTCTATTTTCTTTAAAAAATTATATCCTAAAAGGATGTCCGAATCCAAATTATCTATTTCATAGAATACTTGTCGAACTCCGAATAAATTTATTATATGGTAATATTTTATAATAGAATAACCATTTACAGTTCTCACTCTTTTATAAATGGCTAATTCATTTCTATTTTGATATACTCCCTGCTTAATATAACAAGAAGTTGCTCCGGTATCTACCAGTGCTTTCAATCCTTTATTGAGTTTTTTATCATAAACTATGATGTAGGGGAGGTCGTTCCCCTTTTCCCTAAAAAATGTTCTTCATTTAAATTGTTTATTTTAGGAGTTTTTCCTTGCGGTCGAAAGCTATTATTACTTTCTCTTCGTCTCTTGAAGCCTTGCATATGTTGGTTCTGAGGCCCTGAACTTTGTTGAGTAGTATTTAACCCATTGCCTGAACTACTTGTCTGGGGTTTGTTATTCTGATTAAAATATCTGCCACCTTGTTGACCAAAAGGGTTGTAATTCTTATTGTATGACCTGGAGACAGATGGATCTACGTCCATTGGTTCTGGTTTTGGTACGTTATTCCTTGTTGGGAACCTCAAATTATTATTGGGATAATTTGTTGTCCTAGCTCTGCTTCTTTCATTTGCAAAATTTTTAGCAAATAATGCCCTTTGGTTGTTTGATTCTAGTTCCTGTGCTTTTGCCAAAGCATCAGGCAAATCCTGAGGATTGAGAGAAAATATTATGTCTCTTAAAGGTGCATTGAGACCAGTTACAAATATTCTTAAGGCATGATCCCTATTCTTTTTATTAAGTTCTTTGGCTATATCGGATGAGCTACTATGAGTCATTATTGTTTTATTTATGAGTAAGGTCAATTTTCTATTGACCAAATTATAATACTCGACAACTGTCATTGATCCCTGGCGTAAGACACTCAGTTCCTGTTCTATAATGTGCATCGGCCGTTTGTCTGAATAAGCAAAATCTAATCGCGCAATTATTGCATCAAAATTCAACACCGTACCATGATTGGTGAGCGTGTCATTCGCATCTTGTGTGATCTTGTTTCGCAAAATAGTAAGGGCTGCAAAGTATCTTCTACTTTTCCTTATATACAGGCTCATAGCATTATGTGCTGCCTCCCTCCAACTAACGTAAGAATTTAATTTCCCTGAAAAATCTGGAAGGGATTTAACAACATCAAGAGATTCTTGGCACTGTATATTTTCGTTAATAGACTCAGTCACATAATCCGTCACCCTACGAGTATCTATCTCAACTTGAGATCGTAATCGTTCAACTTCCTGCCTTAAATTTATTGTGCTCTCCGCAATCAATCTTGTAATTAAATCAACTGTTAAGTCAGCCATTTTTATATCTTATTCTTTTGTTCACTTTTCTTAAAATTTTTCTTAAATAATATAGGGCACTTTTCAATTTTATGATCCCCACTACATTAAATCAACTGTTAAATCAGCCATTCCTATATTTTATTATTTTGAATACTTTTTATTCTTTTGTTCACTTTTCTTAAAATTTTTCTTAAATAATATAGGGCACTTTTCAATTTTATGATCCCCACTACAATATTCACAATATAATAATTTTGAATATTTTATTTCACTGGGAGTATTCCCCATTTACTTATTATATGTATATGGTATAACTTACATATATCATTTTTTATCTTCGGTGCATTTGTGTCTCCTCTTCTGCGAAGAACGTGCTGCGCCAGGAAAATGCTCGCTACAAGGAGCGCTGCCAAATCGGGCAAAAATGTCTTGTTGTTTCTATCACGGGGAGTTGCTGCAAAAGCTGCAAGCCAAGCCGCTGCTGGTGTTAATGGCAAAATTGTTGCTGTTATTGTTCTTTGCTATTGAGTCGCTGTTGGTAACTTCGCTGAAGCTGCTTAGTTGAACCGGAGCTTGATGCCTGCACTGCGATCACTTTTAAACGCTCTGTAAGTGGAGAACAAGGCCCCACGTTGGGCGCCAATTATGTTTTTCCTTACTGGAATAACATTTTTAAAAAAGACGTGCTTCAGTTGAAGACGGAGTAAAAACTAAACTTTATTCTATAAATTCCCTTATTTATATCTTTACAATTTGTTTACTTAAATCTATGTGTTTCACAATGATGGTTTGGCATTGCATCAGCCTGGTCAAAGAAGATATCAATTTCATTTTCAATTAATTTTTATTACAGCAGCATAATGCTGAGCTGGTGGATTTGTAAGATGCAAAATATCTTTTCTCAATTGTGTTTACATTTAGCATTGTAATGGGGTAAGTGGTCTGCCGTTAACTTGCATGTTTATATACATATAATAGGTCTATGAATAAGTTCGCGCGGTTTTTTTTCGAAATTTGAATTTCGGATCATTCCCATGGCTTTTAAACGTTTGGAAATGGTTGATTGATCAACTCCCAAAGTTTTTGCAACCTCTTCTTGCGTTTGAGCCGGATCTTGATCGAGCAATTCCTCCAATTCGGTATCCATGAACTTTGGCGGCGCGGCCAAAATCACCACTTTTAAAGCGTGCAAACCACTTCTGGCACATTCGCTCAGCTAGAGCATGCTCACCATAAACTTCCACCAAGATACGATGACTTTCGGCTGCTTTTTTCTTCATATTAAAGAATTCCCCGCAAAGACACATTATTTGGCACGAAATTCGACATTTTCAAGTGTGGTAAAAATATTGTTGTTTACGCTTCAAATAAAAAACGTATACTGACGTTTGTGCCTTACGACAGTAGCTCTCCAATGAATGTTTGGAAATGTGGATCGATGGAATAATAATCAAGTTACGCCATCTGTTGTAAAACCGCACGAACTTATCCATAGACCCATTTATTACAATTTTATTAACTGTATGTTTCCCTGAAACTAATATAGCCCCATCTCTTATTTTATCTATTTGTTTATTATTTTCTTTGATTTTAGTGCAATTAGCTGGCTTTTTATTTAACAAATTTATAAAACATGTATTTTGTAATTTTTTCTTACAAAAAATATTACTTATTTCAATTTTACATTCTTCAATAGATATAAATGTGTTATTACATAAGGCTACTTCATTCTCAATTATTAATTTTCCATCATTTTGTGATATTGGTCTGGTTTCAAATAACGTACAAATATTATTTATTTTGGGATATTTAATATACAATATAATTAGATCTGATTTTTGTATGATTTTAAATGTTGAAACGTCTAATAAGTCTGTCAAGGTTACTGCTTGTAATTCGTTCTGAATTATTTCTCTTGTTTCATCTGTATGAAGTATATGTGAGTTTAATATTCCTCCTTTTGCTAATGTAATAGTTTGCAAAATATTTTGTAATTCATATATTATCATTTTAATTCTCTGTTTACGTATTATTCTTTCATGCGAAATTCCTGTGATACTGTTTACTAAATTCGTTAAACGTCGTATTTCATTAAATATTTCAGAATTTGTCGTTAGTTGTTTATTGCTATTTTCAATTAAATCATTAATTTTATTTGAAATAAAAATGTAGTCGTCATGGTCAGGTGTACCTGCTATCCACTTCCATACTGTACCTATTTCATTAATTCCTCTCTTTGTTCTAGTTTTTTCCAATTGAATTAAAGAAGATTCTATAATTTGGAGTTCTGATTCTATTTCTAGAAAGTCCGATGTAGAATAAGAATGTTTTTCTTTTTCTTGTAAAAAATATAATTTTTCTTCATTATATAAAGTTTCATAATATGTTAAATTTGTAACATGGAAAATGCTTCCAAACGATTCGTATAGCAATGCTTGTTCATTCTGTATTAAAATATATTCGTCGTTTGAGTAATTGATTATGTCCGCCTGGATGAGAGTAATAGAAGGTATGAAAAAATACCCCAAGTACATTTCCTATAAAATAATATAAAAAAATTTTAACTTTTAATGTTATCCTTATGTATTATTCTGTTTCTGTTATTAATTACTACCTTATTTGCTAAGTTCTCTTTTACTTGTTGTCTCTTATATCTGGGCTTTAACTTATTTCTTTCACCTACAATTTTTTCATATATTACCTGACCAGAGTGGTATTCCTTATTTAATCTATTTTTGTTATGAATCGCAAGCATTTTCTTTTGCGCCTGCTCAAGAGTATCATGTAATTTTTCATGATCTATTTTATTATGAAAAATATCTGTTGGTCGGAATTTTGTAACGGAATGTATTGTAATATTATATTGTTGTGCAGCTCTTAGAACTGTTTCTAAATCACTCACTATGTTGTATTCCTCTTTTATACATCTAGCTATCTCTATTATCGTAGAATGAACTCTTTCAATTTGTCCATTAGTAATACTATGCCTTGGATTGCAAAAATATATTTCAATATTTAATCTCTGCATTAACGATTTGAATTGAGGTGTTGTAAAACTTGGCTCATTATCTAACGTTATTCGTTTCACATCTGGGAAATTTTGAAGAATTTCTAAAACCTTTTCCTCAATATTAGATTTGTCTTCTATATTTTTTAATATTAAAAATTTTGAATAAGCATCAATACATGTGATAAACTTCAACCCCTGAGCATAAAAAATATCTAGGTGAAGCTGCTCTCCCTCTTTTTCTGGAATTGGAGCCTCTTTTATTGGAATTTTTTTCGGATGTCGATCATATTTGTTCCTATTACACGTTATGCAATTGCGTACATATTCCTTCATTTTCTTTCTCATTTCTGGCCAATAGTATAGTTTTTCTATCTGTTTTATATTTTCATTGTAATTTCGATGCGCTCTGTTATGGGTTTGCTCAATTATACCTGCTTGATCTTCCCTATTGGGAATGTCCATAGGAAATAGCTTAGTATATACAAATTTATTTTGAAATGTTTCTTTTAGAGGTCGCTGTATCTCATACAAATCCTCTACTGTGCAGTGTATTGCTGTTACCAATTTAGGTTTTATGTATTCTTTTAAAATAGTAAGTAGATTCTCAACTGTATCATATTCAATCAAATGTCTTTTTCTTCCAAAAATTTCTATCATTTCATGTATAGTGAACCTATTTTTACATAATATAATTTGTTGTTTAAATTGATTTACAGGTTTGTATGTTTCCTGTATTTGATCATTTTCGCTACTTTCCGCTGAATGTTCTGATTCACTTGACAAATTGTTTATTTCAAGGCGTGATAATGCATCAGCCACAACATTCGTTTTGCCTGGCCTATATACAAATTTTGGAGAAAACTCCTCAATTAAAGCATGCCATCTTTTCATTTTAGAATTCGGGTTGCGCGTAGATAATGCAAATGTTAACGGTTGATGATCCGTGTGAATTTCAAGATTAGTTACTCCATAAAGATAATTACGAAGATTCTTCAGTGCCCATACAATCGCAAACAACTCTTTTTCATTTGTAGCATAATTTCTTTCTGTCTTATTAAGAGTCTTGGAAACAAAAGTAATGGGTTTATTTTCTTGAGAAAGGACTGCGCCTATTGCAACATTCGATGCGTCAGTAGTTAACACAAACTTTTTTGAATAATCTGGTTGCGTCAATTCCATTGCTGATGCTAAACTTTTCTTTAGCTTTTTAAAAGAAGATATCCCTGCTTCATCAATTTTCACTAATACCTTTTTTGACATATTTTTAGAGACTCTGCCATTTTCTGCGGATAAGTATTTTGTCAATGGCTTTGCAATCGTTGCATAATCTTTAATGAATTTCCGGTAATAACCGGTAACACCTAAAAACCCCCTTAATTCCCGTAAACTTTTGGGTAGCGGGTAATTAAGCATTAATTCAATTTTATTTGGATCTGTTTTAATTGTATTTTGAGCTATAATGTAACCCAAAAATTCTATTTCAGTTCTGAAAAATTTAGATTTTTCAAGAGAAATTTTCATATTAGCGTTTCTTAATATTTCAATTATCATTTGCAAATCCTTCATATGTTGCTCTAAACTTCCTGAAAAAATTATTATATCATCCATATATACATGACATGTTTTTCCTATTTGATCACGCAATATATTGTCCATTGCTCTTTGAAATATTCTGGGAGCATTTTTTAGACCGAAAGGCATTCTTAAAAATTCATATTTTCCGTTATTAACGGAAAAAGCTGTTTTTTCTATGTCATTTTCCGACATTAAAATCTGGTGAAAACCTGACTCCAAATCAATGCTTGAAAAGTATCTTGATTTCCCTAAATTTGACAAAATTATATTCGTATCCGGGATGGGATAGCGATCGGGAATAGTATGAGCATTCAATTTTTTGTAATCTATCACCATTCTAAATTTTGGTGAACCGTCGTCGTTAGTACCTTTTTTTGATACCACCCAAATGGGTGAATTATAAGGACTTTTACTAGGCCTTACAATATTTTCATTCAATAATCTTCCAATTTCTTTATTTACGAAAGAATTCACAGACAGAGGATATGGGTACTGTTTACTCCATATCGGCTTTTCATTTTCTGTTCGTATTTCCGCTCTTACATCTGTTCTAAACGGAAAACTTGTATCAATATTTGCGTGTTTTTCCACTATTCTCTGCTTTATTAAAATTCTAAATTCCTCAAGGTTTTTACCCTGATTTCTCCTTTCTGGAGTTTTATAAGCTCTTACTAAGTGAGAGTCTTCACTGTTTTCATCAAAACTTTCATTGACTGCCTGATCTGAACCTTTTTCAGTTTTCATGGAATAGTTATCCCTTATATTACCTGAATATTCATCAGCTATTGCTTTAGGATCTTCAGGTGCCAAAGACAAACATTTATATGGCATACTTTTACCGGTAAATTCCTCGGTATATGCTGTAGAAATTTTCTGATCCACAGTGTTTATTTTATAATTAATTTTTTTATTATTTTTTCTTTTCTTATTGCCGGTATTTTCTTCGGCGGGCGCCTTAGGATCCTTTTGTCCCAAGGGGTTAAAATTTTCTTTTTTCTCATTTTTATTTTCATACTTTTCTTTTTTGTTGCAGGTACTATCATCTGCTGGCGCCTTAGGACCTTTTTGTCCCAAGGGGTTAATATTTTCTTTTTCCTCTGAGTTTACTCTTTCTTTATGGATGTTAATATTCATACTTTCATCCACCTTTTCGTTCTCATATTTTGTTTTGTAAATTATTTTGTTGCTACGTATATCGATACGTGCTTCTATTTTCTTTAAAAAATTATATCCTAAAAGGATGTCCGAATCCAAATTATCTATTTCATAGAATACTTGTCGAACTCCGAATAAATTTATTATATGGTAATATTTTATAATAGAATAACCATTTACAGTTCTCACTCTTTTATAAATGGCTAATTCATTTCTATTTTGATATACTCCCTGCTTAATATAACAAGAAGTTGCTCCGGTATCTACCAGTGCTTTCAATCCTTTATTGAGTTTTTTATCATAAACTATGATGTAGGGGAGGTCGTTCCCCTTTTCCCTAAAAAATGTTCTTCATTTAAATTGTTTATTTTAGGAGTTTTTCCTTGCGGTCGAAAGCTATTATTACTTTCTCTTCGTCTCTTGAAGCCTTGCATATGTTGGTTCTGAGGCCCTGAACTTTGTTGAGTAGTATTTAACCCATTGCCTGAACTACTTGTCTGGGGTTTGTTATTCTGATTAAAATATCTGCCACCTTGTTGACCAAAAGGGTTGTAATTCTTATTGTATGACCTGGAGACAGATGGATCTACGTCCATTGGTTCTGGTTTTGGTACGTTATTCCTTGTTGGGAACCTCAAATTATTATTGGGATAATTTGTTGTCCTAGCTCTGCTTCTTTCATTTGCAAAATTTTTAGCAAATAATGCCCTTTGGTTGTTTGATTCTAGTTCCTGTGCTTTTGCCAAAGCATCAGGCAAATCCTGAGGATTGAGAGAAAATATTATGTCTCTTAAAGGTGCATTGAGACCAGTTACAAATATTCTTAAGGCATGATCCCTATTCTTTTTATTAAGTTCTTTGGCTATATCGGATGAGCTACTATGAGTCATTATTGTTTTATTTATGAGTAAGGTCAATTTTCTATTGACCAAATTATAATACTCGACAACTGTCATTGATCCCTGGCGTAAGACACTCAGTTCCTGTTCTATAATGTGCATCGGCCGTTTGTCTGAATAAGCAAAATCTAATCGCGCAATTATTGCATCAAAATTCAACACCGTACCATGATTGGTGAGCGTGTCATTCGCATCTTGTGTGATCTTGTTTCGCAAAATAGTAAGGGCTGCAAAGTATCTTCTACTTTTCCTTATATACAGGCTCATAGCATTATGTGCTGCCTCCCTCCAACTAACGTAAGAATTTAATTTCCCTGAAAAATCTGGAAGGGATTTAACAACATCAAGAGATTCTTGGCACTGTATATTTTCGTTAATAGACTCAGTCACATAATCCGTCACCCTACGAGTATCTATCTCAACTTGAGATCGTAATCGTTCAACTTCCTGCCTTAAATTTATTGTGCTCTCCGCAATCAATCTTGTAATTAAATCAACTGTTAAGTCAGCCATTTTTATATCTTATTCTTTTGTTCACTTTTCTTAAAATTTTTCTTAAATAATATAGGGCACTTTTCAATTTTATGATCCCCACTACATTAAATCAACTGTTAAATCAGCCATTCCTATATTTTATTATTTTGAATACTTTTTATTCTTTTGTTCACTTTTCTTAAAATTTTTCTTAAATAATATAGGGCACTTTTCAATTTTATGATCCCCACTACAATATTCACAATATAATAATTTTGAATATTTTATTTCACTGGGAGTATTCCCCATTTACTTATTATATGTATATGGTATAACTTACATATATCATTTTTTATCTTCGGTGCATTTGTGTCTCCTCTTCTGCGAAGAACGTGCTGCGCCAGGAAAATGCTCGCTACAAGGAGCGCTGCCAAATCGGGCAAAAATGTCTTGTTGTTTCTATCACGGGGAGTTGCTGCAAAAGCTGCAAGCCAAGCCGCTGCTGGTGTTAATGGCAAAATTGTTGCTGTTATTGTTCTTTGCTATTGAGTCGCTGTTGGTAACTTCGCTGAAGCTGCTTAGTTGAACCGGAGCTTGATGCCTGCACTGCGATCACTTTTAAACGCTCTGTAAGTGGAGAACAAGGCCCCACGTTGGGCGCCAATTATGTTTTTCCTTACTGGAATAACATTTTTAAAAAAGACGTGCTTCAGTTGAAGACGGAGTAAAAACTAAACTTTATTCTATAAATTCCCTTATTTATATCTTTACAATTTGTTTACTTAAATCTATGTGTTTCACAATGATGGTTTGGCATTGCATCAGCCTGGTCAAAGAAGATATCAATTTCATTTTCAATTAATTTTTATTACGCAGCAGCATAATGCTGAGCTGGTGGATTTGTAAGATGCAAAATATCTTTTCTCAATTGTGTTTACATTTAGCATTGTAATGGGGTAAGTGGTCTGCCGTTAACTTGCATGTTTATATACATATAATAGGTCTATGAATAAGTTCGCGCGGTTTTTTTTCGAAATTTGAATTTCGGATCATTCCCATGGCTTTTAAACGTTTGGAAATGGTTGATTGATCAACTCCCAAAGTTTTTGCAACCTCTTCTTGCGTTTGAGCCGGATCTTGATCGAGCAATTCCTCCAATTCGGTATCCATGAACTTTGGCGGCGCGGCCAAAATCACCACTTTTAAAGCGTGCAAACCACTTCTGGCACATTCGCTCAGCTAGAGCATGCTCACCATAAACTTCCACCAAGATACGATGACTTTCGGCTGCTTTTTTCTTCATATTAAAGAATTCCCCGCAAAAACACATTAACAAAACACACGAAATTCGACATTTTCAAGTGTGGTAAAAATATTGTTGTTTACGCTTCAAATAAAAAACTTATACTGACGTTTGTGCCTTACGACAGTAGCTCTCCAATGAATGTTTGGAAATGTGGATCGATGGAATAATAATCAAGTTACGCCATCTGTTGTAAAACCGCACGAACTTATCCATAGACCCATTTATTAACTGTATGTTTCCCTGAAACTAATATAGCCCCATCTCTTATTTTATCTATTTGTTTATTATTTTCTTTGATTTTAGTGCAATTAGCTGGCTTTTTATTTAACAAATTTATAAAACATGTATTTTGTAATTTTTTCTTACAAAAAATATTACTTATTTCAATTTTACATTCTTCAATAGATATAAATGTGTTATTACATAAGGCTACTTCATTCTCAATTATTAATTTTCCATCATTTTGTGATATTGGTCTGGTTTCAAATAACGTACAAATATTATTTATTTTGGGATATTTAATATACAATATAATTAGATCTGATTTTTGTATGATTTTAAATGTTGAAACGTCTAATAAGTCTGTCAAGGTTACTGCTTGTAATTTGTTCTGAATTATTTCTCTTGTTTCATCTGTATGAAGTATATGTGAGTTTAATATTCCTCCTTTTGCTAATGTAATAGTTTGCAAAATATTTTGTAATTCATATATTATCATTTTAATTCTCTGTTTACGTATTATTCTTTCATGCGAAATTCCTGTGATACTGTTTACTAAATTCGTTAAACGTCGTATTTCATTAAATATTTCAGAATTTGTCGTTAGTTGTTTATTGCTATTTTCAATTAAATCATTAATTTTATTTGAAATAAAAATGTAGTCGTCATGGTCAGGTGTACCTGCTATCCACTTCCATACTGTACCTATTTCATTAATTCCTCTCTTTGTTCTAGTTTTTTCCAATTGAATTAAAGAAGATTCTATAATTTGGAGTTCTGATTCTATTTCTAGAAAGTCCGATGTAGAATAAGAATGTTTTTCTTTTTCTTGTAAAAAATATAATTTTTCTTCATTATATAAAGTTTCATAATATGTTAAATTTGTAACATGGAAAATGCTTCCAAACGATTCGTATAGCAATGCTTGTTCATTCTGTATTAAAATATATTCGTCGTTTGAGTAATTGATTATGTCCGCCTGGATGAGAGTAATAAAAGGTATGAAAAAATACCCCAAGTACATTTCCTATAAAATAATATAAAAAAATTTTAACTTTTAATGTTATCCTTATGTATTATTCTGTTTCTGTTATTAATTACTACCTTATTTGCTAAGTTCTCTTTTACTTGTTGTCTCTTATATCTGGGCTTTAACTTATTTCTTTCACCTACAATTTTTTCATATATTACCTGACCAGAGTGGTATTCCTTATTTAATCTATTTTTGTTATGAATCGCAAGCATTTTCTTTTGCGCCTGCTCAAGAGTATCATGTAATTTTTCATGATCTATTTTATTATGAAAAATATCTGTTGGTCGGAATTTTGTAACGGAATGTATTGTAATATTATATTGTTGTGCAGCTCTTAGAACTGTTTCTAAATCACTCACTATGTTGTATTCCTCTTTTATACATCTAGCTATCTCTATTATCGTAGAATGAACTCTTTCAATTTGTCCATTAGTAATACTATGCCTTGGATTGCAAAAATATATTTCAATATTTAATCTCTGCATTAACGATTTGAATTGAGGTGTTGTAAAACTTGGCTCATTATCTAACGTTATTCGTTTCACATCTGAGAAATTTTGAAGAATTTCTAAAACCTTTTCCTCAATATTAGATTTGTCTTCTATATTTTTTAATATTAAAAATTTTGAATAAGCATCAATACATGTGATAAACTTCAACCCCTGAGCATAAAAAATATCTAGGTGAAGCTGCTCTCCCTCTTTTTCTGGAATTGGAGCCTCTTTTATTGGAATTTTTTTCGGATGTCGATCATATTTGTTCCTATTACACGTTATGCAATTGCGTACATATTCCTTCATTTTCTTTCTCATTTCTGGCCAATAGTATAGTTTTTCTATCTGTTTTATATTTTCATTGTAATTTCGATGCGCTCTGTTATGGGTTTGCTCAATTATACCTGCTTGATCTTCCCTATTGGGAATGTCCATAGGAAATAGCTTAGTATATACAAATTTATTTTGAAATGTTTCTTTTAGAGGTCGCTGTATCTCATACAAATCCTCTACTGTGCAGTGTATTGCTGTTACCAATTTAGGTTTTATGTATTCTTTTAAAATAGTAAGTAGATTCTCAACTGTATCATATTCAATCAAATGTCTTTTTCTTCCAAAAATTTCTATCATTTCATGTATAGTGAACCTATTTTTACATAATATAATTTGTTGTTTAAATTGATTTACAGGTTTGTATGTTTCCTGTATTTGATCATTTTCGCTACTTTCCGCTGAATGTTCTGATTCACTTGACAAATTGTTTATTTCAAGGCGTGATAATGCATCAGCCACAACATTCGTTTTGCCTGGCCTATATACAAATTTTGGAGAAAACTCCTCAATTAAAGCATGCCATCTTTTCATTTTAGAATTCGGGTTGCGCGTAGATAATGCAAATGTTAACGGTTGATGATCCGTGTGAATTTCAAGATTAGTTACTCCATAAAGATAATTACGAAGATTCTTCAGTGCCCATACAATCGCAAACAACTCTTTTTCATTTGTAGCATAATTTCTTTCTGTCTTATTAAGAGTTTTGGAAACAAAAGTAATGGGTTTATTTTCTTGAGAAAGGACTGCGCCTATTGCAACATTCGATGCGTCACACAAACATTTTTGAATAATCTGGTTGCGTCAATTCCATTGCTGATGCTAAACTTTTCTTTAGCTTTTTAAAAGAAGATATCCCTGCTTCATCAATTTTCACTAATACCTTTTTTGACATATTTTTAGAGACTCTGCCATTTTCTGCGGATAAGTATTTTGTCAATGGCTTTGCAATCGTTGCATAATCTTTAATGAATTTCCGGTAATAACCGGTAACACCTAAAAACCCCCTTAATTCCCGTAAACTTTTGGGTAGCGGGTAATTAAGCATTAATTCAATTTTATTTGGATCTGTTTTAATTGTATTTTGAGCTATAATGTAACCCAAAAATTCTATTTCAGTTCTGAAAAATTTAGATTTTTCAAGAGAAATTTTCATATTAGCGTTTCTTAATATTTCAATTATCATTTGCAAATCCTTCATATGTTGCTCTAAACTTCCTGAAAAAATTATTATATCATCCATATATACATGACATGTTTTTCCTATTTGATCACGCAATATATTGTCCATTGCTCTTTGAAATATTCTGGGAGCATTTTTTAGACCGAAAGGCATTCTTAAAAATTCATATTTTCCGTTATTAACGGAAAAAGCTGTTTTTTCTATGTCATTTTCCGACATTAAAATCTGGTGAAAACCTGACTCCAAATCAATGCTTGAAAAGTATCTTGATTTCCCTAAATTTGACAAAATTATATTCCTATCCGGGATGGGATAGCGATCGGGAATAGTATGAGCATTCAATTTTTTGTAATCTATCACCATTCTAAATTTTGGTGAACCGTCGTCGTTAGTACCTTTTTTTGATACCACCCAAATGGGTGAATTATAAGGACTTTTACTAGGCCTTACAATATTTTCATTCAATAATCTTCCAATTTCTTTATTTACGAAAGAATTCACAGACAGAGGATATGGGTACTGTTTACTCCATATCGGCTTTTCATTTTCTGTTCGTATTTCCGCTCTTACATCTGTTCTAAACGGAAAACTTGTATCAATATTTGCGTGTTTTTCCACTATTCTCTGCTTTATTAAAATTCTAAATTCCTCAAGGTTTTTACCCTGATTTCTCCTTTCTGGAGTTTTATAAGCTCTTACTAAGTGAGAGTCTTCACTGTTTTCATCAAAACTTTCATTGACTGCCTGATCTGAACCTTTTTCAGTTTTCATGGAATAGTTATCCCTTATATTACCTGAATATTCATCAGCTATTGCTTTAGGATCTTCAGGTGCCAAAGACAAACATTTATATGGCATACTTTTACCGGTAAATTCCTCGGTATATGCTGTAGAAATTTTCTGATCCACAGTGTTTATTTTATAATTAATTTTTTTATTATTTTTTCTTTTCTTATTGCCGGTATTTTCTTCGGCGGGCGCCTTAGGATCCTTTTGTCCCAAGGGGTTAAAATTTTCTTTTTTCTCATTTTTATTTTCATACTTTTCTTTTTTGTTGCAGGTACTATCATCTGCTGGCGCCTTAGGACCTTTTTGTCCCAAGGGGTTAATATTTTCTTTTTCCTCTGAGTTTACTCTTTCTTTATGGATGTTAATATTCATACTTTCATCCACCTTTTCGTTCTCATATTTTGTTTTGTAAATTATTTTGTTGCTACGTATATCGATACGTGCTTCTATTTTCTTTAAAAAATTATATCCTAAAAGGATGTCCGAATCCAAATTATCTATTTCATAGAATACTTGTCGAACTCCGAATAAATTTATTATATGGTAATATTTTATAATAGAATAACCATTTACAGTTCTCACTCTTTTATAAATGGCTAATTCATTTCTATTTTGATATACTCCCTGCTTAATATAACAAGAAGTTGCTCCGGTATCTACCAGTGCTTTCAATCCTTTATTGAGTTTTTTATCATAAACTATGATGTAGGGGAGGTCGTTCCCCTTTTCCCTAAAAAATGTTCTTCATTTAAATTGTTTATTTTAGGAGTTTTTCCTTGCGGTCGAAAGCTATTATTACTTTCTCTTCGTCTCTTGAAGCCTTGCATATGTTGGTTCTGAGGCCCTGAACTTTGTTGAGTAGTATTTAACCCATTGCCTGAACTACTTGTCTGGGGTTTGTTATTCTGATTAAAATATCTGCCACCTTGTTGACCAAAAGGGTTGTAATTCTTATTGTATGACCTGGAGACAGATGGATCTACGTCCATTGGTTCTGGTTTTGGTACGTTATTCCTTGTTGGGAACCTCAAATTATTATTGGGATAATTTGTTGTCCTAGCTCTGCTTCTTTCATTTGCAAAATTTTTAGCAAATAATGCCCTTTGGTTGTTTGATTCTAGTTCCTGTGCTTTTGCCAAAGCATCAGGCAAATCCTGAGGATTGAGAGAAAATATTATGTCTCTTAAAGGTGCATTGAGACCAGTTACAAATATTCTTAAGGCATGATCCCTATTCTTTTTATTAAGTTCTTTGGCTATATCGGATGAGCTACTATGAGTCATTATTGTTTTATTTATGAGTAAGGTCAATTTTCTATTGACCAAATTATAATACTCGACAACTGTCATTGATCCCTGGCGTAAGACACTCAGTTCCTGTTCTATAATGTGCATCGGCCGTTTGTCTGAATAAGCAAAATCTAATCGCGCAATTATTGCATCAAAATTCAACACCGTACCATGATTGGTGAGCGTGTCATTCGCATCTTGTGTGATCTTGTTTCGCAAAATAGTAAGGGCTGCAAAGTATCTTCTACTTTTCCTTATATACAGGCTCATAGCATTATGTGCTGCCTCCCTCCAACTAACGTAAGAATTTAATTTCCCTGAAAAATCTGGAAGGGATTTAACAACATCAAGAGATTCTTGGCACTGTATATTTTCGTTAATAGACTCAGTCACATAATCCGTCACCCTACGAGTATCTATCTCAACTTGAGATCGTAATCGTTCAACTTCCTGCCTTAAATTTATTGTGCTCTCCGCAATCAATCTTGTAATTAAATCAACTGTTAAGTCAGCCATTTTTATATCTTATTCTTTTGTTCACTTTTCTTAAAATTTTTCTTAAATAATATAGGGCACTTTTCAATTTTATGATCCCCACTACATTAAATCAACTGTTAAATCAGCCATTCCTATATTTTATTATTTTGAATACTTTTTATTCTTTTGTTCACTTTTCTTAAAATTTTTCTTAAATAATATAGGGCACTTTTCAATTTTATGATCCCCACTACAATATTCACAATATAATAATTTTGAATATTTTATTTCACTGGGAGTATTCCCCATTTACTTATTATATGTATATGGTATAACTTACATATATCATTTTTTATCTTCGGTGCATTTGTGTCTCCTCTTCTGCGAAGAACGTGCTGCGCCAGGAAAATGCTCGCTACAAGGAGCGCTGCCAAATCGGGCAAAAATGTCTTGTTGTTTCTATCACGGGGAGTTGCTGCAAAAGCTGCAAGCCAAGCCGCTGCTGGTGTTAATGGCAAAATTGTTGCTGTTATTGTTCTTTGCTATTGAGTCGCTGTTGGTAACTTCGCTGAAGCTGCTTAGTTGAACCGGAGCTTGATGCCTGCACTGCGATCACTTTTAAACGCTCTGTAAGTGGAGAACAAGGCCCCACGTTGGGCGCCAATTATGTTTTTCCTTACTGGAATAACATTTTTAAAAAAGACGTGCTTCAGTTGAAGACGGAGTAAAAACTAAACTTTATTCTATAAATTCCCTTATTTATATCTTTACAATTTGTTTACTTAAATCTATGTGTTTCACAATGATGGTTTGGCATTGCATCAGCCTGGTCAAAGAAGATATCAATTTCATTTTCAATTAATTTTTATTAAGCAGCAGCATAATGCTGAGCTGGTGGATTTGTAAGATGCAAAATATCTTTTCTCAATTGTGTTTACATTTAGCATTGTAATGGGGTAAGTGGTCTGCCGTTAACTTGCATGTTTATATACATATAATAGGTCTATGAATAAGTTCGCGCGGTTTTTTTTCGAAATTTGAATTTCGGATCATTCCCATGGCTTTTAAACGTTTGGAAATGGTTGATTGATCAACTCCCAAAGTTTTTGCAACCTCTTCTTGCGTTTGAGCCGGATCTTGATCGAGCAATTCCTCCAATTCGGTATCCATGAACTTTGGCGGCGCGGCCAAAATCACCACTTTTAAAGCGTGCAAACCACTTCTGGCACATTCGCTCAGCTAGAGCATGCTCACCATAAACTTCCACCAAGATACGATGACTTTCGGCTGCTTTTTTCTTCATATTAAAATAATGAAGAAGAATTCCCCGCAAAAACACATTATTTGGCACGAAATTCGACATTTTCAAGTGTGGTAAAAATATTGTTGTTTACGCTTCAAATAAAAAACTTATACTGACGTTTGTGCCTTACGACAGTAGCTCTCCAATGAATGTTTGGAAATGTGGATCGATGGAATAATAATCAAGTTACGCCATCTGTTGTAAAACCGCACGAACTTATCCATAGACCCATTTATTACAATTTTATTAACTGTATGTTTCCCTGAAACTAATATAGCCCCATCTCTTATTTTATCTATTTGTTTATTATTTTCTTTGATTTTAGTGCAATTAGCTGGCTTTTTATTTAACAAATTTATAAAACATGTATTTTGTAATTTTTTCTTACAAAAAATATTACTTATTTCAATTTTACATTCTTCAATAGATATAAATGTGTTATTACATAAGGCTACTTCATTCTCAATTATTAATTTTCCATCATTTTGTGATATTGGTCTGGTTTCAAATAACGTACAAATATTATTTATTTTGGGATATTTAATATACAATATAATTAGATCTGATTTTTGTATGATTTTAAATGTTGAAACGTCTAATAAGTCTGTCAAGGTTACTGCTTGTAATTCGTTCTGAATTATTTCTCTTGTTTCATCTGTATGAAGTATATGTGAGTTTAATATTCCTCCTTTTGCTAATGTAATAGTTTGCAAAATATTTTGTAATTCATATATTATCATTTTAATTCTCTGTTTACGTATTATTCTTTCATGCGAAATTCCTGTGATACTGTTTACAAAATTCGTTAAACGTCGTATTTCATTAAATATTTCAGAATTTGTCGTTAGTTGTTTATTGCTATTTTCAATTAAATCATTAATTTTATTTGAAATAAAAATGTAGTCGTCATGGTCAGGTGTACCTGCTATCCACTTCCATACTGTACCTATTTCATTAATTCCTCTCTTTGTTCTAGTTTTTTCCAATTGAATTAAAGAAGATTCTATAATTTGGAGTTCTGATTCTATTTCTAGAAAGTCCGATGTAGAATAAGAATGTTTTTCTTTTTCTTGTAAAAAATATAATTTTTCTTCATTATATAAAGTTTCATAATATGTTAAATTTGTAACATGGAAAATGCTTCCAAACGATTCGTATAGCAATGCTTGTTCATTCTGTATTAAAATATATTCGTCGTTTGAGTAATTGATTATGTCCGCCTGGATGAGAGTAATAGAAGGTATGAAAAAATACCCCAAGTACATTTCCTATAAAATAATATAAAAAAATTTTAACTTTTAATGTTATCCTTATGTATTATTCTGTTTCTGTTATTAATTACTACCTTATTTGCTAAGTTCTCTTTTACTTGTTGTCTCTTATATCTGGGCTTTAACTTATTTCTTTCACCTACAATTTTTTCATATATTACCTGACCAGAGTGGTATTCCTTATTTAATCTATTTTTGTTATGAATCGCAAGCATTTTCTTTTGCGCCTGCTCAAGAGTATCATGTAATTTTTCATGATCTATTTTATTATGAAAAATATCTGTTGGTCGGAATTTTGTAACGGAATGTATTGTAATATTATATTGTTGTGCAGCTCTTAGAACTGTTTCTAAATCACTCACTATGTTGTATTCCTCTTTTATACATCTAGCTATCTCTATTATCGTAGAATGAACTCTTTCAATTTGTCCATTAGTAATACTATGCCTTGGATTGCAAAAATATATTTCAATATTTAATCTCTGCATTAACGATTTGAATTGAGGTGTTGTAAAACTTGGCTCATTATCTAACGTTATTCGTTTCACATCTGGGAAATTTTGAAGAATTTCTAAAACCTTTTCCTCAATATTAGATTTGTCTTCTATATTTTTTAATATTAAAAATTTTGAATAAGCATCAATACATGTGATAAACTTCAACCCCTGAGCATAAAAAATATCTAGGTGAAGCTGCTCTCCCTCTTTTTCTGGAATTGGAGCCTCTTTTATTGGAATTTTTTTCGGATGTCGATCATATTTGTTCCTATTACACGTTATGCAATTGCGTACATATTCCTTCATTTTCTTTCTCATTTCTGGCCAATAGTATAGTTTTTCTATCTGTTTTATATTTTCATTGTAATTTCGATGCGCTCTGTTATGGGTTTGCTCAATTATACCTGCTTGATCTTCCCTATTGGGAATGTCCATAGGAAATAGCTTAGTATATACAAATTTATTTTGAAATGTTTCTTTTAGAGGTCGCTGTATCTCATACAAATCCTCTACTGTGCAGTGTATTGCTGTTACCAATTTAGGTTTTATGTATTCTTTTAAAATAGTAAGTAGATTCTCAACTGTATCATATTCAATCAAATGTCTTTTTCTTCCAAAAATTTCTATCATTTCATGTATAGTGAACCTATTTTTACATAATATAATTTGTTGTTTAAATTGATTTACAGGTTTGTATGTTTCCTGTATTTGATCATTTTCGCTACTTTCCGCTGAATGTTCTGATTCACTTGACAAATTGTTTATTTCAAGGCGTGATAATGCATCAGCCACAACATTCGTTTTGCCTGGCCTATATACAAATTTTGGAGAAAACTCCTCAATTAAAGCATGCCATCTTTTCATTTTAGAATTCGGGTTGCGCGTAGATAATGCAAATGTTAACGGTTGATGATCCGTGTGAATTTCAAGATTAGTTACTCCATAAAGATAATTACGAAGATTCTTCAGTGCCCATACAATCGCAAACAACTCTTTTTCATTTGTAGCATAATTTCTTTCTGTCTTATTAAGAGTTTTGGAAACAAAGGTAATGGGTTTATTTTCTTGAGAAAGGACTGCGCCTATTGCAACATTCGATGCGTCAGTAGTTAACACAAACTTTTTTGAATAATCTGGTTGCGTCAATTCCATTGCTGATGCTAAACTTTTCTTTAGCTTTTTAAAAGAAGATATCCCTGCTTCATCAATTTTCACTAATACCTTTTTTGACATATTTTTAGAGACTCTGCCATTTTCTGCGGATAAGTATTTTGTCAATGGCTTTGCAATCGTTGCATAATCTTTAATGAATTTCCGGTAATAACCGGTAACACCTAAAAACCCCCTTAATTCCCGTAAACTTTTGGGTAGCGGGTAATTAAGCATTAATTCAATTTTATTTGGATCTGTTTTAATTGTATTTTGAGCTATAATGTAACCCAAAAATTCTATTTCAGTTCTGAAAAATTTAGATTTTTCAAGAGAAATTTTCATATTAGCGTTTCTTAATATTTCAATTATCATTTGCAAATCCTTCATATGTTGCTCTAAACTTCCTGAAAAAATTATTATATCATCCATATATACATGACATGTTTTTCCTATTTGATCACGCAATATATTGTCCATTGCTCTTTGAAATATTCTGGGAGCATTTTTTAGACCGGAAGGCATTCTTAAAAATTCATATTTTCCGTTATTAACGGAAAAAGCTGTTTTTTCTATGTCATTTTCCGACATTAAAATCTGGTGAAAACCTGACTCCAAATCAATGCTTGAAAAGTATCTTGATTTCCCTAAATTTGACAAAATTATATTCGTATCCGGGATGGGATAGCGATCGGGAATAGTATGAGCATTCAATTTTTTGTAATCTATCACCATTCTAAATTTTGGTGAACCGTCGTCGTTAGTACCTTTTTTTGATACCACCCAAATGGGTGAATTATAAGGACTTTTACTAGGCCTTACAATATTTTCATTCAATAATCTTCCAATTTCTTTATTTACGAAAGAATTCACAGACAGAGGATATGGGTACTGTTTACTCCATATCGGCTTTTCATTTTCTGTTCGTATTTCCGCTCTTACATCTGTTCTAAACGGAAAACTTGTATCAATATTTGCGTGTTTTTCCACTATTCTCTGCTTTATTAAAATTCTAAATTCCTCAAGGTTTTTACCCTGATTTCTCCTTTCTGGAGTTTTATAAGCTCTTACTAAGTGAGAGTCTTCACTGTTTTCATCAAAACTTTCATTGACTGCCTGATCTGAACCTTTTTCAGTTTTCATGGAATAGTTATCCCTTATATTACCTGAATATTCATCAGCTATTGCTTTAGGATCTTCAGGTGCCAAAGACAAACATTTATATGGCATACTTTTACCGGTAAATTCCTCGGTATATGCTGTAGAAATTTTCTGATCCACAGTGTTTATTTTATAATTAATTTTTTTATTATTTTTTCTTTTCTTATTGCCGGTATTTTCTTCGGCGGGCGCCTTAGGATCCTTTTGTCCCAAGGGGTTAAAATTTTCTTTTTTCTCATTTTTATTTTCATACTTTTCTTTTTTGTTGCAGGTACTATCATCTGCTGGCGCCTTAGGACCTTTTTGTCCCAAGGGGTTAATATTTTCTTTTTCCTCTGAGTTTACTCTTTCTTTATGGATGTTAATATTCATACTTTCATCCACCTTTTCGTTCTCATATTTTGTTTTGTAAATTATTTTGTTGCTACGTATATCGATACGTGCTTCTATTTTCTTTAAAAAATTATATCCTAAAAGGATGTCCGAATCCAAATTATCTATTTCATAGAATACTTGTCGAACTCCGAATAAATTTATTATATGGTAATATTTTATAATAGAATAACCATTTACAGTTCTCACTCTTTTATAAATGGCTAATTCATTTCTATTTTGATATACTCCCTGCTTAATATAACAAGAAGTTGCTCCGGTATCTACCAGTGCTTTCAATCCTTTATTGAGTTTTTTATCATAAACTATGATGTAGGGGAGGTCGTTCCCCTTTTCCCTAAAAAATGTTCTTCATTTAAATTGTTTATTTTAGGAGTTTTTCCTTGCGGTCGAAAGCTATTATTACTTTCTCTTCGTCTCTTGAAGCCTTGCATATGTTGGTTCTGA
Organism: Anastrepha obliqua; assembly: GCF_027943255.1. Classification (NCBI taxonomy): domain Eukaryota; kingdom Metazoa; phylum Arthropoda; class Insecta; order Diptera; family Tephritidae; genus Anastrepha; species Anastrepha obliqua. The sequence goes on along the minus strand of NW_026562178.1, from coordinate 1,273,205 downwards.
GGCCCTGAACTTTGTTGAGTAGTATTTAACCCATTGCCTGAACTACTTGTCTGGGGTTTGTTATTCTGATTAAAATATCTGCCACCTTGTTGACCAAAAGGGTTGTAATTCTTATTGTATGACCTGGAGACAGATGGATCTACGTCCATTGGTTCTGGTTTTGGTACGTTATTCCTTGTTGGGAACCTCAAATTATTATTGGGATAATTTGTTGTCCTAGCTCTGCTTCTTTCATTTGCAAAATTTTTAGCAAATAATGCCCTTTGGTTGTTTGATTCTAGTTCCTGTGCTTTTGCCAAAGCATCAGGCAAATCCTGAGGATTGAGAGAAAATATTATGTCTCTTAAAGGTGCATTGAGACCAGTTACAAATATTCTTAAGGCATGATCCCTATTCTTTTTATTAAGTTCTTTGGCTATATCGGATGAGCTACTATGAGTCATTATTGTTTTATTTATGAGTAAGGTCAATTTTCTATTGACCAAATTATAATACTCGACAACTGTCATTGATCCCTGGCGTAAGACACTCAGTTCCTGTTCTATAATGTGCATCGGCCGTTTGTCTGAATAAGCAAAATCTAATCGCGCAATTATTGCATCAAAATTCAACACCGTACCATGATTGGTGAGCGTGTCATTCGCATCTTGTGTGATCTTGTTTCGCAAAATAGTAAGGGCTGCAAAGTATCTTCTACTTTTCCTTATATACAGGCTCATAGCATTATGTGCTGCCTCCCTCCAACTAACGTAAGAATTTAATTTCCCTGAAAAATCTGGAAGGGATTTAACAACATCAAGAGATTCTTGGCACTGTATATTTTCGTTAATAGACTCAGTCACATAATCCGTCACCCTACGAGTATCTATCTCAACTTGAGATCGTAATCGTTCAACTTCCTGCCTTAAATTTATTGTGCTCTCCGCAATCAATCTTGTAATTAAATCAACTGTTAAGTCAGCCATTTTTATATCTTATTCTTTTGTTCACTTTTCTTAAAATTTTTCTTAAATAATATAGGGCACTTTTCAATTTTATGATCCCCACTACATTAAATCAACTGTTAAATCAGCCATTCCTATATTTTATTATTTTGAATACTTTTTATTCTTTTGTTCACTTTTCTTAAAATTTTTCTTAAATAATATAGGGCACTTTTCAATTTTATGATCCCCACTACAATATTCACAATATAATAATTTTGAATATTTTATTTCACTGGGAGTATTCCCCATTTACTTATTATATGTATATGGTATAACTTACATATATCATTTTTTATCTTCGGTGCATTTGTGTCTCCTCTTCTGCGAAGAACGTGCTGCGCCAGGAAAATGCTCGCTACAAGGAGCGCTGCCAAATCGGGCAAAAATGTCTTGTTGTTTCTATCACGGGGAGTTGCTGCAAAAGCTGCAAGCCAAGCCGCTGCTGGTGTTAATGGCAAAATTGTTGCTGTTATTGTTCTTTGCTATTGAGTCGCTGTTGGTAACTTCGCTGAAGCTGCTTAGTTGAACCGGAGCTTGATGCCTGCACTGCGATCACTTTTAAACGCTCTGTAAGTGGAGAACAAGGCCCCACGTTGGGCGCCAATTATGTTTTTCCTTACTGGAATAACATTTTTAAAAAAGACGTGCTTCAGTTGAAGACGGAGTAAAAACTAAACTTTATTCTATAAATTCCCTTATTTATATCTTTACAATTTGTTTACTTAAATCTATGTGTTTCACAATGATGGTTTGGCATTGCATCAGCCTGGTCAAAGAAGATATCAATTTCATTTTCAATTAATTTTTATTACGCAGCAGCATAATGCTGAGCTGGTGGATTTGTAAGATGCAAAATATCTTTTCTCAATTGTGTTTACATTTAGCATTGTAATGGGGTAAGTGGTCTGCCGTTAACTTGCATGTTTATATACATATAATAGGTCTATGAATAAGTTCGCGCGGTTTTTTTTCGAAATTTGAATTTCGGATCATTCCCATGGCTTTTAAACGTTTGGAAATGGTTGATTGATCAACTCCCAAAGTTTTTGCAACCTCTTCTTGCGTTTGAGCCGGATCTTGATCGAGCAATTCCTCCAATTCGGTATCCATGAACTTTGGCGGCGCGGCCAAAATCACCACTTTTAAAGCGTGCAAACCACTTCTGGCACATTCGCTCAGCTAGAGCATGCTCACCATAAACTTCCACCAAGATACGATGACTTTCGGCTGCTTTTTTCTTCATATTAAAGAATTCCCCGCAAAAACACATTAACAAAACACACGAAATTCGACATTTTCAAGTGTGGTAAAAATATTGTTGTTTACGCTTCAAATAAAAAACTTATACTGACGTTTGTGCCTTACGACAGTAGCTCTCCAATGAATGTTTGGAAATGTGGATCGATGGAATAATAATCAAGTTACGCCATCTGTTGTAAAACCGCACGAACTTATCCATAGACCCATTTATTAACTGTATGTTTCCCTGAAACTAATATAGCCCCATCTCTTATTTTATCTATTTGTTTATTATTTTCTTTGATTTTAGTGCAATTAGCTGGCTTTTTATTTAACAAATTTATAAAACATGTATTTTGTAATTTTTTCTTACAAAAAATATTACTTATTTCAATTTTACATTCTTCAATAGATATAAATGTGTTATTACATAAGGCTACTTCATTCTCAATTATTAATTTTCCATCATTTTGTGATATTGGTCTGGTTTCAAATAACGTACAAATATTATTTATTTTGGGATATTTAATATACAATATAATTAGATCTGATTTTTGTATGATTTTAAATGTTGAAACGTCTAATAAGTCTGTCAAGGTTACTGCTTGTAATTCGTTCTGAATTATTTCTCTTGTTTCATCTGTATGAAGTATATGTGAGTTTAATATTCCTCCTTTTGCTAATGTAATAGTTTGCAAAATATTTTGTAATTCATATATTATCATTTTAATTCTCTGTTTACGTATTATTCTTTCATGCGAAATTCCTGTGATACTGTTTACTAAATTCGTTAAACGTCGTATTTCATTAAATATTTCAGAATTTGTCGTTAGTTGTTTATTGCTATTTTCAATTAAATCATTAATTTTATTTGAAATAAAAATGTAGTCGTCATGGTCAGGTGTACCTGCTATCCACTTCCATACTGTACCTATTTCATTAATTCCTCTCTTTGTTCTAGTTTTTTCCAATTGAATTAAAGAAGATTCTATAATTTGGAGTTCTGATTCTATTTCTAGAAAGTCCGATGTAGAATAAGAATGTTTTTCTTTTTCTTGTAAAAAATATAATTTTTCTTCATTATATAAAGTTTCATAATATGTTAAATTTGTAACATGGAAAATGCTTCCAAACGATTCGTATAGCAATGCTTGTTCATTCTGTATTAAAATATATTCGTCGTTTGAGTAATTGATTATGTCCGCCTGGATGAGAGTAATAAAAGGTATGAAAAAATACCCCAAGTACATTTCCTATAAAATAATATAAAAAAATTTTAACTTTTAATGTTATCCTTATGTATTATTCTGTTTCTGTTATTAATTACTACCTTATTTGCTAAGTTCTCTTTTACTTGTTGTCTCTTATATCTGGGCTTTAACTTATTTCTTTCACCTACAATTTTTTCATATATTACCTGACCAGAGTGGTATTCCTTATTTAATCTATTTTTGTTATGAATCGCAAGCATTTTCTTTTGCGCCTGCTCAAGAGTATCATGTAATTTTTCATGATCTATTTTATTATGAAAAATATCTGTTGGTCGGAATTTTGTAACGGAATGTATTGTAATATTATATTGTTGTGCAGCTCTTAGAACTGTTTCTAAATCACTCACTATGTTGTATTCCTCTTTTATACATCTAGCTATCTCTATTATCGTAGAATGAACTCTTTCAATTTGTCCATTAGTAATACTATGCCTTGGATTGCAAAAATATATTTCAATATTTAATCTCTGCATTAACGATTTGAATTGAGGTGTTGTAAAACTTGGCTCATTATCTAACGTTATTCGTTTCACATCTGGGAAATTTTGAAGAATTTCTAAAACCTTTTCCTCAATATTAGATTTGTCTTCTATATTTTTTAATATTAAAAATTTTGAATAAGCATCAATACATGTGATAAACTTCAACCCCTGAGCATAAAAAATATCTAGGTGAAGCTGCTCTCCCTCTTTTTCTGGAATTGGAGCCTCTTTTATTGGAATTTTTTTCGGATGTCGATCATATTTGTTCCTATTACACGTTATGCAATTGCGTACATATTCCTTCATTTTCTTTCTCATTTCTGGCCAATAGTATAGTTTTTCTATCTGTTTTATATTTTCATTGTAATTTCGATGCGCTCTGTTATGGGTTTGCTCAATTATACCTGCTTGATCTTCCCTATTGGGAATGTCCATAGGAAATAGCTTAGTATATACAAATTTATTTTGAAATGTTTCTTTTAGAGGTCGCTGTATCTCATACAAATCCTCTACTGTGCAGTGTATTGCTGTTACCAATTTAGGTTTTATGTATTCTTTTAAAATAGTAAGTAGATTCTCAACTGTATCATATTCAATCAAATGTCTTTTTCTTCCAAAAATTTCTATCATTTCATGTATAGTGAACCTATTTTTACATAATATAATTTGTTGTTTAAATTGATTTACAGGTTTGTATGTTTCCTGTATTTGATCATTTTCGCTACTTTCCGCTGAATGTTCTGATTCACTTGACAAATTGTTTATTTCAAGGCGTGATAATGCATCAGCCACAACATTCGTTTTGCCTGGCCTATATACAAATTTTGGAGAAAACTCCTCAATTAAAGCATGCCATCTTTTCATTTTAGAATTCGGGTTGCGCGTAGATAATGCAAATGTTAACGGTTGATGATCCGTGTGAATTTCAAGATTAGTTACTCCATAAAGATAATTACGAAGATTCTTCAGTGCCCATACAATCGCAAACAACTCTTTTTCATTTGTAGCATAATTTCTTTCTGTCTTATTAAGAGTTTTGGAAACAAAAGTAATGGGTTTATTTTCTTGAGAAAGGACTGCGCCTATTGCAACATTCGATGCGTCACACAAACATTTTTGAATAATCTGGTTGCGTCAATTCCATTGCTGATGCTAAACTTTTCTTTAGCTTTTTAAAAGAAGATATCCCTGCTTCATCAATTTTCACTAATACCTTTTTTGACATATTTTTAGAGACTCTGCCATTTTCTGCGGATAAGTATTTTGTCAATGGCTTTGCAATCGTTGCATAATCTTTAATGAATTTCCGGTAATAACCGGTAACACCTAAAAACCCCCTTAATTCCCGTAAACTTTTGGGTAGCGGGTAATTAAGCATTAATTCAATTTTATTTGGATCTGTTTTAATTGTATTTTGAGCTATAATGTAACCCAAAAATTCTATTTCAGTTCTGAAAAATTTAGATTTTTCAAGAGAAATTTTCATATTAGCGTTTCTTAATATTTCAATTATCATTTGCAAATCCTTCATATGTTGCTCTAAACTTCCTGAAAAAATTATTATATCATCCATATATACATGACATGTTTTTCCTATTTGATCACGCAATATATTGTCCATTGCTCTTTGAAATATTCTGGGAGCATTTTTTAGACCGGAAGGCATTCTTAAAAATTCATATTTTCCGTTATTAACGGAAAAAGCTGTTTTTTCTATGTCATTTTCCGACATTAAAATCTGGTGAAAACCTGACTCCAAATCAATGCTTGAAAAGTATCTTGATTTCCCTAAATTTGACAAAATTATATTCGTATCCGGGATGGGATAGCGATCGGGAATAGTATGAGCATTCAATTTTTTGTAATCTATCACCATTCTAAATTTTGGTGAACCGTCGTCGTTAGTACCTTTTTTTGATACCACCCAAATGGGTGAATTATAAGGACTTTTACTAGGCCTTACAATATTTTCATTCAATAATCTTCCAATTTCTTTATTTACGAAAGAATTCACAGACAGAGAATATGGGTACTGTTTACTCCATATCGGCTTTTCATTTTCTGTTCGTATTTCCGCTCTTACATCTGTTCTAAACGGAAAACTTGTATCAATATTTGCGTGTTTTTCCACTATTCTCTGCTTTATTAAAATTCTAAATTCCTCAAGGTTTTTACCCTGATTTCTCCTTTCTGGAGTTTTATAAGCTCTTACTAAGTGAGAGTCTTCACTGTTTTCATCAAAACTTTCATTGACTGCCTGATCTGAACCTTTTTCAGTTTTCATGGAATAGTTATCCCTTATATTACCTGAATATTCATCAGCTATTGCTTTAGGATCTTCAGGTGCCAAAGACAAACATTTATATGGCATACTTTTACCGGTAAATTCCTCGGTATATGCTGTAGAAATTTTCTGATCCACAGTGTTTATTTTATAATTAATTTTTTTATTATTTTTTCTTTTCTTATTGCCGGTATTTTCTTCGGCGGGCGCCTTAGGATCCTTTTGTCCCAAGAGGTTAAAATTTTCTTTTTTCTCATTTTTATTTTCATACTTTTCTTTTTTGTTGCAGGTACTATCATCTGCTGGCGCCTTAGGACCTTTTTGTCCCAAGGGGTTAACATTTTCTTTTTTCTCTGAGTTTACTCTTTCTTTATGGATGTTAATATTCATACTTTCATCCACCTTTTCGTTCTCATATTTTGTTTTGTAAATTATTTTGTTGCTACGTATATCGATACGTGCTTCTATTTTCTTTAAAAAATTATATCCTAAAAGGATGTCCGAATCCAAATTATCTATTTCATAGAATACTTGTCGAACTCCGAATAAATTTATTATATGGTAATATTTTATAATAGAATAACCATTTACAGTTCTCACTCTTTTATAAATGGCTAATTCATTTCTATTTTGATATACTCCCTGCTTAATATAACAAGAAGTTGCTCCGGTATCTACCAGTGCTTTCAATCCTTTATTGAGTTTTTTATCATAAACTATGATGTAGGGGAGGTCGTTCCCCTTTACCCTAAAAAATGTTCTTCATTTAAATTGTTTATTTTAGGAGTTTTTCCTTGCGGTCGAAAGCTATTATTACTTTCTCTTCGTCTCTTGAAGCCTTTCATATGTTGGTTCTGAGGCCCTGAACTTTGTTGAGTAGTATTTAACCCATTGCCTGAACTACTTGTCTGGGGTTTGTTATTCTGATTAAAATATCTGCCACCTTGTTGACCAAAAGGGTTGTAATTCTTATTGTATGACCTGGAGACAGATGGATCTACGTCCATTGGTTCTGGTTTTGGTACGTTATTCCTTGTTGGGAACCTCAAATTATTATTGGGATAATTTGTTGTCCTAGCTCTGCTTCTTTCATTTGCAAAATTTTTAGCAAATAATGCCCTTTGGTTGTTTGATTCTAGTTCCTGTGCTTTTGCCAAAGCATCAGGCAAATCCTGAGGATTGAGAGAAAATATTATGTCTCTTAAAGGTGCATTGAGACCAGTTACAAATATTCTTAAGGCATGATCCCTATTCTTTTTATTAAGTTCTTTGGCTATATCGGATGAGCTACTATGAGTCATTATTGTTTTATTTATGAGTAAGGTCAATTTTCTATTGACCAAATTATAATACTCGACAACTGTCATTGATCCCTGGCGTAAGACACTCAGTTCCTGTTCTATAATGTGCATCGGCCGTTTGTCTGAATAAGCAAAATCTAATCGCGCAATTATTGCATCAAAATTCAACACCGTACCATGATTGGTGAGCGTGTCATTCGCATCTTGTGTGACCTTGTTTCGCAAAATAGTAAGGGCTGCAAAGTATCTTCTACTTTTCCTTATATACAGACTCATAGCATTATGTGCTGCCTCCCTCCAACTAACGTAAGAATTTAATTTCCCTGAAAAATCTGGAAGGGATTTAACAACATCAAGAGATTCTTGGCACTGTATATTTTCGTTAATAGACTCAGTCACATAATCCGTCACCCTACGAGTATCTATCTCAACTTGAGATCGTAATCGTTCAACTTCCTGCCTTAAATTTATTGTGCTCTCCGCAATCAATCTTGTAATTAAATCAACTGTTAAGTCAGCCATTTTTATATCTTATTCTTTTGTTCACTTTTCTTAAAATTTTTCTTAAATAATATAGGGCACTTTTCAATTTTATGATCCCCACTACATTAAATCAACTGTTAAATCAGCCATTCCTATATTTTATTATTTTGAATACTTTTTATTCTTTTGTTCACTTTTCTTAAAATTTTTCTTAAATAATATAGGGCACTTTTCAATTTTATGATCCCCACTACAATATTCACAATATAATAATTTTGAATATTTTATTTCACTGGGAGTATTCCCCATTTACTTATTATATGTATATGGTATAACTTACATATATCATTTTTTATCTTCGGTGCATTTGTGTCTCCTCTTCTGCGAAGAACGTGCTGCGCCAGGAAAATGCTCGCTACAAGGAGCGCTGCCAAATCGGGCAAAAATGTCTTGTTGTTTCTCTCACGGGGAGTTGCTGCAAAAGCTGCAAGCCAAGCCGCTGCTGGTGTTAATGGCAAAATTGTTGCTGTTATTGTTCTTTGCTATTGAGTCGCTGTTGGTAACTTCGCTGAAGCTGCTTAGTTGAACCGGAGCTTGATGCCTGCACTGCGATCACTTTTAAACGCTCTGTAAGTGGAGAACAAGGCCCCACGTTGGGCGCCAATTATGTTTTTCCTTACTGGAATAACATTTTTAAAAAAGACGTGCTTCAGTTGAAGACGGAGTAAAAACTAAACTTTATTCTATAAATTCCCTTATTTATATCTTTACAATTTGTTTACTTAAATCTATGTGTTTCACAATGATGGTTTGGCATTGCATCAGCCTGGTCAAAGAAGATATCAATTTCATTTTCAATTAATTTTTATTACGCAGCAGCATAATGCTGAGCTGGTGGATTTGTAAGATGCAAAATATCTTTTCTCAATTGTGTTTACATTTAGCATTGTAATGGGGTAAGTGGTCTGCCGTTAACTTGCATGTTTATATACATATAATAGGTCTATGAATAAGTTCGCGCGGTTTTTTTTTCGAAATTTGAATTTCGGATCATTCCCATGGCTTTTAAACGTTTGGAAATGGTTGATTGATCAACTCCCAAAGTTTTTGCAACCTCTTCTTGCGTTTGAGCCGGATCTTGATCGAGCAATTCCTCCAATTCGGTATCCATGAACTTTGGCGGCGCGGCCAAAATCACCACTTTTAAAGCGTGCAAACCACTTCTGGCACATTCGCTCAGCTAGAGCATGCTCACCATAAACTTCCACCAAGATACGATGACTTTCGGCTGCTTTTTTCTTCATATTAAAGAATTCCCCGCAAAAACACATTATTTGGCACGAAATTCGACATTTTCAAGTGTGGTAAAAATATTGTTGTTTACGCTTCAAATAAAAAACTTATACTGACGTTTGTGCCTTACGACAGTAGCTCTCCAATGAATGTTTGGAAATGTGGATCGATGGAATAATAATCAAGTTACGCCATCTGTTGTAAAACCGCACGAACTTATCCATAGACCCATTTATTACAATTTTATTAACTGTATGTTTCCCTGAAACTAATATAGCCCCATCTCTTATTTTATCTATTTGTTTATTATTTTCTTTGATTTTAGTGCAATTAGCTGGCTTTTTATTTAACAAATTTATAAAACATGTATTTTGTAATTTTTTCTTACAAAAAATATTACTTATTTCAATTTTACATTCTTCAATAGATATAAATGTGTTATTACATAAGGCTACTTCATTCTCAATTATTAATTTTCCATCATTTTGTGATATTGGTCTGGTTTCAAATAACGTACAAATATTATTTATTTTGGGATATTTAATATACAATATAATTAGATCTGATTTTTGTATGATTTTAAATGTTGAAACGTCTAATAAGTCTGTCAAGGTTACTGCTTGTAATTCGTTCTGAATTATTTCTCTTGTTTCATCTGTATGAAGTATATGTGAGTTTAATATTCCTCCTTTTGCTAATGTAATAGTTTGCAAAATATTTTGTAATTCATATATTATCATTTTAATTCTCTGTTTACGTATTATTCTTTCATGCGAAATTCCTGTGATACTGTTTACTAAATTCGTTAAACGTCGTATTTCATTAAATATTTCAGAATTTGTCGTTAGTTGTTTATTGCTATTTTCAATTAAATCATTAATTTTATTTGAAATAAAAATGTAGTCGTCATGGTCAGGTGTACCTGCTATCCACTTCCATACTGTACCTATTTCATTAATTCCTCTCTTTGTTCTAGTTTTTTCCAATTGAATTAAAGAAGATTCTATAATTTGGAGTTCTGATTCTATTTCTAGAAAGTCCGATGTAGAATAAGAATGTTTTTCTTTTTCTTGTAAAAAATATAATTTTTCTTCATTATATAAAGTTTCATAATATGTTAAATTTGTAACATGGAAAATGCTTCCAAACGATTCGTATAGCAATGCTTGTTCATTCTGTATTAAAATATATTCGTCGTTTGAGTAATTGATTATGTCCGCCTGGATGAGAGTAATAAAAGGTATGAAAAAATACCCCAAGTACATTTCCTATAAAATAATATAAAAAAATTTTAACTTTTAATGTTATCCTTATGTATTATTCTGTTTCTGTTATTAATTACTACCTTATTTGCTAAGTTCTCTTTTACTTGTTGTCTCTTATATCTGGGCTTTAACTTATTTCTTTCACCTACAATTTTTTCATATATTACCTGACCAGAGTGGTATTCCTTATTTAATCTATTTTTGTTATGAATCGCAAGCATTTTCTTTTGCGCCTGCTCAAGAGTATCATGTAATTTTTCATGATCTATTTTATTATGAAAAATATCTGTTGGTCGGAATTTTGTAACGGAATGTATTGTAATATTATATTGTTGTGCAGCTCTTAGAACTGTTTCTAAATCACTCACTATGTTGTATTCCTCTTTTATACATCTAGCTATCTCTATTATCGTAGAATGAACTCTTTCAATTTGTCCATTAGTAATACTATGCCTTGGATTGCAAAAATATATTTCAATATTTAATCTCTGCATTAACGATTTGAATTGAGGTGTTGTAAAACTTGGCTCATTATCTAACGTTATTCGTTTCACATCTGGGAAATTTTGAAGAATTTCTAAAACCTTTTCCTCAATATTAGATTTGTCTTCTATATTTTTTAATATTAAAAATTTTGAATAAGCATCAATACATGTGATAAACTTCAACCCCTGAGCATAAAAAATATCTAGGTGAAGCTGCTCTCCCTCTTTTTCTGGAATTGGAGCCTCTTTTATTGGAATTTTTTTCGGATGTCGATCATATTTGTTCCTATTACACGTTATGCAATTGCGTACATATTCCTTCATTTTCTTTCTCATTTCTGGCCAATAGTATAGTTTTTCTATCTGTTTTATATTTTCATTGTAATTTCGATGCGCTCTGTTATGGGTTTGCTCAATTATACCTGCTTGATCTTCCCTATTGGGAATGTCCATAGGAAATAGCTTAGTATATACAAATTTATTTTGAAATGTTTCTTTTAGAGGTCGCTGTATCTCATACAAATCCTCTACTGTGCAGTGTATTGCTGTTACCAATTTAGGTTTTATGTATTCTTTTAAAATAGTAAGTAGATTCTCAACTGTATCATATTCAATCAAATGTCTTTTTTTTCCAAAAATTTCTATCATTTCATGTATAGTGAACCTATTTTTACATAATATAATTTGTTGTTTAAATTGATTTACAGGTTTGTATGTTTCCTGTATTTGATCATTTTCGCTACTTTCCGCTGAATGTTCTGATTCACTTGACAAATTGTTTATTTCAAGGCGTGATAATGCATCAGCCACAACATTCGTTTTGCCTGGCCTATATACAAATTTTGAAAACTCCTCAATTAAAGCATGCCATCTTTTCATTTTAGAATTCGGGTTGCGCGTAGATAATGCAAATGTTAACGGTTGATGATCCGTGTGAATTTCAAGATTAGTTACTCCATAAAGATAATTACGAAGATTCTTCAGTGCCCATACAATCGCAAACAACTCTTTTTCATTTGTAGCATAATTTCTTTCTGTCTTATTAAGAGTTTTGGAAACAAAAGTAATGGGTTTATTTTCTTGAGAAAGGACTGCGCCTATTGCAACATTCGATGCGTCAGTAGTTAACACAAACTTTTTTGAATAATCTGGTTGCGTCAATTCCATTGCTGATGCTAAACTTTTCTTTAGCTTTTTAAAAGAAGATATCCCTGCTTCATCAATTTTCACTAATACCTTTTTTGACATATTTTTAGAGACTCTGCCATTTTCTGCGGATAAGTATTTTGTCAATGGCTTTGCAATCGTTGCATAATCTTTAATGAATTTCCGGTAATAACCGGTAACACCTAAAAACCCCCTTAATTCCCGTAAACTTTTGGGTAGCGGGTAATTAAGCATTAATTCAATTTTATTTGGATCTGTTTTAATTGTATTTTGAGCTATAATGTAACCCAAAAATTCTATTTCAGTTCTGAAAAATTTAGATTTTTCAAGAGAAATTTTCATATTAGCGTTTCTTAATATTTCAATTATCATTTGCAAATCCTTCATATGTTGCTCTAAACTTCCTGAAAAAATTATTATATCATCCATATATACATGACATGTTTTTCCTATTTGATCACGCAATATATTGTCCATTGCTCTTTGAAATATTCTGGGAGCATTTTTTAGACCGAAAGGCATTCTTAAAAATTCATATTTTCCGTTATTAACGGAAAAAGCTGTTTTTTCTATGTCATTTTCCGACATTAAAATCTGGTGAAAACCTGACTCCAAATCAATGCTTGAAAAGTATCTTGATTTCCCTAAATTTGACAAAATTATATTCGTATCCGGGATGGGATAGCGATCGGGAATAGTATGAGCATTCAATTTTTTGTAATCTATCACCATTCTAAATTTTGGTGAACCGTCGTCGTTAGTACCTTTTTTTGATACCACCCAAATGGGTGAATTATAAGGACTTTTACTAGGCCTTACAATATTTTCATTCAATAATCTTCCAATTTCTTTATTTACGAAAGAATTCACAGACAGAGGATATGGGTACTGTTTACTCCATATCGGCTTTTCATTTTCTGTTCGTATTTCCGCTCTTACATCTGTTCTAAACGGAAAACTTGTATCAATATTTGCGTGTTTTTCCACTATTCTCTGCTTTATTAAAATTCTAAATTCCTCAAGGTTTTTACCCTGATTTCTCCTTTCTGGAGTTTTATAAGCTCTTACTAAGTGAGAGTCTTCACTGTTTTCATCAAAACTTTCATTGACTGCCTGATCTGAACCTTTTTCAGTTTTCATGGAATAGTTATCCCTTATATTACCTGAATATTCATCAGCTATTGCTTTAGGATCTTCAGGTGCCAAAGACAAACATTTATATGGCATACTTTTACCGGTAAATTCCTCGGTATATGCTGTAGAAATTTTCTGATCCACAGTGTTTATTTTATAATTAATTTTTTTATTATTTTTTCTTTTCTTATTGCCGGTATTTTCTTCGGCGGGCGCCTTAGGATCCTTTTGTCCCAAGGGGTTAAAATTTTCTTTTTTCTCATTTTTATTTTCATACTTTTCTTTTTTGTTGCAGGTACTATCATCTGCTGGCGTCTTAGGACCTTTTTGTCCCAAGGGGTTAATATTTTCTTTTTCCTCTGAGTTTACTCTTTCTTTATGGATGTTAATATTCATACTTTCATCCACCTTTTCGTTCTCATATTTTGTTTTGTAAATTATTTTGTTGCTACGTATATCGATACGTGCTTCTATTTTCTTTAAAAAATTATATCCTAAAAGGATGTCCGAATCCAAATTATCTATTTCATAGAATACTTGTCGAACTCCGAATAAATTTATTATATGGTAATATTTTATAATAGAATAACCATTTACAGTTCTCACTCTTTTATAAATGGCTAATTCATTTCTATTTTGATATACTCCCTGCTTAATATAACAAGAAGTTGCTCCGGTATCTACCAGTGCTTTCAATCCTTTATTGAGTTTTTTATCATAAACTATGATGTAGGGGAGGTCGTTCCCCTTTTCCCTAAAAAATGTTCTTCATTTAAATTGTTTATTTTAGGAGTTTTTCCTTGCGGTCGAAAGCTATTATTACTTTCTCTTCGTCTCTTGAAGCCTTGCATATGTTGGTTCTGAGGCCCTGAACTTTGTTGAGTAGTATTTAACCCATTGCCTGAACTACTTGTCTGGGGTTTGTTATTCTGATTAAAATATCTGCCACCTTGTTGACCAAAAGGGTTGTAATTCTTATTGTATGACCTGGAGACAGATGGATCTACGTCCATTGGTTCTGGTTTTGGTACGTTATTCCTTGTTGGGAACCTCAAATTATTATTGGGATAATTTGTTGTCCTAGCTCTGCTTCTTTCATTTGCAAAATTTTTAGCAAATAATGCCCTTTGGTTGTTTGATTCTAGTTCCTGTGCTTTTGCCAAAGCATCAGGCAAATCCTGAGGATTGAGAGAAAATATTATGTCTCTTAAAGGTGCATTGAGACCAGTTACAAATATTCTTAAGGCATGATCCCTATTCTTTTTATTAAGTTCTTTGGCTATATCGGATGAGCTACTATGAGTCATTATTGTTTTATTTATGAGTAAGGTCAATTTTCTATTGACCAAATTATAATACTCGACAACTGTCATTGATCCCTGGCGTAAGACACTCAGTTCCTGTTCTATAATGTGCATCGGCCGTTTGTCTGAATAAGCAAAATCTAATCGCGCAATTATTGCATCAAAATTCAACACCGTACCATGATTGGTGAGCGTGTCATTCGCATCTTGTGTGATCTTGTTTCGCAAAATAGTAAGGGCTGCAAAGTATCTTCTACTTTTCCTTATATACAGGCTCATAGCATTATGTGCTGCCTCCCTCCAACTAACGTAAGAATTTAATTTCCCTGAAAAATCTGGAAGGGATTTAACAACATCAAGAGATTCTTGGCACTGTATATTTTCGTTAATAGACTCAGTCACATAATCCGTCACCCTACGAGTATCTATCTCAACTTGAGATCGTAATCGTTCAACTTCCTGCCTTAAATTTATTGTGCTCTCCGCAATCAATCTTGTAATTAAATCAACTGTTAAGTCAGCCATTTTTATATCTTATTCTTTTGTTCACTTTTCTTAAAATTTTTCTTAAATAATATAGGGCACTTTTCAATTTTATGATCCCCACTACATTAAATCAACTGTTAAATCAGCCATTCCTATATTTTATTATTTTGAATACTTTTTATTCTTTTGTTCACTTTTCTTAAAATTTTTCTTAAATAATATAGGGCACTTTTCAATTTTATGATCCCCACTACAATATTCACAATATAATAATTTTGAATATTTTATTTCACTGGGAGTATTCCCCATTTACTTATTATATGTATATGGTATAACTTACATATATCATTTTTTATCTTCGGTGCATTTGTGTCTCCTCTTCTGCGAAGAACGTGCTGCGCCAGGAAAATGCTCGCTACAAGGAGCGCTGCCAAATCGGGCAAAAATGTCTTGTTGTTTCTATCACGGGGAGTTGCTGCAAAAGCTGCAAGCCAAGCCGCTGCTGGTGTTAATGGCAAAATTGTTGCTGTTATTGTTCTTTGCTATTGAGTCGCTGTTGGTAACTTCGCTGAAGCTGCTTAGTTGAACCGGAGCTTGATGCCTGCACTGCGATCACTTTTAAACGCTCTGTAAGTGGAGAACAAGGCCCCACGTTGGGCGCCAATTATGTTTTTCCTTACTGGAATAACATTTTTAAAAAAGACGTGCTTCAGTTGAAGACGGAGTAAAAACTAAACTTTATTCTATAAATTCCCTTATTTATATCTTTACAATTTGTTTACTTAAATCTATGTGTTTCACAATGATGGTTTGGCATTGCATCAGCCTGGTCAAAGAAGATATCAATTTCATTTTCAATTAATTTTTATTACGCAGCAGCATAATGCTGAGCTGGTGGATTTGTAAGATGCAAAATATCTTTTCTCAATTGTGTTTACATTTAGCATTGTAATGGGGTAAGTGGTCTGCCGTTAACTTGCATGTTTATATACATATAATAGGTCTATGAATAAGTTCGCGCGGTTTTTTTTCGAAATTTGAATTTCGGATCATTCCCATGGCTTTTAAACGTTTGGAAATGGTTGATTGATCAACTCCCAAAGTTTTTGCAACCTCTTCTTGCGTTTGAGCCGGATCTTGATCGAGCAATTCCTCCAATTCGGTATCCATGAACTTTGGCGGCGCGGCCAAAATCACCACTTTTAAAGCGTGCAAACCACTTCTGGCACATTCGCTCAGCTAGAGCATGCTCACCATAAACTTCCACCAAGATACGATGACTTTCGGCTGCTTTTTTCTTCATATTAAAGAATTCCCCGCAAAAACACATTATTTGGCACGAAATTCGACATTTTCAAGTGTGGTAAAAATATTGTTGTTTACGCTTCAAATAAAAAACTTATACTGACGTTTGTGCCTTACGACAGTAGCTCTCCAATGAATGTTTGGAAATGTGGATCGATGGAATAATAATCAAGTTACGCCATCTGTTGTAAAACCGCACGAACTTATCCATAGACCCATTTATTACAATTTTATTAACTGTATGTTTCCCTGAAACTAATATAGCCCCATCTCTTATTTTATCTATTTGTTTATTATTTTCTTTGATTTTAGTGCAATTAGCTGGCTTTTTATTTAACAAATTTATAAAACATGTATTTTGTAATTTTTTCTTACAAAAAATATTACTTATTTCAATTTTACATTCTTCAATAGATATAAATGTGTTATTACATAAGGCTACTTCATTCTCAATTATTAATTTTCCATCATTTTGTGATATTGGTCTGGTTTCAAATAACGTACAAATATTATTTATTTTGGGATATTTAATATACAATATAATTAGATCTGATTTTTGTATGATTTTAAATGTTGAAACGTCTAATAAGTCTGTCAAGGTTACTGCTTGTAATTCGTTCTGAATTATTTCTCTTGTTTCATCTGTATGAAGTATATGTGAGTTTAATATTCCTCCTTTTGCTAATGTAATAGTTTGCAAAATATTTTGTAATTCATATATTATCATTTTAATTCTCTGTTTACGTATTATTCTTTCATGCGAAATTCCTGTGATACTGTTTACTAAATTCGTTAAACGTCGTATTTCATTAAATATTTCAGAATTTGTCGTTAGTTGTTTATTGCTATTTTCAATTAAATCATTAATTTTATTTGAAATAAAAATGTAGTCGTCATGGTCAGGTGTACCTGCTATCCACTTCCATACTGTACCTATTTCATTAATTCCTCTCTTTGTTCTAGTTTTTTCCAATTGAATTAAAGAAGATTCTATAATTTGGAGTTCTGATTCTATTTCTAGAAAGTCCGATGTAGAATAAGAATGTTTTTCTTTTTCTTGTAAAAAATATAATTTTTCTTCATTATATAAAGTTTCATAATATGTTAAATTTGTAACATGGAAAATGCTTCCAAACGATTCGTATAGCAATGCTTGTTCATTCTGTATTAAAATATATTCGTCGTTTGAGTAATTGATTATGTCCGCCTGGATGAGAGTAATAAAAGGTATGAAAAAATACCCCAAGTACATTTCCTATAAAATAATATAAAAAAATTTTAACTTTTAATGTTATCCTTATGTATTATTCTGTTTCTGTTATTAATTACTACCTTATTTGCTAAGTTCTCTTTTACTTGTTGTCTCTTATATCTGGGCTTTAACTTATTTCTTTCACCTACAATTTTTTCATATATTACCTGACCAGAGTGGTATTCCTTATTTAATCTATTTTTGTTATGAATCGCAAGCATTTTCTTTTGCGCCTGCTCAAGAGTATCATGTAATTTTTCATGATCTATTTTATTATGAAAAATATCTGTTGGTCGGAATTTTGTAACGGAATGTATTGTAATATTATATTGTTGTGCAGCTCTTAGAACTGTTTCTAAATCACTCACTATGTTGTATTCCTCTTTTATACATCTAGCTATCTCTATTATCGTAGAATGAACTCTTTCAATTTGTCCATTAGTAATACTATGCCTTGGATTGCAAAAATATATTTCAATATTTAATCTCTGCATTAACGATTTGAATTGAGGTGTTGTAAAACTTGGCTCATTATCTAACGTTATTCGTTTCACATCTGGGAAATTTTGAAGAATTTCTAAAACCTTTTCCTCAATATTAGATTTGTCTTCTATATTTTTTAATATTAAAAATTTTGAATAAGCATCAATACATGTGATAAACTTCAACCCCTGAGCATAAAAAATATCTAGGTGAAGCTGCTCTCCCTCTTTTTCTGGAATTGGAGCCTCTTTTATTGGAATTTTTTTCGGATGTCGATCATATTTGTTCCTATTACACGTTATGCAATTGCGTACATATTCCTTCATTTTCTTTCTCATTTCTGGCCAATAGTATAGTTTTTCTATCTGTTTTATATTTTCATTGTAATTTCGATGCGCTCTGTTATGGGTTTGCTCAATTATACCTGCTTGATCTTCCCTATTGGGAATGTCCATAGGAAATAGCTTAGTATATACAAATTTATTTTGAAATGTTTCTTTTAGAGGTCGCTGTATCTCATACAAATCCTCTACTGTGCAGTGTATTGCTGTTACCAATTTAGGTTTTATGTATTCTTTTAAAATAGTAAGTAGATTCTCAACTGTATCATATTCAATCAAATGTCTTTTTTTTCCAAAAATTTCTATCATTTCATGTATAGTGAACCTATTTTTACATAATATAATTTGTTGTTTAAATTGATTTACAGGTTTGTATGTTTCCTGTATTTGATCATTTTCGCTACTTTCCGCTGAATGTTCTGATTCACTTGACAAATTGTTTATTTCAAGGCGTGATAATGCATCAGCCACAACATTCGTTTTGCCTGGCCTATATACAAATTTTGAAAACTCCTCAATTAAAGCATGCCATCTTTTCATTTTAGAATTCGGGTTGCGCGTAGATAATGCAAATGTTAACGGTTGATGATCCGTGTGAATTTCAAGATTAGTTACTCCATAAAGATAATTACGAAGATTCTTCAGTGCCCATACAATCGCAAACAACTCTTTTTCATTTGTAGCATAATTTCTTTCTGTCTTATTAAGAGTTTTGGAAACAAAAGTAATGGGTTTATTTTCTTGAGAAAGGACTGCGCCTATTGCAACATTCGATGCGTCAGTAGTTAACACAAACTTTTTTGAATAATCTGGTTGCGTCAATTCCATTGCTGATGCTAAACTTTTCTTTAGCTTTTTAAAAGAAGATATCCCTGCTTCATCAATTTTCACTAATACCTTTTTTGACATATTTTTAGAGACTCTGCCATTTTCTGCGGATAAGTATTTTGTCAATGGCTTTGCAATCGTTGCATAATCTTTAATGAATTTCCGGTAATAACCGGTAACACCTAAAAACCCCCTTAATTCCCGTAAACTTTTGGGTAGCGGGTAATTAAGCATTAATTCAATTTTATTTGGATCTGTTTTAATTGTATTTTGAGCTATAATGTAACCCAAAAATTCTATTTCAGTTCTGAAAAATTTAGATTTTTCAAGAGAAATTTTCATATTAGCGTTTCTTAATATTTCAATTATCATTTGCAAATCCTTCATATGTTGCTCTAAACTTCCTGAAAAAATTATTATATCATCCATATATACATGACATGTTTTTCCTATTTGATCACGCAATATATTGTCCATTGCTCTTTGAAATATTCTGGGAGCATTTTTTAGACCGAAAGGCATTCTTAAAAATTCATATTTTCCGTTATTAACGGAAAAAGCTGTTTTTTCTATGTCATTTTCCGACATTAAAATCTGGTGAAAACCTGACTCCAAATCAATGCTTGAAAAGTATCTTGATTTCCCTAAATTTGACAAAATTATATTCGTATCCGGGATGGGATAGCGATCGGGAATAGTATGAGCATTCAATTTTTTGTAATCTATCACCATTCTAAATTTTGGTGAACCGTCGTCGTTAGTACCTTTTTTTGATACCACCCAAATGGGTGAATTATAAGGACTTTTACTAGGCCTTACAATATTTTCATTCAATAATCTTCCAATTTCTTTATTTACGAAAGAATTCACAGACAGAGGATATGGGTACTGTTTACTCCATATCGGCTTTTCATTTTCTGTTCGTATTTCCGCTCTTACATCTGTTCTAAACGGAAAACTTGTATCAATATTTGCGTGTTTTTCCACTATTCTCTGCTTTATTAAAATTCTAAATTCCTCAAGGTTTTTACCCTGATTTCTCCTTTCTGGAGTTTTATAAGCTCTTACTAAGTGAGAGTCTTCACTGTTTTCATCAAAACTTTCATTGACTGCCTGATCTGAACCTTTTTCAGTTTTCATGGAATAGTTATCCCTTATATTACCTGAATATTCATCAGCTATTGCTTTAGGATCTTCAGGTGCCAAAGACAAACATTTATATGGCATACTTTTACCGGTAAATTCCTCGGTATATGCTGTAGAAATTTTCTGATCCACAGTGTTTATTTTATAATTAATTTTTTTATTATTTTTTCTTTTCTTATTGCCGGTATTTTCTTCGGCGGGCGCCTTAGGATCCTTTTGTCCCAAGGGGTTAAAATTTTCTTTTTTCTCATTTTTATTTTCATACTTTTCTTTTTTGTTGCAGGTACTATCATCTGCTGGCGTCTTAGGACCTTTTTGTCCCAAGGGGTTAATATTTTCTTTTTCCTCTGAGTTTACTCTTTCTTTATGGATGTTAATATTCATACTTTCATCCACCTTTTCGTTCTCATATTTTGTTTTGTAAATTATTTTGTTGCTACGTATATCGATACGTGCTTCTATTTTCTTTAAAAAATTATATCCTAAAAGGATGTCCGAATCCAAATTATCTATTTCATAGAATACTTGTCGAACTCCGAATAAATTTATTATATGGTAATATTTTATAATAGAATAACCATTTACAGTTCTCACTCTTTTATAAATGGCTAATTCATTTCTATTTTGATATACTCCCTGCTTAATATAACAAGAAGTTGCTCCGGTATCTACCAGTGCTTTCAATCCTTTATTGAGTTTTTTATCATAAACTATGATGTAGGGGAGGTCGTTCCCCTTTTCCCTAAAAAATGTTCTTCATTTAAATTGTTTATTTTAGGAGTTTTTCCTTGCGGTCGAAAGCTATTATTACTTTCTCTTCGTCTCTTGAAGCCTTGCATATGTTGGTTCTGAGGCCCTGAACTTTGTTGAGTAGTATTTAACCCATTGCCTGAACTACTTGTCTGGGGTTTGTTATTCTGATTAAAATATCTGCCACCTTGTTGACCAAAAGGGTTGTAATTCTTATTGTATGACCTGGAGACAGATGGATCTACGTCCATTGGTTCTGGTTTTGGTACGTTATTCCTTGTTGGGAACCTCAAATTATTATTGGGATAATTTGTTGTCCTAGCTCTGCTTCTTTCATTTGCAAAATTTTTAGCAAATAATGCCCTTTGGTTGTTTGATTCTAGTTCCTGTGCTTTTGCCAAAGCATCAGGCAAATCCTGAGGATTGAGAGAAAATATTATGTCTCTTAAAGGTGCATTGAGACCAGTTACAAATATTCTTAAGGCATGATCCCTATTCTTTTTATTAAGTTCTTTGGCTATATCGGATGAGCTACTATGAGTCATTATTGTTTTATTTATGAGTAAGGTCAATTTTCTATTGACCAAATTATAATACTCGACAACTGTCATTGATCCCTGGCGTAAGACACTCAGTTCCTGTTCTATAATGTGCATCGGCCGTTTGTCTGAATAAGCAAAATCTAATCGCGCAATTATTGCATCAAAATTCAACACCGTACCATGATTGGTGAGCGTGTCATTCGCATCTTGTGTGATCTTGTTTCGCAAAATAGTAAGGGCTGCAAAGTATCTTCTACTTTTCCTTATATACAGGCTCATAGCATTATGTGCTGCCTCCCTCCAACTAACGTAAGAATTTAATTTCCCTGAAAAATCTGGAAGGGATTTAACAACATCAAGAGATTCTTGGCACTGTATATTTTCGTTAATAGACTCAGTCACATAATCCGTCACCCTACGAGTATCTATCTCAACTTGAGATCGTAATCGTTCAACTTCCTGCCTTAAATTTATTGTGCTCTCCGCAATCAATCTTGTAATTAAATCAACTGTTAAGTCAGCCATTTTTATATCTTATTCTTTTGTTCACTTTTCTTAAAATTTTTCTTAAATAATATAGGGCACTTTTCAATTTTATGATCCCCACTACATTAAATCAACTGTTAAATCAGCCATTCCTATATTTTATTATTTTGAATACTTTTTATTCTTTTGTTCACTTTTCTTAAAATTTTTCTTAAATAATATAGGGCACTTTTCAATTTTATGATCCCCACTACAATATTCACAATATAATAATTTTGAATATTTTATTTCACTGGGAGTATTCCCCATTTACTTATTATATGTATATGGTATAACTTACATATATCATTTTTTATCTTCGGTGCATTTGTGTCTCCTCTTCTGCGAAGAACGTGCTGCGCCAGGAAAATGCTCGCTACAAGGAGCGCTGCCAAATCGGGCAAAAATGTCTTGTTGTTTCTATCACGGGGAGTTGCTGCAAAAGCTGCAAGCCAAGCCGCTGCTGGTGTTAATGGCAAAATTGTTGCTGTTATTGTTCTTTGCTATTGAGTCGCTGTTGGTAACTTCGCTGAAGCTGCTTAGTTGAACCGGAGCTTGATGCCTGCACTGCGATCACTTTTAAACGCTCTGTAAGTGGAGAACAAGGCCCCACGTTGGGCGCCAATTATGTTTTTCCTTACTGGAATAACATTTTTAAAAAAGACGTGCTTCAGTTGAAGACGGAGTAAAAACTAAACTTTATTCTATAAATTCCCTTATTTATATCTTTACAATTTGTTTACTTAAATCTATGTGTTTCACAATGATGGTTTGGCATTGCATCAGCCTGGTCAAAGAAGATATCAATTTCATTTTCAATTAATTTTTATTACGCAGCAGCATAATGCTGAGCTGGTGGATTTGTAAGATGCAAAATATCTTTTCTCAATTGTGTTTACATTTAGCATTGTAATGGGGTAAGTGGTCTGCCGTTAACTTGCATGTTTATATACATATAATAGGTCTATGAATAAGTTCGCGCGGTTTTTTTTCGAAATTTGAATTTCGGATCATTCCCATGGCTTTTAAACGTTTGGAAATGGTTGATTGATCAACTCCCAAAGTTTTTGCAACCTCTTCTTGCGTTTGAGCCGGATCTTGATCGAGCAATTCCTCCAATTCGGTATCCATGAACTTTGGCGGCGCGGCCAAAATCACCACTTTTAAAGCGTGCAAACCACTTCTGGCACATTCGCTCAGCTAGAGCATGCTCACCATAAACTTCCACCAAGATACGATGACTTTCGGCTGCTTTTTTCTTCATATTAAAGAATTCCCCGCAAAAACACATTATTTGGCACGAAATTCGACATTTTCAAGTGTGGTAAAAATATTGTTGTTTACGCTTCAAATAAAAAACTTATACTGACGTTTGTGCCTTACGACAGTAGCTCTCCAATGAATGTTTGGAAATGTGGATCGATGGAATAATAATCAAGTTACGCCATCTGTTGTAAAACCGCACGAACTTATCCATAGACCCATTTATTACAATTTTATTAACTGTATGTTTCCCTGAAACTAATATAGCCCCATCTCTTATTTTATCTATTTGTTTATTATTTTCTTTGATTTTAGTGCAATTAGCTGGCTTTTTATTTAACAAATTTATAAAACATGTATTTTGTAATTTTTTCTTACAAAAAATATTACTTATTTCAATTTTACATTCTTCAATAGATATAAATGTGTTATTACATAAGGCTACTTCATTCTCAATTATTAATTTTCCATCATTTTGTGATATTGGTCTGGTTTCAAATAACGTACAAATATTATTTATTTTGGGATATTTAATATACAATATAATTAGATCTGATTTTTGTATGATTTTAAATGTTGAAACGTCTAATAAGTCTGTCAAGGTTACTGCTTGTAATTCGTTCTGAATTATTTCTCTTGTTTCATCTGTATGAAGTATATGTGAGTTTAATATTCCTCCTTTTGCTAATGTAATAGTTTGCAAAATATTTTGTAATTCATATATTATCATTTTAATTCTCTGTTTACGTATTATTCTTTCATGCGAAATTCCTGTGATACTGTTTACTAAATTCGTTAAACGTCGTATTTCATTAAATATTTCAGAATTTGTCGTTAGTTGTTTATTGCTATTTTCAATTAAATCATTAATTTTATTTGAAATAAAAATGTAGTCGTCATGGTCAGGTGTACCTGCTATCCACTTCCATACTGTACCTATTTCATTAATTCCTCTCTTTGTTCTAGTTTTTTCCAATTGAATTAAAGAAGATTCTATAATTTGGAGTTCTGATTCTATTTCTAGAAAGTCCGATGTAGAATAAGAATGTTTTTCTTTTTCTTGTAAAAAATATAATTTTTCTTCATTATATAAAGTTTCATAATATGTTAAATTTGTAACATGGAAAATGCTTCCAAACGATTCGTATAGCAATGCTTGTTCATTCTGTATTAAAATATATTCGTCGTTTGAGTAATTGATTATGTCCGCCTGGATGAGAGTAATAAAAGGTATGAAAAAATACCCCAAGTACATTTCCTATAAAATAATATAAAAAAATTTTAACTTTTAATGTTATCCTTATGTATTATTCTGTTTCTGTTATTAATTACTACCTTATTTGTTAAGTTCTCTTTTACTTGTTGTCTCTTATATCTGGGCTTTAACTTATTTCTTTCACCTACAATTTTTTCATATATTACCTGACCAGAGTGGTATTCCTTATTTAATCTATTTTTGTTATGAATCGCAAGCATTTTCTTTTGCGCCTGCTCAAGAGTATCATGTAATTTTTCATGATCTATTTTATTATGAAAAATATCTGTTGGTCGGAATTTTGTAACGGAATGTATTGTAATATTATATTGTTGTGCAGCTCTTAGAACTGTTTCTAAATCACTCACTATGTTGTATTCCTCTTTTATACATCTAGCTATCTCTATTATCGTAGAATGAACTCTTTCAATTTGTCCATTAGTAATACTATGCCTTGGATTGCAAAAATATATTTCAATATTTAATCTCTGCATTAACGATTTGAATTGAGGTGTTGTAAAACTTGGCTCATTATCTAACGTTATTCGTTTCACATCTGGGAAATTTTGAAGAATTTCTAAAACCTTTTCCTCAATATTAGATTTGTCTTCTATATTTTTTAATATTAAAAATTTTGAATAAGCATCAATACATGTGATAAACTTCAACCCCTGAGCATAAAAAATATCTAGGTGAAGCTGCTCTCCCTCTTTTTCTGGAATTGGAGCCTCTTTTATTGGAATTTTTTTCGGATGTCGATCATATTTGTTCCTATTACACGTTATGCAATTGCGTACATATTCCTTCATTTTCTTTCTCATTTCTGGCCAATAGTATAGTTTTTCTATCTGTTTTATATTTTCATTGTAATTTCGATGCGCTCTGTTATGGGTTTGCTCAATTATACCTGCTTGATCTTCCCTATTGGGAATGTCCATAGGAAATAGCTTAGTATATACAAATTTATTTTGAAATGTTTCTTTTAGAGGTCGCTGTATCTCATACAAATCCTCTACTGTGCAGTGTATTGCTGTTACCAATTTAGGTTTTATGTATTCTTTTAAAATAGTAAGTAGATTCTCAACTGTATCATATTCAATCAAATGTCTTTTTTTCCAAAAATTTCTATCATTTCATGTATAGTGAACCTATTTTTACATAATATAATTTGTTGTTTAAATTGATTTACAGGTTTGTATGTTTCCTGTATTTGATCATTTTCGCTACTTTCCGCTGAATGTTCTGATTCACTTGACAAATTGTTTATTTCAAGGCGTGATAATGCATCAGCCACAACATTCGTTTTGCCTGGCCTATATACAAATTTTGAAAACTCCTCAATTAAAGCATGCCATCTTTTCATTTTAGAATTCGGGTTGCGCGTAGATAATGCAAATGTTAACGGTTGATGATCCGTGTGAATTTCAAGATTAGTTACTCCATAAAGATAATTACGAAGATTCTTCAGTGCCCATACAATCGCAAACAACTCTTTTTCATTTGTAGCATAATTTCTTTCTGTCTTATTAAGAGTTTTGGAAACAAAAGTAATGGGTTTATTTTCTTGAGAAAGGACTGCGCCTATTGCAACATTCGATGCGTCAGTAGTTAACACAAACTTTTTTGAATAATCTGGTTGCGTCAATTCCATTGCTGATGCTAAACTTTTCTTTAGCTTTTTAAAAGAAGATATCCCTGCTGCATCAATTTTCACTAATACCTTTTTTGACATATTTTTAGAGACTCTGCCATTTTCTGCGGATAAGTATTTTGTCAATGGCTTTGCAATCGTTGCATAATCTTTAATGAATTTCCGGTAATAACCGGTAACACCTAAAAACCCCCTTAATTCCCGTAAACTTTTGGGTAGCGGGTAATTAAGCATTAATTCAATTTTATTTGGATCTGTTTTAATTGTATTTTGAGCTATAATGTAACCCAAAAATTCTATTTCAGTTCTGAAAAATTTAGATTTTTCAAGAGAAATTTTCATATTAGCGTTTCTTAATATTTCAATTATCATTTGCAAATCCTTCATATGTTGCTCTAAACTTCCTGAAAAAATTATTATATCATCCATATATACATGACATGTTTTTCCTATTTGATCACGCAATATATTGTCCATTGCTCTTTGAAATATTCTGGGAGCATTTTTTAGACCGAAAGGCATTCTTAAAAATTCATATTTTCCGTTATTAACGGAAAAAGCTGTTTTTTCTATGTCATTTTCCGACATTAAAATCTGGTGAAAACCTGACTCCAAATCAATGCTTGAAAAGTATCTTGATTTCCCTAAATTTGACAAAATTATATTCGTATCCGGGATGGGATAGCGATCGGGAATAGTATGAGCATTCAATTTTTTGTAATCTATCACCATTCTAAATTTTGGTGAACCGTCGTCGTTAGTACCTTTTTTTGATACCACCCAAATGGGTGAATTATAAGGACTTTTACTAGGCCTTACAATATTTTCATTCAATAATCTTCCAATTTCTTTATTTACGAAAGAATTCACAGACAGAGGATATGGGTACTGTTTACTCCATATCGGCTTTTCATTTTCTGTTCGTATTTCCGCTCTTACATCTGTTCTAAACGGAAAACTTGTATCAATATTTGCGTGTTTTTCCACTATTCTCTGCTTTATTAAAATTCTAAATTCCTCAAGGTTTTTACCCTGATTTCTCCTTTCTGGAGTTTTATAAGCTCTTACTAAGTGAGAGTCTTCACTGTTTTCATCAAAACTTTCATTGACTGCCTGATCTGAACCTTTTTCAGTTTTCATGGAATAGTTATCCCTTATATTACCTGAATATTCATCAGCTATTGCTTTAGGATCTTCAGGTGCCAAAGACAAACATTTATATGGCATACTTTTACCGGTAAATTCCTCGGTATATGCTGTAGAAATTTTCTGATCCACAGTGTTTATTTTATAATTAATTTTTTTTATTATTTTTTCTTTTCTTATTGCCGGTATTTTCTTCGGCGGGCGCCTTAGGATCCTTTTGTCCCAAGGGGTTAAAATTTTCTTTTTTCTCACTTTTATTTTCATACTTTTCTTTTTTGTTGCAGGTACTATCATCTGCTGGCGCCTTAGGACCTTTTTGTCCCAAGGGGTTAATATTTTCTTTTTCCTCTGAGTTTACTCTTTCTTTATGGATGTTAATATTCATACTTTCATCCACCTTTTCGTTCTCATATTTTGTTTTGTAAATTATTTTGTTGCTACGTATATCGATACGTGCTTCTATTTTCTTTAAAAAATTATATCCTAAAAGGATGTCCGAATCCAAATTATCTATTTCATAGAATACTTGTCGAGCTCCGAATAAATTTATTATATGGTAATATTTTATAATAGAATAACCATTTACAGTTCTCACTCTTTTATAAATGGCTAATTCATTTCTATTTTGATATACTCCCTGCTTAATATAACAAGAAGTTGCTCCGGTATCTACCAGTGCTTTCAATCCTTTATTGAGTTTTTTATCATAAACTATGATGTAGGGGAGGTCGTTCCCCTTTTCCCTAAAAAATGTTCTTCATTTAAATTGTTTATTTTAGGAGTTTTTCCTTGCGGTCGAAAGCTATTATTACTTTCTCTTCGTCTCTTGAAGCCTTGCATATGTTGGTTCTGAGGCCCTGAACTTTGTTGAGTAGTATTTAACCCATTGCCTGAACTACTTGTCTGGGGTTTGTTATTCTGATTAAAATATCTGCCACCTTGTTGACCAAAAGGGTTGTAATTCTTATTGTATGACCTGGAGACAGATGGATCTACGTCCATTGGTTCTGGTTTTGGTACGTTATTCCTTGTTGGGAACCTCAAATTATTATTGGGATAATTTGTTGTCCTAGCTCTGCTTCTTTCATTTGCAAAATTTTTAGCAAATAATGCCCTTTGGTTGTTTGATTCTAGTTCCTGTGCTTTTGCCAAAGCATCAGGCAAATCCTGAGGATTGAGAGAAAATATTATGTCTCTTAAAGGTGCATTGAGACCAGTTACAAATATTCTTAAGGCATGATCCCTATTCTTTTTATTAAGTTCTTTGGCTATATCGGATGAGCTACTATGAGTCATTATTGTTTTATTTATGAGTAAGGTCAATTTTCTATTGACCAAATTATAATACTCGACAACTGTCATTGATCCCTGGCGTAAGACACTCAGTTCCTGTTCTATAATGTGCATCGGCCGTTTGTCTGAATAAGCAAAATCTAATCGCGCAATTATTGCATCAAAATTCAACACCGTACCATGATTGGTGAGCGTGTCATTCGCATCTTGTGTGATCTTGTTTCGCAAAATAGTAAGGGCTGCAAAGTATCTTCTACTTTTCCTTATATACAGGCTCATAGCATTATGTGCTGCCTCCCTCCAACTAACGTAAGAATTTAATTTCCCTGAAAAATCTGGAAGGGATTTAACAACATCAAGAGATTCTTGGCACTGTATATTTTCGTTAATAGACTCAGTCACATAATCCGTCACCCTACGAGTATCTATCTCAACTTGAGATCGTAATCGTTCAACTTCCTGCCTTAAATTTATTGTGCTCTCCGCAATCAATCTTGTAATTAAATCAACTGTTAAGTCAGCCATTTTTATATCTTATTCTTTTGTTCACTTTTCTTAAAATTTTTCTTAAATAATATAGGGCACTTTTCAATTTTATGATCCCCACTACATTAAATCAACTGTTAAATCAGCCATTCCTATATTTTATTATTTTGAATACTTTTTATTCTTTTGTTCACTTTTCTTAAAATTTTTCTTAAATAATATAGGGCACTTTTCAATTTTATGATCCCCACTACAATATTCACAATATAATAATTTTGAATATTTTATTTCACTGGGAGTATTCCCCATTTACTTATTATATGTATATGGTATAACTTACATATATCATTTTTTATCTTCGGTGCATTTGTGTCTCCTCTTCTGCGAAGAACGTGCTGCGCCAGGAAAATGCTCGCTACAAGGAGCGCTGCCAAATCGGGCAAAAATGTCTTGTTGTTTCTATCACGGGGAGTTGCTGCAAAAGCTGCAAGCCAAGCCGCTGCTGGTGTTAATGGCAAAATTGTTGCTGTTATTGTTCTTTGCTATTGAGTCGCTGTTGGTAACTTCGCTGAAGCTGCTTAGTTGAACCGGAGCTTGATGCCTGCACTGCGATCACTTTTAAACGCTCTGTAAGTGGAGAACAAGGCCCCACGTTGGGCGCCAATTATGTTTTTCCTTACTGGAATAACATTTTTAAAAAAGACGTGCTTCAGTTGAAGACGGAGTAAAAACTAAACTTTATTCTATAAATTCCCTTATTTATATCTTTACAATTTGTTTACTTAAATCTATGTGTTTCACAATGATGGTTTGGCATTGCATCAGCCTGGTCAAAGAAGATATCAATTTCATTTTCAATTAATTTTTATTACGCAGCAGCATAATGCTGAGCTGGTGGATTTGTAAGATGCAAAATATCTTTTCTCAATTGTGTTTACATTTAGCATTGTAATGGGGTAAGTGGTCTGCCGTTAACTTGCATGTTTATATACATATAATAGGTCTATGAATAAGTTCGCGCGGTTTTTTTTCGAAATTTGAATTTCGGATCATTCCCATGGCTTTTAAACGTTTGGAAATGGTTGATTGATCAACTCCCAAAGTTTTTGCAACCTCTTCTTGCGTTTGAGCCGGATCTTGATCGAGCAATTCCTCCAATTCGGTATCCATGAACTTTGGCGGCGCGGCCAAAATCACCACTTTTAAAGCGTGCAAACCACTTCTGGCACATTCGCTCAGCTAGAGCATGCTCACCATAAACTTCCACCAAGATACGATGACTTTCGGCTGCTTTTTTCTTCATATTAAAGAATTCCCCGCAAAAACACATTAACAAAACACACGAAATTCGACATTTTCAAGTGTGGTAAAAATATTGTTGTTTACGCTTCAAATAAAAAACTTATACTGACGTTTGTGCCTTACGACAGTAGCTCTCCAATGAATGTTTGGAAATGTGGATCGATGGAATAATAATCAAGTTACGCCATCTGTTGTAAAACCGCACGAACTTATCCATAGACCCATTTATTACAATTTTATTAACTGTATGTTTCCCTGAAACTAATATAGCCCCATCTCTTATTTTATCTATTTGTTTATTATTTTCTTTGATTTTAGTGCAATTAGCTGGCTTTTTATTTAACAAATTTATAAAACATGTATTTTGTAATTTTTTCTTACAAAAAATATTACTTATTTCAATTTTACATTCTTCAATAGATATAAATGTGTTATTACATAAGGCTACTTCATTCTCAATTATTAATTTTCCATCATTTTGTGATATTGGTCTGGTTTCAAATAACGTACAAATATTATTTATTTTGGGATATTTAATATACAATATAATTAGATCTGATTTTTGTATGATTTTAAATGTTGAAACGTCTAATAAGTCTGTCAAGGTTACTGCTTGTAATTCGTTCTGAATTATTTCTCTTGTTTCATCTGTATGAAGTATATGTGAGTTTAATATTCCTCCTTTTGCTAATGTAATAGTTTGCAAAATATTTTGTAATTCATATATTATCATTTTAATTCTCTGTTTACGTATTATTCTTTCATGCGAAATTCCTGTGATACTGTTTACTAAATTCGTTAAACGTCGTATTTCATTAAATATTTCAGAATTTGTCGTTAGTTGTTTATTGCTATTTTCAATTAAATCATTAATTTTATTTGAAATAAAAATGTAGTCGTCATGGTCAGGTGTACCTGCTATCCACTTCCATACTGTACCTATTTCATTAATTCCTCTCTTTGTTCTAGTTTTTTCCAATTGAATTAAAGAAGATTCTATAATTTGGAGTTCTGATTCTATTTCTAGAAAGTCCGATGTAGAATAAGAATGTTTTTCTTTTTCTTGTAAAAAATATAATTTTTCTTCATTATATAAAGTTTCATAATATGTTAAATTTGTAACATGGAAAATGCTTCCAAACGATTCGTATAGCAATGCTTGTTCATTCTGTATTAAAATATATTCGTCGTTTGAGTAATTGATTATGTCCGCCTGGATGAGAGTAATAAAAGGTATGAAAAAATACCCCAAGTACATTTCCTATAAAATAATATAAAAAAATTTTAACTTTTAATGTTATCCTTATGTATTATTCTGTTTCTGTTATTAATTACTACCTTATTTGCTAAGTTCTCTTTTACTTGTTGTCTCTTATATCTGGGCTTTAACTTATTTCTTTCACCTACAATTTTTTCATATATTACCTGACCAGAGTGGTATTCCTTATTTAATCTATTTTTGTTATGAATCGCAAGCATTTTCTTTTGCGCCTGCTCAAGAGTATCATGTAATTTTTCATGATCTATTTTATTATGAAAAATATCTGTTGGTCGGAATTTTGTAACGGAATGTATTGTAATATTATATTGTTGTGCAGCTCTTAGAACTGTTTCTAAATCACTCACTATGTTGTATTCCTCTTTTATACATCTAGCTATCTCTATTATCGTAGAATGAACTCTTTCAATTTGTCCATTAGTAATACTATGCCTTGGATTGCAAAAATATATTTCAATATTTAATCTCTGCATTAACGATTTGAATTGAGGTGTTGTAAAACTTGGCTCATTATCTAACGTTATTCGTTTCACATCTGGGAAATTTTGAAGAATTTCTAAAACCTTTTCCTCAATATTAGATTTGTCTTCTATATTTTTTAATATTAAAAATTTTGAATAAGCATCAATACATGTGATAAACTTCAACCCCTGAGCATAAAAAATATCTAGGTGAAGCTGCTCTCCCTCTTTTTCTGGAATTGGAGCCTCTTTTATTGGAATTTTTTTCGGATGTCGATCATATTTGTTCCTATTACACGTTATGCAATTGCGTACATATTCCTTCATTTTCTTTCTCATTTCTGGCCAATAGTATAGTTTTTCTATCTGTTTTATATTTTCATTGTAATTTCGATGCGCTCTGTTATGGGTTTGCTCAATTATACCTGCTTGATCTTCCCTATTGGGAATGTCCATAGGAAATAGCTTAGTATATACAAATTTATTTTGAAATGTTTCTTTTAGAGGTCGCTGTATCTCATACAAATCCTCTACTGTGCAGTGTATTGCTGTTACCAATTTAGGTTTTATGTATTCTTTTAAAATAGTAAGTAGATTCTCAACTGTATCATATTCAATCAAATGTCTTTTTTTCCAAAAATTTCTATCATTTCATGTATAGTGAACCTATTTTTACATAATATAATTTGTTGTTTAAATTGATTTACAGGTTTGTATGTTTCCTGTATTTGATCATTTTCGCTACTTTCCGCTGAATGTTCTGATTCACTTGACAAATTGTTTATTTCAAGGCGTGATAATGCATCAGCCACAACATTCGTTTTGCCTGGCCTATATACAAATTTTGAAAACTCCTCAATTAAAGCATGCCATCTTTTCATTTTAGAATTCGGGTTGCGCGTAGATAATGCAAATGTTAACGGTTGATGATCCGTGTGAATTTCAAGATTAGTTACTCCATAAAGATAATTACGAAGATTCTTCAGTGCCCATACAATCGCAAACAACTCTTTTTCATTTGTAGCATAATTTCTTTCTGTCTTATTAAGAGTTTTGGAAACAAAAGTAATGGGTTTATTTTCTTGAGAAAGGACTGCGCCTATTGCAACATTCGATGCGTCAGTAGTTAACACAAACTTTTTTGAATAATCTGGTTGCGTCAATTCCATTGCTGATGCTAAACTTTTCTTTAGCTTTTTAAAAGAAGATATCCCTGCTTCATCAATTTTCACTAATACCTTTTTTGACATATTTTTAGAGACTCTGCCATTTTCTGCGGATAAGTATTTTGTCAATGGCTTTGCAATCGTTGCATAATCTTTAATGAATTTCCGGTAATAACCGGTAACACCTAAAAACCCCCTTAATTCCCGTAAACTTTTGGGTAGCGGGTAATTAAGCATTAATTCAATTTTATTTGGATCTGTTTTAATTGTATTTTGAGCTATAATGTAACCCAAAAATTCTATTTCAGTTCTGAAAAATTTAGATTTTTCAAGAGAAATTTTCATATTAGCGTTTCTTAATATTTCAATTATCATTTGCAAATCCTTCATATGTTGCTCTAAACTTCCTGAAAAAATTATTATATCATCCATATATACATGACATGTTTTTCCTATTTGATCACGCAATATATTGTCCATTGCTCTTTGAAATATTCTGGGAGCATTTTTTAGACCGAAAGGCATTCTTAAAAATTCATATTTTCCGTTATTAACGGAAAAAGCTGTTTTTTCTATGTCATTTTCCGACATTAAAATCTGGTGAAAACCTGACTCCAAATCAATGCTTGAAAAGTATCTTGATTTCCCTAAATTTGACAAAATTATATTCGTATCCGGGATGGGATAGCGATCGGGAATAGTATGAGCATTCAATTTTTTGTAATCTATCACCATTCTAAATTTTGGTGAACCGTCGTCGTTAGTACCTTTTTTTGATACCACCCAAATGGGTGAATTATAAGGACTTTTACTAGGCCTTACAATATTTTCATTCAATAATCTTCCAATTTCTTTATTTACGAAAGAATTCACAGACAGAGGATATGGGTACTGTTTACTCCATATCGGCTTTTCATTTTCTGTTCGTATTTCCGCTCTTACATCTGTTCTAAACGGAAAACTTGTATCAATATTTGCGTGTTTTTCCACTATTCTCTGCTTTATTAAAATTCTAAATTCCTCAAGGTTTTTACCCTGATTTCTCCTTTCTGGAGTTTTATAAGCTCTTACTAAGTGAGAGTCTTCACTATTTTCATCAAAACTTTCATTGACTGCCTGATCTGAACCTTTTTCAGTTTTCATGGAATAGTTATCCCTTATATTACCTGAATATTCATCAGCTATTGCTTTAGGATCTTCAGGTGCCAAAGACAAACATTTATATGGCATACTTTTACCGGTAAATTCCTCGGTATATGCTGTAGAAATTTTCTGATCCACAGTGTTTATTTTATAATTAATTTTTTTTATTATTTTTTCTTTTCTTATTGCCGGTATTTTCTTCGGCGGGCGCCTTAGGATCCTTTTGTCCCAAGGGGTTAAAATTTTCTTTTTTCTCATTTTTATTTTCATACTTTTCTTTTTTGTTGCAGGTACTATCATCTGCTGGCGCCTTAGGACCTTTTTGTCCCAAGGGGTTAATATTTTCTTTTTCCTCTGAGTTTACTCTTTCTTTATGGATGTTAATATTCATACTTTCATCCACCTTTTCGTTCTCATATTTTGTTTTGTAAATTATTTTGTTGCTACGTATATCGATACGTGCTTCTATTTTCTTTAAAAAATTATATCCTAAAAGGATGTCCGAATCCAAATTATCTATTTCATAGAATACTTGTCGAACTCCGAATAAATTTATTATATGGTAATATTTTATAATAGAATAACCATTTACAGTTCTCACTCTTTTATAAATGGCTAATTCATTTCTATTTTGATATACTCCCTGCTTAATATAACAAGAAGTTGCTCCGGTATCTACCAGTGCTTTCAATCCTTTATTGAGTTTTTTATCATAAACTATGATGTAGGGGAGGTCGTTCCCCTTTTCCCTAAAAAATGTTCTTCATTTAAATTGTTTATTTTAGGAGTTTTTCCTTGCGGTCGAAAGCTATTATTACTTTCTCTTCGTCTCTTGAAGCCTTGCATATGTTGGTTCTGAGGCCCTGAACTTTGTTGAGTAGTATTTAACCCATTGCCTGAACTACTTGTCTGGGGTTTGTTATTCTGATTAAAATATCTGCCACCTTGTTGACCAAAAGGGTTGTAATTCTTATTGTATGACCTGGAGACAGATGGATCTACGTCCATTGGTTCTGGTTTTGGTACGTTATTCCTTGTTGGGAACCTCAAATTATTATTGGGATAATTTGTTGTCCTAGCTCTGCTTCTTTCATTTGCAAAATTTTTAGCAAATAATGCCCTTTGGTTGTTTGATTCTAGTTCCTGTGCTTTTGCCAAAGCATCAGGCAAATCCTGAGGATTGAGAGAAAATATTATGTCTCTTAAAGGTGCATTGAGACCAGTTACAAATATTCTTAAGGCATGATCCCTATTCTTTTTATTAAGTTCTTTGGCTATATCGGATGAGCTACTATGAGTCATTATTGTTTTATTTATGAGTAAGGTCAATTTTCTATTGACCAAATTATAATACTCGACAACTGTCATTGATCCCTGGCGTAAGACACTCAGTTCCTGTTCTATAATGTGCATCGGCCGTTTGTCTGAATAAGCAAAATCTAATCGCGCAATTATTGCATCAAAATTCAACACCGTACCATGATTGGTGAGCGTGTCATTCGCATCTTGTGTGATCTTGTTTCGCAAAATAGTAAGGGCTGCAAAGTATCTTCTACTTTTCCTTATATACAGGCTCATAGCATTATGTGCTGCCTCCCTCCAACTAACGTAAGAATTTAATTTCCCTGAAAAATCTGGAAGGGATTTAACAACATCAAGAGATTCTTGGCACTGTATATTTTCGTTAATAGACTCAGTCACATAATCCGTCACCCTACGAGTATCTATCTCAACTTGAGATCGTAATCGTTCAACTTCCTGCCTTAAATTTATTGTGCTCTCCGCAATCAATCTTGTAATTAAATCAACTGTTAAGTCAGCCATTTTTATATCTTATTCTTTTGTTCACTTTTCTTAAAATTTTTCTTAAATAATATAGGGCACTTTTCAATTTTATGATCCCCACTACATTAAATCAACTGTTAAATCAGCCATTCCTATATTTTATTATTTTGAATACTTTTTATTCTTTTGTTCACTTTTCTTAAAATTTTTCTTAAATAATATAGGGCACTTTTCAATTTTATGATCCCCACTACAATATTCACAATATAATAATTTTGAATATTTTATTTCACTGGGAGTATTCCCCATTTACTTATTATATGTATATGGTATAACTTACATATATCATTTTTTATCTTCGGTGCATTTGTGTCTCCTCTTCTGCGAAGAACGTGCTGCGCCAGGAAAATGCTCGCTACAAGGAGCGCTGCCAAATCGGGCAAAAATGTCTTGTTGTTTCTATCACGGGGAGTTGCTGCAAAAGCTGCAAGCCAAGCCGCTGCTGGTGTTAATGGCAAAATTGTTGCTGTTATTGTTCTTTGCTATTGAGTCGCTGTTGGTAACTTCGCTGAAGCTGCTTAGTTGAACCGGAGCTTGATGCCTGCACTGCGATCACTTTTAAACGCTCTGTAAGTGGAGAACAAGGCCCCACGTTGGGCGCCAATTATGTTTTTCCTTACTGGAATAACATTTTTAAAAAAGACGTGCTTCAGTTGAAGACGGAGTAAAAACTAAACTTTATTCTATAAATTCCCTTATTTATATCTTTACAATTTGTTTACTTAAATCTATGTGTTTCACAATGATGGTTTGGCATTGCATCAGCCTGGTCAAAGAAGATATCAATTTCATTTTCAATTAATTTTTATTACGCAGCAGCATAATGCTGAGCTGGTGGATTTGTAAGATGCAAAATATCTTTTCTCAATTGTGTTTACATTTAGCATTGTAATGGGGTAAGTGGTCTGCCGTTAACTTGCATGTTTATATACATATAATAGGTCTATGAATAAGTTCGCGCGGTTTTTTTTCGAAATTTGAATTTCGGATCATTCCCATGGCTTTTAAACGTTTGGAAATGGTTGATTGATCAACTCCCAAAGTTTTTGCAACCTCTTCTTGCGTTTGAGCCGGATCTTGATCGAGCAATTCCTCCAATTCGGTATCCATGAACTTTGGCGGCGCGGCCAAAATCACCACTTTTAAAGCGTGCAAACCACTTCTGGCACATTCGCTCAGCTAGAGCATGCTCACCATAAACTTCCACCAAGATACGATGACTTTCGGCTGCTTTTTTCTTCATATTAAAGAATTCCCCGCAAAAACACATTAACAAAACACACGAAATTCGACATTTTCAAGTGTGGTAAAAATATTGTTGTTTACGCTTCAAATAAAAAACTTATACTGACGTTTGTGCCTTACGACAGTAGCTCTCCAATGAATGTTTGGAAATGTGGATCGATGGAATAATAATCAAGTTACGCCATCTGTTGTAAAACCGCACGAACTTATCCATAGACCCATTTATTAACTGTATGTTTCCCTGAAACTAATATAGCCCCATCTCTTATTTTATCTATTTGTTTATTATTTTCTTTGATTTTAGTGCAATTAGCTGGCTTTTTATTTAACAAATTTATAAAACATGTATTTTGTAATTTTTTCTTACAAAAAATATTACTTATTTCAATTTTACATTCTTCAATAGATATAAATGTGTTATTACATAAGGCTACTTCATTCTCAATTATTAATTTTCCATCATTTTGTGATATTGGTCTGGTTTCAAATAACGTACAAATATTATTTATTTTGGGATATTTAATATACAATATAATTAGATCTGATTTTTGTATGATTTTAAATGTTGAAACGTCTAATAAGTCTGTCAAGGTTACTGCTTGTAATTCGTTCTGAATTATTTCTCTTGTTTCATCTGTATGAAGTATATGTGAGTTTAATATTCCTCCTTTTGCTAATGTAATAGTTTGCAAAATATTTTGTAATTCATATATTATCATTTTAATTCTCTGTTTACGTATTATTCTTTCATGCGAAATTCCTGTGATACTGTTTACTAAATTCGTTAAACGTCGTATTTCATTAAATATTTCAGAATTTGTCGTTAGTTGTTTATTGCTATTTTCAATTAAATCATTAATTTTATTTGAAATAAAAATGTAGTCGTCATGGTCAGGTGTACCTGCTATCCACTTCCATACTGTACCTATTTCATTAATTCCTCTCTTTGTTCTAGTTTTTTCCAATTGAATTAAAGAAGATTCTATAATTTGGAGTTCTGATTCTATTTCTAGAAAGTCCGATGTAGAATAAGAATGTTTTTCTTTTTCTTGTAAAAAATATAATTTTTCTTCATTATATAAAGTTTCATAATATGTTAAATTTGTAACATGGAAAATGCTTCCAAACGATTCGTATAGCAATGCTTGTTCATTCTGTATTAAAATATATTCGTCGTTTGAGTAATTGATTATGTCCGCCTGGATGAGAGTAATAAAAGGTATGAAAAAATACCCCAAGTACATTTCCTATAAAATAATATAAAAAAATTTTAACTTTTAATGTTATCCTTATGTATTATTCTGTTTCTGTTATTAATTACTACCTTATTTGCTAAGTTCTCTTTTACTTGTTGTCTCTTATATCTGGGCTTTAACTTATTTCTTTCACCTACAATTTTTTCATATATTACCTGACCAGAGTGGTATTCCTTATTTAATCTATTTTTGTTATGAATCGCAAGCATTTTCTTTTGCGCCTGCTCAAGAGTATCATGTAATTTTTCATGATCTATTTTATTATGAAAAATATCTGTTGGTCGGAATTTTGTAACGGAATGTATTGTAATATTATATTGTTGTGCAGCTCTTAGAACTGTTTCTAAATCACTCACTATGTTGTATTCCTCTTTTATACATCTAGCTATCTCTATTATCGTAGAATGAACTCTTTCAATTTGTCCATTAGTAATACTATGCCTTGGATTGCAAAAATATATTTCAATATTTAATCTCTGCATTAACGATTTGAATTGAGGTGTTGTAAAACTTGGCTCATTATCTAACGTTATTCGTTTCACATCTGGGAAATTTTGAAGAATTTCTAAAACCTTTTCCTCAATATTAGATTTGTCTTCTATATTTTTTAATATTAAAAATTTTGAATAAGCATCAATACATGTGATAAACTTCAACCCCTTAGCATAAAAAATATCTAGGTGAAGCTGCTCTCCCTCTTTTTCTGGAATTGGAGCCTCTTTTATTGGAATTTTTTTCGGATGTCGATCATATTTGTTCCTATTACACGTTATGCAATTGCGTACATATTCCTTCATTTTCTTTCTCATTTCTGGCCAATAGTATAGTTTTTCTATCTGTTTTATATTTTCATTGTAATTTCGATGCGCTCTGTTATGGGTTTGCTCAATTATACCTGCTTGATCTTCCCTATTGGGAATGTCCAAAGGAAATAGCTTAGTATATACAAATTTATTTTGAAATGTTTCTTTTAGAGGTCGCTGTATCTCATACAAATCCTCTACTGTGCAGTGTATTGCTGTTACCAATTTAGGTTTTATGTATTCTTTTAAAATAGTAAGTAGATTCTCAACTGTATCATATTCAATCAAATGTCTTTTTCTTCCAAAAATTTCTATCATTTCATGTATAGTGAACCTATTTTTACATAATATAATTTGTTGTTTAAATTGATTTACAGGTTTGTATGTTTCCTGTATTTGATCATTTTCGCTACTTTCCGCTGAATGTTCTGATTCACTTGACAAATTGTTTATTTCAAGGCGTGATAATGCATCAGCCACAACATTCGTTTTGCCTGGCCTATATACAAATTTTGGAGAAAACTCCTCAATTAAAGCATGCCATCTTTTCATTTTAGAATTCGGGTTGCGCGTAGATAATGCAAATGTTAACGGTTGATGATCCGTGTGAATTTCAAGATTAGTTACTCCATAAAGATAATTACGAAGATTCTTCAGTGCCCATACAATCGCAAACAACTCTTTTTCATTTGTAGCATAATTTCTTTCTGTCTTATTAAGAGTTTTGGAAACAAAAGTAATGGGTTTATTTTCTTGAGAAAGGACTGCGCCTATTGCAACATTCGATGCGTCAGTAGTTAACACAAACTTTTTTGAATAATCTGGTTGCGTCAATTCCATTGCTGATGCTAAACTTTTCTTTAGCTTTTTAAAAGAAGATATCCCTGCTTCATCAATTTTCACTAATACCTTTTTTGACATATTTTTAGAGACTCTGCCATTTTCTGCGGATAAGTATTTTGTCAATGGCTTTGCAATCGTTGCATAATCTTTAATGAATTTCCGGTAATAACCGGTAACACCTAAAAACCCCCTTAATTCCCGTAAACTTTTGGGTAGCGGGTAATTAAGCATTAATTCAATTTTATTTGGATCTGTTTTAATTGTATTTTGAGCTATAATGTAACCCAAAAATTCTATTTCAGTTCTGAAAAATTTAGATTTTTCAAGAGAAATTTTCATATTAGCGTTTCTTAATATTTCAATTATCATTTGCAAATCCTTCATATGTTGCTCTAAACTTCCTGAAAAAATTATTATATCATCCATATATACATGACATGTTTTTCCTATTTGATCACGCAATATATTGTCCATTGCTCTTTGAAATATTCTGGGAGCATTTTTTAGACCGAAAGGCATTCTTAAAAATTCATATTTTCCGTTATTAACGGAAAAAGCTGTTTTTTCTATGTCATTTTCCGACATTAAAATCTGGTGAAAACCTGACTCCAAATCAATGCTTGAAAAGTATCTTGATTTCCCTAAATTTGACAAAATTATATTCGTATCCGGGATGGGATAGCGATCGGGAATAGTATGAGCATTCAATTTTTTGTAATCTATCACCATTCTAAATTTTGGTGAACCGTCGTCGTTAGTACCTTTTTTTGATACCACCCAAATGGGTGAATTATAAGGACTTTTACTAGGCCTTACAATATTTTCATTCAATAATCTTCCAATTTCTTTATTTACGAAAGAATTCACAGACAGAGGATATGGGTACTGTTTACTCCATATCGGCTTTTCATTTTCTGTTCGTATTTCCGCTCTTACATCTGTTCTAAACGGAAAACTTGTATCAATATTTGCGTGTTTTTCCACTATTCTCTGCTTTATTAAAATTCTAAATTCCTCAAGGTTTTTACCCTGATTTCTCCTTTCTGGAGTTTTATAAGCTCTTACTAAGTGAGAGTCTTCACTGTTTTCATCAAAACTTTCATTGACTGCCTGATCTGAACCTTTTTCAGTTTTCATGGAATAGTTATCCCTTATATTACCTGAATATTCATCAGCTATTGCTTTAGGATCTTCAGGTGCCAAAGACAAACATTTATATGGCATACTTTTACCGGTAAATTCCTCGGTATATGCTGTAGAAATTTTCTGATCCACAGTGTTTATTTTATAATTAATTTTTTTATTATTTTTTCTTTTCTTATTGCCGGTATTTTCTTCGGCGGGCGCCTTAGGATCCTTTTGTCCCAAGGGGTTAAAATTTTCTTTTTTCTCATTTTTATTTTCATACTTTTCTTTTTTGTTGCAGGTACTATCATCTGCTGGCGCCTTAGGACCTTTTTGTCCCAAGGGGTTAATATTTTCTTTTTCCTCTGAGTTTACTCTTTCTTTATGGATGTTAATATTCATACTTTCATCCACCTTTTCGTTCTCATATTTTGTTTTGTAAATTATTTTGTTGCTACGTATATCGATACGTGCTTCTATTTTCTTTAAAAAATTATATCCTAAAAGGATGTCCGAATCCAAATTATCTATTTCATAGAATACTTGTCGAACTCCGAATAAATTTATTATATGGTAATATTTTATAATAGAATAACCATTTACAGTTCTCACTCTTTTATAAATGGCTAATTCATTTCTATTTTGATATACTCCCTGCTTAATATAACAAGAAGTTGCTCCGGTATCTACCAGTGCTTTCAATCCTTTATTGAGTTTTTTATCATAAACTATGATGTAGGGGAGGTCGTTCCCCTTTTCCCTAAAAAATGTTCTTCATTTAAATTGTTTATTTTAGGAGTTTTTCCTTGCGGTCGAAAGCTATTATTACTTTCTCTTCGTCTCTTGAAGCCTTGCATATGTTGGTTCTGAGGCCCTGAACTTTGTTGAGTAGTATTTAACCCATTGCCTGAACTACTTGTCTGGGGTTTGTTATTCTGATTAAAATATCTGCCACCTTGTTGACCAAAAGGGTTGTAATTCTTATTGTATGACCTGGAGACAGATGGATCTACGTCCATTGGTTCTGGTTTTGGTACGTTATTCCTTGTTGGGAACCTCAAATTATTATTGGGATAATTTGTTGTCCTAGCTCTGCTTCTTTCATTTGCAAAATTTTTAGCAAATAATGCCCTTTGGTTGTTTGATTCTAGTTCCTGTGCTTTTGCCAAAGCATCAGGCAAATCCTGAGGATTGAGAGAAAATATTATGTCTCTTAAAGGTGCATTGAGACCAGTTACAAATATTCTTAAGGCATGATCCCTATTCTTTTTATTAAGTTCTTTGGCTATATCGGATGAGCTACTATGAGTCATTATTGTTTTATTTATGAGTAAGGTCAATTTTCTATTGACCAAATTATAATACTCGACAACTGTCATTGATCCCTGGCGTAAGACACTCAGTTCCTGTTCTATAATGTGCATCGGCCGTTTGTCTGAATAAGCAAAATCTAATCGCGCAATTATTGCATCAAAATTCAACACCGTACCATGATTGGTGAGCGTGTCATTCGCATCTTGTGTGATCTTGTTTCGCAAAATAGTAAGGGCTGCAAAGTATCTTCTACTTTTCCTTATATACAGGCTCATAGCATTATGTGCTGCCTCCCTCCAACTAACGTAAGAATTTAATTTCCCTGAAAAATCTGGAAGGGATTTAACAACATCAAGAGATTCTTGGCACTGTATATTTTCGTTAATAGACTCAGTCACATAATCCGTCACCCTACGAGTATCTATCTCAACTTGAGATCGTAATCGTTCAACTTCCTGCCTTAAATTTATTGTGCTCTCCGCAATCAATCTTGTAATTAAATCAACTGTTAAGTCAGCCATTTTTATATCTTATTCTTTTGTTCACTTTTCTTAAAATTTTTCTTAAATAATATAGGGCACT
This sequence comes from Anastrepha obliqua, assembly GCF_027943255.1. Taxonomy (NCBI): domain Eukaryota; kingdom Metazoa; phylum Arthropoda; class Insecta; order Diptera; family Tephritidae; genus Anastrepha; species Anastrepha obliqua. Next base: position 1,229,395 of record NW_026562178.1, on the reverse strand, counting down.
TTTCAATTTTATGATCCCCACTACATTAAATCAACTGTTAAATCAGCCATTCCTATATTTTATTATTTTGAATACTTTTTATTCTTTTGTTCACTTTTCTTAAAATTTTTCTTAAATAATATAGGGCACTTTTCAATTTTATGATCCCCACTACAATATTCACAATATAATAATTTTGAATATTTTATTTCACTGGGAGTATTCCCCATTTACTTATTATATGTATATGGTATAACTTACATATATCATTTTTTATCTTCGGTGCATTTGTGTCTCCTCTTCTGCGAAGAACGTGCTGCGCCAGGAAAATGCTCGCTACAAGGAGCGCTGCCAAATCGGGCAAAAATGTCTTGTTGTTTCTATCACGGGGAGTTGCTGCAAAAGCTGCAAGCCAAGCCGCTGCTGGTGTTAATGGCAAAATTGTTGCTGTTATTGTTCTTTGCTATTGAGTCGCTGTTGGTAACTTCGCTGAAGCTGCTTAGTTGAACCGGAGCTTGATGCCTGCACTGCGATCACTTTTAAACGCTCTGTAAGTGGAGAACAAGGCCCCACGTTGGGCGCCAATTATGTTTTTCCTTACTGGAATAACATTTTTAAAAAAGACGTGCTTCAGTTGAAGACGGAGTAAAAACTAAACTTTATTCTATAAATTCCCTTATTTATATCTTTACAATTTGTTTACTTAAATCTATGTGTTTCACAATGATGGTTTGGCATTGCATCAGCCTGGTCAAAGAAGATATCAATTTCATTTTCAATTAATTTTTATTACGCAGCAGCATAATGCTGAGCTGGTGGATTTGTAAGATGCAAAATATCTTTTCTCAATTGTGTTTACATTTAGCATTGTAATGGGGTAAGTGGTCTGCCGTTAACTTGCATGTTTATATACATATAATAGGTCTATGAATAAGTTCGCGCGGTTTTTTTTCGAAATTTGAATTTCGGATCATTCCCATGGCTTTTAAACGTTTGGAAATGGTTGATTGATCAACTCCCAAAGTTTTTGCAACCTCTTCTTGCGTTTGAGCCGGATCTTGATCGAGCAATTCCTCCAATTCGGTATCCATGAACTTTGGCGGCGCGGCCAAAATCACCACTTTTAAAGCGTGCAAACCACTTCTGGCACATTCGCTCAGCTAGAGCATGCTCACCATAAACTTCCACCAAGATACGATGACTTTCGGCTGCTTTTTTCTTCATATTAAAGAATTCCCCGCAAAAACACATTAACAAAACACACGAAATTCGACATTTTCAAGTGTGGTAAAAATATTGTTGTTTACGCTTCAAATAAAAAACTTATACTGACGTTTGTGCCTTACGACAGTAGCTCTCCAATGAATGTTTGGAAATGTGGATCGATGGAATAATAATCAAGTTACGCCATCTGTTGTAAAACCGCACGAACTTATCCATAGACCCATTTATTACAATTTTATTAACTGTATGTTTCCCTGAAACTAATATAGCCCCATCTCTTATTTTATCTATTTGTTTATTATTTTCTTTGATTTTAGTGCAATTAGCTGGCTTTTTATTCAACAAATTTATAAAACATGTATTTTGTAATTTTTTCTTACAAAAAATATTACTTATTTCAATTTTACATTCTTCAATAGATATAAATGTGTTATTACATAAGGCTACTTCATTCTCAATTATTAATTTTCCATCATTTTGTGATATTGGTCTGGTTTCAAATAACGTACAAATATTATTTATTTTGGGATATTTAATATACAATATAATTAGATCTGATTTTTGTATGATTTTAAATGTTGGAACGTCTAATAAGTCTGTCAAGGTTACTGCTTGTAATTCGTTCTGAATTATTTCTCTTGTTTCATCTGTATGAAGTATATGTGAGTTTAATATTCCTCCTTTTGCTAATGTAATAGTTTGCAAAATATTTTGTAATTCATATATTATCATTTTAATTCTCTGTTTACGTATTATTCTTTCATGCGAAATTCCTGTGATACTGTTTACTAAATTCGTTAAACGTCGTATTTCATTAAATATTTCAGAATTTGTCGTTAGTTGTTTATTGCTATTTTCAATTAAATCATTAATTTTATTTGAAATAAAAATGTAGTCGTCATGGTCAGGTGTACCTGCTATCCACTTCCATACTGTACCTATTTCATTAATTCCTCTCTTTGTTCTAGTTTTTTCCAATTGAATTAAAGAAGATTCTATAATTTGGAGTTCTGATTCTATTTCTAGAAAGTCCGATGTAGAATAAGAATGTTTTTCTTTTTCTTGTAAAAAATATAATTTTTCTTCATTATATAAAGTTTCATAATATGTTAAATTTGTAACATGGAAAATGCTTCCAAACGATTCGTATAGCAATGCTTGTTCATTCTGTATTAAAATATATTCGTCGTTTGAGTAATTGATTATGTCCGCCTGGATGAGAGTAATAAAAGGTATGAAAAAATACCCCAAGTACATTTCCTATAAAATAATATAAAAAAATTTTAACTTTTAATGTTATCCTTATGTATTATTCTGTTTCTGTTATTAATTACTACCTTATTTGCTAAGTTCTCTTTTACTTGTTGTCTCTTATATCTGGGCTTTAACTTATTTCTTTCACCTACAATTTTTTCATATATTACCTGACCAGAGTGGTATTCCTTATTTAATCTATTTTTGTTATGAATCGCAAGCATTTTCTTTTGCGCCTGCTCAAGAGTATCATGTAATTTTTCATGATCTATTTTATTATGAAAAATATCTGTTGGTCGGAATTTTGTAACGGAATGTATTGTAATATTATATTGTTGTGCAGCTCTTAGAACTGTTTCTAAATCACTCACTATGTTGTATTCCTCTTTTATACATCTAGCTATCTCTATTATCGTAGAATGAACTCTTTCAATTTGTCCATTAGTAATACTATGCCTTGGATTGCAAAAATATATTTCAATATTTAATCTCTGCATTAACGATTTGAATTGAGGTGTTGTAAAACTTGGCTCATTATCTAACGTTATTCGTTTCACATCTGGGAAATTTTGAAGAATTTCTAAAACCTTTTCCTCAATATTAGATTTGTCTTCTATATTTTTTAATATTAAAAATTTTGAATAAGCATCAATACATGTGATAAACTTCAACCCCTGAGCATAAAAAATATCTAGGTGAAGCTGCTCTCCCTCTTTTTCTGGAATTGGAGCCTCTTTTATTGGAATTTTTTTCGGATGTCGATCATATTTGTTCCTATTACACGTTATGCAATTGCGTACATATTCCTTCATTTTCTTTCTCATTTCTGGCCAATAGTATAGTTTTTCTATCTGTTTTATATTTTCATTGTAATTTCGATGCGCTCTGTTATGGGTTTGCTCAATTATACCTGCTTGATCTTCCCTATTGGGAATGTCCATAGGAAATAGCTTAGTATATACAAATTTATTTTGAAATGTTTCTTTTAGAGGTCGCTGTATCTCATACAAATCCTCTACTGTGCAGTGTATTGCTGTTACCAATTTAGGTTTTATGTATTCTTTTAAAATAGTAAGTAGATTCTCAACTGTATCATATTCAATCAAATGTCTTTTTCTTCCAAAAATTTCTATCATTTCATGTATAGTGAACCTATTTTTACATAATATAATTTGTTGTTTAAATTGATTTACAGGTTTGTATGTTTCCTGTATTTGATCATTTTCGCTACTTTCCGCTGAATGTTCTGATTCACTTGACAAATTGTTTATTTCAAGGCGTGATAATGCATCAGCCACAACATTCGTTTTGCCTGGCCTATATACAAATTTTGGAGAAAACTCCTCAATTAAAGCATGCCATCTTTTCATATTAGAATTCGGGTTGCGCGTAGATAATGCAAATGTTAACGGTTGATGATCCGTGTGAATTTCAAGATTAGTTACTCCATAAAGATAATTACGAAGATTCTTCAGTGCCCATACAATCGCAAACAACTCTTTTTCATTTGTAGCATAATTTCTTTCTGTCTTATTAAGAGTTTTGGAAACAAAAGTAATGGGTTTATTTTCTTGAGAAAGGACTGCGCCTATTGCAACATTCGATGCGTCAGTAGTTAACACAAACTTTTTTGAATAATCTGGTTGCGTCAATTCCATTGCTGATGCTAAACTTTTCTTTAGCTTTTTAAAAGAAGATATCCCTGCTTCATCAATTTTCACTAATACCTTTTTTGACATATTTTTAGAGACTCTGCCATTTTCTGCGGATAAGTATTTTGTCAATGGCTTTGCAATCGTTGCATAATCTTTAATGAATTTCCGGTAATAACCGGTAACACCTAAAAACCCCCTTAATTCCCGTAAACTTTTGGGTAGCGGGTAATTAAGCATTAATTCAATTTTATTTGGATCTGTTTTAATTGTATTTTGAGCTATAATGTAACCCAAAAATTCTATTTCAGTTCTGAAAAATTTAGATTTTTCAAGAGAAATTTTCATATTAGCGTTTCTTAATATTTCAATTATCATTTGCAAATCCTTCATATGTTGCTCTAAACTTCCTGAAAAAATTATTATATCATCCATATATACATGACATGTTTTTCCTATTTGATCACGCAATATATTGTCCATTGCTCTTTTAAATATTCTGGGAGCATTTTTTAGACCGAAAGGCATTCTTAAAAATTCATATTTTCCGTTATTAACGGAAAAAGCTGTTTTTTCTATGTCATTTTCCGACATTAAAATCTGGTGAAAACCTGACTCCAAATCAATGCTTGAAAAGTATCTTGATTTCCCTAAATTTGACAAAATTATATTCGTATCCGGGATGGGATAGCGATCGGGAATAGTATGAGCATTCAATTTTTTGTAATCTATCACCATTCTAAATTTTGGTGAACCGTCGTCGTTAGTACCTTTTTTTGATACCACCCAAATGGGTGAATTATAAGGACTTTTACTAGGCCTTACAATATTTTCATTCAATAATCTTCCAATTTCTTTATTTACGAAAGAATTCACAGACAGAGGATATGGGTACTGTTTACTCCATATCGGCTTTTCATTTTCTGTTCGTATTTCCGCTCTTACATCTGTTCTAAACGGAAAACTTGTATCAATATTTGCGTGTTTTTCCACTATTCTCTGCTTTATTAAAATTCTAAATTCCTCAAGGTTTTTACCCTGATTTCTCCTTTCTGGAGTTTTATAAGCTCTTACTAAGTGAGAGTCTTCACTGTTTTCATCAAAACTTTCATTGACTGCCTGATCTGAACCTTTTTCAGTTTTCATGGAATAGTTATCCCCTATATTACCTGAATATTCATCAGCTATTGCTTTAGGATCTTCAGGTGCCAAAGACAAACATTTATATGGCATACTTTTACCGGTAAATTCCTCGGTATATGCTGTAGAAATTTTCTGATCCACAGTGTTTATTTTATAATTAATTTTTTTATTATTTTTTCTTTTCTTATTGCCGGTATTTTCTTCGGCGGGCGCCTTAGGATCCTTTTGTCCCAAGGGGTTAAAATTTTCTTTTTTCTCATTTTTATTTTCATACTTTTCTTTTTTGTTGCAGGTACTATCATCTGCTGGCGCCTTAGGACCTTTTTGTCCCAAGGGGTTAACATTTTCTTTTTTCTCTGAGTTTACTCTTTCTTTATGGATGTTAATATTCATACTTTCATCCACCTTTTCGTTCTCATATTTTGTTTTGTAAATTATTTTGTTGCTACGTATATCGATACGTGCTTCTATTTTCTTTAAAAAATTATATCCTAAAAGGATGTCCGAATCCAAATTATCTATTTCATAGAATACTTGTCGAACTCCGAATAAATTTATTATATGGTAATATTTTATAATAGAATAACCATTTACAGTTCTCACTCTTTTATAAATGGCTAATTCATTTCTATTTTGATATACTCCCTGCTTAATATAACAAGAAGTTGCTCCGGTATCTACCAGTGCTTTCAATCCTTTATTGAGTTTTTTATCATAAACTATGATGTAGGGGAGGTCGTTCCCCTTTTCCCTAAAAAATATTCTTCATTTAAATTGTTTATTTTAGGAGTTTTTCCTTGCGGTCGAAAGCTATTATTACTTTCTCTTCGTCTCTTGAAGCCTTGCATATGTTGGTTCTGAGGCCCTGAACTTTGTTGAGTAGTATTTAACCCATTGCCTGAACTACTTGTCTGGGGTTTGTTATTCTGATTAAAATATCTGCCACCTTGTTGACCAAAAGGGTTGTAATTCTTATTGTATGACCTGGAGACAGATGGATCTACGTCCATTGGTTCTGGTTTTGGTACGTTATTCCTTGTTGGGAACCTCAAATTATTATTGGGATAATTTGTTGTCCTAGCTCTGCTTCTTTCATTTGCAAAATTTTTAGCAAATAATGCCCTTTGGTTGTTTGATTCTAGTTCCTGTGCTTTTGCCAAAGCATCAGGCAAATCCTGAGGATTGAGAGAAAATATTATGTCTCTTAAAGGTGCATTGAGACCAGTTACAAATATTCTTAAGGCATGATCCCTATTCTTTTTATTAAGTTCTTTGGCTATATCGGATGAGCTACTATGAGTCATTATTGTTTTATTTATGAGTAAGGTCAATTTTCTATTGACCAAATTATAATACTCGACAACTGTCATTGATCCCTGGCGTAAGACACTCAGTTCCTGTTCTATAATGTGCATCGGCCGTTTGTCTGAATAAGCAAAATCTAATCGCGCAATTATTGCATCAAAATTCAACTCCGTACCATGATTGGTGAGCGTGTCATTCGCATCTTGTGTGATCTTGTTTCGCAAAATAGTAAGGGCTGCAAAGTATCTTCTACTTTTCCTTATATACAGGCTCATAGCATTATGTGCTGCCTCCCTCCAACTAACGTAAGAATTTAATTTCCCTGAAAAATCTGGAAGGGATTTAACAACATCAAGAGATTCTTGGCACTGTATATTTTCGTTAATAGACTCAGTCACATAATCCGTCACCCTACGAGTATCTATCTCAACTTGAGATCGTAATCGTTCAACTTCCTGCCTTAAATTTATTGTGCTCTCCGCAATCAATCTTGTAATTAAATCAACTGTTAAGTCAGCCATTTTTATATCTTATTCTTTTGTTCACTTTTCTTAAAATTTTTCTTAAATAATATAGGGCACTTTTCAATTTTATGATCCCCACTACATTAAATCAACTGTTAAATCAGCCATTCCTATATTTTATTATTTTGAATACTTTTTATTCTTTTGTTCACTTTTCTTAAAATTTTTCTTAAATAATATAGGGCACTTTTCAATTTTATGATCCCCACTACAATATTCACAATATAATAATTTTGAATATTTTATTTCACTGGGAGTATTCCCCATTTACTTATTATATGTATATGGTATAACTTACATATATCATTTTTTATCTTCGGTGCATTTGTGTCTCCTCTTCTGCGAAGAACGTGCTGCGCCAGGAAAATGCTCGCTACAAGGAGCGCTGCCAAATCGGGCAAAAATGTCTTGTTGTTTCTATCACGGGGAGTTGCTGCAAAAGCTGCAAGCCAAGCCGCTGCTGGTGTTAATGGCAAAATTGTTGCTGTTATTGTTCTTTGCTATTGAGTCGCTGTTGGTAACTTCGCTGAAGCTGCTTAGTTGAACCGGAGCTTGATGCCTGCACTGCGATCACTTTTAAACGCTCTGTAAGTGGAGAACAAGGCCCCACGTTGGGCGCCAATTATGTTTTTCCTTACTGGAATAACATTTTTAAAAAAGACGTGCTTCAGTTGAAGACGGAGTAAAAACTAAACTTTATTCTATAAATTCCCTTATTTATATCTTTACAATTTGTTTACTTAAATCTATGTGTTTCACAATGATGGTTTGGCATTGCATCAGCCTGGTCAAAGAAGATATCAATTTCATTTTCAATTAATTTTTATTACGCAGCAGCATAATGCTGAGCTGGTGGATTTGTAAGATGCAAAATATCTTTTCTCAATTGTGTTTACATTTAGCATTGTAATGGGGTAAGTGGTCTGCCGTTAACTTGCATGTTTATATACATACTAGCGGACCCTCTGCCTGCTTCGCTAGGCATATCAAAATTATAAATGAATAATGAACACTCGATTTAGATTCACTCTATGTGTATTTATTCTTTTTTTACATAAAATTAATGTTAATTTTAAACTTAAACTAACGCAAACCCTTTTCGTAAACTACATTTTTTGTTTTGCCCTGAGTTGTGGTATAAATAAACAGAACTGATGGCTTTCCTACACGTGAACATGATACATATAATTGTCCGTGGGAGAAGCATGGATATTCTAAGCCAATTCCGTATAATTCCAGCGATTGTCCTTGTGCTTTGTTTATTGTCATTGCAAATGCAAGACGTATTGGAAATTGCAATCTTTTGAAGTCAAAAGCTAAATCTGGTGGAATCGGCGGAATACGCGGAATCAATACGTCTTCACCTTTGAATTTTCCTTTTAAAATTGTTGCTTCAATAAGATTATTAATGACCTTTTTGCTTCTGCTAATCTGCTAAGTAAAATAATTGGTGCACCAACTTTAAATATGTAAGCGATGAGCCGGCAGTCCAGGTAAATCCAAGGAATTTACAAATTCTGTTGAATAATTTGCAGCGTCATCTTGATTTATAACTGTATCAATTGATTTAAATGTTAGAATCTCACCAGGCATATCATTTAAAATATTCGCATTCAATTGACGAACATCCTTATTTTTCGCAGCCAGTATTGCTCTTTCAGCTAACCAATTGTGATTTTGATAATTTTGCGCAATATTTGGAAAAACACTTGAAACTAATTCTTGTTTCGTGTGTGCAAAATTACAAAAATTATCTGGCAAAGTGATTAAGCCAATAGCAGCATCAATAGGAATTTGTCCATTTCCTATCTTCAGGAGTTGTCTTGAAAATTCTTCAGCCGATGCATAATTTTGCAAATAAACTCGCAGATTTGTTTTCAAAGTCAAAGTTTTTACGTGCCTCCATAAATGGGATGTCTTTAAACATGCTTTTAATTCACCTGCTGGTGTTGAACGGGGAATTACTGGCAAAGTTTGACGAAAATCACCAGACAATAATATTAAAGCACCACCAAATATTTCTTGATTATTACGTAAATCTTTCAAAGTTCTATCCAATGCCTCCACTGATTTTTTATGTGCCATTGCACATTCATCCCACACATTTAATTTGCATTGTTGCAAAACTCTTCCCATTCCAGTAAGTAATATAATTTTCTTTTTTCTATTGTTCAAATTAAATTTCTAATTCTTTTGGCCGCATAAGTTGATTTCCAATAAGTTAAAACAAAATAATTGAAAAGTAATGAATTTAATCAAAAAAACATGAAAAACTTACAATGTGCATTACAATCGCTAACAACAACAACGAAACCACCGTTTTTTTATTTTCACTGATTATTAAAATTTTACGCACAATATATTTTATTTTTATAAATTTTTTCCCAAAAAAAAAAAAACAACAATGAAAAACACACTCATATTTGCGATTTTAGTTGTTAAATGAAAATGTGTTTCAGGTACTTTTTAATGTTGCAACTACTCTTTGACTTTGAAACTGCTTACACTCACAAAATAATCCAACTCTTTTAAACACACATACAAATATAATTATTTATTTTGGGTTTCCCACTCGTCAAAGCAGCACATAAGGTTGCATTATTTAATTATTACCTAATACAAACTTGTTCTCTTTTAACAATGATAATATTACTATGTGAAATCAAGTAAATATGCATTTTTGTATTATATCCTGAGCATTTGTCTTCAGCGCTATACCAATGCTCGAACACTTGGAGCATGAAATTTACAGAAGAATTGTAACAGAAATGCCTGAGAGCGCTATTTTAGTTATACCTGCTTTTAGGCATTTATCTCGTAAACGTACGTTTGCCCATATAAAATTGTCTACGTAAATGCATGAAAAAAGTGTTAGCATAACTTTTTCGAGTATATGTGTATACATGCAGGAGGATTTATTTTTTACATTTTGCTCGTCGGCTTTCGCGTTTTCTTTTCTTGGTTTTAGACTTTCATCACAGAAAAATTACGCAAACCCATGAACAAAGTTATACTAATAGAAACCTGATCTTAATACTCGAGCTACCATCAAATTAACACATTTTATTTTTGAAACAAAACATTTATGGCGACTGTCGATCCATATGATGGATTTCAAAAAATGTATGGATTCAACCGCTGAATAATTTCGTATATTTTAAATCCATCTAAACTTTTACATTTGAGCATTTATATACATATATGTATTTAACATTTAATTTAAGTAAACGTTTCAATATTTGTCCAAAAACTTTGAGCTTCGAAAAATACAGGCTTATGGTTATTAATGGAATCAAATATATTTAACGAATTTTTATTTTATCTAAATCATAAAACGTTCAAATGAGGCTCAAAATATTTTTCCAGTTAAAAAAAAAGCAATGTGCTTTGATGCCGTGTCATGCATGCATAAAAAGGAAAGAAAAGAGAGGACAACTATTGCGTTACGAATAATACAGTCGCATACGGCACCCGACATCGAAACAATGTTATTCATGACTGTGTATATTCTATTCATTTGCGTGTATTCTCATTCCGTATACGTAATGTCCGCATAAGGGAAACACGCAAATATTGTATTTTTCACACTTACACAACGCACGCATACTTTTACCGATTTCTTTAAAACTTCACATAAACCATCTATGGACCAATACCAATGATCTGTGAAAATTTGATTGAAATCGGTGAATGCGTTTAGGCGTGAATCGGCGACTAACGAACACAAAAAAACGTCTCCATTTTTATATATAAGATAATAAGTCTATGAATAAGTTCGCGCGGTTTTTTTTCGAAATTTGAATTTCGGATCATTCCCATGGCTTTTAAACGTTTGGAAATGGTTGATTGATCAACTCCCAAAGTTTTTGCAACCTCTTCTTGCGTTTGAGCCGGATCTTGATCGAGCAATTCCTCCAATTCGGTATCCATGAACTTTGGCGGCGCGGCCAAAATCACCACTTTTAACCCGGCGAGCGTAAGGTTGGGTGAAATTCACCCAGCCTGTAATAAACCGTTTGATATTTTCTATTCCGTACGTCAAAATAAGTTGTGCGTCTGAGTAGCTGCGCGGGGGGAGGTAGGCATTCGTTGTGTTTCATGCCGCAGTTGACCGCCGACTGGCGAGGTGTTTAGATGTTGTCAAAGTTGCGGCCGGGTAAGTTTCACCCACCTTACGCTTCGTGTTACAAATTCGAGTAAATACTTTTTGTTTTATATTCGTTATATTTTAGTTTTTATTTTTTTTTTCAGCTAAATAATTAATATGTCATACGAAGAAACCCAAAGAAGATTATTGAGGGTTTTCGAAGCAGCTGATCAGGATGATTCTTGTGATGATTCTGGTAGTGACTTCGAAATTGATAATGTTGGCCAAAGAAGGTCTGAAAGTGATTCGGAACAAGAGGTAGGATTACCGAATGAGGAAGAAAACGAAGCTGAGGGATCTGAAGAACGTGAAAGCAATGATAACAGACCATATTTTACTGGAAAGAATGGTACAAAGTGGTTTAGTGTACCAGAAAGGTCTAACGTGCGTACGAGATCAGAAAACATTATAAGGGAAAGGCAGGGCGTAAAAGATATTGGCAAAAATGCAAAGACAGCTGTTGAATGTTGGAAACTCTTTCTTACTGATGAGATTTTGCAAGAAATATTGTTACATACAAATAGTCAAATAAATCTGAAGAGAACTGCTTGTGAAAATAGTCACGTAAAGAAATATATCATGGCAGACTTGTCATCGTCAGAATTAAAGGCTTTTATCGGTCTCTTGTATCTTGCAGGACAGTTCAAAGCAAATAAGCTGAATTTGAAGGATCTGTGGATAAGTGATGGATCAGGGGTTGAGATTTTTAGGACAACGATGACTTTGAAGAGATTTCAATTTATTCAAAACTGTTTACGGTTTGATGATAAGAATACTCGGAGCGAAAGAAAAGCTACTGATAATTTGGCTGCCATTCGTTCTTTTTTCGAGAAGTTCGTAGCAAATTGCCAAATTGTTTATACACCATCTGAGTATACAACTATAGATGAACAACTTCCATCGTTTCGAGGCCGTTGCAGTTTTCGCCAGTATATGCCCAATAAGCCAAACAAATATGGCTTGAAAATATATGCCTTGGTTGATGCAAAGTCGTTTTACGTCATCAATCTTGAAATTTACCCAGGAAAACAACCAACAGGCCCTTACGCTCTCAGTAACAAAGCGTATGATGTTGTGGACAGACTTGTGGCTCCAATTTCCAAAACCAATCGCAATGTCACCTTTGATAACTGGTTTACCAGTTGTCCGTTGATGTTACACTTATTGAAAGAACATCGTTTGACAAGCACAGGCACTGTTCGAAAAAATAAGCCCGAGATTCCAAGTCAGATGCTCCAAACGCGTAACCGAGAGATCCCCAGCACAGTGTTTGGATTTCAAAAGGATATATCTTTATTGTCCCATGTGCCAAAAAAAAACAAGGTTGTTTTGTTGATGTCAACATTACATCACGATGATAGCGTTGTTGCTGATACTAATGGCACACAAAAACCAGAAATGATTATTTTTTATAATCAGACCAAGGGAGGCGTTGATGTTGTAGATGAGCTGTGCACCAACTACGATGTTTCGCGAAATACAAAGCGCTGGCCAATGGTGATTTTCTATGCAGTTTTGAACATGGCTGGTATAAATAGCATAATAGTTTACAAGTCCAATAATAGTAGCAATTTGTCACGCCGAAATTTTCTTAGAGACCTGGGTATTGGATTGGTTTCAGAACATTTACAAAACAGAAAGGAAAATCAGCATTTACCCCGAGAGCTTCGCAAACGAATTCTGGACCAAGTGGATGAACCCTCACACTCACAACGACCTCCAAATAAAGTTCCTAAGCCTATCAGGAGATGTCAAATATGCCCTACTAAAAAAGATCGCAAGACTAAACACACTTGTTATAAATGCAATCGCTATTTATGTATGGAACATGCTGTTTTCACGTGTCAAGATTGCGCTCAAACTGAAGATGATTACGAGAACTCTGAATAACTATATAGTAAAAGTTTTGATCTCATATGTTTCCTAATTTTATAAGCTAGAAGTAAAAGCTATTCGTTTTGTTTTTTTTTAGTTTCTTTTTTTTATAAAATTATAATACTAAGTGTTACACTTTGTTTAAATGAAAGAAAATATTTTTGTTAATTTCATAAATAAAGATTTAAAAATATTTGTTTGCTTTATTTTTCCTTCCCAATCAGTTCTTGGGTTATTACATAATTGTACTAGTAAATAAAAACATATAAAAATATTATCATCATCATTAGCATTACAGTCTTGTGCAGACCATTGCTTCCACAACTACGGTTCTCCACTCCGATCGATTCTCTACTACTCCTTTCCAGTTTGTGATACCCATTTTCTGCAGGTCGGCTGTGACCTCATCTACCCAGCGTTTGTTTGGTCTCCCTCGACATCTTCGTCCAATTGGTTGTCTATGGAACGCTATATTGGCAGCTCTCCATTTGGGCATTCGGTACATGTGCCCCAGCCATCTGATTCGTTGACTTTTTATAAAGCGTATTGCGTTTCCATTACGTATCAATGTGTCTAGCTCATGATTGTATCTTATCCGATACGTTCCGTCATCTCGCCGGGAAGGACCATATATTGTTCGCAGTATCTTTCTTTCAAACCTTAGTATTTGGTCCATGTCTTTTGTTTTAAGTACCCATACCTCACTGCTGTATGTTAGTATGGGTCTTATAAGCGCTTTATACATTGCCATCTTTTGATCTCTTGATAGCAATCGGGACTTGAATAATTTTATGTGAGCAAAGAATGCTTTGTTTGCCGCACTTACTCGGTCATTTATTGCCACGGAAGTGTCAGAATTACTGCTGATGAAAAAACCTAAGTATTTAAATTTGTCGACCTTCTGTATGCATTCATCATCTATTTCAATGTGTGCATCTTCACTCGGTTTCTTTGCGAAGTGCATATATTTCGTTTTATCTATGTTTACCCGTAGACCCACTTCTAAAGCTGTGTTTTTCAATCGCATATAAATTTTCTTAAGCTCATGTTCATTCTGTGCAATCACGACAATGTCATCGGCATAAGCTAACACTTGCGAGCTGCAATTAAAAATCGAATTGCCACATTTCAGTTTGCATACTACCTCATGTAGTAATAAATTAAAAATTGTCGCTGATAGTGAATCGCCTTGTTTTACACCTGATGAAATGCTGAATTCGTTGGTAACATCTCCATTTATCATAACCTTGGCATTAGTGTTTGATAGTGTCATCTGAATTAGTTTTATAATTTTTTTTATAATTTTTACCGGTATACCTTGTTTAAGCATTATGTCGTTCAGACAGTTTCTATTGATGCTGTCGAAAGCTTGCTTAAAATCAATGAACAGACAGTGCAGGTTTAGTTCGAACTCTCTGTGTTTCTCAAGAATTTGCATTAGTGTGAAACATTGGTCTGTTGTGGATCTACCCTGGCGAAAACCGCACTGGTAGTCATCCAAAATTTCCTCAGCATATACGCTCAACCTTTTATTGAGTATATTTGTAAAGACTTTATAACCAGTGTTGAGGAGAGATATGCCTCGATAATTATTACAATTTGTTTTGTCGCCTTTTTTATGTAATGGTACTATAAGGCTATTGTTCCATTCTTCCGGTATATGTTCGGTTTCCCAAATTTTGCGTATCAGTTATGTTATCATGTTATTGAGTACTTCACCGCCGTATTTTAGAAGTTCTGCATTTATTTGGTCACTTCCGCTGCTTTTATTATTTTTTAACTTTTTCAGACTTTCTACCACTTCGTTACGACCCGGTGCTTCTATGAAGTTTTCTGCTGTAAAGTATGTCTCATCTATACAGTGTGGACCGTAGTCTGTTGCATGTTCTATATTCAGAAGATCACTAAAGTATTCTTGCCATCTATTCAAAATTTTTTCTCTTTCTGTTATTATTTCACCTTCCTTGGTTTTGCACAAATTTGTTCGTGGCTGATATGTCTTTGTTTGGCTTCTAATTGCGCTGTACGTATTTCTTACATTTCCTTGACTGAAATCATTCTCGATACGCTGAACTTTGCTGTTGATGTCCTGTTTTTTCCTTTGTTTTATAATTTTCTTTGCGGCTTGCCTTTTTTCGTTATATTCAAGTAGGTTTTGTCTTGTTCGTTTGTTTAAATATTTTCTTCGCGCTTCGTTTTTTGTTTCAATAGCTGCTTTACACTCTGCATCGAACCACTCATTTGTGGTGCATCTTTTTGTGCCTATTTTCTCTTTAGCTGCTCCAATAACCGCATTTTTTACTTTAGCCCAGATTGTTTCTGCTGAGTCTTCCTTTGTTACGATTAGATTACTCTTTATGATTTCTTGGTATGCACGACGCTCTTTCTCATCCGCTGAAATTCGCTCAGTACTCCATTTTACTTTCTTGAACCTGCGATCGTTGCCTATATTTGAAATTTTTTGCCTTATCCTGGCAATGACCATGTAGTGGTCAGAGTCACAGTTTGCGCCTCTAAACGATCTGACGTAAATGACCGAGGTTGCGTGTCTTTTATCCATCAATACATGATCTATCTGGTTCGATCCTCTCCTTCCGGGCATTTCCCAGGTTTGCTTATGAATTTTCTTGTGTGGAAAAGAAACGCTGCTTATCCACAGCCCGCTGCTTAGACAAAAATTTATTAGTCGTGCACCATTATCGTTCGATTCGTCGTGTAGAGAGTGCTTTCCCCCAACGTCTTTGCTAATATTGGTGTTTCCCACCTTTGCATTTAAATCTCCGAGGAGCATTTTTATGTCATATTTACATGATTTTGACATCACATATTCCAGTTCTGCATAGAAGGAGTCTTTTGCAAAATCGTCTGAGACATCGGTAGGCGCATACGCGGCTACAACTGTTATGTTCTGAAATCTTCCTTTGAGTCTCATGAGGCAGAGTCTTTCACTAATTGGCTCGAAATCCATTATACTTTCTCTAAGTTTTTTGTCAATGTAAAAGCCCACACCTAGCTGTCCTCGTTTGTTAGGACCACTGAAGAAAATTGAATAGGCTTTCTTTCTTATCTCACCATGATCCGCAAAGCGTATCTCTTGTAGAGCTGCTAAGTCAATATTATATTTCATACACTCATCCGCTATTTCGGACATCTTGCCGGCTTGTAGCATTGTTCGTATATTCCAAGTAGCAAAACGTAAATCATAGTCCTTAATTCGTTGCTTGGGTCGGTATCTTTTGATTGTATCAGTTATCCGAGGCTGTTGTTGTGGATTCGCGACAATAAATACTGGTATAAGGTTGTCAGCCTTAGGACCAGTCCCCTCTAGGAGAGCCAGATCACCCACTTCTTTTGTTCCCTTTCCTTCCACTGGGGTTTCCCACTTTGTGAGGTACCCAGTCTCTGGTTAGGGTTAACAGTTTCACCGCTCGAAGGATTCAAGTTGGGAGATTGACAGTAAGAGGTGATATACATCATATCTCAAGATCAGTATTCCAGTTGCACATTACTGCCCTTTGCGAAATATATAATTTTTAAAAATATTATGAACACATTAAAATATCTAGCTCAATATATGGGTTTGTTACACCCAGCTTACGCTCAATGTAATAAATATTAACCTTACGCTCGCCGGGTTAAAGCGTGCAAACCACTTCTGGCACATTCGCTCAGCTAGAGCATGCTCACCATAAACTTCCACCAAGATACGATGACTTTCGGCTGCTTTTTTCTTCATATTAAAGAATTCCCCGCAAAAACACATTATTTGGCACGAAATTCGACATTTTCAAGTGTGGTAAAAATATCGTTGTTTACGCTTCAAATAAAAAACTTATACTGACGTTTGTGCCTTACGACAGTAGCTCTCCAATGAATGTTTGGAAATGTGGATCGATGGAATAATAATCAAGTTACGCCATCTGTTGTAAAACCGCACGAACTTATCCATAGACCCATTTATTACAATTTTATTAACTGTATGTTTCCCTGAAACTAATATAGCCCCATCTCTTATTTTATCTATTTGTTTATTATTTTCTTTGATTTTAGTGCAATTAGCTGGCTTTTTATTTAACAAATTTATAAAACATGTATTTTGTAATTTTTTCTTACAAAAAATATTACTTATTTCAATTTTACATTCTTCAATAGATATAAATGTGTTATTACATAAGGCTACTTCATTCTCAATTATTAATTTTCCATCATTTTGTGATATTGGTCTGGTTTCAAATAACGTACAAATATTATTTATTTTGGGATATTTAATATACAATATAATTAGATCTGATTTTTGTATGATTTTAAATGTTGAAACGTCTAATAAGTCTGTCAAGGTTACTGCTTGTAATTCGTTCTGAATTATTTCTCTTGTTTCATCTGTATGAAGTATATGTGAGTTTAATATTCCTCCTTTTGCTAATGTAATAGTTTGCAAAATATTTTGTAATTCATATATTATCATTTTAATTCTCTGTTTACGTATTATTCTTTCATGCGAAATTCCTGTGATACTGTTTACTAAATTCGTTAAACGTCGTATTTCATTAAATATTTCAGAATTTGTCGTTAGTTGTTTATTGCTATTTTCAATTAAATCATTAATTTTATTTGAAATAAAAATGTAGTCGTCATGGTCAGGTGTACCTGCTATCCACTTCCATACTGTACCTATTTCATTAATTCCTCTCTTTGTTCTAGTTTTTTCCAATTGAATTAAAGAAGATTCTATAATTTGGAGTTCTGATTCTATTTCTAGAAAGTCCGATGTAGAATAAGAATGTTTTTCTTTTTCTTGTAAAAAATATAATTTTTCTTCATTATATAAAGTTTCATAATATGTTAAATTTGTAACATGGAAAATGCTTCCAAACGATTCGTATAGCAATGCTTGTTCATTCTGTATTAAAATATATTCGTCGTTTGAGTAATTGATTATGTCCGCCTGGATGAGAGTAATAAAAGGTATGAAAAAATACCCCAAGTACATTTCCTATAAAATAATATAAAAAAATTTTAACTTTTAATGTTATCCTTATGTATTATTCTGTTTCTGTTATTAATTACTACCTTATTTGCTAAGTTCTCTTTTACTTGTTGTCTCTTATATCTGGGCTTTAACTTATTTCTTTCACCTACAATTTTTTCATATATTACCTGACCAGAGTGGTATTCCTTATTTAATCTATTTTTGTTATGAATCGCAAGCATTTTCTTTTGCGCCTGCTCAAGAGTATCATGTAATTTTTCATGATCTATTTTATTATGAAAAATATCTGTTGGTCGGAATTTTGTAACGGAATGTATTGTAATATTATATTGTTGTGCAGCTCTTAGAACTGTTTCTAAATCACTCACTATGTTGTATTCCTCTTTTATACATCTAGCTATCTCTATTATCGTAGAATGAACTCTTTCAATTTGTCCATTAGTAATACTATGCCTTGGATTGCAAAAATATATTTCAATATTTAATCTCTGCATTAACGATTTGAATTGAGGTGTTGTAAAACTTGGCTCATTATCTAACGTTATTCGTTTCACATCTGGGAAATTTTGAAGAATTTCTAAAACCTTTTCCTCAATATTAGATTTGTCTTCTATATTTTTTAATATTAAAAATTTTGAATAAGCATCAATACATGTGATAAACTTCAACCCCTGAGCATAAAAAATATCTAGGTGAAGCTGCTCTCCCTCTTTTTCTGGAATTGGAGCCTCTTTTATTGGAATTTTTTTCGGATGTCGATCATATTTGTTCCTATTACACGTTATGCAATTGCGTACATATTCCTTCATTTTCTTTCTCATTTCTGGCCAATAGTATAGTTTTTCTATCTGTTTTATATTTTCATTGTAATTTCGATGCGCTCTGTTATGGGTTTGCTCAATTATACCTGCTTGATCTTCCCTATTGGGAATGTCCATAGGAAATAGCTTAGTATATACAAATTTATTTTGAAATGTTTCTTTTAGAGGTCGCTGTATCTCATACAAATACTCTACTGTGCAGTGTATTGCTGTTACCAATTTAGGTTTTATGTATTCTTTTAAAATAGTAAGTAGATTCTCAACTGTATCATATTCAATCAAATGTCTTTTTCTTCCAAAAATTTCTATCATTTCATATATAGTGAACCTATTTTTACATAATATAATTTGTTGTTTAAATTGATTTACAGGTTTGTATGTTTCCTGTATTTGATCATTTTCGCTACTTTCCGCTGAATGTTCTGATTCACTTGACAAATTGTTTATTTCAAGGCGTGATAATGCATCAGCCACAACATTCGTTTTGCCTGGCCTATATACAAATTTTGGAGAAAACTCCTCAATTAAAGCATGCCATCTTTTCATTTTAGAATTCGGGTTGCGCGTAGATAATGCAAATGTTAACGGTTGATGATCCGTGTGAATTTCAAGATTAGTTACTCCATAAAGATAATTACGAAGATTCTTCAGTGCCCATACAATCGCAAACAACTCTTTTTCATTTGTAGCATAATTTCTTTCTGTCTTATTAAGAGTTTTGGAAACAAAAGTAATGGGTTTATTTTCTTGAGAAAGGACTGCGCCTATTGCAACATTCGATGCGTCAGTAGTTAACACAAACTTTTTTGAATAATCTGGTTGCGTCAATTCCATTGCTGATGCTAAACTTTTCTTTAGCTTTTTAAAAGAAGATATCCCTGCTTCATCAATTTTCACTAATACCTTTTTTGACATATTTTTAGAGACTCTGCCATTTTCTGCGGATAAGTATTTTGTCAATGGCTTTGCAATCGTTGCATAATCTTTAATGAATTTCCGGTAATAACCGGTAACACCTAAAAACCCCCTTAATTCCCGTAAACTTTTGGGTAGCGGGTAATTAAGCATTAATTCAATTTTATTTGGATCTGTTTTAATTGTATTTTGAGCTATAATGTAACCCAAAAATTCTATTTCAGTTCTGAAAAATTTAGATTTTTCAAGAGAAATTTTCATATTAGCGTTTCTTAATATTTCAATTATCATTTGCAAATCCTTCATATGTTGCTCTAAACTTCCTGAAAAAATTATTATATCATCCATATATACATGACATGTTTTTCCTATTTGATCACGCAATATATTGTCCATTGCTCTTTGAAATATTCTGGGAGCATTTTTTAGACCGAAAGGCATTCTTAAAAATTCATATTTTCCGTTATTAACGGAAAAAGCTGTTTTTTCTATGTCATTTTCCGACATTAAAATCTGGTGAAAACCTGACTCCAAATCAATGCTTGAAAAGTATCTTGATTTCCCTAAATTTGACAAAATTATATTCGTATCCGGGATGGGATAGCGATCGGGAATAGTATGAGCATTCAATTTTTTGTAATCTATCACCATTCTAAATTTTGGTGAACCGTCGTCGTTAGTACCTTTTTTTGATACCACCCAAATGGGTGAATTATAAGGACTTTTACTAGGCCTTACAATATTTTCATTCAATAATCTTCCAATTTCTTTATTTACGAAAGAATTCACAGACAGAGGATATGGGTACTGTTTACTCCATATCGGCTTTTCATTTTCTGTTCGTATTTCCGCTCTTACATCTGTTCTAAACGGAAAACTTGTATCAATATTTGCGTGTTTTTCCACTATTCTCTGCTTTATTAAAATTCTAAATTCCTCAAGGTTTTTACCCTGATTTCTCCTTTCTGGAGTTTTATAAGCTCTTACTAAGTGAGAGTCTTCACTGTTTTCATCAAAACTTTCATTGACTGCCTGATCTGAACCTTTTTCAGTTTTCATGGAATAGTTATCCCTTATATTACCTGAATATTCATCAGCTATTGCTTTAGGATCTTCAGGTGCCAAAGACAAACATTTATATGGCATACTTTTACCGGTAAATTCCTCGGTATATGCTGTAGAAATTTTCTGATCCACAGTGTTTATTTTATAATTAATTTTTTTATTATTTTTTCTTTTCTTATTGCCGGTATTTTCTTCGGCGGGCGCCTTAGGATCCTTTTGTCCCAAGGGGTTAAAATTTTCTTTTTTCTCATTTTTATTTTCATACTTTTCTTTTTTGTTGCAGGTACTATCATCTGCTGGCGCCTTAGGACCTTTTTGTCCCAAGGGGTTAACATTTTCTTTTTTCTCTGAGTTTACTCTTTCTTTATGGATGTTAATATTCATACTTTCATCCACCTTTTCGTTCTCATATTTTGTTTTGTAAATTATTTTGTTGCTACGTATATCGATACGTGCTTCTATTTTCTTTAAAAAATTATATCCTAAAAGGATGTCCGAATCCAAATTATCTATTTCATAGAATACTTGTCGAACTCCGAATAAATTTATTATATGGTAATATTTTATAATAGAATAACCATTTACAGTTCTCACTCTTTTATAAATGGCTAATTCATTTCTATTTTGATATACTCCCTGCTTAATATAACAAGAAGTTGCTCCGGTATCTACCAGTGCTTTCAATCCTTTATTGAGTTTTTTATCATAAACTATGATGTAGGGGAGGTCGTTCCCCTTTTCCCTAAAAAATGTTCTTCATTTAAATTGTTTATTTTAGGAGTTTTTCCTTGCGGTCGAAAGCTATTATTACTTTCTCTTCGTCTCTTGAAGCCTTGCATATGTTGGTTCTGAGGCCCTGAACTTTGTTGAGTAGTATTTAACCCATTGCCTGAACTACTTGTCTGGGGTTTGTTATTCTGATTAAAATATCTGCCACCTTGTTGACCAAAAGGGTTGTAATTCTTATTGTATGACCTGGAGACAGATGGATCTACGTCCATTGGTTCTGGTTTTGGTACGTTATTCCTTGTTGGGAACCTCAAATTATTATTGGGATAATTTGTTGTCCTAGCTCTGCTTCTTTCATTTGCAAAATTTTTAGCAAATAATGCCCTTTGGTTGTTTGATTCTAGTTCCTGTGCTTTTGCCAAAGCATCAGGCAAATCCTGAGGATTGAGAGAAAATATTATGTCTCTTAAAGGTGCATTGAGACCAGTTACAAATATTCTTAAGGCATGATCCCTATTCTTTTTATTAAGTTCTTTGGCTATATCGGATGAGCTACTATGAGTCATTATTGTTTTATTTATGAGTAAGGTCAATTTTCTATTGACCAAATTATAATACTCGACAACTGTCATTGATCCCTGGCGTAAGACACTCAGTTCCTGTTCTATAATGTGCATCGGCCGTTTGTCTGAATAAGCAAAATCTAATCGCGCAATTATTGCATCAAAATTCAACACCGTACCATGATTGGTGAGCGTGTCATTCGCATCTTGTGTGATCTTGTTTCGCAAAATAGTAAGGGCTGCAAAGTATCTTCTACTTTTCCTTATATACAGGCTCATAGCATTATGTGCTGCCTCCCTCCAACTAACGTAAGAATTTAATTTCCCTGAAAAATCTGGAAGGGATTTAACAACATCAAGAGATTCTTGGCACTGTATATTTTCGTTAATAGACTCAGTCACATAATCCGTCACCCTACGAGTATCTATCTCAACTTGAGATCGTAATCGTTCAACTTCCTGCCTTAAATTTATTGTGCTCTCCGCAATCAATCTTGTAATTAAATCAACTGTTAAGTCAGCCATTTTTATATCTTATTCTTTTGTTCACTTTTCTTAAAATTTTTCTTAAATAATATAGGGCACTTTTCAATTTTATGATCCCCACTACATTAAATCAACTGTTAAATCAGCCATTCCTATATTTTATTATTTTGAATACTTTTTATTCTTTTGTTCACTTTTCTTAAAATTTTTCTTAAATAATATAGGGCACTTTTCAATTTTATGATCCCCACTACAATATTCACAATATAATAATTTTGAATATTTTATTTCACTGGGAGTATTCCCCATTTACTTATTATATGTATATGGTATAACTTACATATATCATTTTTTATCTTCGGTGCATTTGTGTCTCCTCTTCTGCGAAGAACGTGCTGCGCCAGGAAAATGCTCGCTACAAGGAGCGCTGCCAAATCGGGCAAAAATGTCTTGTTGTTTCTATCACGGGGAGTTGCTGCAAAAGCTGCAAGCCAAGCCGCTGCTGGTGTTAATGGCAAAATTGTTGCTGTTATTGTTCTTTGCTATTGAGTCGCTGTTGGTAACTTCGCTGAAGCTGCTTAGTTGAACCGGAGCTTGATGCCTGCACTGCGATCACTTTTAAACGCTCTGTAAGTGGAGAACAAGGCCCCACGTTGGGCGCCAATTATGTTTTTCCTTACTGGAATAACATTTTTAAAAAAGACGTGCTTCAGTTGAAGACGGAGTAAAAACTAAACTTTATTCTATAAATTCCCTTATTTATATCTTTACAATTTGTTTACTTAAATCTATGTGTTTCACAATGATGGTTTGGCATTGCATCAGCCTGGTCAAAGAAGATATCAATTTCATTTTCAATTAATTTTTATTACGCAGCAGCATAATGCTGAGCTGGTGGATTTGTAAGATGCAAAATATCTTTTCTCAATTGTGTTTACATTTAGCATTGTAATGGGGTAAGTGGTCTGCCGTTAACTTGCATGTTTATATACATATAATAGGTCTATGAATAAGTTCGCGCGGTTTTTTTTCGAAATTTGAATTTCGGATCATTCCCATGGCTTTTAAACGTTTGGAAATGGTTGATTGATCAACTCCCAAAGTTTTTGCAACCTCTTCTTGCGTTTGAGCCGGATCTTGATCGAGCAATTCCTCCAATTCGGTATCCATGAACTTTGGCGGCGCGGCCAAAATCACCACTTTTAAAGCGTGCAAACCACTTCTGGCACATTCGCTCAGCTAGAGCATGCTCACCATAAACTTCCACCAAGATACGATGACTTTCGGCTGCTTTTTTCTTCATATTAAAGAATTCCCCGCAAAAACACATTATTTGGCACGAAATTCGACATTTTCAAGTGTGGTAAAAATATTGTTGTTTACGCTTCAAATAAAAAACTTATACTGACGTTTGTGCCTTACGACAGTAGCTCTCCAATGAATGTTTGGAAATGTGGATCGATGGAATAATAATCAAGTTACGCCATCTGTTGTAAAACCGCACGAACTTATCCATAGACCCATTTATTACAATTTTATTAACTGTATGTTTCCCTGAAACTAATATAGCCCCATCTCTTATTTTATCTATTTGTTTATTATTTTCTTTGATTTTAGTGCAATTAGCTGGCTTTTTATTTAACAAATTTATAAAACATGTATTTTGTAATTTTTTCTTACAAAAAATATTACTTATTTCAATTTTACATTCTTCAATAGATATAAATGTGTTATTACATAAGGCTACTTCATTCTCAATTATTAATTTTCCATCATTTTGTGATATTGGTCTGGTTTCAAATAACGTACAAATATTATTTATTTTGGGATATTTAATATACAATATAATTAGATCTGATTTTTGTATGATTTTAAATGTTGAAACGTCTAATAAGTCTGTCAAGGTTACTGCTTGTAATTCGTTCTGAATTATTTCTCTTGTTTCATCTGTATGAAGTATATGTGAGTTTAATATTCCTCCTTTTGCTAATGTAATAGTTTGCAAAATATTTTGTAATTCATATATTATCATTTTAATTCTCTGTTTACGTATTATTCTTTCATGCGAAATTCCTGTGATACTGTTTACTAAATTCGTTAAACGTCGTATTTCATTAAATATTTCAGAATTTGTCGTTAGTTGTTTATTGCTATTTTCAATTAAATCATTAATTTTATTTGAAATAAAAATGTAGTCGTCATGGTCAGGTGTACCTGCTATCCACTTCCATACTGTACCTATTTCATTAATTCCTCTCTTTGTTCTAGTTTTTTCCAATTGAATTAAAGAAGATTCTATAATTTGGAGTTCTGATTCTATTTCTAGAAAGTCCGATGTAGAATAAGAATGTTTTTCTTTTTCTTGTAAAAAATATAATTTTTCTTCATTATATAAAGTTTCATAATATGTTAAATTTGTAACATGGAAAATGCTTCCAAACGATTCGTATAGCAATGCTTGTTCATTCTGTATTAAAATATATTCGTCGTTTGAGTAATTGATTATGTCCGCCTGGATGAGAGTAATAAAAGGTATGAAAAAATACCCCAAGTACATTTCCTATAAAATAATATAAAAAAATTTTAACTTTTAATGTTATCCTTATGTATTATTCTGTTTCTGTTATTAATTACTACCTTATTTGCTAAGTTCTCTTTTACTTGTTGTCTCTTATATCTGGGCTTTAACTTATTTCTTTCACCTACAATTTTTTCATATATTACCTGACCAGAGTGGTATTCCTTATTTAATCTATTTTTGTTATGAATCGCAAGCATTTTCTTTTGCGCCTGCTCAAGAGTATCATGTAATTTTTCATGATCTATTTTATTATGAAAAATATCTGTTGGTCGGAATTTTGTAACGGAATGTATTGTAATATTATATTGTTGTGCAGCTCTTAGAACTGTTTCTAAATCACTCACTATGTTGTATTCCTCTTTTATACATCTAGCTATCTCTATTATCGTAGAATGAACTCTTTCAATTTGTCCATTAGTAATACTATGCCTTGGATTGCAAAAATATATTTCAATATTTAATCTCTGCATTAACGATTTGAATTGAGGTGTTGTAAAACTTGGCTCATTATCTAACGTTATTCGTTTCACATCTGGGAAATTTTGAAGAATTTCTAAAACCTTTTCCTCAATATTAGATTTGTCTTCTATATTTTTTAATATTAAAAATTTTGAATAAGCATCAATACATGTGATAAACTTCAACCCCTGAGCATAAAAAATATCTAGGTGAAGCTGCTCTCCCTCTTTTTCTGGAATTGGAGCCTCTTTTATTGGAATTTTTTTCGGATGTCGATCATATTTGTTCCTATTACACGTTATGCAATTGCGTACATATTCCTTCATTTTCTTTCTCATTTCTGGCCAATAGTATAGTTTTTCTATCTGTTTTATATTTTCATTGTAATTTCGATGCGCTCTGTTATGGGTTTGCTCAATTATACCTGCTTGATCTTCCCTATTGGGAATGTCCATAGGAAATAGCTTAGTATATACAAATTTATTTTGAAATGTTTCTTTTAGAGGTCGCTGTATCTCATACAAATCCTCTACTGTGCAGTGTATTGCTGTTACCAATTTAGGTTTTATGTATTCTTTTAAAATAGTAAGTAGATTCTCAACTGTATCATATTCAATCAAATGTCTTTTTCTTCCAAAAATTTCTATCATTTCATGTATAGTGAACCTATTTTTACATAATATAATTTGTTGTTTAAATTGATTTACAGGTTTGTATGTTTCCTGTATTTGATCATTTTCGCTACTTTCCGCTGAATGTTCTGATTCACTTGACAAATTGTTTATTTCAAGGCGTGATAATGCATCAGCCGCAACATTCGTTTTGCCTGGCCTATATACAAATTTTGGAGAAAACTCCTCAATTAAAGCATGCCATCTTTTCATTTTAGAATTCGGGTTGCGCGTAGATAATGCAAATGTTAACGGTTGATGATCCGTGTGAATTTCAAGATTAGTTACTCCATAAAGATAATTACGAAGATTCTTCAGTGCCCATACAATCGCAAACAACTCTTTTTCATTTGTAGCATAATTTCTTTCTGTCTTATTAAGAGTTTTGGAAACAAAAGTAATGGGTTTATTTTCTTGAGAAAGGACTGCGCCTATTGCAACATTCGATGCGTCAGTAGTTAACACAAACTTTTTTGAATAATCTGGTTGCGTCAATTCCATTGCTGATGCTAAACTTTTCTTTAGCTTTTTAAAAGAAGATATCCCTGCTTCATCAATTTTCACTAATACCTTTTTTGACATATTTTTAGAGACTCTGCCATTTTCTGCGGATAAGTATTTTGTCAATGGCTTTGCAATCGTTGCATAATCTTTAATGAATTTCCGGTAATAACCGGTAACACCTAAAAACCCCCTTAATTCCCGTAAACTTTTGGGTAGCGGGTAATTAAGCATTAATTCAATTTTATTTGGATCTGTTTTAATTGTATTTTGAGCTATAATGTAACCCAAAAATTCTATTTCAGTTCTGAAAAATTTAGATTTTTCAAGAGAAATTTTCATATTAGCGTTTCTTAATATTTCAATTATCATTTGCAAATCCTTCATATGTTGCTCTAAACTTCCTGAAAAAATTATTATATCATCCATATATACATGACATGTTTTTCCTATTTGATCACGCAATATATTGTCCATTGCTCTTTGAAATATTCTGGGAGCATTTTTTAGACCGAAAGGCATTCTTAAAAATTCATATTTTCCGTTATTAACGGAAAAAGCTGTTTTTTCTATGTCATTTTCCGACATTAAAATCTGGTGAAAACCTGACTCCAAATCAATGCTTGAAAAGTATCTTGATTTCCCTAAATTTGACAAAATTATATTCGTATCCGGGATGGGATAGCGATCGGGAATAGTATGAGCATTCAATTTTTTGTAATCTATCACCATTCTAAATTTTGGTGAACCGTCGTCGTTAGTACCTTTTTTTGATACCACCCAAATGGGTGAATTATAAGGACTTTTACTAGGCCTTACAATATTTTCATTCAATAATCTTCCAATTTCTTTATTTACGAAAGAATTCACAGACAGAGGATATGGGTACTGTTTACTCCATATCGGCTTTTCATTTTCTGTTCGTATTTCCGCTCTTACATCTGTTCTAAACGGAAAACTTGTATCAATATTTGCGTGTTTTTCCACTATTCTCTGCTTTATTAAAATTCTAAATTCCTCAAGGT
This sequence comes from Anastrepha obliqua, assembly GCF_027943255.1. Classification (NCBI taxonomy): domain Eukaryota; kingdom Metazoa; phylum Arthropoda; class Insecta; order Diptera; family Tephritidae; genus Anastrepha; species Anastrepha obliqua. The sequence continues at coordinate 1,201,486 of NW_026562178.1, read as the reverse complement.
TTTTACCCTGATTTCTCCTTTCTGGAGTTTTATAAGCTCTTACTAAGTGAGAGTCTTCACTGTTTTCATCAAAACTTTCATTGACTGCCTGATCTGAACCTTTTTCAGTTTTCATGGAATAGTTATCCCTTATATTACCTGAATATTCATCAGCTATTGCTTTAGGATCTTCAGGTGCCAAAGACAAACATTTATATGGCATACTTTTACCGGTAAATTCCTCGGTATATGCTGTAGAAATTTTCTGATCCACAGTGTTTAATTAATTTTTTTATTATTTTTTCTTTTCTTATTGCCGGTATTTTCTTCGGCGGGCGCCTTAGGATCCTTTTGTCCCAAGGGGTTAAAATTTTCTTTTTTCTCATTTTTATTTTCATACTTTTCTTTTTTGTTGCAGGTACTATCATCTGCTGGCGCCTTAGGACCTTTTTGTCCCAAGGGGTTAACATTTTCTTTTTTCTCTGAGTTTACTCTTTCTTTATGGATGTTAATATTCATACTTTCATCCACCTTTTCGTTCTCGTATTTTGTTTTGTAAATTATTTTGTTGCTACGTATATCGATACGTGCTTCTATTTTCTTTAAAAAATTATATCCTAAAAGGATGTCCGAATCCAAATTATCTATTTCATAGAATACTTGTCGAACTCCGAATAAATTTATTATATGGTAATATTTTATAATAGAATAACCATTTACAGTTCTCACTCTTTTATAAATGGCTAATTCATTTCTATTTTGATATACTCCCTGCTTAATATAACAAGAAGTTGCTCCGGTATCTACCAGTGCTTTCAATCCTTTATTGAGTTTTATATCATAAACTATGATGTAGGGGAGGTCGTTCCCCTTTTCCCTAAAAAATGTTCTTCATTTAAATTGTTTATTTTAGGAGTTTTTCCTTGCGGTCGAAAGCTATTATTACTTTCTCTTCGTCTCTTGAAGCCTTGCATATGTTGGTTCTGAGGCCCTGAACTTTGTTGAGTAGTATTTAACCCATTGCCTGAACTACTTGTCTGGGGTTTGTTATTCTGATTAAAATATCTGCCACCTTGTTGACCAAAAGGGTTGTAATTCTTATTGTATGACCTGGAGACAGATGGATCTACGTCCATTGGTTCTGGTTTTGGTACGTTATTCCTTGTTGGGAACCTCAAATTATTATTGGGATAATTTGTTGTCCTAGCTCTGCTTCTTTCATTTGCAAAATTTTTAGCAAATAATGCCCTTTGGTTGTTTGATTCTAGTTCCTGTGCTTTTGCCAAAGCATCAGGCAAATCCTGAGGATTGAGAGAAAATATTATGTCTCTTAAAGGTGCATTGAGACCAGTTACAAATATTCTTAAGGCATGATCCCTATTCTTTTTATTAAGTTCTTTGGCTATATCGGATGAGCTACTATGAGTCATTATTGTTTTATTTATGAGTAAGGTCAATTTTCTATTGACCAAATTATAATACTCGACAACTGTCATTGATCCCTGGCGTAAGACACTCAGTTCCTGTTCTATAATGTGCATCGGCCGTTTGTCTGAATAAGCAAAATCTAATCGCGCAATTATTGCATCAAAATTCAACACCGTACCATGATTGGTGAGCGTGTCATTCGCATCTTGTGTGATCTTGTTTCGCAAAATAGTAAGGGCTGCAAAGTATCTTCTACTTTTCCTTATATACAGGCTCATAGCATTATGTGCTGCCTCCCTCCAACTAACGTAAGAATTTAATTTCCCTGAAAAATCTGGAAGGGATTTAACAACATCAAGAGATTCTTGGCACTGTATATTTTCGTTAATAGACTCAGTCACATAATCCGTCACCCTACGAGTATCTATCTCAACTTGAGATCGTAATCGTTCAACTTCCTGCCTTAAATTTATTGTGCTCTCCGCAATCAATCTTGTAATTAAATCAACTGTTAAGTCAGCCATTTTTATATCTTATTCTTTTGTTCACTTTTCTTAAAATTTTTCTTAAATAATATAGGGCACTTTTCAATTTTATGATCCCCACTACATTAAATCAACTGTTAAATCAGCCATTCCTATATTTTATTATTTTGAATACTTTTTATTCTTTTGTTCACTTTTCTTAAAATTTTTCTTAAATAATATAGGGCACTTTTCAATTTTATGATCCCCACTACAATATTCACAATATAATAATTTTGAATATTTTATTTCACTGGGAGTATTCCCCATTTACTTATTATATGTATATGGTATAACTTACATATATCATTTTTTATCTTCGGTGCATTTGTGTCTCCTCTTCTGCGAAGAACGTGCTGCGCCAGGAAAATGCTCGCTACAAGGAGCGCTGCCAAATCGGGCAAAAATGTCTTGTTGTTTCTATCACGGGGAGTTGCTGCAAAAGCTGCAAGCCAAGCCGCTGCTGGTGTTAATGGCAAAATTGTTGCTGTTATTGTTCTTTGCTATTGAGTCGCTGTTGGTAACTTCGCTGAAGCTGCTTAGTTGAACCGGAGCTTGATGCCTGCACTGCGATCACTTTTAAACGCTCTGTAAGTGGAGAACAAGGCCCCACGTTGGGCGCCAATTATGTTTTTCCTTACTGGAATAACATTTTTAAAAAAGACGTGCTTCAGTTGAAGACGGAGTAAAAACTAAACTTTATTCTATAAATTCCCTTATTTATATCTTTACAATTTGTTTACTTAAATCTATGTGTTTCACAATGATGGTTTGGCATTGCATCAGCCTGGTCAAAGAAGATATCAATTTCATTTTCAATTATTTTTTATTACGCAGCAGCATAATGCTGAGCTGGTGGATTTGTAAGATGCAAAATATCTTTTCTCAATTGTGTTTACATTTAGCATTGTAATGGGGTAAGTGGTCTGCCGTTAACTTGCATGTTTATATACATATAATAGGTCTATGAATAAGTTCGCGCGGTTTTTTTTCGAAATTTGAATTTCGGATCATTCCCATGGCTTTTAAACGTTTGGAAATGGTTGATTGATCAACTCCCAAAGTTTTTGCAACCTCTTCTTGCGTTTGAGCCGGATCTTGATCGAGCAATTCCTCCAATTCGGTATCCATGAACTTTGGCGGCGCGGCCAAAATCACCACTTTTAAAGCGTGCAAACCACTTCTGGCACATTCGCTCAGCTAGAGCATGCTCACCATAAACTTCCACCAAGATACGATGACTTTCGGCTGCTTTTTTCTTCATATTAAAGAATTCCCCGCAAAAACACATTATTTGGCACGAAATTCGACATTTTCAAGTGTGGTAAAAATATTGTTGTTTACGCTTCAAATAAAAAACTTATACTGACGTTTGTGCCTTACGACAGTAGCTCTCCAATGAATGTTTGGAAATGTGGATCGATGGAATAATAATCAAGTTACGCCATCTGTTGTAAAACCGCACGAACTTATCCATAGACCCATTTATTAACTGTATGTTTCCCTGAAACTAATATAGCCCCATCTCTTATTTTATCTATTTGTTTATTATTTTCTTTGATTTTAGTGCAATTAGCTGGCTTTTTATTTAACAAATTTATAAAACATGTATTTTGTAATTTTTTCTTACAAAAAATATTACTTATTTCAATTTTACATTCTTCAATAGATATAAATGTGTTATTACATAAGGCTACTTCATTCTCAATTATTAATTTTCCATCATTTTGTGATATTGGTCTGGTTTCAAATAACGTACAAATATTATTTATTTTGGGATATTTAATATACAATATAATTAGATCTGATTTTTGTATGATTTTAAATGTTGAAACGTCTAATAAGTCTGTCAAGGTTACTGCTTGTAATTCGTTCTGAATTATTTCTCTTGTTTCATCTGTATGAAGTATATGTGAGTTTAATATTCCTCCTTTTGCTAATGTAATAGTTTGCAAAATATTTTGTAATTCATATATTATCATTTTAATTCTCTGTTTACGTATTATTCTTTCATGCGAAATTCCTGTGATACTGTTTACTAAATTCGTTAAACGTCGTATTTCATTAAATATTTCAGAATTTGTCGTTAGTTGTTTATTGCTATTTTCAATTAAATCATTAATTTTATTTGAAATAAAAATGTAGTCGTCATGGTCAGGTGTACCTGCTATCCACTTCCATACTGTACCTATTTCATTAATTCCTCTCTTTGTTCTAGTTTTTTCCAATTGAATTAAAGAAGATTCTATAATTTGGAGTTCTGATTCTATTTCTAGAAAGTCCGATGTAGAATAAGAATGTTTTTCTTTTTCTTGTAAAAAATATAATTTTTCTTCATTATATAAAGTTTCATAATATGTTAAATTTGTAACATGGAAAATGCTTCCAAACGATTCGTATAGCAATGCTTGTTCATTCTGTATTAAAATATATTCGTCGTTTGAGTAATTGATTATGTCCGCCTGGATGAGAGTAATAAAAGGTATGAAAAAATACCCCAAGTACATTTCCTATAAAATAATATAAAAAAATTTTAACTTTTAATGTTATCCTTATGTATTATTCTGTTTCTGTTATTAATTACTACCTTATTTGCTAAGTTCTCTTTTACTTGTTGTCTCTTATATCTGGGCTTTAACTTATTTCTTTCACCTACAATTTTTTCATATATTACCTGACCAGAGTGGTATTCCTTATTTAATCTATTTTTGTTATGAATCGCAAGCATTTTCTTTTGCGCCTGCTCAAGAGTATCATGTAATTTTTCATGATCTATTTTATTATGAAAAATATCTGTTGGTCGGAATTTTGTAACGGAATGTATTGTAATATTATATTGTTGTGCAGCTCTTAGAACTGTTTCTAAATCACTCACTATGTTGTATTCCTCTTTTATACATCTAGCTATCTCTATTATCGTAGAATGAACTCTTTCAATTTGTCCATTAGTAATACTATGCCTTGGATTGCAAAAATATATTTCAATATTTAATCTCTGCATTAACGATTTGAATTGAGGTGTTGTAAAACTTGGCTCATTATCTAACGTTATTCGTTTCACATCTGGGAAATTTTGAAGAATTTCTAAAACCTTTTCCTCAATATTAGATTTGTCTTCTATATTTTTTAATATTAAAAATTTTGAATAAGCATCAATACATGTGATAAACTTCAACCCCTGAGCATAAAAAATATCTAGGTGAAGCTGCTCTCCCTCTTTTTCTGGAATTGGAGCCTCTTTTATTGGAATTTTTTTCGGATGTCGATCATATTTGTTCCTATTACACGTTATGCAATTGCGTACATATTCCTTCATTTTCTTTCTCATTTCTGGCCAATAGTATAGTTTTTCTATCTGTTTTATATTTTCATTGTAATTTCGATGCGCTCTGTTATGGGTTTGCTCAATTATACCTGCTTGATCTTCCCTATTGGGAATGTCCATAGGAAATAGCTTAGTATATACAAATTTATTTTGAAATGTTTCTTTTAGAGGTCGCTGTATCTCATACAAATCCTTTACTGTGCAGTGTATTGCTGTTACCAATTTAGGTTTTATGTATTCTTTTAAAATAGTAAGTAGATTCTCAACTGTATCATATTCAATCAAATGTCTTTTTCTTCCAAAAATTTCTATCATTTCATGTATAGTGAACCTATTTTTACATAATATAATTTGTTGTTTAAATTGATTTACAGGTTTGTATGTTTCCTGTATTTGTTCATTTTCGCTACTTTCCGCTGAATGTTCTGATTCACTTGACAAATTGTTTATTTCAAGGCGTGATAATGCATCAGCCACAACATTCGTTTTGCCTGGCCTATATACAAATTTTGGAGAAAACTCCTCAATTAAAGCATGCCATCTTTTCATTTTAGAATTCGGGTTGCGCGTAGATAATGCAAATGTTAACGGTTGATGATCCGTGTGAATTTCAAGATTAGTTACTCCATAAAGATAATTACGAAGATTCTTCAGTGCCCATACAATCGCAAACAACTCTTTTTCATTTGTAGCATAATTTCTTTCTGTCTTATTAAGAGTTTTGGAAACAAAAGTAATGGGTTTATTTTCTTGAGAAAGGACTGCGCCTATTGCAACATTCGATGCGTCAGTAGTTAACACAAACTTTTTTGAATAATCTGGTTGCGTCAATTCCATTGCTGATGCTAAACTTTTCTTTAGCTTTTTAAAAGAAGATATCCCTGCTTCATCAATTTTCACTAATACCTTTTTTGACATATTTTTAGAGACTCTGCCATTTTCTGCGGATAAGTATTTTGTCAATGGCTTTGCAATCGTTGCATAATCTTTAATGAATTTCCGGTAATAACCGGTAACACCTAAAAACCCCCTTAATTCCCGTAAACTTTTGGGTAGCGGGTAATTAAGCATTAATTCAATTTTATTTGGATCTGTTTTAATTGTATTTTGAGCTATAATGTAACCCAAAAATTCTATTTCAGTTCTGAAAAATTTAGATTTTTCAAGAGAAATTTTCATATTAGCGTTTCTTAATATTTCAATTATCATTTGCAAATCCTTCATATGTTGCTCTAAACTTCCTGAAAAAATTATTATATCATCCATATATACATGACATGTTTTTCCTATTTGATCACGCAATATATTGTCCATTGCTCTTTGAAATATTCTGGGAGCATTTTTTAGACCGAAAGGCATTCTTAAAAATTCATATTTTCCGTTATTAACGGAAAAGGCTGTTTTTTCTATGTCATTTTCCGACATTAAAATCTGGTGAAAACCTGACTCCAAATCAATGCTTGAAAAGTATCTTGATTTCCCTAAATTTGACAAAATTATATTCGTATCCGGGATGGGATAGCGATCGGGAATAGTATGAGCATTCAATTTTTTGTAATCTATCACCATTCTAAATTTTGGTGAACCGTCGTCGTTAGTACCTTTTTTTGATACCACCCAAATGGGTGAATTATAAGGACTTTTACTAGGCCTTACAATATTTTCATTCAATAATCTTCCAATTTCTTTATTTACGAAAGAATTCACAGACAGAGGATATGGGTACTGTTTACTCCATATCGGCTTTTCATTTTCTGTTCGTATTTCCGCTCTTACATCTGTTCTAAACGGAAAACTTGTATCAATATTTGCGTGTTTTTCCACTATTCTCTGCTTTATTAAAATTCTAAATTCCTCAAGGTTTTTACCCTGATTTCTCCTTTCTGGAGTTTTATAAGCTCTTACTAAGTGAGAGTCTTCACTGTTTTCATCAAAACTTTCATTGACTGCCTGATCTGAACCTTTTTCAGTTTTCATGGAATAGTTATCCCTTATATTACCTGAATATTCATCAGCTATTGCTTTAGGATCTTCAGGTGCCAAAGACAAACATTTATATGGCATACTTTTACCGGTAAATTCCTCGGTATATGCTGTAGAAATTTTCTGATCCACAGTGTTTAATTAATTTTTTTATTATTTTTTCTTTTCTTATTGCCGGTATTTTCTTCGGCGGGCGCCTTAGGATCCTTTTGTCCCAAGGGGTTAAAATTTTCTTTTTTCTCATTTTTATTTTCATACTTTTCTTTTTTGTTGCAGGTACTATCATCTGCTGGCGCCTTAGGACCTTTTTGTCCCAAGGGGTTAACATTTTCTTTTTTCTCTGAGTTTACTCTTTCTTTATGGATGTTAATATTCATACTTTCATCCACCTTTTCGTTCTCATATTTTGTTTTGTAAATTATTTTGTTGCTACGTATATCGATACGTGCTTCTATTTTCTTTAAAAAATTATATCCTAAAAGGATGTCCGAATCCAAATTATCTATTTCATAGAATACTTGTCGAACTCCGAATAAATTTATTATATGGTAATATTTTATAATAGAATAACCATTTACAGTTCTCACTCTTTTATAAATGGCTAATTCATTTCTATTTTGATATACTCCCTGCTTAATATAACAAGAAGTTGCTCCGGTATCTACCAGTGCTTTCAATCCTTTATTGAGTTTTTTATCATAAACTATGATGTAGGGGAGGTCGTTCCCCTTTTCCCTAAAAAATGTTCTTCATTTAAATTGTTTATTTTAGGAGTTTTTCCTTGCGGTCGAAAGCTATTATTACTTTCTCTTCGTCTCTTGAAGCCTTGCATATGTTGGTTCTGAGGCCCTGAACTTTGTTGAGTAGTATTTAACCCATTGCCTGAACTACTTGTCTGGGGTTTGTTATTCTGATTAAAATATCTGCCACCTTGTTGACCAAAAGGGTTGTAATTCTTATTGTATGACCTGGAGACAGATGGATCTACGTCCATTGGTTCTGGTTTTGGTACGTTATTCCTTGTTGGGAACCTCAAATTATTATTGGGATAATTTGTTGTCCTAGCTCTGCTTCTTTCATTTGCAAAATTTTTAGCAAATAATGCCCTTTGGTTGTTTGATTCTAGTTCCTGTGCTTTTGCCAAAGCATCAGGCAAATCCTGAGGATTGAGAGAAAATATTATGTCTCTTAAAGGTGCATTGAGACCAGTTACAAATATTCTTAAGGCATGATCCCTATTCTTTTTATTAAGTTCTTTGGCTATATCGGATGAGCTACTATGAGTCATTATTGTTTTATATATGAGTAAGGTCAATTTTCTATTGACCAAATTATAATACTCGACAACTGTCATTGATCCCTGGCGTAAGACACTCAGTTCCTGTTCTATAATGTGCATCGGCCGTTTGTCTGAATAAGCAAAATCTAATCGCGCAATTATTGCATCAAAATTCAACACCGTACCATGATTGGTGAGCGTGTCATTCGCATCTTGTGTGATCTTGTTTCGCAAAATAGTAAGGGCTGCAAAGTATCTTCTACTTTTCCTTATATACAGGCTCATAGCATTATGTGCTGCCTCCCTCCAACTAACGTAAGAATTTAATTTCCCTGAAAAATCTGGAAGGGATTTAACAACATCAAGAGATTCTTGGCACTGTATATTTTCGTTAATAGACTCAGTCACATAATCCGTCACCCTACGAGTATCTATCTCAACTTGAGATCGTAATCGTTCAACTTCCTGCCTTAAATTTATTGTGCTCTCCGCAATCAATCTTGTAATTAAATCAACTGTTAAGTCAGCCATTTTTATATCTTATTCTTTTGTTCACTTTTCTTAAAATTTTTCTTAAATAATATAGGGCACTTTTCAATTTTATGATCCCCACTACATTAAATCAACTGTTAAATCAGCCATTCCTATATTTTATTATTTTGAATACTTTTTATTCTTTTGTTCACTTTTCTTAAAATTTTTCTTAAATAATATAGGGCACTTTTCAATTTTATGATCCCCACTACAATATTCACAATATAATAATTTTGAATATTTTATTTCACTGGGAGTATTCCCCATTTACTTATTATATGTATATGGTATAACTTACATATATCATTTTTTATCTTCGGTGCATTTGTGTCTCCTCTTCTGCGAAGAACGTGCTGCGCCAGGAAAATGCTCGCTACAAGGAGCGCTGCCAAATCGGGCAAAAATGTCTTGTTGTTTCTATCACGGGGAGTTGCTGCAAAAGCTGCAAGCCAAGCCGCTGCTGGTGTTAATGGCAAAATTGTTGCTGTTATTGTTCTTTGCTATTGAGTAGCTGTTGGTAACTTCGCTGAAGCTGCTTAGTTGAACCGGAGCTTGATGCCTGCACTGCGATCACTTTTAAACGCTCTGTAAGTGGAGAACAAGGCCCCACGTTGGGCGTCAATTATGTTTTTCCTTACTGGAATAACATTTTTAAAAAAGACGTGCTTCAGTTGAAGACGGAGTAAAAACTAAACTTTATTCTATAAATTCCCTTATTTATATCTTTACAATTTGTTTACTTAAATCTATGTGTTTCACAATGATGGTTTGGCATTGCATCAGCCTGGTCAAAGAAGATATCAATTTCATTTTCAATTAATTTTTATTACGCAGCAGCATAATGCTGAGCTGGTGGATTTGTAAGATGCAAAATATCTTTTCTCAATTGTGTTTACATTTAGCATTGTAATGGGGTAAGTGGTCTGCCGTTAACTTGCATGTTTATATACATATAATAGGTCTATGAATAAGTTCGCGCGGTTTTTTTTCGAAATTTGAATTTCGGATCATTCCCATGGCTTTTAAACGTTTGGAAATGGTTGATTGATCAACTCCCAAAGTTTTTGCAACCTCTTCTTGCGTTTGAGCCGGATCTTGATCGAGCAATTCCTCCAATTCGGTATCCATGAACTTTGGCGGCGCGGCCAAAATCACCACTTTTAAAGCGTGCAAACCACTTCTGGCACATTCGCTCAGCTAGAGCATGCTCACCATAAACTTCCACGAAGATACGATGACTTTCGGCTGCTTTTTTCTTCATATTAAAGAATTCCCCGCAAAAACACATTATTTGGCACGAAATTCGACATTTTCAAGTGTGGTAAAAATATTGTTGTTTACGCTTCAAATAAAAAACTTATACTGACGTTTGTGCCTTACGACAGTAGCTCTCCAATGGATGTTTGGAAATGTGGATCGATGGAATAATAATCAAGTTACGCCATCTGTTGTAAAACCGCACGAACTTATCCATAGACCCATTTATTACAATTTTATTAACTGTATGTTTCCCTGAAACTAATATAGCCCCATCTCTTATTTTATCTATTTGTTTATTATTTTCTTTGATTTTAGTGCAATTAGCTGGCTTTTTATTTAACAAATTTATAAAACATGTATTTTGTAATTTTTTCTTACAAAAAATATTACTTATTTCAATTTTACATTCTTCAATAGATATAAATGTGTTATTACATAAGGCTACTTCATTCTCAATTATTAATTTTCCATCATTTTGTGATATTGGTCTGGTTTCAAATAACGTACAAATATTATTTATTTTGGGATATTTAATATACAATATAATTAGATCTGATTTTTGTATGATTTTAAATGTTGAAACGTCTAATAAGTCTGTCAAGGTTACTGCTTGTAATTCGTTCTGAATTATTTCTCTTGTTTCATCTGTATGAAGTATATGTGAGTTTAATATTCCTCCTTTTGCTAATGTAATAGTTTGCAAAATATTTTGTAATTCATATATTATCATTTTAATTCTCTGTTTACGTATTATTCTTTCATGCGAAATTCCTGTGATACTGTTTACTAAATTCGTTAAACGTCGTATTTCATTAAATATTTCAGAATTTGTCGTTAGTTGTTTATTGCTATTTTCAATTAAATCATTAATTTTATTTGAAATAAAAATGTAGTCGTCATGGTCAGGTGTACCTGCTATCCACTTCCATACTGTACCTATTTCATTAATTCCTCTCTTTGTTCTAGTTTTTTCCAATTGAATTAAAGAAGATTCTATAATTTGGAGTTCTGATTCTATTTCTAGAAAGTCCGATGTAGAATAAGAATGTTTTTCTTTTTCTTGTAAAAAATATAATTTTTCTTCATTATATAAAGTTTCATAATATGTTAAATTTGTAACATGGAAAATGCTTCCAAACGATTCGTATAGCAATGCTTGTTCATTCTGTATTAAAATATATTCGTCGTTTGAGTAATTGATTATGTCCGCCTGGATGAGAGTAATAAAAGGTATGAAAAAATACCCCAAGTACATTTCCTATAAAATAATATAAAAAAATTTTAACTTTTAATGTTATCCTTATGTATTATTCTGTTGTAAAACCGCACGAACTTATCCATAGACCTATTAGTATTAGCATACGACATACATATGTATATTAGTATATACATACATATTACAATAGTATATGGTAAATATTACCATACATTTCTTCTTCATATATAATAATAAATTAATAATAAAAATTTTAAAATAACTGGTATTATTAACAACTTGACGTCACTAATTATAAATTCGGTAAGGATGATGATGATACATTGGTTTTATTTTAAATTCTTCAAGCATATCAAATTAATAATCCTCATAGAGAAATGATTCAGGCAGACAGGAAGATGGCAAATGCAAATACAAATATGTGAATTTATATGTATGCATATGCGCATATATATGATATGTGTATGTATGTGCACTTGCCACAGCAAAAATATAACGATTCCCTAAAACTTCTCAAGAAATCCAGCGCAAATTCATAGGCAAAGCATTCTATGCACAGTAACCTTCAAATATGTACAGCAGTGGTCGCCAACCTTTTCAATGTGTTGAGCTACTTTCAAGATTTTGAAATAAACAGCGAGCTACTTGCACAAGCCAACATAAATTAAATAATACACAGTTATATTCGACATACTTGTACATGTATTTATTTTACTAATATACGTTCTATATATAATAAACTTATGACTTATAGTGCTTATTCATAACTACATCCATGTTCACACCTATCAATCGTAACAAAATTTTTTGCAGTCATAATGGCAAATCACAAGCGACTTAAAAAAACAACAAAACAGTAATAGTACATTATTATATAAATAAAATATGGGCAGATAAAAAGAGCATATTTAATGAGAAGGTTGACATTCTGACTCATCGATAATTTTTTTAATATTTGCAGTATAATTTGATACAGTCATTCGAATACAGTTATCCAAATGTATATCTGTAAGCCGATTGCGGTATTTATTTTTAATAAATTTCATATTGGAAAAAGAAGATTCACACAAATAAGTTGAACTGAATAACGCTTCCACTTTCAACGCAACACGACATAAAACTGAATACTTATCTTTACTTACTAAAGTCCATATACATTTTGTATTTGAACCTAAAGATTTTGAAGTCAAGTCACTTTGAAAAGCAATCAGTTCCATTTCTGTCACAGCAATGTCTTCGCCAAAGTTGTTCATAACACAAGTTGCAAACTGTTGTATATCAATGTCCATGAAGGGTGAAACAACAAATTGCGTCACTAAAGCAATTTTGCTGAAATCCTTGAAACGATTTTTGAAGTTTTCCTTCAAGTTAGAAACTATTTCCATATGATATTTACTGTCATAGGGCTCTAATATATTAGATTTTTGGATATCTTTTCGGAAAGAATAGGAAAATGCTTAGTATCGCGGTTTTTTAGGTTTTGTTCCCAAAATTCAAGTTTTGTAATAAATGCATTTATATCAGAAATCATTTCCGCTAATTCTTTATCCCTGCCTTGAAGCTGCAAGTTAAGTTCATTTATACTAAGTTTCCACCGCAGCCGGAGTTTGGGTTCTCTGCCGCTATCGTGTTCTTAGCGCAAACACGAAACAAAACACCTGTTAAATCCCATACAAAATTAAAACACAACTCCATACCTAAACCCACTTTTCAAAGCGTGTTTTGTTGGGTTTGCGTCTAATTTAATTATTAAGTGGTGGCAATGTTGCTCATTTTCCTCATTTATTATTGCATTCTTATCGAAACATGGCAACAATGATTGCAATTTGTCAATATGACATTTGATTGACGCACCGGCTATCCATTTGGTGAATCTTGCTCAAACGACTGTTATATATATCAAACAACAGGTAAAAAACCGAGTGTTAAGCGAATAGAGGCTACTGGCGATGCGCCAATTCCGCAATATGGGCCGGGAATAGTTTTACACGAACATTATTTATATACGGTTGGGGGAACAACTGGCTATGATTACTCTTGTGAAGTGCATCGCTTAAATTTGCGCACACGAGTGTGGGAATGCGTATATATCTGTCGTCCAGATATACGCGAAGATCCAGAGGGTCGTTATCGTCACGAAGTTGTCTACGATGGGCAATACATATATGTGCTGGGTGGTGGTATATCGAATTTAGTGTATGATTTACAACGCATCCCTGCATTTAATTTAATTACAAACCGATGGGAATATTTCGTCACATTACCCGATCGAACATCACAAACAAATCTAACAATCGAGCGACAAAATTCCGGATATCCAAACCCACGAAAGTGCTTTTCCTGCGTACAGCACACGAAATCGAATGGTGAGGTCGAAGCATTCATTACGGGAGGCTTGCAGGTGCGTAATAATTAAATTTAGTATTATTAAATTATATTTGAAGTTGCAATCGGCATTTGCAGGCCGATCAAGTATATTTTTCAGATATATGGAGATTAAATTTTACTACTAAGCAATGGACACTTATAAAAACAGCCTCTCTACCAAAAGCTTTGTACTTCCATGCCGCAGCGCACAGTCAAAATGGTTGTATGTACATATTCGGTGGTATTGAATATGATGAAAAACGTATACGACGGTGCAATGACCTTTATAAAATGTGGATGACCATACCATTATTAAGTGAAATTTGCTGGGAGGCAGTGTTACATTACAGACCAAATCTCAAATTGAATGGCCACTCACAGCTGCTTAAAATGGGCATACCATTGCGCTTTGCACAGAGATTGTGGCATTCTTCAAAAGCCAAATGATTATACAATAAATGAAGAGATATATGGTATGGTATGTCATGTAACGAGCAATAAGAAGCGACAATTTTTATGTTTCATTCTAGACATAAAAGCATAATTATTGTTTGCTAACCATTTAGGAATGACATAGTTTCATATGGAAGAAATGGAACCAAAAGAATAAACATAATAAAATAAGACATTAATAATGAGTAAAAATAAAAAAAGCTTATTAATATGAAAATAAGAGTAATTATTTTTATACGCTACATATGTGTACGAGCAGTTGTGGCGATTTTTTTTACAATATGGTTCATACACTCAATGGATGCTCAGATCACGAATTCTAGAAAATTGTATCATAAGAGTGGAAGCAGGATCAAGTGGCCAATCGGGCAACCAGATGAACACCAAATTTAAAAGGATAATAGTCTGCCGTCTGATTTAAAGTTCGTATCCATGAGTCTATGCATAATTAAATTCGCTTTTTCCAGATTAACGATATAAACAAATTATTTTCAATAAAGAAAAGATACCAAGTTTTTAAATCAAGGTGGCAGTAATGTGCTAAATAGAGATTGACCTCGAATGCCTGCAGTTTTTTTCTGCTTAAAAATTAATATGTGAAATGATATTTAAGTTTTAATGAATTGTGCCTTTTAAAGTTGCACTAAGTGCCTACTACTATCTTTTTTCAAAAATGAATAAAATGTTATTTTATAAAATTATGTATATTATTACAAATTTTATTGTTCTGGTGAAAAGTTGTTTTTCAGATTTAAACCAATTGGACTCTTTGTAGGATATGACTTCATTAAATGCTGAGAGAGACGAAAAGCAGAGTCCCCTATAATATGGACTGGTATTTTTGTGGATCCATACAGCAAGCTCAATTCATCAAGAAGTGCACAACTTTGCAACTCGCGCTTTAGCGATGATTTTTCAAAAATTCCGGAGTCGTTGCATCTTCCAGGACTGTCGCAATGTATATAAGCAAATCTATATTTTGCGTCTACCAAAGCCAATAGTACTACGGAATACCACCCTTTGTAGTTGTAGTAATCAATGGCTTTTTCCTTTCTTGGATGAATTTCAATATGACATCCATCTGTATAATAAAGATGCTGTTGATTAAACGTTATTTTTATCGCATTACTTATAAACCTACCTATTGCTCCAATGCATTGTGGATAGCCCATTGCATTAAAATCTGCGACTCCATTCTCAATTTGCGCCCTTGTCAGTGGAAAATTTTTCAAATATATTGGAGCCAAAGATGTCCCAACTTCATTGCAAAACTCGATGAGTATTTTGCAAACAGTTGCTTTGCCTACTCCAAACAAATTTCCAATTGATCTGTATTCACTAGAAGATTTTATCAATTTTTATAATTCTGATTTCACAATGTCAACAAAAGACAGTTCAAACACAGTTTCTCCCAAACTTTCGGTGGAAACAGTTGACAGTTCTCCCAAACACAACTCCTGCAAACACGGTGTTTGCTTTTGGTGGAAACGTAATATTAATTTCTCTGTAATGTCCACAAGAAAACCAAAATCTCTGAGCCAAGTCGAATTTTCCAGGTCAGGAATCGGTTCATCGCGTTCTTTGAAAAATTGGAGTATAGCAGGCAGGACATCATTGAAACGTTTGAGCACTCGTCCTCTGCTTAACCATCGCACTTCAGAGTGAAGAAGTAGCTCTCCGTATTGACAGTCAATTTCATCACCCAAGGTTTTAAATAATCTTCTTTGTAACGCTTGCGCTCTCATCTTGTTCACAATTTTCACCACCAGTTTCATAACGTTGTTTAAGTTTAGAAAATTTCCACATAATGCTTGCTGATGTATAATACAGTGGTAACTAAGAAATTGTGGAAAACTTTCATCCTTATGACATAGTGCCACGAGCCCCTTATCAAAACCCACCCTAGCTGGAGCACCGTCAGTTGTCAAGCCTACCATTTTTGATATTGGAATTTTCTCAGAAGAGATGAGATTTTTTAAATGAGAAAACAGCTCTAGCCCAGTAGTATGTCCTTTGAGTGGAATAAACTTCAAAAGATCTTCTTTAACTGTAACGTCACTAAAAGCCATCCTGACAAATATGGCCATCTGTGAGGTGTCAACTACATCTGTTGATTCATCCAGTTGCAGTGAAAAATAAATACGGTTATCTAAGGCACTTCTTAACTGTAAAAAAATATCATTGCTCATTACTTCTACTCGCCTCATCACTGTATTAGCAGAAAGTTGCATAGATTTTATAGCAGACACTATTTCATCTTTATTTCTAAAGTAGGCGAATAAAGAATCTGCAGCTTCCAAAAATGCTTGTTTTATGATTTCCCCGTCTTCATAAGGTTTTTTCTTTTGTGCAATTATCTGGGAAACACGATAAGATGCTTCAGTTGCAGCCTTATTTTTGTCGATTGTTTTCGAAAATATTGACTGTTGTCCAATTAACTGGATTTTTAAATGTTTCAGTTTTTCTTTTCTGGTGGCAGAATTTAACGGGAATGCCTTCTCAAAATTCGAATGTACAGTTTTATGATGCCTCTCAATATTTCCTTTTTTAGGAACTGACACAGATGTATTACATAACAAACAAACACTTTTGCCTTTAACTTCTGTGAAGAAGTATTGTTCTTCCCATTCCGAATGGAAATGGTATGTCTTCGCCTTCTTACTACTGCTTGCCATAATGTTTCGAACTCTTACCCAACCGCTGCACGCAGAACGTTGATAATGCCGTTCAGTATTAAACCGAGCGCAATGTCGACGTGCATTGCGTATATATAAAGCCAAAAAATTGTCGAACACGCTAATCGGTTCCAGCCGATCCTAGAACGGAGACGCGACTTCACGTCGTGTTTGTCGGCGCGAAATCGCTTACCGCAGTGTTGCCGCTGTTTATCTATTTATTATGAAAATTTCTGAAATTTACTAATACTGCTATGATTTTCAGACTTTTGGATTTTTTGCAACGTGAACAGCGCGAGCTATCAGAACTGCCTTTGCGAGCTACCGGCAGCTCGCGATCGACGGGTTGGCGACCACTGATGTACAGTAACCTTCAAATACTCTGATTTCAGAGTAAGTTTCTAACCTTGCAGATATATGCATATGTTTTAATTCACTTTTTATCAATTGAAGAACTACGTACGTAAAGTAATATACTAATTAACCATTTACCTACTATCAGGAAACATAAAATAATTGTTTCGAGATTTTCTCTTAGTATTGAAATGTTGAAATAAGCTACTTGTGCTGTTTTCTACAACTTACTGTATGCTCATGCGCGCACTTAACACTCAGGAGCTGTGGCTGTCAAGCATTTAGAAGATATATTTACATATGTACATATATTAATGCATACATACGTACGGAGCCGCAACCATTCGACATGACAAAAATTCAAGATTTACCAAATATTGGCAAACAATTCCAATATTGACTATTTTCGAATGGTCGGGAAAATTTGCATATGCGCGGCTCGTTCTATGAATGAAAGTACTTTGCTCTTAGAAATATGAGCTCGAACTTATCGATGAATTTTTTTTTGTTGTGCTTCTTAATATTTGAAACTGTTCAGCGCCGTCGCGGGTAAATAAAGATGACCGCTACAGCTGCGCCTGTGAATGCATTTTATTCTTGTAGTCGTTAGGCTTAGAATTTTGGTTTTGGAAACATACTATATGCAGGTAGAGGCATAAAGTGAGTGTATGCGGTTATATGAACAACATACGAATATGCAATGTTTTGCTTAGAATAGAAACATCTACGTCCTTGATGTTAATGACTGGTTTGCAAAGTTAATTTCTTATGTGAATATTGAAATAATTTTGATAATACACTTAATACCAATACAATTTAGATAATTAGATTCTTAAATTTTTACATTCATACATGCATATACTTAGAATTAATTTATTCATCTCACAAGAAATAATCCATTTGCGTATGCAAAATGCCGACGGCAAATAAGCATGAAAAAAAAGGCTTTACATTTCAATGCAAACGCTATATTTAATTCTATTGACTACGCTCCGCTATGTTAACCCTCTTCTGTCAACTTTTCCAAGGCCGTGGTGAAATAATAAAAATTTCTTACCCGCGTTTTGTTAGCATTTGACATTTAGCATGCTCATTCGTTCTTAAGCCTTCTCTATAAATTTACGTTCTCTGGTATAAGTATAAATACGACTGTCAAATATGTTAGCAGTCAGTCCAGTATTAACATAGTGCTAAGAACTACCCTAAAATTAAATCCAAAATAAAAAATTTATATATTTTTCCAAAGTCAAGCAAGTTTTTAACTATCTCCCAAGTCTTTAACTGGCGATCCTACCAGGAGTATCATATACATTGATGCTCTAAAAAAATAGTCACCCTTATCGTAGCAAGGATATACATACATAATCCTTCAGAATAAAGGACAAAATCTTATGCAAAAAAAATAAAGCCTGTAAAGAAAAGAAGTGAAAATACAGTGAACAAAGAAATAAAAGATTTATTGATAGGAAAACTATTCGTGTTTCTTCCATTAAAAAATAAAAACAGTGATATAATTCCCATAGAAAGGAGCAGATGAGAAAATCTTAGGAACAAATCGACGTGAACACCATGTATCAGCAGAAATATGGTACAACTATAACCAGCCGGCATCACAATTACCAAAACCAGAACCCATGGACACAACGTCTGGAAACACAGCATTCAGACAACCAACTCAGCATCAAAACAACTACTACGACGTGAATAGAAACAATAAAAATTGGAAAAGACCACGAGGTAACAGTGGCCAGTTCACCAATCAATACCAACAACCAAAAATCATGCGGAACAACAACTTAACATCCGAAGAAGACAACTCTAGCACAATTGTAGAGACAGGTAGACAAAATCATTTAGTAATTAAGTATTTAAACTAATAAACGGGTTGTCCAGCATAGTAATGAATAATGGGAAAGTCAATTATAATGTTTTAATAGATACAGGTGCAACCCATAACTATGTTAAGAAAACTTTAAAATTTAATAAAACCAAAAAAGTAAAACCATTACAAGTGATATCAATGCATGGTAATTCTATAATTCATACGAAACAAACTATTAAGTTTATGAATGAAGAATTCGATTTTTTTGAGGTAGATGAGATAAATGGATTTGATTTGATACTAAGATGTCATAGGACCGTTATCCTTCACTGCAAGGATTGAAGGTAGCATACGGACAGATACAAAGGCTCCTATATGGACCAAACAATATACAAGTAATATAAATGACGTAGAGTTCGTAAAAAAGAAATTGACAAATTATTGAAAGGGAATAATACAAAAAAGCTACAGCCCATACAATTCACTCATGTTAACCGTACATAAGAAATATATAGATGAAAGCGGAAAACCTAAAAGGCGTATAGTTACGTTAGGTCAGCCTGGTTGGCAATAAGCCACGCATAGACCTTTTGGTCCCTAGCGATACCAGATGGCGACCGACCTCTATGAATACCGAAAGCAGACATCATGTAGGATGTCAGCGCTTTTGGCGAATTTAAGCAGAGCTGGGAGATCCGCTTTTGAGACGTCCTTCGGACCCTCAAACAACGGGGCTCCCAGGCATTTTAGTTGCGTTTTTAATAATGCCGGACAAACGCACAGAAGGTATTCTAAAGTTTCCTCAACATCCTCTCTGCATTTCCTGCATTTGTCCGTGTTAGCAATCCCTATCTTGTACGCATGTGCAGCCAATAGATTATGACCTGTTAGCATGCCTATGTTAGTTGTGCAGTCCTTTCGCGAGAGTGTAATTACGAATTGAGTCAGTTTTTTATCGTTAGCTCTACACATGAGCATTGCTGTTTTGCATGTAGTCAGATTAGTCCACCTAGCTTCCACTCGCCTTTTCATGTAGTCGTCCATTTCATTGTATATTGTATTTAACGGTTTTATTATGTCGTTCCCTTGTTCAAAAGGTAGTCTAACATCACTTTTTGCTATCTCATCTACTATTTCGATCCCCATAATGTCTTTGTGTCCAGGTACCCAATAGATATGCAGCCTACTGTTTGCGACTAGCCTTTCTATGGCCTCCCTGCTCCGTTGAACATTTCTGGACTTAATACAATATGAGCTTATTGCTTTTATTGCTGCTTGACTGTTCACGTATATATTAATTGTTAAGTTCTTTCTTGTCCTAGTGCAGGCTAGCTCCGCGGCTTTCCCCACAGCAAAACTTTCCGCAGCCACTAGCCTCCTCGCCGATTTCGCTGCCAGGTTTTCCGCCATAAGGTCAATAGGTGGCATGCTGAGTATCATTTCCAACGCCGCGGGGGAGTGGTTTGCATCGCTCCTGTTATGCACAGAGCAGCGAGTCGTTGAATCCTTTCCAGTGGCATTAAGTATGTCAGTTTTCTTGTCGCAGTACACCATACTAAGGCCCCGGTCTTGTCATGTCGGTCTCCTTGCCGCGGGGATGAGGCTTAAGTGGTGAGTTAACCCCATGCTATGGAGATTAACTTACCACGAACTAAGAGGGCAGCTCCATATGGGAATTGGGTATCCATTCGTCCGCGGAACGGCGGAATTGGTGGCCACGCAAGTACTATGTGGAGAGTACCGTACCGGCAACCTGGCAGGAGGTATAAAATGCATTTTATCACAATGTGGAGGCTAACAAAGGATTTCTCTGCACGAGGTAACCCACTTTGGGGAAATCCTCCTCGAGCAATCGACGGCTCGGGCATCGGATGTGCAGGCTCGAACCCCACACTCCCCTACGACCGGAACTGACACCCGGGGTTCCGGAGGAAGCGCACTACTAGTGGTGAAACATGGCACATTGGCTATGCCAATGGAGAGCCGAGTGAGTGTGAGCGATATACCGTCATCGAAACGATGCAACTGAACAAGTTGTGGAGGATGTAGAGATGGCGGGCAATCTCTCAGTAGACTCAGACGGATCTCTGGTACCGAGTAAGTCATTGACAACGGTTAAACCTGGCGCGAAACAGGTAAGTACCGGTAAAAAGACTGAAGTTATTGGAGAGTCGAACGCAGGTGTTGGTCTAACCGCAAGGCAGATCAAACGAAGAAGACAGAAGGCGAGGCAAGCCGAAACACTAGCTAAGGCAAGGACTCAAGCTCCGTCAACTTCGACACCTGTAATGGAAACGGGAAAGCGTGGCAGAACAGAGGATTCCTCTGTAGCGCTGCGCTCTTCCGGAAACGAAACGGGGTCTGTGCCAATGACCGGGAAGAGGAGAAAGGCAAAGAAGAGGAAAGTCGAGAGACGGAATTTGGAAATGCCTGAGTCCTCGACCCAATCCAAGGCAGACAAACCTTTGCCCGACAAGGCAAAGGCTAAGGGACCTCAAATGTCGAATGACACTCTTCCGTCAACGTCTGGCGAATCATTCCCTAGAATGGCAGCAAAGGCAATGACGGTGGAGATGCATACCGACAAACAAGACGGTCTACTGTCCAAAGAGCAACAAGACTATCCTGACAGCTACCTTTGGAAAGCTATCGGTGAGTCGAAAGACGCGCCGACTATCGAGGGGAAAAGCGTGGTGGACGGCATCGTAAAGGTGCACTGTTCCAATGCTTTTGCCCGAGAATGGCTGGAAAAAGCGATAGCAAAGATTCCTGCCTGCGAAAACAGCCAGTTCATTCTTGTTGAGAGTAGCAAAGAAAGGCTGCGTTTTTGCGGAGTTTATCCCTAGCCCTGCGCGAGATGTCCATTGGTGTATAGTTTTAAGTGTGTTATTCATCACATTACAGATGGTGTCCAGTTACTTTCCCGTAACTACTATAGCTTTGTCATCTGCATATGCCACTAGTTTTGGTGCCCCTCCGTCAAACTTCTTGAGCAGTTCATTGGCTACAAGTAACCATAATAGCGGCGATAGTACCCCACCTTGCGGAGTACCTCTTCATACATATTAGCTGCCTTGTAAATAGATAAATCGCGGGCTGCACATTAAGGGACTCTATGCTTTTTAAAATAGCATCTTTCGTCACGTTGTTAAAGGCCCCTGCTATATCTAGGAATACTCCTAGAGCGTGCTCCTTATATTCTAATGCCTTTTCTATGTTTAGTACGTCCAGCGCTATTGTATCTCTAATGTATGTCTCTAGAATATTCTCTAACGTTTTCAGGAAAAATGAGGTCAGACTAATGGGTCTGTAATCCTTCGAGTAGAGAGGGTTGCTTTTTCCAGCTTTTGGAATAAACACAACCCTCGCTTCTCTCCACAATACAGGAACAGAGCTGAACCTCAAGCATCCCCTGAATATCGTTCTTAACCATGGTACCACAAGATGTCTTACTTTCTGGAGCATGGCTAGGAAGATTACATACAGTCCTGGCGATTTATATGGGTCGAAATTTTCCATAGCCCATTATATCTTGTTGGTCGTAATTATGTTCGTCGGGATGTCGTGCACAATATCTCCTCTAGATTCGAGATCTGTAGTGTCCGCACATCCTGGAAAATGTGTGCTGACTAGGTCTTCGAGAGAGTCCTCATAGCTGTCAGCCCACTCCCCGTTAATTTTTCGTATTGTTCTTGGCATAGACGGATTCTTGGATAACAGTTTTCTAAGTCTAGCCACTTCTTTACGTATCTCTTTCTTGTATCGTTTTAGTAGATCCTTATACTCCTTCCAACAGAACTCATTGCCAGCAACTTTGGCTAACCTATAGAATTCATGTACCCTACGCCTTTGTGCTCTTAATTCCTTGTTCCACCAAGGAGGCTTCACCTTGCGCCTATTACGTGTTGGGGGCAGGATCTTTTGAAGGCTTTAACGAGAGGAGTTGCATACAATTCAACCCCTTTCTCAAGTGCGTAGTATATCCCTATACAAGTCCCACTTCGTATTCTTAGGATTTCTAAATGGTTTACGTTTTTTTTTTTGAGCGGAATATGAAAGCTTATGTATTTGTTATCAGAGAATGAGGGCCTACTCAACACTTCCCATTCCTGTACCATAACATGCTTGCTTGTGTAGAGTGTTAAATCAAGTACATTCTTCGAGGTTGGTCCAACATATGTTGGTTCTTCACCCCTATTAGCTATTTCTAGGCTACTTTGAAGAATATAGTTAAATAGTGACTCACCTTGCTCGTTAATGTCTGCACTACCCCAGACCGTATGATGTGCGTTAGCGTCAGTTCCTACCACCAGAGCGTGCTTCTTTCTGGCAGCTGTTTCTACCAGCTTTCGAAGTTCTATCTGTGGTGCTTCTTCATCATGTGGCATATAGCAAGACGCAAGGAGTAACGTCACATCCTTTGCATCCTTCCAGCGCCACCACTGTCAGATCGTCTGAAGAGAGATTATGATCAATATAAGAACATATATGTACTTTTTTTTAACCATTATCGCTGTTCTTACCTTATTCTTTGCAATCGGGATATAGGTGTTGTGGTTGTGTGACTTTAGGCCGGAGACTATGTTGCCCGATGCTATCCATGGTTCCTGGACTAGGGCCACATCGTAGCCGACTTTCTCAATGTTGAACAGGAGCTCGGCTGAGACGTTCTTACTCTTGTGTTTATCTGAAGGACCTTCAGTATCTTGCCCCAGTACCTTCTTGAGGTTGGATACTTTCTCCATCGCACCCTTCTTCACTTCCTGTATATTGAGGGAGGCTTCCAAGATCTCTTCTATACCGAGATCCTTTTCCATCTCCCCTGCAGCGAGCGTGTTGTGATTGTTATCTGCCGGGTTGCACTTTTTGAGGCGAAGGTGCACGCTACCAACTCCCCGAGCCATCCTCCTGAATCGTGCGTTAAGTAGGTCCTCTGCCGGCTTATTGATCTGTATAATGTTGTCTTGGCCTCCATCAGAAGTTGTTGGTTTTGCCACGCTCAACACTTTCCCGTCGTCTGTCGGCACGTCCGTGTTTTGTCTTTGTAGCAGCCGCAGTGCATTTTCCGGTTTTACCACTCACGGAATGAAAACCTTTGCCTTCGGTATTGAGGGAATGCAGCTGCGATCTAAAATTTCAAGTGATGCCCCCTCCCACATACCTTGAAGCATTTTTACTGCTTCCTTTAGCCAAGTGAGCGTGGGGTCATCCATACATTTTATAATTTTGACGCCGCTGGACCACCCTACTCCATCAATTGCTAGCATGGGTGCGTTCGGCTCTGCGTCCATTTTCGTAAATAGGGTTTCCAGTAGCTTCATTTCCCTTACCTTCCACCGTTCCCGCGACATTCGCCCTAGCTTGTCACTACGGTCAGACGTTTCTTGGCAATTTCACTGGCCGCTGCCGCTGCTTTCGATGTCGCAGGTCTTTCGTTGTCTCCGTTTTTCGGTTTAGCCATCTCGTGCCTGTGCTTCTGCTTTTTCGATGGCACTGAGGCCTCACTATCTGCAGAACGCTGCCTCTTGATGGCTAGTTCTGCTTATATTTTGTTCGCATACTTCGGATTGGAGGCTTCGGACATTGGTTTTGCTGCGTAGTAGACCCGGCCATTTTTTATCTCCTCTCTGGCCCAAGCCAACCGTTCCTCCTCTTGCTTCGTCAGGTTGGACTTGCTGCGAAATCGTTCACAAACTTTGACCGCGGCCTTGTATCGAGCTTTGGCCTTCAGCTTCTCTTTGTGAGGCTTGATCCTTGGCCTGTTTGCTATCCGAAGCAGCACCATTGCACCCAGCCGGAGAACGCAGAAGAGCCTCTTCCTAGGGTGTGCTAGTGCCCCGACGCTTCTGTGGTCGGCACCTCCGCGATGAAGAGCGTTATGTGTGTGTTTGGCAGTACCATCGCGACCACTGGAACCTGCTCCCGTTACAGTGGAAGTTTTGTCGCTTGAGTTGTTGTTAGTATTCATCCTTGTCGTACGACCACCTGCTCGACGGGGCGAGCGCAGTGGGCACGGCGTCGCATAACACCCTGAATTAGGGGATGGCCAAGGAGAGGAAATAATAGGATGACGGGGGTTAGGGAATAACAAAGGGATCTTCGTCGGTACGGTAATCTTCGCATGGTGATTGGATGATCACCAAATATGCCGTAAAGCAGATGGATGACTAGCCAATCCCCATATGGAGCTTCCCTCTTAGTTCGTGTTGGGTTGGTCCCCATGATATGGGGGTCAGACCACCACTTAAGCCTCATTCCCGCGGCAGGGAGACCAACATGATGAGGAAGGCGTATGGTTATAGATTTTAAGAAATTAAACGAACATACAATCACAGACAGATACGTAGTACCAGACATAAATATTACGCTGTAAAACTTAGGGAAAGCCAAATTTTTCCCTACACTTGATTTGGAGCCCGGCTTTCATCAAATTAAGATAAAAGAAAGTGGCAGAGAGAAAACTGCGTTTTGTGTGAATGGAGGTAAATATGAGTTCATTCGAATGCCTTTCGGATTGAAGAACGCTCCATCTATTTTCTAAAGATGTGTGGATGACGTCCTACGCAACTTCGTAGGCGAATTCGCATATGTTTACATTGACGATGTAGTCATTTACTCCTCATCCTATGAAGAACATTTGAAACACATCCGAACTATTTTTAACGCTTTAAATAATGTCTCTTTAAAAGTGTCCAATGAAAAGTCAAAATTGTTCATGGAACAGGTAGAATACTTAGGTCATATTGTAAATCACAATAGAATTTCAACAGATCCAAATAAAATAAAAACGATAGAAAATTACCCAATATCAGAAACCCTCAAAGACCTTAGAGGATTCTTAGGACTTACTGGATACTATAGAAAATTTGTACAAAACTTTGCAGCTCAGGCTAAACCCTTAACTTTACATCTTAAAGGAGATAATTCTCATATCGTAAAAAATAAAAGTAAGAACACAAATATAGTTTAGACCAAATGGCCATAGAAGCCATAAATAATCGGAAAAACTGCTTAAAGGAGCAGGTGAAACTATACCAGCCAAATTATGAGAAAGCTTTTGAACTCACTACAACGCTTCCAATATAGCCATTGGAGCTGTATTGAGTCAAAATAAAAATCCACTTTATTTTTTATCACGCACACTTAGTACCACAGAACAAAATTATAGTTCCAACTAGAAAGAGTTACTCGCTATTATATGGTGGCTACAAAAATTAGGAAACTACATATACGGCATAGCCGACTTAACCATATATAATCCGAATCATAAACTAAAGAGATGGAAAATTATTATCGAAGATTATGGAGCCAAAGTCGTGTATAAATCAGACGTACAAAATGTTGTAGCTGTCGCGTTGTCACGACAAATAATTAACACATCTTCTATAGGTACTGTACACTGATCTGATAGTTCATACAACGACAAGATCAAGGCAGTACGGCAACCGCTAAATGCCTACGGTATCCAAATAGAATCGATAACTTTACTGACGAAAATGATCTGATATCCGAATTAAAAAGGTTTTTGCAGCCAAAAAAAAAATCGCAGCAATACATACAATAGCTGAGGATTTATTTAGATACGGACAAATTATAAAAAATACGTTCATAGATATAAATTTCGTATATAGACCAAATAAACTCGAAGGCATCACACAACCAGATAGACAGTTAGAATTAGTTAAACAAATACACGAGCGAGAACACAGGGGATACAAAAATACAATAATGTAAAAGAACTATTAGAACAATACTATTGGCCGAACATAAAACAACAATATAAGGCATACAACAAAAAGTGCACAGGTTGTCTTTACGGCAAATACGAACAGAATCCCACAAGACAACCATTAATAGAATCAGACATACCAACACAACCAGGGGAATACATACATTTAGATATGAACATGAACAAAAAAATTATTTAGTAGCAGTAGATTAATGCTCAAAATACATAACTATCAGACAGTTAGACTCAAAAACCGAAATGGACAAAAGAGTAAAAGAAATTCTTATCAACAAAATCTTATCAACAACTTTAAACGACTCATGACAGATAACGAAAGTTGTCTGAATACACCAATGTTAAAAGAAATGTGTATAAAATACAATATCAACAAAATAAAGACACCAATATATAGAAAAGGGTCAGGTAGAACGAACGCACAATTCCATATCAGAATTGGCAAGAATAAAATAAAGAATTCAACATCAGCAACCGAGGAGCTATTTGTAGCTATAAAGGAATTAAACAACACAACCCATACCGTTACAGAAAAAAAACCAAAGGATATACATTTTATCCTAATAACATACATCAAGGAAGAAATAGTAAAAAAAATTAAATTAAAATTAAATTAAAAATTAAAAGACGCATCGGAGAAAACATTAGAACGTCTAAAACAGGGAACTAGACACCAAACTTTCAAACAAGGAGACCAAATATTGGTGTTAAGGGAGGGGTCTAGGGTTTGACTTTCCAAAAATCGATTTTTTGGAAATAGCTTTTTCTTATAGTAAATCATCTCAAAAATATTGTCCCAAAATTTCAGCTCAATCGGAGCAAAACTTTTGGAGTTATAGACGTTTTTGTCCCCACTCCTCTGCGACAGCTGCGAGCGTTTGGAGCGGAGCGTTACGTTTTTCTCGAAACCACTTTTTCAAAGTCCGTGACTATTAGAACTTCAACAATATTTAACCGATCCTTTCAAATTTGGTATACAACTTCTATATATAAAATACCTCCCCCCCCACTGAGAGATTTTTCACTTTTTTGTTTTACATTAAGGGCGGTTTCCACTTATACAGCGAAAAAATCAGTGAAAATCGCACTTTTTGCTTCAAAAACGCGCTGGCAACGTAAAAATGAAAAAAAAATCGGAGCCAGTGGGGGGGGGAGGTTTTGGTGATAATTTAACCAAATAATTCTGTTTTTTTTTTTATTTCAGGTGATTCTACAACTAGATACGATAGTCACCGCAAATCACCTTTTGGAAAAGGCGTTTTCGGAAAAGTTACCTCACCGGCTTATTTCCCGATATTTTCTTACAAAAATTTAGTGCAATATTGTTGAAATGATGCTTTATAATGTACAAAAAGTTTAAATACATTTTCACTATTCATATCTCTAAAGCAAAGTCTCAAAAATTCATTAAAAAAAATGCTCAAACCCTAGACCCCTCCCTTAAGGACTAACATCAGAAGTAAAACCGACAGTCGTTACTAAAAGTACGTAGCGCAAGAAGATCGTGAGGGCACGATTTTGACTAAGGAGGAAAAAGTTATTCACAAAGACAACGTACAGAATTACACAGTCACAGAAGACGACAATGAATTACCTGATATTACTCGCCATGGTCATCATAATCGCAATTCAAGCAGAAGGCGACACCAAAATAACAACCATAACTAACAGAAAATATATTCTAACTAGAACCGACGATGCATATTTATTTGACGAATTCACATTTTTATTCTACGTAACTTATTCACAAATTACAAATTACCACATCATACGAACAAATATTTAATAAGAACTAAAAATCCTATCATTGCTATTTATACATATCTTATCATTAATAATCATTGTAAACTATTTAAACTCACACCCCTTAGAACTAAGCATGTAAAAATGTTCACCGACAAGGAAATTGCCCTTTGCAACAATATTTACACTAGAGTGAATAACTGTAAAAATTTTTAGACAAGAACAAGTAACTAACATTAATTCGGAATAAATCGGGACAATTTAATTTAGGAAAGGTAGAGTTAAGGAATGATTTCATTCACAAATAATAAATAAAAATAGTTAAGTAAATTCTAAGTGCAATCATGCAGGGCTGAACAAATCCAAACATATTTTAAGAATACCAAAAGATAAACATATGTATTTTAAAAATAACACATCGCCATATATTTCGATTTTACTGTCATTTATAGCTCGCAATCGAAGTGGTGTTGGCGATATTTTTTTCCGGGTGGTGGTGAGGTGAAAGAAATATCCGCAATGGTATCGAGGAAGAATTTTACGGTCGTATCCAAATAGTCCAAAAGGAGCTGTACTCCCATCAGTGCTCGTCGAAACTACTGGTTCAGTGCACTTGTTGGTACGTACCCCGAACCTGCGATGGTCGTACCGGCCGAGATTTGCGGTATCTCAAACAAAATTTTTGTTCCAATGATGGGATAAATTAGCCCTGTTCAGTTAACATCTTAATTTGCTGTTGTAGTGCTCTGGTTGAAGAGTTTCGCACAATCGGCGTTACATTTTATTTTTTTCTAATAGCTGTCGCCGCTCGGCAGGCCATGGCAAATCTACGAGTGCATTTCTGCCATGGAAAAGCTGTATTGAGCTGTGCTGAGCATGTAAATAAAGTTGAAAGTAATGAGTATGCTTTTTTACGTAGATTAAGAATTTCAGCGAGATTTCCGTCATTGGAAACCAGATAAAAGCTAGGTATTATACTCTTTGTACCACACATCACTACTCTGAGCTTGTATATAGTAAGCTTGACTCTATTTCATCTCACAAATTTGATGTTGCGTTTAATAATGTTACGCGTAACGTCTATGGTCTCAAAAGATATGACCAGAATTCTTTGTGGAAACACGAATGCAGTATTTTTGATTATCTGGCGGCTAGAAGTTGTACATTATATATATATAAGCTAACTGAATTCAAACTGCCGAATACCTTTACGAGAAATTAATATTGATGATTGATCTAATAGGCATCAAACTCTTATCGTCCCCATATACTTGTCTCCATCAAGGTTGTTCTTCATTAATGCCGTGAAGTGTTGGAATTTAATACCGGAATCTGCAAAGGCTGGATTAGTAGGAGTAACTACTAAGGGGTAATACAAGATTACTTAAATTCAATGTATTGAATGTGGTTGTGATTAAACTTATACATTTCTCTTTCTTTTTAATTTCTACTATTAATATTAAATGTTTATATTTTTGTGTCTCACTATTCCTATATTTATCTCTAAGTTTGTTTTACATGCCTACTTATAAGGTTAAATTTAAGCAATATTTTCTAAATTCTTCGATTAAAGTTTACATTGTATACAAATAATTTATTTCGAATTTCGACGAGTCCAACAGCGATGTACTTGTATTATACAAGACTTAAGCGCCTCACAGACACAGCCTCATTTTTTAAATAAATAAATAACTTTACTTACATCTATTGCTGGCGCGCTCCAGCGTATCGTGGTGATTCTGCTAATCTGAAATTGCGCTTCAACAACAGCAAACCACTTCAGATTAAAGAATATTATTAACTTCCCTTGAGAGTTGATCGCTGTACTAAGTTCGAAATCCTTAGAAAATATCCTAATTGTCTACCCTATAAAAAAGTGAGTGTAAGTCTTATTCAGCTGATTTCAATTTATATACACTTATATACACAAGCTCGTTGTTGTAGGTGCTGTTTTTTTTTTTTGGTGCGTGAGGTTAGTGCCTCCGCACGTCTTCTACTGAGTCGTGTGGTGCGGCCTTTAAAACAACCCCTCCTCTCCTTCTGGGGAAACCCCCTTCTCGGGAATCTTTCCTATATTGCTTCGGCAGGACGCAGAAAGGTATCCATAAAGGACCAATCCTATTCACCCATGTCTGCGTCCACCATATTTGTACCCAGCTTTCATGCTATAGGCTCGTCTGTTTGAATCTTTATCTGTGCGGATTCGCTTCGTTGCACTGTGTCGAGGGCTATCTTTTTTTTTGCAGTATGTTCTCGATGTATTTGCTGATTATGTTGCTCGGCGAGATGTCGCCAATATAAGCATTTCTTTCCGCGAGCCATTTGTCACAACTAAAAAACATGTGTTCAGAGTCATCGTTTGGCGCTTCACAGTATATGCACTTGGACTCTCTTACCATGGTTGTGGCTCCATTATTAATATAGCTTTTATAAGCAGACCTCTAACTGCAAGGACGAAATGGCAGAGTTGAGATATTTATACCCACAGCGACTACTTGGCCATAATGATCGAAATAAAAAATCCGAAACAAAGTAAAGGAAGGAGCAAGCTTGTTAAAAAAGCCCAGACAAAAGGGTGGAAGATTGATACCATGGACGAAGAGATCTTTAAGCTTATGCTAAACGCTCATCCAACTAGCACAGACGACGCGAATGAGCAAGCACAGCTACTGGTAATACACCTGACAACCTCTGCAATAATCAGGAAAAAACACACATACGTGCGGAAACCGGCATACTAGTGGAACAGCGATGTAGCTAAACTCAGAGGCTTCGTGGCAGCTAGACGACAATATC
Organism: Anastrepha obliqua; assembly: GCF_027943255.1. Classification (NCBI taxonomy): domain Eukaryota; kingdom Metazoa; phylum Arthropoda; class Insecta; order Diptera; family Tephritidae; genus Anastrepha; species Anastrepha obliqua. The sequence continues at coordinate 1,170,004 of NW_026562178.1, read as the reverse complement.
AAAGAAGCAAAGAAACAATTGAAAATGAAGGGTTACGGGAAATTTTAAAAAAGAAATGGAAGGTTCTCAAAAATGCGCTTAAAAAAGCAAGGCTTCCTGCTTCAAAAAACTGTGTGCCAAAGCTAAAGAAAACTCGTGGGGAGGACCGTATACGTTGGTGATATCTAAAATTAGTGGATGCAAAGGACCGACTTGTCCTGTTATCTTAGAAAATGTTGTGCAAACCCTTTTCCCAAGGCAGGAAATTGAGCGAGAACACCAACTAACAGCAGACGCATCACCTACATACAGATGGACCTACAGTCACGGAAATGGAGGTAAAGATATCCTCGGAACGTTTTGGAAACGCTAAAGCTCCAGGACTGGATGGAATACCTAACGGAGCTCTTAAACTTGCACTGAAAGAAGACGCAAAACCCTTCACGGAAAAGTATCAAAAGTGTTTTCGAGATGATGCTTTCCCAAAAATTTGGAAACAGCAACAAGCCCATATCGATGATTGATACGATGGGCAAAATTTTAGAACGGCTAAATGCTGATCGTTTGGAGCAGCATCTTAATGAAAAAGAAGGCTTGTTCGACAACCAATATGGTTTCTGCAGGGGTCACTCCACTATTGATGTAATTAAAAAGCTTACATCAATAGCGGAAAATCTCATTGAAGGAAAAAGATGGATGCATGGTACCAAGGAGTATTGCGCCATTATAAGATTTGACGTAAAAAATGCATTTAACTCAGCATGCTGGTCCCACATAATGAGAGTGTTGGGGAACCCGGAATACTATTCTATGACACAAACGAAGGAGTTAAACAATATAGAGTAACTGGGGGAGTACCAAAAGCTCTGTGCTGGATCATCTTTTGTGGAATGTGCTCTACGACGGAATCCTCTGCATTCCAATACCAAAATCAGCCCAATTAATCGGTTACGCGTGTCATCGAGCTGGTAGCCCTGCAAGTAACTACTGTGCAATGTGGCATCGCCATATCCGAATTACAGCGTCGGTCGACGAATGCAAACGGGGACGGTCGTAACATTAGAAATAATATAGTATAGATAATTTTATATATATACGTTCTTAGTGTTTATACTTTTAAATAAATTTTATAAAATAATAATAGAAAAATCGTTTAATTTTAATATTGTGGATATGTATACAGGCCTCCAGACAGCCTCAGAAGTGGAATAAAATCCGACCTTACGAAAATAAGTGCAATTGTGAAAGTAGACAATTTTGAGTCATTCGTAACCGTGTAAATTATTACAAGAAGAGTAATAAAATACTATCGAAATTAACGCAAATTGGTGAAGTGTGGGTATTGTTCACCATGCCTAAAAAATCATATTTCATTCATCAACGCATTTAAAAACTGAGACGCCACTGACAGTATTCGCGAAAATCGAGATTCCTTTGTTCTAGTATCACGCTCGTCGTTAATTCAAATTTCGCTTGTTGCTATATTCAACATTCGAGAAACATCGTTTACTTCGTTTCTCTTGTTCCTCGTAAACATTCTTATCAGCACGTAAAAGCTGAAGAGAACTCGGTAAAACGTCGGTGTCTTGAAATTCTGTGCGCTGCTAGATGCAAAGAACATTTGGCCTCTGGAACGGTCCAGCATTGCTTGACAAGCACTTTATATGTGTGCGTGTCGGGTGCTTGTCGTTTGCCCGGTAACGTTCAAAACAAAAAGCGATCAATCCACAGTTGTATTTAGAAGTAAATATGCCGTCATCGGATGATGAATTTTTATTACTTGCAACTATTGCAGTTTTGTTAAAAAAAAGAAGAAAAGAGATAAAAAAAAGTGTGGATGAAAAGCCTGTACGCAAAACGTAAAAAGTTTACTCATGAGCATCTTTTAAGTGAATTAAAATTATCATGTAAAGACGAATATAAAAATTGTATGCGAATGGACTCGGAAACATTTGAAGAGCTTTTGGGCATGTGTTATATTAAAAAATCGCAATAAGTCATGTTTTTAATTATAACTTATGTTTTTCGGGTTCATAACTTTATTATTATTAAATTACTTATGTATATCAGTTTTAAATAATTTCATTTACATATAAATTTTTAAATTTTTTGCTTATTTATGTACATATTTCATACGGATTGTGCTTATTTTTAGTATATGTAGGTGTTTACAAGTGATATAAGGCTATTGGGCAACCGCACACTAAATACTAACCTCAATGCTAAATACAACCCTGCTGTTTTGTCCATCAGACTCCGACACGATCAAAAAAGTAAGCGTCAAACGAAAATATCAAACATTTTTGATTTTCATCAAGCATCGTACGTGTAGCCGACAACAAATACGTGTGTTACGACGACACCCGACTGCACTAACACACACAAAGCGCAGTCAAGCATGCTGGACCTTCACCAGAGGCCAATTGTTTGCACCGATTCTCTTGTTCATCGTATCACTTATCTCTCAGAACGTTTATCTAGTTCGTCGCATTACAGTTTACTTAGTATTAAAAGTCTGAGGAGAACTAGTCAAAAGTATGTTTGGCAGCTCGTCTAAGATTATTCTCACATTACGATCATTCTCGTTCTACGTACAACGCTGTCCAATCGTGGCATACATACATACATAGTAACACGAACAATAAAATAAAACTCAAAAATGGAAAATCTTCGTTCCTCAAACGTTGCTGAACTTAGACAAATGTGTACAGATGCAGGACTTCCAAGCAGTGGAAATGCAAAATGTGCTTATAAAACGGTTAGAACGTTTTGACGAACATTATTTAAGTGCTAGTTCAGAGTTATCTCAACGTGTAGCGGAATTAGAAAAAACAATTCGTGAAATGGAGCAACAACAAAATAATGGTGTGAGATCAAGTGATTTCATACCCCAAAGTATCTCTTCGCCAATAGATACTCAGATAGTGCCTTTATCAACAAATTGCACCGTGTGTTGGTGGTACTGCTGCAGTCACGTCCGCAGACGCGTCAGCCAGCTCCAATGTAAGCATTTGGATTTGGTTCCGTAAATAATAAAATTCCAAATATTCAGTCTCCCCCAGTTTCGTGCTCAGTATCTGTCGATAATACAGTGCCGTACTCGATGCCAGTGAATACTACCGTCGGTTATACGCAGCCAATTTTTCAACCGAGTGTTAATTACACGCATCGTTCGAGCTATACCACGCGTCCTGTGTGTGTCAATACTTCGTGTATTCCTCATCAACAAGTTTGGCAATCACGCCCCATGTATAATATTCGCGATGTCATAGAACTATTACCATCGTTTAACCCCACTGAAAATGTTTCATTAAATGCGATTCAATTCGTACAACGTGCCGAAAGGGTACGGACTGCATACGGAATTGCTGATAATGTTTTATTGTGCGCCGTGCAGCAGAAAATGCAAGGACCAGCGAAACAGTGGATTGATTCACTGCAAGTTGTATACACTTCATGGTTTGAGTTATGAAATCGGTTGGTTAGTGATTTTCCATGTATGCAAAGTATTAATGATGTGCATATAAAAATGTGGCAAATGAAAAGATATACATATGTCAGAATCGCCGCAAGAATTTGATTATCGGATGGTATCATACGGGAGAAAAAAAATATCTAACGTTTACTCTCAATGCATTGACTTGCTACGTGATATAAACAATTACATATATAACTTTTAACTCCACAATATAAGCCAAAAATAATGCCACAAACAAACTCTACGTCCGTTCAGCGAAATGCAAGCATAAGGTCAAACGAAAATGTGAAGTGCTACAATTGTTTAAAAATGGGATGTACGAAACCGCAGAAGAAAAGTCGTGCAAAACGTCAACGTACCATTTTTTGAAAATTGTCCGCAAAAATCGAATTAAACAGTGAAATCAATTAATCAGAACCTCGAGCCGGTAAAAAACTTAGATGTGAATGTAATGCAAATTAAAGTAAATGTGCTATTGACAAATTCTTTTGTAGATTCGGGAGTAGTCGCATTCTTGTGAAAGAAAGCTCGGCGTACCTCCTCCGTGCTCAATTACATTAAATGGTTTTGGTGGAGGCAAAATCTTGTGTAACGAAAAAGTTAAGACGATAATAGAAGTATACTGTATGAAAATCATAAGTGACGCTTTGATTGTAAAAGATGATTTGTTAAGTGTGAATACCTATTCTGCAAGGAACTGATAGTGTGTTCTCTGAAAAGGTTTCTGATCTCGGCCCGTGTAATATATTACGAATGAAAATTGAACTAAATTCCAGTGAATATGAAACCATATCGTCTACCTTTCTGAAAGCGTCCGATCGTGGCAGATATAATAAAAGATCTACTCGAAAACGAAATTATAAGACCATATGAGGACTATGCCTCACCCATTGTTCTCGTTGAAAAACAAAATGGTGAGCATCGACTTTGTGTAGACTATAGATGTTTGAATAAAGTCAAATGGGGTATTACCAAATAGAGCTCGACGAACATTCAAAGCAGTTAACGGCATTTGTTACCAACGAAGGCCACTACGAATTCAATAGGATGCCTTTTGGGTTGGTCAACGCTCCGGCTGTGTTCCAAGCAGTAATGAATAGATTGGTCGCCGAAATGAAACCGGGGGAAGTCTGAGCATATTTAGATGACGTCATTATACCAAGTCGCACTATTGAGGAAGGTCTACAGAGTTTCGAGAAGTTTTTGGTTCCTTTAAAAAAAGTGGCTTGACACTCCGAATCGACAAATGCAAATTTTTGCAAACTAAAATTGAATATCTAGGTCACGTCATTGCCGAGAACAGTATAAAGTCTGGAAATCGCAAGGTATCAGCAATCCAGAATTTTCACGTGCCGATGAATATCACAGGTCTTAGACGATTCTTAGGTCTCACGGGCTTCTTCAGAAAATTTGTTCCTGATTACTCTTTGAAAACAAAGCCATTAACCACACTCTTACGCAAATCCGAGCAAAATAATTTTTTCTGGAGTCCACAGCAGACAGCGTTTGAAAGAATTATCAAATTTTTGACAACCACTCCAGTGTTGGCCCTCTATGACCAATTCGCATAGTATGAGGTTCACACCGACGCTAGCAGTATCGGCCTCGCAGGCGTACTGATGCAATCGTACGACGGTAAGACCATAGATAATAATGCTGAAAACAGTGAAGCCCGTAAACGCAATCCCGACTCAGCTGTTTCGATCAAACTAATGAGAACCCCATGTAAACGAAAAGTTCCTTCCTTCCGTATCGTAGTACCGTAAATTTTATTTCACGATTATTAAAAAAATTCCGTAACTCCGATCCAGTTGAGTGCTCTCTCACCACACAGTGCTGCCAAGCAGTACATTTCGAAATCATTTACAAAATAAACTTAGAAAAATGATAATTTTTGTTAAAATGGCTTAGAAATACTGTTGAATAATGTTAATTATAGATAAATGAACTAGTTGCATTTGTTGGTTTTTGGCTTTGGTTTATTAAACAATGAAAAATTGTAACTGATAACGCGGAAGTGTGAAAAAGTGTGTAAGCAAAAATATCAATGGCAACATTGTGTAGATACAACCAAACACATACACACACAAACCGATGTATTGTGTAAATATGTAATTAAAAGAACGCATTTGTTCTCGGGGGTGAGTTTTTGTGCACGGTAAGGGCATGCGGTAAGGGATTCCGTGCGGTCTTCACTGTTTTCGGTATGAGATGGGAAACTTTTTCATTTTGAGAGAGAGCGCGCCCATGAGGACGTTTCAAAACTTGGTAGAACTCAGACATTATGGGATTTTGAACAGCTGATAGGCGAAATGGCAGGCTGCCAGAAAAAACGCGCCAAAAATATCTAACGAATGCAGTTCGTTTTTGCTTGATGAAAAAATGACGCGATTAAATATTTGTAATAATGTGTCTTAAAATTAATTCCATTGAAACGTAATAATTTAAATTGAAGGGAGTTTTAGAATTTTCCAAAGCCTCTTATATCCTTTTCGACTTTTACTTTTAATTAGTCTTATGTACATAATGTAATTTTATAGAAAACTGTGTGTTGGTTTATGCAAATTTGTATATATGTAAATATTCTATGGTTGAAAAGCGTAGGTAAGGGAATTGAATTTGAGTCTGAGATATTTTAAAATAATTAAAGGTAATCTGCTTTACCTTATTCTGTTCGTTGTTTGAGAATTTTTTGTTTTTTTGTTATCCACTTTCTATGTTATATTAAAAAATCGCAATGTGTCATGTTTTTAATTATAACTTATGTTTTTCGGGTTCATAACTTTATTATTATTAAATTACTTTTGTATATCAGTTTTAAATAATTTCATTTACATACACAGTTTTAAGTTTATTCGTTATTTATGTACATATTTCATACGGAGGTTTCATATGTAGGTGTTTACAAGTGATATAAGGCTATTGGGCAACCACACACTAAATACTAACCTCAATGGTGGTGTGGAAACTAAAAATTTCCAATTTTTGTTTTAAAAATACCCAATTAATGTTTCTACCAGTGCACAGTGGTTCCGCCATAGGACATTGGATGAAAATAGTCATGTTAAAATTATGCAGCAATATTTAGCTCGAAAATGTGAAAATTTTATACTGTGCGTATCAGACGTGTTTTACTGTCGATCCGTGTTTATAAAAGATTTTTCAACGAATTCAAAGTGCATTATTGCTAATAAGAGATAGAAACTCATAGCAAACTGCAAAGAAACTGCAAAGTGCTTCCTCAAGTGTTATTCGATAAGCCAATACATATTTAAACAATTTCAAAAAAGAAAACATAGCAAAATAGCTACCAAATAAACATAAAATAAATATATAACCATGAGTGTGTTACGTTCTCCCCCTTGGGAGAGAACACGCTCCACAAGTGAGACTAAAATTCTTACTTCGCAAACAGTGCCGCTACATATCGAAAACTCGAGCTCAATGCCGTGCACGAATATAGCACAAAGCGGATCAAAAACAAACGAGCCAATACAGTCAGCTCCCATAAGCTGCAATAACAACATGCGCTCTACATTATTGTCATGGAGCGCAGAGCGCTATGCTGATAATCAAATCAGCAGTCCCGTATTCCCTACATTATGCGTGAGCACAACTGGTATGCCCAAAGCTACCACAACAAATTCGTCAACAACAACTAGTTCAGCTGTAGCCTCAAATGGTACAACAACAACTGCATCGACAGAACTAATGGTAGCGACCCTTTTGTCTGCCTCTACGCAATCAGCTACACCAAAAAAGCAAGCTGCGTTTAAAAGGGTTCGAAACTCACCTACAAAGATCTCAACGTCGACTGCCAGTAGCAAAAAAATTAAAGCAAAATCAACCCTGAGTCGAAGCAAACTGCCAAATTACTGGCTGAGTGGAACTTCTTCTGCAAACAAATTTGCAGTTTTAGATGTGGATGATGAAGAAGAATCTGCTCGAACTGCAAACAGTGGGCAAATTAAAGATCCACCATCACAAAATATAAATGCAAATAAAGATGTAAAAGAAAAAAATAATAAGCCTCCGCCAATATATGTTCAAGGCGTAGAATGTATAAAAACATTAAAGAGTGCTTTAAATGAAGTTGCAAATAACAGCTTCACTCTAAAAATCTTAGCAAATAATTTTTTTTTTTTTTTTTATTTTACATTGCGACTAGTTACAAAGAAAAAATTTTATTAACTAACGAGCAATTTGTTTAGAATATATATATAAGGTATATACAACAGTTAACGCTAATATGTGGTTAGTACATTAAGTCTTTGGGCTTTCTGCGTTTCAGTCTTCTTCTCCAATTAGCTGGATTAGCGAGAATAGTGGCCTCCGTATTGACATGGTTTTTTAACCTTTCATCATGGGCTTTTGCTATCTTTTTTATCGTGTCTACCACCGAGTCAATATTTAGGTCGCGTTCAAGATCGGAGCTTCGGATATACCACGGAGCACCGACTGCACATTTAATAATTTTGTTTTGGAGCCTTTGTATAGATTGAATGTTACTTTGGCTGGAGCAACCCCATAACTGTGCGCCGTAGGACCATATAGGCTTCAGAATTTGTTTGTATACAATCATTTTATTATTGGTGGATAGTGCTGATTCCTTTCCCATAAGCCAATACATATTTCTGTATTTTAATTCCATTTCTTCTTTCTTTTTCTTTACATGGGCTTTCCATCTTAGCTTGGCGTCTAGAGTCATGCCCAGATACTTTGCAGTATTTGAGTATGGAACCTGTCTACCATTTAAATATATTGGAACATATTTGATTTTGTTTTGGGTGAAATTTATATGCACAGATTTGCTTTCATTTAATTTAATATGCCATTTATTGGTCCAGTCACATATTTCATTTATGGCTAATTGTAATTGTGATGTCGATGTGTTTTCCGTGTTTCCTATCGAAAGAATAGCTGTATCGTCGGCGAAAGTAGCTGTTACGCAGTTTGAATTGCATGGCAGATCGCATGTAAAGAGCAAATACAATAAAGGGCCAAGTACGCTTCCCTGGGGAACCCCTGCTTTGATTGGTTTGAGACATGAATATGAATCTTCTTGTTTTACTCTGAAGTAACGGTCGGATAAATACGAATGTAGAATGGTGGAGTACTGCTTGGGTAGCAACGCATTTATTTTCTTCTGTAGCCCATAGTGGCATACTTTGTCGAACGCCTTGGATATATCAAGGAATACCGCAGAGCAGGTTTTTCTTTCTTCAAAAGCATTTTCTATTATTCGCACTATCCTATGTACTTGATCGATAGTCGAATGCTTCGTGCGGAATCCAAATTGGTGCGTCGGTATAATTTTTTTGTTTTCTATTATTATGTTGATCCTTTTGATTAACAATTTTTCCACCATTTTCGATAGTATTGGAAGAAGGGAGATAGGCCTGTATGATGTTACATCGTGAGTATCTTTACCTGGCTTATTGAACATAACGACTTCCGCTGTTTTCCAATATATTGAAAAATATTTCAGCTTAAATGTGGTGTTGACAATATTCGTCAATACAGCAATAATATTGTTCGGGAGCTCTTTCAATATTTCAGGAGTAATGAGGTTGTAGCCTGGCAATTTTTTTATCTTAAGATATGAAATTTCTTCTAAAATTTCGTCTTGTGAAACCGGAGGGATCTCATTTATAGCATTGCTATCGCCGTCGTGATCCATATCGTCAGCCATTACCGATCCATATGGTGTGAACGTCTCCTCGAGGTAGTTTGCGAATGTACCTGCTTTTTGTTTATTTGTTTTGGCCCACTTATTGCCATGTATCTTGATGGGTGCGTTCTGAGATAACGGTTGCTTTAATTTTTTAGTGCATTTCCACAGTGAGTAATTTGTCTTCCGTTCATTTGTTAATTCTTGCAGGTATTTTGTGAATGAACTGTTTTTGTACGCTTTAATTTCGTCGCTAAGTGTTTTTGTTATTTTATTTAGCTGAGCTTTGTCAAGAGGTGATCTTGTTTGATGCCATCTTCTTCGTATTTTCCGTTTCTTCAATACCATTTCCTTTATTTCTTTGGTATTCTTGTGACCTGAAATGGTTTTCCTTATAGTTGGTGTACTCTGCCAAGCTGCGCGTTGGATGTTATTTGTCAATCGAAGTACTTCGTCATCGAGTTGATCCTTTGTGCTGATTATCGGCAGGTGGTCATCTGGGCCTTCCAAAATGTGTTTAAAGTAATCCCAATCTGTAAGGTGGTTAGTCAGTTTAAATGGATGTTGTATTGTCGTTACATTTTCGTGCAGTGTTAGATAAATAGGAGAGTGATCTGATGACATATCCATGCCATTCTCAATGTTTACATAAGCGGTTGATACTGTTTTAGCGATGAAAAAATCAATTAAGTCCGGTGTTTTATGTGGATCTGTTGGCCAGTACGTTGGGCTGCTCGTCGATATAGCAATGCATCCTGTCTTCTTAAGTGCATCGTAAAGTTCTCTTCCCTTGGTTGCTGTGAGTCGCGATCCCCAGTGAGTATGCTTGGCATTGAAGTCGCCACCCATTATAAATCTATTCTTGTGGCTGTTTATCAGTTCAATATATTGGGCGCATTTGATTGTATGTCGTGGAGGGCTATATAGCGCGGAAATTCATATTTCAGTTTTGGCGTATATCGTAACAGTTGTTACCTGGAATTCTTCCGTGAATATTTTTTGGTCTTCGTGACGTTTCAAGTTTCTTTTGATGATAATTGCACTCCCTCCTCTTGCACGGTTGCTAGGGTGGATAGTGTGATAAACATTGTAATTTTTAATTTTTATTGATGACTCCTTTGTGAAGTGTGTCTCTGCAATCAAACATACATCCACTTCTTGAGAATCTAAAATAAATTCCAGCTCTTTTTGATGCTTTAAAAGCCCGTTTGAGTTCCAGAGCATTACTTTCAGGAAGTTTGGCATTATGACTTATTTTGGAGATATTTTTCGACGTTTTGCAGTCTTTTTTCGAGTACCAAATTGAATTCATGTTGTTTTGTTAGTTTCTCTATGATCAGTTTCAAAATGTTATCTTCCTCAATTTTGTTAGCCTTCAATGCTTCTGCAAATGTAAGCACCTTTGGGCCATATCTGATGATAGCAGAGTTTGCTGTTTATTTTCTGTTTCAGGTAGCCCATCTTTATTATCGGCTTCAGCTACTTCTTTGTTTGGGTGTAAAGTTCCGGTAGTAGCTTTATTTTTGTTAGTTTGCGTGTCACGTATCTTTTGTAGCGCTTTTGCTACAATGCAACCTCTGTAACTAGCCGGATGGGCTTCTCCACAATTGCAACATTTCGGTTGATGTTCCTCCGGTTTAGTGCAGAGAGAAGTTTGGTGCTTGCCTGCGCACTCAACACATCTAGGTTGCTTTCCGCAGTAGTTATGGGTATGTCCGAAGGATTGACAGGACTTACATTGAAGTATAAACGTTGGTTGTCTAACTGGTTCAATATTGACTACTGAATGCAGTATGGTTTTTATATTATAAATTTTATTTATGTCTTCCGAAGTTTCAAATGTAAGAAGGAACATATCAAGCGATTGCTTAGTTTTCCATTTTAATTTGTTTATCGCGTTGGTTATGTTTAATCCCTGTTTATTCAAGTCGGAAATTATATCCTTGGGGTCACATGAATGGTGTAAATTTTTGGCTATGACCTTAATTGGTCTTGAATGCTTATCTTCATAAGTGTACCATGAAATATTTTTGTTTTTCAGTGCCTTCGTAATTTTCCTATAATCATTTGGGCCCTTGGTAGATACTTTGTAATATTTGTTGCTAAGCAGTTTAATTTGAAACTCTTCGCTTGCCTCAGCTTTCGCTATGTTAAAAAGCTGTTGGTAATTACACTCTACTGAGACCATTTAAGGTGGAGGTCGATGGGCCTTTTTTTTACTTCCTTGGTTTCTTGAGGATTTTGAATAATTGGTGAAGAAATCAATAGTTCGGGGGAAGAATCGGCTTTCCTCTTTTTGCTGGATCTCTTTTTAAGTATCCATTCCGTTTCACGGGTTAGCTCTTCTTCATCGGTTCCATATATTTTATTATTTGCATTTTCTATTTGAAGTGCATTTTTTCCAACATTGGATTTTAATTGGCAATTTTCCGATTTAAGGTGTACTACTTCTTTTTTAAGATCGGCGCATAGCTTTTCCAAATTTTTTAATTTCTCTGATAACTGATTTATTATTGTTTCATACTGGTTATTTTTAGTTGCAATTGACTTTGCTTGATTTCCGCCACCTCCCGGTGGAGGTGCACGATCGTCTCCCATAATAATGAAGTTCGCATTCAAGCAGAAAATTTGCAAATATATAACCAATTGCACCATATGTTAAAAGAAAAAGGAACGAAATTGTATACATTTAGACCAAAAAGTGAAAGAGGATTTAAAGTAGTCTTACGTAATATGCACCACTCTACAGACCAAGAAGAAATTAAAAAAGAACTAAACGAAAAAGGCCACAAAGTACTTAACATTACAAATATAATACAAAGAACAACAAACAAACCACTATCATTAAACTTCATCGAACTAAAAGCAAGTTATAACAACAAAGACATTTACAATATAAACAAGCTAATGAACTGCATAGTCTCCTTTGAGGCACCTCACCATAAGCGCACCATTTCACAGTGCACGAAATGCCAGAAATATGGTCATACAAAAAATTATTGTACAAGAGATACAGTCTGCGTGAAATGCGCTGATAGACATATATCAATAGAATGCAATAACCGAATAAAGGAAGTTAAATGTGCCTTATGTGGAGGTAACCATACCGCCAACTACAAAGGATGCGAAATTTATAAAGCACTTAAAGTCCAAAGATTTTCATCTCTGCGTAATAAAGAACCAACATCAAATACAAATAAAAATAATACGCCAATAACAACAGCCGTAACAAACATAATTCCCGGAGTAAGCTATGCTGATGTTGCATCTTCTTCAAGGGAACATAAAGCAGAGCAGGAGCTGACTAACAAATCTGAAAAAAAATAATGATATCGAAGAGCTTAAAGACATGGTAAAATCCCTAGTCAACCAGATGACAAATATGATGAATATAATTACAATGCTTTTAAAGAATATGAATGGACAAAAGTGAAAAAATTAAAATTCTAATTTGGAATGCAAATGGACTAATACAGCACTATTAAGAACTAAAACAATTTTTAGCTGACAAAGAAATTGACATAGCATTGATTGCAGAAACACATTTTACTGACAAAAGTTTTCTGAAATTTCCTAATTATAAAATGTATGTGACAAACCATCCTGATGGAAGAGCCCATGGAGGGACAACTATAATTATTAAATCAAGCAGAACTCACATAGAACAACTCCAATATTCGACGCCTAATCTTCAATCCACGACATTGCAAATATATGACAAAAATGGACCAGTATCTATTTCTTCCATTTACTGTCCACCTAGACATAGGACTATGAATAAGTTCGTGCGGTTTTTTTTCGAAATTTGAAACTTTATTGACGTAAAATGGTTACAAATTTAATATTCAAAGTATTGTCCATCGCTTACTACTACTTTTTCCCATCTTTCTGGCAATTCACGGATTCCCTTTGTGAAAAATTCGGTCGGTTTTGCCGCAATCCACGAATCGATCCATTTTTTGACTTCATCGTAATTACGGAAGTGCTGGTCAGCCAGGCCATGTTGCATCGATCGGAAGAGATAGTAATCGGATGGCGCAAGGTCTGGACTATACGGCGGGTGGGGTAGGACATCCCATTTGAGCGTTTCTAAGTATGTTTTGACCACTTGTGCAACATGTGGCCGAGCATTGTCATGTTGCAAAATAACTTTGTCGTGTCTATCGGCGTATTGCGGCCGTTTTTCTCGCAGTGCTCGGCTCAAACGCATCAATTGTCGTCGGTAGACATCCCCCGTAATCGTTTCATTCGGTTTCAGTAGCTCATAATACACAACACCCAGCTGGTCCCACCAGATACACAGCATAACCTTCAGGCCATGAATATTCTGCGCCGACGTCGATGTTGAAGCATGGCCAGGGTATCCATACGTTGCCCGACGTTTTGGATTGTCGTAATGGACCCACTTTTCATCGCCAGTCACAATTCGATGCAAAAAACCCTTTCTTTTGTGCCGTTGAAGCAGTTGTTCGCATGCCATAAAACGGCGTTCAACGTCTCTTGGCTTCAATTCATACGGCACCCAATGGCCTACCTTTCGGATCATTCCCATGGCTTTTAAACGTTTGGAAATGGTTGATTGATCAACTCCCAAAGTTTTTGCAACCTCTTCTTGCGTTTGAGCCGGATCTTGATCGAGCAATTCCTCCAATTCGGTATCCATGAACTTTGGCGGCGCACCCTCGCGTTCTTCGTCTTCCAAGCCAAAATCACCACTTTTAAAGCGTGCAAACCACTTCTGGCACGTTCGCTCAGCTAGAGCATGCTCACCATAAACTTCCACCAAGATACGATGACTTTCGGCTGCTTTTTTCTTCATATTAAAATAATGAAGAAGAATTCCCCGCAAAAACACATTATTTGGCACGAAATTCGACATTTTCAAGTGTGGTAAAAATATTGTTGTTTACGCTTCAAATAAAAAACTTATACTGACGTTTGTGCCTTACGACAGTAGCTCTCCAATGAATGTTTGGAAATGTGGATCGATGGAATAATAATCAAGTTACGCCATCTGTTGTAAAACCGCACGAACTTATTCATAGTCCTATATATATAACTTTATTATTATATAATATATATTATTATTATTATATCTTATATAATATATATTCTTATTATATTATATATATATTAATTTTTATATGTCTTAATGTGTTTTTAACAAATAAAAACATTTGTCAACCTAAAAACGTACTAAAAAGTCATTTATCCCGCCAAAAGTTCTTATGACCGCTCTTCCTACGCGGCGGGACCACTGTGCGGTGTGGCAATATTGGCAAATGTTACGAAAAATGCACATTTTTCAGCGCTTTCACGAGAAAAAGAGTTTCCCATCTAGTCATCTATGGGTAAGACATGGCAACCAACAATGTACTACAGTCGTCACTGTACAGACACTGAGAGCCGTTATCACTCTTATGAGTTGGAAGCTCTTGCCGTTGTTGAAGTGCTTGAACGATTTCGCATATACCTACTGGGCAAGAAATTTCGCTTAGTGACTGACTGTTCAGCAGTTGCCAAAGTACGTGCTAACAAGGAACTTAAGCCTAAGAGTTCTCGATGGTGGTTGAAAATATCAGAATTCGACTTCGAAGCCGTACATCGTTCCGGTAGCAGACTTGCTCATGTAGATGCGATGAGTAGAGTACCTGACCAGCCCGCTGAAAATGGGGCACCAGCCGGTTCTATATTCGAAATAACGTCAACGATTGGCTTTATACCATGCAGATCCAAGATATAAGATCAGCATACTGCAAGGCAAATTGAAATCACGAGAGCCAGAAATTAAGAAGTATTTCCGTATTCAGAATCATCGCCTCTATCGTCCAGAAGGCAATGGACTCAAATTTGTCGTCCGTACGTTCGTACGACGGCGCGTTGCTCAACTATGTCATGACAAAATGGGTCACCACGCATTAGAGAAGACTACTGTTCGTATTCTAAAAATGTTTTGGTTCCCGAAAATGCGTAAATATATTAAAAAGTATGTATAATGCGGCGTGTTGAATGCTGTTATCGAAAGGCAACATCCGGTAAGGTAGAAGATGCAATGCACTTCGATCCGGTAGAACCGATACCTTTCCGCGTGATTCACATTGATCATCTCGGCCCGTTTGTACGTAGTGAGAAGGGAAAATGTTACGTATTAACAATTTCCGTCGCATTCTTCAAATATCTTCTATTTAAGCCGGTTCGCGATACGCAAACAACTCATGTTTTAAATACATTGAATGACATGACCGGTTATTTCGGGTTGCCCGTTAAAGTAATCACCGATCGTGCGACCGCCTAAACGTCAAAAACATTTAGTTCATATTGCCAGCAAAACGGTATAAGACACGGGCAAGTCGAGCGCGCTAACCAAACTATCCTAAACTATTTACGTACTTCCGTTGATAATCCGAAAGATTGGGACTTAGTATTACGGAATTTGCAATTTAGCATTAACTCGCAAAATAATAAAACAATCGGTTATAGTCCAAATGAGCTAATATTTAACTTTAATTTGCACGATATTGTACACAATCAGTTAGTAGCCGCCGTTCGCGACGACGTAAACGAAACCGCTGAGAAAATTCCGATAGACGAAAAACGTAATATAGCTTCTGACAATATCGAGAGCGAGCGACAAAAATGGAAAAAGCGTTTTGACAAAAAACATTAACTTCCTCTATTAGCAAGCAATACCGCTACTGGTGAGTCGCGAAAATTAGAGCCGAAGTATCATGGACCGTATCGCATCGCAAAGGTTTTAAGCAACGATCGGTATCTAATAGAAGATATACCGGGAATGCCTATAAAATCGCGTAATTTTTCTTCTGTTTATGAATCTAGCAAACTGAAACCCTGGTGTGGTATCTGTCCTGAACTCGACGATGACTACATAAGTAGTACCGATTCTGAAGACAACGGAATTGGGGATGATTATCAGCGAGCTGGTAGCCCTGCAACTAACAAGTGTGCAATGTGGCATCGCCATATCCGAATTACAGCGTCGGTCGACGAAGATATTTCCTAATGAATCGAGGAAAGTCGAACAGAACGCAAACGGAGACGGCCGTAACATTAGAAATAATATATATGTATATACCTTTATATATATACATTCATAGTTTTTATACTTTTAAATAAATTTTATAAAATAATAATAGAAAAACCGTATATGTGTAGAGGCCTTCTGACACGCGGATGATATTGCGTTGGCAATAATGGCAAAAGAGCTTCATCAAATTGAGGCTATATTTAGTTTGCAAACTAAAAAACTGGCCAAGGTCGTCAAACCTTCAGCTTGCGGGCCAATAATCTTAGGCAGTTTTGATCACGAGCAGAAAAAAATTGAGAATATCACGCTAAGCATAGACGGGCGTAACATCAACACTCAACCGTATTTGAAATACTTGGAAGTTATGATTGATGCACGCTTAAACTTCAAAGCGCACATTGAAAAAATTTATCTTGAATAATGGCTAACATAGGCGGGCCGAGTCAGAAAAGAAGGCTACTACTGCGTGGGGACAAGCATTAAAATACGAAACATACGCCAAGATTACAAAATCTCTGTTTCGATTGAGCGCTATTAGAGTCGCAAGCACATTACGCACTGTACCCCTTGAAGCTATCGGAGTAATTTTTGGCATAATGCTCCCAAATATACTAGCTTTGGAAAGTAAGATGATATATGAATAAAGCCGAAGCCTTGCCAGCCGAGGAGATCATAGAAATAAGATACGAGAGCGTATGGCAACGACGTTGGGATATAACAACTAAAGGGAGATGGACACATAGACTCATTAGAAATGTGCAGGCATGGGTCGATAAAAAATATGATGTCGGATTTTATATGACGCAGCTCCTGACAGGACATGGCTGTTTTAGAGCATACCTCCACAAGTATGGCCATGATGATGGAGTTATATGTTCAATTTGGGCCAACGCAAATGAAAATGCGTAGCATATATTCTTTTACTGCCAAAGATATAGTAAAGAACGAGAGTTTTTGGAAAACAAAATATAATAGTAGTACCAATAACACCAGACAATGTTGTTCCACACATGCTATAATCTAAATCTATAGTCTAAGTATAGGATTGTATTAAAAAATTGTCAGCTTTCGTACTCAATGATTTGAGACATATGAAGATAAGGCGCAAGCATAGCACTAAATAGCTGAAGTTTTGTAGTCTAAGAGTCTACACTTTTCCTACGTTGTAGTAACAACCGGTTGTGCCGTAGGACTATTTTCTCTATTGATTTATTTGGATGCAGGAAAACTGACGATACCGGACATATACACTTACCTTTCTATGGTATAGACAGAGACATAATGGGTGGGAGAAAACTGTTATGACAAGGGTGACTCTCTCATCAAATGACCTAAACAGTGGATGGTAACAAGCATATGCTACTTTCGACTTTGCATCAGGATAATAACGGACGGTGAGTTTAGTTCTCAAACCGCCTCCCGACGAACACTTAACGGTTTTACCAGTGGAAACGGTACTTTGAAGGTAGGACGTTCGGGTTAAAGTCTCACACTGATGGGGTTAGGCTTTACATACTTCCTCCTCGAAAAAAAAAAACAACAAAAAAACCTTGCCCATGCTTTATAGGTATCTCCGGAAGTATCTGTGGCCCGAGAGGAACTGAGTTAGGAAATAATTCACATTGCAGTGCACTGCAAAAAAAGTTTGAAATTTAAACTGATAGCAAAGTCAAATAACTGTGAAAATGAATACTTATTTACAGAAGTATCTGATGGCATGAATAAAATTTTAATTGCATGTGTTTACAATCCTAACTATTTGTTGACCTGTCTGAATCTGTCTTAAATTATATGTTCGTAATGTTGTGTGGTGATTTTAATGTTAACCTTTTAAAAAATGAGCCTAGTAGTAGTAAACTATTCGACCAGTTGGCAACAGCTGAATTTTGTGTTGTTAACGGAATTACACCAACGAGATATTCAAATAACTCACAACCTAGTCTTCTTGATTATTTTATAACATGTGTCTCTTTCTGTCCAGCGTATTCTTAGAATTCTTCTATATGTCCACATTTCAAATGCTTCTATTTTACTCATTTCAGTGGTTTTAATGGTCCATATCTCCATAGTATACAGAAGTACAAACAGCACCTAACATTTAACGAATCGAATTTTTAATTTAATATTGAAGTCAGGATTATTAAGAACCTTTTTGTACTTAACATATGGAATTCAGCCCTAGAAATTTCAATTCGAGCTTTTATTTCTTTTGAAGAATTCCAATTTTTGTTAATCCAGCAACCTAAGTATTTGAAATTTTTTACTTTTTCAATGAGCATGTCATTAATTGTGTCAACACAGATGTCTTTCCTGCTGACAATCATATATTTAGTTTTATTCATATTGATTTTTAAACCGAAGTTTTTACTGCAACGACAACATTGACTAGCTCCTGTAGTCCACTTAGACTGTCTGATAAGAGAGTTATGTCGTTAGCGTATCTGATGTTGTTAATGTTTGTCCCATTTACTTTAATGCCAGTTTCTAATCCTTGGAGTGCTTCTTGAAAGATTCTTTCGGAGTAGATGTTAAATAGTAATGGTGAGAGAATACATCCTTGTCTAACCCCTCTTAGTATAGGTATAGCGTCTGTAGTTTCGTTGTTTATGTTAACTTCTGCAGTTTGCTGCCAATAAAGATTGCGTATACATTGAATTTCTTTTGTATCGATATCCATGTTTTGTAGAATCTCAATTGACTTATCGTGCTGAACAGTGTCAAACGCTTTTTCATAATCTACGAAACACATAAACACATCTTTTGGACTTCTCTGCAATTTTCAACTAATACTTGAATACAAAATAGCGCTTCACATGTGCCCATGCCTTCTTTAAATCCGAATTGTGTTTCTCCCATTGCTGATTCGCACTTCTTATAAATTCTTTTATAAATAATTTTTATAATAATTTTTAGTGAATGACTCATCAAGCTTATAAATCTAGATCTAAGTCTTATATATTTTCGTCATTTATTAATTTCAAGATTTCAGAAGGAAGCTCATCTGGACTTGTTGCCTTATTATCCTTGGATCCTTTTATGGCAATTTTTATTTCGTCTTTTGTTATAACAGGTCCTGATAAATTTTAAATAGGTGCTGATTGATACGCAGATCTATTAGTGTCCGAGAAAAGGGAATAAATGTATTATTGCCAGACTTTTTTCTTCTCACAAAGATCTAACACAACTTCATTATTGCCATCCAATAAAAAATTAGACATAGTTTTGCGATAAATTCCGGCAATTTCTTTAAGTTTCTTGCGAAGATTGAAATCGCCATGTAGTTTTTGTAGTCTTTCAATTTCGTTACACTGGCTGTTCATCTAATCAATCATTGCATCACGTATTTTGCGTCTAATCTCATAGTTAAGTTCTCTGTATCTATTTTGATTTTTATTTTTGTAAGTACGTCGTTCTTACATTAACGTAATTATTTCATCTGTTATCCACTTGTTTTTAATTTCATATCGTTTTTTACCTGATGGTTCAACGAAAGAGTATTAAGTAACGTTTTAAGAGCTCCCACAATCTTTCCGGCGATTTCCATGTGTATAGTCTACGCGCTGGTAAATGAAACCATGTATTAGTTATTTTCATATTATGGTTTTGGCAAAATTGAACAAGTTGGTCGCCTCTTTCGTTTCTTTCGCCTAGGCCGAAATTTCCAACTATACCATCCACATAACCTTCACCGTCACCTTGAATAATGTTAATTTCGTGTGATTTGGTAAGTTTCATTAATTCATAAATCTCGGCATAAAAATTTTCAATTTCTTCTTCATTTTTATCTGCTGTACGTGCATATACTTGAATTATATTAATAATGAGTGGCTTCGCATTAATTTTTAATAAAAATGTTCCATCTGATTTAGGGATAAATCCAATAACACATTTAGCTGCTTGTTCTTTAACAATGATGCCGACGCCATTTCTGTGATTAGTATTTTGATTTCCTGAATAGAAAATTTTTGTGTTCTCTGTCTGGTCACCATGTTTCGCTTATTCCTATAATATCTATATTTAATCTATTCGTTTCTAAAATTGTGTTTTTTAATTTTCCAGCCTAGTAGAGACTGCGGACGTTCCACTTACCAATGTTAAGATGTTTTTTGATTTACCTCCGGGGATTCTTAGCACCCTCAGGGCCGTTGTAAACAAAACTAACCTCATTAAAAAAAGTATTATAATTTCATATCTATAACGGACTTAACTTATAACAGAACTTGTGGCACGACTAAGTATAGATGTAAAGTTTGCAGTGGTATATCAATTCCATCTTGTGTTGCTAAACTGGAAAGTATATAGTAGTATATATAATATAATATATATAAAGTATAATATAAACTGGTAGTATATATTCTACTTTTAAGGATCACAAAAATCTAATAAAACAAAAAAAAATCCATCTACTGCATCTAACAATGTTGCTAGCAACACTGCAGCCAATAAAGATGCGGTGGATAAAAACAATTTGATAATGACACGTGCGAAAGTTAAGTTGCTTACTTATTTGCTTTTGAACGTGAGCTGTAACTTTGTTGTTGTTGACATGTGTGCTACCCTCCCGCTCCGTTCTCTTTAAACAAAAATGATTCGTTTCTTCCTTGTGCTAATGCTTTGGCTGATTATACTGTACGTGCTGCTGCTGCTGCTGTTGACGTCGTTTTCTCTTCTGCCTCTACTCATCCTCAACCATCCACTCTAATTGTAATCGAAGGTTTGGCTAACAATTCTGCTTGGACTGAGGTGAGGAATAAAAAGCTGAAGAAAGAAATGGTTGTTGTTGGCTCAAGTGGTAAAACCAAATTGAGTGTCGCCGTTTCCCATAAATGGGTTCATTTATGCTCGTTTTCCCCGACTGCAGATGCAAAAAATCATGTAAACGTTAATAATAACTCTCTCTTATGCTTTCCACTGATTAAGAAAGGAAACCTAGAGGACAGAAACAAGCATAAACGTGTCAATTTCAAACTAGGTGTTTCATCCGGGAATAAAATATGAAATGCGTGACTTTAGTCAGCTAATGTTAGAAGAAGGCCGTTGTGTTTTTTTTCAAAAAAAAAAAAAAAATGGTTCAATCGCAACCAAAGTGACACTGAACGGCCCTAGTGAAGTTAATTAGGTAAATAATGTGCTACAGGTCCGTTATTATAACATTGCGGGCTTAAAGAGAAAACCGTAACATATATTATAGTACGTGAGTTTAGTACTGAAGAGACTTATGACATCATTGTTATTGTTGAGACGTGGTTGGCCTCGGACTTTTATGATAGTGAGCTCTTTGACTCAAATCTGTACGACGTTTTTTGTAAACTGTGGCTGCTAAAACTGGTTTCTTAACCCCTTGCCGTGCTGTAACGTATCTGGCTCGTGATGAAAATTTTGGCCCAAACATGAATATGACGACCCAGGCTCGTGAATCATCGAACCAAACGTAAATATCACGAGCCGAGGTCGTGCACAGATAGTCGAATCAAACATAAACATCACCAGCTTGGGTCGTGATTGAATGTTAGTTTCTATCTGTACGCCACCAAAGTTAGTCACGAGTCTGATAATTGCTGTGTCATCATCTCGCGCATCAGTCTGACGTTGACGCATAACACTTGGGCCCGAGTTTCGTCCAGCTAAATGGCATGGCAAGGGGTTAAGAATTCCTCTAATTACCGTCAAAAGAAAATATCGTGCGTTTTCAATTACGCTTAAAAATTACGACTCGTTGCTTGATCAACTTTGTATTTGCATCAAGGGCTTTGAATCATATGGCTGTTTGTATTTGATCACTTCGTATATCCCGCCTAATTATTGAAATTTTTAATCAACTAATATAAATTATTGTATATCAAAGTGTATTTATCCAATATCCTATGCTGTATTCATCATGTGTCTTTAGATATAAATGAGTTTTTACCTTTATCGTTTATTGATGAAACCATTTTCAATTATGCACCCTGCGTTTATATATTATATATATGTATATATATATAATTGGCGCGTACAACCTTTTTGGGTGTTTGGCCGAGCTCCTCCTCCTATTTGTGGTGTGCGTCTTGATGTTGTTCCACAAATGGAGGGACCTACAGTTTCAAGCCGACTCCGAACGGCAGATATTTTTATGAGGAGCTTTTTTCATGGCAGAAATACACTCGAAGGTTTGCCATTGCCTGTCGAGGGGCGACCGCTATTAGAAAAATATTTTTCTCAATTTTGGTGTTTCACCGAGACTCGAACCTATGTTCTCTCTGTGAATTCCGAAAGGTAGTCACGCGCCAACCCATTCGGCTACGGCGGCCGCCCTGTGATTCCTGTGATTATCTTAGCTTAAATATTTTCCTTTTAGAATTTAAATGGAAAGAATTTTTGTCCGGCTTGGGCATTTACAATGGTTTTTCTTATTTGAAAGCAATAAATAATGCAAGCATTTTGCATTAATATTCCTTTAAAAAAGAATCGCTGTAATAAGTCATCTCCGAGGTGAGCAACTTTTTGATTATATTCTAGCGAATAAGCTTGATATATGTAATAGAGGGGATGTCCCTACGTTTCTTAACTAATATAGAAGAGAGGTACTCGATATTACTCTTGCTAGAGTTAGGACTCTGTGTGGAAAAAATAATAAAACTATATTTTTTCTGAGCAAGAGCTCCTTTGTTGAATTCGTCTATTTCCGAATTAATCTTATATTTTAATGCTTAGATCTATTTATACTATTTCTAAATACAATTTGGTTTGAGATATGTTTACATGTTTTTATATTTAGCTGTTATCATGGTTTTGTTTAGTCTCTGCATATATTTGTATTTTAATGCTTAGATCTATTTATACTATTCCTAAATACAATTTGGTTTGAGATATGTTTACATGTTTTTATATTTAGCTGTTATCATGGTTTTGTTTAGTCTCTGCATATATTTGTATTTTAATGCTTACATGTGTTTATTGTTATGAAGGGACAAAGACCATGTTTATATTGTTTATCATTATTGTTTGGAAACAATGATAATGTATGTTTACAGTGTATGTATGTAGTGTAGTGTATGTGTCAACGTCGTTAACTCTCCCCGGTGTTTAGAATGAAATGTCCTCATTTCAAATCTGCTGTAGTCGGAGTAGTTCGGCTTCATATGCTCTTTGGAATATTAAGCGTCTCTTTTCCTCTCGTTGATTTCGGTGATATTTACTTAATTTTATGTATAAGTAAATTGTTAGGATAAAGGTAATTATGAATATGAATAATGTAAATTTTAATGGATGCTCTTCTAAAGGTATAACATACTTATATAATTGTTGAATATTATTAAATTTATAATTTGAGTTTGATGATAGTATTTTCAAGACATCTACTTGTTCGTTACTATGTGCGTGAATAACGTTTTTAATTTCTTCTTGGTGGTTCACATATGTCTTATTATCTATACTTGTAGAGGTCTTAAATTGTATTAAATGTGGTCCGTTTATTTTTAAACCATTCCAAGTATGTTCATTAGTTATAACAATATTGCCGTGGTCTAAAATTTGTATTGGAATATTATTTTCTTGTATTATGTTACATTGAGCTTGTTGATTTGATAACAGTGGAATTGTGCAGTTATCCTTTAATTCCTGTTTACAAATACTAATGCCTAAATAGTTTTTACAATTTGATATATTAATAAATTCGTTATTACATTTTGAAACCTTTTGATTTAATTCATATTTTCCGTGTTTAAATGCTAAAGGAATCACTTGATATAGTTGACATTTATTTGAAATGACAGGATATTTGTATATGGTTATTATTGCGGTTTTAAACATACATACATGGATGTCGGAATATTCTAGTATATTAATTACAGGAATATTATATATTTCATTGCTAATTACTTCATTTATTTCTTTTAAATTTAAGGTTCCTGAATAAAAGTTTCCCAACCTTGCAAAATTTATTGTATTGGTAATACTTTCTAATTCTTTCAGGACTTCCGTCATAATTAGTTCCTCTGTAATAGATTTAGGATCAAGAGTTTCAAGGATCTTTTCGAATTGTGAATTTATTTTACGTTGTTCGTTATTATTTTCTATCAATTGGTTTAATCCTGTTTTAATTTCTATTAAATCATCGTGATCGGGTGTCCCTGTTACAAATTTAAGTACCGAGCCCAAAAAATTAAGAGCTCGTTTAGCACGATATTCTGGTGGTACTAATTGTGTTTTTAAAGTTTCTATTCTGTTTATGAGTATTTCTTCTTGTTGTGATTCCTGTTTTCTATAGTGTGACCTCATTATGTTTTCGTATGGGGCTAATATATTAGATAAGTTCGCTATGTGATATAGGTAAGCTGTGTGGTCAAACATATACATCGTGTCTGATTCTACAAGCACAAATTTTTTACCTTTTAAGTCCGTTATTTTGTCGGAAGAACAAGATGAAAGAATAAATAATAATATAAGTCCAGTTGCCTTCATGTTGCTACTTTCCTGATACTGTCTTTATGTATAATTTTCCCTTTTACTGTCAGAATCTTGTCCCCTCGATCTTCTTTAACTAGGTGTTTGTTGTATTTTGCCGAGATTTTATTTCGTCGATCTGTCCTGCTGTAAATCGTATCGCCTTCTTTGTAAGTTATAATCTTTCGATTTTTGTTATGGTATCTTAAAAGCTGGTGCTGCTTCCGTTCAAGCGTTTCACGAATGTCAGGATATTTGTCGCGATTATAAAACACATCCTCAGGTTTATATCCTGTGCTTGAGTGAATAGTTTTGTTGTATTGGCAAACTGCGTTGTATAACTCGTCAGCGGGAGCTGTTTTATTCTCTGCAGCTAAAGTGTGCTATGTAACCGTTCAACTTGAGCGTTTGATGTTGAATGATGTACAGGCGTCACGGAGTGGATTATTTGTAGTCGACTGTATACTGATTTTGCCATATTTCCTATGAATATACTCTCGTTATCAGTCATAAGATATTTTGCGTTGGAGTAGATTTGTGTGAGAACTTCCTCAATATACTCGTGGCAATGTAATTTATTTTCTAATTTTCGAATAAAACAGTATTTCGAGTATCTGTCTATTGAACTGAGATACGTATTGTTGTTCATATGAAATATGTCCATTTGTATGTATTCCCCTACTCTTGTTGGTATTGGTGTTTTTCCTATAGGTTGCCTGTTCGGCTGACGTTCGTATTTATGTACAAGGCATATTTCGCATATGTTTGTCTCCGTACTGCACATTTTTTTTAGGTTTGGCCAGTAGTAGTTTAAAAGTATCTCTTGAGCGTTGTTTTTGTAATTTCTATGAGCTCTTCGGTGAGTTTGAATAATAATCTCTTTTTGTCTATCGATATTCGTAATATCAATAAGGAGTGTTTGTGCTTGTACAAACGTACAATTTGGAAATGTACGAATAATATCTTTTCCAAAGTGAAATATTTCTTCATTTTCTACCCTTAAAGCGTTTGTAACGTTTGGTCTGACTACCTCTTTCAACTTGTTGCATAAAATTTGTGAATCGTTGTAATATATTGTGTGTCTAAAATGATCGGCAAATATTGTCTGAGATACGGTTTCTTTTTCTTCATTGGTTTTTATAATAATTATTTGGTTTTTGAAAGAGTTGAATGGTTGTTTCACTTTTTTCATTATTTCTGTTGGTGAGCTTTGTGCGGAATGGGCTGAGCAATCCGTTGAGGTGTTTATTTGTTGTCGAGAAAGTGCATCTGCTACAACATTTTGATGACCAGGTTTGTAAACTAATTTTGCTCCGTACTCCTCTATTAAGTTTTTCCATCTTTTTAATTTGCTATTTGGATTTTTTTCTGATATAGAATAAATTAATGATTGGTGGTCCGTATAAATTGTCAAATCGGCTACTCCGTATAAGTAATTTCGTAGTTTTTGTAGTGCCCATACTATAGCTAAAAGTTCTTTTTCATTGGTACTATAACTTTGTTCGGTATCGCTAAGAATTCTTGAAATAAAAGCGATGGGTTTTCGATTTTGGGCAAGTACAGCTCCTATAGCAAAATTACTTGCGTCAGTCGTGAGTTCGAAAGGTTTTGAAAAATCTGGTTGATACAATTCTACCTGTGCCTGTAATTCTATTTTAATTTTTTCAAAGGCATGTATTGCAGCTTCGTCTAACTTTATTTCTATTTTTGCGCTTTTATTCTTTTTTACCATACCTTGTTCTCCTCTGAGATGTATGGTCAAGGGTTTTGTTATTTTTGCAAAGTTTTTAATAAATTTTCTATAGTAACTGGCGAGTCCTAAAAATGACCTCAATTCTTTTAAAGTTTTTGGTTCAGGGAACTTCTTTATTGTTTCGATTTTATTTGGGTCTACGGTCACTCTATTGTGTTTAATGATGTGGCCTAAGTATTCAACGGAATCTTTGAAGAAATGTGATTTTTCGTTCGAGATCTTCATGAATTGCTAACATTGTGCATTGATTATAGTTCGGATGTGTTCTATATGTTCTTCGGTTGAAGAAGAATATATCAGTACGTCATCAATATACACATATGCAAATTTTCCTATATATTCACGCAAAATATCGTCAACACATCGTTGAAATATTGCCGGTGCGTTTTTTAAACCAAAAGGTATCCTAACAATTTCATATTTTGCACCATTTACTGAAAATGCTGCCTTTTCTCTATCTTTATCTTTAATGAGGATTTGGTGGAATCCTGATTCTAAGTCTATTGTTAAAAATATTTTTGCTTTCCCTAGACTTTGTATAGTCATGTTTACGTCGGGTATCGGGTACCTATCTGTAATTGTGTGGGAATTTACTTTCTGAAAATCAACAACCATCCGTCTCTTGGGTCTGCCTTGGTCATCGGTGCCCTTTTTAGGAACGGTCCATATAGGGGAATTATACGGGCTTTTGCTTGGTTGAATAATTCCTTCTTTAAGTAATTTATTTATTTCACTTTTCACAAACTCATGGTCTGCCATCGGATAAGGGTATTGCTTAGTCCAAATGGGGTCGTCCGATTGAGTTCTAATTGAAGCTTCAATTGTTGTTGTAAATGGTAAAGACTCACTTATATAATCATTTCTTTGCATAATTTGAGAAATTTCTTTTTTATAACTCTCATTATCTAAGGTGTAATTAATTTTTTGTTCTTCAATCCTCTTTTTATATTTCAGGCTATAATCAAATAAATTTACTTCTGCTTTTAATACACGTAATCCCTGTTCTCCAAGTATCATGTCAAAATCGTTCAACTCCTTAATTTCATAGAATGTTAAATGATGCCCGTACATCGTTATTATTTTTTTAGAATTAATAATTGAGTAGCCATGTAAGGTTTTGGTTTTAAATGGTTTCAATTTAATAGATTTCCCTATATTACAATTTATATTTATGTAATTGTTAGTAGAGCCTGTGTCGATTAATAAGGTAACGGGTGTGCCGGTTAGGCCGCATTTTGTTTGTAAGCAAGGCAACCCGTTTACTCGCCTAAAAAAGTACTGCCTGTTTTATATTGTTCTTCGTAATTTGATACATCTACTGACTCTAGATCTTCTCTATTTAATTGATTTATTCTTTGGAACTTCCTATCTTGCAGGGAAGTCGCATTATTGTAATTAGATGCCCTATCTCTCTTATATGCATTGTTTGGTTTAAAATGATTTCGACTTACCGCGTTGTTGTACCTGGTTGTCTGCATATACTGCCTGGAGTGATCTACGTCCATTGGAATAGGCGTGGGTTGTTGTTGTTGTGGTGGTGGTTGTTGTTGTTGGTGCTGAAATCGCTGATTATTCCCGTATACCTGTATCCCTGGATTATATCGATGTTGCCTGTCTTCATATCGTGGTGCTGGACGATTTTCGGGATAATGATGACGTGCTGGATTTGATCGCTGCGGCTGTATATCGAACTGTTGATTCACATTGTCGTGGTATATTGTACATGCAATGGCATAGGCTGCCTCCAAGTCTTTTGGGCTATTGCTGTATAGTGTTCCGCTAGTGTATTTGCTGTTTAGCCCTAGTATGAAAGTACGCACAGCTTCTTCGTTAGCATATTCTAACATTGCTGCATTGTTTTGACTAGCAGACATCTCGATTTTAGACAAGGCTAAATTTAATGCCTTGCTGACCTCACTATGAAATTCAGACAATGTACGTCTTCCTTGGACTATTCTTTTCATATCGTCTAGTAGGACATATAACGGACGCTGATCTGCATAGGTGTAATCTAGTCGATTGATTATCGAGTAGAAATTTAATTTTGTGTTGTGGTTTGTTAGAATATCAGCTGCCGACCCAATAATCTTTGTGCGTACTATTCCCAATGCCGAGTAATAACGAGGGTGTTCCATAAAACCCTTAATGGACTCCATAAATGTCCAGGCTTGATTTCTCCAAGAACGGTACTGCGTTTTATCGCCATCAAATTTTGGTAACGCTTTAAATAGCTCCAGATCAATATCCGAATTAATCTTATATTTTAATGCTTAGATCTATTTATACTATTTCTAAATACAATTTGGTTTGAGATATGTTTACATGTTTTTATATTTAGCTGTTATCATGGTTTTGTTTAGTCTCTGCATATATTTGTATTTTAATGCTTAGATCTATTTATACTATTCCTAAATACAATTTGGTTTGAGATATGTTTACATGTTTTTATATTTAGCTGTTATCATGGTTTAGTCTCTGCATATATTTGTATTTTAATGCTTACATGTGTTTATTGTTATGAAGGGACAAAGACCATGTTTATATTGTTTATCATTATTGTTTGGAAACAATGATAATGTATGTTTACAGTGTATGTATGTAGTGTAGTGTATGTGTCAACGTCGTTAACTCTAGCGAATCATGTACACAACTGGTGCAGGACTGGAGCGTTGATAAACAGCACTCTTTTTCCGACCACCAATATATAACATTCACTTTAAAAGCCGAAACGGCAAAACCCATGAAGTACCTTAACAAAAAACGTATGAATTGGATCAAATATAAAGAACACCTTGCCAATGGACTTCCTGATATCAGGCAGTTCGAAATGGCAAATAAAAACGATATCGAAAACGCTGTCAAAATGATAACGAAGACGTGTCAAAGCGCGGCCGACAATCTTGTCCCCTGACAAAAACAGGAGGTAAGCATAAACCTTTTTGGTGGACTCCAGAAATCTCAGAACTTCGCAATCGAACTCGGAAACTCTTTAACCAATCTAAAATAACAGACGAATGGGAAGAATATCGACAATGTCTCAAAGACTTCAAGAAAGCTGTCAGAAGTGCAAAACGCACATCCTGGCGATCATACACTCAAGAATTAGAGAACACTTCAGAAGTAAGCAGACTACGCAAGATTCTTGCATCAAACCCAGTCTCTCCCAGTTTTATCATGACTCAAGATGGAACTTGAACTACTTCAACTGACCACACTCTTAGAATACTTCTAGAATCTCACTTTCCAGGCTGTGTTGCCAACTGACCTGCACTTCCCAGCACTCTTCAGAGTAATTATGGGAACAGATCAGATCTAATCAGCTCTAATAGCATCTCTACAGCGATATTAAGTTTTAAAAAATTTAAATCACCAGGTCCTGACAACATCATTCCAGCAGAACTTCAAGAAGGACTGGAAATTCTACTGCCTTGGTTAACAAGGATCTTTAACAAGTGTTTAAATCTCTCTTACCTTCCGACAATTTGGAAGAAATCGAAGGTAGTATTCATTCCGAAAACGGGGAAGCCTTCACACTGCAAACCAAACGACTTCAGGCCCATTAGCCTAACCTCTTTTTGCTTAAAGGCTTTTGAAAAAGTCTTAGATGAGCAAATCAAAACCCAACTTGATACTAAGTTGATCTCTGAGGCACAACATGCCTACACTAAAGGGAAATCGACTGAAACGGCACTTCATTCACTGGTGCAAACAGTGGAAACTTCCCTTCACAATAAGGAGTACTCTCTTGTCGCATTTATGGACATAGAAGGTGCTTTTAATAATATTGAACCCAACGCTATTCTGTCTGAAATTGCCAAATTAGGTATTAATTACTCCATCCGAAAGATGATCGAAGAAATGCTCCAAAATAGAATAATCACTTCAGAGCTTGGTTTAAGCCGCATGAGAATGTACGCCGTCAAAGGCACTCATCAAGGCGGAATACTTTCACCCCTTCTCTGGAATCTCGCTGTAAACAGTTTGCTTCGAAATCTCGAAAAAGCAGGCTGCAAGGTTGTAGCCTATGCAGATGATATTGCTCTCTGCGTGTCAGGCAAACACCTGAATACCCTCACTGAGCTCATGCAACGCTCAATCAATATTCTGTCAAAATGGTGCACCGAATGCGGACTAAATGCGAATCCAGCAAAGACAGATCTTGTTCTCTTCAATAGAAAACAACAATCTCCTCCACTGCAAACAATAACTTTAAAAGGGGAATCATTACTCCTATCTGATTCAGCTAAATATCTAGGAGTTATTCTAGATAGGAAGTTGAGTTGGAAATTGAACATTGAAAACAGATGTAAAAAAGCTTTCATAGCTCTTTATACTTGTAAGAAAACTATAGGCAAAACCTGGGGTTTTTCTCCTCGGATCATTTATTGGATATATACCTCGATCATCAAACCGATACTCTTCTACGGTGTGGTTGTATGGTGGACATCACTCGAAAAACGGTGTAGAGTAGCCACAATTGATCGAGTTCAAAGAACAGCCTGCCTCCTGATAACAGGATGCTTAAGTACAACACCTACTAAGGCTCTAAATACGTTGCTTCACTTGTTCCCTATCGATCTGGCTGGCAAAGCGACTGCAGCGAAAGCAGCGACTCGCATGAATGCTATATCGAAATGGAATAAGTATCTTGGCCATTCGGCCATACTGAACAGGAACACTGTTATCTCTTCCGACATAGACTATCATGTAAGTCTTCCACCCTTGCTATTCTTCTGTTCACTCCCAACTAGGGAAGAATGGAAGACAAATCTAACCGAAATCGATGGCCCTCTGATTATATATACAGATGGTTCAAAACAAGACGGCAAAGTGGGATTTGGAATCTTTTCCAATTCCCCTCACATCAATCTATCATTTAGATTACCCGACTACTGTAGCGTATTCCAAGCGGAAGTATGCGCTATCTGGTATGCTGCGAAAACTCTCTTAGAAAATAGAATATCACTAGAGGATATCCGCTTTTTCACCGACAGTCAAGCGGCCGTTCGAGCACTCAGCTCCCACTCAGATGTGGTTCGATCCTGTCTCTTATCTCTTAACGAGATAAGTGTTCAGAATTATGTCCAAGTTATCTGGATACCGGGTCACAGTGGATTCGAAGGTAACTGCAAAGCTGATGAGCTCGCAAGAGCTGGAGCTGCGCAATCAAATGTTAGTAACTTACCCACAATCCACATTCCGCTCTCAACATGTAAATTGCTCATTGATCGAGAATTTCACAGCATTGCTGATCGGAGGTGGCGAGTGGAAACTACTTGCGTTACGACCAGACAAATCTGGCCATCCTACAATCTGAAACAGACAAAAACCCTTATAACTCTTTCGAAACACGAACTAAGGCATATAATATCTCTTATCACCGGCCACTGATTTTTGGACACTCACGCACGTCGGCTCGGGGTTCCTCAAAACGACCTGTGCAGATACTGCGAGGACGAAGATGAGGAAGTATCGAGCAGACATTTGCAGTGCAGTTGTCCCGGTCTAGCCAGAAGTCGACTCGCTCTTCTAGGCTCTCCAACAATTGACAATCTTTCAGTAATCTCGGACCTGAGAATCGAATCTCTCATCAAATTCTCGAAACGAATTAATATCTTTGACAAAGATCTACAATAAAAATCTCGGTTAGGTGGGGAAATCATTTAAAATAATGAGCTCTAGGGCAACACAACGGACCCAACTTGTGGTCTATGTGGCACTCCGATGCGGGGTCACCCTTAAACCAACCAACCAATAAGTCACCTCGGCCTAATAAACAGATTAAGAACATAATAAATAAAAATAATTTAATTTTTTTTTTTAAATAGATCTAAAAATTTTAACCAACTAGTTAGTAATCAGTTTTTGTTTTTTGTAAAATAGTCTAAACTGTCTATAAAAGAGAAGAAGTCCTTTCTTTTCCCTTTATTTTCAGCTGTCCAGCGTTAATGTTCCACAAAGAATTCTTCGCAATGGTTACCCTTTTTAATGGGGAAAACTTTAAGATTAAATTTGCAAGTATTGCACCCATTGGCTCTTAGAGACTATAATTCATTATCTAATTCCAGCCTGCTTGATTTCGCTTTTTCTACATCTAATTTCGTAAAAATTTTAAATTTAGTTGCTTCATATTGTATTTATACAGATTGTTAATATTTTTGTTGCGAAATTTGACTTGTTTTTAATTACGTTTTTGTCTAGTCTGTAGTGCAGGGCACATTTCTAGCGATTTATTGCTGTTTGAAGAAAATCCTTCGTGTATAACAAAGTGCGGGCACAAATCCAAAGTAATTGAAAATTTTCATTTATCTGGGATTTGTTGCTAGTGTGTGGCGCAGTTTGTTGATTTTCTCATTTTTTACTGAGCGTCGTCGAGGTAAGACCAAGCGGAAAAATTAAAAGGGTTAATAGAAAAATAAAAAATTTAAAAATCTCCTCGGGGGAGGCTGTAACCCCTAGAGGACGCGTCCCCAGGTGGCGGATCGTGGAAATCCTCCCAGATATGGGTGGTAGGATGGAAATGAAATACCTCTCGCGGAGCAAGAGACAAATATCAGAAAAAGTGAAAAAAACTAGCAACCTGCTGAGAAGTAAACTATTGCTCCTACAACAATGATTAATAATAAAGCCTCAGATAGCTACAAGTACAACAATCACAATGACGACTTGGAACGAAAAACGAAAAAACGGGTTTGGAAAAAGAATTTATTGCGAATAGCATGTTGGAACATAATATCTTCTAGGAACAAAGATCAAGAAATACGTATTGAGCTTGACAGACATGAAATGGGCATTTGCGCCCTCTAAGAAACAAAGAAAAAAGGAACGGGTAACAGCATTTATGGAAACTACATCTTACTATACAGTGGAAAGGAAACTAATGAGCGCGCCGCATCATACGTAGACTTCGTAATACAAAAGAAATACGAAAAACAAATAGAAAAAGTACAATATATTTCCTACAGACTTTTACATATAACAATGAAAATAAAGAAGCATCAGGTTACAAACCTCATAAGCATGTCTGCACCAAACATCACCTAAACTCAAGAGGAAAAATTCGATTTTTATATGAAACTGCAAGGACTTATTAATAGATAGTATTCCAAAACAAGAAGAAGTATGGTATACGTAATGGGAGATTTTAACGCACTAATAGGACCGAACATTATATCAGGAATAAAAAATAGGTATAATGAAGATACTTTGAACGGCAAAGGTGTACAACTAATACTATTTTGTAGGCAAAATCAACTACGCATAACAAATACGTTTTTTGCTCATAAACAACAGCATAAGTATACTTTTTCAAACTCAAGAGGCTTACTCTCGCCAATAGACTTTATATTAACAAACAACAGAGTTCATCCTTCGACTCTTTTAGACGTGCGTTCATTAACGTCCATAAATGTTGGGACTGACCACAAACTTGTGTTAATGAAACTAAAGTTCACAGCTCTAAGGCGCACAAAATCGATACCAATGACGGTAGGAAAATATAATATAGAGTCCTTTAAGGATCCATCTGTGCAATTCCTCTATCAACAGAGGATTAAATACCATACCGGAAAAAATAAAATCTATAGCGAAGATACAGTAAATGACGCATGGTTAAAGGTAATTACTAATAATTCTAAGAATTTGAAGCCATGGTTTACACCAAAGGTCCAAATATTGGCAGCAAGAAAAAAATTCAGACAAATCATCACAACGTATGATGAGTTTAAGAATGTTAGAAATGCGGTTAATTGCGAAATAGCTGCAATAAAAAGGTCGCATCGGGAAAAGTTCTCAACAGACATGGAACATGACTTACCATATATAGCGTACAGAGGAAAGTATGGGGCATGTTAAGAAATAGAAAAAAACTTATAGATGAGTATCTTTCCTTTTCCAATATCCCTCTATCTATATGGAAATCTCACTTTCAACAGCTACTCAGCAATGTGGAGCCATATACCAACAAAGATTTATATGCTTCCTACAACGACGTACTTGAAAATTATTGGATATAACTTCCATACATAGAGATTTCTGTAAACAAAATAAAGAATAGGAAGTCACCAGGGCCTGGCAACATATTTAATGAAATGCTGAAATATGTTGAAAGTTGCTTGATGGTCGAAATAAAAGATCTATTTAATTCTTGAAAATAATAAAAGTCCCAAACGAATGGAGGGAAAATACGACAATTCCTATACATAAAAAGGGGAATAAACAGGATTCTAATAATTATCACGAAAATCCTAGTAAAAGAAACGAATAAAACTGGCTTCAAGACGAACAACAAAGATTTCGTCAAAATCGATCAACAACTGACGGCATATTTATCATCAGACCATTAGCTGAAAAAGCTTTTGAATATAACAAGCCATTGTTTTTCTGATCTCCGAAACAAAAACAAAATGCATGACTACATCAAAACATCCTCTAAGATGTAAACTTGCCGTGTATGGACGGAGCGTCGAACAAGATATGAGCTTTCATTATTTGGGAACTACAATAAAATCACAAAGAGATCTCGTCAATGAGGTTAAAACTCCAACTGTGAAAGCAGCACGCATTTCCGGCCCTAAGGGACATAGTGCGGAGGAATAAATACATGAGCGTGAAAAGCAAAACGCGAATTTACATGTGTCCGTCCAATTATGACTAACGGTATGGAGGCACGCGCAAACAAAGCAGTTACGCAACGTGCCCTTAATACTACGGAAATTCAGACGCTCAGATCAACATGCGGGCACTCAAGATTTGATCACATACGAAACGAAGATATAAGAAAAATGTGTGAAGTTCAAGACATCTATAAATGGGGACAGAGAAGACATGAAGAATGGTACAAACATGTCAATAGGATGAGAGCTGACCAACTGGCTAGAGATGTATTGGATGGAAGAGCGCACATAGGTCACCTGGACGTCCTCCTAAGTGATGGTACGAAGTGCTAATGTATTATCTGTTATCTTTTAATAAGAACATTTTGTCAAAGTTGTAAAAAACAAGATTTAATCTTAAATAAAATGGAAGAAGAAGAACTTAAGTGTTTCAAAAATTAGCCATCATTATCCCTACTAATATTATAAATGTGAATGTAAGTTTGTTTGTTACACTTTCACGCCAAAACTACTTAACCGATTGTTACGAAACTTTGTACACATGCTTTTGGAGGTGATAGAAGTAACATAGGATACCTATTGATGGATAGGGTTCGAGATATAGGTCAAAACGTGGACCCAGGTAACCTTCGGATGTGTATGTACAATATGGGTATCAAATGGAAGCTGTTGGTGAATGCTTTAGTTCAGAGTATTTCCATCCGCTCCGTGACTAGGGTCTCGAGATAGAGACCAAATCGTGGACCCTAGAATGTGTTTGTACAATATGGATATCAAATTGAAGCTGTTGGTGAATGCTTTAATACATAGTATTTTTCATGCCGCTCCGTGACTGGGGTCTCGAGATATAGGTCAAAACGTGGACCCGGGTAACCTTTGGTTGTGTATGTATAATATGGGTATCAAATGAAAGCTGTTGATAAGTGCTTTAGTACGGGGTAATTTTCATACCTATTGATGACTAGGGTCTCGAAATGTATGCCAAAACGTGGACCCGCCGTGTCTTTGAACCGAATTAAACCAAACTTACACACATTGTTAAGTAAGTATTGAAAATGGGTTTCGTAAAGTTTGGTTGTAATTCGGAACACTGGCAACACGTACAGCGTTCTTTTGAACCAGCCATAATGTCGTTTACTTTTTTAACGCTTGGGGCGGAACTGAACTGTCAAATTGACAGTGTGAGTTACAATGTGTCAATATTTCTTTTTGATTTGGATGCCATAAGGAGAAGACGTAAGTGCAAAATGTAAAAATTCTTTGTGAATTTTTTTGGAGTGGATTTTGGAACAGTGAATAATTTCTTACGAAATTTGAGAATTTAATGTGAAATTCGAATGTTCAAATGAAATTATGTGTTCGTGGAAAAAAAAAATTTTTCGTTGTTTTTTTTTTTTTTGAAAAATATAAATGGACATTGGTTAAAAAAGCTCCAATGCTTAATAAAACATATAAATTGAAACGAAAAATTCATGGATGATCAGGAAAAAAGATTGTTTCTTAGTTATTCATTTCCGTTGATTTGAAATTCAAAAACAATCTTCTTATTTCCTGATTTTCAATTTATATTTTATATTTACTCAAAAACAAAAAGAAAAACAAAAAATATTGTTTATGCCAAAGCGCTTGAATAAAGAATAAAGAAATAAATAATATGAAAACCATATCTTTTCTGTTCTAAACCATATCTATTATATTTTAGTGTGCCCAGCGAAGCGGGTTGGGTGTGCTAGTGGCTAATAAAAAAAGAATTATTCAAGACACGTTTCTTTTTTTATTATTTTTTGAAGTGAAACTATTTAGGCGTCGATGGACAAGCGAGAAAGGAGAGTAAAATTTCAAGGTCATGCAACGTTTTGGGCATTTTCGTTTCGCGAGAGAGAAAAAAGACACAATGTAGAGTAAAATTAGAGAGAGAGCTATACCTTACAAAGGGTGATTTTTTAAGAGCTATAGAAAATTTTTTCAAAAAGGCACACGTAAAATTCAGAAAAATTCATGAAATTTTCATTTAAATCGATAGTACAGTCCATATAATTTAATGTTTGAAGATTATTTCATGCAAATGTTGACCGCGACTGCGTTTCAAATGGTCCATCCGCTTAGTCCAATTTTGGCATACTCTTTCCAATGTTTCGGCCGGTATCTCACATATAAATGCTTGATTGTTGTCTTGCAATGCGTTAATTGAAGCAGGCTTGTCTGAGTAGATATGAGCGTTAACATAGCCCCACAAAAAATTATCTAAAGGCGTTATATCGCACGATCTGGGTGGCCAATTGACAGGTCCCGAACGTGAAATAAAATGTTCACCGAACTCGCCTCTCAACAAGTCCATTGTTACGCGTACTGTGTGGCATGTGGCACCGTCTTGCTGAAACTACATGTCATGCAAGTCAAGCTCTGGCATTTTGGGCAAAAAAAAGTTGGATATCACTTCGCGGTAGAGCTCACCATTCACAGTTACGTTACGACTCGCAGCATCTTTGAAGAAGTACGGACGGTCCAATGATACCTCCAGCCCATAAACCGCACCAAACTGTGACCTTTTCTGGAAACATTGGTAGCTCTTGCAATTCTTCTGGCTGATCTTTACTCCAAAATCGACAATTCTGCTTATTTACGTACCCACGTCCCATTCACCAATAATTCTGAGTTGCGGTAGGTCGTTCGGCTTCAATTCTTGCACCAGCCGTATTTTGAAGGGCTTTACACCTAAATTCTTTCGCAAAATTTTCCACGTTGTTGAGTAACAGAGGCCCAAGTGCTGCGAACGGCGACGAATCGATAATTGATGGTCACTTTCACAAACTGAAGATGTTTGAAAGTGAAACAAAACACGAAACGTGCGTCAGCTGTTTAAACGAACTGTTTAAAAAGATAATAGCTAAAAACTCACCCGTTCTATATCTTAGATACACTTTAGGCTATTTTCCTGAGTTTTTCCTTGTGGTTGCTAATTTCTAATGAGAAATTACACTGCCTACTTGTTGGCGCTTGCTTGTAACTTGTAGTAAATCTATTTTAGGTGCCTACTTTTTGGCGTTATATTTCCTTGGTGCATTTTTTTTGTCAAGGGCAACTAGCAAGTGCAGCACTCAGACATTAGCTAAGTCCATTGTACTACACTTGTATTTCCTTTTAATTTTCTTTAAATATACCCGATCTCCGATGAAATCTGAGTAGATCTTGTGGTGCGAAAGAGCCAAGATGGTCACTTCTTTACACATCAGTGCCAAAGACCTCAAACCTGATTCGAGCGAAGGCGGGGCAGACGCACAGGAAGTGGTCCGCCGTCTCATCCTCCTCTTCACAAGCTGGGCAGAGTACACTGTCTGAGATGCCTAACCTTTCCATGTGCTTCGCCCTCAGAAAGTGGCCCGTCATCAGTCCAACCAGCCGTCTGCACTCCCCTCTGCTTAATGACAGAAGGGTTTGCGACAATCGATCGGACATGACAGGTAGCACCAGATTAGTCCATCTGCAGCCTCTCTCAGCCTGCCCAGCTCGCTTGTGGGTGATAGTTACCCATTTGCTAACCGTGGCTTTGATGGCCGCAGGAGGGAGTGGCAAAACGGGCTCTGGGCCAAAGAAGTTGGCCCTAGAGCCCATCTTAGCTAAGGAGTCAGAGATCTCGTTACCCACGATACCCACGTGTCCCGGGACCCATGTTAGCATCAGGATATTATGTCAGCCTGGATTTACAGGACTCGACTACCCCTGATGTGGTTGGAGGGCTGTCTAAGGCCATAAGCGCAGCTTGGCTGTCGCTGCAGACACATATAGATCTGCCTCTCCATCGGTTTTCCACAACAAAGTTCATCGATTCTTGAACTGCATACACCTCCACTTGAAATACAGATGCATGCATTCCAAGAGCAAAGTGCAGTTTTGTCCCGCTGGATTCCACGTAGACCCCAGAGCCGGAGCCATGCTTGGTCCTGGAGCCGTCCGTAAAAATGCAAAAACAGTGTTTGCCAGGCTGATTTTCTGAGTTTGACCACAACTGAGCCTCTGGCAGCACTACACTGTATTTCTTTTCAAGTACGACTCTTGATGGCATGGAGTCAAGGGGCATGGAGAGAGTCGTTGGATCGACGCCCATGCCTTCTCTGTGTTCCAATGCCGGACAGTGGCCGTACCAGTTCCCATTGTGTTTTAGCCTGCAGATGGCCTTCAAGGCCTCTCGTTGGATGAAAGCATCAAGTGGTGGCAAACCAATCAGATCATCTAATGCCGGGCCTGAAGTAGTCGGAAAAGCTCCGGTGGAACAGATGTCCCCAGTGCGTTGTAGTCTCGATAAGGTCCTCCTGACTCCCACGAGAGAGAATCTACTCATCCAAACCACCGATGCATAGGGGATAATATGTGATGCAAGTCAAGCTCTGGCATTTTGGGCAAAAAAAAGTTGGATATCACTTCGCGGTAGAGCTCACCATTCACAGTTACGTTACGACTCGCAGCATCTTTGAAGAAGTACGGACGGTCCAATGATACCTCCAGCCCATAAACCGCACCAAACTGTGACCTTTTCTGGAAACATTGGTAGCTCTTGCAATTCTTCTGGCTGATCTTTACTCCAAAATCGACAATTCTGCTTATTTACGTACCCACGTCCCATTCACCAATAATTCTGAGTTGCGGTAGGTCGTTCGGCTTCAATTCTTGCACCAGCCGTATTTTGAAGGGCTTTACACCTAAATTCTTTCGCAAAATTTTCCACGTTGTTGAGTAACAGAGGCCCAAGTGCTGCGAACGGCGACGAATCGATAATTGATGGTCACTTTCACAAACTGAAGATGTTTGAAAGTGAAACAAAACACGAAACGTGCGTCAGCTGTTTAAACGAACTGTTTAAAAAGATAATAGCTAAAAACTCACCCGTTCTATATCTTAGATACACTTTAGGCTATTTTCCTGAGTTTTTCCTTGTGGTTGCTAATTTCTAATGAGAAATTACACTGCCTACTTGTTGGCGCTTGCTTGTAACTTGTAGTAAATCTATTTTAGGTGCCTACTTTTTGGCGTTATATTTCCTTGGTGCATTTTTTTTGTCAAGGGCAACTAGCAAGTGCAGCACTCAGACATTAGCTAAGTCCATTGTACTACACTTGTATTTCCTTTTAATTTTCTTTAAATATACCCGATCTCCGATGAAATCTGAGTAGATCTTGTGGTGCGAAAGAGCCAAGATGGTCACTTCTTTACACATCAGTGCCAAAGACCTCAAACCTGATTCGAGCGAAGGCGGGGCAGACGCACAGGAAGTGGTCCGCCGTCTCATCCTCCTCTTCACAAGCTGGGCAGAGTACACTGTCTGAGATGCCTAACCTTTCCATGTGCTTCGCCCTCAGAAAGTGGCCCGTCATCAGTCCAACCAGCCGTCTGCACTCCCCTCTGCTTAATGACAGAAGGGTTTGCGACAATCGATCGGACATGACAGGTAGCACCAGATTAGTCCATCTGCAGCCTCTCTCAGCCTGCCCAGCTCGCTTGTGGGTGATAGTTACCCATTTGCTAACCGTGGCTTTGATGGCCGCAGGAGGGAGTGGCAAAACGGGCTCTGGGCCAAAGAAGTTGGCCCTAGAGCCCATCTTAGCTAAGGAGTCAGAGATCTCGTTACCCACGATACCCACGTGTCCCGGGACCCATGTTAGCATCAGGATATTATGTCAGCCTGGATTTACAGGACTCGACTACCCCTGATGTGGTTGGAGGGCTGTCTAAGGCCATAAGCGCAGCTTGGCTGTCGCTGCAGACACATATAGATCTGCCTCTCCATCGGTTTTCCACAACAAAGTTCATCGATTCTTGAACTGCATACACCTCCACTTGAAATACAGATGCATGCATTCCAAGAGCAAAGTGCAGTTTTGTCCCGCTGGATTCCACGTAGACCCCAGAGCCGGAGCCATGCTTGGTCCTGGAGCCGTCCGTAAAAATGCAAAAACAGTGTTTGCCAGGCTGATTTTCTGAGTTTGACCACAACTGAGCCTCTGGCAGCACTACACTGTATTTCTTTTCAAGTACGACTCTTGATGGCATGGAGTCAAGGGGCATGGAGAGAGTCGTTGGATCGACGCCCATGCCTTCTCTGTGTTCCAATGCCGGACAGTGGCCGTACCAGTTCCCATTGTGTTTTAGCCTGCAGATGGCCTTCAAGGCCTCTCGTTGGATGAAAGCATCAAGTGGTGGCAAACCAATCAGATCATCTAATGCCGGGCCTGAAGTAGTCGGAAAAGCTCCGGTGGAACAGATGTCCCCAGTGCGTTGTAGTCTCGATAAGGTCCTCCTGACTCCCACGAGAGAGAATCTACTCATCCAAACCACCGATGCATAGGGGATAATAGGTCTTATCGTAGTCGTGTAGATCCATAGGACCTTGCTAGAAGAAAGACCCCAGGTTTTCCCAAAGACACCCTTGTTTTTTTTTTTTTGTGGAGGATGGGAAGCACCAAAAGTCTATGGCATCTACCTTTCTCGGATTGCTCCCATCGTACCTGCCAATCTTCAATTGTTCACAGCCTTTCTTCTTTTTTAGTCACCTTCGACGGTTTCTGCCCAATGGTATTATGTAACCTATACATCTCAACCGCGAGAAGGTCGATAGGCACCATTCCCGTTATCACATGGATTGCGTCATCTGAGACAGTACGATAGGCACTGGTTACTCGCAGGGCGCCAAGTCTGTATGTGGCTCGTATGTGTTGGGGGTACGATGGCTTCGTGCTTGCCCAGACTGGTGCTGCGTACAGAATCACTGAGCTTGTAGCTGTCTCCGTATACTTGCGCGAGGGCTGCCAATATTATGCATTAGTCTAGTCAACGTGTGCCACTTCGTGCTAGTGGCTTGACGAGCAATACTCATTACAGCTTGTATTGCGTCCACGGTTGAACGGCCTTTTCTAAAGCCGTATTGGTTTGGGAAAAGCCCTGTTGGTTTCTCTAGAAACTCTTGCATTCTGTTACATATGATGCGTTCTAGTATTTTGCCGAGTGTATCTAGCATACGGCTTTCCTGGTTTGAGTAGCAGTACCAACCTCTGTTTCTTCCACACTTTTGGAAAAACGCCTTCATTGAGACATGTGTTGTACAATTTAGCAAAAACCTCGGGTGTTGTTTTAATTGCTGCTTTCACAGCTACATTTGGCAAGCCATCAAAGCCCGGAAGTTTGTTATCAGCAATGCACTGTACTGTGGAAAGCACTTCTTGTGTGGTGACTTCTGGGATGTCAACCGCCATCACCCGTTGTGCCTGTCGTGGATTTGAAATAATGTGGAAGCCACTACTCACAATAGGGCTGGGCACGTTGGCTGCGGTCCTCTTGGATTCTTAATAGTTCTCATTATAACCTTATATCCCATTCCCCAGGGGTTGACGTTCACGCTGTCGCAAAGCTCTTTAAAACAGCGATTTTTGCTAACCTGTAAAGCTTTTTTAAGCGTAGGTTTATAGGTTTTATGTTGTGCTAATAATGCGTCGACGGCTGGTGTACCACGAGCTCGCTTCAGGTTTCTGCGCACCCGATTGCAGTCTCCTCTTATTTTTGCGATGTGACTATTCCACCAATATACTGCTTTTCTATGTGGCCTTCCCGACAGTTCCTTATGACCGCCGTCATGCCTTCTGCTTTCATTTCCCCAACGCTATCTAGAGTTAGGCAAGTGTTCCAGCTCATGTTGAAAACTTCGGCATCAAAAGATTGTCTCTTCAACCCTTTTTACTGTGCTCTTTGAAGGCGAAAATCACTATTTTCTACACCCATTAGTATATCGATGGTTATTGCCTTATGATCGCTGTACGTATAGATGGAGCTTACAGTCCATGTTGGGTTGTGCGCTATAGTACTATGGGCGAAGGCGAGATCCACTATTGAGCATCCTCTTTCGGTTTGAAAAGTGAATTTACCAGGCACATTGAGCAATTCCAGGTCAAATGGTGCCAGGCTTTCCAAAAGCACTCTGCACGTCAAATGCCAAGACTGTCAGCATTCGTTCATATTCTTCTGCGGTGAGGCTCGGTGGAGTATAACAACTGAAGAAATAGATGCCTTTCGTCTTAACCCATGTAAAGCCGTGTTAAGAAGTCATAATTTTGCTCTGCGGCTTAATATGACCCATTGTCTAAATCGCCAACTTGTTTGAACCATCCGACGTCTAGAAATAGTCATCAATGTTTTCGTATTGCTCGGATAAAAGTGCAATATCTATTTTGTGCTCTTGCATGGTCTGCTCCAAAAGTTCTTGGCAGTTTGACAGTGGTTGAGATTAAGCTGTAAAGCCCTCATTCGATGGCTTCTCTTCGCGCTTTTTTAGCTAACGGACATTTGTAGCTGCCAGCTGCATGGTTCCCCTTGCACAGTGCACATTGTTCAGGATTCTTGCACGTAAGTGCCTTATAGCCTTCCTGACTACATTTTCTACAGAGTCCAGATCTGTCTATTTGCTCCTTGCCCTTTTGAGCGACATGATCGTAACCCCAGCACTTGAAGCAACGCTTAGGAGAATCGACCTTTCGTACCCGGCATGACACCCATCCAATTCGCACACGTTGAACCTCTAACACCTTTTTCGCATCTCCGGCTGGGAGGACAATGAATGTCGTCTATGTACCGTTGTACACCTTTCTTAGGTTTCTTACCGCCTGTATCTGGACGTTTAATATTCCATTGGGCATGAAGCGCGTCACACAATTCTTCTGCAGTGGATACCTCATTTAGATCTCTGCACTGTACTGTTACAGTGTGAGTTTTAACCGTCACTTTTGCTGCGGTTTTCAGAACATCTTCAATCGCTGTTTGATATTCTGATGTTTTTCCGTACAGTGCCCCTTTAAGCTCTATGATCAATTCCTGTTTAGCTGTTCTGCGGATTGCTGTTACATCTTCTCCGAAAGTCCTGAGAGAGGCCGATGACTTTACCTTACGCAGAATGTCAGCATACGTCAGCTTTAATTGGTGCCTGTAATGGTTTTGTCTGATGAATCGCTGCCGTTGCACACCTTTTTTTGCCGCAGGCGATAATGCATTTACGACCGGGAACTGGCACCTTGCGTGTTAGGACTGTTTCTTGTTCTCGTCCTTTTAAGCGATTGTGTAATTATACCGGAATATTCTTTTCTAATAGTCCTAACGTTTGGGGTTTTGGCGGGTTTTCCGATGCAGCACCCACCCACTGGTGTTTCCATCTCTTTGTTTTTTGTTCCGTCTGAGCCTCCTATGCGCCGTGTTTTTGGCGTTATCACGCTGCTTTGGGGCGGTATGTCTTCGGCCCTCATTAGTTCTCTGGCAATGCATTTTACTCACGGCGTGCTGCATAGCTCCTGTTGCCCTTGGGGCGTCCCTTTCATTTCATCAGCAGTAGCTATTAGAGGATCGTTACGTACCAATTGTGCCTCCTCCGGAGATCTCCGAATAACCGAGTTCCTCCTAAAGGCTTCGATGCCCCCTGCTGTTATTATTTCATCGTTTTTGTTTGTAGGATTAAAATGTTTTTCCATGCTGTAAGGGTCCCAACTCCCGACCGCTATCTGCGCTAGTATACGTAGCTTCCATAAGTCGCATGGTTATCTATGAGTTCAGGAAGGTCATGCGAGGGTTGACACTGCCCTTAATGGAGTACAGTGTTCAGGGCCAGACTTCAGACCGGAACTAATGACCTAAGACCTCATCGATATAGCATTTTATACGCGCTTTCTCTTATGCCGCGCTCTCCGTTTTTGACGCTTAATGTAGGAGCGTATAGCATTTTATACGCGCTTTCTCTTATGCCGCGCTCTCCGTTTTTGACGCTTAATGTAGGAGCAGACTCTGAGGGGCTCCGTTCCTCGTGGTACTGAGATTAAGTCTTGGTCAGACCTTGCACCCGAAGGCACTACCAGTTGAGCTCCCCT
Organism: Anastrepha obliqua; assembly: GCF_027943255.1. Taxonomy (NCBI): domain Eukaryota; kingdom Metazoa; phylum Arthropoda; class Insecta; order Diptera; family Tephritidae; genus Anastrepha; species Anastrepha obliqua. The sequence continues at coordinate 1,125,146 of NW_026562178.1, read as the reverse complement.
ACTCAGGGACTGTTCACCCTGGATTTTAGTCGCCTTTTACGACAGAAATCTGTCAGTGCTTTGGATGTCTTTGTTTCAACGTGTGATTTCCATACGAGCTTACTATCGAGGAGTACTCCAAGATATTTAATTTCCTTGGATAGCTGGATTGTGACTCCTTTTAGCTTAGGGGTCCATCAAGCTTCCTCCGATAGCCCATTCGCACAGCACCAAGTGTCAATCAGACCCAGAGTTTTCTGCACTTTCCTGCAGATGTTCTTAAGCGAAGGGCCTGCTACCAAACAAGTAGATCTTACTCCGCTCGCACCGAGATGATTCTTTGGGCCAGCATCGAACGAATCCAATTCACTAGCAGCCGGTCTACGCCGCAGAGCTACACATACTGTCAAAAGGGGCATTATCAAACCCCTCCTCTATGTCTAAAAAGATGCCCATAGCGTAGTCCCTCCTGTCGATGGCCAGCTCTACCCTAGCAATAACGTTTTGCAGTGTTGACTGGCAGGATTTTTCACTTTGATAGGCATGCTGAAATGGAGGCAGAGGGTGAGCCTTCAGCGACTTCTGACGTATGCGCAATTTCACCAGTCGTTCGAGACTTTTCAGCATGAAAGTGGTCATGCTGATGGGTCTAAAACTTTTGGAGCTCGTGTAGTCGTCTCTTCCAACCTTTGGGATGAAAGCGACCCTCACCATCCTCCAAGAGCATGGTATGTAAGCCAGTGCCAAGCATGCCGAGGAGATTTTCTTCAGGACTCTGCGCCTTTCTTCAGCATGGCAGGTCCGGGCGACTTGTTACCACCAAAAGATTTGATGGCAAATCGAATGGCGGCCTCATTCACCACAGATCTTGGAACGAACCAGTCATGCTGAGAAGGTGTAGCAGTTCTGACAACCGCCTCTATCAATAAGGGCTGTTGCCAGCTGACGCTTATCTGATTACCAGGAAAGTGATACTCCATCAGCAAGCTGAGTGTCTCACTCTGCCGTTCCGTGAAGGAGCCATCAGATTTCCTAAGTGACCCCAGCTTTGCAGTTAGGTCCCTTTTCAGGATCCTAACCAATCTCGCCTTGTCACTCAGAGATTCAATACCGCTGCAGAATTCCCTATATGAGGCTCTTTTCGATTCCCGAATGAGCCTCTTGTAGTTCTTCTGAACATCACGGTATTGTTCCCAGTCCTCAGCAAGGTTAGTCTTGAGGGCCCGGCTAAGAAATCTTCTCGACACACGCCTCAACATCTGGAGCTCTCGATTCCACCAAGGAACGGCAGTCCGGTTAGGAAGAGGTTGAATTGGGCAGGATAACTCAAAACAATCAGTTAGGGCAGCGTTGAGTTTCCGCAGCCTGTTCTTTTCGAAGCCTTGGTGGCGTAACGGCAAGGTCCCGCAACGCCCCCCTAAACTTCTGCTAGTCTGTTTTCCTGGCGTTTCTAGAGGGCAATGGCATTTGTGCCTCCTCGCCATACTGAAACTCAATGTACCTGTGGTCTGAGCACGAAGCATCGGCAAGGACTCACCAGTTCTTCATTGACCACCCAAGTTTTGAGCTTGATAGGGTGAGATCAATCACCTCCTGCCTTCTAGCTGTTACAAATTTTGGCTGTGAGCCCTTGTTATGTATGTCTAGGCAAGAGGACGCGATAAATTCGAATAATTGAGAGCCCCGCCCATTGCACTTTCTGCTGCCCCAGATTGTATGCTTGGCATTAGCATCGCAACTTAGGATGAGGCACAGATTGCGCCGCTCACAGAATCTCACGAGACTAGTGGCCTTCCCGGGTGGTGGCCCTTCCAGAGCATCATAAGGAAAATAAGCAGATGCAATCACAAACTTCTACCATCCGCGTCTACCCCTGTAACACACCTCAGTCGCTACCAAGTCTTAGGGTGCGTGCATGTCAGAGATGCGATAAGCGATAAGAGCGTCGATAAGAGCAGCGACAAAAGCATAGCGTCGAGGTTTAGTTTTGTGTGGTGTATAAAACAGAGCTGCGATAAGAGCGTTACTTGCATTTGCAATTTAAGTTTTGAAAAATGAAGACCTATAATATATATTGGCAAAACCTTGCATTATATTGGCAAAACTGCCACAACAGACCAATCTTGCAAGAGGAGTGATTGATGCTTACAATAAGGTACATACGTACGAATAATTTTATTGGAGAAAAATTAACATATTCATTGGTAAATAACAAAAAAAATTAAATATTTTAAACATTTAGAATATTGTGAATCTAAATCGGATATTCATTGTTTTGTGCATTGTCATCACATCTAGCCGTGGTGTTTTCAGTGTTACATTCAATATAAATAGGTATTGATTTATTAACCAGTTCATGTGTCAGCTGCAATACTTTCATCCTGTATTCTAGTTTATGCAATGAAGTATTATAATATTTTTCAGATGACGCAATAAACTTTTAAAAAAAGAAAGATCTTCATCATCCTCATCTTTTTTTGCTCTCTTTTCTTGCAAAAATCGAAATTTTTCCTTTTCCATTTCAAGCAATGCATTTCCAATACCTTCTTGTGAACGCTTGAGCTTTCCTGGTTTTGGGGAAGAATTTAAAGGTTGGCGTGAAAATGATGGAGCTTCAATTTCTCTCGTTTCTTTTGAAATAGAATTTTGCATTTCACTTTCATCATCATTTAAAATTTCATCCATCAAAGAATTCATAGATTCATCTTCAACTATCGCTGGCAAGTTGCTGGTGGATTTCCTGGCAGTAAACTGATCTTTTAAAAAGGACAGATTATGAAAATACTTCCACGAACCATTGTAATCCGCCAATTGAGCAGAACCAGATTTTGGTTTGGAAATGCTTGTCAACGTATCTCTATACTTGTCACGTAGTCCTTTCCATTTATTGCGAACTACGGGCACTACAATAATAAATAAACAATAATGCAAATTTTAAAATTTATTTTGTTAAAATTTTTTTTTTAATTTTTTTAAAGATATTTATCAACTGGTCAATCATTTCGGAGTTTAGCATTTTCGTTTCGAATGGGTGCTACAACAGTTGGACATATTGTAAAAGAAGTTGTTAACGTTATATGGGAAGTGCTTCATCCCATCCACATGAAAGTTCCAAACGAAAGTGATTTTTTAAAAATTGCGGAGGAATACAAAAAGTTTTGGGATTTCCCTAATTGCATAGGGAGTATAGACGGGAAACATGTTCGCGTACAAGGCCCTGCACATTCTGGAACAATGTACTACAATTATACAATTTTTTTTTCTATTCTTTTACAAGCATTAGTGGACGCTAATTACAAGTTTATATGCATTGATGTTGGTGGTTACGGTAAACAGAGTGATGGTGGAACATTTAGGGCTTCGAATTTATTTGTATATTTAACCGACGGAAGACTCAAAATTCCTGATGCCTGTGCGTTACCAAATTCTGACATCATTGCACCTTTTGTAATTATAGGCGATGAAGCTTATCCACTTTTACCTTATTTATTAACACGTTGAGTGCCACCATACAAAAAAAAAGATGGGGTTCGTCCGGCCACGATTTTTTTTTACATAATACAATAGAATATTGTTCAACAAAATGTAGGCCATATGATGCCACATTGGTCTCATACCCATAGGCCAAGCAGCATAAACAATGCAATGGCTCTAGTATGGCGTGAATACACTACTACTAATAGCCGCTATGAAGCAGCTGCATCAGCACAAACCGAAATCTCACACATTATACCGTGAGACCAAGTGTCACCACGAGGCCTGAAAGTCTCTTCGCACTGTGAGACCAACAAGAGACAAGGAATATTATAATGCTAGGCTGTCAAGGGCGAGAAGAACGGTTGAATGTGCTTTTGGTATAATTTATTCCAAATGGAGAATTTTAGCTACAGCCATTCAAACCAACCCAACCTTAGCTGACGTTATAATTAAGTGCATTTGCTTACTGCATAATATAATTATTGATAGAGAAGGAATTGAGCACCATTTGACTCAAAACTGGACTTCAGTACCTAGAAATATTGCATTAAACCAAACTGTTGTAGGGCGACAGAATCAAAATGCAGAAAATATTCGCAATATATTCAAACTGTACTTTTGTCATAATCCAATTTAATAAATATAATATAATGACACGATAACAAAAAAGTAACCGTTTTAATGCGACAAACAAAAAGAAATATGTACTTGTACATGCTCAAACGAAAGTAAACGGTAAATTTTTATTGTTACTATTATTATTAATTACTATGTATTACTGATATTTGAGCAACAATTTTACAATAAAAAACATGAAAACATATTATTGCACTTACTTGTTGTATTGAATTGTTTGGATATCTCTTGCCACAATTTATCCAAAATGAACCTGTTGTGGTGATTTGGATCTTTTTGATCCCAAATTGCAGGTTTTAAAAATACTGCACTTATAAAATCTTCTGTGTCCATCATCGATAATAGCGAAGAAATTACTAACCTACAATTTCTACGCTCTTATCGATGATAGCGAGCGAAGAGTGAGTTAGCGCGCTGCTCCGACATGCACACTTCTATTAAAATACATGCATTAATTTTCTACGCTTCGCTCTTATCGACGCTCCTATCGCTTATCGCATCTCTGACATGCACGCACCCTTAGCAACAGAATTGCTCAAGACCCGTCACAGTGAGGTGGGATGATACTATAACACCGGTCCTAGGTCTACTCGAACTCCTGTCATATAATAACGTGGCCCCTTTCAACGCGCTTAAGCCACAGCGGCCCCTAAAGACCCAGGGCTCTTGCACTGTTGTTATGTGGGGTAATGTGTGCAGCTGGGTAAGCCGTCTACTTAGTAGTGCAGTAGCGGCTTTGGAATGCTGCAAGTTAATCTGCGTCACCGTTAAGGGACGGTAGCAACAGGAACCGTCCGAGCCAGCAGATGGCCTTCCTGAGGGGTACACTCTCTTCGCTGTAGACTTCGAAGCGAGTGGTCCCCAGGGGTCCACGGTGCTGATCCACTCGAAGTTGGCCAGAGTAGGGCACGTCACCTTTATGGTGCCGTCCTTTGTCTCATAGCCCTTCGCGTTGGCTTCAGGAACGAAGGCGATAACCTGACGCATCAGTCGACTTTTGCAGTATTTGATTTCTGCATCCGTCAGCTGATGGTCAAGCCCCAGTTTTCCTATCACAGCCACAGGTCGTGGGCCAGCAGCCTTCTCGCTATAGGATGGCTTGGCCGCACGCTTGGATGTGCTTGGGCGAGGGTCCAACTCCCCATCCTCCACGGACGAAAATTTTTCCGGGCAGACTGCTGTGCTGGACTTTTTGTCGAGGCGCCGATAGGGACGTGGCTCAGCAGAACCTTTTCCTGCCACATTGACTGGCGCCAAGACCGCGCTCGTACCTTGGGGGGTCGTGGCTTGGCGATTGGCGGCAGGTGCCAGCCACCGTCAGTCCGCTGACCGAGGTCTTTTGGAGGACACAGACGCAGAAGGGCCAGCAGAGGCACATGGAGATTTCTCCCGCATGAGCCTTGCCCGCTGCTTTCTAGTCTCCCTCTTTGCCACGCTCTTTGATTTCCCGGCTTCTTTGGGAGGTCGTGCAGCCACCGAAGAGACCTCACAACTCACGCCCTTCGAAACAGGGAAACGTTTTTCAGACTCTGAAGGAGAGGAGATTGCGATAGCGACCCCCGTCTCCTCCAGGATGCGCTCTCGCTCGTAGAGATGAGAGACTTGGGGAATAGTTGCGGCCTCCAGAATCCATGCCCCTGCACCCGAAGCGGGTAGATTGCCACTTGTGTGGATTCCATCTGGAGTAATTGATCAATTGTTCTCCATTACCTTTTCGGTTTTTGGTTCGGGACTCCTCCCTAGCCAGTTTGGTTCGAGGATGCCACCCTGATTCTAAGCCAACTTTGAGTCATCACACGAGTGTTGAACGCACCCCATCAGGGAAGGCCGCTCGTGTGATGTCAGGGCTTCTCTATCCACCACCTCGCACGCTCGATGAGAGATCAGGCAATTCCACACAGGCGCTTGGTGCCTTCTGTTTGGGGCGTTTTTTGGTCCCAATTTTGTTGGCGCTTTTTTTGGGCCTACTTTTTGGCGCTTATTTCCGCTTCCCGGCTAGTGCTTGTGCGTACTTTCCGTCTCCATTCCGGCGTCGGATTCATTGGTATTGCCTTGCGGTAATTTGTGCCGCTGCTGCATTTCTGCGGGTGATAAACGCTGGGAGTAGTGCGCGTTGTTGCCACAATTTGTGTCCGGCGTTTACCTTCAGTTCAGATTCACCAGTCTCGAGGCGCTGAAAAAAAGCCCTTTACCGCGAGTGGGCCAATATACCTGCAAGTTACATTCGGGAAGCTTGCGATTCGTTTCTGGACCGTCTCAAGGCCATCGTCCAGGCAAAAGGTGGTTATATCGAGCAAAAGTAAACTGATTCTTAATTTTGTATCATTTTCACATATTTTTTGATTTGAATGGAGCAGAAGTAAATTTATTCTTAATTTTGTAGTATTTTCACACATTCTTTACTTTGAATTGAACGAAAGTAATTTCCAAACTAAATGTATGGACTTTTTTATTGGTTACACTTCGAGTGCCGGACCCTGTAGGAGTGAATTACGCATACGCCGTTGAAACAGGGTATTTCGTGAAATACTCATAGAGTATGTGCTGTGGAAGCATAGCATAAATTTGAAAGAAATATTGAACACATCACAAGAATCTGTTGAAATTTAAGCAGGTCAACGCGTGTGGCGTTGTTTACATCAAATTGGAAGTTGGCATAAATATTTGTTCTTCTTGGAATCGGTTTTGTCATTTATTTTTTATATTTCAAAGTGGGTACATAGTGAAAAATGGCAACATTCATAATAAACATTATAAGTATACAATACACGGCATTTATTTTCTTTTTGCGTTCCACGTTTACTCAGCTTCGAACAACATAAAATGAAAATAGTCAACCGACCCACAAAGTGTGGCGAAATGAATTTCCGATTGTTGTGGTTTGTTGCGCGTTTGCTCTTAACGTTAACAATTTCTCCTAAAAAACATAAAACAATGGAGTATAAGATTGCACCTTCTTAAAACGAATGGAATACAGAAGGTGGCGCCTTCCGAAAATCGTTACTCTATTTTTCGCGATTTTGCAACTAGCTACGCCACGCACCATAATAATACAAAACAAATAAACAAAAGCAAGGGAAACTACTTGTTTGTAAATACATATGTAAATATGGTACACAAATCCTAAAATCACGATATTCACCAAGCCATGCACTTAATATTCACAAACACGTAACTTCTTTTCTTTTTGTTTGTTTAATCGAGACTGTCGGTTTGTTTTTATTTCGGTTGAAAATCTAACACTCAAACCACGAAAACTGCAAAAAAAGATTCATGTAAAAAGCTGTTCAAAATTGATAGAAATGACGTTCAACTGGCATCATCTTTGTATTATTATACCAATCAGTAGACGACAAGAATGATACAATACAGAATTGTGCCTTCCCAAAGGCCATGATGTCAATGCAGAAAATGAACAAGCAAAAAGAAGAAAAATAGTAAGGGAAAACAGGCACAAACTGTCACTTTTAAAGTGCTGCATGGTTTGCGACATTTGGCAAGTACTCAAGTTTTTAATTAAATCGTTACAGAATTGAATATTTTTAAAAGTATTTATGTTGCACCATGTAACACAATATACAGGATAAGATTTTGATAATCGCTTCATGTAAATTGCGTTCGAAATTAAGTTAAATGGCTTATAGTACCTTACCGACAGAACTCTTTTCTGGCAAGGTACTGTTATTGTACTGTTGCCGTTATATCCGAATGGCTGGCGAGTGAACAACATTCGGAAGTGCGTTGGTTCGAATCTCCGTGTATTAAACCGCAAAATGATAGAAAATCTTTTTTCTAATAGCCTCCGAGTGTATATCTGTCATAAAAAAGCTCCTCATAAAACAGCGTTTGCCGTTCGTAGTCGACATAAAACTGTAGGTCCCTCCATTTGTGAAGCAACATCAAGACGCACGCCGCAAATAGGATATTCACAACATCAGGGAATATGATATACATATGTATGGGAGGGGAATAAATTTGAGTAAATTACCTCACCTAATTAATTACTTTTCTTAACGTCTGATCAGTCTTCAACAAAGTACAAACAAAAGCAAAAATGTACGACACGAATCTCGTCACAACTATCAGGTGTTCGTTCGTTTCCTTTTTCATTCACGAAATTAGTCGTAACCTTATATCTCTCAACTATGAACTATAGATCGGTTTCTTTCGTCGAAGGCAAGACAAGTCTCTACAGGTAATTTGTTCCTCACTGTCAAAATGAGAGCATTTGTACTTTCTTTCTCTTTTCTTGTTTCAGGGAAGAATAGCAGAAAAATGTGTCAATAACTTACCAAATTTTTTTTTTGTAGAATCGATATCGCTTTGCAGAAATTCGCTTTGGTTGAATTCGTTTGTTTTGCAGATTCCCCGTAACTGAGAGAGTAATTTAGGTATCTCACTTGCGCGGGTTTTTCTTCGGACGAGTTTGTGAAAACTGTCAACATGGCACAATGTAATTGCATCAGTGTGGTCTACGTCATACCGTTATTCGAAGAATATGAAGGACTCAGGTGATTTGCTGGTGAAACAAGGAGAGATTGACCTGAGGATGTCTGAACGACTGATTGAAAGAGTGAAGAGAATTCAGAACGTGTGACCAACATCAGACCAGCTTTCAGCGATTTGAAAGAATCATCTTTTTTGCTGACGTACCAGGAGATTTGACAGGGGATTTTTTACGACAAATAAACCACACCAACTGAAAGAGGAGAAATTTCGTTTGTAAAAATTCAAAGAATGACTTACGAGTATTGTGACTTGTGACATTTGAAGTGAAGTGCCGCGTAAGTTACGTGGAATGGCCCCGCTCCTACATATAATAACAGTAAAGGAAAAACAAGCATATTTTGAAATAAATGTATGCTTGTTATATAATATTTTAGCTTTAGGAATGCTACTCAGCACTTTAGAGTTTTTATTGAAGCTAAGGATATATGCATATAAATTCATTTCAAGAAATATAATATACATATGTATATGCTTTAGCTGTAATCCATTCATTGTATTTATGGATGATGTGAAATCATACATACATATACCCAGACAAACAAACATACTGGTGTGAAACCAGATATGAAAAAGAAAACAAAGTAAATTAAATAGAAATAATTGCAACTATGTTCAAAATAAAAGTAAATTATTTGCACGGTGCTGGGTAGGATATTTAGATCGTAAATATGTATGTTCTTAGGGTATATTTAAGATCTAAAAAATGAGAAAAGGCAGTTGTTGCCTAGCAGTGAGGAAGACCAGCCATGGTCGGTTAAACTTTTACAAGAATAAATCGATTAAAAAATTATTTGACTAGTGTTTATTATTTAACTCCCGGATAACAATACCGCCACCAAATGTTCATCTAAAATCAGATGAACTTAACTGGCGCAGTCGGGAAACGGATCTAAAGAAAAGAAAAAGGAATTAACGTTACAAATTTTTACGAACAGTAAAATTACAAATTAAAATAAAATAAGACAATAATAAAAAAAATAATAATAATAAACTAAAAGGGCAACAACTCAAATAAAAAGAATAAAATAAAAGTTAAATAAAATTAACTAAAGAAATAGTGGCGGCGTAACAAAGTGGAATCCGGCGGCGTATAATCAAGTGGAATACGGAAGACAACGACAAAGACAAATACTTAAGGCAGCAATACCACCTTTGGTACACCAATTGTTGCGGGAGGATTTAAGAAATTTTAACACAAAACTACGGATTCGGCAGCTGTAGCAGATTAGCACATTTATTTACTGGGTATACAGAGTTAAGGAAAAGCAGAGTGGATGGTAGATTTCGGTCCACCTATTGGCGTGAAAGGTATTTTTTATTCTACACGGCAGAAAATGTAAGCAGATATATAGAATATAATATCTTATTTTTAACATTTTGCATAAGTTAGGATACTCGAATTAAAAATTATAGTGCGAATTCAAAAATGCAATAAAGAGGAATCAGTCCCTTTTAAGTTTAAACCAAAAATATAATACCATATAAGCACAACTAATGTGACATGCTATGTCATTTGTAATTAAATTGAGCATATTGAAAATTTTCATCTCTTAATAGAGAATAGAATTTTCAATTTTTTTCTTTTTTGGTAAATAAAAAATTTTCAACTACTTTTTTGCAATTGTTTCTACGTGAAGTCGTTCGTGTAAGTAATGACGATCATTTTGAACCCAGAATCATTAAAATCGGTTCATTTTTGATTAAGTTATGAGCATTTAAAAAAAAAAAATCTTATATAATGAAAAAAAAAAAATCGATTTTGAGCCGAAGAACAAAATTGCCGATAAATCTTGGAGAAAAATTTTTTCGGGCGAACAAAAAAATACGTGTCTCATTATTTTGACCAGAGAGCAACATATTTGAGTAACATCGAAATCGAAGAACATGTCCCGAATAGCCCGGTTGAATTGAAATGGAAAGCATCTATATTAGAATTTTTTTTTGAATGCCCTTAACTTAGTCGAAAATGAACCGATTTTAATTATTCTGGGTTCAAAATGATCGTCATTACTTACACAAATGACTTCATGTAGAAACAATTGCAAAAAAGTAGTTGAAAATTTTTTATTTTCCAAAACAACAAAAAGTGCCAAACAGGTTTCTTACTCAAAAATTCATTACTCAAAAACAACTCATTTTAGCTACTGGGCATTCAGCTCAATTGAAGTTTGAGGTGTCCTCTTGATTTCGAAAAAGTTATAAAAAAAATTACACTTTTTAAAACATTGAATTTCGAAAAAATTTCAATTTTTTTTCTTTTTTGCTAAATAAAAAATTTTCAACTAGTTTTTTGCAATTGTTTCTACATAAAGTCGCTCGTGTAAGTAATGGCGATCATTTTGAACCCAGAATTATTAAAATCGGTTCATTTTTGACTAAGTTATGGGCATTTAAAAAAAAAAAATTTCTTATATAATATAATTAAAAAAAAATCGATTTTGAGCCGAAAAAAAAAAATTGCCGATAGCTCTTGAAAAAGATTTTTTTTCGGGCGAACAAAAAAATCCGTGTCTCAATATTTTGACCAGAGAGCAACATATTTGAGCTACATCGAAATCGAAGAACATGACCCAAATAGCCCGGCTGATTGAAATGGAAAGCATCGCATATCAAAGAACAATCTTAAGACAAAAGGTGGAAAAAGATTTGAAATATCTACAGCCCTTTGAAGGAAACATAAAGAAGTTGGCCTACTTTATTCAAACAATTGATAGGATTTTGGGGGATTATCCAGAGCAACAGGATCTGGTGTATAGAGTGCTTTTTGATTTAAAGATATCAGGATCAGCCAAAAATTTTCTATCTCTGACCCCACCAGAAAATTGGGAGGAGTATAAAACCAAGTTAAAGCAGCATTTTTGGTTAACAAAAGACCAAATGTCGATAACAAAATGTAAGAGTAGGGACTATAAGTGAACTCAATAGAAAATATAGGGAGATAATTGATAATATCATCGAATTTAGTGTTTTAAGTGAAAATAGTGATGCGATGAAGGAGATATTCATGGGAATGCTCCTTCAAAGAATAAAGCAATTGGCGGCAACCAATGCGGTAGCCAATAATTCAGGCAGATATAGCAGGCGTTCGCAAAATAGCGCTGCTCAAAATAATCATTGTGCACCAAATTCATCACGACCAAATACATAGGATAATTCGCAACATGCAAATGACCGTCCTGGATATGAACAAGGCCAATATTATAGGCAAGGTAGCCAACAATCAAGCAATCGACCACAAAACATTGCAAATAGACAGAATACATCTCAGCAGACAAGGCGTTCAAATGGGCCTCAACCCATGGACGTCGATGCTGCGAGTCAAGCAGAAGCTGCAAACACAAACGAGGATTTTTTACAGACTAGCCTCGGGTGGTCAAAATAAAAGTTTAATACTATTGACTTTGTTTAATACAAATTTTTTAACTTTGGCGGATCCAAGATCTACAATTAGTATTATGAAGAAGAAAACTTTCGATGAATATAGATTACCGGTTATTGAAGAAAATGAAAGAGTTATCTCTCCTTGCCCATCAGAATTTCAATATGCTGACAATCCTGGAATCCGGGGGTTGAAGATTTTGGTCCACCTTTTGGCGTGAAAGATATTTTTTATTCTACACGGCAGAAAATGTAAGCAGGTGATTATACATAGATATATAGAATATAATACAGTAGGTTCTGTTTTTATGCGGTTTTGAAATAGTGCGGTTTTTTTAAATTAAAAAATGCATGTCGACCTATCGGGAATTGTACATTTAAACAAGATTCTAAACCAGCTAAGCAAAACCTCATCACAGATTACATCAGAAATGCTAATCCTACAAGTATGGAACCGCCTGCATAACCACCTAGATCAGACGTGTACATTTCCCCAAGTGACTAAAGTGACGTTTCTTAAATAAAGATATAATTTTCAAAAATACAATATTTTGTTTGTGCGATTTTATTTAATTAATTCAGATTCATGCGGTCTATGGAATGTATCTATAGTAATAATATGGGACTAGTGCCCTTTTTTATGCGATTTTATTACATTGTTTCAGATTTAAGCGGTTCTTAGCACTTTTGAAACGTATCTATAGTTTTACTATAGAACTGGTAGCTTTTTTAATGCTGTTTTTTTTTTTTGAAGTGAAAACTTCTTTAGAATCGTTGGGAGTGATTTGAGATTTGATGAAACGAAAAAGCGACACCAAAAAGAAGAAGAAAAAAGATATACGTATATATATGTATGTATAGAAAATGCTTCATTACCAGGCACACAGAAGGATGGCATAAACAAATTTAAATTTGTGAATTTATATATGTATGTATATCTATTCCTTCTCCTTGTCCTTTCTTCATATCGTTGACCGTCACAGTTAAATATTCCACCTAAACAACTTCTATGAAAAAAAACTTTTCAGAATAGCACTGACAGCTGATTGTCAATTTTGAAGTTAATCTGCCGCATTTGAATAGGTAGATTAATTGGTAGTTAATGCATATGTGAACGTACTTTTACACATCTTTAACAATAAATTACTTAAAACTATAAGCCTGCGGAGGGTGCGGTTTTCAACAACAATTTTTATTTTAAAGCGTTTTACATTATACTACAGATTTCCCAAAAATTTAACATTTAATATTATTATTGTATTTTATTGAAAACGTTTAGAAAATACCCTATTACACAAGCTTATTCTACTTAACACAAACACTGAAAAAAGTAAGATTCAATTATAAACGTAATTTATTGATTGAAACTTTTTTAATAAAACTTTTTACTAAGTACATCTATTCAGTTTATTAATTGTATCGAAAATGTACTAAATGTTTGTAATACCGTGAATGAGCAAAACGAATTAATGGGGCTATCACAATGGAACTTTTGTGCCCGTTGAAGCAATATACTTGACAGATATGTCGTAAAACACGTACCGTGGTGCCACAATGAATGTATTGCCACAAATAAACAAAAAAGCAGCAGATGTTCTTGTCGTCAAACTAAATATATCGTGGTGTGTAAATAGGTTTTTGTTGGTTTTGAAATATATTATAAAATTAATTCTTATTCAAGCGAAAGAGGGTTTTAACAGAATTTATAGAAGTCGTAAACGGTGGGAGCGACCAAAACTTCAGGATAGGGGCGCACATTCGTTTTCAGGATAATTTGGATAAGACTAGCCTTTCCTCGACTCGTTCAAGCTTTTATCGAAAATATAAGAGTGCATTAGAATTGTACTCAATTTATTTAAATTCCAATTAATTTTCTGCAAAAACACCATCGATAAATATATGCGTTATACAAAATCGTTCTTCTATAAATAGTTGTCATTTTCGCCACACTTCCCATACCCCAAAAGAAGAAAGTTGTCAAATTTTATGCATTTCGGCATGGCGACGGGCCGTATGTGGTGCCTTCGACTCAAATACACATAGGCCCTTATTATGAGCAACATTCGATCTTCGACTATAGTCGAAAGTGCTGATCGAACGAATTTTCATTTGGTATTATGGTGCTCATTCGTTGAAGAATAGGACTATTGTGAATTTCGATCGCTCGACGCATTTACAATAGATAATTTTTCTCAGCTGATACAGCAAATCAAAATAAAAGAAAAACCGATTGTGTTGAAATTCTTTGCTAACAACAATTTTAAAAGTTAAAAAAAGTATTTTTTGTGAAAATGAGTACAACGGAGTTGTGGTTCGACGATTCATCGGTCGATGAAAGATTAGTGGAACTAGCTAGATGTAGAAAACAGCTGAGGGGCGCATCCAACCCCCTTGAAATGGGTTCCACTGAGTAAGTTTAGTATTTTCAAAATGTGTTGACGTACTTAATATTACAGAAATTTCCTTACAGTTTTTTAAAGAACTTTAGATTATCTAAAGAGGCGTTTATGAACCTACTGTCCAGTACAGAAAACCAGTTGCAGCAGTGCACCCGAGCCAAGAGCTCTTCACTATTATCCAAAAAAAGCAACACAAATTATTAATGTGTGTGCAGCTTTGCACAACATTTGCTTGTTTTATAATGTTCAACTTCCGGATGAAGAGTTATCCGATGAGACCCTCAACGATGATGCTGAAGATATTGAAGTGGAGCCAAATAACGGAGAAGCAGAAAACATAAGAAATGAAATTCTTAGAATATTATAGAAAAATCTAAAAAGTATTAAATAGTAACCTTTACGCCCCAGTTTCTGTTTTATTTTTGTTATAAATTTTCTTTATTCAATTATTCGTCATTCGAAAAAAATATGTATTTCAGCTCCTCTACGTATTTCAGCCCATACCTGCCAAGGGAAGATAAAAATGTATTTCTATAAACATCACAAAAAAAAAACCATTATTAACGTTAATCCATTTTGCTGCCGTTCTAACTGGTGGTCCCAAGCGATTCAACTCCGTTGTAAATTCCTCCCATTTTTTTTCCTGCTTGTAATTACTTTGGTGGAAATCCCTTTTGCGAATTGTGGATTCTCTTTCATTAATGCAACTAGCCTTTCTAATTGCTGTTTGGTACTCACGACTTTCGACCTGCATAAAATTAACAACAATAGTATATATTTATTATTTGGTTACTCTAAAACCATAAATAGTCGCAAACAACTTACATTTTAACAAGTTTTCCCACAATACGCTACACAATCGAAAGCAAAATTGCATTCGACTCTAAATTCGGTATTTAACGAAAATTTCGACAGCGTTGCACCGCTCATAATACCAAATTGATATTCGATTTTCGATCTTCGACAACCAACGAATATCGAAGATCGAATGCAACTCATAATAGGGGCCATAATCTATGTTGCTGTCAGTCGAACTCTTTGCCGCAACTGTCGGAAAGGACCCACTCAGGGGGGCTATATCATTGGAACGATATTAAAAGTACGTTCACACATGCAATAATTACCAATAAATCCATAAAATTAATCGACCCGTTCACATAACGCAGATTACCTTCAAAATTGACAATCAATTGTCAATACTGCTGTGAAAGGTTTTTCTTCATAGAAATTATTTTGGTGGAATATTTCGATGTTTTTGGTTTGTTTAATTATTATTACAACAAGTAATTTAGAAGGAGAAGGATTAGCTAATTTAATTGCGCAATTGGCTGCTTATAATAAACAGTTGGAGGAATTCCGTAAGCGACGTTTACTGAGGTTTCAAAAAATTATGGTAGCAATACATATGCGAAATTCGATATTACATTTTATAATAAGTAATAGGTGGACAAAGCGTTTATGGAAATGCGTTTTTTTCTGTTATATGAATGCTTAGTTAATAATACCTAACAAACATTTCATTAGAATTACGTCAACAAACCTATTTTCTTTGCCGCAACTCACTTCATTTAGTTTTTACTTTGACGTTTTTCCTTATACGCGTAAAAATAATGATTTATTACACAAAAAACATAGCGTTGTATGTCAAAAAGTATAGTTATTATATAGGATTATTTTATCATCTAAGATTTTGTTAGATAAATTTTGTATGGGAAATCTCGCGTTTTAATTACGGAGTTAAGCACGAAAAAGTAGATAATCTACTTATATGTGAACGTATTTAAAGGAATTAATAAAACGAAACAAGAGAAAACTCAGTCAATTATAATGGAAACATTTTTGTGGTACTATAAAATAAAATATAAACAAATTAAAATTAATAATAAAAACCGTAATTAAAGCGACAGGGAATATTGGTACAGTTGATGGCTAAACTTTCCATTACTACCACGATATATTTGGTTGGGGGGCGTGGTACGAGGAAGGTTACACCATTATAACGATGAAAGTTCCAACCTGCTAGGGTCCCTATAGAACCTCCATGAAAACCTAAAAAATTAGGTTTTTTACGACCGTATTTGCATCTTGTACTGAAATATTGTTGAAGAGAATTGTATAAAGCAATCGGTAACCCAGAAAGCATATAATTTAGATTTTATAATTCAAACTATTTATGAAAATGTTGTATTATCGTAAAACTTATACGTGACCCTGGCGAGAAAGTTATTATTTTTATAAAAATTTTATTTTGTAAATTTGTTTTTTTTTGTTTTTTTGTAGCATGTACCTATACATATGTATATGTACATTTTCAAAGCACAATGTACAAATATATATACATTTGAAAGCGCCACAGACGGGAATTCGGACTAAAAAATCGCGCGATTTTATATGAAAATATTTTATTGCGATTTTTTAGTCCAAATTTTCATTATTTTTTAAATAATGATTTATCGAAGGCCAAAGGTAAATTGAACTCTTTTAAAAACTAAAAAAATTTCTATCGAACCTCAATGTTGGTTGACTGGGTTTTTTCGGTTTCGCTTTATTCTTTTCTCATTAT
Source organism: Anastrepha obliqua (assembly GCF_027943255.1). Classification (NCBI taxonomy): domain Eukaryota; kingdom Metazoa; phylum Arthropoda; class Insecta; order Diptera; family Tephritidae; genus Anastrepha; species Anastrepha obliqua. The sequence continues at coordinate 1,108,205 of NW_026562178.1, read as the reverse complement.
GGTTCCTTTGCCATTTCGTCCCGCACATTTATTTTGCTGGTATTACGCAGAGAGCGTTAAGGTATAGAGAAGTCTCAATGACAGGAACGTATGGAATTTTCAGGGGTACTCGTTTTGCGCGCGAGGTACACCAGAGCCAAATTTTTCACCAAAGCTAACAGAAATATGCTCAACTGGTGAAATTTAACAGCCTTTGAGAATTAAGAGCATTTTTTTTGGAAAGTTTCCCTTTTGTGCGCAAAGTTAGGTTACAGGTGCTTTTTGTCTCTTTATTTGCATGGAAATTCAAATAATTTTTGAATTTGAATTGATTTTGCGCAATTTGCGCCAAAATGTCAATGTCAAACAAAAGGAGTCAAATGAACTTTAGTTTGAGAAAAACTTTTGATTGACGTCGCGCAATTTTCATTCGTTGTCGATTGCCCGAATTTTTTTAAACTTTTCTGAAGTGAAAACTTCTTTAGAATCGTTGGGAGTGATTTGAGACGCGATGAAACGAAAAAGCGACACCAAAAGAAGAAGAAAAAAGATATACGTATATATATGTATGTATAGAAAATGCTTCATTACCAGGCACACAGAAGGATGGCATAAGCAAATTTAAATTTGTGAATTTATATATGTATGTATATATGCGGATATATGTATATATGTTGTGTGTATGTACATATGTGCCTCGCCACAGCAAAACATACGGTAAAATTTCTCAAGAAATCCAGCGCGCATTCATAGGCACAGCATTGCATGTACAGTAGGGCGGGTCGAATTAAAAATCGCTCATTGCTCTATGAAAATCGTATTCTAGGGATCAAAATAAGAAACTTTGCCGAAGGAACCATACCTCTAAAACGAATTCTGATGTCCCCCAATTTCAAAATATCACCATTTTTGGCCTTTACATGAAAAAATCAGCTAATGGCTATGTTTTTTCTTTATTTTTATTTATTTATAATATTATCTATTTTTTCTCTTTATTTAGTCAGAACATATGTAAATGAATGAATGTGAGTTATAGAAAAGAAACTAAAAAGTTCGACCCATATTGGGGGACATCAGAAATCGTTTTAGAGGTATGGTTCCTTCGGCAAAATTTCTTATTCTGATCCCTAGAATATGATTTTCACAGAGCAATGGGCGATTTTTTTGCCTTCCCACAAATCGACCCGGCCTAATGTACAGTAACCTTGAACAGGCACCTGCGGTTGTCGAAACAGAAACATATATTTACATACATATATGGGTGCAAACATATTTACGAAGCCGCGGGCACTCGACTTGACAAAAATTGAATATTGGCAAATAATTCTACGCGAAATATTCCAATATTGACTATTTTCGAATTGTCGAGAAAATTAGCATATTGGCGGCTCGTTTATGAATGAAAGTACTTGCTCTTAGAACTATGAGCTCGAATTTATAAATCAATTTTTTGATGATGAGTTTTTGTTGCACAGTACAATAGTTGAAACTGTTCGGCGCCGCCGCGACTGTTCAGCGCTATGGCAACTAGGATGATGGCCGCTACGCCTGCGCCTATTAATGCATTTTGTTCTTGTAGTCGCTAGGCATAGAATTTTAGCTTTGGACGACATACGCATTTACAGGAATAAAGTGAGTGGCCTGTGTGTGCGGTTGTATGTAGATGCATATGTGTATATTAATAAGCATTGTTTTGCTGGAAGTTCAGAACACAAATATGTATGTACGTACATAGGCTAGGCCATAGTATAGCATACATACATATGTATAAAAAATTCAAACCAAGCGTCCTACGAATGTTTGCGTGTATGTTAGTACGTCTGTGTATTATACGCGTTACGACGCTAATAATAGCAAACGCGTGTGCTGTATTGCGTCCGTATTTTGAAGTGAAAACTTCTTTAGAATCGTTGGGAAGCCACTCGTATCATTTGTTGAAATTGAAAACATTGAGGATGAATAATAATAAAATGAAGAAAATAAAATATGAACTTTATGGCAATATTATAATGAACCTATAATTATCCCGCTCCTAATGCTGCTTTCGTCTTATTCTCTCTCAGTTTGTTTTACGGAAGGTTTCACTTCTATCGCGTCTAACCGTTAGACTGGTATTTTTTTTTTTGCTGTATCTTGCGGAACATATCTACCGCATAAAAACAGAATCTACTGTAATTTATTTTTAACATTTTGCAAAAGTTAGGATACTCGAATTAAAAATTATAGTGCGAATTCAAAAATGCAATAAAGAGGAATCAGTCCCTTTTAAGTTTAAACCAAAAATATTATATAATACCATATAAGCACAACTAATGTGACATGCTATGTCATTTGTAATTAAATTGAGCATATTGAAAATTTTCATCTCTTAATGTCTAGAAATAAAAGCAACTAATCTAAAATCAGATGAACATAAAGGAGTTGAACAATTGCTAAAAAAATTTGAAAAAATAATTTTTAGAGATGGGGATACACTGACTAATACAAAATCAGTGGTCCATGAAATAAAGACAATCACAAACCAACAAATTAATTCAAGAATTTTTAGGTTACCTCCGAAACATGAAGAGGAGGCGGTCAGACAAATTAAAGAATTGGAGAAACAGGGTATAATTCAGCTTTCCTATTATAATAGTGCCAAAAAAAGAAGATAATTCAGGAAATAAACGGTTTCGTTTAGTGGTGGATTACCGTAGGCTTAATCAAATAACCATTGATTTCACGGAATCTTGGACAAGTTGGGCAAAGCACAGTACTTTAGCCCTCTTGATTTTGCAAAAGTTACCATCAAATTTTAATGGCATCTAAGGATAATGAAAATACAGCTTTTGTTTCTCCATTGGGTTTGTATGAATATGTCAGAATACCATTTGGGTTGAAAAACGCCCCGGCTACTTTTCAAAGGTTTAAGAATGGCATATTAAGAGACTACATAAATAAAATTTGTGTTGTCTATTTAGACGACATTTTAATATTTTCGACTTACTTGGAAGAGCAATTGAAATCCTTAAAAATTTTTGTTCAAAAGTGCAAGAGCAAAATTTAAAAATGTAAGCGGATAAATGCGTTTTCTTAAAGACAGAAACGAAATTTTTAGGTCATACGTTGACCTAAGAAGGAATAAAACCGAACAAGGAAAAAATTGTGGTAATTTTAGATTTAAAGGTACCGAGGACCGAAAAACAATTAAAAAGCTTTTTAGGAGCTACAAGGGTATTACAGAAAATATATAAAAGATTATTCAACAATAGCGTATCCAATGATTACATATTAAAAAATATTAAAATAAACCCCAATGACCCGCAATATATTTCGAGTTTTGAAAATCTCAAATCTCTCATTTCATCCTATTGAATTCTAAATACAACTCTGCAAGCCAATCCTGCTCTCTTATACGAACAATTGTACTTCGCTTACATGGAACTTTGTACTTGTACAATTATACATTAGATAGTAGGCGATGGCAAAAATGTAGAATAAAAACGTGAATTACATGGACACGATTTTTCCTTTCTCTGAGCGGAAATACTACTTCAAATGGTTATAGGCCCAGGTATCGACTTGGGTTTCTAAGTTCACGGTCAACATACATATATTGAAGTTGTAATAATTCAGTTGATTTGCTTATCCGGTGTTAAAAGTAATAGTCCCAGTAAAATGGCTAACGCTTTAGCCAACATTGAACAATTAAGTGACGAAAATTATACCACTTGGTGTATTCAATTAAAGAGTTTACTGATAACTCTAGATTTATGGAGTGTAGTCGTCGATAAGTGTCCGGAGGAGGAGCCTGGAAAGACCGTCTGGATAGTATGCGGCAGAAAGGCTCTCGCTACTATAACGTTGAGCGTCAAGCCAAATGAGCTGATACATATTAAAAACTGTATCACAGCAAAAAGTGCATGAGACACGTTGAACGCGCTCTACAAGGCAGATACAGCGTGTAGGAAAGTTAACCTATTTAAAAAACTGATCCGATTTCAATTCAGAAGCAGCGAGAAGTTTTCAGCTCAATTGAAGGAGTATTGTATTGTATTGTAGATGACTTAAAAGAAGTTGGCATATCCATGGACGACGACTTTTTATCAATTTTGTTGCTTTGCTCATTACCAGACGAAATGGAGAATTTTGTGGTGGCAATTTAGAGCAGGGACGCATTCCCCAAATTGGATAATCTCGTCGCGAAGATTCTGGAAGAGGAGCAAAGGCACGGCGACAAATGCAGTAGCGCAGAAACGGCTTTTTCGGCAAACGATTCGAAAAGGCGCGTTGGAATTTTTCGAAATAAAAACAGCAGCGGCAGAGGCGTAAGGAGTGAGATTGGTGTCGGTAACAGCAGCAAGACAAAAGGAAAATGGAAGAACGAACGAAAGCACAACTTCCAGCAGGTACAACAACAACATAAAGTGCTTTAAGAGTGGACGGAGAGGACATATACGTTCTCAGTGCACTTTTCAATCTAATAATTCACTCGTAGATGATAAAGCTTGGTCGTTAGTAGAGAAAGCGGAGAATTTGAGCGAGACTTGGATAATCGACAGTGGCGCAACGTCTCACATGTGCAAAGATGCTAAATTTTTTAGTTTTCTTGTTTGCGTAAAACATAGAATAGTTTTAGTTTGAGGTGCTTGCGTTTATGCACGCGGAAAGGGCACGGTTAATCTGAAAACAAAGTACACAACTGTTAATTTGAGAGACGTCTACATTCCAATTTTTTTTCAATCGCTAAAGCTGCAGAGAGTGGAAATGTCATCACATTTACAGAAAATAATGCCATAATGCAAAACAAAAATAAAAAAACAATTCTTGCTGGTGCATTGGAAAATGGCATATATGTTGCTAACGTTTTAGTGAGCAAAAGTGCGGACTGTGTAAATGGGCTTAGTGATGACGCGAGTGATTGGCATAAGCGGTTTGGTCACATAAATAAAAGTGATTTAAATAAACTTTCAAGAATGTATATGGTAAATGGTTTGAACTTTAAAATTTCAAAAAACATTGAAACGCATGTAGCGCGGTATGCGCGAAATGTGAAATATAGCGGCGTTTACACAAAAATATATTTCAACTTGTAAATACGGACTTGTGCGGGCCTATGGGTGTGAATTCGGTTGACGGTGCATCGTATTTTATCACATTTATAGATGATTACTCGCGATATACTGCAGTTTATTTTCTAAAAAGAAAATCCGAAGCATTTGATATGTTTAAACTTTTTGCTGCGACCGCGGAGAAGCAGACTGGCCGCCAAATAAAAACGATTCGTAGTGACAATGGGAGAGAATTCGTCAACTCTCAGTTTGAAAATTGGTTGCGTGAAAAAGGCATTCGCCATCAAACCACTGTGCCGTTCAGCCCTCAGCAAAACGGTGTGGCTGAAAGAGCCAACAGAACTTTGGTGGAAATGGCGCGTTGCTAAAATGCTACAATCATTGTGGGCTGAAGCGGTAAGCACGGCGGTATATATTAGAAATAGGTGTCCTACAAAAGTTTTTGGTGCAGTTACACCTTACGAGAAATGGCATAGGCGGACACCATCAGTTGCACATCTGCGTACGTTTGGTTGTGATGCAGTGGTTCTGCAAAAGGGGCAGAGACCACGCGGTAGTAAGTTTTTCCTGAAAGGTCATCGATTAATTAACTTACAAACAAATCAAATCACAATTGCACGTGATGTTATATTTTTTGAAAATTCATTTGAATTAAATTTAAGGGACAGTGATGTCAATGAAGAACCATTTTTTATTGAACTTCAAGCAAAACCAAGTAGCGCTGAAGAAGCGTTAGTAAGCGAAGACAGACGTGACGAGCGTTAAGACGAAGGCAGCCAGCTTGAAGGATATGAAAGAGCTGAGACTGAGTCTGACTACGAGGAGGCTGTTGCTGTAAACAATTACAAGAGGAAGCGAGGAAGGCCAAAAATGGTGCGTACAGGAGGTGTAGGAAGGGCGAGAAAAGTCTATTGTACAGAGGCTGGTCCGGAGATGCTGAACTCTGTTATTGAAAATCCGAACACGGTCAGTGAGGCACTAAACTCTAAAGATGCTGACATGTGGAAAGAGGCAATGAGAGTAGAGTATGAATCGTTGGTGCGGAACGCAACATGGGACTTTGTAGATCGACTAGCTCATAAAAATGTTATCGGCTGTGAATGGGTTTTCGAAATAAAACGTAATCCGGATGGCTCAATTGCGAAGTTTAAGGAGAGGCTAGTTGCGATGGGTTGCGCACAAAAATACAACGTGGATTACTGCGAAACATTTACTTCCGGTGGTACGTCATTCAACAATTAGTCTAATTTTGGCATTGGCCGCGAAACACAAGTTGCTGGTTAACCACATAGACACTGTGCTGCATACTTGAACGGCGATTTGGAGGAAACGGCTTATATGTGTCAGCCACCCATGTTTGGAGATTCGAAAAATGTTAATAAGGCATGCAGACTTAAAAAGGCTTTATATGGCCTGAAGCAAGCCGGTCGAGAATGGAACCGGAAAGTTACGCAAATATTGCTGAAGATGGGATTCGTAAGGTTCAAGTCGGACCCATCGGTTTATATTCGTCGTGGTAATGCGAATGTTAGTATTATTGGTCCCTACGTAGACGATATGATCTTGGCATGATCAAACAATCATGAGATGCGGAGTATAATAGCAGCGTTGAATCAACACATTGAAGCGATCGATCGCGGGCAGATATCATTTTATTTGGGGGTGGAAGTTGAACGGGATGGTGATCGAGGTGACATCACTATACATCAGAAGCAATATGTCGAGCAACTTCTTCAACAATGGGGCATGGAAGATTGTAAACCAGCGGTAACTCCATGGGCTCCAGGTACGGTGCTTTAAAAATGTGACAAGCAGTGCAGTGACTTGAAGGCGAACGACTACCAAAGTCTTATTGGCGGGCTGATGTATCTGGCTGTCATATCTCGTCCGGATATCGCGCATGTGGTGTCAAAGTTATCTCAATATAACTCACATCCGCATACAGAGCACATGCAGGCGGCAAAATACGTTCTTCGATATTTGAAGAAAACCCGTTATGGTAAATTAACTTTTTCTGCTAATTTTGAGAATTTTGTGTGTTTCACAGACGCTGACTGGGGTAGCGACATCTTGGACAGGAAGTTATTTTGTTACAATGGCTGGTGGATCAATAGCTTGGGAGTCGCGAAAGCAGTCTGTGGTTGCGTTAAGTTCGATGGAAGCTGAGTACATAGCATTATGCCAAGGTACTAAAGAAATAGTTTTTCTTCGTTGTATGTTGAATGAGTTGGGTTACCTGGAATATACAAGAGGCCCTACTTTGATTTTGTGTGCCAACCAGAGTGCGGAATTTAGGGTGAAAAATTCCATGGTGCAGAAACAAAGCAAACACACGAATGTGGACAAATTGATCGAGTATGTTCCGACAAATGAGAATGCAGTCGACATACTTACCAAAGCGTTGGGGAAGCAGAAGCATATTGAGAATTGCAACTTAATGAATATTGAAATATAATTTTTAAATGCACGGGCTCGGTGTGAAGGGGCGTTTGTTGAATTCTAAATACAACTCTGTACCAACTTTGTACCTGTACAATTATACCTACATTAGATAGTAGGCGATGCCAAAAATGTAAAACGGCACTTAGAATAAAAGCATGAATTACATGGACACGATTTTTTCTTTCTCTGCGCTGAAATACTGCTTCACTTCCCATCCGATTCTTATATTATTTATTATTTACGACCTAAATATGAGAAAAGGCAGTTGTTGCCTAGCAGTGAGGAAGGCCAGTCATGGTTGGTTAACCTTTTTTAAGAATAAATCGATTAAAAGATTATTTAACTATTGTTTATTATTTAATCCCCGCATAACAATACCGCCACCAAATGTTCATCTAAAATCAGATGAACATAACTCGGGTTACATTGTGAAAGCAAACAAGATAAAACGTCCAAACGCAGTTTTTTGCGTTTTTATGCAGATGACATCGTGGCAAGAAAGTGTGTGCATGCGTATAATTTCTTGTGTTTGGTAGTTTCTACTGCCTTCGCTTACACCCCGAGTGGGCCGAGGAAAAGAATACATCCGCGGTAAGGCATGCCTGTCGTAAGAGGAGACTAAAATCTGGCAGGAGAGGAAGGTACTCGGCTCGAAAGGCCTCATATACCCCGAGTGAAACCAGTAAGATACTGATTATGGAATACTGGAAAATATTTTAGATTAGGCAGTCTATGGGCTGGTGAAAGTAGTATTCTATCACCTCAGTGAAATGGCCGATAGGCTAATGCTACAATCGCCTCCGTTCCATTAAAACTCAAGCACGCCTTCGGGTACGTTCCTTATATGTCACCATTAAGTTGGTGGTGCAGGCTCAGTTGAGAATCCCTGACCAGTTCCTGTCCTGGCTGTGAACTCTATTGCCCATGAAGCGTTGAGTCAACACTCGCATGGCCTTCTGGCTTGCATAGATAACCATCGGGGCACATAGGAAAACTTCACTATCGGGTAAGGATAGCAGCCTGAAGTCGGGACTCCAAAGAATTGATTATGAATACCCAAAATCAAAAACAAACCACCGAGCAAAACACAGATGAAGGAAGCATAGATGGTCGAAAACATAACGTGGATTCAAGAGCAGCCTTCAGAAGAAGTAGCTTACTGCTAAGATCCCTACCGCGCTCCCGAACCCCCGTAAGAACACTCCCATCCAGTAAATAACAGATACTCCCACCTCTGCGACGACAAACCCGAATCGAACGGCAACCAGTCCGGATGCCCCTGAGAGCTGTAAGAAAGCCAGAGCAAATGGACCCACAGGGAATAAAAAAGGACTCCCTAAGAAAACGGAAGAAAGCTGGTAGACAGTTACTAAGAGGGGCAACCCAACGAAGCCGAAGGATAAGCTAGCCGAGCCAAACAAAAGGAGCAAGCCGCGATCACAGCACGTAAAGCCAGAAGCTGTTGTGATAAAACCCGCAGAAGGCCATAGTTATGTGGATGGGCTGAAGGACTTGCGCGCGAAGATTACGACTGATGAGTCTGTCAAAGTAAGGTCCGTCAGGAAAACGAAGGCCGGGGACATGATTTTGGGGTTTGGTAAGGGAGAAAAGTCCCACCAGAGTTCGTGCATTATCTGAAAGCCACTGTGCAGGTCACGGCTTTCGTCGCGGAGTTAAAGTCTAGCGTCACTATTGAGATACGAGATCTCGACTCCTTGACGGCCAAAGCGGAGGTGGAAACAGCAGTCCGGACACTGACGAACGCGCGGGAACAAGTACCTGCTTTCCTCACGCCATCTGCAGAAGGGGCCGCAAAGCTCATCAAGATCGCCGATATAAAATTCGGCTGGATCCGAACAAAGATGTGACCATGCAACCATGTGCACAAATTAAGATATGTTATCGCTGCCTTGCGATAGGGCGCACACAAGCAAACAGTGATACCTGCATCAGATGCTGGAAAAGACGGCACAAAATGAAGGACTGCAAAGCAGCTCCCAATTGCATTCACTGCGTAGATGCTAAACGCAACCACACCGACCACTCCAGGCAGATATGCATAGAAGTCGCACAGCTACCGCTCTGTTCGAGCAAATAGCTATCGAGAATGAGCTAGATGCACATCATCAGCGAGCAGTATGGAAGGGAACAGGAACGGCCACACTCTGGTAACACATATGTTCGAAATAAACGCTTCGCAATGACGAGCAAGACAGTATTGAACAATTATGAACGAAGCTGGACCTTATTGATAATAAGGTTCGTGAAATAGGTGACCCCTTCATCGTAGCTGGAGACTTCTACGCCAAGGCTGGGGCGCCCCTACAACGAACACACGGGGAACGCATATATGATACTAAACATGGCTGCCAAACTGGGGCTTGCAATGGCAAACACAGGAAACGCCACCACTTTCAGCAGATCGGGATGTGAATACACCACGACCAATATCACCCTAGTGACTGATAGCCTGGCTGTGGCAACCAATTGGTGAAAGAATATACAGCTAGTGACCATCAGTATATTACTTTCCGGATAAGTCGAGAACTGACTCTACCCCAACACCTAAAACAAAGGGCACTCGCAAATGGAGCATGGCCAAAGGGAACACTGAAGCGTTCCTAGCTGACTTTGATACTAATTCCCTGTCGCACATAAGTAGTGACGCTGGCTCCCTTGCAAGCGCCATGATGCAACGCACTGCCAATTGCTGCAACACATCGGCGCCCCGTGCGGGGCTGCGCTCAAGAATCCGACCTGTGAACTGGTGGACAACAACAATCGCGGAGCACAGAAGAACCTGCTTCGGAAATAGAGGATGGTACACCAGGCCCAGACGAAACGGAAAAGCAGAGGCGGAAGCTGCTGATTGCAGACAATCTCGAAAGGCGCTAAAACAAGGAATCATTGCCAGTAAGATGGCAAAATGGGAGATACTTCGAAGGGATCTAAATAGCAACCCTTGGGGACTGGGATATAAATTGTAAAGGGGCAGATGGCATCTCAGCTGAAGCTCTCAAACTTATGGCTGAAAGCCGACCAGATGTGATGCTTGAGGTCTACAATGCATGTATTGCTCAAAGCATCTTCCCAAAGCTGTGGAAAATACAGAGACTGGCGCTGATCAGTAAAAGTAAGGGCGACCCAGCTCAACAGCCAGCCTAGGGTCCGCTTTGCATGCTGAACAGCGCTGGGAAGTTGCTTGAGAAACTCATATAACGCAGGCTTGCGCAGTCTGCTGAGAGTGCAGGAGGAGCACGGCAATATGGTTTCCCACGCAGAAAACCAACCCTTGGCGCAATAGAGGAAGTGGTAAGCAGCGCTCAATGCCGACGCCACTACCCGAACCGCATCATCGTCCTGGCGACACTTGATGTACGAACCGCCTTTAACAGCTTACGGTTACCGACCTCTGGAATCTAAGCTACGACGAGATATTGAGCATAGAAATGCCAGAAGATACATATCTAATGGAACACACGGACGATATAGCGGCGGTCGTACCAACTCGAAACACTGAGGACGCTGCCCTTAGTGACCCTAAAAGTAGTGAAATACCTAGGTATTCAACTTGACTGCAGGGCTTACTTTCTGGGCCCAGACACGGCATGCGGCTACCAAAGCAGCAAAGGTCACAGTAATGCTAAGTAGATTAATGGGAAACATCGGTGGGCCAACACAGAACAACACAAGGTTAATTATATGTGCAACGAACAGCGGCACTCAGAGTTGCCTCAGCCTACCGCACTGTATCTGGCGCTGCAGTCTTTGTAATTACCGAGCAGATACCCGTCGACCTCATGGTCCGGGAACAAATGGATGCGTGGGACTCCAAGAACAAACACGCCATTACGAGTACTTGCTTCTCAGAACGGAGATGTCGAACCATGCTGCGGTGGCGGTGGGACACTGAACCGAGTGGCAGATGGACGGCGAAACTTATTCCAACAATTCACAGATGGGTCCAAAGGACCCTCTCGGGCCACAGATACTTCTGGAGATACTTAGACCGCATAAAATGTAGCTTTAAAACTGAAAACGGAATAGATGTAATAAGATTTCAAGAAAAGGGGACTAACATTACATTTATACTCTTGTATATAAGAGGAGCAGCTTGGCATGCGCAAGCAGAGTTAGTGAAGGAATTTTTCAAGGAAACTCCAGAGAAAATTGCAGTGGTTATGGGTGACTTGAATTGGAAATATGCAACAAGAGATCGAAGACATGTACATAACCACTTTCAAAGCAGACATCGGCAAAAGGACCTCTAGAGATGATGTAGTAAATAATAAAGGTAAAAATTGCTTGGAATTCTGTAACGATTATGGCCTTATAATCTTGAACGGCAGAACAGTTGGTGATGAGGAAGGCAATTTTACGTTTATTAGTGCCGTAGGCAACTCTGTAAATGACATCTGCGCAGTTTCGCATGAAGGATTGACCTATGTTGAAAGATTTGAAATCGAATCAAAAGTATGGTCTGATCATATGCCAATTAAACTGACACTAAACATAGATAGAGCGCCGAACGAAATGGAAAATATAAGCCTGCTACCAAAAGTAATACTCAAAGAAAAAGATGTATCAAAATATCAATTAAAATATTAATATCAAAAATTTGGTTAAGCTGGCAAATCGAGGGGAAATGATAAATCTTGAAAAACTTAGCAGTGTAATAAAAATGTCGGTGCCGAAGACAACAGCGAAAAACACTAAAGCCGTTTTCAAAAGCGCTTGGTTTAATATGAGATGCTTGAATGCAAGGAAGCTCTCTTTTAAATATTTGAATGAGCTCAGAAAATCCAACAAAACAGACGACAAGCAAAAATATTTGCAGGCAAAGCAATTGTTTAGGAACACATGCGAGAAAGCGAAGAACGATTATTATGACGAAACGGAAAAAAGAATCAATAAAACCGCCAATCCAAAAGAACGGTGGAGCCTTGAAAAAGAAATAAGAGGAGAATCATTTAAAGTTGGTGTAGATATTACACCATCGGACTTTAAAAACTATTTTCAAGACTTACTAAATCAGACTCAATTAACAAAAGATATTCATTATGCACCTGCTTTGCATAAGATACGGTCCTTGATAAAGATGTATGGATGCATTCAATAAGGCCACGCGGTATGTATATGGGATTGGCAGATATGACCATATCTCTGCATGGCGATCAAGGTTACTGGGATGTTGCCTTAATAGTTATCCTGTCTGCTAGAAATTGCATATTTTTATGCAAACTTACATTATTCAAGTCTCCGCCCTATCTGACAGAGAAGTTGATACCAGTAAGGTCTCGCAAACACAACAAATTCATCGTTCCAAAATTTAATTACCTACCATCATCTATATTATTTTTCATTAACGTTATTAAAGTGTGGAACTCATTACCCGACACTGTGAAGGCTGGACTTAACAGATTTAACTTCAGGGCACAAGTCTATAATTACTTTAAAAGTGTTTGATTGCATTAAATTAGGGCATTGAATTTCCCTCTACATTCTCTAATTACTACTTTTGTTCTTTCTTCTCTAAATCCTTCTTTTCTTTTCCTATTGCTTCTTTTCTTCTTATAATTATAGTTTAGTTAAATATATTGGATTAATTCGTAAATGAACTGGTGTAAAATTTAGATTAAGAAACTTGTATGTTAAAAATATTCCAGTTGCTTATAATATTGTTGAAGTACTATTAAAAGACCTTAGTCTTATTATGTACTATTTATATAAACAAATCAACAAGTAATCGAAGTCCAACACGTAATTAAAAATGCTAAAACCAATAAAGCACCTGGAGAAGACAGAATACCTTATGAGCTACTAAAGACTGCCTCAACAGAATTTATCACGGAGCTAACGAAAGTATACAACATCATCTTCGAGACCGGAAGAATCGACGAAGCATCATTTAAAACAATCGTTTTCCCAATATATAAAAAGGGGAGTGCAAATACAGCAAGTAACTAAGAATATTCCCCTCCTTTATGAACTGTATCGCAAAAGTTTTAATGGGATTGATTAACGAAAGTCTTACAAACTGGATAGAAAACTTTAACATGCTCACTGAATTTCAAGCCGGCTTTAGAAAAAACTACTCAACGATGGATAACATATATAATCTTGCATCTATAGTACATTTAAAGTTCAACGAAAACAAAAAAGTTGATGCATACTTCGTGGATTTCAAAGCGACTTTCAACAGGGTACCCAGGAGGCCATTAATTTACAAACTTCGACAGTGGGAGTATCCAACAAAATAACAAATCTGATTGAAAATATATATTCGAATACGAGAACAGCAGTTTGGACAGGATAATCCTAACGTCATGCAATCTATGATTAAAAAACTAGAAATATATTGCGCTGAGTGGAACATGAAAGTAAATTTAATGAAATCTGAGATGATGGTCTTTAGAAAAGGTGGTCAACTAGCCAAGGCAGAAAAATGGTGGTACAAAGGTGAGGAAAATGGTGTCATTCTTACATCCAAAATGACGTTTGCTAAACATGTGCATGCCAGAAATAATTCAGCAAAAGCTAGCATTAATAGAACATGGAACCAATTTCAGACCGCTCGCGCAGCTGATGCCCGTGCATCAGCTGTCTGTTAGTTTGCTAAATGAAAGTCCAGAATATTTTTTACAGACGCGCGGAAGCATTTTGCCGAGAGTAAACGCGAAAAAAGGAAATCAGTAATAGATTTCAAACGTAATAGTGTGATTGCATTATATTTGGCAGAAAAATCACAACCAACGATTTTTCGTGACCTCGAACACCTTAAAATATATAAAGTTTTTGTTTATCGCACCATTAGTCATTACAATGATACTGGTAGCATCGCGAAACATCATGGAGGTGGTCATCGAAAGACTGCAACGTCACGTGAAAGGGTTCAAAAAGTGAAGAAGCGACTTGAGAAAAATTATCGACGAAGTGCCAATCAAATGGCGAAAGAACTGAAAATATCTGACCGTAGCATACGCTGCATACTGCAAATGATCTCAGAGTCAACCCTTACAAGATCCAAAGAAACCAGTCAATTTTCGAATATTGTGTTTTCTGACGAGAAAATTTTTTAAATTGAGCAATTCCTATACTCCCAAAACGATAGGGTTTATTTGACCGACCGTTCATACGAGAATTTTGAGTCTTCGATAGGCCACCAAGAGGCAGTACGCGCCATAGGTAATGGTTTGGGCGGCTGTAACCGCATACTTACGGGCGCTCTCCACTCGTTTTCATCGAGCCTGAATAATATAAATGTATTCTGGAGGTTGCTTTGAAGCCGTGGGCAGTGAACAAAGAACAGCTAAAAAACAACGATCCGAACTTCATAACGTCCACACAATGGCTCTCAAATTCACCAGACGCGAGTCCGATGGATTATTCTCTTTTTATCATTTTGGAGAGCAAGGTCCGAACTAAAAGATTCACCAGTATCGAGGCGCTGAAAAAAAGCCCTTTACCGCGAGTGGGCCAAAATACCTGCAAGTTACATTCGGGAAGCTTGCGATTCGTTTCTGGACCGTCTCAAGGCCATCGTCCAGGCAAAAGGTGGTTATATCGAGCAAAAGTAAACTGATTCTTAATTTTGTATCATTTTCACATATCTTTTAATTTGAATGGAGCAGAAGTAAATTTATTCTTAATTTTGTAGTATTTTCACACATTCTTTACTTTGAATTGAACGAAAGTAATTTCCAAACTAAATTTATGGACTTTTTTATTGGTTACACTTCGAGTGCCGGACCCTGTAGGAGTGAATTACGCATACGCCGTTGAAACAGGGTATTTCGTGAAATACTTATAGAGTATGTGCTGTGGAAGCATATCATAAATTTGAAAGAAATATTGAACACATCACAAGAATCTGTTGAAATTTATGCAGGTCAACGCGTGTGGCGTTGTTTACATCAGATTGGAAGTTGGCATAAATATTTGTTCTTCTTGGAATCGGTTTTGTCATTTATTTTTTATATTTCAAAGTGGGTACATAGTGAAAAATGGCAACATTCATAATAAACATTATAAGTATACAATACACGGCATTTATTTTCTTTTTGCGTTCCACGTTTACTCAGCTTCGAACAACATAAAATGAAGATAGTCAACCGATCCACAAAGTGTGGCGAAATGAATTTCCGATTGTTGTGGTTTGTTGCGCGTTTGCTCTTAACGTTACCAATTTCTCCTAAAAAACATAAAACAATGGATCAAATCAAGTAGACGACAAGAATGATACAATGCAGAATTGTGCCTTCCCAAAGGCCATGATGTCAATGCAAAAAATGAACAAGCAAAAAGAAGAAAAATAGTAAGGGAAAACAGGTGCAAACTGTCACTTTTAAAGTGCTGCATGGTTTGCGACATTTGGCAAGTACCAAAGTTTTTAATTAAATCGTTACAGAATTGAATATTTTTAAAAGTATTTATGTTGCACCATGTAACACAATATACAGGATAAGATTTTGATAATCGCTTCATGTAAATTGCGTTCGAAATTAAGTTAAATGGCTTATAGTACCTTACCGACAGAACTCTTTTCTGGCAAGGTACTGTTATTGTACTGTTGCCGTTATATCCGAATGGCTGGCGAGTGAACAACATTCGGAAGTGCGTTGGTTCGAATCTCCGTGCATTAAACCGCAAACTGATAGAAAATCTTTTTTCTAATAGCTATCGCCCCTTTGGCAGGCAATGGCAAACCTTCGAGTGTATTTCTGTCATAAAAAAGCTCCTCATAAAACAGCGTTTGCCGTTCGAAGTCGACATAAAACTGTAGGTCCCTCCATTTGTGAAGCAACATCAAGACGCACGCCGCAAATAGGATATTCACAACATCAGGGAATATGATATACATATGTATGGGAGGGGAATAAATTTGAGTAAATTACCTCACCTAATTAATTACTTTTCTTAACGTCTGATCAGTCTTCAACAAAGTACAAACAAAAGCAAAAATGTACGACACGAATCTCGTCACAACTATCAGGTGTTCGTTCGTTTCCTTTTTCATTCACGAAATTAGTCGTAACCTTATATCTCTCAACTATGAACTATAGATCGGTTTCTTTCGTCGAAGGCAAGACAAGTCTCTACAGGTAATTTGTTCCTCACTGTCAAAATGAGAGCATTTGTACTTTCTTTCTCTTTTCTTGTTTCAGGGAAGAATAGCAGAAAAATGTGTCAATAACTTACCAAATTTTTTTTTTGTAGAATCGATATCGCTTTGCAGAAATTCGCTTTGGTTGAATTCGTTTGTTTTGCAGATTCTCCGTAACTGAGAGAGTAATTTAGGTATCTCACTTGCGCGGGTTTTTCTTCGGACGAGTTTGTGAAAACTGTCAACATGGCACAATGTAATTGCATCAGTGTGGTCTACGTCATACCGTTATTCGAAAAATATGAAGGACTCAGGTGATTTGCTGGTGAAACAAGGAGAGATTGACCTGAGGATGTCTGAACGACTGATTGAAAGAGTGAAGAGAATTCAGAACGTGTGACCAACATCAGACCAGCTTTCAGCGATTTGAAAGAATCATCTTTTTTGCTGACGTACAAGGAGATTTGACAGGAGATTTTTTACGATAAAACTGAGATTGCGTAACTGATATATGAAAGAATCAACGCAGCTTATGCTACTTAGTAGACGCCTGAACAACGACTAATTGGAAAAGTGTTAAATTAAAGCATATTGCACACCTAAGATGAAGCTTGCCGAAAACCATTACTTCATTTTTCGCGATTTTGACAAGAACTACGTCATGCACTATAATAATAACACAAGACAAATAAACCACACCAACTGAAAGAGGAGAAATTACGCTTGTAAAAATTCAGAGAATGACTCGCGAGTATTGAGACTTGTGACATTTGAACTGAAGTGCCGCGTAAGTTACGTGACATGGTCCCGCTCCTACACATAATAACAGTAAAGGAAAAACAAGCATATTTTGAAATAAATGTATGCTTGTTATATAGTATAATATTTTAGCTTTAGGAAAGCTACTCAGCAATTAAGAGTTTTTATTGAAGCCAAGGATATATGCATATAAATTCATTTCAAGAAATATTAATATACATATGTATATGCTTTAGCTGTAATACGTTCATTGCATTTATGGATGATGTGAAATCATACATACATATACCCAGCCAAACAAACATACTGGTGTCAACATTCAAGTATGCAAAACATACTTGAGTGAAACCAGATATGAAAAAGAAAACAAAGTAAATTAAATAGAAATAATTGCAACTATGTTCAAAATAAAAGTAAATTATTTGCACGGTGCTGGGTAGGATATTAAACATACATATTTACGATCTAAATATGTATGTTCTTAGGGTATATTTAAGATCTAAAAAATGAGAAAAGGCAGTTGTTGCCTAGCAGTGAGGAAGACCAGCCATGGTCGGTTAAACTTTTACAAGAATAAATCGATTAAAAAATTATTTGACTAGTGTTTATTATTTAACTCCCGGATAACAATACCGCCACCAAATGTTCATCTAAAATCAGATGAACTTAACTGGCGCAGTCGGGAAACGGATCTAAAGAAAAGAAAAAGGAATTAACGTTACAAATTTTTACGAACAGTAAAATTACAAATTAAAATAAAATAAGACAATAATAAAAAAAAATAATAATAATAAACTAAAAGGGCAACAACTCAAATAAAAAGAATAGAATAAAATTTAAATAAAATTAACTAAAGAAATAGTGGCGGCGTAACAAAGCGGAATCCGGCGGCGTATAATCAAGTGGAATACGGAAGACAACGACAAAGACAAATACTTAAGGCAGCAATACCACCTTTGGTACACCAATTGTTGCGGGAGGATTTAAGAAATTTTAACACAAAACTACGGATTCGGCAGCTGTAGCAGATTAGCACATTTATTTACTGGTTATACAGAGTTAAGGAAAAGCAGAGTGGATATTATGGAAGATTTTGGTCCACCTATTGGCGCGAAAGGTATTTTTTATTCTACACGGCAGAAAATGTAAGCAGGTGGTTATACATAGATATATAGAATATAATAACTTATTTTTAACATTTTGCATAAGTTAGGATACTCGAATTAAAAATTATAGTGCGAATTCAAAAATGCAATAAAGAGGCATCAGTCCCTTTTAAGTTTAAACCAAAAATATACTACCATATAAGCACAACTAATGTGACATGCTATGTCATTTGTAATTAAATTGAGCATATTGAAAATTTTCATCTCTTAATGTCTAGAAATAAAAGGAACTAATGCATTTGGCACTCTTGAATCTAAAAAAAAAATTTTTTTTTTTCGGAAAATAAGTCATCTAAAACTAATAAAACACTATTACATTATCTGTAAATATGAATTAAGATTTCTGCATACATTAAGTATGGTATGGTCGTCATGCAATTATTCATCCAGCCTAGAGCCCAACTAAGAAATTCTTTCGAATCAAGTAAAAACTAATAATCAGGCTTGTTGTGTATGCCGGTTCGGTAAAAGCAATCGGCAATCAATTTTTTTTTAGTTTCAATTAAAAATTTAATATATTTTTTCCTATTGCTGAGTCGGAAAGAAAATGGCCCAAAATTGCAGCAAAATGCTCCATATCAAAGAACCATCTTAAGACAAAAGGTGGAAAAAGATTTGAAATATCTACAGCCCTTTGAGGGAAACATAAAGAAGCTGGCCTACTTTATTCAAACAATTGATAGGATTTTGGGGGATTATCCAGAGCAACAGGATCTGGTGTATAGAGTGCTTTTCGATTTAAAGATATCAGGATCAGCCAAAAATTTTCTATCTCTGACCCCACCAGAAAATTGGGAGGAGTATAAAACCAAGTTAAACCAGCATTTTCGGTTAACAAAAGACCAAATGTCGATAACAAAATGTAAGAGTAGGGAGTATAAGTGAACTCAATAGAAAAGATAGGGAGAATTTAGTGTTTTAAGTGAAAATGGTGATGCGATGAAGGAGATATTCATGGGAATGCTCCTTCAAAGAATAAAGCAATTGGCGGCAGGTACGTTAGCCTGCACAGCAAGAAACATAGTGTCATGGCCACAAATGTCGGCTTGTATATATAATTTTATTATAGCAGGCGTTCGCAAAATAGCGCTGCTCAAAATAATCATCGAGCACCAAATTCATCACGACCAAATAGACAGGATAATTCGCAACAGGCAAATGACCGTCCTGTATATGAACAAGGCCAATATTATAGGCAAGGTAGCCAACAATCAAGCAATCGACCACAAAACATTGCAAATAGACAGAATACATCTCAGCAGACAAGGCGTTCAAATAGGCCTCAACCCATGGACGTCGATGCTGCGAGTCAAGCAGAAGCTGGAAACACAAACGAAGAATTTTTTACAAACTAGCCTCGGGTGGTTAAAATACAATTTTAATACTATTGACTTTGTTTAATACACATTTTTTAACTTTGGCGGATCCAAGATCTACAATTAGTATTATGAAGAAGAAAACTTTCGATGAATATAGATTACCGGTTATTGAAGAAAATGAAAGAGTTATCTTTTCTTGCCCATCAGAATTTCAATATGTTGACAATGCAGGATGAGGTGGTTGAAGATGGATTTTGATAAACCATACGATTTGTTGTTGGGAAATGATTTTATATTTAAAAATGTCAAGATAATTGACATAGAAAAGAAGGAAATTGAAATATAATTATATAGTATAATTCACTTATTGGTATAATTCAGAAAAGCAGGAGTAGGTATAGCTCTCCTATTATAATAGTGCCAAAAAAAGAAGATTATTCAGGAAATAAAAAGTTTCGTTTAGTGGTTGATTACCGTAGGCTTAATCAAATAACCATTGATTTCACGGAATCTTGGACAAGTTGGGCAAAGCACAGTACTTTAGCCCTCTTGATTTTGCAAAAGGTTACCATCAAATTTTAATGGCATCTAAGGATATTGAAAATACAGCTTTTGTTTCTCTATTGGGTTTGTATGAATATGTCAGAGTGCTATTTGGGTTGAAAAACACCCCGGCTACTTTTCAAAGGTTTAAGAATGGCATATTAAACAAAAATGATTCGTTTCTTCCTTGTGCTAATGCTTTGGCTGATTATACTGTACGTGCTGCTGCTGCTGCTGTTGACGTCGTTTTCTCTTCTGCCTCTACTCATCCTCAACCATCCACTCTAATTGTAATCGAAGGTTTGGCTAACAATTCTGCTTGGACTGAGGTGAGGAATAAAAAGCGGAAGAAAGAAATGGCTGTTGTTGGCTCAAGTGGTAAAACCAAATTGAGTGTCGCCGTTTCCCATAAATGGGTTCATTTATGCTCGTTTTCCCCGACTGCAGATGCAAAAAATCATGTAAACGTTAATAATAACTCTCTCTTATGCTTTCCACTGATTAAGAAAGGAAACCTAGAGGACAGAAACAAGCATAAACGTGTCAATTTCAAACTAGGTGTTTCATCCGGGAATAAAATATGAAATGCGTGACTTTAGTCAGCTAATGTTAGAAGAAGGCCGTTGTGTTTTTTTTCAAAAAAAAAAAAAAATGGTTCAATCGCAACCAAAGTGACACTGAACGGCCCTAGTGAAGTTAATTAGGTAAATAATGTGCTACAGGTCCGTTATTATAACATTGCGGGCTTAAAGAGAAAACCGTAACATATATTATAGTACGTGAGTTTAGTACTGAAGAGACTTATGACATCATTGTTATTGTTGAGACGTGGTTGGCCTCGGACTTTTATGATAGTGAGCTCTTTGACTCAAATCTGTACGACGTTTTTTGTAAAGACTGTGGCTGCTAAAACTGGTTTCTTAACCCCTTGCCGTGCTGTAACGTATCTGGCTCGTGATGAAAATTTTGGCCCAAACATGAATATGACGACCCAGGCTCGTGAATCATCGAACCAAACGTAAATATCACGAGCCGAGGTCGTGCACAGATAGTCGAATCAAACATAAACATCACCAGCCTGGGTCGTGATTGAATGTTAGTTTCTATCTGTACGCCACCAAAGTTAGTCACGAGTCTGATAATTGCTGTGTCATCATCTCGCGCATCAGTCTGACGTTGACGCATAACACTTCGGCCCGAGTTTCGTCCAGCTAAATGGCATGGCAAGGGGTTAAGAATTCCTCTAATTACCGTCAAAAGAAAATATCGTGCGTTTTCAATTACGCTTAAAAATTACGACTCGTTGCTTGATCAACTTTGTATTTGCATCAAGGGCTTTGAATCATATGGCTGTTTGTATTTGATCACTTCGTATATCCCGCCTAATTATTGAAATTTTTAATCAACTAATATAAATTATTGTATATCAAAGTGTATTTATCCAATATCCTATGCTGTATTCATCATGTGTCTTTAGATATAAATGAGTTTTTACCTTTATCGTTTATTGATGAAACCATTTTCAATTATGCACCCTGTGTTTATATATTATATATATGTATATATATATAATTGGCGCGTACAACCTTTTTGGGTGTTTGGCCGAGCTCCTCCTCCTATTTGTGGTGTGCGTCTTGATGTTGTTCCACAAATGGAGGGACCTACAGTTTCAAGCCGACTCCGAACGGCAGATATTTTTATGAGGAGCTTTTTTCATGGCAGAAATACACTCGAAGGTTTGCCATTGCCTGTCGAGGGGCGACCGCTATTAGAAAAATATTTTTCTCAATTTTGGTGTTTCACCGAGACTCGAACCTACGTTCTCTCTGTGAATTCCGAAAGGTAGTCACGCGCCAACCCATTCGGCTACGGCGGCCGCCCTGTGATTCCTGTGATTATCTTAGCTTAAATATTTTCCTTTTAGAATTTAAATGGAAAGAATTTTTGTCCGGCTTGGGCATTTACAATGGTTTTTCTTATTTGAAATCAATAAATAATGCAAGCATTTTGCATTAATATTCCTTTAAAAAAGAATCGCTGTAATAAGTCATCTCCGAGGTGAGCAACTTTTTGATTATATTCTAGCGAATAAGCTTGATATATGTAATAGAGGTGATGTCCCTACGTTTCTTAACTAATATAGAAGAGAGGTACTCGATATTACTCTTGCTAGAGTTAGGACTCTGTGTGGAAAAAATAATAAAACTATATTTTTTCTGAGCAAGAGCTCCTTTGTTGAATTCGTCTATTTCCGAATGAATCTTATATTTTAATGCTTAGATCTATTTATACTATTTCTAAATACAATTTGGTTTGAGATATGTTTACATGTTTTTATATTTAGCTGTTATCATGGTTTTGTTTAGTCTCTGCATATATTTGTATTTGAATGCTTAGATCTATTTATACTATTCCTAAATACAATTTGGTTTGAGATATGTTTACATGTTTTTATATTTAGCTGTTATCATGGTTTTGTTTAGTCTCTGCATATATTTGTATTTTAATGCTTACATGTGTTTATTGTCATGAAGGGACAAAGACCATGTTTATATTGTTTATCATTATTGTTTGGAAACAATGATAATGTATGTTTACAGTATATGTATGTAGTGTAGTGTATGTGTCAACGTCGTTAACTCTCCCCGGTGTTTAGAATGAAATGTCCTCATTTCAAATCTGCTGTAGTCGGAGTAGTTCGGCTTCATATGCTCTTTGGAATATTAAGCGTCTCTTTTCCTCTCGTTGATTTCGGTGATATTTACTTAATTTTATGTATAAGTAAATTGTTAGGATAAAGGTAATTATGAAAAAAATAACATATAATGTAAATTTTAATGGATGCTCTTCTAAAGGTATAACATACTTATATAATTGTTGAATATTATTAAATTTATAATTTGAGTTTGATGCTAGTATTTTCAAGACATCTACTTGTTCGTTACTATGTGCGTGAATAACGTTTTTAATTTCTTCTTGGTGGTTCACATATGTCTTATTATCTATACTTGTAGAGGTCTTAAATTGTATTAAATGTGGTCCGTTTATTTTTAAACCATTCCAAGTATGTTCATTAGTTATAACAATATTGCCGTGGTCTAAAATTTGTATTGGAATATTATTTTCTTGTATTATGTTACATTGAGCTTGTTGATTTGATAACAGTGGAATTGTGCAGTTATCCTTTAATTCCTGTTTACAAATACTAATGCCTAAATAGTTTTTACAATTTGATATATTAATAAATTCGTTATTACATTTTGAAACCTTTTGATTTAATTCATATTTTCCGTGTTTAAATGCTAAAGGAATCACTTGATATAGTTGACATTTATTTGAAATGACAGGATATTTGTATATGGTTATTATTGCGGTTTTAAACATACATACATGGATGTCGGAATATTCTAGTATATTAATTACAGGAATATTATATATTTCATTGCTAATTACTTCATTTATTTCTTTTAAATTTAAGGTTCCTGAATAAAAGTTTCCCAACCTTGCAAAATTTATTGTATTGGTAATACTTTCTAATTCTTTCAGGACTTCCGTCATAATTAGTTCCTCTGTAATAGATTTAGGATCAAGAGTTTCAAGGATCTTTTCGAATTGTGAATTTATTTTACGTTGTTCGTTATTATTTTCTATCAATTGGTTTAATCCTGTTTTAA
Source organism: Anastrepha obliqua (assembly GCF_027943255.1). Classification (NCBI taxonomy): domain Eukaryota; kingdom Metazoa; phylum Arthropoda; class Insecta; order Diptera; family Tephritidae; genus Anastrepha; species Anastrepha obliqua. The sequence continues at coordinate 1,084,169 of NW_026562178.1, read as the reverse complement.
TTTCTATTAAATCATCGTGATCGGGTGTCCCTGTTACAAATTTAAGTACCGAGCCCAACAAATTAAGAGCTCGTTTAGCACGATATTCTGGTGGTACTAATTGTGTTTTTAAAGTTTCTATTCTGTTTATGAGTATTTCTTCTTGTTGTGATTCCTGTTTTCTATAGTGTGACCTCATTATGTTTTCGTATGGGGCTAATATATTAGATAAGTTCGCTATGTGATATAGGTAAGCTGTGTGGTCAAACATATACATCGTGTCTGATTCTACAAGCACAAATTTTTTACCTTTTAAGTCCGTTATTTTGTCGGAAGAACAAGATGAAAGAATAAATAATAATATAAGTCCAGTTGCCTTCATGTTGCTACTTTCCTGATACTGTCTTTATGTATAATTTTCCCTTTTACTGTCAGAATCTTGTCCCCTCGATCTTCTTTAACTAGGTGTTTGTTATATTTTGCCGAGATTTTATTTCGTCGATCTGTCCTGCTGTAAATCGTATCGCCTTCTTTGTAAGTTATAATCTTTCGATTTTTGTTATGGTATCTTAAAAGCTGGTGCTGCTTCCGTTCAAGCGTTTCACGAATGTCAGGATATTTGTCGCGATTATAAAACACATCCTCAGGTTTATATCCTGTGCTTGAGTGAATAGTTTTGTTGTATTGGCAAACTGCGTTGTATAACTCGTCAGCGGGAGCTGTTTTATTCTCTGCAGCTAAAGTGTGCTATGTAACCGTTCAACTTGAGCGTTTGATGTTGAATGATGTACAGGCGTCACGGAGTGGATTATTTGTAGTCGACTGTATACTGATTTTGCCATATTTCCTATGAATATACTCTCGTTATCAGTCATAAGATATTTTGCGTTGGAGTAGATTTGTGTGAGAACTTCCTCAATATACTCGTGGCAATGTAATTTATTTTCTAATTTTCGAATAAAACAGTATTTCGAGTATCTGTCTATTGAACTGAGATACGTATTGTTGTTCATATGAAATATGTCCATTTGTATGTATTCCCCTACTCTTGTTGGTATTGGTGTTTTTCCTATAGGTTGCCTGTTCGGCTGACGTTCGTATTTATGTACAAGGCATATTTCGCATATGTTTGTCTCCGTACTGCACATTTTTTTAGGTTTGGCCAGTAGTAGTTTAAAAGTATCTCTTGAGCGTTGTTTTTGTAATTTCTATGAGCTCTTCGGTGAGTTTGAATAATAATCTCTTTTTGTCTATCGATATTCGTAATATCAATAAGGAGTGTTTGTGCTTGTACAAACGTACAATTTGGAAATGTACGAATAATATCTTTTCCAAAGTGAAATATTTCTTCATTTTCTACCCTTAAAGCGTTTGTAACGTTTGGTCTGACTACCTCTTTCAACTTGTTGCATAAAATTTGTGAATCGTTGTAATATATTGTGTGTCTAAAATGATCGGCAAATATTGTCTGAGATACGGTTTCTTTTTCTTCATTGGTTTTTATAATAATTATTTGGTTTTTGAAAGAGTTGAATGGTTGTTTCACTTTTTTCATTATTTCTGTTGGTGAGCTTTGTGCGGAATGGGCTGAGCAATCCGTTGAGGTGTTTATTTGTTGTCGAGAAAGTGCATCTGCTACAACATTTTGATGACCAGGTTTGTAAACTAATTTTGCTCCGTACTCCTCTATTAAGTTTTTCCATCTTTTTAATTTGCTATTTGGATTTTTTTCTGATATAGAATAAATTAATGATTGGTGGTCCGTATAAATTGTCAAATCGGCTACTCCGTATAAGTAATTTCGTAGTTTTTGTAGTGCCCATACTATAGCTAAAAGTTCTTTTTCATTGGTACTATAACTTTGTTCGGTATCGCTAAGAATTCTTGAAATAAAAGCGATGGGTTTTCGATTTTGGGCAAGTAGAGCTCCTATAGCAAAATTACTTGCGTCAGTCGTGAGTTCGAAAGGTTTTGAAAAATCTGGTTGATACAATTCTACCTGTGCCTGTAATTCTATTTTAATTTTTTCAAAGGCATGTATTGCAGCTTCGTCTAACTTTATTTCTATTTTTGCGCTTTTATTCTTTTTTACCATACCTTGTTCTCCTCTGAGATGTATGGTCAAGGGTTTTGTTATTTTTGCAAAGTTTTTAATAAATTTTCTATAGTAACTGGCGAGTCCTAAAAATGACCTCAATTCTTTTAAAGTTTTTGGTTCAGGGAACTTCTTTATTGTTTCGATTTTATTTGGGTCTACGGTCACTCTATTGTGTTTAATGATGTGGCCTAAGTATTCAACGGAATCTTTGAAGAAATGTGATTTTTCGTTCGAGATCTTCATGTAATGCTAACATTGTGCATTGCTTATAGTTCGGATGTGTTCTATATGTTCTTCGGTTGAAGAAGAATATATCAGTACGTCATCAATATACACATATGCAAATTTTCCAATATATTCACGCAAAATATCGTCAACACATCGTTGAAATATTGCCGGTGCGTTTTTTAAACCAAAAGGCATCCTAACAATTTCATATTTTGCACCATTTACTGAAAATGCTGCCTTTTCTCTATCTTTATCTTTAATGAGGATTTGGTGGAATCCTGATTCTAAGTCTATTGTTAAAAATATTTTTGCTTTCCCTAGACTTTGTATAGTCATGTTTACGTCGGGTATCGGGTACCTATCTGTAATTGTGTGGGAATTTACTTTCTGAAAATCAACAACCATCCGTCTCTTGGGTCTGCCTTGGTCATCGGTGCCCTTTTTAGGAACGGTCCATATAGGGGAATTATACGGGCTTTTGCTTGGTTGAATAATTCATTCTTTAAGTAATTTATTTATTTCACTTTTCACAAACTCATGGTCTGCCATCGGATAAGGGTATTGCTTAGTCCAAATGGGGTCGTCCGATTGAGTTCTAATTGAAGCTTCAATTGTTGTTGTAAATGGTAAAGACTCACTTATATAATCATTTCTTTGCATAATTTGAGAAATTTCTTTTTTATAACTCTCATTATCTAAGGTGTAATTAATTTTTTGTTCTTCAATCCTCTTTTTATATTTCAGGCTATAATCAAATAAATTTACTTCTGCTTTTAATACACGTAATCCCTGTTCTCCAAGTATCATGTCAAAATCGTTCAACTCCTTAATTTCATAGAATGTTAAATGATGCCCGTACATCGTTATTATTTTTTTAGAATTAATAATTGAGTAGTCATGTAAGGTTTTGGTTTTAAATGGTTTCAATTTAATAGATTTCCCTATATTACAATTTATATTTATGTAATTGTTAGTAGAGCCTGTGTCGATTAATAAGGTAACGGGTGTGCCGGTTAGGCCGCATTTTGTTTGTAAGCAAGGCAACCCGTTTACTCGCCTAAAAAAGTACTGCCTGTTTTATATTGTTCTTCGTAATTTGATACATCTACTGACTCTAGATCTTCTCTATTTAATTGATTTATTCTTTGGAACTTCCTATCTTGCAGGGAAGTCGCATTATTGTAATTAGATGCCCTATCTCTCTTATATGCATTGTTTGGTTTAAAATGATTTCGACTTACCGCGTTGTTGTACCTGGTTGTCTGCATATACTGCCTGGAGTGATCTACGTCCATTGGAATAGGCGTGGGTTGTTGTTGTTGTGGTGGTGGTTGTTGTTATTGGTGCTGAAATCGCTGATTATTCCCGTATACCTGTATCCCTGGATTATATCGATGTTGCCTGTCTTCATATCGTGGTGCTGGACGATTTTCGGGGTAATGATGACGTGCTGGATTTGATCGCTGCGGCTGTATATCGAACTGTTGATTCACATTGTCGTGGTATATTGTACACGCAATGGCATAGGCTGCCTCCAAGTCTTTTGGGCTATTGCTGTATAGTGTTCCGCTAGTGTATTTGCTGTTTAGCCCTAGTATGAAAGTACGCACAGCTTCTTCGTTAGCATATTCTAACATTGCTGCATTGTTTTGACTAGCAGACATCTCGGTTTTAGACAAGGCTAAATTTAATGCCTTGCTGACCTCACTATGAAATTCAGACAATGTACGTCTTCCTTGGACTATTCTTTTCATATCGTCTAGTAGGACATATAACGGACGCTGATCTGCATAGGTGTAATCTAGTCGATTGATTATCGAGTAGAAATTTAATTTCGTGTTGTGGTTTGTTAGAATATCAGCTGCCGACCCAATAATCTTCGTGCGTACTATTCCCAATGCCGAGTAATAACGAGGGTGTTCCATAAAACCCTTAATGGACTCCATAAATGTCCAGGCTTGATTTCTCCAAGAACGGTACTGCGTTTTATCGCCATCAAATTTTGGTAACGCTTTAAATAGCTCCAGATCAATATCCTTAGGGTCTGTTAGTGCCAGACGGACTTCTTCATGTTGAGTAACAAATGTTGCTTGTTGGAATGATTCCCTTTTGATGGTTTCGATGTGTTGCTGGAAGGATTCTTGTTGGCTCTGCATGTTGATTGCCAATGCCGTTATTTGGGCTTTCAGGGCTGCTATTTCGGTTTCCATCTCGATTTTTATATCCCGATTATTGTCGTAGGTGCGGTTTTTTTTAACTAGCCGTAAATTTTTAAAGTGCTCCAGTTTTCTTTGCTGGTATAGCTAGGCTTCACTTAATAATTTTTGTTTCAATTTTTCAGAAACTGTCTTTCTTAAAGACCGTGGATTTTTATAATTTCCTTTATTTCAAGGACTTAGCTTTTGGGTGGCAAACGTATTGCAATCCCTAGTTAGGACTCTGTGTGGAAAAAATAATAAAACTATATTTTTTCTGAGCAAGAGCTCCTTTGTTGAATTCGTCTATTTCCGAATTAATCTTATATTTTAATGCTTAGATCTATTTATACTATTTCTAAATACAATTTGGTTTGAGATATGTTTACATGTTTTTATATTTAGCTGTTATCATGGTTTTGTTTAGTCTCTGCATATATTTGTATTTTAATGCTTAGATCTATTTATACTATTCCTAAATACAATTTGGTTTGAGATATGTTTACATGTTTTTATATTTAGCTGTTATCATGGTTTAGTCTCTGCATATATTTGTATTTTAATGCTTACGTGTGTTTATTGTTATGAAGGGACAAAGACCATGTTTATATTGTTTATCATTATTGTTTGGAAACAATGATAATGTATGTTTACAGTGTATGTATGTAGTGTAGTGTATGTGTCAACGTCGTTAACTCTAGCGAATCATGTACACAACTGGTGCAGGACTGGAGCGTTGATAAACAGCACTCTTTTTCCGACCACCAATATATAACATTCACTTTAAAAGCCGAAACGGCAAAACCCATGAAGTACCTTAACAAAAAACGTATGAATTGGATCAAATATAAAGAACACCTTGCCAATGGACTTCCTGATATCAGGCAGTTCGAAATGGCAAATAAAAACGATATCGAAAACGCTGTCAAAATGATAACGAAGACGTGTCAAAGCGCGGCCGACAATCTTGTCCCCTGACAAAAACAGGAGGTAAGCATAAACCTTTTTGGTGGACTCCAGAAATCTCAGAACTTCGCAATCGAACTCGGAAACTCTTTAACCAATCTAAAATAACAAACGAATGGGAAGAATATCGACAATGTCTCAAAGACTTCAAGAAAGCTGTCAGAAGTGCAAAACGCACATCCTGGCGATCATACACTCAAGAATTAGAGAACACTTCAGAAGTAAGCAGACTACGCAAGATTCTTGCATCAAACCCAGTCTCTCCCAGTTTTATCATGACTCAAGATGGAACTTGAACTACTTCAACTGACCACACTCTTAGAATACTTCTAGAATCTCACTTTCCAGGCTGTGTTGCCAACTGACCTGCACTTCCCAGCACTCTTCAGAGTAATTATGGGAACAGATCAGATCTAATCAGCTCTAATAGCATCTCTACAGCGATATTAAGTTTTAAAAAATTTAAATCACCAGGTCCTGACAACATCATTCCAGCAGAACTTCAAGAAGGACTGGAAATTCTACTGCCTTGGTTAACAAGGATCTTTAACAAGTGTTTAAATCTCTCTTACCTTCCGACAATTTGGAAGAAATCGAAGGTAGTATTCATTCCGAAAACGGGGAAGCCTTCACACTGCAAACCAAACGACTTCAGGCCCATTAGCCTAACCTCTTTTTGCTTAAAGGCTTTTGAAAAAGTCTTAGATGAGCAAATCAAAACCCAACTTGATACTAAGTTGATCTCTGAGGCACAACATGCCTACACTAAAGGGAAATCGACTGAAACGGCACTTCATTCACTGGTGCAAACAGTGGAAACTTCCCTTCACAATAAGGAGTACTCTCTTGTCGCATTTATGGACATAGAAGGTGCTTTTAATAATATTGAACCCAACGCTATTCTGTCTGAAATTGCCAAATTAGGTATTAATTACTCCATCCGAAAGATGATCGAAGAAATGCTCCAAAATAGAATAATCACTTCAGAGCTTGGGTTAAGCCGCATGAGAATGTACGCCGTCAAAGGCACTCATCAAGGCGGAATACTTTCACCCCTTCTCTGGAATCTCGCTGTAAACAGTTTGCTTCGAAATCTCGAAAAAGCAGGCTGCAAGGTTGTAGCCTATGCAGATGATATTGCTCTCTGCGTGTCAGGCAAACACCTGAATACCCTCACTGAGCTCATGCAACGCTCAATCAATATTCTGTCAAAATGGTGCACCGAATGCGGACTAAATGCGAATCCAGCAAAGACAGATCTTGTTCTCTTCAATAGAAAACAACAATCTCCTCCACTGCAAACAATAACTTTAAAAGGGGAATCATTACTCCTATCTGATTCAGCTAAATATCTAGGAGTTATTCTAGATAGGAAGTTGAGTTGGAAATTGAACATTGAAAACAGATGTAAAAAAGCTTTCATAGCTCTTTATACTTGTAAGAAAACTATAGGCAAAACCTGGGGTTTTTCTCCTCGGATCATTTATTGGATATATACCTCGATCATCAAACCGATACTCTTCTACGGTGTGGTTGTATGGTGGACATCACTCGAAAAACGGTGTAGAGTAGCCACAATTGATCGAGTTCAAAGAACAGCCTGCCTCCTGATAACAGGATGCTTAAGTACAACACCTACTAAGGCTCTAAATACGTTGCTTCACTTGTTCCCTATCGATCTGGCTGGCAAAGCGACTGCAGCGAAAGCAGCGACTCGCATGAATGCTATATCGAAATGGAATAAGTATCTTGGCCATTCGGCCATACTGAACAGGAACACTGTTATCTCTTCCGACATAGACTATCATGTAAGTCTTCCACCCTTGCTATTCTTCTGTTCACTCCCAACTAGGGAAGAATGGAAGACAAATCTAACCGAAATCGATGGCCCTCTGATTATATATACAGATGGTTCAAAACAAGACGGCAAAGTGGGATTTGGAATCTTTTCCAATTCCCCTCACATCAATCTATCATTTAGATTACCCGACTACTGTAGCGTATTCCAAGCGGAAGTATGCGCTATCTGGTATGCTGCGAAAACTCTCTTAGAAAATAGAATATCACTAGAGGATATCCGCTTTTTCACCGACAGTCAAGCGGCCGTTCGAGCACTCAGCTCCCACTCAGATGTGGTTCGATCCTGTCTCTTATCTCTTAACGAGATAAGTGTTCAGAATTATGTCCAAGTTATCTGGATACCGGGTCACAGTGGATTCGAAGGTAACTGCAAAGCTGATGAGCTCGCAAGAGCTGGAGCTGCGCAATCAAATGTTAGTAACTTACCCACAATCCACATTCCGCTCTCAACATGTAAATTGCTCATTGATCGAGAATTTCACAGCATTGCTGATCGGAGGTGGCGAGTGGAAACTACTTGCGTTACGACCAGACAAATCTGGCCATCCTACAATCTGAAACAGACAAAAACCCTTATAACTCTTTCGAAACACGAACTAAGGCATATAATATCTCTTATCACCGGCCACTGATTTTTGGACACTCACGCACGTCGGCTCGGGGTTCCTCAAAACGACCTGTGCAGATACTGCGAGGACGAAGATGAGGAAGTATCGAGCAGACATTTGCAGTGCAGTTGTCCCGGTCTAGCCAGAAGTCGACTCGCTCTTCTAGGCTCTCCAACAATTGACAATCTTTCAGTAATCTCGGACCTGAGAATCGAATCTCTCATCAAATTCTCGAAACGAATTAATATCTTTGACAAAGATCTACAATAAAAATCTCGGTTAGGTGGGGAAATCATTTAAAATAATGAGCTCTAGGGCAACACAACGGACCCAACTTGTGGTCTACGTGGCACTCCGATGCGGGGTCACCCTTAAATCAACCAACCAATAAGTCACCTCGGCCTAATAAACAGATTAAGAACATAATAAATAAAAATAAATTATTTTTTTTTTTTAAATAGATCTAAAAATTTTAACCAACTAGTTAGTAATCAGTTTTTGTTTTTTGTAAAATAGTCTAAACTGTCTATAAAAGAGAAGAAGTCCTTTCTTTTCCCTTTATTTTCAGCTGTCCAGCGTTAATGTTCCACAAAGAATTCTTTGCAATGGTTACCCTTTTTAATGGGGAAAACTTTAAGATTAAATTTGCAAGTATTGCACCCATTGGCTCTTAGAGACTATAATTCATTATCTAATTCCAGCCTGCTTGATTTCGCTTTTTCTACATCTAATTTCGTAAAAATTTTAAATTTAGTTGCTTCATATTGTATTTATACAGATTGTTAATATTTTTGTTGCGAAATTTGACTTGTTTTTAATTACGTTTTTGTCTAGTCTGTAGTGCAGGGCACATTTCTAGCGATTTATTGCTGTTTGAAGAAAATCCTTCGTGTATAACAAAGTGCGGGCACAAATCCAAAGTAATTGAAAATTTTCATTTATCTGGGATTTGTTGCTAGTGTGTGGCGCAGTTTGTTGATTTTCTCATTTTTTACTGAGCGTCGTCGAGGTAAGACAAGCGGAAAAATTAAAAGGGTTAATAGAAAAATAAAAAATTTAAAAATCTCCTCGGGGGAGGCTGTAACCCCTAGAGGACGCGTCCCCAGGTGGCGGATCGTGGAAATCCTCCCAGATATGGGTGGTAGGATGGAAATGAAATACCTCTCGCGGAGCAAGAGACAAATATCAGAAAAAGTGAAAAAAACTAGCAACCTGCTGAGAAGTAAACTATTGCTCCTACAACAATGATTAATAATAAAGCCTCAGATAGCTACAAGTACAACAATCACAATGACGACTTGGAACGAAAAACGAAAAAACGGGTTTGGAAAAAGAATTTACTGCGAATAGCATGTTGGAACATAATATCTTCTAGGAACAAAGATCAAGAAATACGTATTGAGCTTGACAGACATGAAATGGGCATTTGCGCCCTCTAAGAAACAAAGAAAAAAGGAACGGGTAACAGCATTTATGGAAACTACATCTTACTATACAGTGGAAAGGAAACTAATGAGCGCGCCGCATCATACGTAGACTTCGTAATACAAAAGAAATACGAAAAACAAATAGAAAAAGTACAATATATTTCCTACAGACTTTTACATATAACAATGAAAATAAAGAAGCATCAGGTTACAAACCTCATAAGCATGTCTGCACCAAACATCACCTAAACTCAAGAGGAAAAATTCGATTTTTATATGAAACTGCAAGGACTTATTAATAGATAGTATTCCAAAACAAGAAGAAGTATGGTATACGTAATGGGAGATTTTAACGCACTAATAGGACCGAACATTATATCAGGAATAAAAAATAGGTATAATGAAGATACTTTGAACGGCAGAGGTGTACAACTAATACATACTATTTTGTAGGCAAAATCAACTACGCATAACAAATACGTTTTTTGCTCATAAACAACAGCATAAGTATACTTTTTCAAACTCAAGAGGCTTACTCTCGCCAATAGACTTTATATTAACAAACAACAGAGTTCATCCTTCGACTCTTTTAGACGTGCGTTCATTAACGTCCATAAATGTTGGGACTGACCACAAACTTGTGTTAATGAAACTAAAGTTCACAGCTCTAAGGCGCACAAAATCGATACCAATGACGGTAGGAAAATATAATATAGAGTCCTTTAAGGATCCATCTGTGCAATTCCTCTATCAACAGAGGATTAAATACCATACCGGAAAAAATAAAATCTATAGCGAAGATACAGTAAATGACGCATGGTTAAAGGTAATTACTAATAATTCTAAGAATTTGAAGCCATGGTTTACACCAAAGGTCCAAATATTGGCAGCAAGAAAAAAATTCAGACAAATCATCACAACGTATGATGAGTTTAAGAATGTTAGAAATGCGGTTAATTGCGAAATAGCTGCAATAAAAAGGTCGCATCGGGAAAAGTTCTCAACAGACATGGAACATGACTTACCATATATAGCGTACAGAGGAAAGTATGGGGCATGTTAAGAAATAGAAAAAAACTTATAGATGAGTATCTTTCCTTTTCCAATATCCCTCTATCTATATGGAAATCTCACTTTCAACAGCTACTCAGCAATGTGGAGCCATATACCAACAAAGATTTATATGCTTCCTACAACGACGTACTTGAAAATTATTGGATATAACTTCCATACATAGAGATTTCTGTAAACAAAATAAAGAATAGGAAGTCACCAGGGCCTGGCAACATATTTAATGAAATGCTGAAATATGTTGAAAGTTGCTTGATGGTCGAAATAAAAGATCTATTTAATTCTTGAAAATAATAAAAGTCCCAAACGAATGGAGGGAAAATACGACAATTCCTATACATAAAAAGGGGAATAAACAGGATTCTAATAATTATCACGAAAATCCTAGTAAAAGAAACGAATAAAACTGGCTTCAAGACGAACAACAAAGATTTCGTCAAAATCGATCAACAACTGACGGCATATTTATCATCAGACCATTAGCTGAAAAAGCTTTTGAATATAACAAGCCATTGTTTTTCTGATCTCCGAAACAAAAACAAAATGCATGACTACATCAAAACATCCTCTAAGATGTAAACTTGCCGTGTATGGACGGAGCGTCGAACAAGATATGAGCTTTCATTATTTGGGAACTACAATAAAATCACAAAGAGATCTCGTCAATGAGGTTAAAACTCCAACTGTGAAAGCAGCACGCATTTCCGGCCCTAAGGGACATAGTGCGGAGGAATAAACACATGAGCGTGAAAAGCAAAACGCGAATTTACATGTGTCCGTCCAATTATGACTAACGGTATGGAGGCACGCGCAAACAAAGCAGTTACGCAACGTGCCCTTAATACTACGGAAATTCAGACGCTCAGATCAACATGCGGGCACTCAAGATTTGATCACATACGAAACGAAGATATAAGAAAAATGTGTGAAGTTCAAGACATCTATAAATGGGGACAGAGAAGACATGAAGAATGGTACAAACATGTCAATAGGATGAGAGCTGACCAACTGGCTAGAGATGTATTGGATGGAAGAGCGCACATAGGTCACCTGGACGTCCTCCTAAGTGATGGTACGAAGTGCTAATGTATTATCTGTTATCTTTTAATAAGAACATTTTGTCAAAGTTGTAAAAAACAAGATTTAATCTTAAATAAAATGGAAGAAGAAGAACTTAAGTGTTTCAAAAATTAGCCATCATTATCCCTACTAATATTATAAATGTGAATGTAAGTTTGTTTGTTACGCTTTCACGCCAAAACTACTTAACCGATTGTTACGAAACTTTGTACACATGCTTTTGGAGGTGATAGAAGTAACATAGGATACCTATTGATGGATAGGGTTCGAGATATAGGTCAAAACGTGGACCCAGGTAACCTTCGGATGTGTATGTACAATATGGGTATCAAATGGAAGCTGTTGGTGAATGCTTTAGTTCAGAGTATTTTTCATGGCGCTCCGTGACTAGGGTCTCGAGATAGAGACCAAAACGTGGACCTTAGAATGTGTTTGTACAATATGGATATCAAATTGAAGCTGTTGGTGAATGCTTTAATACATAGTATTTTTCATGCCGCTCCGTGACTGGGGTCTCGAGATATAGGTCAAAACGTGGACCCGGGTAACCTTTGGTTGTGTATGTATAATATGGGTATCAAATGAAAGCTGTTGATAAGTGCTTTAGTACGGGGTAATTTTCATACCTATTGATGACTAGGGTCTCGAAATGTATGCCAAAACGTGGACCCGCCGTGTCTTTGAACCGAATTAAACCAAACTTACACACATTGTTAAGTAAGTATTGAAAATGGGTTTCGTAAAGTTTGGTTGTAATTCGGAACACTGGCAACACGTACAGCGTTCTTTTGAACCAGCCATAATGTCGTTTACTTTTTTAACGCTTGGGGCGGAACTGAACTGTCAAATTGACAGTGTGAGTTACAATGTGTCAATATTTCTTTTTGATTTGGATGCCATAAGGAGAAGACGTAAGTGCAAAATGTAAAAATTCTTTGTGAATTTTTTTGGAGTGGATTTTGGAACAGTGAATAATTTCTTACGAAATTTGAGAATTTAATGTGAAATCCGAATGAAATTATGTGTTCGTGGAAAAAACAATTTTTTTCGTTTTTTTTTTTTGAAAAATATAAATGGATAATGGTTAAAAAAGCTCCAATGCTTAATAAAACATATAAATTGAAACGAAAAATTCATGGATGATCAGGAAAAAAGATTGTTTCTTAGTTATTCATTTGCGTTGATTTGAAATTCAAAAACAATCTTCTTATTTCCTGATTTTCAATTTATATTTTATATTTACTCAAAAACAAAAAGAAAAACAAAAAATATTGTTTATGCCAAAGCGCTTGAATAAAGAATAAAGAAATAAATAATATGAAAACCATATCTTTTCTGTTCTAAACCATATCTATTATATTTTAGTGTGCCCAGCGAAGCGGGTTGGGTGTGCTAGTGGCTAATAAAAAAAGAATTATTCAAGACACGTTTCTTTTTTTATTATTTTTTGAAGTGAAACTATTTAGGCGTCGATGGACAAGCGAGAAAGGAGAGTAAAATTTCAAGGTCATGCAACGTTTTGGGCATTTTCGTTTCGCGAGAGAGAAAAAAGACACAACGTAGAGTAAAATTAGAGAGAGAGCTATACCTTACAAAGGGTGATTTTTTAAGAGCTATAGAAAATTTTTTCAAAAAGGCACACGTAAAATTCAGAAAAATTCATGAAATTTTCATTTAAATCGATAGTACAGTCCATATAATTTAATGTTTGAAGATTATTTCATGCAAATGTTGACCGCGACTGCGTTTCAAATGGTCCATCCGCTTAGTCCAATTTTGGCATACTCTTTCCAATGTTTCGGCCGGTATCTCACATATAAATGCTTGATTGTTGTCTTGCAATGCGTTAATTGAAGCAGGCTTGTCTGAGTAGACATGAGCGTTAACATAGCCCCACAAAAAATTATCTAAAGGCGTTATATCGCACGATCTGGGTGGCCAATTGACAGGTCCCGAACGTGAAATAAAATGTTCACCGAACTCGCCTCTCAACAAGTCCATTGTTACGCGTACTGTGTGGCATGTGGCACCGTCTTGCTGAAACTACATGTCATGCAAGTCAAGCTCTGGCATTTTGGGCAAAAAAAAGTTGGATATCACTTCGCGGTAGAGCTCACCATTCACAGTTACGTTACGACTCGCAGCATCTTTGAAGAAGTACGGACGGTCCAATGATACCTCCAGCCCATAAACCGCACCAAACTGTGACCTTTTCTGGAAACATTGGTAGCTCTTGCAATTCTTCTGGCTGATCTTTACTCCAAAATCGACAATTCTGCTTATTTACGTACCCACGTCCCATTCACCAATAATTCTGAGTTGCGGTAGGTCGTTCGGCTTCAATTCTTGCACCAGCCGTATTTTGAAGGGCTTCACACCTAAATTCTTTCGCAAAATTTTCCACGTTGTTGAGTAACAGAGGCCCAAGTGCTGCGAACGGCGACGAATCGATAATTGATGGTCACTTTCACAAACTGAAGATGTTTGAAAGTGAAACAAAACACGAAACGTGCGTCAGCTGTTTAAACGAACTGTTTAAAAAGATAATAGCTAAAAACTCACCCGTTCTATATCTTAGATACACTTTAGGCTATTTTCCTGAGTTTTTCCTTGTGGTTGCTAATTTCTAATGAGAAATTAAACTGCCTACTTGTTGGCGCTTGCTTGTAACTTGTAGTAAATCTATTTTAGGTGCCTACTTTTTGGCGTTATATTTCCTTGGTGCCTTTTTTTTGTCGGGGCAACTAGCAAGTGCAGCACTCAGACATTAGCTAAGTCCATTGTACTACACTTGTATTTCCTTTTAATTTTCTTTAAATATACCCGATCTCCGATGAAATCTGAGTAGATCTTGTGGTGCGAAAGAGCCAAGATGGTCACTTCTTTACACATCAGTGCCAAAGACCTCAAACCTGATTCGAGCGAAGGCGGGGCAGACGCACAGGAAGTGGTCCGCCGTCTCATCCTCCTCTTCACAAGCTGGGCAGAGTACACTGTCTGAGATGCCTAACCTTTCCATGTGCTTCGCCCTCAGAAAGTGGCCCGTCATCAGTCCAACCAGCCGTCTGCACTCCCCTCTGCTTAATACAGAAGGGTTTGCGACAGTCGATCGGACATGACAGGTAGCACCAGATTAGTCCATCTGCAGCCTCTCTCAGCCTGCCCAGCTCGCTTGTGGGTGATAGTTACCCATTTGCTAACCGTGGCTTTGATGGCCGCAGGAGGGAGTGGCAAAACGGGCTCTGGGCCAAAGAAGTTGGCCCTAGAGCCCATCTTAGCTAAGGAGTCAGAGATCTCGTTACCCACGATACCCACGTGTCCCGGGACCCATGTTAGCATCAGGCTATTATGTCAGCCTGGATTTACAGGACTCGACTACCCCTGATGTGGTTGGAGGGCTGTCTAAGGCCATAAGCGCAGCTTGGCTGTCGCTGCAGACACATATAGATCTGCCTCTCCATCGGTTTTCCACAACAAAGTTCATCGATTCTTGAACTGCATACACCTCCACTTGAAATACAGATGCATGCATTCCAAGAGCAAAGTGCAGTTTTTTCCCGCTGGATTCCACGTAGACCCCAGAGCCGGAGCCATGCTTGGTCCTGGAGCCGTCCGTAAAAATGCAAAAACAGTGTTTGCCAGGCTGATTTTCTGAGTTTGACCACAACTGAGCCTCTGGCAGCACTACACTGTATTTCTTTTCAAGTACGACTCTTGATGGCATGGAGTCAAGGGGCATGGAGAGAGTCGTTGGATCGACGCCCATGCCTTCTCTGTGTTCCAATGCCGGACAGTGGCCGTACCAGTTCCCATTGTGTTTTAGCCTGCAGATGGCCTTCAAGGCCTCTCGTTGGATGAAAGCATCAAGTGGTGGCAAACCAATCAGATCATCTAATGCCGGGCCTGAAGTAGTCGGAAAAGCTCCGGTGGAACAGATGTCCCCAGTGCGTTGTAGTCTCGATAAGGTCCTCCTGACTCCCACGAGAGAGAATCTACTCATCCAAACCACCGATGCATAGGGGATAATAGGTCTTATCGTAGTCGTGTAGATCCATAGGACCTTGCTAGAAGAAAGACCCCAGGTTTTCCCAAAGACACCCTTGTTTTTTTTTTTTGTGGAGGATGGGAAGCATCAAAAGTCTATGGCATCTACCTTTCTCGGATTGCTCCCATCGTACCTGCCAATCTTCAATTGTTCACAGCCTTTCTTCTTTTTTAGTCACCTTCGACGGTTTCTGCCCAATGGTATTATGTAACCTATACATCTCAACCGCGAGAAGGTCGATAGGCACCATTGCCGTTATCACATGGATTGCGTCATCTGAGACAGTGCGATAGGCACTGGTTACTCGCAGGGCGCCAAGTCTGTATGTGGCTCGTATGTGTTGGGGGTACGATGGCTTCGTGCTTGCCCAGACTGGTGCTGCGTACAGAATCACTGAGCTTGTAGCTGTCTCCGTATACTTGCGCGAGGGCTGCCAATATTATGCATTAGTCTAGTCAACGCGTGCCACTTCGTGCTAGTGGCTTGACGAGCAATACTCATTACAGCTTGTATTACGCCCACGGTTGAACGGCCTTTTCTAAAGCCGTATTGGTTTGGGAAAAGCCCTGTTGGTTTCTCTAGAAACTCTTGCATTCTGTTACATATGATGCGTTCTAGTATTTTGCCGAGTGTATCTAGCATACGGCTTTCCTGGTTTGAGTAGCAGTACCAACCTCTGTTTCTTCCACACTTTTGGAAAAACACCTTCATTGAGACATGTGTTGTACAATTTAGCAAAAACCTCGGGTGTTGTTTTAATTGCTGCTTTCACAGCTACATTTGGCAAGCCATCAAAGCCCGGAAGTTTGTTATCAGCAATGCACTGTACTGTGGAAAGCACTTCTTGTGTGGTGACTTCTGGGATGTCAACCGCCATCACCCGTTGTGCCTGTCGTGGATTTGAAATAATGTGGAAGCCACTACTCACAATAGGGCTGGGCACGTTGGCTGCGGTCCTCTTGGATTCTTAATAGTTCTCATTATAACCTTATATCCCATTCCCCAGGGGTTGACGTTCACGCTGTCGCAAAGCTCTTTAAAACAGCGATTTTTGCTAACCTGTAAAGCTTTTTTAAGCGTAGGTTTATAGGTTTTATGTTGTGCTAATAATGCGTCGACGGCTGGTGTACCACGAGCTCGCTTCAGGTTTCTGCGCACCCGATTGCAGTCTCCTCTTATTTTTGCGATGTGACTATTCCACCAATATACTGCTTTTCTATGTGGCCTTCCCGACAGTTCCTTATGACCGCCGTCATGCCTTCTGCTTTCATTTCCCCAACGCTATCTAGAGTTAGGCAAGTGTTCCAGCTCATGTTGAAAACTTCGGCATCAAAAGATTGTCTCTTCAACCCTTTTTACTGTGCTCTTTGAAGGCGAAAATCACTATTTTCTACACCCATTAGTATATCGATGGTTATTGCCTTATGATCGCTGTACGTATAGATGGAGCTTACAGTCCATGTTGGGTTGTGCGCTATAGTACTATGGGCGAAGGCGAGATCCACTATTGAGCATCCTCTTTCGGTTTGAAAAGTGAATTTACCAGGCACATTGAGCAATTCCAGGTCAAATGGTGCCAGGCTTTCCAAAAGCACTCTGCACGTCAAATGCCAAGACTGTCAGCATTCGTTCATATTCTTCTGCGGTGAGGCTCGGTGGAGCATAACAACTGAAGAAATAGATGCCTTTCGTCTTAACCCATGTAAAGCCGTGTTAAGAAGTCATAATTTTGCTCTGCGGCTTAATATGACCCATTGTCTAAATCGCCAACTTGTTTGAACCATCCGACGTCTAGAAATAGTCATCAATGTTTTCGTATTGCTCGGATAAAAGTGCAATATCTATTTTGTGCTCTTGCATGGCCTGCTCCAAAAGTTCTTGGCAGTTTGACAGTGGTTGAGATTAAGCTGTAAAGCCCTCATTCGATGGCTTCTCTTCGCGCTTTTTTAGCTAACGGACATTTGTAGCTGCCAGCTGCATGGTTCCCCTTGCACAGTGCACATTGTTCAGGATTCTTGCACGTAAGTGCCTTATAGCCTTCCTGACTACATTTTCTACAAAGTCCAGATCTGTCTATTTGCTCCTTGCCCTTTTGAGCGACATGATCGTAACCCCAGCACTTGAAGCAACGCTTAGGAGAATCGACCTTTCGTACCCGGCATGACACCCATCCAATTCGCACACGTTGAACCTCTAACACCTTTTTCGCATCTCCGGCTGGGAGGACAATGAAGGTCGTCTATGTACCGTTGTACACCTTTCTCAGGTTTCTTACCGCCTGTATCTGGACGTTTAATATTCCATTGGGCATGAAGCGCGTCACACAATTCTTCTGCAGTGGATACCTCATTTAGATCTCTGCACTGTACTGTTACAGTGTGAGTTTTAACCGTCACTTTTGCTGCGGTTTTCAGAACATCTTCAATCGCTGTTTGATATTCTGATGTTTTTCCGTACGGTGCCCCTTTAAGCTCTATGATCAATTCCTGTTTAGCTGTTCTGCGGATTGCTGTTACATCTTCTCCGAAAGTCCTGAGAGAGGCCGATGACTTTACCTTACGCAGAATGTCAGCATACGTAGCATTTTCAGACTTCGATATGATTATATCATCAGGCATTGTCCCCACCGATTTAGGCGGTTTCTTTTCTTTTCTTGGTTTGACAACCGTCGAGCCGGTATTTTGGTCTTTAATTGGTGCCTGTAATGGTTTTGTCTGATGAATCGCTGCCGTTGCACGGAATATTCTTTTCTAATAGTCCTAACGTTTGGGGTTTTGGCGGGTTTTCCGATGCAGCACCCACCCACTGGTGTTTCCATCTCTTTGTTTTTTGTTCCGTCTGAGCCTCCTATGCGCCGTGTTTTTGGCGTTATCACGCTGCTTTGGGGCGGTATGTCTTCGGCCCTCATTAGTTCTCTGGCAATGCATTTTACTCACGGCGTGCTGCATAGCTCCGGTTGCATTTGGGGCGTCCCTTTCATTTCATCAGCAGTAGCTATTAGAGGATTGTTACGTACCAATTGTGCCTCCTCCGGAGATCTCCGAATAACCGAGTTCCTCCTAAAGGCTTCGATGCCCCCCGCTGTTATTATTTCATCGTTTTTGTTTGTAGGATTAAAATGTTTTTCCATGCTGTAAGGGTCCCAACTCCCGACCGCTATCTGCGCTAGTATACGTAGCTTCCATAAGTCGCATGGTTATCTATGAGTTCAGGAAGGTCATGCGAGGGTTGACACTGCCCTTAATGGAGTACAGTGTTCAGGGCCAGACTTCAGACCGGAACTAATGACCTAAGACCTCATCGATATAGCATTTTATACGCGCTTTCTCTAATGCCGCGCTCTCCGTTTTTGACGCTTAATGTAGGAGCGTATAGCATTTTATACGCGCTTTCTCTTATGCCGCGCTCTCCGTTTTTGACGCTTAATGTAGGAGCAGACTCTGAGGGGCTCCGTTCCTCGTGGTACTGAGATTAAGTCTTGGTCAGACCTTGCACCCGAAGGCACTACCAGTTGAGCTCCCCTACTCAGGGACTGTTCACCCTGGATTTTAGTCGCCTTTTACGACAGAAATCTGTCAGTGCTTTGGATGTCTTTGTTTCAACGTGTGATTTCCATACGAGCTTACTATCGAGGAGTACTCCAAGATATTTAATTTCCTTGGATAGCTGGATTGTGACTCCTTTTAGCTTAGGGGTCCATCAAGCTTCCTCCGATAGCCCATTCGCACAGCACCAAGTGTCAATCAGACCCAGAGTTTTCTGCACTTTCCTGCAGATGTTCTTAAGCGAAGGGCCTGCTACCAAACAAGTAGATCTTACTCCGCTCGCACCGAGATGATTCTTTGGGCCAGCATCGAACGAATCCAATTCACTAGCAGCCGGTCTACGCCGCAGAGCTACACATACTGTCAAAAGGGGCATTATCAAACCCCTCCTCTATGTCTAAAAAGATGCCCATAGCGTAGTCCCTCCTGTCGATGGCCAGCTCTACCCTAGCAATAACGTTTTGCAGTGTTGACTGGCAGGATTTTTCACTTTGATAGGCATGCTGAAATGGAGGCAGAGGGTGAGCCTTCAGCGACTTCTGACGTATGCGCAATTTCACCAGTCGTTCGAGACTTTTCAGCATGAAAGTGGTCATGCTGATGGGTCTAAAACTTTTGGAGCTCGTGTAGTCGTCTCTTCCAACCTTTGGGATGAAAGCGACCCTCACCATCCTCCAAGAGCATGGTATGTAAGCCAGTGCCAAGCATGCCGAGGAGATTTTCTTCAGGACTCTGCGCCTTTCTTCAGCATGGCAGGTCCGGGCGACTTGTTACCACCAAAAGATTTGATGGCAAATCGAATGGCGGCCTCATTCACCACAGATCTTGGAACGAACCAGTCATGCTGAGAAGGTGTAGCAGTTCTGACAACCGCCTCTATCAATAAGGGCTGTTGCCAGCTGACGCTTATCTGATTACCAGGAAAGTGATACTCCATCAGCAAGCTGAGTGTCTCACTCTGCCGTTCCGTGAAGGAGCCATCAGATTTCCTAAGTGACCCCAGCTTTGCAGTTAGGTCCCTTTTCAGGATCCTAACCAATCTCGCCTTGTCACTCAGAGATTCAATACCGCTGCAGAATTCCCTATATGAGGCTCTTTTCGATTCCCGAATGAGCCTCTTGTAGTTCTTCTGAACATCACGGTATTGTTCCCAGTCCTCAGCAAGGTTAGTCTTGAGGGCCCGGCTAAGAAATCTTCTCGACACACGCCTCAACATCTGGAGCTCTCGATTCCACCAAAGAACGGCAGTCCGGTTAGGAAGAGGTTGAATTGGGCAGGATAACTCAAAACAATCAGTTAGGGCAGCGTTGAGTTTCCGCAGCCTGTTCTTTTCGAAGCCTTGGTGGCGTAACGGCAAGGTCCCGCAACGCCCCCCTAAACTTCTGCTAGTCTGTTTTCCTGGCGTTTCTAGAGGGCAATGGCATTTGTGCCTCCTCGCCATACTGAAACTCAATGTACCTGTGGTCTGAGCACGAAGCATCGGCAAGGACTCACCAGTTCTTCATTGACCACCCAAGTTTTGAGCTTGATAGGGTGAGATCAATCACCTCCTGCCTTCTAGCTGTTACAAATTTTGGCTGTGAGCCCTTGTTATGTATGTCTAGGCAAGAGGACGCGATAAATTCGAATAATTGAGAGCCCCGCCCATTGCACTTTCTGCTGCCCCAGATTGTATGCTTGGCATTAGCATCGCAACTTAGGATGAGGCACAGATTGCGCCGCTCACAGAATCTCACGAGACTAGTGGCCTTCCCGGGTGGTGGCCCTTCCAGAGCATCATAAGGAAAATAAGCAGATGCAATCACAAACTTCTACCATCCGCGTCTACCCCTGTAACACACCTCAGTCGCTACCAAGTCTTAGGGTGCGTGCATGTCAGAGATGCGATAAGCGATAAGAGCGTCGATAAGAGCAGCGACAAAAGCATAGCGTCGAGGTTTAGTTTTGTGTGGTGTATAAAACAGAGCTGCGATAAGAGCGTTACTTGCATTTGCAATTTAAGTTTTGAAAAATGAAGACCTATAATATATATTGGCAAAACCTTGCATTATATTGGCAAAACTGCCACAACAGACCAATCTTGCAAGAGGAGTGATTGATGCTTACAATAAGGTACATACGTACGAATAATTTTATTGGAGAAAAATTAACATATTCATTGGTAAATAACAAAAAAAATTAAATATTTTAAACATTTAGAATATTGTGAATCTAAATCGGATATTCATTGTTTTGTGCATTGTCATCACATCTAGCCGTGGTGTTTTCAGTGTTACATTCAATATAAATAGGTATTGATTTATTAACCAGTTCATGTGTCAGCTGCAATACTTTCATCCTGTATTCTAGTTTATGCAATGAAGTATTATAATATTTTTCAGATGACGCAATAAACTTTTAAAAAAAGAAAGATCTTCATCATCCTCATCTTTTTTTGCTCTCTTTTCTTGCAAAAATCGAAATTTTTCCTTTTCCATTTCAAGCAATGCATTTCCAATACCTTCTTGTGAACGCTTGAGCTTTCCTGGTTTTGGGGAAGAATTTAAAGGTTGGCGTGAAAATGATGGAGCTTCAATTTCTCTCGTTTGTTTTGAAATAGAATTTTGCATTTCACTTTCATCATCATTTAAAATTTCATCCATCAAAGAATTCATAGATTCATCTTCAACTATCGCTGGCAAGTTGCTGGTGGATTTCCTGGCAGTAAACTGATCTTTTAAAAAGGACAGATTATGAAAATACTTCCACGAACCATTGTAATCCGCCAATTGAGCAGAACCAGATTTTGGTTTGGAAATGCTTGTCAACGTATCTCTATACTTGTCACGTAGTCCTTTCCATTTATTGCGAACTACGGGCACTACAATAATAAATAAACAATAATGCAAATTTTAAAATTTATTTTGTTAAATTTTTTTTTTTTAATTTTTTTAAAGATATTTATCAACTGGTCAATCATTTCGGAGTTTAGCATTTTCGTTTCGAATGGGTGCTACAACAGTTGGACATATTGTAAAAGAAGTTGTTAACGTTATATGGGAAGTGCTTCATCCCATCCACATGAAAGTTCCAAACGAAAGTGATTTTTTAAAAATTGCGGAGGAATACAAAAAGTTTTGGGATTTTCCTAATTGCATAGGGAGTATAGACGGGAAACATGTTCGCGTACAAGGCCCTGCACATTCTGGAACAATGTACTACAATTATACAATTTTTTTTTCTATTCTTTTACAAGCATTAGTGGACGCTAATTACAAGTTTATATGCATTGATGTTGGTGGTTACGGTAAACAGAGTGATGGTGGAACATTTAGGGCTTCGAATTTATTTGTATATTTAACCGACGGAAGACTCAAAATTCCTGATGCCTGTGCGTTACCAAATTCTGACATCATTGCACCTTTTGTAATTATAGGCGATGAAGCTTATCCACTTTTACCTTATTTATTAACACGTTGAGTGCCACCATACAAAAAAAAAGATGGGGTTCGTCCGGCCACGATTTTTTTTTACATAATACAATAGAATATTGTTCAACAAAATGTAGGCCATATGATGCCACATTGGTCTCATACCCATAGGCCAAGCAGCATAAACAATGCAATGGCTCTAGTATGGCGTGAATACACTACTACTAATAGCCGCTATGAAGCAGCTGCATCAGCACAAACCGAAATCTCACACATTATACCGTGAGACCAAGTGTCACCACGAGGCCTGAAAGTCTCTTCGCACTGTGAGACCAACAAGAGACAAGGAATATTATAATGCTAGGCTGTCAAGGGCGAGAAGAACGGTTGAATGTGCTTTTGGTATAATTTATTCCAAATGGAGAATTTTAGCTACAGCCATTCAAACCAACCCAACCTTAGCTGACGTTATAATTAAGTGCATTTGCTTACTGCATAATATAATTATTGATAGAGAAGGAATTGAGCACCATTTGACTCAAAACTGGACTTCAGTACCTAGAAATATTGCATTAAACCAAACTGTTGTAGGGCGACAGAATCAAAATGCAGAAAATATTCGCAATATATTCAAACTGTACTTTTGTCATAATCCAATTTAATAAATATAATATAATGACACGATAACAAAAAAGTAACCGTTTTAATGCGACAAACAAAAAGAAATATGTACTTGTACATGCTCAAACGAAAGTAAACGGTAAATTTTTATTGTTACTATTATTATTAATTACTATGTATTACTGATATTTGAGCAACAATTTTACAATAAAAAACATGAAAACATATTATTGCACTTACTTGTTGTATTGAATTGTTTGGATATCTCTTGCCACAATTTATCCAAAATGAACCTGTTGTGGTGATTTGGATCTTTTTGATCCCAAATTGCAGGTTTTAAAAATACTGCACTTATAAAATCTTCTGTGTCCATCATCGATAATAGCGAAGAAATTACTAACCTACAATTTCTACGCTCTTATCGATGATAGCGAGCGAAGAGTGAGTTAGCGCGCTGCTCCGACATGCACACTTCTATTAAAATACATGCATTAATTTTCTACGCTTCGCTCTTATCGACGCTCCTATCGCTTATCGCATCTCTGACATGCACGCACCCTTAGCAACAGAATTGCTCAAGACCCGTCACAGTGAGGTGGGATGATACTATAACACCGGTCCTAGGTCTACTCGAACTCCTGTCATATAATAACGTGGCCCCTTTCAACGCGCTTAAGCCACAGCGGCCCCTAAAGACCCAGGGCTCTTGCACTGTTGTTATGTGGGGTAATGTGTGCAGCTGGGTAAGCCGTCTACTTAGTAGTGCAGTAGCGGCTTTGGAATGCTGCAAGTTAATCTGCGTCACCGTTAAGGGACGGTAGCAACAGGAACCGTCCGAGCCAGCAGATGGCCTTCCTGAGGGGTACACTCTCTTCGCTGTAGACTTCGAAGCGAGTGGTCCCCAGGGGTCCACGGTGCTGATCCACTCGAAGTTGGCCAGAGTAGGGCACGTCACCTTTATGGTGCCGTCCTTTGTCTCATAGCCCTTCGCGTTGGCTTCAGGAACGAAGGCGATAACCTGACGCATCAGTCGACTTTTGCAGTATTTGATTTCTGCATCCGTCAGCTGATGGTCAAGCCCCAGTTTTCCTATCACAGCCACAGGTCGTGGGCCAGCAGCCTTCTCGCTATAGGATGGCTTGGCCGCACGCTTGGATGTGCTTGGGCGAGGGTCCAGCTCCCCATCCTCCACGGACGAAAATTTTTCCGGGCAGACTGCTGTGCTGGACTTTTTGTCGAGGCGCCGATAGGGACGTGGCTCAGCAGAACCTTTTCCTGCCACATTGACTGGCGCCAAGACCGCGCTCGTACCTTGGGGGGTCGTGGCTTGGCGATTGGCGGCAGGTGCCAGCCACCGTCAGTCCGCTGACCGAGGTCTTTTGGAGGACACAGACGCAGAAGGGCCAGCAGAGGCACATGGAGATTTCTCCCGCATGAGCCTTGCCCGCTGCTTTCTAGTCTCCCTCTTTGCCACGCTCTTTGATTTCCCGGCTTCTTTGGGAGGTCGTGCAGCCACCGAAGAGACCTCACAACTCACGCCCTTCGAAACAGGGAAACGTTTTTCAGACTCTGAAGGAGAGGAGATTGCGATAGCGACCCCCGTCTCCTCCAGGATGCGCTCTCGCTCGTAGAGATGAGAGACTTGGGGAATAGTTGCGGCCTCCAGAATCCATGCCCCTGCACCCGAAGCGGGTAGATTGCCACTTGTGTGGATTCCATCTGGAGTAATTGATCAATTGTTCTCCATTACCTTTTCGGTTTTTGGTTCGGGACTCCTCCCTAGCCAGTTTGGTTCGAGGATGCCACCCTGATTCTAAGCCAACTTTGAGTCATCACACGAGTGTTGAACGCACCCCATCAGGGAAGGCCGCTCGTGTGATGTCAGGGCTTCTCTATCCACCACCTCGCACGCTCGATGAGAGATCAGGCAACTCCACACAGGCGCTTGGTGCCTTCTGTTTGGGGCGTTTTTTGGTCCCAATTTTGTTGGCGCTTTTTTTGGGCCTACTTTTTGGCGCTTATTTCCGCTTCCCGGCTAGTGCTTGTGCGTACTTTCCGTCTCCATTCCGGCGTCGGATTCATTGGTATTGCCTTGCGGTAATTTGTGCCGCTGCTGCATTTCTGCGGGTGATAAACGCTGGGAGTAGTGCGCGTTGTTGCCACAGTTTGTGTCCGGCGTTTACCTTTAGTTCAGATTCACCAGTCTCGAGGCGCTGAAAAAAAGCCCTTTACCGCGAGTGGGCCAATATACCTGCAAGTTACATTCGGGAAGCTTGCGATTCGTTTCTGGACCGTCTCAAGGCCATCGTCCAGGCAAAAGGTGGTTATATCGAGCAAAAGTAAACTGATTCTTAATTTTGTATCATTTTCACATATTTTTTGATTTGAATGGAGCAGAAGTAAATTTATTCTTAATTTTGTAGTATTTTCACACATTCTTTACTTTGAATTGAACGAAAGTAATTTCCAAACTAAATGTATGGACTTTTTTATTGGTTACACTTCGAGTGCCGGACCCTGTAGGAGTGAATTACGCATACGCCGTTGAAACAGGGTATTTCGTGAAATACTCATAGAGTATGTGCTGTGGAAGCATAGCATAAATTTGAAAGAAATATTGAACACATCACAAGAATCTGTTGAAATTTAAGCAGGTCAACGCGTGTGGCGTTGTTTACATCAAATTGGAAGTTGGCATAAATATTTGTTCTTCTTGGAATCGGTTTTGTCATTTATTTTTTATATTTCAAAGTGGGTACATAGTGAAAAATGGCAACATTCATAATAAACATTATAAGTATACAATACACGGCATTTATTTTCTTTTTGCGTTCCACGTTTACTCAGCTTCGAACAACATAAAATGAAAATAGTCAACCGACCCACAAAGTGTGGCGAAATGAATTTCCGATTGTTGTGGTTTGTTGCGCGTTTGCTCTTAACGTTAACAATTTCTCCTAAAAAACATGAAACAATGGAGTATAAGATTGCGCCTTCTTAAAACGAATGGAATACAGAAGGTGGCGCCTTCCGAAAATCGTTACTCTATTTTTCGCGATTTTGCAACTAGCTACGCCACGCACCATAATAATACAAAACAAATAAACAAAAGCAAGGGAAACTACTTGTTTGTAAATACATATGTAAATATGGTACACAAATCCTAAAATCACGATATTCACCAAGCCATGCACTTAATATTCACAAACACGTAACTTCTTTTCTTTTTGTTTGTTTAATCGAGACTGTCGGTTTGTTTTTATTTCGGTTGAAAATCTAACACTCAAACCACGAAAACTGCAAAAAAAGATTCATGTAAAAAGCTGTTCAAAATTGATAGAAATGACGTTCAACTGGCATCATCTTTGTATTATTATACCAATCAGTAGACGACAAGAATGATACAATACAGAATTGTGCCTTCCCAAAGGCCATGATGTCAATGCAGAAAATGAACAAGCAAAAAGAAGAAAAATAGTAAGGGAAAACAGGCACAAACTGTCACTTTTAAAGTGCTGCATGGTTTGCGACATTTGGCAAGTACTCAAGTTTTTAATTAAATCGTTACAGAATTGAATATTTTTAAAAGTATTTATGTTGCACCATGTAACACAATATACAGGATAAGATTTTGATAATCGCTTCATGTAAATTGCGTTCGAAATTAAGTTAAATGGCTTATAGTACCTTACCGACAGAACTCTTTTCTGGCAAGGTACTGTTATTGTACTGTTGCCGTTATATCCGAATGGCTGGCGAGTGAACAACATTCGGAAGTGCGTTGGTTCGAATCTCCGTGCATTAAACCGCAAAATGATAGAAAATCTTTTTTCTAATAGCCTCCGAGTGTATATCTGTCATAAAAAAGCTCCTCATAAAACAGCGTTTGCCGTTCGTAGTCGACATAAAACTGTAGGTCCCTCCATTTGTGAAGCAACATCAAGACGCACGCCGCAAATAGGATATTCACAACATCAGGGAATAAGATATACATATGTATGTGAGGGGAATAAATTTGAGTAAATTACCTCACCTAATTAATTACTTTTCTTAACGTCTGATCAGTCTTCAACAAACTACAAACAAAAGCAAAAATGTACGACATGAATCTCGTCACAACTATCAGGTGTTCGTTCGTTTCCTTTTTCATTCACGAAATTAGTCGTAACCTTATATCTCTCAACTATGAACTATAGATCGGTTTCTTTCGTCGAAGGCAAGACAAGTCTCTACAGGTAATTTGTTCCTCACTGTCAAAATGAGAGCATTTGTACTTTCTTTCTCTTTTCTTGTTTCAGGGAAGAATAGCAGAAAAATGTGTCAATAACTTACCAAATTTTTTTTTTGTAGAATCGATATCGCTTTGCAGAAATTCGCTTTGGTTGAATTCGTTTGTTTTGCAGATTCCCCGTAACTGAGAGAGTAATTTAGGTATCTCACTTGCGCGGGTTTTTCTTCGGACGAGTTTGTGAAAACTGTCAACATGGCACAATGTAATTGCATCAGTGTGGTCTACGTCATACCGTTATTCGAAGAATATGAAGGACTCAGGTGATTTGCTGGTGAAACAAGGAGAGATTGACCTGAGGATGTCTGAACGACTGATTGAAAGAGTGAAGAGAATTCAGAACGTGTGACCAACATCAGACCAGCTTTCAGCGATTTGAAAGAATCATCTTTTTTGCTGACGTACCAGGAGATTTGACAGGGGATTTTTTACGACAAATAAACCACACCAACTGAAAGAGGAGAAATTTCGTTTGTAAAAATTCAAAGAATGACTTACGAGTATTGTGACTTGTGACATTTGAAGTGAAGTGCCGCGTAAGTTACGTGGAATGGCCCCGCTCCTACATATAATAACAGTAAAGGAAAAACAAGCATATTTTGAAATAAATGTATGCTTGTTATATAGTATAATATTTTAGCTTTAGGAATGCTACTCAGCACTTTAGAGTTTTTATTGAAGCTAAGGATATATGCATATAAATTCATTTCAAGAAATATTAATATACATATGTATATGCTTTAGCTGTAATCCATTCATTGTATTTATGGATGATGTGAAATCATACATACATATACCCAGACAAACAAACATACTGGTGTCATCATTCAAGTATGCAAAACATACTTGAGTGAAACCAGATATGAAAAAGAAAACAAAATAAATTAAATAGAAATAATTGCAGCTATGTTCAAAATAAAAGTAAATTATTTGCACGGTGCTGGGTAGGATATTAAACATACATATTTACAATCTAAATATGTATGTTCTTAGGGTATATTTAAGATCTAAAAAATGAGAAAAGGCAGTTGTTGCCTAGCAGTGAGGAAGACCAGTCATGGTCGGTTAACCTTTTATAAGAATAAATCGATTAAAAAATTATTTGACTAGTGTTTATTATTTAACTCCCGGATAACAATACCGCCACCAAATGTTCATCTAAAATCAGATGAACTTAACTGGCGCAGTCGGGAAACGGATCTAAAGAAAAGAAAAAGGAATTAACGTTACAAATTTTTACGAACAGTAAAATTACAAATTAAAATAAAATAAGACAATAATAAAAAAAATAATAATAATAAACTAAAAGGGCAACAACTCAAATAAAAAGAATAAAATAAAAGTTAAATAAAATTAACTAAAGAAATAGTGGCGGCGTAACAAAGTGGAATCCGGCGGCGTATAATCAAGTGGAATACGGAAGACAACGACAAAGACAAATACTTAAGGCAGCAATACCACCTTTGGTACACCAATTGTTGCGGGAGGATTTAAGAAATTTTAACACAAAACTACGGATTCGGCAGCTGTAGCAGATTAGCACATTTATTTACTGGTTATACAGAGTTAAGGAAAAGCAGAGTGGATGGTAGATTTCGGTCCACCTATTGGCGTGAAAGGTATTTTTTATTCTACACGGCAGAAAATGTAAGCAGATATATAGAATATAATATCTTATTTTTAACATTTTGCATAAGTTAGGATACTCGAATTAAAAATTATAGTGCGAATTCAAAAATGCAATAAAGAGGAATCAGTCCCTTTTAAGTTTAAACCAAAAATATAATACCATATAAGCACAACTAATGTGACATGCTATGTCATTTGTAATTAAATTGAGCATTTTGAAAATTTTCATCTCTTAATAGAGAATAGAATTTTCAATTTTTTTCTTTTTTGGTAAATATTATAAAAAATTTTCAACTACTTTTTTGCAATTGTTTCTACGTGAAGTCGTTCGTGTAAGTAATGACGATCATTTTGAACCCAGAATCATTAAAATCGGTTCATTTTTGATTAAGTTATGAGCATTTAAAAAAAAAAATCTTATATAATGAAAAAAAAAAATCGATTTTGAGCCGAAGAACAAAATTGCCGATAAATCTTGGAGAAAAATTTTTTCGGGCGAACAAAAAAATACGTGTCTCATTATTTTGACCAGAGAGCAACATATTTGAGTAACATCGAAATCGAAGAACATGTCCCGAATAGCCCGGTTGAATTGAAATGGAAAGCATCTATATTAGAATTTTTTTTTGAATGCCCTTAACTTAGTCGAAAATGAACCGATTTTAATTATTCTGGGTTCAAAATGATCGTCATTACTTACACAAATGACTTCATGTAGAAACAATTGCAAAAAAGTAGTTGAAAATTTTTTATTTTCCAAAACAACAAAAAGTGCCAAACAGGTTTCTTACTCAAAAATTCATTACTCAAAAACAACTCATTTTAGCTACTGGGCATTCAGCTCAATTGAAGTTTGAGGTGTCCTCTTGATTTCGAAAAAGTTATAAAAAAAAATACACTTTTTAAAACATTGAATTTCGAAAAAATTTCAATTTTTTTTCTTTTTTGCTAAATAAAAAATTTTCAACTAGTTTTTTGCAATTGTTTCTACATAAAGTCGCTCGTGTAAGTAATGGCGATCATTTTGAACCCAGAATTATTAAAATCGGTTCATTTTTGACTAAGTTATGGGCATTTAAAAAAAAAATTTCTTATATAATATAATTAAAAAAAATCGATTTTGAGCCGAAAAAAAAAATTGCCGATAGCTCTTGAAAAAGATTTTTTTTCGGGCGAACAAAAAAATCCGTGTCTCAATATTTTGACCAGAGAGCAACATATTTGAGCTACATCGAAATCGAAGAACATGACCCAAATAGCCCGGCTGATTGAAATGGAAAGCATCGCATATCAAAGAACAATCTTAAGACAAAAGGTGGAAAAAGATTTGAAATATCTACAGCCCTTTGAAGGAAACATAAAGAAGTTGGCCTAATTTATTCAAACAATTGATAGGATTTTGGGGGATTATCCAGAGCAACAGGATCTGGTGTATAGAGTGCTTTTTGATTTAAAGATATCAGGATCAGCCAAAAATTTTCTATCTCTGACCCCACCAGAAAATTGGGAGGAGTATAAAACCAAGTTAAAGCAGCATTTTCGGTTAACAAAAGACCAAATGTCGATAACAAAATGTAAGAGTAGGGAGTATAAGTGAACTCAATAGAAAAGATAGGGAGATAATTGATAATATCATCGAATTTAGTGTTTTAAGTGAAAATGGTGATGCGATGAAGGAGATATTCATGGGAATGCTCCTTCAAAGAATAAAGCAATTGGCGGCAACCAATGCGGTAGCCAATAATTCAGGCAGATATAGCAGGCGTTCGCAAAATAGCGCTGCTCAAAATAATCATTGTGCACCAAATTCATCACGACCAAATACATAGGATAATTCGCAACATGCAAATGACCGTCCTGGATATGAACAAGGCCAATATTATAGGCAAGGTAGCCAACAATCAAGCAATCGACCACAAAACATTGCAAATAGACAGAATACATCTCAGCAGACAAGGCGTTCAAATGGGCCTCAACCCATGGACGTCGATGCTGCGAGTCAAGCAGAAGCTGCAAACACAAACGAGGATTTTTTACAGACTAGCCTCGGGTGGTCAAAATAAAAGTTTAATACTATTGACTTTGTTTAATACAAATTTTTTAACTTTGGCGGATCCAAGATCTACAATTAGTATTATGAAGAAGAAAACTTTCGATGAATATAGATTACCGGTTATTGAAGAAAATGAAAGAGTTATCTCTCCTTGCCCATCAGAATTTCAATATGTTGACAATCCTGGAATGCGGGGGTTGAAGATGGATTTTGATAAACCATACGATTTGTTGTTGGGAAATGATTTTATATTTAAAAATGTCAAGATAATTGACATTGAAAAGGAGGAAATTGAACCCCTTAATGGTGTAAAAATACAATTCTTCTCAAAGACGATCCAAGAGCAGGTTAATGCATTGGAGTCGGGGAAATTGCAAAATATTCAAATTAATCATCTAAAATCAGATGCACATAAAGGAGTTGAAAAATTGCAGGGTATAATTCAGAAAAGCAGGAGTAGGTATAGCTCTCCTATTATAATAGTGTCAAAAAAAGAAGATAATTCAGGAAATAAAAGGTTTCGTTTAGTGGTTGATTACCGTAGGCTTAATCAAATAACCATTGATTTCACGGAATCTTGGACAAGTTGGGCAAAGCACAGTACTTTAGCCCTCTTGATTTTGCAAATTCATCAAATTTTAATGGCATCTAAGGATATTGAAAATGCAGCTTTTGTTTCTCTATTGGGTTTGTATGAATATGTCAGAATGCCATTTGGGTTGAAAAACACCCCGGCTACTTTTCAAAGGTTTAAGAATGGCATATTAAGAGACTACATAAATAAAATTTGTGTTGTCTATTTAGACGACATTTTAATATTTTCGACTTCATTGGAAGAGCAATTGAATTCCTTAAAAAATTTTTTCAAACGTGCAAAAGCACAAGTTAAAAATGTAAGCGGATGAAAGCGTTTTCTTAAAGACAGAAACGAAATTTTTAGGTCATACGTTGACCAAAGAAGGAATAAAACCTAATAAGGAGAAAATTTTAGTAATTTTAGATTTCAATGTACCGAGGACCGAAAACCAATTAAAAAGCTTTTTAGGAGCTACAAGGGTATTACAGAAAATATATAAAAGATTATTTAACAATAGCGTATCCAATGATTACATATTAAAAAATATTAAAATAGACCCCAATGACCCGCAATATATTTCGAGTTTTGAAAATCTCAAATCTCTCATTTCATCCTATTGAATTCTAAATACAACTCTGCAAGCCAATCCTGCTCTCTTATACGAACAATTGTACTTCGCTTACATGGAACTTTGTACTTGTACAATTATACATTAGATAGTAGGCGATGGCAAAAATGTAGAATAAAAACGTGAATTACATGGACACGATTTTTCCTTTCTCTGAGCGGAAATACTGCTTCAAATGGTTATAGGCCCAGGTATCGACTTGGGTTTCTAAGTTCACGGTCAACATTCATAAATTGAAGTTGTAATAATTCAGTTGATTTGCTTATCCGGTGTTAAAAGTAATAGTCGCAGTAAAATGGCTAACGCTTTAGCCAACATTGAACAATTAAGTGACGAAAATTATACCACTTGGTGTATTCAATTAAAGAGTTTACTGATAACTCTAGATTTATGGAGTGTAGTCGTCGATAAGTGTCCGGAGGAGGAGCCTGGAAAGACCATCTGGATAGTATGCGGCAGAAAGGCTCTCGCTACTATAACGTTGAGCGTCAAGCCAAATGAGCTGATACATGTTAAAAACTGTATCACAGCAAAAAGTGCATGAGACACGTTGAACGCGCTCTACAAGGCAGATACAGCGTGTAGGAAAGTTAACCTATTTAAAAAACTGATCCGATTTCAATTCAGAAGCAGCGAGAAGTTTTCAGCTCAATTGAAGGAGTATTGTATTGTATTGTAGATGACTTAAAAGAAGTTGGCATATCCATGGACGACGACTTTTTATCAATTTTGTTGCTTTGCTCATTACCAGACGAAATGGAGAATTTTGTGGTGGCAATTTAGAGCAGGGACGCATTCCCCAAATTGGATAATCTCGTCGCAAAGATTCTGGAAGAGGAGCAAAGGCACGGCGACAAATGCAGTAGCGCAGAAACGGCTATTTCGGCAAACGATTCGAAAAGGCGCGTTGGAATTTTTCGAAATAAAAACAGCAGCGGCAGAGGCGTAAGGAGTGAGATTGGTGTCGGTAACAGCAGCAAGACAAAAGGAAAATGGAAGAACGAACGAAAGCACAACTTCCAGCAGGTGCAACAACAACATAAAGTGCTTTAAGAGTGGACGGAGAGGACATATACGTTCTCAGTGCACTTTTCAATCTAATAATTCACTCGTAGATGATAAAGCTTGGTCGTTAGTAGAGAAAGCGGAGAATTTGAGCGAGACTTGGATAATCGAGTGTGGCGCAACGTCTCACATGTGCAAAGATGCTAAATTTTTTAGTTTTCTTGTTTGCGTAAAACATAGAATAGTTTTAGTTTGAGGTGCTTGCGTTTATGCACGCGGAAAGGGCACGGTTAATCTGAAAACAAAGTACACAACTGTTAATTTGAGAGACGTCTACATTCCAATTTTTTTTCAATCGCTAAAGCTGCAGAGAGTGGAAATGTCATCACATTTACAGAAAATAATGCCATAATGCAAAACAAAAATAAAAAAACAATTCTTGCTGGTGCATTGGAAAATGGCATATATGTTGCTAACGTTTTAGTGAGCAAAAGTGCGGACTGTGTAAATGGGCTTAGTGATGACGCGAGTGATTGGCATAAGCGGTTTGGTCACATAAATAAAAGTGATTTAAATAAACTTTGAAGAATGTATATGGTAAATGGTTTGAACTTTAAAATTTCAAAAAACATTGAAACGCACGTAGCGCGGTATGCGCGAAATGTGAAATATAGCGGCGTTTACACAAAAATATATTTCAACTTGTAAATACGGACTTGTGCGGGCCTATGGGTGTGAATTCGGTTGACGGTGCATCGTATTTTATCACATTTATAGATGATTACTCGCGATATACTGCAGTTTATTTTCTAAAAAGAAAATCCGAAGCATTTGATATGTTTAAACTTTTTGCTGCGACCGCGGAGAAGCAGACTGGCCGCCAAATAAAAACGATTCGTAGTGACAATGGGAGAGAATTCGTCAACTCTCAGTTTGAAAATTGGTTACGTGAAAAAGGCATTCGCCATCAAACCACTGTGCCGTTCAGCCCTCAGCAAAACGGTGTGGCTGAAAGAGCCAACAGAACTTTGGTGGAAATGGCGCGTTGCTAAAATGCTACAATCATTGTGGGCTGAAGCGGTAAGCACGGCGGTATATATTAGAAATAGGTGTCCTACAAAAGTTTTTGGTGCAGTTACACCTTACGAGAAATGGCATAGGCGGAAACCATCAGTTGCACATCTGCGTACGTTTGGTTGTGATGCAGTGGTTCTGCAAAAGGGGCATAGACCACGCGGTAGTAAGTTTTTCCTGAAAGGTCATCGATTAATTAACTTACAAACAAATCAAATCACAATTGCACGTGATGTTATATTTTTTGAAAATTCATTTGAATTAAATTTAAGGGACAGTGATGTCAATGAAGAACCATTTTTTATTGAACTTCAAGCAAAACCAAGTAGCGCTGAAGAAGCGTTAGTAAGCGAAGACAGACGTGACGAGCGTTAAGACGAAGGCAGCCAGCTTGAAGGATATGAAAGAGCTGAGACTGAGTCTGACTACGAGGAGGCTGTTGCTGTAAACAATAACAAGAGGAAGCGAGGAAGGCCAAAAATGGTGCGTACAGGAGGTGTAGGAGGGGCGAGAAAAGTCTATTGTACAGAGGCTGGTCCGGAGATGCTGAACTCTGTTATTGAAAATCCGAACACGGTCAGTGAGGCACTAAACTCTAAAGATGCTGACATGTGGAAAGAGGCAATGAGAGTAGAGTATGAATCGTTGGTGCGGAACGCAACATGGGACTTTGTAGATCGACCAGCTCATAAAAATGTTATCGGCTGTGAATGGGTTTTCGAAATAAAACGTAATCCGGATGGCTCAATTGAGAAGTTTAAGGAGAGGCTAGTTGCGATGGGTTGCGCACAAAAATACAACGTGGATTACTGCGAAACATTTACTTCCGGTGGTACGTCATTCAACAATTAGTCTAATTTTGGCATTGGCCGCGAAACACAAGTTGCTGGTTAACCACATAGACACTGTGCTGCATACTTGAACGGCGATTTGGAGGAAACGGCTTATATGTGTCAGCCACCCATGTTTGGAGATTCGAAAAATGTTAATAAGGCATGCAGACTTAAAAAGGCTTTATATGGCCTGAAGCAAGCCGGTCGAGAATGGAACCGGAAAGTTACGCAAATATTGCTGAAGATGGGATTCGTAAGGTTCAAGTCGGACCCATCGGTTTATATTCGTCGTGGTAATGCGAATGTTAGTATTATTGGTCCCTACGTAGACGATATGATCTTGGCATGATCAAACAATCATGAGATGTGGAGTATAATAGCAGCGTTGAATCAACACATTGAAGCGATCGATCGCGGGCAGATAATATATCATTTTATTTGGGGGTGGAAGTTGAACGGGATGGTGATCGAGGTGACATCACTATACATCAGAAGCAATATGTCGAGCAACTTCTTCAACAATGGGACATGGAAGATTGTAAACCAGCGGTAACTCCATGGGCTCCAGGTACGGTGCTTTAAAAATGTGACAAGCAGTGCAGTGACTTGAAGGCGAACGACTACCAAAGTCTTATTGGCGGGCTGATGTATCTGGCTGTCATATCTCGTCCGGATATCGCGCATGTGGTGTCAAAGTTATCTCAATATAACTCACATCCGCATACAGAGCACATGCAGGCGGCAAAATACGTTCTTCGATATTTGAAGAAAACCCGTTATGGTAAATTAACTTTTTCTGATAATTTTGAGAATTTTGTGTGTTTCACAGACGCTGACTGGGGTAGCGACATCTTGGACAGGAAGTTATTTTGTTACAATGGCTGGTGGATCAATAGCTTGGGAGTCGCGAAAGCAGTCTGTGGATGCGTTAAGTTCGATGGAAGCTGAGTACATAGCATTATGCCAAGGTACTAAAGAAATAGTTTTTCTTCGTTGTAT
This sequence comes from Anastrepha obliqua, assembly GCF_027943255.1. Lineage (NCBI taxonomy): Eukaryota > Metazoa > Arthropoda > Insecta > Diptera > Tephritidae > Anastrepha > Anastrepha obliqua. The sequence continues at coordinate 1,047,950 of NW_026562178.1, read as the reverse complement.
GTTGAATGAGTTGGGTTACCTGGAATATACAAGAGGCCCTACTTTGATTTTGTGTGCCAACCAGAGTGCGGAATTTAGGGTGAAAAATCCCATGGTGCAGAAAAAAAGCAAACACACGAATGTGGACAAATTGATCGAGTATGTTCCGACAAATGAGAATGCAGTCGACATACTTACCAAAGCGTTGGGGAAGCAGAAGCATATTGAGAATTGCAACTTAATGAATATTGAAATATAATTTTTAAATGCACGGGCTCGGTGTGAAGGGGCGTTTGTTGAATTCTAAATACAACTCTGTACCAACTTTGTACCTGTACAATTATACCTACATTAGATAGTAGGCGATGCCAAAAATGTAAAACGGCACTTAGAATAAAAGCATGAATTACATGGACACGATTTTTCCTTTCTCTGCGCGGAAATACTGCTTCACTTCCCATCCGATTCTTATATTATTTATTATTTACGATCTAAATATGAGAAAAGGCAGTTGTTGCCTAGCAGTGAGGAAGGCCAGTCATGGTTGGTTAACCTTTTTTAAGAATAAATCGATTAAAAGATTATTTAACTATTGTTTATTATTTAATCCCCGCATAACAATACCGCCACCAAATGTTCATCTAAAATCAGATGAACATAACTCGGGTTACATTGTGAAAGCAAACAAGATAAAACGTCCAAACGCAGTTTTTTGCGTTTTTATGCAGATGACATCGTGGCAAGAAAGTGTGTGCATGCGTATAATTTCTTGTGTTTGGTAGTTTCTACTGCCTTCGCTTACACCCCGAGTGGGCCGAGGAAAAGAATACATCCGCGGTAAGGCATGCCTGTCGTAAGAGGAGACTAAAATCTGACAGGAGAGGAAGGTACTCGGCTCGAAAGGCCTCATATACCCCGAGTGAAACCAGTAAGATACTGATTACGGAAAACTGGAAAATATTTTAGATTAGGCAGTCTATGGGCTGGTGAAAGTAGTATTCTATCACCTCAGTGAAATGGCCGATAGGCTAATGCTACAATCGCCTCCGTTCCATTAAAACTCAAGCACGCCTTCGGGTACGTTCCTTATATGTCACCATTAAGTTGGTGGTGCAGGCTCAGTTGAGAATCCCTGACCAGTTCCTGTCCTGGCTGTGAACTCTATTGCCCATGAAGCGTTGAGTCAACACTCGCATGGCCTTCTGGCTTGCATAGATAACCATCGGGGCACATAGGAAAACTTCACTATCGGGTAAGGATAGCAGCCTGAAGTCGGGACTCCAAAGAATTGATTATGAATACCCAAAATCAAAAACAAACCACCGAGCAAAACACAGATGAAGGAAGCATAGATGGTCGAAAACATAACGTGGATTCAAGAGCATCCTTCAGAAGAAGTAGCTTACTGCTAAGATCCCTACCGCGCTCCCGAACCCCCGTAAGAACACTCCCATCCAGTAAATAACAGATACTCCCACCTCTGCGACGACAAACCCGAATCGAACGGCAACCAGTCCGGATGCCCCTGAGAGCTGTAAGAAAGCCAGAGCAAATGGACCCACAGGGAATAAAAAAGGACTCCCTAAGAAAACGGAAGAAAGCTAGTAGACAGTTACTAAGAGGGGCAACCAAACGAAGCCGAAGGATAAGCTAGCCGAGCCAAACAAAAGGAGCAAGCCGCGATCACAGCACGTAAAGCCAGAAGCTGTTGTGATAAAACCCGCAGAAGGCCATAGTTATGTGGATGGGCTGAAGGACTTGCGCGCGAAGATTACGACTGATGAGTCTGTCAAAGTAAGGTCCGTCAGGAAAACGAAGGCCGGGGACATGATTTTGGGGTTTGGTAAGGGAGAAAAGTCCCACCAGAGTTCGTGCATTATCTGAAAGTCACTGTGCAGGTCACGGCTTTCGTCGCGGAGTTAAAGTCTAGCGTCACTATTGAGATACGAGATCTCGACTCCTTGACGGCCAAAGCGGAGGTGGAAACAGCAGTCCGGACACTGACGAACGCGCGGGAACAAGTACCTGCTTTCCTCACGCTATCTGCAGAAGGGGCCGCAAAGCTCATCAAGATCGCCGATATAAAATTCGGCTGGATCCGAACAAAGATGTGACCATGCAACCATGTGCACAAATTAAGAGATGTTATCGCTGCCTTGCGATAGGGCGCACACAAGCCAACTTCAGTGATACTGCAACAGATGCTGGAAAACACGGCACAAAATGAAGGACTGCAAAGCAGCTCCCAATTGCATTCACTGCGTAGATGCTAAACGCAACCACACCGACCACTCCAGGCAGATATGCATGGAAGTCGCACAGCTACCGCTCTGTTCGAGCAAATAGCTATCGAGAATGAGCTAGATGCACATCATCAGCTAGCAGTATGGAAGGGAACCTAGTTCAAGAAGGGAACAGGAACGGCCACACTCTGGTAACACATATGTTCGAAATAAACGCTTCGCAATGCCGAGCAAGACAGTATTGAACAATTCTGAACGAAGCTGGACCTTATTGATAATAAGGTTCGTGAAATAGGTGAAGCCTTCATCGTAGCTGGAGACTTCTACGCCAAGGCTGGGGCGCCCCTACAACGAACACACGGGGAACGCATATATGATACTAAACATGGCTGCCAAACTGGGGCTTGCAATGGCAAACACAGGAAACGCCACCACTTTCAGCAGATCGGGATGTGAATACACCACGACCAATATCACCCTAGTGACTGATAGCCTGGCTGTGGCAACCAATTGGTGGGAACTTCTGAAAGAATATACAGCTAGTGACCATCAGTATATTACTTTCCGGATAAGTCGAGAACTGACTCTACCCCAACACCTAAAACAAAGGGCACTCGCAAATGGAGCATGGCCAAAGGGAACACTGAAGCGTTCCTAGCTGACTTTGATACTAATTCCCTGTCGCACATAAGTAGTGACGCTGGCTCCCTTGCAAGCGCCATGATGCAACGCACTGCCAATTGCTGCAACACATCGGCGCCCCGTGCGGGGCTGCGCTCAAGAATCCGACCTGTGAACTGGTGGACAACAACAATCGCGGAGCACAGAAGAACCTGCTTCGGAAATAGAGGATGGTACACCAGGCCCAGACGAAACGGAAAAGCAGAGGCGGAAGCTGCTGATTGCAGACAATCTCGAAAGGCGCTAAAACAAGGAATCATTGCCAGTAAGATGGCAAAATGGGAGATACTTCGAAGGGATCTAAATAGCAACCCTTGGGGACTGGGATATAAATTGTAAAGGGGCAGATGGCATCTCAGCTGAAGCTCTCAAACTTATGGCTGAAAGCCGACCAGATGTGATGCTTGAGGTCTACAATGCATGTATTGCTCAAAGCATCTTCCCAAAGCTGTGGAAAATACAGAGACTGGCGCTGATCAGTAAAAGTAAGGGCGACCCAGCTCAACAGCCAGCCTAGGGTCCGCTTTGCATGCTGAACAGCGCTGGGAAGTTGCTTGAGAAACTTATATAACGCAGGCTTGCGCAGTCTGCTGAGAGTGCAGGAGGAGCACGGCAATATGGTTTCCCACGCAGAAAACCAACCCTTGGCGCAATAGAGGAAGTGGTAAGCAGCGCTCAATGCCGACGCCACTACCCGAACCGCATCATCGTCCTGGCGACACTTGATGTACGAACCGCCTTTAACAGCTTACGGTTACCGACCTCTGGAATCTAAGCTACGACGAGATATTGAGCATAGAAATGCCAGAAGATACATATCTAATGGAACACACGGACGATATAGCGGCGGTCGTACCAACTCGAAACACTGAGGACGCTGCCCTTAGTGACCCTAAAAGTAGTGAAATACCTAGGTATTCAACTTGACTGCAGGGCTTACTTTCTGGGCCCAGACACGGCATGCGGCTACCAAAGCAGCAAAGGTCACAGTAATGCTAAGTAGATTAATGGGAAACATCGGTGGGCCAACACAGAACAACACAAGGTTAATTATATGTGCAACGAACAGCGGCATTCAGAGTTGCCTCAGCCTACCGCACTGTATCTGGCGCTGCAGTCTTTGTAATTACCGAGCAGATACCCGTCGACCTCATGGTCCGGGAACAAATGGATGCGTGGGACTCCAAGAACAAACACGCCATTACGAGTACTTGCTTCTCAGAACGGAGATGTCGAACCATGCTGCGGTGGTGGTGGGACACTGAACCGAGTGGCAGATGGACGGCGAAACTTATTCCAACAATTCACAGATGGATCCAAAGGACCCTCTCGGGCCACAGATACTTCCGGAGATACTTAGACCGCATAAAATGTAGCTTTAAAACTGAAAACGGAATAGATGTAATAAGATTTCAAGAAAAGGGGACTAACATTACATTTATACTCTTGTATATAAGAGGAGCAGCTTGGCATGAGCAAGCAGAGTTAGTGAAGGAATTTTTCAAGGAAACTCCAGAGAAAATTGCAGTGGTTATGGGTGACTTGAATTGGAAATATGCAACAAGAGATCGAAGACATGTACATAACCACTTTCAAAGCAGACATCGGCAAAAGGACCTCTAGAGATGATGTAGTAAATAATAAAGGTAAAAATTGCTTGGAATTCTGTAACGATTATGGCCTTATAATCTTGAACGGCAGAACAGTTGGTGATGAGGAAGGCAATTTTACGTTTATTAGTGCCGTAGGCAACTCTGTAAATGACATCTGCGCAGTTTCGCATGAAGGATTGACCTATGTTGAAAGATTTGAAATCGAATGAAAAGTATGGTCTGATCATATGCCAATTAAACTGACACTAAACATAGATAGAGCGCCGAACGAAATGGAAAATATAAGCCTGCTACCAAAAGTAATACTCAAAGAAAAAGATGTATCAAAATATCAATTAAAATATTAATATCAAAAATTTGGTTAAGCTGGCAAATCGAGGGGAAATGATAAATCTTGAAAAACTTAGCAGTGTAATAAAAATGTCGGTGCCGAAGACAACAGCGAAAACACTAAAGCCGTTTTCAAAAGCGCTTGGTTTAATATGAGATGCTTGAATGCAAGGAAGCTCTCTTTTAAATATTTGAATGAGCTCAGAAAATCCAACAAAACAGACGACAAGCAAAAATATTTGCAGGCAAAGCAATTGCTTAGGAACACATGCGAGAAAGCGAAGAACGATTATTATGACGAAACGGAAAAGAGAATCAATAAAACCGCCAATCCAAAAGAACGGTGGAGCCTTGAAAAAGAAATTAGAGGAGAATCATTTAAAGTTGGTGTAGATATTACACCATCGGACTTTAAAAACTATTTTCAAGACTTACTAAATCAGACTCAATTAACAAAAGATATTCATTATGCACCTGCTTTGCATAAGATACGGTCCTTGATAAAGATGTATGGATGCATTCAATAAGGCCACGCGGTATGTATATGGGATTGGCAGATATGACCATATCTCTGCATGGCGATCAAGGTTACTGGGATGTTGCCTTAATAGTTATCCTGTCTGCTAGAAATTGCATATTTTTATGCAAACTTACATTATTCAAGTCTCCGCCCTATCTGACAGAGAAGTTGATACCAGTAAGGTCTCGCAAACACAACAAATTCATCGTTCCAAAATTTAATTACCTACCATCATCTATATTATTTTTCATTAACGTTATTAAAGTGTGGAACTCATTACCCGACACTGTGAAGGCTGGACTTAACAGATTTAACTTCAGGGCACAAGTCTATAATTACTTTAAAAGTGTTTGATTGCATTAAATTAGGGCATTGAATTTCCCTCTACATTCTCTAATTACTACTTTTGTTCTTTCTTCTCTAAATCCTTCTTTTCTTTTCCTATTGCTTCTTTTCTTCTTATAATTATAGTTTAGTTAAATATATTGGATTAATTCGTAAATGAACTGGTGTAAAATTTAGATTAAGAAACTTGTATGTTAAAAATATTCCAGTTGCTTATAATATTGTTGAAGTACTATTAAAAGACCTTAGTCTTATTATGTACTATTTATATAAACAAATCAACAAGTAATCGAAGTCCAACACGTAATTAAAAATGCTAAAACCAATAAAGCACCTGGAGAAGACAGAATACCTTATGAGCTACTAAAGACTGCCTCAACAGAATTTATCACGGAGCTAACGAAAGTATACAACATCATCTTCGAGACCGGAAGAATCGACGAAGCATCATTTAAAACAATCGTTTTCCCAATATTTAAAAAGGGGAATGCAAATACAGCAAGTAACTAAGAATATTCCCCTCCTTTATGAACTGTATCGCAAAAGTTTTAATGGGATTGATTAACGAAAGACTTACAAACTGGATAGAAAACTTTAACATGCTCACTGAATTTCAAGCCGGCTTTAGAAAAAACTACTCAACGATGGATAACATATATAATCTTGCATCTATAGTACATTTAAAGTTCAACGAAAACAAAAAAGTTGATGCATACTTCGTGGATTTCAAAGCGACTTTCAACAGGGTACCCAGGAGGCCATTAATTTACAAACTTCGACAGATGGGAGTATCCAACAAAATAACAAATCTGATTGAAAATATATATTCGAATACGAGAACAGCAGTTTGGACAGGATAATCCTAACGTCATGCAATCTATGATTAAAAAACTAGAAATATATTGCGCTGAGTGGAACATGAAAGTAAATTTAATGAAATCTGAGATGATGGTCTTTAGAAAAGGTGGTCAACTAGCCAAGGCAGAAAAATGGTGGTACAAAGGTGAGGAAAATGGTGTCATTCTTACATCCAAAATGACGTTTGCTAAACATGTGCATGCCAGAAATAATTCAGCAAAAGCTAGCATTAATAGAACATGGAACCAATTTCAGACCGCTCGCGCAGCTGATGCCCGTGCATCAGCTGTCTGTTAGTTTGCTAAATGAAAGTCCAGAATATTTTTTACAGACGCGCGGAAGCATTTTGCCGAGAGTAAACGCGAAAAAAGGAAATCAGTAATAGATTTCAAACGTAATAGTGTGATTGCATTATATTTGGCAGGAAAATCACAACCAACGATTTTTCGTGACCTCGAACACCTTAAAATATATAAAGTTTTTGCTTATCGCACCATTAGTCATTACAATAATACTGGTAGCATCGCGAAACATCATGGAGGTGGTCATCGAAAGACTGCAACGTCACGTGAAAGGGTTCAAAAAGTGAAGAAGCGACTTGAGAAAAATCATCGACGAAGTGCCAATCAAATGGCGAAAGAACTGAAAATATCTGACCGTAGCATACGCTGCATACTGCAAATGATCTCAGAGTCAACCCTTAGGTTAGGTTAGGTTAGGTTATGGTGGTAGTCGGTCTGCACGACCAACTCACTTAGACCTTACAGGTCCGTTGTGATACCACTGTGCTACACGGGAACCTCGTTTATCTTCCTTCGTGGAACCATTTCGTGGCTCTTATGAAGCGTAGTATTGATGCCAACCCCACGCCAGCCAGTTCTGTAAGAGAATTAAAAAAGTATTTACCTAGACAACCTGCTCTGATTTTAGCTAGGGCTGGACAATTGCAGAGGAAGTGCTCAACTGTTTCTTCCTCTTCCTCATCTCTGCAACTTCTGCAATACTCATGGGAGAAGACTCCTAGCCTAGAGGAATGCCTGCCAAATAGCCAGTGACCGGTTAAGCAGGCCACGACCTTCGAGATATTGTCTCTTGAGAGACTGAGCAATTCCTTTGTTCTTTTCTTGTTTATTTGCGGCCATAGTAGCCTAGCTGTTAGACACGTATCTTCATTTCTCCATGACCTATTGGCCTCTTGGATAAAGTGGTTTTTTATTATTAGTTTACTCGTGGCCATGGGTATTCCAATGGTACTTTTATCACTCAGCAGTTGGAGAGCGGTACCCTTTCTGGCTAGCTCATCTGCTTTACAGTTTCCCTCAATATCTCTATGTCCCGGAACCCAAATGAGGCTGACCTTGAATACGTCACTAATATCATTTAGAGCTGCCCGGCATTCCTGTGCAACCTTCGATCTTAGTAATGCCGCATTCATTGATTTGATGGCCGCCTGGCCCTTACAAGATCCAAAGAAACCGGTCAATTTTCGAATATTGTGTTTTCTGACGAGAAAATTTTTTAAATTGAGCAATTCCTATACTCCCAAAACGATAGGGTTTATTTGACCGACCGTTCATACGAGAATTTTGAGTCTTCGATAGGCCACCAAGAAGCAGTACGCGCCATAGGTAATGGTTTGGGCGGCTGTAACCGCATACCTACGGGCGCTCTCCACTCGTTTTCATCGAGCCTGAATAATAAAAAAGTATTCTGGAGGTTGCTTTGAAGCCGTGGGCAGTGAACAAAGAACAGCTAAAAAACAACGATCCAAACTTCATAACGTCCACACAATGGCTCTCAAATTCACCAGACGCGAGTCCGATGGATTATTCTCTTTTTATCATTTTGGAGAGCAAGGTCCGAACTAAAAGATTCACCAGTCTCGAGGCGCTGAAAAAAAGCCCTTTACCGCGAGTCGGCCAAAATACCTGCAAGTTACATTCGGGAAGCTTGCGATTCGTTTCTGGACCGTCTCAAGGCCATCGTCCAGGCAAAAGGTGGTTATATCGAGCAAAAGTAAACTGATTCTTAATTTTGTATCATTTTCACATATTTTTTAATTTGAATGGAGCAGAAGTAAATTTATTCTTAATTTTGTAGTATTTTCACACATTCTTTACTTTGAATTGAACGAAAGTAATTTCCAAACTAAATGTATGGACTTTTTTATTGGTTACACTTCGAGTGCCGGACCCTGTAGGAGTGAATTACGCTTACGCCGTTGAAACAGGATATTTCGTGAAATATGTGTGCTGTGGAAGCATATCATAAATTTGAAAGAAATATTGAACACATCACAAGAATCTGTTGAAATTTAAGCAGGTCAACGCGTGTGGCGTTGTTTACATCAGATTGGAAGTTGGCACAAATATTTGTTCTTCTTGGAATCGGTTTTGTCATTTATTTTTTATATTTCAAAGTGGGTACATAGTGAAAAATGGCAACATTCATAATAAACATTATAAGTATACAATACACGGCATTTATTTTCTTTTTGCGTTCCACGTTTACTCAGCTTCGAACAACATAAAATGAAAATAGTCAACCTATCCACAAAGTGTGGCGAAATGAATTTCCGATTGTTGTGGTTTGTTGCGCGTTTGCTCTTAACGTTACCAATTTCTCCTAAAAAACATAAAACAATGGATCAAATCAAGTAGACGACAAGAATGATACAATGCAGAATTGTGCCTTCCCAAAGGCCATGATGTCAATGCAAAAAATGAACAAGCAAAAAGAAGAAAAATAGTAAGGGAAAACAGGTGCAAACTGTCACTTTTAAAGTGCTGCATGGTTTGCGACATTTGGCAAGTACCAAAGTTTTTAATTAAATCGTTACAGAATTGAATATTTTTAAAAGTATTTATGTTGCACCATGTAACACAATATACAGGATAAGATTTTGATAATCGCTTCATGTAAATTGCGTTCGAAATTAAGTTAAATGGCTTATAGTACCTTACCGACAGAACTCTTTTCTGGCAAGGTACTGTTATTGTACTGTTGCCGTTATATCCGAATGGCTGGCGAGTGAACAACATTCGGAAGTGCGTTGGTTCGAATCTCCGTGCATTAAGCCGCAAAATGATAAAAAATCTTTTTTCTAATAGCTATCGCCCCTTTGGCAGGCAATGGCAAACCTTCGAGTGTATTTCTGTCATAAAAAAGCTCCTCATAAAACAGCGTTTGCCGTTCGAAGTCGACATAAAACTGTAGGTCCCTGCATTTGTGAAGCAACATCAAGACGCACGCCGCAAATAGGATATTCACAACATCAGGGAATATGATATACATATGTATGTGAGGGGAATAAATTTGAGTAAATTACCTCACCTAGTTAAGTATTTTTCTTAACGTCTGATCAGTCTTCAACAAAATACAAACAAAAGCAAAAATGTACGGCATGAATTTCGTCACAACTATCAGGTGTTCGTTCGTTTCCTTTTTCATTCACGAAATTAGTCGTAACCTTATATCTCTCAACTATGAACTATAGATCGGTTTCTTTCGTCGAAGGCGAGACAAGTCTCTACAAGGTAGTATTGTTCCATTAGCTTATTTGTTCCTCACTGTCAAAATGAGAGCATTTGTACTTTCTTTCTCTTTTCTTGTTTCAGGGAAGAATAGCATAAAAATGTGTCAATAACCTACCAAATTGTTGTATTTGTAGAATCGATATCGCTTTGCAGAAATTCGCTTTTGTTGAATTCGTTTCTTTTTCAGAGTCCACGTAACTGAGAGAGTAATTTAGGTATCTCACTTGCGCGGGTTTTTCTTCGGACGAGTTTGTGAAAACTGTCAACATGGCACAATGTAATTACATCAGTGTGGTCTACGTCATACCGTTATTCGAAGAATATGAAGGACTCAGATGATTTGCTGGTGTAACAGGGGTTATTACAGCGGTATTTTTACGACAATAACTGAGATTGACCTGACGATGTCTGAAAAACTAACGCTTGTACGTCTGAACGACTGATTGAAAGAGTGAAGAGAATTCAGAACGTGTGACCAACATCAGACCAGCTTTCAGCGATTTCAAAGAATCATATGGTTTGATGACGTACCAGGAGATTTGACAGGAGATTTTTTACGATAAAACTGAGATTGCGTAACTGATATATCAAAGAATCAACGCAGCTTATGCTACTTAGTAGACGCCTGAACAACGACTAATTGGAAAAGTGTTAAATTAAAGCATATTGCACACCTAAGATGAAGCTTGCCGAAAACCATTACTTCATTTTTCGCGATTTTGACAAGAACTACGTCATGCACTATAATAATAACACAAGACAAATAAACCACACCAACTGAAAGAGGAGAAATTACGCTTGTAAAAATTCAGAGAATGACTCGCGAGTATTGAGACTTGTGACATTTGAACTGAAGTGCCGCGTAAGTTACGTGACATGGTCCGCTCCTACACATAATAACAGTAAAGGAAAAACAAGCATATTTTGAAATAAATGTATGCTTGTTATATAGTATAATATTTTAGCTTTAGGAAAGCTACTCAGCAATTAAGAGTTTTTATTGAAGCCAAGGATATATGCATATAAATTCATTTCAAGAAATATTAATATACATATGTATATGCTTTAGCTGTAATACGTTCATTGCATTTATGGATGATGTGAAATCATACATACATATACCCAGACAAACAAACATACTGGTGTCAACATTCAAGTATGCAAAACATACTTGAGTGAAACCAGATATGAAAAAGAAAACAAAGTAAATTAAATAGAAATAATTGCAACTATGTTCAAAATAAAAGTAAATTATTTGCACGGTGCTGGGTAGGATATTAAACATACATATTTACGATCTAAATATGTATGTTCTTAGGGTATATTTAAGATCTAAAAAATGAGAAAAGGCAGTTGTTGCCTAGCAGTGAGGAAGACCAGCCATGGTCGGTTAAACTTTTACAAGAATAAATCGATTAAAAAATTATTTGACTAGTGTTTATTATTTAACTCCCGGATAACAATACCGCCACCAAATGTTCATCTAAAATCAGATGAACTTAACTGGCGCAGTCGGGAAACGGATCTAAAGAAAAGAAAAAGGAATTAACGTTACAAATTTTTACGAACAGTAAAATTACAAATTAAAATAAAATAAGACAATAATAAAAAAAATAATAATAATAAACTAAAAGGGCAACAACTCAAATAAAAAGAATAGAATAAAATTTAAATAAAATTAACTAAAGAAATAGTGGCGGCGTAACAAAGCGGAATCCGGCGGCGTATAATCAAGTGGAATACGGAAGACAACGACAAAGACAAATACTTAAGGCAGCAATACCACCTTTGGTACACCAATTGTTGCGGGAGGATTTAAGAAATTTTAACACAAAACTACGGATTCGGCAGCTGTAGCAGATTAGCACATTTATTTACTGGTTATACAGAGTTAAGGAAAAGCAGAGTGGATATTATGGAAGATTTTGGTCCACCTATTGGCGCGAAAGGTATTTTTTATTCTACACGGCAGAAAATGTAAGCAGGTGGTTATACATAGATATATAGAATATAATAACTTATTTTTAACATTTTGCATAAGTTAGGATACTCGAATTAAAAATTATAGTGCGAATTCAAAAATGCAATAAAGAGGCATCAGTCCCTTTTAAGTTTAAACCAAAAATATACTACCATATAAGCACAACTAATGTGACATGCTATGTCATTTGTAATTAAATTGAGCATATTGAAAATTTTCATCTCTTAATGTCTAGAAATAAAAGGAACTAATGCATTTGGCACTCTTGAATCTAAAAACAAAATTTTTTTTTTTCGGAAAATAAGTCATCTAAAACTAATAAAACACTATTACATTATCTGTAAATATGAATTAAGATTTCTGCATACATTAAGTATGGTATGGTCGTCATGCAATTATTCATCCAGCCTAGAGCCCAACTAAGAAATTCTTTCGAATCAAGTAAAAACTAATAATCAGGCTTGTTGTGTATGCCGGTTCGGTAAAAGCAATCGGCAATCAATTTTTTTTTAGTTTCAATTAAAAATTTAATATATTTTTTCCTATTGCTGAGTCGGAAAGAAAATGGCCCAAAATTGCAGCAAAATGCTCCATATCAAAGAACCATCTTAAGACAAAAGGTGGAAAAAGATTTGAAATATCTACAGCCCTTTGAGGGAAACATAAAGAAGCTGGCCTACTTTATTCAAACAATTGATAGGATTTTGGGGGATTATCCAGAGCAACAGGATCTGGTGTATAGAGTGCTTTTTGATTTAAAGATATCAGGATCAGCCAAAAATTTTCTATCTCTGACCCCACCAGAAAATTGGGAGGAGTATAAAACCAAGTTAAAGCAGCATTTTCGGTTAACAAAAGACCAAATGTCGATAACAAAATGTAAGAGTAGGGAGTATAAGTGAACTCAATAGAAAAGATAGGGAGATAATTGATAATATCACCGAATTTAGTGTTTTAAGTGAAAATGGTGATGCGATGAAGGAGATATTCATGGGAATGCTCCTTCAAAGAATAAAGCAATTGGCGGCAGGTACGTTAGCCTGCACAGCAAGAAACCTAGTGTCATGGCCACAAATGTCGGCTTGTATATATAATTTTATTATAGCAGGCGTTCGCAAAATAGCGCTGCTCAAAATAATCATCGAGCACCAAATTCATCACGACCAAATAGACAGGATAATTCGCAACAGGCAAATGACCGTCCTGTATATGAACAAGGCCAATATTATAGGCAAGGTAGCCAACAATCAAGCAATCGACCACAAAACATTGCAAATAGACAGAATACATCTCAGCAGACAAGGCGTTCAAATGGGCCTCAACCCATGGACGTCGATGCTGCGAGTCAAGCAGAAGCTGGAAACACAAACGAAGAATTTTTTACAAACTAGCCTCGGGTGGTTAAAATACAATTTTAATACTATTGACTTTGTTTAATACAAATTTTTTAACTTTGGCGGATCCAAGATCTACAATTAGTATTATGAAGAAGAAAACTTTCGATGAATATAGATTACCGGTTATTGAAGAAAATGAAAGAGTTATCTTTTCTTGCCCAACAGAATTTCAATATGTTGACAATGCAGGATGAGGTGGTTGAAGATGGATTTTGATAAACCATACGATTTGTTGTTGGGAAATGATTTTATATTTAAAAATGTCAAGATAATTGACATAGAAAAGAAGGAAATTGAAATATAATTATATAGTATAATTCACTTATTGGTATAATTCAGAAAAGCAGGAGTAGGTATAGCTCTCCTATTATAATAGTGCCAAAAAAAGAAGATTATTCAGGAAATAAAAAGTTTCGTTTAGTGGTTGATTACCGTAGGCTTAATCAAATAACCATTGATTTCACGGAATCTTGGACAAGTTGGGCAAAGCACAGTACTTTAGCCCTCTTGATTTTGCAAAAGGTTACCATCAAATTTTAATGGCATCTAAGGATATTGAAAATACAGCTTTTGTTTCTCTATTGGGTTTGTATGAATATGTCAGAGTGCTATTTGGGTTGAAAAACGCCCCGGCTACTTTTCAAAGGTTTAAGAATGGCATATTAAGAGACTACATAAATAAAATTTGTGTTGTCTATTTAGACGACATTTTAATATTTTCGACTTACTTGGAAGAACATTTAAATTCCTTAAAAAAATTTTGTTCAAAAGTGCAAGAGCACCATTTAAAAATGTAAGCGGATAAAAGCGTTTTCTTAAAAACAGAAACGAAATTTTTAGGTCATACGTTTACCAAAGAAGGAATAAAGCCGAATAAGGAGAAAATTGTGGTAATTTTAGATTTAAAGGTACCGACGACCGACAACCAATTAAAAAGCTTTTTAGGAGCTACAAGGGTATTACAGAAAATGTATAAAAGAGTATTCAACAATAGCGTATCTAATGATTACATATTAAAAATTATTAAAATAAACCCCAGTGACCCGCAATATATTTCGAGTTTTGAAAATCTCAAATCTCTCATTTCTTCCCATCCGATTCTTAAGTACCCAGAGTATGATAAAGAATTTTCAATTACAGCGGATGCAAGTGACTACGCTATTGGCGCAGTGCTGTCGCAACAAGGACAGCCGTATGCTATATTTCTAGAACTCTTAATAATCATGAGAAAAATTATGCTACCATCGATAAAGAGTTTCTGGCTATTATTTATGCAATCACATACTTCAGACCATCCATATATGGAAATGAATTTAAAATAGTCACTGACCTCTGACCAATTGTATGTTTAAATAATAAATACAAGGGTAAAGAATTTTCACAACGTCACCAGAGGTGGCTTTTAAAATTACAAGAATACAATTATGAAATAGAGTATGTGAAAGAAAAAAATAACGTGGTCGCAGATGTTTTGAGCAGAATTGAAAGTGCTCCGAAAATAAATGAGAATAACGATAAAGAATCGAATTTTGAAATGTCCGATACTGGACGAGGCAGGGTACACCATTGTACGAATAAGAGAGGTAGAAGTGGTTAAATAAAGGAAATCAAAAATACATATATGATTGAAAAGAAGTTTTGCTAAATGAAATTGAGGCATTGGAGGCAAAAATAAGAACGATTCGACCGCAAAAGGGCGGTAGATACAGGAGAGGATTAGTGAACGTAACAGGAAGGGCATATAATTGGTTGTTCGGATTAATGGACGACGAAGATAGACAGGAGATTTTAGGTTATTTGGAAGTGCAGAAAGAAAACGATCATAATATTATTGAAACAGTTAATATGCAGATAGCAATAAATAATCATTTTAATGATAGTATTGATTTGATTAGAAAAACAATAAAACAAGATAGGGAGAAAGTAAAGAAATTTGTAAAAAGTATGAATGATCAGAATAAAAATATCTTTACCTAAGGAAGAAATTGATCACTTCCAAATAAATTTTTATAAATTGAAAATGGCAAAAATGGGAGTGTAAGCATATAAAAATCAATCACAATAATCGCAATTAAGATACCAAGAAGTTATGTTATAACTGATTTAAAAATGATCACTCCATTGCCAAACAAAAAGAAAATATTTAACGAAAAACGAATATTTAATAACAATTTATAAAACAAATTTAAGTTATAAAAAAGACATTGCCTTGAAAGACCTAAAAGAAGTAAAAATTGTATATTTGAAAATGATTGTCTTTTTTTTAAATAAATAACAAAACTAAAATACGATATTGATCGTCAATGCATACGAAACAATTTTACAACAAAATTGAGACAATAGAAATATTCTACTAAAAAATAATTTCCTCATAACTTTCACAAATTGTAAAATAATAAAACAATAAAGTGGAATTCGCAGAAAAATTCCACTACTCGGTAAAAATGTTAAATCCAAGTTATGAGCAGGAACTAAAATTTAAATTGATTGAAGAAAAAAATATTGAAAATATTAAAGAAATTAAAGAATTGAAATACCATAAAAATTTTTCATATATAATGTATAAATGTAACAATAGCAATGTGTTTATTGCTCTTGTTGATTGTAATATTTTTATATTGGAAAAGAAAAAATATAAAAGTAAAAATTGTAAATAAAAGAAATTATAATGAAGGGGGAATTATGTTAATGGAAACTAACCCCAAGCAAAATAATTATAAATGAAAGAGCTAAGGAGAGTTCTAACTTTAACGGTGGGGGAGTTACGAGGAATGGCCCCGCTTCCACACATAATAACAGTAAAGGGAAAACAAGCATATTTTAAAATAAATTTATGCTTGTTATATAATATTTTAGCTTTAGGAATGCTACTCAGCACTGTAGAGCACGGTGCTGGGTAGGATATTAAAGATACATATTTACGATCTAAATATGTATGTTCTTAGGGTATATTTAAGATCTAATATAACAAAATGAGAAAAGGCAGTTGTTGCCTAGCAGTGAGGAAGACCAGTCATGGTCGGTTAACCTTTTATAAGAATAAATCGATTAAAAGATTATTTAACTATTGTTTATTATTTAACCCCCGCATAACAATACCGCCACCAAATGTTCATCTAAAATCAGATGAATATAACTCGGGTTACATTGTGAAAGCAAACAAGATAAAACGTCCAAACGCAGTTTTTTGCGTTTTTATGCAGATGACATCGTGGCAAGAAAGTGTGTGCATGCGTATAATTTCTTGTGTTTGGTAGTTTCCACTGCCTTCGCTTACACCCCGAGCGGGCCGAGGAAAAGAATACATCCGCGGTAAGGCATGCCTGTCGTAAGAGGAGACTAAAATCTGGCAGGAGAGAAAGGTACTCGGCTCGAAAGGCCTCATATACCCCGAGTGAAACCAGTAAGATACTGATTACGGAATACTGGAAAATATTTTAGACTAGGCAGTCTATGGGCTGGTGAAAGTAGTATTCTATCACCTCAGTGAAATGGCCGATAGGCTAATGCTACAATCGCCTCCGTTCCATTAAAACTCAAGCACGCCTTCGGGTACGTTCCTTATATGTCACCATTAAGCTGGTGGTGCAGGCTCAGTTGAGAATCCCTGACCAGTTCCTGTCCTGGCTGTGAACTCTATTGCCCATGAAGCGTTGAGTCAACACTCGCATGGCCTTCTGGCTTGCATAGATAACCATCGGGGCACATAGGAAAACTTCACTATCGGGTAAGGATAGCAGCCTGAAGTCGGGACTCCAAAGAATTGATTATGAATACCCAAAATCAAAAACAAACCACCGAGCAAAACACAGATGAAGGAAGCATAGATGGTCGAAAACATAACGTGGATTCAAGAGCAGCCTTCAGAAGAAGTAGCTTACTGCTAAGATCCCTACCGCGCTCCCGAACCCCCGTAAGAACACTTCCATCCAGTAAATAACAGATACTCCCACCTCTGCGACGACAAACCCGAATCGAACGGCAACCAGTCCGGATGCCCCTGAGAGCTGTAAGAAAGCCAGAGCAAATGGACCCACAGGGAATAAAAAAGGACTCCCTAAGAAAACGGAAGAAAGCTGGTAGACAGTTACTAAGAGGGGCAACCAAACGAAGCCGAAGGATAAGCTAGCCGAGCCAAACAAAAGGAGCAAGCCGCGATCACAGCACGTAAAGCCAGAAGCTGTTGTGATAAAACCCGCAGAAGGCCATAGTTATGTGGATGGTCTGAAGGACTTGCGCGCGAAGATTACGACTGATGAGTCAGTCAAAGTAAGGTCCGTCAGGAAAACGAAGGCCGGGGACATGATTTTGGGGTTTGGTAAGGGAGAAAAGTCCCACCAGAGTTCGTGCATTAGCTGAAAGCCACTGTGCAGGTCACGGCTTTCGTCGCGGAGTTAAAGTCTAGCGTCACTATTGAGATACGAGATCTCGACTCCTTGACGGCCAAAGCGGAGGTGGAAACAGCAGTCCGGACACTGACGAACGCGCGGGAACAAGTACCTGCTTTCCTCACGCTATCTGCAGAAGGGGCCGCAAAGCTCATCGAGATCGCCGATATAAAATTCGGCTGGATCCGAACAAAGATGTGACCATGCAACCATGTGCACAAATTAAGATATGTTATCGCTGCCTTGCGATAGGGCGCACACAAGCAAACAGTGATACCTGCATCAGATGCTGGAAAAGACGGCACAAAATGAAGGACTGCAAAGCAGCTCCCAATTGCATTCACTGCGTAGATGCTAAACGCAACCACACCGACCACTCCAGGCAGATATGCATAGAAGTCGCACAGCTACCGCTCTGTTCGAGCAAATAGCTATCGAGAATGAGCTAGATGCACATCATCAGCGAGCAGTATGGAAGGGAACCTAGTTCAAGAAGGGAACAGGAACGACCACACTCTGGCACACAAGTGGTATTGCAGTCGCCATCACATAGCACGGATCAAGTCGTTGATACACATATGTTCGAAATAAACGCTTCACAATGCCGAGCTTCTGTCTTACCCCCGGCGACAGTATTGAACAATTCTGAACTAAGCTGGACCTTATTGATACACCACGACCAATATCACCCTAGTGACTGATAGCCTGGCTGTGGCAACCCACTGGTGGGAGCTTCTGAAAGAATATACAGGTAGTGACCATCAGTATATTACTCTCCGGATCAGTCGAGAACTGACCCTACCCCAACACCTAAAACAAAGGGCACTCGCAAATGGAACATGGCCAAAGGGAACACTGAAGCGTTCCTAGCTGACTTTGATACTAATTCCCTGTCGCACATAAGTAGTGACGCTGGCTCCCTTGCAAGCGCCATGATGTAACGCACTGCCAATTGCTGCAACACATCGGCGCCCCGTGCGGGGCTGCGCTCAAGAATCCGACCTGTGAACTGGTGGACAACAACAATCGCGGAGCACAGAAGAACCTGCTTCGGAAATAGAGGAAGGTACACCAGACCCAGACGAAACGGAAAAGCAGAGGCGGAAGCTGCTGATTGCAGACAATCCCGAAAGGCGCTAAAACAAGGAATCATCGCCAGTAAGATGGCAATATGGGAGATACTTCGAAGGGATCTAAAAAGCAACCCTTGGGGACTGGGATATAAATTGTAAAGGGGCAGATGGCATCTCAGCTGAAGCTCTCAAACTTATGGCTGAAAGCCGACCAGATGTGATGCTTGAGGTCTACAATGCATGTATTGCTCAAAGCATCTTCCCAAAGCTGTGGAAAATACAGAGACTGGCGCTGATCAGTAAAAGTAAGGGCGACCCAGCTCAACAGCCAGCCTCGGGTCCGCTTTGCATGCTGGACAGCGCTGGGAAGTTGCTTGAGAAACTCATATAACGCAGGCTTGCGCAGTCTGCTGAGAGTGCAGGAGGAGCACGGCAATATGGTTTCCCACGCGGAAAACCAACCCTTGGCGCAATAGAGGAAGTGGTAAGCAGCGCTCAATGCCCTTTGAAATATGAAGCATGCTTTAATTAAATTAAAAACAACTGAGTATACTACGTTAGTCATGTTCAACATATAATCATACTACACCTCCTTCTTTAGAAGAATGCTCATACAACTTTATTGTATGAACATTCGTTTATAAAAATGATTAATATTATGTACAAATTTAAGGTTAAGTGTTTTTTATGAAAGATTTATAATTATATTAAAATTAACATTATATTATTTATTTGTTGAGGACCGCGCGGTATTATGTGTATATATAATTATTGTTGGTATATCTTAAGTCTATTTTTGTGAACTTTTTGTTCTTTTAGGGATTTCTTATCAACTATTATTACATTATAATTATTATTATTTATTGTTTTAATTTTATAAGGCCCACCATATTGGGGTTCTAGTTTATGGGCCGCTTCATTTCTAAGTAAAACTAGGTCTCCTATACTAAAGTTGTAATCTAATGTATTCCTATCATAATTAGTTTTTTGCTTAAGTTTAGATTGTTCTAACATAATTTTAGGTCTCCTATGTGCTATTTCTAATTTAAAGTTAACTTCCTTAGCGTAATTCTCTATGTTATAGAGTGGTGTTATTTTGTCTATATCTTTGAATTGACGAAATTCTTTGGGTATTTTTCCGAAAACTAATTCGTATGGACAATAATTGTGTACTGTCGAAGGTATTGTGTTGAAACAGTATGTGAAATATTGTAACCATTCATCCAAATCGTCTTTGTCAATTGGTACGTAGGATCTTACGTATGAATTGAACACTTTATGGACACGTTCGACAACGCCTATTGACTGATGTCTGTATGTGGTTGAGGTTAATTTGTCAATTCTTAGTAATTCGCATAGTTCCGTTAGGATTAAATTTTTATATTCAGTACCCATGTCTGAAATGAACGTCTTCATTGGACCGTAGGTAAGACTAATATGTTCAAAGATTGCTTTTGCAACCGTTTTTGCGTTTTTGTTTTGTATTGGTATTGTGACCAAATACTTTGTCAAGTCGCATATTATCGTGACTGCATAAACATTTCCATTTATTGAGGTAGGTAAGGGTCCAATTGTGTCAACAAAAACTAGGTCAAATGCACTTAACGGTGTTGGTGTTAGAGTCATTGGACTTTTTTGGTGCTTTGTTATTTTTGTTTTCTGGAATTTGTCACAAGTCTTTACGTATTTAGTAATATCTTTTGCCATACCCTTCCAAAAGTAATGTCTTTTGACGTGATAACGTCTTATAATTCGATTTAGCCGGCTGCTTGCACGAAAAAATGTGTCGTTATCTTGCTCAATGGTCGTTACCTTGCTCATTCGTCGTTACCTTGCTCATGGTCGTTACCTTGGATGAACTGCAAGTGAAAGCGCAGAACGAACGACAAAGAGCACAATCGGCCTCCGCATTCGGCAACGTTCGACATCTGCACACCTACTTGAGTGAGCATATATATGTATGTATATGCGCATATGTACATAATATATATAAATTCACATATTTGTATTTGCATATGCCTTCTTATTGAATATTATTAATTTGATTTACTTGAAGAATTTAAAATAAAACTAGTTTTTTATTATATATGAAGGAAAAAATGTATGGTAATATTTACCACATACCTCATATCAATTTAGTCGATTCGGTTGAACAGACGTGCTTTTATTAGCTCTTGCTTTGTGAAAGTTTCGTAGTGAATCTACCAATCGTACAATATTTAAAAACATACAGCGATATAGACGCTTTAATACTGCAACACAATACATCTTGTGCTATCTTAGCCCAACCTTTGTTTTGCAAATATAAATACAAACAAAATAAAAACATAAAAATAATAAAAACAACTAGTGAAAAAATTTAACATTTAAAATGCCTGTGGGGCGCTCTCCTCCCAAAGAGAGGCTCCGCTCACCAGCGCAAGAGCAACTAACAAGTGCCAAGTTCAGCTACAATGTTCCGTTCTCGGCAAGTGAAATAAAGAGTAAGTCATCAGCTGTACAACCTCACCTGGCAACCGCCGTTAACTCTATACCCACAACTCCTCACTCATGGCATGAGCAATGCCAAACTCCAATCCAACTAACCAGCATTTCTCATCCCACCACTTGTCTGGTAGCTCTCACAAGCGCAACAACAATCAGCATCAACAAGCAGAACCGCTATACAAACTCTTCAATTTTCTCATACTCGCCAATCATGCCCAAACATAGTTATGCAGGCAAAAGCAGGTGAGAACAACAAAGAGCTTTCTCTTCCAAAGAAAACACGTAATTCTCCAGATAAGAATACAGAAACAACAAAAACCACCAAAAAACATAAAGCATTAGGGTAAGACTCCGTCAGAAAATATGAGATTTGCAAGTGGTCTTTCGATTTCTTTGAAACTTTGGGAAATATAAGGTTGGCCAAAAAGTCTTGCGGTATTTCCGCAAGCTTGTCTTTGCAAGCGCGTAGTTCTAGTTGTATTCGTCGCATCGGTTCACGCTAGAGCTGTTTGGAAAGCTCTTTTCACACGTGTTTGATTAATTGCTGTTTGCTTTTAGTCGTTCGTGAGTTATAGCGTCGCAAACTTGGAGCAAAATAAAGAGAAAATACGGCATATTTTACAGTACTACTACGATAAAGGCAAAAATGCATCTCATGCTGCCAATAAAATTTGTGCAGTTTATGGACCCGATACAGTTTCCATTTCCACCGCACAACGATGGTTTCAACGTTTTCGTTCTGGTGCAGAGGTGATCGAAGATGCGCCACGGTCCGGAAGGCCTGTCGTCAAAAATTGCGATAAAATCGCTGAATTGATCGAAAGAGACCGGCATAGTAGCAGCCGTAGCATCGGCCAAGAGCTAGGCATGAGTCATCAAACCGTTATAAACCATTTGAAGAAGCTTGGATTCAAAAAGAAGCTCGATGTATGGGTGCCCCACGACTTGACGCAAAAAAACATTTTTGCCCGTATGGATGCATGCGAATCGCTTCTGAATCGCAACAAAATCGACCCGTTTTTGAAGCGGATAGTGACTGGCGATGAAAAGTGGGTCACTTACGACAACGTAAAGCGCAAACGGTCGTGGTCGAAAAGCGGTGAAGCTGCCCAGACGGTGGCCAAGCCTGGATTGACGGCCAGGAAGGTTTTCTGTGTGTTTGGTGGGATTGGCAGGGAATCATCCTCTATGAGCTGCTCCCCTATGGCCAAACGCTCAATTCGGACCTGTACTGCCAACAACTGGACCACTTGAATGCAGCACTCATGCAGAAGAGGCCATCTTTGATCAACAGAGGCCAAATTGTCTTCCATCAGGACAACGCCAGGCCACACACATCTTTGGTGACGCGCCAGAAGCTCCGGGAGCTCGGATGGGAGGTTCTTTTGCATCCACCGTATAGTCCGGATCTCGCACCAAGTGATTACCACCTATTTCTGTCCATGGCGAACGAGCTTGGTAGTCGGAAGTTGTCCTCAAGAGAGTCCTGTGAAAATTGGCTCTCCGAGTTTTTTGACAATAGGGAAGCGAGCTGATATAAGAGGAGCATTATGAAGTTGGCATCTCGTTGGGAACTCGTCATCGAACAAAACGGCGCATATTTGACTTAAATCGCATTATTATAACCAATTTTATGAACAATTGAAAATTCAATAAAAATACCGCAAGACTTTTTTGACAACCTTATATTAGTTCTAGGTAAGATACATTCGAGCCTAAAAGGATTTTGAAAAATTTTCAAAATTGAGTCATCTACGCCATGTTGAAAATCGGTACCGTGTTTTTTTCAAAAATCAATATTTCTTGAACCGTTGGATGGATTTCAATGCAATTTACAGACAATATAGAAACAAATAAGTAGTTTAAATGAGTATTATGTTAAAAAAAAAAAATCGAAATTTTGACCAAAAAAAAGTCAAAACAATTTTTTGAATCAATTTTTAGTTGATTTGGCCAGTTTTTTAGATTTTCTGTTATACACGTAACGATTCCTTATGATTTAACCTTTATTTTGAAAAAAAAAATTTTATGGTGTCTATAATAGTTCTCGAGATATTGCGATTTTAGTGGAAGCGCGCACCGTGAAGTTCGCGGTTACGCAGCGCGGGAGTAGAAAAACGCGCACAGACCTGCAGCAGTCTGCTCCAGTCACTTCATACAGGAACACATAACGCAGCGCGAACCGTGCGTGCGCGCTTCCACTAAAATCGCAATATCTCGAGAACTATTATAGACACCATACAATTTTTTTTTCAAAATAAAGGTTAAATCATAAGGAATCGGTACGTGTATAACAGAAAACATACAAAACTGGCCAAATCAACTAAAAATTGATTCAAACAATTGTTTTGACTTTTTTTTGTTCAAAATTTCCAAATTTTTTTTTAACATAATACTAATTTAAACTACTTATTTGTTTCTATATTGTCTGTAAATTGCATTGAAATCCATCCAACGGTTCAAGAAATATTGATTTTTGAAAAAAACACGGTCCCGATTTTCAACATGGCGTAGATGACTCAATTTTGAAAATTTTTCAAAATCCTTTTAGGCTCGAATGTATCTTACCTAGAACTAATATTTCCCAAAGTTTCAAAGAAATCGAAAGACCACTTGCAAATCTCATATTTTCTGACGGAGTCTTACCCATTAGCAAACCAAAAAACAATTACAACCTACTGGTTAAGTAAACCAACAAATAACAAATCACTCCCGCATACTCTGACATCAAACAGATTTGATATACTCTCTCTTGATGATGAAAAAGAAAAAGTAACGCAAAACAGTGGGACAAAAGACACTAATGAGCAGCAAAAATCTAAAACTCCAAAACCACCACCTATATTTGTACAGAATGTTGAATACATCAAATATTTAACCGACGCGCTAAACAAACTTCCGAATTGCGTTTTTGAAATGAAAGTCCTACAAAACAATGAAGTAAAAATTCAACCCAAAGAGTCATACCACTTTACACAAATCTCTAAATTATTAAAAGAAAAAAATACTCAGTATTATACATATAAGCCCAAAGAGCAAAGGGGATTTAAAGTGATACTGAGGAACTTGCACAACTCCACAGATAAAGGAGAAATTGTAAAAGAATTAGGTGAACTTGGGCATGAGGTTACAAATATTCATAACATCTTACACGCTACTACCAAATCACCTTTGCACTGTTTATACTAGAATAAAAAACCAAGCCCAACAACAAAGATATATACACTATTACACATCTACTACATTGCAAAATTAAATTTGAGCCTCCACATCAAAAACGCACTGTGCCTCAATGCACAAACTGCCAAAAATACGGTCATACAAAAAATTTTTGTTTTAAAACACCTGTGTGTGTCAAATGTGCTGGAAGTCATAAAGCCACAGAATGTCCAGTCAAGGACATTAACGAAATAAAATGTGCTCTCTGTGGTAAAAACCACACAGCTAATTACAAGGGATGCATGATTTATAAATCATTAAAAATACAGCAATTCCCAAGTCTCAGACACAAAAATCCCACCACAATTACAAACACACAAGAAAAAGTTGCATCACAAACTACACTAGACAATGTGACAACCCAACACAGTACTACAACACCAAATTTATCTTACGCTTGCAGCAACTATAACGGAAAACAAAGAAATTTCAGAATTGAAAGATATGATGAAACAATTAATCTCACAAATGTCTGCAATGATAAACATGATCACGTTACTTTGCGCTAAATTTAATGAACGAACAAGATAAATTAAGAATTGTCCTTTGGAACGCTAACGGTATAAGCCAACATGCACTGGAACTAAAAACATTCCTAAAAAACAATAACATAGACGCAGCTGTAATATCTGAAACACATTTCACAGATAGAAATTATTTAAACATTCCTAACTATACTATTTATCACACCAATCACCCTGATGACAAGGCACATGGTGGAACGGCAGTAATTATAAACAAAGACATTAAATGCATTGATGTGAACCACTATAGACAGGACTACTTGCAAGCGACATCTATACAAATTGAGGACTTTAGTGGTCATTTAACCCTTTCTGCCATATACTGCCCCCCTAAACATAAAAATTCTAAGACACTATACTTTGACTTTCTTAAAACTCTTGAAGGCCGTTTTATTGCAGGCGGAGATTTCAATGCAAAGAATACCTTATGGGGATCCAGAATAACAAACACGAAAGGAAAAAATCTTTACGATGCAATAATAGAAAATAAAAGTGACTTTTTAAGCTCTGGAGAACCAACTTACTGGCCAACTGATATGCGGAAGCGACCTGATTTAATTGACTTTTATATTGCGAAAGATATTAAAAGTGAGCAACTGGAAATAAATCCAAGCTTTGACCTCTCATCTGACCATTCTCCAATATTCTTAAGCTATGAAACCAGTCCTATCCTAAACTACAAGACACATAAACTTTACAATAATTATACGAACTGGAACTATTTTCGTGAAATTATGGAGCAAAGCTTTAACATAAAAGTCCCCCTAAAGAGCGAAAAAGAAATAAACTCCGCAATCGCATACTTCAATGACAGTATAGTGTATGCAACAACAACTTCCACACCTATAATCAAGATGAGTAACAACAAACACAAATTACCCCATAAAATCTTGGAAAAAATCAGAGAAAAACGAAAACTAAGGCAACAATGGCAATCTACACGCTCACCAGATATCAAAAAAAGGCTGAATATAGCAGCAAAAGAAATTAAAGATATATTAAAAGTGGACAAGGACGAAAAATTTGAAAAATATATCGCATCACTGGGAGCTACTAGAGCTACAAACTATACACTATGGAAGGCCTGCAAAAAAATCGAAAACGCAGTTATGCACCAACCCCCTCTAAGGATAAGTACAAATTCTTGGGCGAAAACACCAAAAGAAAAAGCAAAAATACTCGCTGATCATTTTAAAAAAACATTTACAAATCAACATAACGACCAAGACATTGACAATTCTGAATTTCATGCCCACCTCACAAATAACATAAATATACCAATCAAGAAAATAACTTCAAAAGAAATTCGTATAGCAATTGAGACAAAAATTGACGTAAATAAATCCCCAGGATATGACGGAATCACAGGAAGGATTCCAAAGGAGTTACCTGACAAAGCAACTCTGTACTTAAGAAATGTATTTAACTCAGCATTACGAATGAAGTATTTTCCACTGCCTTGGAAGGTTGCTGAAATCATCGCAATACCCAAACCTAATAAAGATGCCTCTGAAGCTTCTTCATACAGACCGATTAGTTTATTACCATCATTATCTAAACTTTTTGAGAAGCTTATACTTGACCGCCTTGACCCCATACTACAGGCGCGAAATTTATTTCCCTCACACCAATTTGGATTTCGTAGAAAACACTCAACAATAGAACAGGTACATAGAGTAACAAATAAAATATTATCAGAAATTGACAAAAGAAATACATGTGTTGCTGTGTATCTTGATGTAGCGAAAGCTTTCGACAGCGTGTGGCACAAGGGTTTAATATTTAAACTTAAACAGTATCTTCAACTCGACTACTATTTGTTAATGAAAAGCTATTTAGCAAACAGATTCTTTTATGTGAAATATAGAGACAAATACTCTAATATTCAACTCATGGAAGCCGGTGTACCTCAGGGCAGTGTACTAGGGCCTGTACTATATGTGCTGTACACAGCTGATATTCCCCTGCCTGCAAGTATCGACATGATAGCAACTTTTGCAGATGACACTGTCCTATTGGCAACTCATAAAACCTTAGAAGCAGCAACAAACAATTTACAACAAATTTTGAACAAAACACTAACATGGTTTAATGCTTGGGGTATACAAATCAATAGTGGCAAAACAATTCATGTAGTTTATTCCAACAAGAAAGTAAGACACAAGAATCTGACAATAAACCACTCACAAATCCCAATAGACACCAAAGCAAGATACCTTGGAATGACCATTGACTCCAAACTTCTCTGGAAAGAACATATTACGATGAAAAGAAATGAGGTAAAAAACAGATTCCGACAACTATATTGGCTACTTGGCAGGCGCTCGAAACTGTCATTGCTGAATAAAATACTTATATACAAAACTGTGATTGTGCCAATCTGGGCATACGGCATAGAAATCTGGGGTACTGTAAGCAAAAGTAACATTAACATTATTCAACGACTACAATCAAAAATACTCAGAACTGTAACCAATGCACCCTGGTACATCCCAAACGAAGACATTCATCGCGATCTCAACATCGAAACAGTAGCAGAAATCATCCGCAAACGCAGCACAAATCATATTGTCCGTTTAATGAACCATTCCAATAATGACATACGACAACTCCCAACAGCAGAAAGGGCAAACTCTAGGCGGCTCAAACGACCAACCCCAACTCAGCTGATAACTAGAATAATTTAAAGCTATGCACATACTTACACTTGTAAACTCACACAAATATAATATATAATATTGATAATGATTAATGTTATAAAATCCAAGCAGCAGAAAGAATTACTTAGTGTCATACGACGGGTGTAATTAATAAAGGAGGCAAAAAACAAAAAAAATATTTACCACATACCTTATAAGATATGTTGTATACTAATATATCGTCCCCTTAGTATAACAATAGCCTATGTGCTCATAGGCTATTATTTTTTTATTGAATTTTTGGATTCTCCATCGTCGATTTTATATGTGATCAAAATTTTGTCAAACTCTAGTTCCACAAAGTGGGTCAAAACGTCAGTCAAAAAATAATAAATATTTACAGACATAACGAGATTTGAGTGAAAGCTACTTTCGACAAAAAGTTTGAAATTCATTTTCTCAAAACATCAAAAAATTTATAGGCTATTTTAATACTAAGGGGGCGATATGTATATAAACATGCATATACATATACAATTTCGCGCAATTTTCAAAAAGAAGAAATCTATATGTAAAGATGCATACAAATCATATGAACATATCAAATGTACGAATCTATTCTATACGCAAGCAAATGTAAGCTATGTGCTTGAACTGCAAGCGAGAGCGCGGAACGAACGACAAAGAGCACAATCGACCCCCGCGTTCGGCAACGTTCGACATCTGGCTCTCTTCTACTTGAGTGAGCATACATAAATATGTATGTATATGCGCATATGTATATAAATTCACATACTTGTATTTGCATATGCCTTCTTCCTGTGTGCATGATAATGAACCATTTCTCTGTTGAGAATAGGACGATGATAGAAAAAGTAGGAAATGAAATGGAGTATTTCGAGTGTAAAGTGTCTTGAAAAAGGCAAATCGATGAGGTTGCCTCTTAGTGTTGTTGACTTATTAACGTCTGATGCACAACCGAAATTGAACATATCTTTCATGAATTTGATAAATGTTTCGCCATTTTTCACGTTTGTGTAAATTTAACTTGACGTATTCCATTGTGATTCCATTTACCTCCTCCTCTATATCCATACAAAATATCTATCAAACAAATAAAATTAAAATTTAGTTTTGAAAATTGCAACCAATTGACGTTGTCACGTTAAACTATCGTCAGTAAACCGACTTTACAGACAACCTCTTTTTATTTTCATGACTGTTCTTAAGATTCCGCAGTGCCCTTCAAGAATTGGATCGTCGTGATATTGTCTGAGAATATCATTTACAGCTTTAGTGTCTTTAATGTGTAACGACACTCCTGAGTTAGTACTGCGCCACAGGCGTTTTTGCTTGCGTCTGTTGTTAAGCAAAACGGTTTTTTAAAATCGGGATATTGCAATAGTGTAGGACTCATTACTGCCTTCTTTAGATATTCAAATGCATCATTGCATTCTTTTGTCCATTCGAAGACAATTCCCTGTTTTGACAATTTTGTCAGGTGTCTTGAATATTCTGCGAAGTTTTTAATGAATCTTCGGTAGTAATTGCAAAATGCTACAAATCTTTTTGCACTATCTCCGTTTGTGGGTGTTGGATAATTTTTAATTACAGAGTACTTGTTATCGTCTGGAAGTATGCCCTTATTTGTACATTTATGGCCGAGGTAAGTTACTTCGTGCATAAAAAATGAACATTTTTCTGGGTGTAATTTTAGATTATGTTTTCGACATAAATTGAAAACGTCTTTTAAATTCGAAATCATATGTTGTTCAGAGCAACCAAGGACTACTAAATCATCCGTATATTATATTATATAAGAAGGCTTGCTCAGGTTTAAACCGCTGAAAGCCATCGTCATCATTCGTTTGGATATATTTATTATTAGCTTTGCCAAATGTCGAAAGTTTAAAATTTTTTTTTTTTAAATTGTTTCCATATTAATAGGAAAAAAAATTGTTGGAAAATTATTTTTGTCTCGAGCGGTTAACGCTTACAGACTCTAACTGTCTGCATTCAATCGTGCACAGTGTTTTATTTAAAAGATATACATTTACTTGATTTGTTTTCTCTGCTGGAGCAGGAATTCTAGTTGGGTTACGCGCTCCCAGATTGCGCTAGATTTCTCCCAGGATGGTGCTGGTTGCTGTCAGGGAGGTATCCCTGATGAGTTAGCTTATTTCCCTCTTTAGTCTGGTGGTATAGCCTCCTCTTCTTTTTGGTTTGCTCACCTTTGGGATGGAAACTTCTGTTGGTTTTTTGTTAAGGCCGTTCCGCTTCTGTATTCCTCCAAGGATATTGGTTGCGGCCCTTGAGCTGGGTTGGACATCTATTTTTCTTCTGGTTGTATTGGCTTAACCAGGTTCTTCCTTCCGCAGCTGACGGATCGTTTTGGCTGATCACGTCAGGACTTAATATTTTGTGAATTTTTGGTGCTTTTTAGGGCACTTGCAAATATATTGCAATTTGGTGCAGATATGGTAAGCACTCATGCAACATTTTCCACTTTGGTTGTGCAAGAAACATGCATTTAACAGCTTGGCAAAATCAATGCTCAAGATGGCAGGATCGCCATATAATAAATAAAAGCCGGCAGGTTGTATTGTCAAATATTTATTGATTGATCATTATGATATGGTCGAGCTTTTATACTTATTTTACTTATTTCTACATATTCTATAACACATGTTTACTGAACGTTTATTTAACAAATTTTAGCAACAAAGAGAAATGAAATTTGATTCCACTGAGTGTGCGGACAAACAATTTAGGCACATGCCGAAAAATGCTTGTGTCAGCTTATGCAGCTCATGCAATGAACCTTTGACATATGAAGCATGCATTAATTAAGTTAAAAACATCTGAGTATACTACGTTAGGCATGTTCAACTTATAATCATACTACAACCCATTCCGGCGTCGGATTCATTGGTATTGCATTGCGGTAATTTGTGCCGTTGCTGCGGTCCTGGAATCACTGTGGTCTACGTCATACCGTTACTCGGCAAATATGAAGGACTCAGGTGATTTGCTGATGTAACAGGGGTTAATACAGAGGTATTTTTACGACAATAACTGAGATTGACCTGACGATGTCTGAAAAACTAACGCTTGTACGTCTGAACGACTGATTGAAAGAGTAAAGAGAATTCAGAACGTGTCACCAACATCAGACCAGCTTTCAGTGATTTGAAAGAATCATATGGTTTGATGACGTACCAGGAGATTTGACAGGAGATTTTTTACGACAAAACTGAGATTACGTAAGGGATATATGAAAGAATCAACGCAACTATTGCTTATGCTACTTAGTAGACGCCTGAACAACGACTAATTGGAAAAGTGTTAAATTAAAGCAAATTGCACACCTAAGATGAAGCTTGCCGAAAACCATTACTTCATTTTTCGCGATTTTGGCAAGAACTACGTCATGTACTATAATAATAACACAAGACAAATAAACCACACCAACTGAAAGAGGAGAAATTACGTTTGTAAAAATTCAGAGAATGACTCGCGAGTATTGAGACTTGTGACATTTGAACTGAAGTGCCGCGTAAGTTACGTGGAATGGCCCCGCTCCTACACATAATAACAGTAAAGGAAAAACAAGCATATTTTGAAATAAATGTATGCTTGTTATATAATATTTTAGCTTTAGGGATGCTACTCAGCACTTTAGAGTTTTTATTGAAGCTAAGGATATATGCATATAAATTCATTTCAAGAAATATAACATACATATGTATATGCTTTAGCTGTAATACGTTCATTGTATTTATGGATGATGTGAAATCATACATACATATACGCAGCCAAACAAACATACTGGTGTCAACATTCAAGTATGCTAAACATACTTGAGTGAAACCAGATATGAAAAAGAAAAAAAAGTAAATTAAATAGAAATAATTGCAACTATGTTCAAAATAAAAGTAAATTATTTGCACGGTGCTGGGTAGGATATTAAACATACATATTTACGATCTAAATATGTATGTTCTTAGGGTATATTTAAGATCTAAAAAATGAGAAAAGGCAGTTGTTGGCTAGCTGTGAGGAAGACCAGTCATGGTCGGTTAACCTTTTATAAGAATAAATCGATTAAAAAATTATTTGACTAGTGTTTATTATTTAACTCCCGGATAACAATACCGCCACCAAATGTTCATCTAAAATCAGATGAACTTAACTGGCGCAGTCGGGAAACGGATCTAAAGAAAAGAAAAAGGAATTAACGTTACAAATTTTTACGAACAGTAAAATTACGAATTAAAATAAAATAAGACAATAATAAAAAAAATAATAATAATAAACTAAAAGGGCAACAACTCAAATAAAAAGAATAGAATAAAATTTAAATAAAATTAACTAAAGAAATAGTGGCGGCGTAACAAAGCGGAATCCGGCGGCGTATAATCAAGTGGAATACGGAAGACAACGACAAAGACAAATACTTAAGGCAGCAATACCACCTTTGGTACACCAATTGTTGCGGGAGGATTTAAGAAATTTTAACACAAAACTACGGATTCGGCAGCTGTAGCAGATTAGCACATTTATTTACTGGGTATACAGAGTTAAGGAAAAGCAGAGTGGATGGTAGATTTCGGTCCACCTATTGGCGTGAAAGGTATTTTTTATTCTACACGGCAGAAAATGTAAGCAGATGTATAGAATATAATATCTTATTTTTAACATTTTGCATAAGTTAGGATACTCGAATTAAAAATTATAGTGCGAATTCAAAAATGCAATAAAGAGGAATCAGTCCCTTTTAAGTTTAAACCATAAATATAATACCATATAAGCACAACTAATGTGACATGCTATGTCATTTGTAATTAAATTGAGCATATTGAAAATTTTCATCTCTTAATAGAGAATAGAATTTTCAATTTTTTTTTTTTGGTAAATAAAAAATTTTCAACTACTTTTTTGCAATTGTTTCTACGTGAAGTCGTTCGTGTAAGTAATGACGATCATTTTGAACCCAGAATCATTAAAATCGGTTCATTTTTGATTAAGTTATGAGCATTTAAAAAAAAAAATCTTATATAATGAAAAAAAAAATCGATTTTGAGCCGAAGAACAAAATTGCCGATAAATCTTGGAGAAAAATTTTTTCGGGCGAACAAAAAAATACGTGTCTCATTATTTTGACCAGAGAGCAACATATTTGAGTAACATCGAAATCGAAGAACATGTCCCGAATAGCCCGGTTGAATTGAAATGGAAAGCATCTATATTAGAATTTTTTTTTGAATGCCCTTAACTTAGTCGAAAATGAACCGATTTTAATTATTCTGGGTTCAAAATGATCGTCATTACTTACACAAATGACTTCATGTAGAAACAATTGCAAAAAAGTAGTTGAAAATTTTTTATTTTCCAAAACAACAAAAAGTGCCAAACAGGTTTCTAACTCAAAAATTCATTACTCAAAAACAACTCATTTTAGCTACTGGGCATTCAGCTCAATTGAAGTTTGAGGTGTCCTCTTGATTTCGAAAAAGTTATAAAAAAAAAATACACTTTTTAAAACATTGAATTTCGAAAAAATTTCAATTTTTTTTCTTTTTTGCTAAATAAAAAATTTTCAACTACTTTTTTGCAATTGTTTCTACATAAAGTCGCTCGTGTAAGTAATGGCGATCATTTTGAACCCAGAATTATTAAAATCGGTTCATTTTTGACTAAGTTATGGGCATTTAAAAAAAAAAAATTTCTTATATAATATAATTTAAAAAAAATCGATTTTGAGCCGAAAAAAAAAATTGCCGATAGCTCTTGAAAAAGATTTTTTTTCGGGCGAACAAAAAAATACGTGTCTCAATATTTTGACCAGAGAGCAACATATTTGAGCTACATCGAAATCGAAGAACATGACCCAAATAGCCCGGCTGATTGAAATGGAAAGCATCGCATATCAAAGAACAATCTTAAGACAAAAGGTGGAAAAAGATTTGAAATATCTACAGCCCTTTGAAGGAAACATAAAGAAGTTGGCCTACTTTATTCAAACAATTGATAGGATTTTGGGGGATTATCCAGAGCAACAGGATCTGGTGTATAGAGTGCTTTTTGATTTAAAGATATCAGGATCAGCCAAAAATTTTCTATCTCTGACCCCACCAGAAAATTGGGAGGAGTATAAAACCAAGTTAAACCAGCATTTTCGGTTAACAAAAGACCAAATGTCGATAACAAAATGTAAGAGTAGGGAGTATAAGTGAACTCAATAGAAAAGATAGGGATATAATTGATAATATCATCGAATTTAGTGTTTTAAGTGAAAATGGTGATGCGATGAAGGAGATATTCATGGGAATGCTCCTTCAAAGAATAAAGCAATTGGCGGCAACCAATGCGGTAGCCAATAATTCAGGCAGATATAGCAGGCGTTCGCAAAATAGCGCTGCTCAAAATAATCATTGTGCACCAAATTCATCACGACCAAATACATAGGATAATTCGCAACATGCAAATGACCGTCCTGGATATGAACAAGGCCAATATTATAGGCAAGGTAGCCAACAATCAAGCAATCGACCACAAAACATTGCAAATAGACAGAATACATCTCAGCAGACAAGGCGTTCAAATGGGCCTCAACCCATGGACGTCGATGCTGCGAGTCAAGCAGAAGCTGCAAACACAAACGAGGATTTTTTACAGACTAGCCTCGGGTGGTCAAAATAAAAGTTTAATACTATTGACTTTGTTTAATACAAATTTTTTAACTTTGGCGGATCCAAGATCTACAATTAGTATTATGAAGAAGAAAACTTTCGATGAATATAGATTACCGGTTATTGAAGAAAATGAAAGAGTTATCTCTCCTTGCCCATCAGAATTTCAATATGTTGACAATCCTGGAATGCGGGGGTTGAAGATGGATTTTGATAAACCATACGATTTGTTGTTGGGAAATGATTTTATATTTAAAAATGTCAAGATAATTGACATTGAAAAGGAGGAAATTGAACCCCTTAATGGTGTAAAAATACAATTCTTCTCAAAGACGATCCAAGAGCAGGTTAATGCATTGGAGTCGGGGAAATTGCAAAATATTCAAATTAATCATCTAAAATCAGATGCACATAAAGGAGTTGAAAAATTGCAGGGTATAATTCAGAAAAGCAGGAGTAGGTATAGCTCTCCTATTATAATAGTGTCAAAAAAAGAAGATAATTCAGGAAATAAAAGGTTTCGTTTAGTGGTTGATTACCGTAGGCTTAATCAAATAACCATTGATTTCACGGAATCTTGGACAAGTTGGGCAAAGCACAGTACTTTAGCCCTCTTGATTTTGCAAATTCATCAAATTTTAATGGCATCTAAGGATATTGAAAATGCAGCTTTTGTTTCTCTATTGGGTTTGTATGAATATGTCAGAATGCCATTTGGGTTGAAAAACACCCCGGCTACTTTTCAAAGGTTTAAGAATGGCATATTAAGAGAAAATAAATAAAATTTGTGTTGTCTATTTAGACGACATTTTAATATTTTCGACTTCATTGGAAGAGCAATTGAATTCCTTAAAATTTTTTTTCAAACGTGCAAGAGCACAAGTTAAAAATGTAAGCGGATGAAAGCGTTTTCTTAAAGACAGAAACGAAATTTTTAGGTCATACGTTGACCAAAGAAGGAATAAAACCTAATAAGGAGAAAATTTTAGTAATTTTAGATTTAAATGTACCGAGGACCGCAAACCAATTAAAAAGCTTTTTAGGGAAAATTTATAAAAGATTATTCAACAATAGCGTATCTAATGATTACATATTAAAAAATATTAAAATAAACCCCAGTGACCCGCAATATATTTCGAGTTTTGAAAATCTCAAATCTCTCATTTCTTCCCATCCGATTCTTAAATACCCAGAGTATGATAAAGAATTTTCAATTACTGCGGATGCAAGTGACTACGCTATTGGCGCAGTGCTGTCGCAACAAGAACAGCCGGTATGCTATATTTCTAGAACTCTTAATAATCAAGAGCAAAATTATGCTACCATCGATAAAGAGTTTCTGGCTATTATTTATGCAATCACATACTTCTGACCATCCATATATGGAAATAAATTTAAAATAGTCACTGACCACTGACCAATTGTATGTTTAAATAAAAAACACAAGGGTAAAGAATTTTCACAACGTCACCAGAGGTGGCTTTTAAAATTACAAGAATACAATTATGAAATAGAGTATGTGAAAGAAAAAAATAACGTGGTCGCAGATGTTTTGAGCAGAATTGAAAGTGCTCCGAAAATAAATGAGAATAACGATAAAGAATCGAATTTTGAAATGTCCGATACTGGACGAGGCAGGGTACACCATTGTACGAATAAGAGAAGTAGAAGTGGTTAAATAAAGGAAATCAAAAATACATATATGATTGAAAAGAAGTTTTGCTAAATGAAATTGAGGCATTGGAGGCAAAAATAAGAACGATTCGACCGCAAAAGGGCGGTAGGTACAGGAGAGGATTAGTGAACGTAACAGGAAGGGCATATAATTGGTTGTTCGGATTAATGGACGACGAAGATAGACAGGAGATTTTAGGTTATTTGGAAGTGCAGAAAGAAAACGATCATAATATTATTGAAACAGTTAATATGCAAATAGCAATAAATAATCATTTTAATGATAGTATTGATTTGATTAGAAAAACAATAAAACAAGATAGGGAGAAAGTAAAGAAATTTGTAAAAAGTATGAATGATCAGAATAAAAATATCTTTACCTAAGGAAGAAATTGATCACTTCCAAATAAATTTTTATAAATTGAAAATGAGAGTGTTAGCATATAAAAATCAATCACAATAATCGCAATTAAGATACCAAGAAGTTATGTTATAACTGATTTAAAAATGATTACTCCAGTGCCAAACAAAAAGAAAATATTTAACGAAAAACGAATATTTAATAACAATTAATGAAACAAATTTAAGTTATAAAAACGAAA
This sequence comes from Anastrepha obliqua, assembly GCF_027943255.1. Classification (NCBI taxonomy): domain Eukaryota; kingdom Metazoa; phylum Arthropoda; class Insecta; order Diptera; family Tephritidae; genus Anastrepha; species Anastrepha obliqua. Next base: position 1,011,169 of record NW_026562178.1, on the reverse strand, counting down.
TTGCCTTCAAAGACCTAAAAGAAGTAAAAATTGTATATTTGAAAATGATTGTTTTTTTTTTTTAAATAAATAACAAAACTAAAATATTAAACATTGATGACGATACGATATTGATCGTCAATGCATACGAAACAATTTTACAACGAAATTGTGACAATAGAAATACCTATTGTACTAAAAAATAATTTCCTCATAACTTTCACAAACTGTGAAATTGAATTAAATAACGAAATTTTTGAAAACAATGAAGTGGAATTTGCAGAAAAACTCCACTACTCGGTAAAAATGTTAAATCCAAGTTATGAGCAGGAACTAAAATTTAAATTGATTGAAGAACAAAATATTGAGAATATTAAAGAAATTAAAGAATTGAAATACCATAAAAATTTTTCATATATCTATATATATAAAAAGAAGTTACATTTCCTTGGTAATCTTATAACTCAAGAACCGCCGAACCGATTGACACAAACATTTTAGAGTTCTTTTCTATCTTAGAGGAGGTGGTTTGTGTGAATGAAATCGGGGCAGCAGTTCCTGAGTTATGACATTTTATGTGAGTAATGGTTTACTCTCAAACGAAATGCCTGTATGGGAAAAACAACAACAAATACACAGCCGCGTATGAGCGTTTCTGTTGTACTGTTGTGGTTGTAAGTGTATTATGTTAATATTAATTTGTTGTCGTTGGAATTCAGTTGACAGTTCTCTTATGTGCTTTGAGTTCTTTTATATCGTGCTCTCGCTGCAAATAGACATACTTTTGGTGAGTGTTAACCATGTGTTTGTTTTAACCACGTATACACATTGAACTTTGAATAATATTTATTTTTATATATATTATCGTCCGAAATGACTTGAAATAATTTTGAATGTTTTGCTTTTAGGTACATTCAATTAGTAATATACTGTACTGAAAGAATGCCACGTACAAGACGAGCAAACATTGGCAGGCGTTCACGTCAATCAAATGCTACAGCGTTAAATCGAAGATCACAAAGTGAAGAAGATCGTGTTCGACGAAATGAAGTGGAAACACAACGACACAGATGGAGAAATCAGTCGGTTAATAGTGAAGCACCAAGAAACCGTCGTGGGCGTACGTCCGTTTATGATAAACATATGTACGTCAAATGGTACGCGCGGCTTTCAATTACGATGCCACCATTGATTACAGCATGCATGCCTACATTGGCCAAATGAATATAGAATGTATACATTGCAAAGCAATTAAATTTAGAAACGAAACGCCTGGTAGGTGCTGTGCTGGTGGGAAAGTCAAATTGCCGGTGCTAGAACTTCCGCCAGAACCTTTGCATTCATTGGTTTTTGGCAATTCACCAACGTCAAAGCATTTCCTCTTAAACATTAAAAAATACAATTCATGCTTTCAAATGACATCTTTTGGAGCTACAAATATTATATTATGAGAGATGGATTTATGCCGACGTTTAAGGTTATTACTTCGTTTGGAATAAACAATATCATATTTAATTTATGTGCCGTCCCTGTGTTCGATGTTTTTAAAAATTCAGATCCGTTATCTACATATATTTCTCGAACTTTACAGATTCAAGGTCAAATATATCATAGAGCTGGGTCTTTGCTACCATTCCCAGATGGTGACCATCAATTTTTGCAAATGTATTTTATTGGTGATGAGAATCGTGAATTAGATCAGCGCTGTGCAATATTGACGAATACGAAAAGATCAATCGTGAATGAATTGCAAAAAATGTTCCATCAACCCAATGAATTGGTGAAATTGTTCAAAGTGGCACTCGATCTGATGCCCACAGATGGCCACAAAATCATAATAACAGCCATTAAAACACCAATTGGGGAGCACGCCAGACTATTCAATGTACCAACGATTGATGAAGTAGCCATTGTTGTGGTTGGTAAACAGTTTCGGCCACGAGATATTGTTTTGTATCGTAGAAATGAGCAATTACAACGTATTTCAGAACTCCATCGCTGTTATGATGCATTGCTATACCCCATTTTGTTTTGGAGAGGAGAGGATGGCTATCATATCAACATACCAATGATAAATCTAACAACTGGTACATACATATCTTATTTTTGTTTAAAACTGATTTTTAAATAATTTTCATACGCTAATTAATTTTTACATTGCATTCGAAACCGTCAGTGCGATGAATTTTTATTCGTATCAATTGATGATTCGCCCTCAAGAAAACAATTTTATTTTGCGATGCAATCAACTTTCGCATCAATATATCGTCGATATGTACGCCAAAATTGAAAGTGAGCGATTCAATTTCATCCGTCACAATGAAGCCCGATTGAGATCAGAGGAATACGAACATTTGCGTGACGCAATAATCAATGATGCAAATGTGAATGATATCGGCCGTTTAACAATTTTACCATCATCATATGTTGGTAGCCCACGTCATATGCATGAATATACGCAAGATGCGATGACACATTTCATCACATTTACATGCAATCCGAAGTGGGTCGATGTGTCTGATTGTTTATTTGATGGTCATGTGCCAAAAGATCGGCATGACATAACGGCCCGTGTATTTCAACAAAAATTGAAAAAAATAATGGATCTGATTGTCAAACTCCGTGTATTTGGAGAAGTGCGGTGCTTTATGTATACCATAGAGTGGCAAAAAAGGGGTTTACCTCACGCACATATCTTGATTTGGTTGGTACACAAAATAACACCTGATATGATTGATACTGTCATATCGGCCGAAAATCGAGATCAAACCATCGACCCAGGATTATTCGAAGTTGTCAGGAAAAATTTGATTCACGGTCCCTGTGGGGATATTAATCGAAATTCACCCTGCATGATTGATGGCAAATGTTCGAAACGTTTTCCAAAACAATTGATTGCTGAAACAATTACAGGAGATGATGGATATCCACAGTATCGTCGACGATCAACTGAAGCCAACGGTAAATCAACTGTAATTAAACTTCAAAATCAAGACGTTGAAATCGATAATCGGTGGATAGTTCCGTACTCACCGATACTGTCAAAAATGTTCAACGCTCACATAAATGTAGAATATTGCAATTCTGTAAAGTCAATCAAATATATTTGGTAATATGTGAATAAGGGCAGCGATATGGCTGTTTTTGGAGTGGCTCCTGAAGATAGTCATGATGAAATTTTGCAGTATCAAATGGGGCGCTATATTAGTACGAATGAAGCTGTATGGCGTATTTTATCGTTTCCAATTCATGACAGACATCCGGTTGTTGTAGATTTGGCAGTTCATCTTGAAAACGGCCAACGCGTTTACTTCATTGCTGCAAATGCTTAACAAAGAGCAGTAGAGCCACGAGCAACTACACTGATAGCTTATTTCCAGTTATGTGAAACGGAGTGGAAGTGAAAGTGAAAGTGTGTGCATGCGTAAAATTTCATGTGTTTGGTGGTTTCTACTGCCTTCGCTTACACCCCCAGCGGGTCGGGGAAAAGAATACATCCGCGGTAAGGCATGCCTGTCGTAAGAGGAGACTAAAATCTGGCAGGAGAGGAAGGGGCTCGGTGTTATAGTGAGACCCCTAAAGATAATATGACATAAAACATTTAATTTCTATAATTTAGCTGAATTAACGTTTCCGGCATGTGCCGCCCAAAATAAAGGCACATATTATTAACATGTGCAACAATTGCCAAATTTGCATTTCCGGCACATGCCAACATTTTTTATATTTTCCAGACAAACAATTCTTTGGAATTGTTTTGCAAGTAATTTACTAAAAGACGAAATGTGCAAGATAGTCAAAAATAAGGTATAAGTAATACTGCTGATTCTAATTAGCGAGCTCAGCTCAGTTAAGTTTAAGTTCAGTTCAGTTGGGTTCAGTTTGGGTTCAGTTCGGTTTAAGTTTAGTTTAAGTTTAGTTTAGTGAATTGATGTGGAATAAAAAGTGTAATAAAATAAAATAAGTGTAATGAAATTGTAAAACTCAATAAAACAAAATAAGTGTAATAAAAAATAAAATTAGTTTTTTTTAGTTCCCGAAAAACTCGAAACTAAAACTGGGGCAGTCGGTAGGATACCGTAATTATCCTATCCACTATAAGAATAGTAAGGATAAGTGGGTTTTTACCCTTAATACGGTCCTTTGACTTTTCCGCGAAGTTGTTGGCCGAAGATTGCCGCAACAGTGGAAAATTTTTCAATAAAGTGTTCCAGCAACTAAACGGTGAACTAATTAACTTAATAATATCGCTCCTGTTACATTTTTTCAATTACATAAATCTGAACACATTTGTGCGTGTGCAAAGAGAACAACAACACATAATAAGCAAAGAAAACATCACCAAATTACCATTAAGTTTAACCATCGGAAAGTCAACCAGCAAAAATCAAACAGCAGCAAATATTTCCCGATTTGAATTACCACCATCACACTCGAGAAAGGCACCAACACAGGACATCCACTGCAGGAGGAAGACATCGCAGAAGTGAGCCAATTAAGTAAAACTATCAAAAGTTATCATTAAATTATATAGTAAGGTAATATTGTAAAATACCAAAATTTAAATGGCCCAAATAAATTTCGACCCTCTTAAGTATTTAGGGACTCTTCCCGAATTTAATGGAGATTTTAGGGACCTTGTTTAGTTTGATAGACAAAATCCACCCGTTACTCCAACAATATGACAAACTGTCACAATCCCTTTTTTCGGATCTAATAAAAAGCAAACTGAAAGGAAAAGCTAGAGAAGTTGTCGAAATCAATTGCCAAGCCATTTCGTGGAGCGATATAAGGGGTGTACTACAAAATAATTTCGGCGATAGGTTAAGCTGCGACGATTTATTTGATCTACTCAGGGCAACAGTCTTCAAAAGTACTAGCGTAGAATTTTATGAAGAAATAAAAAAAAATTAAGACGGTTAAATAACAAAACGCTTTCGGTTCTCGGGCAAGAACAAGGAGGACTAAACTTAGCAACCCAAAATAATTGTATAGCCGCGTTAAATGTATTTAAATCTAAAATACCTGAACCGATGAAGAAAATATTAGCTTGTAGAAACCCCAACAGTTTGGAAGAAGCGATGAACATCTTTTTCGAAACAGGATACGCCCACCAGAGGATAGAAAATCTTCCTTATTTCAATAAAACGAAGTTAGATCAGAACCCTCATACACAAAGATCCAATCCTACCAGTAGGCAAAACTACAACCAACCAGATAGAAGACAGCACTATCAAAACAGGAGAAATTTTCAACCACAAAATAGTGGACAATTTAGATCGAATTTCTACCCACAAAATAGTGAAAATGGCCGTCTACAAAATAACGGACAATTTAGATCAAATTTCTACCAACAGAATAATGGACAATAAAATGGAAATTTCCAACCAAATAACGGACATCTGAGACAAAATAATTATTACGGGCATAACGAACAAAGAAATAACTTTACTCAACCAAACCAGAACAGTAGGATCAATAACCAAACGAATAACAGTTACAATAAACAACCGCCACCTGAACCGATGGATGTTAATAGTTATGAATTTAGTATCAAACCAGGTGAACGGACGATCCAAAATTTTCAGGAATCAGCCTCGGAGAAATACCATATTTAAAGATAAAGACCAAAGTAGGGCACATAAAGTGTATCATAGATACAGGTGCGAGCCATTCCATATTAAATCCAGGTATATGTAATCCGTCATGGATACATCAAATCCAACCCATATCCATAAAAACTCTACAACATAAAATATTTACTGATAAAAAAGCCAGAATACCAACTTTTAAAGAGTTTGGAAACTCCTTGGAATACTTAGATCTTTACATCATCCAATTCCACGGGCTTATTGGAAATGATATTTTAAGACCGTTAAACGCTTCTATCGACTATCTAACAAACACCATAACTATTGGTGAATTAACACTCCAAATGTATTTCCAAAATAAAAATAGTAACAAGTATAACCATAAGATACAAGAAACACCTAAAACTGAACTCATATATATTAGAGAAGAAAATGGCAATATTGGAATTGTCAACGAAGGAATATTAGACGTCGAAAATGATGAAGTAGAAATAAATCTTACTTCCACTCAAAATAATATATTCACGCAGGAGGTGGATTACAAGAATTTTAATATCATTGAGAATAAATTTCATAGACCACTTTGCGATCAGATTCGCACGAACCATTTCAATTCAGAAGAGAAAAATCAATTAATGACATGTATAAAACATTATTCTGAAATATTTTATCAAGAAAACACAAAACTGACTTTTACTTCCGCCATTAAACATAACATACGTACGGTTAATAATGTACCAATATTCAGTAAATCTTACCGCTATCCATATATACATAAAGAAGAGGTAAAAGCACAAATCCAACAAATGCTTAAAGACAAAATAATAAGACCTAGCAATTCACCCTACTCTGCACCTATATGGATCGTTCCTAAGAAGGCCGATGCCAGCAACAAAACCAAGTGGAGACTTGTCATTGACTACCGGAAACTAAATGAGGTAACGGTAGATGACAAATATCCAATACCAAATATAGACGAGATATTGGATAAACTTGGTAGGTGTCAATACTTTTCCACCCTTGATTTAGCCAAGGGATTCCACCAGATAGAGATCGCAGAGGAGGACATCCATAAGACCGCTTTTAGCGTAGAAGACGGTCACTATGAGTTTTTGAGAATGCCATTTGGACTGAAGACAGCCCCAGAAAGAATACAGTTTTAAGCGAATATATTAATAAGATATGTCTAGTCTATTTAGACGACATTATTATATTCTCTACATCTTTGCAAGAGCATTTAAATTCAATGAATTTGATTTTTAAGAAACTAAAAGAAGCTAATTTGAAAGTTCAATTAGCCAAATTCCTGAATTCCTAAAAAAGGAAACAGAATTTTTAGGACATATTGTAACCCAAGATGGAATAAAACCAAGCCCAAGAAAAATAGAGTGCGTAAAAAACTTTCCCATTCCAAAGACACCAAAACAAATTAAGCAATTCCTCGGACTTATCGGGTACTATAGAAAATTCATCAGAGATTATTCAATGATTGCAAAACCGATGACAAAATATTTAAAGAAGGCGCTAAAATAAAATTATCCGACCCAGAATATCAGGAAAGTTTTAATACCCTTAAAACTTTGTTAATAAATGAACCAATCTTAACATACCCAGCTTTTTCCAAAATATTTATGGTCACAACGGATGCAAGTAATTTCGCCTTAGGCACCGTTTAATCACAGGATAATCATCCAATCTGTTTTGTAAGCCGTACATTAAACGAGCACGAGTGCAACTACAGTACTATTGAAAAAGAACTTTTGGCTATCGTATGGGCCACCAAATATTTCAGGCCATACATTTTCGGGCGCAAGTTCATTACTGACTGAAACTGACCATAAGCCATTAACCTGGGTTTTTTCTATTAAAGAACCGAACTCAAAGCTCATTAGATGGAGACTCAAACTCTCCGAATATGACTACGAAATTAAGTACAAAAAAGGTACGAAAAACAGCAACGCAGACGCACTTTCGAGAATTGAACCCACATCCATTAGTGTAAACGTTTTGGAATCAAATTCAACAACACTTAAGGAAACTTCTAACCCTATTAATGTTTTCAAAAACCAAATCATTATAAAGAAAATCTACTCGGGTTCGGCTAGGATCAAAAACAAGAAAGTATTTAATAATAATAGAAAAACCATAGGAGTTAAAGAACTCGATAGAGAGACTTCAATATCGATATTAAAAAACCATTTCAATCCAAATAAACTAAACGCAATCCTCATAGATGATGACCTTTTTGATGTAATAAAAAGTAAGTACGAGGAACTATTTTCGAATAATAACAAATTTAAAATAATAAGATGCACAAAGTTACTTGAGGACGAAAATAAACTGACCGCTCTTATAGAAAAGGAGCATTTAAATAAAAATCATAGAGGAGTTAAAATCCCAAATTTACAATCCAAAATTAAAGTTAAGAATTACACAATTCATAAATAATTGTGAAATTTGTAATATAGAAAAATACGACAGCAGACCACCGAAATTACCTTATAAACTTACAGAAACGCCTTTGAGACCTCACGAAATTATTCATATCGATGTTTTTTATACACTAGAAAAACAACTGTTTTTGACGATGATCGATAAATTTACCAAATACGCATGGATAGAATTCAAAACAAAATTACTTCAGTATATTAACTTTTACGGAGAGATAGAAAAAATTGTCGTAGATAACGAACTTGGGTTTAAAGCCATACCAATGAAAGAATTTCTTGAAGACGAGGAGATTAATATACATTTCACATCCAGTAGTAATCACACTTCCAACGCAGATGTCGAAAGACTACATAACACAATTAATGAACACCTTCGACTCCTTAGACACGATGAGAAAAATCATCAGGAAACAGTACAGGAAAAAATGATGAGGATAATAGGGTTCTATAACAACATTATGCACAGCACTACAGGGGTTAAACCAATCGATTTTATAAATGGTAAAATTCACGAAGAAAAATATTCCGAAACCCGCGAATTAATTTTGAAGAAAAAACATAGTTACATAAATAGATTAAATAAAGATAGACAAGACATGAAATTACAAGAAGGCACCAATTTTATAAAAGATATAAGAGGTGGTAAGAATCACCGAAAATATAGGAAGATAGATGGCAATAAAATTGATAACGAACATTTGCAAGACTCAAGAACCGGAGTTAAATATTATAAAACGTATATAAAGCGTAAGGAAAAACATTATATCAAACCGTTTAACAAATATTTTCACATTTTTACGTGACCACATTGACGACATTGGACAAATAATATTCTCTTGTAAATTAGGAATAATCCCTTCTGACATTCTCACTAAAACAGAATTTGATCTAATACGCGACTTCGACAGTTACACTAACATTAAAGTAGCCGTCGCATTACAGGACAATGACATTATTTTAATTCTCCAAATACCGCAATATTCACAAAAAACCCTGTCAAAAATTGTATTTGAACCAATGCCTAATATTAATAATCTATAGTATTATTTTAAAACATGGCGTTTATTCTGACTAAACTACAATATGTACAGATATGAAATATATATCAAAAGAAAGGTTTTGATGAGCATATTTCCGGAAAATTATAAAAATTAAAATTGGTTAATTTGTTCATGAAATATCTGCGTGTAAAGTTTCAAAATTTTCATATTGATAACAGCGATGTCTATGAATAAAAATATATACTTTTCTAATCAGCATAACTTTTAATATATTATATAAAAGTGTCACATATGCTGTTTACTTTCCGTGGGAAAAAAGCCCACCCGATTTTCGGGGGTTACATACTAGTAAATCTATTAAATTAAGCTTATATGAAGTACTTATGGATTCTAATAATAATATTTTTGACTAGTATGTAACCCCCGAAAATCGGGTGCGCTTTTTTCCCACGGAAAGTAAACAGCATATGTGACACTTTTATATATTAAAAGTTATGCTGATTAGAAAAGTATATATTTTTATTCATATGTAATATGTAAGAACTTATGCACATTTTTAAAATTTTTTTTCAGTTAAATCAGTAATTTTTTTTTTTAAACTACTTCATTATAAACTACATTCAACGTCAAGTTTTCGTTATTGCCCATTTGAACTCGTATATTTTCCCAGGATCTAACCCGGCTTAACGCAACATAAAGTTGGCCGTGAGCAAAGCAATCCTCCTTTAAATGAAGCCCCGCCCTTGATAATGTTTGCCCCTGGGCCTTATTTATTGTTATGGCGAAGGCTATTATAATGGGAAATTGGCGGCGCTTCAACGTAAAAGGAAGTGTGGTTTCGCTCGGCTGCAAATTTATACGAGGCAATAGAAATCGCCTTCCCTGAGCCTCTCCGCATAATACTTCCGCGAGCAAACAATTCGGATGCATATGTTTTATGATAAGTCGTGTGCCATTCACCAACACAATTATACATTTTTTTTTTTGACATTCGTAAAATTTCTTGGATTTGCAAAAGTAAAAATTGTGTTTTCACAGATCTTTACGTTTTAAAAAATTTTAAGAAGAATGGTAAAAAAAATGTTCAAAGTTCATATTCATATATGATTTGATAATGGCTGCATACATAAAAATATACATGTACACACATAGAATACAATACAAAGAAAAAAAACACTTAAAAATGTATATCTGTGTCAAAAAGTTCGTTGATTTGATGGGTAATAGTGTTCTTTTAAATGGCGTTGGGCATCGTCTATTACTATAAAATTTGTCTGAGAATAGCCCAAATACAGTTTACCTTTGAAATAGTATCAAATAAATAACTAATTTGTCTCTCTCTCCTCATTTTTTAAAACTAATTAAAATTTTGAGTTTTGCAAAAAGGATCAAACGCACACAAAATTTTTAAGTACATACATACGTTTATATATTGTAGTTCAATTGTACCATATATGAACGAAAACAAAAGAGGATGCTTCTACCAATCATATCCAATACGTGACGTTTCAAACATTTATCACTTACTTACCTTCTACTTAAAGTAGGAACTCTTCTACGAACTCTTCTTGGTCGTCCTCTAGGCATATTTTAAAATTAAATATGGATGTACTTTTTTCTTAAAATAAATTCTATTTTGCGTCTGTCCAAAACTCTTTCTAATTTGCACTGTTACCGTTGTTTTAAGTGAATTGACAAATTTCAAGTCAATTATCAATTCATACCAATTATTGCCATCACAACAAAATTTTGAAAAAAATTCGCAGCACCCGTTGGGTCTATGTTCATGAATACATATTTATTAGTAAAGAGAACAAAACAGAACAATTATTGAGAATCCCAATGCTGTGCTCATTAGAAAGAGAGCTAAGGCCGGGGTCACACTGTGCGTTTTCACCGGAGCGGTTGAAATGCATGGTCAGTCAGCGTCAATCTGCGTCAGTCTGCTGCATTCTGTAAGCACAACAAGATGTCCCGGAAAATTTTGAGAAAAAAAATAATTGCAATTTCGCTATTGGAAGCGGAAGGATTATTGAGAGAGCCAGTGAATCGCCAACACTGGGTCCATCCATTCTTTTCTCATCGTGAATCAACTGAGAAATTTCGACGGTTTTTCGAAAATATTCGCCTCTATAGTGATAAATTTTTTAAATATTATCGAATGTCAATAAAATCTTTTGACGAGTTGCTGGAAATCTTAAGACCTCAGATATCAAGAGAAAATACACAATTTCGAAACTCCATAAGTGCAGAAGAAAGATTGACAGTTACACTCAGGTATGTAAAAAATCGATATATGTATATTAAATTATAATATCATCACAAAATAATAATACGTTAATATATTATTTTCGTAAATAACATCAATAATGAATAAGTAAAAAGTAATCTACATTAATGATGGTAATAAAAGTCCATGGAAGTCGAGGATTCTGAAGATTCTTCATGAAAAGAATGTTGTGTTGTTTCTCTTGCTGGCTGTGACTGCACTGAAGTTGGTGATGGTGTTGTGATTGGGTTTGGACGTTGCAGTGGAAGAAGTGACGGTGATGGCGACGATCGATGCATGGGCGATGGTGGTTGCATTGAAGTCGGCGATGGCGATGGTATTGGATGTGGACTTTGCATTGGGAGAAGTGACGGTGATGGCGACGATTGATGCATGGGCGACGGTGGCTGCATGGAAGTTGGCGATGGTGTTGGTATTGGCGGAGGTCTTTGCATTTGACCAAATGACGGCGATGGTGAAGATTGATGCATGGGCGATGGTGGTTGCATAGAATTTGGCGATGGCGTTGGATATGACCCTTGAATGGGATATGATGACGGCGGCAATTGATAAGAAAAATCAGTCGATCTGGATTCCGGTTGCGAAAAAACATACATCGATGATTGAGTTGATGGTGGAAAATTTTGCATGGATGTGTTAATTCCAGAAAAGTGCGAGCTTCGCCTGCGTTGTGCATTTCTAAAGAAGTCCAGCGTCAGAAATTTAAAATCCATTTTTTCATCGTCATTTAATTTTTTATAATCAGATAAAAGTGACAGAATATATATTTTATCTGGATCTTCATCGCCTTGGTCGGTATTTGTCAAGTCTAATTTTTGTAATAGAGCACTTTGAAATGGTGTAAATCGCTCATTTTGTCGCTGACGAGATGCAGATCGTGATGGTGTTTGCAATCCGCTACCAGAACTGGTTGACGGTGGTTGCACCTGATGGTCCTCTTCCTCATCAACAGTATTTCCTGAAGGTCCTTGGGTTTCGCTGCTATCCGTGGTTTCGATATTGCCTGATGTCCTACGTTTTTCTACTGTATTCAATAGAAATTGAAGAGCTGTTTTTGCTGCTGGATCGCCACTTTTTCCTCTATTTAGATATTTTAAAAAGTTGTCCCTGATATGGCGCCATTTGCATTTCATTTCCTTTCCTGTAAGAATATAAAAAAATCAATAAATTTCATGATAATTAATACTATAAATTTTGATTACACATCTAAATATGGGTAAGCCCTAATATAGAATTTATTATAATTATTAATATTTCATTATTTTTTATTTTTTTGCAGGTACTTGTCTACAGGAAATAGTTTCTCGGCATTACAATTTGAATTTTACATCGCAAGACCCACAATAGGAGCAATCATTCGAGAAACGTGTAATGCTATTTGGCAATGTCTAAAAACAATGGAAATGCCGGAGTCTACGACAGATGTGTGGTTGGACATCGCTGAGGAATTCTATAGAAAGACAGATTTTCCGAACTGTGTTGGTGCAATAGATGGCAAACATATTCGTTGTATTAATCCTCGACAAGGAGGGTCCAATTTTTTCAATTACAAGAAATTCTTTTCTATAGTGTTAATTGCGGTAGTCGACGCTAACCTGAGGTTTATTGCTATTGATGTGGGCGCCTATGGAAGTGAAGGAGACTCTACAGTATTTAGGGACAGTCCATTAGGCAGAAAACTTTACTCAGGTCAATTAAATTTACCAACTCCTCAATTATTGCCAAATACGGACGAAAATCCTCAACCATTCGTAATGGTTGGGGACGAGGCCTTCAAAATTTCCACAAATCTTTTACGACCATATTCGTCCCGTGGCCTTGATCCATGCAAAAGGGTCTTCAATTACCGACTTACCAGATGTCGACGCACCGTGGAATGTGCGTCCTATTCTCGTACAACCGGATTTCATTGATGAAATCGTTAAAGCTTGCTGCATTTTGCATAATTTTGTTCGTAAAAGAGATGGGATTAATTACGAAGAAAGTGACACATGCACCTTAGTGGACTGTGATGAAGTTGGGCAATGTCCACGTGGACATGGATTAGAAATTCGTGATTATTTCGCGAATTATTTTATGGGTCCCGGAGCCGGCCTTTTCAGGCCCAATATATGTATTAAGATTATAATTTGTTTAATTATTTAGATAAACTAACAATTGAAAATATATACATATATGAAAATAAAAAATCTCTTACCTTTTTCTTCCCGCTCATTAACATCCAATTCCGCCCACTCTTGATAAACATTTTCGCCAACTTCTATCCACGCTTTTTCTCTTGCATTCTTATCACTATATTCTTATCCCAAAGGGCCGGCTTTTCTTGAATGCAAGTTATAAATTTATCCGTATCGAACATGATTGCAAAACGCTGCGTTTGAACTGCACAGTGTGACGGTATTCGTAAGAATATTTGTGTCGTCGATGTCTTCCGGTCTTACGGTCAAGCCGGATCGCCGCAGCAAGTTGCGGCAACCGTCCGGTAGGTGCGGCGACAACGCATAGTGTGACAACTGTCATACAAACGCGTACGTCATTGCCATCCTTTCGCGCCGGAGCGTTTTCAACGCAGGGGTGCAAACGCATAGTGTGACTCCGGCCTAAACAAAGCAAACGTACTCATATATATGCGTATATTTGTGTGTCATCCCTCTTTGCATAGACATCGCTGTTATCAATATGAAAATTTTGAATCTTTACACGCAGATATTTCATGAACAAATGAACCAATTTTAATTTTTATAATTTTCCGGAAATATGCTCATCAAAACCTTTCTTTTGATATATATTTCATATCTGTACATATTGTAGTTTAGTCAGAATAAGCGCCATGTTTTAAAATAATACTATAGATTATGTTAAAGGAAATCTAAAAAGAAACCTAGTAAAATTAACAGATAAATGTTTATTAAATATTATCAATTTTGAAGAAGCATACTGCGATATGCAAGACAGCAAAGAAACTAAAATAATAAAAATTATCCCTGGAATACTTACTTTTAAAAACTTCGACTCAAAGATAACACATAATTGTAATAAAATGGAAATAAAGCCAAAAGGAAATTTTATGATCAAATTTGAAAATTGTGAGATCCAGGCACTAAATAGAACATTTTTTAATACGAAAATTAAAATTTTTGACAAATTTATTTTGCCAAGTTCCTTAACAAAAATAAAAGGAAAAAGGAATGAAACAATAGATAACTTAAAATTGGAATCATTATATATAGAACAAGTAAAAGATGCAGAATCTATCCAAAAAGTTATCAAACAAAATGTATATTCAAATTTATTTAATATTAGCATTAACACAATACTCATAATCACAATTATTTTGTTAACAATATTCTTTGTACATAGCATTAGAAAGAAAATGACCATATTGCATATTTTGTCGGAGCCTCAAACTAACGGTGGGGGTGTTATAGTGAAACCCCTAAAGATAATATGACATAAATTTTTTCATTTCTATAATTTAGCTGAATTTACGTTTCCGGCATGTGCCGCCCAAAATAAAGTTAAATATTATTAACTTGTGCAACAAATGCCAAATTTGCATTTCCGGCACATGCCAACATTTTTTATATTTTCCAGACAAACAGTTCTTTGGAATTGTTTTGCAAGTAATTTAGCTCACTAAAAGACGAATTGTGCAAGATAAGGTCAAAAATAAGGTACAAGTAATACTGCTGATTGTAATTAGCGAGTTCAGCTCAGTTAAGTTTAAGTTCAGTTCAGTTGGGTTCAGTTCGGTTTAAGTTTAGTTTAGTGAATTGATGTGGAATAAAAAGTATAATAAAATAAAATAAGTGTAATAAAATAAAATAAGGGTAATGAAATTGTAAAACTCAATAAAACAAAATAAGAGTAATAAAAAATAAAATTAGTTTTTTTAGTTCCCGAAAAACTCGAAACTAAAGCTTCTCGGCTCGAAAGGCCTCATATACCCCGAGTGAAACCAGTAAGATACTAATTACGGAGTACAGGAAAATATTTTAGGTTAGGCAGTCTATGGGCTGGTGAAAGTAGTATTCTATCACCTCAGTGAAATGGCCGATAGGCTAATGCTACAATCGCCCCGTTCCATTAAAACTCAAGGAAGCCTTCGGGTACGTTCCTTATAGGCCACCATTAAGCTGGTGGTGCAGGCTCAGTTGAGAATCTCTGACCAGTTCCTGTCCTGGCTGTGAACTCTATTGCCCATGAAGCGTAGAGTCAACACTCGCATGGCCTTCTGGCTTGCATAGATAACCATCGGGGCACATAGGAAAACTTCACTTTCGGGTAAAGACAGCGGCCTGAAGTCGGGACTCCAAAGAATTGATTATGAATACCCAAAATCAAAAACAAACCACCGAGCAAAACACAGATGAAGGAAGCATAGATGGTCGAAAACATAACGTGGATTCAAGAGCAGCCTTCAGAAGAAGTAGCTTACTGCTAAGATCCCCACCGTGCTCCCGAACCCCCGTAAGAACACTACCATCCAGTAAATAACAGATACTCCCACCTCTGCGACGACAAACCCGAATCGAACGGCAACCAGTCCGGATGCCCCTGAGAGCTGTGAGCGAGCCAGAGCAAATGGACCCACAGGGAATAAAAAAGGACTCCCTAAGAAAACGGAAGAAAGCTGGTAGACAGTTACTAAGAGGGGCAACCAAACGAAGCCGAAGGATAAGCTAGCCGAGCCAAACAGAAGAAGCAAGCCGCGAACACAGCACGTAAAGCCAGAAGTTGTTGTGATAAAACCCGCAGAAGGCCATAGTTATGTAGATGTGCTGAAGGACTTGCGCGCGAAGATTACGACTGATGAGTGAGTCAAAGTAAGGTCCGTCAGGAAAACGAAGGCTGGGGACATAATTTTGGGGTTTGGTAGGGAAGAAAAAGTCACGCCAGAGTTGGTGCATTAGCTGAAAGCCACTGTGCAAGTCACGGCTTTCGTCGCGGAGTTAAAGTCTAGCGTCACTATTGAGATACGAGATCTCGACTCCTCGACGGCCAAAGTGTGGAAACAGCAGTCCGGACATTGACGAACGCGCGGGAACAAGTACCTGCTTTCCTCACGCTATCTGCAGAAGGGCCTGCAAAGCTCATCGAGATCGCTGATATAAAAATCGGCTGGAACCGAACAATGATGTGACCAAACTGCAGTGATACCTGCATCAAATGCTGGAAAACACGGCACAAAAGAAGCAGCTCCCAATTGCATTTACTGCGTAGATGCTAAACGCAACCACACCGACCACTCCAGGTAGATATGCATAGAAGTCCCACAGCCACCGCTCTGCTCGAGGAAATAGCGGTCGAGAATGGGCTAGATGCACATCATCAGCGAGCAGTATGGACGGATCGCCAAGGGAACTCATATAACGCAGGCTTGCGCAGTCTGCTGAGAGGAAGTGTTAAGCAGCGCTCAACGCCGACGCCACTACCCAAACCGCATCATCGTCCTGGCGACACTTGATGTACGAACCGCCTTTACCACTACGAGAAAGGTTTCGAATACCTGCTTACCTGCTAATGATTCTCCAAAATTACCTGAGTGGGCGTGAACTGTGACGCACCAGATGGCCAGAAAACAAAGCGGTAACGTCTGGAGCATCTCAAGGATCTATTCTCGGTCCCGACCCCTGGAATCTGAGCTACGACGAGATAGTGAGCATAGAAATGCCAGAAGATACATATCTAATGGAATACGCGGGCGATATAGCGGCGGTCGTACCAACTCGAGACACTGAGCACGCTGCCCTTAGTGACCCTAAAAGTAGTGAAATACCTAGGTATTTAACTTGACTGCAGGGCTTACTTTCTGAGCCCAGACACGGCATGCGGCTACCAAAGCAGCAAAGGTCACAGTAATGCTAAGTAGATTAATGGGAAGCATCGGTGGGCCAACACAGAACAACACTAGGTTAATTATATGTGCAACGAATAGCGGCACTCAGAGTTGCCTCAGCCTACCGCACTGTATCTGGCGCTGCAGTCTTTGTAATTACCGGGCAGATACCCGTCGACCTCATGGTCCGGGAACATATGGATGCGTGGGACTCCAAGAACAAACACGCCACCACTTGCTTCTCAGAACGGAGATGTCGAACCATGCTGCGGTGGTGGTGGGGCACTGAACCGAGTGGCAGATGGACGGCGAAACATATTCCAACAATTCACAGATGGGTCCAAAGGAATTTCGGGAAGTGAACTGTTCCTTAACTCAATTCTTCTCGGGCCACAGATACTTCCGGAGGTACTTATACCGCATAAAATGTAGCTTTAAAACTGAAAACGGAATAGATGTAATAAGATTTCAAGAAAAGGGGACCAACATTACATTTATACTCTTGTATATAAGAGGAGCAGCTTGGCATGAGCAAGCAGAGTTATTGAAGGAATTTTTCAAGGAAACTCTAGAGAAAATTGCAGTGGTTATGGGTGACTTGAATTGGAAATATGCAACAAGAGATCGAAGACATGTACATTACCACTTTCAAAGCAGACATCGGCAAAAGGACCTCTAGAGATGATGTACTAAATAATAAAGGTAAAAATTTCTTGGAATTCTGTAACGATTATGGCCTTATAATCTTGAATGGCAGAACAGTTGGTGATGAGGAAGGCAATTTTACGTTTATTAGTGCCGTAGGCAACTCTGTAAATGACATCTGCGCAGTTTCGCATGAAGGATTGACCTATGTTGAAAGATTTGAAATCGAATGAAAAGTATGGTCTGATCATATGCCAATTAAACTGACACTAAACATAGATAGAGCGTCGAATGAAATGGAAAATATAAGCCTGCTACCAAAAGTAATTCTCAAAGAAAAAGATGTATCAAAATATCAATTAAAATATCAATATCAAAAATCTGGTTAAGCTGACAAATCGAGGGGAAATGATAAATCTTGAAAAACTTAGCAGTGTAATAAAAATGTCGGTGCCGAAGACAACAGCGAAAAACACTAAAGCCGTTTTCAAAAGCGCTTGGTTTAATATGAGATGCTTGAATGCAAGGAAGCTCTCTTTTAAATATTTGAATGAGCTCAGAAAATCCAACAAAACAGACGACAAGCAAAAATATTTGCAGGCAAAGCAATTGTTTAGGAACACATGCGAGAAAGCGAAGAAGGATTATTATGAAGAACTGGAAAAGAGAATCAATAAAACCGCCAATTCAAAAGAACGGTGGAGCCTTGAAAAAGAAATAAGAGGAGAATCATTTAAAGTTGGTGTAGATATTACACCATCGGACTTTAAAAACTATTTTCAAGACTTACTAAATCAGACTCAATTAACAAAAGATATTCATTATGCACCTGCTTTGCATAAGATACGGTCCTTGATAAAGATGTAACAATAATCGAAGTCCAACACGTAATTAAAAATGCTAAAACCAACAAAGCACCTGGAGAAGACAGAATACCTTATGAGCTACTAAAGGCTGCCTCAACATAATTTATCACGGAGCTAACGAAAGTATACCACATCATCTTCGAGACCGGAAGAATCGACGAAGCATCATTTAAAACAATCGTTTTCCCAATATTTAAAAAGGGGAATGCAAATACAGCAAGTAACTATCGGGGAATATCCTTTATGAGCTGTATCGCAAAAGTTTTATTGGTATTGATTAACGAAAGACTTACAAACTGGATAGAAAACATTAACATGCTCACTGAATTTCAAGCCGGCTTTAGAAAAAACTACACAACGGAGGATAACATATATAATCTTGCATCTATAGTACATTTAAAGTTCAACGAAAACAAAAAAGTGTATGCATACTTCGTGGATTTCAAAGCGACTTTCAACAGGGTACCCAGGAGGCCATTAATTTACAAACTTCGACAAATGGGAGTATCCAACAAAATAACAAATCTGATTGAAAATATATATTCGAATACGAGAACAGCAGTTTGGACAGGAAGGGAAGTATTAGATTACTTTGAAACCGGTACAGGGGTGAAACAAGGTTGTCCGTTATCACCTTTGCTCTTCACATTATACCTGAATGATCTACATGACTGTTTGAAAGGTGGTCTACGCCTTCTTCTATATGCTGATGATATTGTTCTCTGAGCTGATAATCCTAACGTCATGCAATCTATGATAAAAAAACTAGAAATATATTGCGCTGAGTGGAACAAGAAAGTAAATTTAATGGAATCTGAGATGATGGTCTTTAAAAAAGGTGGTCAACTAGCCAAGGCAGAAAAATGGTGGTACAAAGGTGAGGAAATAAAAGTGGTAGCAGAATATAAATATCTTGGTGTCATTCTTACATCCAAATGACGTTTGCTAAACATGTCCATTCCAGAAATAATTCAGCAAAAGCTAGCATTAATAGTACATGGAACGATTTCTTAGCTAAGCCATACATCTCATACAAAGCCAAATGGAAACTGTTTCAGGCTGTGTGCAGAGCCATACAAACATACGCCTCTCAAATCTGGGGTAATACGCTGTTCGAAGAAGTAAATAAACTTCAGCGTTATTTTATTAAAAGAATTTTCAAATTACCTGACTTCACCCCGAATTATGCAATAACGCTAGAAATTAACGTAGAAGATAGCTACTTATATTCGTTAGAACTACATATGAAATATATTTGGAAAACTATCTATAAATACAACAGCATTAGACTTCCGCACAAACTTACACAGTGCATATTACGAAAAAACGTGTTCTGGCTCAAACAACTCAATGACTTAGGGATGGAGTTTGGCCTAAAGCTTGAAGAAAATATAACTGCTACGGACTGGCCAGACCGCTGTACCCAGCTTTTATCAAACATTAAACTACAAAATTTAAACACGGCAAAACAAGAAGCACTATCAAGCACCACACGAATATATAAACACTTAGACCACTCAAAAGGAGAATGATACTTTAGAGAAGATATGCGGTTAGCTGACATATCAACAATATTTACAGTAAGATGTGGTTTGTTAAAACTGAATGCAATAGCTTATGGAAACGCGGTAAAAATTTGCACACTATGCAACTCAAACGAAGAAGAAGACATGTACCACTTCTTAGGAAGGTGCCCTGTACTGAAGGAAATCAGACAAAGATACTTAAATGCAGAGAAGCTAAACGACGTTGAAGTATTATATATACTAAATGGCCAAAATTGGAGAACACTAACTGGCTTTATATACTCAGCCTGACACTATAGAGATTTTCTTATAGCAGAGTTCCATTATTAATTAATTAAAGAGCTGTGACAGACAACATCGTTATTGTCACAAACATTCTTATTTATTTCTTTATTTACTTTAATATATTAAATGAATTAAGGTATGAATCAAATCAATTGTTAACCATAATTTTTTATAAATTAAATAAAGAATGACCTACTACTACTCCTACTACTTATACCGCATGGTTAAGGTGAACGATCCCAAGTGCATATACTGCGAAGCGCTGAGCGATGACGCTGAACGCATGTTTTTTAGTTGTGACAGATGGGTCGCGGAAAGAAGTGCTCTGAGGGAACAGATTGGCGACATCGCACCGAACAACATAATCAGCAAAATGCTCGGACGCGAGGACAGCTGGAACGTGGTAAAGAAATACATCCAGAACGTACTACGAAAAAACAATTTGACCTCGACACAGTGCAGCAAAGTAAACGCGCAAAAGAACAAAGAACATAAATTCCTTCGCTTACTCTTGCTCTTCACGAGTTGCTGTTTTTGTTGTAACAGCATAAACATCCCCCACACATATTCTGGGAATGCTGCTGAAGTGCTATTCATTCCGGCGTCGGATTCATTGGTATTGCCTTGCGGTAATTTGTGCCGTTGCTGCGGTCCCTGGATCGCTGCGTTTCTGCGGGTGATAAACGCTGGGAGTAGTGCGCGTTGTTGCCACGGCTTGTGTCCGGCGTTTACCTACACCGGTTGACCCTTCTTCGTTTTTTGTAAGTTTTGTCTATTTGTATTTATTTAGATATATATTCTTTCTCTCTCTCTCTTTCTCTCTCTCTCTCTCTCTCTCTCTCTCTCTCTCTCTAATCCTTTCTCGGGTCTCTTCCTCTTTCTTTGAAAGTTTCACTTCTGTTATGCTACGCTACACGCACTTTTTTTTCTCAATGCATATGTAAATAACTCCTAGAGCAATCGCGCCATCCGCTTTTTTGTTTCGCATATAGCAGTACGACGATCGCAACGAAATGATGGTTTATGGATTTGTGTCCAGTCTGTATGCTACGGACTAGGCACAAATCACTGGGAAGTGTGACCTATTTATGGCCACTTAAGGTAATTTGTACTGTAGATTATTACATAAATACAATAAATAAATAAAGTAAACACCCTTTTTAATTTAATTTTTTTCTCTTCACATCAAATAGTTATAATATAATACAGGATCCGGCACTCAAAGTGTAACCAACTTCAGACCGCTCGCGCAGCTGACGCCCGTGCATCAGCTGTCTGTTAGTTTGCTAAATGAAAGTCTAGAATATTTTTTACAAACGCGCGGAAGCATTTTGCCGAGAGTAAACGCGAAAAAAGAAAATCAGTAATAGATTTCAAACGTAATAGTGTGATTGCATTATATTTGGCAGGAAAATCACAACCAACGATTTTTCGTGAGCTCGAGCACCTTACAATATTAAAAGTTTTTGTTTTGTGCATCGCGAAACATCATGGAGGTGGTCATCGAAAGACTGCAACGTCACGTGAAATGGTTCAAAAAGTGAAGAAGCGACTTGAGAAAAATCCTCGACGAAGTGCCAATCAAATGGCGAAAGAACTGAAAATATCTGACCGTAGCATCCGCTGCATACTGCAAATGATCTCAGAGCCAACCCTTACAAGATCCAAAGAAAGCGGTCAATTTTCGAATATTGTGTTTTCTGACGAGAAAATTTTTCAAATTGAGCAATTCCTATACTCCCAAAACGATAGGGTTTATTTGACCGACCGTTCATACGAGAATTTTGAGTCATCGATAGGCCACCAAGAGGCAGTACGCGACATAGATAATGGTTTGGGCGGCTGTAACCGCATACTTACGGGCGCTCTCCACTCGTTTTCATCGAGCCTGAATAATATAAATGTATTCTGGAGTTTGCTTTGAAGCCGTGGGCAGTGAACAAAGAACAGTTAAAAAACAACGATCCAAACTTCATAACGCCCACACAATGGCTCTCAAATTCACCAGACGCGAGTCCGATGGATTATTCTCTTTAGATCATTTTGGAGAGCAAGGTCCGAAATAAAAGCTTCACCAGTCTCGAGGCGCTGAAAAAAAGCCCTTTACCGCAAGTGGGCCAAAATACCTGCAAGTTACATTCGGGAAGCTTGCGATTCGTTTCTGGACCGTCTCAAGGCCATAGTCCAGGCAAAAGGTGGTTATATCGAGCAAAAGTAAACTGATTCTTAATTTTGTATCATTTTCACATATTTTTTACTTTGAATGGAGCAGAAGTAAATTGATTCTTAATTTTGTAGTATTTTCACACTTTCTTTACTTTAACTTGAACAAAGGTAATTCGAGAGCCGGACCCTGTAGGAGTGAATTACGCATATGCCGTTGAAACAGGGTATTTCGTGAATTACTTATAGAATATGTGCTGTGGAAGCATATCATAAATTTGAAAGAAATATTGAACACATCACAAGGATCTGTTGGAATTTAAGCAGATCAACGCGTGTGGCGTTGTTTACATCAGATTGGAAGTTGGCACAAATATTTGTTCTTCTTGGAATCGGTTTTGTCATTTATTTTGATTTTTCAAAGTGGGTACATAGTGAAAAATAGCAAAATTCATAATAAACATTATAAATATATAATACACGGCATTTATTTTCATTTCGCTTTCCACGTTTACTCGGCTTCGAACAACATAAAATGAATAGTCAATCGATCCACAAAGTGTGGCGAAATGAATTTCAGCCGATTGTTGTGGTTTGTTGCGCGTTTGCTCTTAACGTTAACAATTTCTCCTAAAAAACATAAAACAATGGAATATAAGATTGCGCCTTCTTAAGACGAATGGAGTACAGAAGGTGGCGCCTTCCGAAAATCGTTACTCTATTTTTCGCGATTTTGCAACTAGCTACGCCACGCACCATATTAATACAAAACAAATAAACAAAAGCAAGGGAAATTACTTGTTTGTAAATACATATGTAAATATGACACACAAATCCTAAAATCACAATATTCACCAAGCCATGCACTTAATATTCACAAACACGTAACTTCTTTTCTTTTTGTTTGTTTAATCGAGACTGTCGGTTTGTTTTTATTTCGGTTGAAAATTTAACATTCAAACCACAAAAACTGCAAAAAAAATTGTTCAAAATTGATAGAAACGACGTTCAACTGGCATCATCTTTTTATTATTACACCAATCAATAGACGACAAGAATGATACAATACAGAATTGTGCCTTCCCAAAGGCCATGATGTCAATGCAAAAAATGAACAAGCAAAAAGAAGAAAAATAGTAAGGGAAAACAGGCACAAACTGTCACTTTTAAAGTGCTGCATGGTTTGCGACATTTGGCAAGTACTCAAGTTTTTAATTAAATCGTTACAGAATTGAATATTTTTAAAAGTATTTATGTTGCACCATGTAACACAATATACAGGATAAGATTTTGATAATCGCTTCATGTAAATTGCGTTCGAAATTAAGTTAAATGGCTTATAGTACCTTACCGGCAGAACTCTTTTTTGGCAAGGTACTGTTATTGTACTGTTGCCGTTATATCCGAATGGCTGGCGAGTGAACAACATTCGGAAGTGCGTTGGTTCGAATCTCCGTGCATTAAACCGCAAAATGATAGAAAATCTTTTTTCTAATAGCCTCCGAGTGTATATCTGTCATAAAAAAGCTCCTCATAAAACACAATTTGCCGTTGCAAATAGGAGATTCACAACATCAGGGAATAAGATATACATATGTATGTGAGGGGAATAAATTTGAGTAAATTACCTCACCTAATTAATTACTTTTCTTAACGTCTGATCAGTCTTCAACAAAGTACAAACAAAAGCAAAAATGTACGGCACGAATCTCGTCACAACTATCAGGTGTTCGTTCGTTTCCTTTTTCATTCACGAAATTAGTCGTAACCTTATATCTCTCAACTATGAACTATAGATCGGTTTCTTTCGTCGAAGGCGAGACAAGTCTCTACAAGGTAGTATTGTTCCATTAGCTTATTTGTTCCTCCCCGTCAAAATAATAGCATTTGTACTTTCTTTCTCTTTTCCTGTTTCAGGGGGAAAAAATGTGTCAATAACCTACCAAATTGTTGTATTTGTAGAATCGATATCGCTTTGCAGAAATTCGCTTTGGTTGAATTCGTTTCTTTTTCAGAGTCCACGTAACTGAGAGAGTAATTTAGGTATCTCACTTGCGCGGGTTTTTCTTCGGACGAGTTTGTGAAAACTGTCAACATGGCACAATGTAATTACATCACTGTGGCCTACGTCATACCGTTACTTGCTGATGTAACAGGGGTTATTACAGCGGTAGTTTTACGACAGTAACTGAGATTGACCTGAGGATGTCCGAAAAACTAACGCTTGTACGTCTGAACGACTGATTGAAAGAGTGAAGAGAATTCAGAACGTGTGACCAACATCAGACCAGCTTTCAGCGATTTGAAAGAATCATATGGTTTGCTGACGTACCAGAAGATTTCACAGGGGGTTTTTTACGACAAAACTGAAATTACGTAAGGGATATATGAAAGAATCAACGCAGCTATTGCTTATGCTACTTAGTAGACGCCTGAACAACGACAAATTGGAAGAGTGTTAAATTAAAGCAAATTGCACACCTAAGATGAAGCTTGCCGACTTCATTTTTCGCGATTTAGACAAGAACTACGTCATGCACTATAATAATAACACAAGACAAATAAACCACACCAACTGAAAGAGGAGAAATTAAAAAAAAAAAATAATTGGCGCGTACACTTCTGTTAGGTGTTTGGCCGAGCTCCTCCTCCTATTTGTGGCGTGCGTCTTGATGTTGTTCCACAAATGGAGGGACCTACAGTTTCAAGCCGACTCCGAACGGCAGATATTTTTATGAGGAGCTTTTTCATGGCAGAAATACACTCGGAGGTTTGCCATTGCCTGCGACCGCTATTAGAAAGATGTTTTTATTAATTTTGCTTTCACCGATATTCGAACCAACGACCTCTCTGTGAATTCCGAATGGTAATCACACACCAACCCATTCGGGTACGGCGGCCGCCGCCGTTTGTAAAAATTCAGAGAATGATTTACGAGTATTGTGACTTGTGACATTTGAACTGAAGTGCCGCGTAAGTTACGTGGAATGGCCCCGCTCCTACACATAAAACAGTAAAGGAAAAACAAGCATATTTTGAAATAAATGTATGCTTGTTATATAATATAATATTTTAGCTTTAGGAATGCTACTCAGCACTTTAGGGTTTTTATTGAAGCTAAAGATATATGCATATAAATTCATTTCAAGAAATATAAATATACATATGTATATGCTTTAGCTGTAGTCCGTTCATTGCATTGGATGATGTGAGATCATGCATATATATATGCAGACAAACAAACATACTGGTATCAACATTCAAGTATGCTAAACCTTCTTGAGTAAAGCCAGATATGAAAAAGAAAACACAGTAAATTAAATAGAAATAATTGCAACTATGTTCAAAATAAAAGTAAATTATTTGCACGGTGCTGGGTAGGGTATTAAACATACATATTTACGATCTAAATATGTATGTTCTTAGGGTATATTTAAGATCTAAAAAATGAGAAAAGGCAGTTGTTGCCTAGCAGTGAGGAAGACCAGTCATGGTCGGTTAACCTTTTATAAGAATAAATCGATTAAAAAATTATTTGACTAGTGTTTATTATTTAACTCCCGGATAACAATACCGCCACCAAATGTTCATCTAAAATCAGATGAACTTAACTGGCGCAGTCGGGAAACGGATCTAAAGAAAAGAAAAAGGAATTAACGTTACAAATTTTTACGAACAGTAAAATTACAAATTAAAATAAAATAAGACAATAATAAAAAAAATAATAATAATAAACAAAAAGGGCAAGAACTCAAATAAAAAGAAACGAAAAAAATTTAAATAAAATCAATTAAAGAAATGGTGGCGGCGTAACAAAGTGGAATCCGGCGGCGTATAATCAAGTGGAATACGGAAGACAACGACAAAGACAAATACTTAAGGCACCAATACCACCTTTTGGTACACCAATTGTTGCGGGAGGATTTAAGAAATTTTAACACAAAACTACGGATTCGGCAGCTGTAGCAGATTAGCACATTTATTTACTGGGTATACAGAGTTAAGGAAAAGCAGAGTGGATGGTAGATTTCGGTCCACCTATTGGCGTGAAAAGTAATTTTTTATTCTACACATCAGAAAATGTAAGCAGGTGGTTATACATAGATATATAGAGTATAATAATTTATTTTTAACATTTTGCAAAAGTTAGGATACTCGAATTAAAAATTATAGTGCGAATTCAAAAATGCAATAAAGAGGAATCAGTCCCTTTTAAGTTTAAACCAAAAATATAATACCATATAAGCACAACTAATGTGACATGCTATGTCATTTGTAATTAAATTGAGCATATTGAAAATTTTCATCTCTTAATGTCTAGAAATAAAAGGAACTAATGCATTTGCCACTTTTGAATCTAAAAAAAAGACTTTTTTCTCGGAAAATAAGTCATCTAAAACTATTTTTTTTTTTTTTTATTTATTTATATAAGCTTATACAATGTAAATTTACATATGTACAACCCAAAAAACATGCAGCGCTAGCATCAGAGGCTATCACCTGACCGTTGAATGAATGATTTGTGTTAAATTCTTCTCAATAGGTCGCAATCTTTTAGAAAGTGATATATGGTTTTTATGGTTTCCTCAGTTGGGCTGGAAAGGAGGGAAATAGGATCCGTATTAGAGTAACATTCTCTTTTATCTCGAAGCATTGGGCAAAATTCTAATAGGTGGAGGACAGTTGCTGTGTCGTTGCAAAATGGACAGTTATTGGTTCTTATGCTACCAAGGAGGTGAGCATGCGTAGCTATTGTGTGTCCTATCCGGAGACGTATGTATGGAGTGAGAAAGTTAGCTGGAATTGTTGAAGGATATACTGGTTTGATCCTTGCTGAGTTGACTATTGTATAATGATGATTATAAGAAATCCAATCGATGAAGAGTTTCGAGTGCCTCTTTTCATTGATGAGACGATGATGAGTGTTAATGTGGGCGCGTTAGATGCATCTTTTGCTAATTCATCTGCGTAAAAATTTCCTGCTATACCAGTATGGCTAGGAATCCACATTAGCTTAATTTTCTTTTGATATAAAATAAGATATTCTCTAATTGAATTAATGACAGTAGTTTGGTTATAGCAATTTTTTATAGCTTGAAAACATGATAAGCTGTCGGTACATATTACATACTTTCCAGAGTTTTTAGAAGCATGTAGAACAGCGTGGAAAATTGCGATGGCCTCAGCAATAAATATAGAACAGATAGGGAAAAGCAGCCCATAGGATATCGGCTTACCTTTCTCGCTAACGACAGCAAAAGACGTAATTTAGAGCCGTCCGTGTAAAGAAATCTCCAACTATTATGTTTCAATTCGCTCGCGACTACTCGAAATTCAGCGATATAAATCGCATTAGGAGTGATGTTCTTAGGTAGGCGAACTAGATTGTCTATAAACGATTCTTTAGGAATCAACTATGGTGGATGACAAAGTTTACGTAATTTAGGTGGTTTTAATGGCAAGTTATTTGTTTTAGCGAAAATCGCGCAAATGTATATAGCTGATTCAATTTTTGGCAATCGGATCCGTGATGATGATGAAAACAAAACTTTTCGTAGCATGTTGTTGGAACCAAGAATAATCCTAGGGTAGAGTTTCATAGTACTGTCTTCCATGTTATCCCTTAGTGAGGGAAGACCAGATTCAGCTAATAAATTTTTTATAGGCGATGTTGGAAATGCACGAAGCGATCTTCTTATAGCTGAATGATATGGTGCAGCAAGCCACTTAACAATATTTGAGTTTTTAATAATTCTATTTCTTATATACTGACAGTGATCTTTAAATACATACTTACTATCTAGAACTAATCCAAGAAACTTAAGTGTAGGAGAACATGTAATATTAACATTATTAAATGAAATAGTTGGAAAATTACAATTTTGTTTTCTACAAATGTGAAATGATTTAGATTTATAGTACGATATTGAAGCACCTGACGAAAAGGACCAAGATGATAGCTGGGAAAGGGAGTCTACAAAGGAAGATGATATGGAATTCAGGTCGGAAGATTTGGAAAATAGGAGAAGGTCATCAGCATATATATTAATATATATATGACATATATTAGGAAAATTTGATAGAATAGAACTAATTTCGTCGAATGCTATTGTGAACAAAATAACTGATAACGGAGATACCTGAGGAGTTCCGTTATCTAAGGGAAGTGTGGAAGAAGATGTATCAGATATAAGAACTTTGATTTTACGTTTATAAAAGAAAGATTTTACGAAATTAAAAACATGGGGTCCTACCTTCCATTTAATTAATTGTCTTAGAACTACGTGTATGCCAACACGATCAAAAGCCTTTTCAAAATCAAGCGAGAGAAGGGAAACGTGGTTTTTGTTAGATAGAGCATCACAAATGAAGTGGTCAAGGTACAAAAGAGCATCGATTGTGCTTTGGCCTTTTTTAAAAGCAACCTAATTAGAGTGAATAAGTTTATTAAATTGGAGGAACCAGGAAAGCCTTGTAGCAACAATTTTTTCTAAGAGTTTACCTAGGCAAGGAAGAAGAGAAATAGGACGATAGCTGGTAACTTCGCAGGGAGATTTGCCCGGTTTTAAAATTGGAATGATGGCGCTGGTTTTCCAGACTTGAGGGATGATGGAGGTTTGAAAAATATTGTTGTAATGTTTAAGGAGTCTATTCAGGAGAAGAGGGGGTAGGTGTTTGATGATGGGATAGGAAATTTTATCTAAGCCAGGAGTTTTACCTTTCACAGAAGACAGGGCAAGATGGAGTTCAATTGAAGACAAATCCGAGTCGAGACATTTGGCTGAATGTGATAAGGGAGGGGGTAATTAACTATGGGAGAGAATAGATTTCTTGTTAGAAGAGTATACAGGTGAGAAATTAGAGTCAGAGGAGATGTTAGAAAAATAAGTGGCGAACTCTAAGGCTATATCCTGAGGATATAGTAGAGTGCCTTGAGAGGAGTTGAGGGAGGGGATAGGAGAGGAAGTCAGGTTACCAGATAGTCTTTTTATGTTTCTCCAAATCATTTTGGGATCAGAAGAGGAGTTTATGCTGGAGGTGAGAGTCTGAAAAGATTTAATTTTTGCCAACTTAGCTTTTCTTCTAAAAATTGCATTCGCTTTTTTATATGCTACAAGATTTGATGGCGAGCGATTATATTTGAAATGATGCCAAGTGTCAGGAACTTACCGAGTGAGATGCCTTGGATTATCAATCGAAACAGTTAAGAATTATATTTAAAGTTTTAATTAATATTAATCAGATAAATGTTCACATAAAATTACAGGTCAATATATATCTAATTCAGTAATTGCATTTTTTTATGTTATACTGCACGCTTCGATAGTTCAACTCGACTGACTGATGTTTTCGTTAACTCTCTCTCATCTGCTCTTCATATCTCTCTAAGCCAATTAGCCACCAGATTGTTAGGGTTGCATTTTTATGTATGTGACAGCTCAGCCAATTCTGGCACTGACATCGTCTCGATGTCACTTCGCTCATCGTCGTCGGAATCAGTTTCATCTACCTCAGGTGGTAGGCTGCACCACGGTTTCATTTTGTCTGTTGCATATGCCGAACAGAAACATTTTTGCTTATGTTGCATACTATCGATATCTTCAATCAGGTACCGATCATTGCCCAGTACCTTGATTACCACGTGAGGACCTCTAAACTTGATATACGTTTACGTGATTCACCTGTTGCTTGTAAGTCGTTCTTGATTACTACTAGATCGTCAACCTTATATACGACAGGCTGGCGATGTTTAGCATCGAAACGTTGTTTCCACTTTTCTCGTTGTTTTTGAATACATTCAACAGCTTTTTCGCGCTTTTCTGTCATATTGTTCACCTCACATTCTTCAGCTGCTGCTGCTAGGAGTTTATTACGGATGACCTCATGCAGCTTAAAATCATAAATCAGCTCGTTTGGGCTGTATCCCATACTAGAGTTACGTTGGGAGTTTACGCTCCATTGCAAATTCCTTAACTGCTCGTCCCATTGCTTTGCTTGAGACCCTGATGTACGTAGAAAGTCCAAAATGATTTTTTTGGCTCTCTCCACCTGCCCATTTGCACGCGGAGTTCTTACGGCGGTTTTGATGTGAACTATGTCATTTTCCTTACAAAATTTCTCAAATTGTTTCGACGTGTAGGCGGTACCTCGGTCACTGATTATGCGACTAGGCAACCCGAAGTAACCCGTCATCTCACTCAACACTTGCAACACGGGTTGAGTCTTGGTATTGCGTACGGGTTTTGCCACCATATAAACGCGTCGCTTATGACGACCACATATGTATTTCCTTTTTTGCTTCGTATAAATGGCCCAAGATGGTCTATATGGAGCGTGCTAAAAGGTATTGGCTCCACCTCACTCATATGTAACTTCCCCTCTGGCTTACCACCTTTGCCCTTGTTATAGCAGCAATCAATACATGCCGAAATATAACCTTGCACGTATTTTCGAGCTTTAGGAAACCAAAAGTGTTCATAAATACGTTGTAGAGTTTTCTCTACACCAAAATGCCCCATGTCATCATGACAGTACTTCACGATTCTCCATCGCACTGCTTTGGGTACAACGTAAAGTAATTTACCACCGTAAAGCCTATACAACCTATTTTCCTGTATTCGATATTCTTTCTAAATTTGAGTCGATTGCTCTGACTCAGCCTTGCCTTGTATAACATTTATCAAATCACGTGTTTGTGCGTCCTGCATCTGCATGGTTAGAAGCCAATCATCAGAGGGTTCGGCTAAAATCATTACTTTGGTTTGGTCAGCAGAATCAACAAATTCGGCTGGCGCCCTACTTAGCGCATCTACGTGTCCCATACGCACTCCTGGCCTGTGCACACAGTCAAAATCATATTCGGTTATACGCATCCACCATCGAGCTATTTTTGGTATAAGCTGAGTTTTCGAACGAATACTACTGATTACAGAACAATCTGTCACCACCTTAAAATGTTTGCCCAGAATATATATTCTAAACCTATCTAGAGCTTCTACCACAGCCAATACTTCTAACTCGTAGGCATGGTATCGTGATTCTACCTCCGTACATCGTCGACTGTAATACATAACCGCTTTCCAAGTTTTGCCATCGTCACTTGATTCTAGGAGCACTGCGGCTAGTCCCACGCTACTGGCATCAGTATGCACTTCATGCATAGCGTTAGAATCGTATAAAGTCAATACATAATGCGGCAACGAGCGCATCAAATGCTTTATCTTGATTTTCCCCCCAACAAAAATTTTTTATCGCTTCCTTTCTTGTAAGGTCAGTCAACGGACGTGCTATAACTGCATAATCTTTTACGAATTTCCGGAAGAATCCGGTTAAACCCAGAAAACGTCTTATCTCAGTTACAGAATGTGGTTTTTTAAAATGTTTTATAGCATTTACTTTGCATTCACCAGGTGTGACACCATCACGAGTAATTTTGTGTCCCGAAAAGTGTATTTCTTTCACCAGAAATTTGCATTTACTATAGCGTAGTGTTAAATCATATTCCTCTAACAGGCTCAAAAACTTTTGCAATAGTTTTAACCCGTCATCGATCGTACGACTCGGAATTATAACATCGTCTAAATACGCAATCACTCGATAGGGTTTCATTTTATCCACGATTTTATTCATCATATTTTGGAATACGGATAAACATTAACAAATCCGAATGGCATATGGTTATATTCATAGTGTCCATTACTAGTCACGAACGCGGTGTATTGTTTCGCACTTTCTTCCAATTCGATTTGGTGATAACCCATATTAAAGTCTAATGTTGTATAGTACACATTACCTGCAGGCGATGCAAATAATTCGTCCATTACCGGCATTGGAAATGGTTGTTTCACAGTAACGCAGTTCAGTTGTCTAAAATCGACACACAATCTATGCTTATTATCTTTTTTCTCCACGAACGGCGCAGCATATGCAGAATCAGATATACGAATTACGTCTTTTGCCAATAAATCTTGTATTATTTCGTCCAAGATTGGTCTTTTCGCGAAGGGTAACCGATATGGTTTCATATTAATCGGAGTATCACTATTAAGCTTTATATTCATTTTTAGTAACTTAGCTTTTCCAAGAGTATTAAAACGGCCTTCGTATTTTAATAGCACTTTCTTTAAGTTTTCATTTTCAACGGTTCCGTTATCAATTATGTTCACTTTGGATTTCATCCAAATATCCTGACCATCAATCACGAAAATATTTCCGTTTGCACATAATACATCTCTTCCCACTAGCACATCATAGTCAAGTTTACTGTCATCAATTATCAATAAATTCGAATCAACACTCACGTCATCAATTACTATATTACTTTTCATAAGCTCAAAACATTCATATTCGCCTCCTGCGAAGCCTTTCAACCGAATAAAACATTTTTCTTTCAAATTATTTTCAAATTTATTTGCAAAATTTCTTTTAATTAACGATTGCGCACTGCCTGAATCTATTAGCGCTTCAACTACCACACTGTTTATTTTAACCATTTTCATATTAAAATTGTCTTTGTTTTCCTCAACTGTGTTACACTTCGATTTTTGTGCTACTTCACAATTTTCTACATCATGCCCATACTTGTTGCATTTTGTACACTTTTTACGATTTTGGGGCTCTGTGCAATTTCGAGAAATATGCCCTGGCTTGCGAGAATTGTAACACACAATATTTTGATTTTCTTTTTTTTCGTTGTTATTGTTATTATTTTTTGATGTTTGTTGGGCATGCTTTTCTCGCGAAACATCTAACTTTGACACTGAGTTTGGTTTGTACGAATATGTGTTAAACGAGCAGTAATTTACAATTGCTCTCAATAACTCAGTAGCATGATTATACGTTTTTGCCGAAAATGAGCGTTTCATATCGATATCGTTTATCCCATTGAGCACATATTTTATTATTGAGTGGTTATCTAACCCCCCCTGTCTACTAACAGATAACACACGATAATAGAATGTCTCTGAAGTTTCACTCAATGCACGGCGCATACTCATTAATCTCATATGAATTTCGGCTGCGTTTATTTGAGCAGGAAACTCAAACAAAAAGTCACTCACAAATTTTGACCAATTTGTATACACTTCTGGAGCAGAGTCCAGCCACAGTTTAGCACAACCTTTCATTTTTACACTCACTGCAAATAATAATAATTTATCACTCCAACCATATGCTTGGCGAAGTTGTTCTACTTTTCCAATAAATTGAGCACTTGGGTCAAATGTTGCTAGAATACCAACGATATTTTGTACGCTCCCAAAATCTGAGCATGTTCTTCGTTAAGTTGCATACTCCCCCATATCGCAATACATATTTGTCGATGGATATGTATTTTGCACACATGTTGGTACATGCATGTTTGCGGCGACGTGGTTTGGTTGTGAAATACCAGCAAAATGTACTCTTCTTGTCGCTGCTGTTTGATGATATCGCGACTGCATTCCAAAAGCTGTGTTATGGCTGTTCGCATTCGTCGGCTCTCACTCTTCACGATTCATTTCATACCAACTTGTCGTATTGTTTGAGTTATACCTAACTCCGGCGGCATACTCTCCGCTGTGACATATCGGTTGTTGCGTAGTTGCAACACAATAAGACAAACTACCTGCTGTTTGCCCTCCTCGTGCATTTCGTATTATTTCACCATTTGGTGACGTCAGTAGTGCATTAAAGTGAGAAGGTTGACACAGCGTCGTCAAGTCTTCCCCTGTTCTAACCGTCGGCGCCACTGAAAAATTTGAAATGCTTCGTTGATTCAACTGAATCTGTCCGTCTGTATACGACTTTGAGTTGTATATGCCATCGAATGTTCTGGAAGCAGAGCCTGCCATCGAACGTGTCACAATTGTCAAGTAGCCCGACGTTTTGGCCAAAAATCCCAAAATCGAAAGTTACCGTTTGAGGTAAAGCTTCATATATTCGTCAACAGATGGCACTGGAGCATTAAAATCCAAAGGGACAGATGTTTACATTGAACAGATGTTCCGTGGTGAACGCTCAAAAGTGCCGTTTGTCGGGACTCGCGCGAGACAGTACGCATGCACGTTTTCGAGCGCCACACAAAAATAGTTGCAGATTCACCATTTTTCAACGAAAAAGGGCAAACTAAAATGGATGTTGTTCGGAAAGGTATGTACATTATGAAAATACTTTACTGTAACCTGTATTTTTAGAGGCAATATTAATGACGCAGTACAAGCCTTTTTCCCCTTTTTTTCAATTGCACTTCTTCTCGTAGATAATTATTTTTATTGCCACGAATTGCCACGGAGATATTTACGTTTCCTAGTGCAGAAAAGTATACAGATTCGAATCCGTTTAGATCTTGCTCCCGCGCTATCCCCGTTCGTCAAAAATACGCTTTCTTTGCAGAAGGTCGCTCCCGAGCTTGAAGCGCGTGTTGGGGTATATGAGCCGAGGGGGGCGATCGAAACTGGTTTTATTTGTGTGTATGCCTGGGAAATGTTAGGAATGAATGTAATATATGCAGAGTGTTTATTTCTACTTTTATCTCAATTTCTATAGTGAATATTGTTATTAAAACAATAAATAATTATTAATAAATGCAAAAGAGTGGTAAAAATCATGTTTTGATAATATTAAAAAATCATATAATAATAATAAAATAATTAATGTAATAAGTATTTTTAAATGGTAATTAAATTATTATTTTAAAGTAATTTTTTTTTTTTTTTTTTTGAATAAGATTCAAGAGAAAAATTTTTTCATGGACAAGGAGGAAAATATTCGATGCCATCCATGATGTTTTTCTGTCAAAAAAATTTGATAATTTAATACAAATTATCTGTAATAAACTAGTGGACGACGCAACACCTTCATATGTTATCGAAGAAAAATCAAAAATGGCTTTGATAAAAGTTATTTCTGTTTTGAAAAAGAAATGGAAAAATGCTCGCAGTACGAAAAATCGTTTCCTGGAGAATAATAAAAGCTGGTTGGACGATTCAACGAGCGTAACGGTGAATAGTTTACATAAATTTACATTAATATAAATATATTTATATTAATTTATATACATTAATGAAGTTTTCAGACAGCATCCTTGATGTGAACAATGACGAGGAGATATGAATAAATGTATGTTCTTCCTATTCAAATTTAAGTTCATTTCATAAATAAATGTATGATAGTCACTTTCAGTTCAAGTGTATTATTTTTCACGACATATTTTCCCCCCTTTTAATGTGGCATATTCTTTTGAAAATCGTACGTCTACTGTCGAAATCAAAGACTCCAAAAACCTTGGTAATGTGAACTTCAGTAAAAACTGAAAACTTTTCGCAAAAACTGTCCGCCATTTTGAATTTTGAAATTCTGATCTCATATTCACAATCAGCGACCCCAAAAACCTTGGTAATGTGAATTTTAGTAAAATCTGAACACTTTTCGCGAAAAATGTCCGCCATTTTGAATTTTGAAACTCTGATTTCATTTTCAGAATCAGCGACACAAAAAACCTTATATGTAAAAATTTCATCAAAATCGTACTATTTCTCTTTGACTTATTGTTTTCTGACCAAAACGTCGGGCTACTTGACCACTGTGCGGCGTGTTATTGTTGTTGTTACGAGACGAAATGTCTTTGCTGTTTTCTAGCACGTGTAACCGGCGTTCAAAACTTTCATTTAACGCGCTTTCAAATTGTATTTGTTCACTATGCTGGTGCGTACATAGCCTTTCGACCAACTTTGCTTTATTACCGGCGGTTGATAATCCAAGTTCACGCAACTTCTGGCGTAATTCTACCACTGTCATGTTACTGAATTTTTCCATTTCTATTCTATTTTTGTTCTTTTAATCTTATATAGCGTTTTTCAGTAAGAGCGCTTCAACTTTTTTTTTTGAATAAAACACAAACGGTTTGACTTTTTTCACTAACTTTTTTTTTATTATCGAGTTTGAACATATACATTTAAGTATGAAATTGGATTTCTTTTGCATGACCACCGCGTGCACGTTTTACGAAGTCCAATCGTTGAACCCAATTTTCGACCATTCTTTTGCATAAATCGGCCGAAATTCCAGAGGAAGGGAACGGATGGGGAGTGGTGAGTGCTTGTGGACTACGAACGGTGACTAGTCCGCGGCTGTGTTAACCTCATTATGCTGCTGATGTAGTTCATCAGATTTTTGTTATCAACGCCTGCTATATCAGCAGGCGCAGAAAAGAAGTGAGAACCAAGGTATTTGAATCTTAGTCCTGCGAAGGCTGGGCAGCTTAGGAGCAGATGCTGAGATGATTCCACCTCATCCTCCATACAGCTGACGCAAAAAGGACTCGAAGTAATTCCGAGTCTCACGGCATGGGTACCTCGCGGACAGTGCCCCGTGATGATGCCCACGAAATTTGAGAGATGACATTTTGTCATCCCCAGGATATCCCTCGAGCGCCTCCTATCCAAACGTGGCCAGAAGGACTTCGCGACCCTACACGTTCGTGTACTTGCCCAGCGTTCGCTGAGTTGGTGCATAGCCCATCCTTCCAGGAGTAGAGCGCAGGTTGTCAAGGGGATCCCGATCCTCTCCTTTCGCGGACACATTGCCTCACAGATCCCCTGTCTGGCCAGCTCGTCGGCTTCGCAGTTTCCTGCAATGTCACTGTGACCAGGTACCCAAATTATCTTAATATCGAAGAATTCTGATGCAATCGAGAGTGAGACCAGGCATTCCCTGACCAGCTTCGAGTGCACCATAATAGAGCCTAGAGCCCTAATGGCCGCTTGGCTTTCGGAGTAAATATTTACCTTTTTTGCAGTTATTACGCAAGTAAGTAGCCAGTCAGCTGCTTCTTTAATTGCGGCCACCTCTGCTTGGAACACACTACAGTGATCCGGTAGCCTGAATTTGAGTTTGATGGGGAGCTCTTTGCAGAATACTCCTCCTCCAACCCTACCATCCAACTTCGAGCCATCCGTGAACAGGTTAACGACGCCCTGTCCCCAGGTGTTGCCCCCACTCCACTCCTCCCTTGGTGGAATATAGGTGGAAAAAGTTCCGCTTGGACTTAGCGAAGGTACACACTGGTCCGTCGACGAGGGGATGAACTCAAAGTTTCTGAGGATGCTTGAGTGCCCATATGTGAGGTTGAGCTTATAGCCCAAGCCCCTCAGTCTGATTGCGGTACGAGCGGCAGTTCTGCCTGCGATGTCTATAGGTACCACATTTAACATTACATTAAGCGCCAGAGTAGGAGTAGTTCGAAGCGCCCCACTGATCCCAATGAGAGCAGACCTCTGGACTCTCTCTAGCTTTTTGACTGATGTCGTCCTCTCCAGTGAGTTCCACCAGACAGTGACTCCATATAACAAAATTGGCTTTATTATGGTGTTGTAGAGCCAGAATACAACTCTGGGCGAAAGGCCCCACCTTTTGCCAATTGCGCCTTTGCACCCATACAAGGCGATTGTTGCCTTCCTTACTCTCTCCTCAATGTTGGGCTTCCACGTCAGCTTGCTGTCAAGGATTAGACCTAGGTACTTCACCTTGTCAGAAAGCACCAGCGGATCGCCCCCCATCGAGGGGAGTTGAGCTCTGGGTATTTTATATTTCCTCGTAAATAGGACCAGCTCAGTCTTAAGAGGATTCACCGATAAGCCGCAATCTGCTGCCCATCGAACAACTACGTTCAGATATCCCTGCATTAAATCGTACAGGGTATCTATAAACTTTCCTCTAACAATTAATGCCACGTCATCCGCGTAGGCAATCACCCTACAGCCCCTCCTCACCAGCTCCTCCAGCAAGTCATTGATAACAATGATCCAGAGGAATGGTGAGAGGACCCCGCCTTGCGGCGTGCCTCTGCTCACCTGCCGGCGGAGAGAGACGCCGCCCCACTCTGCCACGACCGTTCTGTCGCTGAGCATTCTGTAGATAAACCTGGAAAGATCGGCTCCGACCCCCAGTCTATCCAGAGCTTTAGTGATTGCCTCCGGGAGAACGTTATTAAAAGCCCCCTCAATGTCGAGGAAGGCGCCGACTGTGAGCTCTTTCTGATATAGAGACTCCTCAATATCTTTAACAATTGTGTGCAGAGCAGATT
Source organism: Anastrepha obliqua (assembly GCF_027943255.1). Classification (NCBI taxonomy): domain Eukaryota; kingdom Metazoa; phylum Arthropoda; class Insecta; order Diptera; family Tephritidae; genus Anastrepha; species Anastrepha obliqua. The sequence goes on along the minus strand of NW_026562178.1, from coordinate 972,471 downwards.
CCACTGATCTGCCTTTACAGTATGCATGTTGGGCGTGCGACAAACGCCCCCGAGGAATTCCGCTTCTTATGTGTAGGTCAATCAACCTCTCAAGGGTTTTCAGCATGAAAGATCAGAGACTGATTGGCCTAAAATCCTTTGGGGAGACATGCGAGCTCTTGCCAGCCTTGGGTATAAACACAACCCTCACAGCCCTCCAAGATCCCGGTATATAGCCCCTGGCTATGCAGCTCGCATAGATGGGGGTCAGCCAGCGGCATGACACCACTACAGATTTCTGCAGTTGGGCAGGTATGATGCCATCAGGACCAGGTGACTTGAAGGGCCCGAAGGAGCCAATGGCCCAGGCCAAGCGGTGCTCATCCAGCAGCCGGCCCCGGTTCTGAAGACCGATTGGTGGCGATCGTTCTCGTCAAAGAAAAAATATGGGCCAATTACGCCGCCGGCATGTAAGCCGCACCAAACAGCGATTTTTTCGGGATGCAACGGTGCCTCATGAATCACGTGTGGATTGCTTTCTGTCCAGTAACGCATATTTTGCTTGTTGACAAAGCCATTGAGCCAAAAGTGAGCTTCATCACTGAAGATGATTTTTTGGAAAAAATGCTCTTAAAGTAGCAGCAACAGAACGATTATTTTCATAAAAAATTTGCACAATTTGCAATTGTTGGTCAAGTGTGTAGCGTTCCATGATAAAATGTATACTAATGAAGTTTATAAATGACAAGCGAAAAATAAAAAATATTGCGTCGTTCGCCCTCCCTATCGCAATAAAGTTGAAGGGCACCTATTGAAAAACGCTTTATATAAAATAAAGTCAACTTTTTGTGCGTGTTCGCTAACCGGCCGTGTCTTTGCACCGAATTAAGCCAAACTTACACACATTGTTAAGAAGGTATTGATGATGGTTTCCGTATAGTTTGGATACCTATTGGTGGATAGAGTTAGAGATATAGGTTAAAACGTGGACTCGGGTAACCTTCGGATGTGTATGTACAATATGGGTATCAAATGGAAGCTGTTGGTGAATGCTTTAGTTCAGAGTATTTTTCATGCCGCTCCGTGACTAGGGTCTCGAGATAGAGACCAAAACGTGGACCCTAGAATGTGTTTGTACAATATGGATACCAAATGGAAGCTGTTGGGAAATGCTTTAGTACAGAGTATTTTTCATGACGCTCCGTGACTAGGGTCTCGAGATAGAGACCAAATCGTGGACCCTAGAATGTATTTGTACAATATGGGTATCAAATGAATGCTGTTGATAAGTGCTTTAATACGGGGTAATTTTCATACCTATTGATGACTAGGATCTTGAGATATAGGTCAAAACGTGGACCCGGGTAACCTTCGGACGTGTATTTACAATATGGGTATCAAATGGAAGCTGTTGGTGAATGCTTTAGTTCAGAGTATTTTTCATGCCGCTCCGTGACTAGGGTCTCGAGATAGAGACCAAACGTGGACCCTAGAATGTGTTTGTACAATATGGATACCAAATGGAAGCTGTTGGGGAATGCTTTAGTACAGAGTATTTTTCATGCCGCTCCGTGACTAGGGTCTCGAGATAGAGACCAAATCGTGGACCCTAGAATGTATTTGTACAATATGGGTATCAAATGAATGCTGTTGATAAGTGCTTTGATACGGGGTAATTTTCATACCTATTGATGACTAGGGTCTTGAGATATAGGTCAAAACGTGGACCCGGGTAACCTTCGGACGTGTATGTACAATATGGGTATCAAATGGAAGCTGTTGGTGAATGCTTTAGTTCAGAGTATTTTTCATGCCGCTCCGTGACTAGGGTCTCGAGATAGAGACCAAAACGTGGACCCTAGAATGCGTTTGTACAATAAGGATATCAAATTGGAGCTGTTAGTGAATGCTTTAGTACAGAGTATTTTTCATGCCGCTCCGTGACTAGGGTCTCGAGATAGAGACCAAAACATGGACCCTAGAATGTGTTTGTACAATATGGATATCAAATGGAAGCTGTTGGTGAATGCTTTAGTTCAGAGTATTTTTCATGCCGCTCAGTGACTAGGGTCTGGAGATAGAGACCACAACGTGGACCCTAGAATGTGTTTGTACAATATGGATATCAAATGGAAGCTGTTGGTGAGTGCTTTCGTTCAGAATATGTTTCGTGCCGCTCCGTGACTAGGGTCTCGAGATAGAGACCAAAATGTGGACCCGGGTAACCTTTGGTTGTGTATGTACAAAATGGGTATTAAATGGAAGCTGTTGGTGAATGCTTTAGTTCAGAGTATTTTTAATGCCGCTCCGTGACTAGGGTCTCGAGATAGAGATCAAAACGTGGACCCGGGTAACCTTCGGATGTGTATGTACAATATGGATATCAAATGGAAGCTGTTGGTGAGTGCTTTAGTTCAGAGTATTTTTCGTGCCACTCCGTGACCAGGGCCTCGAGATAGAGACCAAAATGTGGACCCGGGTAACCTTTGGATGTGTATGTGCAATATGGGTATCAAATGAAAGCTGTTGATAAGTGCTTTAATACGGGGTAATTTTCATACTTATTGATGACTAGGGTCTCGAAATATATGCCAAAACGTGGACCCGCCGTGTCTTTGCACCGAATTAAACCAAACTTACACACATTGTTAAGTAAGTATTGAAAATGGGTCTCGTAAAGTTTGGTTGTAATTCGGAACACTGGCAATGCGTATAGCGTTATTTTGAACCAGCCATAATGTCGTTTACTTTTTTAACGCTTGGGGCGGAACTGAACTGTCACTGAACCGAACTTGACAGTGTGAGTTACAATGTGCCAATATTTCTTTCTGATTTGGATGCTGTAAGGAGAAGACGTAAGTGCAAAGTGTAAAAATTGTTTGTGAATTGTTTTATGAATTTTTTTGGAGTGTATTTTGGATCAGTGAATAATTTCTTGCGAAATTTGAGAATTTAATGTGAAATCCGAATCTTCAAATGAAATTATGTGTTCGTGGGAAAAAAATTTTTTTTCGTTTTGTTTTTTGAAAAATACAGGGTGGCTGATGAAAGCCGCTACCAAAAAAAAATTGAATAACTTCTTTTCTTTTTAAGTTATCTGTTCCATTTTTGTTTTAATTTGCAGATTGATCTTTAAAATTTATTAAAATGGATAACTGGGACACGCAAACAAGAATTTGGATAGTCCGCCGCTATCACGCACTGGAGTCCGTAGTTTTGGTACAGAGAGAGTACAGGCGGATGTTTGGCGGCAATCCCCCGAGCAGATGGACCATAATGAGACTGGTGAATAATTTTGCTGAGCAAGGAACAGTCGCAAGAAGGCCTTATCATCGAAACCCACCAGTTCGGACGGAGGAAACGATCGCTGCTGTAGCTGCAGCTATACAAAGCAATCCAAGGGTTTCAACAAGAAGCTTATCTGCTCAACTTGGTGTTAGCCGACAGTCTTTGCAAACAATAATGCACAAAGATTTAGACTTATTTCCCTACAAAATTCAAATGGTTAACAAACTGAATGCAGCAGACTTGCCGATTCGCTTGGAATTTTGCCAGAAGATCCTGCAAATGGTGGAAGAAGACCAAAACATGTTAAACTGCCTTTTCATGTCTGATGAGGCCCATTTCGATTTAAACGGCAATGTGAACAAACAAAATTGTCGAATATGGAGTACTTCTAACCCACAGATACTCCACGAGAATGAATTGCATCCTCTTCGCGTGACAGTGTGGTGTGCGGTTTCTTCACGCTGTATTGTCGGGCCTTATTTTTTTGAAGAAAATGGTCACACCGTTACGGTTACTGGAGACCGTTATTTGAAAATGCTGAAAGAATTTTTCTATCCAGAACTACGCCGAAAGAGAATTCCTTTCAACTCTGTGTGGTTTCAACAAGATGGGGCAACGTCTCACATAGCCCAGACTGTTATGACAGAGTTGCGACGAAAATTTCCCAATACACTGATTTCAAGAAACTCCGAATTTCGTTGGCCCCCCAGGTCGCCTGACCTTACTGCACCTGACTTTTTCTTGTGGGGTTTATGTAAACAAGAAGTTTATAAAACAAAGCCAACAAATTTGGATGAACTAAAACAATCCATTCGGGCAACAATTGCGGCTATTCCTGGCGCAACTCTCAAAGCAGCAATGAACAACTTTTTACTAAGATGCCGCACTTGTGTCAACGAGCATGGGGCCATTTAAATTCAATTATTTTTAAAACTAGTTAAGCTACATTTAATAAAATTTAATGACCTTCAACTTGAAAAAAAAATAAATGAATTCCATACACTAAAAAAAGTTATTTGAGTTTCTTAATGTAGCAAAATTCATCAGCCACCCTGTATAAATGGATAATGGTTAAAAAAGCTCCAATGCTTAATAAAACATATAAATTGAAACGAAAAATTCATTGATGATCAGGAAAAAAGACGATTGTTTCTTAGTTATTCATTTGCGTTGATTTGAAATGTAAAAACAATCTTTTTTCCTGATTTTCAATTTATATTTTATATTTACTCAAAAACAAATAGAAAAACAAAAGATATTGTTTATGCCAAAGCGTTTGAATAAAGAATAAAGAAATAAATAATATGAGAACCATATCTTTTCCGTTCTAAACCATATCTATTCTATTTTAGTGTGCCCAGCGAAGCGGGCCGGGTTTGCTAGTTTTCAATAAATCTTTTAACGCAGATCAACAGACTTTTCACTTCTGGACGTGCAACACTTTTTTTGCTTATAAACGCTTCGAGTTTCGCACACGAACATTCACGTTCCACTGTCAGGCATACATCACATCTCACTTCTGAAATTGTCAGGAACTTACCGAGTGAGATGCCTTGGATTATCAATCGAAACAGTTAAGAATTATATTTAAAGTTTTAATTAATATTAATCAGATAAATGTTCACCTAAAATTACAGGTCAATATATATCTAATTCAGTAATTGCATTTTTTTATGTTATACTGCACGCTTCGATAGTTCAACTCGACTGATTGATGTTTTCGTTAACTCTCTCTCATCTGCTCTTCATATCTCTCTATGCCAATTAGCCATCAGATTGTTAGGGTTGCATTTTTATGTATGTGACACAAGTTTGTTGTTTGTGAAGTCTAAGCGAGGAAAGTTCGTGATCCCACCAAGGAGGGTTTTTATTGCGGGGCTTAGGAGAGGTTTGTGGAATGGATTGGTTGGCTGCAGATCTTAGAATTTTTTGAATCCTGGAAGTTTCTTGATTAATATTATTAGAAAGAGGTAGTTTATCTGAGTATTTCAAACAAAATTCTTCAAACTTAGGCCAGTCAGCTGAAGAGGTTTTGAAGAATATTCTAGGTTTAGTAAAAGTTGAATTATGGTGGGAAATGTTAGCTTTGATAGGAAAATGATCGCTTCCATGAAGATCATCAATACGATGCCAATCAACTTTGGGGGAGAGTGAAGTAGAACAGAATGTAAGGTCAATATGAGTAAAAGTGGAATGAGTGGAAAAATGGGTAGGGGAACCATCGCACAGTGTGACTTTTTTCACTTTTAGGATGCCAAAATTAATAACAGCCAAACCAATGGAGCAATTCATTTCAAATTTTGCAGTATGGTTGCAGATACCTAAATCTGATTTGAGAATAAAAATGGGCGTGATGCGCCCACTTTTTCTCCTTGCCCACATATAAGGTAAAATTTCACATAATCATATTTTCTACTTTAAAAGCATTTTCCAGTGCCAATTTAAATACAATTTGTTTAGATTTCTTAACTTTAGCTTAGAGGCTTATGACTAATATTTAAAAGATTTCATTCAGCCCCTGAGTACCTTTTTATACTACATTACACTGCTCAATGAAGGAGATAATCACAAATTGTTTCAATGATAAATATGTCACTAATCTTTATTTTATTAATAGTAAACCAATAAACAGTTTCTAATGATTAAATATAAAAAAACATAAACACTTATTCGAAAGCAATTATTCATAATACTTCTTCCTGGGCCAGCAATGCAATTACATCTTGAGGCAAAGTCCCGCGCTTGGTTTTCGATGGCTTACGTAAGCTGCAAATGTAGGGATCGTATGATATTAGAAGCCTGTGCAATAAATCCTCATTGGTTTGAGTTCGTGAACTTTTCATTGTATACCATTCGCGATAATTTCTGACATCTTTATTTCTCGATTCTTGCGCTTCTTCGGAAAGCTGACCAATAGGAACCATGCATGACGATATTATATGTCTTGAATGGAACAGTATTTTATGCAGACTGACTGGCATATTGTACCATTCATATTCCCTCAAATAAAGATCGCGTGTGTCTCTCCCGTATACCTCAAAGGCCTCAGCATTTATCTGAAATTCACACCCTAAACAAGACAATATGGTGAAAAGCCTTTTTAAGAGACATAAGTTAATGCCTGTAATGTCTGAAGTAACTTCTGCATTACTAAAAAAACGTCGTGCTGTGTTTCCGTCATTTGTATTGCCAGATTTCTCTTTTGGCATATAAATTAAAAGCCCAGTTTCGTTTCTAAATCTGCTTTGAATGCTTTCCTTCCTCTGTTTCAGTTTTTCCTTATTTTCGGCGCCTCTTACACACCATGTCCTTAGTTCCAACCGATATGCAATGTGCAACATACACTCCATGCACCGTAGCCATGAGTGAAGTGGTGAAATGCCGAATCTTAGCATGTTTGCGTCAACTTTCCGTTCCGACAAAGTCCCATTTCTGCCGCCATTAACACTTGTTCGCTATTTAATACTGCTAAAAGACTCTTTGCTTTTCTTTTCTTTGTGCGAAGAGAAGAATCGGAAAACGCCACATGTGGTCTACCTACATTGGATCTAATAGAGGATGAAGTTGATGGCCCAACATCAAGACGGTATTTTCCAAAGTCTTCACTCTTGGAAAACCAACTATAATTACGGGCTAGAACACGGGCCTTAACTCGGCAAGACCCCTCCCACTTTGAAGAAAATTGGCAACACTGTTTCTTTATACGCTTTCCTAGCTTTTTAGTATCCACGTCTCTTCCGATCACCGCAAAAATTTTCTCTAACACCGCATCACGACGCGTTTCTTTTGAGCTCGTAAGCCAAATTTCAAAAAGTTCTTTCCGAGGAATCGCCATGAAAACTTCTTTTAAAGCTGTGGTAGCAAATTGTAGCAAAATTGTATTCCAGTATCTAAAACACAGAATCCTAAAGGTCGTTTCGCTGTTAAAGAATGGACGGAACTCGATGGACCAATATAAGTTTTTCTCAGTAAAATATCAAAAATAATATTAAGCTATGGCTGTTTTAGTGATATCTTACTGAGCGGATTTGTATCGATAGTAAAAACTTTATAATCCTCTTACTTACCCCTGAAGTACAAAATTGTTGAAATTTAATCAGCAAATACTCAATTTTAGGAAATTGATACTTATTCGTATTATATCTTTTGACAAACTTCACAGCGATGTTCGGATAATAAATAAAAATTATTCAATTGACGCCCCGGCTTGTGTTTGTAAACGGTTATCTTTCTTAAAACTATTGTTTTGATAAATTTTGATTACACTGTCGTAAAATTTGGTCATTTTTACACAACATACCGAAAGAAAATCATTTTCGCAGAACTTTTTTTTTTTTAATTTTGGCATCCTAAAACGATAAAAAGTCACAGTGTGCATCGTTAAGTACAAAACAGTAGGAGCTAAGTAGAGCGTCTTCAATTGCGCGGCCTTTGGTATTAATTGAGGGAGAACCCCAAAGAGGATACCAGGCATTGAAATCACCAGCAAGTAAGAAAGGAGAGGAGGAAGGGGGGAGAAGGTTCAGGAAATCGGCTGAAGTAAATGTTTGCTGAGGCGGGGAATAGGCACAAATTAGAATCATTTTAAAGGGGGAGGAAATTTCAAGGGAAATGGACGAGATGTTAGAATGAGGTGTAGGGAGAATGTTAAGAGGGATGTTTCTTCTAATCAGGATTGCGATACCTTGCTTGCTTGATGTGTTAGACGGGAGGTTATAGAAGTGACCAATGTACGGTTTTGGAGTATAAGCTGTTAAATTGTTTGCTATATGTGTTTCATTTAGTAATATAACAGAGGGGTTGTGTTCTTTAACTAATATTTCAAGTTCAAAGTAGTTATTTATGTAACCGTTAATGTTCCATTGAAGGGCAGTTAACATCATGAAGAGAAAAGGAAAAGAAAGGAGAAATAGTGTAAAGATTTATGTTTCCATGAGCAAGGGGATCTGTGAGGAGGGAACGGTAGATGGAGAAGGCGCAGAGGCGGGAGGCAAATTAATGGCAGGAGATGAAGATAGGGAGAGAGGAGAGAAGGGAGGGGAAGGAGAGTTATTTAAGGAAGATACTGAGTGAGATGGAGTATAAGAGCAGTGTGTAGAGATTGTATGGATGTTGGTATTAGATAAGGTGTTATGGCTTGAAGATTTAACTATAATATTCAGGTTGGAGTTATTTGAGGCTAGCTTGTTTTGATTTTTGGTGAAATTTGTATTTAAAGAATCGATATTGCTGGTAGCAGTTATATTTGCGTAAGAAAATGGTGAAGGAGTAGTTGGAGTTTGAGACTTATATAGACTGATGGCTTCTCTCATGGAGCATTTGTGAATAGTTTTAATTTTGAGTAATTCTTTAGATTGGACAAATTTTGGACAGTCATTAGAAGAAGAAGGATGTTCACCACCGCAATTAGCACATTTAACTCTAGTACAATCAGAAAGGGAGGAATGGTTAGAGGGAAGATTGCAGATCACGCAAGATGGGTTGTTGTTGCAGCGTTTGGTCGTGTGACCTAACAACTGGCAATTTCTGCAGCGCATGGGATTAGGATAATAAAGACGGATATCTAGTGTTCGCCAGGCCACTTCAATACGACTAGGCAATGTCAGTAATAAAGCACCAGTAGGTGCCCGCGAGCCATTGTTTAATTTGGTGAATTTGTGAACTGCAGTAACGCCTTGATCTTTAAGACCATCAATTATTACCTCATCAGCAAGTTGGCAAATGAATGGAGCATATATCGTCCCCTTTACTGAGTTAAGAGAGTCATGGAGTGAAAATACAACAGCACCAGCGCCAGGCAGATATGTAGTTGACAAAAATTTTTCGGCAATTTTTTGGCTTTTTACAAGTATTAGTAGACTACCATCTCGAAGAGCTGTGATTTTGTTAACGTCTTTACTAATTGTTGGAATACCTTTGTAGACAGCAAAACAAGATGTGGATGAGATCGGTTTAGTGTCGTCCTGAGACTTTAAAACGAGATACTTAGGATCATCCTTCTTGGTTATAGGTAATTCCGGGAACACATCCAGAGTTGAGGTTATTGATTTTTTCCTTTTGCTGATGCGATGAGGATAAAGGTGCAAAGGATAAAGGTGCAAACCTATTATCCCCCAGCTTGTTGGCCCCGGGGGGCATTTTGATGGAATATTACGGTTTTGTCAAAATAATTTGTAAGTTTAAAGCTTTAACAGAAATATAAAAAAAGCACGTGGAAAAAATTTTAAAAAGCAAACTCAGGTTAAGTAGCGCAGAAAGAAAGAAGCAAGTATAGAGCACAAACGAATTAAATGCGAGCGTACGGTTTGACAGCTCGGTAGCGAATTCATCTAAAACTAATAAAACACTATTACATTATCTGTAAATATGAATTAAGATTTCTGCATACATTAAATATGGTATGGTCGTCATGCAATTATTCATCCAGCCTAGAGCCCAACTAAGAAATTCTTTCGAATCAAGTAAAAACTAATAATCAGGCTTGTTGTGTATGCCGGTTCGGTAAAAGCAATCGGCAATCAATTTTTTTTTAGTTTCAATTAAAAATTTAATATATTTTTTCCTATTGCCGAGTCGGAAAGAAAATGGCCCAAAATTGCAGCAAAATGCTCCATATCAAAGAACCATCTTAAGACAAAAGGTGGAAAAAGATTTGAAATATCTACAGCCCTTTGAAGGAAACATAAAGAAGTTGCCCTACTTTATTCAAACAATTGATAGGATTTTGGGGAATTATCCAGAGCAACAGGATCTGGTGTATAGAGTGCTTTTTGATTTAAAGACATCAGGATCAGCCAAACATTTTCTATCTCTGACCTCACCAGAAAATTGGGAGGAGTATAAAACCAAGTTAAAGCAGCATTTTCGGTTAACAAAAGACCAAATGTCGATAACAAAATGTAAGAGTAGGGAGTATAAGTGAAATCAATAGAAAAGATAGGGAGATAATTGATAATATCACCGAATTTAGTATTTTAAGTGAAAATGGTGATGCGATGAAGGAGATATTCATGGGAATGCTCCTTCAAAGAATAAAGCAATTGGCGGCAGGTACGTTTGCCTGCACAGCAAGAAACAGAATGGCCACAAATGTCGGCTTGTATAAGTTAATACCACAAAAGCTAAAGTTGACGTTCACACGCGCGAGGCAATTTCTGCTGACGCTATGTCTGGTAACTTTGGGTGTCATATCACCCAAAGTCAGAAATCGTGAGAAACAGGTTCGGCACATGTTTGATGCATGTGACAACATTCCGCCGCAAGCTTAGGTTAAGAACAAAATGTCAAATTTAAGTTAGTTCGTTTTAGACTCAATAAAGTAAATATGTGCCTATGAGCACATAAAAAAATATTTTTTTAAAAGATTTAATCTGATGAGAGGTTAACTGGCGCCCAACGTTTTTCGGTTAAAGTGCGGAAAAAGTAATTAAAAGTTTTGGTCAATTGCCTAAAAGGAGCAGAGTACCAGTGCGAAAAAAAATAAAAATTTAAAATTATTTCAGTCAGTTCGCGAAAATAAGCCACCGTACCGCAGGCACAAAACTTATACAAATTAAGCCAGCCCGCGAAAACAAACATAAAGAAAGAGAAGTCGCCGAACTGCAAGGATATCTCGCCAAAAAATTAACCGGAACGAACCAAGCCTGTTGTGTCCGTCCGCAGGCAACCTCGCAACGTCGTCTCCTGTCCAGGACCCCCAGTAGAACGAAATAAAACGCTCAAAAAGGACAACTCTGCCAGGAGCAGCGAGGGATTAAGAGTAGGAAACTAGAAATAAGAATTAAAAAAAATGAAAGTTTGTGAGAATAATTGAATAATAATATAATGCAAAATTGTTAAAAAAAAATAAAACAGAAACTAAAATTTGTGAAAATAATTAAGTAATAATATAGTGTAAATTTGTTTAAACAAGAACGTTAAAATTTATTAAATTAATAGGATAATAATAACAAAATATGTACAATAAAGTTGGACATAAAACAATCCTTAAATCGAAAAATTCTTGCTGCAATTTTAATGATACCCTAATTTCGGGAAGAAGAAAAAAACAAGATAAATATTTTTTTCTCTCTTTTTTACTTCAAAAATAAAAAAATAAATAAGGACAAAGACAAACCCCACCAATAGAGGTTGATCAATAGAGGTTGATCAGACAATTACCATGACTAACTCAAACAATATAGGGGAACTAGACAAAATTCCCGACGTGGTTCGAAGCCTTCGAGAATTCTCTGGCGAACCAAAGGAATTCAGCTCTTGGAAAAAGAGTGTAGAAAGGATAATACAGATTTACGAGCCCATCTGCGGTAGCCCAAAATACTTCGGTATTTTAAGCGTAATTCGAAATAAAATCACAGGTCAAGCGGACGCAGCTTTAGAATCTTATAATACGTCTTTAAAGTGGAAGGCAATTTGCAAGTGTCTCACCCTCCACTATGCGGATCAAAGAGACCTCGGTACACTTGAGTACCAAATGAATTCACTTCTTCAAGGCCACACAACAATTTTACCAAAACGTTTACTCACATTTATCCCTAATTTTAAATAAGATATCCTGTATGGACATGAGTCACGAAACACTATGCATCATGACCCAAATATATAGAAATAAAGCTCTCGATACATTCATTCGTGGTTTGAACGGAGATTTACCCAAGTTGCTAGGAATGAGAGAGCGAGCTGATCTCCCTCAAGCCTTACATCTTTGTCTGAAATTGGAAAATCAATATTTCAGGACAAATTACGCTCATGGATTAACAAAAAATCTTCAAAATCCTCATCAAAATCATCCTGTAATCCCCCATAGGAATCCTATTAACCGTATCAATCCAAATAATAGAGGAACCCGAAATTTTTATCCAGAATTAGCATATCTCCCACAGCCTCCAAGAAATCCTTATACTGCCGCAAACCCTGGTTTCGGATATAATTATCACTACAGTCCTAATAATTTTAGAAATAACCCTGTACCACCTCCTCGTCCTTCTGAGCCTAAACCACAAAAAAACCAAAGCCAATGGAAATAGACCAAAGCGCGCAAACACGTAACGTAAATTATATGAATCGACCGTCGCAAAATAATAAGTATCAGAGAAAAAGACCAGTATCCACACAGCTTTTCACAGACAAAAGGCAGCGCAATTTGAACATAGAAACCCAAGACTATGAACAACAAACCAAGACTATGTGGACAACGATGAATTCTTACACGACTATATTTATCCCTCCGAAAATCCTGAAGAGAACTATCCAACAGAATGCGACTCCTCAGAAAATATTGATTTTACAGATATTCATTTTTTAAGATGAATAACTCTTCACTGCCTTACATAGAATGCGAAACAAGTAATGGAGAGTTAATGGAAATACTAATAGACACTGGATATAACAAAAATTATGTGCAGCCCCAGTTTGCAAAAAATCCTGCTAAAAATAAGAACCCATTCTTCGCAACCTCTGTAGGAAGAAATATGTCTATCACACGTCATACGTTTGCAAATGTTTTCGGATTGGAAAACACCACCGTAAAATTTTTTTTGCTACCAACATTAAAATCATTTCACGCCATTATAGGGAATGATTCGTTAAAAGAATTAGACGCCGTAATACACGCAAAGGATAACTAAAGGGTGTTTTTTTTAGAGGTTAGGTTTTCAAGTTGGCACTACTTTTTTCGTAGATGGTCTTTTTGACAGCTGTCACTTGATTTATGCTCAGTTTGGTTTGCCATTTCATAATGAATAGACTTACACCTGCACAACGTTTGCAAATCGTGCAAATTTATTACGAAAATAATGGTTCGGTTCGCGCGACGCATCGAAGAAAATTTTGTTCAGCGATGAAGCTCACTTTTGGTTGAATGGGTATGTCAATAAGCAAAATTGTCGCATTTGGAGTGAACATAATCCACAAGCCATTGCTGAGACGCCGTTACATCCTCAAAAAGTCACTGTTTGGTGTGCTCTATGGGCAGAGGGAATCATTGGTCCATATTTCTTTAAAAATGAAGCCGGCCATAATGTTACAGTCAATGGAGAGCGCTATAGAGCCATGATTAATGACTTTTTCGTGCCTGAATTGGACGATGTTGATGTGGACGACCTTTGGTTCCAACAAGACGGCGCTACATGCCATACAGCCAACGCAACAATCGATTTATTGAAGGAAACTGTGGCGTGGCCTCCAAGATCGTGCGATATAACACCGCTGGACTATTTCTTGTGGGACTATGTGAAGTCGCTTGTCTACGCAGATAAGCCCGAGACGATTGACGTCTTGGAAGAGAATATTCGGCGCGTTATTGCTGACATACGGCCCCAATTGCTGCAAAAAGTGGTCGAAAATTGGGCCTCTCGGCTGGAATTTATTCGAGACAGCCGCGGCGGCCACTTGCCCGAAATCATTTTTAAAACATAATGGCAAACCCTTGTCTTTATAATAAAGTTAAATTCTTGGCCATAACATTAAATTATATACGTTTTATTTCATCTTGAAAACCTGACCTCTAAAAATTTACATGTCAATAGGCAACAAATTAAAAATTAAATTGAAACAACAATCCTCACAAGACGTAAATCTTATCAATATTAGAACAGAACATTTAAATAAAATTCAAAAAGCGAAACTGCAAGACTTAGTAAATGGTTTTAATACGTTATTTGCCGACCCCGAAGAAAAGTTAACTTTTACTACCACCAGTAAAAGGCGAGATTCGCACTACAACAGACAGACCAGCTTATTCCAAAAGTTATCCCTACCCAATGTGCTTAAAAGAGCAAGTAGAAAAAAAAATTAAAGAATACTTACGTGATGTAATCATTCGACAATCTAGATCGCCCTATAATGCCCCCGTATGGGTCGTACCCAAGAAATTGGACGCATCAGGAGAAAAGAAATATCGAATGGTAGTTGACTATAGCAAGTTGAATCTAGTGACAGTGCCCGACAAATATCCCATTCCTGAAATAAATGATGTATTGTCACAACTTGGCAAAAACAAATAGTTTTCAACAATCGATTTAAAGAGCGGATTTCATCAAATTCCACTTAAAAAATCGGATGTTGAAAAAACAGCATTTTCTATTAACAACGGCAAGTATGAGTTTACTCTATTGCCTTTTGGGCTGAAAAATGCCCCCTCTATATTTCAAAGGGCCCTCGATGACATTCTCAGGGATCATATCGGTAAGCGATGCTATGTATACATAGATGATATCATTATCTTCAGTAAAGACCTAGAAACTCATTTCAATGACATTAAAATTATTTTCGAGACTCTAGAGAAAGCCAACCTAAAAATACAATTAGATAAGAGCGAATTTCTAAAAACCGAGGTTGAGTTTTTAGGATTCATTATCTCCGAGAAAGCCCTGAAAACAAATCCGAAGAAAACTGAAGCAATAATGAACTTTCCAGAACCCCGAACGTTAAAAGATCTTCGTTCCTTTCTGGGACTTTCAGGGTACTATCGCCGCTTTATCAAAGATTACGCGAAGCTGGTAAAACCCCTCACAGTCCTTTTGAGGGGGGAGGATGGCCGTGTGCCCAAAAATATTTCGAAAAAAACACTCATATCTCTGGACGAAAAAGCAATAGATGCCTTTAACAACATAAAATTGTCTCTCACTGCAAATGAGGTGATGCTCATACACCCCGACTATTCAAAGGAATTCCAATTAACAACAGATGCGTCTGACTACGCAGTCGGAGCAGTACTCTCGCAAAATGATAAACCCATTGCATTCATTTCACGAACCCTAAGTAAGTCAAAAGAACATTACGCAACGAACGAGAAGGAAATGTTGGCCATTATCTGGGCCTTAAACAACTTACGAAACTTCCTTTACGGATCAACCAAAATGAAGATATTTACTGACCACCAACCGCTGACGTACGCAGTTAGTATTAAGAATAACAACAATAAAATGAAAAGGTGGAAAGCCATCCTGGAGGAATATGATTACGAACTCCAATATAAACCAGGAAAGGCAAATGTGGTTGCTGATGCACTTTCACGGCCGCCCCAAATAAATACACTGGCAGCAACTATACATAGCGATGAAAGTTCCAATCATAACCTAATACCCATAACGGAAGCACCTATAAATGCATTTAAAAATCAAATATTTTTAAATGTCGATGTAATTTCTTCTTATCGATTCAATATAATATTCCCCACATATCACAGGCATACTATAACTGAAATTGATTACTCTCAAGAGAAACTTATTGAAATATTAAAACGATATTTAAATCCATCAGCCGTAAATGGCTTAAGCACAGACGAACCCACTCTTGGCAAAATACAAGAAATTTACCCTTTACACTTCAGTAACTATAAAATCCCTTGTCATGTCGGTCTCCTTGCCGCGGGGATGAGGCTTAAGTGGGGAGTTAACCCCATTCTATGGAGATTAACTTACCACGAACTAAGAGGGCAGCTCCACATAGGAATTGGGTATCCACTCAACCGCGGAACGGCGGAATTGGTGGCCACCCAAGTACTATGTGGAGAGTACCGTACCGACAACCTGGCAGGAGGTATAAAATGCATTTTTCTACAATGTGGAGGCTCAACAAGGATCTCTCTGCACGAGGTAACCCACTTCTGGGAAATCCTCCCGTCGAGCAATCGACGGCTCGGGCATCGGATGTGCAGGCCCGAACCCCACATTCCCCTATGACCGGAACTGACACCCAGGGTTCCGGAGGAAGCGAACTACTAGTGGTGAAACATGGCACATTGGCTATGCCAATGGAGAGCCGAGTGAGTGTGAGTGATACACCGCCGTCGAAACGATCTGAAGCAACTGAACAAGTTGTGGAGGATGTGGAGATGGCGGACAATCTCTCAGTAGACTCAGACGGATCTCTGGTACCGAGTAAGTCTTTGATAACGGTTAAACCTGGTGCGAATCAGGTAAGTACCGGTAAAAAGACCGAAGTTATTGGAGATTCGAACGCAGGTGTTGGTCTAACCGCAAGGCAGATCAAACGAAGAAGACAGAAGGCGAGGCAAGCCGAAGCACTAGCTAAGGCAAGGACTCAAGCTCCGTCAACTTCGACACCTGTAACGGAAACGGGAAAGCGTGGCAGAACAGAGGATTCCTCTGTAGCGCTGCGCTCTTCCGGAAACGAAACGGGGTCTGTGCCAACGACAGGGAAGAGGAGAAAGGCAAAGAAGAGGAAAGTCGAGAGACGGAATTCGGAAATGCCTGCATCCTCGACCCAATCCAAGGCAGACAAACCTTTGCCTGACAAGGCAGAGGCTAAGGGACCTCAAATGTCGAATGACACTCTTCCGTCAACGTCTGGCGAATCATTCGCGAGAATGGCAGCAAAGGCAATGACGGTGGAGATACATACCGACAAACAAGATGGTCTACTGTCCAAAGGGCAACAAGACTATCTTGATAGCTATCTTTGGAAAGCTATCGGTGAGTCGAAAGACGCGCCGACGTTCGAGGGGAAAAGCGTGGTGGACGGCATCGTAAAGGTGCACTGTTCCAATGCTTTTTCCCGAGAATGGCTAGAAAAAGCTATAGCAAAGATTCCAGCCTGCGAAAACAGCAAGTTTATTCTTGTTGAGAGTAGCAAAGAAAGGCTGGTACGAGCGAGTGTCTGGATTCCGGGTCCTTCCTGTAATTCAGCAGAACTCCTCAAACGCATCCGTGTTCAGAACAAGGATCTTGACACGACTCTCTGGAGAGTATACTCCTGCACCAGGCAGAAATCCGCTACCACTTCGGAGACGGGTTCCCACCTGGTACTGGGTATCGATCTTGGGTCCCTCAAGGTGCTTAAGTCGAAGTACGGTTGCCGTCCTCACCTACATCTGGGGCGGATCCAGTTCCGCGTCCAGGATAAGGTGGAGGACAAAGCGTAAATATACTCAGTCTCATGACTGAAGTAATATTTACACAGATTAATCTGCAGCATAGCAAAGCGTCTACGGCTCTCTTGTGCCGTAGGCATGCAAAACTGCAAACAAACCCACACATAATACTTATACAAGAACCATGGGTATGTCACAAGCGTATCTGTGGTCTAAGTGCTATGTCGTGGGGACAAATACTTCATTGTGAAGGGAATGTGAGACCGCGAGCATGTATTATCATGCCGAGGTTGATCGAACACACGATGTTAAAAGAGCTATGCTCTGGAGATATCGTTGCTGCAAAAATAAAGTACTGGAAAAGTGAGAACAGTGTCGAAGCTATCATAGTTTCGGCCTACCTACCCTATGACTCTGTACAGCCACCTCCTTCGAGGGAGCTAAGAGAAGTGGTCAAGTACGCAGAATCCAATAATCTGGGGCTAATAGTGGGCTGTGACGCAAATTCACAGAACATTGTGTGGGGAAGCAGCAAATGCAACCCCAGAGGTCTCAAGTTACTGGATTTTATCCTGTCATCCGATTTGGTCATTCAAAACACTGGTAACAAACCAACTTTTGTGACCAGAAGGAGACAGGAGGTGATTGATTTAACACTTACCAATAGGTCAGTTGGAAATCAAATCAACCGATGGCGAGTTTTGGAAGAGGACTCTCTTTCTGATCATCGTCTTATCGAATTCCGACTGGGAATTGACACAATATCAATACCTTCCGGTAGGAATCCTCGAAATGTGGACTGGGACAGGTATGGTGAGCTTGTAACAGAGCGATTACCAAACCTGAAAAAAACTCAAATCAGCAGAAATGATTGAAGATGCGACTAAGAAATTAGAAGGTACTTTAATCAATTGCTTCGAGGAACTGTGTCCACTCAGGCAAAGCAGACAGGGGAAAGCGGTTCCTTGGTGGAACCCTGAACTGTCGAAGCTTCGTGTACGGTCCAGGAAACTTCTTAATAAGGCCTTGAAGACCAAAACAGAAGAGGACTGGGCCAATCATCGACTTACACAGAGAGAATATAAGAAGAAAGTACGGCAAGCCAAACTTGAATCCTATAGAAATTTCTGCAGTAACGTCGAAGAAATGAGGGAAACAGCGAGACTTTGTAAGGTCCTTCATTTAGACCGCTCAGTAAGGCTGGATTCCATTCGAAAACCTGATGGTTCATACACCATTTCCAAATCGGAAACGTTTAATGCTTTACTCGAAACCCACTTTCTGGGTAGTAGAACTCTCTCTGAAGGTGAGAGTGGCATGAACAACAACGGTGGCAATGGTGGAACCTCTAGGTACAGCTGGTATATTGCTAGTCGGATAGTGACAAGGGAATCGATAAGGTTTTCCTTATCTTCCTTTGAAAACTTTAAGTCCCCTGGACCTGACGGAATATATCCAGCAATGCTTAAAAAAGGAGGAGACAGGCTGATTGAGGCCCTGAAAAGGATCTTTACAGCCTGTCTTGCATTTGGTTATATACCATCCCAATGGCGACGCGTAAGAGTAGTATTCATTCCGAAACCAGGAAAAGATGACTATTCCCTAGCAAAAAGTTTTAGACCAATCAGTTTGACATCGTTCATGTTGAAAAGTCTGGAACGAGTGGTGGAGAAACATATTCGAGTGGGGGTATTGCCGAGAAGTCCACTTAGTAGAAATCAACACGCTTACCAGAGTGGAAAATCATGTGAATCAGCCTTACACGATCTTGTTAGCAAGATTGAAGCTGGGCTGGAAGCTGACGAATACACAATGGGCGTGTTCGTGGACATTGAGGGGGCTTTTGATAATGCCACTTTCGGCTCGATATGTTCTTCTGCCGAACGACACGGAGTTAATCAAGCCATTATAAAATGGATATACTCCATGCTCTCTGAGAGGCTGTTAACCGCTGGTGGGAGCGATGACGAGCAAATCACAGTCAGGGCCAAGCAAGGATGTCCCCAAGGGGGTGTTCTTTCTCCGCTGCTGTGGTGCTTCGTCGTAGACTCCCTATTAGTGGAGATGCAGGAACTCGGCTTTCATGTCCAAGCATATGCGGACGACGTCTGTGCGCTAACATCGGATAAATCCTTAAGGAGGCTTTGCACGAAAGTGCAGAGGATTCTTGACAAAATCGATGATTGGTGCATGAGACAAGGTCTTTCCGTTAATCCGAACAAAACAACCATAGTCTTGTTTACGAGAAAACGGAAATTGGATGGACTCAGTCTTCCAACACTGAAAGGTGTGACACTTGGTCTTTCCAACGAAGTTAAATATCTAGGAGTAATTTTGGATAAGAAGCTGACTTGGGAGACACACGTTTCACTGAAGGTGAATCGTGCATTGAAGATTTTTCAGCAATGCCGTAGAGCCTTTGGCAAAACTTGGGGTCTGAAACCTGCTGTGGTCCTATGGATATACACGGCACTTATCAGACCAATCATCACTTACGCTTCTGTGGTCTGGTGGCGACGGAGCATGGTTAAGTCCACAATCCGGGAACTATACAGGCTGCAAAGAAGTGTATGTTTATGCATCACGGGTGCCATGAGTACAACCTCTGGAGATGCCCTAAATGCTATGCTCGATTTGCTCCCCCTGGATCTTAAGATACAACAGGAAGCAATAAAAGCAATGTGCAGACTCCATAAATATGGTCTCTGGCACGAAGATGGAACTTCGGGACACAGAGAAATCTTTAAGTTGCTGTCGGAGCAGTGTCCACTGTTTTTGGCACCTAAAGATGACCTGATACCCACAGTTTCATTCGGAAGGAAATTTGATGTCAGATTTCCATTGCGTGAGCAATGGAGCAATCCAGGAGGCATGCAGGGAGGTTTGACGGATATTTTCTTTACCGATGGGTCCAAGACTGAAATAGGGTCTGGAGCCGGATGGTACTTAAACGATAGTAATAAGTATCACTACGCTATGGGGGGAATGGCAACTGTTTTCCAAACAGAAGTTTTTGCCATCCTAAAAGTAGCCGAATGGATAATCGAGAGGAGATGGAGCGGGAAACAGATTGGAGTCTTCAGTGACAGTCAGGCTGCATTGAAGGCCCTGGAGAACGCGAAGCAAACCTCAAAGATTGTTCAAGAATGTAAGAAGAAGCTTAATTCTGTCGCAAGACAAAACAGGCTTGTACTTATATGGGTTCCGGGACACTCCGGTGTTCAAGGAAACGAAATTGCCGACGAATTGGCCAACCGTGGATCAGCGGTGCCCCCACAGGGGCCAGAGCCAATAATCGGAATCAGTCCCGCAGGAATCAAGAACTGGATCAACGATTATGTAGGCAATCTACATAAAGAGCAATGGTCCGGTCTAGAACGCTGCAGAACTGCAAAGTGTTTTGTGACAAGTCCGAACAGAAAACTGTCAAACTTTCTACTAAAACTTAGAAGGAAAGACATTCGGTTGATGGTCGGCATCATTACAGGACACAACCCATGGGGTCAGCATATGACCACCATTGGAATCATCGAGGACCCAGTATGCCTGTCATGCTTGGAGGAGGCGGATAGCACTGAGCACTTTCTCTGTGAGTGTCCTGCCTTTGCTAGAGCGCGACTACGGGTATTGGGTTCCGATGTCATGGGAATGGGTAATATTCGTTCTCTAAAACTGGAGGATATTTACAGATTTGCCAAAGAATCTGGAAAATTCTCACAGGACTAACTATCTCTATCTCTGTCTCTATTCTTTCCTATCTCTTTCTCTGATACTTTTCTCCCTCCCTCCTTGACTATCTACCCCCTTTCCAGAGCTTTAAATACAATGGGCTTTTTAGCCTGAGTGTTTTAGGAGCCACCAAATCTCCTGGTGCTCCTTGGCTCGACCTTTTCAAATTCAACTATAAAATCAGATTCACGCGCAGGTTTTTAACTGACTTGACAGATGAAGCTCAGCAAGAGAATGAAATCCTAAATGAACACAAACGAGCACATCGCAGCTCACGCGAAAATAAACAACAGCTTCTACGATCATACTACTTTCCTAAAATGCAAGCAAAAATAGACTCCATAGTAAAACAATGTAAAATTTCTAAAACGCAAAAATATGAAAGACACCCGCCAAAAGCAATTATTCAACCGACACCAATTCTGCAATACCCCGGACGGATAGTACATTTAGACATTTACTTTACAAATGACAGAGTAATACTGACCGCAATAGACAAGTTTTCTAAATATGCGCAGGTGAAAAAAATAGTTATTAACAATGAAAAATCATTAGGATCAGCCTCGATAACGCATCTCTTAGAAGATCAATTAAATATAGAAATATTCAAATGTCCACCTTATACCAGTACAGTAAACGGCCAAATCGAACGATTCCACAGCACTTTATCAGAAATAATGCGTTGTCCGAAGGCAGAAAGGGTTCACTCATCCCTTTCAGATCTACTCGACAAATCTATTTGGAAGTACAATTATTCAATTCACTCTACCACGAACCAAAAGCCTGTAGAACTATTTTTCGGACGACGTGTAATGTCTGACCCTCTCCAAATCGAAGCTGAAAAGCAAAAGAACATTCAGAGGCTCAAAGAAGAGCAGGATAATGATCTAAATTATCACAACAAAAAAAGAAAACCGTACTAAACTATAATGTAGGCGAATTGATATTCGTTAAGACAAATAAAAGAATTGGAAATAAACTCTCTTGTCGTTATACAGAGGAAATTGTAGCGGAAAATAAAAATAGCACAGTTACTACAAACTCAGGAAGAATAGTGCATAAAGGATTAATAAGAAACTAGATACTAACTAGGAAAAGAAGGAAATTAACCCACTCCTGCTTAATAAGAATTACTTTTATTCACAGGAAACAACATGACAATCCTTATAGGACTCGCACTCCTCCTTAAACTAATGACGACATGCCTCTGCGAGACCCAAACATTGGAGTACAGCAATTCCCAAATAATCGCAATCGATAAGGGAATTACCTTACTACAAACCGGTACATTTAAACTCATACATACAATTAGCCTTGACCAATATGAAAATGCGATCCTGGAGATAGGAGCTACAATCAAAAATTACGTGACCTAGAAGGATTACAGTTACCTCTTCCTCAAACATGACATATAACTGCTTAAAAACATCCTTAGTGGACTTAAACCGAAACGAAAACGATCATTGAACATCCTTGGGACTGCTTGGAAATGGCTAGCAGGCACACCAGACCACGACGGTCTCCAATTAATATCCGATCAGACAAACAATTTATTGAACAACAACGACAAGCAAGTTATAATAAATAGGCTAACCATTAATCGATTAAGCGAAATTTCAAAAATAACAAATACCCTTTTAAGCACATTCCAGTCAAGTGAAATAGCAAAAAAAGAGGTTATCCGAAATTTAGAACACAAACTTAAGATAATTAAAGATGAATTGGTTCAGATAGATTACTCAATACAGTGGGCCAAAGCAGGTATTATCAATTCCTTTATTTTATCAAATTTTGAAATTAACATCACTAAAAATATTTTTGAAGAACAAAAGATGCCTTTTGTAAACCTAATAGAAGCCTTGGAATTTAGCGAAGTAAAAATAGCTTCAAACCAGTCAACTTTGTTGTACATTGTATTGTTGCCATTAACAGAAAAAAATAGTTGCAAAAAATTGCTATTAAAACCTGTAAAAATCAAAAATTTTAGTGTTAAGTTGGAATTTGAAAATATAATATTGTGCGAAAATAAAATATTAGGAATTAAAAAAGATTGTAATACCTTAAATGAAACATCAATTTGTAAAACACCAAATTTTGTTAATATTACTAGCTCTAGTTGTATCCCTAATCTAATAAAAAGCTTGCCTTCGACATGCATCACTACGAACAATCAACATTTGCCGACGATTGAAGAGATCACATCCAATATTCTTTTACTGAATGATCACAGCGGAGAATTAAGAATTAACTATCGATAATAGATCCGTGTCACTACAAGGTACCTTCCTAATTCACCATAGTAACTCCACTATCATGGTACAAAATCAAACATTTAAGAGCAAACAACTATCAGCCGCTAAACCTTTACCTGCAATAGTACAAATTTCAAATGCAACAAATGTCTTCGAGGAAGTCTTATCCTTACAGATGTTGAAAGAATTACATATTACTAATACCCAAGAGTTGAGAGGAATCAAGTACAAATACGGTGCAAGTCTATACACTAATTTCATCATCCTTGCCATAATTATTGGTCTACTATCTTATAAAACATACTCCAACAGAAGGAACTATAAGATAAAAATACGAACAAAAAATAATGAAGGAGACATTCCCAGTACCTCGCATCACAACAGTGGGGACACTGTTGAACCTAAAGGTGGAAGAGTTATATTAATACCACAAAAGCTACAGTTGACGTTCACACGCGAGTTATGAGTTATTATATTATTATGTACCCTGTATTTATTAATGTATTTACTAATGTATGTATGTATTATATTATTCACCTGCTTAACATAGCTGTACACATTTCTTCAAATATCTATGTACATAAAGGCATCGAGATCACGCCACTGTTGGCTGCCCGATTGCAGTTATATGTTTTACAACTTCCCTTTTATGATTAATGTACTATGCTAGTTAATGGCATAAAATATGAGATGATGTAGTTTTAGTTTTTTAAGTTGAGTTCAGTGAATAAAGTCATTACAAAAAAAAAATAAAATAAAAAAAATTCTTTTAATGATAAAAGAAAATTTAAGTGGCGCAGTCGGTAGGATTCCTATTTTTGTTTAAAAGGGATCCAGTGAAACGAAACGAAAACTCTAAAATAATTTTATACCGGAAAAAAAACACACTGCCGGTTAATAAAAACAAAAAAAGGCGTACTTTTTTTCCAAGTGAGCAACGAAGTTAGTCAAAACTAAATTTAGTAACTAACGCAGAAACAACACTGTGACAATATTATATGAAAAGTCGGGAGAAACGCCAACAAATTTTTGAGAAAAACCGTAAAATGACGGAGGGTAATCAAAATACCATCGAACAGTGCCTAGCAGCTTTGATGCAGCTCGTAGTAGCGAATCATCAACCCATATGATGGAGGAGAAAAATAGAAAAGGAAATTCGGTATTTGACGGAGTTCCGAGGAAAAGCAGGTACTCTGCCATCCTTTATAGAAGCTGTTAACAGAGCCCTTACAGATTTCCCGTCAAGTTGTGATGACGTTTACAAAATAATTTTCAACCTGAAGATTCAGGGCATGGCCAAAAATATACTATCCGTGAGCCCCCCTTCGACGTGGGATGAATGCAAGCAGCGGCTAAAGAAGCATTATCGAGCGTCCAAAAATCAAATGGAAATAACAAGTATCATCAATAATCTTAGAGTAAGAAGTATAAAAGATCTAGATTATAGAATTACTCAAATATTAGAGTATATAAGCGAACTTGCACTGCTTGAAGATGATTCCGAAACTGTAACTAATATATTTAGTGGCATGCTTGTACAAAGAACAAAAGAATTAGTTTCAGGTACTCTTGCATTCGCAATTATGAAAAAACTAAAAATTCAAGAAGTTAGAGAAATTGTGGTTTCTTTTGTAGGTCGAGACGAGGGTAATTTAAAAAGTAGTCTACTTCTAAAGCATACAATAAAAAATACTGAATCTCATTCAAAATATTACCAAAATCAAAATTACTACTCAGATCGTAATAGGCACTACGAAAATGAAAAACCAAAACAGTTACGACAAAACATAAGGAAATACGATCGAGAAACTAGACATCATACTAATAGTTCACCACAGCATTCATATAATACCAGGTCATACCACAATAACAATTATAACCGAAATTGTCACGATGTAACAAATAGCAGCAATGAACCATTGAGACAAGACAGCGATAGTAGGCAACAATATAGTCAAAGCGAACCGATGGAGGTAGATGTTATCAGTCAAACCCCATTTGAAACAAATACAGCTGAAGACATTTTTTTTATCAAGTACCCTCGGACCGTAATAAAATATTACTTAAACTAACAATCGAAAACCAAGAATATCTTGCGTTATTAGATACAGGGTCCACTGTAAGTTTACTAAATACCAACAAAATTGGAGAGAATAAATACAAAATATTAACAGAAACCACAACACCAATAAATACGATAGAGGGTAGAGTGCGTAAATTTAACAAAACAGTGTCTACTAAATGCCCAAAAGAGTTTCAATACCCCTGCAATTCTAGAATGAAATGGCTTGCGATATCAATGGATAAGCCAAATAACCTTTTATTAGGTATGGATTTCGTTGTAAATAATATAGCAAAAATCGTTCTAAAAGATCAGCTAATACTCTTAACTAATGGAGCTACTTTATATTTTATATCAAAAGAATTTGAAGTCAATGTTTTAGAAGAATGCAAAATACAAAAGGAACAACTAGATCATTTAAACAAAAAAAAGAAAGAAGTTATTGAAAGGTTATTGAAGAAATATAACAAATTACTTTACAAAGAAAATGACATACTGACGAGTACAACAACAATTACACATGAAATAAATACTACGACAGACAAGCCAATAAATTCAAAATTATATCGCTATCCACCCAAGCACGAAGCAGAAGTGAGAAGTCAAATAGAAGAAATGGAAGCTCAAGGCATTATTAGAAAAAGCAAAAGTCGCTATAGCTCTCCTATAATAGTCGTCCCAAAAAAAATTAGATAGCTCAGGAGTCCAAAGGTACACAATTGTTGTTGACTATAGACGTATCAATCAAGTTACAATTGATAATAAATACCCCTTGCCAAATATAGACAGTATTTTAGACAAGCTGGGAAAAGCGCAGTATTTCACCACCTTCGATTTGGCAAAGGGATATCATCAAATTTTGTTAGCCAAAAAGGATATAGAAAAAACTGCGTTTGTCACCCCCGCAGGGCTCTATGAATACGTTCAAATGCCGTTTGGATTAAAGAACGCGTCGGCAACTTTTCAGAGGCTTATGAACAATATTTTGAGAGAATATATTAACAAGATTTGCGTCGTATATCTTGACGATATACTTATTTCTTCTACCACCTTAGAGGAACATGAAATATCGTTAAGTAAAATATTTTATAAACTGCAACAGCACAATCTAAAAATTCAGTCCGATAAATGTAGTTTTATAAGAAAAAGTGCATCATTTCTTGGGCATATTCTCACAAAAGAAGGAATGAAGCCAAATCCGGAAAAAGTAAGAACAATTCAGGAAATTCCATTACCCAAAACAGAGAAACAATTAAGGGGCTTTTTAGGAACGACAGGTTTCTATAGAAAATTTATTCGAAACTTCGCTAGTGTGGCCTATCCAATGATCAAATACCTTCAGAAAAATAATAAAATTAATAGCAGAGATCCACAATATATAACGGCGTTTGAAAAGCTGTAAAATCTTATAACAACTCATCCAATATTGAAGTATCCAGAGTTTGACAAGCAGTTTGTTGTAACAACCGATGCCAGCGATTATGCTATTGGCGCAGTGTTATCGCAACAAACAAACACGAAAAGGGTTATAGCACAACAGATAAAGAGTTTTTGGCAATTGTTTATTCAGTGAATTACTTTAGGCCTTATTTACATGGAAATAAATTTAAAATTCGGACAGATCATTTACCGATCAAATACATGAACGACAAATACACGAGTAAGGAATTCTCACAAAGACATCAAAGGTGGCTGTTAAAACTTCAGGAGTACAACTTCGAGATAGAATATTTAAAAGGGTATGAAAATAAGGTAGCTGATTATCTTAGCAGGTTGACTAATGCGGAAAAAATACGAAAGAATAATGAAACCGAGTCTAATATGCAAATATCGAGTACTGAAGTGGAAGAATCAAGACAGTGGATACGAATAAAAGAAGAAATTGTGAACAAATATAAACTGCAGCTTATTTTGACATACAATATTGAAAAAGAAATTCAAACAATTCATAATAGAAAAATCATTGAAATTAATCCTTTAGGAAATTATAAAAGACTTGTTAAAGTGCCACATCAAACGAGGAATAATTGGCATTTTTGCAGACGTACCGGACAGGGATTACCATAAAATCCAACTTCTTTTGATTTCCACTTTTTCCACCAGCACAACCAAGTTTGTAAAATGTACACTACGTGCAAAAGAGATACTGAACAAAGACGACTTATAATACATAAACAAATATCATTATACCATACCGAAGAATCTCTACACAGCGGTATTAACGAGCGTTACAATAGTCTGAAAAATAAAATATACTTTCCAAAATTAAGAGAACACATTCACAAATGTCAGGAAATAAAAGAATAAAAATATACAATATAATAAAGAAATTGGCAAACGAAGAAAACTTTAATTTTAGAACACTTTGCTAAATTTGGTAAACCGAAAAAAATTATAATGGATAACGAGTTCAGGGCAGAACAGTTGCTTGAGTGTTTAAAAGAGGAAAATGTAGTTGTCCATTTGACAAAACCCAACTCACACACTGGCAATGTCGACATAGAAACACTCAACTCTTATTGAATTAATAACAGGTATCGAGGATATAGATCTTACTATAAATATGAAGATGCAGGTTGCTATAAATACTTATAATAACCGATATCATACAACTTTAAAATGTACCCCTAAAGAAGCCAGAGATGTGGTAGATGCAGCTGTTTTGTGTGAAAGAACAAGAAAAATTAAAGAAAATTTAAAAAATAAAAGAAATATGAGCAGAGAAACTTATGTAGAAAAACGAATAACAGGCCCAGTTAAAAATTATAAAAGAGTTAGGCATAAAGACAAACCCTATTATAGAATACTGCCATTAAGAAATATTCATGTATCCAACATTAAACGACCATTTAAATATTCATCTAACCGTCTAGAAAATCCATAAAAAAAAAAAATGTAGTTATGCTAAAAGAATAATATATTTTGTTATTTTCAAATTTGGATTAATTGTAAAAACATATTTGTGTATGCCCCCAACTAATTAAATGAATTTCTTCAGAATATATTGTATTAATAAAAGTCTAGAAATAGAGTCCAGGAGAACTCTTATCTAATCTGTGGAGGAGTTATGAGTTATTATGTTATTATGTACCCTGTATTTATTAATGTATTTACTAATGTATGTATGTATTATATTATTCACCTGCTTAACATAGCTGTACATATTTCTTCCAATATCTATGTAGTTACATAAAGGCATCCAGATCACGCCACTGTTGGCTGTCCGATTGCAGTTATATGTTTCACAACTTCCCTTTTATGATTCATGTACTATGCTAGTTAATGACATTAAATATGAGATGATGTAGTTTTCGTTTTTTAAGTTGAGTTCAGTGAATAAAGTCATTAAATGAAAATAATATATAAAATATATAAAAAAAAATTTCTTTTAATGATAAAACAAAATTTAAGTCGCGTGAGGCAATTTCTGCTGACGCTATGTCTGCTAACTTTGGGTGTCATATCACCCAAAGTCAGAAATCGTGGGAAACAGGTATGGCACATGTTTGATGCATGTGACAACATTCCGCCGCAAGCTTATGTTAATAAGAAAATGTCAAATTTAAGTTAGTTCGTTTTAGACTCAATAAAGTGAAGATGTGCCTATGAGCACATAAAAAATACTTTTTTTAAGTTTTAATCTGATGAGAGGTTAAGTTATATATAATTTTATTGGCTTGGATGCAGGAAATCTGAATCCAATGCTCATATCCAGAAATACAAACAGGTAGTTAGAAATTTTAGTCCTCGACCTGTTTGTAATCCGGTTAATAATAATAGACCGAATGCCGATTTTAGGCATAATAATGGCATCAATGCGGTAGCCAATAATTCAGGCAGATATAGCAAGCGTTCGCAAAATAGCGCTGCTCAAAATAATCATCGTGCATCAAATTCATCACGACCAAATAGACAGGATAATTCGCAACAGGCAAATGACCGTCCTGTATATGAACAAGGCCAATATTATAGGCAAGGTAGCCAACAATCAAGCAATCGACCACAATCAAGCAATCGACACAAAAACAAAACAATAGACAGAATATATCTCAGCAGACAAAGCGTTCAAATGGGCCTCAACCCATGGACGTCGATGCTGCGAGTCAAGCAAAAGCTGCAATCACAAACGAGGAATTTTTTACAAACTAGCCTCGGGTGGTCAAAATAAAAGTTTAATACTATTGACTTTGTTTAATACAAATTTTTTAACTTTGGCGGATCCAAGATCTACAATTAGTATTATGAAGAAGAAAACTTTCGATGAATATAGATTACCGGTTATTGAAGAAAATGAAAGAGTTATCTCTCCTTGCCCATCAGAATTTCAATATGTTGACAATCCTGGAATGCGGGGGTTGAAGATGGATTTTGATAAACCATACGATTTATTGTTGGGAAATGATTTTATATTTAAAAATGTCAAGATAATTGACATTGAAAAGGAGGAAATTGAACTCCTTAGTGGTGTAAAAATACCATTCTTCTCAAAGGCGATCCAAGAGCAAGTTTATGCATTGGAGTCGGGGAAATTGCAAAATATTCAAATTAATCATCTAAAATCAGATGCACATAAAGGAGTTGAAAAATTGCAGGGTATAATTCAGAAAAGAAGGAGTAGGTATAGCTCTCCTATTATAATAGTGCCAAAAAAAGAAGATAATTCAGGAAATAAAAGGTTTCGTTTAGTGGTTGATTACCGTAGGCTTAATCAAATATCCATTGATTTCACGGAATCTTGGACAAGTTGGGCAAAGCACAGTACTTTAGCCCTCTTGATTTTGCAAGGTTACCATCAAATTTTAATTGCATCTAAGGATATTGAAAAAACAGCTTTTGTTTCTCCATTGGGTTTGTATGAATATGTCAGAATGCCATTTGGGTTTAAAAACGCCCAGGCTACTTTTCAAAGGTTTAAGAATGGCATATTGGAAGAGCAATTGAATTCCTTAAAAAAATTTTT
This sequence comes from Anastrepha obliqua, assembly GCF_027943255.1. Taxonomy (NCBI): domain Eukaryota; kingdom Metazoa; phylum Arthropoda; class Insecta; order Diptera; family Tephritidae; genus Anastrepha; species Anastrepha obliqua. Next base: position 942,367 of record NW_026562178.1, on the reverse strand, counting down.
TTCAAAAGTGCAAGAGCATAATTTATAAATGTAAGCGGATGAAAGCGTTTTCTTAAAAACAGAAACGAAATTTTAAGGTCATACGTTGACCAAAGAAGGAATAAAACCTAATAAGGAGAAAATTTTAGTAATATTAGATTTAAAGGTACCGAGGACCGAAAAACAATTAAAAAGCTTTTTAGGAGCTACAAGGGTATTACAGAAAATGTATAAAAGAGTATTCAACAATAGCGTATCCAATGATTACATATTAAAAATTATTAAAATAAACCCCAATGACCCGCAATATATTTCGAGTTTTGAAAATCTCAAATCTCTCATTTTTTCCCATCCGATTCTTAAGTACCCAGAGCATGATAAAGAATTTTCAATTGCAACGGATGCAAGTGACTACGCTATTGGCGCAGTGCTGTCGCAACAAGGACAGCCGTATGCTATATTTCTGGAACTCTTAATAATCATGAGCAAAATTATGCTACCATCGATAAAGAGTTTCTGGCTATTATTTATGCAATCACATACTTCAGACCATCCATATATGGAGATAAATTTAAAATAGTCACTGACCACTGCCCAATTGTATATCTAAATAATAAATACAAGGGTAAAGAATTTTCACAACGTCACCAGAGGTGGCGTTTAAAATTACAAGAATAAAATTATGAAGTAGAGAATGTGAAAGGAAAAAATAATTGGTCGCAGATTTTTTGAGCAGAATTGAAAGTGCTCCGAAAATAAATGAGAATAACGATAAAGAATCGAATTTTGAAATGTCCGATACTGGACGAGGCAGGGTACACCATTGTACGAATAGGAGAGGTAGAAGTGGTTAACGAGACCACAACCATATTGCATATTACCCAGCCACAAGAAATTTTAGAAGTTGTGGAGGAGCCAGGGAAGGAAACCAAAAATATTTATATGGTAGAAAAGAAGTTTTGCTAAATGGCTTTGAGGCATTGGAGGCAAAAATAAGAACGATTCGACCGCAAAAGGGCGGTAGATACAGGAGAGGATTAGTGAACGTAACAGGAAGGGCATATAATTGGTTGTTCGTATTAATGGACGACGAAGATAGACAGGAGATTTAGGTTATTTGGAAGTGCAGAAAGAAAACGATCATAATATTATTGAAACAGTTAATATGCAAATAGCAATAAATAATCATTTTAATGATAGTATTGATTTGATTAGAAAAACAATAAAACAAGATAGGGAGAAAGTAAAGAAATTTATAAAAAGTATGAATGATCAGAATAAAAATATCTTTACCTAAGGAAGAAATTGATCACTTCCAAATAAATTTTTATAAATTGAAAATGAGAGTGTTAGCATATAAAAATCAATCACAATAATCGCAATTAAGATACCAAGAAGCTAAGTTATAACTGATTTAAAAATGATCACTCCATTGCCAAACAAAAAGAAAATATTTAAAGAAAAACGAATATTTAATAACAATTTATAAAACAAATTTAAGTTATAAAAAAGACATTGCCTTGAAAGACCTAAAAGAAGTAAAAATTGTATATTTGAAAATGATTGTCTTTTTTTAAATAAATAGCAAAACTAAAATACGATATTGATCGTCAATGCATACGAAACAATTTTACAACAAAATTGAGACAATAGAAATATTGTACTAAAAAATAATTTCCTCATAACTTTCACAAATTGTAAAATTGAATTCAATAACGAAATTTTTGAAAACAATAAAGTGGAATTTGCAGAAAAATTCCACTACTCGGTAAAAATGTTAAATCAAAGTTATGAGCAGGAACTAAAATTTAAATTGATTGAAGAAAAAAATATTGAGAATATTAAAGAAATTAAATAATTGAAATACCATAAAAATTTTTCATATACTATATAATGTATAAATGTAACAATAGCAATGTGTTTATTGCTCTTGTTGATTGTAATATTTTTATATTGGAAAAGAAAAAATATAAAAGTAAAAATTGTAAATACAGTAGAGCGCCGATTATCCGATGGTGTCCCAACCATTTAATAGCAGTCTCAAATCATTTAAAGGCTTCTTCATTGGACGGACATTTTTCAGCTGAGACGATGTCATCACTAATTTCGTCTTTATCGTCGTCATCTTCAAGAAGTTGAACCTGTGCTCTTATATCGTCGTCTGTCAACAATTCGTAGCCAGGATCATCCTCTTCAAATTCTAGCCATTCATGCACGTTTTCTTGGTCACATTCTTCAAATCATGAAACCTCTTTTATCAACTCAACCATTTCCGAAACAAAGTTTTCATTTGTTGGTTCTTCAGATATAAGGCTAGCTTCGGATTCAACTGCTGGACACAGCTTATTCCACGCTTCTGCTGTCATGTAAACAGCATCCTTCAAGTTAATATCTTCGTAGATTCCAAGAATTGTTTTATCTTCCTCTTGGCCGATTAGTACACTACGAAGCAACGCTTTTCTGTGGTAACGTTGAAAGGCTTCGATCACCCCCTGGTCCATAGGTTGAACGACTGAGGTAACATTGGGTGGCGAAAAAATCACCTTAAATGTTCCATCTTCTCTCTCAAGTGAAAGGTTTGAGGGATGACTTGGAGAATTATCAATCACTAATAAAACATTTCCAGTGTCTCAAGTTTCTATCTGATGTTTTTTAACCTCTGGAATGAATACAGCGTCATACCACTCGATAAATACTTGAGTGTCCATCCTGAAATTAATGAGAGATTGTTATATTTAGGAACTGCGATACTAACTTAAATTCATAAAGCGCGTGACAAAAGGCAAGTATGTACATACATACGTACAACGCTGTCAATACCTATGAATCATGTTCTAAATATAATATAACATGCTATCTATGAAGGCACGGAAAATGCCAAAATCATGACGTTCCCTTGCGTCGCTCTCTGAGTCATTTCTATTAAACGTTTCTATTTCATTTGTACATACTTTTTTTTATACTTTATGTCCGAAAAAGGCGTCATGTTTCCTTTCGGTTAACCGACGTTTCGGATGACCGGCTTTCGGATAATCGACGCTCTACTGTAAAAGAAATTATAATGAAGGAGAATTATGTTAATGGAAACTAACCCCAAACAAAATGTAATTGTAAGTGAAAGGACTCAGGAGAGTTCTAACTTTAACACTTCCACACATAATAACAGTAAAGGGAAAACAAGCATATTTTGAAATAAATGTATGCTTGTTACATAATATTTTAGCTTTAGGGATGCCACTCAGCACTTTAGAGTTTTATTGAAGCTAAAGATATGTACAAATAAATTCACATCAAGAAATATAAATATACATACATGTCTATATGCTTTAGCTATAATCCGTTCATTGCATTTATGGATGATGTGAAATCATACATACATACTTATATGCAGACAAACAAACATACTGGTGTCAACATTCAAGTATGCAAAACTTACTTGAGTGGAACCAGATATGAAAAAGAAAACAAAGTAAATTAAATACAAATAATTGCAACTATGATGCAGTTGAAAATAAAAGTAAATTAGTTGCACGGTGCTGGGTAGGATATTAAACATACATATTTACGATCTTTCTTCTTATTATTACAGATTAGTTAAATATATTGGATTAATTCGTAAGTGAACTGGTGTAAAATTTAGATTAACAAACTTGTATATTAAAAATATTCCAGTTGCTTATAATATTGTTGAAGTACTATTACAAGACCTTAGTCTTACTATGTACTATTCATATAAACAAATCAACAAATAATCGAAGTCCAACACGTAATTAAAAATGCTAAAACCAATAAAGCACCTGGAGAAGACAGAATACCTTATGAGCTACTAAAGACTGCCTCAACATAATTTATCACGGAGCTAACGAAAGTATACCACATCATCTTCGAGACCGGAAGAATCGACGAAGCATCATTTAAAACAATCGTTTTCCCAATATATAAAAAGGGGAGTGCAAATACAGCAAGTAACTAAGGATATTCCCCTCCTTTATGAACTGTATCGCAAAAGTTTTAATGGGATTGATTAACGAAAGACTTACAAACTGGATAGAAAACTTTAACATGCTCACTGAATTTCAAGCCGGCTTTAGAAAAAACTACTCAACGATGGATAACATATATAATCTTGCATCTATAGTACATTTAAAGTTCAACGAAAACAAAAAAGTTTATGCATACTTCGTGGATTTCAAAGCGACTTTCAACAGGGTACCCAGGAGGCCATTAATTTACAAACTTCGACAAATGGGAGTATCCAACAAAATAACAAATCTGATTGAAAATATATATTCGAATACGAGAACAGCAGTTTGGACAGGAAGGGAAGTATTAGATTACTTTGAAACCGGTACAGGGCTGAAACAAGGTTGTCCGTTATCACCTTTGCTCTTCACATTATACCTGAATGATCTACATGACTGTTTGAAAGGTGGTCTACGCCTTCTTCTATATGCTGATGATATTGTTCTCTTAGCTGATAATCCTAACGTCATGCAATCTATGATTAAAAAACTAGAAATATATTGCGCTGAGTGGAACATGAAAGTAAATTTAATGAAATCTGAGATGATGGTCTTTAAAAAAGGTGGTCAACTAGCCAAGGCAGAAAAATAGTGGTACAAAGGTGAGGAAATAAAAGTGGTAGCAGAATATAAATATCTTGGTGTCATTCTTACATCCAAAATGACGTCTGCTAAACATGTCCATGCCAGAAATAATTCAGCAAAAGCTAGCATTAATAGTACATGGAACGATTTCTTAGCTAAGCCATACATCTCATACAAAGCCAAATGGAAACTGTTTCAGGCTGTGTGCAGAGCCATACAAACATACGCCGCTCAAATCTGGGGTAATACGCTGTTCGAAGAAGTAAATAAACTTCAGCGTTATTTTATTAAAAGAATTTTCAAATTACCTGACTTCACCCCGAATTATGCAGTAACGCTAGAAACTAACGTAGAAGATAGCTACTTATATTCGTTAGAACTACATATGAAATATATTTGGAAAACTATCTATAAATACAACAGCATTAGACTTCCGCACAAACTTACACAGTGCATATTACGAAAAAACGTGTTCTGGCTCAAACAACTCAATGACTTAGGGATGGAGTTTGGCCTAAAGCTTGAAGAAAATATAACTGCTACGGACTGGCCAGACCGCTGTACCCAGCTTTTATCAAACATTAAACTACAAAATTTAAACACGGCAAAACAAAAAGCACTATCAAGCACCACACGAATATATAAACACTTAGACCACTCAAAAGGAGAATCATGGTTGGTTGGTTGGTTTAAGGGTGACCCCGCATCGGAGTGCCACATAGACCACAAGTTGGGTCCGTTGTGTTGCCCTAGAGCTCATTATTTTAAATGATTTCCCCACCTAACCGAGATTTTTATTGTAGATGTTGGTCAAAGAAATTTGATGAGAGATTCGATTTTCAGGTCCGAGAGTACTGAAAGATTGTCAATTGTTGGAGAGCCTAGAAGAGCGAGTCGACTTCTGGCTAGACCCGGACAACTGCACAGCAAATGTCTGCTCGATACTTCCTCATCTTCGTCCTCGCAGTATCTGCACAGGTCGTTTTGAGGAACCCCGAGCCGACGTGCGTGAGTGCCCAAAAGGCAGTGGCCGGTGATAAGAGATATTATATGCCTTAGTTCGTGTTTCGAAAAACTTATAAGGGTTTTTGTCTGTTTCAGATTGTAGGATGGCCAGATTTGTCTGGTCGTAACGCAAGTAGTTTCCACTCGCCACCTCCGATCAGCAATGCTGTGAAATTCTCGATCGATGAGCATTTTACATGTTGAGAGCGGAATGTGGATTGTGGGTAAGTTACTAACATATGATTGCGCAGCTCCAGCTCTTGCGAGCTCATCAGCTTTGCAGTTACCTTTGAATCCACTGTGACCCGGTATCCAGATAACTTGGACAGAATTCTGAGCACTTATCTCGTTAAGAGATAAGAGACAGGATCGAACCACATCTGAGTGGGAGCTGAGTGCTCGAACGGCCGCTTGACTGTCGGTGAAAAAGCGAATATCCTCTAGTGATATTCTATTTTCTAAGAGAGTTATCGCAGCATACCAGATAGCGCATACTTCCGCTTGGAATACGCTACAGTAGTCGGGTAATCTAAATGATAGATTGATGTGAGGGGAATTGGAAAAGATTCCAAATCCCACTTTGCCGTCTTGTTTTGAACCATCTGTATATATAATCAGAGGGCCATCGATTTCGGTTAGATTTGTCTTCCATTCTTCCCTAGTTGGGAGTGAACAGAAGAATAGCAAGGGTGGAAGACTTACATGATAGTCTATGTCGGAAGAGATAACAGTGTTCCTGTTCAGTATGGCCGAATGGCCAAGATACTTATTCCATTTCGATATAGCATTCATGCGAGTCGCTGCTTTCGCTGCAGTCGCTTTGCCAGCCAGATCGATAGGGAACAAGTGAAGCAACGTATTTAGAGCCTTAGTAGGTGTTGTACTTAAGCATCCTGTTATCAGGAGTCAGGCTGTTCTTTGAACTCGATCAATTGTGGCTACTCTACACCGTTTTTCGAGTGCTGTCCACCATACAACCACACCGTAGAAGAGTATCGGTTTGATGATCGAGGTATATATCCAATAAATGATCCGAGGTGAAAAACCCCAGGTTTTGCCTATAGTTTTCTTACAAGTATAAAGAGCTATGAAAGCTTTTTTACATCTGTTTTCAATGTTCAATTTCCAACTCAACTTCCTATCTAGAATAACTCCTAGATATTTAGCTGAATCAGATAGGAGTAATGATTCCCCTTTTAAAGTTATTGTTTGCAGTGGAGGAGATTGTTGTTTTCTATTGAAGAGAACAAGATCTGTCTTTGCTGGATTCGCATTTAGTCCGCATTCGGTGCACCATTTTGACAGAATATTTATTGAGCATTGCATGAGCTCAGTGAGGGTATTCAGGTGTTTGCTTGACACGCAGAGAGCAATATCATCTGCATAGGCTACAACCTTGCAGCCTGCTTTTTCGAGATTTCGAAGCAAACTGTTTACAGCGAGATTCCAGAGAAGGGGTGAAAGTATTCCGCCTTGATGAGTGCCTTTGACGGCGTACATTCTCATGCGGCTTAACCCAAGCTCTGAAGTGATTATTCTATTTTGGAGCATTTCTTCGATCATCTTTCGGATGGAGTAATTAATACCTAATTTGGCAATTTCAGACAGAATAGCGTTGGGTTCAATATTATTAAAAGCACCTTCTATGTCCATAAATGCGACAAGAGAGTACTCCTTATTGTGAAGGGAAGTTTCCACTGTTTGCACCAGTGAATGAAGTGCCGTTTCAGTCGATTTCCCTTTAGTGTAGGCATGTTGTGCCTCAGAGATCAACTTAGTATCAAGTTGGGTTTTGATTTGCTCATCTAAGACTTTTTCAAAAGCCTTTAAGCAAAAAGAGGTTAGGCTAATGGGCCCGAAGTCGTTTGGTTTGCAGTGTGAAGGCTTTCCCGTTTTCGGAATGAATACTACCTTCGATTTCTTCCAAATTGTCGGAAGGTAAGAGAGATTTAAACACTTGTTAAAGATCCTTGTTAACCAAGGCAGTAGAATTTCCAGTCCTTCTTGAAGTTCTGCTGGAATGATGTTGTCAGGACCTGGTGATTTAAATTTTTTAAAGCTTAGTATTGCTGTAGAGATGCTATTAGAGCTGATTAGATCTGATCTATTCCCATAATTACTCTGAAGAGTGCTGGGAAGTGCAGGTCAGTTGGCAACACAGCCTGGAAAGTGAGATTCTAGAAGTATTCTAAGAGTGTGGTCAGTTGAAGTAGTCCAAGTTCCATCTTGAGTCATGATAAAACTGGGAGAGACTGGGTTTGATGCAAGAATCTTGCGTAGTCTGCTTACTTCTGAAATGTTCTTTAATTCTTGAGTGTATGATCGCCAGGATGTGAGTTTTGCACTTCTGACAGCTTTCTTAAAGTCTTTGAGACATTGTCGATATTCTTCCCATTCGTTTGTTATTTTAGATTGGTTAAAGAGTTTCCGAGTTCGATTGCGAAATTCTGAGATTTCTGGTTTATGCTTACCTCCTGTTTTTGTCAGGGGACAAGATTGTCGTGCTGCGCTTTGACACGTCTTCGTTATCATGTTGACAGCGTTTTCGATATCGTTTTTATTTGCCATTTCAAACTGCCTGATATCAGGAAGTCCATTGGCAAGATGTTCTTTATATTTGATCCAATTCATACGTTTTTTGTTAAGGTACTTCATGGGTTTTGCCGTTTCGGCTTTTAAAGTGAATGTTATATATTGGTGGTCGGAAAAAGAGTGATGTTTATCAACGCTCCAATCCTGCACCAGTTGTGTACATGATTCGCTAGCAAGAGTAATATCGAGTACCTCTCTTCCAGACGAGTTAAGAAACGTAGGGACATCACCTCTATTACATATATCAAGCTTATTCGCTAGAATATAATCAAAGAGTTGCTCACCTCGTGTGTTGTTGTTTGTACTGCCTCAATCAATATGATGTGCATTAGCGTCTGCTCCAATAATTATGCGTTTCTGGATCAGATGCGCCGTATTGACGAGCCTCCTCACTGCTTGAGGAGGAGGCGCCTCCGCTGCGTCGTAAGGCATGTAAGCCAACACAATTCAAATCGGGCCGTGGACAGCTTCAACCTCTATAGCAGTGGTGTCAGCATTGCTAAAGGGAAGAAGAAAAGCATTAATATGTTTTCGAATGAGAATACAAGAGCGCGATCTGACGTTAGCCTCACCTTGAAACAAGGTGTAGTGCCCATCTTTCAGGCCGCATACCTTGTCGTTTGATATCCAAGGTTCTTGGATGAGAATGATGTCTTCTCTGAGGTCAGACGAAGAATGAGGGCTGCTGAGGCAGCCTTAGAGTGATGCAGATTAATCTGCAGCACCGTTAGATGAGCATTCAATGACTGTGGCGTTCGCGTCATCACCGCTATCTAAAAGTCTATCCTCGTCCTCGAGTTGAATATTGAATAAGTTTCCCACAAGTTCGCTGTTTGATTCCGAGTCGGACTCAATCGTCGAAGCTTGTGAGAGAGGCTTATCGACATCCATCTCGGGGGCCGCCGTACTCTCTTCGCTGGGTGCGAGGAGGTTTTTTGTTCTGGAGTTTCCTGAAGGCTCTTCCACCTTAACTACCCTCCAGTTTTCGGTGGGTAGGTTCGGGTTTCCGATCTTCAGTAGCTCCAGGATGGTTTCCGGATCGGATGGCTCTACAGGTATTCTTGCTCTGCCGCGAGGTTTGTTGGGAATTTCGCTCTTCTTGATTAGTTGGAGATTCGCTCCGGGCCATACCTCGCCGAGTCGGTCGAGGGCCTTGCCGTACAGGCTGACAGAGCGTTGATCTGAGCACGCGATCAGCTTGACCCTTGCTTGGAACCAACCCGCGTCAGAGCAGAAAGGAGGGGGTCCTGGGTTCTGCTTCAGAACGTCCAGGTAGCCCAACTGAAGTTTTCTCTCCACAATCTTCCAGTTTGATGGAGAGATGAAACCGTCAGGGTGGCTCTTATCCACCACCGCCATGACCACACTATCTCTGGCAACTTCGCAGAACTTGCGTAATTTGACCTCAGAGGAAGCTTTATGCTTCTTGGGGTCGTTGGAGCTATGAGGATCCTCTGAAGACCGCTGCCGCTTAGCTGCAGTCGGTTTATCTCTGGACGCCTCATAATTCCGAAGGAACTCCCGAGCCCAATCGAGAGTTGACTTTTGCTGGTCGGACAGCTCCTCCTCAGGGGTTTTGCCGAACTTTTCAATGAGGAAAGTGGCGCGTCTTCGATCTCTGTATCGACGGAGATGAGGAGGGATGGGTTTTCTGGAGACTTCTGTCCGACTTGTTTTCCCAGTTTCTGGCAAAACAGATTTGGTGATCACTTGGTTTTCCGCAACCGAGTCGGTTTTGGAGGAAGTAGAAGCCTCAAGGGAATGCGGTGATGTCTTTATGACGGTTTTGCTCTTAGCGAGCACTTTCGCCACCGAAGGGGTGGTTTTTGACCCCGCCATAAGTTTGGTGGAGCCAAGGGGTCTTCCGCGTCGGGAAGGATTTTGTTGTGTTGTTTGTTTTTTGTTTGTTGATTTGTTCATAATTTTGCGGTGCGGTCACTCAGCTGACGTGTCAGCAGTCGTAACTAGAGTTGGGTATTTCCCGAGAAAATCTCAATCTCGAGAATCGGGATTTCCCGAAATAACGAAAATTTCAATTCTCGAGATGCGGGATTTCCCGAAAATAATTTTTGAGATTTCTCGAGAATTCTCGAAAATTCGGGAAAAATTCCAAAAAATTAAAAAAAAAAATCTAAAACCAGTGTAAGGCAATGAATTTCATAAAATATTATTTTTATTTATTTTTATTAAAGTATAAATTACATAAAAAAATATTTGAAAATATTACTATTTCAATTATTGCAAACAAAAAAGTGAAACAAAAATATTTACAAAAAAATTCAAAACAAAAATAATTCAAGATTATACTTATTAAAATAGGGGAAAAAGTGATTGTAAACATTATTTCCCAAAATAGTGTTTTAAAAAACACAGACTGTCAATGGCTTCGTCTGACAATCGCGTACGCTTTTTGGACACAAAATTACCCGCTGTAGAAAAATTCCTCTCATTTTGAGTCGATGTTGGCTTAACAGTGTTAAAAGCCCCGATCAGTCTTTCAACATTTTGTGTTTTCTCTCCAGTTTTTTCATATAGTTTTAGCTCGTTTCTAAGCGACGAAAACATCTGGTTCGCCGCATGTTGCGCAATGTCTGCTTTCGGTTTTGAGCATTGCTGAACGTATTTTTGAAGCTGTTTCGCCATATCTTCTTCATCGACGTTGTTGGTTGCAATTACGTCATCATCGTCAGAACTAGACACTGCTTGGTCTTCTTGAATGCTCTTAGAAAATAGACGAACCAAGTAGTTTTCGGTTTCTTTTATCAATTCTGTTTTAGAACAGGTGTGGAAAAATTCAGATTTGTCACTAGAGCTATTAACTGGATCGTGTAAATATTTAAAGGCCGATAACAAACGGCTAGATCTACGAGCTGTTAAGTTTTTTTTTAGGCTGGATAAGAATTCATTGCCCAATTCGGTGTGCTGATTCTCCAATTTTGTGAACAAAAATTTGAGAATAGAATCCGCAGCAAGTAAGTTCACATTTTGGCGACTAAGTGCTTCTACAGCAACACGTATAGGTTTAAGAGCATTTATGATATCCTCGCAATACTTTTCTTCTGCGTCAGTAGTGGCCATAAAATTTAAATTAAGAGTGTCGAGCGCCTTACGAACATGCTTGCTGATGCAAATGTATCTGGCCAGCATAGTTTCCAGGCTATTCCAACGAGTTTTGCAATCCAACAGCAAGAGAAGCTCTTTCTTCTCGACCTCTTTAACATAATCCTGCAAGATGGCATTCCGTACAGGCGAGTTCTTGAATTTCAAAACTATCTTGCGAACCTTTTTTACGATTTCAAATGCAGACTTTATAGTGACCGTCTTGTCAGCAACAAATACGATATTGTCGTCCTCGTCATTGGAAGCGTTTTCCGCATTAATGTCGGAAAATGAAGTACTGGCTGCATTGTTTTCATTTTCATCGGAGCCTCTATCATCCGAATCGTCTCCATCTCTTACGTCACTATCGTATATCCTGTTTGCGACTTTTCGTTTCTGGTACATTACCTCCATGACCGCCAAATGTATGCCGTGATTGTAGCAAATCTGTTGATGCGCTGGTGATAGTCTTCCAAATTTGATCATGACACTGGCACCATCACTTGTAATAGCCACGATGTCGGACTGTAGTTTTATATTGAAGTCTGAAAGCTTTGCATTTACGAGCTCATATACTTTTTCAGCGGGACATGATTCCTGAATGCGAACCAGGCCAAGGTTGTCAGATTGTCCATCGTCATAATATATATGGAAGTTCATGTAACGTCGGTTTCGCACGCCTGTCCACTCGTCGATGCTCAAGCTGAACTTACGCTGTGCACGCTCCATGTGACGGTGAAGTCCAGATGTTGACGATGACTTGCATTTAATGATTTTAGTGCATTTCAAACATGTTGCTTCGGCGTCAAATCGCTTGAAAAGCTGCCACACTTGGTCGTATTCGTATTCTGAACTCATGATTTTTAATGCTAAAAATTCAAAATTTGTTTTAAATTTTCTTTTTTAAAGGAAGTAACTAACCGGTACTCACAGTCAACGATACGTCGATTCAAAACTTAAAAATAAGTAATATTTGGACCACAAAATATTTTATTATACGGTGTATAATTTATACTTAAACAGGTACCACAAAATGAAATGCACCCGCTCACTACAAAAAATAAATTTACAAACGTCATCTGTGCAGTCTGCGAACAAATTGAAATTGCTTGACTATTTTCAAAGCATTCCTAATTGCTTAACTTCTGCTACATATGTATAAGAAACACATAAAACTAAACTTCATTAGCTTGATGTTACAGTGCTTTCCCTCGACATAGCATAGCAACGCATCTAGCATTTACTCTGTAGTCACCCTAAAACAAAAAAAAAACAAACAAACAAACAAATGGAACAGTTATACTGTTGTGGCTTTTCGCGTAGCAATTGAAACTATGGTGTGAATTGTATGTGATTCTGCGAAACAGTATGTAGTGTGCGATTCTTTGTAACATAATGGCCGTTACAGTTTGGTGTTTCCAGGTATTAATCATATGTATGTGTATTCTTTTACTTTTGAAAGAATTGTTTTTTCTCTTAATATTTGACAACAAAAATTAAAAAAAAAAATGGATTTCTCGAGAAATCTTGAAACATTCTCGAGATTCGGGATTTCCCGAAATGCTAAAAATTTCAATTCTCGAGATTCGGGATAGAAAAATATCGAGAATTTCTCGAGAATTCCCGTCGGGAAATTCCCGAAACCCAACTCTAGTCGTAACCTGGGATTTAGATAGGGAAATAATGGGGTCCGCCACGCCAGAGCCCTATGCCGTGGTAAGTCGAATTGAAACTGGGGTGCGACAGGTGCCCCAGAGTCCGCATACTAGCGACTTAGCTCACCCTAAGCCATGCATCCCTCGGCGTGTGCTGTTCCACCTTGGATTGGTAGCCTTTGATATAAGGGAGTGGCCTTCTCCACGTGAGTCCATGTTTATTCCATTCGTATTAGCAGAGACATGACCTACTAATACGAGTGGCTTCTCGCCATCCACCGAAGTGGATATGGGTCACTGCCAGCAATTATGGCAGTTACGGCACGCGAGTTATGCAACCAATTAAAGTCGCACAAACAAATAACATAATTGTTGATAACGACGAGATCAGCATAATCATGCAGAGGTACTTGAACCAAGATCGAATTTCAAAAGCATAAACAACGGAAGCGTCGCCGTCACTCCCGTTGCTCGATCAACAATTTATGCATATGCCAAAGCAAAGTTATGCAACCAATTAAAGTCGCACAATAATCATACAGAGGTACTTGAACTAAGATCAAATTTCAAAAGCATAAACAACGGAAGCGTCGCCGTCGCTCCCGTTCCTCGATCAACAATTATGGAAAAAACGAAATGGGCATTTGCATATGCCAAAGCATATTATAATTTCAGTCTTAAGATTCAATTGTAACTGGACAGAAGTCCAAGTTCTTTCAACAAAATTTAATTGTGTCAAAGTTCTTTCACCAAAAATATAATTGTTCTTTCAACAAAATTTAATTGTGTCAAAGTTCTTTCACCAAAAATATAATTGTTCTTTCAACAAAATTTAATTGGCGCAGTCGAAATCGGACAAATACGTTCAGAATTAACCAAAGTTAATCCGCGAGAAAATTTTTTAATTTAAACCACAATGGAAGCAGAGATGGATAAATTAAGAGCAGTATTGCTTCAACAGGAAGGAGAGTTGAACCTATTAAGGCAACAAAATCAACAACAACAACAACAACTGCAACAACAACAACAACAACAACCACAATATCAAGAGCAACAACATCAACAACAACCAATCCAGTGGCTGTCAAACAAAGATATCATCCAGCAGTTTCGCCAGCTAAGGCAGCTCGACGACCAACATGATGTGTTAGCCTTTATAAAATCTGTGGAGTTCCTCATGACATTATGCCAAGGAAACGCATTACTGATCCAGTTTGGCATTAGCATCGTCGCTAATGAAAAGGTGTCGGGAACAGCAGCAAATTTCATCAGACAATTGGGGATGGAGCCTAGCTGGGACCAAATGAAGACCAAACTGATGGAGCAAATGCGACCCAGGATGACCTACGAGGACGTATTCGATAAATGCAGATTCATCAAAGTGAGTAGTTTAAGAGATTTGTTCCAGGAGTTTGAGAAAGCAAAGTGCGAAATAAACAAAATATATATGTTCGACGAATCCAAACCAGCCATGTATGAAAATGATAAAGTAGATAGAGATTTGTTAAACATGCTAACGAATAAAATAGACACTCCGTTCAGGATTCATGTCGATCAGGGCATGTCTATGCATGCTTTACAAACGAAATATTCAAATATTAAAGCACTGGACGACCCCAGAGCTATTTTACAGAGGTATAGAAAAAATTCGAACAATACCTATAACAAACAGGGTAACACTAACACTAACACCAACACTAACGCTAACACTAACATTAGCACCACTCATAAAAACGCAACCCAGAATAATCAGTTTGCTAGTAATAATAACTATACCAAACAGAATCAGGGTGGCTGGCCAAACACCAATAATAACGCCGGCCCACCTCAGAGTGACCGAGTCAACCAACAGTCGTATAACAGGTCACAACCCACCCAAAACCCAAATTTTAAACCTAACTATAACAACAAGGGTAACAGCTCAAAACAGACAAGAATGTCTCATATGAGCGTTGACACTCAAAAGAATGATCCCACACCCATGGAGATTGGGACTTTAGAAGAAAATCAGGCAGAAGAAGAAGAGGAAGAACAGGTAAATTTTTTGATTCCTTGCCTAGAGCAACCTTACCCATAATAGTATGGACAATAGGAAAAGAAAAAATTAAATGCTTAGTCGACACTGGTGCGACGACAAGCATCTTAAAATCAAGAATTCTTGAATTCCAATACCCCAAAACAGAACTCACCAAACCATGCTCTTATAAAACTCTTAACGGCATTAATGTCGTGAAATACACCGTAACAACACCACTTCCAAAAGAGATACCCTACTCGGGGACACTACAGTGGAAACTTATAGATTTCTCAAACAAAAATTTCTCGGCAATAATAGGCCAAAATTTCTTAAAAGCCTTCAATGCTCAAATCAACAACACAGAGCGATATGTACAATTGCTCGATAGAAAATTTTATTTTTTGGATTACGAATACCCAGAAGCAATGCACAATGCTTGTGCTCTGCAACCCGTGAACAGAGAAGAAATACGAGATCGCTTCAACCTCGCTCATTTAAATGACGAGGAACGTCGAGCCGTCGAAACCCTATTCGCGGAATTTGACGACTTATTTTTTCAAGAGGGGGACGTTTTGTCAGCAACAAACCAGATTTCCCACGAAATAATTACCACAGTGGATAGGCCTTTATATTCTAAAATATATAGATATCCCCAAATACATGAAAAAGAAATAAATAGACAGATAAAGGAAATGCTTGAGCAGAACATAATAAAAAAGAGTAACTCACCCTACAACAGTCCCTTATGGATCGTCGAGAAAAAACTCGATAATTCAGGGTCAAAAAAGTTCAGAATCGTCATCGATTACCGTAAATTAAACGAATTCACGGTCGATGACAGATTTCCAATCCCTAATCTAAACTCTCTATTGGATAAATTAGGTAGATCCCAATATTTCACAACCCTCGATCTGGCGAAGGGTTTTCACCAAATTCTCGTAAGAGAGGAAGACAGACCAAAAACGGCATTTTCAACACCGTCAGGTCACTATGAGTTTGTCAGAATGCCGTTCGGACTAAAAAATGCTCCATCGACATTCCAGAGGCTCATGAATGAAGTCTTGAAAGATCATATTAATGACAACTGTGTCGTCTACATGGACGACATATTAATTTTTAGCACTTCCCTTCAGGAACATATGACCACCCTAAGGAAAATATTTAGAACCTTGAAGGAGGCAAATTTGAAAATTCAAGTAGATAAGTGTGACTTTCTTAAGAAAGAAACACAATTTCTTGGCCACATCCTGACCACTCACGGTATTAGACCGAACCCAGACAAAGTAAATATTATACAAAATTTAAAATTACCCAAAACGGCAAAACAGATTAAATCATTCCTGGGAATGACAGGATTTTACAGAAAGTTCGTTAGGGATTATGCAAAAATAGCATTCCCCATGTCAAGGTATCTGAAGAAAAACGAGACGATCAACACTGACGACCCAAGCTATATAGCTGCATTCGAAAAGTTGAAGACACTAGTTACAAACAGTCCAGTCCTACGATACCCAAATTTTTCCAAGAAATTCACTGTCACTACAGACGCCAGTAATTTCGCGGTGGGAGCAGTGCTATCTCAAGAGAGCCACCCAATCGCATATGCATCCCGAACATTAAATCAACATGAATGCAACTACTCGACTATAGAGAAAGAGCTTCTAGCCATAGTGTGGGCCGTAAAGTACTTTCGACCGTATGTTTATGGTAGAGAATTCGACCTCGAGAGCGATCACCAACCCTTAAAATGGCTGATGGCTAAATATACGGGCAAAGATATAAGCCCAAGACTGCAGAGATGGCTCATTAATCTAGGGGAGTACAAGTTCCATATAGAATACATAAAAGGAAAAAATAATAATATTGCTGATTTTTTGAGTAGGATTAAAGAAGACGAAATTAACCTAATGGAGGTCGAATCAACAGACGAAGAAGACAACAAATCCCTGACTGAAACAGTTCACTCTCAAGAAGAGGATCAGGGTTTTAACATGTCCATACTAGAAACGGCAGTCAACAGATTCAAAACACAAATAATTTTCACAGAAAAGAAACCCAACACCATAGTACAAGTGTTTGGCAAAAAGAGAATTTATATTAACAAAAAAGACTTGGAAAACAACCAAGCAGTAAACATCCTCAGACGAGAAATAACAGCAGGAAAGATAGGAGTTTTTTCACACCTAAGCGACCATGAATTTTACCAATTTCAAAAAATATTAACAAAGGAATACACTTCCAATCAAAAAGTAAGGTTCGTAAAATGTACCAGGTTCGCTACAGACATAGAGTCTGAAGATGAGTTGCACACCCAAATAGCTCTGTTTCATAAAAATGAGAGTGGCCATTGCGGGATAGTTGCTACCTATCAGAAACTTAAACTTGAAATTTACCATCCCAATCTAAAAACACACATCCACAGAATAATAAATAATTGCGACGTTTGCAATGGTGGGAAATATGATAGGAAACCCATTAAAAACAACTTCCATCTAACAGAAACACCAAAAACCTGCAACGAGATAATACATGTGGACACATATGTGAATTCAAAACAATCTTTCATAATATTCATTGATAAATTCTCAAAACACGCCACTTGCTTGCCACTGACCGATAGAAATAGTATCACAATAGTAGAACACATTCAACAGTTCTTGTCCATTAAAGGGAAAGTCCAGAAATTTGTCTTCGACAACGAATTCAATAGCTTGAACGTCAGGGAATTCCTGGAAAAAGAAGGCATAGAATACCACTCAACAAAGCCAAATAGTCATACTGGCAATAGCGATGTCGAAAGACTTAATAATACATTGACTGAGAAAATTCGTACACTAAATATAGAAGAGAAAAGGCCTATAATTGAACAAATGGCCAGAGCTGTATACTTTTACAACAATACACACCACACCACCACAAAATCTACACCGTTCGAAGTACAAAACCATAAAGTCGATCACAAAGAATTATATGACAGAATGTCAGCACAAAAAGCAAAAAAAATAGCAAAGCTAAACAATAACAGGGAAACTTACATAGAAACCAGAACAGAAGGATTTATAAAATATTACAAAAACTTAAGACACAAGGAAGAACCCAAATTTAGGAAAACAAAATTACAAAACATCCACACAACAAACATTAAAAGACCTACAAAATTTTCAGATAACGTTGACGCTCCTCATCATGTGCCTGCTGCCAACACTGTCGACGGCAATGATCAACATAACCCCGATCCAGGCTGAAACCGGATTCATATCGCTGGGGGAAAGTACGGTGGAGCTGGTTAGCGAATTCAAAATGGTCCTACATATAATAAGTCCAAAAGAAATATTAGAATTAACCAACATAATCCAGAATAATACGAAAATTCTGGTTAAGAAAGATAGGCATAGGCTAGATACAGAGATAGAAACTATAAAAATCGAAATAAGATCCATAACCCCAAATTCGCTAGCAAGACAAAAACGCGGCCTTATCAACGCAATAGGAAAAACTCAGAAGTGGCTCACCGGTCTCATGGATGATGACGATAGGGAAATCATTATGAATCATCTCCTTAATAACCAAGAAAACCAAAATAACATAATTAACAATATTAACAAACAAGTAAAAATAAATAACGACTTACAAAATTCTATTAACACACTTAAAGAAGTAATATTGGATGACAGGGAAAAAATAACCAAAACTCTTAACAACATTGAGACATATAATACCATGCTCAGAACAGACATAATG
This sequence comes from Anastrepha obliqua, assembly GCF_027943255.1. NCBI lineage: Eukaryota > Metazoa > Arthropoda > Insecta > Diptera > Tephritidae > Anastrepha > Anastrepha obliqua. The sequence continues at coordinate 923,672 of NW_026562178.1, read as the reverse complement.
TATCATGATCAACTGTTGAAGTTGAAATTTTTGCATGATAAAGTAGACACCATCTTGGACACAATAGCGTCAGCTAAATATAACCTCTTCCACCCCTCAATACTAACGAACGAAGAGTTTATACTCTATAATATAGATTTTTACAAAATTAAATTAATTCGCATGGGAGTCATGACCTATGACACTAATATAATCATAGCAATCAAAATGCCAACTAACTACCACAGTATTCTTAATAACCCCACTAACTAATCAGAAGAACAAAAGAATCGACATGAGTCCCGAAAGAGTAATAAAAATAGAGAACAAAACTTATACATACGAGTTACAGAAAACAATAAATGAACTCAAGCTTAGCTCTAACTGTATAATTAAAAGAAATTGTAAAATGATAGAAGATGTAGAATTTAAGACAAAATTAATAAACGAAGGTACATTGTTAATAAGTAATGCACAAGATAATGAAATTCAATACAATTGCAACAATACCACCAATAGCGAAATATTAAGAGGAAACTTCCTCATAGAATTCACAAATTGCACAGTCCTCATAGATGAAACATACTACAAAAATAGCCAAGAAATTTATACACAATCATTTGCCAATGAAGAAGAGGAGGAAAACTCATTTAACTTCACCGAAAAGCAGACGTTTAAAGAAATCGTATTAAAAGAAATAGAAAACACAAAAACAATTAAAGAAATAAAAATACAAACAATAGTTTCCAACAGTTTCGGCATAGTATCAATTACTCTTGTACTCCTCTTCATAGGAATATATTCCTATAACAAATGTAAAAGAGGAATCCAGGAGAATCCCTCATCAAAGGGGGGAGGAGTTATGCAACCAATTAAAGTCGCACGAACAAATAACATAATTGTTGATAACGACGAGATCAGCATAATCATGCAGAGGTACTTGAACCAAGATCGAATTTCAAAAGCATAAACAACGGAAGCGTCGCCGTCACTCCCGTTGCTCGATCAACAATTTATGCATATGCCAAAGCAAAGTTATGCAACCAATTAAAGTCGCACAATAATCATACAGAGGTACTTGAACTAAGATCAAATTTCAAAAGCATAAACAACGGAAGCGTCGCCGTCGCTCCCGTTGCTCGATCAACAATTATGGAAAAAACGAAATGGACATTTGCATATGCCAAAGCATATTATAATTTCAGTCTTAAGATTCAATTGTAACTGGACAGAAGTCCAAGTTCTTTCAACAAAATTTAATTGTGTCAAAGTTCTTTCACCAAAAATATAATTGTTCTTTCAACAAAATTTAATTGTGTCAAAGTTCTTTCACCAAAAATATAATTGTTCTTTCAACAAAATTTAATTCGCGTGCAGTAACCCTGCACTACATGTTGTTCCCCCTACCATAGTTGTTGGTTGACGAGAACTAGGCTGGTTCGCGAGTAGGCTTTTACCAAGGCTATGACCTACTTAACCACAGAAGATAACTGTACCCTATCCACCACCTGGGACGCGCCGCAATAGGTGCCCAACCCAAGGGAAGGAGAATCATACTTTAGAGAAGATATGCGGTTAGCTGACATATCAACAATATTTACAGTAAGATGTGGTTTGTTAAAACTGAATGCAATAGCTTATGGAAACGCGGTAAAAATTTGCACACTATGCAACTCAAACGAAGAAGAAGACATGTACCACTTCTTAGGAAGGTGCCTTGTACTGAAGGAAATCAGACAAAGATACTTAAATGCAGAGAAGCTAAACGACGCTGAAGTAATATATATACTAAATGGCCAAAATTGGAGAACACTAACTGGCTTTATATACTCAGCCTGACACTATAGAGATTTTCTTATAGCAGAGTTCCATTATTAATTAATTAAAGAGCTGTGACAGACAACATCGTTATTGTCACAAACATTCTTATTTATTTCTTTATTTACTTTAATATATTAAATGAATTAAGGTATGAATCAAATCAATTGTTAACCATAATCCCTACTAATATTATAAATGTGAATGTAAGTTTGTTTGTTACGCTTTCACGCCAAAACTACTTAACCAATTATTATGAAAATTTGTACACATGTTTCTGGAGGTGTTAGAAGTAACATAGGAATTTCAGCTGGTTGAAATTTTTCTATACATATTTATTGTTTTTTTATTAAACAGTTTTATTTAGCTTGCCCAGTTTATTTATTTGTTTGTTTGGGTAAAATTTAGTCATTGGAATTTTACGCTTTTCTTGATGATCTGATATTTGGTATTCTTCTGTTATTTTTATGTTTTTATATAAAATATATATATATATAAAATTTTGATTTTTTAGGTTTGGTGTCATTTTTGTGGTTAGATGTAACTTGATTATTTTAAATCTTACCACTGATTTTAATTCTTACTCTGTTCTTCTTTAAAAATGCCTCGGAAACGGAAATCTGATCTATCTAGAGAGGATTTTATCTCCTCCTAAGACCATGCTGACTGCCTTTTTCCACCTTTGTCAGAATGATACTTTTGCAATGACATTATTGTACTCTGAGGTTCCCCGTTATTATACATGGAACACCTCAAAAAAAGAGTGGCATCGTCGTGTTCAAGGTACACCTGTTGAAAATCAACCCGGGGTTAAAGCATCGGATGCTCTTGGTCGTGTCTATACTGTACATGTTACAAATTTCGAATACTTTTGTCTGCGTATGTTATTGCATCATATTAGAGGTCCAACTAGCTTTACAGAACGTAAAATTGTCAATGGTCAGGAATGTTAAACATACAGAGAGGCATGTGAATCTCGGCGATTGTTAGAAAATGATAATCATTGGGACGAAACTTTGGAGGAAACGGTACAATGTCGATCACCAGATAAAATCAGGGAACTTTACGCTACGGTTTTATCTTCTTGCGGTCTTTCTAATCCTCAAACTCTTTGGGATAAGTACAAGAATAGATACATTAGATACATTACATCAGATATTTTACATCAACTGCAGCGAGTACATACAGATATGGCTTTCAATGAAGATATCTACAACGAAACGCTAATTATAATCGAAAATAAGGTTTTTACAATGGTTGGAAAAAAATTAAATGATTTTGGAATGCAAAGCCCGCGACGAAACAATACAGATGACTTTAATAATGAAATTGCTCGAGAGCTAGATTATGATTTTATAGCACTGCAACATCAAGTAACAGAATTAGTCCCTCAATTAATTCCAGGATTATTAAGGTCCGTCAGAAAAGACAAACAAATAGCAGTTTCTGTAGCTTCTTCGGGTATTTCCGCGACGCTATTAAACGGCGTCCGTACAGCACATTCTGTTTTAAAATTACCATTAAATCTGGCACAGGAAAATTTGTAATTTCAGTAAAAATAGTTCGCGAGGTAGGATGCTGCGAGAATGTAAGCTTTTAGTGTGGGATGAAAGTACAATGTCTCACAAGAAGGCTATAGAAGCTTTAAATTGGAGTCTCTAGGACTTGCGAGATAGTTCAGATATAATTAGAGGAATAGTAGTTTTATTGGCTGGTGATTTCCGACAAACCCTTCATTCAGAGAGGGACACCAGCAGATAAAATTCAAGCATTATGCTTATTAAATCATTATGCTTATGGTCGAAAGTTGAAAAACTCAGCCTGAAAACGAATATGAGAGTTCATCTTCATAATGACGTGGACTCGGGACTTTATGCAGAAATGTTGTTGAAAATTGGTGATGGTTGTTTAGACGTTGACAAAGAAGGTTATATATCACTATCAAGAGAAGTTTGCAATTTAGTAGAAAATGATGTAGATCTCATCGCTCATGTTTTTTCCGGAATTGCAACAAAGTTTGAGTTGTGATCAGTGGTTGTGCGCAAGAGCAATATTAAATGAAATAGTTTCTATTGAATTAATTAAAGTAGTTTCTAGGATCAACACTGACATTTTTAAAGAGGTGCAAAGAGAAATGGAGGAATATTTGTCAATGGATACAATTATGGATACGGAACTAAGTACTTCATATCCTATGGAATTTTTAAACTCACTTGAACTGTCGGGTGTACCGTCACATAAAATTCAATTAAAATTGAATGTACCAGTGATGCTTATGCGAAATCTAAATGCTCCTCTGCTATGTAATGGAACAAGACTTCGGTTAACAAAATTGGGGCAAAATATACTTGGTGCTACTATTTGAACAGGTATGGGTAAGGGAAAAAGTGTCGCATTCCAATTATTCCCACTGACCTTCCATTCCAATTCAAAAGGGTCCAGTTTCCCGTCAAGCTTAGCTTTGCTGTTACCATAAACAAAGCACAAGGGCAGACATTGCAGGTAGCGGGAGTGCATTTAGAAAAGCCATGCCTCTCTCACGGTCAACTATATGTAGCATGTTCGCGAGTGTCTAATGCCCGGAATTTACACATATTTGCAAAAGACGGAAAACTTATAATATAGTCTACAAAAATATCCTAGATTAATACTCTCCATTATATCTTTTTGAATTATAAGAATTTAAAATTATTTATTTTTGTTACAGTGAAATATATTTTAACATTTGTTGTTGTAATTAAATAAAGCATATTTTAAGTTTTTGAAACTGATTGTATGTAGTAATTTTTAAATACTAAATTACATTGATTCAGTTTTATTGAAATGTAATGATCTTCGATATTTATTTAAGGGCTTCAACGCGAGCGAAGCCGCGGGTAACAGCTAGTTTTTTATAAATTAAATAAAGAATGATCTACTACTACTCCTACTACTTATACCGCATGGTTAAGGTGAACGATCCCAAGTGCATATACTGCGAAGCGCTGAGCGATGACGCTGAACGCATGTTTTTTAGTTGTGGCAGATGGGTCGCGGAAAGAAGTGCTCTGAGGGAACAGATTGGCGACATCGCACCGAACAACATAATCAGCAAAATGCTCGGACGCGAGGACAGCTGGAACGTGGTAAAAAAATACATCCAGAACGTACTACGAAAAAACAATTTGACCTCGACACAGTGCAGCAAAGTAAATCTGCGAAAAAACAAAAAAAAATAAATTCCTTCGCTTACTCTTGCTCTTCACAAACGAGTTGCTGTTTTTGTTGTAGCAGCATAAACATCCCCCACACATATTCTGGGAATGCTGCTGAAGTGCTATCCATTCCGGCGTCGGATTCATTGGTATTGCCTTGCGGTAATTTGTGCCGTTGCTGCGGTCCCTGGATCGCTGCGTTTCTGCGGGTGATAAACGCTGGGAGTAGTGCGCGTTGTTGCCACGGCTTGTGTCCGGCGTTTACCTACACCGGTTGACCCTTCTTCGTTTTTTGTAAGTTTTGTCTATTTGTATTTATTTAGATATATATTCTTTCTCTCTCTCTCTCTCTCTCTCATCCTTTCTCGGGTCTCTCCCTCTTTTTTTGTCTGCATTGAAAGTTTCACTTCTGTTATGTGTACTACGCTACACGCACTTTTTTCTTAATGCATATGTAAATAACTCCTAGAGCAATCGCGCCATCCGCTTTTTTATTCCGCATATAGCAGTACGACGACCGCAACGAAATGATGGTTTATGGATTTGTGTCCAGTCTGTATGCTACGCACTAGGCACAAATCACTGGGAAGTGTGACCTATTTATGGTAACTTAAGGTAATTTGTACTGTAGATTATTAGATAAATACAATAAATAAATAAAGTAAACACCCTTTTTAATTTAATTTTTTTCTTTTCACACCAAATAGTTATAATACAGGGTCCGCCACTCAAAGTGTAACCAACTTCAGACCGCTCGCGTAGCTGATGCCCGTTTGCTAAATGCAAGTCCAGAATATTTTTTACAAACGCGCGGAAGCATTTTGCCGAGAGTAAACGCGAAAAAAGAAAATCAGTAATGGATTTCAAACGTAATGGGGTGATTGCATTATATTTGGCAGGAAAATCACAACCAACGATTTTTCGTGAGCTCGAGCACCTTAAAATATATAAAGTTTTTGTTTATCGCACCATTAGTCAATACAATGATACTGGTAGCATCGTGAAACATCACGGAGGTGGTCATCGAAAGACTGCAACGTCACGTGAAATGGTTCAAAAAGTGAAGAAGCGACTTGAGAAAAATCCTCGACGAAGTGCCAATCAAATGGCGAAAGAACTGAAAATATCTGACCGTAGCATCCGCTGCATACTGCAAATGATCTCAGAGTCAACCCTTACAAGATCCAAAGAAACCGGTCAATTTTCGAATATTGTGTTTTCTGACGAGAAAATTTTTCAAATTGAGCAATTCCTATACTCCCAAAACGATAGGGTTTATTTGACCGACCGTTCATACGAGAATTTTGAGTCATCGATAGGCCACCAAGAGGCAGTACGCGCCATAGGTAATGGTTTGGGCGGCTGTAACCGCATACCTACGGGCGCTCTCCACTCGTTTTCATCGAGCCTGAATAATAAAAAAGTATTCTGGAGGTTGCTTTGAAGCCGTGGGCAGTGAACAAAGAACAGCTAAAAAACAACGATCCGAACTTAATAACGCCCACACAATGGCTCTCAAGTTCACCAGACGCGAGCCCGATGGATTATTCTCTTTTTATCATTTTGGAGAGCAAGGTCCGAAATAAAAGATTCACCAGTCTCGAGGCGCTGAAAAAAAGCCCTTTACCGCGAGTGGGCCAAAATACCTGCAAGTTACATTCGGGAAGCTTGCGATTCATTTCTGGACCGTCTCAAGGCCATAGTCCAGGCAAAAGGTGGTTATATCGAGCAAAAGTAAACTGATTATTAATTTTGTATCATTTTCACACATTTTTTACTTTGAATGGAGCAGAAGTAAATTGATTCTTAATTTTGTAGTATTTTCACACTTTCCCTACTTTGAATTTAACAAAGGTAATTTCCAAACTAAATTTATGGACTTTTTTATTGGTTACACTTCGAGTGCCGCACCCTGTAGGAGTGAATTACGCATACGCCGTTGAAACAGGGTATTTCGTCCATGTGGAAGCATAGCATAAATTTGAAAGAAATATTGAACACATCACAAGGATCTGTTGGAATTTAAGCAGATCAACGCGTGTGGCGTTGTTTACATCAGATTGGAAGTTGGCACAAATATTTGTTCTTCTTGGAATCGGTTTTGTCATTTATTTTGATTTTTCAAAGTGGGTACATAGTGAAAAATGGCAAAATTCATAATAAACATTATAAATATATAATACACGGCATTTATTTTCATTTCGCTTTCCACGTTTACTCGGCTTCGAACAACATAAAATGAAAATAGTCAACCGATCTACAAAGTGTGGCGAAATGAATTTCCGCCGATTGTTGTGGTTTGTTGCAAGTTTGCTCTTAACGTTAACAATTTCTCCTAAAAAACATAAAACAATGGAATATAAGATTGCGCCTCCTTAAGACGAATGGAGTACAGAAGGTGGCGCCTTCCGATAATCGTTACTCTATTTTTCGCGATTTTGCAACTAGCTCCGCCACGCACCATAATAATACAAAACAAATAAACAAAAGCAAGGGAAATTACTTGTTTGAAAATACATACAGTTAAGGAAAAAACTCTACATACACCCCCTTAGTTTGTATTTCTAAGATATTCTTAAGGTAAATTAATAAAGCGTTTGCTTTAATATTTAAAGGACCAAAAACAAAGTTTATTTACATAACAAAATGCTAATTCAAAAGCATAACAATAACAGAAATAACAGAAACAATAAAAATTCATGAGAAAAAAGTTTACATACAGTGTTAAAAATCGAATAGAATATTTGATTTCTTTTAAATAAATAAAAGGAAACAATATATTTTAATATTTTATAGGACCACCCTGGGCTCCAATAACCGCCTGAAGACGACGTGGCATAGACATCACCAAATTCTCCGTAATACTGGGCGCAATTTCCGACCACGCCCGAGTTAGGGCAGTTTTCAGTGTTTCACGACTTCTGATATCATATTTGCGAGCAGATTTTTCCAAAACGTCCCAAATATGCTCAATTGGGTTAAGGTCTGGTGGCTGGGGAGGTGTTTTAAGCTGTCTTGGTACATGATAAAGAAGCCAATCTCGAACAATATGCGCAGTATGCTTGGGGTCGTTGTCTTGTTGGAAAATCCATTGGTTTCCCAGGCCCAAGCTTTCCACAGATGGCTTCAGATTTTGTTCCAATATTGTCTTATACTGATATCTATCCATAACGCCTTTAACAAAAACCAATCGACCAACTCCAGATGCCGCCATAGCTCCCCACACTATAACACTACCCCCATGTTTCACAGAAGGTATAATATTTTTGGGATCAAGTGCAGTATTCGGTTTTCGCCAAACCTTGTTTCGGCCGTCATTCCCGAAAATATTATACTTACTTTCATCAGTAAATATAACTTTCTTCCAAAAATCCATTCCTTTCTGTAAATGTGCCTTAGCAAAATCCAGGCGAAGTTGACGATTCTTGGCTGAAATAAATGGCTTTTTGCGTGCTGTTCTACTTTTAAAGCCGCTATCATGCAAAACGTTTATTACTGTTCTTGATGAAACAGTAATATTCGAACATCTTGCAAGGTATTCGGCTAGTTTTGGGGCACTTATTTTTGGATATTTGGGGACTTCTTTAAGGACACTACTGACATCGCGTCTTGAAAGCTTCTCGGCCTTCCAGATCTTGGCTTGTTTTCGGTACTGTTGGTTTTTTTATAGTTTTTGACAATAGTTTGCACTGTAGAGCGACTTAATTTTACTATTTCAGCAATTTCCCCGTAAGATTTGTTTTCTTTTCGAATAATAACCACCAAATTCCGAACTGATTGCTGAATTTCTTTTCTATTTGCCATTTTTAAAGTTAAAACGTGTTTTACAAATCGCTTTCTGAATTTAGATAATTGTAATGTTTGACAGATAAAGCAAATCAAGAAAACTAACGGGTTTTTTCCCTTTAAGTTCTTCATTTTCCAATGTATTTTAAGAGTTGCCCAAGCTGTATGTAGACTTTTTTCCCACCGATTTCTATGTTTATCGCCAATAGTTTATAAGTTACCAATATTTTCAAACTTTTTTTTTCTTCCCACATTCTTAACTATTAATGTCGTAAACATTCACATCAAAATTATGTTGAATATTAACACTAGTTCTCTAGAAGTTGAAAATAGTCGGGTGTATGTAGAGTTTTTTCCTTAACTGTATGTAAAAATGACACACAAATCCTAAAATCACAATATTCACCAAGCCATGCACTTAATATTCACAAATACGTAACTTCTTTTTTTTTGTTTGTTTAATCGAGACTGTCGGTTTGTTTTCATTTCGGTTGAAAATCTAACATTCAAACCTCGAAACTGCAAAAACAAAATTCGTGTAAATTTCATTTGTGCACTACGGCTGTCACCTCCCCTTATGCCGAGCTGTTCAAAATTGCTATAAGAGACGTTCAACTGGCATCATCTTTTTATTACACTGTGGAACAAATTCAGGTTAGCAAAAGTTAGGTCCATTCTGAGAGTGGCGGGTGAAAATAGAGGCGAAATTAGAAGACCCGTATCGCGGCGTTTGTTTATGTTAGTTCGAATTTTTTTTTAATCGGCCTTCGAAGTTTGCAGTCAAATGCCGATTTTCAGTATATTGTTTATATGGTTTTTTGGCTATAACTCGTCGACTAATTGATATTTTTTCAATCTGTAAAAGCCAAATTATTGCTAGAGACCTGTGCAATAATTACAATTTTTGAAAAAATTGATTTCGAAAATTTTTATGGTACTTATGAGGCAAAATGTTGGAAAAATTATTTTTTTTCATGTTTTTTGAAAATATTTTCAACAAAACTAAGTCTTTTTTACATTTTGTGTGGTCTATAATATGCTTCTCAGTTTCTTAAATAAATGTAATTTGAAAAGAAAATTACGGGATTAAATACTTTGGCAGCTACTTTGACGAAAGTCACAAAATGTTCGAAAAATTAACGTTTTCCTTATTATTTCTTAATATCTGGCAAGCAACTCATTTTTTTCGCTTTTTTTCTTATCTAAAATATAGTTTTCAATCCATGACATAAATATCATGGAAAAAAATATAGTATCAGTCGAAAATTTGTGCGATATACACACATTCATTACATAAAACTAATGTAAAAAAACCCAAAATTCCTAGTAAACACATAGTAATTAAAAATCCCCAAAACCATTAAATAAATATCGATTTCGGTAGAAGTAATTAAAAAGAGAAGTTTCAAGAATTAGGAACATTCCAAAAACAATTAAAGAAAAGGAAATGCTAAGTATGGATTAAAAAAGGGATTTTCCGAGAAGAAAGCATGCTCCAAAAATAATTAAGGAAAAGGAAATTCCCAGAATACAATTAAGAAAGGGAATTTCCAGGAACAATCAATAGCTATTAAAATAATATTTGTAAACATTTGTGTTGCATGCGAACTAATTTTAAAAATAAAGATTCAGTTAAGACTCGAAACTCAGCCGAAGCTGATGTCTTTTAATTTTCGCTCGGTCGTGATAAAATTTGCTATTCATTCTTTTGGAACCTATTTCATTTATTGAGTGATTTAAGTTAAGTGTATCAGTTTCATAAAATTAACAAAAAAAAACATTCTATAATATATATTGTATTAAAAATGTCGGAACCAACATGTAAAATGAACCATTTTTGTAATATTTGTGGACGTTTCATAGTAAGCGATGAAAAATGCGGCAATGTGACTGATTCTTTTTTGGAAATCTATAGACAATATTTCTCGCAAGAGTTTATCAATGACGTAAACTATGCCCCTAAAAAAGTTTGCTTTAATTGCTATTCAATTCTTATGCAATGGAAAAGTGAAAAGAAGAAGGCTATGCCTTTTGGTGTACCAATGATTTGGTCAGATAATAGCCCACATCAAGAAGAAAATTGCTATGGATGTACCAACTACAATAAAACTTTGAATAGAAGGAAAACAAAGAATAAAACTTATGTAGCAGTGTCAAGTGTCCAATTACCATTACCGCACTCAGAATTCGTTCCAGTACCAACATACCGAAGTACTGATCTTCAAACAGGTATCAGTACTACAACCACCCCTGCCACACCCATGGATTTCTCCTCAGAATTCAACCCTGGTGAAGGTACATCAAATAAAACATCAAAGGACCCAATCCTAATAACACAAAACCAATTGGATGGAATTGTTGCAAATTTGTGTTTGACTCAGAAAAAATCAGAACGACTGGCGTCATTTTTGAAAGGAAATAATTTGCTGACGAAAGGTACAAAAGTAACAGCATATCGAAAACGCCAAAAAGAGTTACAAAAGTTCTTCGATGTCAATGATGCAAAAAATTTCGCTTATTGCAACGATATTGAAAAGTTAATGGAGGCGATAGGGTTAACCTATAAAAAAGATGATTGGCGTCTCTTTATCGATAGTTCACTAATCAGCTTAAAAGTTGTGCTTTTGCACAAGACAAATAGAATGCCTTCTGTTCCGATTGCGTATAGCACTGACACTAGTGAAACTTTCGATAAATTGAAAGACATTCTGGAAGTAGTCGAATATAACGAACACCAATGGCGCATTTGCTGCGACCTCAAAGTAGTTTCCTTGATTACAGGCTTAACAGCATCTGGCCGTCCAAAATATCCGTGTTTTTTGTGCGATTGGGATTCACGATACGGAGAAGGTATTAAAGGAAGAAACCAGTACAAACAACATAACTGGATTAGTCGAATTGGGCGAAAATGGCCTAATGACAATAGGCTACACGAAAGTCTTGTTCCTGAAATGAAAATTTTGTTGCCGTTGCTCCACATTAAACTTGGCATTGCTAAAAATTTTTTGAAATGTATCGCAAAAAGACCAGCAGTATTCAACCGCTTGAAAGATATTTTCCCAAGACTAAGTAAGGCCAAAATTCAGGAAGGGGTTGTTAATGGTCCCGACATACGGAAACTAATGAGTCGTCAAGATTTTGAGCAAGTTCTGACAGACCGAGAATTAAATGGATGGCTCGCATTGAAAGCAGTCATCAAAGGACTTTTGGGTAAAGAACGTGAAGAAAACTACAGGCAATCTGTTGCAAACATGTTGGCAGCTTTCGCTGAAATTGGGCTTAATATGTCATACAAAATTCATCTCTTGCATCAGCATCTTGAAAAACTCGCTCAACAGTTGCCAACTGAATCTGATGAGCAAGGCGAACGTCATCACCAAACTGCGCTTCCATTTGAAATAAGGTAACTATAGAGTGTGCATATTTTGAATTCCTAGATTTTTCTAATATCTTGGTCAGAGTGCACAATTTAAACATGTTAACGATTGAAAACTATTTTCGTTTCAGGTACAGAGGAAAGAAATCTCCAGATGCGATACTCGCTGAAATTTGTTGGTGGTATAAAAACACCTTTGAAGAAGAGGAAGACGAGGAAACAGAGGAAGAAGGGGAAGACACAGATGAAAATCCAGAATATCTGTTGGACGAAATAATCGATCTCTCTGATGATGATGACGATGACCAAGACATTAGAGAGAGCAGTGATGTTGATCCACAGCCGCCTGCTAAACGGCAGCTGGCCAAATTATTAATTTAATTTATTTTATTTTTCTACTTAATAAAATATCAATTAGTCGACGAGTTATAGCCAAAAAACCATATAAACAATATACTGAAAATCGGCATTTGACTGCAAACTTCGAAGGCCGATTAAAAAAAAATTCGAACTAACATAAACAAACGCCGCGATACGGGTCTTCTAATTTCGCCTCTATTTTCACCCGCCACTCTCAGAATGGACCTAACTTTTGCTAACCTGAATTTGTTCCACAGTGTTATTATACCAATCAGTAGACGACAATACAGAATTGTGCCTTCCCAAAGGCCATGATGTCAATGCAAAAGTACTAAAGCTTTTAATTAAATCGTTACAGAATTGAATATTGTAAAAAGTATTTATGTTGCACAATGTAACTCAATATACAGGATAAGATTTTGATAATCGCTTCATGTAAATTGCGTTCGAAATTAAGTTAAATGGCTTATAGTACCTTACCGACAGAACTCTTTTCTGGCAAGGTACTGTTATTGTACTGTTGCCGTTATATCCGAATGGCTGGCGAGTGAACAACATTCGGAGGTGCGTTGGTTCGAATCTCCGTGCATTAAACCGCAAAATGATAGAAAATCTTTTTTCTAATAGCTATCGCCCCTTTGGCAGGCAATGGCAAACTTTCGAGTGCATTTCTGGCATAAAAAAGCTCCTCATAAAACAGCGTTTGCCGTTCGTAGTCGACATAAAACTGTAGGTCCCTCCATTTGTGAAGCAACATCAAGACGCACGCCGCAAATAGGATATTCACAACATCAGGGAATAAGATATACATATGTATGGGAGGGGAATAAATTTGAGTAAATTACCTCACCTAGTTAAGTATTTTTCTTAACGTCTGATCAGTCTTCAACAAAGTACAAACAAAAGCAAAAATGTACGGCACGAATCTCGTCACAACTATCAGGTGTTCGTTCGTTTCCTTTTTCATTCACGAAATTAGTCGTAACCTTATATCTCTCAACTATGAGATATAGATCGGTTTCTTTCGTCGAAGGTAAGACAAGTCTCTACAAGGGAGTATTGTTCCATTAGCTAATTTGATTCTCACTGTCAAAATGAGAGCTTTTGTACTTTCTTTCTCTTTTCTTGTTTTAGGGAAGAATAGCAGAAAAATGTGTTAATAACCTACCAAATTGTTGTATTTGTAGAATCGATATCGCTTTGCAGAAATTCGCTTTGGTTGAATTCGTTTCTTTTACAGATTCCACGTAACTGAGAGAGTAATTTGGGTATCTCACTTGCGCGGATTTTTCTTCGGACGAGTTTGTGAAAACTGTCAACATGGCACAATGTAATTACATCAGTGTGGTCTACGTCATACCGTTACTTGCTGATGTAACAGGGGTTATTACAGCGGTATTTTTACGACAATAACTGAGATTGACCTGAGGATGTCCGAAAAACTAACGCTTGTACGTCTGAACGACTGATTGAAAAAGTAAAGAGAATTCAGAACGTGTGACCAACATCAGACCAGCTTTCAGCGATTTCAAAGAATCATCTGGTTTGCTGACTTACCAAGAGATTTTTTACGATAAAACTGAGATTACGTAAGCGATATATTAAAGAATCAACGCAGCTATTTCTTATGCTACTTAGTAGACGCCTGAATAACGACTAATTGGAAGAGTGTTAAATTAAAGCAAATTGCACACCTAAGATGAAGCTTGCCGACTTCATTTTTCGCGATTTTGACAAGAACTACGTCATGTACTATAATAATAACACAAGACAAATAAACCACACCAACTGAAAGAGGAGAAATTACGTTTGTAAAAATTCAGAGAATGACTCGCGAGTATTGAGACTTGTGACATTTGAACTGAAGTGCCGCGTAAGTTACGTGACATGGTCCCGCTCCTACACATAATAACAGTAAAGGAAAAACAAGCATATTTTGAAATAAATGTATGCTTGTTATATAATATTTTAGCTTTAGGAATGCTACTCAGCACTTTAGAGTTTTTATTGAACCTAAAGATATATACATATAAATTCATTTCAAAAACTATAAATGTACATACATATGTATATGCCTTAGCTGTAATACGTTCATTGCATTTATGGATGATGTGAAATCATACGCAAAACATACTTGAGTGAAACCAGATATGAAAAAGAAAACACAGTAAATTAAATAGAAATAATTGCAACTATGTTCAAAATAAAAGTAAATTATTTGCACGGTGCTGGGTAGGATATTAAACATACATATTTAGATCGTAAATACGTATGTTCTTAGGGTATATTTAAGATCTAAAAAATGAGAAAAGGCAGTTGTTGCCTAGCAGTGAGGAAGACCAGTCATGGTCGGTTAACCTTTTATAAGAATAAATCGATTAAAAAATTATTTGACTAGTGTTTATTATTTAACTCCCGGATAACAATACCGCCACCAAATGTTCATCTAAAATCAGATGAACTTAACTGGCGCAGTCGGGAAACGGATCTAAAGAAAAGAAAAAGGAATTAACGTTACAAATTTTTACGAACAGTAAAATTACGAATTAAAATAAAATAAGACAATAATAAAAAAAATAATAATAATAAACTAAAAGGGCAACAACTCAAATAAAAAGAATAAAATAAAAGTTAAATAAAATTAACTAAAGAAATAGTGGCGGCGTAACAAAGTGGAATCCGGCGGCGTATAATCAAGTGGAATACGGAAGACAACGACAAAGACAAATACTTAAGGCAGCAATACCACCTTTGGTACACCAATTGTTGCGGGAGGATTTAAGAAATTTTAACACAAAACTACGGATTCGGCAGCTGTAGCAGATTAGCACATTTATTTACTGGGTATACAGAGTTAAGGAAAAGCAGAGTGGATGGTAGATTTCGGTCCACCTATTGGCGTGAAAGGTATTTTTTATTCTACACGGCAGAAAATGTAAGCAGATATATAGAATATAATATCTTATTTTTAACATTTTGCATAAGTTAGGATACTCGAATTAAAAATTATAGTGCGAATTCAAAAATGCAATAAAGAGGAATCAGTCCCTTTTAAGTTTAAACCATAAATATAATACCATATAAGCACAACTAATGTGACATGCTATGTCATTTGTAATTAAATTGAGCATATTGAAAATTTTCATCTCTTAATAGAGAATAGAATTTTCAATTTTTTTCTTTTTTGGTAAATATTATAAAAAATTTTCAACTACTTTTTTGCAATTGTTTCTACGTGAAGTCGTTCGTGTAAGTAATGACGATCATTTTGAACCCAGAATCATTAAAATCGGTTCATTTTTGATTAAGTTATGAGCATTTAAAAAAAAAAAATCTTATATAATGAAAAAAAAAATCGATTTTGAGCCGAAGAACAAAATTGCCGATAAATCTTGGAGAAAAATTTTTTCGGGCGAACAAAAAAATACGTGTCTCATTATTTTGACCAGAGAGCAACATATTTGAGTAACATCGAAATCGAAGAACATGTCCCGAATAGCCCGGTTGAATTGAAATGGAAAGCATCTATATTAGAATTTTTTTTTGAATGCCCTTAACTTAGTCGAAAATGAACCGATTTTAATTATTCTGGGTTCAAAATGATCGTCATTACTTACACAAATGACTTCATGTAGAAACAATTGCAAAAAAGTAGTTGAAATTTTTTTATTTTCCAAAACAACAAAAAGTGCCAAACAGGTTTCTTACTCAAAAATTCATTACTCAAAAACAACTCATTTTAGCTACTGGGCATTCAGCTCAATTGAAGTTTGAGGTGTCCTCTTGATTTCGAAAAAGTTATAAAAAAAAATACACTTTTTAAAACATTGAATTTCGAAAAAATTTAAATTTTTTTCTTTTTTGCTAAATAAAAAATTTTCAACTACTTTTTTGCAATTGTTTCTACATAAAGTCGCTCGTGTAAGTAATGGCGATCATTTTGAACCCAGAATTATTAAAATCGGTTCATTTTTGACTAAGTTATGGGCATTTAAAAAAAAAAAATTTCTTATATAATATAATTAAAAAAAAATCGATTTTGAGCCGAAAAAAAAATTGCCGATAGCTCTTGAAAAAGATTTTTTTTCGGGCGAACAAAAAAATACGTGTCTCAATATTTTGACCAGAGAGCAACATATTTGAGCTACATCGAAATCGAAGAACATGACCCAAATAGCCCGGCTGATTGAAATGGAAAGCATCGCATATCAAAGAACAATCTTAAGACAAAAGGTGGAAAAAGATTTGAAATATCTACAGCCCTTTGAAGGAAACATAAAGAAGTTGGCCTACTTTATTCAAACAATTGATAGGATTTTGGGGGATTATCCAGAGCAACAGGATCTGGTGTATAGAGTGCTTTTTGATTTAAAGATATCAGGATCAGCCAAAAATTTTCTATCTCTGACCCCACCAGAAAATTGGGAGGAGTATAAAACCAAGTTAAAGCAGCATTTTCGGTTAACAAAAGACCAAATGTCGATAACAAAATGTAAGAGTAGGGAGTATAAGTGAAAATAGTGATGCGATGAAGGAGATGTTCATGGGAATGCTCCTTCAAAGAATAAAGCAATTGGCGGCAACCAATGCGGTAGCCAATAATTCAGGCAGATATAGCAGGCGTTCGCAAAATAGCGCTGCTCAAAATAATCATTGTGCACCAAATTCATCACGACCAAATACATAGGATAATTCGCAACATGCAAATGACCGTCCTGGATATGAACAAGGCCAATATTATAGGCAAGGTAGCCAACAATCAAGCAATCGACCACAAAACATTGCAAATAGACAGAATACATCTCAGCAGACAAGGCGTTCAAATGGGCCTCAACCCATGGACGTCGATGCTGCGAGTCAAGCAGAAGCTGCAAACACAAACGAGGATTTTTTACAGACTAGCCTCGGGTGGTCAAAATAAAAGTTTAATACTATTGACTTTGTTTAATACAAATTTTTTAACTTTGGCGGATCCAAGATCTACAATTAGTATTATGAAGAAGTAAACTTTCGATGAATATAGATTACCGGTTATTGAAGAAAATGAAAGAGTTATCTCTCCTTGCCCATCAGAATTTCAATATGTTGACAATCCTGGAATGCGGGGGTTGAAGATGGATTTTGATAAACCATACGATTTGTTGTTGGGAAATGATTTTATATTTAAAAATGTCAAGATAATTGACATTGAAAAGGAGGAAATTGAACCCCTTAATGGTGTAAAAATACAATTCTTCTCAAAGACGATCCAAGAGCAGGTTAATGCATTGGAGTCGGGGAAATTGCAAAATATTCAAATTAATCATCTAAAATCAGATGCACATAAAGGAGTTGAAAAATTGCAGGGTATAATTCAGAAAAGCAGGAGTAGGTATAGCTCTCCTATTATAATAGTGTCAAAAAAAGAAGATAATTCAGGAAATAAAAGGTTTCGTTTAGTGGTTGATTACCGTAGGCTTAATCAAATAACCATTGATTTCACGGAATCTTGGACAAGTTGGGCAAAGCACAGTACTTTAGCCCTCTTGATTTTGCAAATTCATCAAATTTTAATGGCATCTAAGGATATTGAAAATGCAGCTTTTGTTTCTCTATTGGGTTTGTATGAATATGTCAGAATGCCATTTGGGTTGAAAAACACCCCGGCTACTTTTCAAAGGTTTAAGAATGGCATATTAAGAGACTACATAAATAAAATTTGTGTTGTCTATTTAGACGACATTTTAATATTTCCGACTTCATTGGAAGAGCAATTGAATTCCTTAAAAATTTTTTTCAAACGTGCAAGAGCACAAGTTAAAAATGTAAGCGGATGAAAGCGTTTTCTTAAAGACAGAAACGAAATTTTTAGGTCATACGTTGACCAAAGAAAGAATAAAACCTAATGAGGAGAAAATTTTAGTAATTTTAGATTTAAATGTACCGAGGACCGAAAACCAATTAAAAAGCTTTTTAGGAGCTACAAGGGTATTACAGAAAATATATAAAAGATTATTCAACAATAGCGTATCCAATGATTACATATTAAAAAATATTAAAATAAACCCCAATGACCCGCAATATATTTCGAGTTTTGAAAATCTCAAATCTCTCATTTCATCCTATTGAATTCTAAATACAACTCTGCAAGCCAATCCTGCTCTCTTATACGAACAATTGTACTTCGCTTACATGGAACTTTGTACTTGTACAATTATACATTAGATAGTAGGCGATGGCAAAAATGTAGAATAAAAACGTGAATTACATGGACACGATTTTTCCTTTCTCTGAGCGGAAATACTGCTTCAAATGGTTATAGGCCCAGGTATCGACTTGGGTTTCTAAGTTCACGGTCAACATACATAAATTGAAGTTGTAATAATTCAGTTGATTTGCTTATCCGGTGTTAAAAGTAATAGTCGCAGTAAAATGGCTAACGCTTTAGCCAACATTGAACAATTAAGTGACGAAAATTATACCACTTGGTGTATTCAATTAAAGAGTTTACTGATAACTCTAGATTTATGGAGTGTAGTCGTCGATAAGTGTCCGGAGGAGGAGCCTGGAAAGACCATCTGGATAGTATGCGGCAGAAAGGCTCTCGCTACTATAACGTTGAGCGTCAAGCCAAATGAGCTGATACATATTAAAAACTGTATCACAGCAAAAAGTGCATGAGACACGTTGAACGCGCTCTACAAGGCAGATACAGCGTGTAGGAAAGTTAACCTATTTAAAAAACTGATCCGATTTCAATTCAGAAGCAGCGAGAAGTTTTCAGCTCAATTGAAGGAGTATTGTATTGTATTGTAGATGACTTAAAAGAAGTTGGCATATCCATGGACGACGACTTTTTATCAATTTTGTTGCTTTGCTCATTACCAGACGAAATGGAGAATTTTGTGGTGGCAATTTAGAGCAGGGACGCATTCCCCAAATTGGATAATCTCGTCGCGAAGATTCTGGAAGAGGAGCAAAGGCACGGCGACAAATGCAGTAGCGCAGAAACGGCTTTTTCGGCAAACGATTCGAAAAGGCGCGTTGGAATTTTTCGAAATAAAAACAGCAGCGGCAGAGGCGTAAGGAGTGAGATTGGTGTCGGTAACAGCAGCAAGACAAAAGGAAAATGGAAGAACGAAC
Organism: Anastrepha obliqua; assembly: GCF_027943255.1. Taxonomy (NCBI): domain Eukaryota; kingdom Metazoa; phylum Arthropoda; class Insecta; order Diptera; family Tephritidae; genus Anastrepha; species Anastrepha obliqua. The sequence goes on along the minus strand of NW_026562178.1, from coordinate 904,037 downwards.
GAAAGCACAACTTCCAGCAGGTGCAACAACAACATAAAGTGCTTTAAGAGTGGACGGAGAGGACATATACGTTCTCAGTGCACTTTTCAATCTAATAATTCACTCGTAGATGATAAAGCTTGGTCGTTAGTAGAGAAAGCGGAGAATTTGAGCGAGACTTGGATAATCGAGTGTGGCGCAACGTCTCACATGTGCAAAGATGCTAAATTTTTTAGTTTTCTTGTTTGCGTAAAACATAGAATAGTTTTAGTTTGAGGTGCTTGCGTTTATGCACGCGGAAAGGGCACGGTTAATCTGAAAACAAAGTACACAACTGTTAATTTGAGAGACGTCTACATTCCAATTTTTTTTCAATCGCTAAAGCTGCAGAGAGTGGAAATGTCATCACATTTACAGAAAATAATGCCATAATGCAAAACAAAAATAAAAAAACAATTCTTGCTGGTGCATTGGAAAATGGCATATATGTTGCTAACGTTTTAGTGAGCAAAAGTGCGGACTGTGTAAATGGGCTTAGTGATGACGCGAGTGATTGGCATAAGCGGTTTGGTCACATAAATAAAAGTGATTTAAATAAACTTTCAAGAATGTATATGGTAAATGGTTTGAACTTTAAAATTTCAAAAAACATTGAAACGCACGTAGCGCGGTATGCGCGAAATGTGAAATATAGCGGCGTTTACACAAAAATATATTTCAACTTGTAAATACGGACTTGTGCGGGCCTATGGGTGTGAATTCGGTTGACGGTGCATCGTATTTTATCACATTTATAGATGATTACTCGCGATATACTGCAGTTTATTTTCTAAAAAGAAAATCCGAAGCATTTGATATGTTTAAACTTTTTGCTGCGACCGCGGAGAAGCAGACTGGCCGCCAAATAAAAACGATTCGTAGTGACAATGGGAGAGAACTCGTCAACTCTCAGTTTGAAAATTGGTTACGTGAAAAAGGCATTCGCCATCAAACCACTGTGCCGTTCAGCCCTCAGCAAAACGGTGTGGCTGAAAGAGCCAACAGAACTTTGGTGGAAATGGCGCGTTGCTAAAATGCTACAATCATTGTGGGCTGAAGCGGTAAGCACGGCGGTATATATTAGAAATAGGTGTCCTACAAAAGTTTTTGGTGCAGTTACACCTTACGAGAAATGGCATAGGCGGAAACCATCAGTTGCACATCTGCGTACGTTTGGTTGTGATGCAGTGGTTCTGCAAAAGGGGCAAAGACCACGCGGTAGTAAGTTTTTGCTGAAAGGTCATCGATTAATTAACTTACAAACAAATCAAATCACAATTGCACGTGATGTTATATTTTTTGAAAATTCATTTGAATTAAATTTAAGGGACAGTGATGTCAATGAAGAACCATTTTTTATTGAACTTCAAGCAAAACCAAGTAGCGCTGAAGAAGCGTTAGTAAGCGAAGACAGACGTGACGAGCGTTAAGACGAAGGCAGCCAGCTTGAAGGATATGAAAGAGCTGAGACTGAGTCTGACTACGAGGAGGCTGTTGCTGTAAACAATTACAAGAGGAAGCGAGGAAGGCCAAAAATGGTGCGTACAGGAGGTGTAGGAAGGGCGAGAAAAGTCTATTGTACAGAGGCTGGTCCGGAGATGCTGAACTCTGTTATTGAAAATCCGAACACGGTCAGTGAGGCACTAAACTCTAAAGATGCTGACATGTGGAAAGAGGCAATGAGAGTAGAGTATGAATCGTTGGTGCGGAACGCAACATGGGACTTTGTAGATCGACTAGCTCATAAAAATGTTATCGGCTGTGAATGGGTTTTCGAAATAAAACGTAATCCGGATGGCTCAATTGCGAAGTTTAAGGAGAGGCTAGTTGCGATGGGTTGCGCACAAAAATACAACGTGGATTACTGCGAAACATTTACTTCCGGTGGTACGTCATTCAACAATTAGTCTAATTTTGGCATTGGCCGCGAAACACAAGTTGCTGGTTAACCACATAGACACTGTGCTGCATACTTGAACGGCGATTTGGAGGAAACGGCTTATATGTGTCAGCCACCCATGTTTGGAGATTCGAAAAATGTTAATAAGGCATGCAGACTTAAAAAGGCTTTATATGGCCTGAAGCAAGCCGGTCGAGAATGGAACCGGAAAGTTACGCAAATATTGCTGAAGATGGGATTCGTAAGGTTCAAGTCGGACCCATCGGTTTATATTCGTCGTGGTAATGCCAATGTTAGTATTATTGGTCCCTACGTAGACGATATGATCTTGGCATGATCAAACAATCATGAGATGCGGAGTATAATAGCAGCGTTGAATCAACACATTGAAGCGATCGATCGCGGGCAGATATCATTTTATTTGGGGGTGGAAGTTGAACGGGATGGTGATCGAGGTGACATCACTATACATCAGAAGCAATATGTCGAGCAACTTCTTCAACAATGGGACATGGAAGATTGTAAACCAGCGGTAACTCCATGGGCTCCAGGTACGGTGCTTTATAAATGTGACAAGCAGTGCAGTGACTTGAAGGCGAACGACTACCAAAGTCTTATTGGCGGGCTGATGTATCTGGCTGTCATATCTCGTCCGGATATCGCGCATGTGGTGTCAAAGTTATCTCAATATAACTCACATCCGCATACAGAGCACATGCAGGCGGCAAAATACGTTCTTCGATATTTGAAGAAAACCCGTTATGGTAAATTAACTTTTTCTGCTAATTTTGAGAATTTTGTGTGTTTCACAGACGCTGACTGGGGTAGCGACATCTTGGACAGGAAGTTATTTTGTTACAATGGCTGGTGGATCAATAGCTTGGGAGTCGCGAAAGCAGTCTGTGGTTGCGTTAAGTTCGATGGAAGCTGAGTACATAGCATTATGCCAAGGTACTAAAGAAATAGTTTTTCTTCGTTGTATGTTGAATGAGTTGGGTTACCTGGAATATACAAGAGGCCCTACTTTGATTTTGTGTGCCAACCAGAGTCCGGAATTTAGGGTGAAAAATCCCATGGTGCAGAAACAAAGCAAACACACGAATGTGGACAAATTGATCGAGTATGTTCCGACAAATGAGAATGCAGTCGACATACTTACCAAAGCGTTGGGGAAGCAGAAGCATATTGAGAATTGCAACTTAATGAATATTGAAATATAATTTTTAAATGCACGGGCTCGGTGTGAAGGGGCGTTTGTTGAATTCTAAATACAACTCTGTACCAACTTTGTACCTGTACAATTATACCTACATTAGATAGTAGGCGATGCCAAAAATGTAAAACGGCACTTAGAATAAAAGCATGAATTACATGGACACGATTTTTCCTTTCTCTGCGCGGAAATACTGCTTCACTTCCCATCCGATTCTTATATTATTTATTATTTACGATCTAAATATGAGAAAAGGCAGTTGTTGCCTAGCAGTGAGGAAGACCAGTCATGGTTGGTTAACCTTTTTTAAGAATAAATCGATTAAAAGATTATTTAACTATTGTTTATTATTTAATCCCCGCATAACAATACCGCCACCAAATGTTCATCTAAAATCAGATGAACATAACTCGGGTTACATTGTGAAAGCAAACAAGATAAAACGTCCAAACGCAGTTTTTTGCGTTTTTATGCAGATGACATCGTGGCAAGAAAGTGTGTGCATGCGTATAATTTCTTGTGTTTGGTAGTTTCCACTGCCTTCGCTTACACCCCGAGTGGGCCGAGGAAAAGAATACATCCGCGGTAAGGCATGCCTGTCGTAAGAGGAGACTAAAATCTGGCAGGAGAGGAAGGTACTCGGCTCGAAAGGCCTCATATACCCCGAGTGAAACCAGTAAGATACTGATTACGGAATACTGGAAAATATTTTAGATTAGGCAGTCTATGGGCTGGTGAAAGTAGTATTCTATCACCTCAGTGAAATGGCCGATAGGCTAATGCTACAATCGCCTCCGTTCCATTAAAACTCAAGCACGCCTTCGGGTACGTTCCTTATATGTCACCATTAAGTTGGTGGTGCAGGCTCAGTTGAGAATCCCTGACCAGTTCCTGTCCTGGCTGTGAACTCTATTGCCCATGAAGCGTTGAGTCAACACTCGCATGGCCTTCTGGCTTGCATAGATAACCATCGGGGCACATAGGAAAACTTCACTATCGGGTAAGGATAGCAGCCTGAAGTCGGGACTCCAAAGAATTGATTATGAATACCCAAAATCAAAAACAAACCACCGAGCAAAACACAGATGAAGGAAGCATAGATGGTCGAAAACATAACGTGGATTCAAGAGCAGCCTTCAGAAGAAGTAGCTTACTGCTAAGATCCCTACCGCACTCCCGAACCCCCGTAAGAACACTCCCATCCAGTAAATAACAGATACTCCCACCTCTGCGACGACAAACCCGAATCGAACGGCAACCAGTCCGGATGCCCCTGAGAGCTGTAAGAAAGCCAGAGCAAATGGACCCACAGGGAATAAAAAAGGACTCCCTAAGAAAATGGAAGAAAGCTGGTAGACAGTTACTAAGAGGGGCAACCAAACGAAGCCGAAGGATAAGCTAGCCGAGTCAAACAAAAGGAGCAAGCCGCGATCACAGCACGTAAAGCCAGAAGCTGTTGTGATAAAACCCGCAGAAGGCCATAGTTATGTGGATGGGCTGAAGGACTTGCGCGCGAAGATTACGACTGATGAGTCAGTCAAAGTAAGGTCCGTCAGGAAAACGAAGGCCGGGGACATGATTTTGGGGTTTGGTAAGGGAGAAAAGTCCCACCAGAGTTCGTGCATTATCTGAAAGTCACTGTGCAGGTCACGGCTTTCGTCGCGGAGTTAAAGTCTAGCGTCACTATTGAGATACGAGATCTCGACTCCTTGACGGCCAAAGCGGAGGTGGAAACAGCAGTCCGGACACTGACGAACGCGCGGGAACAAGTACCTGCTTTCCTCACGCTATCTGCAGAAGGGGCCGCAAAGCTCATCAAGATCGCCGATATAAAATTCGGCTGGATCCGAACAAAGATGTGACCATGCAACCATGTGCACAAATTAAGAGATGTTATCGCTGCCTTGCGATAGGGCGCACACAAGCAAACAGTGATACCTGCATCAGATGCTGGAAAAGACGGCACAAAATGAAGGACTGCAAAGCAGCTCCCAATTGCATTCACTGCGTAGATGCTAAACGCAACCACACCGACCGCTCCAGGCAGATATGCATAGAAGTCGCACAGCTACCGCTCTGTTCGAGCAAATAGCTATCGAGAATGAGCTAGATGCACATCATCAGCGAGCAGTATGGAAGGGAACCTAGTTCAAGAAGGGAACAGGAACGACCACACTCTGGCAAACAAGTGGTATCGCAGTCGCCATCACATAGCACGGATCAAGTCGTTGATACACATATGTTCGAAATAAACGCTTCACAATGCCGAGCTTCTGTCTTACCCCCGGCGACAGTATTGAACAATTCTGAACTAAGCTGGACCTTATTGATAATAAGGTTCGTGAAATAGGTGGCCCCTTCATCGTGAATACACCACGACCAATATCACCCTAGTGACTGATAGCCTGGCTGTGGCAACCCACTGGTGGGAACTTCTGAAAGAATATACAGGTAGTGACCATCAGTATATTACTCTCCGGATCAGTCGAGAACTGACCCTACCCCAACACCTAAAACAAAGGGCACTCGCAAATGGAACATGGCCAAAGGGAACACTGAAGCGTTCCTAGCTGACTTTGATACTAATTCCCTGTCGCACATAAGTAGTGACGCTGGCTCCCTTGCAAGCGCCATGATGCAACGCACTGCCAATTGCTGCAACACATCGGCGCCCCGTGCGGGGCTGCGCTCAAGATCCGACCTGTGAACTGGTGGACAACAACAATCGCGGAGCACAGAAGAACCTGCTTCGGAAATAGAGGAAGGTACACCAGACCCAGACGAAACGGAAAAGCAGAGGCGGAAGCTGCTGATTGCAGACAATCCCGAAAGGCGCTAAAACAAGGAATCATCGCCAGTAAGATGGCAATATGGGAGGTACTTCGAAGGGATCTAAAAAGCAACCCTTGGGGACTGGGATATAAATTGTAAAGGGGCAGATGGCATCTCAGCTGAAGCTCTCAAACTTATGGCTGAAAGCCGACCAGATGTGATGCTTGAGGTCTACAATGCATGTATTGCTCAAAGCATCTTCCCAAAGCTGTGGAAAATACAGAGACTGGCGCTGATCAGTAAAAGTAAGGGCGACCCAGCTCAACAGCCAGCCTCGGGTCCGCTTTGCATGCTGGACAGCGCTGGGAAGTTGCTTGAGAAACTCATATAACGCAGGCTTGCGCAGTCTGCTGAGAGTGCAGGAGGAGCACGGCAATATGGTTTCCCACGCGGAAAACCAACCCTTGGCGCAATAGAGGAAGTGGTAAGCAGCGCTCAATGCCCTTTGAAATATGAAGCATGCTTTAATTAAATTAAAAACAACTGTGTATACTACGTTAGTCATGTTCAACATATAATCATACTACACCTCCCCTCTTTAGAAGAATGCTCATACAACTTTATTGTATGAACATTCGTTTATAAAAATGATTAATATTATGTACAAATTTAAGGTTAAGTGTTTTTTATGAAAGATTTATAATTATATTAAAATTAACATTATATTATTTATTTGTTGAGGACCGCGCGGTATTATGTGTATATATAATTATTGTTGGTATATCTTAAGTCTATTTTTGTGAACTTTTTGTTCTTTTAGGGATTTCTTATCAACTATTATTACATTATAATTATTATTATTTATTGTTTTAATTTTATAAGGCCCACCATATTGGGGTTCTAGTTTATGGGCCGCTTCATTTCTAAGTAAAACTAGGTCTCCTATACTAAAGTTGTAATCTAATGTATTCCTATCATAATTAGTTTTTTGCTTAAGTTTAGATTGTTCTAACATAATTTTAGGTCTCCTATGTGCTATTTCTAATTTAAATTTAACTTCCTTAGCGTAATTCTCTATGTTATAGAGTGGTGTTATTTTGTCTATATCTTTGAATTGACGAAATTCTTTGGGTATTTTTCCGAAAACTAATTCGTATGGACAATAATTGTGTACTGTCGAAGGTATTGTGTTGAAACAGTATGTGAAATATTGTAACCATTCATCCAAATCGTCTTTGTCAATTGGTACGTAGGATCTTACGTATGAATTGAACACTTTATGGACACGTTCGACAACGCCTATTGACTGATGTCTGTATGTGGTTGAGGTTAATTTGTCAATTCTTAGTAATTCGCATAGTTCCGTTAGGATTAAATTTTTATATTCAGTACCCATGTCTGAAATGAACGTCTTCATTGGACCGTAGGTAAGACTAATATGTTCAAAGATTGCTTTTGCAACCGTTTTTGCGTTTTTGTTTTGTATTGGTATTGTGACCAAATACTTTGTCAAGTCGTATATTATCGTGACTGCATAAACATTTCCATTTATTGAGGTAGGTAAGGGTCCAATTGTGTCAACAAAAACTAGGTCAAATGCTCTTAACGGTGTTGGTGTTAGAGTCATTGGACTTTTTTGGTGCTTTGTTATTTTTGTTTTCTGGAATTTGTCACAAGTCTTTACGTATTTAGTAATATCTTTTGCCATACCCTTCCAAAAGTAATGTCTTTTGACGTGATAACGTCTTATAATTCGATTTAGCCGGCTGCTTGCACGAAAAAATGTGTCGTTATCTTGCTCAATGGTCGTTACCTTGCTCATTCGTCGTTACCTTGCTCATGGTCGTTACCTTGGATGAACTGCAAGTGAAAGCGCAGAACGAACGACAAAGAGCACAATCGGCCTCCGCATTCGGCAACGTTCGACATCTGCACACCTACTTGAGTGAGCATATATATGTATGTATATGCGCATATGTACATATATAAATTCACATATTTGTATTTGCATATGCCTTCTTATTGAATATTATTAATTTGATTTACTTGAAGAATTTAAAATAAAACTAGTTTTTTATTATATATGAAGGAAAAAATGTATGGTAATATTTACCACATACCTCATATCAATTTAGTCGATTCGGTTGAACAGACGTGCTTTTATTAGCTCTTGCTTTGTGAAAGTTTCGTAGTGAATCTACCAATCGTACAATATTTAAAAACATACAGCGATATAGACGCTTTAATACTGCAACACAACACATCTTGTGCTATCTTAGCCCAACCTTTGTTTTGCAAATATAAATACAAACAAAATAAAAACATAAAAATAATAAAAACAACTAGTGAAAAAATTTAACATTTAAAATGCCTGTGGGGCGCTCTCCTCCCAAAGAGAGGCTCCGCTCACCAGCGCAAGAGCAACTAACAAGTGCCAAGTTCAGCTACAATGTTCCGTTCTCGGCAAGTGAAATAAAGAGTAAGTCATCAGCTGTACAACCTCACCTGGCAACCGCCGTTAACTCTATACCCACAACTCCTCACTCATGGCATGAGCAATGCCAAACTCCAATCCAACTAACCAGCATTTCTCATCCCACCACTTGTCTGGTAGCTCTCACAAGCGCAACAACAATCAGCATCAACAAGCAGAACCGCTATACAAACTCTTCAATTTTCTCATACTCGCCAATCATGTCTACATGCCCAAACATAGTTATGCAGGCAAAAGCAGGTGAGAACAACAAAGAGCTTTCTCTTCCAAAGAGAACACGTAATTCTCCAGATAAGAATACAGAAACAACAAAAACCACCAAAAAACATAAAGCATTAGGGTAAGACTCCGTCAGAAAATATGTGATTTGCAAGTGGTCTTTCGATTTCTTTGAAACTTTGGGAAATATAAGGTTGGCCAAAAAGTCTTGCGGTATTTCCGCAAGCTTGTCTTTGCAAGCGCGTAGTTCTAGTTGTATTCGTCGCATCGGTTCACGCAAACTTGGAGCAAAATAAAGAGAAAATACGGCATATTTTACAGTACTACTACGATAAAGGCAAAAATGCATCTCATGCTGCCAATAAAATTTGTGCAATTTATGGACCCGATACAGTTTCCATTTCCACCGCACAACGATGGTTTCAACGTTTTCGTTCTGGTGCAGAGGTGATCGAAGATGCGCCACGGTCCGGAAGGCCTGTCGTCAAAAATTGCGATAAAATCGCTGAATTGATCGAAAGAGACCGGCATAGTAGCAGCCGTAGCATCGGCCAAGAGCTAGGCATGAGTCATCAAACCGTTATAAACCATTTGAAGAAGCTTGGATTCAAAAAGAAGCTCGATGTATGGGTGCCCCACGACTTGACGCAAAAAAACATTTTTGCCCGTATGGATGCATGCGAATCGCTTCTGAATCGCAACAAAATCGACCCGTTTTTGAAGCGGATAGTGACTGGCGATGAAAAGTGGGTCACTTACGACAACGTAAAGCGCAAACGGTCGTGGTCGAAAAGCGGTGAAGCTGCCCAGACGGTGGCCAAGCCTGGATTGACGGCCAGGAAGGTTTTCTGTGTGTTTGGTGGGATTGGCAGGGAATCATCCTCTATGAGCTGCTCCCCTATGGCCAAACGCTCAATTCGGACCTGTACTGCCAACAACTGGACCACTTGAATGCAGCACTCATGCAGAAGAGGCCATCTTTGATCAACAGAGGCCAAATTGTCTTCCATCAGGACAACGCCAGGCCACACACATCTTTGGTGACGCGCCAGAAGCTCCGGGAGCTCGGATGGGAGGTTCTTTTGCATCCACCGTATAGTCCGGATCTCGCACCAAGTGATTACCACCTATTTCTGTCCATGGCGAACGAGCTTGGTAGTCGGAAGTTGTCCTCAAGAGAGTCCTGTGAAAATTGGCTCTCCGAGTTTTTTGACAATAGGGAAGCGAGCTGATATAAGAGGAGCATTATGAAGTTGGCATCTCGTTGGGAACTCGTCATCGAACAAAACGGCGCATATTTGACTTAAATCGCATTATTATAACCAATTTTATGAACAATTGAAAATTCAATAAAAATACCGCAAGACTTTTTTGACAACCTTATATTAGTTCTAGGTAAGATACATTCGAGCCTAAAAGGATTTTGAAAAATTTTCAAAATTGAGTCATCTACGCCATGTTGAAAATCGGGACCGTGTTTTTTTTTCAAAAATCAATATTTCTTGAACCGTTGGATGGATTTCAATGCAATTTACAGACAATATAGAAACAAATAAGTAGTTTAAATTAGTATTATGTTAAAAAAAAAAATTCGAAATTTTGACCAAAAAAAAGTCAAAACAATTTTTTGAATCAATTTTTAGTTGATTTGGCCAGTTGTTTAGATTTTCTGTTATACACGTAACGATTCCTTATGATTTAACCTTTATTTTGAAAAAAAAAATTTTATGGTGTTTATAATAGTTCTCGAGATATTGCGATTTTAGTGGAAGCGCGCACGCACGGTCCACCTATTGGCGCGAAAGGTATTTTTTATTCTACACGGCAGAAAATGTAAGCAGGTGGTTATACATAGATATATAGAATATAATAACTTATTTTTAACATTTTGCATAAGTTAGGATACTCGAATCAAAAATTATAGTGCGAATTCAAAAATGCAATAAAGAGGCATCAGTCCCTTTTAAGTTTAAACCAAAAATATACTACCATATAAGCACAACTAATGTGACATGCTATGTCATTTGTAATTAAATTGAGCATATTGAAAATTTTCATCTCTTAATGTCTAGAAATAAAAGGAACTAATGCATTTGGCACTCTTGAATCTAAAAACAAAATTTTTTTTTTTCGGAAAATAAGTCATCTAAAACTAATAAAACACTATTACATTATCTGTAAATATGAATTAAGATTTCTGCATACATTAAGTATGGTATGGTCGTCATGCAATTATTCATCCAGCCTAGAGCCCAACTAAGAAATTCTTTCGAATCAAGTAAAAACTAATAATCAGGCTTGTTGTGTATGCCGGTTCGGTAAAAGCAATCGGCAATCAATTTTTTTTTAGTTTCAATTAAAAATTTAATATATTTTTTCCTATTGCCGAGTCGGAAAGCAAATGGCCCAAAATTGCAGCAAAATGCTCCATATCAAAGAACCATCTTAAGACAAAAGGTGGAAAAAGATTTGAAATATCTACAGCCCTTTGAGGGAAACATAAAGAAGCTGGCCTACTTTATTCAAACAATTGATAGGATTTTGGGGGATTATCCAGAGCAACAGGATCTGGTGTATAGAGTGCTTTTTGATTTAAAGATATCAGGATCAGCCAAAAATTTTCTATCTCTGACCCCACCAGAAAATTGGGAGGAGTATAAAACCAAGTTAAAGCAGCATTTTCGGTTAACAAAAGACCAAATGTCGATAACAAAATGTAAGAATAGGGAGTATAAGTGAACTCAATAGAAAAGATAGGGAGATAATTGATAATATCACCGAATTTAGTGTTTTAAGTGAAAATGGTGATGCGATGAAGGAGATATTCATGGGAATGCTCCTTCAAAGAATAAAGCAATTGGCGGCAGGTACGTTAGCCTGCACAGCAAGAAACATAGTGTCATGGCCACAAATGTCGGCTTGTATATATAATTTTATTATAGCAGGCGTTCGCAAAATAGCGCTGCTCAAAATAATCATCGAGCACCAAATTCATCACGACCAAATAGACAGGATAATTCGCAACAGGCAAATGACCGTCCTGTATATGAACAAGGCCAATATTATAGGCAAGGTAGCCAACAATCAAGCAATCGACCACAAAACATTGCAAATAGACAGAATACATCTCAGCAGACAAGGCGTTCAAATGGGCCTCAACCCATGGACGTCGATGCTGCGAGTCAAGCAGAAGCTGGAAACACAAACGAAGAATTTTTTACAAACTAGCCTCGGGTGGTTAAAATACAATTTTAATACTATTGACTTTGTTTAATACAAATTTTTTTACTTTGGCGGATCCAAGATCTACAATTAGTATTATGAAGAAGAAAACTTTCGATGAATATAGATTACCGGTTATTGAAGAAAATGAAAGAGTTATCTTTTCTTGCCCATCAGAATTTCAATATGTTGACAATGCAGGATGAGGTGGTTGAAGATGGATTTTGATAAACCATACGATTTGTTGTTGGGAAATGATTTTATATTTAAAAATGTCAAGATAATTGACATAGAAAAGAAGGAAATTGAAATATAATTATATAGTATAATTCACTTATTGGTATAATTCAGAAAAGCAGGAGTAGGTATAGCTCTCCTATTATAATAGTGCCAAAAAAAGAAGATTATTCAGGAAATAAAAAGTTTCGTTTAGTGGTTGATTACCGTAGGCTTAATCAAATAACCATTGATTTCACGGAATCTTGGACAAGTTGGGCAAAGCACAGTACTTTAGCCCTCTTGATTTTGCAAAAGGTTACCATCAAATTTTAATGGCATCTAAGGATATTGAAAATACAGCTTTTGTTTCTCTATTGGGTTTGTATGAATATGTCAGAGTGCCATTTGGGTTGAAAAACGCCCCGGCTACTTTTCAAAGGTTTAAGAATGGCATATTAAGAGACTACATAAATAAAATTTGTGTTGTCTATTTAGACGACATTTTAATATTTTCGACTTACTTGGAAGAACATTTAAATTCCTTAAAAAATTTTTGTTCAAAAGTGCAAGAGCACCATTTAAAAATGTAAGCGGATAAAAGCGTTTTCTAAAAACAGAAACGAAATTTTTAGGTCATACGTTTACCAAAGAAGGAATAAAGCCGAATAAGGAGAAAATTGTGGTAATTTTAGATTTAAAGGTACCGACGACCGACAACCAATTAAAAAGCTTTTTAGGAGCTACAAGGGTATTACAGAAAATGTATAAAAGAGTATTCAACAATAGCGTATCTAATGATTACATATTAAAAATTATTAAAATAAACCCCAGTGACCCGCAATATATTTCGAGTTTTGAAAATCTCAAATCTCTCATTTCTTCCCATCCGATTCTTAAGTACCCAGAGTATGATAAAGAATTTTCAATTACAGCGGATGCAAGTGACTACGCTATTGGCGCAGTGCTGTCGCAACAAGGACAGCCGTATGCTATATTTCTAGAACTCTTAATAATCATGGGAAAAATTATGCTACCATCGATAAAGAGTTTCTGGCTATTATTTATGCAATCACATACTTCAGACCATCCATATATGGAAATGAATTTAAAATAGTCACTGACCTCTGACCAATTGTATGTTTAAATAATAAATACAAGGGTAAAGAATTTTCACAACGTCACCAGAGGTGGCTTTTAAAATTACAAGAATACAATTATGAAATAGAGTATGTGAAAGAAAAAAATAACGTGGTCGCAGATGTTTTGAGCAGAATTGAAAGTGCTCCGAAAATAAATGAGAATAACGATAAAGAATCGAATTTTGAAATGTCCGATACTGGACGAGGCAGGGTACACCATTGTACGAATAAGAGAGGTAGAAGTGGTTAAATAAAGGAAATCAAAAATACATATATGATTGAAAAGAAGTTTTGCTAAATGAAATTGAGGCATTGGAGGCAAAAATAAGAACGATTCGACCGCAAAAGGGCGGTAGATACAGGAGAGGATTAGTGAACGTAACAGGAAGGGCATATAATTGGTTGTTCGGATTAATGGACGACGAAGATAGACAAGAGATTTTAGGTTATTTGGAAGTGCAGAAAGAAAACGATCATAATATTATTGAAACAGTTAATATGCGAATAGCAATAAATAATCATTTTAATGATAGTATTGATTTGATTAGAAAAACAATAAAACAAGATAGGGAGAAAGTAAAGAAATTTATAAAAAGTATGAATGATCAGAATAAAAATATCTTTACCTAAGGAAGAAATTGATCACTTCCAAATAAATTTTTATAAATTGAAAATGGCAAAAATGGGAGTGTAAGCATATAAAAATCAATCACAATAATCGCAATTAAGATACCAAGAAGTTATGTTATAACTGATTTAAAAATGATCACTCCATTGCCAAAGAAAAAGAAAATATTTAACGAAAAACGAATATTTAATAACAATTTATAAAACAAATTTAAGTTATAAAAAAGACATTGCCTTGAAAGACCTAAAAGAAGTAAAAATTGTATATTTGAAAATGATTGTCTTTTTTTTAAATAAATAACAAAACTAAAATACGATATTGATCGTCAATGCATACGAAACAATTTTACAACAAAATTGAGACAATAGAAATATTCTACTAAAAAATAATTTCCTCATAACTTTCACAAATTGTAAAATAATAAAACAATAAAGTTGAATTCGCAGAAAAATTCCACTACTCGGTAAAAATGTTAAATCCAAGTTATGAGCAGGAACTAAAATTTAAATTGATTGAAGAAAAAAATATTGAAAATATTAAAGAAATTAAAGAATTGAAATACCATAAAAATTTTTCATATATAATGTATAAATGTAACAATAGCAATGTGTTTATTGCTCTTGTTGATTGTAATATTTTTATATTGGAAAAGAAAAAATATAAAAGTAAAAATTGTAAATAAAAGAAATTATAATGAAGGGGGAATTATGTTAATGGAAACTAACCCCAAGCAAAATGTAATTATAAATGAAAGAACTAAGGAGAGTTCTAACTTTAACGGTGGGGGAGTTACGAGGAATGGCCCCGCTTCCACACATAATAACAGTAAAGGGAAAACAAGCATATTTTAAAATAAATTTATGCTTGTTATATAATATTTTAGCTTTAGGAATGCTACTCAGCACTGTAGAGCACGGTGCTGGGTAGGATATTAAAGATACATATTTACGATCTAAATATGTATGTTCTTAGGGTATATTTAAGATCTAATATAACAAAATGAGAAAAGGCAGTTGTTGCCTAGCAGTGAGGAAGACCAGTCATGGTCGGTTAACCTTTTATAAGAATAAATCGATTAAAAGATTATTTAACTATTGTTTATTATTTAACCCCCGCATAACAATACCGCCACCAAATGTTCATCTAAAATCAGATGAATATAACTCGGGTTACATTGTGAAAGCAAACAAGATAAAACGTCCAAACGCAGTTTTTTGCGTTTTTATGCAGATGACATCGTGGCAAGAAAGTGTGTGCATTCGTATAATTTCTTGTGTTTGGTAGTTTCCACTGCCTTCGCTTACACCCCGAGCGGGCCGAGGAAAAGAATACATCCGCGGTAAGGCATGCCTGTCGTAAGAGGAGACTAAAATCTGGCAGGAGAGGAAGGTACTCGGCTCGAAAGGCCTCATATACCCCGAGTGAAACCAGTAAGATACTGATTACGGAATACTGGAAAATATTTTAGACTAGGCAGTCTATGGGCTGGTGAAAGTAGTATTCTATCACCTCAGTGAAATGGCCGATAGGCTAATGCTACAATCGCCTCCGTTCCATTAAAACTCAAGCACGCCTTCGGGTACGTTCCTTATATGTCACCATTAAGCTGGTGGTGCAGGCTCAGTTGAGAATCCCTGACCAGTTCCTGTCCTGGCTGTGAACTCTATTGCCCATGAAGCGTTGAGTCAACACTCGCATGGCCTTCTGGCTTGCATAGATAACCATCGGGGCACATAGGAAAACTTCACTATCGGGTAAGGATAGCAGCCTGAAGTCGGGACTCCAAAGAATTGATTATGAATACCCAAAATCAAAAACAAACCACCGAGCAAAACACAGATGAAGGAAGCATAGATGGTCGAAAACATAACGTGGATTCAAGAGCAGCCTTCAGAAGAAGTAGCTTACTGCTAAGATCCCTACCGCGCTCCCGAACCCCCGTAAGAACACTCCCATCCAGTAAATAACAGATACTCCCACCTCTGCGACGACAAACCCGAATCGAACGGCAACCAGTCCGGATGCCCCTGAGAGCTGTAAGAAAGCCAGAGCAAATGGACCCACAGGGAATAAAAAAGGACTCCCTAAGAAAACGGAAGAAAGCTGGTAGACAGTTACTAAGAGGGGCAACCAAACGAAGCCGAAGGATAAGCTAGCCGAGCCAAACAAAAGGAGCAAGCCGCGATCACAGCACGTAAAGCCAGAAGCTGTTGTGATAAAACCCGCAGAAGGCCATAGTTATGTGGATGGGCTGAAGGACTTGCGCGCGAAGATTACGACTGATGAGTCAGTCAAAGTAAGGTCCGTCAGGAAAACGAAGGCCGGGGACATGATTTTGGGGTTTGGTAAGGGAGAAAAGTCCCACCAGAGTTCGTGCATTATCTGAAAGTCACTGTGCAGGTCACGGCTTTCGTCGCGGAGTTAAAGTCTAGCGTCACTATTGAGATACGAGATCTCGACTCCTTGACGGCCAAAGCGGAGGTGGAAACAGCAGTCCGGACACTGACGAACGCGCGGGAACAAGTACCTGCTTTCCGCAAAGCTCATCAAGATCGCCGATATAAAATTCGGCTGGATCCGAACAAAGATGTGACCATGCAACCATGTGCACAAATTAAGATATGTTATCGCTGCCTTGCGATAGGGCGCACACAAGCAAACAGTGATACCTGCATCAGATGCTGGAAAAGACGGCACAAAATGAAGGACTGCAAAGCAGCTCCCAATTGCATTCACTGCGTAGATGCTAAACGCAACCACACCGACCACTCCAGGCAGATATGCATAGAAGTCGCACAGCTACCGCTCTGTTCGAGCAAATAGCTATCGAGAATGAGCTAGATGCACATCATCAGCGAGCAGTATGGAAGGGAACAGGAACGGCCACACTCTGGTAACACATATGTTCGAAATAAACGCTTCGCAATGCCGAGCAAGACAGTATTGAACAATTCTGAACGAAGCTGGACCTTATTGATAATAAGGTTCGTGAAATAGGTGAAGCCTTCATCGTAGCTGGAGACTTCTACGCCAAGGCTGGGGCGCCCCTACAACGAACACACGGGGAACGCATATATGATACTAAACATGGCTGCCAAACTGGGGCTTGCAATGGCAAACACAGGAAACGCCACTACTTTCAGCAGATCGGGATGTGAATACACCACGACCAATATCACCCTAGTGACTGATAGCCTGGCTGTGGCAACCAATTGGTGGGAACTTCTGAAAGAATATACAGCTAGTGACCATCAGTATATTACTTTCCGGATAAGTCGAGAACTGACTCTACCCCAACACCTAAAACAAAGGGCACTCGCAAATGGAGCATGGCCAAAGGGAACACTGAAGCGTTCCTAGCTGACTTTGATACTAATTCCCTGTCGCACATAAGTAGTGACGCTGGCTCCCTTGCAAGCGCCATGATGCAACGCACTGCCAATTGCTGCAACACATCGGCGCCCCGTGCGGGGCTGCGCTCAAGAATCCGACCTGTGAACTGGTGGACAACAACAATCGCGGAGCACAGAAGAACCTGCTTCGGAAATAGAGGAAGGTACACCAGGCCCAGACGAAACGGAAAAGCAGAGGCGGAAGCTGCTGATTGCAGACAATCTCGAAAGGCGCTAAAACAAGGAATCATTGCCAGTAAGATGGCAAAATGGGAGATACTTCGAAGGGATCTAAATAGCAACCCTTGGGGACTGGGATATAAATTGTAAAGGGGCAGATGGCATCTCAGCTGAAGCTCTCAAACTTATGGCTGAAAGCCGACCAGATGTGATGCTTGAGGTCTACAATGCATGTATTGCTCAAAGCATCTTCCCAAAGCTGTGGAAAATACAGAGACTGACGCTGATCAGTAAAAGTAAGGGCGACCCAGCTCAACAGCCAGCCTAGGGTCCGCTTTGCATGCTGAACAGCGCTGGGAAGTTGCTTGAGAAACTCATATAACGCAGGCTTGCGCAGTCTGCTGAGAGTGCAGGAGGAGCACGGCAATATGGTTTCCCACGCAGAAAACCAACCCTTGGCGCAATAGAGGAAGTGGTAATCAGCGCTCAATGCCGACGCCACTACCCGAACCGCATCATCGTCCTGGCGACACTTGATGTACGAACCGCCTTTAACAGCTTACGGTTACCGACCTCTGGAATCTAAGCTACGACGAGATATTGAGCATAGAAATGCCAGAAGATACATATCTAATGGAACACACGGACGATATAGCGGCGGTCGTACCAACTCGAAACACTGAGGACGCTGCCCTTAGTGACCCTAAAAGTAGTGAAATACCTAGGTATTCAACTTGACTGCAGGGCTTACTTTCTGGGCCCAGACACGGCATGCGGCTACCAAAGCAGCAAAGGTCACAGTAATGCTAAGTAGATTAATGGGAAACATCGGTGGGCCAACACAGAACAACACAAGGTTAATTATATGTGCAACGAACAGCGGCATTCAGAGTTGCCTCAGCCTACCGCACTGTATCTGGCGCTGCAGTCTTTGTAATTACCGAGCAGATACCCGTCGACCTCATGGTCCGGGAACAAATGGATGCGTGGGACTCCAAGAACAAACACGCCATTACGAGTACTTGCTTCTCAGAACGGAGATGTCGAACCATGCTGCGGTGGCGGTGGGACACTGAACCGAGTGACAGATGGACGGCGAAACTTATTCCAACAATTCACAGATGGGTCCAAAGGATACTTCCGGAGATACTTAGACCGCATAAAATGTAGCTTTAAAACTGAAAACGGAATAGATGTAATAAGATTTCAAGAAAAGGGGACTAACATTACATTTATACTCTTGTATATAAGAGGAGCAGCTTGGCATGCGCAAGCAGAGTTATTGAAGGAATTTTTCAAGGAAACTCCAGAGAAAATTGCAGTGGTTATAGGTGACTTGAATTGGAAATATACAACAAGAGATCGAAGACATGTACATAACCACTTTCAAAGCAGACATCGGCAAAAGGACCTCTAGAGATGATGTAGTAAATAACAAAGGTAAAAATTGCTTGGAATTCTGTAACGATTATGGCCTTATAATCTTGAATGGCAGAACAGTTGGTGATGAGGAAGGCAATTTTACGTTTATTAGTGCCGTAGGCAACTCTGTAAATGACATCTGCGCAGTTTCGCATGAAGGATTGACCTATGTTGAAAGATTTGAAATCGAATCAAAAGTATGGTCTGATCATATGCCAATTAAACTGACACTAAACATAGATAGAGCGCCGAACGAAATGGAAAATATAAGCCTGCTACCAAAAGTAATACTCAAAGAAAAAGATGTATCAAAATATCAATTAAAATATCAATATCAAAAATTTGGTTAAGCTGGCAAATCGAGGGGAAATGATAAATCTTGAAAAACTTAGCAGTGTAATAAAAATGTCGGTGCCGAAGACAACAGCGAAAAACACTAAAGCCGTTTTCAAAAGCGCTTGGTTTAATATGAGATGCTTGAATGCAATTAAATATTTGAATGAGCTCAGAAAATCCAACAAAACAGACGACAAGCAAAAATATTTGCAGGCAAAGCAATTGTTTAGGAACACATGCGAGAAAGCGAAGAACGATTATTATGACGAAACGGAAAAAAGAATCAATAAAACCGCCAATCCAAAAGAACGGTGGAGCCTTGAAAAAGAAATAAGAGGAGAATCATTTAAAGTTGGTGTAGATATTACACCATCGGACTTTAAAAACTATTTTCAAGACTTACTAAATCAGACTCAATTAACAAAAGATATTCATTATGCACCTGCTTTGCATAAGATACGGTCCTTGATAAAGATGTATGGATGCATTCAATAAGGCCACGCGGTATGTATATGGGATTGGCAGATATGACCATATCTCTGCATGGCGATCAAGGTTACTGGGATGTTGCCTTAATAGTTATCCTGTCTGCTAGAAATTGCATATTTTTATGCAAACTTACATTATTCAAGTCTCCGCCCTATCTGACAGAGAAGTTGATACCAGTAAGGTCTCGCAAACACAACAAATTCATCGTTCCAAAATTTAATTACCTACCACCATCTATATTATTTTTCATTAACGTTATTAAAGTGTGGAACTCATTACCCGACACTGTGAAGGCTGGACTTAACAGATTTAACTTCAGGGCACAAGCCTATAATTACTTTAAAAGTGTTTGATTGCATTAAATTAGGGCATTGAATTTCCCTCTACATTCTCTAATTACTACTTTTGTTCTTTCTTCTCTAAATCCTTCTTTTCTTTTCCTATTGCTTCTTTTCTTCTTATAATTATAGTTTAGTTAAATATATTGGATTAATTCGTAAATGAACTGGTGTAAAATTTAGATTAAGAAACTTGTATGATAAAAATATTCCAGTTGCTTATAATATTGTTGAAGTACTATTAAAAGACCTTAGTCTTATTATGTACTATTTATATAAACAAATCAACAAGTAATCGAAGTCCAACACGTAATTAAAAATGCTAAAACCAATAAAGCACCTGGAGAAGACAGAATACCTTATGAGCTACTAAAGACTGCCTCAACAGAATTTATCACGGAGCTACAGAAAGTCACCCCAAGTCAGCACTGCTCGACATTTAGAGCGAACACTGGTGACTCGCAGTCGATCATCGTGAATGCCAATCGTTCTCGCTTGACTTTGCTAATGCTACCCAAATTTAGTGGCGCTTACACCGAGTGGAGCAACTTCTTCTCGATGTTCACCTCCGTCATTGACAACGATGGCGACCTAACGCAAAGCGATAAGCTGCAATACCTACGTTCCTGCTTGAGTGGTGCTGCTTTGGATACTATCCAATCTCTGGAGATAAATGAAACTAACTATAAAAATGTGTTAGATTTACTCAAAAAACGTTTTGATAACAAGCGAATTATATTTCAGGCACACATCAGACAGATCTTTGGGCTGGACAAGGCAGATGCATCCGCAAGCAAGCTGCGGAAGTTGACGGGCAAGGTTACATCACACATACGCGCGTTGCAGTCGCTTGGGTCACAAGAACAAATCGCTGACTGCATTATAGTTGAACTACTAATCCAGAAGTTGGACAAGGCTACTCAATCCAAGTGGGAAGAAAATTCATCTAGCAACGAACTGCCGTCGTGTGATCAGTTAGCTGTATTTTTGGAAAAGCGGTGTCGTACCCTCGAAAATGTGGAGCATGCCATACAAACCCAAACGAATCAAGTTGACAGAAACGGTAAAACTGTAAGTACAAATAAAAGAAAATCGATCGACTGCAGTAATTTTTATCAAAAATCGTGCTGGTACTTTCGTGCCATGTCGGGCGCTTTTAGATTCGGGTTCCCAGCTTCACTTTATTACAAATCGTTTTACTAATCAATTACAACTTCGTAGGACCAAATATTCGGTTGCAGTTTCGGGCATCGGCGATGCCAACCTGTCAACTGAAGGATATTCGGTCGATGTTGTACTGAAGTCGCGGATTTCAGATTTCTCAACGCACATCACTTCCGTCGTTGTTCAAACAAACACTGACAATCAGCCTGGTTTTTCAGTGAGCATCGCGGACTGTAATGTCCCTTCGAACATCCAACTAGCTGATCCCAATTTTAACATACCTCAGCGTATTGACTTGCTTATCGGAGCAGGACTATTTTTCGAACTTCTCTGCGTTGGACAGATACAGTTGGCGCCCGGATTTCCAGTTCTTCAAAAAACTCTTCTCGGTTGGGTGATATCAGGTGGTGGTCAACAGACTTCTTAGCTTTCTTCATTTGTGGCCAATCAAAGGTCTTCGAGAGACATCGACTCTGATAACCGACTAGACGATTTGGTACGTCGCTTCTGGGAAGTAGATCACGTTTTTGAGCCAATCACTAAAATAACAAGGGAGGAGCTCGACTGCGAGGCGCATTTTCAGCAAAATGTTTCGCGTTTACCTTCAGGCGAGTACTCGGTTCGCTTACCTTTGAAACATACACACAAGCAAAGCGACGATTTCAGAGCCTTGAGCGGAAGTTAACTAACAATATCGATTTAAAGCTAAAGTACTCGGCATTTATAAAGGAGTACCTTGGGCGGCCGCCGTAGCCGAATGGGTTGGTGCGTGATTACCATTCGGAATTCACAGAGAGAACGTTGGTTCGAATCTCGGTGAAAGCAAAATTAATAAAAACATTTTTCTAATAGCGGTCGCGCCTCGGCAGGCAATGGCAAACCTCCGAGTGTATTTCTGCCATGAAAAACTTCCTCATAAAAAATCTGCCGTTCGGAGTCGGCTTGAAACTGTTTTTACCACATCACTGCGTCGACAAGGAAGATAGCTCCACAACAAAGCTGAGGGTCATTTTTGATGGTTCTGCTGTCACAACTTCGGGCCTTTCATTAAACGAGATTCTAATGGTACGCTTCCCGTTGCACTTACTGGAGACATTTGCAAGATGTATCATTGCGTTCGCGTCTCTGCACCCGACAATATGTTGCAGTGCATTTTGTGGCGGGACTCCCCCGAATCAGACATCAAGGCTTACAAGCTGTATACGGTCACGTATGGAACGAAGCCCGCAGCATTCCTAGCTATAAGAGCAATGCATCAACTAGCCTTCGATGAGTCTTCGTCTTACCACTTGGGTTCACAAATTGTCAAACGTGATTTTTACGTAGATGACCTGATCTCCGGAGGAAATTCAGAAGAAGAAGTACGCGAGATGATGCATCAAACCACCAGTCTCCTTTCCCGTGGAAATTTTCATCTCTCGAAATGGTGCTCCAACAACCCAGACGTTCTTCATCACATTTCTGATACAGGGAAATCTTCCTTAAATTCGATGACGGTAGCAATATTACGAAAACGTTGGGACTCGCATGGGATCCCTTTAAAGATAATTTGTTGTTTTCCTTAGCGCGACACCTTGGAGGCATCAGAAATTCTAACAATAGCTCGCTGTTACGACCCGCTAGGTTTAATCGGCCCCACCCTGACTAGGGCGAAAATTCTGTTACAGCGAATGTGGAGAGACAGGCTCGAATGGGACGAGAGTTTCCCGCTCTCACTGGACGCAGATTTTTCGGCCTTTTGCAAAGAATTCACAGATGTGCAGTATTTATCATTTCCGCGTTACATATTTCAGCCTGGAGCCACTCATGAACTACATGCATTTTGCGATGCTAGTCTCGAAGCATTCGGTGTTTGTGTTTATGTGCGTTCAGTCAGAGATGACAACGCTCAAGTTCATCTTCTTTGTTCAAAGGCTCGTGTTGCCCCTTTGAAGACGCTTACCGTACCTAAACTGGAGCCTTGTGCCGCCGCCTTACTCGCACAATTAATTAATGAAATATCAAAACTGAAGCTTTTCGTGAGTCGTTATTATTGCTGGTCGGATTCATCTGTAGTATCATCCTGGTTACAAGAAGAACCGTCAAAATTTAACGTATTTGTCGCCAACCGAGTATGTGCCATCCAACAACTTACAGAAGGTATGCAGTGGCGTTACGTCCCCACCTCTTTGAATCCTGCTGACTTCTTATCTAGGGGAGCCACTCCCCGAGAACTCTCACAATCAAATTTGAGGAAGCATGGACCCCCGTTCCTGCAAGAAGAAGAGTGTAATTGGCCGAAGTCTATTCTGCCTCAAACTAAACTCCCGGAAATTCGTCAAAAGGTTCTGGTATCCATGAATAATCGAATCGACATCTCGCTTCCCTTTAAGTTCATCAACTCCTTTACCATGCTGCAACGCATTTTTGGATACGTACACAAGTTCATCACAACTGCAAGATCGTTAAAACCATCACATCTTACATCCGAAAATATACATCTTGGAACTCAACTGCTAATTCGCATTGTTCAAAGAGCTCCGCGTTGGCCAGAATACATTGCCTTGAAAGAAAATCGATGCGTACATTCGTCGAGTAGCATTTCTTCTCTATCGCCGTTTCTGGATGATTTTGGTTTAGTTCGAGTTGGTGGTCGCCTAAGAAATTCAACCCTTAGTTTCGAAGCGCGGCATCCGATCATCCTTCCGAAAGATCACCCATTAACCTCAGCCATAATCATGGATTTTCATAGAAAGAATTGCCACGCAGGTCCACAGTCATCACTTGCGGCAATTCGAATGCAGTTCTGGCCTATCGGTGGTGGGAAAACTACTGCGCGAACCCTACAAAAATGTGTTATATGCTGCAGGTCAAAACCAAAACTTTTTGAGCACATCATGGCAGATTTGCCTAAGGAGCGCATTCAGGCCTCACGAGCCTTCATCGTCACAGGAGTGGACTACTGCTATCCATTTTATTTCAAACCCGAAACCCGCAATAAGTCACCCCAGAAATGTTATATCAGCGTCTTCGACTGTTTCGCAACCAAGGCAGTGTGGATGGAGCTAGTGAGGGACCTTTCAACAGTTGCTTTCTTGGAAGCTCTCAAGCGATTTACGGCAACACGCGGCATGCCAAGCTGTATTTGGTCAGACAACGCAACCAATTTCGTAGGCGCTATAAACGAATTGAGGGACCTAAAATCATCCTTTCCTGTTGAAGTATATATAATACATACATATGTTCGTTCTCAATAGGCCTCAACAGCATTAAATGAGTACCATCTACGGCACCAACAACTGCAATGAATGAAAATAGTAAAAAATTTAAATTTTGTTAATATTGCACTACTTACTTCCCGGAAAGTTATATTTTCCACTCTTCGCAAGGCTGGAAGTTTTTTTCGAAAGATATCCATTGGTTGCATAGAGTTTCTTCCATCGACGATAATGTGCTGCGAAATATCTTCGACAGAGTACTGTGCCCCATTGCTACTGTGTGTGCGCCGCCAGTTTGCCACTGTTAACCGCCATCTGCTAATATCTCCAGCGTTGCAGCTAGCCTCAAAATTGGAGGTATATATGTACTCCCAAGTCTTTCTTTAAGGTTTATTTCACAAAGAACGTACATAAAAACCTCCTTGATCAGTCGGTATTTTGTTTGGAAGCTGTGAAAAAGAAATACTTTGATATTTACTTAATGAAATTTGTATTAATCTTACTATAAATCGGGAAATTCCATTGGACTCGACGTATCGCGTATTCTCCTTCTATTTATTGAAGAGTTTTCTTCATTAAAATCTTCCAAAATTAAAAACTAACGCCAATTGTACATATATACTTTTAATTTTTATTGCTTTCATGCACTTTTTGACAACTATAAACCACTTTTCAAACACTTCCGAAAATATGAAAACGATAGTACAAATATCGAAATACGGGAAACAAAATGGGATCGTCGCGCATTCGATATCGAATTAAAGTGTCGAGCAAACGAGTGTCGACTATCGAATTACAGAAAGTCACCCCAAGTCAGCACTGCTCGACATTTAGGGCGAACACTGGTGACTCGCAGTCGATCATCGTGAATGCCAATCGTTCTCGCTTGACTTTGCTAATGCTACCCAAATTTAGTGGCGCGTACACCGAGTGGAGCAACTTCTTCTCGATGTTCACCTCCGTCATTGACAACGATGGCGACCTAACGCAAAGCGATAAGCTGCAATACCTGCGTTCCTGCTTGAGTGGTGCTGCTTTGGATACTATCCAATCCCTGGAGATAAATGAAACTAATTATAAAAACGTGTTAGATTTACTCAAAAAACGTTTTGATAACAAGCGGATTATATTTCAGGCACACATCAGACAGATCTTTGGGCTGGACAGGGCAGATGCATCCGCAAGCAAGCTGCGGAAGTTGACGGACAAGGTTACATCACACATACACGCGTTGCAGTCGCTTGGGTCACAAGAACAAATCGCTGACTGCATTATAGTTGAACTACTAATCCAGAAGTTGGACAAGGCTACTCAATCCAAGTGGGAAGAAAATTCATCTAGCAACGAACTGCCGTCGTGTGATCAGTTAGCTGTGGAGCATGCCATACAAACCCAAACGGATCAAGTTGACAGAAACGGTAAAACTGTAAGTACAAATAAAAGAAAATCATTTGTCGTTTCGAATGCCTCAGTAGGTGGTTGCGCGTTTTGTCGGTGCTCTGATCACCTTCGCCAAAAAGAAGTCAAGAAGCTCTCGCTTTGCCTTAATTGTCTAAATGGTGGTCATCAGATGAGAGATTTCAAATCTGGATGCTGTAGAGCTTGTTAACTGAAACACCATACGCTTTTGCATTTTGACCGCACATCTTCTGCTTCTACTTCCATATCAGCTGCAACATCATCTGTCCCTGGCCATGCCCTCACTTCGAGATCTTCATCTGATGCTGTGCCTCAAACCACTGCAGTAATTTTTATCAAAAATCGTGCTGGTACTTTCGTGCCATGTCGGGCGCTTTTACATTCGAGTTCCCAGCTTCACTTTATTACAAATCGTTTTACTAATCAATTACAATTTCGTAGGACCAAATATTCGGTTGCAGTTTCGGGCATCGGCGATGCCAACCTGTCAACTGAAGGATATTCGGTCGATGTTGTACTGAAGTCGCGGATTTCAGATTTCTCAACGCACATCACTTCCGTCGTTGTTCAAACAAACACTGACAATCAGCCTGGTTTTTCAGTGAGCATCGCGGACTGGAATGTCCCTTCGAACATCCAACTAGCTGATCCCAATTTTAACATACCTCAGCGTATTGACTTGCTTATCGGAGCAGGACTATTTTTCGAACTTCTCTGCGTTGGACAGATACAGTTGGCGCCCGGATTTCCAGTTCTTCAAAAAACTCTTCTCGGTTGGGTGATATCAGGTGGTGGTCAACAGACTTCTTAGCTTTCTTCATTTGTGGCCGATCAAAAGTCTTCGAGAGACATCGACTAGACGATTTGGTACGTCGCTTCTGGGAAGTAGATCACGTTTTTGAGCCAATCACTAAAATAACAAGGGAGGAGCTCGACTGCGAGGCGCATTTTCAGCAAAACGTTTCGCGTTTACCTTCAGGCGAGTACTCGGTTCGCTTACCTCTGAAACTCGGCACAGAATCATTAGGCGAATCATACACACAAGCAAAGCGACGATTTCAGAGCTAACAACTAACTAACAATATCGATTTAAAGCTAAAGTACTCGGCATTTTTAAAGGAGTACCTTGGGCGGCCGCCGTAGCCGAATGGGTTGGTGCGTGATTACCATTCGGAATTCACAGAGAGAACGTTGGTTCGAATCTCGGTGAAAGCAAAATTAATAAAAACATTTTTCTAATAGCGGTCGCGCCTCGGCAGGCAATGGCAAACCTCCGAGTGTATTTCTGCCATGAATGAGCTCCTCATAAAAAATCTGCCGTTCGGAGTCGGCTTGAAACTGTAGGTCCCTCCATTTGTGGAACAACATCAACAACGCACACCACAAAAAGGAGGAGGAGCTCGGCCAAACACCCAAAAAAGGGTGTACGCGCCAATTATATATATATCACATGTCACTGGTCAGCAGCGCTGAGGCCCATGAATGCAAATATTTTTTACCACATCACTGCGTCGTCAAGGAATATAGCTCCACAACAAAGCTCAGGGCCTTTCATTAAACGAGATTCCAATTACGGGGCCGACCATACAACCCAAACTTTTTGATATTTTTATTCGCTTTCGTACGTTTCTCGTTGCACTTACTGGAGACATTTGCAAGATGTATCATTGCGTTCGCGTCTCTGCACCCGACAACATGTTGCAGTGCATTTTGTGGCGGGACTCCCCCGAATCAGACATCAAGGTATACAAGCTGGACACGGTCACGTATGGAACGAAGCCCGCAGCATTCCTAGCTATAAGAGCAATGCATCAACTAGCCTCCGATGAGTCCTTGTCTTACCCCTTGGGTTCACAAATTGTCAAACGTGATTTTTACGCGAGATGATGCATCAAACCACCAGTTTCCTAGACCGTGGAAATTTTCATCTCTCGAAATGGTGCTCCAACAACCCAGACGTTCTTCATCACATTTCTGATACAGGGAAATCTTCCTTAAATTCGATGACGGTAGCAATATTACGAAAACGTTGGGACTCGCATGGGATTCCTTTAAAGATAATTTGTTGTTTTCCTTACCGCGACACGTTGGAGGCACCAGAAATTCTAAACGGTATGCACTATCAACAATAGCTCGCTGTTACGACCCGCTAGGTTTAATCGGCTCCACCCTGACTAGGGCGAAAATTCTGTTACAGCGAATTTGGACAGGCTCGAATGGGACGAGAGTTTCCCGCTCTCACTGGACGCAGATTTTTCGGCCTTTTGCAAAGAATTCACAGATGTGCAGTATTTATCATTTCCGCGTTACATATTTCAGCCTGGAGCCACTCATGAACTACATGCATTTTGCGATGCTAGTCTCGAGAAAAAAAATAGAAAAAAATTAATATAGAAAAAATAATAGTCGGTTTATTAGCGCAGGTGAGCCAACCTACTGGCCAACAGATACGAAAAAACAACCGGACTTAATTGACTTTTGCATAATTAAAAATATGCCATATGAAAATCTGACAATAAAATCATGTTTAGAGCTATCTTCAGACCATTCACCATTAATTATGACCTTACTTGGACCTATTGAAATAAAACAATCTCTGGGCCTATATAATTATAGAACGAATTGGACTAATGCTTGCCAAATATTAGAGCAAAAACTTAAAATAAATATATCACTAAAAACTCAAGATGAAATTGACTCCGCTATTGTATATTTCAATGATAGCGTAATACAAGCAGTTGTTTCCTCTACACCCACACCGAAAATGACAAATAAAGAAAATATCCCAACTTACGTTAAAGAGAAAATCGGCGAAAAAAGAAAACTCCGCAAAACATGGCAAACCACTAGACATCCAGCAGATAAAACCAAACTTAATAAAGCGACAAATGAGCTAAAAGCATTACTTACAAAACTCAAGGAGAGTAAACTTCGAGATTATATGGCAAACCTGGGAACAGCAGCATCTACAAATTACTCCTTATGGAAAACAACAAAGCACATTAATGGCGCTGTAATACATAAACCTCCCATCAAAACAGAAGCCGGCACATGGGCAAAAACAAGCAAAGAAAAAGCCGACACCCTAGCCAGACACTTCTTAGACACATTTACAAGCGAAATGGATAATCAAAACAATAACATTAAATCTGATAACATAATAAACGTTCCGCAAATCAAAACAAGAAAGACCACCATAAGCGAAATTAAAAATCAAATAAGACAGCTAAGCGATAAAAAAGCTGCAGGATATGATTTAATAAATGGAAAAAATTTAAAAGAGTTACCTGAAATAGCATTGCAATTCATAAGAAATATATTCAATTGCATGTTAAAGACTAAATACTTCTCACGACTATGGAAAATTGCTCAAATTACCGCCGTACCCAAACCAGGAAAAGATGCCACCAAAACTGACTCATATCGACCCATCAGCCTATTGCCAATTCTTTCAAAAGTGTTTGAAAAAATATTGTTCGACCGACTAGAACCAATTTTGACAGCAAAAAAAGTGATACCAAGCCATCAATTCGGATTTAGACGGCAACACTCAACAGTCCAACAAATCCACAGGGTTACTAACAAAATACTTAACGATATGAATGACAAAAAATATTGTGTAGCTGTATACCTAGACATTGCTAAAGCTTTTGATAAAGTTTGGCATAAAGGACTTTTGCATAAGCTCAAACGAATCTTTCCACAAAACTACTTTGAACTTTTGAAGAGCTACATAACTGATCGAAAATTTTATATAAGATATGAAGACGAATATCCCGATATTCTACCAATGACAGCTGGAGTACCGCAAGGCAGTGTATTAGGTCCTCTCTTGTATCTAATATACACCGCAGATGTGCCAACTCCGACAACAGATAATACAATGATAGCAACGTTCGCGGATGATACTGTATTAATGGTATCAAACAATGACGAAAAACTGGCGACCTCTACACTTCAAAAATTAATAAACAATACAGTAAATTGGTTTGACGAATGGGGTATAGAAGTTAATAAAGACAAAACTATACAAGTTATATATACAAACAAAAAGACATCAAAATATAATCTAACCTTAAAAAACAACAAAATAAAAATCTGCCCAGCAGCAAAATATCTTGGAATAACTATTGACGAAAAACTAACATGGAAGCAGCATATCATTAACAAAAGAAATCAAATCAAAAATAAGTACCGGCAATTAAGTTGGCTAATCGGACGAGCATCAAAACTATCACTATATAATAAGGTGACTATATACAAAACAATTATTACTCCTATCTGGAAATACGGAATAGAAGTATGGGGAACGGCTAAAAACACAAATATTCAGCTCATACAGCGAACACAATCCAAAATATTACGAAATATAACAAATGCTGGTTGGTTTATTTCCAATGAAGCCATACATCGTGACTTAAACGTAGACACTATCCAAGAAACAATCACAAAATGTAGCACTAAGCATATACAGCGACTGTCAGTCCACCAAAACGAAGAAATGCGTAAAATAGCACCGGCAGAAAATATCAAACTAAGATTAAAGCGACACACACCGACTGATCTAACTATAAGATTTACAGTGTAATCACAAAAAACAATAATAATAATAACAGATTCTTCTTACATTGACCCTAATTGTACAAAAATTACATATTGTTAATATATAACAGACTGTAATAAATAAAGGGGAGATAAAAAAAAAAAAAAAAAAAAAAAAAAAAAAAAAAAAAAAAAAAAAAGTCTCGAAGCATTCGGTGTTTGTGTTTATGCGCGTTCAGCCAGAGATGACAACGCTCAAGTTCATCTTCTTTGTTCAAAGGCTCGTGTTGCCCCTTTGAAGACGCTAAACCCCTTTGAAGATGCCCCCCGTACCTAAACTGGAGCTTTGTGCCGCCGCCTTACTCGCACAATTAATTAATGAAATATCAAAACTGAAGCTTTTCGCGAGTCGTTGTTATTGCTGGTCGGATTCATCTGTAGTATTATCCTGGTTACAAGAAGAACCGTCAAAATTTAACGTATTTGTCGCCAACCGAGTATGTGCCATACAACAACTTACAGAAGGTGTGCAGTGGCGTTAAGTCCCCACATCTTTGAATCCTGCTGACTTCTTATCTAGGAGAGCCGCTCCCCGAGAACTCTCACAATCAAATTTGTGGAAGCATGGACCCCCGTTCCTGCAAGAAGAAGAGTGTAATTGGCCGAAGTCTATTCTGCCTCAAACTAAACTCCCGGAAATTCGTCAAAAGGTTCTGGTATCCATGAATAATCGAATCGACATCTCGCTTCCCTTTAAGTACTTCAACTCTTTTACCATGCTGCAACGCATTTTTGGATACGTACACAAGTTCACCACCACTGCAAGATCGTTAAAATCATCCTATCTTACATCCGAAAATATATATCTTGGAACTCAACTGCTAATTCGCATTGTTCAAAGAGCTCAGCTTTGGCCAGAATACATTGCCTTGAAAGAAAATCGATGCGTACATTCGTCGAGTAGTATTTCTTCTCTATCGCCGTTTCTGGATGATTTTGGTTTAATTCGAGTTGGTGGTCGCCTAAGAAATTCAACCCTTAGTTTCGAAGCGCGGCATCCGATCATCCTTCGGAAAGATCACCCATTAACCTCAGCCATAATCATGGATTTTCATAGAAAGAATTGCCACGCAGGTCCACAGTCATCACTTGCGGCAATTCGAATGCAGTTCACGTCATCGAAGTCATTAGTGGTGAGGACGGTGTTGCACGAGTAGCTGTTCTACGTACATTCACTGACCTTACACGTCGAGCTGTTACTAAATTGTGCCTCCTTTCGATTAAGGAATCAGTTGAAAGCCCTGAACTTTCAATGGAGGGGAGGATGTTGGGAGCAGCACCTAATTTACAGGACATAATTTAAGTATAGGGTTAATTGTATAGTTTTTATTTAATAATTTGGTATTATAGTCTAATTTATAACATTGTAATATTTTTTACTCGTTACATATGGTCACCCTAATTCTTGTACTTGTAATTGAATTATATTAATACACATTATCCCATATTAGTAATTTTCTAACGTTCATATCGACGTACATTCTTATGTACATATATAATATTATATACTCGTATAAGCTGTGCTAAGCAAATATTTCGAGACTTGAATCTCGACATCAGCTGAGACCGGTGAACTTCAACAATTGTAAAAGGGAATAACAAACACACGAACGCGTAAAATTCTAACTCTGTGAAAAATAAATTATAAAGTGGTTTGAAAATAAAAGTGTTTAATTTATTTGAAAATTAATAGCTGCCAAAAAAGCTTGGTGGCCCAACATTTTGGTGACCCCGACGTGACATTCGTGTGTTCTACTTGTGTAAAATAGAAATTATTATTCAATATAATAATATTTGTTAACCCTTCGAAAATATCTTGTTACGGTAGTTAATTATTGTCGCGTAGTCGTTTCTAATACCTACCCAATAAATAAAACCCTTTGTTACCTTTGTGCGGGACTTGTAAAACAAAGCAGTTAAAACCGCAACCTATATTTACGGCTAAAAATTAACTTGCACCGTTTTCTATTTACTTACTTTTTCAACGGTTTCCGTGTACATAGATTCGTGCGCTATCGATATAACCGGTCAGTTAATTTTTAAAGTCCAACGTTCAACATGTCGCTCAGTCCAGGTAATGGTACCTTCATTAAAGACGATTCCCCAAATACTGCACCAACGAGTGGGCAACCGTCTTCAGATCGCGTATCGTTTTTAAAGCTGAAAACAATGTCAGTCGTTAATCGACTTGAGCATACAGCAGCAGAGATGAACACCGAAATGCTACAAGGCGTGGATGAGTACGGCTTGACAGCAATCATGGAATCAGTGAGAGATTTGAAAGAAACATTCACCGCCGCTCACACCAGTTTGGAGGAAATGGACTTTGAGTCTATTGCCAATGACCTGCCCTGCAAATTCGATGCTACATTAGTGAAACTTAAGGCGAACCTGCAACGAGAGATTGGGAGACGTAGAACAGGGGTGGCTTTCTGTAATTCGATATCGAGCAAAAACGAAAGTCGAAGTATCGTTTTTGCTTTCTCTAACAAAAACTGTCGTAGCGTTATATCGAACGTTCGATAGATACAACTCGACACCACCTTTGCTCTCGTTTTCATTTTCTCAGCTGTTTATTTCTTCAAAATGCAAGCTAAAAATTTAAATTGTTTTTTTAATTTTAAGTTTTATATAGTTGTTTGCATAGGTCTCAACAAACAAACGCTGCTCAACTAAAGATAATGGTGGAATATATTGAAAAGCACGATTCATTAGCTAAAAATAGCTTACAGAGTGCAGCTAATGGCCGTTCGAAAAAGAAAGGGCCAGCTAATAGATAAGCTAATAGAATTGTTAAACAGTAACGCACCTCCCATGAAGCCAACAAAAGCATGACAGAAAGTTTGTATTAACACTTACCATTACTTTTAAACATTTTCATTTCTGGTAATAAATTCTTGTAATACCCCTAGGTATGAACTGACTACAAATACAATGCAAAACGCAAGTTATGTATTATCGGTCGAGTCAGTCTTCGGCTATGAATCGTAAGAGTAAGTCGTGTTAAACATACTTTCTTAATAATAAAATATAAGTGAAAACTTTGAAAAAACTAAATTGTTTTAATCGAAAACATAAATGGCGACGAGGATAAAAAACAACAAAACAAAAACACAAATTTATTAAAAAACAAAAATTTAATATCTGCTCTTCGAGATGTATTGAAAGGAAAAATAAATAAAAATTAAAATAAAAATAAAAAATCAATAAATCAAATGCGTACAAGCAAACGTTGAAAAAAAAAAAAAAAAAAACAATTACGAATAGTGTGCATAATTAAGAAAAAAAAAAAATATGACTAAATTTTAATAAAATATTCAATAATAAATATTAATATAATTACATATGAAAACTAAAGTCGAATCGAAATTTGAAAGTGTGAAATTTTGAAGTTTCAATAATAAACTGGAAGCTATACGTGACTTGACGAAAATTCTGAAATACACACATACATAAAGATAATTTTACAGAAAATTGTAGTAAATGGGATTTGAGATCTCATGGGGGGTCAAATTAATACGAGTGACAAGGAAATACAATTTGAAAGGTGTTAACACTTAAATTTCAATCTTGTTAAAAAGAAATGAAAATTGAAAACTAAAAGTGAAATTGAAGTGAACTGAAAGAAGATATTGAATGTTGAGCGCTGTACTACTTGAAAAAGCTTAGCCAAATAACAGTTGAAAAAAAAAAAAGAGGGAAAAGGAAAACAAAAAAAAAAAAAATACCGCAAATCACTCAAGTGTTTCTATATTACAACAACTAGAAAATCGTTTAAAAGTGCACTTGACTTCAAAACGAAAAGTCATGACCCGCTAGGTCAAGGAAATACTAACGGACACGAAGCTTGTACACATTGTTGCCAACGAACAATTGTTGCTAAACAAAGCCATCTCGCGAAATTCTGGACACATGTTGAGTGATTATATGTGTATGTGCATAATAGATGTAAACGAGTGCGATCAACCTCGAATGAGAATTAAAAGACAACAAAAATAAAATTTAAAGAGAGACGAACGAAAACATAAACTATACACAAAGAAATAACACAGGATGGCACTGACATTAGCAGAGGCGTTGAGGGAGGCACGGAGTATTCCTTTTTTCGATGGTCAAAGTGAGTACACCATAACACACTACTTGCGAGACGTTTCCACAATTTTGTCGTTGACAGCTGAGGAATAGAAGCACATCATATCAAATGTCTTGTGTAACAGGTTGAGGGGACGGGCGTTGTACGTTACACAGCAGCTCAACGAGCCGAGTTTCGATGTTATATTGAATAGATTAAAAGAGGAATTTGGTGTTAAGTCCACATATTTAAATTTAAGAAACGAAGCTATGAATGTTAGGGCTTCAAATATTGAAAATTTACATTATAAACTAGGATCTATTTTACAGCAAATGAATACGAAATATATTTTAGAACGGGGTATTGAGGTTTTGTACACCCCACAAAATAATACAAAATTAATTTTTGAAGTTTATTTACAATTCTTGCCATTTCATGTAAAAACTTTGTTGTTGCAAAATAATATAAACAATATGGAAAATGCCTTCACATATTATTTACAAAATAACTTGTTGAAAGACATTAATATAGGTCGCGGCAGCCTGAAGGTTGACACTTATGAGAAAAATGTTAAGAGCAATCATGATTTTCATTCCAATTTCAATCGGTTGAACCATAAAAACCAAACCACTAACAATCTTGGTAAACAAAATTCAGGAGATTTCCGCAACAAAAATACAAATTTTGAATATAATCCGAATTATAAAAATTCGAGCAGATACAATACAAATTTTGAAAATAATCAATCCGGAAATTTTAATAGCAATGTCAACTACGGTAGAAATAGTGGCTATTGGAGAGGTGAACCAAATTTAAGAAATTACTCTGGTAGATTTCCTAACAGCACAGGGCATAATCGGCAGCAACCCGTTGTTCCAATGGAAGTAGATAATTTAGAAAATTTTCAGATTTCTCCTCACCGACCGACTTACCCCTGATAGATTTGACTATCGAAGGCACAAAAGTAAGGTGCTTAGTCGACAGTGGATCAGCTACAACGTTAGGGGATTTCAAAACCTTTAAGAATTTTCATAGTCGTAGAACATTGAAAACCCCTATTCTGATAAAAACACTTTTTGCCTCTGAAGTCATATCAGAAGAGGTCATAGTAAATATTCCAGCGGAACTCGAAAGAGAGAAAGAAACAATGTCCATGAAGCTCGTAAAC
Organism: Anastrepha obliqua; assembly: GCF_027943255.1. Classification (NCBI taxonomy): domain Eukaryota; kingdom Metazoa; phylum Arthropoda; class Insecta; order Diptera; family Tephritidae; genus Anastrepha; species Anastrepha obliqua. The sequence goes on along the minus strand of NW_026562178.1, from coordinate 868,434 downwards.
CTAAAAAATAAACCTTTCCAATGTATATTAGGATTAAATGTTCTTGTCCCCTTAAAAATGCTGATCGATTTTCCACAAAAAGTAATAAATATAGGCGATAAAATAATTCCATTTTTTAACAATAATAGCTCAAATTACCTTCCTGTTAACGATGAATTTTATGCATATTGTTCTCAAACAGACACATATCCAGACAACTTATGTTTGGATAAAAGCAACTTTGATGTAGAGCCGTTACTTAGTAAAGATTTGAATGACGAAGAAAGTCGGATATTAAAAAAATTTCTATTAAAGTATAAACGTATTTTTTTTTCAAGAAGGTCAGTATTTACCAGCCTTAGAAGCAGTTAAGCACCAAATTATCACCAAACCTCATGCCCCTATATATACAAAAAATTATCGATATCCTTACGCGTTGGATGAGGAAATAAATATTCAGCTTAATTCCATGTTAAAAAATGATATAATTAGACCTAGCAAGTCTCCATATAATTCACCGTTGTGGATAGTTGCGAAAAAATCAACAGATAAGGTGAAGAAGTGGCGTTTGGTAGTTGATTACCGTAAATTGAATAGCCTTACCATTGATGATAAATTTCCCATACCAAATATTGAATCTCTTTTTGAAAAGCTTGGGCGGGCGCAATACTTCTCAACCATTGACCTCGCAAAAGGATTCCACCAAATTTTAATGGACGAATCTGATATAGAAAAAACTGCTTTTTCCGGACCTAATGGGCATTACGAGTTTACGCGCATGCCCTTTGGTTTGAAAAACGCGCCTGCTACGTTCCAGCGCATGATGAATACAATTTTGTCTGAATACATCAACAAAATCTGCATAATATATATGGATGATATTTTGGTATTTTCTACTTCTATTAGCGAACACTTTGAGAGCCTAACAAAAATATTTAACTGCTTATCTACAAATAACTTAAGAATACAATACGATAAGTGCAAATTTTTATCTAGATATACAGAGTTTCTGGGCCATATTATCACACATGAAGGTATCAAGCCAAACCCGGATAAAATACAGGCTATACAAAAGCTAAAATTGCCAAGCACCGTTAAAGAAATTCAATCCTTTCTAGGCTTAACGGGCTATTACCGAAAATTTATTAAAAATTACTCAGTGATAGCTTCTCCAATAATTAAATATTTAAAAAAGGATCAAAAAATCAACTTAAAGGATAAACAATATATCGAAGCATTTGACAAACTCAAGCTTATTATGACTTCACCCCCTCTACTAGTATTTCCTGATTTTTCCAAAACATTCACTGTGACAACCGATGCCAGTAATGTTGCAATAGGCGCGATTTTAAGCCAAAATGGAAAGCCAGTTTGCTTTGCAAGCCGTACACTAAATGGTGCGGAAAAACGATATCATACGCTAGAAAAAGAGCTTCTAGCCATAGTGTGGGCGGTGCGTCATTTTAGACCTTATTTATTCGGACGTTCATTTGTTGTTCAAACGGATCATCAACCCCTTAAATGGCTTTATTCTCTAAAAGATCCAACCACACGGGTTTTAAGATGGAAAACCTTACTAAGCGAATACGAATTTGTTGTGGAATATATTAAAGGTAGGGAAAACAACGTCGCTGATTTTTTAAGCCGACAAAACGATATTAATTATTTTACGGATAACGAAGAAAACATTGATATAAAATCTTTGTTCGAAAATTCTTTAGAAACGGTGCATTCAGCATACGAAAACCTAAATGAACACTTTCTTATATCCGAGTCCTTAGTAAATATATACACCACTCAAATTCGTATAGTAAGGAACAAACCCATCGAAAGCGAAATGTTATATAACAAATATAGAATAGTCTATATAGCCGAAAGAGACTTACAAAATAGCATTTATCTTACAGATCTTTTTAGGAAATATATTAAAAAAGGAACAACAGGAATTCATTCAGAGTTGCCTGATAGTGAGTACAATGTGGTACAAGAAAAACTGATAAGTTTATTCTCTTATGACAATAACATTAAATTTATTAAATGCTGTTACAAAGCTTTAGACTTGAAAACAGAGGAGGAAATTTTAGAGGTAGTGGAAAAAGTCCATACGGAAGGGAACCATAGGGGTGTGCTAGAAAATTATGAACAGATGAAATTAAGGTACTTTTATCCAAATATGAAAAAAGTTATTAACAGATTTGTTAACAATTGTGATGTGTGCAACGAGAACAAATACGCAAGAAAACCTTTAAAAAATTTTACAATTACACAGAAACTCCTAGTAGCCCTAACGAGATAGTTGATGCCGACGTATTTTATTGTTCCCGAGCTTTTTTTTAACTACTATTGATAGATTCACGAAATTGGCTTCCATTCATAAATTGCCTGATAGAAACATGGTCACAATCAAGATCAAACTTCAAGAAAGATTTTCTTGGTTGGGAGTACCTAAAAAACTGATAATGGACAACGAGTTCAATAATGCACTTATACGATTATTCTGCCGCGAAAATAATATTATTCCACACTTCACCACCCCAAACAGTCACACCGGAAATTCTGATATTGAAAGGTTACATTCCACATTGTTAGAGCATATACGCATTTTGAAAAATTCAGACAACTCCTTAGAGTTAGAAGAAATCATGATCAAGGCTATTGGCTTTTATAACAACTCCATCCATAGTTCAACCAATGTAAAACCGATTGACTTTATCAATAGAAGCGATATAGATTTTGAAAAAATAAAAAAATATACTTACAGAAAAAAGAAACAAGCAATCAACAAATTGAATGCAGAAGCAGAAAGGGTTCCATATTTCAACAACAGCAAATATCAAGAGGCCGCATAAAATAACGTAAATGTGCTTATGCGAATTTTATTAAAGATTTTAACATTTACTCATAAATGAAAAAAAAAAAAATAGTGATTGCGACCACAATAATTACTAGAAATTCTACTGAAGTTTTAGTTTATTAAACACTATGTAAATTTACGTAAACTAAGCTAATTTTTATAGTATACTGCAGATGTAAAGTATAAAGTTCTTTTGTAAAATGTAAAAAGTTGAATATTCAAAAACGGCAAATAACGAAAATGCAAATAGAAGTTAAACATTAAACAAAATTTTAATGCTAACTGAACCTAAGTTTTAACTACTGTATATTACAATGAAATTGTGTAGTTATAAGTTAATAAATTAAAGTAAGTTATATAAAACACACTAAGATAAATCGCAGGGACTCGATTTAATTTATGTGGAGGGCGAGTTATGTATTATCGGTCGAGTCAGTCTTCGGCTATGAATCGTAAGAGTAAGTCGTGTTAAACATACTTTCTTAATAATAAAATATAAGTGAAAACTTTGAAAAAACTAAATTGTTTTAATCGAAAACATAAATCGCAAGCTTACCCAGCGTATAAAAAGCATGACGAAAACGGGTGGTGGTCCATATGATGCGGTTTCATTGAACCATATGGAGGAACGGATAGTTGCCGCAGCCAAAATAAACGAGCATATATCGGGAGTACCAGGCACAACTTCATATGGTTGCCATACAGACGGACCCAGCTGTTCTACTGCGGCTCCTCAGGCAGACGATACTTTCGTTTGCGAATATTTGAGCCAAATCTCGAGCGCCGATAATTCTTCGAGTGACGACGAAGGCAAAACATCAAGTAAGTCTGAGCCTCTAAAAATTAATATACGCGAGTAAGTGGAAATCGACGAGGTACAACCTGCTAAAACGAAAAGATATTCAGACCCCAAAATCAAAATAATTGAAAAAGAGATTGAAAGGTAAGAAAAATGTCAAAGTGAAGTGTTGAGGCTTTTCGACGAGAGCAATGAAATCGCAAAGAGGAAACTGCAACTAAAGGAGACACAAATTGCAACTGAAGTGCAATATAAAAAATGAAGATTCAAGTCTTAGAGCTAGACTTGGAAAAACTGAAATGTGAAATCGCATTGCTAAAACGAAAAATGAATTAATAATGAGTTACTTTATGTATGTAATAACTTTAAGCTTAGTTTTTTACCTTTTATAAAAAGAAAGACTTATACCTGAGAAATGAAGTACAATTTTTTGTTATACTTAAGAAATTTTATTTAATTTACCAGCAGTAAAATGAAATCTTTACATTGCTGATTGGAAAAGATGGTCTTTTATTCTATTTCTTATCCTCTCTGATAATCGATTGTTTATGTCCAATAGGGTACATTCTAACAGTTCTTCTTGTATTTGAGTTAGAGTTTCATTGCTGAATTGATATGGAATATTTCTATTGATGCATACATTGTGAAGAGCGGTGCACACGTTTGCAATTTTTGCAACCAATGTTGGGTTGTACCTTGGCTTTCTATCGTCCAATAATATTCTCCAGAATACAGGAACCTTTGTATACGCCAATGCTTCTTTCGACAATGCTTCTAGCCTTACTGTGAATGTCGTTGAAAATACATTTGCCTACGTCGGTCTCATTTTCGCGTAATCGATACGGGGTCATAAGCCATGGCTCAAGAGGGTATCCAGAATCCCCTAAAAATATACATATTTATTTCCGTCACTTAATTTTTTCCTATTTAATTACTCACCTAATAGCCACGAACTTGTATCTCCATTATTATAGCGCCGCTCCATTACCTCCCTCTCATTTGAGGCTTTCCAAACAAAGGAATCGTGCGCAGCCCCTCCGTACTGTGGACATATAGCTTTTATTCTTAATTTATGGTCACATATCTGCAATAAAAAATGTAGAGTACGATAACTCCAAGAAAAAAGGATTAAGTGCTAGTGTAAGTATATATTTACAATCATCCTTTCCTGTTGAAGTATAGTATATATAATACATACATATGTTCGTTCTCAATAGGCCTCAACAGCATTAAATGAGTACCATCTACGGCACCAACAACTGCAATGAATGAAAATAGTAAAAAATTTAAATTTTGTTAATATTGCACTACTTACTTCCCGGAAAGTTATATTTTCCACTCTTCGCAAGGCTGGAAGTTTTTTTCGAAAGATATCCATTGGTTGCATAGAGTTTCTTCCATCGACGATAATGTGCTGCGAAATATCTTCGACAGAGTACTGTGCCCCATTGCTACTGTGTGTGCGCCGCCAGTTTGCCACTGTTAACCGCCATCTGCTAATATCTCCAGCGTTGCAGCTAGCCTCAAAATTGGAGGTATATATGTACTCCCAAGTCTTTCTTTAAGGTTTATTTCACAAAGAACGTACATAAAAACCTCCTTGGTCAGTCGGTATTTTGTTTGGAAGCTGTGAAAAAGAAATACTTTGATATTTACTTAATGAAATTTGTATTAATCTTACTATAAATCGGGAAATTCCATTGGACTCGACGTATCGCGTATTCTCCTTCTATTTATTGAAGAGTTTTCTTCATTAAAATCTTCCAAAATTAAAAACTAACGCCAATTGTACATATATACTTTTAATTTTTATTGCTTTCATGCACTTTTTGACAACTATAAACCACTTTTCAAACACTTCCGAAAATATGAAAACGATAGTACAAATATCGAAATACGGGAAACAAAATGGGATCGTCGCGCATTCGATATCGAATTAAAGTGTCGAGCAAACGAGTGTCGACTATCGAATTACAGAAAGTCACCCCAAGTCAGCACTGCTCGACATTTAGAGCGAACACTGGTGACTCGCAGTCGATCATCGTGAATGCCAATCGTTCTCCCTTGACTTTGCTAATGCTACCCAAATTTAGTGGCGCGTACACCGAGTGGAGCAACTTCTTCTCGATGTTCACTTCCGTCATTGACAACGATGGCGACCTAACGCAAAGCGATAAGCTGCAATACCTGCGTTCCTGCTTGAGTGGTGCTGCTTTGGATACTATCTCTGGGGATAAATGAAACTAATTATAAAAACGTGTTAGATTTACTCAAAAAACGTTTTGATAACAAGCGGATTATATTTCAGGCACACATCAGACAGATCTTTGGGCTGGACAGGGCAGATGCATCCGCAAGCAAGCTGCGGAAGTTGACGGACAAGGTTACATCACACATACGCGCGTTGCAGTCGCTTGGGTCACAAGAACAAATCGCTGACTGCATTATAGTTGAACTACTAATCCAGAAGTTGGACAAGGCTACTCAATCCAAGTGGGAAGAAAATTCATCTAGCAACGAACTGCCGTCGTGTGATCAGTTAGCTGTGGAGCATGCCATACAAACCCAAACGGATCAAGTTGACAGAAACGGTAAAACTGTAAGTACAAATAAAAGAAAATCATTTGTCGTTTCGAATGCCTCAGTAGGTGGTTGCGCGTTTTGTCGGTGCTCTGATCACCTTCGCCAAAAAGAAGTCAAGAAGCTCTCGCTTTGCCTTAATTGTCTAAATGGTGGTCATCAGATGAGAGATTTCAAATCTGGATGCTGTAGAGCTTGTTAACTGAAACACCATACGCTTTTGCATTTTGACCGCACATCTTCTGCTTCTACTTCCATATCAGCTGCAACATCATCTGTCCCTGGCCATGCCCTCACTTCGAGATCTCCATCTGATGCTGTGCCTCAAGCCACTGCAGTAATTTTTATCAAAAATCGTGCTGGTACTTTCGTGCCATGTCGGGCGCTTTTAGATTCGGGTTCCCAGCTTCACTTTATTACAAATCGTTTTACTAATCAATTACAACTTCGTAGGACCAAATATTCGGTTGCAGTTTCGGGCATCGGCGATGCCAACCTGTCAACTGAAGGATATTCGGTCGATGTTGTACTGAAGTCGCGGATTTCAGATTTCTCAACGCACATCACTTCCGTCGTTGTTCAAACAAACACTGACAATCAGCCTGGTTTTTCAGTGAGCATCGCGGACTGGAATGTCCCTTCGAACATCCAACTAGCTGATCCCAATTTTAACATACCTCAGCGTATTGACTTGCTTATCGGAGCAGGACTATTTTTCGAACTTCTCTGCGTTGGACAGATACAGTTGGCGCCCGGATTTCCAGTTCTTCAAAAAACTCTTCTCGGTTGGGTGATATCAGGTGGTGGTCAACAGACTTCTTAGCTTTCTTCATTTGTGGCCGATCAAAAGTCTTCGAGAGACATCGACTAGACGATTTGGTACGTCGCTTCTGGGAAGTAGATCACGTTTTTGAGCCAATCACTAAAATAACAAGGGAGGAGCTCGACTGCGAGGCGCATTTTCAGCAAAACGTTTCGCGTTTACCTTCAGGCGAGTACTCGGTTCGCTTACCTTTGAAACTCGGCACAGAATCATTAGGCGAATCATACACACAAGCAAAGCGACGATTTCAGAGCTAACAACTAACTAACAATATCGATTTAAAGCTAAAGTACTCGGCATTTTTAAAGGAGTACCTTGGGCGGCCGCCGTAGCCGAATGGGTTGGTGCGTGATTACCATTCGGAATTCACAGAGAGAACGTTGGTTCGAATCTCGGTGAAAGCAAAATTAATAAAAACATTTTTCTAATAGCGGTCGCGCCTCGGCAGGCAATGGCAAACCTCCGAGTGTATTTCTGCCATGAATGAGCTCCTCATAAAAAATCTGCCGTTCGGAGTCGGCTTGAAACTGTAGGTCCCTCCATTTGTGGAACAACATCAACAACGCACACCACAAAAAGGAGGAGGAGCTCGGCCAAACACCCAAAAAAGGGTGTACGCGCCAATTATATATATATCACATGTCACTGGTCAGCAGCGCTGAGGCCCATGAATGCAAATATTTTTTACCACATCACTGCGTCGTCAAGGAATATAGCTCCACAACAAAGCTCAGGGCCTTTCATTAAACGAGATTCCAATTACGGGGCCGACCATACAACCCAAACTTTTTGATATTTTTATTCGCTTTCGTACGTTTCTCGTTGCACTTACTGGAGACATTTGCAAGATGTATCATTGCGTTCGCGTCTCTGCACCCGACAACATGTTGCAGTGCATTTTGTGGCGGGACTCCCCCGAATCAGACATCAAGGTATACAAGCTGGACACGGTCACGTATGGAACGAAGCCCGCAGCATTCCTAGCTATAAGAGCAATGCATCAACTAGCCTCCGATGAGTCCTTGTCTTACCCCTTGGGTTCACAAATTGTCAAACGTGATTTTTACGCGAGATGATGCATCAAACCACCAGTTTCCTAGACCGTGGAAATTTTCATCTCTCGAAATGGTGCTCCAACAACCCAGACGTTCTTCATCACATTTCTGATACAGGGAAATCTTCCTTAAATTCGATGACGGTAGCAATATTACGAAAACGTTGGGACTCGCATGGGATTCCTTTAAAGATAATTTGTTGTTTTCCTTACCGCGACACGTTGGAGGCACCAGAAATTCTAAACGGTATGCACTATCAACAATAGCTCGCTGTTACGACCCGCTAAGTTTAATCGGCCCCACCCTGACTAGGGCGAAAATTCTGTTACAGCGAATGTGGACAGGCTCGAATGGGACGAGAGTTTCCCGCTCTCACTGGACGCAGATTTTTCGGCCTTTTGCAAAGAATTCACAGATGTGCAGTATTTATCATTTCCGCGTTACATATTTCAGCCTGGAGCCACTCATGAACTACATGCATTTTGCGATGCTAGTCTCGAGAAAAAAAATAGAAAAAAATTAATATAGAAAAAATAATAGTCGGTTTATTAGCACAGGTGAGCCAACCTACTGGCCAACAGATACGAAAAAACAACCGGACTTAATTGACTTTTGCATAATTAAAAATATGCCATATGAAAATCTGACAATAAAATCATGTTTAGAGCTATCTTCAGACCATTCACCATTAATTATGACCTTACTTGGACCTATTGAAATAAAACAATCTCTGGGCCTATATAATTATAGAACGAATTGGACTAATGCTTGCCAAATATTAGAGCAAAAACTTAAAATAAATATATCACTAAAAACTCAAGATGAAATTGACTCCGCTATTGTATATTTCAATGATAGCGTAATACAAGCAGTTGTTTCCTCTACACCCACACCGAAAATGACAAATAAAGAAAATATCCCAACTTACGTTAAAGAGAAAATCGGCGAAAAAAGAAAACTCCGCAAAACATGGCAAACCACTAGACATCCAGCAGATAAAACCAAACTTAATAAAGCGACAAATGAGCTAAAAGCATTACTTACAAAACTCAAGGAGAGTAAACTTCGAGATTATATGGCAAACCTGGGAACAGCAGCATCTACAAATTACTCCTTATGGAAAACAACAAAACACATTAATGGCGCTGTAATACATAAACCTCCCATCAAAACAGAAGCCGGCACATGGGCAAAAACAAGCAAAGAAAAAGCCGACACCCTAGCCAGACACTTCTTAGACACATTTACAAGCGAAATGGATAATCAAAACAATAACATTAAATCTGATAACATAATAAACGTTCCGCAAATCAAAACAAGAAAGACCACCATAAGCGAAATTAAAAATCAAATAAGACAGCTAAGCGATAAAAAAGCTGCAGGATATGATTTAATAAATGGAAAAATTTTAAAAGAGTTACCTGAAATAGCATTGCAATTCATAAGAAATATATTCAATTGCATGTTAAAGACTAAATACTTCTCATGACTATGGAAAATTGCTCAAATTACCGCCATACCCAAACCAGGAAAAGATGCCACCAAAACTGACTCATATCGACCCATCAGCCTATTGCCAATTCTTTCAAAAGTGTTTGAAAAAATATTGTTCGACCGACTAGAACCAATTTTGACAGCAAAAAAAGTGATACCAAGCCATCAATTCGGATTTAGACGGCAACACTCAACAGTCCAACAAATCCACAGGGTTACTAACAAAATACTTAACGATATGAATGACAAAAAATATTGTGTAGCTGTATACCTAGACATTGCTAAAGCTTTTGATAAAGTTTGGCATAAAGGACTTTTGCATAAGCTCAAACGAATCTTTCCACAAAACTACTTTGAACTTTTGAAGAGCTACATAACTGATCGAAAATTTTATATAAGATATGAAGACGAATATCCCGATATTCTACCAATGACAGCTGGAGTACCGCAAGGCAGTGTATTAGGTCCTCTCTTGTATCTAATATACACCGCAGATGTGCCAACTCCGACAACAGATAATACAATGATAGCAACGTTCGCGGATGATACTGTATTAATGGTATCAAACAATGACGAAAAACTGGCGACCTCTACACTTCAAAAATTAATAAACAATACAGTAAATTGGTTTGACGAATGGGGTATAGAAGTTAATAAAGACAAAACTATACAAGTTATATATACAAACAAAAAGACATCAAAATATAATCTAACCTTAAAAAACAACAAAATAAAAATCTGCCCAGCAGCAAAATATCTTGGAATAACTATTGACGAAAAACTAACATGGAAGCAGCATATCATTAACAAAAGAAATCAAATCAAAAATAAGTACCGGCAATTAAGTTGGCTAATCGGACGAGCATCAAAACTATCACTATATAATAAGGTGACTATATACAAAACAATTATTACTCCTATCTGGAAATACGGAATAGAAGTATGGGGAACGGCTAAAAACACAAATATTCAGCTCATACAGCGAACACAATCCAAAATATTACGAAATATAACAAATGCTGGTTGGTTTATTTCCAATGAAGCCATACATCGTGACTTAAACGTAGACACTATCCAAGAAACAATCACAAAATGTAGCACTAAGCATATACAGCGACTGTCAGTCCACCAAAACGAAGAAATGCGTAAAATAGCACCGGCAGAAAATATCAAACGAAGATTAAAGCGACACACACCGACTGATCTAACTATAAGATTTACAGTGTAATCACAAAAAACAATAATAATAATAACAGATTCTTCTTACATTGACCCTAATTGTACAAAAATTACATATTGTTAATATATAACAGACTGTAATAAATAAAGGGGAGATAAAAAAAAAAAAAAAAAAAAAAAAAAAAAAAAAAAAGTCTCGAAGCATTCGGTGTTTGTGTTTATGCGCGTTCAGCCAGAGATGACAACGCTCAAGTTCATCTTCTTTGTTCAAAGGCTCGTGTTGCCCCTTTGAAGACGCTTACCGTACCTAAACTGGAGCTTTGTGCCGCCGCCTTACTCGCACAATTAATTAATGAAATATCAAAACTGAAGCTTTTCGCGAGTCGTTGTTATTGCTGGTCGGATTCATCTGTAGTATTATCCTGGTTACAAGAAGAACCGTCAAAATTTAACGTATTTGTCGCCAACCGAGTATGTGCCATACAACAACTTACAGAAGGTGTGCAGTGGCGTTAAGTCCCCACATCTTTGAATCCTGCTGACTTCTTATCTAGGGGAGCCGCTCCCCGAGAACTCTCACAATCAAATTTGTGGAAGCATGGACCCCCGTTCCTGCAAGAAGAAGAATGTAATTGGCCGAAGTCTATTCTGCCTCAAACTAAACTCCCGGAAATTCGTCAAAAGGTTCTGGTATCCATGAATAATCGAATCGACATCTCGCTTCCCTTTAAGTACTTCAACTCTTTTACCATGCTGCAACGCATTTTTGGATACGTACACAAGTTCACCACCACTGCAAGATCGTTAAAATCATCCTATCTTACATCCGAAAATATATATCTTGGAACTCAACTGCTAATTCGCATTGTTCAAAGAGCTCAGCTTTGGCCAGAATACATTGCCTTGAAAGAAAATCGATGCGTACATTCGTCGAGTAGTATTTCTTCTCTATCGCCGTTTCTGGATGATTTTGGTTTAATTCGAGTTGGTGGTCGCCTAAGAAATTCAACCCTTAGTTTCGAAGCGCGGCATCCGATCATCCTTCGGAAAGATCACCCATTAACCTCAGCCATAATCATGGATTTTCATAGAAAGAATTGCCACGCAGGTCCACAGTCATCACTTGCGGCAATTCGAATGCAGTTCACGTCATCGAAGTCATTAGTGGTGAGGACGGTGTTGCACGAGTAGCTGTTCTACGTACATTCACTGACCTTACACGTCGAGCTGTTACTAAATTGTGCCTCCTTTCGATTAAGGAATCAGTTGAAAGCCCTGAACTTTCAATGGAGGGGAGGATGTTGGGAGCAGCACCTAATTTACAGGACATAATTTAAGTATAGGGTTAATTGTATAGTTTTTATTTAATAATTTGGTATTATAGTCTAATTTATAACATTGTAATATTTTTTACTCGTTACATATGGTCACCCTAATTCTTGTACTTGTAATTGAATTATATTAATACACATTATCCCATATTAGTAATTTTCTAACGTTCATATCGACGTACATTCTTATGTACATATATAATATTATATACTCGTATAAGCTGTGCTAAGCAAATATTTCGAGACTTGAATCTCGACATCAGCTGAGACCGGTGAACTTCAACAATTGTAAAAGGGAATAACAAACACACGAACGCGTAAAATTCTAACTCTGTGAAAAATAAATTATAAAGTGGTTTGAAAATAAAAGTGTTTAATTTATTTGAAAATTAATAGCTGCCAAAAAAGCTTGGTGGCCCAACATTTTGGTGACCCCGACGTGACATTCGTGTGTTCTACTTGTGTAAAATAGAAATTATTATTCAATATAATAATATTTGTTAACCCTTCGAAAATATCTTGTTACGATAGTTAATTATTGTCGCGTAGTCGTTTCTAATACCTACCCAATAAATAAAACCCTTTGTTACCTTTGTGCGGGACTTGTAAAACAAAGCAGTTAAAACCGCAACCTATATTTACGGCTAAAAATTAACTTGCACCGTTTTCTATTTACTTACTTTTTCAACGGTTTCCGTGTACATAGATTCGTGCGCTATCGATATAACCGGTCAGTTAATTTTTAAAGTCCAACGTTCAACATGTCGCTCAGTCCAGATAATGGTACCTTCATTAAAGACGATTCCCCAAATACTGCACCAACGAGTGGGCAACCGTCTTCAGATCGCGTATCGTTTTTAAAGCTGAAAACAATGTCAGTCGTTAATCGACTTGAGCATACAGCAGCAGAGATGAACACCGAAATGCTACAAGGCGTGGATGAGTACGGCTTGACAGCAATCATGGAATCAGTGAGAGATTTGAAAGAAACATTCACCGCCGCTCACACCAGTTTGGAGGAAATGGACTTTGAGTCTATTGCCAATGACCTGCCCTGCAAATTCGATGCTACATTAGTGAAACTTAAGGCGAACCTGCAACGAGAGATTGGGAGACGTAGAACAGGGGTGGCTTTCTGTAATTCGATATCGAGCAAAAACGAAAGTCGAAGTATCGTTTTTGCTTTCTCTAACAAAAACTGTCGTAGCGTTATATCGAACGTTCGATAGATACAACTCGACACCACCTTTGCTCTCGTTTTCATTTTCTCAGCTGTTTATTTCTTCAAAATGCAAGCTAAAAATTTAAATTGTTTTTTTAATTTTAAGTTTTATATAGTTGTTTGCATAGGTCTCAACAAACAAACGCTGCTCAACTAAAGATAATGGTGGAATATATTGAAAAGCACGATTCATTAGCTAAAAATAGCTTACAGAGTGCAGCTAATGGCCGTTCGAAAAAGAAAGGGCCAGCTAATAGAAAAGCTAATAGAATTGTTAAACAGTAACGCACCTCCCATGAAGCCAACAAAAGCATGACAGAAAGTTTGTATTAACACTTACCATTACTTTTAAACATTTTCATTTCTGGTAATAAATTCTTGTAATACCCCTAGGTATGAACTGACTACAAATACAATGCAAAACGCAAGTTATGTATTATCGGTCGAGTCAGTCTTCGGCTATGAATCGTAAGAGTAAGTCGTGTTAAACATACTTTCTTAATAATAAAATATAAGTGAAAACTTTGAAAAAACTAAATTGTTTTAATCGAAAACATAAATGGCGACGAGGATAAAAAACAACAAAACAAAAACACAAATTTATTAAAAAACAAAAATTTAATATCTGCTCTTCGAGATGTATTGAAAGGAAAAATAAATAAAAATTAAAATAAAAATAAAAAATCAATAAATCAAATGCGTACAAGCAAACGTTGAAAAAAAAAAAAAAAAAACAATTACGAATAGTGTGCATAATTAAGAAAAAAAAAAAATATGACTAAATTTTAATAAAATATTCAATAATAAATATTAATATAATTACATATGAAAACTAAAGTCGAATCGAAATTTGAAAGTGTGAAATTTTGAAGTTTCAATAATAAACTGGAAGCTATACGTGACTTGACGAAAATTCTGAAATACACACATACATAAAGATAATTTTACAGAAAATTGTAGTAAATGGGATTTGAGATCTCATGGGGGGTCAAATTAATACGAGTGACAAGGAAATACAATTTGAAAGGTGTTAACACTTAAATTTCAATCTTGTTAAAAAGAAATGAAAATTGAAAACTAAAAGTGAAATTGAAGTGAACTGAAAGAAGATATTGAATGTTGAGCGCTGTACTACTTGAAAAAGCTTAGCCAAATAACAGTTGAAAAAAAAAAAAGAGGGAAAAGGAAAACAAAAAAAAAAAAAATACCGCAAATCACTCAAGTGTTTCTATATTACAACAACTAGAAAATCGTTTAAAAGTGCACTTGACTTCAAAACGAAAAGTCATGACCCGCTAGGTCAAGGAAATACTAACGGACACGAAGCTTGTACACATTGTTGCCAACGAACAATTGTTGCTAAACAAAGCCATCTCGCGAAATTCTGGACACATGTTGAGTGATTATATGTGTATGTGCATAATAGATGTAAACGAGTGCGATCAACCTCGAATGAGAATTAAAAGACAACAAAAATAAAATTTAAAGAGAGACGAACGAAAACATAAACTATACACAAAGAAATAACACAGGATGGCACTGACATTAGCAGAGGCGTTGAGGGAGACACGGAGTATTCCTTTTTTCGATGGTCAAAGTGAGTACACCATAACACACTACTTGCGAGACGTTTCCACAATTTTGTCGTTGACAGCTGAGGAATAGAAGCACATCATATCAAATGTCTTGTGTAACAGGTTGAGGGGACGGGCGTTGTACGTTACACAGCAGCTCAACGAGCCGAGTTTCGATGTTATATTGAATAGATTAAAAGAGGAATTTGGTGTTAAGTCCACATATTTAAATTTAAGAAACGAAGCTATGAATGTTAGGGCTTCAAATATTGAAAATTTACATTATAAACTAGGATCTATTTTACAGCAAATGAATACGAAATATATTTTAGAACGGGGTATTGAGGTTTTGTACACCCCACAAAATAATACAAAATTAATTTTTGAAGTTTATTTACAATTCTTGCCATTTCATGTAAAAACTTTGTTGTTGCAAAATAATATAAACAATATGGAAAATGCCTTCACATATTATTTACAAAATAACTTGTTGAAAGACATTAATATAGGTCGCGGCAGCCTGAAGGTTGACACTTATGAGAAAAATGTTAAGAGCAATCATGATTTTCATTCCAATTTCAATCGGTTGAACCATAAAAACCAAACCACTAACAATCTTGGTAAACAAAATTCAGGAGATTTCCGCAACAAAAATACAAATTTTGAATATAATCCGAATTATAAAAATTCGAGCAGATACAATACAAATTTTGAAAATAATCAATCCGGAAATTTTAATAGCAATGTCAACTACGGTAGAAATAGTGGCTATTGGAGAGGTGAACCAAATTTAAGAAATTACTCTGGTAGATTTCCTAACAGCACAGGGCATAATCGGCAGCAACCCGTTGTTCCAATGGAAGTAGATAATTTAGAAAATTTTCAGATTTCTCCTCACCGACCGACTTACCCCTGATAGATTTGACTATCGAAGGCACAAAAGTAAGGTGCTTAGTCGACAGTGGATCAGCTACAACGTTAGGGGATTTCAAAACCTTTAAGAATTTTCATAGTCGTAGAACATTGAAAACCCCTATTCTGATAAAAACACTTTTTGCCTCTGAAGTCATATCAGAAGAGGTCATAGTAAATATTCCAGCGGAACTCGAAAGAGAGAAAGAAACAATGTCCATGAAGCTCGTAAACCTAAAAAATAAACCTTTCCAATGTATATTAGGATTAAATGTTCTTGTCCCCTTAAAAATGCTGATCGATTTTCCACAAAAAGTAATAAATATAGGCGATAAAATAATTCCATTTTTTAACAATAATAGCTCAAATTACCTTCCTGTTAACGATGAATTTTATGCATATTGTTCTCAAACAGACACATATCCAGACAACTTATGTTTGGATAAAAGCAACTTTGATGTAGAGCCGTTACTTAGTAAAGATTTGAATGACGAAGAAAGTCGGATATTAAAAAAATTTCTATTAAAGTATAAACGTATTTTTTTTTTCAAGAAGGTCAGTATTTACCAGCCTTAGAAGCAGTTAAGCACCAAATTATCACCAAACCTCATGCCCCTATATATACAAAAAATTATCGATATCCTTACGCGTTGGATGAGGAAATAAATATTCAGCTTAATTCCATGTTAAAAAATGATATAATTAGACCTAGCAAGTCTCCATATAATTCACCGTTGTGGATAGTTGCGAAAAAATCAACAGATAAGGTGAAGAAGTGGCGTTTGGTAGTTGATTACCGTAAATTGAATAGCCTTACCATTGATGATAAATTTCCCATACCAAATATTGAATCTCTTTTTGAAAAGCTTGGGCGGGCGCAATACTTCTCAACCATTGACCTCGCAAAAGGATTCCACCAAATTTTAATGGACGAATCTGATATAGAAAAAACTGCTTTTTCCGGACCTAATGGGCATTACGAGTTTACGCGCATGCCCTTTGGTTTGAAAAACGCGCCTGCTACGTTCCAGCGCATGATGAATACAATTTTGTCTGAATACATCAACAAAATCTGCATAATATATATGGATGATATTTTGGTATTTTCTACTTCTATTAGCGAACACTTTGAGAGCCTAACAAAAATATTTAACTGCTTATCTACAAATAACTTAAGAATACAATACGATAAGTGCAAATTTTTATCTAGATATACAGAGTTTCTGGGCCATATTATCACACATGAAGGTATCAAGCCAAACCCGGATAAAATACAGGCTATACAAAAGCTAAAATTGCCAAGCACCGTTAAAGAAATTCAATCCTTTCTAGGCTTAACGGGCTATTACCGAAAATTTATTAAAAATTACTCAGTGATAGCTTCTCCAATAATTAAATATTTAAAAAAGGATCAAAAAATCAACTTAAAGGATAAACAATATATCGAAGCATTTGACAAACTCAAGCTTATTATGACTTCACCCCCTCTACTAGTATTTCCTGATTTTTCCAAAACATTCACTGTGACAACCGATGCCAGTAATGTTGCTATAGGCGCGATTTTAAGCCAAAATGGAAAGCCAGTTTGCTTTGCAAGCCGTACACTAAATGGTGCGGAAAAACGATATCATACGCTAGAAAAAGAGCTTCTAGCCATAGTGTGGGCGGTGCGTCATTTTAGACCTTATTTATTCGGACGTTCATTTGTTGTTCAAACGGATCATCAACCCCTTAAATGGCTTTATTCTCTAAAAGATCCAACCACACGGGTTTTAAGATGGAAAACCTTACTAAGCGAATACGAATTTGTTGTGGAATATATTAAAGGTAGGGAAAACAACGTCGCTGATTTTTTAAGCCGACAAAACGATATTAATTATTTTACGGATAACGAAGAAAACATTGATATAAAATCTTTGTTCGAAAATTCTTTAGAAACGGTGCATTCAGCATACGAAAACCTAAATGAACACTTTCTTATATCCGAGTCCTTAGTAAATATATACACCACTCAAATTCGTATAGTAAGGAACAAACCCATCGAAAGCGAAATGTTATATAACAAATATAGAATAGTCTATATAGCCGAAAGAGACTTACAAAATAGCATTTATCTTACAGATCTTTTTAGGAAATATATTAAAAAAGGAACAACAGGAATTCATTCAGAGTTGCCTGATAGTGAGTACAATGTGGTACAAGAAAAACTGATAAGTTTATTCTCTTATGACAATAACATTAAATTTATTAAATGCTGTTACAAAGCTTTAGACTTGAAAACAGAGGAGGAAATTTTAGAGGTAGTGGAAAAAGTCCATACGGAAGGGAACCATAGGGGTGTGCTAGAAAATTATGAACAGATGAAATTAAGGTACTTTTATCCAAATATGAAAAAAGTTATTAACAGATTTGTTAACAATTGTGATGTGTGCAACGAGAACAAATACGCAAGAAAACCTTTAAAAAATTTTACAATTACACAGAAACTCCTAGTAGCCCTAACGAGATAGTTGATGCCGACGTATTTTATTGTTCCCGAGCTTTTTTTTTAACTACTATTGATAGATTCACGAAATTGGCTTCCATTCATAAATTGCCTGATAGAAACATGGTCACAATCAAGATCAAACTTCAAGAAAGATTTTCTTGGTTGGGAGTACCTAAAAAACTGATAATGGACAACGAGTTCAATAATGCACTTATACGATTATTCTGCCGCGAAAATAATATTATTCCACACTTCACCACCCCAAACAGTCACACCGGAAATTCTGATATTGAAAGGTTACATTCCACATTGTTAGAGCATATACGCATTTTGAAAAATTCAGACAACTCCTTAGAGTTAGAAGAAATCATGATCAAGGCTATTGGCTTTTATAACAACTCCATCCATAGTTCAACCAATGTAAAACCGATTGACTTTATCAATAGAAGCGATATAGATTTTGAAAAAATAAAAAAATATACTTACAGAAAAAAGAAACAAGCAATCAACAAATTGAATGCAGAAGCAGAAAGGGTTCCATATTTCAACAACAGCAAATATCAAGAGGCCGCATAAAATAACGTAAATGTGCTTATGCGAATTTTATTAAAGATTTTAACATTTACTCATAAATGAAAAAAAAAAAAATAGTGATTGCGACCACAATAATTACTAGAAATTCTACTGAAGTTTTAGTTTATTAAACACTATGTAAATTTACGTAAACTAAGCTAATTTTTATAGTATACTGCAGATGTAAAGTATAAAGTTCTTTTGTAAAATGTAAAAAGTTGAATATTCAAAAACGGCAAATAACGAAAATGCAAATAGAAGTTAAACATTAAACAAAATTTTAATGCTAACTGAACCTAAGTTTTAACTACTGTATATTACAATGAAATTGTGTAGTTATAAGTTAATAAATTAAAGTAAGTTATATAAAACACACTAAGATAAATCGCAGGGACTCGATTTAATTTATGTGGAGGGCGAGTTATGTATTATCGGTCGAGTCAGTCTTCGGCTATGAATCGTAAGAGTAAGTCGTGTTAAACATACTTTCTTAATAATAAAATATAAGTGAAAACTTTGAAAAAACTAAATTGTTTTAATCGAAAACATAAATCGCAAGCTTACCCAGCGTATAAAAAGCATGACGAAAACGGGTGGTGGTCCATATGATGCGGTTTCATTGAACCATATGGAGGAACGGATAGTTGCCGCAGCCAAAATAAACGAGCATATATCGGGAGTACCAGGCACAACTTCATATGGTTGCCATACAGACGGACCCAGCTGTTCTACTGCGGCTCCTCAGGCAGACGATACTTTCGTTTGCGAATATTTGAGCCAAATCTCGAGCGCCGATAATTCTTCGAGTGACGACGAAGGCAAAACATCAAGTAAGTCTGAGCCTCTAAAAATTAATATACGCGAGTAAGTGGAAATCGACGAGGTACAACCTGCTAAAACGAAAAGATATTCAGACCCCAAAATCAAAATAATTGAAAAAGAGATTGAAAGGTAAGAAAAATGTCAAAGTGAAGTGTTGAGGCTTTTCGACGAGAGCAATGAAATCGCAAAGAGGAAACTGCAACTAAAGGAGACACAAATTGCAACTGAAGTGCAATATAAAAAATGAAGATTCAAGTCTTAGAGCTAGACTTGGAAAAACTGAAATGTGAAATCGCATTGCTAAAACGAAAAATGAATTAATAATGAGTTACTTTATGTATGTAATAACTTTAAGCTTAGTTTTTTACCTTTTATAAAAAGAAAGACTTATACCTGAGAAATGAAGTACAATTTTTTGTTATACTTAAGAAATTTTATTTAATTTACCAGCAGTAAAATGAAATCTTTACATTGCTGATTGGAAAAGATGGTCTTTTATTCTATTTCTTATCCTCTCTGATAATCGATTGTTTATGTCCAATAGGGTACATTCTAACAGTTCTTCTTGTATTTGAGTTAGAGTTTCATTGCTGAATTGATATGGAATATTTCTATTGATGCATACATTGTGAAGAGCGGTGCACACGTTTGCAATTTTTGCAACCAATGTTGGGTTGTACCTTGGCTTTCTATCGTCCAATAATATTCTCCAGAATACAGGAACCTTTGTATACGCCAATGCTTCTTTCGACAATGCTTCTAGCCTTACTGTGAATGTCGTTGAAAATACATTTGCCTACGTCGGTCTCATTTTCGCGTAATCGATACGGGGTCATAAGCCATGGCTCAAGAGGGTATCCAGAATCCCCTAAAAATATACATATTTATTTCCGTCACTTAATTTTTTCCTATTTAATTACTCACCTAATAGCCACGAACTTGTATCTCCATTATTATAGCGCCGCTCCATTACCTCCCTCTCATTTGAGGCTTTCCAAACAAAGGAATCGTGCGCAGCCCCTCCGTACTGTGGACATATAGCTTTTATTCTTAATTTATGGTCACATATCTGCAATAAAAAATGTAGAGTACGATAACTCCAAGAAAAAAGGATTAAGTGCTAGTGTAAGTATATATTTACAATCATCCTTTCCTGTTGAAGTATAGTATATATAATACATACATATGTTCGTTCTCAATAGGCCTCAACAGCATTAAATGAGTACCATCTACGGCACCAACAACTGCAATGAATGAAAATAGTAAAAAATTTAAATTTTGTTAATATTGCACTACTTACTTCCCGGAAAGTTATATTTTTCATGGAACCACTCTTCGCAAGGCTGGAAGTTTTTTTCGAAAGATATCCATTGGTTGCATAGAGTTTCTTCCATCGACGATAATGTGCTGCGAAATATCTTCGACAGAGTACTGTGCCCCATTGCTACTGTGTGTGCGCCGCCAGTTTGCCACTGTTAACCGCCATCTGCTAATATCTCCAGCGTTGCAGCTAGCCTCAAAATTGGAGGTATATATGTACTCCCAAGTCTTTCTTTAAGGTTTATTTCACAAAGAACGTACATAAAAACCTCCTTGGTCAGTCGGTATTTTGTTTGGAAGCTGTGAAAAAGAAATACTTTGATATTTACTTAATGAAATTTGTATTAATCTTACTATAAATCGGGAAATTCCATTGGACTCGACGTATCGCGTATTCTCCTTCTATTTATTGAAGAGTTTTCTTCATTAAAATCTTCCAAAATTAAAAACTAACGCCAATTGTACATATATACTTTTAATTTTTATTGCTTTCATGCACTTTTTGACAACTATAAACCACTTTTCAAACACTTCCGAAAATATGAAAACGATAGTACAAATATCGAAATACGGGAAACAAAATGGGATCGTCGCGCATTCGATATCGAATTAAAGTGTCGAGCAAACGAGTGTCGACTATCGAATTACAGAAAGTCACCCCAAGTCAGCACTGCTCGACATTTAGAGCGAACACTGGTGACTCGCAGTCGATCATCGTGAATGCCAATCGTTCTCCCTTGACTTTGCTAATGCTACCCAAATTTAGTGGCGCGTACACCGAGTGGAGCAACTTCTTCTCGATGTTCACTTCCGTCATTGACAACGATGGCGACCTAACGCAAAGCGATAAGCTGCAATACCTGCGTTCCTGCTTGAGTGGTGCTGCTTTGGATACTATCTCTGGGGATAAATGAAACTAATTATAAAAACGTGTTAGATTTACTCAAAAAACGTTTTGATAACAAGCGGATTATATTTCAGGCACACATCAGACAGATCTTTGGGCTGGACAGGGCAGATGCATCCGCAAGCAAGCTGCGGAAGTTGACGGACAAGGTTACATCACACATACGCGCGTTGCAGTCGCTTGGGTCACAAGAACAAATCGCTGACTGCATTATAGTTGAACTACTAATCCAGAAGTTGGACAAGGCTACTCAATCCAAGTGGGAAGAAAATTCATCTAGCAACGAACTGCCGTCGTGTGATCAGTTAGCTGTGGAGCATGCCATACAAACCCAAACGGATCAAGTTGACAGAAACGGTAAAACTGTAAGTACAAATAAAAGAAAATCATTTGTCGTTTCGAATGCCTCAGTAGGTGGTTGCGCGTTTTGTCGGTGCTCTGATCACCTTCGCCAAAAAGAAGTCAAGAAGCTCTCGCTTTGCCTTAATTGTCTAAATGGTGGTCATCAGATGAGAGATTTCAAATCTGGATGCTGTAGAGCTTGTTAACTGAAACACCATACGCTTTTGCATTTTGACCGCACATCTTCTGCTTCTACTTCCATATCAGCTGCAACATCATCTGTCCCTGGCCATGCCCTCACTTCGAGATCTCCATCTGATGCTGTGCCTCAAGCCACTGCAGTAATTTTTATCAAAAATCGTGCTGGTACTTTCGTGCCATGTCGGGCGCTTTTACATTCGGGTTCCCAGCTTCACTTTATTACAAATCGTTTTACTAATCAATTACAACTTCGTAGGACCAAATATTCGGTTGCAGTTTCGGGCATCGGCGATGCCAACCTGTCAACTGAAGGATATTCGGTCGATGTTGTACTGAAGTCGCGGATTTCAGATTTCTCAACGCACATCACTTCCGTCGTTGTTCAAACAAACACTGACAATCAGCCTGGTTTTTCAGTGAGCATCGCGGACTGGAATGTCCCTTCGAACATCCAACTAGCTGATCCCAATTTTAACATACCTCAGCGTATTGACTTGCTTATCGGAGCAGGACTATTTTTCGAACTTCTCTGCGTTGGACAGATACAGTTGGCGCCCGGATTTCCAGTTCTTCAAAAAACTCTTCTCGGTTGGGTGATATCAGGTGGTGGTCAAC
Source organism: Anastrepha obliqua (assembly GCF_027943255.1). NCBI lineage: Eukaryota > Metazoa > Arthropoda > Insecta > Diptera > Tephritidae > Anastrepha > Anastrepha obliqua. Next base: position 845,364 of record NW_026562178.1, on the reverse strand, counting down.
AGACTTCTTAGCTTTCTTCATTTGTGGCCGATCAAAAGTCTTCGAGAGACATCGACTAGACGATTTGGTACGTCGCTTCTGGGAAGTAGATCACGTTTTTGAGCCAATCACTAAAATAACAAGGGAGGAGCTCGACTGCGAGGCGCATTTTCAGCAAAACGTTTCGCGTTTACCTTCAGGCGAGTACTCGGTTCGCTTACCTTTGAAACTCGGCACAGAATCATTAGGCGAATCATACACACAAGCAAAGCGACGATTTCAGAGCTAACAACTAACTAACAATATCGATTTAAAGCTAAAGTACTCGGCATTTTTAAAGGAGTACCTTGGGCGGCCGCCGTAGCCGAATGGGTTGGTGCGTGATTACCATTCGGAATTCACAGAGAGAACGTTGGTTCGAATCTCGGTGAAAGCAAAATTAATAAAAACATTTTTCTAATAGCGGTCGCGCCTCGGCAGGCAATGGCAAACCTCCGAGTGTATTTCTGCCATGAATGAGCTCCTCATAAAAAATCTGCCGTTCGGAGTCGGCTTGAAACTGTAGGTCCCTCCATTTGTGGAACAACATCAACAACGCACACCACAAAAAGGAGGAGGAGCTCGGCCAAACACCCAAAAAAGGGTGTACGCGCCAATTATATATATATCACATGTCACTGGTCAGCAGCGCTGAGGCCCATGAATGCAAATATTTTTTACCACATCACTGCGTCGTCAAGGAATATAGCTCCACAACAAAGCTCAGGGCCTTTCATTAAACGAGATTCCAATTACGGGGCCGACCATACAACCCAAACTTTTTGATATTTTTATTCGCTTTCGTACGTTTCTCGTTGCACTTACTGGAGACATTTGCAAGATGTATCATTGCGTTCGCGTCTCTGCACCCGACAACATGTTGCAGTGCATTTTGTGGCGGGACTCCCCCGAATCAGACATCAAGGTATACAAGCTGGACACGGTCACGTATGGAACGAAGCCCGCAGCATTCCTAGCTATAAGAGCAATGCATCAACTAGCCTCCGATGAGTCCTTGTCTTACCCCTTGGGTTCACAAATTGTCAAACGTGATTTTTACGCGAGATGATGCATCAAACCACCAGTTTCCTAGACCGTGGAAATTTTCATCTCTCGAAATGGTGCTCCAACAACCCAGACGTTCTTCATCACATTTCTGATACAGGGAAATCTTCCTTAAATTCGATGACGGTAGCAATATTACGAAAACGTTGGGACTCGCATGGGATTCCTTTAAAGATAATTTGTTGTTTTCCTTACCGCGACACGTTGGAGGCACCAGAAATTCTAAACGGTATGCACTATCAACAATAGCTCGCTGTTACGACCCGCTAAGTTTAATCGGCCCCACCCTGACTAGGGCGAAAATTCTGTTACAGCGAATGTGGACAGGCTCGAATGGGACGAGAGTTTCCCGCTCTCACTGGACGCAGATTTTTCGGCCTTTTGCAAAGAATTCACAGATGTGCAGTATTTATCATTTCCGCGTTACATATTTCAGCCTGGAGCCACTCATGAACTACATGCATTTTGCGATGCTAGTCTCGAGAAAAAAATAGAAAAAAATTAATATAGAAAAAATAATAGTCGGTTTATTAGCACAGGTGAGCCAACCTACTGGCCAACAGATACGAAAAAACAACCGGACTTAATTGACTTTTGCATAATTAAAAATATGCCATATGAAAATCTGACAATAAAATCATGTTTAGAGCTATCTTCAGACCATTCACCATTAATTATGACCTTACTTGGACCTATTGAAATAAAACAATCTCTGGGCCTATATAATTATAGAACGAATTGGACTAATGCTTGCCAAATATTAGAGCAAAAACTTAAAATAAATATATCACTAAAAACTCAAGATGAAATTGACTCCGCTATTGTATATTTCAATGATAGCGTAATACAAGCAGTTGTTTCCTCTACACCCACACCGAAAATGACAAATAAAGAAAATATCCCAACTTACGTTAAAGAGAAAATCGGCGAAAAAAGAAAACTCCGCAAAACATGGCAAACCACTAGACATCCAGCAGATAAAACCAAACTTAATAAAGCGACAAATGAGCTAAAAGCATTACTTACAAAACTCAAGGAGAGTAAACTTCGAGATTATATGGCAAACCTGGGAACAGCAGCATCTACAAATTACTCCTTATGGAAAACAACAAAACACATTAATGGCGCTGTAATACATAAACCTCCCATCAAAACAGAAGCCGGCACATGGGCAAAAACAAGCAAAGAAAAAGCCGACACCCTAGCCAGACACTTCTTAGACACATTTACAAGCGAAATGGATAATCAAAACAATAACATTAAATCTGATAACATAATAAACGTTCCGCAAATCAAAACAAGAAAGACCACCATAAGCGAAATTAAAAATCAAATAAGACAGCTAAGCGATAAAAAAGCTGCAGGATATGATTTAATAAATGGAAAAATTTTAAAAGAGTTACCTGAAATAGCATTGCAATTCATAAGAAATATATTCAATTGCATGTTAAAGACTAAATACTTCTCATGACTATGGAAAATTGCTCAAATTACCGCCATACCCAAACCAGGAAAAGATGCCACCAAAACTGACTCATATCGACCCATCAGCCTATTGCCAATTCTTTCAAAAGTGTTTGAAAAAATATTGTTCGACCGACTAGAACCAATTTTGACAGCAAAAAAAGTGATACCAAGCCATCAATTCGGATTTAGACGGCAACACTCAACAGTCCAACAAATCCACAGGGTTACTAACAAAATACTTAACGATATGAATGACAAAAAATATTGTGTAGCTGTATACCTAGACATTGCTAAAGCTTTTGATAAAGTTTGGCATAAAGGACTTTTGCATAAGCTCAAACGAATCTTTCCACAAAACTACTTTGAACTTTTGAAGAGCTACATAACTGATCGAAAATTTTATATAAGATATGAAGACGAATATCCCGATATTCTACCAATGACAGCTGGAGTACCGCAAGGCAGTGTATTAGGTCCTCTCTTGTATCTAATATACACCGCAGATGTGCCAACTCCGACAACAGATAATACAATGATAGCAACGTTCGCGGATGATACTGTATTAATGGTATCAAACAATGACGAAAAACTGGCGACCTCTACACTTCAAAAATTAATAAACAATACAGTAAATTGGTTTGACGAATGGGGTATAGAAGTTAATAAAGACAAAACTATACAAGTTATATATACAAACAAAAAGACATCAAAATATAATCTAACCTTAAAAAACAACAAAATAAAAATCTGCCCAGCAGCAAAATATCTTGGAATAACTATTGACGAAAAACTAACATGGAAGCAGCATATCATTAACAAAAGAAATCAAATCAAAAATAAGTACCGGCAATTAAGTTGGCTAATCGGACGAGCATCAAAACTATCACTATATAATAAGGTGACTATATACAAAACAATTATTACTCCTATCTGGAAATACGGAATAGAAGTATGGGGAACGGCTAAAAACACAAATATTCAGCTCATACAGCGAACACAATCCAAAATATTACGAAATATAACAAATGCTGGTTGGTTTATTTCCAATGAAGCCATACATCGTGACTTAAACGTAGACACTATCCAAGAAACAATCACAAAATGTAGCACTAAGCATATACAGCGACTGTCAGTCCACCAAAACGAAGAAATGCGTAAAATAGCACCGGCAGAAAATATCAAACGAAGATTAAAGCGACACACACCGACTGATCTAACTATAAGATTTACAGTGTAATCACAAAAAACAATAATAATAATAACAGATTCTTCTTACATTGACCCTAATTGTACAAAAATTACATATTGTTAATATATAACAGACTGTAATAAATAAAGGGGAGATAAAAAAAAAAAAAAAAAAAAAAAAAAAAAAAAAAAAAAAAAGTCTCGAAGCATTCGGTGTTTGTGTTTATGCGCGTTCAGCCAGAGATGACAACGCTCAAGTTCATCTTCTTTGTTCAAAGGCTCGTGTTGCCCCTTTGAAGACGCTTACCGTACCTAAACTGGAACTTTGTGCCGCCGCCTTACTCGCACAATTAATTAATGAAATATCAAAACTGAAGCTTTTCGCGAGTCGTTGTTATTGCTGGTCGGATTCATCTGTAGTATTATCCTGGTTACAAGAAGAACCGTCAAAATTTAACGTATTTGTCGCCAACCGAGTATGTGCCATACAACAACTTACAGAAGGTGTGCAGTGGCGTTAAGTCCCCACATCTTTGAATCCTGCTGACTTCTTATCTAGGGGAGCCGCTCCCCGAGAACTCTCACAATCAAATTTGTGGAAGCATGGACCCCCGTTCCTGCAAGAAGAAGAATGTAATTGGCCGAAGTCTATTCTGCCTCAAACTAAACTCCCGGAAATTCGTCAAAAGGTTCTGGTATCCATGAATAATCGAATCGACATCTCGCTTCCCTTTAAGTACTTCAACTCTTTTACCATGCTGCAACGCATTTTTGGATACGTACACAAGTTCACCACCACTGCAAGATCGTTAAAATCATCCTATCTTACATCCGAAAATATATATCTTGGAACTCAACTGCTAATTCGCATTGTTCAAAGAGCTCAGCTTTGGCCAGAATACATTGCCTTGAAAGAAAATCGATGCGTACATTCGTCGAGTAGTATTTCTTCTCTATCGCCGTTTCTGGATGATTTTGGTTTAATTCGAGTTGGTGGTCGCCTAAGAAATTCAACCCTTAGTTTCGAAGCGCGGCATCCGATCATCCTTCGGAAAGATCACCCATTAACCTCAGCCATAATCATGGATTTTCATAGAAAGAATTGCCACGCAGGTCCACAGTCATCACTTGCGGCAATTCGAATGCAGTTCACGTCATCGAAGTCATTAGTGGTGAGGACGGTGTTGCACGAGTAGCTGTTCTACGTACATTCACTGACCTTACACGTCGAGCTGTTACTAAATTGTGCCTCCTTTCGATTAAGGAATCAGTTGAAAGCCCTGAACTTTCAATAGAGGGGAGGATGTTGGGAGCAGCACCTAATTTACAGGACATAATTTAAGTATAGGGTTAATTGTATAGTTTTTATTTAATAATTTGGTATTATAGTCTAATTTATAACATTGTAATATTTTTTACTCGTTACATATGGTCACCCTAATTCTTGTACTTGTAATTGAATTATATTAATACACATTATCCCATATTAGTAATTTTCTAACGTTCATATCGACGTACATTCTTATGTACATATATAATATTATATACTCGTATAAGCTGTGCTAAGCAAATATTTCGAGACTTGAATCTCGACATCAGCTGAGACCGGTGAACTTCAACAATTGTAAAAGGGAATAACAAACACACGAACGCGTAAAATTCTAACTCTGTGAAAAATAAATTATAAAGTGGTTTGAAAATAAAAGTGTTTAATTTATTTGAAAATTAATAGCTGCCAAAAAAGCTTGGTGGCCCAACATTTTGGTGACCCCGACGTGACATTCGTGTGTTCTACTTGTGTAAAATAGAAATTATTATTCAATATAATAATATTTGTTAACCCTTCGAAAATATCTTGTTACGATAGTTAATTATTGTCGCGTAGTCGTTTCTAATACCTACCCAATAAATAAAACCCTTTGTTACCTTTGTGCGGGACTTGTAAAACAAAGCAGTTAAAACCGCAACCTATATTTACGGCTAAAAATTAACTTGCACCGTTTTCTATTTACTTACTTTTTCAACGGTTTCCGTGTACATAGATTCGTGCGCTATCGATATAACCGGTCAGTTAATTTTTAAAGTCCAACGTTCAACATGTCGCTCAGTCCAGGTAATGGTACCTTCATTAAAGACGATTCCCCAAATACTGCACCAACGAGTGGGCAACCGTCTTCAGATCGCGTATCGTTTTTAAAGCTGAAAACAATGTCAGTCGTTAATCGACTTGAGCATACAGCAGCAGAGATGAACACCGAAATGCTACAAGGCGTGGATGAGTACGGCTTGACAGCAATCATGGAATCAGTGAGAGATTTGAAAGAAACATTCACCGCCGCTCACACCAGTTTGGAGGAAATGGACTTTGAGTCTATTGCCAATGACCTGCCCTGCAAATTCGATGCTACATTAGTGAAACTTAAGGCGAACCTGCAACGAGAGATTGGGAGACGTAGAACAGGGGTGGCTTTCTGTAATTCGATATCGAGCAAAAACGAAAGTCGAAGTATCGTTTTTGCTTTCTCTAACAAAAACTGTCGTAGCGTTATATCGAACGTTCGATAGATACAACTCGACACCACCTTTGCTCTCGTTTTCATTTTCTCAGCTGTTTATTTCTTCAAAATGCAAGCTAAAAATTTAAATTGTTTTTTTAATTTTAAGTTTTATATAGTTGTTTGCATAGGTCTCAACAAACAAACGCTGCTCAACTAAAGATAATGGTGGAATATATTGAAAAGCACGATTCATTAGCTAAAAATAGCTTACAGAGTGCAGCTAATGGCCGTTCGAAAAAGAAAGGGCCAGCTAATAGATAAGCTAATAGAATTGTTAAACAGTAACGCACCTCCCATGAAGCCAACAAAAGCATGACAGAAAGTTTGTATTAACACTTACCATTACTTTTAAACATTTTCATTTCTGGTAATAAATTCTTGTAATACCCCTAGGTATGAACTGACTACAAATACAATGCAAAACGCAAGTTATGTATTATCGGTCGAGTCAGTCTTCGGCTATGAATCGTAAGAGTAAGTCGTGTTAAACATACTTTCTTAATAATAAAATATAAGTGAAAACTTTGAAAAAACTAAATTGTTTTAATCGAAAACATAAATGGCGACGAGGATAAAAAACAACAAAACAAAAACACAAATTTATTAAAAAAAAAAAATTCATGGGGGGTCAAATTAATACGAGTGACAAGGAAATACAATTTGAAAGGTGTTAACACTTAAATTTCAATCTTGTTAAAAAGAAATGAAAATTGAAAACTGAAAGTGAAATTGAAGTGAACTGAAAGAAAATATTGAATGTTGAGCGCTGTACTACTTGAAAAAGCTTAGCCAAATAACAGTTGAAAAAAAAAAAAAAGAGGGAAAAGGAAAACAAAAAAAAAAAAAAATACCGCAAATCACTCAAGTGTTTCTATATTACAACAACTAGAAAATCGTTTAAAAGTGCACTTGACTTCAAAACGAAAAGTCATGACCCGCTAGGTCAAGGAAATACTAACGGACACGAAGCTTGTACACATTGTTGCCAACGAACAATTGTTGCTAAACAAAGCCATCTCGCGAAATTCTGGACACATGTTGTGTGATTATATGTGTATGTGCATAATAGATGTAAACGAGTGCGATCAACCTCGAATGAGAATTAAAAGACAACAAAAATAAAATTTAAAGAGAGACGAACGAAAACATAAACTATACACAAAGAAATAACACAGGATGGCACTGACATTAGCAGAGGCGTTGAGGGAGGCACGGAGTATTCCTTTTTTCGATGGTCAAAGTGAGTACACCATAACACACTACTTGCGAGACGTTTCCACAATTTTGTCGTTGACAGCTGAGGAATAGAAGCACATCATATCAAATGTCTTGTGTAACAGGTTGAGGGGACGGGCGTTGTACGTTACACAGCAGCTCAACGAGCCGAGTTTCGATGTTATATTGAATAGATTAAAAGAGGAATTTGGTGTTAAGTCCACATATTTAAATTTAAGAAACGAAGCTATGAATGTTAGGGCTTCAAATATTGAAAATTTACATTATAAACTAGGATCTATTTTACAGCAAATGAATACGAAATATATTTTAGAACGGGGTATTGAGGTTTTGTACACCCCACAAAATAATACAAAATTAATTTTTGAAGTTTATTTACAATTCTTGCCATTTCATGTAAAAACTTTGTTGTTGCAAAATAATATAAACAATATGGAAAATGCCTTCACATATTATTTACAAAATAACTTGTTGCAAGACATTAATATAGGTCGCGGCAGCCTGAAGGTTGACACTTATGAGAAAAATGTTAAGAGCAATCATGATTTTCATTCCAATTTCAATCGGTTGAACCATAAAAACCAAACCACTAACAATCTTGGTAAACAAAATTCAGGAGATTTCCGCAACAAAAATACAAATTTTGAATATAATCCGAATTATAAAAATTCGAGCAGATACAATACAAATTTTGAATATAATCCGAATTATAAAAATTCGAACAGATACAATAGAAATTTTGAAAATAATCAATCCGGAAATTTTAATAGCAATGTCAACTACGGTAGAAATAGTGGCTATTGGAGAGGTGAACCAAATTTAAGAAATTACTCTGGTAGATTTCCTAACAGCACAGGGCATAATCGGCAGCAACCCGTTGTTCCAATGGAAGTAGATAATTTAGAAAATTTTCAGATTTCTCCTCACCGACCGACTTACCCCTGATAGATTTGACTATCGAAGGCACAAAAGTAAGGTGCTTAGTCGACAGTGGATCAGCTACAACGTTAGGGGATTTCAAAACCTTTAAGAATTTTCATAGTCGTAGAACATTGAAAACCCCTATTCTGATAAAAACACTTTTTGCCTCTGAAGTCATATCAGAAGAGGTCATAGTAAATATTCCAGCGGAACTCGAAAGAGAGAAAGAAACAATGTCCATGAAGCTCGTAAACCTAAAAAATAAACCTTTCCAATGTATATTAGGATTAAATGTTCTTGTCCCCTTAAAAATGCTGATCGATTTTCCACAAAAAGTAATAAATATAGGCGATAAAATAATTCCATTTTTTAACAATAATAGCTCAAATTACCTTCCTGTTAACGATGAATTTTATGCATATTGTTCTCAAACAGACACATATCCAGACAACTTATGTTTGGATAAAAGCAACTTTGATGTAGAGCCGTTACTTAGTAAAGATTTGAATGACGAAGAAAGTCGGATATTAAAAAAATTTCTATTAAAGTATAAACGTTTTTTTTTTTTTCAAGAAGGTCAGTATTTACCAGCCTTAGAAGCAGTTAAGCACCAAATTATCACCAAACCTCATGTCCCTATATATACAAAAAATTATCGATATCCTTACGCGTTGGAAGAGGAAATAAATATTCAGCTTAATTCCATGTTAAAAAATGATATAATTAGACCTAGCAAGTCTCCATATAATTCACCGTTGTGGATAGTTGCGAAAAAATCAACAGATAAGGTGAATAAGTGGCGTTTGGTAGTTGATTACCGTAAATTGAATAGCCTTACCATTGATGATAAATTTCCCATACCAAATATTGAATCTCTTTTTGAAAAGCTTGGGCGGGCGCAATACTTCTCAACCATTGACCTCGCAAAAGGATTCCACCAAATTTTAATGGACGAATCTGATATAGAAAAAACTGCTTTTTCCGGACCTAATGGGCATTACGAGTTTACGCGCATGCCCTTTGGTTTGAAAAACGCGCCTGCTACGTTCCAGCGCATGATGAATACAATTTTGTCTGAATACATCAACAAAATCTGCATAATATATATGGATGATATTTTGGTATTTTCTACTTCTATTAGCAAACACTTTGAGAGCCTAACAAAAATATTTAACTGCTTATCTACAAATAACTTAAGAATACAATACGATAAGTGCAAATTTTTATCTAGATATACAGAGTTTCTGGGCCATATTATCACACATGAAGGTATCAAGCCAAACCCGGATAAAATACAGGCTATACAAAAGCTAAAATTGCCAAGCACCGTTAAAGAAATTCAATCCTTTCTAGGCTTAACGGGCTATTACCGAAAATTTATTAAAAATTACTCAGTGATAGCTTCTCCAATAATTAAATATTTAAAAAAGGATCAAAAAATCAACTTAAAGGATAAACAATATATCGAAGCATTTGACAAACTCAAGCTTATTATGACTTCACCCCCTCTACTAGTATTTCCTGATTTTTCCAAAACATTCACTGTGACAACCGATGCCAGTAATGTTGCTATAGGCGCGATTTTAAGCCAAAATGGAAAGCCAGTTTGCTTTGCAAGCCGTACACTAAATGGTGCGGAAAAACGATATCATACGCTAGAAAAAGAGCTTCTAGCCATAGTGTGGGCGGTGCGTCATTTTAGACCTTATTTATTCGGACGTTCATTTGTTGTTCAAACGGATCATCAACCCCTTAAATGGCTTTATTCTCTAAAAGATCCAACCACACGGGTTTTAAGATGGAAAACCTTACTAAGCGAATACGAATTTGTTGTGGAATATATTAAAGGTAGGGAAAACAACGTCGCTGATTTTTTAAGCCGACAAAACGATATTAATTATTTTACGGATAACGAAGAAAACATTGATATAAAATCTTTGTTCGAAAATTCTTTAGAAACGGTGCATTCAGCATACGAAAACCTAAATGAACACTTTCTTATATCCGAGTCCTCAGTAAATATATACACCACTCAAATTCGTATAGTAAGGAACAAACCCATCGAAAGCGAAATGTTATATAACAAATATAGAATAGTCTATATAGCCGAAAGAGACTTACAAAATAGCATTTATCTTACAGATCTTTTTAGGAAATATAATAGGACTATGAATAAGTTCGTGCGGTTTTACAACAGATGGCGTAACTTGATTATTATTCCATCGATCCACATTTCCAAACATTCATTGGAGAGCTACTGTCGTAAGGCACAAACGTCAGTATAAGTTTTTTATTTGAAGCGTAAACAACAATATTTTTACCACACTTGAAAATGTCGAATTTCGTGCCAAATAATGTGTTTTTGCGGGGAATTCTTCTTCATTATTTTAATATGAAGAAAAAAGCAGCCGAAAGTCATCGTATCTTGGTGGAAGTTTATGGTGAGCATGCTCTAGCTGAGCGAACGTGCCAGAAGTGGTTTGCACGCTTTAAAAGTGGTGATTTTGGCTTGGAAGACGAAGAACGCGAGGGTGCGCCGCCAAAGTTCATGGATACCGAATTGGAGGAATTGCTCGATCAAGATCCGGCTCAAACGCAAGAAGAGGTTGCAAAAACTTTGGGAGTTGATCAATCAACCATTTCCAAACGTTTAAAAGCCATGGGAATGATCCGAAAGGTAGGCCATTGGGTGCCGTATGAATTGAAGCCAAGAGACGTTGAACGCCGTTTTATGGCATGCGAACAACTGCCTGTGTATCTGGTGGGACCAGCTGGGTGTTGTGTATGATGAGCTACTGAAACCGAATGAAACGATTACGGGGGATGTCTACCGACGACAATTGATGCGTTTGAGCCGAGCACTGCGAGAAAAACGGCCGCAATACGCCGATAGACACGACAAAGTTATTTTGCAATATGACAATGCTCGGCCACATGTTGCACAAGTGGTCAAAACATACTTAGAAACGCTCAAATGGGATGTCCTACCCCACCCGCCGTATAGTCCAGACCTTGCGCCATCCGATTACTATCTCTTGTGATGAAGTCAAAAAATGGATCGATTCGTGGATTGCGGCAAAACCGACCGAATTTTTCACAAAGGGAATCCGTGAATTGCCAGAAAGATGGGAAAAAGTAGTAGTACGCGATGGACAATACTTTGAATATTAAATTTGTAACCATTTTACGTCAATAAAGTTTCAAATTTCGAAAAAAAACCGCACGAACTTATTCATAGTCCTATTATTAAAAAAGGAACAACAGGAATTCATTCAGAGTTGCCTGATAGTGAGTACAATGTGGTACAAGAAAAACTGATAAGTTTATTCTCTTATGACAATAACATTAAATTTATTAAATGCTGTTACAAAGCTTTAGACTTGAAAACAGAGGAGGAAATTTTAGAGGTAGTGGAAAAAGTCCATACGGAAGGGAACCATAGGGGTGTGCTAGAAAATTATGAACAGATGAAATTAAGGTACTTTTATCCAAATATGAAAAAAGTTATTAACAGATTTGTTAACAATTGTGATGTGTGCAACGAGAACAAATACGCAAGAAAACCTTTAAAAAATTTTACAATTACACAGAAACTCCTAGTAGCCCTAACGAGATAGTTGATGCCGACGTATTTTATTGTTCCCGAGCTTTTTTTTTAACTACTATTGATAGATTCACGAAATTGGCTTCCATTCATAAATTGCCTGATAGAAACATGGTCACAATCAAGATCAAACTTCAAGAAAGATTTTCTTGGTTGGGAGTACCTAAAAAACTGATAATGGACAACGAGTTCAATAATGCACTTATACGATTATTCTGCCGCGAAAATAATATTATTCCACACTTCACCACCCCAAACAGTCACACCGGAAATTCTGATATTGAAAGGTTACATTCCACATTGTTAGAGCATATACGCATTTTGAAAAATTCAGACAACTCCTTAGAGTTAGAAGAAATCATGATCAAGGCTATTGGCTTTTATAACAACTCCATCCATAGTTCAACCAATGTAAAACCGATTGACTTTATCAATAGAAGCGATATAGATTTTGAAAAAATAAAAAAATATACTTACAGAAAAAAGAAACAAGCAATCAACAAATTGAATGCAGAAGCAGAAAGGGTTCCATATTTCAACAACAGCAAATATCAAGAGGCCGCATAAAATAACGTAAATGTGCTTATGCGAATTTTATTAAAGATTTTAACATTTACTCATAAATGAAAAAAAAAAAATAGTGATTGCGACCACAATAATTACTAGAAATTCTACTGAAGTTTTAGTTTATTAAACACTATGTAAATTTACGTAAACTAAGCTAATTTTTATAGTATACTGCAGATGTAAAGTATAAAGTTCTTTTGTAAAATGTAAAAAGTTGAATATTCAAAAACGGCAAATAACGAAAATGCAAATAGAAGTTAAACATTAAACAAAATTTTAATGCTAACTGAACCTAAGTTTTAACTACTGTATATTACAATGAAATTGTGTAGTTATAAGTTAATAAATTAAAGTAAGTTATATAAAACACACTAAGATAAATCGCAGGGACTCGATTTAATTTATGTGGAGGGCGAGTTATGTATTATCGGTCGAGTCAGTCTTCGGCTATGAATCGTAAGAGTAAGTCGTGTTAAACATACTTTCTTAATAATAAAATATAAGTGAAAACTTTGAAAAAACTAAATTGTTTTAATCGAAAACATAAATCGCAAGCTTACCCAGCGTATAAAAAGCATGACGAAAACGGGTGGTGGTCCATATGATGCGGTTTCATTGAACCATATGGAGGAACGGATAGTTGCCGCAGCCAAAATAAACGAGCATATATCGGGAGTACCAGGCACAACTTCATATGGTTGCCATACAGACGGACCCAGCTGTTCTACTGCGGCTCCTCAGGCAGACGATACTTTCGTTTGCGAATATTTGAGCCAAATCTCGAGCGCCGATAATTCTTCGAGTGACGACGAAGGCAAAACATCAAGTAAGTCTGAGCCTCTAAAAATTAATATACGCGAGTAAGTGGAAATCGACGAGGTACAACCTGCTAAAACGAAAAGATATTCAGACCCCAAAATCAAAATAATTGAAAAAGAGATTGAAAGGTAAGAAAAATGTCAAAGTGAAGTGTTGAGGCTTTTCGACGAGAGCAATGAAATCGCAAAGAGGAAACTGCAACTAAAGGAGACACAAATTGCAACTGAAGTGCAATATAAAAAATGAAGATTCAAGTCTTAGAGCTAGACTTGGAAAAACTGAAATGTGAAATCGCATTGCTAAAACGAAAAATGAATTAATAATGAGTTACTTTATGTATGTAATAACTTTAAGCTTAGTTTTTTACCTTTTATAAAAAGAAAGACTTATACCTGAGAAATGAAGTACAATTTTTTGTTATACTTAAGAAATTTTATTTAATTTACCAGCAGTAAAATGAAATCTTTACATTGCTGATTGGAAAAGATGGTCTTTTATTCTATTTCTTATCCTCTCTGATAATCGATTGTTTATGTCCAATAGGGTACATTCTAACAGTTCTTCTTGTATTTGAGTTAGAGTTTCATTGCTGAATTGATATGGAATATTTCTATTGATGCATACATTGTGAAGAGCGGTGCACACGTTTGCAATTTTTGCAACCAATGTTGGGTTGTACCTTGGCTTTCTATCGTCCAATAATATTCTCCAGAATACAGGAACCTTTGTATACGCCAATGCTTCTTTCGACAATGCTTCTAGCCTTACTGTGAATGTCGTTGAAAATACATTTGCCTACGTCGGTCTCATTTTCGCGTAATCGATACGGGGTCATAAGCCATGGCTCAAGAGGGTATCCAGAATCCCCTAAAAATATACATATTTATTTCCGTCACTTAATTTTTTCCTATTTAATTACTCACCTAATAGCCACGAACTTGTATCTCCATTATTATAGCGCCGCTCCATTACCTCCCTCTCATTTGAGGCTTTCCAAACAAAGGAATCGTGCGCAGCCCCTCCGTACTGTGGACATATAGCTTTTATTCTTAATTTATGGTCACATATCTGCAATAAAAAATGTAGAGTACGATAACTCCAAGAAAAAAGGATTAAGTGCTAGTGTAAGTATATATTTACAATCATCCTTTCCTGTTGAAGTATAGTATATATAATACATACATATGTTCGTTCTCAATAGGCCTCAACAGCATTAAATGAGTACCATCTACGGCACCAACAACTGCAATGAATGAAAATAGTAAAAAATTTAAATTTTGTTAATATTGCACTACTTACTTCCCGGAAAGTTATATTTTTCATGGAACCACTCTTCGCAAGGCTGGAAGTTTTTTTCGAAAGATATCCATTGGTTGCATAGAGTTTCTTCCATCGACGATAATGTGCTGCGAAATATCTTCGACAGAGTACTGTGCCCCATTGCTACTGTGTGTGCGCCGCCAGTTTGCCACTGTTAACCGCCATCTGCTAATATCTCCAGCGTTGCAGCTAGCCTCAAAATTGGAGGTATATATGTACTCCCAAGTCTTTCTCTAAGGTTTATTTCACAAAGAACGTACATAAAAACCTCCTTGGTCAGTCGGTATTTTGTTTGGAAGCTGTGAAAAAAAAATACTTTGATATTTACTTAATGAAATTTGTATTAATCTTACTATAAATCGGGAAATTCCATTGGACTCGACGTATCGCGTATTCTCCTTCTATTTATTGAAGAGTTTTCTTCATTAAAATCTTCCAAAATTAAAAACTAACGCCAATTGTACATATATACTTTTAATTTTTATTGCTTTCATGCACTTTTTGACAACTATAAACCACTTTTCAAACACTTCCGAAAATATGAAAACGATAGTACAAATATCGAAATACGGGAAACAAAATGGGATCGTCGCGCATTCGATATCGAATTAAAGTGTCGAGCAAACGAGTGTCGACTATCGAATTACAGAAAGTCACCCCAAGTCAGCACTGCTCGACATTTAGAGCGAACACTGGTGACCCGCAGTCGATCATCGTGAATGCCAATCGTTCTCCCTTGACTTTGCTAATGCTACCCAAATTTAGTGGCGCGTACACCGAGTGGAGCAACTTCTTCTCGATGTTCACTTCCGTCATTGACAACGATGGCGACCTAATGCAAAGCGATAAGCTGCAATACCTGCGTTCCTGCTTGAGTGGTGCTGCTTTGGATACTATCTCTGGGGATAAATGAAACTAATTATAAAAACGTGTTAGATTTACTCAAAAAACGTTTTGATAACAAGCGGATTATATTTCAGGCACACATCAGACAGATCTTTGGGCTGGACAGGGCAGATGCATCCGCAAGCAAGCTGCGGAAGTTGACGGACAAGGTTACATCACACATACGCGCGTTGCAGTCGCTTGGGTCACAAGAACAAATCGCTGACTGCATTATAGTTGAACTACTAATCCAGAAGTTGGACAAGGCTACTCAATCCAAGTGGGAAGAAAATTCATCTAGCAACGAACTGCCGTCGTGTGATCAGTTAGCTGTATTTTTGGAAAAGCGGTGTCGTACCCTCGAAAATGTGGAGCATGCCATACAAACCCAAACGGATCAAGTTGACAGAAACGGTAAAACTGTAAGTACAAATAAAAGAAAATCATTTGTCGTTTCGAATGCCTCAGTAGGTGGTTGCGCGTTTTGTCGGTGCCCTGATCATAGAATTTACCACTGTCAGCGATTTTCCACTCTTTCTCCAAACCTTCGCCAAAAAGAAGCCAAGAAGCTCTCGCTTTGCCTTAATTGTCTAAATGGTGGTCATCAGATGAGAGATTTCAAATCTGGATGCTGTAGAGCTTGTTAACTGAAACACCATACGCTTTTGCATTTTGACCGCACATCTTCTGCTTCTACTTCCATATCAGCTGCAACATCATCTGTCCCTGGCCATGCCCTCACTTCGAGATCTCCATCTGATGCTGTGCCTCAAGCCACTGCAGTAATTTTTATCAAAAATCGTGCTGGTACTTTCGTGCCATGTCGGGCGCTTTTAGATTCGGGTTCCCAGCTTCACTTTATTACAAATCGTTTTACTAATCAATTACAACTTCGTAGGACCAAATATTCGGTTGCAGTTTCGGGCATCGGCGATGCCAACCTGTCAACTGAAGGATATTCGGTCGATGTTGTACTGAAGTCACGGACTTCAGATTTCACAACGCACATCACTTCCGTCGTTGTTCAAAGAAACACTGACAGTCAGCCTGGTTTTTCAGTGAGCATCGCGGACTGAAATGTCCCTTCGAACATCCAACTAGCTGATCCCAATTTTAACATACCTCAGCGTATTGACTTGCTTATCGGAGCAGGACTATTTTTCGAACTTCTCTGCGTTGGACAGATACAGTTGGCGCCCGGATTTCCAGTTCTTCAAAAAACTCTTCTCGGTTGGGTGATATCAGGTGGTGGTCAACAGACTTCTTAGCTTTCTTCATTTGTGGCCGATCAAAAGTCTTCGAGAGACATCGACTAGACGATTTGGTACGTCGCTTCTGGGAAGTAGATCACGTTTTTGAGCCAATCACTAAAATAACAAGGGAGGAGCTCGACTGCGAGGCGCATTTTCAGCAAAACGTTTCGCGTTTACCTTCAGGCGAGTACTCGGTTCGCTTACCTTTGAAACTCGGCACAGAATCATTAGGCGAATCATACACACAAGCAAAGCGACGATTTCAGAGCTAACAACTAACTAACAATATCGATTTAAAGCTAAAGTACTCGGCATTTATAAAGGAGTACCTGGGCGGCCGCCGTAGCCGAATGGGTTGGTGCGTGATTACCATTCGGAATTCACAGAGAGAACGTTGGTTCAAATCTCGGTGAAAGCAAAATTAATAAAAACATTTTTCTAATAGCGGTCGCGCCTCGGCAGGCAATGGCAAACCTCCGAGTGTATTTCTGCCATGAAAAACTTCCTCATAAAAAATCTGCCGTTCGGAGTCGGCTTGAAACTGTAGGTCCCTCCATTTGTGGAACAACATCAACAACGCACACCACAAATAGGAGGAGGAGCTCGGCCAAACACCCAAAAAAGGGTGTACGCGCCAATTATATATATATCACATGTCACTGGTCAGCAGCGCTGAGGCCCATGAATGCAAATATTTTTTACCACATCACTGCGTCGTCAAGGAATATAGCTCCACAACAAAGCTCAGGGCCTTTCATTAAACGAGATACCAATTACGGGGCCGACCATACAACCCAAACTTTTTGATATTTTTATTCGCTTTCGTACGTTTCTCGTTGCACTTACTGGAGACATTTGCAAGATGTATCATTGCGTTCGCGTCTCTGCACCCGACAACATGTTGCAGTGCATTTTGTGGCGGGACTCCCCCGAATCAGACATCAAGGTATACAAGCTGGACACGGTCACGTATGGAACGAAGCCCGCAGCATTCCTAGCTATAAGAGCAATGCATCAACTAGCCTCCGATGAGTCCTTGTCTTACCCCTTGGGTTCACAAATTGTCAAACGTGATTTTTACGCGAGATGATGCATCAAACCACCAGTTTCCTAGACCGTGGAAATTTTCATCTCTCGAAATGGTGCTCCAACAACCCAGACGTTCTTCATCACATTTCTGATACAGGGAAATCTTCCTTAAATTCGATGACGGTAGCAATATTACGAAAACGTTGGGACTCGCATGGGATTCCTTTAAAGATAATTTGTTGTTTTCCTTACCGCGACACCTTGGAGGCACCAGAAATTCTAAACGGTATGCATTATCAACAATAGCTCGCTGTTACGACCCGCTAAGTTTAATCGGCCCCACCCTGACTAGGGCGAAAATTCTGTTACAGCGAATGTGGACAGGCTCGAATGGGACGAGAGTTTCCCGCTCTCACTGGACGCAGATTTTTCGGCCTTTTGCAAAGAATTCACAGATGTGCAGTATTTATCATTTCCGCGTTACATATGGCAGCCTGGAGCCACTCATGAACTACATGCATTTGGCGATGCTAGTCTCGAAGCATTCGGTGTTTGTGTTTATGCGCGTTCAGTCAGAGATGACAACGCTCAAGTTCATCTTCTTTGTTCAAAGGCTCGTGTTGCCCCTTTGAAGACGCTTACCGTACCTAAACTGGAGCTTTGTGCCGCCGCCTTACTCGCACAATTAATTAATGAAATATCAAAACTGAAGCTTTTCGCGAGTCGTTGTTATTGCTGGTCGGATTCATCTGTAGTATTATCCTGGTTACAAGAAGAACCGTCAAAATTTAACGTATTTGTCGCCAACCGAGTATGTGCCATACAACAACTTACAGAAGGTATGCAGTGGCGTTAAGTCCCCACATCTTTGAATCCTGCTGACTTCTTATCTAGGGGAGCCGCTCCCCGAGAACTCTCACAATCAAATTTGTGGAAGCATGGACCCCCGTTCCTGCAAGAAGAAGAGTGTAATTGGCCGAAGTCTATTCTGCCTCAAACTAAACTCCCGGAAATTCGTCAAAAGGTTCTGGTATCCGTGAATAATCGAATCGACATCTCGCTTCCCTTTAAGTACATCAACTCTTTTACCATGCTGCAACGCATTTTTGGATACGTACACAAGTTCACCACCACTGCAAGATCGTTAAAATCATCCTATCTTACATCCGAAAATATATATCTTGGAACTCAACTGCTAATTCGCATTGTTCAAAGAGCTCAGCTTTGGCCAGAATACATTGCCTTGAAAGAAAATCGATGCGTACATTCGTCGAGTAGCATTTCTTCTCTATAGCCGTTTCTGGATGATTTTGGTTTAATTCGAGTTGGTGGTCGCCTAAGAAATTCAACCCTTAGTTTCGAAGCGCGGCATCCGATCATCCTTCGGAAAGATCACCCATTAACCTCAGCCATAATCATGGATTTTCATAGAAAGAATTGCCACGCAGGTCCACAGTCATCACTTGCGGCAATTCGAATGCAGTTCACGTCATCGAAGTCATTAGTGATGAGGACGGTGTTGCACGAGTAGCTGTTCTACGTACATTCACTGACCTTACACGTCGAGCTGTTACTAAATTGTGCCTCCTTTCGATTAAGGAATCAGTTGAAAGCCCTGAACTTTCAATGGAGGGGAGGATGTTGGGAGCAGCACCTAATTTACAGGGCATAATTTAAGTATAGGGTTAATTGTATAGTTTTTATTTAATAATTTGGTATTATAGTCTAATTTATAACATTGTAATATTTTTTACTCGTTACATATGGTCACCCTAATTCTTGTACTTGTAATTGAATTATATTACTACACATAATCCCATATTTGTCATTTCCTAACGTTCGTATCGACGTACATTCTTATGTACATATATTATATACTCGTATAAGCTGTGCTAAGCAAACATTTCGAGACTTGAATCTCGACATCAGTTGAGGCCGGTGAACTTCAACAATTGTAAAAGGGAATAACAAACACACGAACGCGTAAAATTCTAACTCTGTGAAAAATAAATTATAAAGTGGTTTGAAAATAAAAGTGTTTAATTTATTTGAAAATTAATAGCTGCCAAAAAAGCTTGGTGGCCCAAAAATTGTACTAAAAAATAATGTTCTCATAACTTTCACAAATTGTAAAATTGAATTAAATAACGAAATTTTTGAAAACAATAAAGTGGAATTTGCAGAAAAATTCCACTTTGCAGAAAAATTCCACTACTCGGTAAAAATGTTAAATCAAAGTTATGAGCAGGAACTAAAATTTAAATTGATTGAAGAAAAAAGTTTTGAGAATATTAAAGAAATTAAATAATTGAAATACCATAAAAAATTTTCATATATAATGTGTAAATGTAGCAATAGCAATGTGTTTATTGCTCTTGTTGATTGGAATATTTTTATATTGGAAAAGAAAAAATATAAATGTAAAAATTGTAAATAAAAGAAATTATAATGAAGGGGGAATTATGTTATTGGAAACTAACCCCAAACAAAATGTAATTGTAAATGAAAGAACTCAGGAGAGTTCTAACTTTAACACTTCCACACATAATAACAGTAAAGGGAAAACAAGCATATTTTGAAATAAATGTATGCCTGTTACATAATATTTTAGCTTTAGGGATGCTACTCAGCACTTTAGAGATTTATTGAAGCTAAAGATATGTGCAAGTAAATTCATATCAAGAAATATAAATATACCTGCATGTGTATATGCTTTAGCTGTAATCCGTTCATTGCATTTATGGATGATGTGAAATCATATAATACATACATACTTATATGCAGACAAACAAACATACTAGTTATATATTATAAGTAACTTTCCCCTTTCGCTCTCGCTCTCTTCATTATAAATCTAACTGTAATAATTAGCTATGTAAGTTATATATTTAATTGTTTTTTCCCCATTTACTCTTTCTCTCTTCATTTAAAAACAGTAAATCTAACTGTTAAAATAAATTGAATAGCTTTAGCTTTTTATGTTAAATGTAGTCTTTAAAGTCACCTTGAAGAGTAAAGAACAAATTTATTTTGAAGTGTAACCAAACTTGTTCTATTTTAATAAAGATAAATTAAATTATAATCAACTAATAAATTAATTTCAACAAATTTATTTTATTTTCAAAAATAAATTTAACTGGCGACGAGGATGGGATATGTTAATATATTTAAAACATATCCAGTGAAATCGGCAAAAGAAAAGGTTAAAATTTTCGACAAACCGATGTGAACCGCAAATGATTCAAGTGGACATTACTAAAGTGTGGCACAAAGCGAAATTTTTGTAAACTTAAAAACTAAAAACTAAACTAAAAAATATTACGTGTAATAACTAATCCGAAAAAAAAGAATTGCAAATAAGAAAAAAGATTTGCTTCGTAAAAAAAAAAACAAAAAAAAAAGGAAAAGAAATTACTAGAAGTTAAAAGTTAACGGAAAAGGAGAAGAAATTGTACGGTGTGCATTCCAGTGCTAACGGCGTGAAAGACGAAAGAGAAAGCAAGCCAGCTATCATTAGAGAAAGGAGCAGAGCAGCGTGTGCTTAAACTACAACAACACCCACAATGGCTTTGACGTTAGCTGAGAGCTTGCGTGAAGCGAGGAGCTTGCCTGCATTTAACGGGAGCAGTGAATATACGCTCAGCAACTACCTGAGGGACGTCGCAACTGTGTTGCAGCTAACGCCAGCAGAACATCAACAGACAATAAAATCAGTATTAAGCAATAGACTGCAAGGTAAGGCGTTAAAGGCAGCCGAAACCTTATTTAATCCTACATGGGAAAGTATAATAGTTAAGCTTAAGGAGGAATTTGGGGTAAAAAGAAGTTTTTTTAATTTAAGAAGTGATGCACTAAACGAAGAAGCTAGGAACATTGAGGAATTACATTATAAATTAAATAAAATTTTAAGTTTAATGAACACAAAGTATAGCTTAGAACCTGACATTTTGTATACACCTGAACATAATGAAAAACTAATTTTTGATATCTATGTAAACTACTTACCTATTAGTATTAAATCTCTTTTGCTACAAAATAATATTAGATCTATTAACATAGCTTATACATTTTATTTAGAAAATAATATATTAAAAGATATAAAACTAGTAAATAATAAACAAGCGAATAGTTTTGCGTATAAAAGTTTTCAAAACAATAATGATTATCAAAATAACAATGCCTTTCCAAATAATAACTTTCAAAATGCAAATAATTCATTAAATAGGAATGGTTTTCAAAGATTTCAAAATTCAAGCAACTTTCCTAATTATAATATAGTAGCCGAAATAACAGAAATAATAGTGGTGGTTTTAGTAATTGTAACAGAAATTTCAAAAATTTTCAAACGCAAACTTTTAACACTCTTAACAGAAATAATCAGCAACAACAACCCCAAAATTATGACTTAGAAAATTTTAGTCATTTACGACAAAATCAACAAAATTCATATAATAGACATTTAAGTAATAATGAAGAACCAATGGAAATTGATGCAATTCACGTTACAGAAAATTTTCCTGTGCAGCCTCGAAATTATCATTACCCATAGTAATATTAACTATAAATAATACAAAAACAAGATGCCTAATTGATAGTGGTGCTGCTACTACCCTCGGAGATTATAATTTTTTTTCCAATATAGGAATAAAGAAAAGTTTAATAAAACCAGTTTTATTAAATACCCTGGTCGGTGATAATATTATTATAGATGAAGTGATAGTAAATGTGCCGGATGAATTCAAAGAAAAAAATAGCACCATGTCTGTTAAATTAATTAATTTTATTGATAAAACATTCGATTGCATAATAGGAATAAATATTTTACAGCCCTTTGGAGCTATAATAGATTTTCAAAATAATACTCTTAAAGTAAATAATAATGAAATAAAACTAATTGACTATAAATTAAACATTTCTTATGAGGAAATTAATTATATAGAAAAATTTGAGTTGGATAAATTCAAAGATTTAATGCCTACAAACTTAAATAAGGAAGAAAATAAGTTATTAGAAAATTTTTTACATAAAAATAAAAAGACGTTCTATATTAAAAATCAAAATTTAACTACAACTACCTGTGTAAAACATAAAATAATAACTACTTCTAATAAAATAGTATACTGCAAGAATTATAGGCATCCACAGATTTTAGAAAATGAAATAGAAAAGCAAATAAATGAAATGTTAAAAGAAAATATAATACGCCCCAGCAAATCCCCTTATAATTCCCCTTTGTGGATTGTTAAAAAGGAGTCCGATAATTCGAACCAGCAGAAATGGCGATTAGTCTAAGATTTTGGGAAGTTATATGAAATAACTGTGGATGATAAATTTCCTCTGCCAAATATAGAGTCGTTATTTGACAAGTTAGGTAAGGCACAATATTTCTCGTCCTTGGACCTTGCGAAAGGCTTTCATCAAGTTTTAATGGAGGAAAGCGACATTGAGAAAACGGCTTTTTCAACGCCCCGTGGTCACTTCGAGTTCATTCGAATGGCCTTCGGTCTCAAAAACGCGCCCGCTACATTTCAGCGAATGTTAAACTACATTTTGGCTGATTATATTAATAAAATTTGTATAATTTATATGGATGATATACTAGTCTTTTCAACCTCGCTAACCGAACATTTAGAAAGCTTGCAAAAAGTATTAAATAAACTTAATGATTACAATTTAAAGGTACAAATAGATAAGTGTAGATTCTTATCGAAAGAAACAAACTTTCTTGGTCATATGATAACAAATAATGGGATAAAGCCCAACCCCGAGAAAATTAATATAATACAAAACTTGGAGCTACCAAAGTCAGTAAAAGAAATAAAATCGTTTTTAGGTTTAACCGGATATTACCGGAAATTCATTAGGAACTATTCCTTTGTTGCTAGCCCTATAATAAAATATTAAAAAAAAAATAGTAAAATTGATATTAATGACAAATCTTATATTGACGCTTTCGAAAAATTGAAGAAAATTTTAACAAATCCACCAATATTATGCTATCCAGACTTTAATAAAAAATTTGTATTGACCACGGATGCAAGCAATGCTGCTATTGACGCGGTGTTGAGCCAGGATGGCAAACCAGTAAGTTACGCCAGTAGGACTTTAAATGGACATGAAAAAAACTACTCAGCGCTAGAAAAGGAATTATTAGCCATTGTATGGTCAGTGAAATATTAACGTCCATACCTATTTGGTCGAAAGTTTCTAGTTCAAACTGATCATCAGCCTCTGAAATGGCTTTATTCACTTAAAGAGCCCAATTCTAGAATCATCCGATGGAAAATATTATTAGATGAATTTGATCTCGATATTGAATATGTTAAGGGAAAGGAGAATAAGGTAGCTGATTTTTTGAGCAGAGTTGAAGTAAATCATAGTACGGAAGAAAATGTAAATATTAATTTCTTTAGAATAAATAAAATTGTTAATAAATATAGGACGCAAATAAGAATAGTTAAAAATAAAAATAAAGAAACCGAAATACTTTTTAAAAAATATAAAATAATATACGTGTCTGAGAATGACTTAAATAATACTCATTATTTGAATGATTTATTTAGACGTGAAATAAAAAAAGGAAAAATTGGGGTATACTCGGAGCTTGACAATAATAAATATAATATAATAAAGAACAAATTAATTGAATTATTTTCTAATAACAATAAAATAAATGTCATAAAATGTACTAAAGTTGCTAGTGATATTGAATCCGAGGAATCATTGATGATATTCATATTAAAGGTAACCATAGAGGAATCCAGGAGAATTTCGAAGAATTAAAAGATAATTATTATAATCCTAAATTATTAAAATTTATAAATAGATATTGTAATAACTGCAGAATATGTAAAGAAAACAAATATGACAGAAAACCAATAAATAAAATATTTCAACATACTCCAACACCAGAAAAACCAAATGAAATAGTACATATGGATATTTTTCAGATACAAAAGACTAGTTTTTTGACAACAATAGACAAATTTACGAAATTAGGAACCGCACATAAACTAAATGACAAAAATATGATAACAATTAAAACTAAAATCGAAGAGCGAATCGCATTTTTGGGAAAACCTGATAAAATTATTATGGATAATGAATTTAATAATGCACTTATAAAGCTGTTCTGTCAAGAAAATAATATAGAAACTCATTTTACAACACCGAATTCGCACACAGGAAATTCAGATGTAGAAAGAATGCATTCGACTCTCTTAGAGCATATAAGAATATTGAAAAACGCTGAAAATATTAATGACTCTGAAGAATTAGTACTAAAAGCAATTAATTACTATAATAATACAATTCACAGCACGACTAAATTAAAACCAATTGATTTTATAAATAAGTTACACAAAAATTTAAAAGAGGTTAAAGTAAGATCTGAAGCAATTAAAAAGAAAACCATTGATAGAGAAAATATTACACTTAATTTACAAAAATCTAATTTATATATTAAAAATCCTACTGCAATTAGACAAAAAACTGCTAAAAGATTTAACAGATACCACCACAACAACCCTACTAAAGTACAATTTAGACGCCCATTGAAGTCTATAAAATAAATAAAAAAAAGAATAAAAAAAATGAAATGGATTTGTAGAACAAACCATGGAAAACTGTTCGTTAATATTTTTTTTATTATATTAAATCACACTATATTTATTTTGTAAATGTAAACTATAGAATAAGAAATGAATATTTATGGCTAATATAGTTTAATATTTATCTTGGAAAAAAACCCTAAACATCTTAAATATATTTCATGTTTTATGTTAAGTTGTGATTTAAATCTGTATCACTATAAGAAAATATTAAATTTTAGTATTGTATATTTGTAAAAGATTCGACGAGACTCGAATTCTTTAAGGAGAGGCGAGTTATATATTATAAGTAACTTTCCCCTTTCGCTCTCGCTCTCTTCATTATAAATCTAACTGTAATAATTAGCCATGTAAGTTATATATTTAATTGTTTTTTCCCCATTTACTCTTTCTCTCTTCATTTAAAAACAGTAAATCTAACTGTTAAAATAAATTGAATAGCTTTAGCTTTTTATATTAAAAGTAGTCTTTAAAGTCACCTTGAAGAGTAAAGAACAAATTTATTTTGAAGTGTAACCAAACTTGTTCTGTTTTAATAAAGATAAATTAAATTATAATAAACTAATAAATTAATTTCAACAAATTTATTTTATTTTCAAAAATAAATTTAACTTACTGGTGTCAGTTGAAAAAGTAATTCAAAGTAAATTAAATACAAATAATTTCAACTATGTTGCAGTTGAAAATAAAAGTAAATTAGTTGCACGGTGCTGGGTAGGATATTAAACATACATATTTACGATCAAAATATATATGTTTTTAGAGTATATTTAAGGTAGTAGTCTGGTAACTTACACGTTTTTTGAGGCCATGTTTGGGACATTATTTGGAAGGGAAAATAAAATTCAATCGGTTTGATTTTCTGATATGTTATTAAAGGTATCAGTAGGTGTGCAAAAAAAATTTTATTTTTTTTTAATGTTTTGATACTATTTTTGTACACTGCAGCAAGCGGCCAAAAAAAGAGGTACAGTGGCTGGCCGGCGTGATTTCGTCACTTGTGGTCATCTGAAACAGAAAAAACAAATTGCTTATTAATCAGTGTGCTTGTCGTTCTGGCGGATAGTAAGATCAAATGATTTTGACAAAAAATAACAAAATGGCGTACTTCGTAAGAAAATTGCCTTTTTTTAAAGTGGAAATCGGACTAAAAAATGGAAAGTTAGGGACGAAATAAATTAAATCTACTACCCGCCAGAACTATTGATGTGTAGAAAAACATATCCAAATTTCAGCTCAATCCGTTAGATAGAAAATTTGTTTTCACGACCCGGAAAAACGCGTTTAAAGTTTTAGCAATTGAGCCGCGCAAGTACGAGCCGCTCTCATGTATGTGCTATAATTTCGTCAATATTTCGAATTTCGGTCTAAAATTTGTACAGTATATTACCAATATATCGCACTTTCAAAATATGTAAAAAACCGAAATTCGAAATTTTCAAAATAAGTTACCAGACTACTACCTTAACACGTTGGCTGCCAATGTATGACTGGTGATCATTTCAAAAACCTACCCCCAGGTGCCAATGTATCACCGGTGATCATTTCAAAAAACTACCCCCATGTGCCAATGTATCACCAGTGATACACGCCTAGGCCCCTAGATTTTAGGGGCTGGGACCCTAACGGAAGGAGTTTTGGGAAAAATGAAAGTTTATTTTAAAAGAAAAAATATTTTAATTCATAGTAAAATACAAAGTTTTGAAATAATACGAAATTAAAAATGAGAAAATTTAATTCAATTCTGGAAATAGAAAAAACTATATTTTTTGTTTTTAATTTTAATGTAGTTGTTGAAAATGTTTAAGACATACGTATGGTGACCTCCGACATTGGGCGCAATATGTTGCCACTAGTTTGGCCTTCTTCCTGGCGACTGACGACGAGTTTGTCGTCTTTAGTTCTTAATAGCACATGCCGCAACGATGTCTCTTGCGTTTACCATCCTCTGTTGCTTCTGTCGACGTTATTAAAAAGTGTTTTCCCTGCGGAGGTGGGCGCGCTATTGAAGCGCTATCTTTTCCACTCATGAAAAGGATAATGCTTTGACGAAAGTCAGATATTTGCATTTTGGGGTTATTTTCGTTGTGTAAGATATAGCATTAATAACCGCCGTATTGAATAGCACGTCAAAAGCTACTTTGTGGAACCAACGAATAGTTTTCCTGAAGGGACTGAAGTACCTTGCCACTTGATCCGCCAAATCAATTCCTGAAAAAATAAAAAAAGGAATAAAATTAATAAGTATTTAAGTAGATATGTATTTGAATTTTGAAATTTTAAAAGAGTTTAGTTAACAAACCTTGTTTAGATTTATTGTATTCCACTATAACGTTAGGTTTCAAAATATCTTGTCGAGTTCTTCTGGACTTGCTTCCAGAGGGTACAAGTGTTCCATTGCTTACCGTGGACAAAAAACGAACCTCTCTCTTGTCCCTCCAGTAGCCAACTACCATTCCAGCTTTTTCAAATGTGATGCATTCTCCTGTTTTTAGTTTTTTCGTTAATTTAGGTATGCCTCTCCGGTTTTTTCTTAGAGTTCCTTATAGATGCGTTTTTCTATTTAAGAGAGCATTGCCTAACTCGATAGAAGTATAATAATTGTCCACCGTGAGTGTTCGGTTCTGTCCAAAATAACCTTCCATCAGTTGAAGACAAATATTTGTTGCAAGAGAAAACCCTGTTGTTGTGTCTGATTTTCCGGTATACAGTTTCAAATTATATATGTAACCGGTAGTGTCTGCTAATTTGAACACCTTAATACCATATTTATGGGCCTTACCAGGAAGGTATTGTCGAAAACCCAGACGACCACGGAAAGGTATCATACTTTCATCGATAACTAGTTTTTGGCTAGCTGGTCTATTTTGTTTAAAGGCCAGAATTAATTCCTGCAAGACCTTGTCAACTTTATAAGTTTTTGACACTGTTTCAGAGGACTGGGCATTATCTGCGAAGTGAATGAATTTGAGCAAGATCTGGAACCGGTTACGAGCCATAACTTGTGGGACGAATGCGTTTTTGAACAATGTGCTTGGTTTCCAATAGTCGGTTATTGCAGGGTATTTTACCATTCCCATATACATGACTATGGCCAGAAACTCCATGATCTCTTGGCGATCAGTATCTTTCCACACATTCATCCTACTGCTGCTGCGAGTACCGATGCCAGTTACTTGAGAGTTTGCATTCCTATTTGTCTCTTCAACAATAATATCCAATATCTCATCGGTCAAAAACTTTCTGTAATATTGAAATGGCGTACCGGCATCATATTGCAAAGCCTGGGGTGGATTGGTAATTTCTTCGAAATTCTTCTAAGTCTCTCCGGTAGCAGGCGAGGTCCATGCT
This sequence comes from Anastrepha obliqua, assembly GCF_027943255.1. NCBI lineage: Eukaryota > Metazoa > Arthropoda > Insecta > Diptera > Tephritidae > Anastrepha > Anastrepha obliqua. The sequence continues at coordinate 816,473 of NW_026562178.1, read as the reverse complement.
GTCGTAGTTTCCGTCTGTTCTTCATCAGCAGTATTATTAACAATTGTAGCACTAACATCGAGGTCTTCATCAATACTGTCATCACTCCTTGTATCACTGCCTGAATCTGGGATGTACTCATCTTCATCTGGACTAAAATCCTCACCACTAACACTGGAATTTTCCATTGAATTCAACGCGTCCCGTGTTTCCTCGGAATTCATAACTCCACAACTTCACTTCACTATTTTTCACTGTAATTTGCAACCAACTGCTCGCTATGAACTCAAGTTTGATACTGATTTATTTTGATTTACTTCTTCGAAATGTGATCACCGGTGATCACATTTCAAAAAAAATAAGAATTGTTTTAAAAAACGGCAAGTGGTCACCGGTGAACACAGCACAAAAACGTGCTCATACGCGTCAGGAGCGTGACTTTTATTCCTGGTAAAAATATCTCGTTAAAATTCAAACGGGAACATGACTTTTTTTGCATGGCACCTGGGGTAGGTTTTTTTTGTGATCACCGGTGATACGTGGCAGCCAACGTGTTGAGATCAAAAAAATGAGAAAAGGCAGTTGTTGCCTAGCAGTGAGGAAGACCAGTCATGGTCGGTTAACCTTTTTTAAGAATAAATCGATTGAAAAATTATTTAACTATTGTTTATTATTTAACCCCCGCATAACAATACCGCCACCAAATGTTCATCTTAAATCAGATGAACATAACTCGTGTTACATTGTGAAAGCAAACAATATAAAACGTCCAAACGCAGTTTTTAGCGTTTTTATGCAGATGACACCGTGGCAAGATAGTATGTGCATGCATATAATTTCTTGTGTTTGGTAGTTTCTGCTGCCTTCGCTTACTCCCCCAGCGGGTCGGGGAAAAGAATACATCCGCGGTAAGGCATGCCTGTCGTAAGAGGAGACTAAAATCTGGCAGTAGAGGAAGGGGCTCGGCTCGAAATGCCTCATATACCCCGAGTGAAACCAGTAAGATACTGATTACGGAGTACAGGAAAATATTTTAGGTTAGGCAGTCTATGGGCTGGTGAAAGTAGTATTCTATCACCTCACTGAAATGGCCGATAGGCTAATGCTACAATCGCCCCGTTCCATTAAAACTCAAGGAAGCCTTCGGGTACGTTCCTTATAGGCCACCATTAAGTTGGTGGTGCAGGCTCAGTTGAGAATCCCTGACCAGTTCCTGTCCTGGCTGTGAACTCTATTGCCCATGAAGGTTGAGTCAACACTTGCATGGCCTTCTGGCTTGCATAGATAACCATCGGGGCACATAGGAAAACTTCACTATCGGGTAAGGATAGCAGCCTGAAGTCGGGACTCCAAAGAATTGATTATGAATACCCAAAATCAAAAACAAACCACCGAGCAAAACACAGATGAAGGAAGCATAGATGGTCGAAAACATAATGTGGATTCAAGAGCAGCCTTCAGAAGAAGTAGCTTACTGCTAAGATCCCCACCGCGCTCCCGAACCCCCGTAAGAACACTACCATCCAGTAAATAACAGATACTCCCACCTCTGCGACGACAAACCCGAATCGAACGGCAACCAGTCCGGATGCCCCTGAGAGCTGTAAGAAAGCCAGAGCAAATGGACCCACAGGGAATAAAAAAGGACTCCCTAAGAAAACGGAAGAAAGCTGGTAGACAGTTACTATGAGGGGCAACCAAAAGAAGCCGAAGGATAAGCTAGCCGATCCAAACAAACGGAGCAAGCCGCGAACACAGCATGTGAAGCCAGTAGCTGTTGTGACAAAATCCGCAGAAGGCTATAGTTATGAAGATGTGCTGAAGGACTTGCGCGCAAAGATTTCGACTGCTGAGTGAGTCAAAGTAAGGTCCGTAAGGAAAACGAAGGTAGGGGACATAATTTTGGGTTTTGGTAGGGGGCTGCCAAACTGGGGCTTGCAATGGCAAACACAGGAAACGCCACTACTTTCAGCAGATCGGGATGTGAATACACCACGACCAATATCACCCTAGTGACTGATAGCCTGGCTGTGGCAACCAATTGGTGGGAACTTCTGAAAGAATATACAGCTAGTGACCATCAGTATATTACTTTCCGGATAAGTCGAGAACTGACTCTACCCCAACACCTAAAACAAAGGGCACTCGCAAATGGAGCATGGCCAAAGGGAACACTGAAGCGTTCCTAGCTGACTTTGATACTAATTCCCTGTCGCACATAAGTAGTGACGCTGGCTCCCTTGCAAGCGCCATGATGCAACGCACTGCCAATTGCTGCAACACATCGGCGCCCCGTGCGGGGCTGCGCTCAAGAATCCGACCTGTGAACTGGTGGACAACAACAATCGCGGAGCACAGAAGAACCTGCTTCGGAAATAGAGGAAGGTACACCAGACCCAGACGAAACGGAAAAGCAGAGGCGGAAGCTGCTGATTGCAGACAATCTCGAAAGGCGCTAAAAGAAGGAATCATTGCCAGTAAGATGGCAAAATGGGAGATACTTCGAAGGGATCTAAATAGCAACCCTTGGGGACTGGGATATAAATTGTAAAGGGGCAGATGGCATCTCAGCTGAAGCTCTCATACTTATGGCTGAAAGCCGACCAGATGTGATGCTTGAGGTCTACAATGCATGTATTGCTCAAAGCATCTTCCCAAAGCTGTGGAAAATACAGAGACTGACGCTGATCAGTAAAAGTAAGGACGACCCAGCTCAACAGCCAGCCTAGGGTCCGCTTTGCATGCTGGAAAGCGCTGGAAAGTTGCTTGAGAAACTTATATAACGCAGTCTTGCGCAGTCTGCTGAGAGTGCAGGAAGAGCACGGCAATATGGTTTCTCACGCAGAAAACCAACCCTTGGCGCAATAGAGGAAGTGGTAAGCAGCGCTCAACGCCGACGCCACTACCCGAACCGCATCATCGTCCTGGCAACACTTGATGTACGAACCGCCTTTACCACTACAATAGATAAGCATTATAAAGGCACTACGAGAAAGGTTTCGAATACCTGCTTACCTGCTAATGATTCTCCAAAATTACCTGAGTGGGCGTGAACTGTGACACACCAGATGGCCAGAAAACAAAGCGGTAACGTCTGGAGCATCTCAAGGATCTATTCTCGGTCTCAACCTCTGGAATCTGAGCTACGACGAAATATTGAGCATAGAAATGCCAGAAGATACATTTCTAATGGAATACGCGGACGATATAGCGGCGGTCGTACCAACTCGAGGTACTGAGGACGCTGCCCTTAGTGACCCAAAAAGTTGTGCAATACCTAGGTATTCAACTTTCTGGGCCCAGACACGGCATGCGGCTACCAAGGCAGCAAAGGTCACAGTAATGCTAAGTAGATTAATGGGAAACATCGGTGGGCCAACACAGAACAAACCAAGGTTAATTATATGTGCAACGAACAGCGGCACTCAGAGTTGCCTCAGCCTACCGCACTGTATCTGGCGCTGCAGTCTTTGTAATTACCGAGCAGATACCCGTCGACCTCATGGTCCGTGCTCTGAGGGAACAGATTGGCGACATCGCACTGAAAAACATAATCAGCCAAATGCTCGGACGCGAGGACAGCTGGAACGTGGTAAAGAAATACATCCAGAACGTACTACGAAAAAACAATTTGACCTCGACACAGTGCAGCAAAGCAAACCCGCAAAAAAAACAAAAAACATAAATTCCTTCGCTTACTCTTGCTCTTCACGAGTTGCTGTTTTTGTTGTAACAGCATAAACATCCCCCACACATATTCTGGGAATGCTGCTGAAATTATAGTCATTGGGCGGATAAAAATCCGGGTCGTGCCGGAGACGTAGAACCGCCTGTCGTGGGAACGTGACGTTTCCCATCCTTTGTTTGTATATTTTCGGGTTATGACGTCGCAGGAAATTCGGAAGAAGCAATATTGTACGCGACATCTCTTCAAATAAATACACAAGAGGAAGAGGAAACGTGAGGGGAAGCAATGGAAACCGCCAAACACAAGAAAGTGCATACACCCTTTGCATGCACGTTGCCGCGGCTGCCGCACTAGTTAAAGGGTCCTCAGCCGCCTGGGCTGGGGAGTATTTGCTCTTTTTGGCCTCGCGTCCACTCACATCCTGTGGTCGGTTACGTTTAGCCGAGCTCCGTGCCGATAGGCTGTTGTTGTTGTGGCTGGTTGAGTTTTGCTAAGGTCGCGGCCTCATACTCACTGATCCCGGCCTCGCATATCACACGGTCCTCGACGTCCCGCTCGTGCGCTTTACCGGCTTGTTCATTCTTGGCAATCAAAGCTAGAATGAATTTCGCCCTCAGGTAACGCGCTTTGAGCAGGGCACCGGATGATTTCTTATTCTTATTCTTCTTGGTGACCTTCGTAGTGGTCACCCGGGCATCATTGCCAGGGGTCGCCTTAGCACCCTTACCAGAGGCCCCCAAGGAAACCTTTCCAGAGGTCGTCTTGAAAACCGTCTGAAATAGGATTGGTCTGAGTAGCGGGGTGCTGTGTCTTGCACCTCTCGTACATGGCTCGACAATCGTTTCCTGGCTGGAGGCCAGTAGATCGTCCTCGGAGAGCGTGCCCAGCACACTCTAATTTAACTACTTAACCTCTTCTTTTTCTTTATTAGTGTTTGATTCCATATTTGGTCCCACGAGTAGGCAGGGAAGGTGTGGTCCGCCACGGCAGAGCCGGCATACCGCGGTAAGACCGTTAAAGACTGGTTATTTAGACACTACCAGCCATGCAGCTCTCGGCACGGGTACCTCGACACCTTCGCTTAAAGTGCTGACAAGATTATGTCACCGGTCGATAGAGCCTCGTTAGCGAAAACAGGGAGTACCAAGTCCAGGACATCAAGTCCTGGACAGTGGGTAGAGGTTGCTATTTGGAGAGGAGTGGCTATATTGTTGGCATCACTTTCCCATCTAACCCCCCTGGGGAACCCCATATGTCAATGAATAGTTTAATTTAATATTAACCTTCTATCAGAGAACAAAAAATAATTGTTTAGAAATTTTCTCCTAGCCTCGAAATATCCGGGACAGAACTTTTTTATAAACTGTTTGCTGTTTTCTGCATCGTACTGTACGCTCCTGCGCGCACTTGACGCAGAGCAGCTGCGGCTGCCGAGCATTTGCAAGAAATATTTACATACAAATGGCATGAAGAACGAGAGCGAAGTGTAACTCGATGGCAGATCCAACGAAATGAAGTCTTCCACTTTTCATTCCCAATCTCCCTAGTTTCGCCTGCGCGTAGTTATGCTGCACACCTAGACGGAAGAGAAGAACGATGCGACCAAAGATTCCTTCTATGAGCGCTTGGAACGTTCCTATGAGCGCTGCCCCCTCCACGACATAAAAATCGTGCTTGGCGGCGTCAACGCCAGGGTGGGCAAGGAGGGAATTTTTTGCCCCACAGTCGGAAAATCCAGCCTGCACAACTAAACATCCGGTAACGGACAGAGGGGATCTATTTCGCCAGGGCCCGAAACGTGATAGTCTGCAGCACCAGATTTCAGCATAAGAAAATACACCAAGCAACGTGGCTGTCTCCTGATCGAAAAACACGAAACCAGATCGATCATGTTGTGATAGATGGAAGACGCGCTTCTAGTGTTTTAGATGTACGTATGATCCGAGGACTCAAAATCGACTGGGATCATTACCTTGTTGCAGCCAAATTACGCACACACATGTGTGCAGCAAAAAACATACATCTAACTACACAAAGAATGTTCGACATCGGAAAGCTGCAATCGCAACAGACAGCCAGAAGATTCGCCACTCGGAGAGTGATGTCCAACAATCCGACATTTACGAGCAATGGAGCAGCATTTATCGACGAATTTAAAATTTTAACTTCGATCGAGAATTCCAACAACAAATAAAGAAGCAAACAAAAAATGTATACATACATTCCATCATGTACTTGTCTACGACTATTAGGCCCCAACAGTTATTAAATAAACACACACATTACAAAAACAACAACAAAAACGATGTTTACTCCATTTAAAAAGTGTCAAAAAAATCTTTGTATAACTGATGAAAACAACAAAAAATGCAGTCTTTTGGGGATAATATTTTGTATGTCCTCCTTGGGCATCAATTACCGCTTGAAGACGACTTCGTATTGATTTAATTAGTTTTGGAATATCTAATTATAATGGTATTCTTTCCCACTCTTCTCTGATGAGTCTTATTAATTCACTCTTATTAGTTGGCGATCTTCTTCCTACTTTTATTTTTAAACGAACAACATTTCTCGTTCCCTATGTACCGCCGCCGAAGAAGACCGGCGAGCCCGAAAACACAGTTGGTACGACGAGCAATGTCATGCTACCGCAGAAAGAAAGGATGGCGCCTATAGAGCCACGCTGCGATTGGGCGCAACGCGAGCCATGTGGGATCGCTACAGAGAGCTACAAACGGAAGAGAGACGTATTATCCGAAAGAAGAAACGAGAGGCCGAAATACGTGAGTGCGAAGAGTGTGAGATGCTGGCCAATAGGAACAACGCCCGAAAATTCTACCAGAAAGTTCATCGGCTTACAGAAGGTTTTAAGACCGGGGCGTTTTCCTGTAAGAACAAAGACGGCGAACTGGTGACTGACATCCAGAGCAATCTTAAATTATAAAGGGAACACTTTTCGAAGCTGTTAAACAGTGATAGCTGTGCGTGTCACAGAGAATGTGAAGATCCCGATACTCCAATCGTCGACGACGGAATTGACGTTCCGCTACCCGATCATGACGAGGTGAGAATAGCGATAACGCGGCTAAAGAAAGAGGAGCTGGTAAGGTGCATGCATCCTTCTATGCAAAATATGGTCGGATGAAAGCATGCCTGCCGATTGGAATTTAAGTGTGCTCTGCCCAATCCATAAGAATGACAATCTTGCAATCTGTGCCAATTACCGCGGGATTAGTCTTCTAAATATCGCCTATAAGGTTCTAGCGAGCGTATTGTGTGAAAGGCTGAACCCCACCGTCAACCAACTGATTGGACCTTCTCAGTGTGGCTTAAGACCTAGAAAGTCAACCATCGACCAAATATATACAACACGTCAAATCTTGGAAAAGACCCACGAAAGGAGAATCGACACACACCATCTTTTCGTCGATTTCAAAGCTGCATTCGACAGTACGGAAAGGAGTTTCGTTTATGCCGCGATGCCTGAATTTGGTATCCCCACAAAACTAATACGGCTTTGCAAGATGACGTTGCTCAACACCAGCAGCGCCGTCAGAATTGGGAAGGACCTCTCCGAGCCGTTTGATACCAAACAAGGTTTCAGATAGGGTGACTCGCTTTCGTGTGACTTCCTTAACCTGATGTTGGAGAGCATCGTACGAGCCGCAGAACTTAATCGCTCAGGCACAATATTTTATAAGAGCGTACAATTGTTGGCGTATACCGATGATATTTACATCATCGGCCTTAACAACCGCGCCGTTGGTTCTGCCTTCTCCAAACTGGATAAACAGGCAAAGCGAATGAGTCTCGTGGTGAACGAGGACAAAGCCAAGTACCTCCTGTCTTCAAACAAACAGTCGGCGCACTCGCGTATCGGCACCCACGTCACTGTTGACATTTATAATTTCGAGGTTATAAAAGACCAGCATGCACACCGATTACAATGTCAGCCTTGAAATCCAACGCAGAATCTCTCTTGCCAACAAGTGCAACTTTGGACTAAGTAGGCAACTGAGCATTAAAGTCCTCTCTCGACGACCAAAACTAACACTCTACAAGCCTCTCATCAAGCCCGTCGTAACGTATGGCGCAGAAGCGTGGACGATGAAGCGACGATTGTGGTGTTTGAGAGAAAGATTCTGCGGAAGATTTTTGGACCTTTGCACGTTGGCAACGGCGAATATCGCAGGCGATGGAACGATGAGCTGTATGAGCTTTAAGACGACATAGACATAGCGCAGCGAATAAAGATCCAGCGGCTACGTTGGCTGGGTCATGTCGTCCGAATGGATACAAACGCTCCGGCTTTAAAAGTATTCGGTACGGTACCAGCTGGTGGTAGTAGAGGAAGAGGAAGGCCTCCTCTGCGTTGGAAAGATCAGGTGGAAAAGGACTTGGTTTCATTTGGTGTGTCTAATTGGCGCCGGTTAGCACGAGAAAGAAACGACTGACACGCTTTGTTAAACTCGGCCAAAATCACGTAAGCGGTTTTCGCGCAAATTAAGAAGAAGAGAAGTTATGCTGCTAACGCCGACCGGAGATAGACTACCTCTAAAGAATAAGAGAAACTTCAGTGGAAGGAAGGGGAACAAAATATACTAGAGTGAGAGTCTCCGAAAGGGAGCTAGGCTTCATCTCAGCCTAAAATTCTTACTACTACTCATCCAACAAAATGAAGGCTATCGTAATTATAGCCAGAAACAAAAAGACTCTGCAAGAATCATTTATGCGTCTAGAATCGTCTGCTAGGATGGTAGGTCTTATCATCAACAAAGAAAAAACTAAATATATGGAAGATGCAGCACGCAACGCAACACATAACTTACAAATCAGCAATTAAAGCTTTGAAAAGGTCAATGAGTTTAAGTACCTTGGAGTTATGCTGAGCGCAAAGAAAGATACATATATTGCCATACAAGACAGGAAACAAGCTGCAAAAAGTCTTTCTTCGCGCATACAAAGTTGATGAAGTCGATATTACTTTCCAGGGAGCGAAGTCTGGGTTCTGAAACCCCGAGAAATCGATGAGTTAAATTGTTTTCAAAGAAATGCTCTAAGAAAAATATATGCGCATGTACGACTTTAAGCCCTCGGGGGAGGCTGTAGTCCTTAGAGAGCGCGTCTTCAGGTGGTGGATAGGGGAACACCTCGTAGATATGGGGGGTAAAGAGCACATATCTCCCGCGAACCACACAGGTCAAAGACGTAAACTTCGTAAAAAAAAAATCCCTCAAAAAAAGGTGTAATGCAATCCGTGCCTATTGGGTGAGTTTGGCAGCCAGGGCACTAAATAAGGCTGTCTTCGAACGGAGTCCTCCTGATATGAGGTCGCCTCAGGCTGTAACGATGGCCTTACCATGGTATGGGGCGCTGACATGGTCGACCGAATACTTCCCCTTTATGTCCTCTGGTCACCGCGCATGGAGACATGCCCAGCTCCCTGGGCGGGGCAGGGGACCGTACGAACCAAATAAAATTAACAAATTAAAAAACAAAAAATTCGGATGACGGAAAAAAAACAACAAAACAAAACAGACGGACGGGATATAAAAACGAACTCGCAGTCAAAACCACAGGGCAAGCAAACACACAAACAGGAAAAATGGACAGACACACTTTACAAACAGATGGACAAGACGTACGAGCAAGGACGAACTGAGGATGACTGGTCACCCTCAGAGGATGAGCTCTAGGCCTCTAGCCAAAAAACAGTTGAGGACAAAGCTGTAGGGCACAGCACGAAAACAACTATAAATCAACAAACAACATCCGCTAAAGCCATGGGGCAAAAGCGTGGTAACACAGGTCCCTCGAGGTATAAACTTTACCAGAGGTCTCTCGGTATCCTTGGCAGGATTCGAAAAAACGAGACCGAAGGTACAGTTCATCCCAAAGATGAGACCGACAAGGCAAGAAATCAAAAACGGGTTGACGAATACTTGGCATTCCAGGCCGCCAATAAAACAGATGCCAAAAAACGAAACCGCTCGCACGACGAAACTGGGAAGGTAAAGAAGAAGCACAAGATCTCCGATCAGGGTGCAGTTGCCTCCCAACCTACCAAGTGATTTAGTGAGGTGGCACTGGTCCATATTCAGATGGCATTGGTAGATGAAACCACCAACCGCGGAAAACCAGTGCTTGACAAGTGGTCGTTGACCATGTCATGGCGAGCCCGGAGGATCAAACACCAGGTTTCGACTCGGTAGACGTAGTCCGCGGTTACCGTCTCATCAAATACGATTACCAATTTTCGCTGCATTTTCTAAAACACGTGATTGGTAAAATCCGAAACAGCTGGGAACGCTTGAAACTCAAGCTTATTCCGCCTAGCGAAATTACACGAGGGCCGAGGACTCACATCTGGGTGCCAAACATGGAGTTTGAAACCAATCAATTTATCCCCTACCTCCAGGCGCAAAATCGCCAGGTGCCGATGACCAACTGGTCGATCATCAAAGCGGAGGCTCCGCAAAAGCACAGCTTGTCGTTCCTCCTTCTAATTACAGAAGGGAGTTTAGGACCACTGGAGAAAGTGGAAAACAAACTTCAGTTCGGCATTCGAAAGGCCAAGTGGAAGATATTCCATTCTGCAAATCCAGAAGAAGAGCAAGATGAAGTCGACGGTGCCAACGAACTGCTGACTGGCATGCAGTTAGATGACATCGAGTCCGAAAACGGAAAGTGAAAAACATGGGTTTAGAGGTTGCACCAAAAAAGTATTTGTTCTTGCACCGAAGCCTGCACTTTTTTTGATTACATTCTTAAGACTGCTCAAAAGAATTTCATACCAGCTATTTATATGACTTAAATGCCTTTTGTCTCATACATATGTTAGAGATTTTTGTTTCAGTGTGAATATATATCAGTATTAACTGATTGAGTAAAATTCGTTTGCATGTAGGAAGAAAGAATATGAACGCTGTAGGCTAGCTACAGGCACTTTATCATAAAAAAAATATGCTAAGTTCAATAGTGACTTAGAAAGAGCAAATCATCCAAAAAATATATATGTATGTACATATATTTTATCTGTCTAAAGCATCTTCTGTTAAAACTTTGTTGAATTCCCTGCAACCAAATCAAATCCTTCATAGTGAATTGATTCATTACCAGGCACACAGGAAGATGGCATATGCAAATTTAAATATATCAATTTATATACATATGCGCATATATATATGATGTGTGTATGTATGGATATATGCTGCGAGTACTTGCCACAGCAAAAACTATTACGTAAATTTATTTTTCGATTCTGACGTTTCTTAAATAAAGATATAATTTTCAAAAATACAATATTTTGTTTGTGCGATTTTATTTAATTATTTCAGATTCATGCGGTCTATGGAACGTATCTATAGTAATAATATGGGACTAGTGCCCTTTTTTATGCGATTTTATTACATTATTTCAGATTTATGCGGTTCTTAGCACTTTTGAAACGTATCTATAGTTTTACTATAGAACTGGTAGCTCTTTTTATGCTGTTTTTTTTATGCTGTTTCTTGCGGAACGTATCTACCGCATAAAAACAGAATCTACTGTACTTATACCTCATCTTACTGTTTTAGGTACGCGACTTGTATATTAGTTTCTTTGTTTGCGGTTTAGGAAAAACATGTTTATCTTTTGGTATTCTTAAAATATGTTTGGATTTGTTCAGCGCTGCATGATTGTACTTAGAATTTACTTAACTATTTTTATTTATTATTTGTGAATGAAATCATTCCTAAACTCTCCCCTTCCTAAATTAAATCGTCCCGATTTATTCCGAATTAATGTTTGTTCCTTGTTCTTGCCTAAATAATTTTTACAGTTATTCACTCTAGTGTAAATATTGTTGGCAATTTCCTTATCGGTGAAATTTTCTTACATGCTTAGTTCTAAGGGGTGTGAATTTAAATAGTTTATAATGATTATTTATGATAGGATATTTGTAAATAGCAATGATAGGACTTTTAGTTCTTATTAAATATTTGTTCGTATGATGTGGTAATTTTTTATCAATTAGTTACGTAGAATAAAAATGTGAATTCGTCAAATTAATAGGTTAAAATGTATATCCTTTGGTTTTTTTTCTGTACCGGTATGGGTTGTGTTGTTCAATTCGTTTATAGCTACAAATAGCTCCTCGGTTGCTGATGTTCAATTCTTTATTTTTAATATTCTTGCCAATTCTGATATGGAATTGTGCATTCGTTCTACCTGACCGTTTGCCTTTGATCTATATATTGGTGCCTTTATTTTGTTGGTATTGTATTTTATACACATTTCTTTTAACATTGGTGTATTCAGACAACTTTCGTTATCTGTCATGAGTCGTTTAAAGATCGGAAAATAGTTGATAAGAATTTCTTCTACTCTTTTGTCCATTTCGGTTTTGGAGTCTAATTGTCTGACACTTATGTATTTTGAGAATTTATCTACTGCTACTGAATATGTTTTGCGTTCATTAAAATAAATATCTAAATATGTGTATTCCCCTGGTTGTGTTGGTACGTAGTTCTTTTAATGGTTCTCTTGTGGGATTCCGTTCATATTGTAGTATTATTCTAATAGTTCTTTTACATTATTTTTGTATCCCATGTGTGCTCGCTCGTGTGTTTGTTTAACTAATTCTAACTATCTATCTGGTTGTGAGATGTCTTCGTTTATTTGGTGTATATACGAATTTTATATCTGTGAACGTGTTTTTTATAATTTGTTCGTATCCAATTAAATCCTCAGCATTTGTATGTATTGCTACGATTTTTTTCGGCTGCAAAAACCCTTGGCTCCATAATTTTCGATAATATTTTTCCGTCTCTTTAGTTTATGATTCGGATTCCTATCCGATATGGCGTAAGTAAGTGATTGATGGTCGATATAAATGGTTAAGTCGGCTATTAGTCCAGTCATCTGGTAGTTTGACCTGAAATGTTTTGCGGGAGTTTTGAAACTGGATAATTTTTATAGACTTTCGGATGCTCTTTTCGAATTTCAACTTTGCCACCTCGTATCTACGACGCTAGCGCCACCATATTGAAAAAATGGCGCCTATAAACAGTTTTTTTACAATATATCGATTCCGACGCATTTTATGAGAAAAACATGTGTATACAAAATTAAAATAGAGATAATTATTTTCTTCCATTTCTCAAGGGACCCTCGTTTGTTTTTTGAAATCACTCTATCTAAGAAAATGCTTGAAAAAATTACCTGATGGAGGATAATGCTTTGTCTCATAGATTCTAGAGCGAATATCTTCTATAACAATTTCTGCTGCTGTCTTTACAATACGCCGCCGTTCTTCTGCTTTGTCATCATTTTTTTGATTGTACCAGGCTTCCGTTAATAGCTTAAGTCCTGTACTTCGGAAACAAACCACTGGAGCCTTATTGGCAGTGATGGCAATTAAAATATCATCACCGTATTTTTCGAGAAGTTGTGCTTTAACTGTTTTTATGTGTGGGCGGTAATCACCTTCAATTTTGGCTACCAATTTGGCTACACTCATCGGAATTCTGCTTAAAATAAGAATAAATGAACTGCATCCCAGTATCTATCTCATTCGCATACGGACCTTCTTTTTATATTTTCAGCTGGTGGTGCTTGATACATTTTTTTCACGCTGAAGTGCTCGACCCCAATCATCATTACGAGCTCTAGCAAGTTCACTTCTTCTACGCAATGATGCAGCGATTAACTTTTCATTGTTGTATCGTTTTCGGCATACATAATGAACCACTATCGATTTTATTCCCGCCAAAAGTTTAACTTTATTGTCATTTCTTTTAATACTTGATTTACGAAAAGTCTCCAATCGTTTTTCCTTCACTTCAATTGTTTCATTTTCTAATAACGGATTATCACAAATAAAAGAATTTCTTTCATCAGAAGCCATGACTCTAAAAACGCAAACTACACTGTAAAACGATAGACGTATACTGATGACTCAGTCTAAACTAGATACTTCTCTTTAGTTCTACCGACAGATGTTTCGTTGAAGGTCTAGAGAAAAAGGGACCCTTCAACAAAGGCGACACATTACCCTTATACCTGCTTTTCTAAAACCTGCTATAGTAGAAGATTATTGTAGAGAAATATACGAAAAAACGTGGTGGTGTAGGTGAATATTACTTTGTGGCGTTCGTATGCCAAAAACTATCGATTTTTTTTTAAATCGTAATAACATAAAATGTAGGAAATAATCTCTAGTTTAATATTGTATACATACATATAGTTACTAACATAAATAAGAATACAGGAGCCTGATTTATGGAATTGTTTGACGCTAACGCTTTCCTTAATATGTAATCAAAATATTTTACACATAGTAATTGTGTACTGGGATAAGCTTTCATATGCGCCTTAATTTAGCTGTAAATTTTAGGTACCGTTATCCACGCTTTGCTTTGTCTTTGATGCCAGCGAAATTTATGTCACAAAAGTTAGTATACAGCAAACGATTGTTCAGTAGCATAACATCTATTTTCACGTATTGATTAAAAAAGTTAAAGCTATTAAAAGGAAATAATTAAAGTGAGTATAAAAATTTAGGGAAGTACGTTTTGTATTAATTTTTGCGACATTTTTACTAATGGCACCAAAAGAAAAAGAGCTTTCTGATGATTTAGAAAAACTGATTATAATATGTATATTGTAATATAATATATCACAAGGAACATAAATCATTGCGAGAAATCGGTCGTTTGATAGATAGGAGTTTTGCTAAAGTTCAAAAGATTGTGAATAAATATAAAAGTGCGAAAAGCACCACTAATAAAGAGCGTTGTGGGCGTTTCACGAAGTGTTGGTTATCATGGGCGCAATGTTAGAAAGAAGCCCTTCGTGAGTAGTGTCAATCGGAGTAAACGGATTTCATTCGCAACAGATCATGAAAAATATGACCAAACGTTTTGGAACCAAGTCATATTTTTTGATGAGTGTGAGTTCAGTATCTGTGGATCTGTGTGGGCTCTGTGATGGTTTGGGGATGTATGGCTGCGAACGGGGTTGAAAACTTGGTATTTATCTTAAATATTATTATGGAATGGAGTCAATATGGCGGCGCTAGCGTCACAGACACGAGGTGGCAAAGTTGAAATTCGAAAAGAGCATGCCAAAATCTATAAAAATTATCTAGTTTGAAAACTCCTGGAAAACTTTCCAGGTAACTCCCTTTTTTTACTAAATGACTGGACTATACGCCGTATATGTAATTTCGTAATTTTTGTAGCGGCCATATAATAGCGAGTAACTCTTTCTAGTTGAAACTATAATTTGGTTCTGTGGTACTAAGTGTGTGTGATAAAAAATAAAGTGGATTTTTATTTTGACTCAATACAGCTCCAATGGCTATATTGGAAGCGTCTGTAGTCAGCTCAAAAGCCTTCTCATTATTTGGCTGGTATAATTCCTCCTGCTCCTTTAAGCAGTTTTTCAGTTTCTTAATGGCTTCTATGGTCATTTGGTCTAAACTAATTTTTGTGTTTTTACTTTTATTTTTTCCGATATCAGAATTATTTCCTTTAAGATGTAAAGTTAAGGGTTTAGCCTGAGCTGCATAGTTTTTTACGAATTTTCTATAGTATCCAGTAAGTCCTAAGAATCCTCTAAGGTCTTTGAGGGTTTCTGATATTGGGTAATTTTCTATCGTTTTTATTTTATTCGGATGAGTTGAAATTCTATTGTGCTTAACAATATGACCTAAGTATTATACCTCTTCCATTAAAAATTTTAACTTTTCATTGGACACTTTTAAAGAGACATTATTTAAAGCGTTAAAAATAGTTTGGATGTGTTTCATATGCTCTTCATAGGATGAAGAGTAAATGATTACATCGTCAATGTAAACATATGCGAATTCGCCTACGAAGTTGCGTAGGACGTCATCCACACATCTTAGGAAAATAGATGGGGCGTTTTTCAACCTGAAAGGCATTCGAATGAACTCATATTTACCTCCATTCACACAAAATGCTGTTTTCTCTCTGTCTCTTTCTTTTATCTTAATTTGATGAAAGCCGGAATCCAAATCAAGTGTAGAGAAAAATTTGGCTTTCCCCTGTCTGTAATCGTATGTTCGTTTAATTTCCATGAATCTATAGCCATACGTCTTTTGAGGTTTCCGCTCTCATCTATACCTTTCTTATGTACGGTTAACATGGGTGAATTGTATGGGCTGTAGCTTTTTTGTATTATTCCCTCTTTCAATAATTTATGAATTTCCTTATTTACGAATTCTACGTCATTTATATTACTTGTATATTGTTTGGTCCATATAGGATCTTTTATATCTGTCCGTATGCTAGCTTCAATCCTTGTAGTGAAGGGTAACGGTCCTATGACATTATTGTACTCCATTCACCTATCGATTTATGCTCTATACATGTCACCTTGGTCAAATTTATAGCCGCGTTGAATTTATTTATTCCGTTCCATCCTAGTATCAAATCAAATCCATTTATTTATCAATGTATATGATACTCCTGGCAGGATCGCCAGTTAAAGACTTGGAAGATAGTTAAGGACTTGCTTGTCTTTGGAAAAATATAAAAATTTATTTTTTTGGATTTAATTTTAGGGTAGTTCTTAACACTATGTTAATACTGGACGACTGCCAACATATTTGACAGTCGTATTTATACTTATACCTCATCCTATTGTTTTAGGTACACGACTTTGATATTAGTTTCTTTGTTTGCTGCTTAGGAAAAATATTTTTATCTTTTGTTATTCCTAACATATGTTTAGATTTGTCTGCTTGATTAGATTTAGAATTTACTTAACTATTTTTATTTATTATTTGTGAATGAAATCATTCCTTAATTTCCATGCAACGTTTTGTGCATTTCGTTCCGCGAGAGAGAAAAAAGATATAACGTAGAGGAAAAGGAGAGAGAGAGCTATATATATACATATATATATATATATACATATATATATATACATATATATATATATATATATATATAATTGGCGCCGTTAAACACCCTTTTTGGGTGTTTGGCTGAGCTCCTTCTCCTATTTTTGGCATGCGTCTTGATGTTGTTTCACAAATGGATGGACCTACAGTTTCAAGCCGACTCCGAACGGGAGATATTTTTATGACGAGCTTTTTCATGGCAGAAATACATTCGGAGGTTTACAATTCCCTGAGAGAAAGCTATACCTTATATATATCTTAGATATACTTTAGGCTATTTTTCCTGAGTTTTTCCTTGTGATTGCTAATTTCAAGTGAGAAATAACACTGCCTACTTTTTGGCGCTTGTTGTTGGTGCAAACTTGTAGGAAATATATTTTTAGTCCCTACTTTTTGGCGTTATATCTCCTTGGTGCCTACTGTTTAGGGCCTTTTTAGGTCGCATTTTTTTGGCGTTGTTTTGCCTACTTTTTGGCGCTTATTTCCGTTTCCTGGCTAGTGCTTGTGCGTACTATAAAGTGCTATCCATTCCGGCGTCGGATTCATTGGTATTGCCTTGCGGTAATTTGTGCTATTGCTGCAGTCCTGGAATCGCTGCGTTTGTGCGGGTGATAAACGCTCGGAGTAGTGCGCGTTGTTGCCACGGTTTGTGTCCGGCGTTTACCATCACCGGTCGACCCTTCTTCGTTTTTTGCTACGGCTGCGCATATTAAAGCATTTTGTTCTTGTAGTCGCTATGCATAGAAATTTAGCTTTGGATGACAGACGTATTTAGAGGAATAAACTGAGTAGCCTGCGTGTGCGGTTGTATGTACATGCATATGTGTATATTAATAAGCATTGTTTTACTGGGAGCTCAGAATAAAAATATGGACGTACATAAGTTAGCGCGTCAAGTGTGCATACGCACATACAAATATTTACATGCATATGCAAACGAGAATTGTTTTAGCATTTGATAGGCAGGAATTCGATCATTCGGGCATTTACTCCCTAATTATTGCGTGTAGATATGATAAAGCGATGCGTCGTGAGGTAGGTCATGGTTGCTTCAATGCATACATATGTATGTGTGTAATACTATGCAATTAAAGATGCAATTGATCTTTTGTACATAAATAACTAATATTGTATGTTTTTTAATATAGATATGTATGAATATACCAAAACACTTGTACGCTCTATGCATTCTCGTCTAAATTAAGTTTAAATACAAAAAATTCGCAACAGTTTTCACCAAATTTGTATAAAGTTTTAAATGTACTAAAACACACACACACCAAAATGTGAGTTTGTTTTGGTATTTTATTTAAATTCTTATTTTTAAATTATCAGGTCAGTCCATAAGTTCGTGCGCTTTTTAAAGGTGGTTTTAAAATTAATAAAAAAGATGTTTGAAGTATTTAATAATCAATCATATATTTTCCTTCATTATTTACAATGTCTTCCCAACGCTTAGACACATTTTTAATTCCCTGCTCAAAAAATGTTTAGTCCTTGGAGCCAAAATACGTTTCGATATCCCTTTTTATAGTTTCTTTTGAGGAGTAGTTCTTGTTACTCATATGGGATTGAAGTCCACGGAAGAAGTGATAATCCCAAAGTGCAATATGCGGAGAGTATGGTGGATGCGGCATTAGCTCCCATCCGAGCTGTTGTTGTTGTTGTTAACAGCATAGGTAGCCCTGTCAGTGTAGGCATATCATCGTTCGTCTTCGTCTAGCTCATCTAGGGGTAGGCCCAGGAAACATGCTGTTTCGACAGGTTGGGTCCAAAGGGAGAGGGGGGTTAGATGAGTCGGTTTGAGGGGGCATGTGAAGAGGTGGTTAGTGTCGTGCGGGGTACCTTCACATGCCGGACATGTGTTTGGTATGTCGGGGTCGATTCTGGATATGTAGGAGTTTAACCTGCTACAATATCCAGAACGTAGTTGTGCCAGTGTTACACGGGTCTCACGGGGAAGCTGGAGCTCTTCATCTGCAATAGGTGGTGGTTGGACTACGATTACAGCATTCACAGGACGGGAGTTCAAGAAGGTGGTAACGGTCTCCCGGTGAATGTCGTTTATAGACTGTCTAAATACTGTCCGGTACAGTAGGTTACGGTCAGTCTTGTCCTGGATTTCGCCAGCGTAGTCTAGGAGGTGTCTCCTGACGTGCCTGGGAGGCGGCTCGGGCTCAAGCAGGTGTCTGCAGGGATGAGACCTACGGTAACATCCGAGCAGGAACTGCTTGCTGAGCAATTTTTTGTGCTCCGCAACTGGGAGCATTTGTGCCTCGTTATGAAGGTGTTGGATGGGTGACATCAGGAGGCACCCGGTCGCTGTCCGAATGGCGGTATTTTGACAGGTCTGTAGCTTTGTCCACTGCGAATCACTACTTCCAGGCGACCAGACAGGCGCAGCATAGTTAAGAACCGGCAGGCCAATTGCCTTAAATGTCGAAAGCAACAGTTCTTTGTCTTTGCCCCAAGTGCTGCCGGCCAGCGATTTGAAGACCTTGTTGCGATTTTGGACTTTTGTGGCAATTGCGGTTGTATGCGCAGAGAAGGAGAGCAGGCTGTCAAAGGTTACACCCAAAATGTTGGGGTTATTTACCGTCGGAATTGGTGTATCATCGACTTTTACCTTAAGGGACAGCTTGACCTCCTTTGTCCAGGTGGTAAAGGGGGTCGCCGTGGACTTGGTGGGGGAAAGTTGGAGATTCCTCGCAGTGAAAAAGCGAGAAAGGTCGGTGAGGTAGTTGTTCACTTTGGAACACAGGCCATTACAACGCTACTAGGACAGTCCTCTCGCAGGGGCGGTTTCGGTTAAGCCCGCGATTTATCTGGGCGTTTATGGCGGTGAGTGCAGTGGTGGTGCTGTGCACTCGTCGGAATCCGTGCTGATGTGGGGCTGGGGCCAGGTGTTTCGTGTAGAGTGGGAGTAGGAGGGCTTCAAGTGTCTTCACTACTGGGGAAAGGAGAGTTATCGGCCGATAAGACTCCCCTTGGTTGGCGGGTTTCCCAGGTTTCAGTAGTGGGACCACTCTCCCTGCTTTCCACTTGTCAGGGATGATGAGAGTGGCCAGGGACAGATTGAAGACCCTTGTGAGGAATCCTACTCCCAGGGGTCCCAGGTACTTCAGCATCAGCGCGTTTAATCCGTCAGGGCCAATTGCTTTCGATGATTTCGATTTGTTGATGGCCCCCTGAACCTCATCACCGGAGAAAGTAAGTGGTGCACTGTCGTTCGTCAGTTTGTGCAGCCTTCTGGTAGCACGACGTTTGTCTGTCTCATTAGGCGAATCACACACACAAGCAAAGCGACGATTTCAGAGCTAACAACTAACTAACAATATCGATTTAAAGCTAAAGTACTCGGCATTTATAAAGGAGTACCTGGGCGGCCGCCGTAGCCGAATGGGTTGGTGCGTGCTTACCATTCGGAATTCACAGAGAGAACGTTGGTTCAAATCTCGGTGAAAGCAAAATTAATGAAAACATTTTTCTAATAGCGGTCGCGCCTCGGCAGGCAATGGCAAACCTCCGAGTGTATTTCTGCCATGAAAAACCTCCTCATAAAAAATCTGCCGTTCGGAGTCGGCTTGAAACTGTAGGTCCCTCCATTTGTGGAACAACATCAATAACGCACACCACAAATAGGAGGAGGAGCTCGGCCAAACACCCAAAAAAGGGTGTACGCGCCAATTATATATATATCACATGTCACTGGTCAGCAGCGCTGAGGCCCATGAATGCAAATATTTTTTACCACATCACTGCGTCGTCAAGGAATATAGCTCCACAACAAAGCTCAGGGCCTTTCATTAAACGAGATACCAATTACGGGGCCGACCATACAACCCAAACTTTTTGATATTTTTATTCGCTTTCGTACGTTTCTCGTTGCACTTACTGGAGACATTTGCAAGATGTATCATTGCGTTCGCGTCTCTGCACCCGACAACATGTTGCAGTGCATTTTGTGGCGGGACTCCCCCGAATCAGACATCAAGGTATACAAGCTGGACACGGTCACGTATGGAACGAAGCCCGCAGCATTCCTAGCTATAAGAGCAATGCATCAACTAGCCTCCGATGAGTCCTTGTCTTACCCCTTGGGTTCACAAATTGTCAAACGTGATTTTTACGCGAGATGATGCATCAAACCACCAGTTTCCTAGACCGTGGAAATTTTCATCTCTCGAAATGGTGCTCCAACAACCCAGACGTTCTTCATCACATTTCTGATACAGGGAAATCTTCCTTAAATTCGATGACGGTAGCAATATTACGAAAACGTTGGGACTCGCATGGGATTCCTTTAAAGATAATTTGTTGTTTTCCTTACCGCGACACCTTGGAGGCACCAGAAATTCTAAACGGTATGCATTATCAACAATAGCTCGCTGTTACGACCCGCTAAGTTTAATCGGCCCCACCCTGACTAGGGCGAAAATTCTGTTACAGCGAATGTGGACAGGCTCGAATGGGACGAGAGTTTCCCGCTCTCACTGGACGCAGATTTTTCGGCCTTTTGCAAAGAATTCACAGATGTGCAGTATTTATCATTTCCGCGTTACATATGGCACCCTGGAGCCACTCATGAACTACATGCATTTGGCGATGCTAGTCTCGAAGCATTCGGTGTTTGTGTTTATGCGCGTTCAGTCAGAGATGACAACGCTCAAGTTCATCTTCTTTGTTCAAAGGCTCGTGTTGCCCCTTTGAAGACGCTTACCGTACCTAAACTGGAGCTTTGTGCCGCCGCCTTACTCGCACAATTAATTAATGAAATATCAAAACTGAAGCTTTTCGCGAGTCGTTGTTATTGCTGGTCGGATTCATCTGTAGTATTATCCTGGTTACAAGAAGAACCGTCAAAATTTAACGTATTTGTCGCCAACCGAGTATGTGCCATACAACAACTTACAGAAGGTATGCAGTGGCGTTAAGTCCCCACATCTTTGAATCCTGCTGACTTCTTATCTAGGGGAGCCGCTCCCCGAGAACTCTCACAATCAAATTTGTGGAAGCATGGACCCCCGTTCCTGCAAGAAGAAGAGTGTAATTGGCCGAAGTCTATTCTGCCTCAAACTAAACTCCCGGAAATTCGTCAAAAGGTTCTGGTATCCATGAATAATCGAATCAACATCTCGCTTCCCTTTAAGTACATCAACTCTTTTACCATGCTGCAACGCATTTTTGGATACGTACACAAGTTCACCACCACTGCAAGATCGTTAAAATCATCCTATCTTACATCCGAAAATATATATCTTGGAACTCAACTGCTAATTCGCATTGTTCAAAGAGCTCAGCTTTGGCCAGAATACATTGCCTTGAAAGAAAATCGATGCGTACATTCGTCGAGTAGCATTTCTTCTCTATAGCCGTTTCTGGATGATTTTGGTTTAATTCGAGTTGGTGGTCGCCTAAGAAATTCAACCCTTAGTTTCGAAGCGCGGCATCCGATCATCCTTCGGAAAGATCACCCATTAACCTCAGCCATAATCATGGATTTTCATAGAAAGAATTGCCACGCAGGTCCACAGTCATCACTTGCGGCAATTCGAATGCAGTTCACGTCATCGAAGTCATTAGTGATGAGGACGGTGTTGCACGAGTAGCTGTTCTACGTACATTCACTGACCTTACACGTCGAGCTGTTACTAAATTGTGCCTCCTTTCGATTAAGGAATCAGTTGAAAGCCCTGAACTTTCAATGGAGGGGAGGATGTTGGGAGCAGCACCTAATTTACAGGGCATAATTTAAGTATAGGGTTAATTGTATAGTTTTTATTTAATAATTTGGTATTATAGTCTAATTTATAACATTGTAATATTTTTTACTCGTTACATATGGTCACCCTAATTCTTGTACTTGTAATTGAATTATATTACTACACATAATCCCATATTTGTCATTTCCTAACGTTCGTATCGACGTACATTCTTATGTACATATATTATATACTCGTATAAGCTGTGCTAAGCAAACATTTCGAGACTTGAATCGCGACATCAGTTGAGGCCGGTGAACTTCAACAATTGTAAAAGGGAATAACATACACACGAACGCGTAAAATTCTAACTCTGTGAAAAATAAATTATAAAGTGGTTTGAAAATAAAAGTGTTTAATTTATTTGAAAATTAATAGCTGCCAAAAAAGCTTGGTGGCCCAAAAATTGTACTAAAAAATAATGTTCTCATAACTTTCACAAATTGTAAAATTGAATTAAATAACGAAATTTTTGAAAACAATAAAGTGGAATTTGCAGAAAAATTCCACTTTGCAGAAAAATTCCACTACTCGGTAAAAATGTTAAATCAAAGTTATGAGCAGGAACTAAAATTTAAATTGATTGAAGAAAAAAGTTTTGAGAATATTAAAGAAATTAAATAATTGAAATACCATAAAAAATTTTCATATATAATGTGTAAATGTAGCAATAGCAATGTGTTTATTGCTCTTGTTGATTGGAATATTTTTATATTGGAAAAGAAAAAATATAAATGTAAAAATTGTAAATAAAAGAAATTATAATGAAGGGGGAATTATGTTATTGGAAACTAACCCCAAACAAAATGTAATTGTAAATGAAAGAACTCAGGAGAGTTCTAACTTTAACACTTCCACACATAATAACAGTAAAGGGAAAACAAGCATATTTTGAAATAAATGTATGCCTGTTACATAATATTTTAGCTTTAGGGATGCTACTCAGCACTTTAGAGATTTATTGAAGCTAAAGATATGTGCAAGTAAATTCATATCAAGAAATATAAATATACCTGCATGTGTATATGCTTTAGCTGTAATCCGTTCATTGCATTTATGGATGATGTGAAATCATATAATACATACATACTTATATGCAGACAAACAAACATACTAGTTATATATTATAAGTAACTTTTCCCTTTCGTTCTCGCTCTCTTCATTATAAATCTAACTGTAATAATTAGCTATGTAAGTTATATATTTAATTGTTTTTTCCCCATTTACTCTTTCTCTCTTCATTTAAAAACAGTAAATCTAACTGTTAAAATAAATTGAATAGCTTTAGCTTTTTATGTTAAATGTAGTCTTTAAAGTCACCTTGAAGAGTAAAGAACAAATTTATTTTGAAGTGTAACCAAACTTGTTCTATTTTAATAAAGATAAATTAAATTATAATAAACTAATAAATTAATTTCAACAAATTTATTTTATTTTCAAAAATAAATTTAACTGGCGACGAGGATGGGATATGTTAATATATTTAAAACATATCCAGTGAAATCGGCAAAAGAAAAGGTTAAAATTTTCGACAAACCGATGTGAACCGCAAATGATTCAAGTGGACATTACTAAAGTGTGGCACAAAGCGAAATTTTTGTAAACTTAAAAACTAAAAACTAAACTAAAAAATATTACGTGTAATAACTAATCCGAAAAAAAAGAATTGCAAATAAGAAAAAAGATTTGCTTCGTAAAAAAAAAACAAAAAAAAAGGAAAAGAAATTACTAGAAGTTAAAAGTTAACGGAAAAAGAGAAGAAATTGTACGGTGTGCATTCCAGTGCTAACGGCGTGAAAGACGAAAGAGAAAGCAAGCCAGCTATCATTAGAGAAAGGAGCAGAGCAGCGTGTGCTTAAACTACAACAACACCCACAATGGCTTTGACGTTAGCTGAGAGCTTGCGTGAAGCGAGGAGCTTGCCTGCATTTAACGGGAGCAGTGAATATACGCTCAGCAACTACCTGAGGGACGTCGCAACTGTGTTACAGCTAACGCCAGCAGAACATCAACAGACAATAAAATCAGTATTAAGCAATAGACTGCAAGGTAAGGCGTTAACAGATCTTTATGTGTCTGCAGCGACAGCCAAGCAGCGCTTATGGCCTTAGACAACCCTCAAACCACATCAGGGGTAGTGAAGTCCTGTAAATCCAGGCTGAACTATGTCGGCAGACATAACAGCCTGATGCTAACATGGGTCCCGGGACACGTGGGTATCGCGGGTAACGAGACCTCTGACTCCTTAGCTAAGATGGGCTCTGAAGCCAACTTTTTTGGCCCAGAGCCCGCTTTGCCACTCCCCTCTGCGGCCATCACGGCCACGGTTAGCAAATGGGTAACTACTACCCACAAGCGAGCTTGGCAGGCTGAGAGAGGCTGCAGATGGACAAAACTGATGTTACCTGTCATGTCCGATCAACTGTCGCAAACCCTTCTGTCACTAAGCAGAGGGGAGTGCAGACGGCTGGTTGGACTAATGACGGGCCACTTTCTGTGGGCAAAGCACATGGAAAGGTTGGGCATCTCAGACAGTGTACTCTGCCCAGCTTGTGAAGAGGAGGATGAGACGGCGGACCACTTCCTGTGTGTCTGCCCCGCCTTCGCCCGAATCAGGTTTGAGGTCTTTGGCACTGATGTGTTAAGAAGCGACCATCTTGGCTCCTTGGCACCACAAGATCTACTCAGATTTCTTCGGAGAGCGGGTAGATTTAAAGAAAATTAAAAGGGAATCCAAGTGTAGTACAATGGACTCAATTAATGTCTGAGTGCTGCACTTGCTAGTTGTCCCGACAAAAAAAAAAAAAAAAAAAAAAAAAAAAAAAAAAAAAAAAAAAAAAAAAAAAAAAAAGGCGTTAAAGGCAGCCGAAACCTTATTTAATCCTACATGGGAAAGTATAATAGTTAAGCTTAAGGAGGAATTTGGGGTAAAAAGAAGTTTTTTTAATTTAAGAAGTGATGCACTAAACGAAGAAGCTAGGAACATTGAGGAATTACATTATAAATTAAATAAAATTTTAAGTTTAATGAACACAAAGTATAGCTTAGAACCTGACATTTTGTATACACCTGAACATAATGAAAAACTAATTTTTGATATCTATGTAAACTACTTACCTATTAGTATTAAATCTCTTTTGCTACAAAATAATATTAGATCTATTAACATAGCTTATACATTTTATTTAGAAAATAATATATTAAAAGATATAAAACTAGTAAATAATAAACAAGCGAATAATTTTGCGTATAAAAGTTTTCAAAACAATAATGATTATCAAAATAACAATGCCTTTCCAAATAATAACTTTCAAAATGCAAATAATTCATTAAATAGGAATGGTTTTCAAAGATTTCAAAATTCAAGCAACTTTCCTAATTATAGTAGCCGAAATAACAGAAATAATAGTGGTGGTTTTAGTAATTGTAACAGAAATTTCAAAAATTTTCAAACGCAAACTTTTAACACTCTTAACAGAAATAATCAGCAACAACAACCCCAAAATTATGACTTAGAAAATTTTAGTCATTTACGACAAAATCAACAAAATTCATATAATAGACATTTAAGTAATAATGAAGAACCAATGGAAATTGATGCAATTCACGTTACAGAAAATTTTCCTGTGCAGCCTCGAAATTATCATTACCCATAGTAATATTAACTATAAATAATACAAAAACAAGATGCCTAATTGATAGTGGTGCTGCTACTACCCTCGGAGATTATAATTTTTTTTCCAATATAGGAATAAAGAAAAGTTTAATAAAACCAGTTTTATTAAATACCCTGGTCGGTGATAATATTATTATAGATGAAGTGATAGTAAATGTGCCGGATGAATTCAAAGAAAAAAATAGCACCATGTCTGTTAAATTAATTAATTTTATTGATAAAACATTCGATTGCATAATAGGAATAAATATTTTACAGCCCTTTGGAGCTATAATAGATTTTCAAAATAATACTCTTAAAGTAAATAATAATGAAATAAAACTAATTGACTATAAATTAAACATTTCTTATGAGGAAATTAATTATATAGAAAAATTTGAGTTGGATAAATTCAAAGATTTAATGCCTACAAACTTAAATAAGGAAGAAAATAAGTTATTAGAAAATTTTTTACATAAAAATAAAAAGACGTTCTATATTAAAAATCAAAATTTAACTACAACTACCTGTGTAAAACATAAAATAATAACTACTTCTAATAAAATAGTATACTGCAAGAATTATAGGCATCCACAGATTTTAGAAAATGAAATAGAAAAGCAAATAAATGAAATGTTAAAAGAAAATATAATACGCCCCAGCAAATCCCCTTATAATTCCCCTTTGTGGATTGTTAAAAAGGAGTCCGATAATTCGAACCAGCAGAAATGGCGATTAGTCTAAGATTTTGGGAAGTTATATGAAATAACTGTGGATGATAAATTTCCTCTGCCAAATATAGAGTCGTTATTTGACAAGTTAGGTAAGGCACAATATTTCTCGTCCTTGGACCTTGCGAAAGGCTTTCATCAAGTTTTAATGGAGGAAAGCGACATTGAGAAAACGGCTTTTTCAACGCCCCGTGGTCACTTCGAGTTCATTCGAATGGCCTTCGGTCTCAAAAACGCGCCCGCTACATTTCAGCGAATGTTAAACTACATTTTGGCTGATTATATTAATAAAATTTGTATAATTTATATGGATGATATACTAGTCTTTTCAACCTCGCTAACCGAACATTTAGAAAGCTTGCAAAAAGTATTAAATAAACTTAATGATTACAATTTAAAGGTACAAATAGATAAGTGTAGATTCTTATCGAAAGAAACAAACTTTCTTGGTCATATGATAACAAATAATGGGATAAAGCCCAACCCCGAGAAAATTAATATAATACAAAACTTGGAGCTACCAAAGTCAGTAAAAGAAATAAAATCGTTTTTAGGTTTAACCGGATATTACCGGAAATTCATTAGGAACTATTCCTTTGTTGCTAGCCCTATAATAAAATATTAAAAAAAAAATAGTAAAATTGATATTAATGACAAATCTTATATTGACGCTTTCGAAAAATTGAAGAAAATTTTAACAAATCCACCAATATTATGCTATCCAGACTTTAATAAAAAATTTGTATTGACCACGGATGCAAGCAATGCTGCTATTGACGCGGTGTTGAGCCAGGATGGCAAACCAGTAAGTTACGCCAGTAGGACTTTAAATGGACATGAAAAAAACTACTCAGCGCTAGAAAAGGAATTATTAGCCATTGTATGGTCAGTGAAATATTAACGTCCATACCTATTTGGTCGAAAGTTTCTAGTTCAAACTGATCATCAGCCTCTGAAATGGCTTTATTCACTTAAAGAGCCCAATTCTAGAATCATCCGATGGAAAATATTATTAGATGAATTTGATCTCGATATTGAATATGTTAAGGGAAAGGAGAATAAGGTAGCTGATTTTTTGAGCAGAGTTGAAGTAAATCATAGTACGGAAGAAAATGTAAATATTAATTTCTTTAGAATAAATAAAATTGTTAATAAATATAGGACGCAAATAAGAATAGTTAAAAATAAAAATAAAGAAACCGAAATACTTTTTAAAAAATATAAAATAATATACGTGTCTGAGAATGACTTAAATAATACTCATTATTTGAATGATTTATTTAGACGTGAAATAAAAAAAGGAAAAATTGGGGTATACTCGGAGCTTGACAATAATAAATATAATATAATAAAGAACAAATTAATTGAATTATTTTCTAATAACAATAAAATAAATGTCATAAAATGTACTAAAGTTGCTAGTGATATTGAATCCGAGGAATCATTGATGATATTCATATTAAAGGTAACCATAGAGGAATCCAGGAGAATTTCGAAGAATTAAAAGATAATTATTATAATCCTAAATTATTAAAATTTATAAATAGATATTGTAATAACTGCAGAATATGTAAAGAAAACAAATATGACAGAAAACCAATAAATAAAATATTTCAACATACTCCAACACCAGAAAAACCAAATGAAATAGTACATATGGATATTTTTCAGATACAAAAGACTAGTTTTTTGACAACAATAGACAAATTTACGAAATTAGGAACCGCACATAAACTAAATGACAAAAATATGATAACAATTAAAACTAAAATCGAAGAGCGAATCGCATTTTTGGGAAAACCTGATAAAATTATTATGGATAATGAATTTAATAATGCACTTATAAAGCTGTTCTGTCAAGAAAATAATATAGAAACTCATTTTACAACACCGAATTCGCACACAGGAAATTCAGATGTAGAAAGAATGCATTCGACTCTCTTAGAGCATATAAGAATATTGAAAAACGCTGAAAATATTAATGACTCTGAAGAATTAGTACTAAAAGCAATTAATTACTATAATAATACAATTCACAGCACGACTAAATTAAAACCAATTGATTTTATAAATAAGTTACACAAAAATTTAAAAGAGGTTAAAGTAAGATCTGAAGCAATTAAAAAGAAAACCATTGATAGAGAAAATATTACACTTAATTTACAAAAATCTAATTTATATATTAAAAATCCTACTGCAATTAGACAAAAAACTGCTAAAAGATTTAACAGATACCACCACAACAACCCTACTAAAGTACAATTTAGACGCCCATTGAAGTCTATAAAATAAATAAAAAAAAGAATAAAAAAAATGAAATGGATTTGTAGAACAAACCATGGAAAACTGTTCGTTAATATTTTTTTTATTATATTAAATCACACTATATTTATTTTGTAAATGTAAACTATAGAATAAGAAATGAATATTTATGGCTAATATAGTTTAATATTTATCTTGGAAAAAAACCCTAAACATCTTAAATATATTTCATGTTTTATGTTAAGTTGTGATTTAAATCTGTATCACTATAAGAAAATATTAAATTTTAGTATTGTATATTTGTAAAAGATTCGACGAGACTCGAATTCTTTAAGGAGAGGCGAGTTATATATTATAAGTAACTTTCCCCTTTCGCTCTCGCTCTCTTCATTATAAATCTAACTGTAATAATTAGCTATGTAAGTTATATATTTAATTGTTTTTTCCCCATTTACTCTTTCTCTCTTCATTTAAAAACAGTAAATCTAACTGTTAAAATAAATTGAATAGCTTTAGCTTTTTATATTAAAAGTAGTCTTTAAAGTCACCTTGAAGAGTAAAGAACAAATTTATTTTGAAGTGTAACCAAACTTGTTCTGTTTTAATAAAGATAAATTAAATTATAATAAACTAATAAATTAATTTCAACAAATTTATTTTATTTTCAAAAATAAATTTAACTTACTGGTGTCAGTTGAAAAAGTAATTCAAAGTAAATTAAATACAAATAATTTCAACTATGTTGCAGTTGAAAATAAAAGTAAATTAGTTGCACGGTGCTGGGTAGGATATTAAACATACATATTTACGATCAAAATATGTATGTTTTTAGAGTATATTTAAGGTAGTAGTCTGGTAACTTACACGTTTTTTGAGGCCATGTTTGGGACATTATTTGGAAGGGAAAATAAAATTCAATCGGTTTGATTTTCTGATATGTTATTAAAGGTATCAGTAGGTGTGCAAAAAAAATTTTATTTTTTTTTAATGTTTTGATACTATTTTTGTACACTGCAGCAAGCGGCCAAAAAAAGAGGTACAGTGGCTGGCCGGCGTGATTTCGTCACTTGTGGTCATCTGAAACAGAAAAAACAAATTGCTTATTAATCAGTGTGCTTGTCGTTCTGGCGGATAGTAAGATCAAATGATTTTGACAAAAAATAACAAAATGGCGTACTTCGTAAGAAAATTGCCTTTTTTTAAAGTGGAAATCGGACTAAAAAATGGAAAGTTAGGGACGAAATAAATTAAATCTACTACCCGCCAGAACTATTGATGTGTAGAAAAACATATCCAAATTTCAGCTCAATCCGTTAGATAGAAAATTTGTTTTCACGACCCGGAAAAACGCGTTTAAAGTTTTAGCAATTGAGCCGCGCAAGTACGAGCCGCTCTCATGTATGTGCTATAATTTCGTCAATATTTCGAATTTCGGTCTAAAATTTGTACAGTATATTACCAATATATCGCACTTTCAAAATATGTAAAAAACCGAAATTCGAAATTTTCAAAATAAGTTACCAGACTACTACCTTAACACGTTGGCTGCCAATGTATGACTGGTGATCATTTCAAAAACCTACCCCCAGGTGCCAATGTATCACCGGTGATCATTTCAAAAAACTACCCCCATGTGCCAATGTATCACCAGTGATACACGCCTAGGCCCCTAGATTTTAGGGGCTGGGACCCTAACGGAAGGAGTTTTGGGAAAAATGAAAGTTTATTTTAAAAGAAAAAATATTTTATTTCATAGTAAAATACAAAGTTTTGAAATAATACGAAATTAAAAATGAGAAAATTTAAATCAATTCTGGAAATAGAAAAAACTATATTTTTTGTTTTTAATTTTAATGTAGTTGTTGAAAATGTTTAAGACATAGGTATGGTGACCTCCGACATTGGGCGCAATATGTTGCCACTAGTTTGGCCTTCTTCCTGGCGACTGACGACGAGTTTGTCGTCTTTAGTTCTTAATAGCACATGCCGCAACGAGAGGTGGGCGCGCTATTGAAGCGCTATCTTTTCCACTCATGAAAAGGATAATGCTTTGACGAAAGTCAGATATTTGCATTTTGGGGTTATTTTCGTTGTGTAAGATATAGCATTAATAACCGCCGTATTGAATAGCACGTCAAAAGCTACTTTGTGGAACCAACGAATAGTTTTCCTTAAGGGACTGAAGTACCTTGCCACTTGATCCGCCAAATCGATTCCTGAAAAAATAAAAAAAGGAATAAAATAATAAGTATTTAAGTAGATATGTATTTGAATTTTGAAATTTTAAAAGAGTTTAGTTAACAAACCTTGTTTACATTTATTGTATTCCACTATAACGTAGGTTTCAAAATATCTTGTCGAATTCTTCTGGACTTGCTTCCAGAGGATACAAGTGTTCCATTGCTTACCGTGGACAAAAAACGAACCTCTCTCTTGTCCCTCCAGTAGCCAACTACCATTCCAGCTTTTTCAAATGTGATGCATTCTCCTGTTTTTAGTTTTTTCGTTAATTTAGGTATGCCTCTCCGGTTTTTTCTTAGAGTTCCTTATAGATGCGTTTTTCTATTTAAGAGAGCATTGCCCAACTCGATAGAAGTATAATAATTGTCTACCGTGAGTGTTCGGTTCTGTCCAAAATAACCTTCCATCAGTTGAAGACAAATATTTGTTGCAAGAGAAAACCCTGTTGTTGTGTCTGATTTTCCGGTAGACAGTTTCAAATTATATATGTAACCGGTAGTGTCTGCTAATTTGAACACCTTAATACCATATTTATGGGCCTTACCAGGAAGGTATTGTCGAAAACCCAGACGACCACGGAAAGGTATCATACTTTCATCGATAACTAGTTTTTGGCTAGCTGGTCTATTTTGTTTAAAGGCCAGAATTAATTCCTGCAAGACCTTGTCAACTTTATAAGTTTTTGACACTGCTTCAGAGGACTGGGCATTATCTGCGAAGTGAATGAATTTGAGCAAGATCTGGAACCGGTTACGAGCCATAACTTGTGGGACGAATGCGTTTTTGAACAATGTGCTTGGTTTCCAATAGTCGGTTATTGCAGGGTATTTTACCATTCCCATATACATGACTATGGCCAGAAACTCCATGATCTCTTGGCGATCAGTATCTTTCCACATATTCATCCTACTGCTGCTGCGAGTACCGATGCCAGTTACTTGAGAGTTTGCATTCCTATTTGTCTCTTCAACAATAATATCCAATATCTCATCGGTCAAAAACTTTCTGTAATATTGAAATGGCGTACCGGCATCATATTGCAAAGCCTGGGGTGGATTGGTAAATTCTTCGAAATTCTTCAAAGTCTCTCCGGTAGCAGGCGAGGTCCATGCTGTCGTAGTTTCCGTCTGTTCTTCATCAGCAGTATTATTAACAATTGTAGCACTAACATCGAGGTCTTCATCAATACTGTCATCACTCCTTGTATCACTGCCTGAATCTGGGATGTACTCATCTTCATCTGGACTAAAATCCTCACCACTAACACTGGAATTTTCCATTGAATTCAACGCGTCCCGTATTTCCTCGGAATTCATAACTCCACAACTTCACTTCACTATTTTTCACTGTAATTTGCAACCAACTGCTCGCTATGAACTCAAGTTTGATACTGATTTATTTTGATTTACTTCTTCGAAATGTGATCACCGGTGATCACATTTCAAAAAAAAATAAGAATTGTTTTAAAAAACGGCAAGTGGTCACCGGTGAACACAGCACAAAAACGTGCTCATACGCGTCAGGAGCGTGACTTTTATTCCTGGTAAAAATATCTCGTTAAAATTCAAACGGGAACATGACTTTTTTTGCATGGCACCTGGGGTAGGTTTTTTTTGTGATCACCGGTGATACGTGGCAGCCAACGTGTTGAGATCAAAAAAATGAGAAAAGGCAGTTGTTGCCTAGCAGTGAGGAAGACCAGTCATGGTCGGTTAACCTTTTTTAAGAATAAATCGATTGAAAAATTATTTAACTATTGTTTATTATTTAACCCCCGCATAACAATACCGCCACCAAATGTTCATCTTAAATCAGATGAACATAACTCGTGTTACATTGTGAAAGCAAACAATATAAAACGTCCAAACGCAGTTTTTAGCGTTTTTATGCAGATGACACCGTGGCAAGATAGTATGTGCATGCATATAATTTCTTGTGTTTGGTAGTTTCTGCTGCCTTCGCTTACACCCCCAGCGGGTCGGGGAAAAGAATACATCCGCGGTAAGGCATGCCTGTCGTAAGAGGAGACTAAAATCTGGCAGTAGAGGAAGGGGCTCGGCTCGAAATGCCTCATATACCCCGAGTGAAACCAGTAAGATACTGATTACGGAGTACAGGAAAATATTTTAGGTTAGGCAGTCTATGGGCTGGTGAAAGTAGTATTCTATCACCTCACTGAAATGGCCGATAGGCTAATGCTACAATCGCCCCGTTCCATTAAAACTCAAGGAAGCCTTCGGGTACGTTCCTTATAGGCCACCATTAAGTTGGTGGTACAGGCTCAGTTGAGAATCCCTGACCAGTTCCTGTCCTGGCTGTGAACTCTATTGCCCATGAAGGTTGAGTCAACACTTGCATGGCCTTCTGGCTTGCATAGATAACCATCGGGGCACATAGGAAAACTTCACTATCGGGTAAGGATAGCAGCCTGAAGTCGGGACTCCAAAGAATTGATTATGAATACCCAAAATCAGAAACAAACCACCGAGCAAAACACAGATGAAGGAAGCATAGATGGTCGAAAACATAATGTGGATTCCAGAGCAGCCTTCAGAAGAAGTAGCTTACTGCTAAGATCCCCACCGCGCTCCCGAACCCCCGTAAGAACACTACCATCCAGTAAATAACAGATACTCCCACCTCTGCGACGACAAACCCGAATCGAACGGCAACCAGTCCGGATGCCCCTGAGAGCTGTAAGAAAGCCAGAGCAAATGGACCCACAGGGAATAAAAAAGGACTCCCTAAGAAAACGGAAGAAAGCTGGTAGACAGTTACTATGAGGGGCAACCAAAAGAAGCCGAAGGATAAGCTAGCCGATCCAAACAAACGGAGCAAGCCGCGAACACAGCATGTGAAGCCAGTAGCTGTTGTGACAAAATCCGCAGAAGGCTATAGTTATGAAGATGTGCTGAAGGACTTGCGCGCAAAGATTTCGACTGCTGAGTGAGTCAAAGTAAGGTCCGTAAGGAAAACGAAGGTAGGGGACATAATTTTGGGTTTTGGTAGGGGGCTGCCAAACTGGGGCTTGCAATGGCAAACACAGGAAACGCCACTACTTTCAGCAGATCGGGATGTGAATACACCACGACCAATATCACCCTAGTGACTGATAGCCTGGCTGTGGCAACCAATTGGTGGGAACTTCTGAAAGAATATACAGCTAGTGACCATCAGTATATTACTTTCCGGATAAGTCGAGAACTGACTCTACCCCAACACCTAAAACAAAGGGCACTCGCAAATGGAGCATGGCCAAAGGGAACACTGAAGCGTTCCCAGCTGACTTTGATACTAATTCCCTGTCGCACATAAGTAGTGACGCTGGCTCCCTTGCAAGCGCCATGATGCAACGCACTGCCAATTGCTGCAACACATCGGCGCCCCGTGCGGGGCTGCGCTCAAGAATCCGACCTGTGAACTGGTGGACAACAGCAATCGCGGAGCACAGAAGAACCTGTTTCGGAAATAGAGGAAGGTACACCAGACCCAGACGAAACGGAAAAGCAGAGGCGGAAGCTGCTGATTGCAGACAATCTCGAAAGGCGCTAAAAGAAGGAATCATTGCCAGGAAGATGGCAAAATGGGAGATACTTCGAAGGGATCTAAATAGCAACCCTTGGGGACTGGGATATAAATTGTAAAGGGGCAGATGGCATCTCAGCTGAAGCTCTCAAACTTATGGCTGAAAGCCGACCAGATGTGATGCTTGAGGTCTACAATGCATGTATTGCTCAAAGCATCTTCCCAAAGCTGTGGAAAATACAGAGACTGACGCTGATCAGTAAAAGTAAGGACGACCCAGCTCAACAGCCAGCCTAGGGTCCGCTTTGCATGCTGGAAAGCGCTGGGAAGTTGCTTGAGAAACTTATATAACGCAGTCTTGCGCAGTCTGCTGAGAGTGCAGGAAGAGCACGGCAATATGGTTTCTCACGCAGAAAACCAACCCTTGGCGCAATAGAGGAAGTGGTAAGCAGCGCTCAACGCCGACGCCACTACCCGAACCGCATCATCGTCCTGGCAACACTTGATGTACGAACCGCCTTTACCACTACGATAGATAAGCATTATAAAGGCACTACGAGAAAGGTTTCGAATACCTGCTTACCTGCTAATGATTCTCCAAAATTACCTGAGTGGGCGTGAACTGTGACACACCAGATGGCCAGAAAACAAAGCGGTAACGTCTGGAGCATCTCAAGGATCTATTCTCGGTCCCAACCTCTGGAATCTGAGCTACGACGAGATATTGAGCATAGAAATGCCAGAAGATACATTTCTAATGGAATACGCGGACGATATAGCGGCGGTCGTACCAACTCGAGGTACTGAGGACGCTGCCCTTAGTGACCCAAAAAGTTGTGCAATACCTAGGTATTCAACTTTCTGGGCCCAGACACGGCATGCGGCTACCAAGGCAGCAAAGGTCACAGTAATGCTAAGTAGATTAATGGGAAACATCGGTGAGCCAACACAGAACAAACCAAGGTTAATTATATGTGCAACGAACAGCGGCACTCAGAGTTGCCTCAGCCTACCGCACTGTATCTGGCGCTGCAGTCTTTGTAATTACCGGGCAGATACCCGTCGACCTCATGGTCCGGGAACAAATGGATGCGTGGGACTCCAAGAACAAACACGCCATTACGAGTACTTGCTTCTCAGAACGGAGATGTCAAACCATGCTGCGGTGGCGGTGGGACACTGAACCGAGTGACAGATGGACGGCGAAACTTATTCCAACAATTCACAGATGGGTCCAAAGGAACTTCGGGGAAGTGAAATATTTCTTAACTCAGTTCCTCTCGGACCACAGATACTTCCGGAGATACTTGTACTGACGCTGAACGCATGTTTTTTAGTTGTGACAGATGGGTCGCGGAAAGAAGTGCTCTGAGGGAACAGATTGGCGACATCGCACTGAAAAACATAATCAGCCAAATGCTCGGACGCGAGGACAGCTGGAACGTGGTAAAGAAATACATCCAGAACGTACTACGAAAAAACAATTTGACCTCGACACAGTGCAGCAAAGCAAACCCGCAAAAAAACAAAAAACATAAATTCCTTCGCTTACTCTTGCTCTTCACGAGTTGCTGTTTTTGTTGTAACAGCATAAACATCCCCCACACATATTCTGGGAATGCTGCTGAAGTTATAGTCATTGGGCGGATAAAAATCCGGGTCGTGCCGGAGACGTAGAACCGCCTGTCGTGGGAACGTGACATTTCCCATCCTTTGTTTGTATATTTTCGGGTTATGACGTCGCAGGAAATTCGGAAGAAGCAATATTGTACGCGACATCTCTTCAAATAAATACACAAGAGGAAGAGGAAACGTGAGGGGAAGCAATGGAAACCGCCAAACACAAGAAAGTGCATACACCCTTTGCATGCACGTTGCCGCGGCTGCCGCACTAGTTAAAGGGTCCTCTTCAACAATAATATCCAATATCTCATCGGTCAAAAACTTTCTGTAATATTGAAATGGCGTACCGGCATCATATTGCAAAGCCTGGGGTGGATTGGTAAATTCTTCGAAATTCTTCAAAGTCTCTCCGGTAGCAGGCGAGGTCCATGCTGTCGTAGTTTCCGTCTGTTCTTCATCAGCAGTATTATTAACAATTGTAGCACTAACATCGAGGTCTTCATGAATACTGTCATCACTCCTTGTATCACTGCCTGAATCTGGGATGTACTCATCTTCATCTGGACTAAAATCCTCACCACTAACACTGGAATTTTCCATTGAATTCAACGCGTCCCGTATTTCCTCGGAATTCATAACTCCACAACTTCACTTCACTATTTTTCACTGTAATTTGCAACCAACTGCTCGCTATGAACTCAAGTTTGATACTGATTTATTTTGATTTACTTCTTCGAAATGTGATCACCGGTGATCACATTTCAAAAAAAATAAGAATTGTTTTAAAAAACGGCAAGTGGTCACCGGTGAACACAGCACAAAAACGTGCTCATACGCGTCAGGAGCGTGACTTTTATTCCTGGTAAAAATATCTCGTTAAAATTCAAACGGGAACATGACTTTTTTTGCATGGCACCTGGGGTAGGTTTTTTTTGTGATCACCGGTGATACGTGGCAGCCAACGTGTTGAGATCAAAAAAATGAGAAAAGGCAGTTGTTGCCTAGCAGTGAGGAAGACCAGTCATGGTCGGTTAACCTTTTTTAAGAATAAATCGATTGAAAAATTATTTAACTATTGTTTATTATTTAACCCCCGCATAACAATACCGCCACCAAATGTTCATCTTAAATCAGATGAACATAACTCGTGTTACATTGTGAAAGCAAACAATATAAAACGTCCAAACGCAGTTTTTAGCGTTTTTATGCAGATGACACCGTGGCAAGATAGTATGTGCATGCATATAATTTCTTGTGTTTGGTAGTTTCTGCTGCCTTCGCTTACACCCCCAGCGGGTCGGGGAAAAGAATACATCCGCGGTAAGGCATGCCTGTCGTAAGAGGAGACTAAAATCTGGCAGTAGAGGAAGGGGCTCGGCTCGAAATGCCTCATATACCCCGAGTGAAACCAGTAAGATACTGATTACGGAGTACAGGAAAAAATTTTAGGTTAGGCAGTCTATGGGCTGGTGAAAGTAGTATTCTATCACCTCACTGAAATGGCCGATAGGCTAATGCTACAATCGCCCCGTTCCATTAAAACTCAAGGAAGCCTTCGGGTACGTTCCTTATAGGCCACCATTAAGTTGGTGGTGCAGGCTCAGTTGAGAATCCCTGACCAGTTCCTGTCCTGGCTGTGAACTCTATTGCCCATGAAGGTTGAGTCAACACTTGCATGGCCTTCTGGCTTGCATAGATAACCATCGGGGCACATAGGAAAACTTCACTATCGGGTAAGGATAGCAGCCTGAAGTCGGGACTCCAAAGAATTGATTATGAATACCCAAAATCAAAAACAAACCACCGAGCAAAACACAGATGAAGGAAGCATAGATGGTCGAAAACATAATGTGGATTCCAGAGCAGCCTTCAGAAGAAGTAGCTTACTGCTAAGATCCCCACCGCGCTCCCGAACCCCCGTAAGAACACTACCATCCAGTAAATAACAGATACTCCCACCTCTGCGACGACAAACCCGAATCGAACGGCAACCAGTCCGGATGCCCCTGAGAGCTGTAAGAAAGCCAGAGCAAATGGACCCACAGGGAATAAAAAAGGACTCCCTAAGAAAACGGAAGAAAGCTGGTAGACAGTTACTATGAGGGGCAACCAAAAGAAGCCGAAGGATAAGCTAGCCGATCCAAACAAACGGAGCAAGCCGCGAACACAGCATGTGAAGCCAGTAGCTGTTGTGACAAAATCCGCAGAAGGCTATAGTTATGAAGATGTGCTGAAGGACTTGCGCGCAAAGATTTCGACTGATGAGTGAGTCAAAGTAAGGTCCGTAAGGAAAACGAAGGTAGGGGACATAATTTTGGGTTTTGGTAGGGGGCTGCCAAACTGGGGCTTGCAATGGCAAACACAGGAAACGCCACTACTTTCAGCAGATCGGGATGTGAATACACCACGACCAATATCACCCTAGTGACTGATAGCCTGGCTGTGGCAACCAATTGGTGGGAACTTCTGAAAGAATATACAGCTAGTGACCATCAGTATATTACTTTCCGGATAAGTCGAGAACTGACTCTACCCCAACACCTAAAACAAAGGGCACTCGCAAATGGAGCATGGCCAAAGGGAACACTGAAGCGTTCCTAGCTGACTTTGATACTAATTCCCTGTCGCACATAAGTAGTGACGCTGGCTCCCTTGCAAGCGCCATGATGCAACGCACTGCCAATTGCTGCAACACATCGGCGCCCCGTGCGGGGCTGCGCTCAAGAATCCGACCTGTGAACTGGTGGACAACAGCAATCGCGGAGCACAGAAGAACCTGTTTCGGAAATAGAGGAAGGTACACCAGACCCAGACGAAACGGAAAAGCAGAGGCGGAAGCTGCTGATTGCAGACAATCTCGAAAGGCGCTAAAAGAAGGAATCATTGCCAGGAAGATGGCAAAATGGGAGATACTTCGAAGGGATCTAAATAGCAACCCTTGGGGACTGGGATATAAATTGTAAAGGGGCAGATGGCATCTCAGCTGAAGCTCTCAAACTTATGGCTGAAAGCCGACCAGATGTGATGCTTGAGGTCTACAATGCATGTATTGCTCAAAGCATCTTCCCAAAGCTGTGGAAAATACAGAGACTGACGCTGATCAGTAAAAGTAAGGACGACCCAGCTCAACAGCCAGCCTAGGGTCCGCTTTGCATGCTGGAAAGCGCTGGGAAGTTGCTTGAGAAACTTATATAACGCAGTCTTGCGCAGTCTGCTGAGAGTGCAGGAAGAGCACGGCAATATGGTTTCTCACGCAGAAAACCAACCCTTGGCGCAATAGAGGAAGTGGTAAGCAGCGCTCAACGCCGACGCCACTACCCGAACCGCATCATCGTCCTGGCAACACTTGATGTACGAACCGCCTTTACCACTACAATAGATAAGCATTATAAAGGCACTACGAGAAAGGTTTCGAATACCTGCTTACCTGCTAATGATTCTCCAAAATTACCTGAGTGGGCGTGAACTGTGACACACCAGACGGCCAGAAAACAAAGCGGTACCGTCTGGAGCATCTCAAGGATCTATTCTCGGTCCCAACCTCTGGAATCTGAGCTACGACGAGATATTGAGCATAGAAATGCCAGAAGATACATTTCTAATGGAATACGCGGACGATATAGCGGCGGTCGTACCAACTCGAGGTACTGAGGACGCTGCCCTTAGTGACCCAAAAAGTTGTGCAATACCTAGGTATTCAACTTTCTGGGCCCAGACACGGCATGCGGCTACCAAGGCAGCAAAGGTCACAGTAATGCTAAGTAGATTAATGGGAAACATCGGTGGGCCAACACAGAACAAACCAAGGTTAATTATATGTGCAACGAACAGCGGCACTCAGAGTTGCCTCAGCCTACCGCACTGTATCTGGCGCTGCAGTCTTTGTAATTACCGGGCAGATACCCGTCGACCTCATGGTCCGGGAACAAATGGATGCGTGGGACTCCAAGAACAAACACGCCATTACGAGTACTTGCTTCTCAGAACGGAGATGTCAAACCATGCTGCGGTGGCGGTGGGACACTGAACCGAGTGACAGATGGACGGCGAAACTTATTCCAACAATTCACAGATGGGTCCAAAGGAACTTCGGGGAAGTGAAATATTTCTTAACTCAGTTCCTCTCGGACCACAGATACTTCCGGAGATACTTGTACTGACGCTGAACGCATGTTTTTTAGTTGTGACAGATGGGTCGCGGAAAGAAGTGCTCTGAGGGAACAGATTGGCGACATCGCACTGAAAAACATAATCAGCCTAATGCTCGGACGCGAGGACAGCTGGAACGTGGTAAAGAAATACATCCAGAACGTACTACGAAAAAACAATTTGACCTCGACACAGTGCAGCAAAGCAAACCCGCAAAAAAACCAAAAACATAAATTCCTTCGCTTACTCTTGCTCTTCACGAGTTGCTGTTTTTGTTGTAACAGCATAAACATCCCCCACACATATTCTGGGAATGCTGCTGAAGTTATAGTCATTGGGCGGATAAAAATCCGGGTCGTGCCGGAGACGTAGAACCGCCTGTCGTGGGAACGTGACATTTCCCATCCTTTGTTTGTATATTTTCGGGTTATGACGTCGCAGGAAATTCGGAAGAAGCAATATTGTACGCGACATCTCTTCAAATAAATACACAAGAGGAAGAGGAAACGTGAGGGGAAGCAATGGAAACCGCCAAACACAAGAAAGTGCATACACCCTTTGCATGCACGTTGCCGCGGCTGCCGCACTAGTTAAAGGGTCCTCAGCCGCCTGGGCTGGGGAGTATTTGCTCTTTTTGGCCTCGCGTCCACTCACATCCTGTGGTCGGTTACGTTTAGCCGAGCTCCGTGCCGATAGGCTGTTGTTGTTGTGGCTGGTTGAGTTTTGCTAAGGTCGCGGCCTCATACTCACTGATCCCGGCCTCGCATATCACACGGTCCTCGACGTCCCGCTCGTGCGCTTTACCGGCTTGTTCATTCTTGGCAATCAAAGCTAGAATGAATTTCGCCCTCTGGTAACGCGCTTTGAGCAGGGCACCGGATGATTTCTTATTCTTATTCTTCTTGGTGACCTTCGTAGTGGTCACCCGGGCATCATTGCCAGGGGTCGCCTTAGCACCCTTACCAGAGGCCCCCAAGGAAACCTTTCCAGAGGTCGTCTTGAAAACCGTCTGAAATAGGATTGGTCTGAGTAGCGGGGTGCTGTGTCTTGCACCTCTCGTACATGGCTCGACAATCGTTTCCTGGCTGGAGGCCAGTAGATCGTCCTCGGAGAGCGTGCCCAGCACGCTCTAATTTAACTACTTAACCTCTTCTTTTTCTTTATTAGTGTTTGATTCCATATTTGGTCCCACGAGTAGGCAGGGAAGGTGTGGTCCGCCACGGCAGAGCCGGCATACCGCGGTAAGACCGTTAAAGACTGGTTATTTAGACACTACCAGCCATGCAGCTCTCGGCACGGGTACCTCGACACCTTCGCTTAAAGTGCTGACAAGATTATGTCACCGGTCGATAGAGCCTCGTTAGCGAAAACAGGGAGTACCAAGTCCAGGACATCAAGTCCTGGACAGTGGGTAGAGGTTGCTATTTGCAGAGGAGTGGCTATATTGTTGGCATCACTTTCCCATCTAACCCCCCTGGGGAACCCCATATGTCAATGAATAGTTTAATTTAATATTAACCTTCTATCAGAGAACAAAAAATAATTGTTTAGAAATTTTCTCCTAGCCTCGAAATATCCGGGACAGAACTTTTTTATAAACTGTTTGTTGTTTTCTGCATCGTACTGTACGCTCCTGCGCGCACTTGACGCAGAGCAGCTGCGGCTGCCGAGCATTTGCAAGAAATATTTACATACAAATGGCATGAAGAACGAGAGCGAAGTGTAACTCGATGGCAGATCCAACGAAATGAAGTCTTCCACTTTTCATTCCCAATCTCCCTAGTTTCGCCTGCGCGTAGTTATGCTGCACACCTAGACGGAAGAGAAGAACGATGCGACCAAAGATTCCTTCTATGAGCGCTTGGAACGTTCCTATGAGCGCTGCCCCCTCCACGACATAAAAATCGTGCTTGGCGGCGTCAACGCCAGGGTGGGC
This sequence comes from Anastrepha obliqua, assembly GCF_027943255.1. Lineage (NCBI taxonomy): Eukaryota > Metazoa > Arthropoda > Insecta > Diptera > Tephritidae > Anastrepha > Anastrepha obliqua. The sequence goes on along the minus strand of NW_026562178.1, from coordinate 774,009 downwards.
AAGGAGGGAATTTTTTGCCCCACAGTCGGAAAATCCAGCCTGCACAACTAAACATCCGGTAACGGACAGAGGGGATCTATTTCGCCAGGGCCCGAAACGTGATAGTCTGCAGCACCAGATTTCAGCATAAGAAAATACACCAAGCAACGTGGCTGTCTCCTGATCGAAAAACACGAAACCAGATCGATCATGTTGTGATAGATGGAAGACACGCTTCTAGTGTTTTAGATGTACGTATGATCCGAGGACTCAAAATCGACTGGGATCATTACCTTGTTGCAGCCAAATTACGCACACACATGTGTGCAGCAAAAACATACATCTAACTACACAACGAATGTTCGACATCGGAAAGCTGCAATCGCAACAGACAGCCAGAAGATTCGCCACTCGGAGAGTGATGTCTAACAATCCGACATTTACGAGCAATGGAGCAGCATTTATCGACGAATTTAAAATTTTAACTTCGATCGAGAATTCCAACAACAAATAAAGAAGCAAACAAAAAATGTATACATACATTCCATCATGTACTTGTCTACGACTATTAGGCCCCAACAGTTATTAAATAAACACACACATTACAAAAACAACAACAAAAACGATGTTTACTCCATTTAAAAAGTGTCAAAAAAATCTTTGTATAACTGATGAAAACAACAAAAAATGCAGTCTTTTGGGGATAATATTTTGTATGTCCTCCTTGGGCATCAATTACCGCTTGAAGACGACTTCGCATTGATTTAATTAGTTTTGGAATATCTAATTATAATGGTATTCTTTCCCACTCTTCTCTGATGAGTCTTATTAATTCACTCTTATTAGTTGGCGATCTTCTTCCTACTTTTATTTTTAAACGAACCCACAAATTTCCGCCCAACAAACCGGCATGCACGAGCAATGGAGCAACATTTCTCGTTCCCTATGTACCGCCGCCGAAGAAGACCGGCGAGCCCGAAAACACAGTTGGTATGACGAGGAATGTCATGCTACCGCAGAAAGAAAGGATGGCGCCTATAGAGCCACGCTGCGATTGGGCGCAACGCGAGCCATGTGGGATCGCTACAGAGAGCTACAAACGGAAGAGAGACGTATTATCCGATAGAAGAAACGAGAGGCCGAAATACGTGAGTGCGAAGAGTGTGAGATGCTGGCCAATAGGAACAACGCCCGAAAATTCTACCAGAAAGTTCATCGGCTTACAGAAGGTTTTAAGACCGGGGCGTTTTCCTGTAAGAACAAAGACGGCGAACTGGTGACTGACATCCAAAGCAATCTTAAATTATAAACGGAACACTTTTCGAAGCTGTTAAACAGTGATAGCTGTGCGTGTCACAGAGAATGTGAAGATCCCGATACTCCAATCGTCGACGACGGAATTGACGTTCCGCTACCCGATCATGACGAGGTGAGAATAGCGATAACGCGGCTAAAGAACAACAAAGCCCCGGGCGCCGACCGACTGCCGGCTGAGCTATTCAAACATGGCGGTGAGGAGCTGGTAAGGTGCATGCATCCTCCTATGCAAAATATGGTCGGATGAAAGCATGCCTGCCGATTGGAATTTAAGTGTGCTCTGCCCAATCCATAAGAATGACAATCTTGCAATCTGTGCCAATTACCGCGGGATTAGTCTTCTAAATATCGCCTATAAGGTTCTAGTGAGCGTATTGTGTGAAAGGCTGAACCCCACCGTCAACCAACTGATTGGACCTTCTCAGTGTGGCTTAAGACCTAGAAAGTCAACCATCGACCAAATATATACAATACGTCAAATCTTGGAAAAGACCCACGAAAGGAGAATCGACACACACCATCTTTTCGTCGATTTCAAAGCTGCATTCGACAGTACGGAAAGGAGTTTCCTTTATGCCGCGATGCCTGAATTTGGTATCCCCACAAAACTAATACGGCTTTGCAAGATGACGTTGCTCAACACCAGCAGCGCCGTCAGAATTGGGAAGGACCTCTCCGAGCCGTTTGATACCAAACAAGGTTTCAGATAGGGTGACTCGCTTTCGTGTGACTTCCTTAACCTGATGTTGGAGAGCATCGTACGAGCCGCAGAACTTAATCGCTCAGGCACAATATTTTATAAGAGCGTACAATTGTTGGCGTATACCGATGATATTTACATCATCGGCCTTAACAACCGCGCCGTTGGTTCTGCCTTCTCCAAACTGGATAAACAGGCAAAGCGAATGAGTCTCGTGGTGAACGAGGACAAAGCCAAGTACCTCCTGTCTTCAAACAAACAGTCGGCGCACTCGCGTATCGGCACCCACGTCACTGTTGACATTTATAATTTCGAGGTTGTAAAAGACCAGCATGCACACCGATTACAATGTCAGCCTTGAAATCCAACGCAGAATCTCTCTTGCCAACAAGTGCAACTTTGGACTAAGTAGGCAACTGAGCATTAAAGTCCTCTCTCGACGACCAAAACTAACACTCTACAAGCCTCTCATCAAGCCCGTCCTAACGTATGGCGCAGAAGCGTGGACGATGAAGCGACGATTGTGGTGTTTGAGAGAAAGATTCTGCGGAAGATTTTTGGACCTTTGCACGTTGGCAACGGCGAATATCGCAGGCGATGGAACGATGAGCTGTATGAGCTTTAAGATGACATAGACATAGCGCAGCGAATAAAGATCCAGCGGCTACGTTGGCTGGGTCATGTCGTCCGAATGGATACAAACGCTCCGGCTTTAAAAGTATTCGGTACGGTACCAGCTGGTGGTAGTAGAGGAAGAGGAAGGCCTCCTCTGCGTTGGAAAGATAAGGTGGAAAAGGACTTGGTTTCACTTGGTGTGTCTAATTGGCGCCGGTTAGCACGAGAAAGAAACGACTGGCACGCTTTGTTAAACTCGGCCAAAATCACGTAAGCGGTTATCGCGCAAATTAAGAAGAAGAGAAGTTATGCTGCTAACGCCGACCGGAGATAGACTACCTCTAAAGAATAAGAGAAACTTCAGTGGAAGGAAGGGGAACAAAATATACTAGAGTGAGAGTCTCCGAAAGGGAGCTAGGCTTCATCTCAGCCTAAAATTCTTACTACTACTCATCCAACAAAATGAAGGCTATCGTAAATATAGCCAGAAACAAAAAGACTCTGCAAGAATCATTTATGCGTCTAGAATCGTCTGCTAGGATGGTAGGTCTTATCATCAACAAAGAAAAAACTAAATATATGGAAGATGCAGCACGCAACGCAACACATAACTTACAAATCAGCAATTAAAGCTTTGAAAAGGTCAATGAGTTTAAGTACCTTGGAGTTATGCTGAGCGCAAAGAAAGATACATATATTGCCATACAAGACAGGATACAAGCTGCAAAAAGTCTTTCTTCGCGCATACAAAGTTGATGAAGTCGATATTACTTTCCAGGGAGCGAAGTCTGGGTTCTGAAACCCCGAGAAATCGATGAGTTAAATTGTTTTCAAAGAAATGCTCTAAGAAAAATATATGCGCATGTACGACTTTAAGCCCTCGGGGGAGGCTGTAGTCCTTAGAGAGCGCGTCTTCAGGTGGTGGATAGGGGAACACCTCGTAGATATGGGGGGTAAAGAGCACATATCTCCCGCGAACCACACAGGTCAAAGACGTAAACTTCGTAAAAAAAAAATCCCTCAAAAAAAGGTGCAATGCAATCCGTGCCTATTGGGTGAGTTTGGCAGCCAGGGCACTAAATAAGGCTGTCTTCGAACGGAGTCCTCCTGATATGAGGTCGCCTCAGGCTGTAACGATGGCCTTACCATGGTATGGGGCGCTGACATGGTCGACCGAATACTTCCCCTTCATGTCCTCTGGTCACCGCGCATGGAGACATGCCCAGCTCCCTGGGCGGGGCAGGGGACCGTACGAACCAAATAAAATTAACAAATTAAAAAACAAAAAATTCGGATGACGGAAAAAAAACAACAAAACAAAACAGACGGACGGGATATAAAAACGAACTCGCAGTCAAAACCACAGGGCAAGCAAACACACAAACAGGAAAAATGGACAGACACACTTTACAAACAGATGGACAAGACGTACGAGCAAGGACGAACTGAGGATGACTGGTCACCCTCAGAGGATGAGCTCTAGGCCTCTAGCCAAAAAACAGTTGAGGGCAAAGCTGTAGGGCACAGCACGAAAACAACTATAAATCAACAAACAACATCCGCTAAAGCCATGGGGCAAAAGCGTGGTAACACAGGTCCCTCGAGGTATAAACTTTACCAGAGGTCTCTCGGTATCCTTGGCAGGATTCGAAAAAACGAGACCGAAGGTACAGTTCATCCCAAAGATGAGACCGACAAGGCAAGAAATCAAAAACGGGTTGACGAATACTTGGCATTCCAGGCCGCCAATAAAACAGATGCCAAAAAACGAAACCGCTCGCACGACGAAACTGGGAAGGTAAAGAAGAAGCACAAGATCTCCGATCAGGGTGCAGTTGCCTCCCAACCTACCAAGTGATTTAGTGAGGTGGCACTGGTCCATATTCAGATGGCATTGGTAGATGAAACCACCAACCGCGGAAAACCAGTGCTTGACAAGTGGTCGTTGACCATGTCATGGCGAGCCCGGAGGATCAAACACCAGGTTTCGACTCGGTAGACGTAGTCCGCGGTTACCGTCTCATCAAATACGATTACCAATTTTCGCTGCATTTTCTAAAACACGTGATTGGTAAAATCCGAAACAGCTGGGAACGCTTGAAACTCAAGCTTATTCCGCCTAGCGAAATTACACGAGGGCCGAGGACTCACATCTGGGTGCCAAACATGGAGTTTGAAACCAATCAATTTATCCCCTACCTCCAGTCGCAAAATCGCCAGGTGCCGATGACCAACTGGTCGATCATCAAAGCGGAGGCTCCGCAAAAGCACAGCTTGTCGTTCCTCCTTCTAATTACAGAAGGGAGTTTAGGACCACTGGAGAAAGTGGAAAACAAACTTCAGTTCGGCATTCGAAAGGCCAAGTGGAAGATATTCCATTCTGCAAATCCAGAAGAAGAGCAAGATGAAGTCGACGGAGCCAACGAACTGCTGACTGGCATGCAGTTAGATGACATCGAGTCCGAAAACGGAAAGTGAAAAACATGGGTTTAGAGGTTGCACCAAAAAAGTATTTGTTCTTGCACCGAAGCCTGCACTTTTTTTGATTACATTCTTAAGACTGCTCAAAAGAATTTCATACCAGCTATTTATATGAATTAAATGTCTTTTTTCTCATACATATGTTAGAGATTTTTGTTTCAGTGTGAATATATATCAGTATTAACTGATTGAGTAAAATTCGTTTGCATGTAGGAAGAAAGAATATGAACGCTGTAGGCTAGCTACAGGCACTTTATCATAAAAAAAAATATGCTAAGTTCAATAGTGACTTAGAAAGAGCAAATCATCCAAAAAATATATATGTATGTACATATATTTTGTCTGTCTAAGGCATCTTCTGTTAAAACTTTGTTGAATTCCCTGCAACCAAATCAAATCCTTCATAGTGAATTGATTCATTACCAGGCACACAGGAAGATGGCATATGCAAATTTAAATATATCAATTTATATACATATGCGCATATATATATGATGTGTGTATGTATGGATATATGCTGCGAGTACTTGCCACAGCAAAAACTATTACGTTTCCCTAAAAATTCTCAAGAAATCCAGCGCGCATTCATAGGCACAGCTCACAGACGCTTCAATATTAAATATTTTCCACTTTGGGGCTTATCCGAAGACTGAATGTATGTATGATACATATATTGATGCATACAAATGTAAGGAGCTAGTTAAAGTCTTGGAAGGTAGTTAAAGACTTGCTTGTCTTTGGAAAAATATAAAAATTTATTTGTATGATTTTAATTTTAGGATAGTTCTTAACACTATGTTAATACTAGACTGACTGCCAACATATTTGACTGTCGTATTTATGCAGGTACAGTAGGTTCTGTTTTTATGCAGCTTTTTTTTATGCGGTTTTGAAATAGTGCGGTTTTTTTTTAATTAAAAAATGCATGTCGACCTATCGGGAATTGTACATATAAACAAGATTCTAAACCAGCTAAGCAAAAACTCATCACAGATTACATCAGAAATGCTAACCCTACAAGTATGGAACCGCCTACATCACCATCTAGATCAGACGTGTACATTTCCTCAAGTGACGAAAGTGATTTTACGCCAAATCCTAAACGAATGCGCAACATGTGGGTATTGTCTGATTCTATTTCTGACGTAAATTTATTTTTCGATTCTGACGTTTCTTAAATAAAGATATAATTTTCAAAAATACAATATTTTGTTTGTGCGATTTTATTTAATTATTTCAGATTCATGCGGTCTATGGAACGTATCTATAGTAATAATATGGGACTAGTGCCCTTTTTTATGCGATTTTATTACATTATTTCAGATTTATGCGGTTCTTAGCACTTTTGAAACGTATCTATAGTTTTACTATAGAACTGGTAGCTCTTTTTATGCTGTTTTTTTTTATGCTGTTTCTTGCGGAACGTATCTACCGCATAAAAACAGAATCTACTGTACTTATACCTCATCTTACTGTTTTAGGTACGCGACTTGTATATTAGTTTCTTTGTTTGCGGTTTAGGAAAAACATGTTTATCTTTTGGTATTCTTAAAATATGTTTGGATTTGTTCAGCCCTGCATGATTGTACTTAGAATTTACTTAACTATTTTTATTTATTATTTGTGAATGAAATCATTCCTTAACTCTCCCCTTCCTAAATTAAATCGTCCCGATTTATTCCGAATTAATGTTTGTTCCTTGTTCTTGCCTAAATAATTTTTACAGTTATTCACTCTAGTGTAAATATTCTTGGCAATTTCCTTATCGGTGAAATTTTCTTACATGCTTAGTTCTAAGGGGTGTGAATTTAAATAGTTTATAATGATTATTTATGATAGGATATTTGTAAATAGCAATGATAGGACTTTTAGTTCTTATTAAATATTTGTTCGTATGATGTGGTAATTTTTTGTCAATTAGTTACGTAGAATAAAAATGTGAATTCGTCAAATTAATAGGTTAAAATGTATATCCTTTGGTTTTTTTTCTGTACCGGTATGGGTTGTGTTGTTCAATTCGTTTATAGCTACAAATAGCTCCTCGGTTGCTGATGTTCAATTCTTTATTTTTAATATTCTTGCCAATTCTGATATGGAATTGTGCATTCGTTCTACCTGACCGTTTGCCTTTGATCTATATATTGGTGCCTTTATTTTGTTGGTATTGTATTTTATACACATTTCTTTTAACATTGGTGTATTCAGACAACTTTCGTTATCTGTCATGAGTCGTTTAAAGTTCGGAAAATAGTTGATAAGAATTTCTTCTACTCTTTTGTCCATTTCGGTTTTGGAGTCTAATTGTCTGACACTTATGTATTTTGAGAATTTATCTACTGCTACTGAATATGTTTTGCGTTCATTAAAATAAATATCTAAATATGTGTATTCCCCTGGTTGTGTTGGTACGTAGTTCTTTTAATGGTTCTCTTGTGGGATTCCGTTCATATTGTAGTATTATTCTAATAGTTCTTTTACATTATTTTTGTATCCCATGTGTGCTCGCTCGTGTGTTTGTTTAACTAATTCTAACTATCTATCTGGTTGTGAGATGTCTTCGTTTATTTGGTGTATATACGAATTTTATATCTGTGAACGTGTTTTTTATAATTTGTTCGTATCCAATTAAATCCTCAGCATTTGTATGTATTGCTACGATTTTTTTCGGCTGCAAAAACCCTTGGCTCCATAATTTTCGATAATATTTTTCCGTCTCTTTAGTTTATGATTCGGATTCCTATCCGATATGGCGTAAGTAAGTGATTGATGGTCGATATAAATGGTTAAGTCGGCTATTAGTCCAGTCATCTGGTAGTTTGACCTGAAATGTTTTGCGGGAGTTTTGAAACTGGATAATTTTTATAGACTTTCGGATGCTCTTTTCGAATTTCAACTTTGCCACCTCGTATCTACGACGCTAGCGCCACCATATTGAAAAAATGGCGCCTATAAACAGTTTTTTTACAATATATCGATTCCGACGCATTTTGTGAGAAAAACATGTGTATACAAAATTAAAATAGAGATAATTATTTTCTTCCATTTCTCAAGGGACCCTCGTTTGTTTTTTGAAATCACTCTATCTAAGAAAATGCTTGAAAAAATTACCTGATGGAGGATAATGCTTTGTCTCATAGATTCTAGAGCGAATATCTTTTATAACAATTTCTGCTGCTGTCTTTACAGTACGCCGCCGTTCTTCTGCTTTGTCATCATTTTTTTGATTGTACCAGGCTTCCGTTAATAGCTTAAGTCCTGTACTTCGGAAACAAACCACTGGAGCCTTATTGGCAGTGATGGCAATTAAAATATCATCACCGTATTTTTTGAGAAGTTGTGCTTTAACTGTTTTTATGTGTGGGCGGTAATCACCTTCAATTTTGGCTACCAATTTGGCTACACTCATCGGAATTCTGCTCAAAATAAGAATAAATGAACTGCATCCCAGTATCTATCTCATTCGCATACGGACCTTCTTTTTAAATTTTCAGCTGGTGGTGCTTGATACATTTTTTTCATGCAGGAATTATGGTACTGTGCATCGGCTGCGACCAAATCATTCACATGCTGAAGTGCTCGACCCCAATCATCATTACGAGCTCTAGCAAGTTCACTTCTTCTACGCAATGATGCAGCGATTAACTTTTCATTGTTGTATCGTTTTCGGCATACATCATGAACCACTATCGATTTTATTCCCGCCAAAAGTTTAACTTTATTGTCATTTCTTTTAATACTTGATTTACGAAAAGCCTCCAATCGTTTTTCCTTCACTTCAATTGTTTCATTTTCTAATAACGGATTATCACAAATAAAAGAATTTCTTTCATCAGAAGCCATGACTCTAAAAACGCAAACTACACTGTAAAACGATAGACGTATACTGATGACTCAGTCTAAACTAGATACTTCTCTTTAGTTCTACCGACAGATGTTTCGTTGAAGGTCTAGAGAAAAAGGGACCCTTCAACAAAGGCGACACATTACCCTTATACCTGCTTTTCTAAAACCTGCTATAGTAGAAGATTATTGTAGAGAAATATACGAAAAAACGTGGTGGTGTAGGTGAATATTACTTTGTGGCGTTCGTATGCCAAAAACTATCGATTTTTTTTTAAATCGTAATAACATAAAATGTAGGAAATAATCTCTAGTTTAATATTGTATACATACATATAGTTACTAACATAAATAAGAATACAGGAGCCTGATTTATGGAATTGTTTGACGCTAACGCTTTCCTTAATATGTAATCAAAATATTTTACACATAGTAATTGTGTACTGGGATAAGCTTTCATATGCGCCTTAATTTAGCTGTAAATTTTAGGTACCGTTATCCACGCTTTGCTTTGTCTTTGATGCCAGCGAAATTTATGTCACAAAAGTTAGTATACAGCAAACGATTGTTCAGTAGCATAACATCTATTTTCACGTATTGATTAAAAAAGTTAAAGCTATTAAAAGGAAATAATTAAAGTGAGTATAAAAATTTAGGGAAGTACGTTTTGTATTAATTTTTGCGACATTTTTAGTTTTGACACCAAAAGAAAAAGAGCTTTCTGATGATTTAGAAAAACTGATTATAATATATTGTAATATAATATATCACAAGGAACATAAATCATTGCGAGAAATCGGTCGTTTGATAGATAGGAGTTTTGCTACAGTTCAAAAGATTGTGAATAAATATAAAAGTGCGAAAAGCACCACTAATAAAGAGCGTTGTGGGCGTTTCACGAAGTGTTGGTTATCATGGGCGCAATGTTAGAAAGAAGCCCTTCGTGAGTAGTGTCAATCGGAGTAAACGGATTTCATTCGCAACAGATCATGAAAAATATGACCAAACGTTTTGGAACCAAGTCATATTTTTTGATGAGTGTGAGTTCAGTATCTGTGGATCTGTGTGGGCTCTGTGATGGTTTGGGGATGTATGGCTGCGAACGGGGTTGAAAACTTGGTATTTATCTTAAATATTATTATGGAATGGAGTCAATATGGCGGCGCTAGCGTCACAGATACGAGGTGGCAAAGTTGAAATTCGAAAAGAGCATGCCAAAATCTATAAAAATTATCTAGTTTGAAAACTCCCGGAAAACTTTCCAGGTAACTCCCTTTTTTTACTAAATGACTGGACTATACGCCGTATATGTAATTTCGTAATTTTTGTAGCGGCCATATAATAGCGAGTAACTCTTTCTAGTTGAAACTATAATTTGGTTCTGTGGTACTAAGTGTGTGTGATAAAAAATAAAGTGGATTTTTATTTTGACTCAATACAGCTCCAATGGCTATATTGGAAGCGTCTGTAGTCAGCTCAAAAGCCTTCTCATTATTTGGCTGGTATAATTCCTCCTGCTCCTTTAAGCAGTTTTTCAGTTTCTTAATGGCTTCTATGGTCATTTGGTCTAAACTAATTTTTGTGTTTTTACTTTTATTTTTTCCGATATCAGAATTATTTCCTTTAAGATGTAAAGTTAAGGGTTTAGCCTGAGCTGCATAGTTTTTTACGAATTTTCTATAGTATCCAGTAAGTCCTAAGAATCCTCTAAGGTCTTTGAGGGTTTCTGATATTGGGTAATTTTCTATCGTTTTTATTTTATTCGGATGAGTTGAAATTCTATTGTGCTTAACAATATGACCTAAGTATTATACCTCTTCCATTAAAAATTTTAACTTTTCATTGGACACTTTTAAAGAGACATTATTTAAAGCGTTAAAAATAGTTTGGATGTGTTTCATATGCTCTTCATAGGATGAAGAGTAAATGATTACATCGTCAATGTAAACATATGCGAATTCGCCTACGAAGTTGCGTAGGACGTCATCCACACATCTTAGGAAAATAGATGGGGCGTTTTTCAACCTGAAAGGCATTCGAATGAACTCATATTTACCTCCATTCACACAAAATGCTGTTTTCTCTCTGTCTCTTTCTTTTATCTTAATTTGATGAAAGCCGGAATCCAAATCAAGTGTAGAGAAAAATTTGGCTTTCCCCTGTCTGTAATCGTATGTTCGTTTAATTTCCATGAATCTATAGCCATACGTCTTTTGAGGTTTCCGCTCTCATCTATACCTTTCTTATGTACGGTTAACATGGGTGAATTGTATGGGCTGTAGCTTTTTTGTATTATTCCCTCTTTCAATAATTTATGAATTTCCTTATTTACGAATTCTACGTCATTTATATTACTTGTATATTGTTTGGTCCATATAGGATCTTTTATATCTGTCCGTATGCTAGCTTCAATCCTTGTAGTGAAGGGTAACGGTCCTATGACATTATTGTACTCCATTCACCTATCGATTTATGCTCTATACATGTCACCTTGGTCAAATTTATAGCCGCGTTGAATTTATTTATTCCGTTCCATCCTAGTATCAAATCAAATCCATTTATTTATCAATGTATATGATACTCCTGGCAGGATCGCCAGTTAAAGACTTGGAAGATAGTTAAGGACTTGCTTGTCTTTGGAAAAATATAAAAATTTATTTTTTTGGATTTAATTTTAGGGTAGTTCTTAACACTATGTTAATACTGGACGACTGCCAACATATTTGACAGTCGTATTTATACTTATACCTCATCCTATTGTTTTAGGTACACGACTTTGATATTAGTTTCTTTGTTTGCTGCTTAGGAAAAATATTTTTATCTTTTGTTATTCCTAACATATGTTTAGATTTGTCTGCTTGATTAGATTTAGAATTTACTTAACTATTTTTATTTATTATTTGTGAATGAAATCATTCCTTAATTTCCATGCAACGTTTTGTGCATTTCGTTCCGCGAGAGAGAAAAAAGATATAACGTAGAGGAAAAGGAGAGAGAGAGCTATATATATACATATATATATATATATACATATATATATATATATACATATATATATATATATATATATTGGCGCCGTTAAACACCCTTTTTGGGTGTTTGGCTGAGCTCCTTCTCCTATTTTTGGCATGCGTCTTGATGTTGTTTCACAAATGGATGGACCTACAGTTTCAAGCCGACTCCGAACGGGAGATATTTTTATGACGAGCTTTTTCATGGCAGAAATACATTCGGAGGTTTACAATTCCCTGAGAGAAAGCTATACCTTATATATATCTTAGATATACTTTAGGCTATTTTTCCTGAGTTTTTCCTTGTGATTGCTAATTTCAAGTGAGAAATAACACTGCCTACTTTTTGGCGCTTGTTGTTGGTGCAAACTTGTAGGAAATATATTTTTAGTCCCTACTTTTTGGCGTTATATCTCCTTGGTGCCTACTGTTTAGGGCCTTTTTAGGTCGCATTTTTTTGGCGTTGTTTTGCCTACTTTTTGGCGCTTATTTCCGTTTCCTGGCTAGTGCTTGTGCGTACTATAAAGTGCTATCCATTCCGGCGTCGGATTCATTGGTATTGCCTTGCGGTAATTTGTGCTATTGCTGCAATCCTGGAATCGCTGCGTTTGTGCGGGTGATAAACGCTCGGAGTAGTGCGCGTTGTTGCCACGGTTTGTGTCCGGCGTTTACCTACACCGGTCGACCCTTCTTCGTTTTTTGCTACGGCTGCGCATATTAAAGCATTTTGTTCTTGTAGTCGCTATGCATAGAAATTTAGCTTTGGATGACAGACGTATTTAGAGGAATAAACTGAGTAGCCTGCGTGTGCGGTTGTATGTACATGCATATGTGTATATTAATAAGCATTGTTTTACTGGGAGCTCAGAATAAAAATATGGACGTACATAAGTTAGCGCGTCAAGTGTGCATACGCACATACAAATATTTACATGCATATGCAAACGAGAATTGTTTTAGCATTTGATAGGCAGGAATTCGATCATTCGGGCATTTACTCCCTAATTATTGCGTGTAGATATGATAAAGCGATGCGTCGTGAGGTAGGTCATGGTTGCTTCAATGCATACATATGTATGTGTGTAATACTATGCAATTAAAGATGCAATTGATCTTTTGTACATAAATAACTAATATTGTATGTTTTTTAATATAGATATGTATGAATATACCAAAACACTTGTACGCTCTATGCATTCTCGTCTAAATTTAGTTTAAACAAAAAAAATTCGCAACAGTTTTCACCAAATTTGTATAAAGTTTTAAATGTACTAAAACACACACACACCAAAATGTGAGTTCGTTTTGGTATTTTATTTAAATTCTTATTTTTAAATTATCAGGTCAGTCCATAAGTTCGTGCGCTTTTTAAAGGTGGTTTTAAAATTAATAAAAAAGATGTTTGAAGTATTTAATAATCAATCATATATTTTCCTTCATTATTTACAATGTCTTCCCAACGCTTAGACACATTTTTAATTCCCTGCTCAAAAAATGTTTAGTCCTTGGAGCCAAAATACGTTTCGATATCCCTTTTTATAGTTTCTTTTGAGGAGTAGTTCTTGTTACTCATATGGGATTGAAGTCCACGGAAGAAGTGATAATCCCAAAGTGCAATATGCGGAGAGTATGGTGGATGCGGCATAAGCTCCCATCCGAGCTGTTGTTGTTGTTGTTAACAGCATAGGTAGCCCTGTCAGTGTAGGCATATCATCGTTCGTCTTCGTCTAGCTCATCTAGGGGTAGGCCCAGGAAACATGCTGTTTCGACAGGTTGGGTCCAAAGGGAGAGGGGGGTTAGATGAGTCGGTTTGAGGGGGCATGTGAAGAGGTGGTTAGTGTCGTGCGGGGTACCTTCACATGCCGGACATGTGTTTGGTATGTCGGGGTCGATTCTGGATATGTAGGAGTTTAACCTGCTACAATATCCAGAACGTAGTTGTGCCAGTGTTACACGGGTCTCACGGGGAAGCTGGAGCTCTTCATCTGCAATAGGTGGTGGTTGGACTACGATTACAGCATTCACAGGACGGGAGTTCAAGAAGGTGGTAACGGTCTCCCGGTGAATGTCGTTTATAGACTGTCTAAATACTGTCCGGTACAGTAGGTTACGGTCAGTCTTGTCCTGGATTTCGCCAGCGTAGTCTAGGAGGTGTCTCCTGACGTGCCTGGGAGGCGGCTCGGGCTCAAGCAGGTGTCTGCAGGGATGAGACCTACGGTAACATCCGAGCAGGAACTGCTTGCTGAGCAATTTTTTGTGCTCCGCAACTGGGAGCATTTGTGCCTCGTTATGAAGGTGTTGGATGGGTGACATCAGGAGGCACCCGGTCGCTGTCCGAATGGCGGTATTTTGACAGGTCTGTAGCTTTGTCCACTGCGAATCACTACTTCCAGGCGACCAGACAGGCGCAGCATAGTTAAGAACCGGCAGGCCAATTGCCTTAAATGTCGAAAGCAACAGTTCTTTGTCTTTGCCCCAAGTGCTGCCGGCCAGCGATTTGAGGACCTTGTTGCGATTTTGGACTTTTGTGGCAATTGCGGTTGTATGCGCAGAGAAGGAGAGCAGGCTGTCAAAGGTTACACCCAAAATGTTGGGGTTATTTACCGTCGGAATTGGTGTATCATCGACTTTTACCTTAAGGGACAGCTTGACCTCCTTTGTCCAGGTGGTAAAGGGGGTCGCCGTGGACTTGGTGGGGGAAAGTTGGAGATTCCTCGCAGTGAAAAAGCGAGAAAGGTCGGTGAGGTAGTTGTTCACTTTGGAACACAGGCCATTACAACGCTACTAGGACAGTCCTCTCGCAGGGGCGGTTTCGGTTAAGCCCGCGATTTATCTGGGCGTTTATGGCGGTGAGTGCAGTGGTGGTGCTGTGCACTCGTCGGAATCCGTGCTGATGTGGGGCTGGGGCCAGGTGTTTCGTGTAGAGTGGGAGTAGGAGGGCTTCAAGTGTCTTCACTACTGGGGAAAGGAGAGTTATCGGCCGATAAGACTACCCTTGGTTGGCGGGTTTCCCAGGTTTCAGTAGTGGGACCACTCTCCCTGCTTTCCACTTGTCAGGGATGATGAGAGTGGCCAGGGACAGATTGAAGACCCTTGTGAGGAATCCTACTCCCAGGGGTCCCAGGTACTTCAGCATCAGCGCGTTTAATCCGTCAGGGCCAATGGCTTTCGATGATTTCGATTTGTTGATGGCCCCCTGAACCTCATCACCGGAGAAAGTAAGTGGTGCACTGTCGTTCGTCAGTTTGTGCAGCCTTCTGGTAGCACGACGTTTGTCTGTCTCATTAGGCGAATCACACACACAAGCAAAGCGACGATTTCAGAGCTAACAACTAACTAACAATATCGATTTAAAGCTAAAGTACTCGGCATTTATAAAGGAGTACCTGGGCGGCCGCCGTAGCCGAATGGGTTGGTGCGTGCTTACCATTCGGAATTCACAGAGAGAACGTTGGTTCAAATCTCGGTGAAAGCAAAATTAATAAAAACATTTTTCTAATAGCGGTCGCGCCTCGGCAGGCAATGGCAAACCTCCGAGTGTATTTCTGCCATGAAAAACCTCCTCATAAAAAATCTGCCGTTCGGAGTCGGCTTGAAACTGTAGGTCCCTCCATTTGTGGAACAACATCAACAACGCACACCACAAATAGGAGGAGGAGCTCGGCCAAACACCCAAAAAAGGGTGTACGCGCCAATTATATATATATCACATGTCACTGGTCAGCAGCGCTGAGGCCCATGAATGCAAATATTTTTTACCACATCACTGCGTCGTCAAGGAATATAGCTCCACAACAAAGCTCAGGGCCTTTCATTAAACGAGATTCCAATTACGGGGCCGACCATACAACCCAAACTTTTTGATATTTTTATTCGCTTTCGTACGTTTCTCGTTGCACTTACTGGAGACATTTGCAAGATGTATCATTGCGTTCGCGTCTCTGCACCCGACAACATGTTGCAGTGCATTTTGTGGCGGGACTCCCCCGAATCAGACATCAAGGTATACAAGCTGGACACGGTCACGTATGGAACGAAGCCCGCAGCATTCCTAGCTGTAAGAGCAATGCATCAACTAGCCTCCGATGAGTCCTTGTCTTACCCCTTGGGTTCACAAATTGTCAAACGTGATTTTTACGCGAGATGATGCATCAAACCACCAGTTTCCTAGACCGTGGAAATTTTCATCTCTCGAAATGGTGCTCCAACAACCCAGACGTTCTTCATCACATTTCTGATACAGGGAAATCTTCCTTAAATTCGATGACGGTAGCAATATTACGAAAACGTTGGGACTCGCATGGGATTCCTTTAAAGATAATTTGTTGTTTTCCTTACCGCGACACCTTGGAGGCACCAGAAATTCTAAACGGTATGCACTATCAACAATAGCTCGCTGTTACGACCCGCTAAGTTTAATCGGCCCCACCCTGACTAGGGCGAAAATTCTGTTACAGCGAATGTGGACAGGCTCGAATGGGACGAGAGTTTCCCGCTCTCACTGGACGCAGATTTTTCGGCCTTTTGCAAAGAATTCACAGATGTGCAGTATTTATCATTTCCGCGTTACATATGGCAGCCTGGAGCCACTCATGAACTACATGCATTTTGCGATGCTAGTCTCGAAGCATTCGGTGTTTGTGTTTATGCGCGTTCAGTCAGAGATGACAACGCTCAAGTTCATCTTCTTTGTTCAAAGGCTCGTGTTGCCCCTTTGAAGACGCTTACCGTACCTAAACTGGAGCTTTGTGCCGCCGCCTTACTCGCACAATTAATTAATGAAATATCAAAACTGAAGCTTTTCGCGAGTCGTTGTTATTGCTGGTCGGATTCATCTATAGTATTATCCTGGTTACAAGAAGAACCGTCAAAATTTAACGTATTTGTCGCCAACCGAGTATGTGCCATACAACAACTTACAGAAGGTATGCAGTGGCGTTAAGTCCCCACATCTTTGAATCCTGCTGACTTCTTATCTAGGGGAGCCGCTCCCCGAGAACTCTCACAATCAAATTTGTGGAAGCATGGACCCCCGTTCCTGCAAGAAGAAGAGTGTAATTGGCCGAAGTCTATTCTGCCTCAAACTAAACTCCCGGAAATTCGTCAAAAGGTTCTGGTATCCATGAATAATCGAATCAACATCTCGCTTCCCTTTAAGTACATCAACTCTTTTACCATGCTGCAACGCATTTTTGGATACGTACACAAGTTCACCACCACTGCAAGATCGTTAAAATCATCCTATCTTACATCCGAAAATATATATCTTGGAACTCAACTGCTAATTCGCATTGTTCAAAGAGCTCAGCTTTGGCCAGAATACATTGCCTTGAAAGAAAATCGATGCGTACATTCGTCGAGTAGCATTTCTTCTCTATAGCCGTTTCTGGATGATTTTGGTTTAATTCGAGTTGGTGGTCGCCTAAGAAATTCAACCCTTAGTTTCGAAGCGCGGCATCCGATCATCCTTCGGAAAGATCACCCATTAACCTCAGCCATAATCATGGATTTTCATAGAAAGAATTGCCACGCAGGTCCACAGTCATCACTTGCGGCAATTCGAATGCAGTTCACGTCATCGAAGTCATTAGTGATGAGGACGGTGTTGCACGAGTAGCTGTTCTACGTACATTCACTGACCTTACACGTCGAGCTGTTACTAAATTGTGCCTCCTTTCGATTAAGGAATCAGTTGAAAGCCCTGAACTTTCAATGGAGGGGAGGATGTTGGGAGCAGCACCTAATTTACAGGACATAATTTAAGTATAGGGTTAATTGTATAGTTTTTATTTAATAATTTGGTATTATAGTCTAATTTATAACATTGTAATATTTTTTACTCGTTACATATGGTCACCCTAATTCTTGTACTTGTAATTGAATTATATTAATACACATAATCCCATATTTGTCATTTCCTAACGTTCGTATCGACGTACATTCTTATGTACATATATTATATACTCGTATAGGCTGTGCTAAGCAAACATTTCGAGACTTGAATCTCGACATCAGCTGAGGCCGGTGAACTTCAACAATTGTAAAAGGGAATAACAAACACACGAACGCGTAAAATTCTAACTCTGTGAAAAATAAATTATAAAGTGGTTTAAAAATAAAAGTGTTTAATTTATTTGAAAATTAATAGCTGCCAAAAAAGCTTGGTGGCCCAAAAATTGTACTAAAAAATAATTTTCTCATAACTTTCACAAATTGTAAAATTGAATTAAATAACGAAATTTTTGAAAACAATAAAGTGGAATTTGCAGAAAAATTCCACTTTGCAGAAAAATTCCACTACTCGGTAAAAATGTTAAATCAAAGTTATGAGCAGGAACTAAAATTTAAATTGATTGAAGAAAAAAGTTTTGAGAATATTAAAGAAATTAAATAATTGAAATACCATAAAAAATGTTCATATATAATGTGTAAATGTAGCAATAGCAATGTGTTTATTGCTCTTGTTGATTGGAATATTTTTATATTGGAAAAGAAAAAATATAAAAGTAGAAATTGTAAATAAAAGAAATTATAATGAAGGGGGAATTATGTTATTGGAAACTAACCCCAAACAAAATGTAATTGTAAATGAAAGAACTCAGGAGAGTTCTAACTTTAACACTTCCACACATAATAACAGTAAAGGGAAAACAAGCATATTTTGAAATAAATGTATGCCTGTTACATAATATTTTAGCTTTAGGGATGCTACTCAGCACTTTAGAGATTTATTGAAGCTAAAGATATGTGCAAGTAAATTCATATCAAGAAATATAAATATACCTGCATGTGTATATGCTTTAGCTGTAATCCGTTCATTGCATTTATGGATGATGTGAAATCATATAATACATACATACTTATATGCAGACAAACAAACATACTAGTTATATATTATAAGTAACTTTCCCCTTTCGCTCTCGCTCTCTTCATTATAAATCTAACTGTAATAATTAGCTATGTAAGTTATATATTTAATTGTTTTTCCCCATTTACTCTTTCTCTCTTCATTTAAAAACAGTAAATCTAACTGTTAAAATAAATTGAATAGCTTTAGCTTTTTATGTTAAATGTAGTCTTTAAAGTCACCTTGAAGAGTAAAGAACAAATTTATTTTGAAGTGTAACCAAACTTGTTCTATTTTAATAAAGATAAATTAAATTATAATAAACTAATAAATTAATTTCAACAAATTTATTTTATTTTCAAAAATAAATTTAACTGGCGACGAGGATGGGATATGTTATTTAAAACATATCCAGTGAAATCGGCAAAAGAAAAGGTTAAAATTTTCGACAAACCGATGTGAACCGCAAATGATTCAAGTGGACATTACTAAAGTGTGGCACAAAGCGAAATTTTTGTAAACTTAAAAACTAAAAACTAAACTAAAAAATATTACGTGTAATAACTAATCCGAAAAAAAGAATTGCAAATAAGAAAAAAGATTTGCTTCGTAAAAAAAAACAAAAAAAAAAGGAAAAGAAATTACTAGAAGTTAAAAGTTAACGGAAAAAGAGAAGAAATTGTACGGTGTGCATTCCAGTGCTAACGGCGTGAAAGACGAAAGAGAAAGCAAGCCAGCTATCATTAGAGAAAGGAGCAGAGCAGCGTGTGCTTAAACTACAACAACACCCACAATGGCTTTGACGTTAGCTGAGAGCTTGCGTGAAGCGAGGAGCTTGCCTGCATTTAACGGGAGCAGTGAATATACGCTCAGCAACTACCTGAGGGACGTCGCAACTGTGTTACAGCTAACGCCAGCAGAACATCAACAGACAATAAAATCAATATTAAGCAATAGACTGCAAGGTAAGGCGTTAACAGATCTTTATGTGTCTGCAGCGACAGCCAAGCAGCGCTTATGGCCTTAGACAACCCTCAAACCACATCAGGGGTAGTGAAGTCCTGTAAATCCAGGCTGAACTATGTCGGCAGACATAACAGCCTGATGCTAACATGGGTCCCGGGACACGTGGGTATCGCGGGTAACGAGACCTCTGACTCCTTAGCTAAGATGGGCTCTGAAGCCAACTTTTTTGGCCCAGAGCCCGCTTTGCCACTCCCCTCTGCGGCCATCACGGCCACGGTTAGCAAATGAGTAACTACTACCCACAAGCGAGCTTGGCAGGCTGAGAGAGGCTGCAGATGGACAAAACTGATGTTACCTGTCATGTCCGATCAACTGTCGCAAACCCTTCTGTCACTAAGCAGAGGGGAGTGCAGACGGCTGGTTGGACTAATGACGGGCCACTTTCTGTGGGCAAAGCACATGGAAAGGTTGGGCATCTCAGACAGTGTACTCTGCCCAGCTTGTGAAGAGGAGGATGAGACGGCGGACCACTTCCTGTGTGTCTGCCCCGCCATCGCCCGAATCAGGTTTGAGGTCTTTGGCACTGATGTGTTAAGAAGCGACCATCTTGGCTCCTTGGCACCACAAGATCTACTCAGATTTCTTCGGAGATCGGGTAGATTTAAAGAAAATTAAAAGGGAATCCAAGTGTAGTACAATGGACTCAATTAATGTCTGAGTGCTGCACTTGCTAGTTGTCCCGACAAAAAAAAAAAAAAAAAAAAAAAAAAGGCGTTAAAGGCAGCCGAAACCTTATTTAATCCTACATGGGAAAGTATAATAGTTAAGCTTAAGGAGGAATTTGGGGTAAAAAGAAGTTTTTTTTAATTTAAGAAGTGATGCACTAAACGAAGAAGCTAGGAACATTGAGGAATTACATTATAAATTAAATAAAATTTTAAGTTTAATGAACACAAAGTATAGCTTAGAACCTGACATTTTGTATACACCTGAACATAATGAAAAACTAATTTTTGATATCTATGTAAACTACTTACCTATTAGTATTAAATCTCTTTTGCTACAAAATAATATTAGATCTATTAACATAGCTTATACATTTTATTTAGAAAATAATATATTAAAAGATATAAAACTAGTAAATATCAAACAAGCGAATAGTTTTGCGTATAAAAGTTTTCAAAACAATAATGATTATCAAAATAACAATGCCTTTCCAAATAATAACTTTCAAAATGCAAATAATTCATTAAATAGGAATGGTTTTCAAAGATTTCAAAATTCAAGCAACTTTCCTAATTATAGTAGCCGAAATAACAGAAATAATAGTGGTGGTTTTAGTAATTGTAACAGAAATTTCAAAAATTTTCAGACGCAAACTTTTAACACTCTTAACAGAAATAATCAGCAACAACAACCCCAAAATTATGACTTAGAAAATTTTAGTCATTTACGACAAAATCAACAAAATTCATATAATAGACATTTAAGTAATAATGAAGAACCAATGGAAATTGATGCAATTCACGTTACAGAAAATTTTCCTGTGCAGCCTCGAAATTATCATTACCCATAGTAATATTAACTATAAATAATACAAAAACAAGATGCCTAATTGATAGTGGTGCTGCTACTACCCTCGGAGATTATAATTTTTTTTCCAATATAGGAATAAAGAAAAGTTTAATAAAACCAGTTTTATTAAATACCCTGGTCAGTGATAATATTATTATAGATGAAGTGATAGTAAATGTGCCGGATGAATTCAAAGAAAAAAATAGCACCATGTCTGTTAAATTAATTAATTTTATTGATAAAAAATTCGATTGCATAATAGGAATAAATATTTTACAGCCCCTTGGAGCTATAATAGATTTTCAAAATAATACTCTTAAAGTAAATAATAATGAAATAAAACTAATTGACTATAAATTAAACATTTCTTATGAGGAAATTAATTATATAGAAAAATTTGAGTTGGATAAATTCAAAGATTTAATGCCTACAAACTTAAATAAGGAAGAAAATAAGTTATTAGAAAATTTTTTACATAAAAATAAAAAGACGTTCTATATTAAAAATCAAAATTTAACTACAACTACCTGTGTAAAACATAAAATAATAACTACTTCTAATAAAATAGTATACTGCAAGAATTATAGGCATCCACAGATTTTAGAAAATGAAATAGAAAAGCAAATAAATGAAATGTTAAAAGAAAATATAATACGCCCCAGCAAATCCCCTTACAATTCCCCTTTGTGGATTGTTAAAAAGGAGTCCGATAATTCGAACCAGCAGAAATGGCGATTAGTCTAAGATTTTGGGAAGTTATATGAAATAACTGTGGATGATAAATTTCCTCTGCCAAATATAGAGTCGTTATTTGACAAGTTAGGTAAGGCACAATATTTCTCGTCCTTGGACCTTGCGAAAGGCTTTCATCAAGTTTTAATGGAGGAAAGCGACATTGAGAAAACGGCTTTTTCACCGCCCCGTGGTCACTTCGAGTTCATTCGAATGGCCTTCGGTCTCAAAAACGCGCCCGCTACATTTCAGCGAATGTTAAACTACATTTTGGCTGATTATATTAATAAAATTTGTATAATTTATATGGATGATATACTAGTCTTTTCAACCTCGCTAACCGAACATTTAGAAAGCTTGCAAAAAGTATTAAATAAACTTAATGATTACAATTTAAAGGTACAAATAGATAAGTGTAGATTCTTATCGAAAGAAACAAACTTTCTTGGTCATATGATAACAAATAATGGGATAAAGCCCAACCCCGAGAAAATTAATATAATACAAAACTTGGAGCTACCAAAGTCAGTAAAAGAAATAAAATCGTTTTTAGGTTTAACCGGATATTACCGGAAATTCATTAGGAACTATTCCTTTGTTGTTAGCCCTATAATAAAATATTAAAAAAAAAAATAGTAAAATTGATATTAATGACAAATCTTATATTGACGCTTTCGAAAAATTGAAGAAAATTTTAACAAATCCACCAATATTATGCTATCCAGACTTTAATAAAAAATTTGTATTGACCACGGATGCAAGCAATGCTGCTATTGACGCGGTGTTGAGCCAGGATGGCAAACCAGTAAGTTACGCCAGTAGGACTTTAAATGGACATGAAAAAAACTACTCAGCGCTAGAAAAGGAATTATTAGCCATTGTATGGTCAGTGAAATATTAACGTCCATACCTATTTGGTCGAAAGTTTCTAGTTCAAACTGATCATCAGCCTCTGAAATGGCTTTATTCACTTAAAGAGCCCAATTCTAGAATCATCCGATGGAAAATATTATTAGATGAATTTGATCTCGATATTGAATATGTTAAGGGAAAGGAGAATAAGGTAGCTGATTTTTTGAGCAGAGTTGAACTAAATCATAGTACGGAAGAAAATGTAAATATTAATTTCTTTAGAATAAATAAAATTGTTAATAAATATAGGACGCAAATAAGAATAGTTAAAAATAAAAATAAAGAAACCGAAATACTTTTTAAAAATATAAAATAATATACGTGTCTGAGAATGACTTAAATAATACTCATTATTTGAATGATTTATTTAGACGTGAAATAAAAAAAGGAAAAATTGGGGTATACTCGGAGCTTGACAATAATAAATATAATATAATAAAGAACAAATTAATTTAATTATTTTCTAATAACAATAAAATAAATTTCATAAAATGTACTAAAGTTGCTAGTGATATTTAATCCGAGGAATCATTGATGATATTCATATTAAAGGTAACCATAGAGGAATCCAGGAGAATTTCGAAGAATTAAAAGATAATTATTATAATCCTAAATTATTAAAATTTATAAATAGATATTGTAATAACTGCAGAATATGTAAAGAAAACAAATATGACAGAAAACCAATAAATAAAATATTTCAACATACTCCAACACCAGAAAAACCAAATGAAATAGTACATATGGATATTTTTCAGATACAAAAGACTAGTTTTTTGACAACAATAGACAAATTTACGAAATTAGGAACCGCACATAAACTAAATGACAAAAATATGATAACAATTAAAACTAAAATCGAAGAGCGAATCGCATTTTTGGGAAAACCTGATAAAATTATTATGGATAATGAATTTAATAATGCACTTATAAAGCTGTTCTGTCAAGAAAATAATATAGAAACTCATTTTACAACACCGAATTCGCACACAGGAAATTCAGATGTAGAAAGAATGCATTCGACTCTCTTAGAGCATATAAGAATATTGAAAAACGCTGAAAATATTAATGACTCTGAAGAATTAGTACTAAAAGCAATTAATTACTATAATAATACAATTCACAGCACGACTAAATTAAAACCAATTGATTTTATAAATAAGTTACACAAAAATTTAAAAGAGGTTAAAGTAAGATCTGAAGCAATTAAAAAGAAAACCATTGATAGAGAAAATATTACACTTAATTTACAAAAATCTAATTTATATATTAAAAATCCTACTGCAATTAGACAAAAAACTGCTAAAAGATTTAACAGATACCACCACAACAACCCTACTAAAGTAGACACTGCACAATTTAGACGCCCATTAAAGTCTATAAAATAAATAAAAAAAAGAATAAAAAAAATGAAATGGATTTGTAGAACAAACCATGGAAAACTGTTCGTTAATATTTTTTTTATTATATTAAATCACACTATATTTATTTTGTAAATGTAAACTATAGAATAAGAAATGAATATTTATGGCTAATATAGTTTAATATTTATCTTGGAAAAAAACCCTAAACATCTTAAATATATTTCATGTTTTATGTTAAGTTGTGATTTAAATCTGTATCACTATAAGAAAATATTAAATTTTAGTATTGTATATTTGTAAAAGATTCGACGAGACTCGAATTCTTTAAGGAGAGGCGAGTTATATATTATAAGTAACTTTCCCCTTTCGCTCTCGCTCTCTTCATTATAAATCTAACTGTAATAATTAGCTATGTAAGTTATATATTTAATTGTTTTTTCCCCATTTACTCTTTCTCTCTTCATTTAAAAACAGTAAATCTAACTGTTAAAATAAATTGAATAGCTTTAGCTTTTTATGTTAAAAGTAGTCTTTAAAGTCACCTTGAAGAGTAAAGAACAAATTTATTTTGAAGTGTAACCAAACTTGTTCTGTTTAAATAAAGATAAATTAAATTATAATAAACTAATAAATTAATTTCAACAAATTTATTTTATTTTCAAAAATAAATTTAACTTACTGGTGTCAGTTGAAAAAGTAATTCAAAGTAAATTAAATACAAATAATTTCAACTATGTTGCAGTTGAAAATAAAAGTAAATTAGTTGCACGGTGCTGGGTAGGATATTAAACATACATATTTACGATCAAAATATGTATGTTTTTAGGGTATATTTAAGGTAGTAGTCTGGTAACTTACACGTTTTTTGAGGCCATGTTTGGGACATTATTTGGAAGGGAAAATAAAATTCAATCGGTTTGATTTTCTGATATGTTATTAAAGGTATCAGTAGGTGTACAAAAAAATTTTATTTTTTTATAATGTTTTGATACTATTTTTGTACACTGCAGCAAGCGGCCAAAAAAAGAGGTACAGTGGCTGGCCGGCGTGATTTCGTCACTTGTGGTCATCTGAAACAGAAAAAACAAATTGCTTATTAATCAGTGTGCTTGTCGTTCTGGCGGATAGTAAGATCAAATGATTTTGACAAAAAATAACAAAATGGCGTACTTCGTAAGAAAATTGCCTTTTTTTAAAGTGGAAATCGGACTAAAAAATGGAAAGTTAGGGACGAAATAAATTAAATCTACTACCCGCCAGAACTATTGATGTGTAGAAAAACATATCCAAATTTCAGCTCAATCCGTTAGATAGAAAATTTGTTTTCACGACCCGGAAAAACGCGTTTAAAGTTTTAGCAATTGAGCCGCGCAAGTACGAGCCGCTCTCATGTATGTGCTATAATTTCGTCAATATTTCGAATTTCGGTCTAAAATTTGTACAGTATATTACCAATATATCGCACTTTCAAAATATGTAAAAAACCGAAATTCGAAATTTTCAAAATAAGTTACCAGACTACTACCTTAACACGTTGGCTGCCAATGTATGACTGGTGATCATTTCAAAAACCTACCCCCAGGTGCCAATGTATCACCGGTGATCATTTCAAAAAACTACCCCCATGTGCCAATGTATCACCAGTGATACACGCCTAGGCCCCTAGATTTTAGGGGCTGGGACCCTAACGGAAGGAGTTTTGGGAAAAATGAAAGTTTATTTTAAAAGAAAAAATATTTTATTTCATAGTAAAATACAAAGTTTTGAAATAATACGAAATTAAAAATGAGAAAATTTAAATCAATTCTGGAAATAGAAAAAACTATATTTTTTGTTTTTAATTTTAATGTAGTTGTTGAAAATGTTTAAGACATAGGTATGGTGACCTCCGACATTGGGCGCAATATGTTGCCACTAGTTTGGCCTTCTTCCTGGCGACTGACGACGAGTTTGTCGTCTTTAGTTCTTAATAGCACATGCCGCAACGATGTCTCTTGCGCCTACCATCCTCTGTTGCTTCTGTCGACGTTATTAAAAAGTGTTTTCCCTGCGGAGGTGGGCGCGCTATTGAAGCGCTATCTTTTCCACTCATGAAAAGGATAATGCTTTGACGAAAGTCAGATATTTGCATTTTGGGGTTATTTTCGTTGTGTAAGATATAGCATTAATAACCGCCGTATTGAATAGCACGTCAAAAGTTACTTTGTGGAACCAACGAATAGTTTTCCTTAAGGGACTGAAGTACCTTGCCACTTGATCCGCCAAATCGATTCCTGAAAAAATAAAAAAAGGAATATAATTAATAAGTATTTAAGTAGACATGTATTTGAATTTTGAAATTTTAAAAGAGTTTAGTTAACAAACCTTGTTTACATTTATTGTATTCCACTATAACGTTAGGTTTCAAAATATCTTGTCGAGTTCTTCTGGACTTGCTTCCAGAGGGTACAAGTGTTCCATTGCTTACCGTGGACAAAAAACGAACCTCTCTCTTGTCCCTCCAGTAGCCAACTACCATTCCAGCTTTTTCAAATGTGATGCATTCTCCTGTTTTTAGTTTTTTCGTTAATTTAGGTATGCCTCTCCGGTTTTTTCTTAGAGTTCCTTATAGATGCGTTTTTCTATTTAAGAGAGCATTGCCCAACTCGATAGAAGTATAATAATTGTCCACCGTGAGTGTTCGGTACTGTCCAAAATAACCTTCCATCAGTTGAAGACAAATATTTGTTGCAAGAGAAAACCCTGTTGTTGTGTCTGATTTTCCGGTATACAGTTTCAAATTATATATGTAACCGGTAGTGTCTGCTAATTTGAACACCTTAATACCATATTTATGGGTCTTACCAGGAAGGTATTGTCGAAAACCCATACGACCACGGAAAGGTATCATACTTTCATCGATAACTAGTTTTTGGCTAGTTGGTCTATTTTGTTTAAAGGCCAGAATTAATTCCTGCAAGACCTTGTCAACTTTATAAGTTTTTGACACTGTTTCAGAGGACTGGGCATTATCTGCGAAGTGAATGAGTTTGAGCAAGATCTGGAACCGGTTACGAGCCATAACTTGTGGGACGAATGCGTTTTTGAACAATGTGCTTGGTTTCCAATAGTCGGTTATTGCAGGGTATTTTACCATTCCCATATACATGACTATGGCCAGAAACTCCATGATCTCTTGGCGATCAGTATCTTTCCACATATTCATCCTACTGCTGCTGCGAGTACCGATGCCAGTTACTTGAGAGTTTGCATTCCTATTTGTCTCTTCAACAATAATATCCAATATCTCATCGGTCAAAAACTTTCTGTAATATTGAAATGGCGTACCGGCATCATATTGCAAAGCCTGGGGTGGATTGGTAAATTCTTCGAAATTCTTCTAAGTCTCTCCGGTAGCAGGCGAGGTCCATGCTGTCGTAGTTTCCGTCTGTTCTTCATCAGCAGTATTATTAACAATTGTAGCACTAACATCGAGGTCTTCATCAATACTGTCATCACTCCTTGTATCACTGCCTGAATCTGGGATGTACTCATCTTCATCTGGACTAAAATCCTCACCACTAACACTGGAATTTTCCATTGAATTCAACGCGTCCCGTGTTTCCTCGGAATTCATAACTCCACAACTTCACTTCACTATTTTTCACTGTAATTTGCAACCAACTGCTCGCTATGAACTCAAGTTTGATACTGATTTATTTTGATTTACTTCTTCGAAATGTGATCACCGGTGATCACATTTCAAAAAAAATAAGAATTGTTTTAAAAAACGGCAAGTGGTCACCGGTGAACACAGCACAAAAACGTGCTCATACGCGTCAGGAGCGTGACTTTTATTCCTGGTAAAAATATCTCGTTAAAATTCAAACGGGAACATGACTTTTTTTGCATGGCACCTGGGGTAGGTTTTTTTTGTGATCACCGGTGATACGTGGCAGCCAACGTGTTGAGATCAAAAAAATGAGAAAAGGCAGTTGTTGCCTAGCAGTGAGGAAGACCAGTCATGGTCGGTTAACCTTTTTTAAGAATAAATCGATTGAAAAATTATTTAACTATTGTTTATTATTTAACCCCCGCATAACAATACCGCCACCAAATGTTCATCTTAAATCAGATGAACATAACTCGTGTTACATTGTGAAAGCAAACAATATAAAACGTCCAAACGCAGTTTTTAGCGTTTTTATGCAGATGACACCGTGGCAAGATAGTATGTGCATGCATATAATTTCTTGTGTTTGGTAGTTTCTGCTGCCTTCGCTTACACCCCCAGCGGGTCGGGGAAAAGAATACATCCGCGGTAAGGCATGCCTGTCGTAAGAGGAGACTAAAATCTGGCAGTAGAGGAAGGGGCTCGGCTCGAAATGCCTCATATACCCCGAGTGAAACCAGTAAGATACTGATTACGGAGTACAGGAAAATATTTTAGGTTAGGCAGTCTATGGGCTGGTGAAAGTAGTATTCTATCACCTCACTGAAATGGCCGATAGGCTAATGCTACAATCGCCCCGTTCCATTAAAACTCAAGGAAGCCTTCGGGTACGTTCCTTATAGGCCACCATTAAGTTGGTGGTGCAGGCTCAGTTGAGAATCCCTGACCAGTTCCTGTCCTGGCTGTGAACTCTATTGCCCATGAAGGTTGAGTCAACACTTGCATGGCCTTCTGGCTTGCATAGATAACCATCGGGGCACATAGGAAAACTTCACTATCGGGTAAGGATAGCAGCCTGAAGTCGGGACTCCAAAGAATTGATTATGAATACCCAAAATCAAAAACAAACCACCGAGCAAAACACAGATGAAGGAAGCATAGATGGTCGAAAACATAATGTGGATTCAAGAGCAGCCTTCAGAAGAAGTAGCTTACTGCTAAGATCCCCACCGCGCTCCCGAACCCCCGTAAGAACACTACCATCCAGTAAATAACAGATACTCCCACCTCTGCGACGACAAACCCGAATCGAACGGCAACCAGTCCGGATGCCCCTGAGAGCTGTAAGAAAGCCAGAGCAAATGGACCCACAGGGAATAAAAAAAGGACTCCCTAAGAAAACGGAAGAAAGCTGGTAGACAGTTACTATGAGGGGCAACCAAAAGAAGCCGAAGGATAAGCTAGCCGATCCAAACAAACGGAGCAAGCCGCGAACACAGCATGTGAAGCCAGTAGCTGTTGTGACAAAATCCGCAGAAGGCTATAGTTATGAAGATGTGCTGAAGGACTTGCGCGCAAAGATTTCGACTGATGAGTGAGTCAAAGTAAGGTCCGTAAGGAAAACGAAGGTAGGGGACATAATTTTGGGTTTTGGTAGGGGGCTGCCAAACTGGGGCTTGCAATGGCAAACACAGGAAACGCCACTACTTTCAGCAGATCGGGATGTGAATACACCACGACCAATATCACCCTAGTGACTGATAGCCTGGCTGTGGCAACCAATTGGTGGGAACTTCTGAAAGAATATACAGCTAGTGACCATCAGTATATTACTTTCCGGATAAGTCGAGAACTGACTCTACCCCAACACCTAAAACAAAGGGCACTCGCAAATGGAGCATGGCCAAAGGGAACACTGAAGCGTTCCTAGCTGACTTTGATACTAATTCCCTGTCGCACATAAGTAGTGACGCTGGCTCCCTTGCAAGCGCCATGATGCAACGCACTGCCAATTGCTGCGCTCAAGAATCCGACCTGTGAACTGGTGGACAACAACAATCGCGGAGCACAGAAGAACCTGCTTCGGAAATAGAGGAAGGTACACCAGACCCAGACGAAACGGAAAAGCAGAGGCGGAAGCTGCTGATTGCAGACAATCTCGAAAGGCGCTAAAACAAGGAATCATTGCCAGGAAGATGGCAAAATGGGAGATACTTCGAAGGGATCTAAATAGCAACCCTTGGGGACTGGGATATAAATTGTAAAGGGGCAGATGGCATCTCAGCTGAAGCTCTCAAACTTATGGCTGAAAGCCGACCAGATGTGATGCTTGAGGTCTACAATGCATGTATTGCTCAAAGCATCTTCCCAAAGCTGTGGAAAATACAGAGACTGACGCTGATCAGTAAAAGTAAGGACGACCCAGCTCAACAGCCAGCCTAGGGTCCGCTTTGCATGCTGGAAAGCGCTGGGAAGTTGCTTGAGAAACTTATATAACGCAGTCTTGCGCAGTCTGCTGAGAGTGCAGGAAGAGCACGGCAATATGGTTTCTCACGCAGAAAACCAACCCTTGGCGCAATAGAGGAAGTGGTAAGCAGCGCTCAACGCCGACGCCACTACCCGAACCGCATCATCGTCCTGGCAACACTTGATGTACGAACCGCCTTTACCACTACGATAGATAAGCATTATAAAGGCACTACGAGAAAGGTTTCGAATACCTGCTTACCTGCTAATGATTCTCCAAAATTACCTGAGTGGGCGTGAACTGTGACACACCAGATGGCCAGAAAACAAAGCGGTAACGTCTGGAGCATCTCAAGGATCTATTCTCGGTCCCAACCTCTGGAATCTGAGCTACGACGAGATATTGAGCATAGAAATGCCAGAAGATACATTTCTAATGGAATACGCGGACGATATAGCGGCGGTCGTACCAACTCGAGGTACTGAGGACGCTGCCCTTAGTGACCCAAAAAGTTGTGCAATACCTAGGTATTCAACTTTCTGGGCCCAGACACGGCATGCGGCTACCAAGGCAGCAAAGGTCACAGTAATGCTAAGTAGATTAATGGGAAACATCGGTGGGCCAACACAGAACAAACCAAGGTTAATTATATGTGCAACGAACAGCGGCACTCAGAGTTGCCTCAGCCTACCGCACTGTATCTGGCGCTGCAGTCTTTGTAATTACCGGGCAGATACCCGTCGACCTCATGGTCCGGGAACAAATGGATGCGTGGGACTCCAAGAACAAACACGCCATTACGAGTACTTGCTTCTCAGAACGGAGATGTCGAACCATGCTGCGGTGGCGGTGGGACACTGAACCGAGTGGCAGATGGACGGCGAAACTTATTCCAACAATTCACAGATGGGTCCAAAGGAACTTCGGGGAAGTGAAATATTTCTTAACTCAGTTCCTCTCGGACCACAGATACTTCCGGAGATACTTGTACTACATGGGTAAGGTGAACGATCCCAAGTGCATATACTGCGAAGTGCTGAGCGATGACGCTGAACGCATGTTTTTTAGTTGTGACAGATGGGTCGCGGAAAGAAGTGCTCTGAGGGAACAGATTGGCGACATCGAACGTGGTAAAGAAATACATCCAGAACGTACTACGAAAAAACAATTTGACCTCGACACAGTGCAGCAAAGCAAACCCGCAAAAAAACAAAAAACATAAATTCCTTCGCTTACTCTTGCTCTTCACGAGTTGCTGTTTTTGTTGTAACAGCATAAACATCCCCCACACATATTCTGGGAATGCTGCTGAAGTTATAGTCATTGGGCGGATAAAAATCCGGGTCGTGCCGGAGACGTAGAACCGCCTGTCGTGGGAACGTGACATTTCCCATCCTTTGTTTGTATATTTTCGGGTTATGACGTCGCAGGAAATTCGGAAGAAGCAATATTGTACGCGACATCTCTTCAAATAAATACACAAGAGGAAGAGGAAACGTGAGGGGAAGCAATGGAAACCGCCAAACACAAAAAAGTGCATACACCCTTTGCATGCACGTTGCCGCGGCTGCCGCACTAGTTAAAGGGTCCTCAGCCGCCTGGGCTGGGGAGTATTTGCTCTTTTTGGCCTCGCGTCCACTCACATCCTGTGGTCGGTTACGTTTAGCCGAGCTCCGTGCCGATAGGCTGTTGTTGTTGTGGCTGGTTGAGTTTTGCTAAGGTCGCGGCCTCATACTCACTGATCCCGGCCTCGCATATCACACGGTCCTCGACGTCCCGCTCGTGCGCTTTACCGGCTTGTTCAGTCTTGGCAATCAAAGCTAGAATGAATTTCGCCCTCAGGTAACGCGCTTTGAGCAGGGCACCGGATGATTTCTTATTCTTATTCTTCTTGGTGACCTTCGTAGTGGTCACCCGGGCATCATTGCCAGGGGTCGCCTTAGCACCCTTACCAGAGGCCCCCAAGGAAACCTTTCCAGAGGTCGTCTTGAAAACCGTCTGAAATAGGATTGGTCTGAGTAGCGGGGTGCTGTGTCTTGCACCTCTCGTACATGGCTCGACAATCGTTTCCTGGCTGGAGGCCAGTAGATCGTCCTCGGAGAGCGTGCCCAGCACACTCTAATTTAACTACTTAACCTCTTCTTTTTCTTTATTAGTGTTTGATTCCATATTTGGTCCCACGAGTAGGCAGGGAAGGTGTGGTCCGCCACGGCAGAGCCGGCATACCGCGGTAAGACCGTTAAAGACTGGTTATTTAGACACTACCAGCCATGCAGCTCTCGGCACGGGTACCTCGACACCTTCGCTTAAAGTGCTGACAAGATTATGTCACCGGTCGATAGAGCCTCGTTAGCGAAAACAGGGAGTACCAAGTCCAGGACATCAAGTCCTGGACAGTGGGTAGAGGTTGCTATTTGGAGAGGAGTGGCTATATTGTTGGCATCACTTTCCCATCTAACCCCCCTGGGGAACCCCATATGTCAATGAATAGTTTAATTTAATATTAACCTTCTATCAGAGAACAAAAAATAATTGTTTAGAAATTTTCTCCTAGCCTCGAAATATCCGGGACAGAACTTTTTTATAAACTGTTTGCTGTTTTCTGCATCGTACTGTACGCTCCTGCGCGCACTTGACGCAGAGCAGCTGCGGCTGCCGAGCATTTGCAAGAAATATTTACATACAAATGGCATGAAGAACGAGAGCGAAGTGTAACTCGATGGCAGATCCAACGAAATGAAGTCTTCCACTTTTCATTCCCAATCTCCCTAGTTTCGCCTGCGCGTAGTTATGCTGCACACCTAGACGGAAGAGAAGAACGATGCGACCAAAGATTCCTTCTATGAGCGCTTGGAACGTTCCTATGAGCGCTGCCCCCTCCACGACATAAAAATCGTGCTTGGCGGCGTCAACGCCAGGGTGGGCAAGGAGGGAATTTTTTGCCCCACAGTCGGAAAATCCAGCCTGCACAACTAAACATCCGGTAACGGACAGAGGGGATCTATTTCGCCAGGGCCCGAAACGTGATAGTCTGCAGCACCAGATTTCAGCATAAGAAAATACACTAAGCAACGTGGCTGTCTCCTGATCGAAAAACACGAAACCAGATCGATCATGTTGTGATAGATGGAAGACACGCTTCTAGTGTTTTAGATGTACGTATGATCCGAGGACTCAAAATCGACTGGGATCATTACCTTGTTGCAGCCAAATTACGCACACACATGTGTGCAGCAAAAAACATACATCTAACTACACAAAGAATGTTCGACATCGGAAAGCTGCAATCGCAACAGACAGCCAGAAGATTCGCCACTCGGAGAGTGATGTCCAACAATCCGACATTTACGAGCAATGGAGCAGCATTTATCGACGAATTTAAAATTTTAACTTCGATCGAGAATTCCAACAACAAATAAAGAAGCAAACAAAAAATGTATACATACATTCCATCATGTACTTGTCTACGACTATTAGGCCCCAACAGTTATTAAATAAACACACACATTACAAAAACAACAACAAAAACGATGTTTACTCCATTTAAAAAGTGTCAAAAAAATCTTTGTATAACTGATGAAAACAACAAAAAATGCAGTCTTTTGGGGATAATATTTTGTATGTCCTCCTTGGGCATCAATTACCGCTTGAAGACGACTTCGCATTGATTTAATTAGTTTTGGAATATCTAATTATAATGGTATTCTTTCCCACTCTTCTCTGATGAGTCTTATTAATTCACTCTTATTTTTATTTTTAAACGAACCCACAAATTTCCGCCCAACAAACCGGCATGCACGAGCAATGGAGCAACATTTCTCGTTCCCTATGTACCGCCGCCGAAGAAGACCGGCGAGCCCGAAAACACAGTTGGTACGACGAGGAATGTCATGCTACCGCAGAAAGAAAGGATGGCGCCTATAGAGCCACGCTGCGATTGGGCGCAACGCGAGCCATGTGGGATCGCTACAGAGAGCTACAAACGGAAGAGAGACGTATTATCCGAAAGAAGAAACGAGAGGCCGAAATACGTGAGTGCGAAGAGTGTGAGATGCTGGCCAATAGGAACAACGCCCGAAAATTCTACCAGAAAGTTCATCGGCTTACAGAAGGTTTTAAGACCGGGGCGTTTTCCTGTAAGAACAAAGACGGCGAACTGGTGACTGACATCCAGAGCAATCTTAAATTATAAAGGGAACACTTTTCGAAGCTGTTAAACAGTGATAGCTGTGCGTGTCACAGAGAATGTGAAGATCCCGATACTCCAATCGTCGACGACGGAATTGACGTTCCGCTACCCGATCATGACGAGGTGAGAATAGCGATAACGCGGCTAAAGAACAACAAAGCCCCGGGCGCCGACCGACTGCCGGCTGAGCTATTCAAACATGGCGGTGAGGAGCTCGTAAGGTGCATGCATCCTCATGAAAGCATGCCTGCCGATTGGAATTTAAGTGTGCTCTGCACAATCCATAAGAATGACAATCTTGCAATCTGTGCCAATTACCGCGGGATTAGTCTTCTAAATATCGCCTATAAGGTTCTAGCGAGCGTATTGTGTGAAAGGCTGAACCCCACCGTCAAACAACTGATTGGACCTTCTCAGTGTGGCTTAAGACCTAGAAAGTCAACCATCGACCAAATATATACAATACGTCAAATCTTGGAAAAGACCCACGAAAGGAGAATCGACACACACCATCTTTTCGTCGATTTCAAAGCTGCATTCGACAGTACGGAAAGGAGTTTCCTTTATGCCGCGATGCCTGAATTTGGTATCCCCACAAAACTAATACGGCTATGCAAGATGACGTTGCTCAACACCAGCAGCGCCATCAGAATTGGGAAGTACCTCTCCGAGCCGTTTAATACCAAACGAGGTTTCAGACAGGGTGACTCGCTGTCGTGTGACTTCTTTAATCTGATGTTGGAGAGCATCGTACGAGCCGCAGAACTTAATCGCTCAGGCACAATATTTTATAAGAGCGTACAATTGTTGGCGTATACCGATGATATTTACATCATCGGCCTTAACAACCGCGCCGTTGGTTCTGCCTTCTCCAAACTGGATAAACAGGCAAAGCGAATGAGTCTCGTGGTGAACGAGGACAAAGCCAAGTACCTCCTGTCTTCAAACAAACAGTCGGCGCACTCGCGTATCGGCACCCACGTCACTGTTGACATTTATAATTTCGAGGTTGTAAAAGACCAGCATGCACACCGATTACAATGTCAGCCTTGAAATCCAACGCAGAATCTCTCTTGCCAACAAGTGCAACTTTGGACTAAGTAGGCAACTGAGCATTAAAGTCCTCTCTCGACGACCAAAACTAACACTCTACAAGCCTCTCATCAAGCCCGTCCTAACGTATGGCGCAGAAGCGTGGACGATGAAGCGACGATTGTGGTGTTTGAGAGAAAGATTCTGCGGAAGATTTTTGGACTTTTGCACGTTGGCAACGGCGAATATCGCAGGCGATGGAACGATGAGCTGTATGAGCTTTAAGACGACATAGACATAGCGCACCGAATAAAGATCCAGCGGCTACGTTGGCTGGGTCATGTCGTCCGAATGGATACAAACGCTCCGGCTTTAAAAGTATTCGGTACGGTACCAGCTGGTGGTAGTAGAGGAAGAGGAAGGCCTCCTCTGCGTTGGAAAGATCAGGTGGAAAAGGACTTGGTTTCACTTGGTGTGTCTAATTGGCGCCGGTTAGCACGAGAAAGAAACGACTGGCACGCTTTGTTAAACTCGGCCAAAATCACGTAAGCGGTTATCGCGCAAATTAAGAAGAAGAGAAGTTATGCTGCTAACGCCGACCGGAGATAGACCACCTCTAACGAATAAGAGAAACTTCAGTGGAAGGAAGGGGAACAAAATATACTAGAGTGAGAGTCTCCGAAAGGGAGCTAGGCTTCATCTCAGCCTAAAATTCTTACTACTACTCATCCAACAAAATGAAGGCTATCGTAATTATAGCCAGAAACAAAAAGACTCTGCAAGAATCATTTATGCGTCTAGAATCGTCTGCTAGGATGGTAGGACTTATCATCAACAAAGAAAAAACTAAATATATGGAAGATGCAGCACGCAACGCAACACATAACTTACAAATCAGCAATTAAAGCTTTGAAAAGGTCAATGAGTTTAAGTACCTTGGAGTTATGCTGAGCGCAAAGAAAGATACATATATTGCCATACAAGACAGGATACAAGCTGCAAAAAGTCTTTCTTCGCGCATACAAAGTTGATGAAGTCGATATTACTTTCCAGGGAGCGAAGTCTGGGTTCTGAAACCCCGAGAAATCGATGAGTTAAATTGTTTTCAAAGAAATGCTCTAAGAAAAATATATGCGCATGTACGACTTTAAGCCCTCGGGGGAGGCTGTAGTCCTTAGAGAGCGCGTCTTCAGGTGGTGGATAGGGGAACACCTCGTAGATATGGGGGGTAAAAGAGCACATATCTCCCGCGAACCACACAGGTCAAAGACGTAAACTTCGTAAAAAAAAAATCCCTCAACCAAAGGTGTAATGCAATCCGTGCCTATTGGGTGAGTTTGGCAGCCAGGGCACTAAATAAGGCTGTCTTCGAACGGAGTCCTCCTGATATGAGGTCGCCTCAGGCTGCAACGATGGCCTTACCATGGTATGGGGCGCTGACATGGTCGACCGAATACTTCCCCTTTATGTCCTATGGTCACCGCGCATGGAGACATGCTCAGCTCCCTGGGCGGGGCAGGTGACCGTACGAACCAAATAAAATTAACAAATTAAAAAACAAAAAATTCGGATGACGGAAAAAAAACAACAAAACAAAACAGACGGACGGGATATAAAAACGAACTCGCAGTCAAAACCACAGGGCAAGCAAACACACAAACAGGAAAAATGGACAGACACACTTTACAAACAGATGGACAAGACGTACGAGCAAGGACGAACTGAGGATGACTGGTCACCCTCAGAGGATGAGCTCTAGGCCTCTAGCCAAAAAACAGTTGAGGACAAAGCTGTAGGGCACAGCACGAAAACAACTATAAATCAACAAACAACATCCGCTAAAGCCATGGGGCAAAAGCGTGGTAACACAGGTCCCGCGAGGTATAAACTTTACCAGAGGTCTCTCGGTATCCTTGGCAGGATTCGAAAAAACGAGACCGAAGGTACAGTTCATCCCAACGATGAGACCGACAAGGCAAGAAATCAAAAACGGGTTGACGAATACTTGGCATTCCAGGCCGCCAATAAAACAGATGCCAAAAAACGAAACCGCTCGCACGACGAAACTGGGAAGGTAAAGAAGAAGCACAAGATCTCCGATCAGGGTGCAGTTGCCTCCCAACCTACCAAGTGATTTAGTGAGGTGGCACTGGTCCATATTCAGATGGCATTGGTAGATGAAACCATCAACCGCGGAAACCAGTGCTTGACAAGTGGTCGTTGACCATGTCATGGCGAGCCCGGAGGATCAAACACCAGGTTTCGACTCGGTAGACGTAGTCCGCGGTTACCGTCTCATCAAATACGATTACCAATTTTCGCTGCATTTTCTAAAACACGTGATTGGTAAAATCCGAAACAGCTGGGAACGCTTGAAACTCAAGCTTATTCCGCCTAGCGAAATTACACGAGGGCCGAGGACTCACATCTGGGTGCCAAACATGGAGTTTGAAACCAATCAATTTATCCCCTACCTCCAGGCGCAAAATCGCCAGGTGCCGATGACCAACTGGTCGATCATCAAAGCGGAGGCTCCGCAAAAGCACAGCTTGTCGTTCCTCCTTCTAATTACAGAAGGGAGTTTAGGACCACTGGAGAAAGTGGAAAACAAACTTCAGTTCGGCATTCGAAAGGCCAAGTGGAAGATATTCCATTCTGCAAATCCAGAAGAAGAGCAAGATGAAGTCGACGGTGCCAACGAACTGCTGACTGGCATGCAGTTAGATGACATCGAGTCCGAAAACGGAAAGTGAAAAACATGGGTTTAGAGGTTGCACCAAAAAAGTATTTGTTCTTGCACCGAAGTCTGCACTTTTTTTGATTACATTCTTAAGACTGCTCAAAAGAATTTTGTACCAGCTATTTATATGAATTAAATGTCTTTTTTCTCATACATATGTTAGAGATTTTTGTTTCAGTGTGAATATATATCAGTATTAACTGATTGAGAAAAATTCGTTTGCATGTAGGAAGAAAGAATATGAACGCTGTAGGCTAGCTACAGGCACTTTATCATAAAAAAAATATGCTAAGTTCAATAGTGACTTAGAAAGAGCAAATCATCCAAAAAATATATATGTATGTACATATATTTTGTCTGTCTAAGGCATCTTCTGTTAAAACTTTGTTGAATTCCCTGCAACCAAATCAAATCCTTCATAGTGAATTGATTCATTACCAGGCACACAGGAAGATGGCATATGCAAATTTAAATATATCAATTTATATACATACTAGCTGTTACCCGCGGCTTCGCTCACGTTGAAGCCTTTAAATAAATATCAAAGATCATTACATTTCTATAGGACTGAATCAATTTGATTTAGTATTTAAAAATTACTACATACAATCAGTTTCAAAAACTTAAAATATGCTTTATTTAATTACAAAAACAAATGTTAAAATATATTTCACTGTAACAAAAATAAATAATTTTAAATTCTTATAATTCAAAAAGATATAATGGAGAGTATTAATCTAGGATATTTTTGTAGACTATATTATAAGTTTTTCCGTCTTTTGCAAATATGTATGTGTAAATTCCGGGCATTAGACACTCGCGAAATGCTACATATAGTTGACCATGAGAGAAGCACGGCTTTTCTAAATGCACCCCCGCTACCTGCAATGTCTGCCCTTGTGCTTTGTTTATGGTAACAGCAAAGCTAAGCTTGACGGGAAACTGGACCCTTTTGAATTGGAATGGAAGGTCAGTGGGAATAATTGGAATGCGACACTTTTTCCCTTACCCATACCTGTTCAAATAGTAGCACCAAGTATATTTTGCCCCAATTTTGTTATCCGAAGTCTTGTTCCATTACTTAGCAGAGGAGCATTTAGATTTCGCATAAGCATCACTGATACATTCAATTTTAATTGAATTTTATGTGACGGTACACCCGACATTTCAAGTGAGTTTAAAAATTCCATAGGATATGAAGTACTTAGTTCCGTATCCATAATTGTATCCATTGACAAATATTCCTCCATTTCTCTTTGCACCTCTTTAAAAATGTCGGTGTTGATCCTAGAAACTACTTCAATTAATTCAATAGAAACTATTCCATTTAATATTGCTCTTGCGCACAACCACTGATCACAACTCAAATTTTGTTGCAAATCCGAAAAAACATGAGCGATGAGATCCACATCATTTTCTACTAAATTGCAAAATTCTCTTGATAGTGATATATAACCTTCTTTGTCAACGTCTAAACAACCATCACCAATTTTCGACAACATTTCTGCATAAAGTCCCGAGTCCACGTCATTATGAAGATGAACTCTCATATTCGTTTTCAGGCTGAGTTTTTCAACTTTCGACCATGAGCATGATGATTTAATACATGCTTGAATTTCATCTGCTGGTGTCCCTCTCTGAATGAAGGGCTTGTCGGAAATCACCAGCCAATAAAACTACCATTCCTCCCATTATATCTGAACTATCTCCTGGAGAGTCCAGTTTAAAGCTTCTATAGCCGTCTTGTGAGGCATTGTACTTTCATCCCACACTAAAAGCTTACATTCTCGCAGCATCCTACCTCGCGAACTATTTTTACTGAAATTGCAGATCTTCCTGTGCCAGATTTAATGGTAATTTTAAAACAGAATATATATAAAAATATAAAAAGAACAGAAGAATACCAAATATCAGATCATCAAAAAAAGTGTAAAATTCCAATTACTAAATTTGACCCAAACAAACAAATAAATAAACTGGGCAAGCTAAATAAAACTGTTTAATAAAAAAACAATAAATATAGAAAAATTTCAAACAGCTGAAATTTTGAGATTTTTTGACAAACAATTTTTCAAAAAAAATAATTTTTTTTTAATAAGAAGTATCCTATGTTACTTCTAACACCTCCAAAAATATGTGTACAAAGTTTCATAATAATTGGTTAAGTAGTTTTGGCGTGAAAGCGTAACAAACAAACTTACATTCACATTTATAATATTAGTAGGGATGCGCATATATATATGATGTGTTTATGTATGGATATATGCTGCGAGTACTTGCCACAGCAAAAACTATTACGTTTCCCTAAAAATTCTCAAGAAATCCAGCGCACATTCATAGGCACAGCTCACAGACGCTTCAATATTAAATATTTTCCACTTTGGGGCTTATCCGAAGACTGAATGTATGTATGATACATATATTGATGCATACAAATGTAAGGAGCTAGTTAAAGTCTTGGAAGGTAGTTAAAGACTTGCTTGTCTTTGGAAAAATATAAAAATTTATTTGTATGATTTTAATTTTAGGATAGTTCTTAACACTATGTTAATACTAGACTGACTGCCAACATATTTGACTGTCGTATTTATACAGGTACAGTAGGTTCTGTTTTTATGCAGCTTTTTTTTATGCGGTTTTGAAATAGTGCGGTTTTTTTTAAATTAAAAAATGCATGTCGACCTATCGGGAATTGTACATATAAACAAGATTCTAAACCAGCTAAGCAAAAACTCATCACAGATTACATCAGAAATGCTAACCCTACAAGTATGGAACCGCCTACATCACCATCTAGATCAGACGTGTACATTTCCTCAAGTGACGAAAGTGATTTTACGCCAAATCCTAAACGAATGCGCAACATGTGGGTATTGTCTGATTCTATTTCTGACGTAAATTTATTTTTCGATTCTGACGTTTCTTAAATAAAGATATAATTTTCAAAAATACAATATTTTGTTTGTGCGATTTTATTTAATTATTTCAGATTCATGCGGTCTATGGAACGTATCTATAGTAATAATATGGGACTAGTGCCCTTTTTTATGCGATTTTATTACATTATTTCAGATTTATGCGGTTCTTAGCACTTTTGAAACGTATCTATAGTTTTACTATAGAACTGGTAGCTCTTTTTATGCTGTTTTTTTTTATGCTGTTTCTTGCGGAACGTATCTACCGCATAAAAACAGAATCTACTGTACTTATACCTCATCTTACTGTTTTAGGTACGCGACTTGTATATTAGTTTCTTTGTTTGCGGTTTAGGAAAAACATGTTTATCTTTTGGTATTCTTAAAATATGTTTGGATTTGTTCAGCACTGCATGATTGTACTTAGAATTTACTTAACTATTTTTATTTATTATTTGTGAATGAAATCATTCCTTAACTCTCCCCTTCCTAAATTAAATCGTCCTGATTTATTCCGAATTAATGTTTGTTCCTTGTTCTTGCCTAAATAATTTTTACAGTTATTCACTCTAGTGTAAATATTCTTGGCAATTTCCTTATCGGTGAAATTTTCTTACATGCTTAGTTCTAAGGGGTGTGAATTTAAATAGTTTATAATGATTATTTATGATAGGATATTTGTAAATAGCAATGATAGGACTTTTAGTTCTTATTAAATATTTGTTCGTATGATGTGGTAATTTTTTGTCAATTAGTTACGTAGAATAAAAATGTGAATTCGTCAAATTAATATGCATCGTCGGTTCTAGTTAGAATATATTTGCTGTTAGTTATGGTTGTTATTTTGGTGACTCCTTCTGCTTGAATTGCGACTATGATGACCATAGCTAGTAATATCAGGTAATTCATTGTCGTCTCCTGTAACTGTGTAATTTTTTACGTTGTCTTTGTGAACAACTTTTCCCTCCTTAGTCAAAATCGTGTATTCACGATCTTCTTGCACTACGTACTTTTTGTAACGACTGTCGCTTTTACTTCTGATGTTAGTCCTTAACACCAATATTCGATATCCTTGTTTGAAAGTTTAGTGTCTAGTTCCCTGGTTTAGACGTTCTAATGTTTTCTCCGATGCGTCTTTTAATTTTTTTTACTATTTCCTCCTTGCTGTATGTTATTAGGTTAAAATGTATATCCTTTGGTTTTTTTTCTGTACCGGTATGGGTTGTGTTGTTCAATTCGTTTATAGCTACAAATAGCTCCTCGGTTGCTGATGTTCAATTCTTTATTTTTAATATTCTTGCCAATTTTGATATGGAATTGTGCATTCGTTCTACCTGACCGTTTGCCTTTGATCTATATATTGGTGCCTTTATTTTGTTGGTATTGTATTTTATACACATTTCTTTTAACATTGGTGTATTCAGACAACTTTCGTTATCTGGCATGAGTCGTTTAAAGTTCGGAAAATAGTTGATAAGAATTTCTTCTACTCTTTTGTCCATTTCGGTTTTGGAGTCTAATTGTCTGATACTTATGTATTTTGAGAATTTATCTACTGCTACTGAATATGTTTTGCGTTCATTAAAATAAATATCTAAATATGTGTATTCCCCTGGTTGTGTTGGTACGTAGTTCTTTTAATGGTTCTCTTGTGGGATTCCGTTCATATTGTAGTATTATTCTAATAGTTCTTTTACATTATTTTTGTATCCCATGTGTGCTCGCTCGTGTGTTTGTTTAACTAATTCTAACTATCTATCTGGTTGTGAGATGTCT
This sequence comes from Anastrepha obliqua, assembly GCF_027943255.1. NCBI lineage: Eukaryota > Metazoa > Arthropoda > Insecta > Diptera > Tephritidae > Anastrepha > Anastrepha obliqua. The sequence goes on along the minus strand of NW_026562178.1, from coordinate 730,899 downwards.
TCGTTTATTTGGTGTATATACGAATTTTATATCTGTGAACGTGTTTTTTATAATTTGTTCGTATCCAATTAAATCCTCAGCATTTGTATGTATTGCTACGATTTTTTTCGGCTGCAAAAACCCTTGGCTCCATAATTTTCGATAATATTTTTCCGTCTCTTTAGTTTATGATTCGGATTCCTATCCGATATGGCGTAAGTAAGTGATTGATGGTCGATATAAATGGTTAAGTCGGCTATTAGTCCAGTCATCTGGTAGTTTGACCTGGAATGTTTTGCGGGAGTTTTGAAACTGGATAATTTTTATAGACTTTCGGATGCTCTTTTCGAATTTCAACTTTGCCACCTCGTATCTACGACGCTAGCGCCACCATATTGAAAAAATGGCGCCTATAAACAGTTTTTTTACAATATATCGATTCCGACGCATTTTATGAGAAAAACATGTGTATACAAAATTAAAATAGAGATAATTATTTTCTTCCATTTCTCAAGGGACCCTCGTTTGTTTTTTGAAATCACTCTATCTAAGAAAATGCTTGAAAAAATTACCTGATGGAGGATAATGCTTTGTCTCATAGATTCTAGAGCGAATATCTTCTATAACAATTTCTGCTGCTGTCTTTACAATACGCCGCCGTTCTTCTGCTTTGTCATCATTTTTTTGATTGTACCAGGCTTCCGTTAATAGCTTAAGTCCTGTACTTCGGAAACAAACCACTGGAGCCTTATTGGCAGTGATGGCAATTAAAATATCATCACCGTATTTTTTGAGAAGTTGTGCTTTAACTGTTTTTATGTGTGGGCGGTAATCACCTTCAATTTTGGCTACCAATTTGGCTACACTCATCGGAATTCTGCTCAAAATAAGAATAAATCAACTGCATCCCAGTATCTATCTCATTCGCATACGGACCTTCTTTTTATATTTTCAGCTGGTGGTGCTTGATACATTTTTTTCATGCAGGAATTATGGTACTGTGCATCGGCTGCGACCAAATCATTCACATGCTGAAGTGCTCGACCCCAATCATAATTACGAGCTCTAGCAAGTTCACTTCTTCTACGCAATGATGCAGCGATTAACTTTTCATTGTTGTATCGTTTTCGGCATACATCATGAACCACTATCGATTTTATTCCCGCCAAAAGTTTAACTTTATTGTCATTTCTTTTAATACTTGATTTACGAAAAGTCTCCAATCGTTTTTCCTTCACTTCAATTGTTTCATTTTCTAATAACGGATTATCACAAATAAAAGAATTTCTTTCATCAGAAGCCATGACTCTAAAAACGCAAACTACACTGTATAAACGATAGACGTATACTGATGACTCAGTCTAAACTAGATACTTCTCTTTAGTTCTACCGACAGATGTTTCGTTGAAGGTCTAGAGAAAAAGGGACCCTTCAACAAAGGCGACACATTACCCTTATACCTGCTTTTCTAAAACCTGCTATAGTAGAAGATTATTGTAGAGAAATATACGAAAAAACGTGGTGGTGTAGGTGAATATTACTTTGTGGCGTTCGTATGCCAAAAACTATCGATTTTTTTTTTAAATCGTAATAACATAAAATATAGGAAATAATCTCTAGTTTAATATTGTATACATATAGTTACTAACATAAATAAGAATACAGGAGCCTGATTTATGGAATTGTTTGACGCTAACGCTTTCCTTAATATGTAATCAAAATATTTTACACATAGTAATTGTGTACTGGGATAAGCTTTCATATGCGCCTTAATTTAGCTGTAAATTTTAGGTACCGTTATCCACGCTTTGCTTTGTCTTTGATGCCAGCGAAATTTATGTCACAAAAGTTAGTATACAGCAAACGATTGTTCAGTAGCATAACATCTATTTTCACGTATTGATTAAAAAAGTTAAAGCTATTAAAAGGAAATAATTAAAGTGAGTATAAAAATTTAGGGAAGTACGTTTTGTATTAATTTTTGCGACATTTTTAGTAATGGCACCAAAAGAAAAAGAGCTTTCTGATGATTTAGAAAAACTGATTATAATATATTGTAATATAATATATCACAAGGAACATAAATCATTGCGAGAAATCGGTCGTTTGATAGATAGGAGTTTTGCTACAGTTCAAAAGATTGTGAATAAATATAAAAGTGCGAAAAGCACCACTAATAAAGAGCGTTGTGGGCGTTTCACGAAGTGTTGGTTATCATGGGCGCAATGTTAGAAAGAAGCCCTTCGTGAGTAGTGTCAATCGGAGTAAACGGATTTCATTCGCAACAGATCATGAAAAATATGACCAAACGTTTTGGAACCAAGTCATATTTTTTCATGAGTGTGAGTTCAGTATCTGTGGATCTGTGTGGGCTCTGTGATGGTTTGGGGATGTATGGCTGCGAACGGGGTTGAAAACTTGGTATTTATCTTAAATATTATGGACCTATATGGTTACTTAAATATTTTGAAAAATATTTTAAATAAAAGCGCTACGAAATTGGGCCTTGGAGGAACGTTTATCTTCTAGCAGAATAATGACCTCAAGCACACATCCAACATTGTACTAGCAGAGAATGTTAATACAATGAGAAGGTGCAAATGTTACTGTGAGCTTTTTTTAGTACAATTGAGATTTGAAAGATTTGTAATAAGGTCATTTAGCACACCGAGTTTATAAACACCTCACTGACTTTTGCCCACACAAAAATTAGAAACACCACACATCTTTCACCTCAACACACAACACATTTCTCACCTCGACATTAAACCAATTAAATTTTTGCTATTTTCGTATTTTTGAAATAATAAGCAAATACGTAAAATTTATTACATAATTTTTTTTTTTCAATTACATTAAAAAAAACGATTTAAAAAAAAAATGTATAAAAAAAAGTTTGCGCCGGGAATTGAACTCGAGTCTAACATGTGGCGAGGAAAAATAGGCGGTGCGTTTATTTCTTCGACTGTTTACTTTTTTACCATTTTGTTACTTTTGAAATGATAAGCGGATACATAAAATTTATTAAAAAATTTTTTACGATTACATTAAAAAAAAATTTAAAAAGGGGAAAAAAAAATTTGCACCGAGAATTGATGGCGAGTCACGTGGGGAGGATAAATACATTAAACTAATTAAATTTTTACTATTTCGTATTTTTTGAAATAATAAGCGAATACGTAAAATTTATTACATAATTTTTTTTAATTACATAAAAAAAAACGAATTTAAAAAAAAAATTAATAAAAAAAGGTTTGCACTGGGAATTGAAATCGAGTCTAACATGTGGCGAGGAAAAATAGGCGGTGCATTTATTTCTTCAACCGCTTATTTTTTTACCATTTTGTTACTTTTGAAATGATAAGCGGATACATAAAACTTATTAAAAAATGTTTACGATTACATTAAAAAAACACATTTAAAAAAAAAAAAAAAAAAATTGGCGCCGAGAATTGATGCCGAGTCACATGGGGAGGATAAATACGCAGTGCGTTTATTTCTGCGCCTGCGTTGTGAACCAAGGTTTTGTGCATGCGCGCGACGCGAATTAATTTTAATAAAGTTCTGAAAGTAATTCATGAAGTTTTTCATTACATACATTCATAAATGAACGTATACTCTATATGTACATAAATGATGGTATATGACAATATACATACATAATATGTATGTACATGTCAATAGGAGGTATTTGCATTAAGAAAAAAAAACGGTTTAAGATAAATCAACACTTATTTTATATTGTATGTCAATTTATAGTTTATGTAATCGACAGCATTTACATACATATGTAGGTATGTACATTTGTATATGAAAAACAATAATGCACAAGCGCAAGAACATCATCTTCCTTTCATACATATGTACATATGCATGTATGCCCAAATAACCTTGACTTATGTATGTACACAAGTCACAGCACATCACATTCTTACAAGACAAATACACATACGCACTAGCGAGTTTCTTCCTAACAAGTGCAAAAACAATTCTGCTCTATGTATGTATTATGTCCTAGCATATATACATACATATATACCTACTTGCCTTCTAAACTTCCTACAAAATAATTGTATTCATATGTTACTACATCCATGCACGTTCATACATTCATGCATACATATGTAATATATATGCGCGAGCACAGCGCTCCCTTCTTGCTTCCGTGTACTTTTGTCTTTCTTTCCTAATATTGTACTTACAAAAACACGATATGTACTTTGATAGACGCAAAAGCAACAGCAAGCGCAACGCCATGGCCGCTTTGCCACCGCACATTCTAAAATGTTCTAGAACACAACAAAAACACATACCTCACATGCGCATGTCGCCCAAAGCTAAAATCTAAGCCTAGCGACTACAAAAACAAAATACATTCGTAGACGCAGTCGCAGCGGCCATGATTCTATCAGCGACGGCGCTGAACAATTTAGAACAAAACAAAAAGTTCATTCATAAGTTAGAGCTCATATTTCAATTTCATTCATAAAACGAGCCGCCCATATGCCAATTTTCGCGACCATTCGAAAATAGTCAATATTGGAATATTTCGCGTGGAATTATTTGCCAATATTTGATAAATCTTAAATTTTTGTCATGTCGAGTGGCCGCGGCTCCGTATGTATGTATGCACCCTTATATGTATGTAAATATGTCTTCTAACTGTGCGACAGTCGCGAGTTAATGCGACTTCCAGCGAATCACACATTGCTGTCCGCAAAGCCGCATATATGTACCTTATGATCAGAAAGTACCGGGAATGTTTAAATTAAACAAAACAGAGTTAAATTTAAGGAAAATTTATATTATCTCCTTCAAAATATGACCCGTCTGAAGGAACACACATGTGCCAACGCTTAACCCAGTCCTCCAAACACTCCCGGCAGGCCGATTTGTATTCTCTTTGATCAGTGCGATGGCGCGTTATCACCATGCAAAATCTGAGAACTGTTTGCTCACATTTCCGGCGGTTTGCAACACACAGCATCTCTCTAAGGTTTCAAAACGAATAAATAATATTCTCTATTGACTGTCTGTCCCGATGGAAGGTACTCATGGTGGACTATGCCTTGGCAATCGAAGGAAACAGTCAACATCACCTTCCCGGTTCTTTTTGCTCATAGGGTATACATATCCCATCTTTTCACTGACGGACAAGAAGACGGTCGCAGTTGTTGTTTTTTATATGCATACATTTTGCGTTCGTTGAAGGTTTGCATATATTTGTATACATATGCGTGTATGCGCGTTTGGCTTTCTGGATGCATCCATGGATATTAGAATATTTTCTCATCAATATGTGTATGTAAGTAGTTCAGATTTGACTGAAGAGATTAAATATAGGAATGCATATTCATATGATTGCCATTATGGCTGTTTTACATATAAATTAATTCAAATGAAGTATTAATAATGTTATATAGAAAATAAATTTATAAAAAACAGGTATTAGAAAAACCTGAATACACTATTTTAAATCAATTTCAATTAAACCAAATATAAAAAATGAAATAAAAATATCGAACAAAAAACCGTGCACAGGATTTGAACCTGAGTCAAATATGAGACGATGTACTGCATACACGACACGTCTTTCACGATAGCGCTAATCTACAATTATTAATGATCTTTTCTAAATCACTCATTTATTCGATTCGCAGTTTTATATGCACATATTCTGCGTTAGTTGAAAGTTTGTATGCGTAATTATATGAATATGCATGTGTGTATGCGCGTTTGGCTTTCTGGACGGATATTAGAATGATATTTTCTCATCAATATAATTTGGATTTGATGAAATAGATTATAGATATATGTACATATTTTTTTGTTTTGATTGATTTATATAAAAGTCAGGTCATATCCAGTATGAACTATTTTATACCGAAAAGAAATTTCCATTTATAAAATACAAAAAAAAAACAGTATTTTAAAGAAATTTTAATTAAAATAAACTCAAAAATTTTACCAAACTTTCCTGGTTTGAATTGTAAAAAAAAAATGTGTAAAAAAAAAAATGTCTTCAGGACTTGAACCTGAATTATATACGTGCCAAAAAACAAAACGAATAATTCCGCCGACTTTAGCTTCTGCACCACAAACTAACTGCCGCGCGGCCTTCTTAATCGCAAATTTATTCGCTTCGATTTCCTTAGTAGTGTGCCGAAAAATCTTATGAACTTCCTCAGTAGTTTGGTAAACGCAGAAAATATCTGAATTCTTGTCCTAGCGTGGTAAGTAAATATAGAAACCCTCCACTCGCGTCACTCGCGTGGTAAATATCTGCAATTCCCCACTCGTGAAGTTAGTTGAATTTGAAATGACCTTATTATGAATCTATAAATTAGAACTCGAAAAAAGCTCATTTAACATTTGCTCCTTCTCATTGCATTAACATTCTCTGGTACTAGAGTGGCTGTTATACAATGAGCGAAAGCAGTTGAAAACACCGCCACAGTCCCCGGATACCAACCCAATCGAACATTTATGGGAGCATTTAAAGCGGCAAATACGTAAATATCCGATTAGAAATAAGGAACAACTGAAAAACGTCCTTCAGGAGGAATGGAATAAAATACCACCAGCTGTAACTGAAAATTTGGTTAAATCAATGCCATCACGACTTAAAGCGATTGCAAAGTCTAATGGCTATCCTACCAAATACCAAGATTGGATTTTAATTAAGTTTTTGATTTCACAAATTAATAAAATTAGGAACTGTATACTGACTTTTGAGACATGAATTTTTATAAAGTTTAATATAAAAAGCTATAATTTTGTTCTTTTTTAAAATGTGGTCATTATTTGGATTAAATATGATTTTTGTAGTTCATTCATGTAAATAAAACACAATTTTGTTATAACTTAGGTTATTTGAAGGAATCGATTGGGGGAAAATTGAAATCGTGTCCGGTGTATACTTACTTCTGTTACTAACTGGATGTTTTTCTCATAAAATGCGTCGGAATGGAGTCAATATGGCGGCGCTAGCGTCACAGATACGAGGTGGCAAAGTTGAAATTCGAAAAGAGCATGCCAAAATCTATAAAAATTATCTAGTTTGAAAACTCCCGGAAAACTTTCCAGGTAACTCCCTTTTTTTACTAAATGACTGGACTATACGCCGTATATGTAATTTCGTAATTTTTGTAGCGGCCACATAATAGCGAGTAACTCTTTCTAGTTGAAACTATAATTTGGTTCTGTGGTACTAAGTGTGTGTGATAAAAAATAAAGTGGATTTTTATTTTGACTCAATACAGCTCCAATGGCTATATTGGAAGCGTCTGTAGTCAGCTCAGAAGCCTTCTCATTATTTGGCTGGTATAATTCCTCCTGCTCCTTTAAGCAGTTTTTCAGTTTCTTTATGGCTTCTATGGTCATTTGGTCTAAACTAATTTTTGTGTTTTTACTTTTATTTTTTCCGATATCAGAATTATTTCCTTTAAGATGTAAAGTTAAGGGTTTAGCCTGAGCTGCATAGTTTTTTACGAATTTTCTATAGTATCCAGTAAGTCCTAAGAATCCTCTAAGGTCTTTGAGGGTTTCTGATATTGGGTAATTTTCTATCGTTTTTATTTTATTCGGATGAGTTGAAATTCTATTGTGCTTAACAATATGACCTAAGTATTATACCTCTTCCATTAAAAATTTTAACTTTTCATTGGACACTTTTAAAGAGACATTATTTAAAGCGTTAAAAATAGTTCGGATGTGTTTCATATGCTCTTCATAGGATGAAGAGTAAATGATTACATCGTCAATATAAACACACATCTTAGGAAAATAGATGGGGCGTTTTTCAACCTGAAAGGCATTCGAATGAACTCATATTTACCCCCATTCACACAAAATGCTGTTTTCTCTCTGTCTCTTTCTTTTATCTTAATTTGATGAAAGCCGGAATCCAAATCAAGTGTAGAGAAAAATTTGGCTTTCCCCTGTCTGTAATCGTTTTATGGCAGAAATACATTCGGAGGTTTACAATTCCCTGAGAGAAAGCTATACCTTATATATATCTTAGATATACTTTAGGCTATTTTTCCTGAGTTTTTCCTTGTGATTGCTAATTTCAAGTGAGAAATAACACTGCCTACTTTTTGGCGCTTGTTGTTGGTGCAAACTTGTAGGAAATATATTTTTAGCCCCTACTTTTTGGCGTTATATCTCCTTGGTGCCTACTGTTTAGGGCCTTTTTAGGTCGCATTTTTTTGGCGTTGTTTTGCCTACTTTTTGGCGCTTATTTCCGTTTCCTGGCTAGTGCTTGTGCGTACTATAAAGTGCTATCCATTCCGGCGTCGGATTCATTGGTATTGCCTTGCGGTAATTTGTGCTATTGCTGCAGTCCTGGAATCGCTGCGTTTGTGCGGGTGATAAACGCTCGGAGTAGTGCGCGTTGTTGCCACGGTTTGTGTCCGGCGTTTACCTACACCGGTCGACCCTTCTTCGTTTTTTGCTACGGCTGCGCATATTAAAGCATTTTGTTCTTGTAGTCGCTATGCATAGAAATTTAGCTTTGGATGACAGACGTATTTAGAGGAATAAACTGAGTAGCCTGCGTGTGCGGTTGTATGTACATGCATATGTGTATATTAATAAGCATTGTTTTACTGGGAGCTCAGAATAAAAATATGGACGTACATAAGTTAGCGCGTCAAGTGTGCATACGCACATACAAATATTTACATGCATATGCAAACGAGAATTGTTTTAGCATTTGATAGGCAGGAATTCGATCATTCGGGCATTTACTCCCTAATTATTGCGTGTAGATATGATAAAGCGATGCGTCGTGAGGTAGGTCATGGTTGCTTCAATGCATACATATGTATGTGTGTAATACTATGCAATTAAAGATGCAATTGATCTTTTGTACATAAATAACTAATATTGTATGTTTTTTAATATAGATATGTATGAATATACCAAAACACTTGTACGCTCTATGCATTCTCGTCTAAATTTAGTTTAAATACAAAAAATTCGCAACAGTTTTCACCAAATTTGTATAAAGTTTTAAATGTACTAAAACACACACACACCAAAATGTGAGTTTGTTTTGGTATTTTATTTAAATTCTTATTTTTAAATTATCAGGTTAGTCCATAAGTTCGTGCGCTTTTTAAAGGTGGTTTTAAAATTAATAAAAAAGATGTTTGAAGTATTTAATAATCAATCATATATTTTCCTTCATTATTTACAATGTCTTCCCAACGCTTAGACACATTTTTAATTCCCTGCTCAAAAAATGTTTAGTCCTTGGAGCCAAAATACGTTTCGATATCCCTTTTTATAGTTTCTTTTGAGGAGTAGTTCTTGTTACTCATATGGGATTGAAGTCCACGGAAGAAGTGATAATCCCAAAGTGCAATATGCGGAGAGTATGGTGGATGCGGCATTAGCTCCCATCCGAGCTGTTGTTGTTGTTGTTAACAGCATAGGTAGCCCTGTCAGTGTAGGCATATCATCGTTCGTCTTCGTCTAGCTCATCTAGGGGTAGGCCCAGGAAACATGCTGTTTCGACAGGTTGGGTCCAAAGGGAGAGGGGGGTTAGATGAGTCGGTTTGAGGGGGCATGTGAAGAGGTGGTTAGTGTCGTGCGGGGTACCTTCACATGCCGGACATGTGTTTGGTATGTCGGGGTCGATTCTGGATATGTAGGAGTTTAACCTGCTACAATATCCAGAACGTAGTTGTGCCAGTGTTACACGGGTCTCACGGGGAAGCTGGAGCTCTTCATCTGCAATAGGTGGTGGTTGGACTACGATTACAGCATTCACAGGACGGGAGTTCAAGAAGGTGGTAACGGTCTCCCGGTGAATGTCGTTTATAGACTGTCTAAATACTGTCCGGTACAGTAGGTTACGGTCAGTCTTGTCCTGGATTTCGCCAGCGTAGTCTAGGAGGTGTCTCCTGACGTGCCTGGGAGGCGGCTCGGGCTCAAGCAGGTGTCTGCAGGGATGAGACCTACGGTAACATCCGAGCAGGAACTGCTTGCTGAGCAATTTTTTGTGCTCCGCAACTGGGAGCATTTGTGCCTCGTTATGAAGGTGTTGGATGGGTGACATCAGGAGGCACCCGGTCGCTGTCCGAATGGCGGTATTTTGACAGGTCTGTAGCTTTGTCCACTGCGAATCACTAGTTCCAGGCGACCAGACAGGCGCAGCATAGTTTCGAACCAATTGCCTTAAATGTCGAAAGCAACAGTTCTTTGTCTTTGCCCCAAGTGCTGCCGGCCAGCGATTTGAGGACCTTGTTGCGATTTTGGACTTTTGTGGCAATTGCGGTTGTATGCGCAGAGAAGGAGAGCAGGCTGTCAAAGGTTACACCCAAAATGTTGGGGTTATTTACCGTCGGAATTGGTGTATCATCGACTTTTACCTTAAGGGACAGCTTGACCTCCTTTGTCCAGGTGGTAAAGGGGGTCGCCGTGGACTTGGTGGGGGAAAGTTGGAGATTCCTCGCAGTGAAAAAGCGAGAAAGGTCGGTGAGGTAGTTGTTCACTTTGGAACACAGGCCATTACAACGCTACTAGGACAGTCCTCTCGCAGGTTCGGTTTCGGTTAAGCCCGCGATTTATCTGGGCGTTTATGGCGGTGAGTGCAGTGGTGGTGCTGTGCACTCGTCGGAATCCGTGCTGATGTGGGGCTGGGGCCAGGTGTTTCGTGTAGAGTGGGAGTAGGAGGGCTTCAAGTGTCTTCACTACTGGGGAAAGGAGAGTTATCGGCCGATAAGACTCCCCTTGGTTGGCGGGTTTCCCAGGTTTCAGTAGTGGGACCACTCTCCCTGCTTTCCACTTGTCAGGGATGATGAGAGTGGCCAGGGACAGATTGAAGACCCTTGTAAGGAATCCTACTCCCAGGGGTCCCAGGTACTTCAGCATCAGCGCGTTTAATCCGTCAGGGCCAATGGCTTTCGATGATTTCGATTTGTTGATGGCCCCCTGAACCTCATCACCGGAGAAAGTAAGTGGTGCACTGTCGTTCGTCAGTTTGTGCAGCCTTCTGGTAGCACGACGTTTGGTTCTGTCGCCCGGAGGATGCAGTATGAAAAGCCGGCTAAAATAGCTCGCGCATCTCTTTGGGTCAGACGAAGTGCAACCGTTAAAGGTGATAGCCACCTTGTCGTTGTGCTTCGTCGGGTTCGACAGGGACCTAACGGTGGACCACGGGGGGGCGGTTGCGGGTGCAGAGCTCTGCAGCAGGGGCAAGATAGTCAGTTGTCCACTCACGGGTGGTGCGCAGGCCGGAACTTCTCCGAAAATGGCACCAGCCATTGCAAGAATTGATTTTACTGATACTAGATTCCGAGGTATTCTGGTCTGACACACGGAACAGACTGTGCGGGGGACCAAAAGCTGCTGGTTTGCCCCCGCTGCTAGCTATGTCGGGGGAGTTGTGTTGCTCCGATAGGCTCCTTACTGTGGAGGTGTGGGTTGTGGTGGCGGTTGGTGGTGCCGGCCTATCAGAGGGAGTAGTAGCCGTGGAGGCATCAGACGCCTGCTGGCGGGAGCAACACGTGGCCACATACCGTGTGGATCACTCCCTATGTGTCTTAAGGCCTGAACAGGTTGCTGGGCAGGTGGCTCCACCCGTTGCACTTATTGCACCTAACCGAGGTGGAGTTCGGGTGAAGCCGTTTGTGGCAGACGCAGCAGTAGAATACTTCTGGCCCAGGGTTGGATTCGATTCGAGCTCTGAGGAGAAGTATTTGGAGCAGGATTGCTGCGAGAGTTTGCTCCTGTGACGTAAGGGGTGGGATGATATGGGTTTCACTAGACAGGGCTAGTATACTGGGGCGGCAGCCCTTGGTCGGGAAAAACCCGAGTCATTCCGGTACGTAGAACCGGCTGCCATGGGAATGAAGGGGTGGGATGATATGGGTTTCACTAGACAGGGCTAGTATACTGGGGCGGCAGCCCTTGGTCGGGAAAAACCCGAGTCATTCCGGTACGTAGAACCGGCTGCCATGGGAATGAGCTCGTTCAGCTTGCCTAATGTTTGCCTTGCGGTATGAGGTCTTGTGTTGTCGTGGTGAAATAAAACTTTGCGCCTATTCACTAAAGACGGTCGATTTTTGTTAAGTGCCTCATTCAGGTTTGATAGCTGATGGGAATAATAATCAGCAGTTATCGTCTGGTTTGGTTCCAGAAGTTCATAATAAACAATACCAGCCATATCTCACTAAATAGACAGGAGAATCTTCTTGGGGTGAAGACCATCCCTAGGGGTCGGTTCTATTGATTCATCTTTATCTAACCATTGGCGTTTGCGAACAAGATTATTGTAAAGGACCCATTTTTCACCACCAGTAACGATACGGTTAAAAAAACTTTCATTTTCAAGCCGTTGCAGCTGAGAACACACATTCACTCTCTGCTGAAGGTTGGCGACAGAAAGTCTATGTGGAACCCATTTTCCCAGCTTTAGAACCTTTCCCAACTGAACCAGGTGCCTGTGAACTGTTCCATGCGATGAATTTAACCTCTGAACTATCATATCGACTGTCAAATTTGGAGTTAAAGACTTCAGGACGACCAGCGGGCGGGGCATCCTCCACGTCGCAGTTACCACTTCGGAATTTTGAAAACCACTTTTGCGCAGTCCTTACACTCGCGGTATCCTCTCCGTGAACAGTGTTTATTTCTGCAACAGCAGTTGTTGCATTTTTACCACTTTTATAAAAAAAATACAAAATATGCCTCTTATACGCGTTCGAAGATTCCATTTTATTTTTTAACAACACGTGCTTCTATCCGCGATTCAAATCACTTGTTGAATGCACAATATATTACAGAAAATATAAATAGTTCCGTTATATTCCGCGAATAATTTTTTGCTTATGGGTAAAATACGCACGATCTCAGGACTGACTGATATCAAGTGAACATAGAAATGCACAACGAAATGCCTTGCAAAATGAGTTCGGCCATTCGTTAATATGATTTACTACAGAAGCCAAAAACTGTGCAGAGCCAATATACTAAAGAGAAAATTCACTGTAATCAGCTCTGTTAAAGTTTCACCACACCTCGGCGGCGCACAGTGGGGCCGCTAGAGCAACGGATTGGAACTTTAAAAAAAAGGGTGATTTTTTGTATTGAAATTTATACCAGGTGATACATAATTTATGGACTAAAAATGAATTAGATAGGCTTTTTCAATAACTACAGTTGTTTAGGCGTTACAACTGCTTAAAATTGATATTTCTGCTTTTACATTATATTATATCATATAATATAAGCGCATTTCCCCCGCAATTTAGGTGTAACTTCTATATCATATTCCGTTGCGCTGTAAGCGGCGAAAAAATTCGTTGTGGATGCACATTATAGAAGTAATTGCAGATTTATTATTCAAGTTTGGTTAACAAAATATCTTGGTGTTACGTCAATAATTTGGATTTCGTATAGGTCCAATCTCGAAGGAGGAGATTATTAAATATCCAATTTTGTGGTAACTATTTTAAAAGTTTCGCGGTGTTGCGTTTCGAAACCTGTATAAATATCTTTTTAGAGGTATTTTACATTATATTCGTGAAAAAAATTTTGCGCATAGTTCCAACTGCTCTTATTGCTTATTTTTAAAATTGGCTGGCCTAAATGGGGGTTTTACCCGTACCGTTATATTTGAGTATATGGAGCAAAATAAATTTTTAACATCAAATTTACCCAACGCTGTTAGAAAAGTAGTATCGCATTGTTACGCAAAAATGAATATGACAAATATAAATGATCTGGATAAAAAGAAGTTTGAGACTCGCATTAAAAACGATGTGCACCATATCCCAAAAGCTGGCAAACATATTATCAATCAAAAACCAGATTTTTCAAAAGGGAAGCTGCATGGATTTCAGATGAAACCGAACAAGCCGTTTCCAACTTTCATGCAAGCAAAAGTAAGAAAGAATTTCATGAATGTGGACCAAAAGTTAAGCTGCGAAAAGTTACAGATTTATTGAATAATTCTGCGGGAAAAGTGCCAAAATGAAAAACGTTAATCTTTATCCATCCTATACATCGATTCAGCAAATAAAACAAGAGTGCTACCCCCCTATTTTGTCGGTAAAGATTGCAGAAAACCTTTGCGAAATTGAAATTCAGGCTTTACTTGATTTTACGATGTATCGCATATCAAAATCAGAACTTCATGTTTTTAGGTCTTTGAGCGAAGACGAAAATAGTTTGCTGTGCTACTGGAAATGGGGTTGCGATGGAAGCCGTGGGCACTCGCGATATAAAACAGCTTTCTCCAACGATAATGATTCATTGCTGACTTCTATCGTACCTTTAGAAATTAAGAGACAAACGGAGCATAATGATGTCCCAATATGGAAAAAGCAGAGGTCTTCATCTGCGAGGTATTGTCGCCCGATACGCTTCGCATTTGAAAAAGAAACTTTGGAAAAAATCACTGAGGAGTTTGAGCGTATGGACTCAAAAATTAATGAACTTCGCGAAACAGCTGTTTTTATTGAAAATAAAAAAATAAATGTTAAGCATTTGTTAATGAAAACAATGGTAGATTGAAAGTCCTGTAATGCTGTAACGAAAAATCGTGCGAGTTCGAATTGTTATATTTTCGGAGCAATTCCGAAAGAAATGAATAACATTGAGCACTGTTTGCAAAAGAAAAACGATGTTAGACTTTTCCCTCTACATGCTCTAATCAGATTTTTCGAATGTTGCATTTATATTGCATATAAATTAGATATAAAGACTTGGCAAGCTAGAGGCGGTGTGTTGAAGAAAAAAAGAAGTAGCTGCAAAATAAATTAAGAGCAGAGTTAGGTTTACTAGTAGATTTTCCAAAGCAAGGAGGCGGAAATACTAATGATAGAAACACTGCTAGAACATTTTTCGACAATCAGAAGATATCAGCAAAAATTCTTGGAATTGAACCTGACTAATAGAGCGGTTTGCTTTTGTTTGGAAGACTTTGTCTTGCGCACAACAAATAAATGTAGAAAAGTTTCGCGCATATTGTTTAGATACAGCAAAATTGTATGTGGAAAAATATCCGTGACCCAAATGGCACCAACAGTCCATAAAATTTTGTTCCTCGGTGCGGATATAATTAATAGCTTCCCAATGCCCATTGGTGAATTATCCGAGGATGTGCAAAAAGCAAGGCAGGAGGATTTCAAAACATACCGCGAAGGACGCTCACTTCCATATATGAAAGAGGAGTCTCTTCCACCAGAAGTCATTGAGCTTCTGCCAAATTAATAGATTTAATAAAATTTCTTTATACTAAAATATGTCAATAAAATGCTCCTTTCTACATTTACAAAATCTTATATGTAGTGAAACACGTAATGTGTAATGTATTTTTATTGATTAATGAAATAAACTAATTTGTATTATCGGAATAAGAATAAACGCGTGACACTGTCACAACACTGATGATGATGATGGTATTGTGGAAATTTTGTAGACGCTCCGTATCACCTGCAGATTTCTATCTCGCGAAACACGTGTGTCGAGTCCAGGGTCCAGGAATGAAAAGAAAGTCTATTCAATGTCTTAATGTTAGAATAGTAAAAGGTAATGTACGATTAATAATCAGCTGTTTGACATAGTTGCATTTAGAAATCCAACGCCGACAAAATGACAAGTGGTTGCCACAGTACTCCCCTCCTAGATACTTTCTGGAGTAGCGATGAAGGCAGGCTTCAAGCGATCAATTGAAACCTTAACCTCGCTATTGTTTAATTCTATAAGAAAATACTTAGGAAGTCGTTGAATAACTTTGTATGGCCCTTTGTATGGAGGTGATAGCGATGGTCGTATTTGATCGTCGCGAATAAAAACTTGCTCGCATGTTTTTAATCCAGAGTGCACAAACACTTTTTGCTTTGAATGCCAAGCTGTGTCGACAGGACGCAGTTCTCTCATACAATTACGAAGTTGCTTGACCATATCCGCTTCGCTGCTTACTGGAGTGGTATCTGTGAAGAACTCGGAAGGAAGTCTTAGATTTTCGCCATATACAAGAACCGCCGGAGTTGCACCCAAGTCGTTTTTGTATGTACATCGTAAACCCAATAACATGAGAGGTAAATACGAAGTCCACTGGCTAGCGTTGTGGCAGAGGATTGCTGTTTTGAGAGTACGGTGCCACCTTTCCACAATGCCGTTTGTTTGTGGATGATACGATGTTGTACGAAAATGGCGAGTGCCTAGTAACTGCAACAATTGTTCAAATAAAGCGCTCTCAAATTGACGGCCTAAATCTGATGTGATAGTTGCTGGCACACCAAAACGTGAGATCCAGCCATTCAACAACGCCTTGGAAACAGTCGGCGCAGTAATGTCTGGTAAAGGTAGGGCTTCAGGCCAGCGAGTGAATCTGTCCACAATGGTGAGGCAATATCGATTTCCTTCTGACGGTGGGAACGGCCCAACTAAGTCGATATGTAAATGCGCAAAACGTTGAGTGGGACATCTCCTTCGCTGTAACAAACTTTTGTTGTGACGAATGGTTTTGTTCCGCTGGCACTGCAGACAGCTACGAGCGTAATTTCTGCTATCTCGCTGAACACCAGGCCATACAAAGCGCTCTGTGACTAGTCGAGTAGTTCCTCTTATACCTGGGTGTGACAAATTGTGAGTTGACCGTAAAAACGCTTGTCTAAACTTTTTAGTGATAAATGGTCGCATATGGCCAGTTGAAATGTCGCAGTATAAGCCCCTAGAACTACAAAGTATGTAGAACAAAACTTTTGAGCTTAAGAGAGTGTTTTATGTTACCATTTAATAAGCTACGTAGCTCATCATCTTTCGATTGATCCTCCGCCAAATCGTCGTAATTTATTGGTTCGACCGTGAGGGATTGTATGCGCGAAAGCAAATCAGCCACCACGTTATCTTCACCGCAAACATGACGAATATCGGTAGTGATTTGCGCAATGAAGTCAAGTTGATGAGTTTGACGATCGGAAGCTTTGTCTAGCCTTTGCTGAAATGCATAAATCAAAGGCTTGTGGTCCGTGTAAATATGGCAACGTCGACCTTCGACCATGTACCTAAAATGCCGTAATGCTAGGTATACAGCAGTAAGCTCTCTGTCATAAGTGCTATATCTACTTTCAGCGGTGGTAAATCTGCGCGAAAAAAACCCTAATGGCTGCAGCGTTTCATTTACGACTTGATTTAATACAGCACCAGCAGCAAAGTTGGAGGTGTCTACCCAAAGAGAAAGCTCGGCATCGTGCAATGGATGAGCGAGAAGTGTGCAATTTGATAGCTGTTCTTTGCACGCATTAAAACAATTAATCGTTTCCGCTGACCATGCAAGTGGTGTTGTATCGTTTCGACGGTTGCCGCGAACCATGTTAAATAGAGGGCCTTGAATTTCCAAAGCGTTTGGTAGGAAGCGGCGATAAAAATTAAGCATTGCCAAGAATCTTTTTAATTCTTTGACAACGATTGGCTGTTTAAACTTTCGTAATGCCTCAACTCGCGTTGGCAGCGGCCGTATACCGTCTTTGTTGATGGAGTGTCCCAAAAATTGTAGCTCCGAAACGCCAAATTCCGATTTGCTAACGTTAATAGTAAGGTGGTTATTTCTCAGCCGCTGAAGAACTTGACGAAGGTGGTTTCCATGCTCTTCTACTGAGGCCGATGCGATGCAAACATCATCCAGATAAACGAAGACGAAGTTTAAGCCGTAAAGAACTTCGTTTATGAGCCTTTGGAATGTTTGCGCGGCATTCCTCAGACCGAAAGTCATATGCGTAAACTCAAAGAGCCCGAAGGGAGTCGTTATCGCTGTTTTGCCTATGTCGTCCTCACTTATCCGCACCTGGTGAAAAGCTTTTTTTAAATAGATTTTAGAAAAAATGCATTTGCCGGCCAAAATATTCGAAAAATCCTGTAGGAAGGGCAGCGGGTATCGATCGGGAATCGTTATCGCGTTTAAGGCCCGATAATCACCACATGGCCTCCACGTACCATCTGCCTTACGCACCATATGCAAAGGGCTCGCCCAGTGGCTGCTGGAGGGACGACAAATTCCCAGTTTTAGTAGTGCGCCAAACTCAGCTTTAGCAGCTAACAATTTTTCGGGCGAAAGGCGTCGCGGTCGTGCGTAGACAGGTTGTCCGGTAGTGATTATTCGATGTTCTATGATCGATTTTGTTGTTGCAGTTAGAGGAAGTGAGCGGGTGATATCTCTGTACTCTTCGATAATGTTTGAGAAACAAATGTCCGCGTTGAAAGTTTTAATGCTGGATGTGCAAACGCTGTCAATTTCGCAAATCGACCTTAATTCTGTTTTGCGATCGAGCAGACACCGTTTTTTTAGATCGACTAATAGTTCGAAATGAGCTAAAAAATCAGCCCCAATAATCGCTTGGGAAACGTCAGCAATAAGAAAATTCCATAAAAATTCGCGTCGTAGGTTAAGATTAAGTTTGAGAATGGCCTCGCCAAATACTGAGATAGGCGAGCCATTTGCGGCAAACAATTTTGTACCGTTTGGTGAGGCTCGAGCTGCGTTAGCGCACTTTGGTATAACTGAGACGTCAGCACCGGTATCTATTAAAAAATGCATATTTGCTGACGTATCATATATGCGCAACCGGTGTGTTTTTGCGGCTTCAGACTGCTTGCCTAAATCTGAAACCGCGGCAGCCGAGTGGACCTATAATGATTTTTTCGTCGATTGCATGGCTCTCGGCACTTAGTTGCCTTCTCGCCAAATTTACTATGATACCAATTTTATTTGCTTTACTTGAATCTGGGCCCACGTGACCTAGACCTTGAGCGTGGACGAAAGCGATGCTCCTTGCTACTTAAAAGAGTTTGTACCTGTTTCGCTAGTTCCGCTATCTCAAGTTTGAGGTAAGAAACCTCACTAACTGCAGAAACTTCGTGTAACTGACTATCTCGCATTCCAATGGTTTCAATAATGGAGTCGGCGATCTTAATTTTTTCCGTAATAGCAACGTTCGTGGCAATAATTGCACCTTGAACATAAGGAGGAAGTCTGCTCACCCATAAATCATGCAAAACGCTGTCGCTCAACGTTGTTCCAGCTGCTTGCTTCATAATATTGAACAGCTCACTGGGGCGCCGGTCGCCCAGAACCATATCTTTAAGCACTCGCTGAAGTCGTCGTTGTTGACTGTCGGAAAAATGTTCGATAAGTTTTTCTTAATGTATTTATATTTTGCGTTCGCCGGTTGACCATCTATTATGGGACGAAGCTCCATTAATTTGGTAGGTGGAACGCTAGCAAGAACGATGTTGAATTTTCTTGCATCGTTGGTAACAGAAGAAGCGTCGAACCAAAAATCCAAGGAATAAAAATAAGCCTCAATGTTGTCTTCGGTCATCGTTGGTAATGGCAATCGAGGAGTAGAGCCTGGAACATCCAAAGAATATGCATCTGAGGACCGGCCGCCAGAAAAAATATGGCTATCGTTTAGCGACATTAATTTTTTTTCCTTCGTCGGGGTCACCAATTGTAGTGAAACACGTAATGTGTAATGTATTTTTATTGATTAATGAAATAAACTAATTTGTATTATCGGAATAAGAATAAACGCGTGACACTGTCACAACACTGATGATGATGATGGTATTGTGGAAATTTTGTAGACGCTCCGTATCACCTGCAGATTTCTATCTCGCGAAACACGTGTGTCGAGTCCAGGGTTCAGGAATGAAAAGAAAGTCTTAATGTTAGAATAGTAAAAGGTAATGTACGATTAATAATCAGCTGTTTGACATAGTTGCATTTAGAAATCCAACGCCGACAAAATGACTAGTTGTTGCCACATATATATAAAATTAAGTCAACTTTTTGTGTGTGTTAGCTAACCGGCCGTGTCTTTGCACCGAATTAAACCAAACTTACACACGTTGTTAAGTAGGTATTGAAGATGGTTTACCTATAGTTTGGATGCCTATTGGTGGATAGGGCTCGAGATATAGGTCAAAACGTGGACCCGGGTAACCTTCGGATGTGTATGTACAATATGGGTATCAAATGGAAGCTGTTGGTGAATGCTTTAGTTCAGAGTATTTTTCATGCCGCTCCGTGACTAGGGTCTCGAGATAGAGACCAAAACGTGGACCCTAGAATGTGTTTGTACAATATGGATATCAAATTGAAGCTGTTAGTACAGAGTATTTTTCATGCCGCTCCGTGACCGGGGTCTCGAAACATAGGTCAAAACGTGGATCCGGGTAACCTTCAGATGTGTATGTACAATATGGGTATCAAATGGGAGCTGTTGGTGAATGCTTTAGTTCAAAGTATTTTTCATGCCGCTCCGTGGGTAGGGTCTCGAGATAGAGACCAAAACGTGGACCCCACAATGTGTTTGTACAATATGGATATCAAATTGAAGCTGTTAGTACAGAGTATTTTTCATGCCGCTCCGTGACTGGGGTCTCGAGATATAGGTCAAAACGTGGACCCGGGTAACCTTTGGATGTGTATGTACAATATGGGTATCAAATGGAAGCTGTTGGTGAATGCTTTAGTTCAGAGTATTTTTCATGCCGCTCCGTGACTAGGGTCTCGAGATAGAGACCAAAACGTGGACCCTAGAATGTGTTTGTACAATATGGATATCAAATTGAAGCTGTTGGTGAATGCTTTAGTACAGAGTAATTTTCATGCCGCTACGTGACTGAGGTCTCGATATATAGGTCAAAACGTGGACCCGGGTAACCTTTGGTTGTGTATGTACAATATGGGTATCAAATGAAAGCTGTTGATAAGTCTTTTAATACGGGGTAATTTTCATACCTATTGATGACTAGGGTCTCGAAATATATGCCAAAACGTGGACCCGCCGTGTCTTAGCACCGAATTAAACCAAACTTACACACATTGTTAAGTAGGTATTGAAGATGGTTTCCGTATAGTTTGGATACCTATTGGTATATAGGTCAAAACGTGGACCCGGGTAACCTTTGGACGAGTATGTACAATATGGGTATCAAATAAAAGCTGTTGGTGAATGCTTTAGTACAAAGTATTTTTCATGCCGCTCCGTGACTAGGGTCTCGAGACATAGGTCAAAACGTGGACCCGGGTAACGTTTGGTTGTGTATGTACAATATGGGTATCAAATGAAAGCTGTTCATAAGTGCTTTAATATGGGGTAATTTTCATACCTACCCTCCTTTCTGGTAGAATTTTCGGGCGGAATAAATGTTAGTAGACAAAAAATAAAATTGAACTTAGTCAATCGGCTTATATCAATAAAGTCTTGGAAAAAGTACACTTTCAAGTAAATTGGACTATGAAAGTTTAAATTCAAGTGAAATATATAAAGTTGGAATTTGTTGGAATACAAAGAAACAAAACTCGATTGCGGCATCGTCGACTGAAGCTGAGCACACTAAAATAGAATAGATATGGTTTAGAACAGAAAAGATATGGTTTTCATATTATTTATTTCTTTATTCTTTATTCAAGCGCTTTGGCATAAACAATATTTTTTGTTTTTCTATTTGTTTTTGAGTAAATATAAAATATAAATTGAAAATCAGGAAAAAAGAAGATTGTTTTTAAATTTCAAATCAACGCAAATGAATAACTAAGAAACAATCGTCTTTTTTCCGGATCATCCATGAATTTTTCGTGTGCCCAGCGAAGCGGGCCGGGTTTGCTAGTTTACGTATAAATGTCTCAATAACATCACAATACTAACGGTTCAGTATATGCTTGGCTTAAGTCCCGTACAATTTTCGGTGTGGTTCAAAAACGGCTCCGTTAGAAACCCGGTTCGCATACCTAAAAAAAATGGATAACTTTTTCGAATTGAGCATTTCAAATCCATATAGGTTCATTTGTTTTCATATTTCTTGATCTATGTCCTTAAAATTAAAAAAGTTCCGCTAAATTTCCAAACGGTCCCACTGTGCGGCGGTTAGACATCATTTTTGACAATTCACACTATTTATAGCCCGTGAGACTTCTCTATACATTAACGTTCTTTGATACTCGCCTCAATATACATGGCACATGATAGTCCAGCCCCGCCTGAGAAGGCTCGCAGGCTTGTGCACGAAAATACAACCAAAACCCTGCTACTCGGATGCGACGCCAATGCGAGGCACGCCTAATGGGGGAAGCTCCGAAACAAACGACCGAGGTGAGTCTCTTTATGATTTCATAGTTAATACTAACTTTTCGGTATGTAACAGGGGTAACACTCCCACCTTCACCTTTCCCAGTACGGAGTACTTCAGGAGATGGGAGGAAGTGATGGATGTTACTCTATTGTCTGAAAACAGCTCAATAAGGTTAGACAATTGGAAAGTCTTTTTCTACGAGCTCGATCTTAATGTTGATTCACGCTGACCGTATAGAAATCCATTAAGAACCAACTGGAACAGGTTAAAAATCGTACTAAATAAAAGAATAGAATAGAATAACTCTCACCGAAAATCTTGAGAGTGGGGCCATAACACTGGAGAAGGCATTTAGTAGGGCCTACAAAACGTCCTGCCCCGCCAAATTTAGTAAGAAACTCACCCTCCTTGGTGGAGCGGTGGCCTTTTAAAACTAAGGGAAAAATCTATGTCAACGTTTAACCTCAGCTTATCGACAGGAAATCGGGAATTATACAGAGAAAGTCGGAGACAGTATAAGAAGGAAATTTTGGCCGCCAAGAAAGAGAGCTTGGAGGGAATTTTGTATGACCATCGAATCCACCAGGGATTTTGACAGCCTGACCCATGTTCTTTCCAAAGATCATTCAATGGGTTCTTGGACTGCTCCGACAGAAGAATCGTTAGAACTTTTGCTAAAAAGGCATTTTCCAGGATGCAGGGCCCACGAAAGTGGGAGAGGAAATATTAGACGGAGCCAATATAATCCACAGCATCTTGCAAAAGAAATAATTACAAATTTTCCCATTTTAAATCTCCGGAGCCAGATGGGATCATATCCAAGATGGTACAGGAAACCCTGGACTGTATCTTACATTGGCTAGAGGAAATTTTTAAAGCGTGCTTAAACAGAGGTCATATTCCAAATAGTTGGAAACTAGTCAAGGTCGTCTTCATTCCAAAAATAGGTAGGAAAGAACATGCATCAGAGAAGGACGATAGGCCAATCAGGCTCTCGTCTTTCCTGTTAAAACCCTTTGAAAGACTTTTGGATATGCATCTCAGAAGCTCTTTGGAGAGCTCCGGTATATCAACTGCACAACATGCGTACCGCAAAGGCCAATCTACGGAGACAGAGCTTCACCAGGTAACCCATCAATATAGCAACAAACATTATATAATATCATGGCGGCATTCTTGGATACATAAGGCGCATTTAATAATGTTAGTACAGATCAATTAGTAATTGGGTCATCTCTATGCTTGCAACCAGGATCATTAAAGCTATTATGGGTAGTATTAACATAACCAAAAAGGTCTACATGGGCACTCCACAGGGGGGAGTATTATCTCCACTTCTTTGGTTATGTATCATTAGCAAAATCTTAATAAAACTGAATTGAGGTGGGGTAAGAGTGGTGGCGTACGCTGATGATGTATTACTAATGGCATCAGGGCTGTGGCCTAAGTTTAAACCCGTGTAAAACAGAACTTGGTCCTTTCACCACCAGATAGAAGGTACCAACTTTTACAGAATATTAACGGACAAACTCTTTCACTAAGCAACCATTATGGTTGTATAAGGACTATGTTATAGTATGGTTGAGTAGTTTGGTGGAAAGCTCTAGGGAGAGATTACAATACCAAATTACTGGGCAGAATACAAAGATCAGCCTGTGCAATAACGGTTGGTGCAATCTGATCATACCCTAGAGAGGCTCTCAATGCACTGACACACTTTATTCCAATGGACCTATTGTATATTGTTGCGACAAACTCAGTTAACCTCAAAGAGAACTGACTACATTGTCCCAACGGTAACTTTCAAAAGGTATTTGCCACAATCTTTGTATCTAAGGAAGAATGGAATAAGGGATTCTCTATAAACAACTTCGACACTACAGTCGATACAGATGGCAGTAAAATGGATAATGGTGTTGGAGCTGGTATATATTTTCACCTCCGAATCGCGGATTGTAGATGGAAATACCAGACGAAATGCAAAATTAGCAGAACGTTATGGCCCACCTACAAGCTCAAGCAATCGTCGACATTGATAAAATGAAACGGCGGGACGCCTGGAGAGTAACGGCAGTCATTACTGGCTTTTGGTCTATCGGTAAACAAGCAGCCAAAATGGGCATGTCTCACAATACATACTGCCACAGTTGTAAAAAACCCGAAACAATCTTCCTTATGTTCTGTGAATGCCCTGTCCTATGGAAGGACAGAATGTTAACCCTGGGGAAACCGCTGTTCGAGAGTCTCGAACAACTGTCTGGCTTAGACGTCAACAACCTAAGAATGTTCGAAAACCGCACAGACTGGATATAGTCTCGCTGTAAATTACTGTTTAACAAGTTGGTAACGACAATGTGGCAAAAAAATGTGCGGAAGTGATAGTTGGATTCTGGAAGAATCACCACTTTAACCAACCAACTAATCAACGACTTTAAAATGGTACTTACCGCATTCGGTACAACGACGAATTGGACACATTTATCAGGGGCGCAAATGTAATCAGGTTCATCAAGCATAAAGGATTCGATGGTACGGTAAAATTTTACGAATGAGCAACGATAGAACTCTAGAAAAGCTCTTCGCAACAAATCCACAACGCGACAGAATAGCCCAGACGAGCTATGGGCATATCTGGTATCAAACGAAAAGCTGATAACCAAGTGACGTTTAGGCGAATTGTTACGGAAGCAATGGCTCACCCCACACTGTGATGCTATGATGATGATTATGGCCGTTTATAGCCGCTAGGCTTAAAATTTTAGCACCAGTGAATGTAGTTTGTTCTTGTAGTCGCTAGGCATAGAATTTAAACTTTGGACGACATACGCATTTAGAGGAATAAAGTGAGTGCCTTGTGTGTGCGGTTATATCTACATGCATATGTATATACTAATAGACATTGTTTTGCTGGGAGCTCAGAATACAAATATGTACGTGCATAGACAAGGGCATGGAATATGAATACGCCTTCGACAGACCATGTTCTCCAATTCTGACCACAAACTGTAGCCCAATGATTTCAAATTTGGACTAGCCATCTGGGTGGTTTTTGCCTCATAGGCTGAAGCGGGCTCTTGCTGGAACATCCGAGGCTCTCCATTCAAGAGAATACTGATCAACTACTTCACCACGTCTTCTAAGACATTCTCCTAGTACACTTTTGCCCCGGCCTTAAACCCTTTTTCGCAGAAGTGAAAAAATGTAACATCTTTGCAAGACACGTCCCGTCAAATCATTACGGAGGATGGATGGTAGCAAGGCTGAACTCTTGGCACAACATTTTTTGCGTCTTTAGAAGTTGTAGTTGATTTTGTCAATTTGCTTAATGACACTTCTTCAACAGTGAAAATTTTCTCGCCTGTGAAAAGAATATTTTCATGGCCGTTGTCCGCGTGCCACCGAAGAAGTTGCTTGGATCTCTCGAATCTAATTTTCTTCAAGCGCGTTGTCAAAAGATCACCAGTTGAGCGACGGAAGGCTTTCATATAGAGATCATGATCATGATCATGATCATCTTTCATGTGAAGATCATCTCTAATTAGTCTTGACATGGATATGGTCGATACATTCATTTCCCTGGACATGATTTTCTACTTTGCAAGGGGATTTCTGCGAATTCTTTCTCGAACGGTTTTATTGGCTGCAAGAACCACGTGAAGACGACATTCCCATGACAGTCGGTTTTACCTTACCGGGATGAAAAAGATTTATACCCGGCCAAGGGCTTGCCACTCCAGCACATGTCCCGTACATATTTTTGGGTCGCTTATCCTGCTACAACAGCAACAAAGATGCGAGGACGACTATTTCTTTTTCTGCCTGTCACCATAGGTGTTTGGGAAAAACAACTGATCGTGCTTTAAACAAACATTCTCGAAATTTTAAGTTTTTTCAGCAATGTGTAAATCCCACTTTCACTTTTATCACACTTATGTAATGCAATCACTGCAATGCGATTTTCCTTAGCTCCCCACTCCATTGTTAACAAGCGAACTTTGCCATGAAACTGAGTACAATTTATGAGTAGACAATGCATACGAACAAAAGCATAAATAACGTAACTTTTTATGCATTGTAAAATTTGTTATAGAACTTATGGCAAACCTAAGTATATCAACATATCAAAACCCTTGTATGAGCATGACGCATTCTCGTCTAAAATTAGTGTCAAAACAAAAAATTAGTAAAAATGCTCATCAAATTTGTATTAAGTCTTGAATTAACTAAAACGCACGCACCAAATTATGGGGTGGATTTATGATGTATTTTGTTTATGTTATAACCTTGTTTTTAAATAAAACGAAATAACATTAAACCTACTTTGATTTTAAATGTTGGCGCCTATAATTAAATAAATATGTATCTTTGATTGTACATTTAAAAGTATGTTCACATTTGCATTAATTACCGATAAATCCACAAAATTAAACACATATTGCAATATTGACAATCAGCTGTCAATACTGTTGTAAAAGGTTTTTCTTCATAGAAATTATTTTGGTGGAATATTTCGGTGTTTTTGGTTTATTTAATTTTAATTAATTAATATTTCAGTCGCCGACTATCACTCAAAGCGTTAGGACGTCTTTTCTTATCTCAGTGATTATTTCGTGACATACATTTGTTAACTTTCCGCTAATCGCTTCATTTACTTTGTGCTTATTCCCGCCTTTGGTTTTTTGTGTTTTTCATTTTGACATTAGAAACACGTGCTATAACGTTTGTATAAAAAAAATCAGAAACAAGCTCAATAATGGAGCCGGGACCTCCAGATAGGTCACCGAATCGCTTTTCAGCATAAGCAGACTTCCTGGAAAATCCCACAAGGAAGAAAAAAAACCAAACCCAAATCAAGACATTTTTCCCGAACTCCCTAAAAAGTGCCCCACAGCACATAACCCCAAATTTATATTGATATCTTCTGCCGACAATACCAAGCCTCTTTCTCAGCTGAGCCCTTTTGCCATTTAAAAATCGATCGAAGCTATTTCGGCGGAGATGAACTCAATCTCACAACTCCGCGACGGTAACTGACTCGTCTTAACCCGCAACGCTCGAATCGTAGATAAGTTCCTAAAAGCTAAGTCGATTCCTAACCTATGTCCCATTAATTTTAAGTTACATGAGACATTGAATTCGGTGAAAGGTGTTATCTACTCGCCTTGTCTAAAGCACGTTGCGGAAGACGAAATAATCGGAGAAATGAAAGATCAACACGTTACGGGTGTCTACAAATTTACCCGCCAAATAGAGGGTAAAACTTTTTATACCGGTCAAATTGTTCTAACCTTTGATCTTTTCCAGCTTCCTGAAGCCGTAGAAGTCGCATGGTACAAAGTCAAGGTTCAACCTTATATCCCAAGCCCAATGCGTTGCAGAAACTGCCAAAAGTTGGGACATATCCGAAAACGGTGCAATAGTAATCCAACATGTAATAATTGCAAACTTCCACCTCACAATCCTGACAAGTGTATGCGTACTCAATGCGCCAAGTGCGCCGAAGAGTACCCATCTTCGGACAGAAACTGCACCAAATATATCCAGGCGAGGGAAATCCTCAAGATTAAAATCCTAGAGAAATGCAGTACTGGCGAAACGCGCCGCAAATATAAAAACAGTTTTCGCCTTTCCCAACGGCTTAGCTCCTATGCTAGTGTCACAAAAAATGTCTCATCCGCAGATAATATACCTTCCGGAACAAATAATAAAAAACACACTGAAAACAAAATTTTCATAGATTCTTCTTCATCACCAACACAAATTAACCCTACAAAAACAAAACTCCACCAATCCTACCATGTTACCCACCTCTAGTAGCAATTCTAACGCTGCTCCTACTATTTCTGCTGAAAATTATTCCTCCCCACAACAAAGCTCAACTTCAGATACCAATACTTTGCCATTCCAATCACCAATATCCATTTTTACTCAAAACTTACTAAAAAATAACGACTACTATCTTAAAAAAACCGTCAGTACTAGAAAAGACCTCTCAATGGATAATTGTTTATAAAAGACTGAATGGTGTCAGTAAAAATCATTCAATGGAATATAAACGGTTACCATAATAATTACAATGAGCTACTACTATAATACTAATCAAAGAAGAAGATCCCGACATAATATGTTTTTAAGAAACCCATTTTTTCATATAATATAGATCCAAATACCATATGCGACCCAAGACAATACATTTCTCAAACCTACCAAATATACAATCCAACAAACAAGGTATTGGTATAATAATAAAATCCCACATTCCACACGAATTTATCAATGTTGTTAGTTTAATATCCACTATGGTACTTAAAATAAATTTAAATCAACACATTTATTTAGGTAACTCCTACATACCTCCACAACAAAAATTTTCCGAGCCCGACTTGAATAATTTATTTTCCCAAATTCCTTCTCCTGTGTTGTGGACTGGTGACTTCAACTCATGGAGTCCTCTGTGGAGTGCAAAAAATTCCAATGGGCTGGTCTTAGAAAATTTTATTTTTCAGCATCAACTCATTTTACTGAATCACTGCTCACCTACTCATTTTTCTACACATCTTCTTTTACTAATGTAGATCTTTCTTTCATTTCTCCCCAACTTAAGCCTCGAACTCATTGAAAAATTTCTTCCATTCTAAGAGGTAGCGATCCTTTCCACATTTCTATCTCTATGCAAACAAATTTAACCTTTGAAAAATTCCAGCATATTCCTAGATTTAAGACCGAACTAGCCAACTGGAACTTGTATCAATTAGAAATTGTTGACTTAGTCGCCAATAATGAATTATCTTCACCCGTAAATATTAATAAAGAAACAGCAGTATAAATTTTCGAGATCTTTTCCCGTTTGGTGGACCAAAATACTGCAAAAACCGCGTACTCAAAAAATAGAGCACTGGAAAATTTATAAGCGTTGTATGACTGTAATCAACCTTCTTAATTACAAAAAAAGAAATTGCTTTATTTAAGAGGGCTGTTAAGGAGTCAAAAAAACAAAGCTTTGAGTCATTTACGCCCAAAATTTCCCCCACTTTCAACACCAAAAAACATTTGGTCTGATATAAGATTGTTAGCCGGAGTCAGACAAAGCCAAATTAAAACTATACCTAATATCCAACAATAATGTTGTAACAGATTCCTTTGCAATAGCACAGCTGTCTGCCCAGTATTGGTCTAATTACTCCAAAGATAGTAATTTTCCACAGGAATATACAAATAAAAAAGAAATTTGGCTTTCCACAGCATACACTCCTGCTAATATATCAATTACCGCCAAATACTTCTGAGATGGAATCTGCATTGCAGCATGCAAAAGGGAAAACGCTTGGCTTTGATAGGATTGCCTATCCAATGCTTTCTAATTTGCCAGAAATAGCCAAACAAAGACTGCTAAAACTTTACAATAGTATTTACAATGTATCTGTATTCCCACACGTATGGAGGTCTGCCATTATTATTCCGATAGCTAAACCCAAAACATCACCCCACTTCACAACTTCGTATAGACCAATTTCTCTACTAAGTTGTTTGAGTAAAATATTGGGAAAAATGGCGGCTGTGAGATTAATGTGGTTCATAACAAAAAATGGCTTTATCATCCATAATCAGTTTGCTTTTAAACGAAATCATAGTACAATGGATTTTTTGATACAAATTCAACACTTTGTTTCTGATTCATTAACTACGAAACGTCATGTTACCATTCTAACAACTGATTTTGAAAAGGCATTTTACCGTGTGGGAATACATGCTGTACTGAGGCAGCTTGCTACATGGAAGATTGGTCAAAAAGCCTTTACTATTGACACATCTCTGCACAACTTAAAAAAGTCAAATACTAGTATACTGATATACCAGTGATTTTTGGAGCTTATAAATAAATACAAATCCCTTAATTACACAGCAATATACGCAGACGGCTCAAAACGAAATAATATATCATTTGCCGTCGTTACTGAGCGTGGAAAAACAATATCCGGCGGAATTCTACCAGGTTACTCGTCCGTGTTTAGTGCTGAAACATTCGCAATTTACAAAGCTATTGAATATGCTATTAAAAACAAGGGGAGATTTATCGTTTGTTCTGATAGCTTCTCCTGCTTGAAAGCAGTTAGAAACGTTTACAATTTCACCACAGCAGTTTCTCAAATACGTGACATGTGCATCAAATACAGAAATAAAATTAAATTGCTCTGGATGCCTGGTCATTCTGGTATAACTGGAAATGAGTTTGCCAAACATACTGCAAGTTATTTTGAAGCAGCACCGACCTTCCAGTTTGCGTCTTTAGATAAAAAAGACCTTAAGAAACACATATAAATTCAAAATGGGACGTAGAGTGGCGCAGTTTCTTTCACAAATATAAAAGTACAAACGCAGATCGAAGTAAGGTAGTTCACCCTAGTAATACCACCCGCCACCAATCAACAATTTTTACCCGGCTGAGGATTGGCCACACCAACGTAACGAATCAGCATTTGCTTACTGGAGGTTCTCCTGCTTCCTGTCCTTTCTGCTCCAGATTAGCATCAGCGGAGCATTTCCTCAATGAATGCTTAATTTTGGAGAGATTAAGGAAAAAACACTTTGGCTCGGCGAACCCACCGTCTACTCTAAAATATGTAACATCCCGAAACTTTTTAAGCATATATAATTTCATCCAAGAAAGCAATTTAAGTATATGAAATTTTGTAATAATGTATGTAACGTATAATTTTAGTTCTAATTATCTTTATATTTCACGTACTTCATATGTATCTATGTACTACTTAACATTAAACTAAAGAGTCGATGGCCTAAGCTGCTTGGACTCTATTTCTTTAGATATTAAGCACTGTATTTAATACTATGTTTATTAAATAATAATAATAATAATTAATGTGATGTTGTATTATGTACGTACGATCCGAGGACCCAACATCGACACGGATCATTACCTTGTTGCAACCAAACTGCGCACACGCCTCTGTGCAGTAAAAAACGTACATCTACCTACGCAAAGAATGTTCGACATCGAAAGCTGCAATCACAACAGACAGCCAGAAGATTCGCCACACGACTCTCACTCCTGCTCTCGGAGAGCACTGCCCAACAAACCGGCATGCGCGAGCAATGGAGCAACATTTCTCGTTCCCTACGTACCGCCGCCGAAGAAGAAATCGGATTCCGGCGAGCCCGAAAAAACAATTGGTACGACGAGGAATGTCATGCTGCCGCAAAAAGAGAGCATGCCGCCTATAGAGCCACGCTGCGATCGGGCGCAACGCGAGCAATGTGAGATCGTTACAGAGAGCTGAAAAAGGAAGAGAGACGTATTATCCGAAAGAAGAAACGAGAGGCCGAAATACATGAGTGCGAGGAGCTTGAGATGCTGGCCAATAGGAACAACGCCCGAAAATTCTACCAGAAAGTTCGGCGGCTTCCAGAAGGTTTTAAGACCGGGGCGTTTTCCTGTAAGAACAAAGACGGCGATCTGGTGGCTGACGTACAGAGCAATCTTAAATTATGGAGGGAACACTTCTCGAACCTGTTAAACAGTGACAGCTGCGCATGTCATAGAGAATGTAAAGATCCCGATACCCCAATCGATGACGACGGAATTGTCGTTCCGTTACCCGACCATGACGAGGTGAGAATAGCAATATCACGGCTAAAGAACAACAAAGCCGCGGGCGCCGACGGACTGCCGGGTGAGCTATTCAAACATGGCGGCGAGGAGCTGGTAAGGTGCATGCATCAGCTTCTATGCAAAATATGGTCGGATGAAAGCATGCCTGCCGATTGGAATTTAAGTGTGCTCTGCCTAATCCATAAGAAGGGCGATCCTGCAATTTGTGCCAATTACCGCGGGATTAGTCTTCTAAATATCGCCTATAAGGTTCTAGCGAGCGTATTGTGTGAAAGGCTGAAGCCCACCGTTAACCAACTGATTGGACCTTATCAGTGTGGCTTCAGACTTGGAAAGTCTACCATCGATCAAATATTCACAATACGCCAAATCTTGGAAAAGACCCATGAAAGGAGAATCGACACACACCATCTTTTCGGCAACTTCAAAGCTGCATTCGACAGTACGGAAAGGAGTTACCTGTATGCCGCTATGTATGAATTTGGTATCCCCGCAAAATTAATACGGTTTCAAGTTAACAGGGTTTCAGATAAGGTGATTCGCTTACGTGTGACTTCTTTAACCTGATGTTGGAGAGCATCGTACGAGCCGCAGAACTTAATCGCTCAGGCAAAATATTTTATAAGAGTGTACAATTGTTGGCGTATGCCGATGATATCGATATCAACGGCCTTAACAACCGCGCTGTTAGTTCTGCCTTCTCCAAACTGGATAAAGAGGCAAAGCGAATGGGTTTGGTGGTGAACGAGAACAAAACGAAGTACCTCCTGTCTTCAAACAAACAGTCGGCGCACTCGCATATCGGCACCTACGTCACTGTTGACAGTTATAATTTCGAGGTTGTAAACGACTTCGTTTATTTAGGAACCAGCATTAACACCGATAACAATCTCAGCCTTGAAATCCAACGTAGAATCTCTCTTGCCAACAAGTGCTACTTTGGACTAAGTAGGCAACTGAGCATTAAAGTCCTCTCTCGACGAACAAAGCTAACACTCTACAAGACTTTCATCATGCCCGTCCTAACGTATGGCGCAGAAGCTTGGACGATGACAACATCCGATGAAGCGACGCTTGGAGTGTTCGAGAGAAAGATTCTGCGTAAGATTTTTTTACCTTTGCACAGCGAATATCGCAGACGATGGAACGATGAGCAGTATGAGCTTTACGACGACATAGACATAGCGCAGCGAATAAAGATCCAGCGGCTTCGTTGGCTGGGTCATGTCGTCCGAATGGATACAAACGCTCCCGCTTTGAAAGTATTCGATGCGGTAACAGCTGGTGGTAGCAGAGGAAGAGGAAGGCCTCCTCATTCGTCGTTGGCACAAGTGTATTTCATCGAGAGGGGATTATTATGAAGGGGATGAAATTGATTTACAAGAATAAAAAAAGATTTTTCATTTTACAACCAAATTCACCTTACTTTTTGCCCACAGGTAAAAAAAGAAACTATTAATCCTGGTAATCCTAATAAGGATAATGGAAAACTTTTATCAAATTATTGCATTGTCATCGGTCCTTGATAGGTGTGCAAAATTCCAAGTCGATCAGATTTTTAGAAGCCAGTGAAAATTAAGCTCAAAGATTCCGTTACATACATACAACCCGAGCTAATAAAAGTGTGTTAAAAACGACACGCGATCTGAAAACGGTTGCCCTCTCGTTGGTGCAGTATTTGGTGAATCGTCTTTAATGAAGGTACCATTACCTGGACTGAGCGACATGTTGAACGTTGGACTTTAAAAATTAACTGACCGGTTATATCGATAGCGCACGAATTTATAGGCATGGTTCTCTGGAAACCGTTGAAAAAGTTAGTAAATAGAAAACGGTGCAAGTTAATTTTTAGCCGTAAATATAGGTTGCAGTTTTAACTGCTTTGTTTTACGAGTCCCGCACAAAGTTAACAAAGGGTTTTATTTATTGGGTAGGCATTAGAAATAACTACGCGACAATAATTAACTACCGTAACAAGATATTTTCGAAGGGTTAACAAATATTATTATATTGAATAATAATTTCTATTTTACACAAGTAGAACACACGAATATCACGTCGGGGTCACCAAAATGTTGGGCCACCAAGCTTTTTTGGCAGCTATTAATTTTCAAATAAATTAAACACTTTTATTTTCAAACCACTTTACAATTTATTTTTCACAGAGTTAGAATTTTACGCGTTCGTGTGTTTGTTATTCCCTTTTACAATTGTTGAATAGCACAGCTGATGTCGATAGCACAGCTTATACGAGTATATAATATATGTACATAAGAATGTATATTACGTCGATACGAACGTTAGGAAATGACAAATATGGGATAATGTGTATTAATATAATTCAAGGACAAGTACAAGAATTAGGGTGACCAGATGTAACGAGTAAAAAATATTACAATGTTATAAATTAGACTATAATACTAAATTATTAAATAAAAACTATACAATTAACCCTATACTTAAATTATGTCCTGTAAATTAGGTGCTGCTCCCAACAACAATATTTCTATTGTCACAATTTTGTTTTAAAATTGTTTCGTATGCATTGACGATCAATATCGTATCGTCATCAATGTTTAATATTTTAGTTTTGTTATTTATTTAAAAATAAACAATAATTTTCAAATATACAATTTTTACTTCTTTTAGGTCTTTCAAGGCAATGTCTTTTTTATAACTTAAATTTGTTTCAGTAATTCTTATGAAATATTCGTTTTTCTTTTAATATTTTCGTTTGTTTGGCAATGGAGTGATCATTTTTAAATCAGTTATAACATAACTTCTTGGTATCTTAATTGCGATTATTGTGATTGATCTTTATATGCTAACACTCCCATTTTTGCCATTTTCAATTTATAAAAATCTATTTGGAAGTGATCAATTTCTTCCTTAGGTAAAGATATTTTTATTCTGATTCTTCTAACTTTTTACAAATTTCTTTACTTTCTCCCTATCTTGTTTTATTGTTTTTCTAATCAAATCAATACTATCATTAAAATGATTATTTATTGCTATTTGCATATTAACTGTTTCAATAATATTATGATCGTTTTCTTTCTGCACTTCCTAATAACCTAAAATCTCCTGTCTATCTTCGTCGTCCATTAATCCGAACGAATAGCATACCGGCTGTCCTTGTTGCGACAGCACTGCGCCAATAGCGTAGTCACTTGCATCCGCTGTAATTGAAAATTCTTTATCATACTCTGGGTACTTAAGAATCGGATGGGAAGATATCAGAGACTTGAGATTTTTAAAACTCGAAATATATGTATATATATATACATAAGAATGTACGTCGATACGAACGTTAGGAAATGACAAATATGGGATAATGTGTATTAATATAATTCAATTACAAGTACAAGAATTAGGGTGACCAGATGTAACGAGTAAAAAATATTACAATTTATAACAAATTATACTATAATACTAAATTATTAAATAAAAACTATACAATTAATCCTATACTTAAATTATGACCTGTAAATTAGGTGCTGGTTCCATGTGTAGAAGTCCACGCAAGTGGGGAAAGTTACTGATCGCCATTCACTTGGGAATGGCCAGGACGATTCTTCTGCATATGGTTCAAGCAGCTCACAACGGCCGGGATTAGCCCACGTATCCTCTGGGTAGCTTCCGAACACCCGTTCGGGAGTGAGCTAAAGTGAGAAGGCGAAACATTTCAGGATAGCTGGTTGTGCGTTGGGTTTGGGACCCGCCACTTAAAAATCCCTCCCAATGAAAACTTTAAAAAAGCCTCGGATGAGACCTCCCTATACTGATGACGACCTCTGCAAACGAACTAAGGACTATGATTTGAGGGCATGCACCTGGAATGTCCGGTCCCTTAATGGGGAAGGTGCCTCTGCCCGGCTGGTTGATGTCCTCGTGAGAGTAAAGGCTGACATCACTGCCATCCAAGAGATGCGATGGACGGGGCAAGGAAAGAAAACCATAGGACCTTGCGACGTCTACTACAGCTGCCATGTAAAGGGGCGCAAATTCGGTGTCGGATTTGTTGTGGGCGAGAGACTTCGTCGCCAAGTACTGTCGTTCACTCCGGTGGACGAGCGTCTCGCAACAATCCGCATCAAAGCACGTTTTTTTAACATATCGCTAGTTTGCGCCCACGCCCCGACGGAAGAGAAGGACGATGCGACCAAAGATTCCTTCTATGAGCGCCTGGAACGTTCCTATGAGCGCTGCCCCCGTCACGACATAAAAATCGTGCTTGGCGACTTCAACGCCAGGGTGGGCAAGGAAGGAATTTTTGGTCCCACAGTCGGAAAATTCAGCCTGCACAACTAAACATCCGGTAACGGACAGAGGCTGATCGACTTCGCCGGGGCCCGAAACATGGTAGTCTGCAGCACCAGATTCCAGCATAAGAAGATTCACCAAGCCACCTGGCTGTCTCTTGATCGAAAAACACGAAACCAGATCGATCATGTTGTGATAGATGGAAGACACGCTTCTAGTGTATTAGATGTACGTACGATCCGAGGACCCAACATTGACTCGGATCACTACCTTGTTGCAGCCAAACTGCGCACCCGCCTCTGTGCAGCAAAAAACGTGCATCTACCTACGCAAAGAATGTTCGACATCGAAAAGCTGCAATCACAACAGACAGCCAGAAGATTCGCCACTCGACTCTCACTCCTGCTCTCGGAGAGCACTGCCCAACAAACCGGCATCCACGAACAATGGAGCAACATTTCTCGTTCTCTACGTACCGCCGCCGAAGAAGAAATCGGATTCCAGCGAGCCCGAAAAAACAATTGGTACGACGAGGAATGTCATGCTGCCGCAGAAATAAAGGAAGCCGCCTATAGAGCCACGCTGCGATCGGGCGCAACGCGAGCCATGTGGGATCGCTACAGAGAGCTGAAAAAGGAAGAGAGACGTATTATCCGAAAGAAGAAACGAGAGGCCGAAATACGTGAGTGCGAAGAGCTTGAGATGCTGGCCAACAGGAACAACGCCCGAAAATTCTACCAGAAAGTTCGGCGGCTTACAGAAGGTTTCAAGACCGGGGCGTTTTCCTGTAAGAACAAAGACGGCGAACTGGTGACTGACGTACAGAGCAATCTTAAATTATGGAGGGAATACTTCTCGAACCTGTTAAACAGTGACAGCTGCGCATGTCACCGAGAAAGTGAAGATCCCGATACCCCAATCGTTGACGACGGAATTGTCGTTCCGCTACCCGATCATGACGAGGTGAGAATAGCGATAATGCGGCTAAAGAACAACAAAGCCGCGGGCGCCGACGGACTACCGGGTGAGCTATTCAAACATGGCGGCGAGGAGCTGGTAAGGTGCATGCATCAGCTTCTATGCAAAATATGGTCGGATAAAAGCATGCCTGCCGATTGGAATTTAAGTGTGCTCTGCCCAATCCATAAGAAGGGCGATCCTGCAATTTGTGCCAATTACCGCGGGATTAGTCTTCTAAATATCGCCTATAAGGTTCTAGCGAGCGTATTGTGTGAAAGGCTGAAGCCCACCGTCAACCAACTGATTGGACCTTATCAGTGTGGCTTCAGACCTGGAAAGTCTACCATCGACCAAATATTCTCAATACGCCAAATCTTGGAAAAGACCCATGAAAGGAGAATCGACACACACCACCTTTTCGTCGACTTCAAAGCTGCATTCGACAGTACGGAAAGGAGTTACCTGTATGCCGCGATGTCTGAATTTGGTATCCCCGCAAAACTAATACGGCTATGTAAGATGACGTTGCTCAACACCAGTAGCGCCGTCAGAATTGGGAAGGACCTCTCCGAGCCTTTTGATACCGAACGAGGTTTCAGACAGGGTGACTCGCTGTCGTGTGACTTCTTTAACCTGATGTTGGAGAGCATCGTACGAGCCGCAGAACTTAATCGCTCAGGCACAATTTTTTATAAGAGCGTACAATTGTTGGCGTATGCCGATGATATTGACATCATCGGCCTTAACAACCGCGCTGTTAGTTCTGCCTTCTCCAAACTGGATAAAGAGGCAAAGCGAATGGGTTTGGTGGTGAACGAGGACAAAACGAAGTACCTCCTGTCTTCAAACAAACAGTCGGCGCACTCGCGTATCCGCACCCACGTCACTGTAGACAGTTATAATTTCGAGGTTGTAAAAGACTTCGTCTATTTAGGAACCAGCATTAACACCGATAACAATGTCAGCCTTGAAATCCAACGCAGAATCTCTCTTGCCAACAAGTGCTACTTTGGACTAAGTAGGCAATTAAGTAGTAAAGTCCTCTCTCGACGAACAAAACTAACACTCTACAAGACTCTCATCATGCCCGTCCTAACGTATGGCGCAGAAGCTTGGACGATGACAACATCCGATGAAGCGACGCTTGGAGTGTTCGAGAGAAAGATTCTGCGTAAGATTTTTGGACCTTTGCACGTTGGCAACAGCGAATATCGCAGACGATGGAACGATGAGCAGTATGAGCTTTACGACGACATAGGCATAGCGCAGCGAATAAAGATCCAGCGGGTAGGTTGGCTGGGTCATGTCGTCCGAATGGATACAAACGTTCCGACTTTGAAAGTATTCGATGCGGTGGTAGTAGAAGAAGAGGAAGGCCTCCTCTGCGTTAGAAAGATCAGGTGGAGAAGAACTCGGCTTCACTTGGTGTGTCCAACTGTCGCCGGTTAGCACGAGAAAGAAACGACTGGCGCGCTTTGTTAAACTCGGCCAAAATCGCGTAAGCGGTTATAGCGCCAATTAAGAAGAAGAAATTAGGTGCTGCTCCCAACATCCTCCCCTCCATTGAAAGTTCAGGGCTTTCAACTGATTCCTTAATCGAAAGGAGGCACAATTTAGTAACAGCTCGACATTTAAGCTCAGTGGATGTACGTAGAACAGCTACTCGTGCAACACCGTCCTCACCACTAATGACTTCGATGACGTGCGCAAGAGGCCACTTAAGAGGCGCTGAATTTTCATCTTTAATGCATAAAATATCGTTGATTTGCACATTGGGGTGAGGGGTGCCCCATTTTGCTCTTTGTTGAAGAAAAGTGAGGTATTCTTCGGTCCATCATTTCCAAAATAGTTGTTGGAAGTATGTGACACGCTGCCAGTGACCGAGTCGATTGTAGTTGAAATGCGTGATGTTAGGCTCAGGAGCAGCTAAAACACCAAGGTCTTCTGGATTTTCTGAAAGAGGTACAAGAGGTCTGAAAAACGTTTCCCTGTTTCGGAGGGCCTGAGTTGTGAAGTCTCTTCGGTGACTGCACGACCTCCCAATGAAGCAGGGAAATCGAAGAGCGTGGCAAGTAGAAATAGAAGAAAGCGGCGGGCAAGGCTCATGCGGGAGAAATCCTCATGTGGCTCCGCCGGCCCTTCTGCGTGTGTGTCTTCCAAAAGACCTCGGTCAGCGGAAGTGACACCCACGGAAGCTACCGAATCATCATTGGGCACGGGCGCTCCCAAGCTGTCTCGCTCTCGAGGTAAGCGGAGAAGGACGGTGGCTGAAAGCGGCACACCTCCCTGCCCTGCGGCTGCCGCCAATGGCCGAGCCACGACCCCCCAAGGTACGAGCGCGGTCTTGGCGTCAGTCAATGTGGCGGGAAAAGGTTCTGCTGAGCCACGTCCCTTTCGGCGCCTCGGCAAAACGTCCAGCACAGCTGTCTGCCCGACGAAATTTTCGTCAGTGGAGGATGGGGAGCTGGCCCTTCGCCCAAGCACATCCATGATGCGTTAGGGTATTACCTCCGGTCCTGAAGTCAACGGGAAGTGCTATGAGACAAAGGACGGCACCATAAAGGTGACGTGTGCGTCTCTGGCCAACTTCGAATGGATCAGGACTGTGGTCAATAACGTGCCCCCATGGGGACCACTCACTTTGCAGTCTACAGCGAGGAGAGTGTACCCCTCAGGAAGGCCATCTGCTGGATTCCGGATCCAGACTTGTCTACGGCGGATGTCCTATCCTGTCTAAGTGGTCAGAATACGGGCATCAACACGAGGCTTTGGCGAGTCCTCTCGTGCACCAAGAGCAAAAACCGGGAAGAAAAGGAAGGTGCTGCTCTTGTGGTGCGAGTGGATGAGACCAGTGTTGATGTCATAGCCTCACGGTACAGGAACCGTCTGAGTCTTTTCTTTGGGCCTGTCAGTTTTCACGTCTTTCCCAAATGATTGGCTCGGACGGTTCCTGTAGCTATCGTCCCTTGACGGTGACGCAGATTAACTTGCAGCGTTCCAAAGCCGCTACTGCACTACTAAGTAGAAGGCTGACCCAGCTGCACACATTACCCCACATAACAACAGTGCAAGAGCCCTGGGTCTTTAGGAGCCGCCTCTGTGGCTTAAGTGGTGGTCAATGAAGAACTGCTGAGTAATTGCCGAAGATTCGTGCTCGGACCACAGATACCTATATTGAGTTTCAGCTTGGCGAGGGGGCAGAAATGCCATTGCCCTCTAGAAACCCCAAAAAAACAGACTGGCAGAAGTTTAGGGAGGCGTTGCGGGACCTTGACGTTACGCCACAAAGACTTCGAAAAGAACAGGCCATTCAGGTGGCTGTTGAGAAACTCAACGCTGCCCTAACTGATTGTTTTGAGTCAGCTTGTCCAATTCGACCTCTCCCTAACCGGACTCCCGCTCCTTGGTGGAAGCGAGAGCTCCAGATGTTGAGGCGTGAGTCGAGAAGACTTCTGAACCGGGCCCTCAAGACTAACCTTGCTGAGGACTGGGAGCGATACCGTGATGTTCAGAAGAACTGCAAGTGACACGGCGAAATTGGTTAGGATCCTGAAAAGGGACCCAACTGCAAAGCTAGGGTCACTTAGGAAATCTGATGGCTCCTTCACTGAGCGGCAGAGTGAGACACTCAGCTTGCTGATGGAGTCTCACTTTCCTGGTAATCAGATAAGCGTCAGTCGGCAACAGCCCTTATTGATAGAGGCGGTTGTCAGAGCTGCTACACCTTCTCGGCATGACTGGTTCGTTGCCAGATCTGTGGTGAATAACGCCGCCATTCGATTTGCCATCAAATCTTTTGGCGGCTACAAGTCGCCCGGACCAGATGGCATATATCCTGCAATGCTGAAGGAAGGCGCAGGGTCCGTGACAGCAGCCCTGAAGAAAATCTTTTCGGCATGCTTGGCACTGGCCTACATACCACGCTCTTGGAGGATGGTGAAGGTTGATTTCATCCCAAAGGCTGGAAGAGACGACTACACCAGCCCCAAAAGCTTTAGACCCATCAGCAGGACCCCTTTCATGCTGAAAAGTGTCGAACGACTGGTGGAATTCCGCATACGTCAGAAGTCGCTGAAGGCTCACCCTCTGTCTCCATTTCAGCATGCCTATCAAAGTGGAAAATCCTGCGAGTCGGCATTGCAAAACCGGGTGCTAGTAAATTGGATTCGTTCGATGCTGGCCGAAAGAATCGTTTCGGTGCGAGCAGAGGAAGATATACTGGTGTCATCTGGTGTTAATAGAGGCTGCCCTCAAGGCGGTGTGCTGTCTCCACTGCTCTGGTGCATGGTAATCAATCCTCTACTCACCACCTTAAACGATTCGGGTGTCTACGCACAAGCATATGCGAACGATGTTGCTTGTTTGGTAACAGGCCCTTCGCTTATGAACATCTACAGGAAAGTGCAGAAAACTCTGGATCGGATTGACACTTGGTGCTGTGCGAATGGGCTATTGGCAAATCCCGCCAAGACTGGTATTGCCCTCTTCACCAGAGAAGGAAGCTTGATAGACTCGTTCTGCTTAAGCTAGAAGGAGTCACAATCCAGCTATCCAAGGAAATTAAATATCTTGGAGTAATCCTCGATAGTAAGCTCCTATGGAAATCACACGTTGGATTGATCTTATGGATCTACACGGCTATGATAAGACCTATTATCACCTATGCATCAGTGGTTTGGATGAGTAGACTCTCTCTAGTGGGAGTCAGGAGGACTTTATCGAGACTACAACGCACTGTGGCCATCTGTTGCACCGGAGCTTTTCCGACTACTTCAGGCCCGGCATTAGATGCTCTGATTGGTTTACCACCACTTGATGCTTTCATCCAAGGAGAGGCCTTCAAGGCCATCTGCAGGCTGAAACACAAATGAAACTGGTACGGCCCCTGTCCGCCATTGGAACACAGAGAAGGCATGGAAGTCGATCCAACGATTCTCTCCATGCCCCTTGACTCCATGCCATCAAGGGTCGTACTTGAAAAGAGATAGAGTGTAGTGCTACCAGAGGCTCAGTTGTGGGAAGACTCAGAAAATGAGCCCACCAAACACTGTTTTCGCATTTTTACGGATGGCTCCAGGACCGAGCATGGCTCCGGCTCTGAGGTCTACGTGGAATCCAGCGGAACAAAACTGCACTTGCTCTTGGAATGCATGCATCTGTGTTTCAAGCGGAGGTGTATGCAGTTCAAGAAGCGATGAACTTTGTTGTAGAAAAGCGATAGGCGTCTGCAGCGACAGCCAAGCTGCGCTTATGGCCTTAGACAGGCTGAACTATGTCGGTAGACATAATAGCCTGATGCTAACATGGGTCCCGGGACAGGTGGGTATCGCGGGTAATGAGACCTCTGACTTCTTAGCTAAGATGGGCTCTAAGGCCAACTTCTTTGGCCCTCAGCCCGTTTTGTCACTTCCTTCTGCGGCCATCACAGCCACGGTTAGCAATTGGGTAACTTCCACTCACAAGCGAGCTTGACAGGCTGAGAGAGGCTGCAGATGGACGAAACTGATGTTACCTGTCATGTCCGATCGACTGTCGCAAACCCTTCTGTCATTAAGCAGGGGAGTGCAGACGGCTGGTTGGACTGATGACGGACCACTTTCTGTGGGCGAAGCACATGGAAAGGTTGGGCATCTCAGACAGTGTGTGACTGCTCCGCCTTCGCTCGAATCAGGTTTGATGTATTTAGCACTAATGTGTTAAGAAGCGACCATCTTGGCTCCTTGGCACCACAAGATCTACGCAGATTTCTTCGGAGATCGGGTAGATTTAAAGAAAATTAAAAGGGAATCCAAGTGTAGTAAAATGGACTTAATTAATGTCTGCTGCACTCGCTAGTTGTCCCGACAAAAAAAAAAAAAACACAGGGTTGTATGTCAAAAAGTATGGATATTATCTAGAATGATTTTATAATATCAGATTTTGGGAGAGAAATTTTGTTTGCGAAATCTCGCGTTTTAATTACGGATTGGGAGTTATTCACGAAAAAGTTGATCACCTACTTATATGTTAACGTATGTGTGATAAGACACACAGGAAGATGGCATATGCAAATTCAAATATGTGAATTTATGTGCATATGCGGCTGCGTGCACTTGCCACAGCAAAAAATATTACGGTTCGCTAAACATTCTCAACAATTCGTCAACAATTCGTTAACAAAATTATTTCATAATTTAATGAAACATCTTCTTAGGTCTATCCTACAAGGTAGTACAGTATTATTCGATAATTCAAATTTAATGTTCAAGAGGAAAAGTATGCTACAAATTTTAGAAATAAAAAATGCATATTTTACTAAATAATATTAGTTCAACAATTTGCGGCTTTTGGTCCCTGTTGTTATAAACAGCGCTGCACAACTCACAGAATCGGAACTTCTATTAAATATTTGGCACTTTGGGCTTCATCCGAAGGATAAATGTTTGTACAGTAACTTCAAAATGAGTCGCATTCTTCTTTCAGTGTAAGTTTCTAACTTCCCCGTTTATACACATGTTTTTGTGGACTTTTTATGAATTAGAGAACTACATATGTAAAGTAGTATACTAATTAACTATTAACATATTACCAGAGAACATAAAATAGTTGTTTCGAAATTTTCTCTAGTATCGATATGTCCGGGACAGAAGTTTTTTGTAAGCTACTTGTTGCTGTCTTCTGCATTTTACTGTACGCTCATGCGCGCTCTTCACACACAGCATCTGCGGCTGTCGAGCATTTAGAAGACATATTTACATATATGGGAGCAACATATATACGGAGACCCGACCATTCGACATGACAAAAATTCCCGATTCAACAAATATTGGCAAATATTTCTGTAGGAAATATTCCAGTATTGATTTTGATTTGATTTCTTCAATCTTAAAAGCAAATTTTTGTCATCGTTCAGAAAAATTCGCAAATGGGCGGCTTGTCTTAGGACTGAAAGTATATTGTTCCTAGAAATATGAGCTCGAACTTATCACTGAGTTTTTTGTTGTTGTGCCGCCGGGGCTATTTTAGTCTCTTCAGCGCCATGGCAACTAGAACCATGACAGCTACGGCTGCGCATCTTAATGCATTTTGTTCTTGTAGTCGCTAGGCATAGAATTGTAGCTTTGGACGACATACGTATTTGGAGGAATAAAGTGAGTGGCCTGTGTGTGCGGTTGTAAGTACATGCATACGTATATATTAATAAGCTTTGCTTTGCTGGGAGTTCAGAATACAAATATGTATGTACGTACATAGGCTTCGGCATCAAGTACATAGGCTTCGGCATCATACGCACATACATATATGTATACGCATATGCAAAAGATAATTGTTTTATAATACGTTCAGGGTGGGCCATATAGCGTTTTACTTTTTGAACCACCTATTTTTTTGAGAATGGTAACACAAATGACATGTCAATTGTGTTCATTTACTAATGTAATTTACTTAAAGGTTTGACATTTACGAAGTGGGACCTATTTCCAAAGGG
Organism: Anastrepha obliqua; assembly: GCF_027943255.1. Classification (NCBI taxonomy): domain Eukaryota; kingdom Metazoa; phylum Arthropoda; class Insecta; order Diptera; family Tephritidae; genus Anastrepha; species Anastrepha obliqua. Next base: position 686,506 of record NW_026562178.1, on the reverse strand, counting down.
GTGAGCCTTCTAATCAAACTATGAGAAATTTAAAAAAAAAATTCCAAAAAAAAGATTTGCCAACAAGACAGTTTGTGTATCAATTTGTTAATCGTGTTCGTGAAAGTGGATGGTTAATGAATAGAACAAGACGTTAACGTGCTCCTACAGTGCGTACACCCGAAAGCATTGCTGCTGTAGCCGAAAATGTGCGTGAACATCCAACAACCTCAACTCATCAGCGTTCTCAAGAATTGAACATTTCACGCACTTCTTTGAGGAGAATTGTGCATAAAGACCTCGGTATGAAGGCTTACAAAGTTCAATTGGTGCACGAACTAAAGCCTAATGACCATCCAATGTGTTCTCGGTTCGCTCAATGGGCAGAAAATCGTTTGGCTGAAGATGAGCATTTTTACCGAAAAATCATCTTTTCTGATGAAACTCATTTTCACATCGGTGGCTACGTCAATAAGCAAAATTGTCGGATGTGGGGCTCAGAAAATCCACACTTTACTGTAGAGAAGCAAATGTATCCACAACAAGTCACTGTTTGGTGCGGTTTTTGGTCTGGCGGCATCATCGAGCCATTTTTTTTCGAAAATGAGCGAGGAGCCGCGGTTACAGTAAATGGCGAGCGTTACCGTGACATGCTCAACGAATTTTTGTTTCCAAAAATTGAAGAGGATGACATGGACGACATTTGGTTTCAACAGGACGGTGCAACTTGTCACAATGCCAAAGTTACACTCGAACTTTTGGCTACCGTTTTAGAAAACCGAAAATCTGCCGAAATTCCGATATCAATTGGCCGCCTCGGAGCTGTGAGGAGCCGTTAAGGACAAATGCTATGCGAACCATCCAGAGACGATTGATGCTTTGAAACACGAAATCGAAGTTGCCATTCATGAAATTGGAGCCCAAACAATCGAAAACGTGCTTAAAAATTGGGTTGATCGAATGGCCTACTGTAAAGCCAGTTGTGGCAGTCATTTGAACGATATTATTTTATTATTTTTCATTCATTAATGACAATGTTCAATCTTCAAAATACAAAAAAAGATTGAAAACATATTGATTAGTTTTTTTTTATAGCCCATTCAAAAACCAAATTTTACATGGCCCACCCTACTTTTTCCTGCTTAACTCCAAATTCGTAATTAAAAAGCGAGATTTCTCATACAAAATTTCTCTCCCTAAATCTGAGATTATAAAATAATACTAGATAACATCCATATTTTTTGACATACAACTCTGTGTTTTCTGTGTAATAGATTATTAATTGTGAAACGCAAAAAACGTCAAAATGCTGGATAAACGGGAGGTTGTATTGTCAAATATTTATTGATTGATCATTAAGATATGGTCGAGTTTTTATACTTATTTCTACATATTCACACATGTTTACCTAACGTTTATTTAACAAATTTTGGCAACAAAGAGAAATGTAATTTGATTCCACTGAGTGTGCGGACAAACAATTTAGGCACATGCCGAAAAGTGCTTGTTGTCAGCTCATGCAATGAACCTTTGAAATATGAAGCATGCATTAATTAAATACAAAACAACTGAGTATACTACGTTAGGCATGTTCAACTTATAATCATACTACAAAATAACAACTAAGTAAAATGGATGCCGGCAAAGAAAACAGGTTTGTATAAATAATTCTAATAAAATGTTTGTTAGGTATTATTAACTATGCATAACAGAAAAAAGAGCGATTGCCCATAAACGCGTGTCCTCTTAATACTTATTATAAAATGTAATATCGAATTTTGAATGCGTATTGTTACCATAGTTTTTTGTTGTGAACTGTTCATTATTAGCAGCCAAATGCGCAATTAAATTAGCTATTTCTTCTCCTTGTCTTTTCTTCATATGGTTGATAATAATTAAACAAACCAAAAACACCGAAATATTCCACCAAAATAATTTCTATGAATAAATACCTTTCACAACAGTATTGACAGTTGATTGTCAATTTTGCAGGTAAGCTGTCATATGGGAACAGGTAGCTTAATTTTGTGGATTTATTGGTAATTAATGCATATGTGAACGTTCTTTTAGCATATGTAAAACGCACGATTTCCCATACAAAATTTCTCTCCCAAACCCTGGGATTATAAAATAATCCTAGATAATATCCATACTTTTTGACATACAACCCTGTGTTTTCTATATTATAGATAATTATTATTATGAATGTAAGGAGAAACATCAAAACAAGAACTAAATGAAATGGATGCCGGCAAAGAAAACAGGTCTGTAAACATAATTCTAATAAACTTTTTGTTAAATATTATTAATTATGGATTCATTTTACAGAAACAAAACTTGTATTCATAAACGTTTTGTCCTCTTATCATGATTCAATTATTAAAGGTTTGCTCAGTAAACAGTTTTCTCGTTCTCTCTTGAGGAATCGGCTCCCTTAGCAAGAAACTGTGTTGCTAACTCTAGAAATTGTAAGTAAAAGTGGAGCAAAAGTAAAATTTGTAGAACAAACATAACTGTTGGCATCATTGCTATTTGATTTCTTCGAATTCGCTGACATTTGAATTTCTGAGTTCGTGAATTTGAGTAAGTATTTTAGAAAATTCATATTATTTAATAAATAAATTATAATTTTACATTCATTAGGTTATTTCCGTGCTGATTTGAGCCTTTTCCTGTGCCTACTTGTAAGTGAATCTGTTTGTAACCGTTTTCCTGCCAGAGTGCAGCACAACCGTTTTCCAAGTGCGTCATACAAACACAAACACAAACTGTTCGGCACTGGGACACAGCGTTGCCAACCATACCATTTTAATGGTATCTAATATATACCATGAAACTGAGTCCCATACCATATACCATGATGTCTATCATGGTATCATGGTATAACATTTCTTCCTCAGGAGAAACGGAATGAATGATTTGGGAAACATTTTTTTTTTCGATGCGTTTATTTAAAATTTTTATCTTAGTTTTTGGACAATTTTATCGATGACACGGCTTCAGTCCGTGACTGAATCATTTGTATACCGTTCGTTCGCAGCTACAATTGAAGTGATCAATCGGTTTATTCTATTCTATTTTGAATTGTTGTTAGCTATATTCTGTCCATGAAAGTAGAGGTGTAAGAATGGAAAGCTAGATACTAATCACATTCCGAGAGCGCCACAAAAATTCACTAGAACCTCCGGTCGATAAAATCACATCCGTCCAATTGAAAATTTCAACGAATCACGGGCAACGCGACGAGAATTCTACCAATCACAGAATTCCTTCCGATAGAGATGATTCTACTTTGTTCGTCTACCACAAAACTCATATCCACTCATGGTGTAACTTCAATTACTCGTTGTAACATTTTTCCGATACACGCCGGCGCTCCGTTTGAAGTTTCTACACAATCTCACAGGAATTTTATGCATATAAATTGAAGGATTCAGAGTACGAGTAGAGTATTTTGCAGGTCATAACTCAGGTAAATATCGATGAATGACAATAACCTTTCTAGACTCAATGAAAAAATCTCTGTAGGTGCCATCGTACTCCTCCAAAAAAAAATCGGGAGTCGAGAAAAAGAAGACTAAAATCGTGCAAAGGTTCCGGGATGATTGGCTGGAGAAAGAGGAATTTAAGTTTTGGTTACAACGTGTACCTGGTAATCTGTGTAAAGCCAGGTGTAAACTCTGTTGTCATGAGTATACAGCTGACAGTATTAAGGGCACATGGACAAACAGAGAAACACAGAGAAAAAGAAAAACCGCTGAAAGACAAGAGCATGAAGATGACACAGTTTGTTCAACGTGGGAGTGGCATAGAAGAACCTTTGAGCATTGCAGCAAAAAGCGCAGAAATTAGTATAGCTGCATTCTGTGCCGAGCACAATATTCCCTACGCAGCATTAGACCACTTATAGGACTTGCTGAAATCATCTTTCTCTGACTCCAAAATTGCCCACAAAATTGTTCTCAAACGCAATAAAGGAACTGCCATAGTCAAAAATGTTATTGGTGAGACTGAGAAATGCAGGCTAGCGGAGAAGTTGAAAATAACTAAATTTAGTGTGTTAACGGACGAATCAACGGACATTTCAGCAACTAAGACAAGTTGTTTGCTGGCGAGATATTTCGATGAAGAAGAAGGTAAAATTGTGTCGAAATTTTAGGACTTAGTACAAGTATTGCAGCCTGGAAAAGTGACGAGTGCAACAGCTGAACACTTATACAATAATATCATTGCAAGTTTCAAAGAGAGGGGGATCCCAATGGCGAATATCGTTGGTTTTGGGTCTGATGGTTGCAGTGTTATGATGGGTGTGCATAACTCTGTCGCTAGTCGTTTGAAGCGAGATTTACCACATATCACCATCATGAAATGCATCTGCCACTCATTGCATCTTTGTGCAAGCGAAGCATTTGAACAATTACCACGTACGTGTGAGGACTTTGCTCGCAATATTCACAATTTTTTTAACAGCAGTTCTAAACGTCAAAGTGAATATGTTGAGTTCCAGATGTTTTCGAATGTTGAGGTTCACAAGCTTTTGCATCCTTCCCAGAAACGGTGGTTATCATTGGCAACGGTGGTTGACAGAATTCTCGAACAGTGGCCTGCTCTGTTGCTGTATTTCACTGACCAATGGCTGACAATCAAGCTGAAAATGGCACAGTCCATTTTTGAGTGTTTGAATGATCCCTTCAACAAACTGTTCTTCTTCTTCCTTCAGTGGGTCCTTCCTAAATTTACTGGAGTCAACAAGTATTTCCAATCTGCTAAAGTTGTGATCACCGATCTGCATGAAGTAATGATTGACTTATACAAAACTCTCCTGTATAGCTTCATGAAGAGAAACTATGTCAATTCACGTCCATTGTCAGAAGTAGACCCAGAAGATAAAGTTCACTATCTGCCAATGGCAGAAATGTACTTGGGGGTACAGGTGTTGCTAGGACAGCAGAGCAGACAAGTCCAGGAGCGATTGGATTTACTGACACATTTTCGTGAGAAATGTCAAGCCTTTTTGATTTGTGCCTGTGTTCAGATCAAGAAGAGGTATGATTTTACAAATAGTTTTTTGGAAAATCTGAGAATTTTCAAGCCTAAAAACGCCTTATTCAGCATTGAACGAGAGAAAACGCCTTCGCTCATTCCACTCCTAGTCACGCTCCCCAGAGTTTGTGAACAAGAGAATTATCAAGACGTGGATGACCAGTGGCGTCGGTTGTGCTCTTACCCCCTTGGCCAAGAGATCAAAGCACTGGACACAGATGTATTTTGGGCAACATTATTACCTATACAGAACGAGGGAGGTGTGTACTTGTTCCAGAATTTGAGTCGATGCGTCTTGAGTATCCTATCGCTTCCTCATTCCAACGCCGACAGTGAAAGAGTTTTCTCCAAGGTCAACCTCATCAAGACTAAATTGAGGAATCGACTCATCGTACCCACCGTTCGAGGCACTTTATTAGCCAGCCAACACGTTCAAGCTAACGGAGGTTGTGCTGTATTCAAACCTTCCAAAGAGATGATATCAAGAATGACCAAAGACTCTCTTTATGATAAGCCGAAGGAAACTAGAAGTACAGCGGTTGACAGCGGGGAAGAGGATGGCGGAGATAATTCTATTTTCGAAGATGTCTGAATCGGATTCTATAGCTATTGAATAACTATTAATGTCATTGAGAAAAATTTATGTTGTTGAGAAGTTTATCATATAAAAAATTTGAATTTCCCTGAGGCACCCTGTTTTATCGGTGGATACCATTATTTTCCCTGAAATACCATCATTTCTCCCTCTCCATACCATGATCCGAGCGCTACGGGTTGGCAACGCTGCTGGGACAGCTATTTGGAAAAATTGATCGCGTGTTCAGAGCACGTAAATGTCAGCATTTTTAAAAATCCCTTTAAATACAGTACAGTTTCTTTTTTAAGTAGGTAGTAACATACGAAAAATTTTTACTTGGGGATCAAAACTCTAAATTTACGTAGGCAAAACGTAGTCTAGTATGGCTTAAGTATGTTAAAGTGTGTTTTTAGTCAAATAAATTTGTGATGAATCTGCTTCTTCTATGAAATAATTTATTATGACCCTATTTGCCTATCGCACCGCAGTCGGTACTTCGTTACCGGACCAACGCGGAGTTATATCCCAACATGTATGGGTAATGTTAATGCTCTCGCAATTATATTACAACAATAAAATTCAATTCAAAATTGTATTGAATTATTGGACTAATTTTAATTTTAGTTCTCATTAGACAAATTCTGCTAAAAACTCCTATTTGCACCATATATTTGCTTATACACTTACATATGTACATACATATGTATGGTATATGAAATTAGATTTACATTGTCCATGAACAATGAATTTTAAAATAACTTATTTACATTCAAATATTAATTTTAAATTATGTTTTAAACCGTTTGCAGCTTATTTCCATTTAAATAAAAAAGTACGTTTTTGCTACCATTATCATCAAGAGGGATTTAATTTTTTCCCCCTTCTCACCCTTCTTAAATGCAACCTTTCAAAATTCTAATGTCACAAGTGAGCAAACCTTTAATAATTGAACCATGTCGTCTTATTACTTATTATAAAGTGTAATATAGAATTTTCTATGCGTATTGCTGCCACAATTTTTCGCAACCTCAGTAAATGTCGCACACGGATTTCCTCCAACTGTTTATTATTAGTAGCCAATTGCGCAATTAAATTAGCTCTTCCTTCTCCTTAGAAATAATTAAAGAAAGCAAAAACACCGAAATATTCCACCAAAATAATTTCTATGAAGAAAAACCTCTCAAAGCAATATTGACAGCTGATTGTAATCTGCCATATGTGAACGGGTAGATTAATTAGGTGGATTTGTAGGTGATTAATGCATATGAGAACTTATTATTAGGCAGGAATTCGTTCGTTCGGGTATTTACTCTCTAATTATTGCATGTAGATGTAAGGCGATGCGTCGTGAGATAGGTCATGGTTGCTGCAGTGCATATGTATGTACATACATATGTAGCACTATATGAATTCAAGATGGAATTGAACTTTTGTACAAATATAAGTAACATTATATATATATTTATATATATGTATGTACAGATATCAATATAGCAAAACACTATTACGGTCTATACATTCTCGTCTAAAATTAATTTCAACACAAAAAATTAGCAACAATTTTCATCAAAATTGTATAAAGTTTTAAATGTACTAAAACACACGCACACACCCAAAATGTGAAGTTGTTTTACAATGTATTTTCGGTAGTTACTTTGATTTTAAATGTTGGTGCTAATAATTAAAATAGGTATATGTATCTTTGATTGTGCGTTTAAGTTTGTTTGAAAATATAAATTGAATAAATTTGATTTCCTACAGAAGCCAAAAGCTGTGCAGGGCCAATATACATACATACTAAAGAGAGAATTCACAGTAATCAGCTCTGTTAAAAGTTTGATCACACCACGGCGGCGGTTAGACTTCATTTTTACAATTCACAACTTCCATAGCCCGTGAGACTTCTCCATACATTAACGTTCTCTGAAATGTGGACGAAATAATTTATTGAGTGGTGGCCATAATTTTTCAGCGAATGAATGATCAAAGAAAAATTTCCGTTTAAGCGTCAAAAGTACACAAGGAAAGTCCGCCGAAAGTGTATGCCCGAAAATTTTCGAAGACTTCTTTAAAAGAAAATGTGGATAAATCGCAAATGGCATGAGGCTTATCTCATGAAATTGATTGCCACTTGGGCGTTTTGACATTTATATTTTCATTATTTATTGTAGTAGCAACAGCATGCGACCAAAAGAGAAATTTAAATAGGAAGTGTTTCTTCTAATTTCATTAGCCTATTTAACATTCAGAAGCGAAAGTATGGTTTTCCATTGCTACCACGATAAATTTGGTTATAATGTCTAAGTGCGTGGATCGAATTTAAAAATTACAACACACGACTGTAGTCAGTATATTAGCCCTTTTTTTATAGTACACTTTTACTATTAAGAATTAATAAGCAATATTTAACGTTAAAATCCTTAATTATCGAATAAAATTGAAAAAATGCCCTATTGCAGGCGCTTATTTTGTTTAAATTCAAACAGAGCAATGTAACAATATTCACTTATAAACACTTTTTATTAATTCAAGATTTGATTTGAAGTTAAATATTTTTACTCAATAATACTACGAATTTTATTAAAATTCTATTCTTACAAATGTTCTTCTAAACGTTTGTAATACCGTGCAAAATAAAGAATAAAACGAAACCGAAAAAAAACAGTCAACCAACAATGAAGTTCGATACAACTTTTGTAGTTTTTAAAGGAGTTAAATTAACCTTTGGCCTTCGATAAGTCATTATTTTAAAATATAGTGAAAATAATATTATCAAAAAAAGGGAAGAATTGGAATAAAAAATCGCGCGATGAATCGATAAATCATTATTTTCAAAAATAGTGAAAATTTGGACTGAAAAATTGCGATAAAACAATATTTTCATTAAAAGTGAAAATTTGGAATATAAAATCGCGCGATATTTTAATCCAAATTGTCGCCTGCGTCGCCTTTTTTTTGAAAATGTACATATATTCATATTCTATAGGGACCCTGGGAGGTTAGGACCTTCATCGTTATAATAGTGTGACCTTGCTCTCTCTTTTGAGCGTAGTGGGCGTTACCACGCCGCCCCCCCCTTGTAATGTATCATCCTTGGTGTCAAGGCGAATCTATTGAAGATGGTGTTTGTAAATCAGTTGTTTTTTTCTCTTTCGATGTGTCCATGTAGCTGTCAGCACAGAATAAAACAAGGCGAATTAATTTTTTGTTTTACACATCGCCAATTCCTTGCTTGAGATTTCGTAATTGTACTTCGGATGGCCAAACGTTATATTCTATCATCCTTGTTAAACTCGCGTATTAGAATTGATTGTGGTAAAATTTATGAAGTGAAATTTATTCCCTTCCCTATCACTTGATTGAATTTCTAAACCCTCGAAAAACAAAATTCACTTTTATATATGTATGTACCTACAAACAAATTTAAGTGTTTGTAGTTATTTGACGTTTTTTCTGTCACAAAAATTGTTTTGTGTTCCCGCGCCGCCGGGCAGTTTGCTCTCTTTTGCGAAAGCAGTTCAAATTTACACTCATTTGCCCAAAAATTGTACTATGTCTCTTTTCTTCCATTTCTAATAGCGATATATTACTCTTGACAATCTCATACAAATTTTTGTGTTCATTGCCTTTTTCTTCGACTCAGTTCTACAAATTTTTCTGAAGTATTAAGACACGCGTTGGTGGCTTCTCTGTGTAAAAATTTGTCTGTGTGCACAAATTTCCCAATAATAAGCCATTAGCAGCTACATACACACGTTGTAACAACAAAACTGCTCAATTCGTACTTCACAACGAGCATACAAACGCGTTTCTGGTATCGTAGGTACGCAGTAGAATTCTTACAGTTCGTACTGCACGTTGTGTGCCGTCGTTTTGTGCCGTGTATGTGCCGTCTCGTTTGTTCCTTTATTTTTATCCGTCTCGTTCGTCGTAATTGCCTACATTGTCTACGACACGGTTAGCATAATTTCGTTTTGTGGTTACATATATTTTTATTCATTGTTTTTTGTAAATTATTGCTACATAATAGTGGTAAATTATCATGCCCATTTGTACTGGCTTATTTACTTCATATTGAGTTGCAAAAACTCAAATTTGTATGTTATAAACAATTCAAATTAAAAATCAGAAATAATTGCGTATAATTAAAACAATTAGTTTTGCATGCGCGTATTTGGAATTTGGCTTAGTTTGAGCAGGTGGACTGGGATTTAAAATTGAGAAAACTCAGACAACTATTTCTTTTTACAAGTGAATTTTATACTTTAAATTTTGTGAAAATCTGGAAAGTAAATTGAATTAAGTACAAAGAAAGGATTGATTATTCGTATATAAAGCAAATGTGGTTATTATAAAATGTCGCGATCCTTTGTAAAAATTGTACAAAATCACCCAATTTGGAGAAATTCACATCCGATGAGTTTCGGTGGCATGTGCTATATTTATCGTTGATATAATATATATGTATGTATCTTACATAGATGCGTATGAATGTGTCATGTGGATTTACCACGTACGTGTAGTTGAGATGTTTCTATGTGGCGACATAAAATGTCCTACGTTTTAAGTTTGAACAGTGACTACTATTTTTTTTTTTTTTTTTTTCAATACTGAGCATTAATCAATAAAGGCGGAGTATCCTACATAAAATTACTTTATAGTAATCTTTTTTTTTTTTTTTTGATGGTACAGACCTTCATTTATGTATGAAATCAAGGAGGCTTTTTACCATGTATTCTATAATGACGTATATTATATACTATATTTGTTTAATTTTTTTTATTTTGTAAGCATGAAAGTCATTGACAATGAACAACTAGATAAATAAATAATTGGCGCGATTACCTCCTCTGCCAACCCTGATTTCTTCTTTCCTTTGCAACATCTATTGATTCGCTAAAGTTAATCAATATATTAAGGTTATTCACAAGTTCTTATAAGTGGTACTTTCATATGGGTATTTATCGTCTATGTGTTGCATATGCAAAAATTGGTTTAAAAAGTCAGTGCGGGTGACAATCAGTGCGTATATTGGCCCAAGTAATAATAATAAAAGTAAAGGCTCCGACTCCATGTGTTCTCCCCTCACTTGTTTTGAGAGAAATATTACGAATTTTTCAATGAAATTCACAGGAGATGTTCATTTCGTGCTTATTTTGCTAAAACTAGCACCAACATTATTCTGTTAATAATAGTTTTTAAGTTATTTGTTGATAAAGTTTGTCTTTTACCTTCACCAAATTTTGATAGAATAAGTGCATTTATCACATTTATTTTAATAAATATTGAAACTATATTAACATACACACACGTTTTTAACTCTTTTTATTTATTTATACCAGAAATTAACCATTTATATTGCATTTTTAAGTTGCTAACTCCAAATATGCCAGCTAAATTTACAATAACTGAAAAGCATGGCTGAATGGAGTGCTGCCAGAAGCAAAAAATAAAAAAAAAATAATAGAATGCGATTGAAAACGAAGCAACATAGGAACATAATTTCCACACACTCTTTTCTGTTAGAATATGAGGGAATGGGGGTTTACAACCTCTAAGGTGTATATATTCTTTTTAAAATTTTTTAACTATTCTTTTTTATATATAGATATTTAATATATAAAAAAGAATATATATAATATATTCATAATATAGTGAAAATTTGGAATAAAAAATCGCGCGCTTTTTTTCTTTATTTTTAAATATATATATGTATATATATATATCATATATTCATAATATAGGGAAAATTTGGAATTAAAAATCGCGCGATTAAAAATATATATATCATATATATATATCATATATTCAAAATGCATACAATCAAACATACTTTACTGAAAATCAAGCATTAATATATATATGTATATAAATAATAATAAACATGTATATATACATATATATATGAATAGACGTATATAATATAGAAATAATTTGTAAAATTTTGTATTTCTAACGATTTATTATCTTCTAAAATTGTTTATTTATACGATGTCTGGCAGCACTTCGGCTGGTTGTAGTAACCAAAATAGGAGGATTCTTGGTCAATTTTACAATTTTTAAACTCAAATAACTTAAAAACTATAAGCCTCCGGCAAGTGAGGTTTTCACTTTTGGATAGTAGAATATAATAAAATATTAAAAAAAGAACAAAAACAAAAAACGTGGAATAAATTAATATTTTGTTGGCCCTCCACCTGCATCGATAACAGCTTGTAAGCGTCTACGCATGCTTCTCACTAACCTTTTAGTTTCATTTTCTGCAATTTTGCCCCACTCCTCTGATAACGCATTTTTAAGCGATCCCTTTGAGGTTATATTATGTTTCCGAATTATTTTTTCTAACAAATCCCAGACATGTTCAATGGGATTTAGGTCCGGTGATTGTGGGGGAGTATGCAGTTGTAAAGGAGCCATTCCTTAACTAAATATGACGTGTGCTTGGGGTCGTTATCCTGCTGAAAAAGAAATGTATTTTCATCGAGCCCTGATTGCGTTGCACTTTGCTTAAGGTTGCTGCGTAAAATGCTTAGATATGAATGCTTATCCATAGTAGTTTCAATAAAGACCATTTTACCCACACCAGCTGCCGCCATACACCCCCAAATCATTATGTTACCACCACCGTGTTTGACAGTCGGTATTAAATTTTTTATCTGCATCTCCTCATTAGGCTTTCTCCATACCTTTGTCGCTCCATCCGGTCCATAAATATTATATTTAGATTCATCGCTGAATAATACGTTATCCCAAAAGGAATCTGGCTTTTCTAAGTGCTCCTTTGCAAAATCCAAACGTTTTTTTATTAACAGGTGATATTAGAGGTTTTCTACGTGGAACTCTTCCATTGTAACCAGCTTAATGAAGTACATTTCTAATGGTCTGAGGATTGACGCTTGTTGCAGTTCCTTGTAGCAATTCATCACGTATTTTTGGAGCAGATTTTTTGGAATCAGCTTTGATGACATTCAAAATATATCTCTCTTCGCGTTCGGAAATTTTTTTTTGGACGACCAGAACGTGGTTTCTTTTGCACATTTCCATTGCTGTTGTGAAAGTTAATAATATTTTGTACGCTAGAATGTGTTTTTCCAACAATTCTTCCAATTTCACGCAATGATTTTTTTTCCAAATACAATTTGATGATCAGTTTTCTTATTTCCATCGATATTTCTTTACCTTTTCCCATTTCGTCCACTTTGAACCAGCGCCTGTATACAAATGTACAAATTATCAATAATAAAATGCTTCAAACGCATTTCTACACTTGTTCGCTAAAACCCAAACAAATTTAAATCCGTTATTTTTACAAAAACAACAACGCAACAATACATATTTGCGTGTTGTACTTAAACTTTTTTTGCGTAATTTTAGCGCTCATTGAGGGTTATTTTACGTATGCATCTACAATGTATAACGGGAACAACAACAAAACCGGTTTTCATGACAACAATGTACTCTTTTAATGATACAAAGATATTGCATGCAGTTTTTTTAACATAACTATGATAATTCTTAGCGTTTGTAAGAAATAACAAGGTGTACTTAAACTTTATTGACTCACTGTAAACTAAAAATAAAGTAGTAAGAAGACGAGAAAATACGATTTTTGGCCAGACATCCAATCCGAATCCTTGTGAGCTGCCTTCTGTTGTTTAAGCAGCTTTCGAACCATTTCGTTGAACTCTTCATATTTCGTTTTTTGTCATTTTTTTTATTGGAATGCTTCTGTCGATTTTTTCAAATGCTCTCTGAAAGTCTAGGAAGACTGCCACTATACATTTTCGTTCAGCAACTTTTGTTTTCCATCTCATGATCACTAAATTTAGTGCTAACTCACAGCTATGGTGTCTAAATTCAGTTTCATTTTCCGATAGTAATTGGTTATTTTCCAAATGGGCTTCTAAAGAATTTAAATAACACTCTCCCTAATTTCCACTTATCAGAAATGATGAGAGTGGCCATAGACAGGTTGAAGAGCTTGGTGAGAAATTCTACTCCCAGTGGACCCAGCTTTTTCAGCATCAGCATGTTTAGTCCGTCAGGGCCAATGGCTTTAGATGGTTTCATATGTTTGATGGCCCCCTGAACCTCGTCGCTGGAGAAAGCAAGCGGTGCACTGTTGTATGTCAGTTTGTGCAACCGTCTGGTGGCATAACGTTTGGATCTGTCGACCGGAGGATGCAGTATAAATTGCCGACTAAAGTAGCTCGCGCATCTCTTCGGATCCGGCGAAGTACGACCGTTAAAGGTGATATCGACCTTTTCGTTGTGCTTCGTCTGGTTCGACAGGGATCTTACGGTGGACCACAGCTTGCTCACACCAGAGGTGAAGTTGCAGGACTTCAGATGCTCAAACCATTTGGTCCGCTTATGTCGGGTTACCAGTTGCCGGATCTCCGAATTGAGATCCTTTATTCGAGGATCCCCGGGATCGGCCTGGCGTAGGCGATCACGCTCGGTGGGAATGGGTAGGGCTGTGAAGATGTCCTGAGTAAATTCCGCGCACCAATATCAGGGTGATATCCTGCCGGGCAGCAGGTGACAGGGGGTATGTAAATATTATAGATTTCGAGTTCGGCATCGCCTAACCGGACGATACTGCACTGTAAGGTGGACTATGAACGCTAAACCGTGTTGTCTCTTGGACCGCAGCTATCTTGATACCATGTCGGCTCATGAAGTCGACTATCTCGTCAATCTTACTCGTAAGTCCGTTGCAGTTTAGTTGTAGGAGTTTAAAACTCCTTGGGAGTGTGATCGTATCTCGGGGGGGTGAGGGACGCGTGGTGTTGTCTGTGCTGGTCCTGCTGTGCGTTCCGCAAGAGTTGTTGTGGCTTGACGTTGGCAGACGGCCGCGCCGCAGAGGGCGGTTGCGGGTGCAGAGCTCTGCAGCAGGGGGCAACGAAGTTGCGTGTCCACGGAACATTCTTTGCGTAGATAGATGTACGTTTTTTGCTGCACAGAGCCGTGTGTGTAGTTTGCCTACAACAAGGTAATGATACGAGTCGATTTTGGGTCACCGGATCGTACGTACATCTAGAATACGTACATATTCGATCTATTACAACATGATCGATCTAGTTTTTCGGTTAAGAGACAGCCAGGTAGCTTGGTGTATTTTCTTTTGCTGGAATGTGGTGCTGCAGAGTACTATGCTTCGGACCAATAATTCTCTCCTGGCTCACTCTGGCGTGGAAGTCGCCAAGCACGATTTCTATGTCGTTGCAAGGGCAGCGCTTATAGAAGGAGGTTTTGGTCTCATCGTCGTCTTCCGTCGTGGCGTGGGCGCAAATGAGCGAGATGTTAAATAATCTCGCGTTGATGCGGATTATTGCGAGACGTTCGTCCACCGGAGTGAACGACAGTACTTGGCAACGAAATCTCTCTCTCATTCCTGTGGCAGCCGGTTCTACGTTACCGGGATGACTCAAGTTCTTCCAGATTAAGAGCTGCCGCCCCAGGAAACTAGTACTGTGTAGTGTACCGTACCCCATCCCCAATCTAACGTCTCAGGAGCAATCCTGCGCGGAATGTTTGCACCAAATACTTATCTTCAGGGCTGGTATCTAACCCAACCCTGGACCAGAAGTATTCTATTGCTGCATTTCCCACAAACGGCTCCACTCGAACTCCATCTCGATTAGGTGCAATAAGTGCAACGGGTGGCGCTCAGGCCTTAAGATACATAGGGAGGAGTCCATACGGTTCGAGGCCACGTGTTGGTCCCGCCACCACGCGGCCCCTGCCTCTACGGCGTCATTGTCGAATTTGCCGGCACATCAAACCTCAACAGTTAGGAGCCCAGTACTCTGGCTGCGCACCACCCGTGGACACGTGACTTCGTTGCCCCCTGCTGCAGAGCTCTGTACCCGCAACCGCCCCCGTGGCGCGAACGCCCACCACCATCAGGCCGCAACAACAACGGCTCATAAAAAACCATTTGCCGTTCAGATTTGGCTTTAAACTTTCTTCTCTTCTTAATTGGCGCGATAACCGTCCTTTCGGGCGACATGACCCAGCCAACGTAGTCGCTGGATCTTTATTCGCTGCGCTATGTCTATGTCGTCGTAAAGCTCATACAGCTCATCGTTCCATCGTCTGCGATATTCGAAGTTGCCAACTTGCAAAGGTCCAAACATCTTCCGCAGAATCTTTCACTCAGACACTCCAAGCGTCGCTTCATCGCATGTTGTCATCGTCGAAGCTTCTGCGCCATACGTTAGGACGGGCATGATGAGAGTCTTGTAGAGTGTTAGTTTTGTTCACTTAGTCCAAAGTAGCACTTGTTGGCAAGAGAGATTCTACGTTGGATTACAAGGCTGACATTGCTATCGGCGTTAATGCTGGTTCCTAAATAAACGAAGTCTTTTACAACCTCGAAAATATAAATGTCAACAGTGACGTGGGCGCCGATACGCGAGTGCGCCGACTATTTGTTTGAAGACAGGAGGTACTTCGTTTTGTCCTCGTTCACCACCAAACCCATTCGCTTTGCCTCCTTATCCAGTTTGGAGAAGGCAGAAGTAACAGCGCGATTGTTAAGGCCGATGATGTCAATATCATCGGCATACGTCAGCAATTGTACGCTCTTATAAAGTATTGTGCCTGAGCGATTAAGTTCTGCGGCTCGTACGATGCTCTCCAACATCAGATTAAAGAAGTCACACGACAGCGAGTCACCGTATCTGAAACCTCGTTTGGTAGCAAACGGCTCGGAGAGGTCCTTCGCAATTCTGACGGCGCTGCTGGTGTTGAGCAACATCATCTTGCAAAGTCGTATTAGTTTTGTGGGGATACCAAATTCAGACATCGCGGCATACAGATAACTCCTCTTCGTACTGTCGAATGCAGCTTTGAAATCGACGAAAAGATGGTGTGTGTCGATTCTCCTTTCGTGGGTCTTTTGCAAGATTTGGCGTATTGTGAATATTTGGTCGATGGTAGACTTTCCAAGTGTAAAGCCACACTGATAAGGTCCAATCGGTTGGTTGACGGTGGGCTTCAGCCTTTCACACAATACGCTCGCTAGAACGTTATAGGCGATATTTAGAAGACTAATCCCGCGGTATTTGGCACAGATTGCAGGATTGTCATTCTTATGGATTAGGCAGAGCACACTTAAATTACAATCGGCAGGCATGCTTTCATCCGACCATATTTTGCATAGG
Organism: Anastrepha obliqua; assembly: GCF_027943255.1. Classification (NCBI taxonomy): domain Eukaryota; kingdom Metazoa; phylum Arthropoda; class Insecta; order Diptera; family Tephritidae; genus Anastrepha; species Anastrepha obliqua. The sequence continues at coordinate 669,736 of NW_026562178.1, read as the reverse complement.
AGTTGATGCATGCACCTTACCAGCTCCTCACCGCCATGTTTGAATAGCTCAGCCGGCAGTCCGTCGGCGCCCGCGGCTTTGCTGTTCTTTAGCCGCGTTGTCGCTATTCTCACCTCGTCATGGTCGGGTAGCGGAACGTCAATTCTGTCGTCGTCGATTGGGGTATCGGAATCTTCACATTCTCTGTGAAATGCGCAGCTATCACTGTTTAACAAGTTTGAGAGGCGTTCCCTCCCTTGTTCTTACTGGAAATCGCCCAGGTCTTGACACCTTCAGTAAGCTGCCGGGCTTTCTGGTAGAACATTCTTGTTGGCCAGCATATCAGCATCTTATTCTTTGTGTAGTTAAGTGTACGATGTTTTCCTACACAGAGGCGGGTGCGGAACATTCAATAATAATCCGCATTAAAACGAGATTTTTCAACATCCCGCTCATTTGCGCCAACGCCCCGACGGAAGAGAAAGACAATACGAGTTTTCTCCTAGAAGCGCCTGGAACGTTCCTATGAGCGCTGCTCCCACCACGACATAAAAATCGTGCTTTGCGACTTCAACGCCAGCCTGGGCAAGGAAGGAATTTTTGGTCACACAGTCAGAAAATTCTGCCTGCAAACTAAACATCCGGTAACGGACAGAGACTGATGAATTTCGCCGGAGCCCGAAACATGGTAATCTCCAGCACCAGATTTCAGCCTAAGAAAATACACCAAGCAAGGTGGGTGTCTCCTGATCGAAAAAATCGAAGCCAGATCGATCATATTGTGATATATGGAAGACACGCTTCTAGTGTTTTAGATGTACGTACGATCCGAGGATCAAACATCGACAAACTACGCACACGCATCTGTGCAGCATAAAACGTGCATCTAACTACGCAAAAAATGTTCGACATCGAAAAGCTGGAATCACAACAAACAGCCAGAAGATTCGCCACTCGACTCTCACTCCTGCTCTCAGAGAGTACTGCCCCACAAACCGGCATGCACGAGTATTCCCATTCCCATTGCAGCCGGTTCTACGTTACCGGCATGACTCAATTTTTTCGTGACCAAGGGCTGCCGCCTCAGTAAACCAGCCGTGTCTATTGAACCGTTTATCCCGCTTATCTGACATCAGTCATATGCAATTTTTGCAATGGCAAAACTGAGTAGTAAAGTCCTTTCTCGACGAACAAAACGAACACTCCAAAAGGCTCTCATCATGCCCGTTCTAACGTATAACGAAGAAGCGTGGTCGATGACAACATGCGATGAAGCGTCGCTTGGAGTATTTGAGAGATAGATTCTGCGGAAGATTTTTGGACCTTTGCAAATTGGCAACGGAAAATGAGCGATGAGCTGTATGAGCTTTACGACCACATGGACATAGCGCAGCGAATAAAGACCCAGCGGCTACGTTGGCTGTGTCATGTCGTCCGAATGGATATAAACGCTCTGGATCTCAAAGTATTCGATTCGGTACCAGCTGGTGGTAGCAGAGGAAGAGAAAGGCTTCCTCTGCGTTGGAAAGATCAGATGGAGAAGGGCTTGACTTCACTTGGTGTGTCCAACAGGCGCCAGTTATCACGAGAAAGGCCCGCGGACTTTGTTAAACTGGACCAAAATCGCGTAAGCGGTTATCGCGCCCATTAAAAAAAAGAAGAAGTTCTATACAAGACTCAACTATAAATATATATATATATATATATGCATATATAGATATATAGAATTTGCGCGTACACCTTTCTTGGATGTTTGGTCGAGCTTCTCCTCCTATTTTTGGTGTGCGTCTTGATTTTGTTCCACAAATAGAGGGAAATACAGCTTAAAGCCGACTCCGACTAGCAGATATTTTTTATGAGGAGCTTTGTCATGGCAGAAATACACTCGGAGGTTTACCATTGCCTGCCTACTCCTATTAAAAAAGTTGTTTCTTCATTTTGGTGTTTAGCCCACATATTGTTACGAATTTGGAACGACCTGACCCAAATAACGTCTCTCAATAACTCCTGTGTTTTCGATCACTGGATTGTTTAATAAATAAGACTGACACGTTTAACTGACTGTGTCCAACAACTGACTGCGTTCGATTTTCTGTCTCTGACCGCGAGTATCTGGTGAGTACAACTGACTGTCTTACTCGCTTGCCAATAGCCGTGTGTTACTGAGTCCTGCGTGTAGCTGCGTCTGTGCTACTTGCTTGCCAACAGTCTTGTGTTCTGAGTCATGGGTATCACTGCGACTGTCTTACTTGTTTGCCAACGACCTTGTGTTACTTCTGACAACAACTGCGCGTTCCTCTTGATAACAACTGTGTGTTCCTGTGTCTCGATCGTAGCCTCGTATTTATGCTATCGCTGCCAACAAACGGGGATATTCCTTCGCGGAAGCATAAAGGAAATAGTACCTGCTTTGCGTCGATTTCCGCAGCGCGCACTTATTCAACGACGAATGTGTAGCGTTTTTCTTTAACTGCTCCAGGTAAACTACAAAGGTGCCGCTGAAGAGTGTTTATGTATGCCTGGAAGGAGGACTCCCCATTATCCATTAAACTTTTAAGTGTTCGGCCATCTCCACGGGTTGTCACCATCTTAACTGTTTCTGTCTAGCGGTCTAAATTGTTATTGACTTTTCCCATTTAATTGTTATTGGTTTTTCCCATCTAATTGCTATAATATAAGTTAAAGTTTCATTTACGAAACTTCGTTTTTAAAAGAGCCGGCGTTCGCTTTTGTCTCTATTGATTTGAATCCAACTTAAGATTAATTACAATTGCTTCTTTAACTTAGAATTATACCTGCTATTGGCCACACGTCACGTTGCACTTGCATGTGCCCTTGTTATTAGTTTTTGCTGACTTCGATTTTAGGCAATTGCTGCTAACTGTTGTTTACTTGAATTTGTCAACTGCTCATAAAGCGTCAGCAGTTCTTTGGTTGCTCGTGCGTAGTTGTTAAGCGTTGGTAATGGTCAACTTTTTTGGGCTCTTGTAAGCTGTTGCGTTAGCTTATATAAGTGGGACTAACATACTAAATTCCATCATTTATGTACAGTGACTCACAAAAGTATTTTGCATGAGAAGACAAATAAGTTCACGCTTCAATTCCTGTATATTTTTTAAATTCATTTGTTAATTATTTCATAAATTCTTAAACATAAACCTTATATCTACATAAACAATGTATTAAAACTTTAAAAGAAAAATATGTTCCAATGTAAACGTAAAAAAAGTAAAATAAAATAGAATTCATTGCTCACAAAAGTATTTTGCTTTTGACTAGGTGGTGTACAAATATACTAATTTCTATTAATTTAATATTTCGAATGATAACCATTATTTTTAGAAACTGCTTCCAAGCGCCTTGGCATAGATTCTATTAACTTGCGACAAAAGTCAAGAGGTATTTTTCCCATTCTTGGAGTAAAACATCTTTAAGGTAACTTTTTGACGAAATTTTGTGTTCTCGCCCTCTTTCTTCGAGATAGGCCCACAGATTTTCTATGGGGCTGATATCGGGACTTTGAGGAGGTGTTGGCAAATGTTTTGTATTAAAAAGTATCCACATTTTGACATCATGAGCTGTATGCTTGGGGTCGTTGTCGTGTTGAAACAAAAAGTGGTTAGACGACATTCCCATTTTTTCTGCACTGGAATGTAAGTTGTCTTTGAGAATAGACAAATAAAGATGTTTATCCATCGTTCCATCTATAAACACCAGCTTTCCGACTCCTTGGGCCGACATACAACCCCATACCATGACGGAACCTCCACCGTGCTTAACAGTGGATTTAACATTTTTTAATCGCAGCTCTTCATTTGGCTTCCGCCATACCATACGACGTCCGTCCGGACCAAAAATGTTGTATTTGCTTTCATCACTAAATATGACGGTTTTCCAAAACTCAAAACTTTTGGTTTTATAGGTGTTGGCGAATAAAAGCCGCTTTGCTTTATTGACTTGTGAAATCAGTGGTTTTTTCCTTGCTGCACGACCGTGAATATTGTTGCTTCTGAGGGCTCTGCGCACTGTCTCACCGGATACTTCAATCTGAAAGGTTGCTTTTATTTTGTCATTGATTTTTGGGGCTGATAAATGTGGGTTTTTGCGATTTTCTTTCAATATTTGGCGTTCTTCTCTCTCAGTTAGCAACTTTGGTCGACCAAAACGGGTTAAATTTTCTAAATTACCGCGTTCTTTACACCGTTTCATTACATTTTCTATCATTTGGCGGCATCGACTAAACATATTGCAAATATATTTCGTAGATTTTCCTTCATTATGGAGATGTAAAATAATTTTTTTTTCAGCTGTAGTTAGTTCTTTACCCTTTGGCATTTCCGATATGCACAGTACCACAATTACAAACGAAATGAACTCAATTACAAATAAAATTGATTATAATACGCACTTGTAGCCACAACTTCAGCGAAAACAGAAAAAGTAACTGAACTGCGTCCAGTAACGGTATCTATAAACAATAAGCAAAATACTTTTGTGAGCACACATTTTCATTGCTACGCACGTTTTTTGTTATATGCACCTAACGGTACAATTTTTGTGCATGATGTGTAGCCCAATTGCTAAGACAGTGCTCAATAATGCGTGTAAGTATTAACATTTTTATTTTCGGATACTTAGTACATACAAAATCTTAAATTTGTACATACGCGCTATTATGCAAAATACTTCTGTGAGCCACTGTATGTACTTGTATGCAAAAGTTTTGTAAGCATTTAAAACGAAACATGAAACTACGTCACCCTGTCTGCCTATAGCACAGTAAGAACCGTTTATTACCGTATTAAAGAAAGCGTAGGTATATGATGTCTGCATACAGGGTATTTTTTACTGACTGCAAACACTTTAAAGTTATATTCTGTTGTTAACTTCATGGCAAAGCGACCGGGAAGCTGAGGTGGTAGAAGTGGAAGCCATTTTTATTTCAATCATGTCTCACTACGATGGCGCCTCTTTTGATGTGAACGTCTTATGCTTACGATACTCTCGATCGGAATTAATGAATGAAGCGAATGGAGACTACCGCCCGATTGCAATACTGCCGTTCTTATCCAAAGTTCTTGAGCGTATTATGCATCGCCAAATAAACACGTTTTTGAATAGCAACGCCTTGGTGAACACATTGCAGTCGGGGTTTAGATGTAGTAGGAGCTGCACCACAGCACTCCTAAAAGTGTCTGATGACATAAGGCTCAACATTGACAAAAAGCATGTGACCTTTCTAACTCTACTTGACCATTCAAAGGCATTTGACTCCGTAGACCATAAGCTCTTAATTCTGAAGCTTAAAAACTTATTTAGCTTTTCAACGTCGGCCTTGACTCTTATAGAAACGTATCTTAGTGACCGATTACAAACCGTATGTATTGATAATACCATGTCAAACTTTCTCCCTGTAACCAGAGGTGTACCTCAAGGCTCTATCCTTGGCCCTCTTTTATTTGTCTTGTACATTAACGATTTGTTCGGTGTGATTAAATATAGTGATGTCCATGTATATGCTGATGACGTTCAATTATATGTTAGTTGTCCCATTAGCTGCATTGACATTTGCATAAGTAATATGAATTCTGACTCGAGCCTCACAAGCAAGTGGGCTTCTGAAAATGGGTTAATTCTCAATCCTGATAAGTCCCAATGCATCGTTATTTACAAAAAATATATCAAGCTCGATGGCTATACACAAGTCAAACTAAATGGCGCTGCGATTAAATATGTGGACAATGTTAAAAATCTAGGGGTTACATTTAATAGAACTTTGACATGGAGCAACCACATTTTTACTGTCATAGGCAAAGTTTATGGTATGCTCCGAAATTTATGGACAACCCAATATTTTACACCAGTAAACACCCGACTGCTACTAGCTAAAACGTATTTGTTACCAACGTTACTGTATGGTTGCGAGTTATATACTCCTTGTGATAGTGTGTGTCGTAGTAAGCTTAATGTTTTGTATAACAACATTGCTAGATACGTGTACTGTAAAAAACGTTATGACCATATTTCAGTATTTGCGAAAAAAATTGCTTCCGTATCCTTTAACGACTTGCTTAGGTTTAAATGTTTAGTTTTCCTCCACAAGATTATAAACACTCAGAAACCCAGATACCTCAAAGATCGACTTATGCCTTCAAAGTCCTGCCGTTCGTTAAACTTAGTCCCGATGAAATACAGTTGTTTGGTGACTGAACGTCAATACTTTGTGTTCTCTGTCCGTCTTTGGAATACCTTACCTTACAAAATTAAAAGAAAGCTCGTGTTTCAAAAATAAATTGCTTCGCTATCTTGCCGAAAATTGCTGAATGTACTTTAAATCTCTTCCCATTAATCCCTACTCCTGCTACTACTATTTTTTACCTTACTTTCCTTCTAATACTTTCTCCAACTTATACTTCTTTACTACTATCTGTAATTTTAATTCTAATTTTAGTTTTGATTTTGCTGTTAATCCTTTTATGTAAACTATTCTTAAGGTCAATCATTGTAAAAATAACCTATGGTTGTATGTTTTGACTTTAATAATAAATAAATAAATAATAAATGAATTATCTAGTAGATAGCATTCAAAATTTTTTGTTTTTTTATTTATGAGACACTTAAAACAAGAGAGCAGTTTAGAAAATTAAAAAAAAAAATAGTAATTGCGTGCTATGCTGTTTATTGAAAAAAAAAACTAAATAGTTATTTTTTTTTACATTTACAGTTAGTTATATACTCTTAAGAACCGAACTAAAATTTAAAGTTTATTTACTATTTTCGGAGCTAGTACAGGGTGGGCCATGTAAAATTTGCTTTTTGAATCGGCTATAAAAAAAAACTAATCAATATATTTTCCAATTTTTTTTTTTTATTTTGAAGACTGAACATTGTCATTTGTGAATGAAAAATAATATCGTTCAAATGACTGCCACAACTGGCTTTACAGTGGGCCATTTAATCAACCCAATTTTTAAGCACATTTTCGATTGTTTGGGCTCCAATTTGATGAATGGCAACTTCGATTTCGTGTTTTAAAGCATCAATCGTCTCTGGATGGTTCGCATAGCATTTGTCCTTAACGGCTCCCCACAAAAAATAGTCCAACAGGCTTAAATCACAGCTCCGAGGCGGCCAATTGATATCGGAATTTGCGCTGATTATTCGGTTTTCAAAAACGGTAGCCAAAAGTTCGAGTATAACTTTGGCAGTGTGACAAGTTGCACCGTCCTGTTGAAGCCAAATGTCGTCCATGTCATCGTATTGAATTTTTGGAAACAAAAACTCGTTGAGCGTGTCACGTTAACGCCATTTACTGTAACCGCGGCTCCTCGCTCATTTTTGAAAAAAAAATGGCCCGATGATGCCGCCAGACCAAAAACCGCACCAAACAGAGACTTATTGTGGATGCATTTGCTTCTCTACAGTAACGTGTGAATTTTCTAAGCCCCAAAGCCGACAATTTTGCTTATTGACGCAGCCACCGATGTGAAAATCATAAAAGAAGAAGACTCACCACTTTGGAAATAGGTTTTCAATATTTCCCAATTTTGTTCAAGCGTATAGCGTCCCATTTAGTAAATGTCAAACCTTTAAGTAAATTATGAATACATTTGACATGTCATTTGTGTTACCATTCTCAAAAAAATAGGTGGGTCAAAAAGCAAACGCTATATGGCCCACCCTGTATATACATAAAAAGTTACAATAAAAGATAAAGCGTTTGTGGAAACAATCGTAACTCAACATTTTGATCAGTTTGGTTTTTATCAACTTCAAACATACACAATAGTGTATGTTAGTTAGTCGATGACGGCTTACACAGGGTGGTCCATTCAGTGGGTTCTCCTTAAAAATTCACAAAATTAATTTGTTTCGATACATTGCTGGTTTATTCGAAAACAATTATCATTATTTATGGAATACAATTTCATTAGTGTGGCTGGGTCGCAGTAGCGTATCTTGTTAATCCGGTTTTCCAAGACCTTGGTTGTTGTTGTGATTGTAACAGCATGAAAATTCCCCATACATTTTTCGGGGATGCTGTTAGAATGACAATCTTTGGCCAGATATAAATCCTTCGACCACGCTTACGACCTTGGCGACCTTCGCGGTACGTCACAGAAAAGAGCTAACCGCGTGAAGTCGCAGCTCCAAGATGGCCAACATATAACGCAATAACAGGATTACCGAACTTGTCGCACAAAAGATCGATTGTGACATGGGTTGTATGGCATGGCCCACCATTTCGCTGAAACAAAAGATCGTCCCAATCCATATTTTCAATTTTGGGCCACAAAAAATTAGTTATCTGGGTCAGCAACATTTTCAAATAAAAATTGGCCAATAATCCACCGCTCCGAAATCCACACCAAACTGTCACTCTCTGGATGAATTGGCTTCTCAACGATCACGTGTGGGTTTTCCGATCCTCAGATTAGACAGTTTTCTTTAACATAGTCGCCAAGATGAAAATTCTCTTCGTTTCATGGAAATTTCGACTTCTTTTCAATAAGCGCACTGTTTGAACCACACAACATTGATATTAGAAATAAGTTTGAAATATTTCACAACGTTGTTCAAAAAAATGCATTTCCTTCTGCGGAGATGTGACTATAAAAAAAACATATGCTTGAAGAAAAACACTAAATAGACCACAATGTAGTCCGTAAAGGGCTGCCGCCGTAAACTCTAAAATAACGAATAAAATGGGGGAAAAAGAGACTTGGAAAACAGTACATTTTCAGGGTCTCCTTTTTTAAAATTCAAGCAGACATTTAAAAAACAAAAAAACAACAAACGTTGTTATAGACTTGCTAACAATTTGCTTATTTTAATGGAGCAAGGAGCCACGAAATTAATCACCCTATCGGAAGATTTATAATGTTTGCAAATAACGTCGTGTTTTCAATCATATTTGACACTTGCGAGCTAGACAGCTGCAGTATACAACAAACAAGCAATGACATGCCTAAAGGTGAAAATAAATATTTCCATCACTCAAAATCAGTACGACGGTGCGTTATCATGATGGAAAATCCACGATTTCCTTTTTACAAATCCATAAATTTTTGCGAATTGCGTCACGTCTACATTATTGTCCTAATTAAGTATCTGATCCTTTGGCAAAAATCCGTGGAGTGTTGTAATATAATGCCCTAGTAATTCATAAAAGGCATCGCTTTCTTTTTCGACTGAAAACGACGTGTTTTTTTTAGGTCTTGATTCATTCGAAGTTCTCCACTCACTCGCATGATGTCTGGATGGCGTGTCGTACTTATAAGCCCACGTCACCTCTACGGTAATGACGCGTCTGATGAACGTTGGGGAGGATTCAACCTTGGAAATCATGTCTTTGGCGATACCAACGTGGTCTCTTTTCTGGATGAAATTTAGCTGCTGTAGAACCAATTTTACATCAACACCCCTGGCGCAAACCCAAGTCATTAAGCAATATTCAAGTCCTCTGCCAACTCTCTGATGGTTAATTTGCGGTTATGGATAAACTTTTCATTCACTTTTTTGTTGTTTTCATTATTTTTCGATGTCGACGGTCTGGCTCTACTTTAGTCATCCTCGATGGATTCATGATCTCTTTTCGCACTATTGAATCCACTTTTACCGTAAAATTTAATACAAACTCGTTGTTACAAGTTCAAATCAATTTTTAAAACTGTAAAAATTGGAAAAGTAATACATTGCTTTGCAATTTATTACAGTTTTCAACGCTTATCTACGACTAAAAATTGTTTACAGTCTGCACATTGGGTTGAATGCAAAGTTCTTTTTATTTCGTTTCTCTGCCAGAAAGACAAGCCTGCAGAATAGTAATCAGTTTAACTTTTTCGTTTAAGACGCTTACTTTGATGCCACACCACTACATAAAAATATGTCAACAAACAATTGTTGTATACTATATTATTTGTATACCATATGCGGTAATTGGCACAGATTGCAGGATCGCCCTTCTTATGGATTGGGCAGAGCACACTTAAATTCCAATCGGCAGGCATGCTTTCATCCGACAATATTTTGCATAGAAGCTGATGTATGCACCTTACCAGCTCCTCGCCGCCATGTTTGAATAGCTCAGCCGGCAGTCCGTCGGCGTATGTGGCTTTGTTGTTCTTTAGACGCGTTATCGCTATTCTCACCTCGTCATGGTCGGGTAGTGGAACGACAATTCCATCGTCGACGATTGGGGTATCGGGATCTTCACATTCTCCGTGACATGCGCAGCTATCACTATTTAACAGGTTCAAAAAGTGTTCTCCCCATAATTTAAGATTGCTCTGGATCTCTGTCACCAGTTCGCCGTCTTTCTTCTTACAGGAAAACGCCCTGTTCTTGAAACCTTCTGTAAGCGACCGAACTTTCTGATAGAACTTTCGGGCGTTGCTCCATTGGCCAGCATCTCAAGCTCCTCGCACTCACGTATTTCGGTGTATCGTTTCTTCTTTCGGATGGTACGACTCTCTTCATTTTTTAGCTCTCCGTAGCGATCCCACATGGCTCGCGCTGCCCCCGATCACAGCGTGGCTCTATAGGTGACATCCTTTCTTTCTGCGACATCATGACATTACTCGTCGCACCAACTGTTTTTTCGGAATCCGATTTCTTCTTCGGCGGCGGTACGTAGGGAAATGTTGCTCCATTGCTATTTTTGTTGTTGTAGCCCCATTGCTGATGTTGTTCTAGCTCCATTGCTCATGCGTACTGATTTGTTGGGCAGCACTCTCTGAAAGCAGGAGTGAGAGTCGAGTGGCGAACCTTCTGGTTCTCGTTTGCAATTGCAGCTTTTCGATGTCGAACATTCTTTGCGTAGTTAGATGCATGTTTTTTGCTGCACACAGGCGTATGCGCAGTTTCGCTGCAACAAGGTAATGATCCGAGTCGATGTTGGGTCATCGGATCGTACGTACATGTAATAAACTAGAAGCATGTCTTCCATCTATCACAACATGGTCGATCTGGTATCGTGTTTTTCAATCAGGAGGCAGCCAGGTAGCGTGGTGTATCTTTTTATGCTGGAATCTGGTGCTGCAGACTACCATGTTTCGGGCCCCGGCGAAGTCGATCAGCCTCTGTCCGTTACCAGATGTTTAGTTGTGCAGGCTGAATTTTCCAACTGTGTGACGATTTTTATGTCGTGGCGGGGGCAGCGCTCAGAGGAGTGTTCCAGACGCTTCTAGGAGGAATTTTTGGTCGCATCGTCCTTCTCTTCCGTCGGAGCGTGAGCGCAAATTAGCGAGATGTTAAAAACACAGGCGAGACGCTCATCCAACGTTGGTTGGTTGGTTGGTTGGTTAAAGTGGTGATTCTTACAGAATCCAACTAGCGCTTCCGCACCATTTTGTTGCCACATCCTCGTTACCAACTTGTTTAACCGTTATTTACAGCATAACTATATCCAGTCTGTGCGGTTAAGGAACCTTATTAGGTTGTTAACGTCTAAGCCAGATAGTGGTTCGAGATTCTCGAACAGCGGTTGTCCCAGGGTTAACATTCTGTCCTTCCATAGGGCAGGGCATTCACAGAGGAAATGGAAGATAGTCTCCTTTTTCTCCGGTTGTTTGCAACTGTGACAGTATGTATTGTGAGGGATATCCATTTTGGCTGCTTGTTCTCCGATAGACCAAAAGCCAATTATGACTGCCGTTAGTCTCCAGGCGTCCCGTCGTTTCATTCTTATTAATGCCGACGATTGCTTGAGGTTGTAGGTGGGCCATAACGTTCTGCTAATTTTGCGTTTCGTCTTGACTTTCCACCTACAGTCTGCGATTCGGAGGTATTTTTGGGAAATTGTGTTCTTGACTGCACCTAAAGGTGTGAGTACCGATTCTGCAAGAGCGTTATTCATGGCAGATCCCCCTCTTGCCAGTTCATCTGCTTTTTCGTTACCTTCAATGTTCCGATGTCCCGGGACCCAGATTAAGATAACTTTATGGTTTTCACTCAAGATGGTGAGGCTATTCCTACTTTGATCCACCACTTTGGAGGTTGTTGTGGCCGAACCCAGTGTCTGGATTGCAGCTTGGCTATCCGAGAGAATAGCGATATTACCCTTAAAAGAGAAATCTGCGATTAGTAGCCTACAGGCTTCCCCAATTGCCAGTACTTCCGCCTGGAAGACACTGCTGGTATTAGGGAGACGCACAGATTTCTCAATTTTAAGTCTGTGAGAATATATACCAGCTCCAACACCGCAGCCCATTTTACTTCCATCCGTATAGACTGTAGTGTCGAAGTTGTTTAGAGAGAATCCCTTATTCCATTCTTCCTTAGTTGGAAAGAGAGTGGCAAAATTCCGATTGAAAGATACCGTCGGGACGATGTAGTCAGTTCTCACCGAGATTGACTGAGTTTGTCGCAATAATAGACTAGCATGACTATAAGTTTTTTCTCTTCAGCGGCCCGCTTCTTTTAACCTAAATGCACTCATGGTTGCCGTCTTCTTAATATGTAGGTCTATTGGAATAACGTGTGTCAGTGCATTGAGAGCCTCTCTACGACATGGTCTGATTGCACCGACCGTTATTGCACATGTTGATCTTTGTATTCTGCCGAGTAGTTTGGTATTGTACTCTCTCCCTAGAGCCTTCCACCAAACTACCGAACCATACGATATAATAGGTCGTATAACGGTCTTATACAGCCATAATGTATGCTTAGGATGAAGAGCCCATCTTCTTCCAAGCATACGTTTACATGCATATAAAGCAATTTCTGCCTTCCTTACCCGTTCTTCAACATTTAATTTCCAGCTTAGTTTGGAGTCCAGAATTACCCCTAAGTACTTTGCGCTGGGTGATAGTGAGAGAGTTTGTCCGTTAATATTTGGTAGGGTAAAAATTGGTACCTTGTATCTGGTGGCGAAAAGCATAAGCTCTGTTTTACGTGGGTTTAAACCTAGGCCACAGCCTGTGGCCCAAGAGTTAAGCTCGCCTAATGCCCTTTGGATGATCCCACTGATCGTATTAGGACACAGTCCTGACGCCATTAACACCACATCATCAGCGTTCGCCACCGCGTTTACCCACCTCTATTAAGTTTTGTTAAGACTTTGCTAATAACGCATAACCAGAGAAGTGGAGACAATACTCCCCCCTGTGGGGTGCCTCTGTGGACCTTCTTGGTTATACTGATATTACCCATATTAGCTTTGATGATCCTGGTTTATAGCATAGAGATGACCCAATTACTGATGCAATTGTCCACCTTTAAGTCTATCGACGTTGGATCGCATCTGTACTAACATTGTTGAAGGCGCCTTCTATATCCAAAAATGATGCCGCCATGGTATAATGTTTGTTCTCTAGAGAGCTCTCTATTGTTCGGATTACCTCGTGAAACGCTGTCTCCGTAGATTTGCCTTTAAGGTACGCATGTTGTGCAGTAGATATACCAGAGCTCTCCAAAGAGCTTCTAAGATATATATCCAAAAGTATTTCAAAGGAAGATGAAAGACTGATTTGCCTATAGTCCTTCGCTGATTCATGTCCCCTCCTGCCTATTTTTGGAATGAAGACGACCTTGACTAGTTTCCAACTATCTGGAATATGATCTAGGTTTAAACACGCTTTAAAAATTTCCTCTAGCCATGGTAGGATACAGTCCAAGGTTTCCTGTAACATCTTTGGGATGATCCCATCTGCCCCCGGAGATTTAAAAGGTGAAAAAGATTTAATTGCCCATGTAACTTTCTCCTTTGTAATTATTTCTTTTGCGAGGTGCTGTGGATTATATTGGCTCCGACTGATACTTCCCCTCCCACTTTCGTGGACGCTGCACCCCGGGAAATGCGTGTTTAGCAGAAGTTCTAGCGATTCCTCTGTCGTAGCTGTCCAAGTACCATCAGGCTTCTTGACCCAAGAAGCAATTGAATGATCTTTGGACAGAACACGGCTAAGCCTGGCAGAATCCCTGGTGGATTCGATTGACGAACAAAATTCGCTCCAGCTCTCTTTCTTGGCGGCCCTAATTGCCTTCTTGTACTGTCTCCGACTCTCTGTGTACAATTGCCAATTTCCTGTCGAGTAGCTGAGGTTAAACGTTGATCTAGATTTTTCCTTTAGTTTTGAGAGCTCACTGCTCCACCAAGGGGGATGGGATTTTTTGCTAAATTTTATGGGGCAGGACGTTTTGTAGGCCCTACTAAATGCCTGCTCCAGTGTTGTGACCCTACTCTCAAGGTTTTCGGTCAGAGTGATTTTGTGGATGGGAATCTCTCCTATCCTTTTATTGCCTATGTTTCTGAACCTTTTCCAGTTGGTTCTTAGTGGATTCCTATACGGATACAGATCGTACAGGATCCAGCTGTGATCCGAAAAAGACCTTTTATCAGAGACCCTCCAATTGTCTAACCTTGGTTAGGTGAATGAGTGAGTGTTACCCCTGTTACATACCGACAAGTTAGTGTTAATTATGAAATCATAAAGAGACTCACCTCGGTCGTTTGTTTCGGAGCTGCCCCATAGAGCATGCCTTGCATTGGCATCGCATCCGCGAAGCAGGGTTTGGTTCGGGTTTTCCTGCACAAGTTTACGAGCCTCCTCAGGCGGTGCTGGTCTTTCGTGTGCCATGTATACAGAGGCAAGCGTTATTCTGACTCCGTCAGTGGCTTCCACCTCAACAGCCGTCACGTCCTGTGAACTACATATATAATGGAATCAAAAATGTGTTTAAATGTTTTTTAGCTACAATACATGTTCTGGTATTACCTTCTATCCGTTTATAGTAGATATTGTAGGTTTTCCCAGTGAACCCTTTCACCTCGGTGATCCGCACCCAGGGCTCCTGAATTAGTGCGATGTCCACGTCCTCCTCCGCCAGGAGAACGGTTTGGTTGTCCGTTGCACACCGTGAATGCTGCAGATTAATTTGGACAACCTTTAAACCCATGTTTATTGGTTTCCTTTTTCGGACTCGGTGTCATCTAGCTGCATGACAGTCAGCAGTTCGTTGGCACCATCGACCTCATCCTGCTCCTCTTCCGGGTTTGCAGAACGGAATATCTTCAGCTGGGTCTTCCTGATCCCAAACTGAAGTTTGTTTCCCACTTTCTCCAGTGGTTCCAGACTCTCTTCTGTAATTAGAAGGAGGAATGACCTGCTGTGCCTTTGCGGAGCCTCCGCTGTGATGATCGACCAATCGGTCATCGGCACCGAGCGATTATGCGCCTGAAGGTAGGGGATTCGTTGATTGGCATCAAACTCCATGTTTGGTACCCAGATGCGAGCCCTCGGCCTTCGTGGAATCTCGCTAGCCGGAATTAGCTTGAGTTTGAATCCTTCCCAGCTGTTCTGGATTTTACCAATCACGTTTGTCAAGAAATGCAGTGAGAATTGGTCATCGCATTTAGTGACACGATAACCGCGGACTACCTCCACCGAGTCGAAACCTGGCGTTTTACCCTCCGGGTTCGCCATGACATGGTCAACGACTGTGCGAGACAACCGTGCCTCAATCTCTGACCATTTGTCAAGCACTGGTTTTCCGCGGTTAGAGGTTTCGTCTACCAATGCCATTTGGAGATGGTCCCGTGCCACCTCACTAAATCGCTTGATAGGTAGGTTTAGAGGCAACTGCACCCTGATCCAATATCTTGTGCTTCTTTGTTACCTTCCCCGTTTCGTCATGCGAGCGGTTTCGTTTTTTGGCATCTGTCCTGTTGGGGGCTTGGAATGCCAAGTATTCAACAACCACCTTTTGACATCTTGCCTTGTCGGTCTCATCTTTGGGATAAACTTTAGCTTCGGTCTCGTTTTTCCGAATCCTGCCAAGGATACCGAGAGACCTCTGGTAAAGTTTATACCTCGAGGGACCTTTATTACCACGCTTTTGCCCCATGGCTTTAGCGGATGTTGTTGGTTGATTTATAGTTGTTGGCGTACTGTGGCCCACAGCTTTGCCCTCAATTGCCTCCAGCCAAGGGCTCATCCTATGAGGTGACCCCGTCATCCTCAGTTCGTCCTTGCTCGTACGTCTTGTCCAATTGTCTGACTGTTTTTTAAGTGCGTCCGTCACTTCCTCCTGTCTGTCTGTTTGCTTGTCCTGTAGTTCTGTCCGCGTGTTTGATTTCTTATCGGTCCGTGCTGTCGATGCGTCAGTATGTTTTCCCGTCATTTTGTCCGTTTGTTCCGTGTTTGTTTTCCCGTCATCCGAATTTTTAAGTTTCATCCACCGTAGTGAACGACAGTATTTGGCACCGAAGTCTCTCTCCCACAACAAATCCGACACCGAATTTGCGCTAATTTGCATCACAGCTGTAGTAGATGTCGCAAAGTCCTATGTTCTTCTTGCCTTGCCTCGTATGTCGCATTTCTTGAATGGCAGTGATGTCAGCTTTAACTCTCATGAGGACATCAACCAGCCGGGCACCTTACCCATTAAGGGACCAGACATTTCAGGTGCATGCCCTCAAATCGTATTCCTTAGTTCGTTTGCAGTGGTTATGGTTTATATGGTTTCATTGGGGGGGATTTTTAAGTGGCGAGTCCCAATCCTGGAATGCTTCGCCTTCTCACTTTAGTTCACTCCCGAACGGGTGTTCGGAAGCTACCCAGAGGATACTTGGGCTAGTCCCGGACGTTGTGAGCTGCTTGAACCATATGCAATAGAATCGTCCATTCCACTCCCAAGTGAATAGCGATCAGTAACTTTCCCCACTTGCGTGGACTTCTGCACATGGAACCATCCTCCTGTATACCTACATGAGATAAATCCTTGCTGATTGGGCGAGATTAAGCTCGCACACCAAAGTACATCTGTTCGTGCTTCGAGATCTGCCACTTTTGATTTTCAATCGTTGATAAAAACTCCAGAAGATAGAGACTTATTGAAAATTAGTTTGAGAGGAATAATAAAAGCCGCGCAGTTTTTGAAAAAAATTGCGGACAGCCCATCCTTATCAGTCTGCGAATAAGTTTTTAGGCCCAAAATCTCATTCTGAATGTCCAGAGGAATAAGGTTTATATAGACAAATTCAAAGATGAAAGTAGATTAACATGACAAGAAGAAAACGAGTATGCATCATAACTAGTGAAATTAGATTTAAAAAAACGGCAAACAAATTGGTGACGTCCGCAGAAGGGACTCCAGCGCTTTACTTTTAAGATTTAACAAATCGCAAAATTTGACTTATTATTCTCTTCAACTCCAACAAGTTTTAAAGGTATATTAGCACTCGACAACATCTAACCCAGAAAGCAAGTCTTTCCAGTTGATGTCAATGTAATGAATAATGATGTAAAAATATCCTAGAAAAGTTACAAGAGGAAAAATTGAAAGCAAGTGTCTCGTCTTGTTTACTACTCGCAAATGAGTAAAACTCAACATTAAGCATTAAAGTGACATGATGTGTATCGGCAGGCGAGAAGGATGAGAAGCATTCAAAAATAGAAGTATTAATACTAGCGCTGACGAATATGAAATCAAGAATTCGATATTATCAATTACATATGATTCGAGTGATGATGTAACATTAGTTGGGATTAGACCATGCTTTTAGAAGTTACCAAAATTCGCAAAACTAAATCCTTAAAACCACTAATATGGTTATCATGAACCTTATTTAGGACGAGGGGAAACAATGTTGTCAGTATGCGAATTGCCTAGATCATAATTACTATTACGCGGGATGTAAGATTCAAGTAAATATAAAGAGCCATAGCGATATGATCCCTTTACACATACACACAATTCATCAAGGATGGGGTAACTCATTTAACCTTGTAGCTTACGTTGCACTGCAATGAGAACTCCACCCCCTAAAGAGCAACCCGTATTTTCAACATTGCGGTCTTTTCGAAATACATTATATTAAATAGTTTGAGTCGAAGTATTCTTTATAAAAAAAATTAGTATTCAACCTGGTCTCAACAAAAATTATGACATCAATACCTAAATGAGAACTACGGGTGCGAATAGTCTCCGACTTAGTTCGAATGCCACCCATATTCTGAAAACAAATCTTTAAATGATGTAGTGATTTATTAGTACTACCGAAATTAGCAACATTTTTTGACTGGAAGATCATCTTTTTGAAAAAAAACGTTAAAGGGCGTACCTTGACGTCCGCAGACCAAACCGATGGTTTAAGTATTTAGTCAAACAATGAGGGCGGAACCCCTAGCTTAAAATTATTATTTTTTAACTAAAGATATTACATAGTATCATTTAATCAATATTTGAAATTTTAGCAACATAAGAAATAACATTATCCTTAGATAAAGAAGGTTTAAAGGATACAAGATGTAACCATTTATTTGTAGCTACTACATCTAGCTCACTACTTGAATTAAGACCACTAACTACATCCCGCGATTTTTTATAATTTATACGCAATCGCCCTTATACGCCCACGAAGTTTGATCGCGCAATACTGGAACCAAGGCGTATCTATACAAGGTGATAGCAGTTGTACAAAAACAAAAAGTTACATGTATTTTGTTCTTGCTTTTTTGGGACAAGTGTCAAAATAATTATTTCCAAGGCGAATTGGATTGTGAATAGTAAATAAACACAAACAATATTTTTCGAGTGTCGCGATAATTTTTCGAAGTACATTTGTGTTATTAATAACAAAAGTAATTAACAACTAGGATTATTATTTACTCCTGAGCAAGAAGTTATAACATTCATAATAACAAAGTGTTCAATTTTGTTATTAAATGAAAATAAAGAGCACGCAAATCGAAATTTGAAGAGACATAGGCAAAAAATACATTTCGAATTTTATTAATATCTTGCAGACACAAATTATGCAAGTAACCAAGGGAACACACTTACCTCTGCTTCCATTTAGATAGTATTTCCATCTATATGGAGCGCCTGCTATGAGGATTTCATAACTCCAAATTGAAAAGCTACCGAAAGCTAGTGAATAAAAAAAGGCTATAAAAATTCCCGACAAATGCTATTTATATCATATAAATAAAAGATTAAAAATTAAATAGATTTTTTTTCTATATCACCTGTGAAATTCTTAATTACGTTAAAAAATATCGTTAAACCCATAATTTATTACATACTATGTATATGAAGTAAAATGATATTCTTAAAATACAAAAGAAGCAAATAATTTCTTTCTGAACAGTTTGGAAAACGGATATAATTAAAATGTCGAATTAGCAAGTTTTATTTAAGCTTAAAGGTTTACACACATTTAAGTCTTTTTTATTTCTATTACTTTACTTAGCTTATAGACTTGATGTTGACTATGACTATGAAGTTTTCGAATAACTGTGTATATGAATTACAATAATGGTATAACAAATAGATACTACTGTGGGCAAAAAGTAAGGTGAATTTATTTGTCAAACTTCGCGGGATTAAAATTTCGCTCTAGTTATTTTTTTCATGAGTTGGCAGCACTGTTAATAACATCTGTGCCAACTTTCATGTGAATGTCATTATCAGTAATATATTTTCGCTTGTGTTTACCAAACGACCAAGAGTGCATTTTTCGATTTTTACAATGTCTGATTTGATTGAGCAGAGAAGTGCCATCAAATTTTGTTTGCGGAATGAAATTTCGGCTGCGGAAATATTTAGAATGTTGCAGAAGGCATTTGATGATTCGACCATGTCGCAGAAAAATGTTTATAAGTGGTACAAAGACTTCAAAGAGGGTCGAGAACGTGTTGATGACTTGGAGCGCTCCGGACGACCATCGACGTCAACAGATGACCAACACGTCAATGAAGTGAAGGAGTTAGTGCTCAAAAATCATCGGTTGACTGTTAAAGACCTTACTGATATGATCGGAATATCAGAAGGATCTGTGAAAACCATTTTGAAAGACCATTTGGGCCTACGAAAAGTCAAATCTCGTTTGGTACCGAAAACTCTCAATTTTTTGGAAAAAAGTCGTCGCGTTGATGTGTGTGAAACAATGCTTTCAGACTATCAGGACAAGCTCAAATGCATCATTACGGGAGATGAGACTTGGATTTATGCTTACGACCCTGAAACAACCGACCAATCAAGCGAATATCGTGCTAGAGGCCAGACCGAAAGGAGCACGTCAAAGTCGTTCAAAAATAAAGGTCATGATGACAGTTTTTTTCGATTTTCGTGGTGTGGTGCACTATGAATTCCTTCCACCTGGCCAAACTGTTAATAAGGAATATTATTTGAGCGTTATGCGTCGTTTACGTGAAGCAACTCGTCTAAAACGACCAGTATTATGGGCCAACAACTCTTGGTTTTTGCATCACGATAATGCACCGTCTCACACTCCACTCTTTCTTCGTGACCATTTCGCCAAAAATTCCACGCATATCGTTCTGCAACCACCGTATTCGCCTGATTTGGCTCCGTGTGAGTTCTGGCTATTCCTAAAACTCAAGAGACCACACCGGGGAACGCGTTTCGAGTCGATTGAGGAGATAAAAGCTGAATCGAAGAAGGTGCTGATGGCTATACCGGAAATGCACTATTTGGCATGTTTCGGGGATTGGAAAAATCGTTGACATAAGTGTATTCCATCGAGAGGGGATTATTTTGAAGGGGATGAAATTGATTTACAAGAATAAATAAAGATTTTTCATTTTACAACCAAATTCACCTTACTTTTTGCCCACAGTAGTATGTATATAAATTGGTTTACATCTTGGGGACAACTATTTGCTAATTTATAAATTAAAAGTGGATTGCAAACAAATCCGTACATTAAATTAGTTTATTTCATTTAAAATGTTCATCTTCCTTCAAAGTGCCTCTTGGCAAAGTGATCCATTTGTAATGTAACCCTCAATTGAAGCTACCACACACCAAAGGACTTGCGTTCTATTCAAACGTATCGGGACAAATGAAATTCATAACCGGTACTGGTATAGAAGAGTTTTCTTGCTTCACTGCAAGGACAATAGGTTTAGCCTACTGCTGGTTGACTTTAAGGGGGGAAGCTGGTCTAGAATTTTGAAAAAATCGAAAAATTTTTTTTTGTCTTAAAAGGTGCTTTAGGGTCTTAGAAATAATATACCAAATGAGGGATGCCAGCAAAAATGTCTAAATGCCCAAATTTTTCATTCGACGGCAGTGCCTCGCAGGTATGATTTTACAATACATACTTACAACTTTAAACGCGTTTTTCTCGAAATCACTTTTTTTAAACTGGCCGAAGACATAACTCGAACAAATCTTTACCGATTCTTACGAAATTTTGACAATACATTCGAAATACCTTTCTCCAGAGACGTACGTAGGATTTTTTATTTATATTACATAGTTTTTTTTTAATCAACAATTTTATGTCGTTCTTATAGTGAAAATTGTAACTTTTTGTTCAAACGTGCACTATTTCGCGAAAAAACAAAATATCGAAAAAATCCTACGTACGTCTCTTTCTGTTGTTATATAGAAACTAAAAAAATTTTATTTTTTGATCCAGAACAAAAATTAAGGAGTATACGTCTTCGGCAATGGACCCACTAGAAAAAAAGGCGCCTTAGGAGAACTGCTGGACAGCGGCCATTTTGAAATTAATTCAGACGAAAAATTTTGTATTTGTACCATGAAAGCTATATTATTAAACCTATTTCACAGATTTTCGATTGATTCCTTTGTTGAGTCAAAATAAATTCATAAAATATGCCCATTTTTTGCGCTCTAGACCAGCTTCCCCCCTTAATATTTCAGTATAGGAACACAAGCACATCGCCTTCCGCAGCATATGCATCTACCATAGCAATATCTGAAACATAAATTGGAACACATAAGACTCAAATATTGCATACTCGTAAACAACTTTTAAAAATACTTACGCATAAACCTCCTTCATTTTGTTGAACATCGTTTCTAACTGAAGGTAGACTATACATACATAACAATGTAGAAACAAAGAAATTTGTAAACAGAGCGAATTCGCCTTGGCACAAATTTTTGACAGAAGTGCCAATTCGCCCAAGGCGAATTAATCAGCTCTTCTAATGATACGAGTACCACCTTGAATAGATACGCCTTGACTGTTCCAGTGCTTGGATTTCCTGCAGTCGACACGTTGTTGTGAGCACCAGCATTAGTTAAAGAAGCAGTGAGAGTGTGTCAACACGTCAATGATATTAGCAGCGGCAGCAGCAGCATGGCTGAGAGAAGCAGTGGGTGCAGAGGTCGGCGTCGTTAGACTAACACAAGTAGCTGATAATCTTAAAGGCTCTGCCACTACCTTGGCCTCTCTTAACTGCGGGACAGGCCGAGACATCATTTGTGTTTACAGCGGATGTAGAAGAGTTAGTTTGATGTTTTGATTTAATTCGCACTTTTAGTCATCTTATGACGGCACCTACATGCATGTATACAACCACGGAGTTCATTAACCTCGGTTGTAAGCAAGGAATGAGTAGAGGTGACACCTTCAATGCTATTTTTATGCATGGCTCTTAATTCCGAGTGCAGTTCTTAGTGTTTTTCCCGATCAAAAGCTTTTTGTCAGATCGAAGAGCACTAATCATAATGATTGTAGGGGTATACTCTGTTTCAAGAGAAACAAGCATGCTATACTGCTAAAACCGTGAACATATCTTCTAGACGAGTGTACCAACATACTGTATAAATACCGTATCTATACATTGCATCGGTAAAATATTCATACTTTGTTAAGCTATGTATTGACGTTTTGGAACATTTAATTTACTTTGAATATTATTATATAAATAAATATATATGTATAATTGTCGTGTACACACTTTTTGAGTGTTTGGCCGAGCTCCTTTTCCTATCTGAGGCGTGTGTCTCGATCTTGTTCCACACCCGTTTCAAGCCGACTCCGAACGGCAGATATTTTTATGAGCAGCTTTTTCATGGGGCTCGACTACTGTTAGAAAAAACTCTTTCTTCATTTTGGTGTTTCACGAAGATCCGAACCTACGTTCTCTCTGAATTCCGAATGGTAGTCACCAAGTCGTTCGTCTACGGCGGCATTGCAATGTAAAATTATTCAACTATGAATATTGAGTATTTATAGTATGTAACATGTAAAACTATTTTTTTGGGGCTATGAAGTAAAGAAATGTGAATTTAGTTGGCAATAATAATATTTCTGTACTACTAAAACTATACTATAACATAAAAATGTAAACAAATTCTGTACTATAAACATTTAAGCAACATAAAAAATACTCATACAGGTACTATTTATTAAAAATATTGGAGAATGTGGTAGGTTTTAAGCTTATGGTGTTAAATGTGGTAGAAATATACAAGGTCCGGCACTCGAAGTGTAACCAACTTCAGACCGCTCGCGCAGCTGATGCACGGGCAAATTAGCAATAGATCTCAAACGTAATAGTGTGATGGCATTATATTTGGCTGGAAAATCACATCCACCTTAAAGAAAAAGTTTTTGTTTATCGCACCATTAGTCATTACAATGATACTGGTAGCATCGCATGACGGTTTGCGGAGGTGGTCATCAAAAAAGACTGCAACGTCCCGTAAAATGGTTCAAAAAGTGAAGAAGCGACTTCGACGAAATCCCCGGCGAGGTGCCAATCATATGGCGAAAGAACTGAAAATATCTATCTAAATTTGTGTTATATCTAATATTGTATTTTCTGACGAGAAAATATTTCAAATTGAGCAATTCGTAAACTCCCAAACTCGGTTTATATGACCGACCGTTCATACGAGAATTCGAGTCATCGATAGGCCACCAAGAGGCAGCACCCGCCACAGGTAAATGTAAATGCGAAATATTATCGGGAAAGTATTGTGGAGGTTCCGTTGAAGCCTTCGGCAGACAAACATTTCGGTGGTAGACCATGATCATTTCAACAGAACTCGGCACCGTCTTACAAAGCTCGAGTGAACAAAGAATGGTTGAAAAACAACGTTCCGAACTTCATAACGTCTACACAACTCCTCTCTAATTCGCCAGACGCTAATTCGATGGGTTATTCTCTTCGGGCCATTTTGGAGAGCAAGGTCTGAACTAAATGATTCACCAGCCTCGAGGCGCTGAAAAAAGCCATTGTCCGCGAGTGGGCTAAAATACCTGCCAAATAGTCCCATTCGGGAAGCTTTCGATTCGTTTCTGGACCGTCTCAAGGCCATAGTCATTAGGTGGTCATATCGAGCAAAAGTAAATCGATTCTTAATTTCGTATTATTTTCACATTTATGACCTTTTTAATTGGTTACTCTTCGAGTGCCGGACCCTGTAATTTAGCCATTAAAAGTGCTAGATCCACCACGAAAATGGTAGGGTTCGTACACGGTTTCAACTCCTTACTGAGTTTGTACATATACATACACCCGCATACTAATATAATAAATGAAGCTAACAGTGCTTCCATAATGTTAATATAAAATTCTATCGCTTTTATTTGTTAATTAACTTGATAGCTCTATGAAAAATCCGTAAAGCAGTCGTAACAAATAAATACGAATATGTACATACAGCTTCAGCAAGCATTTCCGTTCTCAAATCTTCCGTGGCCCTCCATGGCGATGATTGCCAACGCACCAGTGTAATCTTCAGCTCACTGAAGAAGTCGTCTATTGTAAGATTTGTACGACTCTACTATAACAGTTGTAGATTTATCGTATACATATATTTGTACTTATATATATATATATATAATTAGCGTGTACACCCTTGCTTGGGTGTTTGGCCGAGCTCCTCCTCCTTTTTGTGGTGTGCGTCTTGATGTTGTTCCACAAATGGAGGGACCTATAGTTTCAAGTCGACTCCGAACGGCAGATATTTTTATGAGGAGCTTTTTCATGGCAGAAATACACCCGGTGGTTTGCCATTGCCTGACGAGGGGCGACCGCTATTAGAAAAATGTTTTTCTTAATTTTGGTGTTTCACCGAGACTCGAACCTACGTTCTCTCTGTGAATTCCGCAGGGTAGTCACACACCAACCCATTCGGCTACTTAGTCTAGCCATAAATTCTGTGACAAATATTACAAAGCACACGGCGGGAAAAAATTCACTAAAAAAATTCTCTTAGTTTTGCTTTTGTTAGTATCCCGTGTCTACTCATAAATTATACTCAGTCTCGTGGACAATTTCGCAGAAAAACTTAATATTTCGAGAAAGTTTGTTTACCGTACGATCAATAATTTTTTCCAAACGTTTGAAGTGACAGACAGAAAAAGAATTGGTCGTCCTCGCGTGGTTCGAACCAAAACAGCCATAAAAGCCGTTTGAGAAAGAAATTGCAGAAATCCTTTAGAAAGTAGAAAATCATGTTCAGGGAAATGAATATATCGACGAGATCCATGCCAAGAATAATAAGGCATGATAGGATGGTCTCCAACTGAAAGCTTTCCGTCGCTCAACTGTTCGTCTTTTGACCACGCACTTAAAATTAAAATTAGACTCTAGAGATACAAGCAGCTTCTTCTGTGGCGCGCGGTCAACGGCTATGAAAATGTTCACTGCTAAAGAAGTTTTGAATAAGCAAAACGCAAAATTTTATGAAAAATATTGTTCCAATGGTTTACCGTGGCCACCATCCCTGGTGGGGAGTGTCTTGTAAAGACGTTATATCTCTTCTTCTGCGAAAAAGGGGTTAAGACCGGGGCAAAAGTGTACCAGGGGATGCATTAGAAGGTATGGTGAATTAGTTGAGCAATACTCTCTTTAATGGAGAGCGTTCGATCTTCCAGCGAGTTTCCGCTCCAGCCCATAAGGCAAAACCCATCCAGTAGCGGCTAAAAAACAATATTTCTGGGTTCATAGCCGCAGAAGATTGATCGTTTGGAAGTCCAGATCTGAATCCATTGGACTACAGTTTGTGGTCAGAATTGAAGAAGCTAAATCGTAACCATTTCGAATGAAAATTAAGAAAAAAGTTTTTTTTATTAATATTCACATGATTAAATAAAACTAAATTCATTAAAAAAGAATTATAATTTGATATCTATAACGGACTTAACTTTTAACAGAAGTTATGGCGGGATTAAGTATACTATACATGCATGTTTATTATTGGCGCTTACATCTTTGTCGCATAGCACAAATTTAAGGAGAGGCTTGACTTAACAACCGACCAAAGAGAGTGACATGTAAACCGTTTTTTTAGAGCTATAATTATGACGGAGACTATTTTGTACAAGAAAGTATAAAATATTATATATATTATAAAATATTTTTTTTGTGGAAATGCTGTTGAAATAACTATGTTTGATAGAATGTAAGTTCGGCTGACTTCCAATAGTGTAGACCTATCTGTTGGGGAACCGCCTTAATTCCCTGGTGGGTTGTTTGATTAACTTCTGCACATAATTTCTAGATATTCATAGTTTTGAGGTACAGTCGTGCTGCCCTATAGTGTATATTCAATTATTTATGAATTAATTGGGCAAATTTTTCACATGAACTTGCAACTGTACTGCATATACAATCTAAAAGGATTCAATAAAGATTAACTAGAAAAATTGGTTGCCAAAATGCTCCAAAAAAAAAAAAAACACCAGGAAAAAAACAAAAAGTATGGTCTAAATATAGCTCCACGCTGCGATCGGGCGCAACGCGAGCCATGTGGGATCGCTACAGAGAGCTAAAAAAGGAAGAGAGTCGTATTATCCGAAAGAAGAAACGAGACACCGAAATACATGAGTGCGAGGAGCTTGAGGTGCTGGCCAATAGGAACAACGCCCGAAAATTCTATCAGAAAGTTCGGCGGCCTACAGAAGGTTTTAAAACCGGGGCGTTTTCCTGTAACAAAAAAGATGGCGATCTGGTGACTGACGTACAGAGCAATCTTAAATTATGGAGAGAACACTTCTCGAACCTGTTAAACAGTGATAGCTGCGCATGTCACAGAGAATGTGAAGATCCCGATACCCTAATCGTTGACCACGGAATTGTCGTTCCGATACCCGATCATGACGAGGTGAGAATAGCGATAACGCATCTAAAGAACAATAAAGCTGCGGGCGCCAACGGACTGCCGGCTGAGCTATTCAAACATGGCGGCGAGGACCTGGTAAGGTGCATACATTAGCTCCTATGCAAAATATGGTCGGATGAAAGCATGCCTGCCGATTGGAATTTAAGTGTGCTCTGCCTAATCCATAAGAAGGGCGATCCTGCAATCCGTGCCACTTACCGCGGGATTAGTCTTAGTGAAAGGCTGAACCCCACCATCAACCAACTGATTGGACCTTATCAGTGTGGCTTTAGACCTGGACAGTCTACCATCGACCAAATATTAACAACACGCCAAATCTTTGAAAATACCCATGAAAGGAGAATCGACACACACCATCTTTTCGTCGACTTCAAAGTTACTTGTATGCTCCGATGTCTGAATTTGGTATCCCCGCAAAACTAATATGGCTATGCAAGATGACGTTGCTCAACATCAGAAGCGCCGTCAGAATTGGGAAGGACCTCTCCGAGCCGTTTGATACCAAACGAGGTTTCATACAGGGTGACTCGCTGTTGTGCGACTTCTTTAACCTGATGTTGGAGAGGATCGTACGAGCCGCAGAAATCAATCGCTCAGGCATAGTTTTTTATAAGAGCGTACATTTGTTGGCGTATCCCGATGATATTGACATCATCGGCCTTAACAACCGCGCTGTTAGTTCTGTCTGCTCCAAACTGGATAAGGAGACAAAGCGAATGGGTCTGGTGGTGAACGAGGACAAAACCAAGTACCTCCTGTCTTCAAACAAACAGTCGGCGCACTCGCATAGCGGCACCCACGTCACTGTTGACAGTTATAATTTCGAGGTTGTAAAAGACTTCGTATATTTTGGAACCAGCATTAACACCGATAACAATGTCAGGCTTGAAATCCAACGCAGAATCTCTCTTGCCAACAAGTCAACTTTGGACTAAGTAGGCAACTGAGCATTAAAGTCCTCTCTCGACAAACAAAACTAACACTCTACAAGACTCTCACCATGCCCGTCCTAACGTATGGCGCAGATGCTTGGACGATGACAACATCCGATTAAGCGACGCATGGAGTGCTTGAGAGAAAGATTCTGTGGAAAATTTTTGGACCTTTGCACGTTGGCAAGGGCGAATATCGCTGGCGATGGAACGATGAGCTGTATGAGCTCTACGACGACATAGACATAGCGCAGCGAATAAAGATCCAGCGTCTACGTTGGCTGGGTCATGTCGTCCGAATGGATACAAACGCTCCGGCTCTGAAAGTATTCGATGTGGTACCAGCTGGTGGTAGCAGAGAAAGAGGAAGGCCTCCTTTGCGTTGGAAAGATCAGGTGGAGAAGGACTTAGATCCACTTGGTGTGCCCAACTGGTTAGCACGAAAAAGAAACGACTGGCGCGCTTTGTTAAACTCGACCGAAATCGCGTAAGCGGTTATAGCGAAAATTAAGGAGAATAAGAATGTACTAAATCCAGGGCATCTATTCTGCAATGCGAATAGTAATTTTGGGACGCAAGGGCATTGTCACAATTTGTTGTATGTATTCGAACAAGACGTTGATAATGTAGTTTAGTTTATTTTAAACTCTATTTCTATAGTTTCTTCACTATCGCCTTTAACGAAATTAGCTCAATTATTACTTCTAATGTTGATGTGGAACACTTTATATATGCTAATGATGTTTTGGTATTTTCCTAGTCAAAAAATCTTAACAAAGTCAACTTTCTTGAACATATTAAACAGCATAAGCAAATGGTCAAAAATATCAGGTGCCATTGTGCAAGCTACTTCCCCAGTTTGTCCCTTTTTAATGTTCTAATATACATAAGGAACACTGTAAAGTTATTTGAATAAGTTTATTGTGAAGACTCGACATAGTTGAGTTTTAATCCTCGAAGCGTTACCATGTTCATCCACACACACTTTTTAACATAGCAAGGGTTTTACTCTTATCCAAAATGGATTTTGTACTTTGTATTTACGGGCATCGTGCTAATCAAAATATTTAACTACTTAATGCTCCTTACCATGAGGCACCTAGAAGGAGTATCCGTGCGTTCCTGACATCGCAAAACAAGCTGTTCGTGGGGAAGCCGGATTACCGGATATATCCAACATAGTCATGCGCAACACAATATAGCTTCTACCCAAGCTCTTCACTGCAGAAACGAAGTCTTACTTTTACAGGTAAACTTAGCGATGTAGTAATCTATATAGCCGATCTATTGAACCATTTTAACGAAGTCGCATTAATCATCGAAATCCAATATATATAATATATTAATAAACCAAAATGCTGTAAAGTTCCGGGTCATGCCAGAATTCAAGTCAACGAGTACGCTGATGCCAGAGCCAAAAAAGCCTACACTTCTCTTCTACAAATCTCTTCAGTAAATGTACAATAGTCAATGGAATAATTACCAGCACTACTATAAAAAAGAACAATCCTACTGGAATCAAACTCTTATATCCGACACACATGTCTATATGTATATAGTATACATGTATACAGAAAGAGTTTTCCAATAAGAGGTGTTATTTTGATATTCAAAGAAAAATGCTATTTTGTAATAAAAATGATTGGAGGTTTATTTCACTATAAAGAGGAAGGTATGCCGATAATAGTGGAAAGTAACATCAGGCATATGATCACCACGACCACGCAATATCCTTTTCATGAAATTTTCCATAACCGAATAGCAAAGTGGCTACCCTATGTTCTCGATACCCTTCTGAAGTCCATATTTGAGGTCTTGAATCGACCCTGGGCTGTTGGCGTACACCTTCTCTTTCACGTGGCCCAAGGAAAAAAGTCACAAGGTCTTAAATCACAAGATCTCGGTGGCCAATTGTCTTGTTGATAATAAACGTTGTCCAGATCAATACCATCCACTTCCAGCCATAAAAAATCGTTAATCATCTCTCGATAGCCTTTTATATATTTAAGTAACACTTGTTCCTTGAAAACCCTTTACATCATAAAAATCGCGCGATTTTATATCTGTTAATATATATATCTATATCTGTAAATATGTCTATACAAATATATATATATATATATAATTGGCGCGTACGAACTCCTCCTATTTGTAGTGTGCGTCTTGATGTTGTTCTACAAATGGAGGGACCTATATACATAAGCAATTTTAATATAGAAATAAACCATACAATTTCTTATCTTCTAAATTGTTACATATTGCTTCTACTTGTTGAATTAACCAAAATGGGAGAATTATTGGTCAACTTTACAAATTTTGAAATCAAATAACCTTAAAACCCCCCTGATGGTGAGGTTTTCACTTTTAAAATGTAGCATAGCCCCCCTATCGCAAAATTTTTATCTATCTATAAGGTTTTTCAATTAGGGCGGGTAGATGTTGAAATGGAATAAAATGGCGTTTGCTGTGTGGCACGTAGCGCCGTCCTGCTGGAACCACATGTCGTCTAGGTCCATATGGGTCAATATGGGCCATAAGAAATTTGAAGGGCCACCACGGCTACCGAAAAATGGGCGCAATGCGCGCAACGTGTGCGTTAATGAACACTCATTTTGATAATAAAGTTTTATCATTTGAACGTGCTGTTCAATCCTGTAACTTGCCATGATGATTTGGCATAAACAACTGAATAATAAACAAAAGATTTGACAGATGTCCCCAAAACAAAATGGCTGCCACAGTGCGCCAAAATCGACCCGCGCCAATTGAAAAACGTTTGTGTTAATGAACACTCATTTTAATAATAAAGTTTTATCATTTGAACGTGCTGTTCAATCGTGTAACTTGCCATGATGATTTGGCATAAACAATTGAATAATAAACAAAAGATGTGACAGATGTCACCAGAACAAAATGGGTGCCACAAGGCGCCAAAATCGACCGCGCCAATTGAAAAACCATATACTTCTCAAACCTAAACCGATAGAAAAACTGAAATTTTAGAATGCATACGGCGAGAACAAATTCGCAGAAAAAAGTTCCGTTAGTTTTAGTACGCAGTGTCTACTCATAAATTATATTCAGTTTCGTGGCAAATTTCGCTTGTTGGCAATGTGCAGGTGAGATGTACGAATTGCTGAAAAAACTTAATAGTTCGAGATTGTTTGTTGACCGTACGATCAATCATTTTTTCCAAACGTTTGAAATGACAGACAGAAAAAGAAGTGGTCATCCTCGCGTGGTTCGAATCAGTACAGCCATAAAAGCCGTTTCGAGTCTGAAAAGCGAACTGGATAGGCTATTCGGGTATTCGAAGTGAGGGCTGAGCACAGTGTCGACTCCGACTAGGCGTTCATCCACAGGGCTCCAGATCATAATTAGTGAGGAACACTTTGGTATGTACTTGTACAGGGTGGCTGGTGAAAGCCGCTACCAAAAAAAAAATTGAATAACTTTTTTTCTTTTTAAGTTATCTGTTCCATTTTTGTTTTAATTTGCAGATTGATCTTTAAAATTTATTAAAATGGATAACTGGGACACACAAACAAGAATTTGGATAGTCCGTCGCTATCACGCACTGGAGTCCGTAGTTTTGGTACAGAGAGAGTACAGGCGGATGTTTGGCGGCGATCCCCCGAGCAGATGGACCATAATGAGACTGGTGAATAATTTTGCTGAGCAAGGAACAGTCGCAAGAAGGCCTTATCATCGAAACCCACCAGTTCGGACGGAGGAAACGATCGCTGCTGTAGCTGCAGCTATACAAAGCAATCCAAGGGTTTCAACAAGAAGCTTATCTGCTCAACTTGGTGTCAGCCGACAGTCTTTGCAAACAATAATGCACAAAGATTTAGACTTATTTCCCTACAAAATTCAAATGGTTAACAAACTGAATGCAGCAGACTTGCCGATTCGCTTGGAATTTTGCCAGAAGATCCTGCAAATGGTGGAAGAAGACCAAAACATGTTAAACTGCCTTTTCATGTCTGATGAGGCCCATTTCGATTTAAACGGCAATGTGAACAAACAAAATTGTCGAATATGGAGTACTTCTAACCCACAGATACTCCACGAGACTGAATTGCATCCTCTTCGCGTGACAGTGTGGTGTGCGGTTTCTTCACGCTGTATTGTCGGGCCTTATTTTTTTGAAGAAAATGGTCACACCGTTACGGTTACTAAGATGCCGCACTTGTGTCAACGAGCATGGGGGGCATTTAAATTCAATTATTTTTAAATCAATTATAGTTAAGCTACATTTAATAAAATTTAATGACCTTCAACTTGAAAAAAAAATAAATGAATTCCATACACTAAAAAAAGTGTTATTTGAGTTTCTTAATGTAGCAAAATCCATCAGCCACCCTGTACCTTGACTTAACGATATTTTGCATAATTCTATTAAGTAGGTATAGAATCGCATTTAACCCTTTTAAAGATTTACCATAATAGTTTACAAGTTCCACAAATGACCTTACATCGTCACTCATAAACCGTTGCTTATGCGTTTCATCATCTCTAGCAGATATCTTAATGTCATCTAAGAAAACGGCAATGTCCGGTCTGCCTAAAACCCCCCAGTATTAGCGATAGGTTGACTGTGACTGTAATAACTGTGTAACCGCACATCACTAGGAAAGTGTCATTGTCCACTTTAACTTCAAATGATGATACAAAACAGAAATACTTTTGGAAATAATTTTTTATTATAATCTGGCAGAGAATTTCATGGTTTTTGTTTTGTTATTTTGAGTATGATATCTGGCATACATACACATGGTAGAAAAAGTCTGCGTTCACCCACTGTTATAAAGTATTAAAATAATTTGACGTGTTTATCTTAAAACTCTCAGTTATTTCTTTTCACTTATTTCAAAGAAAATTATTCGTAGAGGGTATGAACAAACTTTTTTGGAGTTTGAGCTGCGTCGTGTTCAGATAACGATTGTAGTACAGTTACTTAAATAGGCTGAGCAGAAAAAGTGTGCGTTCATTTCGAATAGTGACGATTATTTGCATTGCAATTACGTTAAATTTAATTTTAAATCATTCATGTAGTTGACGCGGTTAAGAACAAATCTAAAGAGGGAAAAATTTATATTAGAAATACATTTTTTGTTACTATGAACCAAAGGCGAAAAGAAATAGATATTGGTGAAAGGAAAATCATTGTAAGTTTGTGGCAAAATAGGAAGAGCTATCGTGAAATCGCGGAAATTGTTGGGAGGCAATACTCCTCGGTCCAAAGAGTGATAAACCACTTCAAGCAAACGAATTGTTTGGAGTCTAAGCCTCGTTCTGGGCGTCCAAAAAAACAGACGGAAAGAGAAGAACGCAACATAACTAGTCTTGAGAAGTCTAATTCACGAGTAACAGCAAGCCAAATTTCAAAAGACATAGAAGTAAAATACCAAAAGAAAGTACATCCAGATACAGTAAGAAAAATTCTCAAAAGAATCGGATTTCACGGCAGAGTGGCCCGAAAAAAACCCTTCATATCGCGAGTAAATCGACTTAAGCGGATGGCTTTCGCCAAGAAATACGTAAACAAGCCACCTGTGTTTTGGAATAGTGTGATTTTTTCAGATGAGAGCAAGTTTTGCATTTTCGGGATAAAAGGTCGTAAAATTATTTGGAGGAAAAACGGAACGGCACTTGGAAAGCAAAATCTGGTACCTACGGTAAAGCATGGGGAAGGAGGTGCCATGATATGGGGTGTATGGCTAGTTCGGGCGTTGGAAATATACAGTTTATTGAGTCGATAATGAACAGACATGATTATCTTGATATTTTAAAAACGAATTCGAGAGAAAGTGCAATTAAACTGGGACTCGGTGAAAGATTTGTTTTCCAACAGGACAACGACCCGAAACACACAGCAGAGATTGTTAGGTTGTGGTTGTTGTATAATGTTCCAAAACAACTTCGCACACCCCCACAATCACCTGACCTTAACCCCATTGAGCATTTATGGGACGTTCTAGAAAAAAAAAAAACGAGAGCGTACTAGCAAGGAAATGCTTAAGAAGGCGCTTAAAGAGGAATGGGAAGCCATAAGTCCAGAAATAACAGCCAAACTAGTTGGATCAATGAAAAGACGCCTTCTAGAAGTCATAAAAAGGCGTGGATATCCAACTAGCTATTAATTTTAAAACATTTCTATGATCTTAAGCCTTTTATTTTATTATTATTGAAGTGAACGCAAACTTTTTCCGTTTAGTTTGAATGGCCTTTTTAATTTTATGTGATCTCATTTTAAATTTGATTTTGTTATTGGTAGCGAAATATGTGTGATAGTTACGGTTAAGTGAACTAAATAAAACCCATTAAAAAAAATTCTGAAATATTTATGGTTTTGAACTTTTTCTAATGCAAAGAATATTTGCATAGTTGAACGCACATTTTTTCTACTATGTGTATGTTCGCCACGATTACGAGTTACATATATTAGTTCATTCGATCAGTCCAATAAATCGATTTTTAAGTGCCAAATGTCGTCGATAATTAGCTGATTTACTTTTGGAAACAAAATCTCAGTCAGCATGGCTCGATAGGGCTCGTTTCGAAAGAAATGAGAATCGGCGGTGCCTCCAACGTGTAAAATAAAAGTTAAATGCTCTATTTACTTCGCGAACAAATTATATTTTTATTTTCAAAGTAAAGTTCCACCATTTGGAAGCGTTGTTCTGGAGTTAAATGATTCACGATGATTTGCGAAACCTTACTGAACAGAAATGTCGCAATAGTTTGCCATTATCAGTTGTCAAACCATTGTTATCTATATCGATAGTTGTCATGCAGCCAAAAACCACCCTATGAAACCCAATGCGTTTGGCCTTATATATGCAGTGATTAGTAATAAATCCACAAAAACTAATCTATCCGTTCACATACAGCAGGCTAACTGCAATTGACGAGCAGTGCTATGTCTACGTCCTACATAGACAGGTGGAGGGAATTAGTAAACGACGTCTACTGAAGTTCTAAAAAATTATGGTAGTGATACGCGTTCGAAATTCGATATTACAATTTGTAATAAGCACTTACAGGTCAAGGCGTCTATGGGCACAGGGTTTTTTCTATACTAATATTATAAAGAGGAAAACTTTGTTTGTTTGTTTGTTTGTAACGAATAGGCTCAAAAACTACTGGACCGATTTTAAAAATTCTTTCACCATTCGAAAACTACATTATCCAGGAGTAACATGGATTACATTTTATTTTGGAAAAAAATAGGGTTCCGTAAGATATTTGGATTTTTCGGACACAAACTGAAAAAAATCTTATATATAAAATAAAGTCAACTTTTTGTGTGTGTTCGCTAACCGGCCGTGTCTGCACCGAATTAAACCAAACTTACACACATAGTTAAGAAGGTATTGAAGATGGTTTCCGTATAGTTTGGATACTTATTGGTGGATAGGGCTCGAGATATAGGTCAAAACGTGGACCCGGGTAACCTTCGGATGTGTATATAAAATATGGGTATCAAATGGAAGCTGTTGGTGAATGCTTTAGTTCAGAGTATTTTTCATGCCGCTCCGTGACTAGGGTCTCGAGATAGAGACCAAAACGTGGACCCTAGAATGTGTTTGTACAATATGGGTATCAAATGGAAGCTGTTGGTGAATGCTTTAGTACAGAGTATTTTTCATGCCGCTCCGTGACTGGGGTCTCGAGATATAGGTCAAAACGTGGACCCGGGTAACCTTTGGATGTGTATGTACAATATGGGTATCAAATGGAAGCTGTTGGTGAATGTTTTAGTTCAGAGTATTTCCATCCGCTCCGTGACTAGGGTCTCGAGATAGAGACCAAAACGTGGACCCTAGAATGTGTTTGTACAATACGGATATCAAATGAAAGCTGTTGATAAGTGCTTTAATACGGGGTAATTTTCATACCTATTGATGACTAGGGTCTCGAAATATAGGTCAAAACGTGGACCCGGGTAACCTTCGGACGTGTATGTACAATATGGGTATCAAATGGAAGCTGTTGATAAGTGCTTCAATACGGTGTAATTTTCATACCTATTGATGACTAGGGTCTCGAAATATATGCCAAAACGTGGACCCGCCGTGTCTTTGCACCGAATTAAACCAAACTTACACACATTGTTAAGGAGGCATTGAAGATGGTTTTCGTATAGTTTGGATACCTATTGGTAGATAGGGTCTCGAGATATAGGTCAAAACGTGGACCCGGGTAACCTTTGGATGTGTATGTACAATATGGGTATCAAATGGAAGCTGTTGGTGAATGCTTTAGTTCAGAGTATTTCCATCCGCTCCGTGACTAGGGTCTCGAGATAGAGACCAAAACGTGAGCCCTAGAATGTGTTTATACAATATGGATATCAAATGAAAGCTGTTGATAAGTGCTTTAATACGGGGTAATTTTCATACCTATTGATGACTAGGGTCTCGAGATATAGGTCAAAACGTGGACCCGGGTAACCTTCGGACGTGTATGTACAATATGGGTATCAAATGGAAGCTGTTGATAAGTGCTTCAATACGGGGTAATTTTCATACCTATTGATGACTAGGGTCTCGAGATATAGGTCAAAACGTGGACCCGGGTAACCTTCGGACGTGTATGTACAATATGGGTATCAAATGGAAGCTGTTGATAAGAGCTTCAATATGGGGTAATTTTCATACCTATTGATGACTAGGGTCTGGAAATATATGCCAAAACGTGGACCCGCCGTGTCTTTGCACCGAATTAAACCAAACTTACACACATTTTTAAGGAGGTATTGAAGATGGTTTCCGTATAGTTTGGATACCTATTGGTACATAGGGTCTCGAGATATAGGTCAAAACGTGGACCCGGGTAATCCTAGGATGTGTATGTAAAATATGGGTATCAAATGGAAGCTGTTGGTGAATGCTTTAGTTCAGAGTATTTCCATCCGCTCCGTGACTAGGGTCTCGAGATAGAGACCAAAACGTGGACCCTAGAATGTGTTTGTACAATATGGATATCAAATGAAAGCTGTTGATAAGTGCTTTAATACGGGGTAATTTTCATACCTATTGATTACTAAAATAAATAAAAATAAATAATTGGCGCGTACACTTCTGTTAGGTGTTTGGCCGAGCTCCTCCTCCTATTTGTGGTGTGCGTCTTGATGTTGTTGCACAAATGGAGGGACCTACAGTTTCAAGCCGACTCCGAACGGCAGCTATTTTTATGAGGAGCTTTTTCATGGCAGAAAAACACTCGGAGGTTTGCCATTGCCTGCCGAGGGGCGACCGCTATTAGAAAAATGTTTTTATTAATTTTGCTTTCACCGAGATTCGAACCAACGACCTCTCTGTGAATTCCGAATGGTAATCACGCACCAACCCATTCGGCTACGGCGGCCGCCAGCCTATTGATTACTAGGGTCTGGAAATATATGCCAAAACGTGGACCGGCCGTGTCTTTGCACCGAATTAAACCAAACTTACACACATTTTTAAGGAGGTATTGAAGATGGTTTCCGTATAGTTTGGATACCTATTGGTACATAGGGTCTCGAGATATAGGTCAAAACGTGGACCCGGGTAACCCTAGGATGTGTATGTAAAATATGGGTATCAAATGGAAGCTGTTGGTGAATGCTTTAGTTCAGAGTATTTCCATCCGCTCCGTGACTAGGGTCTCGAGATAGAGACCAAAACGTGGACCCTAGAATGTGTTTGTACAATATGGATATCAAATGAAAGCTGTTGATAAGTGCTTTAATACGGGGTAATTTTCATACCTATTGATGACTGGGATCTGGAAATATATGCCAAAACGTGGACCCGCCGTGTCTTTGCACCGAATTAAACCAAACTTACACACATTGTTAAGGAGGTATTGAAGATGGTTTCCGTATAGTTTGGATACCTATTGGTAGAAAGGGTCTCGAGATATAGGTCAAAACGTGGACCCGGGTAACCTTTGGATGTGTATGTACAATATGGGTATCAAATGGAAGCTGTTGGTGAATGCTTTAGTTCAGAGTATTTCCATCCGCTCCGTGACTAGGGTCTCGAGATAGAGACCAAATCGTGGACCCTAGAATGTATTTGTACAATATGGGTATCAAATGAATGCTGTTGGTGAATGCTTTAGTTCAGAGTATTTTTCATGCCGCTCAGTGACTAGGGTCTGGAGATAGAGACCACAACGTGGACCCTAGAATGTGTTTGTACAATATGGATATCAAATGAAAGCTGTTGATAAGTGCTTTAATACGGGGTAATTTTCATACCTATTGATGACTAGGGTCTCGAGATATAGGTCAAAACGTGGACCCGGGTAACCTTCGGACGTGTATGTACAATATGGGTATCAAATGGAAGCTGTTGATAAGAGCTTCAATATGGGGTAATTTTCATACCTATTGATGACTAGGGTCTGGAAATATATGCCAAAACGTGGACCCGCCGTGTCTTTGCACCGAATTAAACCAAACTTACACACATTTTTAAGGAGGTATTGAAGATGGTTTCCGTATAGTTTGGATACCTATTGGTACATAGGGTCTTGAGATATAGGTCAAAACGTGGACCCGGGTAATCCTAGGATGTGTATGTAAAATATGGGTATCAAATGGAAGCTGTTGGTGAATGCTTTAGTTCAGAGTATTTTTCATGCCGCTCCGTGACTAGGATCTCGAGATAGAGACCAAAACGTGGAGCCTAGAATGTGTTTGTACAATATGGATAACAAATTGAAGCTGTTGGTGAATGCCTTAGTACAGAGTATTTTTCATGCCGCTACGTGACTGGGGTCTCGAGATATAGGTCAAGAAGTGGACCAGGGTAACCTTTGGTTGTGTATGTACAATATAGGTATCAAATGAAAGCTGTTGATAAGTGCTTTAGTACGGGGTAATTTTCATACCTATTGATGACTAGGGTCTCGAAATATATGCCAAAACGTGGACCCGCCGTGTCTTTGCACCGAATTAAACCAAACTTATGCACATTGTTAAGTAAGTATTGAAAATGGGTTTCGTAAAGTTTGGTTGTAATTCGGAGCAGTGGCAACGGGTGCAGCGTTCTTTTGAGCCAGCCATAATGTCGCTTACTTTTTTAACGCTTGGGGCGGAACTGAACTGTCAAATTGACAGTGTTAGTTACAATGTGTCAATATTTCTTTCTGATTTGGATGCCATAAGGAAAAAACGTAAGTGCAATATGTAAAAATTGTTTGTGAATTTTTTTGGAGTGGATTTTGGAACAGTGAATAATTTCTTACGAAATTTGAGAATTTAATGTGAAATCCGAATGAAATTATGTGTTCGTGGAAAAAACAATTTTTTTCTTTTTTTTTTTTTTAATATAAATGGATAATGGTTAAAAAAGCTCCAGTGCTTAATAAAACATATAAATTGAAACGAAAAATTCATGGATGATCAGGAAAAAAGACGATTGTTTATTCATATGCGTTGATTTGAAATTTAAAAACAATCTTCTTTTTTCCTGATTTTCAATTTATATTTTATATTTACTCAAAAACAAATAGAAAAACAAAAAATATTGTTTATGCCAAAGCGCTTGAATAAAGAAATAAATAATATGAAAACCATATCTTTTCTGTTCTAAACCATATCTATTCTATTTTAGTGTGCCCAGCGAAGGGGGCCGGGTTTGCTAGTCGTTAATATAAATGCATAATTAATAATATATGTTTATATAATTGACTCTTACCCACTTTTTAGGTGTTTGGCCGAGCTCCTCCTCCTATCTGTGGCATGTGTCTTGTTGTTATTCCACAGTTTTAAGCCGACTCCGAACAGCAGATATTTGTTATGAGGAGAAATACAAGGAGGTCACGTACCATTCGGTTACGGCGCCCGCCATAATAATATCAAAAATGCACAAGGTTAGCATCGATATCGTTGCCCTACATGAGCTGCGATGGAAAGACCGAGGCGAAATCAAAAAAGGAGATGAGTTACTAAAAGCCTTATGTGACGATGCGTTACAAGTTATCTTTCGCTACATACTGTGTATTTTGCGGCAGGAATGTATACCAGAAGCTGGCGAATAGAACTAGTAATTCCAATATTTAAAAAGCGACTCTATGCGCAAACTACTGGGGAACAACATTTTTAACAAGTTTAGGTGAATACCAGTGTGGTTTTCGGCCCAACCAATCAACGACTCATCAAATATCCATGCTTAAGCAGAATCTCGACAAATGCTATGAACACAACATCGAAATCCACATGCTCTTCCTGGATTTTAGGCAAGTTTTTAATAGCATCCACCATGCTATAAAGAAGGAATAAAAATCGGGAAACCCTTTCAGTAGATCAGGCCTAACCATGGCGTATGCCGACGACATAGCTATTATAGCTCGCAACAAAAAAAAAAAACCTTTCTGAAACCTTCGGGGCTATCGAAAAAAGCATCAACTATGTCGGTCTGAAGATAAATGAAAGTAAAACGAAGTACCTAAAACTTTCCCGATGCGAAAGGAAACGCAGACCGGAAAATATAACTATTAGAAGCTATTGTTTTGAAGGTGTTCAGCAATTTAAATACCTTAGTGTGCACTACACAATACAAGACCGAATTGTGGCCTCAAATTAAACGTACTTTGCTAATGTTAATTTTCTAAAATCAAATGTTGCCACACGTGGGTGCAACCTGCGCATTTACCAAGCCGTAATACGCCCCGTTCTTATTTATGGATGCGAGTCATTGACACTTACACATGCAAACGAGTAATGGCTGAAAATTTTCGAACGTAAAGTACTCCGGAAGGTCTTTGGACCACTCCGGGAAAGTGATGACACATATGGAATACGGCACAACGAGGAACGATTATGCTTATGTAAAGGAGAAGATTTTAATAAACACATTAAATCACAAAAAAAATATTGGTTGAGTCGTATTGAACGCACCCGCAAAAAACTTTGACTATTTATAATCCGCTGGTCTGGAAAGCACGAGGACGCCCAAAAGTCACTTGACGCTTGACCAAGTCATCATTGACCTAAAAAAGATGGACGTAAACAACTGGAGAAAAATCGTTATGCCTGGAAGGAAATTCTGAGTGAAGCTAAAGGTCACCCTGAGCTGTAGGGCTGTCTGATGATGATCATGACGATGCTCACACATCGCGTTTACATTTTGTTTAATTTCTACTTTGAGGTTTTTCCTTACAACACAGAGTTGTACAAAAAAATTATCTTTATAATCAAAGACTATTTTATAATCTTGAACTTCGGGAGAGTAATTTTCTATGGTAATGTCGCTTTTCAATTACGGATTGGGAGTTAAGCTCGAAAAAGTAGATAATCTATATATCAGGTCAGTCCATAAGCTCGTGCGTTTTATAAAAGTGGTTTTAAAATAATAAAAAAGATGTTTAAAGTATTTATTAATCAATAATATATTTTCCTTCATTATTTACAATGTCTTACCAACGTTTAGGCAAATTTTCAATTCCCTGCTCAAAAAATTGTTTGTCCTTGGAGCCAAAATACGCTTCGATATCCCTTTTTATAGCTTCTTTTGAGGAGTAGTTCATGTTACTCATATGGGATTGAAGTCCACGGAAGAAGTGATAATCCCAAAGCGCAATATGCGAAGAGTATGGTGGATGCGGCATTAGCTCCCATCCGAGCTCGTTCAGCTTGCCTAATGTTTGCCTTGCGGTGTGAGGTCTTGTGTTGTCGTGGTGAAATAAAACTTTGCGTCTATTCACTAAAGACGGTCGATTTTTGTTAAGTGCCTCATTCAGGTGTGATAGCTGATGGGAAAAATAATCAGCAATTATCTTCTTCTTGGGGTGAAGACCATCTCTAGGGGTCGGTTCTGGTGCTTCATCTTTATCTAACCATTGGTGTTTGCAAACAGGATTATTGTAAAGACCCATTTTTCATCACCAGTAACGATACGGTTCAAAAAACTTTCCTTTTCAAGGGAATACACATTCACTCTCTGCTGAAGGTTGGCGACAGAAAGTCTATGTGGAATCCATTTTCCCAGCTTTGCAACCTTTCCCAATTGAACCAGGTGCCTGTGAACTGTGAACTGTTCGATGCGATGAGTTTAACCTCTGAGCTATCATATCGGCTGTCAAATTTCGCTCCGCTTCCACGAGTTCGAGCAAGGCGTCGGAGTTAAAGACTTCAGGACGACCAGCGGGCGGGGCATCCTCCACGTCGCAGTTACCCCTTCGGAATTTTGAAAACCACTTTTGCGCAGTCCTTACACTCACGGTATCCTCCCCGTGAACAGTATTTATTTCTGCAACAGCAGTTGTTGCATGTTTACCACTTTTATAAAAAAATACAAAATATGCCTCTTATACGCGTTCGAAGATTCCATTTTATTTTTTAACAACACGTGCTTCTATCCGCGATTCAAATCACTTGTTGAATGCACAATATATTACAGAAAATATTAATAGTTCCGTTATATTTCGCGAATAAATTTTTGTATGCAAAAATCGTACAAAAGTGAAATTATGGGTAAAATACGCACGAACTTATGGACTGACATGATAACAGGAAAAACACGCGGAAGTGATTGACTTTCATACCCTATAATTAAGAACCGGCCGCCGTAGCCGAATGGGTTGGTGCGAGACTACCATTCGGAATTCACAGAGAGAACGTCGATTCGAATTTCGGTGAAAACACCAAAATTAAGAAAAACATTTTTCTAATAGCGGTCGCCCCTCGGCAGGCAATGGCAAACCTCCGAGTGTATTTCTGCCATGAAAAATCTCCTCATAAAAATATCTGCCGTTCGGAGACGGCTTGAAACTATAGGCCCCTCCATTTGTGGAACAACATCAAGACGCTCACCACGAATAGGAGGAGGAACTCGGTCAAACACCCTAAAAGGGTGTATGCGCCAATTATATATGTATATAAGATTAAGAACCTACATCATTCTTTACTCTCTCGACTCCTCAAACTCTACAGAAATATATTCACTACAGGCTTTTACCCCCAAGCTTAGAAGAGCAGCACCACTATTCGCATCCTTAAACCTGCCAAATCACCTCTCGATGTTTGTGGCTACCGACCTATCTTCTTCCTTTCGTGCTTAGGCAAATTGTTGGAAAAAATAATCGGCACGAGACTTTCTTGGTACCTGTGCAAAACGATGTAATCTATCATAGATCATTCGCCTTTAAAAGGGTTCAGAGAACTATAGACTCATTATTACACCTCAAACAAAAACCACATTTTCCTTATGTAATTCGACTTCCTAAAAGTACGTTGTATTACGGCAGCTCAAAAAGTCAAAGGGGGGTACAAAAATCCT
This sequence comes from Anastrepha obliqua, assembly GCF_027943255.1. Classification (NCBI taxonomy): domain Eukaryota; kingdom Metazoa; phylum Arthropoda; class Insecta; order Diptera; family Tephritidae; genus Anastrepha; species Anastrepha obliqua. The sequence continues at coordinate 626,685 of NW_026562178.1, read as the reverse complement.
CAATTCTACAAAATAATTTTTATCCCACCGAAAAATAAGCATTATGTCCACCACCCGTTCTTCCATTTTTCCGTTGATCAACATAACCAAAGCTCTTAACTTATCGACAATACATACGTTACGGATTGGAAATCTACGGACATCACGATATAAATGAACTGAAGTTGCTGTCAAATCCATATCGAACCCCTATACGCAAGGCACTACGCGCGTTCCCAACAACTCATTTAAAAAATTTATATACGGTATCTGTGCCAAACTCCATAATTGATGAAGCTCAAGATTGTGTGTATAAAACCTACCTCAAAGTTTTACTATCCCCGAATCGTCCATAAGGATGAGGAGCTGGTGCTTTGACGTAAGCCTATAGACCAAATTTGCACAGTAGGATCCACTACCCCAGACGCTAAATATCACATCCACCATGAGTGCTCAAGGAGACATCTTTAAGCAACGAACTAGTTCATCTGAGGAAAGCGAACACATGAAGTATTCGTAGCAGTGAGAGAAAGGTACAAATCCAGTGGTGGGGAACTGATATTTACCGACAGTCACCTCAGACCACTTATGGCGTCGTAACCGAGCAAGTAATCGTACTTTCGCAAGGACATCTATTTCGTGAATGCCCAATTTCCACTGCAGCAGTAACCGCAATATTCAATGCTATTGTTTGTGTTTTGAAAACCAAGAGAAAATTAGTAGTCTGCTCTGAAGGTATGCCCTAAATCACCGTAATAAAGGAAAATAGTAAATCAAATTACATTATCGATACCATCCGTGATATACTTGTTACTCATCCTCAAAAAATCAAAAGTACAGGGCAATATGCATGCAGACAAAACCGTAAAAGACATGGCTGCCACACTTAATATGACTTTATAGCATACTTGTATTTTATAATTTATTAATGTATTTATTTATATATGGCAATACCTTCAACTTGTTAAGATTAAAGTTTAAGTTTTCTTATATGGCAAGGCCCTAAAATTCAATGATTTTTTTTTCAAACTCTAAATTTGAATTTTCTAGTAGGATTGATTTTGCCTATAAAAAGCCTGCGCGCTTTTGGAAAGAAGACATTCCGTTTGGTAATCGGCGGTAAGCAGAGCTTAGGTGCTTGCCAATGACTACCTTTGTAGTGTGGACAGCGTTGGCTGGCCGCTAGATGGTGGTTATTGCTAGCATATCTGTATTTGCAGTGTGGACAGCGTTGGCTGGCCGCTGCAAAACAGGTGTTGCTCTTGCTCGCGCAGTTTACTAAATGCATTTGTTTTAGTTTTCCGGCGTTTCTATTACGATTAAAAATACTAGAGTTAAATTTTACAATAAAGTAAACTACATTTTATGATAAAAGAAATACAACTTTACAAGTTTTAAATAATAGAAGAAATTCAACTTTACAAGTTTAAATAATAGAAGAAATTCAACTTTACAACTTCGTTTTATGAATGAACGAGCCTTGCTTTGATAAATATGCGCATGCGTTTATGAATGAAATAGTTTTTTTTTGCATTTGTTATATTTTTGGCTTTATGAATGAAATAGTATTTGTTGCATTGAATGAATAATGAATAAAGGGCATATATTTCTATTAACATTTATAGATAAATAATATACAATATATATATATATGCATGTTCTCGTACAATTATGTATCCTTATATATTGTACAATATGTAAAGGGTGATTTTTTAGCTATCATCATTTTAAACAGTTGGTTTAAACAGCTGACGCACGTTTCGTGTTTTGTTTTACTGTCAAGCATCTTCAGTTTGGTCTATAATTTAACCATTAATCGTCTTACAAACGAACAACGCTTGCAAATCATTGAATTTCATTATAAAAGTGTGTGTTTTGTTAAGAAAGTTTATCGCGCACTTCGTCCATTTTATGGTCAGTTTAATCGATCCACTGAAGTGGCTATTCGAGCTATTGTGACTAAATTTAGAACCAAATTTACATTATTGGACTTCAAACCACCAACACGCTTACGTAGAGTGCGAACTGAAGAAAATATCACAGTTGTATCGGCCAGTGTTAATGATAACCATCAATTATCGATTCGTCGCCGTTCGCAGCAATTGGGTCTCTGTTACTCAATAAGGTGGAAAATTTTGCGAAAAATTTTTTGTATGCAAAAATCGTACAAAAGTGAAATTATGGGTAAAATTCGCACGAACTTATGGACTGACCTGATACATATAGTATATGTGAACCTATTACATGTTGTTGGGTGTATGGGAAAATGGGTGATTTTTCCACTCTGAAAATAGTCTCGGGGAATTTTTTTAAGAAAATCTCTGCATCCAAGTTACCTCCTTTCACTGATATTATCCTACTAACATATGTAAGTATTATGCCGTTTCAGCAACTTTTCCCCGGCAATTGGTTTCGCTCTCAGCCTTTTTCTCGCTATCAGTGGTGTATGTTTAGATCGGAATGTATCTAGCACAACGTACTTTTACGTTCGCATATGCAGTGATGAGCAATATATCCACAAAAATTAATCTACCCGTTCACATATGGCAGATTAGCGGCAAAGTTGACAACCAGCTGTCAAGAGTGTTTTGAAAGGTTTTTCTTCAATGCAATTTATTAGATAAAATATTTTAGTATTTTTGGTTAATTTAAGTAAAAAAATAAAAATAAATATATTAATTGGCGCGTACACTTCTGTTAGGTGTTTGGCCGAGCTCCTCCTCCTATTTGTGGTGTGCGTCTTGATGTTGTTCCACAAATGGAGGGACCTACAGTTTCAAGCCGACTCCGAACGGCAGATATTTTTATGAGGAGCTTTTCCCTTTGCCTACCCTCGGAGGTTTGCCCTTGCCTACCGAGGGGCGACCGCTATTAGAAAAATGTTTTTATTAATTTTGCTTTCACCGAGATTCGAATTCCGAATGGTAATCACGCACCAACCCATTCGGCTACGGCGGCCGCGTTAATTTAAGTAACCAATGTTTAATTCAATTGCGTAATTTGGTGCTAGTAATAGACAGGTGGAGGGAATTAGTAAACGACGTCTACTGAAGTTGAGAAAATTGATATTACGCGTGAGAAAATTGATATTATATTACATTTTCTAATAAGCAATAACAGGCCAAAGCGTGTATGGACTCACGTTTATTTCTGTAATATGAATGCATAATTAATTATATCTAACAAAAAGCTTATTCGAATTATGTCAACAAATCTATTTCTTTGCCGTTCATTTTATTTAGTTTTTATTTTGACGTGTCTCCTTACATTCTTAAAGTAATTATCAATAACACAGAAAACACTGTGTTGTATGGAATAATTGTTCAATCGTAGTACGTCGGCCCATTTTTTATATATTTTGATATTGTACACTTGGCGATCACAAACATACTAAAAATTCCATAGAACAATAACTGTGCGCTAGTTACATAAACTAGAAATTCCAAATACCGTTAAACAAGCGACTAGCCGCCGCCACAACATAAACAAGTGCTTGCATGAAATAAGCTGTGAGCAAAGAGCATTGTGGTTGCATTTCATCCCGTAGTGTGAGTGGAACTATATTTCCACGAATTTTTCTATACTCATTATGTTAGCAAATCATTTAACTAAATATTTACATAAAATTTTTTTTTTTAAATTGCGATAATTTTTCATTCTTCAATTAATTAAATTCATAAACTGAAACTGCATGAAATAAGCTGTGAGCCAATTATGTATATTCGTACTTACTAGCGGCGAATCTTACTCAATTCGTTTGTGAGAAAAACGTAACAATTGGTGTCAGGAGAGGGATTGTTGAAGAAAGTCCCATGGAACACAATTCTAAAAATGGCAAAGTTAAGTGAACTTAAGATTCTGGAACTTGAGAAGGAGTTTTGGAACAGCATGGTTAGTCAACTTCAGTAAACCAAAACGATGCAAGCACGGCTACATGAGGCTATGGAAATAGAGGACGTCGATGTATACGAATGTGTGTTCCAGCTGGAAACTCAAAATCGAGAAAAAGGCAGAAAATATAGAACCATTACCATTATTATTGCAGTCATAGCAAATTTTAAAAATGTTCACGGGGTTGTTGTCGCAAAAAATGCGCAGCGAAAAATCCTTTTAAGCGCCAGCCGATGAGCATTCCGGTAAATAGCATAAAAAATAGCTATGAGCCTTTACCGAAAGACTTAAGTAAAATAAGAATTTTATCGTTTCATTCAGGGATTGATGTTAATCTTCACTTTAGATTGGAAATTCGTACGACCTTCTGTAAATACCCCGATTTGGAGTAAACAGTATCAATATCCTTTAGCAACTAATGCTTTTGTGGAAAAGAAATTATACGACCGATTAGAATCCCCCAATTCGGGTAGTACCAAAAACGATATTAATAAAGATGGCACACCTAAATTAAGAATGGTATTAGGCTTTAAAAAATAAATGAAGTTACGATCGGAAGCATGGATGATATATTAACAAAATTTATCAAAAAATTCTGTCGTGTGTAAGAATATAATATATAACTTTTTTCACAAACCTTGGTCTTTCAATAGATGTCCTTAAGAAAGCGAATATCAAAATTTTTTTCGAAAAATAAGTAACATTTTTGGGATATGTTGCAAACAATACATATAAAAATAAAACCGATCCGCATAGAATTGATTATTATTGGTTATTGTAGATAATTTATCAAGGATTATGCAGCAATATCAAAAATATTATCTAATCATTTACCGGAGGTGAATGGGCATATGTTTCTCAACTTATGTCTAAGAAAATCGAAGTTCAATTGGAACAGGATGCGATTTTAGCTTCTGAGAAATTAAAACAATTACTTATGAAACAAATAGAGTGAACTCAACTAGAATTTGTAAAAAAATTTATACTGGCAACCGATGCTTCAAACGACGCGTTAGGTGGAGTATTAAGTAAGGAGCGAAAACCCATTACATTTATCTCCAAAACGTTAGATTCAACAAAAAAAAAAATTTCCAACAAATGAAAAAGAATTTTTAGGAAATTATTTTTAGAAATACAAACGGTTCATCAACTTCCGACTTTTGCAGTCTCTTGATGTATCGAATACGATACACCCGAAAATCTGATGACCATTCTACAAGAATTTACAACCCAATCTTGTAATTGCGATACTTTGTATACCAGAGCACTTACATATATGAGATAAAAACTAAATTAAAAGAAACACATACGAGCATATTTTTATATCCAAAAGATTTACCAACTGATATATTAACCCGAAAGGACGAAAAAGGGGATTTCGGTTGGACCCACATGAAAATTAATTAAAATATGATGCATTTTGACTATTCTACCTGCTTTTTTCTACACATTTTAAATTTATATTTAGATTGTCTTTTACGGTCATTTAGCTTACCTGCACACACCTTCGTTCAATAATGTGTGTGATTAATTAATTAAAACACATTTTTTTGCCAAAATTCGTTTTTATTCATCAACATAGTCCCCTTTTAGGGAGATACAATCATTCCAACGCTTTTCCAATCTTTCGATACCGCCTTTGTAAAACGATTTTTCTTTGCCTTCAAAATAGGCCTCAGTTTCGGCGATTACTTCATCATTTGAGCCAAATCTCTTACCACAGAGTATCTTTTTGAGGTCTGCGAAGAGCCAGTAGTCGCTGGGGGCCAAATTTGGAGAATACGGTGGATGGGGAAGCAATTCGAAGCCTGATTCGTTCAATTTTGCCATCGTTTTCACTGATTTGTGACACGGTGCATTGTCTTGGTGGAACAAAACTTTTTTTTTCGCCATATGAGGCCGTTTCTTTGCGATTTCGTCTTTCAAACGCTCCAATAACGCTATATAATAGTCGCTGTTGATGGTCTACCCCTTCTGGAGATAGTCGATGAATATTATTCCATGCGTATCCCAAAATATAGACGCCATAATCTTGCCAGCCGACTGCTGCGTCTTTGGTCGCTTTGGGCGGCTTTCACCGGCTGCATGCCACTCAGCAGACTGCCGATTTGACTCTGGAGTGAAATGGGGATCCATGTTTCATCCATTGTGATGTACCGACGCGTAAACATGTCCAAACAGCTCTTTGAATCATCGATTCGTTGTTGTTTTTGCTCCGGTGTGAGTAAACGCGGCACCCATTTGGAAAACGCCTTTTTCATACCCAAATGTTCGTGTATTATGGTGTGTACACTGCCTGCTGATATCTTTAGAATGTCAGCAATCTCCCTCACTTTCACTTTACGGTCGGACATAATGATTTTCAGTGTTTTTTCAACGTTTTCCGGAATAACAGCGTCATTTGGCCTTCCAGTAGATGAAATGTCATCGGTGTCTGTATGACCACGTTTGAATTCGGCATACCAATAACAAATGCTTCTTTTTGATGGAGCAGAGTCCGAATAATGTTTTTCAAGCCATTCCTGGCATTGAACAGTATTTTTTTTTCATTAAAAAACAATGATAAATCAGCACACGGAATTGCTTTGAATTCATTTTTTTTTAAAACTCAAAAGTAGCGTCACTTAAAGCACTGTAACTTGTAAACAAATGGTCGGATTAACATATGATTTTGACAGTAAGCCTAAAAAGGTTGCCAACTTTCGAAAAAAATATTGATTTAGTACTAGTGCCGCCATCTATGTGTCAGTCACACACATTATTGAACGTCCTGGTATATAAACCGGTTTTTATGTCGTTCATTTGTCCTTTTTTGTGCACTGGGTGTATACGAGTACATATTCTGCGTCGTTTCTATTTCTCAGTCAGTCAGGAAGTAAACGTTGGACACTTTAACACGTTAGTGCCAAATAAGAAGTAGTTTCTTCGAGCTAATTCTTTGCTAATATCCAACTTAAGGCTCCACGTGTCTTTCTTTTCAGAAGTGTTAACCCAAAAATATACCTTATATCGTGATAAGTGCGAAGTTCTTTCAAAATGCTCTCTGGGGCTACTTACCTAGGGGAGAATAGGTTCGACCTTCTTTCCCCTAGTCCGCAATCACAAGAATCTTATCCTGATTTAGCCCAGGTTAACATAACCAAATGCGATGATCCGAAACATATAGTTATTAAATCCGTCGACAAAGAAAAACCGTTATATAAATACTCATGTTTCTCTGTGCGCAAAGCCATTCTAGCCATAATCCGTGATGGGAGTCTTTAAGGTCTTACAAAAAACAAAAGAATTGCAGAAAAATTCTTGAACGCGAAAAATCTTCCAGGTATTTGCCACATTGAATGTTCATATCATGTCAATCTGAATTGTGTACAATATTTGCCCCTTTTCTGAAGGATATGACAGAATCTGAAGTCGTTGAAGGTTTAAAGCCACATGGAGTAGTCTCTGTATACAAATTTCAAACGAAAATTAACGACACCGTATGTCCAACAGGAGCCTTTCTCCCCGAAAAAATCGACGTAGTTTGGTGGAAGCTCTCAGTTCGACCTTCTTTCCCCAACTCCATGCGTTGTGGGTTATATCAAATCCTTGGGCATACGATGAAGCATTGCAAAAATCTCCCAATTTGCATAACCTGTAATCTGCCTCCTCATGTGAACACCGAATGTACCAGAACAAAGTGCGCAAACTGTTCAGGTAACCATCCATCAAATGCTGCCCAAAATGTCTTCAAGCCAAAGAAATACTTAAAATCAAACAGTAGACAAGTTCAGCATTCGCGAAGCAACAAAAAAATACAAAGCAAGAGTTCTACAAAACTCTTTCCCTCAATATTGACAGTTCGTCAAATATACCAACAACATCTTCCGTAAATAAAAATCACAACAAAGAAATAAACTTAGTAAATACACAACAAATTAGCCATTCCATTTTTCTCACTCCGAAACCAAACTCAAATTTGGCACTAATCATTTCTTACTCTCACCTCAATTCTCACACTAGCTCTCATAATAACTCAACTCTATTCGCTCTTTCTTCTTCACCTTGTAACAGCAATGAGCAAATGTCCCTTGGTCTAACTAACGTTATTTCAGATGACATTTATTCGACCTTCAACGATTGAAAACGAATATAAATATAGACTCTCCTTATTCTGCCATGCAGCTCGCGGAAGCAGTCTAATTAAACTCATCATGTTTCCCATTGCAATGCTTTCCGTTTTACAATGGAATATGAATGGATACTACAACAACTACATTCAAGTCGAAATATTACTTAAGACACACTCACCCACAGTTATTCTACTTAATGAAACTCACCTCTTTCATAGCCATTCCCCTCATACTCTCAACATGTATGTCTTCTTCTTCTTCTTAATTGGCGCGATAACCGCTTACGCGATTTTAGCCGAGTTTAACAAAGCGCGCCAGTCGTTCTTTCTCGTGCTAACCGGCGCCAATTGGACACACCACGTGAAGCCAAGTCCTTCTCCACCTGATCTTTCCGACGCAGAGGAGGCGTTGGAATACTTTCGCAGCCGGAGCGTTTGTATCCATTCGGACTACGTGACCCAGCCAACGTAGACGCTGGATCTTTATTCGCTGGCTATGTCTATGTCGTCGTAGAGCTCATACAGCTCATCGTTCCATCGCCTCCGATATTCACCGTTGCCACCGTGCAAAGGTCCAAAAATCTTACGCAGAATCTTTCTCTCAAACACTACAAGGGTCGCTTAATCGGATGTTGTCATCGTCCACGCTTCTGCGCCATACGTTAGGATGGGCATGGTGAGAATCATGTAGAGCGTTAGTTTTGTTCGTCAAGAGAGGAATTTACTACTCAATAGCCTACTTAGTCCAGAGTAGCATTTGTTGGCAAGAGAGATTCTGCGTTGGATTTCAAGCCTGACATTGTTATCGGTGTGCATGCTGGTTCCTAAATATACGAAGTCTTTTACAACCTCGAAATTATAACTGTCAACAGTGACGTGGGTGCCGATATGCGAGTGCGCCGACTATTTGTACGGTACTTCGTTTTGTCCTCGTTCACCACCAGACCTATTCGCTTTGCCTCTTTATCCAGTTTGGAGAGGGCGGAACTAACAGCGCGGTTGTTAAGGCCGATAATGTCAATATCATCGGCATACGGCAACAATTGTATGCTCTTATAAAGTATTGTGCCTGAGCGATTAAGTTCTGCGGCTCGTACGATGCTCTCCAACATCAGATTAAAGAAGTCACACGAAAGCGAGTCACCCTGTCTGAAACCTCGTTTGGTATTAAACGGCTCGGAGAGGTACTTCCCAATTCTGATGGCGCTGCTGGTGTTGAGCAACGTCATCTTGCATAGCCATATTAGTTTTGCGGGGATACCAAATTCAGCCATCGCGGCATACAGGAAACTCTTCTTCGTACTGTCGAATGCAGCTTTGAAATCGACGAAAAGATGGTGTGTGTCGATTCTCCTTTCGTGGGTCTTTTGCAAGATTTGGCGTATTGTAAATATTTGGTCGATGATAGACTTTCCAAGTCTAAAGCCACACTGATAAGGTCCAATCAGTTGGTTGACGGTGGGGTTCAGCCTTTCGCACAATACGATAGCTAGAACCTTATAGGAGATATTTAGAAGACTAATCCCGCCGTAAATGGTACAGATTGCAGGATCTCCCTTCTTATGGATTAGGCAGAGCACACTTAAATTCCAATCCGAAGACATGCTTTCATCCGACCATATTTTGCGTAGAAGCTGATGTATGCACCTTACCAGCTCCTCGCGCCATGTTTGAATAGCTCAGCCGGCAGTCCGTTGGCGCCCGCAGCTTTATTGTCCTTTAGACGCGTTATCGCTCTTCTCACCTCGTCATGGTCGGGTAGCGGAACGATAATTCCGTCGTCAACGATTGATGTATCGGGATCTTCACATTCTCTGTGACATGCGCAGTTGTCACTATTCAATAGGTTCGAGAAGTGTTCCCTCCATAATTTAAGATTACTCTGTACGTCAGTCACCAGATCGCCGTCTTTGTTCTTACAGGAAAACGTGGTGGTCTGGAAATCTACTGTAGGCCGCCGAACTTTCTGATAGAATTTTCGGGCGTTATTCCTGTTGGCCAGCATCTCAAGCTCCTCATACTCACGTATTTCGGTCTCCCGTCATATACGTCAGTCGGATAATACGACTCTCTTCCTTTCTTAGCTCTCTGTAGCGATCCCACATGGCTCGCGTTGGGTTTTAAGTGGCGGATCGCAAGCCCAGCGCACAACCAGCTATCCTGGAATGTTTCGCCTTCTCACTTTAGCTCACTTCCGAACGGGTGCTCGTAAGCTACCCAGAGGATACTTGGGCTAGTCCTGGGAGTTGTGAGCTGCTTGAACCATATGCAAAAGAATCGGCCTGGCCACTCCCAAGTGAATGGCGATCAGTAACTTTCCCCACTTGCGTGGACTTCTACATATGGAAGCATTCTCGAAAATGTATGTACGTAGTTTATTTCCACAACCTAGACCATATAACTGCAAATAAACAGGGAGTAGCGATACTTGTTAGGAAAAATATTCCACGCAAATTAGTTCAAATTCAGTCCAGTATTTCAACATTAGCAATCATAATGGATATTCCGCTAAAGTTTTTATCACACGCAATTTACTTTGGGCGGTGATCTAAATGCTTGAAATACCATTTGGGGTTCCATACAAATTTAAGAAGGTAAAAGGTTGAAGATGCGCTTTTGCTCTGAGACCTCATTTGCCTTAATCATAGCTCAGCAAAACACTTCTCCACTCCTGATTCTTTAACATGTGTTGATATAACTTTTTTCTGCTTCGCTAGCCCCTTAATGTTTTTGGAATGTTTTAGACTCGCTGCATAGTTGTAATCATTATCCAATAATCACCCAACTTAATTGCTTTGACCTTCCTGTACTAAAATTTAATACTGATGCAGCTGATTGGGAAACATTTCGTTTAAAATGCACACACCTGAGTGATAACTGACAAACAACTCACAATGTAAACCAAGAGTTCACAAATGTCGATAAAATCTTGCGGACTGCGGCTGATCTTAGAATGCCTCAAGCCAAGCCCAATCCACAAAAGAAAATCATTCCGTGGTGGAACACTGATCTATGCGCTCAAATAAGCAACGTTTGTGGCAAGCATATAAACGAAACCGCACCAATTAAAATTTAGTAGTCTATTTAAAAGCCAATGCTATTTTTAAACATGCGGCAAAAACTGCGAAACTGAAAAAATTTGAAGATCTGACTTGAAACATTAACCCTACCACAAGCTTCAAAAAATATGGGGAGACATAAAAATGTTTACTGGTTGTCCACGAATTTCAACCTTTTCGCACATTAACTCTTCAAATGGAGTGCTATTTTCCTCGATATTTCTGACTTTTTCTCCTCATTTTTTCCCCCCTTTACTCAAACACGAGCTTTTCTGACAACTTCCGTAATGAAAAAGTTGCAGCAGTTAATAGTAGCTTCTCATTCTCATTCCGCCTATCAATGGCTGCAAAACAAATTTAAGCAAATATACAAATATTCGCATTCGACTACGCTCTCAGTTCTGTGAAAGGAAAAACCCCTGGCTTCGACAGGATTTCGTACCCAATGATTCGAAACATTCCCACTTCGGTCAAACTTAGGCTGATCAACCTTTTCAACAATATTCTTGACAGCGGCTGTTTTCCTCACTCCTGGAAATTAGAATGCATTGTTCCCATTCTAAAACCCAATAAAACTAAAACGGCATCAGAAGTTTATAGCTAAAAGCCAATCTCGCTATTATCTTGTCTTGGTTAATTGTTTGAAAAAATCATAGTCAATAGACTCATGTGGTATGCTAATAATAAAAAATTACTCAACCCAAACCAAGCTGCATATAGAAAACATCACGGTCCCATTGACTGTCTTGTACACATTCACCACTTTTGCACCTATTTTGCCTTTAAATATGTTGAAACCTTTAATTCGTTTACGGCTTGGTCACACCATGGTAATGGTGGTACGGGTTAGGTTAAGGGGGTGGTAGGGTTTAGCGCTAAAAAAAAAAACACTTTTTTTTTGAATTTTTTACAGAAATATGGCTTAAGATACTTTAATAAAATCAGTTGCATGTTATTGTACATCTTTTCAATAAGTTATTAAAAAATATTAATAATAAAATATTGACAAATAAGCCCATGACAGAGTTTTTTTGGAGATATGTTTTTCGCGAGGTGCTCTGCGGTGCCAATCGGCATTCGTCGTAGAATCATCTGAAACTAAAAAAGTCGAATTTTTCAGTTAAAGTATGACGTAATGCTCCCATCTATTGATCTATTGTGCGCCCCTAATTACTTAACTATAATTATTTAGTATCCCGAGGAATCGAACCAGCTCGTTAGGAGGGAGCAATTGTATGTCTTCCTCCTCTAGTAGGTACGAGCCCAGGATTATGTGTCTCCTGTGGCCTAATGCCTGACAGTTACATGATCTTGTACTAGATAACTCTATAGTATTAAAGTGTTTATTACAGGCAAAGTGACCTGTAAGTGCTCCACAGAGTAATCTGAGGCCCTTTTTATTTAGGATTAGAGCAGATTTTGCTCTGTTGGCATTGAAGTTTAAAAACTTTTTGGAGTGATTAAGACCGCTTGTGCCGTTCCAGATTTCCCTGATTTTAGTTTGAATCCACATTTGGGTTTACTGTTTTATATTATTTTTGTTAAAGCCGAAAAATGGGGTTGGTGGAATAAATAGCCATTCTCTCCTTTTTTTGGCATAAAAGTCTGCCTTCTCGATTCCATCGTACCCCTCATGGACTGATACCCAAATCAGTGAGACCTGATTATGAGTGGCCACAGCATACTCACCCACTCTCATCTTTTGAGTCGTTCTACACCAAATAAATGCCCCAACTGCCACGGACAATTACCACTGGAGGATATATTATCATCCTGCCAAAATATACAAATGGCCTTCCGCATACATAGCTTTTGGATGTTCATCCCCTCTCGATCTACTGAAAGAGCCCTCGTAAAATAATATAAAAAATGTGTGTATAACTACCTTAAACCAAATAACTTGCTAAGACAGATATAACTACATACATACGTTTAAGTTTACCCTATATACTAATTTGTAATCTTACTTTTATCCAAAATTTAATCATATTGTAACTTTTGAGAATTCGTATTTCATAAGTATTAAGATAGCAGATGGTCTTCGTTGCTAGTGCTGCAAGTTTAAAACTTTTATAAATATCTTGTTATTATATAAGTGAAGCAAAGAAAAAAATGTAATTTAAGCGCGAAATAAAGCATCCTAATGGACGATGAAGTGGAGTTAATTTACACACAAGATCACTATGGAAGAAATCTGAGTGTTGATTATTAGAAGCGGCTTTCTTCGGCTTTGGAGACTGATATTCGCCGTGGAAGTACAGATGAAGATAACGATGATGACATGGATCCATTTGGTGGTGGCGAAGATTATCGAGATGGTGATTATTTCCCTGAAGAAGATGCATCCGATATTGAGCAGGAAGAACTAATCGAGCCAAATGAAATACTTGACAGCGATGAAGAAATTGAGGAGGATTTATTGGATGAGTCGACGGCTGCGCCAGAACCAAGTGCTGACGATCAGTTTTTCCACGGCAAAGATGGAACAAAGTGGAGGAAAGGTGAGCCATCTTCGGAGATTCGAATTCGAAAACACAATGTTATGCGACTTCGCTCCCGGCCAAGGCGTGAAAAATCCGTACCTTTTGAGGTATTTAATACATTTTTTACACCTAATATTTTATTCATTATCATTTCGGAAACAAATCGATATCCAAGTGAAACCATTCAAAAATGTAATAAAGCACATCCAGATGCATAACGAAGAGTTTGGATTGATCTGACTAGAACTGAGCTTGATGATTTATTGGTCTTCTTTTGGCCATGGGTGCGACGCACAATAATATGCAGAAGGCGGAAGTTTTTTTGGCGTTTGGATGATTCGCTTATTTTTCGGGCAGCAGTGTGCTTTTGCCGATTAAAAATTTTGACACGGACCATCGTTTTCGTTTTGATAACGGTGGAACACGTGAATTTCGCCAAAGAATCGATAAAGCTGCGTGCATTCGTGATATATGGAATTTCTTGAATGAAAACCTTAACGATAATTATGATTCGCAAGGAAAACTGTATTGCGGCCGATCAGAAGGAGAAGAGCGTGAATTTGATCAAGGAGAAATGTGATGGTACAATAAATATATATTGATAATATAAAGAGAAGTACATTTGTAAATTCCCTAGACACTGATTCGAGTTTCTATTAAAAATCGTATATAATTTGGTTCATATTCGAAATATTTATTAATTTCACCAAATGTTTTTTAGTTCTGACCATGACTTGATATTTGGGGTACTAGATGTGTCATTTAATCGTCCCGCTGATAGTGCTACTTTTATGAACCATGACCTGAAATCTGTAAAGGTTATTGATCTGTTCGCTTATATAGTAAATGTAAACTGGGATAAAGGTGCGTTCTAAAGGGTAATTTTTTAAGAGCTATAGGAAAGTTAATCAAAAAAACGCACGTAAAATTCAGAAAAATGCATGCAATTTTTATTTAAATCAATAGTACAGTCTATATAATTTAATGTTTGAAGATTATTTCATGCAAATGTTGACCGCGACTGCGATTCAAATGGTCTATTCACTTAGTCCAATTTTGGCATACTCTTTCCAATGTTTCGGCCGGTATCTCACATATAAATGCTTTAATGTTGTTTTCCAATGCGTTAATTGAAGCAGGCTTGAGACATGAGCTTTAATATAGCCCCACAAAAAATTATCTAAAGGCGTTATATCGCACGATCTGGGTGGCCAATTGACAGGTCCCGAACGTGAAATAAAATGTTCACCGAACTTGCCTCTCAACAAGTCTATTGTTACGCGTACTGTGTGGCATGTGGCATCGTCTTGCTGAAACCACATGTCATGCAAGTCAAGCTCTTGCATTTTGGGCAAAAAAAGTTGGATATCATTTCACGGTAGCGCTCCCCATTCAAAGTTTCGTTACTATTCGCAGCATCTTTGAAGAAGTACGGTCCAATGATACCTCCAGCCCATAAACCGCACCAAACTGTGACCTTTTCTGGATACATTGGTAGCTCTTGCAATTCTTCTGGCTGATCTTTACTGTATTCTAGGTACTCTAACCCATTTTGTTAATCACTGCTTCACAACTTCATATTTTCGCACTGAGTGGAAAAGGCTATCATCATTCCTGTAGGCAAAAAGAGCAATGCTACTAGCTCTAGTGATTAGTACGAGTCGCTGCTGGCAAAACAAATGTCATCATTTGTTCAGGAAACTAAATTATTGCAACCAATGCAGTCTGGGTTTAGACCTAAGCGTAGGTGCTCTACGCCTATGGTAAAAATACTTGATGACATAAAAATACATATTGACAACGGTGACCTATCTTTTCTTTGCGTTCTGAGTTTCTCTAAGCTTTTGATTCAGTAAATCATGACATTTGTTGCAAAAAGCTTAAGCACATTTTTGGATTTCCTGATAGTTCGGTTAAGCTTATGATTAGCTCTTTTCTGGAACAACAATAGAGGTAATGTGCAGGGCTAACTCCTCCACGTCTTGGTTTGTTGGCTCCGGTGTGCCGCAAGGTTCTGTCCTTGGTCCCGTTTTGTCAAGTCTTTGTGTGTCAATGCTTATGCTGGTGATGTTCAATTGTATGTGTCCAGTAGAACTGGTCTAGAATTGCCGTTTTAAAATTAATAGTGACCTGCCTGCAATTTCACAATTGGCCCACGATAATTGTCCTAGCCTAAATGCGGCCAAGTCATATGAATTCCCTATTAGTAGCAAATTGGTACATGTAGAAGATATTCCAAAATTGTTTGTCGGTAATATCACCCTAATGTTCACTAACAAGATTAAACATTGTGGCTTTGTGGTTATTTCTGTGTTGAGCTGTTCTCACCATGTAAATAAAGTTGTAAGTAACTTGTATACTGTTTTACGTAGATTAAGAATTTCGTACCTTAGAAGAAATTTATCACTTATACGCATTGTACCTCACATCATCCTAAGCTCTATATAGTAAGCTTGGCTCCATTTCATCTCACAAAATTGATGTTGTGTATAATAATTTTATGCGGTATGTCTATGGTCTTAAAAGATATGACCACATTTCTTTGTGGGAAAACAAAATTCTAGGATGCAGTATTTTTGACTATCTGTATAAGCTATTATCTGTATTATGTATAAGCTAATTGCATTCAAAACTCCCAAATTCTTTTGCAAGGCTGTGATCAGTACATTAGGTTAGGCTAGCCAAGTTAAGTTGCTTGTCAAAGACAAGGCACTCGGTGGCCCTAAGGCTCATTGTGATACCTGCATTTGATTTCCATCCCCTTGAGACTGAATTGAAATTTGAAAAGGTCGAACCAATCAGCACCAGGAGATTTGGTGGCTCCTAAAACACTTAGGCTAAAAAGCCCATTGTATTTAAAGCGGGGGAAAGGGGGTACATAGTCTAGGAGGGAAGGAGAAAAGTATCAGAGAAGGAGATAGGAAAGAGTAGAGACAGAGATGCATATAGTAAATATCCTCCAGTTTTAGAGAACGAATATTACTCATTCTCACGATATCAGAACCCAAAACTTAGCCGTGCTCTAGCAAAGGCAGAACACTAACAGAGAAAGTGCTCAGTGCTATCCGCCTCCACCAAGCACGACAAGCACATTGGGTCCTCAATGATTCCGAACGTCTTTCCTTCCAAGTTTTAGTAGAAAGTTTGACAGTTTTCTGTTCGGACTTGTCACAAAACACTTTGCAGTTCTGCAGCGTTCTAAACTGGACCATCACTCTTAATGTAGATTGTCTATATAATCGCTGATCCAACTCGTGATTCCTGCGGAACTGATTCCGATTATTGGCTCTGGCCCTTGTGGGGGAACCGCTGACCCACGGTTGGCCAATTCACCGGCGATTTCGTTTCCTTGAACACCGGAGTGTCCTAGAACCCATATAAGTACAAGCCTGTCTAGTCTTGCGACAGAATTAAGCTTCTTCTTACATTCTTGAACAATCTTTGAGGCTAGCTTCGCGTTCTACAGGGCCTTCCGCTCCATCTCCTCTCGATTATCCATTCGGCTACTTTCAGGATGGCAAAAACCTCCGTTTGGAAAACAGTTGCCATTTCCCCCATTGCATAGTGATACTTATTACTATCGTTTAAGTACCATCCGGCTGCAGACCCTATTTCATTCTTGGACCCATCGGTAAAGAAAATATCCGTCAAACCTCCCTACATGCATTCTGGATTGTTCCATTGCTCACGCAATGACATCAAATTTCCGTCCAAATAAAACTATGGGTATCAGGTCGTCTTTAGGTGCCAAAAACAGAGGATACTGCTCAAATAGCATCTTAAAGATTTCTCTGTGTCCCGAAGCTCCGTCTGCTTATGGAGTCTACACATTGTTTTTATTGCTTCCTGTTGTATCTTAAGTTCCAGCATAGCATTTCCAAATCAAGCATAGCATTTAGGGCATCACCAGAGGTTGTACTCGTGGCACCCGTGATGCATAAACATACACTTCTTTCTAGCCTGTATAGTTCCCGGATTGTGGACTTAACTATGCTCCGTCGCCACCAGACCACAGAAGCGTAAGCGATGATTGGTCTGATAACTGCTGTGTATAGCCAGAGGACCACAGCAGGTTTCAGATCACAGGTTTTACCAAAGGCTCTGCGGCATTGTTGAAAAATCCTTAATACACGATTCAGCAGTCAGCTTCTTATCCAAGTTTACTCCTTAACTTCATCGGAAAGACCAAGTGTGCCACCTTTCAGTGTTGGAAGACTTAGTCAATCCAATTTCCGTTTTCTCGTAAACAAGACTATGGTTGTTTTGTTCGGATTAACGGAAAGACTTTGTCTCATGCACCATTCATCGACTTTGTCAAGAATCCTCTGCACTTTCGTGCAAAGCATCCTTAGGGATTTTACCGATGTTAGCGCACAGACATCGACCGCATATGCTTGGACATGAAAACTGGGTTCCTGCATCTCCGCTAGAAGAGAGTCTGCGACCAAGCTCCACAGCAGCGGAGAAAGAACACCTCCTTGGGGACATCCTTGCCTGGCCCCGACTGTGATTTGTTTGTCACCGCTCTCACCAGCGGTTAACAGCCTCTCAGAGAGTATGGAATATATCCATTTTACAATGGTTTGATTAACTCCATGTCGTTCGGCAGAAGAACATATTGAGCCGAAAGTGGAATTATCAAAAGCCCCCTCAGTGTCCACGAACACGCCCATTGTGTATTCGTCAGCTTCCAGCCCGACTTCAATGTGGATTCTCGGTAATAACCCCACTAGAATATGTTTCTCCACCACTCGTTCTAGACTTTGCAACACCAACGATGTCAAACTGATTGGTCTAAAATTTCTTTTCCTGCTTTCGTAATAAATACTACTCTAACGCGTCGCCATTGGGATTGTATATAACCAAGTGTAAAACAGGCTGTGAAGATCCGTTTCAGGGTCTCAATCAGCCTGGCTCCTTCTTTTTTAAGCATTTCTGGATATATTCCGCCAGGGTCCAGGGGACTTAAGGAAGACAAGGAAAACCTTATCAATTCTTTTGTCACTATCCGACTAGCAATATGCCAGCTGTACCTAGAAGTTCCACCGTTGCTACCGTTATTGTTCATGCCACTCTCAACTTCAGAGAGCGTTCTACTACCCGGAAAATGGGTTTCGAGTAGAGCATTAAACGTTTCCGATTTGGAAATGTACAAACCATCAGGTTTTTGAATGGAATCCAGCCTTACTGAGCGGTCTAGATGAAGGACCTTACAAAGTCTCGCTGTTTCTCTCATTTCTTCGACGTTACTGCAGAAATTTCTATAGGATTCAAGTTTGGCTTTCCGGCTTTTTTCTTATATTCTCTCTGTGTAAGTCGATGATTAGCCCAGTCCTCTTCTGTTTTGGTCTTCAAGGCCTTATTAAGAAGTTTCCTGGACCGTACACGAAGCTTCGACAGTTCAGGGTTCCACCAAGGAACCGCTTTCCCCTGTCTGCTTTGTCTGAGTGGGCGCAGCTCCTCAAAGCATTTGATTAAAGTATCTTCTAATTTCTTAGTAGCATCTTCAATCACTTCTATTGATTTGAGTTTTTTCAGGTTTGATAATCGCTCTGTTACAAGCTCATCATACTTGTTCCAGTCTACAGTCTACAGTCTATTGGTAAGTGTTACATTAATCCCCTCTTGTCTCCTTTTGGTAGCTTGAGACCTCTGGGGTTATATTTGCTGCTTCCCCATACAATGTTCTGTGAATTTGCATCACAGCCTACTATTAGCCCCAGATTATTGGATTCTGCATACTTGACTACTTCTCTTAGCTCCCTCGAAGGAGGTGGCTGTAAATCGTACGGTAGGTAGGCCGAAACTATGATAGTTTCGACACTGTTCCCACTCTTCCAGTATTTTATTTTTGCAACAACGATATCTACGGATCATAGGCGTTTTAACATCGTGTGTTCGATCAACCTCGCGGTGTCACATTCAATTCACAATGAAGTATTTGTCCCCACGACATAGCATCTAGACCACAGATACACTTGTGACATACCCTTGGTTCTTGTATTTTGTAGTATTATGTGTGGGTTTGTTTACAGTTTTGCATGCCTACGGCACAGAAGAGCCGTAGACGCTATGCTATGCTGCAGATTTATCTGTGTACATATTACTTCAGTCATGAGACTGAATATACTTACGCTTTGTCCTCCACCTTATCCTGGAGACGGAAATGGATACACCCCAGATGTAGGTGAGGATGGCACCAGTACTTCGACTTCAGCACCTTGAGGGACACAAGATCGATACCCAGTACCCAGTCCTCGAAGAAATAATCGCCAAGATATTTGGCGTGGCTTCTTCTTTGCAGGACATTCACAGAGGACATTGTGCCGACTTAATTTCTTCTTCATCTGCACAACTCCTTCAGAAGCCATTCTAATGGTAAGCTGCCAATAGTGCAGTGACCCGTTATAACACCTTTGAGAACGCTGGTAGTTGATGTAGTGAGTCGGCCAGAGCGCTTTGGAGACCCTGCAGTTAGTAGTCAGATACCACCGTCTATTTCCGCGATTACGCTCAAGTCAATCGCAGTATATGAAGTTTATTCAAAAAATAAGGTGAACTTTCAAATTTCGCAGGCTACGTACATGCGAATTTCGATTATTAGTTTTTATGTTGGTGCACTCGTCTCGAAGATATGTTCACGGTCTTAGCAAAATAGCATTTTTAGCTTATTTGTGAGAAGCATAAATAAAACAGGAAATCTGCGTTTTCGGCGAGGAACGCTTATGTCCTCTACGACTCCTTAAAGGTCAAGCTCAGAGCCTTTTCTTGCGCACTCATCCGCGCTTTCACTTCCCTGCACTCCAGAGTGGCCGGGACCCAACAAAGCGGTGTGTTGTGTTGCTGGATAAGTAAGAGGGACCTCCTACATTCCTCAACACAACTTGAGTTGACTGTCAACAAAAATGGAAAAGTTTGCTGGGAGTAAGTCCATCAGTCTTACCGTTTTTGCTGAGATCTCAACTTGAAAGACATTACAACAGTCTGGAAGTCTAAAGCAGCAATTTAAAGATAATTGCTCCGAGTAAACTCTCGATCTAGTGCCATTGCCCATCTTTGAGCCGTCAGTATAAATATGGTGGCCACTATATCTAATATGACTCTTGTCTACTAATCCTTTCTGTCAGGTTTTCGTATTCTATAGTTTTTATCCAGATCGATCTTGGGAACCAGATAGTCTGTTTTCGATGCGTCTTGCAAGTGTTCCACAGGTAGTAGAACTGATGTTTGACGGTACGTGTTTCTTTTTAACATGCCTGCCGGAAATTTGGCCGCTATCCCTTTAATATATATATCAATGAGTGGAATATGTAGGATCACTTCCAGCGCCGCCTGAGGGGTCGATCGCAGCGCATCTGTTATTCCAACACAAGCCAATCGTTGGACTTTTATGAGATTCTTTAGGTAGAATTGTGTCTGCACCGCCTTCCACCACACATAAGTCAAAATTGTCTGATGATCGTATTGTACTTCCAACGGTTTATATACAGTTTCCGACCCCATTTTTTGCCAAATTTTCTCTTACAGATAAAGAGCGTATTACAAGCTTTCTTCGTCCTTTCCTCGGTGGTCCTTTTCCAAGAAAACTTTGAGTCCAGAATTACGCCAAGATACTAGGCTTCGGTTGTTGTTGTTGTTGTTGTTGTTGTAGCAGTATCTTCGCCCTGTCAGTGTAGTGTAAATTACCGGTCGTCTTCGTCTAGCTCATCTAACGGTAGGCCCAGGAAACTGGCAGTTTCGACGGGTTGGGTCCAGAGGGAGAGAGGTGTTAGATGAGTGGGTTTGATGGGGCATGTGAAGAGGTGGTTAGTGTCGTGCGGGGTACCTTCACATGCAGGACATATGTTTAGTATGTCGGGGTCAATTCTGGATAGGTAGGAGTTTAACCTGCTACAATATCCAGAACGTAGTTGTGCCAAGATTACGCGGGACTCTCGGGGAAGCTGGAGCTCTTCGTCTGCGATAGATGGTGGTTGGACTCCGACAACGGCATTCGGGGGTCGGGAGCTTAGGAAGGTGGTAAGTGTCTCCCGATGAATGTCGTTAATAGCCTGTCTGTATACTGTCTGATCCTGGAGAGGTCTGTCCGTTTTGTCCTGGATCTCGTCCACGTAATTGAGGAAGTGTCTCCTGATGTGCCTGGGAGGTGGCTCAGGCTCGAGCAGGTGTCTGCATGGGTGAGGCCTACGGTGACACCCAAGCAGAAACTGCTTGCCGAGCATTTTGTTATGCTCCTTAACCGGGAGCATGTGCGCCTCGTCATGTAGGTGGTGAATAGGGGACATCAGGAGACATCCTGTCGCGGTCCTGATGGCAGTATTCTGGCAGGTCTGGAGCTTCGTCCACTGCGTATCACTTGTTCCAACAACTTGGTGCAGTGCTGTTTCTACAGACTTACCCTTCTGGTAAGCACGTTGCGCATTGTTGAAGTTCTCAGTATTCAAATACTCTTGATATGTAGATCAATCAGCCTCTCTAATGTTTTGAGTAAAACGAGGAGAGACTAATTGGTCTGAAATCTTTCGCAGTATATTGGCCCGGTTTTCCTGCTTTGGAAATAAATACCACACTGATTTTCCTACATGAGTTAGGGATATACCCTGAATTTGGGATTCCCTAATATCTTAACTAACCATATGCTTATCGTTCCTATTGACTACTGTAACATCATCGGCATAATTCCTTCCAGATTACCTAAGTCTCACAGATAATCTCCTTTGCAAGCTCGTCTATCTGAATTCCAGAAAGGCTAGAGCTTTGTGCATTGTGTGTGTTTGTGCAGGGAAGTGTGTTTGCATGAGATAGTCAAGTGTTTTCTGCCCTGTTTCTGTGAAGTCGCCATCCGGTCTTTTCAAAATGCTTGGTTTGCCGGGTTCCTTGTAGAGACATTTTCTCAGTCTCTAGAATTCAGATGTGTTCTCCAATTCTTCACAAAACCTCGTCCAGGAATATTTCTTTGCTTTCTGTATTTCTCTCTTAAAAGTATTAGAACTATTTCGATAGCAGTCCCAATTCTTTGTCGTCTTTGGCATCTTTTCTGCATTTTGAAGCCTTCTAGTTTATCTTCTTAGTAGTTTGAGTTTCCTGTTCCACCATTAGTTTGGTTGGTTTTTTGGGGGCCTGCTTACTGAACAAGATCTACGAAAAGCTTTATTTATTGCAGATGTCAACAAATTGACAGGGAGACCTAACTTAGCCATAAGCTTAGAGAACTTTGTCCAATTTGCTTTTTTAAGATTCCTATAGGGAAGGAGTTTAGATTGTTATATGTTGACTGTGAACACGGTTCTATAGTGATCCGAATAGGAGTACTTCGGTGAAATAACTTCTGCTCAAATATGAACGAGACGGTATCAATAAAACGGTCCGCGGATGACATATGGCAAAAATATTTTTTGTTTTTTGGTAGGACTGTTATAAGCTTACATGGCAAATTTCAGCGTGATATGTCACATAGTTTGTTTTCTGTGCTACTGTAAACAAGTCAAGCTCCAGTGTGTTCTTCGAATTCTGTTTTATGACTTCAATTGTCTCAAAATGTTTTCCACAGAGCGGCAACTTGAGCTTGGGAAACAGGAAAAAGTCACATGGAGCCATATCAGGCGAATACGGTGCTTGCGGAACGATATTAACATTATTTTTGTTCAAATAATCGCGAACAAGACGTGATGTGTGAGCTGGTGCATTATCGTCATGCAAGAACCATGACTTGTTGTCCCACAATTCCTTCCTTTTAAGACGAATGTTCTCACGCAAACGCTTTAAAACGTGTAAATAATATTCAGCGTTAACCGATTTTGCGATTTGTGCGATTTTCAAGCACAATTTCCTTTACTTTTCCGATGTTTTCGTCGTTTACTGATGTTGCTGGACGACGTTCATGAGGCAAGTTTTCAACCGATGGGCCTTAAGTCGCACAGGGAGTGGTCCTCACGGTATGTGGCCACGTGTTGCTTCCGCCAGCAGGCGTCTGATGCCTCCACGGCTACTACACCCCTGATAGGCCGGCACTACCAACCGCCACCACAACCCACACCTCCACGGTGAGGAGCCTATCGGAGCAACACAACTCCCCTTCAACCCCTCCCCCTCCTTCCTGCTCCAACCCCAGTGTGGGGACAAACCAGCAGCTCCTGGTCCCCCGTACAGTCTGTTCCGTGTGTCAGACCGTAATACCTCGGAATCTGGTATCAGTCCAGTGCAATTCCTGCGATGGCTGGTGCCATTTTCGGAGATGTTCCGGCCTGCGCACCACCCGTGAGTGGACAACTGCCTACGCTGCCCGCTGCTGCAGAGCTCTGCACCCACCACCGCCCCCGGAGGCGCGGCCGCCCACCACCATCAGGCCACAACAACCACAGTAGATTGCGCAGCAGGTCCAACGTAGACAACCCCACGCGTCTCTCACCCCCCGAATGGCACAGACCTCACCGAGAAGCTTTAAGCTTCTCCAGTTTAACTGCAACGGACTTACGAGTAAGGTCGACGAGATAGTTGACTTTATGAGTCGGCACAGTATTAAAATAGCTGCGGTCCAAGAAACAAAGTTGCACGCTAGGTCATCTCTGATCACCAGGGATGGCTATAACGTGCACAGACACGATCGCGAGCGAGACAATGGTGGTGGCCTAGCGTTTATAGTCCACCACACAGTGCAGTATCGTCTCATCGATGAAGGAATCGACCGCAGGGACAGCACCTTAGAATGTCAAGGCATATCTGTCCGGTCAGGCGATTCCGAGCTCGAAATATTTAACATATATATACCCCCTGTCACCTGCTGCCCGGCAGGATATCATCCTGATATAGGTGCGCTCATCAGAGGTGAAAACCGATTGGTTGTAGGTGACTTCAATGCGTATCACGATCTTTGGCATTCAAGCCTGCCAATGATCGTAGGGGACAGCAACTGGCAGAGCAGATAGACGATTCGACATTCAGCACTGTGAACGACGAAGCCCCCACCAGGGTAGTGGGCAATTGCAGCAGCTCGCCTGACCTAACAATAGCTAGCGCGGGTCTGATAAATAGCATAACGTGGCGACCTATGCTATCGCTTGCATAAGACCACTTGCCCATTATCGTCTCGATTGAGAGACCTGCCAACTTTGTTTCCGCGAATCACCGGTCCTATTTTAACTTTAAAAAAGCTAATTGGGCCGGCTTCACGGAATTCACCGAGGACACCTTCGCCGCTCTTCCCATCCCCATTGATGTGCGCGTAGGCGAACGTGCATTCCGCAAGGTGCTCACCGCTGCTGCGGCTCGCTTCATTCCAGCTGGAAGTTTTAAGGACATTCGTCCCCATTTCGCCAGGCCGATCCCGGGGATCTCCGCATAAGAGATCTCAATTTGGAGATCCGGCAACTGGTAAATCAACATAAGCGTACTAAATGGGTTGAGCACCTGAAGACCTGTAACCTCACCTCTGGGGTGAGTAAGCTCTGATCCACCGTTAGGTCCCTGTCGAACCCGACAAAGCACAACGACACGGTGGATATCACCTTCAACGGTTGTACTTCGTCGGACCCGAAGAGAGGCGCGAGCTATTTTAGCAGGCTTTTCATACTGCATCCTCCGGGCGACAGAACCAAACGTCGTGTTACCAGAAGGCTGCACAAACTGACGAACGACAGTGCGCCACTTACTTTCTCCGGTGATGAGGTTCAGGGGGCCATCAACAAATCAAAAACATCAAAAGCGATTGGCCCTGACGGACTTAACGCGCTGATGCTGAAGCATCTGGGACCCCTGGGAGTAGGATTTCTCACAAGGGTTTTCACTCTGTCCCTGGCCACTCTCATCATCCCTGACAAGTGGAAAGCAGGGAGAGTGGTCCCACTACTGAAACCTGAGAAACCTGCCAACCAAGGGGAATCTTATCGGTCGATAAGTCTCCTTTCCCCAGTAGTGAAGACACTGGAAGCCCTCTAACTCCCACTCTTCACGAAACACCTGGCCCCAGCCGCACATCAGTACGGATTCCGACGAGTGCATAGCACCACCACTGCACTCACCGCCATAAACGCCCAGATAAATCGCGGGCTTACCAAAACCGCCCCTGCGAGAGGACTGTCTTAGTAGCGTTGGACCTGAAGAAGGCTTTCGACACAGTCAGCCATTCCACGCTACTAGATGATATTTATCAGTCGACACTCCCGCCACGGCTAAAGAGGTGATCCGCAAACTACCTGAGCGGTCGGCACTCGTCAGTGATTTTTCGAGATCAAATATCAAAGCAGAGGAAGATTAAGCAAGGTGTACCGCAGAGTGGTGTCCTTTCTCCCTTGCTTTTTAACTTCTACATCTCGAAGCTCCCCCAACCACCAGCGGGAGTTTCCCTGATCTCATACGCTGACGA
This sequence comes from Anastrepha obliqua, assembly GCF_027943255.1. Taxonomy (NCBI): domain Eukaryota; kingdom Metazoa; phylum Arthropoda; class Insecta; order Diptera; family Tephritidae; genus Anastrepha; species Anastrepha obliqua. The sequence goes on along the minus strand of NW_026562178.1, from coordinate 600,801 downwards.
CTGCACGATAATGGCGTCGGGCAATGACATCGATGGCCTGTGTTCCAAAGTGAACAACTACCTCACCGACCTTTCTCGCTTTTTCACTGCGAGGAATCTCCAACTTTCCCCCACCAAGTCCACGGCGACCCTCTTTACCACCTGGACAAAGGAGGTCAAGCTGTCCCTCAGGGTAAAAGTCGACGACACACCAATTCTGACGGTAAATAACCCCAAAAATTTTGGATGTAACCTTTGACAGCTTGCTCTCCTTCTCTGCGCATACAACCGCAATTGCCACAAAAGTCCAAAATCGCAACAAGGTTCTGAAATCGCCGGCCAGCACTTGGGACAAAGACAAAGAACTGTTGCTTTCGACATTTAAGGCAATTGGCCGGCCGGTTCTAAACTATGCTGCGCCTGTCTGGTCGTCTGGAACTAGTGATTCGCAGTGGACAAAGCTACAGACATGTCAAAATACCGCCATTCGGACAGTGACCGGGTGCCTCCTGATGTCTCCCATCCAACATCTTCACAACGAGGCACATATGCTCCCAGTAGCGGAGCACAACAAACTGCTCAGCAAGCAGTTCCTGCTGGGATGTTACCGCAGGTTTCACCCCTGCAGACACCTGCTTGAGCCTGAGCCGCCTCCCAGGCACGTCAGGAGACACCTCTTAGACTACGCTGACGAAATCCAGGACAAAACTGACCGAAAGCTACTGGACCGGACAGTATTTAGACAGTCAATAAACGCCATTCACCGGGAGACCGTTACCACCTTCATGAACTCCCGTCCTGCCGTAATCGGAGTCCAACCACCACCTATCGCAGATGAAGAGCTCCAGCTTCCCCGTGAGACTCGTGTAATACTGGCACAATTACGTTCTGGATACTCCTACATATCCAGAATCGACCCCGACATACCAAACACATGTCCGGGATGTGAAGGTACCCCGCACGACACTAACCACCTCTTCACATGCCCCCTCAAACCGACTCATCGAACCCCCCTCTCCCTCTGGACCCAACCTGTCGAAACAGCATGTTTCCTGGGATTACCCCTAGATGAGCTAGACGAAGTTGACCGATGATATGCTTACACAGACAGGGCTACCTATGCTGTTAAAACAACAACAACAACAACAAGTGTGTAAAACTTACAGTCACTGCAGGATTACAGTTCCTGTGGGTTTAAAGGTTATACATACTAGCTAATACAGATTAAATGGCTGTTTTATTCTTATGTGGCTGCCCGCATTTAATGAATGCCCTGTAACTAGTGCCAAGTCCAACGTTAAAACGATTACATATCTCGCGAAAGTTCCACAAAGTTATGTAAAGGTACTGTTTGAATTGGACACCGAGCCCACCAGTAGGCTGAACATCCGACCTTGGTTTAAGCATGCCAATCAATTGCTAAAATTTGTGAAAATATATATGATTAATTTACTTTCGTTAAAAATATTTCAACACACTTACTTGAAAAGTGGACCTTTGCATTCTGAATTGGCTGCAGAAGATGTCGGCGAATAACATTTATTTTTTGGCATTTTTCTCATAATTTTCTTTGCTTTTATGAGAAGCGCTAACCGTTTCTTGATGCGAATTGCGGTGATCATTTGGCTGCTGGACACTTTTCCATCGCGAAAATCGAAAAAATTATCATACAAGACGTCTTTAGCAGCCATTGCTTACTTTATTTGATAGCGATGAAAAGTAAATAAATATGTTCCAAAACGTCTACAGGGTTGCATAACTCTACAAACTATCGATATTTTAGTGATGCAATGCCCCTCGGCAGACAATGGCAAACCTCTGAGTGTATTTCTGCCGTGAAAAAAAGTTTCTCATAAAAATATCTACCGTTCGGAGTCAGCTTAAAACTGTAGGTCCCTCCGGCCAAACACCCGAAAAGGGTGTACGCACCAATTATAAAGGGTGGTTAAGTTTCAAGGGCCGGTGTTGATTTTGAATAAAATACAATTTTTTTAAGAAATTATTGTCATTTCTCTTTATTATGATAATATTGGTATGGCTCAATTACGTATGGAACAAAATATCGGCCAAATGGACGCCGCGACCTCGGCGGCATACCTCCATCCGATGGTCCAAATTTTCGATGACGCTGAGGCATAATTGAGGTTCTATGCCGTTAATATGCCGAATTATCCTTTATCTATTGAATTGTTGCTGGTTTATCGACGTACACCTTTTCTTTCAAATAACCCCAAGGAAAGAAGTCCAACGGTATCGTTGACGTTTAGGTGTGGTTCACATTCAACATCGGCCCTTGAAATTTAACCACCCTTTATACAGGGTTGGCCATCTTAAACTGACCCATGTGATTATTAAAAAAATATGGAAAAAGAAACATTTTTTTGTGTTTCATTGTGAAAAACATTAAATTTAGTTCAAGGAGATTCGTTTACATCACTTTTTGAATATGATATCGCGCAAGTGGTCGCCCTTAGCACGTATTTGGATATGTACAGGGTTGGCCATCTTAAACTGACCCATGTGATTATTAAAAAAATATGGAAAAAGAAACATTTTTTTGTGTTTCATTGTGAAAAACATTTAATTTAGTTCAAGGAGATTCGTTTACATCACTTTTTGAATATGATATCGCGCAAGTGGTCGCCCTTAGCTCGTATAGCGTAATGTGCCCGTTTTTTGGCGTTTTCCATAGTTTTGGCCAGCGTCTCGGCCGATATGGCGGCTATTTCCCGTCGGATATTGGCCTTAAGTGCGCCTAGTGTCTTTGGCTTGTTGACGTAAACCTTAGATTTCAAATTACAGTAAAAAGTTATAGGGTTACTCAATGGGTCAGTTTAATATGGCCAACCCTGTATATGTATATATAATGTATACATACGGTATTCAAACAGTATTGATGCAATACTTTTGCATTGTATACGAGTACATACCTATTGGAAGACGACCATACTTTTGTAATAAAGTTAGCTGCTACGTGAAGTCAGAGTCAAGCTATTTCTAAAAAGCGTACTTATGGCTCGCTCAGTAGAGGTCAACAGCAAAATGATTACATTAAAAATAAAGACGTTGTAGTCGATAGCAGTTGGATTGTTTCATATTCGCCCCTGTTTTCCTAAACGTCCAAAACACATCGCAACTCCTAATCAGATGGGAAGATATTTCAAATGCAATAAGGCGGTTTAGAGAATCTTTTCAGTTCATATACACGAACCCATCCACTGTGGTTCATTTAGCTGGGCACCGTGAAAATGGACCATAAGTATATTTCACGGGAGTAATCGCAGTGCAGAGATCGTTGGCTTCTACGTAATTTGTGTATAATAATAAAAAATAAATCGATTCAAAATTAATTAAAACTGTAAAGCCATATTCAATAATAAATACTAATATTTACTTCTATATTCCAGAACTTAAGTGGCAAATAAAACGTATGTTTACATACACGTTCGTTAAGAAGTAATAAAACAAAAAGAAAAAAATTTATTTTGAAAAGAAATTATTCAAAATAATTGTCCACAACTTCAAGGCAATCATTTCCAATAATCATCCAATAATTTTATTTCAGTTTTGGACGTCCAATACGTGGTTCATATTCCACACTTGTACGAGTATGACCATGTTTAAACTATAAAACTCATCTAAAAATACGCTGACAAGCGTACTTCACATAGCTTGTTAACAAAGAATAAAGCTCACAGATCTGTGTGTTCAAATTAAAGCGGAAATATTAAAATGAGGCATAAATTTTGATAGGTCTATTGATAATATATTGGAACCGACAAAATTTATATTATTAATAATTTGAATTCTGCATTTATTGTTAGTTTACCATATCTGTGATTAATATTCCTACCAAACATTTATCGACATTGTTAGATTGCCATATCTGTGATTAATATTCATACCAAACTTTAATCGACATTGCTTAGCATTTATAAAAGTTACGCCGTCTAGAGCAAATCTACCTCTGCACTTGTTTTCGATTTTTTACAGTTTTAAAAATGGATTAAAATTTGCAACAAGGAGTTTGTATTAAATTTTGCGTTAAAAATGGATTCATTGGTGCAAAAACCTTAGAAATGGACACAGTTTTGGTAATGTTAATTTGAACAAAACAACCGTTTACATGTTCCTTGAACTCTTCAGAAGAGATTGTGAGTCCATCAAGGATGACTAAAGTAGAGGCAGACCGTCGCCAGCGAAAATTGCTGAAAACATCTAAAAAGTGAAATAATTCAATAACCGCAAATCAACCATCAGAGAGCTGGCAGAGAACTTGAACATTGCTTATGGATCCGTTCAGGATATTGTAGTTAATGATTTGGGTTTGCGCAAAAGGGGTATTGCTGCAAAGTTGGTTCCAAAGTACCTGAATTTTATGCTGAAATGAGACCACGTTGGTATCGCCAAAGACATTATTTCTAAGGTTGAATCCAACCCAACATTCATCAGACCGTTATTACTGGAAACGGGACGAGGGCTTATGAGTACGATACGCCATCCAGACATCATGCAAGTGAGTGGAGAGCTCCGAATGTGCCAGGACCAAAAAAAACGTCGTTTTACAACACTATTATATTATATAAAACACACCACACATTTTTCGTGGATTTTCCACCATGATAACGCCCTATCGCACATTGCCATCATTATCCGTGAATTTTTGACCAAGAACGAAAGGAACACCTGATATGGTCTCCGGCGATTTGCTTGTGATCGAGTCAAAAAACCCCTACAGGGAACTAATTTTAAAAGCCGAAAGGAAGTAATGGAAACATCGAAGACGACTTTGATGACTATATCGAATAAATGTTTCGAGAGCTGTATGAAACCTGTCGGATATGCATTATAAATAGTACATTCCGGGAACTTTTTGATCAAGGTGGTATGCTATACGTACATCCTGAAGTGGAGAGCAATTTATGTTGAAATTACGGACGAGTCAGCAACAGGTGCTTTAAGGTGCCTTTTTCAAGATGATCCTTCTTGAATTTGGTGGCAGCTTCTGATTTAGCCAGCTAATTTTAAATAACTCGGTTTAGTTAGTTCGGTTTTTTTCAAACACTTCAAGTTAATGTTACACACTTACCTTTTATCCTATTTATAACGAATATGTTGTCTTTATAGCCAGCGCGCTTATCCTTTTAAAGCTCTCATACTCATTAGATCACACACACAGGGCAAAAGCTCTCAATGCACTGTGAACCATGAAAGTATATTTGCTAACGTATGCTTGTCAGGTTGATTCACAATGGTCAAAGTGCTTAAATTTCTGCATGCATTGTTGCGGACCAATCGATATTCAATATTGAGTAGGAAGAAAAGTTTTTATTTTCCGAAAACTATTTCTGTAACTTAGAATGTTTGCTATGTAAATTTATAGAAAAATGTAGTAAAGAGTATTACGTTCAAAGGCAATGTCTTACTAAATATCGCAGTTACGAACACGTAGCGGGTACACAGCGAGAACGCCTAATTTGTAGATTAAAAATGAGCAATGTATTGTTTACTCTCTGAGTGAAAATACGAGGGGTGCCTTTTATATGTCGGGATTAGAAAACAAAAACAAATTTTAATCATCGAAAATCACTTTATTGTTTTTCAAAATATTCTCCATGAAGATCTATACACTTTTGCATGCGTTTGAACCTTTTGCCACTCTGAATGAGGTACCTCCAAAACATGCATTCTGAATGCCGCAACCGCCAAGTCAGGACTATACGGCGGATGACCCATTAATTCGATGTTTTGGGTGCTCAAAAATGCAGTTGTTTGAGCCGATGTGTGAGAGCTCGTATTGTCCTGGTGATCCGTCTTTGGCGATTGGTTTTCCTAATTTCTTGGAAGACAACTGGCAAACAAATGGTTGTGTACCACTTAGAATTTACTGTTCTGCGTTGTTCTAGTGGTACGGTTGCGACATGTCCAGTTTTTCCGAAAAACCAGGCGACCATTTGCTTGGAAGTGCTTCCAACTTTTGTTGGATTTGGCTCATCTTGAAACACCCATTCAGTCGACTGCTGTTTACTTTCGGGCTCATACGCGTAAATCCATGATTCATCACCTGTCACGATGTCATAGACGTGTTTCGAATCCCCGCGATCGTATTTTTTGAGCATTTCCTTCGACCAATCGACACGAGTCGTTTTTTGAGCGATTGACAAATTGTGTGGGATCCAACGCGAACAAATTTTTTTGACAGTCAAATGTATATGCAATATTGAATGTATCCTGGCCCCTCTAATGCCGAAGATTGTTTAATCTTACGATAGGTCCCATGACGATCTTGCAATATCAGTTCGCGCACAGCATCAATGGTTTTCGGAACAACAACTGATTTTGGACGACCTTCACGAAATTCGTCTTGGAGTGAGCTACGACCACGATTGAATTCACCATACCATCGATAAACACTGGTCCTTGATGGAGCTTCATCGCCAAAAAATGAATTAAGTTCATCCATGCAATGTTGCTGAGTTAATCCACGTCGAAAGTTGTAAAAAATAATCGCACGAAAATGTTTACAATTTAATTCCATTTTTGGACCGAGATGAATCTTTTAAGTTACTGTAAACAACAGAAATAGCGCTGGTATTTCAAAACGTTCTGAGTACGTAAAAGCAAATAAATTTCAAACTTTGCGATACAGCTGTGAGTTGCCAGATTGCAACAACAGGGTTGCCAAATCCCGATATATAAAAAGCACCCCTCGTACAAGTACAGATTATTCTCGACGAAAGACCCGCTTCGTTATTACTTTAGCAATATTTTTTAAATTGTTGTGTCAATTAGTTTTGCAATGTTTGGGTGCTAGAGTTTTCTGAAATTTTTGGTTCAATACCTTTACCGCGGTTCACCATAACTCGGCGTAAAGTAGAAATCGACAATTATGGGGTAATTTTTAAATGTAGCCGAACCGGTTGGGGCGTGACTACCATTCGGAATTCAGAGAGAACGTAGGTTCGAATCTCGGTGAAACACTAAAATGAAGAAAAAGGTTTTTCTAATAGAGGTCGCCGCACGGCAGGCAATGGCAATGGCAAACCTCATATTACATTTCTGCCATGAAAAAGCTCCTCATAAAAAATATCTGCCGTTCGGAGTCGGCTTGAAACTGTAGGTCCCTCCATTTGTGAAACAACGTCAACACGCGTGCGGCAAATAGGAGGAGGAGCTCGGTTAAACACTTAAAAATGGTATACGCGACAATTATTTATACATATATAATTTTCAATATTTATTGAAGATTTTTCAGTTATACAAATTTATATTTATTTAATTTGAATACAATTAAAAACGTTCAAAGTTATCGAATTTTGATAGTTGGTAACTGGAACGAGTATATTTCCTTTTTGATCATTTTTTTCCAATTCAATATTTTACATACCAGATTCTTACAAAAATAGAATTTCATTTTCAAAATTAAGAAAACTGTGTACAATAGTGTGTATATGCGTGCGCACCACTGATTTAGAGACCATACAATCACATCGCCACCAGCAAGATCGAAGGTTTTTAAATAAGTTTTCATGAATTTTAAATATATACATATTACTTAGTCCTGCCAAAAGTTCTGTTACAAGTTAAGTCCGTCATAGATATAAAATTATCTCTCTCCTTGCAGCCATGCCGCTCTGCTACTGCGGAGGTATCAGTCGTTTTAGACTCAGTTTTACCACCTTTACAGGTTAGGCGTGAAGGTTTTGGATATACTGACACTTTCACTAGGTTTGATTATCCCAGTTTCCGTCGTACTAATAGAAATCTGGCTTGATCCAGATTTGAAGCTATAGCTTACTTTGCATTTAAGGACTGCTTGTCCATAGAGGTTATTTGTTTATGAGAATCCATCAATTTCTTACGATCACCGTCCACCGTGGTAGGCATGGTGATCTTATAAAAAGGAAGGGGAAACATAATGGTCGGCCGTGGCATCGCGCCATACTACAGCAAGGGCACGGTTATACTCCCAGGTGACCCAGTATCGAGGTAGCTCAGTAGAAATACAGTCGGAAAGAAAACCCCCTGACTGCAAACCACCCAATAGGCACGGGTCGCATGACACCTTGGGTTAGGGTGGGCGAGGTGAGGAGATGATGGGATTATCGGGGTTCAGGAATAACAAGGGATCTTCTTCGGTACGGTGATCTTCGTATGGTGATTGGATGGCCATCAATTTTGCCGTAAAGTAGTGAAAATTTTCACATCTGTGAAAAGAATCTTTTCATGGCCGGTAACCGCGTGCTACCAAAGAGCTGCTTGCATCTCTCGAGTCTCATGACAAAAGATGACCAGTTGAGTAACGGAAGGTGTTGATGTGGAGATCATCCTTCATGTCTAATTATTCTTGACATGGATCGCGTCGATACGTCAACTTCACTGGACATGATATTCTGCTTTAAGGGATTTTTGCAAATTCTTTCTCGAACGGCTTTTATGGCTGTACTGGTTCGAATCACGCGAGGACGACCACTTTTTTCTGTCTGTCTCTTCAGACGTTTTGAAAAAATAATGGATCGTACGGTCAACAAATATTTTCGAAACATTAAGTTTTTTCAGCAATTCGTAAATCTCACTTGCATTTTTACCAAACTTATGTCATGCAATCATTGCATAGACGTGACTAGACAATGCATACAAACAAAAGCAAAGTTAACAGAACTGTTTTCTGTGAATATGTTTTCGCCGTATGCATTGTAAAATTTATGGCAAGAGAGTATATTGGGGGGTGCCTTTATTTCAAATTTTTATTTTAAAATGTATATACCCTACATTTGTTCATTTATATTTAAAACTCTAAATATAACTAAATAAAACTCTAAAATAGTTTTTATTTTATTCGACGTACTGCACACGTGCGGACTTCCTAACATAACCGTTCATATAAGTTGCGTAACAGTTACGGCGCATGCACTCTATTATTGTCGTTTAGTCTCGGTCTGTCGGATAATTAGTTTGGGTTGTGTTATGTTTTGAAGACGTCAATGGAACTAAGAAGCAATAAAAAAGTAATTTCTTTATGAGGGAGGTAAATCACCCATAACGGGTGTAAAAATATCGTCATGTCGTCAAGTTTTCGCAGCTCAATTTTGTAACATACGCGAGGTTAAGTGAAAGTGCGAAATAGTAAAATAGCTAGCTTCTATAGGGTGGGCCATGTAAAATTTGCTTTTTGAATCGGCTATAAAAAAAAACTAATCAATATTTTTTCAAACTTTTCTTTTATTTTGAAGATTGAACATTCTCATTTATGAATGAAAAATACTGTCGTTCAAATGACACCCAAGACTGACTTTACAGTAGGCCATTCGATCAACCCAATTTTTAAGCACATTTCGATTTTTTGGGCTCCAATTTGATGAATGGCAACTTCGATTTCGTGTTTTAAAGCATCAATCGTCTCTGGATGGTTCGCATAGCATTTTTCCTTAACAGCTCCTCACAAAAAATAGTCCAACGGGCTTATATCACAGCTCCGAGGCGGCCAATTTATATCGGAATTCAAAAACGGTAGCCAAAAGTTCGAGTGTAACTTTGGCAGTGTGACAAACAAATCATTGAGCATGTCATTGACGTAGCCAACGATGTGAAAATCCGAAAAAAAGAAGAAGACTCACCACTTTTTAAATATAATAGGTTTTCAATATTTCCCAATTTTGTTCAAGCGTATAGCGTCCCATTTCGTAAATGTCAAACCTTTAAGTAAATTATGAACACATTTGCCATGTCATTTGTGTTACCATTCTCAAAAAAATAGGTGGTTCAAAAAGCAAACGCTATTTGGCCCACCCTGTAGTAAAATAGCTAGGGTGCCTACCAGGGCTATTCCTAATTGTGTTAAGAAATTTTATTTGTGGATCTTTATCAAGTATGGTGAGAGCTACAAAAATATTGTGAAAAGGTACAGGAAAATTAAAGGCATCGCGAGGAGGAGTTTCTATAGAATTTGAACAAATTACTTGATATTGCACATGCGGATGCTTTCAAAAGGATTAAAATAGGAGAAGTAGCAAAGAGAGCCTGGACGTCCGGGTTGCACAAAAAGGAAGCAGAAGGCTTAGAAAATCAGCAGAAGAGAAAAAGAAACGAAAACACATGTTTTCAGAAAGTTCATTGACATACTCCACACCGCTTCACATCGCCTGAAGAAATACAATATCAATCTATAGCGTTTTTCAATAGGTGCGCTTCAACTTTTTCCGATAGGGAGGTCGAACGACGCAATATTTTTTATTTTTCACTAGTCATTTGTAAACTTCATTAGTATACATTTCATCATGGAACGCTACACACTTAAGCAGCGATTGCAAATCGTGCAAATTTTTTATGAAAATAATCGTTCTGTTGGTGCTACTTTAAGAGCATTACGGCCATTTTACGGTTCATTTAACAAGCCATCCCGTTCGACAATCGACCGTCTAGTGAAAAAATTTGTATGTACGTTTTCGCTACATAATGTTCCGGTGCCAGTGAGAGCAAGAAGTGCACGAAGTGTTGCCGCCAGGGCTTCAGTTCAAGAAGACGCAAAGGTGTCGCTCACACGACGTTCTCAACAATTGGGCCTTTCTGTGTCGTCATTGCGGCGAATTTTGCGAAAAGATCTTGGCCTACATCCGTACAAGATCAAGCTGACACAATAACTGAAGCCGTTTGACCATTTGAAGCGACGTCGATTCGTAAATTGGGCTGAAGATCAACTCGAAAATGATCCAGATTTTTTCCAAAAAATCATCTTCAGTGATGAAGCTCACTTTTGGCTCAATGGCTTTGTCAACAAGCAAAATATGCGTTACTGGGCAGAAAGCAATCCACACGTGATTCATGAGGCACCGATCCATTCCGAAAAAATCACTGTTTTGTGCGGTTTACATGCCGGCGGCGTAATTGGCCCATATTTTTTCGTTGACGAGAACGATCGCCACGTTACTGTGAATGGAAATCAATACCGCGACATGACATGATAAACTATTATTTTTGGCCGCAATTGAATGGTATGGACTTAGACGACATGTGGTTTCAACAGGACGAGGCCACAAGCCACACAGCACACGCTACAATTCATTTGTTGAAGAGTAAGTTCGATGAGCGCATTATTTCCAGAAATGGACCGGAATGGCCGCCGCGCTCGTGTGATTTGACGCCTCTAGACTATTTTCTTTGGGGTTATGTGAAGTCATTGGTCTACAGTAACAAGCCGGCGACGATTTGTGAGCTCAGAGCCAATATTGAACGCGAAATTGCTGGAATTTCGGCCGATTTATGCAAAAGAGTGGTCGAAAATTGGGTTCAACGATTGGACTTCGTAAAACGTGCACGCGGTGGTCATGCAAAAGAAATCGAATTTCATACTTAAATGTATATGTTCAAACTCGATAATAAAAAAAAAGAGGTTGTCTGTAAAGTCGGTTTACTGACGATAGTTTAACGTGATAACGTCATAAGAAAATACTAATTGAATGGTTGCATTTTTCAAAAGAAAATTTTAATTTTATTTGTTTGATAGATATTTTTTATGGATATAGAGAATGAGTTAACATTAACATAACATAACATAACATAACATAACATAACATAACATAACATAACATAACATAACATATAACATAACATGTAACATAACATAACATAGCATAACATAACATAACATAACATAATCACGTCAAAAGAAAGAGGTTGTCTGTAAAGTCGGTTTACTGACGATAGTTTAACGTGACAACGTCATAAGAAAATATTGATGTAAGGGTTGCAGTTTTCAAAACAAAATTTTAATTTTATTTGTTTGATAGATATTTTGTATGGGTATAGAGGAGGAGGTAAATTGAATTGCAATGGAATAGGTCAAGTTACATTTACACAAACGTGAAAAATGACGAAACATTTATCAAATTCATGAAAGATATGTTCAATTTCGATTGTGCATCAGACGTTAATAAGTCAACAACACTAAGAGGCACCATTATCGATTTGCCTTTTTCAAGACACTTTACACTCGAAACACTCCCTTTCATTTCCTACTTTTTCTATCATCGTCCTATTCTCAACAGAGAAATGGTTCATTACCATGCACACAGGAAGAAGGCATATGCAAATACAAGTATGTGAATTAATATACCTACATATGCGCATATACATACATATATATCCTCACTCAAGTAGGACAGAGCCAGATGTCGAACGTTGCCGAACGCGGGGGCCGATTGTGCTCTTTGTCGTTCGTTCCGCGCTCTCGCTTGCAGTTTAAGCACATAGCTTACATTTGCTTGCGTATAGAATAGATTCGTACATTTGATATGTTCATATGATTTGTATGCATCTTTACATATAGATTTGTTCTTTTTGGAAATTGCGCGAAATTGTATATGTATATGCATGTTTATATACATATATTAGTATACAACATATCTTATAAGGTATGTGGTAAATATTACCATACATTTTTTCCTTCATATATAATAAAAAAATTAATAATAATAACATTAAAACAACAGGTATTATTAACAAACTTGGTTTTATTTTAAATTCTTCAAGTAAATCAAATTAATAATAATCAATAAAAATGCATATGCAAATACAAATACGTGAATTTATATATGTACATATGCGCATATACATACACATATACGCTCACTTAAGTAGGAGAGAGCAAGATGTCGAACGTTGCCGTTCGTTTGCTTTGTCGTTCGTTCCGCGCTTTCGCTTGCAGTTCATTCAAGGTAACGGCAATGAGCAAGGTAACACTAATGAGTAAGGTAACTACATATGAGCAAGGTAACACTAATGAGCAAGGTAACACTAATCAGCAAGGTAACGACACATTTTTTCGTGCGTGCAGCCTGTTAAATCGAATTATAAGACGTTATCACGTCAAAAATTAGTTAAAAAAGTCAAACCGTTTGTGTTTTATTCAAAAAGTTGAAGCGCTCTTACTGAAAAACGCTTTACAATATCTGAAGAAAGCCAGAAAGAATATTTCCTTTCTACGCCTTAATGTGCAAGTTCAGTAACTAAGACGAAAAGAATGGGAAGGAAAGATTTTATCGCGTCTAAATTAGTCGTAACGTTAGACAGCTATGAACTAAGCATAAGAGGCTCCACTAACAAATTAGGAAAGATAGAGCCGAAGCAGTTATCGTTAATTCGGATGGAAAGTTGTTACTTGCTCTGGATGTAAAAAGTTTAAAAGAAGAGCGCCTGCCAATAATTATTTAATATGGAGAGAAGTACCGAAAGTAGAAAATTCTTCACGCAAAATCAAGCAGAAGCAGTTTCAAACGCGTTTTATGATTGGAGCCTTAGTGATCAAATACAAATAATGTGCGTATCACAGCAGTGCTGTACAGTGATACAGGCCCCATGAATAGTGTTTGCATGCTTTTAGAGCAAAAATTAGAAATAGAAGCGCTACCCTTTGCTTGCCGTCACCACGGTTACGAACTAGCCCTCAGAAGCAAATTTAATTAAAAGAAATGTTTAACAATGAACTAAATAAATTGATTGTATGAGGTGATTACAGAGATCTAATTGAACTCGCTATAATATTTTTAGAAAATAATTGATTCACTGGCTAGTTTCATTTATTAACCAATCCGTGCAATTTCAACTTTCATTCAAACCGCAACACCAACTACACTATAGCATCGTCATCACCAGCAACGCACAATACAAGAATGCAAATGCAAAACGCAAAAAAACGACTTCGTGCAATCACAGTTAAAGAAAAACGGCGATAGCAATCGCCAAACAAACTCGAACTCTCAAATAATAACAAAAAACAAAGGAATAAAATGCAAAGCTGTACACAAAGCTGTACACACACACTCTACAAGAGTATTGGTTAGGCAATCCAGCTTCATCAAATAGGTTCGATCTCTTGGATGTAGATACCGAACCAAATATCATTGAGCTAGAAAGCAACCCAGTAGAAAAAGTTCCCGGTACGCAGCGTGCACAAAAACCGCCACCAATATGTGTACAAAATATAAAAAATGTATGTACCATAACAAATGCTTTAAATTCCCTACCAAATACTAAATTTGAAATAAAAGTTCTTAGGCGAAACGAAATTAAAATTCAACCGATAGAAACAACACATTATACAAAAATAATAGACTTACTAAAACAAAAACAAAATAACAAAATTTTTTTCGTTTAGACCAAAGGAGCAACAAGGGTTTAGAGTATTTTAACGACAGATGCATCACTCGACTCCTATCGAAGAAAGAAGGGACGACTTTTTAAACTAGGTAATGAAACAGCAAATATTCACAATATATGTACGAATTTAAAACGCTTCTGGAATAAAACAACCTCTGTCACTATTTTCAACTGAACTAAAATTAAACGAAAACAATAAAGACATATACAGTATAACTCATCTACTCCACTGTAAAATTAGTTTTGAGCCACCGTGTCAAAAAAGAACAATTCCTCAAAGTGCAAACTGTCAGAGATAAGGACCATCAAAAACCTATTGTATGGTAGATCCAGTCTGCCTAAAATGTGCTGGCAAAAACAAAACAAATATGTGTGCAACTCACAAAACTTCATAAGACAAATCATTTTTTTTTTTTTTGGGACAACTAGCAAGTGCATCACTCAAACATGAATTAAGTCCACTGTACTACACTTGGATTCCCTTTTAATTTTCGTTAAATCTACCCGATCTCCGAAGAAATTGAGATGCCCAACCTTTCCATGTGCTTCGCCCACAAAAAGTGGGTCCTACCAGCCGTCTGCACTTCCCTCTGCTTAATGACAGAAGAGTTTGCAACAGTCGATCGGACATGACAGGTAACATCAGTTTAGTCCATCTGCAGCCTCTCTCAGCCTGCCAAGCTCGCTTGTGAGTGGAAGTTACCCATTTGCTAACCGCGGCTGTGATAACCGCAGAAGGGAGTGGCAAAACAGGCTCTGGTCCAAAAAAGTTGGCCTCAGAGCCCATCTTAGCTAAGGAGTCAGAGGTCTCGTTACCCGCGATACCCACGTGTCCCGGGACCCATGTTAGCATCAGGCTATTATGTCTACCGACATAGTTCAGCCTGGATTTACAGGACTTGACTACCCCTGATGTTGTTGGAGGGCTGTCTAAGGCCATAAGCGCAGCTTGGCTGTCGCCGCAGACACATATAGATCTGCCTCTCCATCGGTTTTCCACAACAAAGTTCATCGCTTCTTGAACCGCATACACCTCCGCTTGAAACACAGATGCATGCATTCCAAGAGCAAAGTGCAGTTTTGTCCCGCTGGATTCCACGTAGACCTCAGAGCCGGAGCCATGCTCGGTCCTGGAGCCATCCGTAAAAATGCGAAAACAGTGTTTGGCGGGCTCATTTTCTGAGTTTGACCACAATTGAGCCTCTGGCAGCACTACACTGTATCTCTTTTCAAGTATGACTCCTGATGGCATGGACTCAAGGGGCATGGAGAGAATCGTTGAATCGACATCCACTCTTTCTCGGTTTTACAATGCCGGACTGGGGCCGTACCAGTTCCCACTGTGTTTCAGCCTGCAGATGGCCTTCAAGGCCTCTCCTTGGATGAAAGCATCAAGTGGTGGTAAACCAATCAGAGCATCTAATGCCGCGCCTGAAGTAGTCGGAAAAGCTCGATAAGGTCCTCCTGACTCCCACTAGAGAGAGTCTACTCATCCAAACCACTGATGCATAGGTGATAATAGGTCTTATCATAGCCGTGTAGATCCATAAGACCTTGCTAGGAGAACGACCTCACGTTTTCCCAAAGACACCTTTGCACTGCCAGAAAGCTGTTAGTGCTTTGGATGTCTTTGTTTCAACGTGTGATTTCCATAGGAGCTTACTATCGAGGATTACTCCAAGATATTTAATTTCCTTGGATAGCTGGATTGTGACTCCTTCTAGCTTAAGCAGAACGAGTCTATCAAGCTTCCTCCTTCTGGTGAACAGGGCAATACCAGTCTTGGCGGGATTTGCCAATAGCCCATTCGCACAGCACCAAGTGTCAATCCGATCCAGAGTTTTCTGCACTTTCCTGCAGATGTTCATAAGCGAAGGGCCTGTTACCAAACAAGCAACATCGTTGTTGTAGCAGCATAAACATTCCCCATACTTACATACGGGAAATGCTGCTGGAGTGACAGTCCTTGGCCGGATATAAATCCGGGTCGTTTCGGTAACGTAGAACCGACTGTCGTGGAAACGAAGCAACATCGTTCGCATATGCTTGTGCGTAGACACCCGAATCGTTTAAGGTGGTGAGTAGAGGATCGATTACCATGCACCAGAGCAGTGGAGACAGCACACCGCCTTGAGGGCAGTCTCTATTTACACCAGATGACACCAGTAGATCTTCCTCTGCTCGCACCGAAACGATTCTTTCGGCCAGCATCGAACGAATCCAATTTACTAGCAACCGGTTTTGCAATGCCGACTCGCAGGATTTTCCACTTTGATAGGCATGCTGAAATGGAGACAGAGGGTGAGCCTTCAGCGACTTCTGACGTATGCGGAATTCCACCAGTCGTTCGACACTTTTCAACATGAAAGGGGTCCTGCTGATGGGTCTAAAGCTTTTGGGGCTGGTGTAGTCGTCTCTTCCAGCCTTTGGGATGAAATCAACCTTCACCATCCTCCAAGAGCGTGGTATGTAGGTCAGTGCCAGGCATGCCGGACTCTGCGCCTTCCTTCAGCATTGCAGGATATATGCCATCTGGTCCGGGCGACTTGTAGCCGCCAAAAGATTTGATGGCAAATCGAATGGCGGCGTTATTCACCACAGATCTGGCAACGAACCAGTCATGCCGAGAAGGTGTAGCAGCTCTGACAACCGCCTCTATCAATAAGGGCTGTTGCCGACTGACGCTTATCTGATTACCAGGAAAGTGAGACTCCATCAGCAAGCTGAGTGTCTCACTCTGCCGCTCAGTGAAGGAGCCATCAGATTTCCTAAGTGACCCTAGCTTTGCAGTTGGGTCCCTTTTCAGGATCCTAACCAATTTCGCCGTGTCACTCAGAGATTCAATACCGCTGCAGGATTCCCTATATGAGGCTCTTTTCGATTCCCGAATAAGCCTCTTGCAGTTCTTCTGAACATCACGGTATCGCTCCCAGTCCTCAGCAAGGTTAGTCTTGAGGGCCCGGTTCAGAAGTCTTCTCGACTCACGCCTCAACATCTGGAGCTCTCGATTCCACCAAGGAGCGGGAGTCCGGTTAGGGAGAGGTCGAATTGGACAAGCTGACTCAAAACAATCAGTTAGGGCAGCGTTGAGTTTCTCAACAGCCACCTGAATGGCCTGTTCTTTTCGAAGTCTTTGTGGCGTAACGTCAAGGTCCCGCAACGCCTCCCTAAACTTCTGCCAGTCTGTTTTTTTGGGGTTTCTAGAGGGCAATGGCATTTCTGCCCCCTCGCCAAGCTGAAACTCAATATAGGTATCTGTGGTCCGAGCACGAATCTTCGGCAATTACTCAGCAGTTCTTCATTGACCACCACTTAAGCCACAGAGGCGGCCCCTAAAGACCCAGGGCTCTTGCACTGTTGTTATGTGGGGTAATGTGTGCAGCTGGGTCAGCCTTCTACTTAGTAGTGCAGTAGCGGCTTTGGAACGCTGCAAGTTAATCTGCGTCACCGTCAAGGGACGATAGCTACAGGAACCGTCCGAGCCAATCATTTGGGAAAGACGTGAAAACTGACAGGCCCAAAGAAAAGACTCAGACGGTTCCTATACCGTGAGGCTATGACATCAACACTGGTCTCATCCACTCGCACCACAAGAGCAGCACCTTCCTTTCCTTCCCGGGGTCGTGGCTCGGCCATTGGCGGCAGCCGCAGGGCAGGGAGGTGTGCCGCTTTCAGCCACCGTCCTTCTCCGCTTACCTCGAGAGCGAGACAGCTTGGGAGCGCCCGTGCCCAATGATGATTCGGTAGCTTCCGTGGGTGTCACTTCCGCTGACCGAGGTCTTTTGGAAGACACACACGCAGAAGGGCCGGCGGAGCCACATGAGGATTTCTCCCGGATGAGCCTTGCCCGCCGCTTTCTTCTATCCCTACTTGCCACGCTCTTCGATTTCCCTGCTTCTTTGGGAGGTCGTGCAGCCACCGAAGAGACCTCACAACTCAGGCCCTCCGAAACAGGGAAACGTTTCTCAGACTCTGAAGGAGTGGAGATTGCGATAGCAACCCCCGTCTCCTCTAGGATGCGCTCTCGCACGTAGAGCTGAGAGACTTCGGTAATGGTTGGGACCTCCAGAATCCATGCCCCTGGCGCCGAAGCGGGTGGATTGCCACTTGTGTGTATTCGACCTGGAGTAATATCCACTGTGTTGTCCATTACCAAGGATGGTATTTATTCGGGACTCCTCCCTAGCCAGTTTGGTTCGCGGATGCCACCCTGATTCTATGCTAGCTTTGAGTCATCACACGAGTGTTGAACCCACCCCATCGGGAAAGGCCACTCGTGTGATGTCAGGGCCTCGCTATCCACCACCTGGGACGTGCCCGATGGGAGATCAGGCAACTCCACAAATCAATATACAAGCAACGCCAGTTTCAATCAGTAGGTCAAATAGACCAATAACAATATTAGCAGTATACTGTCCGCCAAAATTCAGTAACACAAAAGATCAATATCTGGACTATTTAAACGGACTAGGAAGTCGATATATAGCTGGCTGTCACTACAATTCGAAAAATTCTATTTGGGGATCAAGGTTAACAACTTCGAAAAGCTGAAAATTACTAGACGCTTACTAGAAAAAAATATACAAATTTCATGATAGCCACATTCGTGGATGCCGCGGTTTTAATGGCGTCAGATAAAATAGAAACTGACATTCTCAAACAAACCGTAAATGACACTGTATCACGGCTCGATAAAAGTAAATAAAGATAAAACGGTACAAGTAATAATATACAAACAGAAAGCCTAACAAACACAAACTAACAATAAAAAACAATGAAATAAAAATACTTCCTAGTGCAAAGTACCTTGGCATAACTATAGATGATAAAAATTCAAAACTAAGCTTTAACAACAAAGTAATGATATAATGGGTGGGCTATGTAAAATTTTGCTTTTTGAATCGGCTATAAAAAAACAAAACGAATCAATATTTTTTTAAACTTTTTTTTATTTTGAAGATTGAACATTGTCATTTATGAATGAAAAATAATATCGTTCAAATGACTGCCAAGACTGACTTTACAGTAGGCCATTCGATCAACCCAATTTTTAAGCACATTTTCGATTGTTTGGGCTCCAATTTGATGAATGGCATCTTCGATTTCGTGTTTCATAGCATCAATCGTCTCTGAATGGTTCGCATAGCATTTTTCCTTAACGGCTCCTCACAAAAAATAGTCCAACGGGCTTATATCGCAGCTCCGAGGCGGCCAATTGATATCGGAATTAAAAAACGGTAGCCAAAAGTTCGAGTGTAACTTTGGCAGTGTGACAAGTTGCACCGTCCTGTTGAAACCAAATGTCGTCCATGTCATCCTCTTCAATTTTTGGAAACAAAAACTCGTTGAGCATCTTTCGAAAAAAAATGGCCCGATGATGCCGCCACACCAAAAACCACACCTAACAGTGACTCGTTGTGGATGCATTTGCTTCTCTACAGTAACGTGTGGATTTTCTGAGCCCCAAATCCGACAATTTTGCTTATTGACGTAACCACCGATGTGAAAATCAGAAAAGAAGAAGAAGACTCACCACTTTGGAAATAGGTTTTCAATATTTTCCAATTTTGTTCAAGCGTATAGCGTCCATTTCGTAAATGTCAAACCTTTAAGTAAATTATGAACACATTTGACATGTCATTTGTGTTACCATTCTCAAACAAATAGGTGATTCAAAAAGCAAACGCTATATGGCCCACCCTGTATAAATCTATAATCTCACTCATTTGAAAATATGGCATAGAAATCTGGGGCACAGCAAAAAAAAAACCAATATCAAGATTAATAATTCAAAGGACCCAATCTAAAATACTTCGAACAATAACAAGAGCAGGCTGGTATAAGTTAGGCTTTTGCATGTAGCAAAGACTAAAAAAAACAAACATATTTTTTTTAAGGGTCTTTACGACCACCTTTATTGAGTGATATTTTCAAACTGAACTAAATATACAAAATTTTTATTTTGTATAGTTATGTTAACAAAATAAAAGGTGGCGTGATTAAATATTAATTCTGAATTGGCATTTATTACAATTCGCCAAATTTAGGTAAACAAAATAGTCCGTAAGCCAGCGACAGATTTTCACGACCAACTTCCTCTCAGTCGATAATTCGTAAAATGCCTCAGATAGTTGCATTATGAAGCGTTGTAAACGTCAGCTGCGGCTCCGAGGGTGGGTTGAACAGTGGTAGCCGCCCACTCACGTAAAAAAAAAATTATTTTTAGTCATTTCCGCCCGATTAAAACATTGATCAAATTAAAGTTAGACTAATATTTTGAAGAAATAAAATTGTCAGCTAATTATAAAGTGGTGGATTATACGTCAGCTGGTCACGCAAATATGAAAAAAAATATTTTTTTTCAGTGATTTCCTCCCAAAGGAAAATTTATCAGATGATAGTTTATGTATTGTTTTTGATAAATAAATAAGTCAGCTGGCTATATGTAGGTGGAATGTGTGTCAGCTGATGTCCTGAAGGTGTAACGTAGGAGCTAGTCGGAAGCATTTATAGCCTAAGTAAATGTATCGGCTGACGAGTTTTCCCCCAACATACTGCCAGCTGATTTGTTTTATTATTTACAGGATCATTTCAACAATCCGCACAAACATTTTTTTTCGGGAGGAAATGACGTACTTGAAGTTATTCAACATTACATTTAATGTCCAAACTGAAATGTATAATTTTATGGCAATTTTTCGATTAAATCAAATTTTGTAAGGGAACTTTCCGATTCATAAGAATAGAAATAAATAAATATTTTGTTAAGCAAATCAACTAATTTATAATTTTTCAGTACTTAAATTAATAATGTTTAAGATTTAATACAAAAAGTTATTTAATTATGTTTGGTAATTTTATCATTTTATTTTTCGCTTTTGCTCATCTCACTTTCTTCTCTTTCTGACTCACTGTCAGAGTCGCTGTCAGAGGTGTTTTCCAGCATGTCTTCATTATCGTCATCTGTTTAAAAATACAAAAAATAATTTAGTGTGAAAAATAATTAAGTCATACAAATTTTGATATCTTTTGCAATATTATCCATATTGGCTAACATAATTATTAATACGTCAGTATCCGAACAACGAATCGTTACATTTGCATTAAAATCTAACTGGCAAACGTGGAAAATTATTTTTGTGTCGGCTTCTTCGTGAGCTGGACACAAAAGTGTTTTTTCTACCGTTTTTACCACTTTAGAATCTGTAACTACGTACTTAAAACAATCGTTAACATTGACATACATTATTTTATTATTAATATATGGTGCCATACAATTTTCTTCCCAATTTTCAATAAAAAACTGTACAAGTGCTTCTTTAAAGTTGGTATTTTTTAACTCAATTGAAAAATCTTTTTTTCGCACTTGATCTGGACCATAGATACGGAAGTTTACCTGTTCCATACCTCGGAGTTTATGCTCAGTGTCTTTAATCGATGGGAAAATGTATCTATCAAAGGCAATGATAATGACTTTTGCTCTGTTTGCACAAATCATTTGCAATACTTTTTTTGAAATGTTTCCAAAGCTAAGCGGTGCATCCTTCATCTGATGTAACATGAAATATCCATCGTATATAATAACGTCTGTATCTTGAGCAAGTTCAGATTGATTATATTTTTCTAATAAAGTCATCAAAGCCGACTTTTGTGTTTTGCAAATGGTGCCGTCAAGGTGGCACAGAGACAGTAGCACTGGTGTTAATGGATAAGTAAGCACTTTATCCAAATCAAGTTCTTTTTTTAGAGAAATTTGAAGTAGTTGTCCGAATAAGCCACGTTGCATTCGCAGTTCCATCTTTCCTTGGGCAATTGTAATTTTCTTTTTTTTAATCATGTCTGTGAAAGTATTACCCTTCAACTTAGAAATACTCTGCTCAAACTTGTTCGGGTCGTTTACGCAATTTTGAATGAAATCTTCTCGTTTTTTATTACCCTCCTCTTCAACGTTGAGCAAGAAATTTTCAATATTTTCGGGTGCTGCTTCACCACTTGAAATATCGTATAAACATTTTTTATCTAAAGTTTTATCAAATGGATTGATATTATGCTTAATACCATCAGTAAATTTGAGAAGAGACTTGACTTTTTTGACAAAATACAAGAGTTTGTATGTAATGTATATGGTTTGAAACCATTAAAATTTATAAATGAGGCGAGAGTAGCATTGTTTCAAAAGACATACAAATTTCTTGATAATGACAATTCGTTTCGATTACCTAAGAAAGGTTTTGATGGCTCATCTCTTCCGCCGTGCAAAACGGAATTATATATTCATTTTCTAAGGACATGTTATATTTTGGAAATTTGGTCTCAAGCACACCTGAAAGTACCAACTGTCAATGAGCCTTTTGACTATGGCTGTGTAGAAATAGATAACAGATATGAATTCATGTGGTTTTCTAGTACTCAGTTACCAACATCCATTGATCAAATAACTCAATCAGAAGAAGGTATGAATTTTTTTTTAATTTTATTCGTGTAACGTTAAACATGTACACTAAATTATTTTTTGTATTTTTAAACAGATGACGATAATGAAGACATGGTGGAAAACACCTCTGACAGCGACTCTGACAGTGAGTCAGAAAGAGAAGAAAGTGAGATGAGCAAAAGCGAAAAATAAAATGATAAAATTACCAAACATAATTAAATAACTTTTTGTATTAAATCCTAAACATTATTAATTTAAGTACTGAAAAATTATAAATTAGTTGATTTGCTTAACAAAATATTTATTTATTTCTATTCTTATGAATCGGAAAGTTCCCTTACAAAATTTGATTTAATCGAAAAATTGCCATAAAATTATACATTTCAGTTTGGACATTAAATGTAATGTTGAATAACTTCAAGTACGTCATTTCCGCCCGAAAAAAATGTTTGTGCGGATTGTTGAAATGATCCTGTAAATAACAAAACAAATCAGCTGGCAGTATATTGGGGGAAAACTCGTCAGCTGATACATTTACTTAGGCTATAAATGCTTCCGACTAGCTCCTACCTTACACCTTCAGGGCATCAGCTGACACACATTCCACCTACATATAGCCAGCTGACTTATTTATTTATTAAAAACAATACATAAACTATCACCTGATAAATTTTCCTTTGGGAGGAAATCACTGAAAAAAAATATATTTTTTTCATATTTGCGTGACCAGCTGATGTATAATCCACCACTTTATAATTAGCTGACAATTTTATTTCTTCAAAATATTAGTCTAACTTTAATTTGATCAATGTTTTAATCTGGCGGAAATGACTAAAAATAATTTTTTTTTACGTGAGTGGGCGGCTACCACTGCTCAACCCACCCTCGGAGCCGTAGCTGACGTTTACAACGCTTCATAATGCAACTATCTGAGGCATTTTACGAATTATCGACTGAGAGGAAATAACTGACAAAAATTAGCGCCTGGCTCACGGACTAAAAGTGCCAAATGACAATTTCGCAACTACTGCCAAATTTAGGTCACTAAAAGAAATTAAAGTTAAATTGCAAAGTTGCATATCAGCAAATAACTGATTTAATAATTCTGTTTATGAATTTATAATTTTGTTTATGTTAACTTATATACCAAACGACGTGATCCACAGTGACCTCAATATGGACATAATAGATGATACAATTAGAAAATGTAGCATCAAGCATATACAACGACTAACAAATCATCAAATTAACAAATGCGCAAACTACCACAATCGGAGAAATTGGGAAAACGGAGATAAAAACGAATAACTCCAACAGAACGCACAATATAACAAAACAAGAAAAGTAGAAAAAAAGAGGTTGTCTGTAAAGTCGGTTTACTGAAGATAGTTTAACGTGACAACGTCATAAGAAAATACTGATGTAAGGGTTGCAATTTTCAAAACAAAATTTTAATTTTATTTGTTTGCTAGATATTTTGTATGGATATAGAGGAGGAGGTAAATGGAATTGCAATGGAATAGGTCAAGTTACATTTACACAAACGTGGAAAATGACGAAACATTTATCAAATTCATGAAAGATATCTTCAATTTCGATTGTGCATCCGACGTTAATAAGTCAACAACACTAAGAGGCACCATCATCGATTTGCCTTTTTCAAGACACTTTACACTCGAAACACTCCCTTTCATTTCCTACTTTTTCTATCATCGTCCTATTCTCAACAGAGAAATGGTTCATTACCATGCACACAGGAAGAAGGCATATGCCAATACAAATATGTGAATTTATATACAAATGCGCATATACATACATATACATACATATATATGCTCACTCAAGTAGGACAGAGCCAGATGTCGAACGTTGCCGAACGCGGGGGCCGATTGTGCTCTTTGTCGTTCGTTCCGCGCTCTCGCTTGCAGTTCAAGCACATTAGCTTACATTTGCTTGCGTACGGAATAGATTCGTATATTTGATATGTCCATATGACTTGTATGCATCTTTACATATAGATTTGTTCTTTTTAAAAATTGCGCGAAATTGTATATGTATATGCATGTTTATATACATATATTAGTATACAACATATCTTATAAGGTATGTGGTAAATATTACATTTACATTTTTTCCTTCATATATAATAAAAAATTAATAATAATAACATTAAGACAACGGGTACTATTAACAAACTTGGTTTTATATTAAATTCTTCAAGTAAATCAAATTAATAATAATCAATAAGAAGGCATATGCAAATACAAATACGTGAATTTATATATGTACATATACGCATATACATACATATATACGCTCACTTAAGTAGGAGAGAGCAAGATGTCGAACGTTGCCGTTCGTTTGCTTTGTTTGCTTTGTCGTTCGTTCCGCGCTTTCGCTTGCAGTTCATTCAAGGTAACGGCACTGAGCAAGGTAACGGCAAATGAGCAAGGTAACGACAAATGAGCAAGGTAACGACAAATGAGCAAGGTAACGACAAATAAGTAAGATAACGACACATTTTTTCGTGCGTGCAGCCGGCTAAATCGAATTATAAGACGTTATCACGTCAAAAAATACTAATAATAAGAATTATAGCACTTAGGAAATAATATAATGGAGCATAAACTGAAGCAAAATCGAATGCTTATCTAGCATTGGTTGGAGAACAAAGAATTCCAATACTGCTTTAAAAATAATGACTTATTGTTTAAGTATAACAGATTGTAATTTAAAAAGGGAAATAATAAATATATTTTTTTTTAATTCGCACTTTATTATAAATTTGATACAAAGTTTTTGAACTTTTATAAATCTTGTACAAAGTTTTAAACTTTGATTTATATGATATTTGTAGAATGAACAATACTTTTATAAAAAATTAATAAAAATAAAAGAGAGGAAAAGTTGTCAAAACTGGCCAAAATGTTTCGGTCCTGCATTTTTTTCAGCTGTATGTATAAGCTGTAAGCTGTATCTTGTTTTACGCACAGATGTACCTGTGCTTACAATTTTTTTGAAGCAATAAGCGGACAATTTTATATGCGCTTATCAAATAGTTGGGGATAAAATCTTGCGTTTTTTACTGGGTGTAGGCAATATCAGATGAGTGCTGGTTTTCAGACTAAGCTTAAGCCAGTAAGAAAGTATGTATAGGCGCTTTCTATGCATCACTTCCCTGCTCGCTATGCTTAGGCTCTTTTTGGTTGACAAAAAATTTGCATGTGAAACCAACAACAAAGTTATCGAGCAAGATTTGCCGCTACATGAAATTGGTATAACTCAGTACTTTCAATGCTGCCAACTCTCCTTTCCGATATTTGACAAGTTTCATAAAACCGAGCTTATACAAGGAACCTCATGTTGTTTCAACTGTGCGAATTCGTTTTTGGTGTTTCCGCCGTGTACACTTAAAATTTCTTACGTACGGACTACGATAGCTTGCTTATTACCGCATATCCAAGAGTATTTTCTAAAATTATGTAGGTAATATATCACGATGTTACAATATAATAAGTACATTTTTTCTTCTCCTTCGAATATTTTTGGAATGGTCAAAGTAAAATAATTGTTTTGAGTATTTAAAAAAGTTTAACTTTTTATTTCCCTAAATAATTAAAATGTTTTTACTGTTTTAGTTTTGCTTTTAACAAATGGCCACTGTAGATGGAAGACCGGCGCAATATGGGATTTCTCTTAAACATTTACGAGAGCTCATGGAGCATCGTGGGAGAGAAGGCGTAGTTAAGCTAAGTGAACTTGGTGGTGTCACTAAATTGTGCGATAAATTATATACATCAACAAACGATGGTAAAATTGTTTCCAATTTCATTACTTTAATTTTTCGTAAAGCTTACTTTTATATGTTTTGAAACTTTTAAGGTCTACGAGGAACAAGGACGGACATTGAGCATAGGCGTGAGACATTTGGGTCTAATGTTATCCCACCAAAACCCCCCAAAACATTTTTAACATTAGTCTGGGAGGCGTTACAGGATGTCACCCTCATTATTTTAGAAGTAGCTGCGCTAGTTTCTCTTGGTTTATCATTTTACAAACCCGCCGACGAGGATGCACGTGAGTATTGAAAATATCATATTTGGCAAACATGTTTTGCTTAGAATTCAAATAATACGCTGGTTTTCTGTGTTTTAAATAAATAAAACCATTTGTGCATCTTTACTAATTTGGTACTTTCGCTTTAACAAGTTGGACTAACATTCATTATTTTCCCATTGTAGCTTTACTGCAAGAAGAAGAAGATCACCATGGCTGGATAGAAGGTTTGGCAATTTTGATCTCGGTCATCGTTGTAGTATTTGTGACGGCATTCAATGATTACTCGAAAGAACGTCAATTTCGAGGCTTGCAAAATCGTATTGAAGGCGAGCACAAATTTTCGGTTATACGTGGTGGAGAGGTGTGCCAAATATCTGTTGGTGATATTGTAGTCGGTGATATTGCACAGATAAAGTACGGCGACTTGTTACCAGCTGACGGTATTCTTATACAAAGTAATGATCTAAAGGTAAAGAGTTTGTGAAGCTGACGTTTTGCATTAATTTTGTATCTATGTATATTTTTATATCATTGTTCTTGCTTATTTATCAAAGGTTGATGAGTCATCATTAACGGGCGAATCAGATCATGTTAAGAAAGGTGTAGATGTCGATCCGATGGTACTTTCGGGTACACACGTTATGGAAGGTAGCGGAAAAATTATAGTCACGGCTGTTGGTGTAAACTCACAAGCGGGTATTATATTCACATTACTTGGTGCTGCTGTTGATGAGCAGGAGGCTGAGCTGAAAAAACGAAAAAAAGGTCAGTACGATGGCATGTATTAAACATCTATTCCTCTGCAGATATACACATTTAAAGAAATACTTTTTTGAGGGGCCTGATGCTCTTAATAGTGTTTCTGAGGATTCTATTTAAATTAACTTAGTTGATCCCACAATTTTACAGTTATGTAACCATCATACCATTTTTACTTATCTAATAGCGTAAAAAGGCGGTGGCGTTAATTAGGATTAACGGCTTAATTCTGAATTGTCTCAGGAATTAAGTGCAACTAGTGCGGGTTAAAAACTATACTTATTTCGCAAAATTTAACCAGATTAGGGAGTTTTCGATGACAGCATTGTCGAAAAATTACAGTTAATACCTATGGTGAATAAAAATTAATGAAAGTTTTAAAGAGAAGAACAAGAAAGACTGGATGCTATGCCAGTTTGCATAGTTTACAGTAACACGTTCGGCATTACATTAATTTTTTGATTTTTCGGAGCAGTTTGAAAAATTGCAATTCAAGATTTTTTTTAATAAACAATTATTTTTTAGTATCAGGGCAGCTTATACCCGTATTTGTGGCCTCAGGTCCATCTTTTACTGACAAAATTATCCAATAGGCAAACAAGATGTTTACTAATCCGTGTAACAACCGTCCCTCACACTACAATTGTAATCAGACTAATTGCGCCGGTAATCCTGATTAACGCCGCCCTCTGTCAAGGTTATAAATGTTCAATAATTTTTTTTTTTTACTAATGCAATCGAATCAATAACTAAAATGTGCAAGAGTGCATTTTTCACACCTTAATTGAACTTATTAATATACTTATATGTTATATGTTACGCTTGTGCATTGCCATACAGATCCTGGTTTCTTTCACTTCTACTAACATAGTTCTGCTCTTGAAATTTTTAGTGTTTTATTATTACACAGAGCCTCACGGTAGCTAATTGCGAGTGCTCATTTGTTAAAAAAAAAAATAAATTTAAATTAAATTACATGCAAACATACATATACGGGAATTATGAACACCAAAAAATAAATTCAAAGAAAGTTAAGAAGAATATTTACCATAAAAACAAATATTTCGTGTGTTTTTGTAAATTAAAAAATTCCTAAAATTTGTATGAACATTTTTACTAAACTAGTATTGCCTTTTTGCTTTAAAATTGATTTTAGCAGAGACCGCTAAAAGCCTATATGTTTTTTCGTATGTTCTGGTTTTATTTTCTTCCGCTTCTCTTGTAACACCCTTTTAAAGTTCGGTTGCTTATGTGATGTTTTCGTATATTTCGCTCAATAAGACTCCATAAATTCTAAATTACATTAGGATCGTGGGATTCCACTTCTGTTTCAACCACATGGAGATCCAGATAAGTCGTGATTCAACAATATTCGACTTGTTCTCCTGATAGCATCGAAATATATACCCAATACCTAATTTTAAGCACTTGGCAACAACTTATTTCAAGATATTGAAGTCAGTAGTCCAAAATGATTGAGAAAGAGGTTTACTTTCATAAGCAAAAATAATGTTAATCTAAAAAAGGTTTTTTCCTTATTAATATGACTTCTAGCAAACTGCCCCTTGGTATGGTAATGGTTTGTTTCCAGCTGTTCTTCTATGAAACAGGCATTGGGGAGAGTTCTTATAAAGGTTGAACAATTTAGAAGTATCAGATTTTTAATTGAAATAAGCAAACTAAATTTAAATTGATTGGTCAAACTTTATTATTTTTGTCTAGAATCAATCCTGACATTTATTTTTTGAAGATAAACCCTTTCAAATGTTGGCCGCAACCGCGCCGTAATTTGGCCAACCGTAAACACCAATTTTAAATGACTCGCTGGAAGACTTCGGTCGGTATCTCGTGAACAACTTTAGTAACGTTGGCTGCCAATGCCTCAATCGAAGCTGGTTTATCCACGAAGCATTCAGACTTTACATATCACGACAAATAAAAGTTAAAAGGTTTGATATCACACGATCTTGGTGGCTAATCCACTGGCCCGAGTCGGAAGATGAAATGCTCGCCGAAACGACAACGCAGTAAATCCATTATTTCACGGGTTGTATGACAAGTATCACCGTTTTGTTTGAACTACAGTCGTCGCCATTCACTGTTATATTGGCGCCAGCCTCGTCTTCGAAGAAATATTGTTTTCGGTTGTTTTCAATGGCTGTTCTTGAATAGCTTCGAGTTGCTCTTCAGCCCAAATACGGCAATTTTGCTTATTGGTGTAACCATTAAGCCAAAATCGTAGAACGGTTATGTATGCCATAAGTTAAATGTTGTTGAAGAGTAAGTCTTTCCATAATGAAATATCAGAATACACTGAAAAGAATATACTGAAAAGATATATATTTAGTTTGACAGCAATCACGCGACTTATGTGTTTTAAGTCTTTGGACTTAAATTAAAACACCAAAGTTAATTTTTTTCACAATTTTTATTTTTAACAAATTCAGCCTTCTTGGTTGTTGTGAATCTACAGACTAACTTGAAATAATTTCCTTAATTCTAATAACACTTGGTTTGCGCTCTCTTTATGCAGTACTTTATGCTTATTGAGAGCATAACTGCATTGAGCGAAAAACCTGTCGGTGTAATTTTACATACTAAGCAAA
The DNA here is from genome assembly GCF_027943255.1 of Anastrepha obliqua. Lineage (NCBI taxonomy): Eukaryota > Metazoa > Arthropoda > Insecta > Diptera > Tephritidae > Anastrepha > Anastrepha obliqua. The sequence goes on along the minus strand of NW_026562178.1, from coordinate 570,810 downwards.
TCTTTTGGTGGGAACCTTTACTTGTGAAATCTTAGTATCTTAGAATTTAAATAGTTTGGTGTATGATTCCAATTTCATTAAATGTAAGACAATACTCTCACAACTCAAAAAAGAGAAATAAATAGATAGGGTGATGGAGTGATAGTACGTAACTCGCGTGATCTGTCAAAAAAACTTTATTGGAAAAAGTACCTCCAATCTGATCACTCTTTAGTTTCGGGATTAAAAGACTTCCAAAATCAGCTTTTTATAATGCTTCCAAAAATTATTACACCCGTCTATATGACAATAGTAGTAGTAGTCATTCTTTATTTATTTATAAATATTTCATCTAACATTTCAATAATTTTTATAATAATTCGTTTAAATATATAAATACACTAGCTTATACCCGTGGGTTTCACCCCACATTTCTAGCAAAAAGTATGCAATGTAAATAAAACAACTTTAACTTTTTTAAGTCAGTTTAGGAATTATTTAAAACGATCGGATATACGACATTTTTGTTATATTATTTTGAGTATAAATAAAAAGGTTTTTCGGTGCGCCAACTCTGGAGCAGGCTACATAGAATTGGCCATGGGTAAAACATGAGTTGGTTAGATTGACTCCTACTACAGCTAATGATTGTCCCTGAGCTTTATTTATGGACATTGCGAAAGCCAGTCTAATAGGAAATTGGAGGCGTTTAAAATTGAAAGGTTATCCGTCGGTATCATTGGAATTCTTGGTATGAAAACTTTGTGGTTTTCAAAATTTCCTGATAAAACCATAGCTTCTATAACATTCGGTAAAAGTTTCGTGATGATTAGCATTGTGCCATTGCATAAACGTGGAGAATCGAAATTACGCAGCATAATTTAAAGCTTACAGCGACTTTTTATGGGCCATTGTGCACTCATCCCACATGATTAGCTTACATGTCTTTAGAACCCTACCTTGACCTGAGTTGTTGCTTATATTGCACATCGGTGTGTCAGATATTTGCATAGACAGTGGTAACTTAAAAGCTGAGTGAACTGCTAGTCCGCCACACAAACGGGTAGCCGCTATTCCTGAAGAAGCAACTGCCACAGCGATTTCTTTCTTTTCTCTTACATCAGCCAATATCAAATTAAGCAGAAATGTTTTGCCGGTTCCTCCAGGCGCATCCAAAAAAATCAATCCTCCTTGAATAGTTTCGTACGCGACTTTTTGATCCGTAACCTCTATCGTTGATAATATAAATTCGTTTCTATATCAAATGGTCTAACACCAATTTTTCTCTAAGCTCATATTTTTTCTAGAAGTACTAAACACTAACTTCATTAAACTTTTTACCAATTTTTGGTATTCTACCATAAATGCGTCCAGTAATATGCAGTATGAAAAATCCCATTTGTATAGGAGGTGTCACGCCCCATTTCTAGCTATCACCAGTTTTCATCTGCACCTCCAGGTATTAACCTTATATAATCTCTTACCAAATTTCAGTTGTCTAGCCCAAATACTTCCGGAGATATGGACAATGAAAAATTGCATTTATATGGGAGGTGCGAAGCCCCCTTTTTTGTTTTTCTCAGTTTTCTTGGAAGTGTTAGGAATTAACCTCATATAACCCCTTCCCAAATTTCATTGGTCTAGCCTAAATACTTCTAGAGATATGGACTATAAAAAATTCCAGTTGCATGGGAGGTGCCATGCCCCCTTTTTCGTTATACGCAGTTTTTCTGGATGTGGTAAGGATTAATGTCCTATAACCCCTTACCAAATTTCAGTAGTCTAACGTAAATACTTCCAGAAATACGGACTGGTAAAAATTCCATTTGTATGGGAGGTGCCACTCCCCCTTTTTAGTTATACGCAGTTTTTATGGATGTGGTAAGGATTAATGTCATATAACCCCTTGCCAAATTCCAGTAGTCTAACGTAAATACTTCCAGAAATACGGACTGTTAAAAAATCCATTTGTATGGGAGGTGCCACTCCCCCTTTTTAGTTATACGCAGTTTTTGTGGATGTGGTAAGGATTAATGTCATATAACCCCTTACCAAATTTCAGTAGTCTAACGTAAATACTTCCAGAAATACGGACTGTTAAAAAATCCATTTGCATGGGAGGTGCCACGCCCCCTCTTTAGTTATACGCAGTTTTTGTGTATGTGGTAAGAATTAACGTCATATAACCCCTTACCAAATCCCAGTAGTCTAACGTAAATAATATACTTCCAGAAATACGGACTGTTAAAAATTCCAGTTGTATGGGAGGTGCCACACCCCCTTTTTCGTTATACGCAGTTTTTGTGGATGTGGTAAGGATTAATGTTATATAACCCCTTACCAAATTTCAGTGGTCTAACGTAAATACTTTCAGAAATACGGACTGTTAGAAACTCCATTTGTATGGGAGGTGCCACGCCCCCTATATATATCAAAATATCTTTTAGCCTATGACCATCCCGGTAAGGTATCCAGTTCGTGTTTCAAATTTGGTTACGATCGGTTTATGCGTTTAGGACGCAAGTCGATCTATAGATACATACATAATTTGAATTTTATATATATAGATAAAGAAAGAAATAATAAATTTGTGGCAATAACAATGTTGTCTGTCACAGCTCAAAAATTAATTAAACTCTGCAATAAGAAATTTTCTATAGCGTAAGGCTGAGTATATAAAGCAAGTTAGTCTTTTCCAATTATGGCCATTAAGTATACCTAGTACTTCTGCTTCATTTAGCTTCGCTGCATTTAGGTATTTTGTTCTGATCTCCTTCAGTACCGGACATCTTCCTAAGAAGTGCTGCATATCTTCTGCCTCGTTTAAATTGCAGAGGGTGAATATTTTCTGAACATTTCCATACGTAGTTGCATTTAGTTTCAGTAAACCACATCTTGCTTTGAAAATTGTCGTAATATCAGCTAGCCGCATATCTTCTTTAATATATGATTCCCCTTTTGAGTAGTCTAAATGTTTATAAATTCGCGTCGCGCTTGAATGTGCTTTTTGCCTAGCCATGTTGATATCTTTTATTTTCATTTCGGTAAGAAGTTGCACACAGCGATCTTGCCAGTCTATAGCGGTGATGTTTTCAGATTCCATTTCCATGTCGTTCAGATGCTTAAGCTAAAACACATTTTTACTTAAGATGTCTTGTGTTAGTTTGTGTGGGAGTCTGTTGCAATTATATTTAAAAATAGTTTTAGAGATATACTTCATGTGTAGTTCTAAAGAATACATGTGGCTATCTTCTAGACAAGTTTGTAATGTTATTGCATAATTTGGAGTGAACTCGGGTAGTTTGAGGATTCTTTTAATAAAGTAACGTTGAAGTTTATTTACCTCATCGAATAAGGCATATCACCAAACTTGCGCTGCGTAGGTTTGTATTGCTCTGCATACCGTTTGGAACTACTTCCATTTTGATTTTAATGAAATGAATGGCTTCGCTAAAAAATCGTTCCATGTTCAATTAATACTAGCTTTTGCTGAGGTATTTCTGGTTTCTAAGTGCTAGCCAAATGCCGTTTTGGGTGTGAGAATGACACCAAGATATTTATATTCGGCCACCAATTTAATTTCTTTACCTTGGTACCACCATTTTTCAGCCTGGGAAAGTCGTCCACCTCTTCTAAAGACCATCATCTCCGATTTATTTGGGTTTACTTCGATATTCCATTCAGCGCAGTATTTCTCCAGGTTATTTATCATGGATTGCATGACTTTAGGGTTATCCGCCAGGAGAACAATATCATCGGAATAAAGGAGAAGACGTATATTCATGCCCTCAACTAATAGTCCACCTTCTAAATAGTCGTGCAAATCGTTTAGGTGTAAAGTGAACAATAATGGCGACTACAGACATCCTTGTTTCACACCAGTGCAGGTTTCAAAATAGTCGGATACTTCTTTTCCCGTCCAAACCGCAGATCTAGTATTATCGTAAATATTTTCTATGAGGTTCGTTATTTTGCTAGATATTCCCATCTGTCGAAGTTTATAAATCAACGGTCTCCTCGGCACCCTGTCGAACGCCGCCTTGAAATCAACAAAATATGCGTAAACTTTTTGATTTTCATGAAACTTTAGATGTATAATAGACGCAAGATTATAAATGTTATCTACAGTTGAATAGTTTCTTCTAAAGCCCTCTTGGAATTCTGTGAGCACGTTGTTTTTTCTACCCAATTTGCAAGTCTTGCGTTTATCAATCCCATTAACACCTTTGCTATAGATTTCATAAACGATATTCCCCGATAGTTACTGGCTGCATTTACATCTCCCTTCTTAAAAATTAGGAAAATTATCGTTTTTTTTCAAAGTTTCATCGATTCTTCCCAACTCAAAAATTATGTTGTATACCTTTGTTAACTCCAACTGAAATTCTGGCGAAGCAAACTTTAGCAGTTCATAAGGTATTCTATCTTCTCCTGGTGCTTTATTTATTTTAGCATTTTAAATAGTTTTTTCAACTTCCATAAAAGTTATATCTTTATCGAGATATTCATCTTTACATAGCACAGCTGCGTAATAAATGTCTTTTGTTAATTACGGTTGGTTTAGTAGGCTTTGAAAATAGTATTTAAAATCGCTCGCAGTGATATTTGTACCAACTTGAAATGACTTTATTCTTATATCCTTCGCTAAACTCTACCATTCTTTTGCATTTGCAGTTTTGTTGATTCGTTTTTGAATTTTTTCGTAATATTCTTTCTTTGTTTTTGCACATGCGTTTCTATAAAATTGATTTGCTTGTAGATATTTTTGCTTATCGTCTGCAATGTTAGATTTTCTAAAGTCATTCAGATATTTGAAGGATAGCTCCTAGCCTTAAAACATTTGAAATTGAACCATGCATTTTTAAAAGTGTTTTTAATATTTCCGGCAGGTGACTGTGGCACTGACATTTTTATTACGTTGGCAAACTTCTTCAGATCCATTATTTCTCCTCCATTTTTAAACTTACTTAGGTATTGGATTAGTTTTAATTGATAATTTATCTTATCTTTTTCTTTAAGCACTACTTTCGGCAATAAGTTGATATTTTCCAATTCGTTTAGTACCATATTTATTTTTAATATTAATTTAATCAGACCATACTTTTGATTCAACTTCGAATCTTTCAATGTATTTCAAACCTTCTTGGGAAACTGCGCACCGGAATTACAAACTGCTGATGTGCAAGTCAAATTACCTTCCTCATCACCAGCTGTTCTGCCATTCAATATAATTAGACCATAGTCTTCACAGAAATCCATAAAATTTTTGCCTCTATTATTTAATACCGCGTCTCTTGAGCTCCTTTTTCCAATATCTGCTGAGAATGTAGCTGTGTACAAGTCTTCGATATTTTGTTGTATATTTTCCACTCTAACATTTAGATCTCCCATAACAACTGAAATCTTCTCTGTGTTTTCCTTGAAAAATTCCTTAACCACCTCAATTTCTTCGTGCCAAGCTGCTCCTCTTATATACAGTGGTATAAATGTCATTATGTCATCCTTTACGTGGAATCTTTTCTATATGACAATAAGAAATTTGTTTTACAGATATTTGGAAAGTTAAGTGATACTGTAAGGCCATTGCGCTTCAGGATCATTTAGTAGTATGCAATTCATTTTTAAAATATTTACTTGATAACTTAGATATGTACATAAATTTGAGTTTTTCGTTTAAGTCTATTCTTATTGAATTTTTGTTTGCCAGATTTAGGTGTGTGAAAAGTCTGCTTATGTGCCTTCTGCTTGCAGTTTGCATTGTTTCGTCAATTGTGTCGATGTTTAAGTCGCGTATATACCATGGTGCATTTGTTATTGCCCTAAGTATCTTCGACTGGACATGTTGCAGTATGTTCAAATTGAATTTGGAAGCTGTGCTCCAAACTTCTATACTTCCAAATTGGTGCAATTGTCATTTTGTAGATTAAGGTTTTGTTTTGCAGCGAAAGTTTTGACTGAGGTCCTAGCAGCCAGTACAATTGCCGAGATCGTTCTTTAATTTCATTTCTTTTTTTTATTATATGGTCCTTCCAGTTTTGCTTAAGTGTCAATTATAATGCGTAAGTATTTAGCTTTTGTATCAGTATTCGCATCAAAGTTTCCAATCTTTAATGAGTCTATGGTTAACTTTGTGTTCTTGTAAATTACTTGAATTGTTTTGTCGCCATTAATTTCTATGTTCCATTTTTTGAACCAGTCCAGTGTTTTGTTGAGGTCGTTTTGTAAATTTGTGTGTGCTATTTCCGGGCCTCTATGAGATGCCGTCAGTACAGTGTCATCTGCAAACGTCGCAATCATGCTGTTTTCTGAAGACGCTAATGGTAAAGGAACGGTGTAGATGAGATACAGAGTGGGTCCCAATACACTGCCTTGGGGAATTCCTGCGTTCATAGGTTCAATGTATGAATATGTGTCATAATATATAGGGGCCGTTCATAAAACTCGAGTCCCGAATTTCAGAAAAAAATTGCCCCCAAGGGAGAGTTGTGACTCTTTGTGACAAATCTTTACACAACTCCTGAAAGACACGTGATAATTCGTGATATAACCGATACCAGCCCCCCATTATTGTTATGATATGCTTTATGCGGTCAAAGAAAAGCTTCTCAAATACTTTTGGTATTGTCGGCAGCAGGCTTATTGGTCAGCACGACGATGCATATGTGGCGTCTTTATTAGTTTTGGGATCGGAATAATTTCGTGAATTTCCCATGTCAGTTTGAAGTATTTGAGTTTTATAGTAGCGATGAAAACATTTCTCAGATAGATTAGTGATCTGTCGGACGTATGTTTCACAATTGTGCCCGAGATGAGGTCATATCCAGGGGATTTGTTGTTTTTGATTGTCGAAATTAATTGCTTTACCTCTGTTAGTGTGGTTTTTTTTAATGATTTGCTCGTCTTTATTGGTTGTTGTATGAGTCAATTTGGAGGTGTATTATGTCCCCTTCCACAATGAATAGATTATAGAATTTGTTGCGTCAATATTTTTAAGGCAATTATCTAGTTTTTTGTCTTGTTCATGTATCAGTAGCTCTTTAATTTCTTTAGTTAATTCATGAAGTTGCTTTTTGTTATCTGGGAAGCTTGTAGTCTGCCATTTTTTTCGTTTGTTTTAGTTTCTTTTTTATTGCGTCAGGAATGTTATATTTTATAGTTTGTAGAGTATTAGAGTTTGAAGCTGTAGAGTTGGTCTAGATCGGCTTAGTGACGTAATAAGCGTGCCATTAAAAAGAGCTATTGCAGTTTCAATAGTTGTTGTTGTAGGTAGTTTTTAATGGGATTTTTCTGTCCATAGAGTGTCCTGTTATAGAGTGTCCCACTAAGTTTTAGTTGCAGGCGTTTTTGAGTTGTCAGCATGATTGGTGAATGGTCAGGACGAAATTTCAATGCAGGATTTAATTGTCAGCATTTTTAAATTTATTGATTTTGTTATGAAAAAGTCCAGCCAGTCGGGTACTTTACTAACGCAAGTTGGGCGGTAAGTGGGTTCTCCTGTGCTTATAAATTCACAGTTTGATTATCTGGTGGCGTCAAGTAGAGCTTTCCCTTTGGTATTTGTCAGTCTTGAATCCCATGTCATGTTCTTTGCGTTGAAATCATCTTCGGCTATAAATTTGTTTCCAAATCTCTTTAGGAAGTCGATAATGCATTATTTTTATTATTAAATTTTGGTGGACAGTGGGCAGCTGAAACAGTCGATTAGCCGTGAGTCTGATTAATTTGAATTGTCGTTGGTCCATTTAGAATTGCTCCATGTCGTTACACATAATATTTTGTCTGAATATAATAGCTGTGCCTCCATGTGATTTATTGTCAGGATGATTGGTACAAAAAAGTTTATATCCTGGGATTCCTACAAAGGATGTATCACTAAAATGTGTTTCCGATACCATTAGTATGCCAATGCTGTTTTGTCTGATGAAGTTTTGAGTTTCCAGTATATGTTGGCTTAGTCCGTTTGCATTCCATATGGCTATTGTCAAGTTATTTTCTTTAATCATCCATTGTGGTGACGAGAAGTGGTAGGATGTTCATCATGTTCGACATTTGATATTAGCTGACTTATCATTGTTTTCAATTCTTGTATATCATCGTTTTGAGGTATAGTATTTGTTACTTTGTTATTTGTTGTCCCTGAGAGTTTTGTGGGGGATTCGCTTGTGTCGTTTTGCTGGTTTGGGCTTTCCTTTTTACTCAGAGCTGGGAAACGTTGCAGTCTTAGAGATTTGTGGTCCACTTGTAGTTTGAGGTGTGTTTCTTTTTACATACATTTATATTAATAGTACAGTTCGCAGTTTTGTGCACATTTAACGCAGACTGGACTTCTTGTGCAATAATTTTTTGTATGCCCATATTTCTATAACAATAAATGCACTGAGGCAAATTTCTTTTCTGATGATATAAAGTGGTTGTTTTCCCCGTTTTTTTCTAATTTTGTGTGAAGGTTTTTGTGTTTGGTGGGTGAGGAAGGGTTCAAAATGCCTTCGCACTTACAGCGACCGTCGTTTACTGCGTCGTGTGGTGTAGCCACTAAAACAATCCCTCCTCTCCTTCTGGGGAGACACCCTTCCCGGGATTACTTTCTATCCGCCCGAAGTAGGTCCCGGAACGTCATCCATAAAGGACCAATTCTACTCACCCACGTCTGGGTCCACCATATTTGTAGCCAGCATTCATGCTATAGGCTCGTCTTCTTGTATCGCTATCTGTGCGGCTTCGCTTTGTTGCACTGTTTTTTTTTTTTTTTTTTTTTTTTTTTTTTTTTGTGGAGGTGGCCAAAAGCATTGCAAGCCGAAGTGTGAGACTTGTCTTTCGACTCACCCACTAAAAACCCCACCCCAGCTCCGTTTCCCTCCCGCGGGACGACCGTTAGGTAATACTTCACGGGAGGGGGAGCGGCCTATTGCCTCTTCATGAAAATCTGCGCTGATGTTCAGCACTCTGCAGTTTGGTATTTACTTATCGTTAAGTATTGATTCTGGTAGGGGAGCGGCCTATTGCCTCTACTTGAAAATCTATGCTGCTGTTCAGCGTGACGCAATTTGGTGATTCCTAATACCGTTAAGTATTCCTAGGTACTACTTCCCGGAAGGGGGTGTGGCCTATTGCCTCTACGTAACAATCTGCGCTGTTGTTCATTGCGACGCAGCTTGGTAATTACTATCCTTGCCATGTTACTGACAGCGGACCAATGTTCTTCTGAGTCAAGCATGATGTCTACTAGGTTGCTAACCATTATTGGCTTCCCCACCCTATCACTCAATTCTACTCTTTCCAGCTCGAAACGAGGGCAGACAAAGAAAACATGTTCTGCATCTTCAACTAGACTGTCGCAAAAGGTGCAGTACGGGTCATCTTCGTGCTTAAATCTATGCAGATAAGCCTTAAAGCATCCATGCCCACTAAGTACTTGGGTCAGGTAGAAATCTATCTGACCATGCTTTCGATTTATCCATCTTGTGATATTCGGGATCAATCGATATGTCCATCGTCCGTTCATGGAGTTCCTCCATTCCTCCTGCCAAGTACGGATGCTTCGCTCCCGTTCAGTCCTTCGGTTAGTCAGCTGTGCTGGATCCGCTCGATGTTTTTTTATTTCGGCGAATTCTAGTGCAGTCAGCTTAAATGGTAGCATACCCGCGAGGACTAATACAGCATCTTCCGATACTGTGCGGAATGCACAGCACATCCTGAGGGCACATAACCAGTATACCGATTTAATGCCTTTCATGTATGTGCTGCAGTTAGTTGCTTCGACCCAGGCTGGGGTCTGCACTGTGTCGAGGTCTATATGTTTTTGTATTACGTTCTCGATGTATTTCTTTACCGCGTTCAGACATTTTACTGATTATGTTGCTCGGAGCGATGTCGCCCATCTGCCCTCAGAGCATTTCTTTCCACGAGCCATCTGTCACAATTAAAAAACATGCGTTCAGCGTCACCGCTGTGCGCTTCGCAATATATGCATTTGGGTTTGTTTTGTTACTCATGCGGTATGGGTATCTCCGGAAGTATCCGTGCCCCGAGAGGAACTGAGTTTAGAAGTAGTTCACTTCCCCCAAGTTCCTTTGGACCCATTTGTCAATTAAGGAATGGAATAAGTTTCGCCGTCCATTTGCCACTCGGTTCAGTGTCCCATCGGTTTTGCCACCGCAGCATGGTTTGGCATCTCCGTTCTGAGAAGCTAGTATTGGCGTGTTTGTTCTTGGAGTCCCACGCATACATTCGTTCCCGGACCATGGAGGGAACTCAAGTGCCGGTGTTCATTGCAAAGCCTCCAGTGCTTTGCGCTTGGCTTTGCAGTTTAGCACAATTCCCCATACTTCGCTGCCGTACAGGAGAATTGAGTTTGTGGCCGCCAAATTAAGCCCTATTTTGCTCTGTGTTGGCCCATCGATGTTTCCCATTAATCTACTTAGCATTCCTGTGAGCTTTGTTGCTCTGGTAGCCGCATGTCATATCTGGGCCCAGAAAGTAAGCCCTGCAGTCAAGTTGAATACCTAGGTATTTCACTACTTTTTGAGTCACTAAGGACGTAGGACGTGTCGCCTATTCGCATGCTGACCTCGAGTGGCATGTGATCTCGTGTCATAAGGATGACTTCGGTCTTATGTTTGGCGAGATCCAGGTCGTGGTCTTGAAGCCATATTTGAGTCCTTATCATAACTTATTTCAGCTTCCTTCTAGCGTCCTCAGTGTCCCGAGGTGGTATGGCCGCCGCTATATTGTCCGCATATCCCACTAGAAATATCTCTTCTTGCTCTATCTTTCTATGCTCAAAGTCTCGTCGTAGCTTAGACTCCAGAGGTCGGGGTCGAGAATAGATCCTTGAGCTGCGCCAGTCGTTACCTCTTTTGTTTTCTGGCCATCTGGTGTGTCACAGTTCACGCTTACTCAGGTAGCTCTGGAGAATCCTTAGCAGGTAAGCAGGTACACGAAACCTTTCTCGTAGTGCCTAATGTCAATCTATCGTAAGCTGTTAAAGGCGTTTCATACATCAAGTGTTGCCAGGCTGGTGATACGGTTCGGGCAGTGGCGTCTGCGTTGAGCGCTGCTTACCACTTCTTCTATTGCGCCACGGGTTGATTTTCCGCATCGGAAGTCATATTGCGTTGCTGGCAATCCTTCTGCACTCTGAACAGACTGGGCAAGCCTGCACGGTATGAATTTCTCAAGCGATTTGCCGGCGCTATTCAGCATACAAAGCGGACGCCAGGCTGACGGTTACGCTGGGGTGCCCTTACCTTTACTGATCAGCGTTAGTTTTTGTATTTTCCACAGCTTGGGGAAGATGCTTTGAGCAATGCATGCATTGTAAACCTGAAGCATCAGATTTGGTCGGCTTTCAGCCACAAGTTTGAGAGCTTTAAATGGTATGCCATCTGGTCCTGGAACATTGTTTCTTTTGAGGCTTCTCGCCGCGGTTTTAAGCTCTTCCTCAGTGATGGTCTCGGTTCCCGCACATGATAGGCTGCGGGGGAACAGTCTGTCACTACTATTTTGCTAATAGCATCACTGTCTAGATGTGGGTCTGTAGAGTTGGTGTTTAACTTCCCCGTTACAATTTTGTAGCCCAGTCCCAATTGTTGCTAGTTAGATCCCTTCGAAGTTCCTTCCATTTTGAATTCTTACTTACGATGATTGCTTGGTTCAGCGCCTTTCGGGACTGTCTGAAATCAGGAGCTTCCGCATCTGTTTCTCTGTTTCGTCTGGGTATGGTGTACCTTCCTCTATTACCGAAGCACGTTCTTCTGTGCTTTGCGATTTTTGTTGTCCACCAGTACACTGGTCGTATTCTTGAACGTAGCCCCACACGGGGTGCCAGAGTGCGGCCGCATCTGTTTCGTCATCGAACCAGGTTACCTTGGCGATCCGTCCGTACTGCTGGCTGATGATGACCGCATCTAGCTCCCTCTAGATAGCTATTTGCTCGAGCAGAGCGTCTGCTGTGCGACTTCTATGCATATCTGCCCGGAGTACTCTCATCACTTCTTAGCTAGGGGGCATCTCTTTGACCAAGTGGTAGGTGCGATTGCTTTTCGGGTATACGTAGTGAAAGCAATTGGGAGTTGCTTTGCAGACTTTTATTTTGTTCCCTGGTTTCCAGCATCTGATTCACGTATCCCTTTTATCAGTGTCACTGCAATTTGCTTGAGTGTGCCCTATCTCAAGGTAGCGATAGCATCTCCTAATCTGTTCGCATGATCGCATATTTGCTCGGATCCAGCCGATTTTTATATCGGCGATTTCGACGAGCTTCGCGGCCTCTTCTGCAGATAGCATGAGAAAAGGACGTACTTCTTCCCGCGCGTTCGGCGATGTTATCCTTGTCTGTATCTGTTCCTCTTGGTTGGTGAGCAGTTTCCGGACTGCTGTTTGCACTTCCGCCTTGGCCGTTGAGGAGCCGAGATCTCGTATCTCATTCGTGGCTTTAGGCTTTAACTCCGCTATGGAAGCCCTGTCCTGCCCAGTGCTTTTCAGCTTATGCACGAACTCTGGCGTGACTTTTTCTCCCCAACAAACTCCAAAAGTATAGCCCCAGCCTTCGTTTTCCTGACGGACCATACTTTGACTGACTCATCAGTCAAAATCTTCGCGCGCAAGTCCTCCAGCACATCTGCAGGTTTTATCACAACAGTTTCTGGCTTTAAGTGTTGTGTTCGCGGCTTGCTCCTTTTGTTTGCCCCCTTTTATTTGCCCCTCTTAGTAACTTTCTGCCAGCTGTCATCCGTTTTCTTAGGGGGTCCTTTTTTGTTCCCGCTGATTTCGTTTGTCCTGGCTTTCTTGCAGCTCTCAGGGGCGGCCAGACTGATTGCCGTTCGATTCAGGTTTGTCGTCGCAGAGGTGGGAATATCTGCTATTTGCTTGATGGCAGTATTCTTACGGAGGCTCGAGAGCGCCCTTCCGTCCTCTGCTGCCTTCCACGAACGTCGGTAGTATAGCGTTACATCCAGCGGCTCAGCCATTTTGGATACTCCAGCTTTGACTTCGTTGGGAGGGTTCTTTTGACCTCTGAACGCCGGCTGCATATATCTTGTCACCAGCTTACATTGGGAGATCGCATCTTCCTCCATCCTCCTCATGTTTTTTATTAGCTCAAGCCGAGGAGACATTTCAATTGCATCGATTGACGCGTTCTCTTATGTGGAGATGCTTTCTGTGCATTCACTGGAATAGGAATAACGAGTCGTTCCGCCGCTGCAAGCAACCAGCAGGCGTATACTGCGCTGGTTGTTGCCCTCCAATGCCGGTACTGGAGGCATTGTTCATCTGAATGCTGGTGTTACTGTGCCCGTTGCCGATTGCGGGGCTATCAGCTTTGGTATTTTTGAACGCAGTGCGGGCTGGTCCGTTTCCAGCTACATTCAGAATTGGTACGTTCTTTGCCGGCGGGAATCTTAGTGTACGCTACTTTTTCTGAAGGCTGATCTTGGATCCACGTTATCATTTCGACCATTCCATTCCATCCTCTCCTCTCCATTCCTTCCTCTCTTTTTTGTTGGGTGGTTTGTTTTTGATTTTGGGTATTCATGATCAATTCTTTGGAGTCCCGACTTCAGGCTGCTATCTTTACACGAAAGTGCAGTTTCCCTAAACCTCACCATGGTTATCTATGCAAGCAGGGAAGCCATGCGAAGGTTGACTCTACGCTTCATGTGCAATAGAGTTCAGAGCCAGGACAGAAACTAGTCAGGATTTCTCAACTGAGCCTGCACCACCAACTTAATGGTGACGTGTACGGAACGTATCCGAAGGCTTGCTTGAGTTTTAACGGGACGGAGGTGATTGTAGAATTAGCCTATCAGCCATTTCGGTGACCCTTCTGAACTGAGGTGATAGAATACTACTTTCACCAGTATACCGTAGTCAGGATCTCGATCCTGATGAGCTTAACAGCACTGCCGCTAAGGGTACTCGGTATATATGAGGCCTTTCGAGCCGAGCCCTTCAATGGTACTGGTCTTTGTTGCTCTTTGTTGGTAGTTTCTTCCAAATTGCTTTTGAGCAATTACGTCGAATCTATTCTCCGTTGGCGGCCGGCTCCACCATTATGTTAGTTATTGTTGTTTTGTGCGATGTTCTTTTGCTCTTTTATTTGCATTATTGGGGGCTTTTTCAGGTGAGCTGCGAGTAGGCTTGGTTGTAGTTTGCATTTCTTTTTGCGTGGTGCTGCCTTTTGCATTAGTACGGAGGCTTTTTCAGGTAAACTGCGAGTAGGCTTGGGTGCAGTTTGCATTTCTTTTTGCGCGTTGCTGCCTGGTGCATTAGAGCGTGTATTTAATGTCGTTGACATTATGCAACTTGAGTTGGATACTGATGATGCGGGTGTTGTTGTTGAACCTGTTGCTGTCGTTGTGGTCCTATTGTTTGCTATGACTGTTGAGAGAGAATCTGCAGTCAGAGCATAAGAATTCATATTTTTTCGGTATTTTTCTTTTGTTCTTTTATTCGCGCCCGGGGGCATAATGCCGCTTGGTCGGACCGCAAGCGGTTGGTTTGAGAGAGAACTATTTTTATTGATATTGTTGAAATTATTTTGGATTCACTGTTTGAGCTTTTACGCTAGCATGGGGGTGAGTGAAGGGCATCATATGCGGAGTTCAAGCAATAATGCTTTCTTATGTTAATTTTTTGTTTTGAAATTTATATACGTATCTAAAATACACGATCGTAAAGCAATGCTTAGCGAGTCAGTTGGCACTTTTGATATTCAGAATCACTATCTCAGATCAAGTTATTCAGTTTAGAAAGTATTTCGCAGAGCGATGCAAAAATACGGCAGTTCACTTTCTTTTATCAACCCTGGTTCACTCATGGTTGGATCTCTCTTGATTTTTCCCAATATCTATTTCTCGTCAGCCTCTGTAAAAGTTTAATTTGCATCCCTGCGACCTTTGTTAACCGCTCTATTTTCACGTGCAAAGGGTTGTATTGTGTGCTGAACTGTGGAGGTGCTTAATTAGACATTCACGAATTATGATTTTTAAAGAGCTGAATTACTAATCGCGTGTTTTTAAAGACATATTAAAGTTAATATTTGCGTTCGATTTCTCGCAATATGAAAATCGTCCTAAGATAAAAAATGTGCGTAGTGTACAAGTCGCAATATTGGCGCCAATAACGGTAAAAGTTCGCGCATAAAACACGCTGTGAGGTTCTTTTACTATGTATTTTGTTATGAATATTTTTCTTAAATTAAATTTACTTTAAATTTATTTGTGCGCGTTTATATTTCTAATATACGTATGCTTGAGCTTACCTTTAAAGTCTTTAAATATATAACTTTAATAAAAAATGTCATGTATTTTATTTTGAAAAAAGGATCAAACGAACAAAGTTGTGGCCACTGTATATATGTTAGACTCCACGAATTTTTCCTAGTTGAAACACACGCAATAGGTTTAACTTAAAATCGATATTTTCGTAATACGGTAATATAAATTGCGATGTTTGTGTGAAATTTTTTAAAAACGATAGATCTTTTGAAGCAGGTTACTTTTCAATATTAGAACTTTGTTTAGATTTTCTATCCCGTCACTTTTTCTTCCTGTTTGTACTTTCATGTTTTTTTTTGTACTCTTACATGTTGAATGATGTGATTTTAATGAGTACTCATTGATATCCTCATATATCACTGCAATAAACCGAAAAATATTAAACTAGATATTTCGTAACTTGAAATAATATAAAAAAATTGGAGTCAATAAAAATAATATAATAAACTAAAAAAAATTGAAAATACAATATAAAAAAACTTTGGCACGACTTTTTTTACAAACAAAACTAGCTTTACAAAAATAATTGAAAATACAATATAAAAAAACCCTGGCACGACTATCTTTACAAACACCACCATCAATCACTACTGAACATGAATTTGGATGAAAAATGAAAAAAAATGTCAAACTTACTTAAAAATGGATTCACGATCTATTGTTCTAAAAAGGCGATAAAGCAATGCAAAAGCTGCACAGGTGAACTTTTAAAGTAATTATCAAGATATTAAAACAAATGATATCTCAGTTTTAACATTCACCTCCGACAGTTTTGGTTAAAAAAACTTTGTTTTGAAATTATTCATATTGAGATATTGAAATTCGGAATGGGATTCAGCCAATATTAAAGCAACACGTTTTTATGAAATACTAACTTATTTATCTTTGTGAATCTCTAAGAAATTTACAGTTGCTGTTGGTTTTGTAGTAGTGCATAGAATATTTGCGGTAGTTTTGAGCATTACGGGTTGTTCTGGTAAGGTGTAACCGACTGTAGAAACATTTGCCAAACAATTTTTTTCACAATTTCAATGTTATGTAAATCATAAATGTCGAACATGATTTTTAATTGAGGATAAATGCACATCCAAAAATGGATGATAGCCATGAAAACATTTGCCGTTCGGAGTCGGTTTAAAACTGAGGACCTCCTTAACGTACATTCGACTTTCGATTATTATTTTTTTTTTTTTTGTTGGAAGTTCCCTCCAAAATTGCTGAATTTTTACCAAAAGCAACGTCGCATGAGCATCGCTCAGGAATTGTTGAATGACGTCATCGATGATCCAGATTTAAGAGAGTCATAAATGGTGACGAATGGGTATATGGTTATGAGATAGAAACCAAAGCCCAATCGTCTCAATGGAAGAGTCTATTAGAGCCAAGAGTCGATAGCAGAAAATTGCCGAAAACGCAAAATATTATTTATGCCTCTCACAAACAAACTAAATATGCTATATTGCGAAAACCGGGAACATATCTTCAAGACGAGTGTACCAACATAAAAAGATAATAATCGAAAGTACGTAGGCCGCGAAATTTGAAACCTTCACATTATTTTTTAAATACACCTCGTATGTGAACTGTTTGTATTTATGATCAAAATTTTCATTTTATTATACTAAATATATCGCACTTGTTATGTTAAAGCGTAACAACTCAAAATCTGAACATTTTCAGTAGAGACGAAAAACTGTTTCCGTAAATATTAATAATATAGGTATTACAAGGGAAAAAATATGTAATTGCACGAAAATATCATTAAAAACAATATAACGGTTGTTTCATTCTTATTTGTTTAGTAGTTGCGCTAAAATAACCAATTTTTGAGTGGTTACTCTTTTCCTTTTCTTTTTGAGTTGTTACGGTTTAACGTAAAAAGTGCGATATGAAAAAGTAATATAGGGTGGGCCATGTAAAATTTGCTTTTTGAAACGGCTATAAAAATAACTAATCAATATTTTTTCAAACTTTTTTTTGTTATTTTGAAGATTGAACATTGTCATTTATGAATGAAAAATAATATCGTTCAAATGACTGCCACGACTGGCTTTACAGTAGGCCATTCGATCAACCGAATTTTTAAGCACATTTTCGATTTTTTGGGCTCCAATTTCATAAATGGCAACTTCGCTTTCGTGTTTTAAAGCATCAATTGTCTCTGGATGGTTCGCATAGCATTTGTCCTTAACGGCTCCCCATAAAAAATAGTCCAACGGGCTTAAATCACAGCTCCGAGGCGGTCAATTAATATCGGAATTTCGGCTGACTATTCGGTTTTCAAAAACGGTAGCCAAAAGTTCGAGTATAACTTTGGCAGTGTGACAAGTTGCACCGTCCTGTTGAAACCAAATGTCGTCCATGTCATCGTATTCAATTTTTAGAAACAACTCCGATGATGCCGCCAGACCAAAAACCGCACCTAACACTCGTTGTGGATGCATTTGCTTCTCTACAGTAACGTGTGGATTTTCTGAGCCCCAAATCCGACAATTTTGCTTTTTGACGCAACCACCGATGTGAAAATCAGAAAAGAAGAAGAAGACCCACCACTTTGGAAATAGGTTTTCAATATTTCCGAATTTTGTTCAAGCGGATAGCGTCCCATTTCGTAAATGTCAAACCTTGAAGTAAATTATGAACTTTGTGTTACCATTCTCAGGAAAATAGGTGGTTCAAAACGCAAACGCTGTATGGCCCACCCTGTACAAACTCTTGACATGAACTTACAAATTTCATATTCAAGCATTTTGCTTAAAAATGTGTTTATGCAAATTCATTTGAAATCTGTTTCTAAACGACTTAACTAAAACAAATTCTTTAACATAAAACAAGGCAGGTTTGCTAAAAAAACGCAAAACCAGCGTTGACAAAAGTGTACATACAGAACCGGTTTCCTAGCTTGTACTCTGATATCCTATGTTGTGATATCCTATGTTCTGATATCCTTTTCTTATGTTTGTTGCTTTGCTAATATTGATTTTAGTTGCAATTTGAATACTTAAGCATCTACAATGGCTCCTCGAAAAGAAATATCAGTTGTCGTTAGATATTTAGTTATTCAGCACAGGAAAAAAAATCATATGGCGAAATTTCCAAAATCTTAAACTTAAGTCGTGCAACAGTCCAGACCATTGTAAAAAACTTTAAAAATAGTGGTTCTACGGAAAATAAGCCGTGCAGTGGCCGCCCGAGCAAACTAACGGGTGATCAATTAAGAGGAGTTTTTTCATTTCCGTTTTTTTTACAGATCGCGCGCGAGTTGTGGCAAACTGTCATCGTGGATTTGTTGAACAGCGTTTGGCATTTCATCATGGAAAGACTCACACCGCAACAACGTCTACAAATTGTTCAACTGTATTATGAAAATCAGCGTTCTGTGACAAATGTTTTTCGTGCGCTTAGACCGCATTATGGTCAACATAATCGGCCTGCCTTAAACACTATTCGACATACCATCAACAAATTTGAATCCGAATATTCATTGGTGGATAATTCTCGACCGAATAGACCACGTCCAGCAAGAAGCATTGAGAATATAGTGGCAGTAGCAGAGAGTGTACGTGAAAACCGCGATGAATCGATTCGGCACCGTTCTCAGCAACTTGGACTGTCGTATGAAACAACTTGGTCAATTCTACGGAAGGATCTTCATTTAAAAGCATACAAAATACAGCTCGTACAAGAACTAAAGCCAAATGACCTTTCTGCACGTCACCGTTTTGCTGATTGGGCTCTTGAAAAGATTGAAGAAGATCCGCTGTTTTCGAGCAAAATTTTGTTCAGTGATGAGGCGCATTTCTGGCTCAATGGTTACGTCAATAAGCAAAATTGCCGTATTTGGGAACCAGAACAGGTTCAAGAGCTACCTTTACACCCAGAGAAAACAACGGTCTGGTGTGGTTTATGGGCTGGTGGAATCATCGGTCCATATTTTTTCAAAAATGATGATGGCCGCAACGTAACTGTGAATGGTGCTCGCTACCGTACCATGATATCGGACTTTTTGCTACCTGAAATTGAATCTAATGATCTCTACGACATTTGGTTTCAACAAGACGGAGCCACTTGCCATACAGCTCGTGAAACAATGACTTTATTGAGAAGTCATTTCGGAGAGCAGCTGATTTCACGTTTAGGACCTGTGAGTTGGCCACCAAGATCTTGTGATATCACACCTTTGGACTTTTTTCTTTGGGGATTCGTGAAGTCCAAGGTCTATGCTGATAAACCAGCTACGATTGAAGCTCTGGAAGCCAACATTACGCGTGTTATTCACGACATACCAGTCGAAATGCTCGAACGAGTGATTGAAAATTGGACCTTCAGAATGGACCACCTTAAGCGTAGTTGCGGCCAACATTTGAATGAAGTCATATTCAAAAAGTAAATGTCAAAGAATGTCCTTTCAAATGATAAATAAAGGTTTTGAACATAATTTACATTTTTGTTTTTTTTTGAAAAAAGCACCTCATGATTGATCACCCGTTATCTCGCAGAGATTCTAAAAGAAGTGGACAAAAATCAAAAAGTTTATGCTCCGAAATTGGCCGAGGATATAGCAAGCTCATGCAACAAGTGTGTTCATCCAAGAACAATTCAAAGAGCTCTGAACAAAAACGGCTTTCATAGTAGAACACCAAGAAAAAAGCCTCTTATTTCTGAAAAAAGCCCGTAAACTTCGCCTGGAGTTCGCCAAAGCACACAGGGAAAAGTGGATGGATTTTTGGCAAAAAGTTTTGTTTACTGATGAGTCGAAGTTTAATATATTCGGTAGCGATGGAAGAGCAAAAATGTGGAGGAAAAAAAAAATACTGCACTGAGTCCGAAGAATTTGGTATCAACAATGAAGCAAGGTGGCAGCAATGTAATGGTTTGGGGAGCTGTTGCTGCATCTGGAGTTGGAAGATTAGTATTTATTCAAGATAATATGGATCGTTATAAATACAAATCACTATTGGAAGTCAATCTGAAATCTTTGGGGGATGATTTGGAGCTTGGTCTAGGTTGGGTCTTTCAGCAGGAATACGATCCAAAGTACACAGTACACATTGTGAAGGATTGGCTGCTTTACCATGCTCCAAGGAAATTAAATACACCACCGCAAAGCCCAGATTTGAATATTATTAACATGTCTGGGAAATTTTAGATTGAAAAATTAGAAAACATCCGATTTCAAGCGCTGCAGTACTCAAAGAACGATTAATAGAAGCGTGGAACAATATAACTTCTGCAAGTTAACAAATTTAGTCACCTCGATGCTACGACGGCTTCAAGCTGTAATTGATGCTAATGGTCGACCAACTAAGTACTAAGAAGCAATATTACTTGGAGTTAAGTGAAGTTTTTCACAGTGCAGTAAGTTATTTGTGTACTGTTTGTAGACTTTTTTCAACGTTGGTTTTAGGTTTTTTTGCCATAGCTTTGCTATTTTATGTTAATGTATGGATTTTTTAAAGTTTATAATGATAAGAAAAAGCTTTCAAATAAAACTGTGTAAACACATTTTTCAGTAAAGTGTTTGAACTTTCAATCCAGTGGAAATGGGGGTATATGTATACTTTTGTCGGTCACTGTATATGATAGGTATGTAAGGCGTCATAATTAAAGAAAGGGCATGGCTTACGAACGTATGGTATGCGCAATTATTGTATAAAAAATAACTTGAACGAGCCAACGTCTTCCACAAAAAAGCAAAGTCAGTCTCCCGCAACATGAAGAAAAAATTTGTTGCAAAAATCAATAAAAGTAAATGATACATACCAAATCATATATAACAAATCGTTGAGCCAATTTTTCTTCCAATTTGTGACATAATGAGATGTATCATTAGTTTAATTCATTATAGCAGGATCTTAGTGTGGTTGGTATTATGTTCCACAAAGATGTTTGTCCTCTTAAGGACTAACTATTTCACTAGACTTTTTTTCATTTGTATCCATTTCGAGCCGAGTTACTAAGTATCATTAGAACTGAATTATCAATGTTTAACTTCCTTAAATAGTAGCTAAGTATTATATCTTTTATTACATAAGTCCCTTCAGTTAAAAAGTATTGTTTTAAACACGATTATTACTGGTTAAAACTTGAAAATGAGTTTTCAAATAATAATACTCGTATTATTAATATTCTTAGAAAACGTAGATGAAGTAGATCTAAGTAGGATAAAATTAAAATGGAGTGTTTTAAAAATCAGAAATGATAATAAAGAAGATTGGGGTTTGAACGTTCCATTATCTTTTATGGTTTTAGTTGTTCTCGTTGTTCACCACATCATTTCTTGAAATGGCGGTAGCCCTTTCCTATGCTTGTTTATTCGTTTTCCTAAAAAATGTTCTTTATAAACCAACAGATATCTATCATTATTTATTCTATAGTTTTAGGCAACTGCTTGCGTGTTTGTTTAGAATTTTGTTTAAATTTTCAACGTTTCCCTTCCTCATTAGCTCGTTTATGAAGTTGAAATATTCTGTTCCATCATTCTTGGTATAAAAGTATACAAATTAATTACAGGTTACAGAAATTACAGAAATCATTTTGTAGATACTATAGAATGTCAAATGGTGTGCTTTTATTGAATAGAAGTTTTTCTTGCCTATGAGTTAATAAACCCAAGCACCACACAACTAATGGATACCTTGCATCGCACTTTTTTTTAAATTTCGCTCAAAAATATGCCTTGGTATCTTCATTTGTATTTTCTTTTTTACTGAACGACCTCGTGAAATTATTTTAATTTAACTATTACTTTTGCATTTTAAATTCACAATACTTTTCTTATAACTCATTTCCTGTGAGCCTCTAATTTCGAAAGTAGTACTAACTCTAAATATGATCTCTAATTGACAGCCAATTTTTTTATTGCTTCCAAAAACTATTACACCTGCCTATATTAACAATAAGTAATTTATTTTAAAGATATTTGGATAGTTGCATTGCACTTCAGGATCATTTAGAAATATGTAGTACATTTTTAAAATATTTACTATAATAATTTAGGTAATTACATAAGCATATTTCTGATTATTATATTACAAGAGGTCTGTTGTGGTTTTTCGTTTTAGTCTCTTCTTATTGAATTTTTTTTCAACTGGAAGCTTCCTCATCGTCGCATTTATGTGCGTCAGAAGTCTGCTTATGTGCCCGTTGCTCGCAATTTGTATTGCTTCGTCAACTGTATCGATGTTTAAGTCGTGGTGAATGTCAGCGTTTGGTATATACCATGGTGCATTTGTTATTGTCCTAAGTATCTCCGACTGGGCACGTTGCAGGATTGTCAAATTGGATTTAGAAGTTGTGCCCCAAACTTCTATGCCATACTTCTAAATTGGTGCAATTGTCGTATTGTAAATTAAGGTTTTGTTTTGCAGCGAGAGCTTTGACTGAGGTCCTTACAGCCAATATAGTTGCCGAAAACGATTTTTAATTTCATTTCTTTTTTTTATTATATGATTCTTCCAGTTTAGTTTAGAGTCAATTATAATGCCTAAGTAGTTAGCTTTCCTATCAGTAATCGCGTCAGAGTTTCCAATTTGTAATGAGTCGATGGTTACCTTTCTGTTCGTGTAATTGACTTGAATGGTTTTGTCGCCATTAATTTCTATGTTCCATTTTTTGAACCAGTCCAGTGTTTTGTTGAGGTCGTTTTGTAAATTTGTGTGTGCTATTTCCGGGTCTCTATGAGATGTCATCAGTACAGTGTCATCTGCAAACGTCGCAATCATGCTGTTTTCTGAAGACGCTAATGGTAAAGGAACGGTGTAGATGAGATACAGAGTGGGTCTTAATACACTGCCTTGGGGGATTCCTGTATTCATAAGTTCAATGTATGAACATGCGTCTTTATATTTAATATACAATTTTCTATCTTGGATGTAACTTTTCAGCACTGGAAAGTAGTCATATGGCAACCAAGATTGGAGTTTGTGCAGTAATCCAGGATGCCATACTTGCCAAATTTTTTAACGTCAAGATATACAGCCACGCATGCTTGTTTATTGTTGAAGTCTTAATTTTGTGGGTGACTCTGTGCACTTGTTGGATTGCTGAATGTTTTCGTCTAAATCGGAACTGATGTTGGGGAATTACATTTATTTTTGTTATAATGGGCTCTATGCGATCACAGAATAGCTTCTCAAATATTTTTGATATTGCCGGCAGCAGACTTAATGGTCGGTACGACGATGCAAACGTTGCGTCTTTATTAAACTTTGGGATCGCAATGATTTCAGCAATTTTCCATGTCTTTGGGAAGTATTTGAACTTAATAGTAGCATTAAAAACGTTCCTGAAATAAATTATTGCTCTGTTTTAAAATTTTTCCCTAGATGAGGTCATATCCAGGCGATTGGTTGTTATTTAATGTCGAAATTAATTGCTTTATCTCTTTTAGTAAGGATTTTTTTATGATTTGCTCGTTGTATGAGTCAAATCGAATTCGGTGTTATTTTCATTTTGAAATATATTTTTAAAATGTTGAGCTATATAAGTCGCTTTTTACGATGACGTTCGGGCCCATTGTCCGATTGTAGTTCTTATTGGCGAAAGGTGTATTGCTGCTCCGACCATCTTTTATGTCGCCTTCCACAATGTTTGTAGATTTTGTTGCGTCAATATGTTTAAGGTAATTGCTTAGTTTCTTGTATTTTTCATGTTTTAATAGTTCTTTAACTTCTTTATTTAATTTTTTAAGTGGTTTTTTGTCATCTGGAAATCTTGTAGTCTGCCATTTTTTTCTCAGTTTTCTCTTTTGTTTTAGTTTTTTTTTAAAACCGCGCCAGGAATGTTTTATTTTGTGGTTTGCGGTGGTAGAGTTGGTGTAGATCGGCTTAGTGACATAATAGTCGTGTCATTAAAAAACGCTATGCAGTTTCAATATCGTTGGTATTTTTAATGAGATTTTCCTGTCCAGACTTTATTCCATCAATTCTCTGATGGCGTCAAGTAGAGCTTTCCCAAGTGTTGTCAACAAAGTAAAATAAAAATATTATAAGGCTTTAAACATTATGTGCATAATTCTGCACATGAGGTCCGAAGGGGTTAAGTATTGCACATTCTTGACATACTTACATATATTGGTGGTGGTTTTGGTATTTTTTTTTTACTCGACCACCTTCGATGGTAGCGGCCTTTGTTGCTCTTGGTTGGTAGATTCTTCCACATGCTCTCTTGAAGAAGTATGTCGAATCTATTCTCAGTTGGTGGTCGGTTCAACCAGTATGTTAGTTATTGCTGTTTGGTGGGATGTTGTTTTGGTTTTTTATTTGATTTATTAATGGCTTTGTCAGGTGAGCTGGGAGTACGTTTGGGTGTAGTTTGCATTTCTTTTTTCGCGTTGCTGCCTATTGCATTAGTCGTTGACATTTTGCAGATTGAGTTGGATACTGATGATTCTGTTGTTGTTGTTGAAGTTGCTGCTGTCGTTGGGGTGCTGGTGTTTGTTCTGACTGTTGAGAGAGAAACTGCAGTCACAGCATGAGAATTCATACTGTTTATTTCGTTTGCTTTTGTTCCTTAATCCGCGCGCGAGGGCATAATGCCGCTTGATCGGACCGCAAGCGGTTGGTTTGAGAGATAACTATTGTTTGTTGGTATTGTTGGTATTTTATAGGATTCACTGTGGGAGCTTCTACTCTCGCACGGGTGTGAGTGAAGGACACTCATATGCAGATATAAAGCAATAATGCTGTTTCATGTTTATTTTTGTTTTGATTTTTATGTTTAAATACACAATCGTAACGCAAAGCAAAGCTTAACGAGTCAGTTGACACTTTGGATGTTTAGAGTCACTATCTCAGATCAGTTGTGCGCACTAGTTATTAGTTATAGATTTTATTTCGCTGACCGATTTGAAAAACACGTGCGTTCACACTTACAGTGAAAAGGCGAGAAAGCTAAGCAGAGAGTACTTTGCATCCTAAGAAGATGTGAGGTTTGACATGGGGACATTACTAGACCTACTATTGCAGTGTGATACCATTTCGTAGTGACGAGTTTATATATATATAATATATATGTTTATTTGGGTCAGTATGGCTGGAACAGTAGATAAAACGATTTATCATATTTTCTGTTATCTTTCTCTCCATTTGGAAACACTGTAACATACAACTTGTCTACCACACACTAAACTGTACAGCATTTTTGAGGCGATGCAATGTTTAGACAATCAGCAAAAATGTAATCTTCAGCTGGAAAACACCGGTAAAACAGATTCGTTAAAAATTTTGATTCTACTCAGACTAATAACCCAATATATACATACATGCCTTGTAAATATCTTTGCAAGATATTGAAATAAGTTTGTTTCTATAGAAAGGGGCAATCTGTTAACACTGTTAAAAACAAAATGCAAAGAGAGCAGAGATCTAGCTTCCAATGACTTAAGATTAATTAAAAATAAACTTTTACTATATGGTGGTATAGGCCTCAAGAATTTTTACGCACGTAATATCAACCTCAAAAAAACTTTGTGAACGCGTTCAATTTTGCTTATTAAGTTATTATGGTGTGGGCTCCAAACGAATGTGGTATATTCTCAATTGGAGCGTGCAAAAGATGTATGTACTTAATAATTTTAAAGCATAGAGAACTAAAGGTGAAATAACGGTATGAATATTGAAGAAAGAAAAAATCAGAGAAAAATAATACCAAGATCTTTGATCCCACATTTTCTTGTACTGAATTAGAAACACTGTAGTGCGGCAGTAAGACGTGTATTTTCGTATAAGTAAATTTAAAATATCTGCATAAAGCAGACAGTTCGTAAAAGAAAAGCAGGTAGTAATGTCATTTATAAATAAAACGAAAAGCAGAGGGCCCACATAGAATACTCTCTTGAGGGGATTCAGAAAACGCAATTAATGATTCGGAAATTATCGTTTTATTGTGACTAAACACCGCCTATTACTTAAGAATGACAATGCATTGACAAAAACCCGAATGGAAGCCCAAATTTGATAACTTATTAAATAAAATCGTGAGCAATACTTTGCCAAAGGCGTTACTATCCCTCCAAAGCCCAGATTTCAATCCTAGAGAACATTTGTAGAAAAAGAATTGAGAGAAAGTCTTAAAATTGTGATTAAAAGCTTATTTCTTTAATATACGGACACTTGTATAGCTTCGAAATATGAAATTTCCCAATTGGAACCCTTCTAATATCATACACAAAATAAGCTTAAAATTTCATTCTCTACAATATTATTCTAAAAATTCAATTAAATTGCGTCGGCTGTCAGCCACTATCGGCATTTGAGCCATTGTGTAAATCAAATCTATGTGGAAATAATAATTTCATAATTATTTGCCTTCAAAATGACCTTTGGAACTTCACAATAATTTGCCACATTACACTATATATTTTTTAACACTTCACTAAAATTCACCAAATATACACTCACACGCGTGTTTTAACTGATTTTTATGCTTATATTCGAATTATTTGTATTAAAATTAAATGCAAATTAATTTGTCCATGCAATCACTTTCCAATTTTAAACGCGAATAAGAAGAAGATTGGAATGACAACAGTATGGTGTTGCCGGATGCCTGCAAATGAAACAAAAATATGAACAAAAGTTAAGTATTTAAGTTTAGTCTTAATGATGGGGATGGGAGTTATTGTGCCTCCTTACTACACCCACGCATATGATGTTTTAATTTTGGGTTCAATGGTTTTAACACATAAAGGAGTTCTACGCAAAAATACTGTGGATTGCGTAGCCGGAGTTGGACTGATGAGGGTTATTTTTTTGAAGCGCGGCCGGAGGCCGCCGACGCGAAAAAGAGTTCTACGCAAAAATACTGTGGATTGCGTAGCCAGAGTTGGACTGATGAGGGTTATTTTTTTGAAGCGCGGCGGAAGGCCGCCCACGTGAAAAGGAATTCTACGCAAAAATACTGTGGATTGCGTAGCCAGAGTTGGACTGATGAGGGTTATTTTTTTGAAGAGCGGCCGAAGGCCGTCCACGCGAAAAGGAGTTCTACGCAAAAATACTGTGGATTGTGTAGCCGGAGTTGGATTGATGAGGGTTATTTTTTTGAAGTGCGGCGGAAAGCCGCCCACGCGAAAAGGAGTTCTACGCAAAAATACTGTGGATTGCGTAGCCAGAGTTGGACTGATGAGGGTTATTTTTTTGAAGAGCGACCGAAGGCCGCCCACGCGAAAAGGAGTTCTACACAAAAATACTGTGGATTGCGTAGCCGGAGTTGGACTGATGAGGGTTATTTTTTTGAAGCGCGGCCGAAGGCCGCCCACGCGAAAAGAAGTTCTATGCAAAAATACTGTGGATTGCGTAGCCAGAGTTGGACTGATGAGGGTTATTTTTTTGAAGAGCGGCCGAAGGCCGCCCACGCGATAAGGAGTTCTACGCAAAAATACTGTGTTAATTAATTTAATTTAGTTTTAATTACTTTATTATTTTTTGTGATACGCTTAATATCATTGTTTTTAAGTTAAAATGAGTGGTATATTTTTATTTTCAAAAATATTTCTCAATTTTAAATTACAGCAAAAAATACTGCAGTTTTACAATGAACCTTCCACTGAACATCCCTGCATACGAACTTCGTTTATATTTGAGGCATGTGGCAACACCAACTTTTCGCTAAATTATAGAACTTTAACATTAAATTACTTTAAAACTGTAAGGCTCCGGCAGGTTCTGTTTTCAGTTTTAAGATGGTGATACACTACTCCATACTCCATGGTGATACACTTTCCATGCTGTAATATTAGATACTCGTATATCCTATTTTATATGTATGCGTGATACATTTCGATTATTTAAAACTAAAACGTGTGCGCTGGACCTTAAACTACTAATTCACAATTTATTTTTTTAAATTAATTAACTTATTGGCTTATTTATTATGCCCTTTAAAATATCGTATGTGTGTTTGTGTGATATTTGGTTTTCTACTTTCTCTGATATCTTTTTTACCCACACCTATTTCAATAGTTGTACAGATAAATTAATGCGTCTAAAATATTTTTCTTATATATGTAGGTACTGATGATGGCCGAGCCCCAATGAAAAATATGCATGTGCCTCCACCACCACCAGATGGTATCAAATCTGAGTCCGATGGTAATCACGTTCAACAAGCTTCGTCATCAGTTGAGACTGGCCACAAAAAGGAAAAGTCTGTCCTGCAAGCGAAATTGACAAAATTGGCTATACAAATCGGTTATGCTGGTTCAACAATAGCTGTTTTAACTGTAGTTATATTAGTCATACAGTTTTGCATAAAGACTTTTGTTATTGAAGAGAAGCCATGGAAAAATACTTATGCAAATAATTTGGTCAAACACTTAATTATTGGCGTGACCGTATTAGTAGTAGCAGTTCCAGAAGGTTTGCCATTAGCTGTAACATTATCGTTAGCATATTCCGTAAAGGTAAAGTTGAATTTGGCCTTTGCTAAGGGAAAATTGTCCTTTTTCATGTATTTAAGTCGACCATTGCAGAAAATGATGAAGGATAACAACTTGGTGAGACATTTGGATGCTTGTGAAACTATGGGCAATGCCACTGCCATTTGTTCTGATAAGACTGGTACACTTACAACAAATCGGATGACAGTCGTACAATCCTATATATGTGAAAAGTTATGTAAAGTTCTACCAACTTTGAACGATATACCGCAACACGTAGGAAACTTAATAACTGTGGGTATTTCAGTTAATTCAGCGTACACCTCCAACATTATGGTAAGTTTTCACCAAAACTAATTTAAAGTGTTGAAAAATACGTTGTATGCTTGCAGCATGGTCAAAATCCTGGTGACTTACCCATACAAGTTGGCAATAAAACCGAATGTGCTTTACTAGGATTCGTACAAGGTCTGGGGGTAAAGTATCAGTCCATTCGAGATGAAATTACTGAGGATAAATTCACTCGTGTATATACATTCAATTCGGTACGCAAAAGTATGGGTACTGTAATACCTCGGCCAAATGGTGGTTATCGTCTCTTTTCGAAAGGAGCATCAGAAATTATGCTTAAGAAGTATGCACACATTAAATTTACGAAAACAAAAATTGATATTGTAATTTTACAAAACCTAGATGCTCTTTTATTTATGGACATGACGGGGTCTTGGAAAAATTCACTCGTGACATGCAGGAACGGTTGATACGTGAAGTTATCGAACCAATGGCTTGTGATGGGCTACGAACTATTTCTGTAGCTTATCGTGATTTCGTACCAGGGAAAGCGGCAATTAACGAAGTTCATATAGATGGTGAACCAAATTGGGATGACGAAGATAATGTTATGACCAACTTGACATGTTTATGTGTGGTAGGTATTGAAGATCCCGTCCGTCCAGAAGTTCCTGATGCTATACGTAAATGTCAACGTGCTGGTATAACTGTTCGTATGGTTACCGGTGATAACATAAATACTGCGCGATCAATCGCCTCGAAATGTGGCATACTGCGCCCTAACGAAGATTTTTTAATATTAGAAGGCAAGGAGTTTAACCGTCGTATTAGGGACAGCAACGGAGACGTGAGTTAATTGTGTTTGCAATTATTTCTTTAATCATAGTAATCGCGTTATTTAACTGGATCCTTTTGTGGTAGGTTCAACAACACTTGCTCGATAAAATTTGGCCGAAGCTGCGTGTGTTGGCACGATCGTCGCCTACTGACAAATACACCCTTGTTAAAGGTAAACTAAAAATTTTAAAATAAAAATTCGTTTCGAAATTGTATTGTAACGTTCCAATTTCTTAATGATTGACAGGTATAATTGATAGCAAAGTAAGCGAAAACCGCGAGGTAGTTGCAGTTACTGGTGATGGTACGAATGACGGCCCTGCATTGAAAAAAGCTGATGTGGGCTTTGCGATGGGCATTGCTGGCACGGACGTGGCTAAAGAAGCATCCGATATTATATTGACAGATGATAATTTCAGCAGTATTGTAAAAGCGGTAATGTGGGGGCGTAATGTGTACGATTCCATTGCTAAATTTTTGCAATTTCAACTCACTGTTAACGTTGTTGCCGTAATTGTTGCATTTATTGGTGCATGTGCCGTGCAAGACTCACCACTAAAGGTAATTTCCACTGGAATTGTAAAGCATGGTTTGTGAGAAGTATGTATTTTAACATGTTCAAATATTTACTCTCTAATCGGCAGGCTGTTCAGATGTTGTGGGTAAATCTCATTATGGACACCCTTGCATCTTTGGCACTAGCTACTGAACTTCCGACACCTGACTTATTATTGCGAAAACCCTACGGGCGTACCAAACCCCTAATATCACGCACAATGATGAAAAATATTTTAGGACAAGCTCTGTATCAGTTATTTATAATTTTCGGCTTGTTGTTTGTGGGTAAGGCACTGGCTGGCCTGCATATATATAGGGTTGTTGGAAAAGTGCGTTCGAAATTGAACTATATATATCCGCTATCTTGTCATTTTAAAGCTAAAACTTTGAAATTTGGGTATGACATTTAGTCTTGACTTTTAACCATGAAACGCTATATGATTGAACAGCTCGAGGAAATGGTTAAACTTTACTCTCAAAATCCTGGGGAGAAAATCATCTGAGTAATCATCTGAGGCTCACTGTTTGACGCGGATTAATATCCGGTTATCAAACCACCTTACTTCATCGAAGATACGCTTGGAGCTGCGATATCATTTTTCGGAAATTTTATTCAACACACAATGTTATCAAATGCATATAAAAATAAATTTGCAATTAACTTAAAATGGTTGCTTTATTTAGAGTCCAAATTCGAGCGCTCTAAAACCCCAAGTTAAATAGTATAACGTTAATACATACAAGATTTATTCACTCGCAAATTTGTCTATACGGATGTTTCCGTATGATGATGCTTTTCGTTTCAGGAGATTGGATACTTGATATTGAATCTGGTCGAGGTCAAGAACTTGGTGCTGGACCCACACAACACTTCACTATTATTTTCAATACTTTTGTTATGATGACTTTGTTTAATGAAATCAATGCAAGAAAAATACATGGACAGAGGAACGTAATAGAAGGCCTGTTAACTAATCCAATATTTTATACCATATGGATTTTTACAATGATTGCCCAGGTACAAATTTGAATGGTTATGTAATTATGTACTTAATACATGTATATATGTCTCTCAGGTCGTAATAATACAATATGGTAAAATGGCTTTCTCCACAAAGGCATTATCTCTTGATCAATGGTTATGGTGCATATTCTTTGGTATCGGTACGTTAGTCTGGGGACAATTAATCACATCCGTGCCTACAAGAAAATTGCCTAAAATTTTATCGTGAGTAAATATTTTCGATTCGTAACAAAGAGCCACGAGCCTTACATATACCGTTCCCACGACAGTCGGTTCTACGTAACCGGAGCGACCCGGATTTATATCCGGCCAAGGACTGTCACTGCAGCAGCATCCTCCGTTCGTAGGGGAGTTTTCATGCTGCTCCAAGAACAGCAGCTTTACACATAAATGCACCTCTATGCATGGCTACACAAATAGAATTATAAATAACAGATGATAGAAAATTCACAATATAATGAATCTCGTAATATAAGCAATTTAGTGGGCGCCCAATAGGATTTTATAAAATCACTAATACTTTTTCACAGTCGGAATTAATAATTCAGTATATTATTTGCTATGCTATGACTTTCATGCTGCTAATATTATTTAAAGCTAAGGTTAAACGATGATTAAAAGTAACAGTATAAAAACGTTGGTGTAAAACTTTTATATTGTATATTAATTATAAATACATGAATGTGATTGTTGGTACTAATAATTTACGCAAGGAAAACGTTTAGAAATAATCCTCTTACACTTAAGAAACCAATTTCGCTGGTACAACCGTTTTACATGTGCTTGGAAAGTCTTAAAAATAGCATAATATTACATGATTAGAGGTGATATTAATATTTGAGAAAAACTAAAAAAGAGTATGTTTGAAAGGAAATTCGACAAATTCATGGAATTCGGGCAACTAAAGATTAGCCAGAAAAATAATAAAATGCTATTACATCGTCGATTAAAGAAAGAAAACGGTCAAGACTTTTTATTTCACCTAATATTTGGCTATTATCTTTCATTATAACATCATTATTTAAGCTATCATATTCAATATTAGTATAGTTTAAAAATGTTTCATGCAATTATTTTATTGCTTAAATTATATGCGACAATTATACGGACACTTTTTATTTCCTCAGGTCTAAGTTAATGCCTCTTTGCAGAAAAAATACGCATATTTTTCGAAATTTCAGATAAATATTATTAAATTACAAATACTTTTTTACTTTACGATGAGACAATGGTTTCCAAAGCCTAGAGTACTGAAGTAGATATAATGGTTGTTTTCTTCTTTTAGGTATATAAGTTTTGAAATAAAGCACTGAGAAATTAGAGAAATTGTAAATATATATTTTCTGCTTTGCTAGCTAAAAATTTTACGACATTCAGGGCTTATAAATATTTTCTTATTTACTAATCCCGAAGCTAGCGTCATTACAGAGCACAATTTGGCGCGAGGTTCGCTTCGGTTTTGCACTCATTTTAGAAATTAGTTCTAAAATTTGAAAATGCATCTCATATGGTAATTTTCTAGGGTGTACTGAACAGAACAGTTGGTAAATGTATAATCGAAAAAAAAAAACAAATAAATAATACGTAAAATTTATAAAATATAATTGAATAAAATTTTTGAAATGTTTTTTTTTGTTTACTTGTAAGTAAGAATACTTGTAGATTAATTCCTAAAAATACATCCATGTGTGCAGTTTTTAATTATATGTAACTGTCTTTGGTCCCTCTCGGCCAAAAGTTAATGTTCATGTTGTTGGTCAATCCAATGCAAAAGCCGATGAAGGATAAAATTACCATTTTTTTTTTTTTTTTTTTTTTATTATTATTTACATTGTAACTAGTTAATAAATTATAAACTAACGAACAATTTGGATTTAATTTTGTACAATACAACTAAATTTAAAGATACTCTGCATCAGGCTTGCAGGGAAATGGGCTACTGCGTGAGTTGGTGCGGTTTTTTTTTTAAAATTACCATGAAACGTTTTTGTGATAATATATATTTAAATTGGTGGCGCGGACCAAATTCAGAATGTTAGAACTTTTTAGGTAAGAATCTTTAACCGCTCATATCAAGAAGTAGCACTAGTGTCGGATGAATATGAGTTATGGTTCCACCAATATCATTGAGGAGTAGACGCGAAACTCTTTATCTCACGAGAGTACTGTCAAAACGTTAATTTTCATAACTTTGTCACACCAAGAAAATCACGAAATCTGAAAATTTGCAGGTTTGAGATAGGTAAATGTGGCGTAAATTTTGGATGCTCGGTTTCCCAGTAGACCAATGTCATTCATATGTACTTACATATACAACTTCATTCGGAGAAATAGCGTGGTTTTTAACAATTTGTTTTTTTTTTTTTTTTTTTTTTTTTTTTTATTTATGTTAAACATATATATATATATAATTGGCGCGTACAACCTTTTTGGGTGTTTGGCCGAGCTCCTCCTCCTATTTGTGGTGTGCGTCTTAATGTTGTTCCACTAATGGAGGGACCTACAGTTTCAAGCCGACTCCGAACGGCAGATATTTTTATGAGGAGCTTTTTTATGGCAGAAATACACTCGGAGGTTTGCCATTGCCTGCTGAGGGCGACCGCTATTAGAAAAAAGTTTTTCTTAATTTTGGTGTTTCACCGAGATTCGAACCAACGTTCTCTCTGTGAATTCCGAATGGTAGTCACGCACCACCATTCGGCTACGTCGACCGCCAATTTATGTTAAATAACAGATGCTAATAAAACATTTTAATGTATTACCGAGAAGAGAACCTCGATGGCTTCACTATTCGTGCGGGTTATTTAGTCACGTTATCGCGTTCACAGCGTGGTTCGCAATTGAAGCGTATTTTAAGGCCTATTATTCGTGTCCAGTTGATCGACATTGATTTTTTTCATGTAACGTTTCGACGTTTACGTGTGCCTTAAGCCTAACGATGACAATTTGGGTAAACAATTTTGTGAGATAATGCTGGATCGATTTCGTACGGTGAACACTATTTTTTTGGACCAGAATTACGGATATTGGTCTCCTAAAAGATAGAACCCACTATTAAAATATCAACAATCACTTCATAGTCTGAAAGTGAAGGCTTGGTGTGCATTGTTAAGCAGTGAAATAATGGACCATATTTTTATGAAAATCGTGAAATTTCTGTGGACGGACACTAAAAGAAAATATCGTTATCGACGTTAATGGCATCCCGATATCACTTCTCCAATAAGTGGCATGGAGTTACTGAGTCCAGATTCCAAGAGTGTAACAGTTGGAGAAAATAATAATAAACAAATCCGCATTTGTTTTCTTCGCAATTATTATTGGAATAAACTTTTATCATTGATAATTTATTTTAATTTATCTTTCCAATACTGTTATCCCTTGTATGTACAAATTTTAAATTTTTGATTTATTAAAAACTATTTCTGATTCATCAAGACTATTATGCATTTTCTAAAGAACAACATTTCTTTGTCTTTGCCCCAAGTGAGGAGTTTCGAAATATAGAAATTAAAAAGCAAGGGTGAAAGGACACCACCCTGCGGTACTCCGTGCTCTATTTTTCTCTGTTTAGACGTTTGGCCTCGAAATACCACCGACGAGTGACGATCATTCAGGTAGTTCGCGGTCCACCTCTTCAGCCCTGGCGAGAGTGTCGACTGTAAATGTCATCTAGTAGCGTGGAATGGCTGACTGTATCGAAAGCCTTTTGTAAATCCAACGCTACTAGGACAGTCCTCTCGCAGGAGCGGTTTTGGTTTAGTCCGCGGTTTACCTGGGTGTTAATGACGGTGAGTGCCGTGGTGGTGCCGTGCACTCTTCAGAAACCATGCTGGTGTGAGGCTGGGGTCAGGTGTTCTGTAAGGAGTGGGAGTAGAAGGGCTTCAAGAGTTTTCACTACTGGGGAAAGGAGAGTTATAGGACGATAAGACTCCCTTGGGATGGCGGGTTTCCCTGGCTTCAGTAGTGGGACCACTCTCCCTAATTTCCTCTTATCAGGAATGATGAGAGTTTCCATGGACAGGTTGCAGACCTTGGTGAGAAATTCTACTCCTAATGGACCCAGTTTTTTCAACATCAGCATGTTTATTCCATCAGGGCCAATGGCTTTAGATGGTTTCATGAGTTTAATGGCCCCCTGAACAGGAGGATGCAGTATAAATTGCTGGCTAAAGTAGCTCGCGCATCTCTTCGGATCCGACGAAGTACGACCGTTGAAGGTGATATCCACCTTGTCGTTGTGCTTCGTCGGGTTCGACAGGGACCTTACGGTGGACCAGAGCTTGCTCACACCAGAG
Organism: Anastrepha obliqua; assembly: GCF_027943255.1. Lineage (NCBI taxonomy): Eukaryota > Metazoa > Arthropoda > Insecta > Diptera > Tephritidae > Anastrepha > Anastrepha obliqua. The sequence goes on along the minus strand of NW_026562178.1, from coordinate 535,167 downwards.
GTGAAGTTGCAGGACTTCAGATGCTCTGCCCATTTAGTCCGCTTATGTCGGGTTACCAGTTGCCTGATCTCCGAATTGAAATCCTTTATCCGAGGATCTCCTGGATCGGCCTGGCGTAGGCGATCACGCTCGTTCGCCAGAACAGCTGCTTCAGCTGGGAAATTGGGGCGCATGTCCCGGATCGTACCAGCGGGTATGAAGCGAACCGCGGCGGCTGTGATTGCCTTGCGGAATGCGCGTTCGCCTGCGCGCACATCGGTGGAGATGGGTAGAGCGGCAAAGATGTCCTCAGTAAATTCCGCGAATCTGGTCCAACCAGCTTTGGTCAAGTGGTCTGATGCAAGCGATAGCATAGGGCGCCAGGTTATGCTATTTATCAGACCTGCGCTAGCAATTGTGATGTCACGCGAGCTGCTGCAATTGCCCATTGCAGGCTTGAATGCCAAAGATCGTGATGCGCATTAAAGTCACCTACCACCAATCGGTTTTCACCCCTGATGGGCGCACCAATATCAGGGAGATATCCTGCCGGGCAGGAGGTGATAGGGTGATATATAGATATTGGCCCTTATTATGAGCAACATTCGATCTTCGACTATAGTCGAAAGTGCTGATCGAACGAATTTTCATTTGGTATTATGGTGCTCATTCGTTGAAGAATACGACTATTGTGAATTTCGATCGCTCGACGCATTTACAATAGATGATTTTTTCTCAGCTGATACAGCAAATCAAAATAAAAGAAAAACCGATTGTGTTGAAATTCTTTGCTAACAATTTTAAAAGTTAAAAAAAGTTTTTTTTGTGCAAAGTGCAAAAGTATGCAATTCTTAGAATATTATAGAAAAATCTAAAAAGTATTAAATAGAAGCCTTTACGACACAGTTTCTGTTTTATTTTTGTTATAAATTTTCTTTATTCAATTATTCGTCATTCGTTTTAATTCCTCCCATTTTTTTGTTGCTTGTACTTTGGTGGAAATCCCTTTTGTGAATTGTGGATTCTCTTCCATTAATGCAACTAGCCTTTCTAATTGCTGTTTGGTACTCACGACTTTCGACCTGCATAATATTAACAAAATTAGTAATATATATATTTATTATTTGGTTACTATAAAACAATAAATAATCGCAAATAACTTACATTTTAACAAGTTTTCCCACAATACGCTACACAATCGAAAGCAAAGTTGCATTCGACTCTAAATTCGGTATTCAACGAAAATTTCGACAGGGCTGCACCGCTCATAATACCAAATTGACATTCGATTTTCGATCTTCGACAACCAACGAATATCGAAGATCGAATGCAACTCATAATAGGGGCCATTATAAATTTCGATTTAAATTTCATTCTAAGGTGTTGTCCCTGCGGTCGGTGCCTTCATCGATGAGACGATACTGCACTGTATGGTGGACTATGAACGCTAGGCCGTTGTCTCGCTCGCGGTCCTTTCTATGCACGTTGTAGCCGTCCCTGGTAATCAGGGGGGAGCTAGCGTGCAGTTTTGTCTCTTGATACCATACCGGCTCATGAAGTCGACTATTTCGTCAATCTTGCTCTTGAGTCCGTTGCAGCTCAGTTTTGATAGCTTAAAACTTTGCTGGAGTGTAATCGTAACTCGGGGGGGGTGAGGGATGCGTGGTGTTGTCTACGTTGGTCCTGCTGTGCGTTCCGCAAAATTTGTAGTGGCCCGACGTTGACGGGGGGCCGCGCCACTGGGGGCGGTTGCGGGTGCAGAGCTCTGCAGCAGGGTGCAACGAAGTCACGTGTCCACTCACGGGTGGCGTGCAGGCCGGTTCACCTTCGAAAATGGCACCAGCCACTGCAAGAATTTCATTGGACTGTAGTCAAACTTCGAGGAACTACGGTCTGACACACGGAGCAGACTGTGCGGGGGACCAAGAGCTGCTGGTTTGTCCCCGCACTGGGATAGGAGCAGGAGGTTTGTGGGTCAGTGAGGGAGTTGTGTTGCGCATGGGGGCTCCTTACCGTTGAGGTGTTGTTGGTGGCGGCAGTTTGACCTCCCGACACTGAGGGCGGTATCGCCGTTGAGGCAGGGGCCGCCTGAGGGCGGGATCAACACGTGGCCACATACTTTGTGGACCACTCCCTGAGAGTCTTAAGGCCTGATCAGGTCTTAAGATGGCACCACCCGTTGCACTTATTACACCTAACTGAGGTGGAGTTCGGGTGGAACCGTTTGTGGCAGATGCAGCAGTAGAATACTTCTGGTCCGGGGTTGGGTTCGACGCCAGCCGTCAAGAGAAATATTTGGAGCAAACGTAGTGTAATGGATTGCTCCTGTGACGAAAGATTGGGGGTGGGATACGGTACACTAGACAGGGCTAGTTTACTGGGGCGGCAGCCCTTGGTCGGGAAAAACCCGAGTTATTCCGGTAACGTAGAACCGGCTTCCATGGTAATGTTGCACTTTGGACTTCTTTGTCCTGGTGGTGGAGAGGGTCGCCGTGGACTTCTTGGAGAAAATTGCAGATTGCTCGCAGTGAAGAAGCGAGAAAGGTCGGTGAGGTAAGGGGTGGGGTGATGTTGGAGAGCATCGTACGAGCCGCAGAACTTAATCGCTCAGGCACAATTTTTTATAAGAGCGTACAATTGCTGGCGTATGCCGATGATTTTGACATCATTGGCCTTAACAACCGCGCTGTTAGTTCTGCCTTCTCCAAACTGGATAAAGAGGCAAAGCGAATGGGTTTGGTGGTGAACGAGGACAAAACGAAGTACCTCCTGTCTTCAAACAAACAGTCGGCGCACTCGCGTATCGGCACCCACGTCACTGTTGACAGTTATAATTTCGAGGTTGTAAAAGACTTCGTGTATTTAGGAACCAGCATTAACACCGATAACAATGTCAGCCTTGAAATCCAACGTAGAATCTCTCTTGCCAACAAGTGCTACTTTGGACTAAGTAGGCAATTGAGCAGTAAAGTCCTCTCTCGACGAACAAAATTAACACTCTACAAGACTCTCATCATGCCCGTCCTAACGTATGGCGCAGAAGCTTGGACGATGACAACATCCGATGAAGCGACGCTTGGAGTGTTCGAGAGAAAGATTCTGCGTAAGATTTTTGGACCTTTGCACGTTGGCAACAGCGAATATCGCAGACCATGGAACGATGAGCTGTATGAGCTTTACGACGACATAGGCATAGCGCAGCGAATAAAGATCCAGCGGCTACGTTGGCTGGGTCATGTCGTGCGAATGGAAACAAACGCTCCTGCTCTGAAAGTATTCGATGCGGTACCAGCTGGTGGTAGCAGAGGAAGGGGAAGGCCTCCTCTGCGTTGGAAAGATCAGGTGGAGAAGGACTTGGCTTCACTAGGTGTGTCCAATTGGCGCCGGTTAGCACGAGAAAGAAACGACTGGCGCGCTTTGTGAATCTCGGCCAAAATCGCGTAAGCGGTTATCGCGCCAATTAAGAAGAAGACTCCCGCCACGGCTGAAGAGGTGGTCCGCGAACTACCTGAGCGGTCGTCACTCGTCAGTGATTTTTCGAGATCAAACATCAAAGCAGAGGAAGATTAAGCAAGGTGTACCGCAGGCTGGTGTCCTTTCTCGCTTGCTTTTCAACTTCTACATTTCGAAGCTCACCCAACTACCAGCGGGAGTTTCCCTGATCTCATACGCTGACGACTGGACGATAATGGCGTCGGGCAATGACATTGATGGCCTGTGTTCCAAAGTGAACAACTACCTCACCGACCTTTCTCGTTTTTTCACTGCGAGGAATCTCCAACTTTCCCCCACCAAGTCCACGGCGACCCTCTTTACCACCTGGACAAAGGAGGTCAAGCTGCCCCTCAGGGTAAAAGTCGATGACACACCAATTCCGACTGTTAACAATCCCAAAACTTTGGGTGTAACCTTCGACAGCTTGCTACCCTTCTCAGCGCATACAACCGCAATTGCCACTAAAGTCCAAAATCGCAAGACGGTCCTCAAATCGCTGGCCGGCAGCACTTGGGGCAAAGACAAAGAACTGTTGCTTTCGACATTTAAGGCAATTGGTTCGAAACTATGCTGCGCCTGTCTGGTCGCCTGGAACTAGTGATTCGCAGTGGACAAAGCTACAGACATGTCAAAATACAGCCATTCGGACAGCGACCGGGTGCCTCCTGATGTCTCCCATTCAACATCTACATAACGAGGCACAAATGCTCCCAGTAGCGGAGCACAACAAACTGCTCAGCAAGCAGTTCGTACTGGGATGTTACCGCAGGTTTCACGCCTGCAGACACCTGCTTGAGCCTGAGCCGCCTCCCAGGCACGTCAGGAGACACCTCTTAGACTACGCGGACGAAATTCAGCCACCTTCATGAACTCCCGTCCTGTGAATGCCGTAATCGGAGTCCAACCACCTATTGCAGACGAAGAGCTCCAGTTTCCCCGTGAGACTCGTGTAACACTGGCACCACTACGTTCTGGATACTGTAGCAGGTTAAACTCCTACATATCCAGAATCGACCCCGACATTCCAAACACATGTCCGGGATGTGAAGGTACCCCGCACGACACTAACCACCTCTTCCCATGCCCCCTCAAACCGACTCATCTAACCCCCCCGGTGATATCATTGGACAATGTGTCCTTAAAAACGTTGCTGGAAATGCCATTTCGGCCATGGGAGAGCGCTATAGAGGCACTATAAATTATAATTTTTATGCCCCGAAATGGAAGACAAAAGCTCTGGCGATCTGTGGTTTCATAAGGATTTCGCACCATCCGATATAACCAATCTTTTTTGCGTGAAATATTGCATTCATGTTATCAGCCGTCCCGGCGGTGTCAACTTGTCACCTGGAGCTGCAATTGGACGTCGTTAGACAACAATGAGCTATCCCTTAAGACGAAAGCTAACATATTCGTGAGAATCAGTGAGCATGCCAGAAACGGTCACTAAAGTCTTGGGAACTTGGTTAACAAGATATGTTACTTTGAAGCTAAAAGAGACATGCATTAATGAAATTGTGTTCCTATAATAACGATAAAGTTTAATTACCAGCTAAGTTGGAAGTCCAGAATTACTCCTAAGTACTTTGCACTGGGTGAAAGGGAGAGAGTATGTGCGTTAATATTTGGTAGGGTAAAAATTGTTACCATGTATCTGGTGGTAAAATTCATAAGTTCTATGGGGTCACCTTAGTCGATTTAAATATATTTTACTATATTTATTTATGTTTATATTTCTTTACCACTATTTTTTTAGGGTTTTATGTACAATATATATATGTATGAATATTTTTTATATACCACGGGGCATTTGTAATCGACCTTAGATTTTCGGATTGATATCTTTGGAGTATGACAGCATTAGATTTACTTGTGGTGCCATATATTTGGATGCCATATGTTCAAACTAAATAGTTTTAAAATTTATTTCAATAAAATCACTTTGTTTTTGAGACGAAGTTCAGACTTGGAACCGAGTAACCAGTACATTTTTCTTGTTTTGATTTTAAGCTGTACACGCTTAACTTTTAGGTCTTGGTGCCAAGTTAGTCTTCTATGTAAGTGTATCCCGAGGTACATAGTTCTTGATTTAAGCTGACCTTAGGGCAATCTCCTATATTCAAGGTAAAGGTAATTAACCTATGCTGATTTTATGGCATTTACCATGATGTTTTATTAGCAGAGCCAAGATTCTAGTACATTTAGCTGATTTTACACAACCTCAGACGCTTCTTCAGCAGAATAGCCAAATCCAAGAATAGCAGTATCATCTGCATATGTGGCCGCTGTATATTTTCCGCCTTTATCGGAAATTGGCAGTGAAAGGAAAGTTTGTACAGGTTGGGCCATGCACACTGCCTTGCGGGACACCAGCATTAACTTCATATATGTACATATATCAGATGTATCTTCATTGATTTTAACAAGATATAATCTGAGGTCTAAGGAGTAAATGTAATGATGCACACTGTTTCCTTAATTTTAAATAACGACCCCGCGTGTCACACTGTCAAAAGCACGTCTGAAAAAACTGCCGAACAATATTGTTTCTTTTCCAGACATCTGAGAATGGTTTTTACGATTCGATGGCGGTTCTCTGGAGTTCCATGTAGTTACCTATATTCAAATTGATGATCAGCGGTAATAAGTAGAGATTCCACTATTGGCAATAATCTACGAAGAAATATTCTTTCGGGTATATTGTTAGTAAATTTATTGGTCTGTAGGAAGATAAGCAAATTTCCAGGCTTACTTGGCTTTGATATCATTATGATTTCATCGCATTTCCACTGAGTAAGAAAGTGACTCAGCCTAAAGCTACAAATAGAGCTTAGGACCAGGAATAGCAAGCACTTTCTCGGTGGTTGCTTAATTGTCCATGCGTCAATGTAATCTTGGCCAGGAGATTTAGAGCTTCTAACAGCTACATACATTACGGCTCTCACTTCGGATAGATTTACATGAGACATTTTAATTTATTTAAATTATTGTAAAAAGTTGAAAATTTTGATGATAGTTTTTTGCATTTTGTTACATTTGTGCGAGTTTTCTACGGGGTTAGGAAATTTAATTTATAAAGTGTTTTGTTTATAATATTTTTATAAAAAATTAACGAAAAAAATATTGCTTGAAATATATTGCGCACGTTGTTAAGTGACTAATTATGTGAACACGAGGGTATACTAATGAATTTATTATATTTATGAGCAAACGTTGCATTTACAAATATAATATATGTAATTATTGAGTGCATGTTCTTTAACTTATTTCGCGCACATATTTTGTGTATTTTCTTACAGATGGGGTCGTGGGCACCCCGAGGAATATACCGATGCCATGCATTTGGGAGAAGAACGTTTTGACTCAATTGATTCTGATAAAAAACCACGAGCTGGTCAAATTCTTTGGATAAGAGGATTGACTCGCTTACAAACTCAAGTAAGTGGTTTCTGTCTGCATTTCGATTTTGAAGTATTAATATATACATTTATATACTTACATATATATTATGTATATATATACTTATATATGACAACCTTATGTATATATAGATAAACATTTACATATTATATGTATATACTATATTACATTTATTACAACAAAGGGTTTAATACTCGTACATTTCTTAAGTACCATTTCACGTCATAACTACATTATTTATAAATACATGTATAACATAATTCACATTTTACAATAAATTTATACTTTTTCATTTATTTAAACATAATTCAACCTTTCGTATATATGTACGTACTCCTTTTTTATAATTTTAGTTTTACATACCATATGTACATATATACGCATTATAGATATGAATATATATATGTATATGCATATACATATATATATTTCTCTCGTTTTATATATCAAATACATATATATATACAACCGTATATAAATATATACATATGTATGTATCTTATGTACACATATACAAATATAGTTGTTTATTTGATAAATACCCCATATCCAGAAGGTTGTTTTTAGCTTGCATACTTTTTATATTACATTTATGTACTCGAACACGCCGATTGGGTGGTACGGAAAAAGAATAGAAGGGTTCGAAAAATAACTCTTACTATTTTAATAAGAATGTCCTTTTTATAAGGTAAATAGACCATGCTGGCAAAATGTCAAGGCACGCATTTCAAATACATGTAAAGTGATATACATACATAAATATGATAGTTAAGAAAATTCGAAATTTCCAGGCTAGTATGCCCTAGTATGTTTATCTGCACGTTGTGTACATAATTATAGCCTTTCATACAAACAGTATATCGCTTTTTAGTTCAATACAAATATTTTATTATTCATCTGCGTTGCTTACCATTGTGCATGTCTTTCGCATATTGATTTTTACCTTCCGGGTTTGGGGTACTATTACTTCATAAAAGTCATTTTTTATGTTTTCATGAAGATTCTTTAATGACGTATTAAAAATTATCTATTATACATTTGAAATTTTCAGTATTTTTAAGTTCATTACCATTTTTGTTTTTATACCTACTAATCGAAAAGGAATTTTTCTGAACAATAGACAATACGAAAGTATTGTACAAAGAATTTGTATTTAAAAGCAGGCGTGGCAGTTATGTTGAAGTTGAAAGCATACTTGTTTGAGCAAAAGTTATGAACAAAAGGAAAATGAAAAAATATATGTCAGTCGCGTCATCATTGGAGTGGACAAGATATAATATATTGCCATTTTGGACAATTTTTATAATATATAATATAGAGTGTTAGTATAAAATTTTAGAAAATGTATGATCCGAAATTTTTTACCAGTGCTGCAAAGCCAAAATGTTAAATTTGTATGTTTCTTACTCATTTAGCTGATGATTATCTTCTTTTCAATAGCAGCTACCTTTTTTGTAAAAATGTTTGTGGTAAAGATAATGGTTTTCTTGTGCCAATTTAGTTCAAAATGAAAATAGCATATGTTTTTGTCCAGTATATCAACTCAGTAGAATTTCATGTTGTACTGGAGATTGCTTAAAAATTCTTGTTGACCTTAATTTATCTTTTTCGTATGTATCTAGAGTAATATGTTCCACTCGGTAAAAATATTGTGCTGCAAAGTTTTGTTCATTTATTGTATATTAAGGCGTATGAATCGCGATTGCCTATTAGCAGAGGGTGGTACAAATAGCGTCTGGATTTTATAGTAGTAAGGCTATAAAAAAGTGGTTTGAATATTGCTTAATATGTTTTTTTTTTGGAAAGAATAAACCTCTCGATTATACTTGGGAACACGATTTTATTAAAATTACTTCCATGACTGACTTTAAAGTAGACCATTCTGTCAATCTATTTTTTCAGTACATGTAATTGAGTTTTGGCACTTATCCCGATGGCAACTTTAATTCCATGTTTCAACTCTTAATTCGTTTCTGAATGGTTGGCGCACCATTTATTCTTAACGGCGACCAAGAAAAAATAGGTGAATAATAGCCAAATAGCAGCTTCTAAGCGGCTAACTGAAATCATTGTTTCTTCTGAATATCTCCTTTTTGAGAACAGCGCACAAAATATTGAATGGAAGTTTAGCTGTATCGCATGTATCGTCTACCTGCTGAAAGGTCGTCTTTGTCTTCCATTTGGAAAAACAAAAAATCTATCAACATGGTGCGGTAACACTTGCTGTATAGGTGGCGTCTTGCTCATTTTCGCAAACAAAAAAAGAATCACTGATGCCTCCCGACAGATTATGGATCATATTTGGTTTAAATTTCAAATTTTTTCATTCCAAATGCTAGATGGATCATTCACGAAAGTTTAAAGGGTCTGTATACACCACATAAAACAAAATATTTTGCTGTACTTGGAACTACGAACCCACAATTACAAATCATATTTACTCGAATCTCTTAAAAATATATATTGTAATATATAATCTGGAAAAATTCTTATAAAAGCCAGAACAATTATTGGCTCATTACTTTAAGTGCGAATAAGTAGGAATGTATGAGGCTTTTAGTGTTATTATTTTGCTCAAAGAAAAACATTTACACCTGGCAAACAATGGACAAATTACACATTACAGTCCAATCGTGATAGTCCGACACATACGGGACCGACTCGTTGTCGGATTATCAAATATTCCGGACTACCGAAGGTTCCATTTAATGACACGAAAAGACAGAAAAAAATCACATCAACACCGTCAGAAATCGCGAGAGAACTGGCGTCGTTCAAATTTAATGACAAATACGTTGTGGTCGGGAAACAAAACACAACCCCCTCTGCTGCTCTGCTACGACTGATCAAAATAAAATAATGCCAATTGCATCCATAGACGTTATGAGGTTGTCGGATTACCGAACGTGTCGGATTAAGAAATGTCGGACTATCACGATTGTACTGTACTTTTTTGCAGAATCGAACTATTTTAAGAGCTTCTCTCGATTCAATACAAGTATTTGTCGACTGAGGTGTCTTTTAAGATGTTGGTAGAAAGTTTTGCACTGCCAACATCAACATGTTTGATGATACTAATACGTGTCATTGAAATTTGTTAAAACCAACAATTTTCGTGTTGTTAACCAATTTAATTTTATCGTTCCTTTCGCGGCATACGGTTTTGTCTATACGTGTTCTTTAAACATTCGTTTAGAATGCTTTAAAATATGATACACTGTTTCGCAAGGCTAGAGGTATTCCAGGGTGACCTTGGCATTTCCTTACAAGTCAGGAATTTTCCCTCTGCAAAATTTCTACTTTTGCCACGTGATATGATGTAGATGTAGTATCCTTCTATACAACTTACCGAAGCGAAGCATTATTTGTTGGCAGTCAAATGTGAAGTTAATGAATTTCTCAAAGTATTTGCCTTCCATGCCACGTTGGCCGATGATAAGCTAGCACTGGTTGTTGCTAGTACATCGTCCGGGTTATTCCCTTCGCTTCTTCTGTGTTCATAATAAATATAAAAATTTGTGTCCATAACAATATAAAGGGTGGTTAAATTTCAAGGACTTCTTTCTTTGGGGTTATTTGAAAGAGAAGGTGTACGTCGATAAGCCAGCAACAATTCAAGAGCTAAAGGATGAGATAATTCGGCACGTTAATGGCATAGAACCTCAATCATGCCTCAGCGTCATCGAAAATTTGGACCATCGAATGGAGGTGTGCCGCCGAGGCCGCGGTGGCCATTTGGCCCATATTTTGTTCCATACGTAATTGAACCATACCAATATTATCCTAATAAAGAGAAATGACAATAATTTCCTAAAAATTGTATTATATTCAAAACACTTGAAAACTTAAACACCCTTTATAATATAAAAATCAAAATGTATCTGATAGCATACACTGCATCAAAAAATTGTAAATACAGCACTGACTTTCGGAAGAAAGTGATAATACCTTTAGGATTAAACGATTTTTGGTGAAAATTTTTACTCTCTTCAATCTTTTATTTCGTAGTGAAAGCAATAACAAAAAATGTAACGAATAAATTCAGGATATTCATAGCAAAAATAGCACAAAAGAAATTATCTTCAAAATTTTACATAAAAAAATTGTACAAACAGTAAAGGAGATTTAATGTTTACTTAAAATGTATAGGTTTCAATAAGGCGTATGGTATCCATTTGTTTCAATTACACCCTTCAGTCGAAGTTTCATGGAACATACAAGCTTCTTGGTTTCATCAGGCGAAATATTTTTTGTATTTTATTGTGTGCTTTCTAATTTTTTTTTTCAAAATATCCCACAAATGCGCAATCGGATTTAAGTCTGGAGACTGGGTAGGTGTGGGAGCACAGATTTACAATTGTAAGGCAAGTAAGTTCTTATAACTTCCGAACTATGCTTCAGGTCATTGTCTTGCACCACCCTGAAATCCGAGCCGAGACCAAGTTTTTCAGCGCTCTGCTGTAAATTCTCCTTTAGAATAGATAAATATTTAAATTTATCCATAGTGCTTTCTACAAATGCAAGATTTTCAACACCGCTAGCCGCCATTGTGCCCCAAACCATTACATTTCCGCAACCGTGCTTGAGGGTAGGAGTGAGGTTTTCCTTTCTGAGAGCAGTATTCGCTTTCCTTCATACAAATCTTCTTTCATCTGACCCACACATGTTGTATTTACTATCGTCCATAAATATAACATCGTTCCAAAAGTCATCTCCATCGTACTCCAGTCGCTTTTTTGCACTCTTCGTTGATATAAATGGCTTTCTACGTGAGACGCACGCCTTGTAACCTTTAGATTTCAGGAAGTTTCTTATAGTTTGTGGGTTCACAACTGGTCCGCCAGTTTCCTCAAGGTTCGCTGCAATCTTAGGTGCTCCAATTTTCGGGTCAGCTTTAACCATTCGTTCTATTATTCGCTCCGTATACTGATTACAATTTTTTTTTTCGTTCTCTCCCTTTTGCCATGATAAACGTTCCATTCTTTTGAAATGTTTTTACGACGGATTGAATGCTAGCCATGGTCTGTCAACAGTTGCTGATATCCCACCGTGGCTCTTTCCTTCTAGCTTTAACTTTACAATTAATTTTTTAATATCAACCGGTATTCTCAAAACTTTTTTTGGTGCCTGACTCTCCATGTCGAAGTGTTTACGATCAAAAGTATAAAAACGCACTAAACAAAACGAGTATGGTTCCTAGGAACCGTACATATGTCACCAAAATATTTACCACTATTTAAAACAGCAAGCATTGAGTGATTTTCGCGATATATTTTTGCTGTATGCATAATTATTTGAGCTAAGTTTAACGGAATGTGGGGGTTTACTCAAATGAAAAGGAAATGGTTAGAAATTGTCAAAGAATTGTTAAAGTTATGTGATCCTCATAAAGTTACAATTAATCGAGAGTAAAACTTTTCACCAAAAATCGTTTAATCCTAAAGATCACTTTCTTCCGAAATTCAGTGCTCTATTTACAATTTTTTGATGCAGTGTATGTTATTAATGAGCCAATAATTTTGTTAGGCACTGTTCGAATTTATACATTTACATACATAACTACATATGTAGTTAGTTCAAGAACAACATAAATATAGTCCTTAGAACTCGATTAGTTTAATATGAAAATAAATAATTCATATAGTAAACATGATAGGATATGTTATGTACCTACATATGTACATTCAAAACCATTTGCTAATAATGTATTGTATTAAGGCACTCAATATAATAAAACAAAATGTGAAATTAAATTGGTTTGTTGTCCATCAAATAATAAGTTAAATTACTTATAATTTAATTTTTTATAGTAATGTTATGGAAATTGTCTATATACATATGTTCATAAACATATACTTATATATAATATATTAATATTCATGTGTTAAATAATTTCATGGCGTAAAACAAACTATTTGCCAATGTAAATTTATTTAGTAATGGATTGAGTAATGTGGTTGATTAATTTGTATTAATGAGATTTGATTTCCCAGAGCTCGAATATCTAATGTGCGTGACTTTCGGCATTTTTCGGTGGATAAATTCTTCTTAAAGTGAATCTGTTTTGTTTGTTTGCGGTTCCATTTTCGGTGATGTCAGAAGGAGTAGGGACAGCTGGATATAACGGGTAAGGCCTTCTTTCCTCGTTCTATGCAGAGTCGTTACTGCGTCAGTGCAAAATTGTCTCCCTGAGCTTTACCTTTATTACATAGTCTACAATAGGTTAAAATCGGTAATATATTACTTTGAAACCTAGTTTTGAAAGAGTTAGAATAAAGCTAACCGTATTTTAATGTATGAGCAAAACATTATGGTGGAGTTTTATGACCTCGATATCATTGCTATATATAATCCAATTCTTACATATGTACTTATGGTCAACGAAGCATTCTGGGTTTTAATTAAGATGCACACATGAGTGTTCAGAATAGTTAGTTAAGTAAGTCTTGTATATACAAGTCGTCTGCAAACCTTTAATAATGTTGAAGTTCAAGCCGTGTCTGTATTTTTTAATGATTCCTAAAAATCATCCAAAAGTGAACACAGTGTGGTAAATATAAAAATGGTTTCAAAATTATATTAAGCATTTTGCAAAGTTTTGTCAAAAAATAACATATGGGATACTTTTCATCATATTTCAAATAAGTGTTAAGCTGATAAATAAATATTTTTTTTTAATTCTTGAGCTTTATAAAAGTTTAAATCCAACCAACGAGCTCCATAACTTTTTCTCGTTCAAATATCGGATCATAAGCATTGCATGGATACATAAGTAATAAACAAGGAAAATCGGCGCTTTACTGATACTTGGGGAGTGTCAGGGTGGCTTTCACCTACCTACCTACGTTATGGTTATCATTAATAATTATCGCATTATGTGGAGAACCAGTACCCTACCTTACAGAGCTAACTTTACTCTTATTGACGATAAGACTTCTGCCTCTGGTCCTTCTACAACTATTGCATGCCGATCTAAATGTGAGAATTTCTTTTACGTAATTCTTTGGTCTTTAAGATATTAAAAAAGGTGGGTTTCAAAATGCAAGCCACACTTTCTTCCTTCAGATATTCGAGCAAAAATAAAATGGAATGCATTGTGAAGGCTGTACCCGGAAAGAAAGGGATTTGTGTTCGAATACTCCCATGGTGATATTTTGTTTCGTCATTAAAGCACTTAACTGCCTTTTCTTCATTACAACAATGAGCCGCGCAATGTTCTCTGGAAAGATGCCAGTACTAAAATAAGTAATTAGGCAACGAAGTAAATAGAATAAACAGAATATTAACTTGAATACTTGAGAAAATAAAGAATTATAGGAGATTTTATGCTGCATTCCTTCGGCGACAATAAAAAGTTTTGTCTTCCATATGAAGGATCTTGTTATTTCCAGGTCTGAGATAAACGTCTGTAATGACGCGCAAAGATAAAATCAGATAATAATTAGAAACTACCAAAACAATTACATGGACCCCGTAGCAATTATTTGTTGAGTTTCGGGGCGTCACTAAAGTATGGTTTGCTAAAATTACTGTTTTTTTTCATTGTAAGTTTGATTATATTGTTTTATGTATGAGAACTTGATTATTTTTTAGAGAAATCGCAAATTGCTTTACATTTTTTGGCTGAAACCACTGTCTTACTACATACATCTATTCATATATATAAATATATATTCATACACAATTTTATAAAGGTAGTGCTAGTATATAAGTGAAATTATAAATTTTATTTTCGAAATTTTACAGTGTAATTGTTTTTGAAATTTTTGTATAATATGTGGTCTTTTAAATATCGTTACTCTTTTATTGGTTGCGCTATTCATATGCCTCTTAGTTCTCGTATTTGCAGTTCCCCACTCTCCTCGCATTTGACTTTGACCACAATCATTTTCTCTATTTTTTTTAATTTTTAATGTGTAGTATTCAAACTTAATATGAAAGAAAAATCAGTGAAAATATTGCTTCTTATTTCTCATATTTTTCAACTCTTTCACTGTGTGTCTACTCACCTTCTCTCTTTCTCTTGTGCTCTTTTTATCTCTCTTTTACACACAATTTACAATAAAATATGAATATTTGTGGTAAAATGAAATTCATTATAAAATCAAACAATCAAAGTTTCATAAATATTTCGTATATAATAAAATGAAATAAATGTTTTCAAATTTCAAATAAAAGTTTTACTAATTTATTTTCTACATATATTATATGAAAGATCCGACCTGGCATAGTGTGCTAGTATATCTTTACTACAACTTCGTTATAATTTGAAAAAAAAAAAGGATTTTGTTAAAAATATTTTATGTATCGTGGCCACGAAATGGGTTGAGTATCATTATGCATAAAAAAACACGCACTATACTTCTGCTCAAATATGAACGAGACGGTATCAATAAAACGGTCCGCGGATGACATATGGCAAAAATAAATTTTTTGTTTTTTGGCAGGACTATTATAAGCTTACATGGCAAATTTCAGCGTGATATGTCACATAGTTTGTTTTCTGTGCTACTGTAAACAAGTCAAGTTCGAGTGTGTTCTTCGAATTTAACGATGGAAATTCAAAGAATTTGTTTGAAATTTTGTTATTCCAACAAAATTTCGGCTTCAGACGCCTTAAAAATGTTGCAGACAACCTATGGGGACTCTGCTCTATCGCGTGCACGTGTTTCCCAGTGGTACAAATCGTTTAAAGAGGGCCGTACATCAACCCAAATAACCACGCTAAAGTTGCTCAAAAATTAAGGTTATGCTGACTGATTTTTTCGATTACGAAGGTATGGTGCACTCGGAGTTCCTTCCGCAAGGCCGATCGGTTAACGCTGAATATTATTTAGACGTTTTAAAGCGTTTGCGCGAGAACATTCGTCTTAAAAGGAAGGAATTGTGGGACAACAAGTCATGGTTCTTGCATCACGATAATGCACCAGCTCACACATCACGTCTTGTTCGCGATTATTTGAACAAAAATAATGTTAATATCGTTCCGCAAGCACCGTATTCGCCTGATATGGCTCCATGTGACTTTTTCCTGTTTCCCAAGCTCAAGTTGCCGCTCTGTGGAAAACATTTTGAGACAATTGAAGTCATAAAAGAGAATTCGAAGAACACACTGTAGCTTGACTTGTTTACAGTAGCACAGAAAACAAACTATGTGACATATCACGCTGAAATTTTCCATGTAAGCTTATAACAGTCATACCAAAAAACAAAAAAATTACTTTTGTCATATGTCATCCGCGGACCGTTTTATTGATACCGTCTCGTTCATATTTGAGCAGAAGGTATGATTATTATTCTTTGGTATTGATATAATAAGAATACGCATGGAAAAATGGCTTATTACATCTCAGTTCCCAGATAAAAAGCCAAGTCTAAAGTTACGATTTTCTTACCAACAAAAATACTCACTTCAGCTTTTATTGAGGTTTTGATTGAGACGGAAATTTTTTTGTGCAGTTTGCTTTCTTCTTGTACTGTAATTCAGCCGCATCTCGAAAAGCAGAAGGTATGATTATTATTCTTTGGTATTGATATAATAAGAATACGCATGGAAAATCGGCTTATTACATCTCAGTTCCCAGATAAAAAGCCAAGTCTAAAGTTACGATTTTCTTACAAACAAAAATACTCACTTCAGCTTTTATTGCTGTTTTGATTGAGACGGAAATTTTTTTGTGCAGTTTGTTTTCTTCTTGTACTGTAATTCAGCTGCATCTCGAAAAGTTCTGCAATAGCAATTTTCGAGCATAGTGAGTTGCTATCTTTCTTGGTAACGCGACATTTTGATGAAAATGTTCTCCGTGTTCCTCACTCAAGTCGGCGGATTCCTTTTTACCAAAGAAATTGTGAGATAATGGAGTCTCCCTAATCCCTAATTAAGCTATTTACAAAATATTCTATGAGTTTGTGTGCAATGACGGCAATATAATTTAATCTAACTCATATTTCATGTTTTTCTGTCCCGCTAGGAGACAGTGACGTGATGACTAATTTTTTTTTAATAAAATCTTATTGCGCTCGACTATCCTACTCGCAAAGAAAGCAGCACTGTCCTGAGTGTCCTTCCCTCGATTGCAGTCTCGTGCTTATACTCTGGCTGCTAAACAAACGGCGATATTCCTCAGCTAAAACACTAAAAGTGGCACCTCGTTTGGGTGAATTATCGCAAGCGCGCCCTTATACTGCACCAGATGTATAACCTGGAAGAATTATTCATTATCTGTAGATAAAAATGTAACCAAAATTATATTCCGCTTGTTGATTAGTTAAGACAAATTGTTGATTATCGCTTTCTAGTCGTTTTTTTATGCGCGTGCACCTCTGCTTATATACATATGTATATGTGCTACCTATCTAAATTGTTAATGGTCTCGCCGGATAAACTGTTATTTGTCTCGCAATCTAAATTATTATTCCTTTCCCATATGTGCCCGCCATGTGACGCCAAGGCGCATTCATGTTTTTGTTTTGATATCTCATTCGCGCGGTATGGACGTGATTGGTTCATGAACATTCGCGTTTTGTAACAATATTATGATCGTATAAAATTTTTCTAGTACTTCTTTGAAATTAGCACTATAGGTGACCGACAAAGATGGCAGCTTATGCAGTAAACTGCTTTTAAATTTGGTTTCAGAATTACATAGATAAACAAATCACATTCAGCGGAGGCATGATTATGGCCAGACTGCAACACTAATCCATTCCCATCATTGCAAGGAATTAAACCATTTTTTTTGGAATAAATCTTAACCAGTGATCTATGAGTAATATGTTATGTGACCTTCAATTCCGGTGCGCAAAATTTCCATTCTTGAACTAATTTTTTCTGCTTTATCAGTGGGCTAATTTTAAATCTCGTATCAGGTGATTAAGCCTAGTTTGGTGGATAAAAAGTACCTTCGATGCATTTTCTAACTCAAAATTTCCGTCCCTGCTGTCAAGCAATAGCTACTTTCTGTCCCGTTTCAACATTGAACTAGGCACCAGAAGCAGTTGAATTGTTAGCATGTGGCTATGGTTTTGTTAATGATCAGTATACCTCGTTTCAATTTTTCAGAAAACCTTTTTAATGCGCTATTAGACAAAAATAGCAATCGACGGCATAATTCGTTGTCTCGTTTCATACCATTAGCGTACGAAATAGTATTTTTCAATATTTTCCTTGGAACCTCTCATTCAAATTTGTACAATACCTTAGGAACCCATGTGTGTATGTATGTATGTATAATTGGCGCGTACACCCTTTTTGGGTGTTTGGCCGAGCTCCTCCTCCTATTTGTGGTGTGCGTCTTGATGTTGTTCCACAAATGGATGGACCTACAGTTTCAAGCCGATTCCGAATGGCAGATATTTTTATGAGGAGCTTTTTCATGGCAGAAATACACTCGGAGGTTTGCCATTGCCTGCCGAGGGGCGACCGCTATTAGAAAAATGTTTTTCTTAATTTTGGTGTTTCACCGAGACTCGAACCGACGTTCTCTCTGTGAATTGCGAATGGTAGTCACGCACCCATTCGGCTACGGCGGCTTAGGAACCCATGCAAACTTTCATGGGAAAATCGCTTTATGACCTCCTTTACTGAGTTAGAGTATTCGTCTTCGGAGCTAGATGTAGCCACGGATTTTTGTTTGCGGGACTCCCAAGTAATACAGGCATTTGCATATTTGAATGCAAATCCGGTGTAAGACTTTTGAACATGGGTATAGGAACCCCAATCGGCGCTTGCGTAGCGTAGAGTGTGAGATATCGAAAACCCGCTATAATACGCTGACAGTATGTGCGATGTCAGGACGAGTGCAATCAGCTAAGTACATAAGTTTTTCGACTTCTAATGTGGTCGGAGACATGCACTTACTCAATTCCTGAATTTGCAGGAGTAATTACAGGCACTTACTCTATTTAATTCCTGGATTTAATGCTAGTTATTCTTTATACGGTTTAAAGAACTGCGGTTATGTAATGATATGATAATGTCATCGACATATCGGCTCTTTGGGTGAACTTTTTTGCGACCAATCTGGATTTTCGATTGTCTATAATGCCATCAACTCCTACCCATTTGGATTTGACATTTTTGTTACCACAAAGCCGTTAGACAATTTTCATTAGCGTATTGCGTTCTTTAAGCATATCTTGTTTCCATTCGTTTGCTTCGGGGCGCATAAATGCTTCTGTGCTGTTTTCTAGACCTTAAATTAAGTTTGCTAAATGAAATGGTCTACCTTTCTTTCCAGTTTTAAGCTTTTTCGGACGTCTTCTGCATTTCTTCAGTAGGACTTTTGTAATTTCATTATCGCCGTTTCCGGTTTTCGTATTTATTAATTCGATTTCTTCAGCCTCTGGTTCTTAGCATTTTTGTGAATCGTCTACATTTCTGGAATTCGATATTACTTTAATTTCGTCATTTCAATTTCAATATGACATCTCTGCTTCGTTCAATTTTCTTGGCCTTTACCTGTTTTTTTTGTTCAACATATAAATTACGCTGCCAAACTTCTGCAAATGTTTTACATTGAGTATGTTTCCAATCCACATCTTAAACGGTGATTGACCGTCAGGTTCTGAATTGGGCAACAATTACGTATGTAATTTGCCGTGTTGACGACTTCCGCCTAAAACATGGGAAAATGGCCGGATTAGATCAAAAGGCAGCGCGCCATTTCTACGAGCGTTTGGTTTTTTTCTTTTGTTTTTGCTTAGAATCGACTTCAAGTCATTTTCTTTGAGGGGCCAAATATAAAAAAAAAAATATTTCATGCCAGTCCTGCAGAGAATGCTCTTTTGGTTTTACCAAAGCATTATATTCGGGTAGGTCTTTCACTTAGTAAAGCCCATTATCGCGTTGTGCAACAAATATTTCGGCACCGGTAGTCGGGTTGAATACCACTGCATAATTTTTCTTAAATATCAGTCTGAAAGCATTGTCGGCTATCTTGGATACTGACAGTAGATTTGTTCTTAAATCAGGGACGTACAGTGACCTCCTCAAATTTACGTTGACCTCTGCATTTGGTTTTATAAAAATATCGTCGTAGCCTTCTATACCTGTTGAGTTATTATCAGCCAATACTAGAGACTTGCCGTTCGCAGTGTTAAAATTTACGAACTTTGCTTGTTCTGTGCATATATGAGCAGTTGCCGCCGAATCAAGACAACAATTTTCGAGCTTTGAATCACGCTGTTGTTGTTGCTGCCCTTGTAGTCAGTTTTGTAATTGTTACCGTTGCATTATTTTCTGTTGTTGTTGTAGCCACCTCTGGTTTTTTTCTTCATAAAATTGTTCTCGTTAACGTAAAGAGCACCTTCTGCCTCCGAAGTGGTGTTACTTTTTCGCGCTTCAAATTCTTCTAAAAGTTTCACTTTTACCGCCTCGATCTTTCTACACTTTCTCTTGCGTCTCCATCGCTATTCGGAATGTTATACAAAAGCAAAATTCTTAGCATTTTTTCATTGACGATTTCTGCCGATTTGTAGACAATTTCGAAAAATGAGTGTACGTGCTCTTACATATCGCCGCCGTCAGTCATTTTGTGTAAAATGAGTGACTTCAGTATCATAGCTTGTCGTGCAGGTAAACTAGATTGATACAGAGTGTGCAATTTTTCCCAAATATCTTTCGATCTTGCACAGTTTTTAATGTTCTGTAACTCGACAAGATGAGGCCACCAGTTTTGGGTTTTTTGTCGTTTTCTTTCCATTCTGCAATGGCTACGGGTGGATGCTACCAGTCTCACGGCTGTTCCTTACACGTACTTCCATGCGACATTTTTTATTAACAACGCTTTTAAATATTTTCCATGCATCGAAGTTATCTTTTCGGAGTGGTTCAATTTTGATTATACCGTAGCTCATTCCATACTGTGACGATTTATTACTGCCCAATTTTTTCGTCCGCTAAAATTGATTCCTTTATTTTCGGTTTTTCTCCAATTGATATCCAGATTATATGTATATATATATATAATTGGCGCGTACACCCTTTTTGGGAGTTTGGCCGAGCTCCTCCTCCTCTTTGGGGCGTGCATCTTGATGTTGTTCCACAAATGGAGGGACCTACAGTTGTAAGCCGACTCCGAACGGGAGATAACAGTTTTTTAATGAGGAGCTTTTTCATGGCAGAAATACACTCGAAGGTTTGCCATTGCCTGCCAAGGGGCGACCGCTATTAGAAAAACCATTTTCTTCATTTTGGTCATTCACCGAGATTTGACCTATGCTCTTTCTGAATTCCGAATGGTACTCACGCACCAACCCATTCGGCTATGGCGACTGATTACCAGCTTTTAAAACATTCGCGCAGTTGAAGCGTGCTAATTTCAGAACCTGTTCAAATATTTCAATGATAAGGGCGGGACAATGATTTCACAACTGTAAACTTTTATTGGAGAAAAACGAAGAAGAGAAGGAAAAGAATGTGTAAGGATGAGGTTGCCACATTACGCGAGTAAAGGTGATGAGAAATTTGATAGACAATTTCCAGAAACTTTAGAAACCCATGTCGTATTTTAACTTCTCATATCGTAAGCTATTTATATATAATACTATTGGATTAAGTCAGAAAAAGGTTTTGTTCTAATTTTGGGTAAACAAACAAATATAGGACAATAAATCAAGACTGTTAACAGTAGCAATACAGCGATATTTGCGGACTAGCCGCATTTATACAATCGAATATACATACATATGCAATAAAGTAAAAAGCCTTATGTCTTCGTTCTCAATACGAACTGTCTCGGATAATTTTTTAGTGTTGTGTTGTGTGAAAGGCTATGTATGTGATACCACTGCAGAGAGAAAAAAGAGGAAGATCAAGGAAGGGGAAGAAGATATAGTGAATGGTACCGTTCGATTCGAAAATAGCTGATTGCCTAGAGGAAAATTTACAAATGATCCCGTCATTGTCATCCTATCACTGTGGGATAGGATAGGACTTGAAACACTGGTCCATCTTAATAAGACAACAAGTCGTGTTTTAATTAGCGTTTGCTTATTCAATTTGTATTAAGTACTGGGTATAACAGAGTAAAAAATTATGGACACAACGAGTACATATAACAGTCTAGCTTAATTGGCAACTAAAAATAAATATTCAAATTATTGAGTTATAGAAATGAGTTTGGATAATAGGCGAGATAGGCCAGATCCATACGTGAGAAACAATGTTGAAGAATACAAATATAACCCTCTTCCCGTCCTCATATTTATTGTAATTCGTATTTATTGTTTTTGGCGAGGCTCAGTATTAGAGCTTGCATTGCCAACAAGTCTAGATTCTTTTTTAAGAGATAATAAAGCGGCAGTAAGCTTTTTTAATAAAATTTGTACATGGATTTATAAATCTTGCATCTTGACCTGTAAACATAGGTAAATAAGATTGGTTTAGCAACAGTAGTAAATTACCAGTAAGGTATTTTGGGGGACATATGGGTTCTGTTTTAGCAAACAAACGTATGCCTGCGAAAAAGGCAATTGCCGCTTTAGTAGTCACGGTAGTAACTGTAGTAACTGTTCTATCATGGGAAGTTTCCTTCTCCTGGTAAATAGTACGAAAATTGTCTTTTTTGCATTTATTGTTTTTTTTCTTCCTTTATTAATTAAACCTGCCTTATGACACTAAGTAACTTTTTTTACAGCTTGGATTTCGTAAATAATCGTTATCAATGTTACATTTTGGTTGAATATTTGTGTGAGGTTCTAATGTGCTAGGTTGTTCAATAAGTTTTGCGGTTCGGTAAGAAACACAATATAATGGTTTGAAATACACTTTATTATTCAAAATAGTCTCCCTGTTTCAACGAGATTCCAATTTATGAACTCCATCCCTAAAGTGAGCACCTGGAAGGGCTGCAAAATACGCTTCCAAAGCTGTTATGACCTCATCATTTAATGAAAAACGCTTTCTATGCATGAATTTTTTAGGTCTGGAAACAGATGGAAGTCGCCAAATTTGATGAATACGGTGGATGCTCAACAATTCGAACTTAAATTCATAGATTTTAGCCATTGTTAAAATGCTTTTTTTTTCAGAAATTTCTTCCTTCAGTTGGTCTAAAAGGTTCTAATATTCAGAATTTCTTGTTTTACCAGTTTGCAAGTAATACACAAACAATATTCCTTTTGCATCCCAAAAAACTGGTGCTAACATTTTCTTGGCTGATTTTTCATCCATTGTGATGAATCGACGCACAAAATCCACTTTATCCGGGCATGTTTTTTTTCATTGTTAGCGAATGCGGCACCCATTGTGCACACAATTTTCTGAAACCCAATACTTCAGTCAAAATATTGCTATACTCCCCAATGAGATGCCTAGGGCTTCTACTCAATCTCTTTCACTCACTTAACGATTTTCCGATACGATTTTCTATATTTTTTCTACAATTTCTGGTGTTGCTGCTGTTTGTGGACGTGCTTGACGTGTATCGTCTTCAAGGCATGTGTGATCAAGTTTAAATTCAACAACTCATATTTCTATTGTACTAACTTATACACTTATATACTTTCAAAATTCGTTCATAAATTTCCTTTGCTTTTAAACCTTCCCCTTAATTTTTTCCATTGTAGAAAATACTGTGACATATCCGTACTAAATGTCTTGTGAACAAAGAATGACTAAACAGTTTGAAATGAAACTTCACATACGTTCATAAAAAAAAAACATTTAGGCTAGTAGCTATCGAATCGCAAAACTTATTGAGCCACCTGGTTATCAGTTGTATTGGTGTTGGTCGTTTGAGCTGTTTGGAGTTTGCGTTTTCTATGTATGATTCGTTAAACGCAGAATATTGTTTGTGCTGCGTTTACGAATGATTTCTGTTACTGTATCGATATTAAGGTCACGATAGATATCTTCATTTGGGACGTACCAAGGATTTTTAGTTATTGTTCTGATTATTTTCGATTGTAGTCGTTGAATAATGTTGATGTTAGTTTTATTTGCAACTCTCCAGCTTTATATGCCGTATTCACAGATTGGCAAGGTTGCCGTTTCGTATGATACATAGGTATTTTATTCAGCAATGATAGTTTCGAGTGCCAGCCAAGAAGCCACTGTAGTCTTTCCAGAGAATTTTGGAGTCAATAGTCATTGCAAGGTATCTTGCTTTGGCGTCTATCGGAATTTGAAAATTGTTTATTCTCAGATATGTATATCCTACTTTCTTGTTAAAGTAAACTATAGGGTTGTTCAATAGGTGCACTTCAACTTTTTTCCGATAGGGAGGGCGAACGACGCAATATTTTTTATTTTTCGCTTGTCATTTGTAAACTTCATTAGTATACATTTCATCATGGAACGCTACACACTTGGGCAACGATTGCAAATTTTTTATGAAAATAATAGTTCTGTTGCTGCTACTTTAAGAGCATTACGGCCATTTTACGGTCCATTTAACAAGCCGTCCCGTTTTGGGATTATGTGAAGTCATTGGTCTACAGTAACAAGCCGGCAAGCTGTGAGCTCAGAGCCAATATTGAACGCGAAATTGCTGGAATTTCGGCCGTTTTATGCAAAAGAGTGGTCGAAAATTGGGTTCAACGATTGGACTTCGTAAAACGTGCACGCGGTGATCATGCAAAAGAAATCGAATTTCATACTTAAATGTATATGTTCAAACTCGATAATAAAAAAAAAAATAGTTAAAAAAGTCAAACCGTTTGTGTTTTATTCAAAAAAGTTCAAAAGTTGAAGCGCTCTTACTGAAAAACCCTATACTAAGTCCTCCCATAAATTTTGTGCAAAATTTTACAATGGACGACAAGAAGAAATTTGTAGAAAAAGTTCCGTTATTTTTTCGTATGAATCGTCTACTCATAAATTAACTCAGTTTCGTGGTAAATTTCGCTTGTTGAAAATGGAGTGGGGAGCTAAGGAAAATCGCATTGCAGTGATTGCATTACACAAGTGTGGTAATCAAGCAAGTGAGATTTACGAATTGTTGAAAAAACTTAATATTTCGAGAATGTTTGTTTGCTGCACATCAATCTTTTTTCCTAAGCGTCTGAAGTGACAGGCTGAAAAAGAAGTGGTCGTCCTCGCATGGTTTGATCCAGTGCTGCCATAAAAGCCGTTCGAGAAAAAACACGTAGAAGTTCCTTTAGAAAGCAGAAAATCGTGTCCAGGGAAAAAATTTATCGATCAATAAGATTTCGCTCCATCCCATAAGACAAAAACCACCTAGCAGTGGCTAAAAAACAATATTACTGGGTTCATAGCAGTTTGACACCCTAGTATACTGTCTTGAGGTACCCCAGCTTCCATGAGTTGAATATTAGAGTATTTGTCTCCATATTTTACATAAAAGTATCTGTTTGTTAAATAGCGTTTCATTATCAGATCGAAGTCCCGTGGAAAATACTGTTTAAATTTAAATAGTGGCCCCTTCTACCACACGCTGTCAAAAGCTTTCGTTACATCAAGATACACAGCAACACAGGTATTCCTTTTAGTAATTTCTGCCAATATTTTATTTATTACTCTATGTACCTGTTCCATTGTTGAATATTTTCGACGAAATCCGAATTTCCACCGAGTTTCACACCTGTTGTATGAGGTCAAGGCGGTCAAGTATAAGTTTCTCAAAAAGTTTGAATAATGATGGTAATAAGAAGAAGAAGCTGCACAGCGTCTTTATTTGGTATAGGTATGGCAATGATTTCGGCGACTTTCCAAGGAAGTGGAAAATACTTCATTCGTAATGCTGAGTTAAAAATATTCCTTAATTGCCTTGATTTGCAAATGTTTTTTTTAAATGGTCAGCGAGGACTTTTTCCTTTTCTGTTAGAGTGTTCGCCAAAGAATTTTTCCTTGGCTTTAGAGGAGGTTGGTGCATGGCTACTTTGTCGAATTTTTCGCATGTCTTCCCTAGAGTATAGTTTGTAGTTCTAGTAGTGAAGCGCTATATTTTTCAAAATTTCCGTCCGTATCCACATTTCACATTTATTCCCATTTATTCATTATTTATTTCTTTTATTGCTATATTCAGCCTTTTTAAATGTCTAGTGAACGTGCAGATTGCCAATGTTACCTTAGTTTTCGTTTGTTTCTGATTATTTCCAAGATTTTATGGGATATCTTATATTTGTTGTTACTCATTTTAGTTATGGATGTGGAGGTTGTTTGATATCTTTCGTTGTATAAAAGTCAATCGAATCAGGTCGCTTCAGCATATCAGTCGGCCAATAAATTTGTGTTCCGTAGCTTAAAAGTTACTTTTATTTTCCATCATTGCTCCCTAAAGATTTTTCATTTTGTTTTGGTTATTCTGGATCCCCAGTGTTATTTGCACTGAAATCTCTGCCTGCGATAAAACTACCTTCAAGAGTTCAAGAGAAAGTCAAAATATAGCGTCTTGTAGTTTTTATGCTTAGGAGGCAGTGTATGGAAGAAAGGGGTGGCCCATCCTATATATTCAGAAAAAATTATCGCAGGCTGAGTGGTCAGTAGGATGAACTCATTTACTCTGGGTTTTTGCCTTCAATAAAAATCCTACCTTTCTTCTTATGAGTGCTTTCTCAAAGCGTATCCCTGTTGGGATGCTATTAGTTCTCCTACAGTGTTCCCACCATGTAGCCCATTCGGATCTCCACAACTCTTTATTATATGAAGCAGGAAAAAGTTTGTAAGAGTTCAAATCACCCTTGCTCTATTGAACAGGCCTCTAACGTGGCATCTCAGCTGTCTAAACTTCTTGCTCCACAAAAGGACGTCGCCACGACTTTTTTCCGATCTCTTTCTTCGGTCTCAACTTCTTGCTCATACAACTTTGGGAACCTCTTGCTGCTCCGACCTTCCTCAATGGTAAAACGGAAGAGCTGCCATTTAGCATTCCAAGGATTTTTGAAAACTGATTTAGTTTCGAGGAAACAACCAATGTTGTTGCATTGCCGTCCTTGGGCGAGCTCTGGTGGAGTCGCAATTAAAAAAGAATATGTTTTCTTTAGTCCCCTCGTTAGCAGACTAAGAGGTCCTTTGGCGAGCTTTTTGGTCCTGGGCGTTTGCGAGCAACTTCGGAAAGACTCTCACGCCCTCGGGCTAGACTAGGTTTATCAACATTCATGGGAGGCGAGAAGTCGTTTCTCGTCCTCCGGTGATACTTACGATTTGGTTTCACGGGACTTCCATCTCATGGGGCATCCTGAACCGTCATTTCTATACTAAGGAGGAGACTGCATGCCCCAGACATGTCTGTAGAGATAGCTGATTCGGCGAATGTCGAAAGGCTTTAATTAGTTATATTTATGGAATGATATCATATTTATCTGATAGTTCGGTGCATTTGTCTTCACGAACAGTTCCAAAATTAACTGCGGAGAAAGTGGGAGGATATACTAAAGGGAAATCAAAAAATTTTTGTGATTACCAGACTCAAGGAATATCTTTCCGTTTAAAGACTTTTGCATCTGGAAAAGTTGTAAAATAGTCCTAGCGGCGGCAGTACTCGAGCAAAACCTCTGCAGGATGACAGCTTTGCTTGACGAATATCGCTGTTATAGGCCTTAACCTATCCTTGTATGGTTGTCAGCTGCCCTTGGAATAACTTATATTGAATAATCTTCGTTATCGGTTTCTAAGGTACGATATTGTTTGCGGCAGCTACTCGGAAAGCTAACTTTAGAGCTCATAATTTTCACGAGATTCTCTCTTAATAAAGGAGATATCGACACCTGAAAGAGGAAAGCCTTTCCGTTGCGAGTGCTGGAGGGTAATTTGAACAATAGTGGGACCCATGATATTTAAATGTGTCCGGTAGGCGGGTCGATGAGTTGGGCGTCCTCCACTATTTTTCTGTCCTTGGGTTGCCGCCTTGTTTAGAGATATGGTATAATGCTCTCTTTATTTATGAAGAATGGTAGATTGTTTTTGCGACAGATCTGCCTTCAAAATATCTCAGTCATCCGATGATCCGCAGATATTTTAGTAGGGCTTTGTTGCCTATCCTCATTCGCAGAATCTAAATGAATGCTCTTGGTCTCCTAATTTAGCCGCGCTAAGCTTAAGCTAGAAGCTCCTCCAGGCATCGCCGATGCTCGCGAATATCTTTTGCAGGAAGCTCTTGGAGAGTTCGTCGCCAAGGCCACACAATATTCGCAAATAGCTTCGGTAAAAATAACCATCTGAGTAACCATGACCTGGTCGATGACTATTCAAAGCACCGTATTTTGATTACACCCCACTTCCCAATTGATATTCCGCTAGTAAACGCAACTTGCAAGTTATCCAAGCTAACCGAAGGTAGCTGCGAAGTAGCCCTGCTGAAGCAGCAAAAATCCAAAGCATGATCACTCGAAAAACCGTCTTTCTTACAAGATTTGTCGGTTTCTTCCTCGGTTTGTGTACTTGCCTAAAGCTCGCTGAGTTGGCGCGATGCCCATCTTTCCATGAACAGACCGCTCGTAGTCAGGGGGATCCCAATTCTCTTCTTTTGCGGGGAAATCATCTCACATTTCCCTAGTCTGGCCAGCTCATTCGCCTCACAGTTTCCCGTAATGTCGTTGGGACCAGGAATCCAGATGAGGCTTATGTCAAAGAATTCGGACGCAGTCGCACTCCCTGCCCAGCTGCCTCCTTGATGGCGGCTACATCTGCCTGGAACACACTGCAGTGGTCCGGTAAGCTGAATTTGAGTCTGGTGGGGAGCTCCTCGCAGAAAACTCTTCCGCCAACCTTTCCTTCCAACTTCGATCCATCCAGCTTCTTCACCAATGTCGTCCTCTCTAGTGAGTTCCACCAGACTATGACTCCATATAACAAGATAGGTTTTAAAATAGTATTATGTAGCCAAAAAACAACTTTAGGCGAAAGGCCCCATCTTTTGCCAATTGCGCCCTTGCACCCATACATGGCGATTGTTGCCTTCCTCACTCTTTCCTCAATATTGGGCTTCCATGTAAGCTTGCTGTCAAGGATAATACCTAGGTAGCTCTCCTTGTCACAAAGCATCAAAGGAGCGCCCTCTAGTGAGGGAGTTGAGCTCTGGGTATTTTATATTTCCTCGTAAATAGGACAAGCTCCGTCTTCCGCCCATCCAAAAACTGAGTTTAGGTATCCCTGCATCAAGTTGTACAGAGTATCCAAAAGTTTTTTCTAACTATTAGTGCTGCGTCATCCGCATAGGCAATTACCCTGCAGCCCCCTTTCACCAGCTCCTGCAGGGAGACATCCGAGCTCTTGCCTGCCTTGGGTATGAAGACAACCCTCACGGCCCTCCATGATCTCTTTATATAGCCCCTGGCTACGCAGCTCGCATAGATAGGGCTCAACCAACGGCATGATACCTCCACAGATTTCTGCAGTTGGGCAGGAATGGTGCCGTCAGGACCAGGCGACTTGTAAGGGTGTAAGGAGTCAATGCGCCAAGCCAGGCGACGCTTATCTAGCAACCAGCCCCCGCCCCGAATGCAAGTTGAAATGCTATCCAGGTCGGTGCTGCTAGGTGCTGGGCTCGTAGGAAAATGGGCGTCGAGAAGTAACTTCAGTGACTCCTCGCCGCTCATCGCCCAACGTCCCAACTCGTCTCTTAAATACCCCAACGCAGCGGAACTCTTCGTGAGTACTCATCTAAACCTGTAGGACTCATGGCAGTCCTCTACGCTCTCGCAGAAGCTTCTCCAAGAGTCCTTCTTAGCCTTAGTAATTTCGGACTTATATATTCCTAGCCCTACTTTATACAGCTCCCATCCCGAGGGAGACCTAATTCTTTTATCTCTGTTAAAAAGGCGTCTACATAAGGCCCTAAGCTCACAGAGCTCCGTTGTCTACCAAGGCGGTTTTTCCTTCCTGAAAAAAGCTTTTATTGGACAAGACGTTTCCAGGGCATTGTTGCAAGCTGAGGTAAAAGTTTCCACCAGTTCGTCGATCGCTTCTTCTGACAGATCTGGATTTTCTCCCGGTGCTTTGGGGAGTAGGTTCAAACGACTTCTGTAATATGTATCCCAGTCCGTCCTCCTCAGGTTCCTGCAGGGGGATCGTATTGGACGAGTTTCAGTGAGAGAGAACTGGATATACCTATGGTCCCAGAAGGAGTGAGGATTTAGCACCCTCCAATCGGAGATTCGGTTTATCAGTGAAGAAGAAGCCAGATTGAGGTCAAGCACTTCTTCTCTGGCTGCGGTAATAATAGTGGGGTCCTTATGCCTCTTACAGATAAAAAAGTACTCGTTTAAAATACAATCAAAAAGTAACATATTAACACTGCTCGTTACCAAACTCGTTGAACGAAAGGAATAAAATTAATTTAGCTATATGGAATGCGAATGGACTTGCTCGCCACGTTCTGGAACTTAAATCATTCTTAATAAATAAATCAATCGATATAATGATGATCTCTTAAACTCATGCCACTGACAAAACTTTTGTTAACATACCGAACTATAATATACATTTCACAAATGAACCCGACAACAAAGCGCACGGTGGGACAGCAATTATTATCAAAAGAAATATTAAATACAATGAACTGGAGGTATACAGAGATAAAAACATCCAAGCCACCACAATAGCCATAGAAGACACAAAAGGGCAAATAGCAATATCTGCAGTCTACTGTCCCCCCAAATATAACAACACAAAAGAACAATACCTGCATTATCTAAAATCGCTAGGGAATCGATACTTACCCGGAGGAGACTACAATGCTAAAAACATACTTTGGGGGTCATGGTTAACAAATAAAAAAGGGAGGCAATTAATTGAAGCCATTAGAAAATATAATAGTCGGTTTATTAGCACAGGTGAGCCAACCTACTGGCCAACAGATACGAAAAAACAACCGGACTTAATTGACTTTTGCATAATTAAAAATATGCCATATGAAAATCCGACAATAAAATCATGTTTAGAGCTATCTGCAGAGCATTCACCATTAATTATGACCTTACTTGGACCTATTGAAATAAAACAATCTCTAGGCCTATATAATTCTAGAACGAATTAAACTAATGCTTGCCAAATATTAGAGCAAAAACTCAAAATAAATATATCACTGAAAACTCAAGATGAAATTGACTCCGCTATTGTATATTTCAATGATAGCGTAATACAAGCAGTTGCTTCCTCTACACCCACCCCGAAAATGACAAATAAAGAAAATATCCCAACTTATGTTAAGGGGAAAATCGGCGAAAAAAGAAAAATCCGCAAAACATGGCAAACCACCAGACATCCAGCAGATAAAACCAAACTTAATAAAGCGACAAATGAGCGAAAAACATTACTTACAAAACATAAGGAGAGGAAACTTCGAAATTATATGGCAAACCTGGGAACAGCAGCATCTACAAATTACTCCTTATGGAAAGCAACAAAACACATTAATGGCGCTGTAATACATAAACCTCCCATCAAAACAAAAGCCGGCACATGGGCAAAAACAAGCAAAGAAAAGGCCGAGACCCTAGCCAGACACTTCTTAGACACATTTATAAGCGAAATGGATAATCAAAACAATAACATTAAATCTGATAACATAATAAACGTTCCGCAAATCAAAACAAGAAAGACCACCATAAGCGAAATTAAAAATCAATTAAGATAGCTAAGCGATAAAAAAGCTCCAGGATACGATTTAATAAATGGAAAAATTTTAAAAGAGTTACCTGAAATAGCATTGCAATTCATAAGAAATATATTCAATTGCATGTTAGAGACTAAATACTTCTCACGACTATGGAAAATTGCTCAAATTACCGCCATACCCAAACCAGGAAAAGATGCCACCAAAACTGCCTCATATCGACCCATCAGCCTATTGCCAATTCTTTCAAAAGTGTTTGAAAAAATATTGTTCGACCGACTAGAACCAATTTTTACAGCAAAAAAAGTGATACCAAGCCATCAATTCGGATTTAGACGGTAACACTCAACAGTCCAACAAATCCACAGGGTTACTAACAAAATACTTAACGATATGAATGACAAAAAATATTGTGTAGCTGTATACCTAGACATAGCAAAAGCCTTTGATAAAGTTTGGCATAAAGGACTTTTGCATAAGCTCAAACGAATCTTTCCACAAAACTACTTTGAACTTTTGAAGAGCTACATAACTGATCGAAAATTTTATATAAGATATGAAGACGAATATTCCGATATTCTACCAATGACAGCTGGAGTACCGCAAGGCAGTGTATTAGGTCCTCTCTTATATCTAATATACACCGCAGATGTGCCAACTCCGACAACAGATAATACAATGATAGCAACGTTCGCGGATGATACTGTATTAATGGCATCAAACAATGACGAAAAACTGGCGACCTTTACTCTTCAAAAATTAATAAACAATACAGTAAATTGGTTTGACGAATGGGGTATAGAAGTTAATAAAGACAAAACCGTACAAGTTATATATACAAACAAAAAGACATCAAAATATAATCTAACCTTAAAAAACAACAAAATAAAAATCTGCCCAGCAACAAAATATCTTGGAATAACTATTGACGAAAAACTAACATGGAAGCAGCATATAATTAACAAAAGAAATCAAATCAAGAATAAGTACCGGCAATTAAGTTGGCTAATCGGACGAGCATCAAAACTATCACTGTATACAAAACAATTATTACTCCTATCTGGAAATACGGAATAGAAATATGGGGAATGGCTAAAAACACAAATATTCAGCTTATACAGCGAACACAATCCAAAATATTACGAAATATAACAAATGCTGGTTGGTTTATTTCCAATGAAGCCATACATCATGACTTAAACGTAGACACTATCCAAGAAACAATCACAAAATGTAGCACTAAGCATATACAGCGACTGTCAGTCCACCAAAACGAAGAAATGTGTAAAATAGCACCGGCAGAAAATATCAAACGAAGATTAAAGCGACACACACCGACTGATCTAACTATAAGATTTACAGTGTAATCACAAAAAACAATAAATAATAAATAATAATAACAGACTCTTCTTACATTGGTAAAAGAACATATTGTAATAGACCTTAATTGTACAAAAATTACATATTGTTAATGTATAACAGACTGTAAATAAAGGGGAGATATAAAAAAAAAAGAAAAAAAAAGTAACTCACTTCTTGCACTGATGTTGGAACTTCCCCAGCGGGCGTGATGGGAGTTCGAGTCAGTGCTTATAATAACGCCGATTTTCCTGCATTTTGCTTCGGTCAGGGTTTCCCTTAGCAGCACTGGAGGGGGCTCCACCTCGTCGTCATGTGCCATGTAGACGGACATCAGACATAGCTTTCCAGGGTTTTCCCTCATGAAGACTGCAGAGATGGCGGACGCTACCCTCTTCCACTCCACCCTAGAGAAAGCGCCGTCTTCCCTGCCACTGTCCATCACTCCGAGAATGATGGAGCCCGCCTGTTTAGCGACTTCGCTAAACGATTTTGGCGGGACATCACCAATCCTGAGTCTCTTTTCTTGGAAGATATCCTCCTCCTGGGAGCGCTGCCTTTTTACTCCCGAGTCCAGTTGTGGTGCATTCGCTTCCACTCCCTCTCCACTGCCCTCTTCTGCTCCTCTGATGACCTTCCTGGCCCACTCGAGCGTCTGCGAATGTTTTTCAGATAGCTGAGATTCATTCTGGCCACCGTAGCGCTCCAGAATCTTCGTAGCGTACTAAGATAAGAGAAGGACCGTTTACTCTGCCCTGTCTGCCGTTTAAGCCTAGTGGAGGGTCCTTGAAGAGATACCTCCGAAGTCTCCGGAAAACTAGGGGAAAGTCCTTTGCTGGTACTGGCTCCCCCATCCAGTGCCATTACTCTAGGAGTCGCAGACGGTTCCGTCTGTAATCCGCTACCTATCAAAGGGGGACTCCCACCTTTAGCCCTCGGGTGAAATCAGAAAGTCGGTTCCGACTTTCCCTCGGTGTCAGCCTTGGTCACTGCCTTACGCGTCGATTTCGACGCATGACCCCCATTAGAGACTACCCCCCGGGGAAAAAATTTACGAGGAGGCGTCATCGTTCAGGAGGGCCGTTGAGGCCGCTGATCATTTAGCGCTACCCAGGGTGCACCACGCGGAGGCGATCTGCCTTACACCCCAAATCACCCCCATTATTATAAAGGGTTTTTCAATAAGGGCGGGTTTGCTGTGTGGCACGTAGCGCCGTCCTGCTGGAACCACATGTCGTCTAGGTCCATATGGTTCAATATGGGCCATAAGAAATTGGAAGGGCCACCACGTCTACCGAAAAATGGGCGCAATGCGCGCAACGTTTGCGTTAATGAACACTCATTTTGATAATAAAGTTTTATCATTTGAACGTGCTGTTCAATCGTGTAACTTGCCATGATGATTTGACATAAACAACTGAATAATAAACAAAAGACTTGATAGATGTGACCAAAACAAAATGGCTGCCACAGTGCGCCAAAATCTACCCGCGCCAATTGAAAAACCCTTTATATTCGAAAGAAATTCAATTACAATAAATTCAGTCGTGGCGAACTAGTTAATAACGGTTTTCTGCTGTTAACGGTCTTTGTATTAAAAGAGATTTTCGAATGAGATTTTTCGTTTTTAATATTGTGCATATGTATATCACACAACAAAAAGTGGATACTACTGTGATCAAATTGAAATGCGACTTTCTAGTTCAGACTTCGTGGATATACAAAAAAGTATCCGTACACAAAGAAATGTAAAAAGAAACTAAACAATTTTTAATTTTCATGAGAAATGTTAAGTCAGTAATTTTTCTACAATTTCTATACATTTTTTCGTGGTTTGTGTTATATACATTGCAACCAGAGCTTAACATTATATGCTCGCTTTGAACGCTTTGTATTATGTCAGTCTCTAAATATTTAAATAAGAAAATGTATCCATTGTTGACTCTATAAAAACAAGTTTGGCAACTCCTTGCGCCGCTATACATCTCAGGCCATCACACCTCCTCCGCCATGCTTCACAGTTGGTACAAGATTTTCTTTTTCGGGGAGCAGTACCGCTCTTATGCCACACTAGTTTTCTTCCTTTAATGCAAAATATGCAATATTTGCTTTCATCCGAAAATTGAACACGTTTCCAAAATTCTGGAGGCTTGTAAACATATTCGTGTGCAAAATCCATGCGTTTTTTTCTCTTTATTTCGTATACGGTTTTTTACGAACTACACATCCGCGATACCCTTCTTTTTTAAGTATTTTACGTACAGTATCGTCCGTCGTACACATGCAGCCAAAGGAGTTGGAAGTTCGAGAAGTCGTAATTCGAGGACTATTTTTCACTGATTGCTATTATGGTTCGTTTTTTACGTAGGGTCAGCTTGCTAGGTCGACCAGAACGTGGCTTTGCGTGACATATTGCACAGAAGGGTGACTTCTTCCTATGATTTGCCCAATTTCGCGGAAAGATTTGCCTTCATTTCTAAGTTTCAGGATAATTTTTCTCTCGCCAACACCAATTTCCTTGGCTTTGAGGGCGATTGCTATTTCTTGTACACAAAAACTTAATAAAATAACTCCAAAGTAATGTAGTCACAGCAAAATCAACGACAAACTAAAATAAAACCGTTATTGGGTACGAATATGTCACTGTATACTGCGGGGAATCCCTGTTTTCATGTGTACGGAAACTTTTTCTGCTTCGTTGAAGTGAAGTTTTTTGTTTTTGTTTTGTGAAATTTAATTTGTAAAGATGTACCTAGGCAAAATGTATAGAAACTATAGAAAAAACACTGACTAAATATTTCTCATAAAAGTTTAAAATGTTTTAGTTTTTTTACAAGGAATTTCTTAATATGTATTATCCGTCTTCTGCCAACTTCTGTTATTGTTGTTTTAGCAGTAACTTTGCCCTGTCAGTGTAGTATAATTACCGATAGTCTTCGTCTAGCTCATCTAACGGTAGGCCCAGGAAACTTGTTGTTTCGACAGGCTGGGTCCAGAGGGAGAAAGGAGTTAGATGAGTGGGTTTGATGGGGCATGTGAAAAGGTGGTTAGTGTCGGCCCGATGACGGCATTCTGGGGTCGGGAGCTGAAGAAGGTGGTAAGAGCCTCCAGATGAATCTCGTTAATTGTCTGTCTGTACACTGTCCGATCCAGTAATAGTCGGTCTGTTTTGTCCTGGATCTCGTTCGGGTAGTTAGGGAGGGCCCTCCTGACATGCCTGGGAGGTGGCTAAGGCTCAAGCAGGTGTCTGCATGGGTAGAACCTGGGGTAACACCCTAACAGGAACTACTTGCTGAGCAGTTTATTATGCTCCCTCACAGGGAGCATTTGGGCCTCGTCATGTAGATGTTGTATTGGGGACATCAGTAGACATCCTGTCGCAGTCGTAATGTCAGTGTTTTGACAAGTGTGTAGCTTCGTCCACTGCAAATCACTGGTTCCAGGCGACCAGACAGGCGCAGCATAGTTTAAAACCGGCCGGCCTATTGCTTTAAATGTCGAAAGCAACATTTCTTTATCTTTGCCCCAAGTGCTGTCGGCAAGCGATTTGAGGACTTTATTGCGATTCTGGGCTTTAGTGGCAATAGCGGTTGTATGCGCTGATAAGGGTAGCAAGCTGTCGAAGGTTACACCCAAAGTTTTGGGATTTTTAACAGTCGGAATTGGTGTGTCATCGACTTTTACCTTGAGTTGCAATTTGACTTCCTTTGTCCAGGTGGTGAAGAGGGTCGCCGTGGACTTCGTGGGGGAAGTCGTAGGATCCTTGCAGTGAAGAAGCGAGAAAGGCAGGCGAGGTAGTCGTTTACCTTGGTGCACAGACCATTGATGTCAATTCTTGACGCCATTATCGTGCTGTCGTCGGTGTAGGAGGCCAGGGAGATTCCCTCTGGTGGCTGGGGGGGTTTCGGGATATATAAGATAAAAACCAAGGGTGAAAAGCAGCACCCCGCGGAACTCCTTGTTTTATTTTCCTCTGTTTTGAGATTTGGTTTTCGTTAAGCCCGCGGTTTATTTGAGTGTTAATGGCGGAGAGTGCAGTGGTGGTGCTATGCACTCTTCAGTAGCTATGCTGGTGTGAGGCTGGGGTCAGATGTTTCGTGTAGAGTGGTAGCAGAAGGGCTTCCAGAGTCTTCACTACTGGGGAAAGGAGAGCTATCGGACGATAAGAATCCCCTTGCTTGGCGGGTTTCCCAGGTTTCAGTAGTGGACCACTCTCCCTGTGGTGGTGCTGTGCACTCTTCGGTAGCCATGCTGGTGTGAGGCTGGGGTCAGATGTTTCGTGTAGAATGGTGGTAGAAGGGCTTCCAGAGTCTACACTACTGGAAAAATGGAGAGTTATCTGACGATAAGAATACTCTTCTTGGCGCGTTTCCCAGGTTTCAGTAGTGGACCACTCTTTCTGAGTGGCCATAGGTAAATTGAAAACCCTTGTGAGGTACTCTACTCCCAATGAACCCAGCTCTTTCAACATCAGCATGTTTAGTCCATCAGGCCAATGACTTTAGAAGATTGCGTATGGTTGATGGCCCCGTGAGCCTCATCGCTGGAGAAAGCAGGTGGTGCACTGTTCTTCGTCAGTTTGTGCAGCCGTCTGGAGGCACGTCACTTGGATCTGTCGGCCGGAGGATGCAGTATGAATTGGCGGCTAAAATAGCTCGCGTATCCCTTCGGATACGACGAAGTACAACCATTGAAGGTGATATCCACCTTGTCGTTGTGGTTCGTCGGGTTCGACAGGAACCTTACAGTGGACCAGAGCTTACTCACACCAATGGTGAAGTTGCAGGTATTCAAGTGCTTTTCCCATTTAGGCCTCTTGCCGGATCTACAATTTGAAATGCTTTATGCGAGGATCCCCGGGATCGGACAGGCGTAGGAAATTACGCTCAATTGCCAGAACAGCTGCTTAAGCTGGGAAATTGGTACATAGGTCCCGGTAAATTCCGCGTTCGTCTACGCGCACATCGGTGAGGATGGGAAGAGTGGCGAAGGTGTCCGCGAATCTGGTTCCATTAGCTTTATCACCGGTGATCCGTGAGATGATAATGAGCAAATGGTCTGATGCAAGCGATAGCATAGCTCGCCAGGTTATGCCATTTATCAGACCAGCGCTAACAGTGTTGTGTCAGGCGAGCTGTTGCATTTGTCCATTATTTGGTGGGTGCGTGGTCGTTCACAGACGAAAGAAAAAACGATAGGAAGAAAAGGAGAGGGGTGGGGAGGTTGAGTGTTTGTGGACAACGAACGATACCTAATTTGCGGTTATGTTACTCTCTTTATGCTGCTGATGAAGTTCATCAGATATTTGATAAAAGTGAGAACCAAGATGCTTAAATCTTAGTTTCGCGAGAGCGGGGCAGCTAAGGAGCAGGTGCCGAGATGATTCCACCTCCTCCTCCATACAGCTGACGCAAAAAGGACTCGAAGTAATTCCGAGTCTCACGGCATGTATACCTCGCGGATAGTACCTCGTGAGGATGCCCACAAAATTTGAGAGCTGGGATTTTCTCATCCTCAGAACGCCTCCGACCCAAGCGTGGCCAAAAGGATTTCGCGATCTTACACGTTCGTGTACTTGTTCAGCGCTCGCTAAGTTGGTGCAAAGCCCATTCCTCCAGAAGTAGATCGCCGATCAATGGGGTCCCGATTCTCCCCTTTCGCGGGGAAATCCTCTCACAGGTCCCTTGTCTGGCCAGCTTGTCGGCTTCACAGTTTCCTGCAATGTCACTATGACCAGGTACCCAGATTATCCTTATGTCGAAAAATTGTGATGCAATCGAAAGTGAGACCATGCATTCCCTGACCAGTTTCAAGTGCACCATAATATAGCCTAGGGCCCTAATTGCCGCTTGGCTATCGGGGTACATATTTGCCTTTTTACCAGTTCTTACGCAAGTAAGTATCCAGTCAGCTGTTTCTTTGATTGCGGAACACACTGCAGTGATCCGGTAACCTTTGAGTTTGATGAGGAGCTCTTTGCAGATTACTCTTCCTTCAGCCCTACCGTCCAACTGCGAGCCATCCGTGAACAGGTTAACCAGGCCGTGTCCCCAAGTGTTGCCCCCGGTCCACTCCTCCCTTGATGAAATATGGGTGGAGAAAGTTCCGCTTGCACTAAGCGAGTGTATACACTGATCCGTCGACGGGGGGATGAACTAAAAGTTTCTGAGGATGCTTGAGTGCCCATATGTTAGATTGAGGCTATAGCCCAAACCCCTGAGTCTGATTGCTCTACGTGCAGCAGCAATTCTGCCTGCGATGTCCACAGGTACCACATTTAGCATTACATTAAGCGCCAGGGTAGGAGTAGCTCGAAGCGCCCCACTGATTCCAATGAGTGCAGACCTTTGAACTCTCTCTAGCTTTTTAACTGATGCCATCCTTTCCAGTCAGTTCCATCAGACAACGACTCCATATAACAAGATTGGCTTTATTATGGTCCATCTTTTGCCAATTGCGCCCTTGCATCCATACAAGGCAATTGTTGCCTTACTTACTCTCTCCTCAATGTTGGGCTTCCACGTTAATTTACTGTGAAGGATTAGACCTAGGTACTTTTCGGTACAGGTACAGCTTTGAAGTCGGCGAAAAGATGATGTGTGTCGATTCCCCTTTCATGGGTCTTTTCAAAGATTTGGCGTATTGTGAATATTTGGTCGATGGTAGACTTTCCAGGTCTAAAGCCACACTGATAAAGTGGCGATATTTAGAAGACTAATTCCGCGGTAGTTGGCACAGGTCGCAGGACCACCCTTCTTATGGATTGGGTAGAGCACACTTAAATTCCAATTGGCAGGGATGCTTTCATCCGACCATAGAAGATGATGGATGCACCTTACCACCTCCTCGCCGCCATGTTTGAATAGCTCAGCCTGCAGTCCGTCGGCTCCCGTGGCTTTGCTGTTCTTTAGTCGCGTTATCGCTATTTTCACCCCATCATGGTCGGGTAGCGGAACAACAATTCCGTCAACGATTGGGGAATTAACTTACTTAAGTAATAATATTATATTTAGTACAGAATAATGTATTAATGTGTGTATTTATAATTAATGTAAGGATATTTGATTCTATACTTATTTTACATAGAGATACAAGGGGTGATAGAATATTAACGTTGATGGCATTAATACTTTTAAGATGATCAGAAGGTGTAGAGTTAGTAAATAGAGCTGTTCTGATGTATTGATGCTCTGGGCAGTCATCGAGCAGGTGTAGTAGTCGTGTGACCAATGCTGAGCCTGAAAAAAGATTTTATATTTTTGAATAGCAGATTTGCACGAAAGGTCGATCGTGTACCATCGGGGTTGCAGGTTTTATTGGAATGCCGGTATGTGTTGCTCGTTTTTGCAGAGTTTTCCCATATCTGTAAGGCTTCCCTAAATATTTGCAGGTATTCGTTAGAGCTGGTTTGTTCTTGTGGTGGTTCTGCACAGCGAAAATGAATGAAGATTGAGGAATCATGAAAGGTGGATGAGACGCAGTTTTTATTAGTGGTGGTGTCGATATTATATCCATGCAGCAAAACAGAGTTAATGTGGGTAAATAATAGCTGATTCCAGCAATGGAGCAGTTAAGGTATAAGCATCAGTGTGTTGTATATTGCCCTATACGAGATATCAGGTAGTCCGGCATCGGTTAGAACTGCTCTGACTGGTGACGTGGGGAACGCATGTATACTCTTTCTTTCAGCAGTGTGGTATGGTGCAAGTGAGAGTCCGATATATGTATGATTTAGAACAATTGCCGTATATTGAAAGAACGTAAACGATTTTTGAATGTATTAGTGATTTGGTTATGTTTAAAAGAGAAGAGTATTGGTGTGAACAAAACAGTGTTTAGATGAAATAAATTTAATTATATTTAGCTTAGATAATATACTAGTTCTTATATACTGACAATGTTGCTTAAAGCTAAGTTTCTTAAATTAGGCCAAGAATCTTTAAGGTGTATATAAAGACATCGTCGGCATAAATAACATGCTCTACGTGGTTAACACTAGATTTACCAGCTATTTAAATGTACCTATTTCTACCAAAACCAGTCAAAAGGACTGGTGTATAAGAAAAATAGCTTATTGTGACTTCCTGTATTTATCCACTCCTAAAAAAATACAAAAAAAGTTCAACAATATTAATTGTAATAGATAAATGAATTTATAGACATCGTCAAATAGCAAAATACTTAATTGTTTGCAGTTTGTCGGTCACAATTTCTACATAGGTAGATTTTCATGTGTGTACACTCTACGCATATATTTTGTTTTTTGCATGTCTTACAAAGATTTGTCGTCTGATTATTAGTGCAATATTCTATTTGGCACCATTTGCGTACAGAAACCGTGACACTTGTAGTTGGAATATCATATTCGTGTAGTGTTTGCCGTGAAGTCTGAAATTATGAAGCAAGTTCTTTTACTAATCTAAAAACGTGCCCCCAACAGTCGGTTCTACGTTACCGGAACGACCCAGATTTATTACATATATATCCGGTCAAGGACAGTCACTTCAGCAGCATTCCTCGTACATGTATGTGGAATGTTTTTGCTGCTACAACAACAACAACAACTAATCTAAAGAGATAGTCTATGAGAATGTGAAATATTTTCTCCTGTTGTGTTTTTGTACAATATATTCAGCTGTTTATTCCGGTTATATTATAAAACGATACAGTCTCAGTTAACTTCTTAGCAGCTTTATCAATTTTGATGTGTTTATGCTTTGTACTTAGTATAAGCACTTTTTTATTTGGTTTGCTTTTATAAACGGTTAGTGTGTGCATCTATTGGATTGGTACAACAAAGTTGAGAAGCGTGGAAGCTTACGAAGTATACGTTTCAAGAAGTTTCATTACGACAAACTCGCTTAGGAGGTTTGTGGATTTCGAGACTCGTCTTTTTCTCAATGCGGTTAGCCACATTTCTTCTCTACTTCAGACGCCAGACAACAATTTATGCCAAATTTAAGTGGTTTGTTTTACATATACGAAGTAAATCTGTATCTGGCCTTCGTTGGAAACAGTTGCTCATCCACGGCAATATGAGCTCCCGGCTTAAAGTAGTTTTGACTGTTTTCAATAACTTTTTCCCAAACTGCTGAAACTAGCGCATCCGTCTGTTTGCAACCGTTGACTCCTCTGATTTCTTTTGTAGAAACGAGTATTTGGCAGAATCTGAATAAAATCTCGTCTACACATAGAGCTGGAGAAAAAAGATGGTCCCCACGTGCTGTGTCCTTCGTACGCCCCACCTGCGAACAATATTGCAATAAATACCTTCAATTTTGCTTGCGTAATTGTCAGTTTTTCCCCGAAACTCGAGAGGCTTCTAACTCAGTACAAATACTTATATGTTCCAAAATATGGTTCTAATAGGAACACAATAGCAACGGCTCAATGCCGATAACGAAACGAACGAAGCCATTTGGCGATATATTCCTCATGATTCCTCCGAAATCACACGTTTCTTCATAGAAACTTGCACCAGTCATTTTGACTGGTACTGGTCAATAGCAAAAAATATTTTTGTTATTAATATATATATATATTACAAAGTAACATTAGTTTCATAAAATGTATTATTCACTTATAGCTACAAAAGTCGTAGCATCATTTCGAAAAACAAATGTTTTATGTAGTAGAAATTTTGAATTGAAATCGCACAACCAGTCAAAATGACTGCTCTGGTAAATCTAGTGTTAAAGGTAACAATTTCCGAGCTTAGTTCGTTGAAAGCAATTGTAAAGAGGGTAACCTTGTAGTATTTTGTTATAGAGATTGGGAATACTTGATTTGTGGTTTTTGACTCTAACGATGAACTTACGATTTTGTAGGAAAGACTTTACAAAGTAATAAATTTCTTTGCCGATCTTCCAACGCTTTACTTATCTGAGTACAAGGTAAACCCCCATTCTATCAAAAGCTTTCTCAATGTCTTAACTCAATACAAAGTCTGGCTGCTAAGACTGTAGAGCAAAGTGTTCGAAAAATAACAACGGTTCTATAACACCAATATTTTTTTGGAACCCAAATTGGCGGGGAGATAACAATTTATTTATTTTAGCGAACCACAAAATATAAATTGAGATTTTCTTCTCCAAGATTTTGGACATGCAGGGAAGGAGGGGTATCGGTCTATAGCTTCACCAAAAGTTTTTCCAGACATTTTGTACACCTTAGGAGCTTCAATTGCAAGGACACAAGGACACCAGTAAGCAATTTTTTGTCTGTCCAGTTTTGCTTAGGACTTGAGAGGGGATTAATATTTGCTATAATCCTTTCCAGTGGTTTATATTTGGCGATCTTTAGTTCCTTTGTGAATGCCGCGTTTGCTTTTTTATAATTGGCAAAGTTTATGTCTGTCCTATCTTTTTTATATTTAGCACAGAAAAGTTTCTTACTGTTTCTAAGCACCGTTAGGAGGTTGGACCAATACGGCGTTTTGCTCGAAATTTGTTTGTGAGGTTTTGTGGTATGGCTACATGTGCTGCTGATCGAATGATAGTTTTTATCGCTGCGGCTTCAGCGTTGGTATTTTTTAAGTTGGGGATATTGTTTGATAAGGATGTGGCAATCGAACAAAACTCAAACCAATCAACCTTGTGCGTAAGGAATTTTGATTTTGCCTTGATTTGTGACCGACCGGGGGAAGATAGTGAGGGGAAGAGAGGAAAATGGTCGCTGTTATGGAGCTCATCTAGAGTGCGATATAATAGCTTGGGGGCGATAGAGGGGAAGATAGTATGATGGCTGGATCGGAATAGGCTTTGTGGGTAGAAAAGTGGGTGGGTAAACCATCGTTGAGGACTATAAGGTCATGGGAAAGGATTAGGTCTTCTATAATCTGGCCTCTACTGTTTGTAGAAGGCGAACCCCATAGGGGGTTCCAGGCGCTGAAGTCTCCGAGCAGAATAATCGGGGTATTGAAAATATTGAGGATATTTGAAAGTTCGCTGGGTGTGAAATTTTGATGTGGTGGAATATAATAATTACTGTTAGTTTGTACCCAATATCAACTTCGATCAACTTTTTCATAAATACAGCGGCACCAGTTGTGGTAGTAGCCTATATAATTATTAGGCGGATGGGCAGTATTATTATGGGGAAGATGGGCTTCTTGTAAGGTAATGATATCTGGGTAGAATTCATTAATTAATATTTTGAGGTCTGCATTATTATTAAATACACCGTTTAAATTCCACTGTAGGAAACGAAACATTTATTCTAAAATTTCGTCTTGCAATGGCCAGGAGTTAGGAAGTACAGTGGGATTGTTTGGCGTGGAAAGATGTGAACGCAATGCTGATACCATTACATTTGTTGTTGGGTCATCGACTTCTATACACATTCTTTATTTTCTTTTGCTTCTGAGTTTGAAAAGCTATTATGTGCACGGTATGTTTCTACAGTGCTTGGGTTTTCTTGCGTTGCGCATACGTGAGTATTGTGTTGTTGTATATTAAAAATTGGGGTTTGTTGTTGTAAGTTGTTATCATTTATGTTGGGTAAACCGGTTTTATTGAGGGCGGGAGTCGTCTTGTGATTTTTGTATGAAATGTTTGGGACGTGACTTGTTTCATTGTTATTTTTATTTAGAATAGTTAACTCATTTAGAGGGTTTTGTTGTTGCGAATTTTTGTGACATTAGAGAAAGTGGTAGAATGAGAGTTGAAGACAGGGGGATTTTGAATACGGTGTAATTTGATGGCTTCGCGCATAGAACATTTTTTGTCGGTTTTTATTATCACATACAGGAAATTTGTTACACCGTTGCATCTCATAGGATTTGGGTAATATAGTCTAACTTTGGTGGTATACCAAGAGATATCAACTTTT
This sequence comes from Anastrepha obliqua, assembly GCF_027943255.1. NCBI lineage: Eukaryota > Metazoa > Arthropoda > Insecta > Diptera > Tephritidae > Anastrepha > Anastrepha obliqua. The sequence goes on along the minus strand of NW_026562178.1, from coordinate 490,567 downwards.
TCGTGTAAATGGTACATATCAAACGTAAGTAAGACTACACCACAAGGAGTCGACTTACCGTCAACAAATTTAAAGAACTTGAACACTGAAACAACACCCTGTTCGCTTAAATTTTTGATTATTTCGCTCTCTGCTACTTCATTCAGACAAGGTGCATATAGTGCCTTTCACATACATGCCTGAAATACTTACAGTTTCTGTGCTAGCGTTGTTTTAAGACTTTGTGAACGGCAAAGCATGAATATTTATACAGTGGTCGGTATGACTTTGTAGCGCTAGCAACCAAGTATTTGGGGTTATCTTTTTTTATTGATGGTAATGTGGGAAAGTTATCAGCAGTTTCCCTCTATGCCGCTGTGCCCGGGAACCCAAATGTGCCTGATGACGAAGTATTTGGATGCAATCGAGAGAGAAGCCAGACATTCCTCGACCAATTTCGAACGCACAAACAGCGAGCCCAAGGCCCTAATTGCCGATTGGCTATCGGAGTAAATATTTACTTCCTTAACGGTTATTACCGAATTAGACAACCAGTCCACCGCTTCCTTAATTGCGGATACCTCCGCTTGGAAAACACTACAGTGGTCCGGCAGCCTAAATTTAAGTTTGATGGGAGGCTCCTTACAGAATACTCCCCCACCAACCTTTCCTACAATGTCCACGAGCGCCACATTCAGCATAGCGTTAAGCGCTAGAGTAGGAGTGATACGGAGCGCCCCACTGATTCCAATGAGGGCAGACCTTTGTACTCTCTCCAGCTTCTTAACTGATACCATCCTTTCTAGCTAGTTCCACCAGACAAGGACTCCGTATAGCAAGATTGGTTATATAATCATGTTATAAAGCCAAAAAGTGACTTTAGGCGAGAGGCCCCATCTTTTGCCGATAGCGCCCCTGCAACCATACAAGGCGACTGTTGTCTTTCTGATTCTCTCCTCAATGTTTGGCCTCCATGTAAGACCTCTATCAAGGATGAGTCCCAGGTACGTTACCTTGTTAGAGAGCACCAACGGAGCGCCCGCTATTGAGGGGAGAAACATCCTTGGTATTTTGTATTTCCTCGTAAATAAGACGAGCTCCGTCTTCAGAGAATTTATCGATAGGCTGTAATTTGCGGTCCAATTTATAACTAGATTCAGATAACCCTGTATCAGTTCCATCAGAGTATCTAGAAACTTGCCTCTGACAATAAGTGCCACGTCATCCGCGTAGGCAATCACCTTACAGCCCCTCCCCTCCAGCTCCTCCAGCAGACCGTTAAGTACGGCAATCCAGAGTAGTGGCGAGAGAACATCGCCTTGCGGAGTGCCTCTGTTCACTTGCCGGCGGAGAGAGGTGTCACCCCATTCTGCCACGACCGTTCTATCGCTAAGCATCGTGTGGATAAGACTTTTGAGTTCGGTTCCGACTCCTAGTTTACCTAGCCACCTTGTGATTGCCTCCGGGAGGACATTATTTAAAGCCCTCTCAATGTCGAGGAAGGCACCTACAGTGAACTCCTTCTGGTGGAGGGACACCTCGATGTCCTTAACAATTGTATGCAAAGCAGACTACCGATCTGCTTTACAGCAAGCATGTTGAGCGTACGATAAACGCCCGCGAGAAGTTTCACTCCTTATGCAGATCAATCAGCCTCTCTAAGGTTTTTAGCAGGAACGAGGAGAGGCTGATTGGTCTGAAATCCTTAGGGGATACATGTGAAATCTTACCTGCCTTGGGTATGAAAGTTACTCTCACAGCCCTCCAAGATCTGGGTATGTAGCACCTATCTATAGCTCGCGTAGATAGGAAGAAGCCAATGACATGATACCTCAGCAGATTTCTGCAGTTGAGCCGGTATAATGCCATCGGGCCCAGGTGACTTGAAGGGCTTGAAAGGCTATGCATCCTATCCCAGCCGATATTAAGCGAGTCCGAATTTGCCGGAAAATGGGCGTCAAGAAGTAACCTGAGTGACTCCTCGGTGCTCATGGTCCAGCACTCCGAGCTGTCTTTCAGGTACCCCATAGGTGTGGAATTCCTCAAGAGAATAGTCTGAATCTCGCGGACTCATGACAGCCTTCCACGCTTTCGCAGAATCTCCGCCATGAGTCTCGCTTCGCTTTCCTGATTTCGGACTTGTAAATTCCCAGTTCTACTTTGTACAGTTCATATCCCGAGGGAGACTTAATTCTCCTGGCTCTATTATAGAGCCGCCTACATGAAGCCCTGATTTCCGTGAGCTCGGTTGTCAACCAAGGCGGCTTGTCCTTTTTGGGGGGCGGTCTTAGTGGACAAGCGCTCTCGAGAGCTCTGTTACACGTAGCGGTGAATGTCTCCACCAATACATCTATAGATTCTTCCGAGAGATCCGCGTTTCCTTGCGTTGCAGTCCGTGCTCCTAAGGTTCCGGTAGGAGGATCTATTCGGTTTGGTTTCATTCAGAGAAGACTGGATGTATCTGTGATCCGAAAATGAATGAGCGCAGAGCACCCTCCAATCAGATATTCGATACCTTAGTGTAGAAGAGGCTAAGGTGAGGCCAAGCACCTCTTCCCTAACCGCCGTAATGAAGGTTGGGTCCTTACCTCTATTGCAAATAACCAAGTCTTCGCTTAAAATAAAATCAAAAAGTGACTCACCTCTTGAATTGATATCCGAACTTCCCCAGCAAGTGTGATGGGAATTTGCATCGGTTCCGATAATGACGTCGATTTTTCTCCGCCTCGCCTCTGCTAGGGCCTCCCTTAGCAGCTCCACCTCGTCATCGTGCGCCATATAGGCTGAGATCAACCAGGGTCTCCCGGTGGTGCTCTCCAGGTTTATAGAGACCATGTCCTCATTGCTGAAATTAGGCAAAATTAATGCTTTTAGTTCTTTTCTGATGAGTATATAGGATCTTGGTTTACCTGCACCACTGTGAACCATCAGTAAATAGTTTTTCGTCCTAATTCCGGAGATACCGCTACTGCTCAGCCACGGCTCTTGGATCAGGACTACGTCAACCCCACCTTGCTCAAGGTGGATTAGTAAGTTAGCAGAAGCTGCCTTAGAAGAATCTTCATCTTCGATAATCTTCTCCAACATCCTGAGGTCAGCCTCCTCACTATCCGAGGCCAGAAGCCCCTCCTTCTCTGCCCTGTCGAACAGTTGCCCGATACTGAAGACTGACCCCGCTAGAGAGCGGGCGTCGTCAGCACTGACCCCATCCGACATGACAGATTCCACATCCATCTCCACGGGAGCTTCCTCTACCGTGGGCCTATTCCCTCCCAGCACTACCGGAGTTGCAGAGACATTACCCCTGGCATCGGTCTGGTAAACCTTCAGGACTACCTTCTCGAAACCATAAGTGATGATCCCTTTAGTTTCAGCGAGAGGTCCGAAGGACTCTGCATTTAGCAGAATCAGCGCTTGCCGAAAATGTCCTTGACTACCTTCCAGTTGTGCGTGGGAAGTTTGAGGTTGGAATAACGGAGGATTTCCTCCATATCCTCTGGAGCAGAGGGCTCTGAGGGAAGCCAGACCCGGGCGCGCGGACGAAGAGGTAGGTCCTGCCTGCTTAGCGACTTCGCTAAAAGATTTCGGTGGACCGCCCGCAGTCCTCGATTTCTTCGGCCGGAGAATTTCCTCCTCCTGAGAGCGTTGCCGCTTCACTGCCGATTCTACTGGCGGTGCTACCGCACCCTCCCTTTCCACTCGGCCTTTCTCTGCCCCGCTAAGTACCATCCTGGCCCACTCAAGCGTCCTTAAATACTTCTGAGGTACCTGCGAAGCATTTTGGCCGCCGTAGCGTTTCAGGATTTTAACGGCTATGCATTGGTCAGAGAAGGTTTTCCTGCTCTGTCCTCGCTGCCGTTTAGGCCTAGCAAGGGACCCCTGAAAAGAAGTCCCAGAAACCCCCAAGCTTGGGGAAACCCCCTTACTGGTACTGGCCATCCCCTCCAGTCCTACCTCACTACGGCTCGCAAGCGGTTCCGCAAGCGACCGTCTACCTACCTACCCCACCCAGATAACGCTTTGAGCGTCGACTCCGACACCCATCCGCCCCTACTTGTTTTGTCCCACGGGGCTGCCTCTCGGTTAGGGATGGTTAGAGAAGGCGGTTCCGCCCCTCTTTCCTTAAGTGAGGAGACCTTGGGGTTCGGCTCCGAGTCCCCACTGCCGCCTACATGTTTTGGGTTTTTGTTTTTATTTTTGGTTTTGTTTTTGTTGTTGTTTTTATTCGTGTTTTTTGATTGGGTACCCACTCGGAGAATAACTTTTTTTATATTAATCGTAAAAATATTTTTAAAAAAGGACCTTAAAGCTAAAGAGTAGTACTTTGCGATGCCGTTGTGGAAAATTGAAAAAAAAACTTAACTTGCTCAGAAAAAATTAAAAAAATGGCCAAAATCTGAATTTTTAGACTATTTAGCCTCAAATTGCCAAAAATCCTCAAGTGCTGGAGCATTTTCAAGGTCAAATTCGTTTTCAGCATAAAAAACCTTCAGGAAACACCCATAGCGGTTTTAGAAACTGTAAAAAAGCGAGATTTCGCAGGCCTGTGTAATTTTTCATTCACAATAGATATTAAAATTGTTTTTTGGCAATGTTGCAATCGAAAATTTCCTTAATCCGCTTAAATTATGAAAATTGTGTTCAATAGTTAATGCGCATTAGTTGCCCTTAATTCCTGAGATAATTCCATATTATCAAATTACTTCTTAAGTCCCGACTAACGCCGCCGTCTGTCAACGCTATAAGAGCTCCTTGATATAAAAAGTAAAAAGAGGACCAATTCGAATAAGGAAAACTTAAAGAGCACTTTAATTGAAGAAGGGGGAATTGTGGTTTGTTTTTGTTTACTGCTTATGCAGAGGTAAACTCCTATTGAATAAACCTTATGATTTGGGTTCGGATATTTTAATTTGTACCAATAACTGTATTGAAGTAAAAACTTTAACATATGTAGATGAAATAGGTGGTTTCTTGTTTCTGACGTTCGCAGTGTTCGCATCACGATAGTTTGCCGTATCACGCTGCTGTTGTTGCTCGGGATTATTGGACCACAACTTGATCCGTATATATACATAAGTACATATAGTTCTACCATCAACACTTCCATCTTATTTAACTTCGCCTGTGTTCTGCTTAGTCAATAAACTAAAATAATTAAATTATAGCCAACGAAAGAATGTAGACTTGGAAATCGGGTATACTTGCAAATTAATGTTTACAAATAAAGCAAGTGACGCTAACATCGCGAGAAATATTTATTGGCATTAACCAATTGTTAAAATATCTTGATAACATAGAGCGATGTGTGATGATATAAAGCAATCCAATCAAAAAATGTCTAGAAACTTCGTATTTTTAATTTTTTCTCCTAATAGGTAAAAAAGAACAATTCACGGGATTCATATTAATTAAATAACTTAAGTTTAAATCATTAACGAAAAGGTTGAAAACTCATTGATATGCCCTCTTTCGGCTGTGGCTTGAAATAGAGCCAGAAGTATTTACTTAAATATAGCCGTGCCCTGGGATATACTGAAAGTTTGAAACTTCATGAAATAATCAATAGAAATACGGTAGGTGGGGCAATTCCCAACTCAGTACCTCTAAATATTTCTGGGCCGATTTAGCAACGTGGGCTTGGCGTTTTCAAGCAGTTTATCATGTCTACCGTCCCATTCCGGCCGCTTATCTTTGAGAGCTCGATCCAAAGCATTAGGTGCAGTTGGTAACGATCGCCAGTGATGGTTTCAGATGGTTTAAGGGGTTACATGGGTTTCGTGGGTTCAAAAATCGATTTTTTTGGCTTATTAATCTCTACAACATCTCAAGAATATTATCCTCAATTTTCAAGTCGATCCGAATAATAGTTTCGGAGATATAGCCTTTGGAAGGTGTGCGCTCCAAGCCACTTTTATTGTGACTCAAAACATTCATGCCTATTATGATAAACGTCGGATGATATGCGGCGTTAGTTAACTCGATCCGCACTCGATTCACTTTTTCACTAAAATAAAATGTCTCCTGTTATTAAAACATGGTCGATATCGCCAGAGCTCAAACTAGAAGCCTGTCTAAGATTTTTTGCTGAAGGGGGTTATCAAAATGATACTGGGCAAGATTTTAATATTGGCATGGCGCAGTCCACAGTGTCCATAGTACTGTCAGAAGTTTTAAATATTTTAGAGGCAACACTACGCCCCAGATGGATAAGCTTGGCAATCTTAAGATATATGACCATAAGCAGCGAATAAGGTATGTGAACAGTAGGTACGCAGGTGCAAGTCAGGATTCTTTTATTTGGGAAAATAGTGAGGCTTCAAGACATTTCCAAACCATGTATGAAAATGGACACAGAAGCACTAGATTGTTGGGTACATATATAACAAAAACGAAACAGTTAACAATACATAAGTAATTTTGATTTAAATGTTCCCTAGGTGACTCTGGATACCCACTTTTACCCTGGTTGATAACGCCCTTCCGAAATGCCGGAGCTAATACACCAGAAAGCCGTATCAATAAAAGCCATAGCTCGGGTCGCAATATTGTTGAACGCACATTAGGTGTCTGGAAGAATTGGTGTCGATGCTTGCTCTCAGCTCGCCAACTTCATTATTCTCCGGAAAAAGTGGCTCAAATTGTTAATGTTGCGGCGGCACTTCACAACATTCGGATCCATTATAATATTTCAGAAGAATATTTAGAAGGGGTTTTTGAAAGTGAAGAGTATGAAAATGGCGAGCCTGTATACCATCAAAGATATACCAATGAAGCAAACTAAATCCGGAATGAAACGTACATAAATATATGTTTGTTTGTATATATTTCTTAAGAACAAAATAAAAAGAGCTTTCTTGGCAAATGTTGCACATTAAAACTTAAGCTTAAAATAAAAAAGCCTTCTCGGCAAATGTTGCACCTTAAAACTTAAGCTAAACAAAATTTCTAATTCACAGTCATTTTTTAAGTCTCAATTGCTTGTTAACTTCTCCTAATTCAATGCTTAAAAGTTCTTTTTTCACCCTTAATTTTTCAATAGCATTTGTCTCCATAGCCATATTATGTCTTTTTGTCTCCTCAAGAAAAGCTTGGAGAATTTCATTGTTTTTCTTCTGGTGATCACCCAGACGGTCAACCGACCTAGTCAGATTTTTCAGTTCTTTTTTTACATTTTTAAAATGTAGTTCCTGTGCCCCAACACCTTCCGAAACTTTTGAATATAAGCTCTCCTGCACACCGATTTGCTTGTCTAACAAGTCAAACTGCTCTGGTCTCTTTTTTTTTCGGAGTTCATTTCGAATGTTTTGGTTATTTTCTACATCGTCATTTTCCAACAACTCTATGCAGATGGCGTCTCTCGAAGTATATGAATTTGTACCCTCATGAGCTCTCTTCGATGTAGATGGAGTAATGTCTTCAACCACCTGCTCTGAATTTAGTGGAGTGGCATGCCCAACAATTCTCCTCTGAGGCACTCCAAACTCTTTTGAATTTTTAGTGCCCCCAACACAGTCGCTTAGGCCCACTAGAGCAGCAACATCTTCTTCTAGCGACGATAAAGGTAGTTCCCTATTTTCGCCTCCTCCAGTTGCTTGTAATTCCCTTTTATTGTGCGCCACCTTTTTCTTTACTGCTGATTTAAAATCTGACCAAACCTTTAATTAAAACGCAAATAAGTACTTATATTCTCAATGAACTTTTGAATTATCAGCAAACCTTTTTCCATTCTGAAATACTCTTCGATGGAGGCCCTAATGAATTCAGTTCCTCACGCACACTCTCCCAAAATTGCTCTACCTCGTTAGGAGCACTTCTGGTAAAATTTTTTGCAATATCGGAACGCTCCTTCATACGAGATATTAAACCTTTAAATTGCTCTCTGGTGGTTGTGCGTTTCCTAAAAAATATAAATTTTGCCATTTGTATAAATTTTGCCAATATATATAATCCGAAAAAAAAAATAAAAATGTTTTTCCTTACATTTTATTGCTCTCCATCTTTATTATAATCATATCCGCAACACAATGACCTGCGGATGAGAAACGAGTAAATTTGTTTGAAACCCGAATTGAATGCGTTGTTGGTAATGCCATTTTTTTTAATCGATCCGTAAACCACATTATCGATCCGCATACTGCTTTATCCGACGTTTATTATGATACTGAATACTGCCGGATCGAGTATAACTCCCTCTGCAACCATCCGGCGGATACCATGATAGCGGTAATTAAACGCGTTTTTCCCGGAACCCTGTTTTCAAAGTCGGTTGTCAAATGTTCTATGAAAACTACTCAACCGATCTTGATGAAATTTTACACAGGAGTTCGAGATACAATTACTCGTGCTTGAACAAAGAATTTTGTGTTTTTTCAATTACAACTATTTAAAAAAAAAAAACAAAATGTCAAGAAAATTTGACCGAAATTTTCATTTTTTTGGGAAAATGTCTGCCAAAACTCCAATTTTTACTTCTTTCTCTTTCCTTCGTTCAAGCACGAGTTTATGGTCTTAACTAAAACACTTATATTTGTTTTTTCATTTCTGATGATCCTGTCAGGAGTTATTCTTTCTCTCAAGCACTCCAAGCGTCGCTTCATCGGATGTTGTCATCGTCCAAGTTTATGCGCCATACGTTAGGACGGGCATGATGACAGTCTTGTAGAGTGTTAATTTTGTTCGTCGAGAGAGGACTTTACTGCTCAGTTGCCTTAGTCCAAAGTAGCACTTATTGGCAAGAGAGATTCTGCGTTGGGTTTCAAGGCTGACATTGTTATCGGTGTTAATGCTGGTACCTAAATAGACGAAGTCTTTTACAACCTCGAAATTATAACTGTCTACAGTGACGTGGGTGCCGATACGCGAGTGCGCCGACTGTTTGTTTGAAGACAGACCCATTCGCTTTGCCTCTTTATCCAGTTTGGAGAAGGCAGAACTAACAGCGCGGTTGTTAAGGCCGATGATATCGATATCATCGGCATACGCCAACAATTGTACGCTCTTATAAAATATTGTGCCTGAGCGATTAAGTTCTGCGGTTCGTACGATGCTCTCCAACTTCAGGTTAAAGAAGTCAGACGACAGCGAGTCACCCTGTCTGAAACCTCGTTTGGTGTCAACGGTTCGGAGAGATCCTTTCCAATTCTGACGGCGCTGCTGGTGTTGAGCAACGTCACCTTGCATAGCCATATGCAACTTGAAATCGCCGAAAAGATGGAGTGTGTCGATTCTCCTTTCATGGGTCTTTTCCAAGATTTGGCGTATTGTGAATATTTGGTCGATGGTAGACTTTTCAGGTCTAAAGCCACACTGATAATTTCCAATCAGTTGGTTGATGGTGGGCTTCAGCCTTTCACACAATAGGCGATATTTAGAAGACTAATCCCGCAGTAATTGGCACAGATTGGAGGATCGCTCGATTGTTCCTATTGGCCAGCATCTCAAGCTCCTCTCACTCACGTATTTCGGCCTCTCGTTTTTTCTTTCGGATAATACGTCTCTCTTCCTTTTTTTAGCTCTCTGTAGCGATCCCACATTGTTCGTGTTGCGCCCGATCGCAGCGTGGCTCTGTAGGCAGCATCCTTTCTTTCTGCGGCAGCATGACATTCCTCGTCGTACCAACTATTTTTTCGGGATAGCCGGAATCCGATTTCTTTTTCGGCGGCGGTATGTAGAAAAGGAGAAATATTGCTCCATTGTTCGTGCATGCCGGTTTGTTGGGCAGTACTCTCCGAGAGCAGGAGTGAGAGTCGAGTGGCGAATCTTCTGGCGGTCTGTTGTGATTGCAGCTTATCGATGTTGAACATTCTTTGCGTAGGTAGATGTACGTTTTTTGCTGCACAGAGGCGTGTGGGCAGTTTTGCTGCAACAAGGTACTGATCCGAGTCGATGTTGGGTCCTCGAATCGTACGTACATCTAATACACAAGAAGCGTGTCTTGCATCTATCACAACATGGTCGATTTGGTTTCGTGTTTTTCGATCAGGAGACAGCCAACCGTAAATATTGATCAATATATGACACGTTTCAGCTGCACTTTTCTTCAAAAGGTAATAATGAAGCATGACTTCCAGCAAATGCTGTTTTTTCGGGACGAACCTGGACATTTTTGACGTCAGATAAAAAAGGACCTTAACGCTTCAAACGAAAGTCAATTGCTGCGATCGAGACCTGACATATATACCTTCAAATCACCTGTATGTTACTAGAGTGGACACAAAAATAGTACCAGCGGCGACACCTCTTTTACGAGGGCAGAAGCTTATTTTCATACCCCATTTTTAAGATATCGGGGTGTATATGGAAGACTTTTAGTCACTTCTGTTAGGTATTGTGGCGTGTGTCTTGAAGTGACCTACCATTTTAAGCCGACTCCGAATGGATTGTTTTTTGTTTATGAGGATCTTTTTCATTGCAGAAATACACTCGGATCACAATACAATCATTTTGAATATCTATAAGGACAGTTGCTGATTTCGTACAATTGTGTACTGTGACCAAGACCATTTTTCCAAAAGTTTATTGCGAGTTTAAATAGCAGAGCTAAGTTTAATGTTGCATCAGGAGCAATAACTAATCATACCCCGAACGGTAGAAAGAGGGACATGGTTAATAAATAATCTGGCTAAGTCATTATTATTGCAGATCATACAGATCATTAACATTTACAGATTTCAAATCATAATACATAAAAGTGCCACAACTGCCAGGACAATGAAACGACTCATGAAGTGAACAAAATATTGCGTCGTGGTCCGATATAAAAATATTTTGTCAAATTTGAGAATATGGTCAAAACTAGATGTAAAAACGAGATTTAAAACGCTGGTAATCTTCTTGCAGCTGATACATGGTAAAGTAGTTTATAGGGTTATTTACAGTTGGAGGGCCGAAAAAAGCGAATTTTCCAGAATTTTTTCTAAGAGAACTTTTAAATTTATTGATCTAAAAATTCCTTCATATATTATGTTGTCTAGCGGTGCCGTGCTATGAATAAGTTCGTGCGGTTTTTTTCGAAATTTGAAACTTTATTGAAGTAAAATGGTTACAAATTTAATATTCAAAGTATTGTCCATCGCTTACTACTACTTTTTCCCATCTTTCTCGCAATTCACGGATTCCCTTTGTGAAAAATTCGGTCGGTTTTGCCGCAATCCACGAATCGATCCATTTTTTGACTTCATCGTAATTACGGAAGTGCTGGTCAGCCAGGCCATGTTGCATCGATCGGAAGAGATAGTAATCGGATGGCGCAAGGTCTGGACTATACGGCGGGTGGGGTAGGACATCCCATTTGAGCGTTTCTAAGTATGTTTTGACCACTTGTGCAACATGTGGCCGAGCATTGTCATGTTGCAAAATAACTTTGTCGTGTCTATCGGCGTATTGCGGCCGTTTTTCTCGCAGTGCTCGGCTCAAACGCATCAATTGTCGCCGGTAGACATCCCCCGTAATCGTTTCATTCGGTTTCAGTAGCTCATAATACACAACACCCAGCTGGTCCCACCAGATACACAGCATAACCTTCAGGCCATGAATATTCTGCGCCGACGTCGATGTTGAAGCATGGCCAGGGTATCCATACGTTGCCCGACGTTTTGGATTGTCGTAATGGACCCACTTTTCATCGCCAGTCACAATTCGATGCAAAAAACCCTTTCTTTTGTGCCGTTGAAGCAGTTGTTCGCATGCCATAAAACGGCGTTCAACGTCTCTTGGCTTCAATTCATACGGCACCCAATGGCCTACCTTTCGGATCATTCCCATGGCTTTTAAACGTTTGGAAATGGTTGATTGATCAACTCCCAAAGTTTTTGCAACCTCTTCTTGCGTTTGAGCCGGATCTTGATCGAGCAATTCCTCCAATTCGGTATCCATGAACTTTGGCGGCGCACCCTCGCGTTCTTCGTCTTCCAAGCCAAAATCACCACTTTTAAAGCGTGCAAACCACTTCTGGCACGTTCGCTCAGCTAGAGCATGCTCACCATAAACTTCCACCAAGATACGATGACTTTCGGCTGCTTTTTTCTTCATATTAAAATAATGAAGAAGAATTCCCCGCAAAAACACATTATTTGGCACGAAATTCGACATTTTCAAGTGTGGTAAAAATATTGTTGTTTACGCTTCAAATAAAAAACTTATACTGACGTTTGTGCCTTACGACAGTAGCTCTCCAATGAATGTTTGGAAATGTGGATCGATGGAATAATAATCAAGTTACGCCATCTGTTGTAAAACCGCACGAACTTATTCATAGTCCTATTAAGAAAACATTTTTTCTAGTAGCGGTCGCCCTCGGCAGGCAATGGCAAACCTTCGAGTGTATTTCTTCCATGAAAAAGCTCCTCATAAAAATATCTGCCGTTTGGAGTCAGCTTGAAACATTTGTGGAACAACATCAAGACGCATGCCACAAATACGAAAAAGAGCTCGACCAAACACCCAAAAAGTGTGTACGCGCCAATTACATATGTATATGTCTATTAATGTACGTATATTAGTAAAAATATTTATTTGGAAAAGAGCTACAACTGATCTCCGGGAGCTCCTAATCGAAGGAATAAGCAAAATAAATTTTTTTGACAAAATGGCGGTTTCTCAAAAAAAAAAAACCATTTTTAAATTCGATTTGAAATTTCGGCCTTAAATTGTTTATAAAAAATAAATATTTATCGGTAAGGAAAAATCTTCGATTAAGTACTAAAAAATATATTTAAGAAGCTCGTGTTGAAATTTGAGATTAATCGGTTTAGCCGTTTTCGAGTAATGTTGGTCGCCGACTTTGAAAGCACCATTTTGAGAAAAATGTGTTTAAAGTTTGCAAAGCTCTTTACAAGCACTCTGAAACGCTTTTTATAATTTGTGTCAACTTCGAAAGTATTCACCGGAATAATATTAAATTTTCTGTGTGTATTAAATCGATTTTTTGAAAGTTCCCACTGTATGTTACCCCTTAATAGCGTATGAGTATCTTAAAAGAAGGTTTAAACTAAAGTATCCAAATATAACACCACACTCATTATCAATCAAAAACATAAGTAACTCAAGAAACAATGAATCTAACATGCAACACTTATGGGGGTAATACACACATGACATTAGTATTTTAATAGCATTGATACTGCCGAAGATGCAATTTTCAGAGTAATTACAACACAAACCCCGCTTTTGACTGTTTGGTTATGACATATCATATTAAAGCTAGGGATGCTATAATAAAAGACAGAACTACTAGAGTTGAACCACGTTTCTGAAACAGAGAAGACGTCAAGATTCCCCAAGAATATTCCTAACATAGTCCAACTTATCGCTGTTAAGGCGTGGCGCATTAAAATGAACCACGTTAAGGTCCTTAGACTACAAACAATTAATGCTGTAGTCTGATGTCCTAGCGGTGTGTTAATCCAGCAAGCCGAACTGATGAAGGAGCAACTAAAAAATTTTATCAAACAAGTAAAACATAACACAACAGAAACAAAAATGATTGACATTAAACAAAGTGAGATGGAAAGGTACAACAGAACATTTGAAAATAGCAAAAATGCAAAAGAAATAGCCTAGAGCATATAAAGAAAAGTTAACAAACAGTGAATAAAGAGAAATAGGCCAAGATAGAAAGATAGAGAAAAAACAAGTTACTAACTTAAATTGTTAAACTTTATAATTTAAAAGTAGAAAAACGATCGTAGAATACATACATATGTCCAATTACTTCACTTTCTGGTGTCATTAAAATCATTATTTGCCAAATCCAGATGGTACTCTTCCGGCAAAAAAAATTAAAAACCTCCCGGAACTCCGGTCGCCGTGCCACAATCCATACGAATGTAGTCAACTCCCCGTTTCCGTTGCCTCCTCTTGAATCGCGCAGTCCCTTTGTCAGATTGTATCTCAATCCTCATTTCCTTTTAATCTACTATTGCGAATGACGTTTGAGGTGTTTGAGTTTCATGAAGAGATTAGCATGTGGGCATGCCCGATTCCGGTTCGAGACTTTGCTCTTCTTTGCCATAAGTTCCAGAACAAAAGAGTCATCGCCCGTCCTGTCACGCTTTCCCGGTGACATTTCGGGTATAGTGTTGGAGGCCAAAATATTTTAGGTACTCATCTTGACCATAACCGCAGATTTCATCTCATTTCGTCTTCTTTCTTTCAGCTTCGTAGCGATAAGCTTTTCGCCCATTTGATTGACTCCGTTCAGGAACGGTACCTTCCGGGCAGCTTTAGTCTTCAATATGAATTGATTCGTTGAAGTATCCATGTCCGAAGAATATTTGGTTTTTGACGTGATAACGTCTTATAATTCGATTTAGCCGGCTGCACGCACGAAAAAATGTGTCGTTACCTTGCTCATTTGTCGTTACCTTGCTCATTAGTGTTACATTGCTCATTAGTGTTACCTTGCTCATTTGTCGTTACCTTGCTGATTTGTCGTTACTTTGCTCATTTGTCGTTACCTTGCTCATTGCCGTTACTTTGAATGAACTGCAAGCGAAAGCGCGGATCGAACAAAGCAAACGAACGGCAACGTTCGACATCTTAAGTGAGCGTATATATGTATGTATATGCGCATATGTACATATATAAATTCACGTATTTGTATTTGCATATGCCTTCTTATTGATTACACTGTGCAACAGTGATTTTATACTTTTATTGAGACCTAGTACAACTTCTAGGTATAGTAAAACTAAGAAAAATGGTATAGGAGGAATTTCCAATACATGCCCAAAATCTCGTTTTATGGCCATAAAACCGTTTTTCAGTAGGTTTATGTGAAGAATCACTGCTAACTTCGCCAATTTCCATCCGATTTCGAATTTGTTATTTTAGTTCGAAAGAACAAAAACAAGCCTTTTTGACAGTGTGTTGACAATTTTTCTGAAATGACAACTGACGAGACTGTAGACGGAAGTATTTGGAATTTTTTTATTTTTTCTCTATTTTTTCAACTTTGACATAATTTTTACGATATTATCCGTTATTGAGGATTTTTTTTAGTACACTACTGTTATAGTAAATTTAATTTTGCGTCGAATGAGCTATATTTGACTGTAATTGAATTTAAATTAATAGAGTTGTGTGAGTTTTAAGATTTTATGTTTTTTGTTTTTCTAATTTGGTATGTAGAGGCGGCCGCCGTAGCCGAATGGGTTGGTGCGTGATCACCATTCGGAATTCACTGAGAGGTCGTTGGTTCGAATCTCGGTGAAAGCAAAATTAATAAAAACATTTTTCTAATAGCGGTCGCCCCTCGGCAGGCAATGGCAAACCTCCGAGTGTATGTCTGCCATGAAAAAGCTCCTCATAAAAATATCTGCCGTTCGGAGTCGGCTTGAAACTGTAGGTCCCTCCATTTGTGGAA
Organism: Anastrepha obliqua; assembly: GCF_027943255.1. NCBI lineage: Eukaryota > Metazoa > Arthropoda > Insecta > Diptera > Tephritidae > Anastrepha > Anastrepha obliqua. The sequence continues at coordinate 475,224 of NW_026562178.1, read as the reverse complement.
CAACACCAAGACGCACACCACAAATAGGAGGAGGAGCTCGGCCAAACACCTAACAGAAGTGTACGCGCCAATTATTTATTTTTATTTATAATTTGGTATGTAGGTATAACTTACGCTAAATGGGAATAAGGACGTGTTTTGATGCGTTATTATAGATCCGTAATATTTATTGGAGTATATATGTATACATAAGAGTACACTGTACTGCATACAACAGAACTGGTTAGAACTTACGAAAATATCTGACATATTATAGCACATTTTTTTTCAATAGAAATATGGAAAAGCTCCCAAACTGTACATTTTTTTTTTTTTTTTTTTTTTTATTGAAATGTTATAAATTTTTATTTACATTCCATAAAGATTACACCTAGTAATATATAAAACTAATAAGTAATTTTCATTTGACAATTTGAAGTAGCTTAAACAATATTGACAACTAAGTCTTGAGGTTTCTTTCTTTTCAATCTTCTTTTTACAGTTGCTTCATCGCTTAGTACGGAAGCTTCTGCGTTAATGTGTTTTTTTAATTTTTCAGCATGCTTAACTGCACAGAAATTGGCTGTGTCTGAGACGGTTTTTAAATTTAAATCCTTGTGCAGATCTTCATTACGCACGTACCAGGGAGCTTTAACGATTCCCCTGATTACTCTATTTTGGAGGCGCTGTATAATGTCGATGTTGGTCTTTGCAGTACATCCCCATAATTGAAGACCATAGGTCCACACCGGCTTTAGCACTTGGTTGTATATGAGGAGTTTATTTTGAGTTGATAGCTCAGAGTTTCTGCCAATTAGCCATTGGAGTTTTTGGATCTTTAGATTCAGCTCAGCAGCTTTGATTTTCACGTGCTCTTTCCACTTGAGCTTTACATCTAAAGTCATGCCTAGATACTTTGCACTATTAGCATTTGGCACTATTGCTGACAAAATATGAACTGGTTTGTAGATAATTTTTTTGTTAGTAAAATCCACGTGAACTGATTTAGTTTCGTTTAGCTTTATGTTCCAATTTTCAGTCCATGTGACTACTTCGTCAATGGACTTCTGCAGTTTCTGGATGGATTCGTTTTCAGTTGATCCAACGGCTAAGATGCATGTATCGTCAGCGAATGTAGCTACTTTGCACATTTTCGGTACTGGTAGGTCTGCGGTATAGAGTAGGTACAGTACTGGGCCGAGTATGCTGCCTTGTGGTACTCCGGCCAATATTTGTTTTATTTCCGAATACGCCTGCTTTTGCTTTACTCTAAAGTACCTATTTGTTATATACGATTCCAAAATGTCAGTGAACTGCAACGGAAGAAGGGATTTTAATTTACAAAGTAGTCCTTCGTGCCATACTTTATCAAATGCCTGGGCAACGTCAAGGAATATTGCTGAGCAGACTTTATTACTCTCTAGCGCGTCTTCTATTGTATGCGTTATCCTGTGTATTTGTTCGACGGTAGAGTGTTTTTCCCGGAAGCCAAACTGATGTGAGGGTATGATGTTTCTACATGCAATTATAGATTTTAAGCGTTTGGAGAACAGCTTTTCGAAAAGTTTACCCATTACTGGAAGCAGAGCGATTGACCGGTAAGATGACACTTCATTCGGATTTTTGCCTGGTTTAGGTATCATTACTATTTCGGATACTTTCCATTGGAATGGTATATATTTCCAATCTAGGCATGCATTCATTATAAAAGTCAATTTCATTAGCGCCTTAGTTGATATATTTCTCAAAACTTCGGCGGTTATTAAGTCGAACCCTGGACTCTTCCTTAATTTTAAATTGGAAATTTCGGTAGCAACTTCATCTATACTGAAATGCTTTATTTTAACGAACTCTTGTACAGTTGATGGCGGAGTGAAATTTATTGTTTTTCCGTGCGGTTGAAAGATTTTCTGCAGGTGGTTGGCAAATACGTCAGCTTTTTCTGCATCGCTTTTAGCCCAAATGTGAATACCATTTTGCTGTTTTATTGGCGGATTATGTTGAATTGGTCGTTTGACACACGTCATCGCTTTCCAAAGCGAGAATTCACCTGTTTTTTCTGCTGATAAGTTTTTCAGAGTGTTTTTTGTGATATTGTTTTTATGCTCCTGTATTTTTTCTCTGAGCAATTTTGTTAATCTGTTTAGTTCAGTTTTCTTGGAGGGCACCCTTGTTGATTGCCACTTTTTTCTTACTTTTCTTTTTTCTCTTAATATTTTTAATATTTCTTGTGGATATCTTTGTTGATGGTTATCTCGTGTTTGTTTACTTGCTGGCGTGCTTATCCAAGCTGCTTTCTGAATATGTGTTGTAAGTTTTATTGTTTCGTCTTCAATATCTTCTTCGGTGGTAATTGTGTCGGTATTTCCCATATACGTATCGAGTTTATACTTGAAAAAATTCCAGTCGGTCATTTTATTTGAGAGTACTGGACTTCGTTCGTTAAATTTTGATTCGCCATTAAGATACATAAAAATAGGTGTATGGTCTGAGTTCAGGTCTACGCCGTCTTCTACTTGGATGATATGGTTTGGTATTTGTTTGACTACAAAGAAATCTATAACATCGGGGATTTTGTTAGGGTCTGAAGGCCAGTAGGTTGGACTTCCGGTAGAGATAATTTGGCAGCCAAGTTGTTTTGCCGCTTTCCATAGTTCACAACCTTTAGTTGTTGTTAAGCGAGAACCCCAGCTAACGTGTTTCGCGTTGAAATCTCCACCAATTATGTATCTCCCATTGTAGTTTTCAAAAAGTTTTTTATAGTCTTCTGACTTTAGGTTATGTCTAGGTGGGCTGTATAGCGCTATTACTGTTAAATCAGCTTCAGATAGTTTTATACAAACTGCTACTGCTTGGAACTCTGTTAATCTTATTTTTTCATCCTCGAAGTGATGTATGGATTTCTTTATAATAATGGCGCTGCCACCTCTTGCATTTTCTAGGGGATGATTTGAGCAGTACATATTGTAACCTTGAAATGTAATATACGTTTGCTTAGTTAGGTGTGTTTCGGATATAAGGCAAATATCAATTTTTTCCTTGTGCAGCAGTAGTTCTAACTCATTTTGGTGCTGTATAATACCATTTGCATTCCAAGCCATTATTTTGACATTTTTCATGCTCTTCATGTCATACATTTGCTGTTTTCTCTAGATTGGTAATTCGACTAAGCAAAAGTTGATTAAAAGATGTTTGCTCATCCAATTTCTTCAAAATTTGAGACAAGATATCTTCCTTTATTGGTGCAGGTTTATTCTCGGAAAGTACTTCAGCAAAAGTTTTGCCGCTTTCGACTCTTGAGAGTTGTTTTTTTAAAATCGGATTAGCGGCGGTTAGTGATTTGCGACCAGCAATGTTTTTATTGCGTAGTTTTTGTAAATCTTTGGCCACTTGGCAACCTCTATAACTTGCTGGGTGATTTTGGCCACAGTTACAACATTTTGGTAACTCGTTATCTTGTTTAGTGCATTTAATTGTTTCGTGCTCGCCAGCGCATTTGACACACTTAGGAGGCTTGCAGCAGTAGTTTTTTGTATGCATAAATCCTTGGCATGATTTGCACTGTGGGATGAGTTTCGATGGTTTTAATTGTTCTATTTTAATAATTCAATTAAGGATCTGTTTGATTTCATATATTTTCTTTATATCTTCGTTGGAGTCAAAGCATATTATAAACATATTCAGAGGCTCTTTTGTCTTCCACTTTAATTTTCTAAAAGCATTCGTTGCCTTAAGACCTTGATTCACCAGATCCGCAACAATTTCTTCTGGCTCGCAAGTGTGATGGAGATCTTTCACAATTACTCTTATTTGCCTTGTTTGCTTACTTTCATACGAGTGCCAGGCTAGCTTCAGAGTCGTTAGTTTCTTTGTTAGCGCTCTGTAGTCTAAGCTATCGAATAGATTAATTTTGTAGTTATCTTTAGCAATTAGCTTTAGAAAAAAGTCTTTTTGAATAAATTCTTTAATAATTTTTTGAATGTATTGGTGGGTTATACCGGTTTGTGTAAGAATAATTGGTGGCGGGCGCAGCTCATGTGAATCTTTTGTTTTTGTTTTTGAGGTATCTAAAATGATCTCTGGGGACGTTTCCATTCTTCGCTTCTTCTGGGGTCTTCTGGATTTCTTGAGCAGCCAGTTGGTCTCATTTTCGAGTTCATCTTCATCGGTGTGGTACTGAATTGATCTCTCTACTTTTTCACTAGCTCTTGTATTTTTAATTTTAATGCTATTTAGCTCATGCTTAAGAGACTCATTTTCCTCTCTGAGGGTTGCGCATATATTCTCTAATTCTTTCATCTTTTGTAGAATCAGATAATAGTCATTTCTTTGGCCTCCTCCAGGAGGCGGTGTACTCAGCGCCATCTAGTAGTCGCTAGAGCAACTACGATTAATAAAAGTAAATAATCTTACCGGTTGAGCAATATGGCAGCACTCCGTTTTTTCAGTATTTTGACTGAGCAGAACAGATGGTGTTGTTTACAAAAAATTGTCGAATTGAACTGTTGATAATCCACTAAAGCTGATATAAATCGAAAGCAGTAATGGTCGGTTCCACGCGCGATTTTTTTTTTTTTAGTTTGGTATTAGTTTCTAATATTTTAGTTTAGTACCTTTATCCGGCCACTGTAATTCACAGAACTTTTGTATATTTTTAGGCCGAGCTTATTAAGCTGGCTGAGTTCAAAAAGTAACTGCGTTTTGTGACTCAGCTGCTTTCTTCTTTGTTGATTTTATTATTTATTTTGTTGTTGTTGTATCTGCTTCACTTCAAGCGCCAAATGATTAAAACAGCAAGAAATGCTTGTCTATTCGCTATTTTCACCAAACTTCACATACTACCGTATGAGGATTCTTTCACCATTCGAATTGGCACAAACTTTGTGAAATTTTCACTTTAGACACAGTGATTTTAAAATGTTTAATTATTCGCTTAAATTTTCACTTGCTCGACGTTCTAAGGTTGCCAACTTTTTGTATATTGATTAACGAAAGAAGTTTGTTATTATAATTTAACCTTATTAAAACATCAAAGTTTTATTGTTTGTTTCATTGAAATTCAAGAGATATAAATCAAAACGTTGCCAGAAAAGTCGAATTTCTCAATATTCTCCGATGATGTGGCATCATCAGCCTTATCATAAACCAGATGATTGTTATTTTTATAAAACGGACGTAAACGGTCATCATTATAAAGCTCGAAAGCACATAAAGTATGCTGATGTTGCAACTGTTAAGAACCCCGTAGTCTTGGACGATATGATTGACTCAACTGCAGGAACTGAAGGAAGTTCAACTCATTGCTGATGATGATCAAACTGATAACAATAAACCTGATGATGAAGAGTACTTTCCGTCTGGTTCTAAGTCTTCAGAACGACACATTGTATGAAATTCAGATTTTCAGGATCTTTCTCGTGATTTACTTCTATCGGGAAGACAATCTGAAATGCTCGCTTCTCGATTTAAACAATGGAATTCAGTTGATGACGACTTCAGATGAATGATGATGACCGAATTTCTTACAGAGAAGTATTCCAAACTGATGAAGAGAATGACAAATGTACCGTACCATACGAAACTCCAAAGGGCCGTTTCCAATGCATTTTTAAGTTTGGAACCAGTTCCGTTGTGTACTGCACCGTACCATACCGTACAGTGCTACACTGCACAATACTCCAATAAATATTATGTGTTTATAATTAAACTTGTTATCATTTTCATGCTTCGATGCCTACATACCAAATTAGTAAAAAAAAAAAAAATAAAATCTTAAAACTCACACAACTCTATTAATTTAAATTAAAGTACAGTCAAATATAGCTCATTCGACGCAAAATTAAATTTACTATAACAGTAGTGTACTATAAAAAATCCTCAATAACGGATAATATCGTAAAAATTATGTCAAAGTTGAAAAAATAGAGAAAAAATAAAAAAATTCCAAATACTTCCGTCTACAGTCTCGTCAGTTGTCATTTCAGAAAAATTGTCAACACACTGTCAAAAAGGCTTGTTTTTGCTCTTTCGAACTAAAAAAACCAATTCGAAATCGGATGGAAATTGGCGAAGTTAGGAGTGATTCTTCACATCAACCTACTGAAAAACGGTTTTATGGCCATAAAATGAGATTTTGGGGGTGTATTGGAAATTTCTCCTATACCATTTTGTTTAGTTTTTCTATAGCCATAAGTTGTGCTAGGTCTCCATAAAAGTATATTTAATTTTTTTTTTGTCACACAGTGTTATTATTCATTTGATTTACTTGAAGAATTTAAAATAAAACCAAGTTTGTTAATAATACCTGTTGTTTTAATGTTATTATTATTAATTTTTTATTATATATGAAGGAAAAAATGTATGGTAATATTTACCATATACCTTATAAGATATGTTGTATACTAATATATGTATATAAACATGCATATACATATACAATTTCGCGCAATTTTCAAAAAGAACAAATCTATATGTAAAGATGCATACAAGTCATATGGACATATCAAATATACGAATCTATTCCGTACGCAAGCAAATGTAAGCTAATGTGCTTGAACTGCAAGCGAGAGCGCGGAACGAACGACAAAGAGCACAATCGGCCCCCGCGTTCGGCAACGTTCGACATCTGGCTCTGTCCTACTTGAGTGAGCATATATATGTATGTATATGTATGTATATGCGCATTTGTATATAAATTCACATACTTGTATTTGCATATGCCTTCTTGCTGTGTGCATGGTAATGAACCATTTCTCTGTTGAGAATAGGACGATCATAGAAAAAGTAGGAAATGAAAGGGAGTGTTTCGAGTGTAAAGTGTCTTGAAAAAGGCAAATCGATGATGGTGCCTCTTAGTGTTGTTGACTTATTAACGTCGGATGCACAATCGAAATTGAAGATATCTTTCATGAATTTGATAAATGTTTCGTCATTTTCCACGTTTGTGTAAATGTAACTTGACCTATTCCATTGCAATTCCATTTACCTCCTCCTCTATATCCATACAAAATATCTATCAAACAAATAAAATTCAAATTTTGTTTTGAAAATTGCAACCATTCCATCAATATTTTCTTATGACGTTGTCACGTTAAACTATCGTCAGTAAATCGACTTTACAGACAACCTCTTTTTTTGAAAGCATAAGATGTCTCAAATGGATATTTATTGTGTGATCAATGATATTCTATGAACAGCTTATTGAACTCGCTTTTCCATGTTTACTAAATTTGTAATGAAGTCTGTGTACTCAGATCTTTAAGGCTTGGTTATTAATAAAATTTAGAACCGTTACCCACGTTTTGTAGTTTTATTAAGGAAGTGCTTTTTTGATTGCGAAAAGTGTAATTCTATTTGAACGCACACGTTTTTTCAGTTAATAACACACTTTCACAGATTTGTGAAAAATAAACGTGCAATTGAACTCAAAAATAACTTTACAATATTCGTAACCGAAGTTATTATTAAACTAAAGTTAGTTCATCACATGTTAAGTTCTTAAAAAACATTTAAATAAAGAAACATCATCAGCAAGTGAGTGACTATTTCATCGCACATCTCTGTATATACAAATAATATTCAGCAGAGTAAAAGGTAATGTGCTTAAAGAACATATAAATTTAAAAAGGATGGTTAGAAAATGTCTCCTAATACAAAAATTTCTTTTTATTTATTTCGGTATTTCATAATTTTCTCAAATAACGATTATATTTATTTTATTACATTTAGGCAGTTTCATAGCTACAGTCCGGATAGTCTAGATATTAAAGTTTATATTAAAAGATTTTTGCCGGGCACATAAGATATTTTGAATGCATACATGTTTTTTGTATACATCTACTCTCAGTAAATGTGACGTGTATTTGTGTAGCTTAAGTCAGGGTATGTTCACTTTTCCCATAACTCCCACGCCTCTTTTTTACGTTAAAGGCATTAACAAATGTAACATCACAAGTTCGAAATCTTTCCTACCCTATAATCCCATAGGTGTACGGCATAGCCTAGAGAAAAAAGCAGTCCTTAAATTAACACTATTTGGTTGAATAAATGCAATAAAAAATTTATTATTAGATAATTGAATCATCTGACATGTATATCATAAATAACTGTTTTTTAGTTATGTTTTCTAAATCTATATATATATATATATATATATATATATATATATATATATTTACTATATATAATTGCTAAATGGCGCTAACAAAAATTTTAATTTCTCATTTTTTAAATGCTTTAAACCCCGATTGATTGATTGATTGATTGAATGGTTGACTGACCAAAACTCTAAAAACAAACCAAAACTTTAAAACAAACCAAAACTCTAAAAACAAACAAAAACTTCAAAAAAAAAAAAAAAAAAACAAAAAAAACAAAAAAAAAACATGAGCATACAAATATACCAATATTAACAAAAATATATACCAAATGTTTAAATCATCTTTAATCAAATAAACCAACGAATATAAAAATATAAATAAATAAATGATAATGCAAAAAACCGCAAACAAATATCGGACACTTTGCATTCGATAACCAAATGTAATAATTCTCCAAAAAACTAATATCGATTTAAATTATGTTTCTCAACTCTTTCAACAGATTTCAGTACCGGTAAGAAAAGTGTTTTACTTTGATTTGATTTTTTTTTTTGCATTAGATGATTTTGGTTTTCCTTAATGATTATCATCTAATTATGTTCAACTCGCTAATTTTTCCCAATTAAGTTAATTTTCTAAATAGCGTTAATTAAAAAAAAAATAAAAATTTAATTTACCGAATACTACAATATTAACGTAACTTACATAAACACAAATGTATGCCAGCACACTAACACTCATAACACATACACGCAAGATAAAGAAGAATTTCTAGGAAAACAATTATTTTGCTGAAAACTCGAAATAACAGAAATATACATACATACATGTTTATGTAGTAGAGCTTACTGCTAGTTAAAAGCTAGCCACTAACGTCGCTAAAAATCCGTCTAATTTGTCCGTGCTCGTCGTCACTTTTCATTTCGTCATGCGAAAGTTCGCTGTAAAAATTAAGACACACAACCAGCGACGACGTAGTCGTCAGACGAATTCGTCGATCTACTCTCGCTGCTTCCGCCAGTCGACAAAGGCAGTTAATTGTGAAAAATGTAAACAAATGTTCTTCGCAAACGCTGTCTCACTTACAGAAACACCTAATCGATTTCATACAAGGTTTCTTCGGTAGGATAATAACATTTAAGAGTTAAGTCGTCCCCTTAGTATTAAAATAGCCTATAAATTTTTTGATGTTTTGAGAAAATGAATTTCAAACTTTTTGTCGAAAGTAGCTCTCATTCAAATCTCGTCATGTCTGTAAATATTTATTATTTTTTGACTGACGTTTTGACCCACTTTGTGGAACTAGAATTCGACAAAATTTTGACCACATATAAAATCGACGATGGAGAATCCAAAAATTCAATAAAAAAATATGTGCTCATAGGCTATTGTTATACTAAGGGGACGAAGTAACCTTAACCATAACGTCATAAATTTACTGATCGAACCATGGCATGCCATAATTCCGTAGTTATAACCATAATCATGGAGACCAATTGAATTTTGGTTTTTTGCTGTAACTATAACCAGTTGCATTGTGGTATACATTTTATCTTTTATTTAATTTCTGCACTTCGAAACTCAAACGTAATAGTATATGTAAATATCACCTGCTTATGGATATGGCACAAATAATTGATGACATAAATACCGTTATGGATAAGTATTAACTTTAGGGTTGGGTTAAGGTTATGGCATTATGGATTGGCACCTCTACATACTTTGAGCTTTACATGTATTTTGTTTTTGCAATTTAGTGGTTCGAATGTCGAAATTTCAATGAAAATGTAAACAAAGAAACAAGTCAGTAAAAAAGAAGTCGGGCACTTTGATACATATTCATGTCACCAAATCGCAAACAAAAGTAAATCAGCTAGTATATCGAAGACACCTCGAGTAGATTCACCGGAAAAAACGCCGTTCACGTTATAAGCATGATATTTGGGGTAATGGCATCAGGACTGTGTCCTAACACGATTAGTGGGATCATTCAAAGCTCGCTAGGTGAGCTCAACTCTTGGGCTACAGGCTGTGGCTTAAACTTGAACCCACGTAAAACAGAAGTCATGCTTTTTATCACTAGATATAAGGTACCCAATCTTACTCTACCATTTATTAAGGGACAAACTCTCAATTTCATCCAGCGCAAAGCACTTAGGACTACCAACATAGCTGGAAACTGAACATTGAAGAACGGGTAAAGAAAGCAGAAATTGTTCTGTATGCCCGTAAACACATGCGTGGAATAGGATAGGGCCTTCAACCTAAGTATATTTTATGGCTGTGTAAGGCGGTTATATGACCAATTTTATCGGATCGGTAGTTTAGCCGAATGCTCTAGAAAGAGATTACAATATCAAAATACTTGGTAGAATACAAAGATCAGTCTTTGCAATTAAGGGCGGAGCAATTAGATCATGTCCTAGGGGGGCTCTTAATGCACTGACACATGTTATTCCGATAGATCTGCATATCAAGAAGATGGCAACGATGGTTGCATTCATGGTCATGCGAGTCTATTATTGCGATAAACTCGAGGAGGACTGATTACCTCATCCCAACGTTGACATTAAAGAAGAATGTTGCTACTCTCTTGAGCAAAAATCTTAACGTTACCTTAATCTGAGTCCCAGGACATCGGAACATTGAGGTAAACTATCGGGTCAGTCCATAAGTTCGTGCGTTTTCTTAAGGTGGTTTTAAAATTAATAAAAAAGATGTTGAAAGTATTTATTAATCAATAATATATTTTCCTTCATTATTTACAATGTCTTCCCAACGTTCAGACAAATTTTTAATTCCCTGCTCAAAAAATTTTTTGTCCTTGGAGCCAAAATACGCTTCGATATACCTTTTTATAGCTTCTTTTGAGGAGTGGTTCTTCTTACTCATATGAGATGGAAGTCCACGGCTTGCCTGATGTTTGCCTTGCGGTATGAGGTCTTGCGTTGTCGTGGTGAAACAAAACTTTGCGTCTATTCACTAAAGACGGTCGATTTTTATTTAGTGCCTCATTCAGGTTTGATAGCTCATGGGAATAACAATCAGCAGTTATCGTCTGGTTTGGTTCCAGAAGTTCATAATAAAAAATACCGGCCATATCCCACCAAATAGACAGGAGAATCTTCTTAAGGTGAAGGCCATCTCTAGGGGTCGGTTCTGGTGTTTCATCTTTATCTAACCATTGGCGTTTGCAAACAGGATTATTGTAAAGGACCCAATTTTCATCACTAGTAACGATACGGTTCAGAAACTTTAATTTTCAAGCCGTTGCAGCAGCTGAGAAAACACATTCACTCTCTGCTGAAGGTTGGCGACGGAAAGTTTATGCGGAACCCATTTTCCCAGCTTTGAAACCTTTTACAACTAAACCAGGTGCCTGTGAACTGTTCCATGCGATGAATTTAACCTCTGAGTTATCATATCGACTGTCAAATTTGGCTCAGCTTCCACGAGTTCGAGCAAGGCGTCGGAGTTAAAAACTTCAGGATGACCAGCGCGCGAGGCATCCTCCACGTCGCAGTTACCACTTCGGAATTGTGAAAACCACTTTTGCGCAGTCCTTACACTCACGGTATCCTCTCCGTGAACAGTGTTTATTTCTGCAGCAGCAGTTGTTACATTTTTACGACCTTTATATTATAAAAAAAATACAAAATATTCATAAAATTTTTATTTAAATCGATAATTTAATGTTTGAAGATTATTTCATGCAAATGTTGACCGCGACTGCGCTTCAAATGGTCCATCCGCTTTGTCCAATTTTGGCATACTCTTTCCAATGTTCCGGCCGGTATTTCACATATAAATGCTTAAATGTTGTCTTCCAATGCGTTAATTGAATCAGGCTTCTCTGAATAGACATGAGCTTTAATATAGCCCCACAAAAAATAATCTAAAGGCGTAATGTCGCACGATCTGGGTGGCCAATTGACAGGTCCCGAACGTGAAATAAAATGTTCACCGAACTCGTCTCTCATCAAGTACATTGTTACGCGTGCTGTGTGGCATATGGCACCGTCTTGCTAAAACCACATGGAATGCAAGTCAAGCTCTTGCATTTTGGGCAAAAAAAGATGGATATCATTTCACGGTAGCGCTCACCATTCACAGTTACGTTACGATTCGCAGCATCTTTGAAGAAGTACGGTCCAATGATACCTCCAACTCATAAACCGCACCAAACTGTGACCTTTTCTGGATACATTGGTAGCTTTTGCAATTCTTCTGGCTGATCTTCACTCCAAAATCGACAATTCTGCTTATTTACGTACCCATTGATCCAAAAATGAACTTCGTCGCTGAACACAATTTTTCGATAAAAAAGGGGATTTTCGGCCAACTTTCCAAAATCCTATTCACCAAAAATTCTGTGTTGCGGCAGGTCGTTCGGCTTCAATCTTGCACCAGCTGTATTTTGAAAGGCTTCGCACCTAAATCCTTTCGCAAAATTTTCGACGTTGTTGAGTAACAGAGGCCCAATTGCTGCGAACGGCGACGAATCGATAATTGATGGTCATCATTAACACTGGCCGATAGAGCTGCGATATTTTTTTCAGTTCGCACTCTACGTAAGCGTGTTGGTGGTTTGATGTCAAATAATGTAAATTTGGTTCTAAATTTAGTCACAATAGCTCGAATAGCCGCTTCAGTGGGTCGATTAAACTGACCATAAAATGGAAGAAGCGCGCGATAAACTTTCTTAACAGAACACGCATTTTTATAATAAAATTCAATGATTTGCTAGCGTTGTTCGTTTGTAAGACGATTCATGGTTAAATTATAGGACAAACTGAAGATGTTTGACAGTGAAACAAAACACGAAACGTGCGTCAGCTGTTTAAACCAACTGTCTAAAAAGATAATAGCTAAAAAATCACCCTTTATGTAGTTCCTTTACATTCCGCGAAAAATTCGCCAGATCCGCCATGAGTAATGTCCATGCGAAGTCGGTATTCACACCACTGGATGCAATCACGAATGCAATCTCTTCAAAATAAATAAAACTCTTCAAACGAATCTCAGATTGTAGATGGAGGGATTAGACGACATGCAAAGTTAGCACAACGGTATGGCCCAGCTACAACCTCAAACAAACGTCAACATGGATAACTATGAAACGAAGGGATGCCTCCAGACTCACGGCAGTGATAACTGCCTTCTGGTCCATAGGTGAGCAATCAGCCAAAAAAATGATACGGAAGAGCTAATTGGATTCTTGGAGAATCACCACTCGAACCAACCAACCACTCGACGGCATTGTACCACCCGTCAAAGTTCACTCAACGATTTGACTCTGTTTATACCAGTGTTGTCACTTTACCACAATTACGGTAGATCTACCACATTTTGGGTAATTTTTCACTTTTACCACAGCTATAATATATAGGGTGGGCCATGTACAATTTGCTTTTTGAATCGGCTGTAAAAAAAAACTAATCAATATTTTTCAAACTTTTGTTTTTATTTTGAAGATTGAACATTGTCATTTATGAATGAAAAATAATATTCTTCAAATGACCGCCACGACTGGCTTTACAGTAGGCCATTCGATCAACCCAATTTTTAAGCACATTTTCGGTTGTTTCGGCTCCAATTTCATGAATGGCAGCTTCGCTTTCGTGTTTTAAAGCATCAATCGTCTCTGGATGGTTCGCATAGCATTTGTCCTTAACGGCTCCCCACAAAAAATAGTCCAACGGGCTTAAATCACAGCTCCGAGGCGGCCAATTGATATCGGGGTTTTGGCTGATTATTCGGAATTCAAAAACCAAAAGTTCGAGTGTAACTTTGGCAGTGTGACAAGTTGCACCGTCCTGTTGAAACCAAATGTCGTCCATGTCATCCTCTTCAATTTTTGGAAACAACTCGTTGAGCATGTCACGGTAACGCTCGCCATTTACTGTGACCGCGGCTCCTCGTTCATTTTCGAAAAAAAATGGCCCGATGATGCTGCCAGACCAAAAACCAAACAGTGACTCGTTGTGGATGCATTTGCTTCTCTACAGTAACGTGTGGATTTTCTGAGCCCCAAATCCGACAATTTTGCTTATTGACGTAACCACCGATGTGAAAATCATAAAGAAGAAGACTCACCACTTTGGAAATAGGTTTTCAATATTTCCGAATTTTGTTCAAGCGTATAGCGTCCCATTTCGTAAATGTCAAACCTCTAAGTAAATTATGAATACCTTTGACATGTCATTTGTGTTACCATTCTCAAAAAAATAGGTGGTTCAAAAAGCAAACGCTATATGGCCCAACCTGTATAAAAAACCAAAATTTTATTAATTTAAAATTATTAACAATATGAATTTAACAATCTTAAAAATGTGTGTTGTTAAATATTGTGTTCAAAATTTAAATTCATTGATGGCATTTTGTGCCAATATACGTATGTATATGTATGTAAAGAATAATGCATATTCTAACTTTTTGTTGTTATATTGTACCTATATGTTTGAACTGCTATGAGTGACAACACTGGTTTATACTTTTAGTGATATGATTCTAACCTTGATGAAAATATTATCTTTCAGAAGTGTGGCCAGGATCAGACCTTAACAAAGACTGATTTGACGAGTGTGTGAAGAAGTGTGAAATAAGCGGGCAGACTTCTGCTGCCGAGTACCATATACCATGTGATGTCGTGGTGAACATTTTTTAATGGTGCGGCCAATATCAGACCGTTAGCCGGCTCTCAGCGAATTTGACAGAATCAGCGGATGACGTAGACCGGGTAAGGAATCGGTTTGTTTACGAAAATACTAATAATCTGTTAGTGATGTACGAACACAATGTCACTTCGTTGCCGTTTAACCCTTTCGCGATATTGTTGCTATATGGCAACAGTAAACTTTAAAAGGCCGTCAACACTCTTTTGTAAAAAATATCAACTTTTTTGTTACATATTTTCAAAAATTGAAGTTTAATGGTTAAACAGAAATAAAATAAATAATAACCGCCCATTATATATCGGTAATACAACATTTTTAAAGAAAGCCTTCTGGCATATAGCACTTCACCCTGAAATTTATATTTTGCATTTTTAGATTTTTTAGGCATTTTGGGCAAATGTTTTCAACAATTTTTGAATAGAGCATATAAAAAAATGTTCAATCTGTCATTTGGCATATAAATATTTTTTCGCTAGCAGCTTTAAAAGCTGTGTTAATTTTTAAAACTAAGCCATATGGCAACAAAATTCTCGTAAGGTGTTAACTTGCATTAGAGTGCAGAATAAGTTTATTTGCGATTGAAACCAATACAAAACATTTGTTGCCATATGGCAACATTAAAAAAAAAGCACGTAGGTAGGTAGGTAGGGTGGTTGTCGTTAGACCTTCGGCAGGTCCATTGTGATACCACAGGAGCTTATCCTTACTCTACGTGTTCCCTTTCAAACCATCCGGTTGCTTTAATAAACGAGCAGAGCTTCGTTAGTTTTAGATGGGCTATATGCGCTACATCGGTTAGAAATGCTGTATCAAGGGTGTGCAGCCTTCTCCTAGCTAGGCTTTCACACTCACATAAAAGGTGTCTGACTGTTTCCTCTTCTTCTGTATTTAGACAGCTTCTACAGGAATCGAAGTAAGTTAGTCTTAACCTTCTAGCGTGGCTGCCTATTAAACAATGACCTGTTAATACACCTATCATTTTTCTTATAGATTCCCAGTTGAATCTTAGCAAGATCTTCGATCGGCCGCTGTTCCAGTTCGGCCATGTCTGTCTGCTTAGTTCGCATGTTGTGAGGTTTTGCCAGATTGTATTTACCTTTTTGATGGTTTCCCTGTCTATAAGTAATTTACAAGTGGCTATAGGCATGGGTATCAGCGCCTTATCCGGTTCGAGATCGAGCGTTGTACCGGCTCTTACAAGTTCATCCGCCTTACAATTTCCTGGAATGTTCCTGTGGCCTGGTACCGAGATAAGGTGCACCTTGTAGCACTTAGATACGTCATCTAGTAGTTTAAAACATTCTAGAACTGTTTTTGACGAGTGTGTTTTTGATTCCAGAGCTTTTATTGCTGCTTGACTGTCCGAGTAAATGAAGACTTCATTTGTGAATAATACTCTCGTTTTTATTTCTTTAAGCCCCTCTTTTATGGCAGTGACTTCCGCCTGAAATACACTGCAATGATCAGGTAAGCGAAAGTCATTTAACTTAACAATGAGCCCGTTATCCCATTCCTCTTTGGAAGGAAATACTGTGACAAAGGATTTATTAAAATTGATGTCCTTGGTCCTACAGAAATCCGTTGTGTTGGGAATACAGGGGAATTGTTCTAAAATTGAGGAGTGTCCTCTTTGGTTCGTTCTGAGTAGGCCGATTTCTCTTAGTCTGAGAGTTGCTTTGGCAGCTGTTTGCTTACCGTACTGCTCTATTGGTAAAATGTTAAGCATGATATTTAGTGCATCTGTGGGTGTGGTTCTGAGGGCCCCGCAGATGCAAAGACTGGCCATTCTTTGTACGTGTGCCATGGTTCTTTTAATGTACAATTTATCTAAAGCTGTCCACCATACTAATATGCCGTATGTTAGGATAGGACTGACAATTGCCGTGTAAAGCCAGTATACGATAGATGGGGAGAGACCCCAACTAAGTCCTATCAGCTGTTTACACGAGTATAGTGCTATTGTCGCCCTTTTTACTCTATCTTCGACATTTGCCTTCCATGTTAGCTTTCGGTCTAGTATTAGACTTAAGTAGCGGGCCTCATCACTAAATGACAGTGCCGTTCCACCTAGAGTAGGAGGAGTTATATTTGGCATTTTGTGTTTCCTGGTAAATAGGATGAGTTCAGTTTTATTGGGGTTGTCGCTTAGCCCATTTGCTTTTGACCAGTTTTCAACCATGTTTAGTAAATCTTGCATGACTTCTCGAAGTGTAATGGGAAATTTCCCTCTTACTACCATTGCAACATCGTCCGCATATGCTACGACGTGTAGTCCTCTCTCCTCTAAGCTCTTTAGCAAGGAGTTTAGTGCCAGCACCCATAGGAGAGGGGACAGCACACCGCCTTGAGGCGTTCCTCTGCTAACTTTTTTCTTGATCTCTGAGTCCCCTAGGGTTGCGATCACAAATCTGCTCAAGAGCATGTTTTTGATGAACTCAACCAGAGCGCCAGAGATCCCGAAATCCGTCAGTGCCTTTATTATGGTATCCGGTAGGATGTTGTTGAATGCGCCCTCGATATCTAGGAAGGCTACCAGTGTGAATTCTTTATTATACATTGACTTCTCGATTTCTGTTTCAGTTGATTTCCCTTTACAGTACGCATGTTGTGAGATGCTGAGCTTATTAGGGCTGATGTTAGCCCTAATATGCTCTTCTAAAATTCTTTCTAATGTTTTTAGCAGAAAGGAGGATAGGCTTATTGGCCTGAAATCCTTAGGTGTTGTGTGTGAACTTTTTCCCGCTTTAGGGATAAAGACCACTCTTACCTCTTTCCATGTTGATGGGACACTTTTCAGTTTCAGAGCGGCCTTAAATATGGTCGTCAACCGCTCCATGATGTAGTTGAGTGAATGTTGTATTTGGGCCGGGAATAATCCATCTGGGCCCGGTGATTTAAATGGTTTGAACGTGTTCACTGCCCAGGTTATCCTAGTTTCAGTGATTATTTCTTCAATGTCAGAGTTTGGTCTTTCTGTACCATTGTCGATTACTACGTTAGATGATTCGTTGCTGGGAAAGTGTGTGTCCACTAACAACTTCAAAGTTTCGTCGCTCGAAGTAGTCCAACTCCTGTCCGGTTTTTGGAGGTATCCGGTGGGATTGTGTTTTTTTGAGAGGATTTGCGCAGTCTGGAAGCCTCTGTGGTTCCTTCGATTTCTCCACAGAACGTTCTCCAACCAGACCTTTTCGCTTTCCTAACTTCTTTTTTGTAAATTTTTAGTTTACTGTAGTAGCAGTCCCAGTCTTTACTCTCTCGTGTCGCTTTCACTCTATTAAAGTGTTTTCTGCTGTCGTTCCTCAATGTAGACAGGTCTTCTGACCACCAGGGCGGCTTTTTCTTCCCCTTATACGTAATTAAAGGGCAAGCCTTGTTTAGCGCAGCTCTACAGACCTCCGTAAGGGTTTGTACGTGTTCGTTCAATGATTCTCTGTCTTCAATAGTAATATTTTGGGAACTTGGAAGTCTTTCCTTAAGTTCCCGTTTATATATATGCCAGTTGGTCTTTTTCAAGGTCCTGCTGGCGGGCGGGGCCCGTGAGCTGTTTCCCCCAAATTGTATTTCTATGTAGCGATGATCGGAGTAAGAGTGTTCATTCAGAACCCTCCACTGCGTCATCTTTCCGTAAAGGGTTTGACGTGCTAGCGTAATATCAAGAACTTCTTGTCTATTGCGCGTAATAAATGTAGGTTCGTTGCCTTTGTTACACACTAAAAGCTTACTACATATAATACAATTAAAGAGAGAATCACCTCGTTCGTTTGTATCCGAGCTCCCCCATATGGTATGGTGGGCATTGGCATCACCTCCTAGTACTAGTTTGCGGTTGTGAGCTTTGCAGTCTTCCACAAGGCTTCTTATTAGCGGCGACGGCAGTGAACCTGTGTCGTCTCCGGCAAAATAGAACGAGGTTAGCCAGGTGTTGCTTCCGCTCACTTCCCAGCTAACCGTCGTAGTATCTGCGTTACTGAAATTTTGAATCATAAATATATTAAGATGTACTTTTGCCATTATGCATCCTCTTTTAGTACCTTCACAATTAGTCTTGTATACCTTATAACCTGATGTCCTCAGACCGCAGATTTCGCCATTCCGTACCCAGGGTTCCTGGATGAGGACTACATCCGGCTGATCTTCTGCCAGACGATCCAGGAGGGCAAGGCAGGCTTCTTTACAGTGGTGTAGGTTTATCTGTAGAAGATGCATCAGCTGTTAACGTTATGTCTGGGTCTTCTTTGCTTTCGCATAAAAGTTCCCTTTCGGAATACTTACGCTGTTGTGTGGGATACTTACCCTCCCGTTCGAAGTACAACCTCCCTAAGCCCATTTCTGAGCCTGAAGAGGCGTATTCTTCTTCGGTGGGCTGGTCGTCTTCGCTCATTGGCTCGGTTTCGCTCATGGGTTCCAGCTCCCTCATGGGCTTTTCGCTTTCCTTCGTGGCGAGGAACTCAATTGCATCCGTGTCGGTTTTATAAATGTGGAGCTTCACCTTTACAAAACCGTATCTCAGTTGCCCGTCGCATTTCGCTAACGGTTCAATTGAGTTCTCTGTGAGGAGCAGGAGAGCCTGCATGGTGGCGCGCTTCTGCTCTTTCGATTCATCCGCGATGTTTTGGTTGGTAATAGTTTCGACGTACCTCCACTCCTGCGTTGGGATATCCGGATTGCAGACCCGGATGAGCTTCATAATCTCTACCGGGTCTTCGACGGTTGAAGGTAACCAAACCCTTGCTCGCGGCCTGGATGGAATATCCTTCCTGTCCACGACCACTAGCTTGGCATTTGGGTACACTTCTCCGACTTTGGAGATGGCCTCTTTGTACAGCTGAACCGATCTCTCATCGTCGCACGCTATTACTTTTATCTGGCCTTGGTGCCAGCCTAAGTCTTCGCACGCAGGCGGGGGGCCGGGGTTCTCCAGAATAACCTTCAGTGCCACTTTCGTTAGCTCGGCCTCGATCCATTTCCATTGGGCCCTGGGGATCATACCTTCAGGATGGTTCTCGTCCAGGACCCCTATGATAAAGCGGTCTTGCAACCTCCGCAAATGATCTTCTGGGCGTCACGCCCATTGATTTGTGCCTTTTTGCGCTTGGCTTGTTATCCTCCAAGGACCGCTGTCGTTTTGGAGCCGGTTGTATTGGTTTGAAGTCGGGGTTGAAATCAGGATTTCACAATCACATAAATCACAATTCACCTTCCTTTGGGTGAGTTTCGTGCACCCTCCTTAGGAGCCTGGCTGCATTTCTGCGATCCTGGTAGCTCGCTTTCGCTGGGTCTACCACCTTCACAAGCGGCCAACCTTCGGTACCGGAGCTAGCAGTAGCAGTGCTTTCGGTCGGGACCGTTTTTAGGGGCTGAATCACAGTTGACTGCCGGGCTAGTGCACCCCTACTTGTGCTTGGACCTGTGTCCAGCTCTGGTTGTGTGGCAACTGGCCTCGCTTTCGCTGAGGCTGTCGCTGTGTGTTTCGATCGACTTATTTGGCCGATGGATGGAGTTCTCTTTGAGCTCGGTGCGACCGTTGCTCTTATTGCGGAACTGTTTGTTCCTGTCGGTCTTTTCGAAGGAGGACCGATCTCCTTTTTTTTATTTATTTTTGAAAAGTCTGCTTGCATATTTGGACCCACGAGTGTCGGAGAAAGGATGTCCGCCCGTGCATAGCTCCGAACTACACGGGTAAGGCTAGTTATTACGGAGGGCGCCAGGTATCCGTAAGCTCCGTTCGAGACTTGGTTATTTGTTAGAAGGGCCCCAAGCCTGACAGATTCTCGGCACGGGTCGCATCACACCCTAATCCAGCCCTTCACCCCCGACAACGTTAAGAGTACTTTGGGTAGTGCTGTACTATTGAGGAGTATCGAACCCAACCCATAGTACCCTTAACTTAGCTAAGTACCTCCTGTAAATAGGAAAGCTGTGGTACTTATTACCAGCTGGCACCCTCGGGGAGGGTTCAGTGGAGGATTTTCGCCAGCCAAAAAGCACGTAACAAAAAAAAAAAAAAAAAATTATTTGTATTGTTATTGGTCCTAAAATAAATACGCAGACAAAAATTTGGATTTTTTGGATGGCGCAATAAAAAGATCTAGCGAAAGGGTTAAACAACGACTGATTGGACGAATGTGTGAATATGGGTGAAATTATCGTGCAGATTTCAGTTGACGATCAGACTGTGTTAGTGATATACGAAAAAAACATCAACACAGTCTCGCTCATGTTGCTTCTTTGCTATATGAACATCGACTGTGAATATATGTGAAATGATCGTGCAGAATTCGGCTGACGAATCAGCCCCATTACGTGGCAGCCGAAGTAATCGATCATCGTTAATATGACTTTGCAGTCGGAGTTACTCTCACAATTTTGTTTTTCACCATAGCGGAAGTCTAAACCTGGTAATCTATCATCCTTGGGACATGATATCAAAAGCTTGATGGCATGGTCAGAAATTTAATTTTATCTTTCTCCTTTAAATAGTGATCTTGGTTAATTGATTCATGCTTTGAACCGTTGAAACAAGAACGCCGCGGGATATGGCTTGTATCGTTACAGGCAGGTTACATGCGAATTTGACAGAATCAGCGAATATTTGATGCTCTTGCACATAAATATGTATGTACACACAACTCTTTTTTTGCACGGTCTTTTTTACACGATCTTACTTAATACATTTTTTTACTCGAAATTTCAAGATTTTTCTAACCGAAACATACTTTCTAGAAGAATGCCTTATTAAATAAAAAATGTTCATGTAAGATAAGAGCAATAAATCGTGTAAGATAAAACCGAGTCCAAGGGTGCATTAAAATTTCCACATAATCTTTAGCTGCGTGTAGCTGGATAACCAAGTGTTGTACAAGATGGCGCAAAATTGAAGATAAGAGCAATAAATCGTGTAAGATAAAACCGAGTCCCAGTGTGCATTAAAATTTCCACATAATCTTTAGCTGCGTGTAGCTGGATAACCAGGTGTTGTACAAGATGGCGCAAAATTAATCATCCAATTTTGTTTTTGAATAATTTTTTTACTGAATATGCAAAATAATTTAGAGTGATGGAAATTTGACTTTTATACCCTCCTTTGGTGCTGTCTAGTTCACAAGTGACAAAAATGACTAACGTACGACGCCATTTGCGCGTATAAACAAATCGAGAAAACAAAAACAAACAGTAATAACACACTTTGTTACAACTAAAAACCAACAGAAGCTGTTAATAATTTGAATAAAACCCGACAGATCGGCCGGCCATATATGACATACGCACATGGACAAAGTTATTCACACAATTACTAATTTTTCATTCGATAAGCTGTATCTTCAGTAAAAATGTTATTTTAGGAAAAATACATAAATGTATTGTTTATTTAAATCTAATATAAACTTAACAAAACTTGACTCCATGAATGAAAAATTAACAAAAGTCACAGAATTCTTCAAAGTCTTAAGTCTTCAACTCCATTTCACAAATAAAATATTATGTTCAATGAAATTTTAATATGTAGCCCTTTAGACTGCAATCCTTTCATCCGTTCGAAAAATGTTGAACTTACTCTCGTCGCTAAAAATAACGTTGCTCCAGAAATCAAGTGGCTTATTTTTACACTCCTTTGTGAACTCTATCCTCTTATTTTTATTGACTTTGCTGATGAGTGGTTTCCTTCGAGCTATACCTGGCACGTTTCAAGGCGCTGCGAACTGTTTTCGGATAGACTTTTTTATTAATCTTGTTGATTTTTCTTAAAATAACACTTTTACTTACATTAATTTTTTCTGAAGACATAGCTTATTGAATGAAAAATTAGTTGTTGTGTGAATAATTTTTTCCGTGTGTGTATGTATTTACTGATGATAGCACTTTTGGTCCAGTCCGTAATAAACGTGCACCCTTGTTATCAAGTAGCAGTGAATATTTTCAAAATTTGTTTATTTCCTAATTTAAATTTGCATTTCTATTTACTTCGTACTGATGGATTGAATTTGCAGTATATACTAATTAACATTTTTTTGTAATAAAAATGGATTGTTTTTGTTTTCTAAAGATTTATGTAATATGTATTTCATTAATACTTCTTTTGCACGGATTTTTGAGAAAATCTTTAATTTTTTCATTTTACACGATTTTTTAAAGTTGTGGTACATATCCCAAAATTTACCATATGTCTCATATATCCTTTTACAAACAGGGTACAGTTCCCAGCGATTTGTTGCAGATAAAAGAAAATCCATCGTGTATGTCGAAGGGCGGGCACAAATCCAAAGTAATTGAAAATTTTCATTTATCTGGGATTTGTTGCTAGTTTGTGAGTTTTCTCATTTTTTCGTCGAGATAAGAGTAAGCAGAAAACTGACAAGTATTAATATAGTACTCTATATAAACTGACAAGTATAATAACGTTGGTTTGATTCTCGGTGAAACACCAAAATTAAGAAAAACATTTTTCTAATAGCGGTCGCACCTCGGCAGGCAATGGCAAACCTCCGAGTATATATCTGCCATGAAAGAGCTCCTCATAAAAATATATGCCGTTCGGAGTCGGCTTGAAACTGTAGGTCCCTCCATTTGTGGAACAACATCAAGACGCACACCACAAATAAGAGGAGGAGCTCGGCCAAACACCTAAAAAGGATGTACGCGCCAATTATATGCATATATATATATATAATATATATACCGTGTTTCAAAAATGAGCCATCATTATGGCAAATAAAAAGTGAATTATTCGAAAACAAAGTGGGGGAAAAATCCTCAAAACTTTAACCATAGGCAAGAAATCTCAACATCACAGAAAGTCTTTCATTCGGCGTGATTGCTTCCCGCATTTGAATATCCTTTGTTTTTTATAAAAGTAGATACAGAATTAGGCAGCTCCATATAAGTCTCGGTGTCCAAGTGTAGAAAATTTTTATACTTCTCTGGAGTACTCATTTCCATATTTCCTAACAATTTCATATGAGAACGATTGCTCCTATTATGCAACCATTCTTCCATCCAAACCCGTTTTTTTTAATGCACACATGTTTTTTGTTTCGCATGTTAACAGTACGATGGTCGCAACGAAATGATGATTTTTTCATGCAACTAAATAACTTTATTCTGTAATGTATTGCCCATTTTGATCAATGATTTTTAAGCATCTTTCAGGCAGCATCATAATCCCACGTTCATAAAATTTCTGGTTTTTATTAGCAAAAAACTGAATCAAAACTGAAACTTTTACCATTCAAGGAGTTTTGTAAAGATCCAAACAAAAAGTAATCAGATGGTGCAAAATCAGGACTATATGGTGGATGGGGCAAAACATCTCAACCAAGCTCCAATAATTTTTGCCGACTGGCCAAAGATGTGTGTGGCATTGCATTGTCATGATGGAATACAATACATTTTCGATTTGTTAATTCGGGCCGCTATTCTTCAACACCATTGCGTAATTTCGTTAGTTGTTCAATGTAGACATCAGAATTGATCGTTCGGTTGGGTGATAAGAGTTCAAACTAGACAATTCCTTTGTAATCCCACCTTCTTTTGATGAATATCAGCTTTTAATGTTGTTTGAGTTGGATCACCTGGCATGCTCCACGATTTTTTCCGCTTGATATTGTTGTAAAAAACCCGTTTTTCATTGCCAGTTATCAGTTGTTTTAAAAATGGATCATTTTCATTACGTTTCTTTAGCAAATCGCAGCTGTTAATGCGTTGCGTTAAATGCGTTTCTTTCAGTTCGTGAGGATCCCATGTATCGAGTTTTTGAAAACAGAAAAGTGGTTTTAAGTGATTTTCAAGGCATGTATGTGGTACATGAAGCTTTTCTGCAATCTCACGGGTTGTACTGTGACGATCCGGATCGATTATTGCTTTGATTAGGGCATCATCAACTTCAACTGGACGACCAGAGCGTTTTTCATATTTGAGTGAAAAATCACCAGAACGAAATTTGTAAAACCATTTTTGACACTGCCGTTTTTTAAGGCTTCGTCACCATAAACATCACACATCCCATTATGAGCTGGTGATCCGATTTTCCTTTTGCGGAAATAGAAAAGTAAAATAGCGAAATGTTACTTGTGATTTTCCATTTTGCAACGAATGCCAAACGAAAACTACGCAACCGATCAAAAAACTTTTTTTTACTGATTGAAAGCTGAATTGCCAACTATCAAATAACAAAATGTTTTTTACATTTGTATGAGTGAAATCCGCAATTACTTAGTTGCTAACCCAATACATATGTACATTTGTATTGTGAAAATGCAAACGGTCAGTCTTCAGATTTTTGCTAGTTTTTACTTTTCTTACTCCATACACGAGTATATACATACATCAATAGCAGAGGTCGGCGAAATTGACTTTGGGAGTGTGTTGGTGAGCACAGAGTAATTGCACTGCACAGTGGTGAAAAGAGTATATTTTAAAGACCAAATGTGTCAGCAATGAAAAATTAATACTATGATATATATACGTCTAAAATGATAATTTATATATTAGAAGTGGATAATAAAATAAGAAGCATTGATTTTGTAACAAACTTCAATAAAAAATTAAGCAATTCAATTACCTCGTAACATTTATTTTGCACTTAATCCTAGTTTACTTTAAAATAAATTAAATTGGCGACAAAGAAAAATATACGTCACAACGTAGTTTATTCAATATTAATATTTATACTTTTGAGACAGTTTCTGGTTAAGAGTATATTTTTTTAATGGCTTGTATTTAATTTGGAACAAATAAATTTTAAATCGGACAAAATTTGTTCGCAAAAGTACGTGGAAGAAAAAAGTGATAATTTTTTAAAAGAAAATTCTTTGATTTGAGGATACAAACTGTTACCTAAATTTCTCCAGAACTTAATTATATCGCTTTTAAAAAAATGTATATTATTTCGCCTCGTAGGATTAGTTTTTCTACTTGAATTTCAAAATCACACCTGCTCACATCACAGGAGGTTAATGAAATTGTGAATTTTCTTAATGTCTTCAAAACTATTCTCAATATTACAGAAAAGTTTCTAATAGTTTATTTTTCCTTTCAGTACACAAATTATCTTTCCGAAAAACCCTGCAAATAACCAACACCTCCCAAAAGTCACTGTATATCACCAAACGCACTTGGAGTCATAAAAGATATATTTTTTTCAATCATTTGATTTATATATCCAAGTATGTCTACTGTAGCAGAAGAAAATGACCAACGTACCCATCGCTTATGTTACTTTGTTGGTGTCAGAAGAACGACTGATTTTTAAAGCGTGTGTTGATTGTACCAGAGAATGTTAATGGAATGAGAAGGTGCAAATGTTACTGTTAAGAATTTTTAGTACAATTGAGATTTGGAAGATTTGTAGTAAGGGAATTTAGCACACCGAGTTTATAGACACCTCAATGACTTTTGCCCATACAAAAATTAGAAACACCACACATCTTTCATCTCAACACAACACATTTCTCACCTCGACATTAAACCAATTAAATTTTTACTATTTTCGCATTTTTGAAATAGTAAGCGAATACGTAAAATTTATTACATAATTTTTTTTTTCAATTACATTAAAAAAAAACGAATTTAAAAAAAAAATTAATAAAAAAAAGTTTGCGCCGTGAATTGAAATCGAGTCTAACATGTAGCGAGGAAAACTAGGCGGTGCGTTTATTTCTTCGACTGCTTATTTTTTTACCATTTTGTTACTTTTGAAATGATAAGTGGATACATAAAATTTATTACAAATTTTTTACGATTACATTAAAAAAAAAAAAAAATTTAAAAACGAAAAAAAAAAAATACCAGTCTAACGGTTAGGCGCGATAGAAGTGAAACCTTCCGTAAAACAAACTGAGAGAGAATGAGACGAAAGCAGCATTAGAAGCGGAATAATTATGGGTTCATTATAATATTGCTATAAAGTTCATATTTTATTTTCTTCATTTTATTGTTATTCATCCTCAATGTTTTCAATTTCAACAAATGATACGAGTGGCTTATGATAGCTAAAATATGATACAAATGCTTTGGTTTCGATGTTGTCAACATATCTTTGAAATACCGCGTCAAATGTTGTTTTTGATCGTGTTGTCGATTCAGTGCGATTGTTACACATTTTTAAATTGAATGTTTTATTGAGAAAGTCAATTAAAGGAACCGCTGTGTCCAATGCAAAATTTACGTTAAAATCGCCACTTACAATCATTGGAACTTTATCGTAAACTTTTCTAAGTATCCGCGATACTTCTGGTGTATACTTTATTAAATTTTCGTGAATGAATTCCGTGATGCTATTTATTGATTGATTCGGTGAAATATAAATTGCCACAATTAAAACTGTTTTTCCAGTCCTCAATCTGGTTTCGCATGCACATATTTCTCCCACTTTAGAGAGCTGAACAGTCAGTGATTCTAGTTGCTGTGCATTCAGATCTATCTGTGGAGTTACAATACGAGCACCGTCATTTTGATGGTGGTATATTGCAACACCGCCTGCAGTTGCGGTAAATATTTAAAAATGAAAATATTTACGAATATAAAAATACGGACGCAATACAGCACACGCGGTTGCTATTATGAGCGTCGTGACGCGTATAATACACAGACGTACTAACATACACGCAAACATTCGTAGGACGCTTGGTTTGAATTTTTTATACATATGTATGTATGCTATACTATGGCCTAGCCTATGTACGTACATACATATTTGTGTTCTGAACTTCCAGCAAAACAATGCTTATTAATATACACATATGCATCTACATACAACCGCACACACAGGCCACTCACTTTATTCCTGTAAATGCGTATGTCGTCCAAAGCTAAAATTCTATGCCTAGCGACTACAAGAACAAAATGCATTAATAGGCGCAGGCGTAGCGGCCATCATCCTAGTTGCAAAAACTCATCATCAAAAATTTGATTTATAAATTCGAGCTCATAGTTCTAAGAGCAAGTACTTTCATTCATAACGAGCCGCCCATATGCTAATTTTCTCGACAATTCGAAAATAGTCAATATTGGAATATTTCGCGTAGAATTATTTGCCCATATTCAATTTTTGTCAAGTCGAGTGCCCGCGGCTCCGTAAATATATTTGCACCCATATATGTATGTAAATATATGTTTCTAAATGCTCGACAACCGCAGCTGCCTGTTCAAGATTACTGTACATTAGGCCGGGTCGATTTGTGGGAAGGCAAAAAAATCGCCCATTGCTCTGTGAAAATCATATTCTAGGGATCAGAATAAGAAATTTTGCCGAAGGAACCATACCTCTAAAACGATTTCTGATGTCCCCCAATATGGGTCGAACTTTTTAGTTTCTTTTCTATAACTCACATTCATTCATTTACATATGTTCTGACTAAATAAATTTCTTAAGAGAAAAAATAGATAATATTATAAATAAATAAAAATAAAGAAAAAACATAGCCATTTAGCTGATTTTTTCATGTAAAGGCCAAAAATGGTGATATTTTGAAATTGGGGGACATCAGAATTCGTTTTAGAGGTATGGTTCCTTCGGCAAAGTTTCTTATTTTGATCCCTAGAATACGATTTTCATAGAGCAATGAGCGATTTTTAAATCGACCCGCCCTACTGTACATGCAATGCTGTGCCTATGAATGTGCGCTGTGCCTATGAATGCACGCTGGATTTCTTGAGAAATTTTACCGTATGTTTTGCTGTGGCGAGGCACATATGTACATACACACAACATATATACATATATCCGCATATATACATACATATATAAATTCACAAATTTAAATTTGCTTATGCCATCCTTCTGTGTGCCTTGTAATGAAGCATTTTCTATACATACATATATATACGTATATCTTTTTCTTCTTCTTTTTGCTGTCGCTTTTTCGTTTCATCGAGTCTCAAATCACTCCCAACGATTCTAAAGAAGTTTTCACTTCAAAAAATTTGCGCCGAGAATTGATGGCGAGTCACGTGGGGAGGATAAATACGCAGAGCGTTTATTTCTGCGCCTGCGTTGTGAACAAAAGGTTTGTGATGTCTACGTAGATATGTATGCGCGCGACGCGAATAAGTTTTAATAAATTCTGAAAGGAATTTATGAAGTTTTTCATTACATATGTACATTCATAAAGGAACGTATACTCTATACGTACATAAATGATGGTATATGACTATATACATAATATGCATGTACATGCCAATAGGAGGTATTTGCATTCGGGAAAAAAAAGGTTTAAGATAAATCAACACTTATTTTATATTGTATGCCAATTTATAGTTTATGTATTCGACAGCAATTACATACATATGTAGGTATGTACATTTGTATATGAAAAACAATAATGCACAAGCGCAAGAACATCATCTTCCTTTCATACATATGTACATATGCATGTATGCCCAATAACCTTCACTTATGTACATACATATGTACACATGTCACAGCACATCACATTCTTACAAGAAATCAAATACACATACTGACTAGTGAACGAGTTTCTTCCTAACAAGTGCAAACACAATTCTGCTCTTTGTATGTATTATATATATATATACCCACTTTATGTCCTAGTATATATACATGCATACATATATACCTACTTGCCTTCTAAACTTCCTACAAAATGATTGTATTCATACATATGTTACTACATCAATGCACGTTCATACATTTATGCATATATGCGCGAGCACAGCGCTCCCTTTTTGCTTCCGTGTACTTTTGTCTTTCACCAGTCGATATTCTTAATATTGTACTTACAAAAACACAATACTTTGATAGACGCAAAAGCAACAGCAAGCGCAACGCGATGGCAGCTTTGCCACCACACATTCTTAAATGTTCTAGAACACAACAAAAACACATACCTCACATGCGCATGTCGCCAAAGCTAAAATCTAAGCCTAGCGACTACAAAAACAAAATACATTCGTAGACGCAGTCGCAGCGGCCATGATTCTATCAGCGACGGCGCTGAACAATTTAGAACAAAAACAAAAAGTTCATTCATAAGTTTGAACTCATATTTCAATTTCATTCATAAAACCAGCCGCCCATATGCCAATTTTCGCGACCATTCGAGAATACTCAATATTGGAATATTTCGCGTGGAATTATTTGCCAATAAATTGTCATGTTATGAATTGTTGTCATGTCGAGTGGCCGCGGCTCCGTATGTATGCATGCACCCTTATATGTATGTAAATATGTCTTCTAACTGTTCGACAGTCGCGAGTTAATGCGACTTAGATTCCTTGAACAATTCCAGCGAATCACACATTTCTGTCCGCAAAGCCGCATATATATACCCTATGATCAAAAGGTACCGGGAACGTTTAAATTAAACAAAACAGATATAAATTT
Source organism: Anastrepha obliqua (assembly GCF_027943255.1). Classification (NCBI taxonomy): domain Eukaryota; kingdom Metazoa; phylum Arthropoda; class Insecta; order Diptera; family Tephritidae; genus Anastrepha; species Anastrepha obliqua. Next base: position 445,129 of record NW_026562178.1, on the reverse strand, counting down.
AAGGCAAATTTATATTATCTCCTTCAAAATATGACCCGTCTGAAGCAACACACATTTGCCAACGTTTAACCCAGTCCTCCAAACAGCCCCGGTAGGCCGACATGGCCTTCAGCTCCTTTGTCGTATTCTCTTTGATCTATTTGTTCGGTGCATGGCGCGTTATCATCACGCAAAATCCAAGAATTGTTTGCTCACATTTCCGGCCATTTGCAACATACAGAATCGCTCAAAGGTTTCAAAACGGATAAATAATATTCTTTGACTGTCTGGCCCGATGGAAGGTACTCATGGTGGACTATGCCTTGGCAATCGAAGAAAACAGTCAACATCACCTTCCCGGTTCCTTTTGCTCATAGGGTATACATATCCCATCTTTTCACTGACGGACAAGAAGACGGTCGCAGTTGTTGCTTTTTATATGCATACATTTTGCGTTCGATGAAGGTTTATATGCGTGCATACATACAGTGGCTCAATAAAGAACTCGGACAAACCTTAGTTAAAACTTTGTATAAAAAACACTGCTAAAATAAAGGCAATTTGAAATAATATATTTCGATTTCTAAATGCTTTATTTATATAATTTAAGAAATAACAAAAACATACGATAAGTCGTGTGCACTACTTTTACAATAACAAAAAACTTTCAAAATGAGGGGAATTCACGCCAAAAAAGAACTCGGACATCTGGCATCACTTCGTAATTTCTGACAGTTTAAATGGGGGAATCTCATTTTTTAAATTATATATATTTAATTGAGGAACGATCGACAGTTTTGGAAGTAAATTGTGTCAAGAAAATTGTGTCAAGTACGCATTTTCTTTTTTCTTTTTTGTAAAATGAGTCGACAACGTGGCCAAACTTCGGTGGAAGTGCGAAAAATAATTATTGAGCAACATAAAAATGGGAAAACCATGCGTGAAATCGGCAAACTTGTAAATCGACCGCGATCAACTGTATGGGACACCATAAAACGCTTTAAAGAAACAAAATCTGTAGAAAACAAAGTGAAAACAGGACGACCAAAGCTTTTTACGGACGCTAACGAGCGGTGGATAGTAAACCAAGTTAGAGCAAATCCTCATTTAAGTGCTCCAAAACTTACAACACAAGTTAAAGAACATCTTGAAATTGACTGCAATCCAGAAACTTTGCGATTAGTTCTAAGAAAAAACAACCTCAATGGCAGAGTCGCAAGAAAAAAACCCTACGTTAGTAAGGAAAATAAAAACAAACGAATTAATTTGGAAAAACCTATAAAAATAAGGATATTGAATTCTGGAAAGATGTGATATTTTGCGACGAAAGCAAATACAACATATTCAGATCAGATGGGCAGTCGTATGTATGGAGGAAGCCAAATGAGGAGCTGAAAGAGAAAAACCTGCGTGCCACTGTTAAACACGGTGGCGGTTCAGTGATGGTTTGGGGATGTATGTCCGCCTCCGGACCCGGAAATCTTTGTTTTGTTGATGGCATAATGGATCACAAGAAATATCTTTCAATTTTAAAAAGAAATTTAATTCAAAGTGCTGAAAAATTGGGTATAAAGGAACAATTTTGTTTTACCAAGACAATGACCCCAAGCATAAGGCGCTTGATGTTCGCTTGTGGTTGATGTATAACTGCCCGAAAGTGCTCGAAACTCCACCACAGTCCCCTGATATAAACGTCATTGAGCATTTATGGGCGCATTTGGAGAATAAATTCAAAAATCACAAAATTTCAAACAAAAAGGACCTCGAAGCTGCTCTTAAGGACGAATGGGCTAAAATTGATCTTTCCGTTTGCAGAAATTTGGTGGAGTCAATGCCGAAACGACTAAATGCTGTTATTAAATCCAATACACTATTTTAAATCAATTCTAATTAAACCAAATACAAAAAATTAAATAAAAATATCGAACAAAGAAAACTGTGTACAGGATTTGAACCTGAGTCAAAAATATGGGATGATGTACTGCATATACGACACGTCTTTCACGATTGCGCTAAACTATAATTACTAATGAAATTTTCTAAATCACTCATTCGATTCGCAGTTTTATGTATGTATGTATATGCACATATTCTGCGTTAGTTGAAAGTTTGTATGCGTAATTATATGCATATGTATGTGTGTATGCGTGTTTGGCTTTCTGGACGGATATAAGAATGATATTTTCTCATCAATATAATTTGGATTTGATAAAAGAGATTAAAGACATATGAACATATTTTCTGTTTTGATTGATTTATATAAAAATCAGGTCATATCCAGTATGAACTATTTTATACCGAAAAGAAATTTCCATTTATGAAATACAAAAAAAAAACAGTATTTTAAAGAAATTTTAATTAAAATAAACTCAAAAATTTTACCAAACTTTCCTGGTTTGAATTGTAAAAAAATGTGCAAGAAAAAAAATATGACTTCAGGACTTGAACCTGAATTAAATACCAAAAAACAAAACGAATAATTCCGTCGACTTTAGCTTCTGCACCACAAATTAACTGCCGCGCGGCCTTCTTAATCGCAAAGTTATTCGCTTCGCTGTGGGCATGAAATAAGTCGATTTCCTTAGTAGTGTGGCGAAAAATCTTATGAAATTCCTTAATAGTGTGGTAAACGCAGAAAAAATCTGAATTCCTGTCCTAGCGTGGTAAATATCTGCAATCCCCCACTAGTGAGGTAAGTTGAATTTGAAAATCCCTTTAATGAATCTACAAATTAGTACTCGAAAAAAGCTCATTTAACATTTGCTCCTTCTCTCATGGATGAGATTAGGGATTTTCAAATTCAACTTACCTCACTAGTGGAGGATTGCAGATATTTACCACGCAAGTGGAGGGTTTCTATATTTACTTACCAGCTGAGTAGCTGTGTTGCTGCAACCGTTGCCTGAAATATCAAATAAATTTGATTTTTGGGATAGGTTGCTGCAACCGTTGCTTGGTGTGTATCATTGTTTACTGCTTTTACTCGTTCAGTTCGTTAAAAACAAGCGAAGAAGAAGGTTCGTGCGGAGTAAAATAAAGTGAAAAAGGAAAAAATGGCAATTGAAAATAATGAAAATTATGTTAATTTTATTAACGAATATAAAAATTTGAGAGAGCTGTGGGATATAAGTAGTGAAAAATATAAAAATAAAAATTTTAGAAAAAAAGCATACGAACAATTAAAAAATGAATACAATAAAATTGATAAAAATTTCAAGTCCGCAAAAGAGTTTCCTGTTGCAAGATACCGCAAAGTTATTGCCATTCTAATTTCTGCTGATATTGCCTCTCTCATTATGGTATCTTGTTTCGTTATTTTGGCCTTTACGAAGTCCAACAATTTTCTAAACAGTGCTTGATCGATCCTCATGTAATTTTTATAGTCCGCTGGCTCATTTTCCTTCAGTTCTTTCAGCAGCTTCTCGTTCGAAAATTCGATTTTTTTTAAATCCAATTTTTGGACTAAATTTTCTTTCTCTTCTTTTGTTGCATCTCTTCTTCCTCATTTTCGTACAAAAGTTCGTCAATTATAATAAGAGAAGTAATTTTACGTATTTCGTCGATCATTTAAAAAATTTAATTTTACGTATCTTCCGCTTGTACCTTTCCTGCACTACAGTTATACACAATACTGAGATTGAAGCAACGGTCGCAACGTGTTTCTTAAACGAAGGCAACACGTTGCTGCAACACGTTGCTTCAACGGTTGCCTCGTGTATATCTAGCTTTAGGAATATCGACTGGTGAAAGACAAAAGTACACGGAAGCAAGAAGGGAGCGCTGTGCTCGCGCATATATGCATAAATGTATGAACGTGCATGGATGTAGTAACATATGAATACAATCATTTTGTAGGAAGTTTAGAAAGCAAGTAGGTATATATGTATGTATGTATGTATGCTAGCACATAAAGTGGGTATATATACATACATGGAGCAGAATTGTTTTTGCACTTGTTAGGAAGAAACTCGTTCACTAGTCAGTATGTGTATTTGATTTCTTGTAAGAATGTGATGTGCTGTGACATGTGTACATATGTACATAAGTGAAGGTTATTGGGCATACATGCATATGTACATATGTATGAAAGGAAGATGATGTTCTTACGCTTGTGCATTATTGTTTTTCATATACAAATGTACATACATGCATATGTATGTAAAGCGTTTTTCAGAAAGAACGCTTCAACTATTTTTTTTGAATAAAACACAAACGGTTTGACTTTAACTAATTTTTTTTTATTATCGAGTTTGAACATATACATTTAAGTATGAAATTCGACTTCTTTTGCATGACCACCGCGTGCACGTTTTACGAAGTCCAATCGTTGAACCCAATTTTCGACCACTCTTTTGCATAAATCGGCCGAAATTCCAGCAATTTCGCGTTCAATATTGGCTCTGAGCTCACAAATCGTCGCCGGCTTGTTACTGTAGACCAATGACTTCAAATAACCCCAAAGAAAATAGTCTAGAGGCGTCAAATCACACGAGCGCGGCGGCCATTCGACCGGTCCATTTCTGGAAATAATGCGCTCATCGAACTTACTCTTCAACAAATCAATTGTAGCGTGTGCTGTGTGGCTTGTGGCCCCGTCCTGTTGAAACCACATGTCGTCTAAGTCCATACCATTCAATTGCGGCCAAAAATAATCGTTTATCATGTCGCGGTATCGATTTCCATTCACAGTAACGTGGCGATCGTTCTCGTTAACGAAAAAATATGGGCCAATTAGGCCGCCGGCATGTAAACCGCACCAAACAATGATTTTTTCGGGATGCAACGGTGCCTCATGGATCACGTGTGGATTGCTTTCTGCCCAGTAACGCATATTTTGCTTGTTGACAAAGCCATTGAGCCAAAAGTGAGCTTCATCACTGAAGATGATTTTTTGGAAAAAATCTGGATCTGGTAGCAGCAACAGAACGATTATTTTCATAAAAAATTTGCACGATTTGCAATCGTTGCTCAAGTGTGTAGCGTTCCATGATGAAATGTACACTAATGAAGTTTGCAAATGACAAGCGAAAAAAAAATAAAAAACATTGCGTCGTTCGCCCTCCCTATCGGAAAAAAGTTGAAGCGCACCTATTGAAAAACGCGTTAAATGCTGTCGAATACATAAACTATAAATTGACATACAATATAAAATAAGTGTTGATTTATCTTAAACCGTTTTATTTTCTGAATGCAAATACCTCCTATTGACATGTATATACGTACATATTATGTATATTGTCATATACCATCATTTATGTACATATAGAGTATACGTTCATTTATGAATGTATGTATATAATGAAAAACTTCATGAATTACTTTCAGAATTTATTAAAACTTATTCGCGTCGCGCGCATACATATCTATGTAGACATCACAAACCTTTTGTTCACAACGCAGGCGCAGAAATAAACGCTCTGCGTATTTATCCTCCCCACGTGACTCGCCATCAATTCTCGGCGCAAATTTGTTTTTTTTTTCGTTTTTAAATTTTTTTGTTTTAATGTAATCGTAAAAAAATTTGTAATAAATTTTATGTATCCGCTTATCATTTCAAAAGTAACAAAATGGTAAAAAAATAAGCAGTCGAAGAAATAAACGCACCGCCTTATTTTCCTCGCCACATGTTAGACTCGATTTCAATTCCCGGCGCAAACTTTTTTTATTAATTTTTTTTTTAAATTCGTTTTTTTTTTAATGTAATTGAAAAAAAAAATTATGTAATAAATTTTACGTATTCGCTTATTATTTGAAAAATACGAAAATAGTAAAAATTTAATTGGTTTAATGTCGAGGTGAGAAATGTGTTGTGTGTTGAGGTGAAAGATGTGTGGTGTTTCTAATTTTTGTGTGGGCAAAAGTCATTGAGGTGTCAATAAACTCGGTGTGCTAAATTTCCTTACTACAAATCTTTCAAATCTCAATCTCATCTAAAAATTCTTAACAGTAACATTTGCACCTTCTCATTGCATTAACATGGTCTGCTGATAGTATGCATACATACGTATATATGTGTGTTCAAAGCGCATAATGTACAGAACGGAAAGGTGTGGCCAACAGCAAAGCTCCAATCGGCTCAGCGAATTTGAAGGAATCTGTTGATTTCCTGACGTAACGTAGCTAGCTTTATGTAAGTGCTTCTGCTTCTCTCGTTGTGAATCTCAGTCGATTGAAATTCTACTCTGCCATTTTTAACACACACACACTCATAAACACTTTTGCAGTATTATGATACGTTTCCACCGAAGACAAGCCTGGGCTTGCAGGTTTTGGGTTTGAGGGAATTGTCCATTGCGTGTTTGATGGAAATTATGTTCGAATGTCATTCGTTTGCTCGCGTGTTTTAATTGTTAAAATACGATTAAAATTATTATATTGATTTGGTGTGATAACATATTATTTAAAAGACAAAAAAAAAAAACTAAGCATTACTGGAAAACAAATTGCTTTTTGTTTATATAAATGTTCGATGCGGTAGCCAATCAAATTGAAACGATATTGGCAACTGGTAAAGCATTGCTGCCAGGTTTCGATAAAAGTGCAATAACAAAAGAGAAAAACTCCGGTATTGCCACAATTGAATATTAAAGTAAACGGAAACGCACAAAATCATGCTGTGAAAGATGGATGTTGCTTTGGATGTTTATTGAATGCTTTTTGTTGCGTTTTGTAGCTAGTACACGTAAATGTGTTTACCTATCCAATAAATATACAATAATTCAAAGTCCATCAATCTATATTTAAGCATAGAGTCACAATCTCGAACAAAAATTATTTCCACTCAAATAGACTGTCCGTCTCGTTTTTACATAAAGTAAATATAAAAATAAGAGCATACGCAAATCATCGTTTCGAGTAATAAAGGCGACCAACGATGGCTTTGCTCGTAAGCACAAAGAGTAAACGCTCAATATAAACAGTGGACAAAAATGGATGTATTTTGGTAAAAATTTGTTCCTTATTAGGCTAGACTACAATGATTACTTGATATTCGGGTTTGTATTTTTGGTTTTTCATAGCTTTTATATTTTCGGTGAAACAAAGTCTAAAGCATTTCAACAATCCAAATACGTTGATATTTCGGGCAATACAATTTTTTATTTGTGCCCGCTGAGAAGACGCAGCCAAGCAAGCTCTGCACCTGGCGCACAGAAAAATGTATATGTAAACATAGATACACTACAGCAAAAAAGGCAGCATTCTGGTTTCAAAGTATATTTCTAACTTCACGGCTATATTACTGATTTCGAAGATTTTTTATTAATTGGATAATCCCATACATGAAGATATATCTTAATTAAGTATTTATCTTCTATGAGAGAATAAAAAGGAATGGATTTGAAATTTTTAATTCCACGAAATTTCGAAGACGAAAGGTGAGTTGGTGCGTGACTACCATTCGAAATTCAGAGAGAACGTAGGTTCGAATCTCAGTGGAACACCAAAATGAAGAAAAACATTTTTCTAACAGCGGTCGCCCCTCGCTGACCATGAAAAAGCTCCTCATAAGAACCATTCGCCGTTCGGAGTCGGCTTGAAACTGAAAGACACACGCCACAAATAGGAGGAGGAGCTCGGCCAAACACCTCAAACGGGTGTACTCGCCAATTATATAAACATATATATATAAAGGCAAAGACAGTTCGACAACGCATGTGCTTCGTGTCGCATCCTTTTTGTGTATACCAGCAAAGCCATCGTTCTCTTCAATTAGAACTCATTACGATGTTTCCCTTCCTCTTCTTTTCACCCGACCGATTGCATCAATATGCCCGTTTTCCAAAAACATCACATGAAGTTCGCACCTAGGTAGAAACTCATCATAATAAAATATTCAATTTGCATAAAAATCCGATCTATACTTACACAAAGAATCAAGTCAGTGCAATGATTTTCAAATGCTTTCTCCTACAAAGTTCGGCTAGGAGTGTATATTAAAAAAAGTAAGCCCACTGCAGTTCTCATTGTCATTCAACTGGAATAAATTTAAATTTTTTAGTTATCTTCACAGTATGTCACCGCCGATTCAACTTCAGTTGTACTGCAAACAAGGCGTGGGGGAACTTCTTTGAAAAAAATTGCTAGATTGTTTTCAAGGAAGTCGCTATTGATTATACTAAGTTTTTAGCACAGAGTTAAAAGGAATCCAAGTCTAAGCGGGAAGAAGGAAATAGGTGCCGGTCTGCTTCTTTGAGAGAATCATAGAGTTAAATTTCAAGTATCAAAAAATAAATCATTTAAAGATTTCCCGAAATAAAACTGCACAAAATATGCGTAAATACATAAAAGAATAAATAAATATAGTACTTAAACAAATTACCTCTATCATGCCCACATTTGAAGTAACACTCAGACAACAGTATGCATAATGAATTTTCACTGTGAACTGGCACTATTTTTTTATGTAGTTCGATCTTCAAATCATGAGAATCAAGAGAAAAATTTTTGGAATAGAAATTAATAAGTTATAAGCAATTTAGTTAATTTATCCAATTTGCGTCGGAATTTTTATTTCTAATGAAATAAATTTTTGGTTATCAAGTAAAAGTTAGGTGGGGTTAGGTTGTAGTGGTTGTTCACTGTGTCTCATGGTTCTTAGGGTCATGGCCCTTTGTGATGCCGCGTGTGGAACTTGAACCAATCTCTCTAAAACTAATGTGAAATCTTCAAAAATTTTAGAAGGCCCCGGTTTTCTACATGCTGAGATCTTCCTACTCGTTAAAAAATTGTCTACCTAAGATGGTGAATCTACGTCTGGATAGAACAGCATAATGGTAAAAGAGATGTGAAATCGTCACCTCCTCTTCTGCATTTAGACAATTTGTGCAGAAGTTATGGGTTTGCACGTCCATTCTCTTGGCGTGCCTACCTATTAGGCAGTGACTTTCTTTAACGGAAATCAGTGAGCTAAGAGAATACTTATTTGGGCTTAGCAGAGATTCTGTGCATTTTGCATTGAGAATCTGCCACATTGTCGGGCAATTTCGCAGATGAGTTCATTACTCCATCTTTCATTCACTGCTTTTATAATTTTCTGATACGTTATAAGTACGTTACAATATCTGTGACATTGTCTATATGCTCATCGCTCAACTTGGTGCCAAGTCTCGCTAGTTCATAGGCCCTGCAGTTCTCCTTCATGTCGCAATCGCCAGGAACTCATCTTAAAATTGGGTGAAATGACTCAACCATTTAATAAAGAGTTGCTCGCTACTTCTTGGCTACCCTGGAGGTTGTCGACTGCTTCGTGAGGGATTTTATTGCCGCGTGGCTATCAGTGACAATAATCTATATAATCTCCAATTACCGAATCACATTGTACGCGTGTCACGGTCTTTATCATTGCCATAGTCGTTAAGCCGAAAACTAAAAGAGATATCCAGATGTTCGAGCTTTGAGCCATCTGTGTATACATGGATGGACTCGCCCTGTCTTACATCATTCCGTTCCCACTCTTCTCTTGAGGGTAGGAAGCATTTACTTAAGGTGCGCAGCTTTATTGCCGCACTGCTACCTTTATATCGTATTTGCAGATCCACCGGAAAGAAGTTTAATTGAACCAGTTATGAGAACAGATGCGGGTCCTTGAACTTTTTAACGCTTTTATGTTCACGGCCTTCTCAAGGATATTCCACCTTGTTACAATACCATAGTAGAGAACTGGCCTAACTACCGCTGGGTAGAACGTAGAGAACGTATGATTCTGGATTCTAGCCTTCACTTTTCCCAATTCCTTCTGCAAGAGTACAACTCTGTCATTGCGGTGAGTCCTCGATCTACAACTGTGAATACCTTATTTAGCTTTCTATCCGTTTATTCCGGAAAGTGATATTCTGTTGAGAGATCTTTGTTGAAGAACACAACGTTGGAAGGGGGACATTACCCCTAGTGTGCCCCTGACCGGAAATTTCTTAATAAATGATTCGTCCAAATTTGCGCTAAAAGTCTTCCCGATTATTGTCAACTAGGCATTGAAACGCTACCTCCACTAATCAGCTTCGTATGGCGGTTTTTCCTTCTTTGGGAATGAAGACCACTTTTCCCTCAGTTACTTTTTTGGGATGCAATCCAATCTATTGTATGTTGCAGATCTGCGGATATAATTCAATCTGATCCCGATGGTTTGTAAGGATGGAAACTGCCAATGGCAAGTTTTATGTTATCCTCCGTTATGAAATTTATTCCAACTATATAACGAGTTCTGCCATTTTCGTTGCAGATACAGCCTGGAAAGTGTGTATGTATTAGTATTAGTGTCCAATTGCCATCCTCTTTCATGAGATAGCTAAGGTTTCTAGGGCTCATTGATAAAACTTTCCAGAGTTTGCTGGGGTGTTTGGCCAAGCTCCTCCTCCTATTTGTAGTGTGCGTCTTGATGTTGTTTCACAAACGGAGGGACCACAGTTTTCAGCCGACTCCGAACGGTAGATATTTTTATGAGGAGCTTTTTCATAGTAAAAATACACTCGGAGGTTTACCATTACCTGCCGACAGGCGACCGCTATTAGAAAAAACTTTCTATTATTTGATGTCCATGAACCGAGATTCGAACTTACGTTTATTGAGTGGTAATATTGTGATTTTTGACATTTTAGCTTAACAAACTAATGGAAACGAAGTGCCGCGTGCTAAATTGTGAAAGTATAAATTATAATAATACCCCCAAATGCAGATTTTCTGCGTCCTATGTGGATGATGCCTAATGAAAACGAAGTGCCGCACTCTAAATTGTGAAAATACGAATTATAATAATACCTCCAAATGCAGGTTTTCTCCGTCTTATGTGGATGACGCCTTGGAAAGAAAGTGTGTGCGCATATAATTTCCTATGTTTGGTAGTTTCGATTGCTTTCGCCTACGTTTAGCCTTCACAAATAAGTAATTTCCTTTTCTTTTGTTTGTATATTCTCGAGGAATAGTTTGGCTACCCGCTGACCGGCACAGTTTAGCCAGTGTGCAGCAAATTTTCTTTCTTCCCATTTCCTATGGAATTCGTTAATGTGGCCTTTTGTGAGTCCACAAAAAGGTTCAGGACCAGTAAGTTGCATATTTGCTCCTTGTTTTGCAAGGTCATCAGCCATTTCCTTTCCCTCATGTTCTTCATGTCCCGGAATCCAGCCTAGTGTTACTATGTTGAGGTTTCCTAACGTGTTCAGAAGATTTAGGCAATCATTCACCAATTTAGAGATAATAGTTGTTGATAGAAGGGCTTTTGGAGCCGCTTGGTTATCTGAAAGTATGTATGTAGATGTGAGTACCTCTCATTTTCCTGCTAAGGCATTCTCTCACACACATTTCAATGGCATGTATTTCTGCCTGGAATATTGTTGGGTAGAGTCCCATCGGAATCAATTTTTTGAATTTAGGCCCACTGATTCCTGCCCCTGTTCTACCATTCTCCAATTTGGACGCATCAGTAAACCATAGCTGAGAGCCAGGTTTGAAAGTTATAAAATTACTTCTCCAGTCAGTGCGTTCATTAATTATAGCATGGAAGTTCCTGAAGAGTATTGGTTTGGGTGATAGTATATCATCCCTATGAAGAATGGGACTATGTAGGAAGTCTTCTAAAATCTTTAAATGCTCACTTTTAAGTTCAGATATACCTTTTAATCTTAAGACACTCGAGCGAGCTTCCCTTTCAATCAAGATTGGAAGCGGTGGTATGTTCAGGAGCACAACCAATGCATCCGTGGGACATAGACATGTTTTCATAGCCCCTGTAATACCAACACTGCATTTCTTTGCTTGACCTTGGGCCACCATGCTAAGGATGCATAAGTGACTATGGGTTTCACATCTGGGGTGAATGTCCAGAAGGTCATTCTTGGGTTTAGTCCCCATGTCTTACCAAAAAGCCTTGTGCAGGCAAATAATGCCCTTTTGGCTTTTGAAGTAACTCTCTCAATATGGGAATTCCACGTAAGCGTTTTGCCAAAACTGACGCCAAGATAGTTCGCTTCTGTCGAGAGTTGAAGTGTTGTTCCATTAAGGGACATTTGAGATTTAAGTTCCTTCTCCTAGTAAACCGTACAAGTGTTGTTTTGGATGGGTTAGTGGAAAGCCTTTTTTCCGTGCACAATTTGTTTATTATTGTAAGGGCTTGCTGCATGCGATCCGAAATGGTTTCCTCATGCCAGCCTAATACATAAACTACTAGGTCATCAGCGTAGCCCTGAGTGTGAAAACCTAGGTTGTTCAGTTTGTGGAGAAGTTCATCTATGACTAGAGTCCACGCGAGAGGAGAGAGGAGAGAGTACGCCTCCTTGAGGGCGACCTCTTGTGGCTTTGATAGATTTGATTGTTCCTCCTAGTTCGGTGCTGATCGTCCTAGATTTCAGCATGAATCTAGTGATGAGTTCAGGTACCTCCTTTAGATATAGGGCATTATAGTTTGCCTCATAGGAAGTGTTATCAAAAGCCCCTGATATGTCAATAAATGCACATAGAGCTATCTGTTAGCCTTTTCAATAACTGTTACCACGCTGTGTAAGTCTCAGTGAATTTTCCCTGTTGATAGGCAAATTGAAGTGGATGCAGTGGGAAGTTAGCTAGATTGTTTTCACTAATATACTGATCAACTATCTTTTCCATTGTTTTAAAGAAAAATGAGCTGAGACTAATTGGTCTGTATGATTTAGGCAGTTGACCTTAACCTCAGCCCATTTTGTAGGCAAATATCCTAGCAGTAAGCTTGCTTTGTATAGTCTGGTCAAATTAGGGATAATATGGTGTGCACCCTGCTGTAAAAGACAGGGGAATATCCCATCAGGACCAGGAGATTTGTATGGGCTGAATGTTGATATCGCCCATTGTACCCGCTTTTCATGGAATAGCTTGTTTGCTAGTTTTAAGTTCTCAGCACTCGCAGATGTAGTAGTTTCTGCCGGCACAGAGATCTCGTCTAGCACAAGTGATCCAGGGAAGTGAGTGTCCCGCAGAAGTTGAATGGTTTCCTCTTGATTCCTTGTGTAGCTTCCATCTGGCCTTTTCAGGGTACTAATGCCGTTTGAGTGATCTTTTAGTAGGGCTTTTTGGATACAAATAGCATTCGGAAGACTACAAATCTTTTCATAATGATTCCTCCAAGTAGCCCTTTTAGATTTCCTCAATTCTTTGTTGTAGTTGGTTAGGCCTGTTGAGTAGGAGGACCAGTCTCCCGTTGCTTTAGCTCTATTCCATAAGGTTCTTGTTTCTTTACGCAGGCCGGAAAGTGTACTATTCCACCAAGGAACATTTCTTTGTGGCTTTTTCACTTTTACTGGACAACTTTCGTGAAACGCAGATGTTATGTTTGAGTGTAGTTCGTTCGATTCGAACGTAACCTCAGATATAAGCTGAATATGACGCCTAGAGCAGTTAACACTTTGTTCTAAACAAAAGTGAAAGTAGTCCCAATTAGTTTTTCTGGGGTTTCTGTAAATTGTCATTTGTGGTTTGGTCGCACCTATATCAAATCTAATATGTCTGTGATCCGACATAAATGTTTCCTTTGACACATGCCAATTTGAGACTTCGGACAAAGCATTATGACTAGAGAGAGTGATGTCAAGGACTTCTCCTCTGATTGAATTAATGAAAGTCGGTTCGTTGCCTCGATTTAGGATAGATATATTATACCTAATTAGAAATTTAAGAAGGTACTCACCTCTTGGATTTATGTTTGTGCTCCCCCACGCTGTGTGGTGCGCATTAGCATCACAGTAGAGGATCCACCGGAGACGTTTTTGTTGACAGTATTCCACCAGAGCTATAACCTCCCTTGTTGGAGCAGTAACCTCATCTCCTGGAAGGTAAGCGGAGGCAAGTACTACCTCATGCTCACTTTTGCTCGTTGGCACTTCTACCCAAATCGCCACCAGGTCTTCTGTAATAAACTGTGAAATTGGGATAAAGGTTAGTTGATTATTTATTATGAACGCCGCTCTGGGACGGTCTTTGTTAGCAGCATATATCAACTTACCGTTTACGCTCTGGAGTCCCAGAACGACTCCTTCACGTACCCATGGTTCTTGAATGAAAGCTACATCCAAGAGTTCTTGGTTAAATCTCCTCGTAAGCACGTCCGAGGCTGCTTTTGCGTGATGGAGATTTTGAAGGCATCCGAGTTGCCTTCTGCTGTTACGAGGTTTTTGCTTTGGTCAGGTCACCTAGTGATCCTTCGTTTGGCAATGGCTGCCTTTTTCTTACCTCGGTTGCTTTTCAGCAGGACTGCTTCCTCAGCGGACATCTGATCCCCTCTTCGAGCCTTGTTGTGGCTATGCGCATTTTTATCGACCTGCAGCGGGGGTCGCATGCGAATGCTCTCGGCCACATTATAGCGCTATGTGCCGGTTGTTGTTGGCTTTTCTGCCTCGTGTCTGGAGCAACTGACTTTATCGTCCTGGGCTATTGAAGCCGCTAAAGTCAAAGTTCCTGCTTCCTCCGAGCTTTGTTTCACCGAAGGTTCAGAGTCCTTTTCGGTAACCTTGGGCGGATCAATCGGACCTTTAGATTTTGGCCGAAGTTGGGTTTTACCGACCCGTAGTTCAGCCAATTATAAAATATTTTTATGACCTCTGCGGAGATTGGGTCGATTGCAACAGTGATTTCTACCACAGTTCCCTAGCGCACTCTGTTTGGCTAATAATATTCTCAGTTCAGGTGCTGTCCAATTCTGGAAAGTGACCAACGAAGATTTGTGGGCGCGCTATATCTGCCTCCTGTACAATCTACAGCTGTGCATCTTTCCACGGCTTCAGCGTAGGAACTGCTTCCTTTAGCCAATTAGCCGTATCATCGCAGCTGCATAAGATAACTATGTATCCTGGACGAAAGGTGCAGCTATTAAATGTGGGCTTTGCAGCACCAGTCTGCTTTTTCCTTATAGCTTCCAGGATAGCATGAGTGTAGCCGTTAGTTTTTCCGTCGACCATATTGTAGTTGGATAGTCAGAAGGTATTAGTCCCAACTTCGTCCTACACGCCGCGTCTTTGTAAGACATTTTTGTTAAGTCTACCTTGACTTCTGGATTAGGCATTGCTGCCTTTGGTCCTTCCATTTCGGTAGTCTCGTCTGCCTTTCTTCCAACGCTGGAGCTCCCCTGTAAATTGGCACGCTTGGGGGAGCTTTGCTTTGGCGTGGGGCTGCTGGAGCGTTGTCGCTTCAGATCAGCTGGTTTTTGAGCCAGCTCTCTTGCCTCGTCAATGCTGTGACCCTTTC
Organism: Anastrepha obliqua; assembly: GCF_027943255.1. Lineage (NCBI taxonomy): Eukaryota > Metazoa > Arthropoda > Insecta > Diptera > Tephritidae > Anastrepha > Anastrepha obliqua. The sequence goes on along the minus strand of NW_026562178.1, from coordinate 429,949 downwards.
TCAGGAAGTACTTTAGACGCTTTCTGGCCGCACCACATAGCCGCACCTTGTTTTCATCCTTTCTTCCTGAGTCACGAATGGGAGAAGCTAGTGGCTTCCTCTGGGGATATTGCAGAAGCTTTGCCATCTGGCCCCAGGGCCATGCCGGCAACTTCCATATCCTTGATTTCGCTGGCAGTTGGAGGGCATTGGTTGCCCTTAGCTGCCTGCGATGTTGTTGGTAGTTCGGCACTGTTTACCGAAAGGTCATAATCGACCTGGTTTATATTAGGCACTTCTGCCCTTTTTAATAAGTTATTGTTTGACTCTGCCATGTGGTCCCACGAGTAAATGGGAAGGGAAGGTCGAGCCACGACAGTGCTCCGGTGTCGCGGTAAGGCTAATTACAACCAGACGGCGCCCGATATCTGGAGGTCACCGTTATAAGACACACTTACGTAGTGCCATTCATCCTATAGGCACGGTTCGAATAACACCAAGGATTACGGGTTTTTTCGAGGTTTGCCTCTCTAGATCCGCCATTTTTAGTTAAAAGCAGGGGCACCTCGTGCAGGAGTGGCATTCTACCACAATGGTCGGTCTTTAGGCTACTGCCACAACGGCCATACGCCTCTGTGTGCATTCCCCCAAGAAGCAACGTATACTTCACCCCCAACTGTCCCAGATATGATGGTGTTTTGTTTGGTTTTTTTTGTTTGCAAAGTATAGAAAGCCGCAGTGGGGCACTTGCCTTTCGGCTCTCCGTACTCTTACCTTTCTACGAAATTTTGCGAAGAGGCTCTGCGCAACGCAACTTTGATTACTTTATTCGCTACATCGCAAACAGCAGACCAGTTATCTTGTGACTCAACCTGGTTATTGACGTTAATTGGTTTCCCTACCTTATTTCTCAAATCGGTCTCCTATGTTAATTATTTCAGTTTCAAACTGCGAACAGACAAAAAAGCAATGTTCCGCGTCTTCAATAACGTCATTTGCATAGAAAGGCCAGTATGGGTCGTCTTCATATCCGAATTTATGTAAATAAAATTTGATGCGTCCGTGTCCTGTCAATATTTGGGTAAAGTGGAAATCAACATCCCTATTCGTCTTGTACTTCGTACAAAAGGAATCAACCGATAGGTCCAACGTCCATTCCGACTCAACTTATTTTTTGACGATTCAGCCATCTCTCTCGCTAAAATGTACAGATATTATAAGCGCTGTTGTAGTTCGCGTTCATATGAGGTTTTATGCAGCACATCAGACCAGACAGGTGCTCCGTCTACGTTGCTGTCTGGGCCCTCCCGAGTTCACCATGAGTCGAGATAGCATCGCTGTTACTTTTATGTCGTCTGCAAAGCCGATGATTTTTGCACGTTTGGGGATTTGCAATCACACAATGCCATCGTTCATTACAGTTCAGAGTAACGGGCCTAGCAGAGGTCCTTGTGTCACCCCTCTAGAGACCTTATATTCTTTGACACCTTTCTTCGCATTGTATTCCAACACTCTATCTTCCAAGTAGCTGCTTATAATTTTTCTCAAGTACGTTGCACTTTCAAAACCACGGTGAGTTACGGCACTGTATTGCCTTATTGAACGTGCTTTTAACGTCTAAGGTAATCATCAAGCAGTACTCTTTTGTGCCCTATTTCCATCTAACTCCGCTTGTCGCCTCCTTTGCCATCTGCTTCACCAACAAGACCGCATCCACTGTAGACCGTGTTTTGGTAACGATTTTGTATGCCAAGTCCCAGGGATCTTTGTCTGCATTGTCATAGAGACAAAGAAACCAATTCTTCTTGCTTGCCCTTATGGCCCGTTTGAGTTCCTTACGCATAGTTTTGTACGCATTATGTTGATCTGTGAACAGTGTATTCTGTCTTCTCGCTCTATTGTAGTTTCGCCTTGTCCTGTTGCATTTCCGTCTTAGTTTCGCAATCTCTGAACGAACCGTAAACGTCTGCCTTAGAGGAATGTTTTAGTTTAAATATAGCAAGAGAGATATCGCCAACTGAAATGGATACTAAGCCAAAATCAAGCACAGAATTAATATTAGATGAAAAGTCAAAATGAGTAACATTATCATAACAAACAAAATTTGATTTGAAAAATTCTGTGAACAGTTTAGCAGCAGAACTGGAAGTGCTTCCAAATTTGTTATTGGAAAAATCGGATGAGGGAATAAATGAGCACGATTTTTTTGACTTTATGAAATTCCAAAATGTCTTAGGGTTACAAAATTAGTGATTTAGTTTCGGTAAAGGCAGTTGTCCATAGGAGGACTGGCTATTGGTCTGAACAACTTTCTTGTAAAACTTGTTCTGTAGATTTTTTAACTTTTTTAAACCCTTTGTGTACTATGGAACGTTGTATGGTTGCCTTTTTACAATTGGAACATTTGTTAAGCACAAATCAAACTGCGTTGCCCTAAAAAACAGTAACATCTGAGTTAAAAAGCAAGGCTGACCAGTTTAGCTTAAAAATAATTTGATTTAGACTGGAAAAGTGACAGAAGGAGCAGCCCGAAATTCGTAAAACTCGAGTTTTAGAACAAAAGTGGTATGGTGCATATCTGATGGTGCGATTGGTCCATAATATAATCACTCAGGCAAATAAGATCTAATATTTTATTGAACTTGTTTGCAAAATTATTAAAAATTATTATTATTTATTATTATTATAAACTTAAGATATTGTCTGTAAAATATGCTTCGAGGAATTTAGATCGCTAAGATTAAAATCTGCTAGAATACATACATGATTATTACCCAACTCTTTAAGTACAAAAAATGTGATATTATCAATATGTTCTTTATAAAAATTTACTAAACTATTAGGTGGTATAAACAAAGAAATTATAAATAAAGATCTGTAATGCGCAAATATATTTTAAGATGTTTATTGACTGATTTCGCATTGCTAATGGTAACTATGGGTTCTGTTGTTGGTTTTCCTCTCGTGCAAAAAAACGAAACCGTCGAAAATTCACATCAGATGCCCACAGGTTCGGTGATAAAATCTTTATCGTATATGACAGTAGCGACTCCGAGTTTAAAATTCACTTTTTTATTGAGCTTAGCGGCATATCTTTTTGACAAGCCTATGGCTGTCAGAATGAGAACTGTTAGTCTTGGTATGCTTTACCACATAGGCAATAAAACCATTTTCCGCGTCACATTTTCAGAAACAGAAGCTTGGAATGAAGATGAATGAAGCCAATTCATGCGAGCCACAACCTGTATCACTTTATTTTCATTAAAACCGACGATATTCGATAGCTTACTAGGTTTTTTTCTTTCCATAACGTTTACTAATATTGACAGCGCTATTTATATTATTTACCTGTGAGTCAAGAACAGAGGCAAGAGCTTTTGTTTGATCGCGAAATTTGTAGATACATTAGTAGAAGAATACGAAGTACACGAAGCACAAACTGTTTCATGATTTACAGCTTCCTTGATGAATATTGGGGCTGATGTGTGGAAGCCACTGTAGTACTGGTTCGAATAGTAAATGCAGCAATTGTAGAAGGAGAAGTACGCAACGACGAGGGCGAATTACTACTAGTCACATTATTAGCAGTATTAAAGATGGGCACAGACGGAAAACAAATCCAAACAATTGGTTGAAACTCATTCTGCCTCACACGTGTGGATTTGTTGACGATTTTATTTTCACGCTGTTCATTGCTGAGTGAACATCAAAATGAGGGAAACAGCGAGACTTTGTAAGGTCCTTCATCTAGACCGCTCAGTAAGGCTGGATTCCATTCGAAAACCTGATGGTTCATACACTATTTCCAAATCGGAAACGTTTAATGTTCTACTCGAAACCCATTTTCCGGGTAGTAGAACTCTCTGAAGAAGAGAGTGGCATGAACAATAACGGTAGCAACGGTGGAACCTCTAGGTACAGCTGGTATATTGCTAGTCGGATAATGACAAAAGAGTCGATAAGGTTTTCCTTGTCTTCCTTTGAGAACTTTAAGTCCCCTGGACCTGACGGAATATATCCAGCAATGCTTAAAAATGGAGGAGACAGGCTGATTGAGGCCCTGAAAAGGATCTTCACCGTCTGTCTTGCATTTGGTTATATACCATCCCAATGGCGACGCGTAAGAGTAGTATTTATTCCGAAACCAGGAAAAGATGACTATTCCCTAGCAAAAAGTTTTAGACCAATCAGTTTGACATCGTTCGTGTTGAAAAGTCTAGAACGAGTGGTGGAGAAACATATTCGAGTGGGGGTATTGCCAAGAAGTCCACTTAGTAGAAATCAACACGCTTACCAGAGTGGAAAATCATGTGAATCACCCTTACACGATTTTGTTAGCAAGATTGAAGCTGCGCTGGAAGCTGACGAAGCTGACACTGGGCGTGTTCGTGGACATTGAGGGGGCTTTTGATAATGGCACTTTCGGCTCGATATGTTCTTCTGCCGAACGACATGGAGTTAATCAAACCATTGTAAAATGGATATATTCCATGCTCTCTGAGAGGCTGTTAACCGCTGGTGGGAGCGGTAACGAACAAATCACAGTCAGGGCCAAGCAAGGATGTCCTCAAGGGGAGTACTTTCTCTGCTATTGTGGTGCTTCGTCGTAGACTCTCCACTAGCGGAGATGCAGGAACTCGGTTTTCATGTCCAAGCATATGCGGACGATGTCTGTGCGCTAACATCGGATAAATCCTTAAGGAGGCTTTGCACGAAAGTGCAGAAGAAGATTTTTCAGCAATACCGTAGAGCCTGTGGTAAAACCTGAGGTCTGAAACCTGATGTGGTCCTATGGATATACACAGCACTTATCAGACCAATCATCACTTACCCTTCTGTGGTATGGTGGCGACGGAGCATAGTTAAGTCCACAATCCGGGAACGATACAGGCTACAAAGAAGTGTATGTTTATGAATCACGGGTGCCATGAGTACAACCTCTGGTGATGCTCTAAATGCTATGCGTGATTGGCTCCCCCTGGATCTTAAGATACAACAGGAAGGAATAAAAGCAATGTTTCTGGCACGAAGACGGAACTTCGGGACACAGAGATATCTTTAAGTTGCTATTTGAGCAGTATCCCCTGTTTTTTTGCACCTAAAGACGACCTGATACCCACTGTTTCATTTGGAAGGAAATTTGATGTCAGATTTCCATTGCGTGAACAATGGAGCAATCCAGAATGTATGCGGGGAGCTTTGACGGATATTTTCGATGAGTTCAAGAATGAAATAGGGTCTGGAGCCGGATGGTACTTAAACGATAGTAATAAGTATTACTATGCTATGGGGGAAATGGCAACTGTTTTCCAAACAGAAGTTTTTGCCATCTTGAAAGTAGCCGAATGGATAATCGAGAGGAGATAGAGCTGGAAACAGATTGGAGTTTTCAGTGATATTCAGGCTGCACTGAAGGCCCTGGAGAACGTGAAGCAAAGCTCAAAGATTGTTCAAGAATGTAAGAAGAAGCTCAATTCTGTCGCAAGATAAAACAGGCTTGTACTTATATGGGTCCGAAGACACTCCGGTGATCAAGGACATGAAATCGCCGACGAATTGGCCAACCGTGGATCAGCGGTGCCCCCACAGGGGCCAGAGCCAATAATCGGAATAAGTTCCGCAGGAATCATGAATTGGATCAGCGATTATGTAGGCAATCTACATAAAGAGCGATGGTCCGGTCTAGAACGCTGCAGAGCTGCAAAGTGTTTTGTGACAACTCCGAACAGAAAACTGTCAAACTTTCTACTAAAACTTACAAGGAAAGACATTCGGTTGCTGGTAGGTATCATTACAGGGCACAACCCATGGGGTCAGCATATAATCACCATCGGAATCATTGGGGACCCAGTGTGCCTGTCATGCTTGGAGGAGGCGGATAGCTTTGAGCACTTTCTCTGTGAGTGTCCTGCCTTTGCTAGAGCACGGCTACGAGTTTTGGGTTCCGATGTAATGAGAATGAGTAATATTCGTTCTCTAAAACTGGAGGATATTTACAGATTTGCCAAAGAATCTGGAAAATTCTCACAGGACTAACTATCTCTACCTCTGTCTCTATTCTTTCCTATCTCTTTGGGGCCGTTCAAGTATTACGTAAGCACTATGCGGGGGTGGTGGGGTCTTTGTTTTGCTTACTTTGGATGACATGGGGGGTAGGGGAGTCTAGATGATGATTACGTCATCGGTAGTTATTTACTTTTTTACACGAATGGCAACCCTCACATTGTCTATGCTTGAAAACCCGGTGCGTTATAAACGCGTACACTTTGTACTCTGCCAGAGATATTATGCCAAGCCGTGCTGAAATTGATAAACAGATCATTAAGTTGCGTGAGGAAATAAAAAACAGCAAAACAGTCTTTGAACAGGAAGATTCAAAACGCAGTTGCCCAGGAGAAATACATGGATGGTATGAAAAGAAAGTTGGAAGATATTTGTCATGAAAATCCAGAAATAAAAAAAGCCTATCTCTGAGGAATTCAGCGGGACGTCCTAATCTTGAAAGCAATCAACCATCACTATTGAAAACAATATAGCAGATATAGCTTTATTTGGGAGTGCAGCAGATGATAGAAGACGAACGGAATCTACTCGCAGCGTAAAAACTCTTGAAGAACTCACAGAAGAATTACGTAAAACAGGATTTGACATTAGTCGCAGTGGGACATATCTTCGTTTGATTCCCAGAAAATCTAATTCTGCAGAGGGACGAAGACATGTATCGACAGTCGCTGTTAAGCTCATTCGGGCTCAAACTGACCACCACAAGAGCCACTTAGATAGCAAGTTCGCTGAAACATCAATCCATTATTCAGAGAACATAGCATCCATACTTGGACCAGATCAAGTATTTTTCATATCTCAAGATGATAAAGCTTGAGTCCCTATTGGCGTAACTGCGGCAAATAAGCAAGCACCTCTTCTAATGCACATGGAATATAGAATCAAATTATCTGACCACGATTGGGTAATCGCTGAGCGTCATAAATTAATACCATCTGTTTATGCTGTTATCAAAATCACTTCCAGTATGCTAGGACAACCGGAAGCCGTTGGATATTCTGGACCAACATACATCGCTATTCGAAGTGAAAAGCATAGTTCATCTACTGCTAATACTCATGCTCAGGATTTCGAGACGCTTCTCGAACTTGAAGAGTTTCGACCATTAGCTAAAACTGACCATGAACTAGTAAAACCAGTGGTAATCATGACGGTTGATGGAGGGCCAGATGAAAATCCGCGTTATGAAAAAGTCATAGGGTTTGCTATACAACACTTTAAGCGATATGATCTCGATGCATTGTTTTTAGCTACCAATGCTCCTGGAAGAAGTGCGTACAACAGAGTAGAGCGCAGAATGGCTCCTCTTAATCGGGAACTGGCTGGTTTAATATTGCCTCATGACCATTTTGGGTCTCATTTGGATGAACGTGGGGTTACAATTGATGAACATTTAGAAAGATCTAATTTCGAATTTGCAGGAAATGTATTTGCTGAAGTATGGAGTTCAATGGAAATTACTGCAAAATATGTTGGGGCAGGTCAACAAGATGTTCCTGATTTTCCAGACATTAAATGGTATTCAGAACATCTGCGTGAAAGCCAATACTTGCTTCAAATTGTGAAATGTAGAAATGCAGAATGCTGTCGTCCAAGAAGTGGCCTATTCAGATTACTAGGTAACGGGTTTCTTCCACCACCTATAAAAGTAAAACAAACAGTTGATGACTTGGTTTTGGATGAAGGAGAGCAATTTCTTGATCTTCCAGTCAATTTAGCTCTACGCTTAAGTGCTTCACTCAAAGATTTCCTGCACATGTCCTACGATTATTTTTGTCATGGTAAAATTGAGGCTATGAAGTCGAACATGCAAAACGTGTGGTCTTTATCATGCTTCCATCAAGTCACTAAATCGTCACATCGAGAAGATCCATAAAAAAGTAAACACGCACACTGATAGGAATGTTAGACCTGTAAGAGTCGCTGCTCGTCGTGCTAATGAACTGTTGTGCATTATTCAAAATTTAGAGCACCATGATGTTGAATGGCTCGATGAGAACGACGTAGACATTCCAAAATCGGATGAAAGTGAGCAGACTCACAACACGGAGCAGCAATCGAAGCAATCCAATGTCATCGAAAACTTAGAATCATGGATTCGGGTTTCATGGACTGAAGACTGTCAATTTGAATTTAATACGTGTACCAAAAATTTTAAATAAGCTTGTTATGTTCGTAAGATTATAATATTTTTGTCCCTTACTCTATGTTGAATACTGCATCAATAAAATCTAATCTCTATTCTAAATCTATTTTCTTATTTTTAAAATTATAATTATAACATTATAATTATAATATAAAAAAATACATTTTTAATTGAAAAATGTTTACGTAAGCATGGGGGGAGGGGGTAAAAGCTTTGCTTACTTTTGCTGACAAGGGGGATGGGGGGGGTAAATAATTGTAATAAATCTGCTTACGTAATACTTGAACGGCCCCTTTCTCTGATACTTTCTCCATTCCTCCTTGACTATCTACCCCCTTTCCAGAGCTTTAAATACAATGGGCTCTTTAGCCTGAGTGTTTTAGGAGCCACCAAATCTCCTGGTGCTCCTTGGCTCGACCTTTTCAAATTTCAATTTCAGAACATCGAACACCGAAAAAAAGGATTATCATGTATGGTATTTTGCTTGAAAAGAAGAGGGAGAGGAAGAATATTTTTCACACTTTCTATATTAGCGTTTTTGTGTACTTCTTTGTATTCTTAAAATTTGCCACGACTCACTCACTTCAAAATTTCAAAAGAAGTGAGAAAAATCGTGAACTCCGGGTCACATACACACAACCTTTTGCAATCACGAAGGGAAAATCGTCAACTTCGCCACACACACGCAACTGATTTCAAGTTGAAAAAATTGTTTATCAATTTTGGATCGGTTTTCCAACTGCGCCACACACTCATCAATCTGTTGAAATTACAACCGATTGTTTGGTTTTGTTTCCATCTGTGTCCAGCTTATCAGGAGCTAATCTAGCATTAGCATCAGTAAAACAAACATCAGAAAAATAAGGTCGTATTAGTCCGAAGTAGTCTTAGCAGCAGCAACCGAAACAAAGCTAACATAGGAAACTTATTTTGCGTTAGTAGCTTGCAAACATCAAACATTCAAACCCGATGACGAAATATCACTATGAAGAACAATAACAGAATCAATGCTAGTATCAGCAGCAACAAAACCACGTGCGCTGGCATGAGAAGCCGTAGGGAGAGCGAGAGTGACAAGAAAACACGGCAAATTTACATATACATAAAGCGTCGAAATTTGTTTTTAAGACTTTGATGTTATAAGCTACATCAATATTTTTATCAGTAACTGTTTTATGCATAGAGCGCAGTTCAACTTCCAGGTGATTGACTTTAATAAGCAAATTGTTCTCTTCGTCAAGTGCCAATTTCAACATTAACATTAATAATTGACATTAACTCAGCAATGTTTTTAATATAGAACCAGTGTTACAACACTTTTTTTTCATTGATAATGATGTTGTTGGAGTTATTTGTGATATTTGATTTAGTGATGGTGGTCCCGTCATCCAAAACGAGGGGGCCGGAGATGAACCTGCAGTCGCACAAACTTTACAGTAAAAACATCGATCAGATTTCTGCAGGAAATCCACATCCACAGTTCATTGCACCTGGCACACTATGTTATTCCGAAGGCATATACCAACTTAGCTTTTTTGCGACGCTATGCTAATGATTTTAAAGACTCTCACACTAGAAAAATCATAATGCTTTAGTCCGTTCGAAGTTGGAATATACCTCAGTCATCTGGAATCCGATATATTCCTCATAGTCTCTTAGAATTAAGAGAGTGCAAAGCAAGTTTGTATGTTTTGCTCTTCAGCCTTTACACTTTGATAGCCCCTTGCTATCCTACAGTTCTATGTGCATGCTTATCAATGTTTTATCACATGAGATCCAATGACATGTTCAAAGCTTAATGTTTATATGCGATATAATATCTGGTACCATTGACTGTTCAGATTTACTCGGCCAAATTAGTTTCAATGTTCCTAATAGAGTACTTCGCTCTTATAATCCATTTTATGTTGAAGTTCTCAGAGCTAATTATCATAATTTCGCCGCTCTTACAAGAGGATTTGAACAGCCTAATCGGCTTCGGCGATGCCAAGGCCTCTGTTTAAGTCACTTGTTATGTCTTATTATTTGTCAAATAAACTAAATAGATAGTTCTTATGCTTTTGTTATTTCACCCTTCAATTTAGTCAGTAAGGTTGTTATCATTGACTTAAATAAAGAAAAAAATTTTCTGTTGAGACCAGTCAACCCTATTACCTCAAGAGCAAGGCATTATTTGTCAAAATACTGCAAATTTATAGTTTTAGGAGTCACTGTCACTGCGTTTGACACTTTTAACAGTTTTAAAAATCACTCACAAAGTACAACACGTCCGCACTGCACGACGTTAACCCTGCTCCGTGATCCTTCGTCAAAATGACTACGCGCGATTTTATTTTAAAATTAAAACCGGTTTTTTTAGATTGTTTTGGTCTGATTTTTCTGATAGCGTTAGTTGGTTAGAAGCTGTTGGTGGACGAAGACGTACAGCAAACAACGCACATTGTATATTAAGTATTTTTTTTTCGCTTATAATTTTTTGCCGTAGTCAAAATGATGAAAGATGACGTTTGTGTAACTTCCAGTTTTGACGGGGTACTTTTTTAGTACGAATAATTTTATCGTAACTCTAAAATGGCTAATCAACAATCACTAACAGATAAACAAATTGAGAAATTTCTCTCTTGTTGTGATAGCAACGAGGAATTTGAAAGCGATGATAGTGAAATAGGTTGTGACACAGAAGTTGAGGAAGAGGATTTCGTTGCAAACACCAGCTCATCAGATGAAGCAACTGATGAGGATGAAGATAACGTTATTACATGTGAGAAAATGGTCATCAGTTAAAGGTAAAACTCATCATTATGGGCTAAATATCGTACATAAAAGTCGAGGGCCTACCCGTCAGTGTAAAAACATAATTGATCCGTTCGACTGTTTCAATCTGTTCATAACAGGAGATATCGTCGACGAAGTTGTAAAGTGGACAAATGTTGAAGTAAATCAACGCCAATCAATCTTACTAGCAAATATGGATCAGACACAACGACGTAACACAAATGCAAATGAAATATATGCAGTTATGGGTATATTGTTGTTGACCGCTGTTAAAAAAGATCAGCATTTATCTGTGGAGGAATTATTTGACAGGTGTTATTCTGGATCCATCTACGCAAGCGTTCTTACCAAAGCCAGATTTCAATTTCTTATGTCCTGCCTGCGGTTCGACGATAAATCTCTGCGCCTGCAATTAGTGGGTGATAAATTCGCACCCATCAGAAAAATATGGGAAATGTTTGTAAAAAAATGCAGGGAAAATTGCAGTCCTGCTCCATACCTTACAGTGGACGAACAGCTTTTGGCTTTCCGAGGCAAGTGCAGTTTCAAGATGTATATCCCGAATAAGCCTGCCAAATATGGAATTAAAATGGTGATGTTATGTGATAGTGGAACCAAGTATATGGTGGGCGCAATTCCATATTTGGGCAAAAATTCGAACAATACTACAATGCCTCTTGGAGAGTTCTATGTGAAAGAGCTTACGAAAACTGTACATGGCTCAAACCGAAATATTACAATGGACAACTGGTTCACTGTTCAAGAAAAACTAACAGATGGCCATTATGTCAATTTTTCGGAATTTTAAACATAGCTTTCATTAATTCATATATAATTTATACCCATAATGTGTTTCTTCAAGGTGGTCAAAAGCCACTAAATCGCGTTAATTTTATGAAAAAACTTTTTGCGGAACTCATAAAAGAGCAACTAAAGGACAGGCTTGTTATGCCAACAATAACATCCACTGTGAGAAATGATATCGAGAATCAGCTTCAAATAAATAAATCTACAGAATCTGAAAACAAAATACCAAAAAGTTCAACTGGAAAAAGAAAAATATGCGCAGTTTGTCCTTCTGCTAAACGAAGAATGACAAACGTGGTTTGTGCAAAGTGCAAGAAAAGGCTGTGCGGCGAGCACAAAATAGAAGTTTGTGACTCATGCTTTATATGAAATAATTTATCTTAAAACTAATGTTCCTTTTTTAGTTTAATGTATTATTTATAAGAAACTATAAGACTTAATGGATAAAAATGTGATTTATTTTTTATTTGAAATGTTATATAATAAGTTGTTTAAAAAATCATGCCAATTGAAAGAAGGCTATTCAATGTTAATTTTACGCCAAAAAAAATAATAAAATTTTATGAGTTTCGTTAAATATCAATTTTAAAGTATCTAAATAAAAATAACAAATCAATTTTGATACCTATTTTTGTTGACAACTTTTTTTACAGCTTTTTAAAATACATCGTAGTCAAAATGACGAAGGATGACGTTAGTGTACAATAAATAAGGATGACATTCTAGGGTTAAGCAATTGTTGTTATGTTGTTGCAATATGTTTTTCTTATACATTGACAATTTTCATAATGGTCAATTTTGTAAGCAATAGCCATTCTCGCTAACGAGAATGGCGTACGTTGATAACGTGCAATAGATTTTGCGAATTGTGAGATAACATTTAAGATATTAACTTTTCTTACCGCTTGCGTTTTTTATTTTATAATTTATGGACTTCAATAAATATGGATTTGATATTTGTTGAACAGTGATGCCAAATGTTTTACAGATTATGGGCAATTGTCGATGTGCGTGTTTTTGCTGTAAGCGTGAATAAAACACGGTTGCAACCGCAGGTGCTTAATTTTATGTACAACTGCTTTTCTGATGTAAGAGTAAGCATACATATCTGTATACACACAGGTACATATGCAATGCATATACATATGTACATATAAATGAAACAAGAGTTGCCGTAGCTATGAAACGACTTCTAATGAGTGGCGTTGGAAGTGTTGAATTCAAAAATGCATGAAGTCAAAATAGCTTACTTTAATATGAGATGGATTTTTTTCTGTTGAGATTCTGGACTTCATTGAATATAGTATATTGCATTTTCAGCATAACCTTGCAAATAATGTTTTCCGGTTCAATTCAATATCCAGTGCGAGCTTTTCACTGCATTAAACTGATCAGCTCAAGAGCGTTCGTAGCATATCAGGTGTGGGGTAGGGGATTCTCATGGAAAGCTAAATTTCCATGCATTTTTCACTACAACGAACTGAAACAGAGTGCTGAAAGATTTTTCTAATGTTGCTGTTGCGCATGGCATTGCAAGCAAGATGCCATTCGTTCGAATAGAGGTGCTTCTTCTTGTAGGCAGGAACCATGTGCGTTGGCTCTTTGTCTGACTTTTTTCAATTCTTTCTAAGTTATAAACAGAAATTACATCCCCATTTTGATCCTTAAGGTCGTCTAAACTGAAATGTTGTATGTATGTAAACTGGATATATGGCTGTTAAATTTAAAGTTGCATTATTTTCTTCTGGAAATCTTTGTTTTGTTGAAGATATTAAAGTATATAGCAATGATAGGGTAGAAAAATATCTCGTTGAAAACATTCCGATGTTTTTGTAAATGGACGATTCGTTCTATTTGCTGGTTTTTACATACAGCGAAGGACTTAAGTATACATACAGTGCTGGACTTAAGTATAGGCACAATCCGCTTTATAAAAAGAACTGCATGCTTATTTGTATTCAGAAAAACGATATATTTATTTTGTAGGTATATTATAGGTGTAGAGTTTATACATTAAAAAATAGCTATGAAAACTAAATACATTTTCTTTGCAAATAAAGTTCAAAAATAAAAAAATTAAAATTAATTCGATATTTTACTGGACAAAAGTATAGGCACAACTACTTGCATAATTTTTTGTGCGCGTCTGTTTCAGTATCTGTTCCAATTATCTGGCAACACTTTCATATTCAGCACATTCCTATGTGTACCGTTATTATTTTTTATTGATTCAAACAAGCGAAAAGTTGATAACATTTTTGTAAATAATTATTTTGTTTGTAAACTCTTTATAATGAGCCCAAAAAAACTGAAACAACAGTATCGGAGCGTAAAATCATTTTACACTTGCATAGGCAAGGAAAATCGTTTGCAGAGATCGGTGAATTAATGGATCGTAGTCGTTTTACCATACGGACCATTGTAAATCGCTTCAAAGGTGAAACAAACTTTGAAAGTGCAAGTCGCTGTGGTCGTCCGCGCAAATTAACAGAGAGAGAACGTGCTCAGGTCATACGAAAAGTGAAACGTGATCCAAAAATTACATCGTCACAGGTTACTGCAGAGGTAAAGGCAGAAATTGGCAAAGATGTACACTTTAAAACTGTACAAAGAGTGTTGCATGAGGCTGGTTATAACTCTCGTGTGGCTAGACGAAAGCCCTTGACATCTGCCATCAATCAGAAGAAGCGATTGGAGTATACCAAAGAGTTTGAAAACAAGCCAAGCGATTTCTGGGATCAGGTATTGTTTTCTGATGAAAGCAAGTTCAACATTTTCCGGCCTGATGGACACACAAGGGCATGGCGAAAACGTAACACTGCAATGGAATCTCGAAATCTTTTGCCAACGGTTAAGTATGGTGGTGGGGGGATGTTGGTATGGGGCTGTATCCTCTTAAAGGAAAATGTGAAGAAAAGCGCTGAAAAACTGAACTTACCCGGGTCGTTCACATTTCAACATGACAACGACCCGAAGCATGCAGCCCATGACGTCAAGATGTGGCTCGCTTATAACGTTTCACACGTCTTACCACACACCCCGCAGTCACCAGACTTAAATCCGATAGAACATTTGTGGGAGGAATTGGAGAGAAGAATTCGAAAACGCACAATTTCAAATAAGGTTGAGCTAAAAGCAGCTTTAATGGAAGAGTGGCTTAATATAGGCGAAAATGTAACAAAAAAACTTGTCCACTCAATGCCAAATAAACTTAAGACCGTCATAAAATAGAAAGGGTTACCAACAAAATATTAAATTAAAATTTCAACGCATTTTGGTTATCGTTTAAGTAGTTTTGCCTATACTTTTGTCCAGTAAAATATCGAATTAATTTTGATTTTTTTATTTTTGAACTTTATTTGCAAAGAAAATGTATTTAGTTTTCATAGCTATTTTTTAATGTATAAGCTCTACACCTATAATAGGTATACCTATAAAATAAATATATCGTTTTTCTGAATACAAATAAAACTGCAGTTCTTTTTATAAAGCGGATTGTGCCTATACTTAAGTCCAGCACTGTAAATACAGCAGCATATTTTTCATACCCCAGAAGGTATACAATAATTGAAACGGTTGATGCATTTTTTTCGGAATTCGTATTTACTCATAATTTCGTCGATTTCTTCTCTCTAAAACTCCCAAACATTCTCTATCGAACTTAAATCCAAACCGTGTAGACCCAAGCATTCTACTGACGGCTTCAAATGTTTTTTCAAAATGATTTTTATATCGGTCCATAAAACCTTCAATAATGGTCATCTATCCAACTACAGATGCAGCTATAGCTCTCCAAACTATTACGCTACCCCCGCCGTGTTTGACAGTAGGTATCCAATTTTCCTTTTCTAAATAAAACTTTAGACCAGAAATCCATTCCGTTGGATGAATTTCGGAGCACTAATTATCTTATTCACGTTGATTTCCCCTTAAGTGAAAGGTTGTGTTTTGTACTTTTTAGTCGTTTTAGGCCAAGATCGTAGGTACTACCAAAATCGGTTTATTGGATTGTGGTAACTCAACAAAAATCTGCCATCAATTGTCCTCGTATGTATTTAAAAATTACCTTTTTTTACACAAATCTTCAAAAATGCAATCACAAAATCTACAACCAAATAACTTAGAAACTATTATTAAGATAAAAGTGCGATTCAAATTGTATCTAATATCTTGTATTCACCTCGTGTAAACAATATGGATATAAAAGGTAAATTTATTAGAGAAAATTAGGAAATGGAAAAATTTTACTGAGCTACATGTCAACAAACTATATGCTGGCTGAGATTTTAACAAAAGGCGTGGCGAAACCAAAACATATCTTGCTTGCTAAGGCACGTCTTCTAATTATCACTAACTAATATGTTTGTTGTTGGCGGCCGCCGTGCCCGATTGGGTTGAGTTAGTTCGTGACTAGCATTCGGAATTCAGAGAGAGAACGTCGGTTCGAATGGTGAAAGATCAAAAATTAAGAAAAAGTTTTTTCTAATAGCGGTCACCTCGGCAGGCAATAGTACACCTCCGATTGTATTTCTGCCATGGAAAAGCTCTTCATAAAAATATTTGATGTTCGGAGTCGGCTTGAAACTGTAGGTCCCTCCATTTGTAGAACAACATCAAGACGCACACCACAAATAGGAGGAGGAGCTCGGCCAAACACCCAAAAACACGCCAATTATATATATATATATATATTTATTTAAGATTCTAAATCATGATAACTGCTAATAATGTATATTAACAAACATATTATGCATGTAAATATATATATATATATATGATATGTTTGTTAATATACACTATTAGCAGTTATCATGATTTAGAGTCTTAAATAAAATATTTAAATAACTTGTATTATTAAAATATTCATATTTCTACAAATATGCAACATCTATATATATTTTGGTACAGAAGTAATATTATGAATGAAAGGTACAACTGTTGTGTACATTTAATGCACTAACGTCACCATTTTCATAATAGCGTTTTTATTAATATCATCACTGCACAACTATCTCGTTTCGAATAAAGATAAGTGTAAAAGCCTTTTGTCAAACGTCAAACAATTGAGGGAGTCGCATGTCACTAAATATAATATAAGCTATCAGTAATAAAAAGCTTACATGCAACAGCAAACGTTTGCAAATGATTATAATGCCGTGCCGGAATGAATCGTAAAGATATGTGGAATTAAGAAGCTTTCGATTTCTTACGCCACTTTGACAGTTGTTTCTTGACAAAAACTGAAGGTGCCAAAAGCAAAATGTAGAAAAATGAATTAAAGTGATTGTTGCGAAATATACGGCAGTATGGTAACTCTTATACTTTCATAAAGTATAAGTCATTTATAGGGAATTTATCGGAACCGTTTCCCATTTTTTATTTTCTTTTGCGATTTGCACTGCACTGATTACATTCAATTTTTTAAATATTGCTCGGATAAAATCAGGATATATCCCTTTAGGTACTAAAATATATTCATATAGTTGAATAAACACTACCAGACAAATTTCAAACGTTTAGAAATAAATGTTTTGGGACTTGGGCATGGGATCGATCAGCAACAGTGAATTTTTAATCACATTTTATTATGACTTATTGCGGCGTAATACCATACCGTACGCCGTCATGATTTTCTTTATTGCTTTGTATTGCTATTGTCGGAGCACAATGTGTTTTTATACCAAAATCAAAAAGAGACAACATGCTGGGAATTTTACGTATACTTCAGAACACGTGTAAATTTTTAAACTAATTTAATGATTTTTTGGACACCTTTTGTGGTACATTTTTGAAACTTTTTGATATGAAGATATCGAATACTGGCAAGTATATTCGCCAATAGTTTCAAAAAACTGAATATGTGGATCTAATTTTATAGAATTTTTATTTTTTTAACATAAATATGTTTAATTTTATTTCTATGATATGAATATGATCCTCTGCTAAGTTTTTGACAAATATATTTTAATTTTTATGTCTTTGCGTATAACGGTCAAGTAGAAGGACTTTGGTAACCACATATGGTCCTTTATAGGCTGGTTCTAATTTATGGGGTGTGCCCATGATTGATCACCACTAGATCAACTCCGTTATATAGCTTTGGCGCACGATGCCGCGCATCAAATCGCTGTTTCTATTTACGCTGCCATAGATATTTTCGTTCACCTAATGCTTGGGTTCGAAAGTCGCCACTGCTTACTTCCCCTTGGTCTTCGTCTTGAACCGCCTGTGTGAGACGATTCGCAGTTACATCGCTCAATTTGTATTTAAAAACCAGGCTGTTGCGACTATCCCTAGTTGTTGCGTTGTTTTGCGAATTTACCACTTGAGCTGCGGTAAAGCTCCGTCCCATTCTATGTCTAAGTGATATAAGCACAGTACGGTTGATACGTTCGGCCTGACTATTGGCCCTTGAACTTCGTCCTGCTGTCTCGACATGCCGAATCCCTAGTCCACAATAAACTTCTGGAACAGTTTTGAAGTAAACGCCGTTCTTCTATCGGTTATTACGCAATGTGTCCGCTCATATAGGTCATGTAGTCTTTCAACAGTCAATACTGGAGTTGGCTTTGCGCTGCTTAACACACGACATGTAAAATACGCACGCGATGACCAAAATGTAACATTTGCCATGTTGCTTTCGTAAGAATGGTCTCAAATGATCGAGATGTACAATTCTGAAAGGAATTGGTACCAATTGTCTGTGTCTCTCGTTTACTACCTATCACCCTGTTCAGACATCAATCTGGACAAGACTCGATGTACGACTTTACGTATGGTCAAAATCGAGCACACCAAACATCTTTTAACAAGCGCTCAAAAGTTTTGTTACCCGCTTCGTCATGACACGCTTGAGTTATTCGCCTCCTCACGGCTTGTGAAACTACTACCCGTTTGTCATTACCAATCATACGGTAAAGTTGATGTCCCTGTACTACTTAGTCATCTCTAATCTGCTTTGCATTCAGATCCTCTTGGCCATTGATAACATCAGCTTTCATCTTGTCGTTGCATATTAGCTACCCAATCTTCGGAAATGCTACATTTCATCTGCAACTGTTGTGGGCTTAGTTGAGGGAGGAGTTGGACATCTGCTCAACCCATCTGCCATTTCCTTTTTCGTTGCTGACCTATGTGTATACTCACAATCAAATTCTTCCAATTTGAGCCACCATCTAGCTACCCCGCTCTTGGATGCTTAAGTCTCTCTATATTCTGAAGTTGTCATCGCCTTCGTTGATATGGTATACCACGTCATAAACGACTTTACGATAGCCATATTCTTGTAATGTGTTGCGACCCAATAATATAAGGTAGCAACTTATCTTTAACAATATAAAAGGTCGCCTGCCGTTGTGCCTTGTCCACCTTCTCAGATGCTTCAACCTTCCTCCCGTCGAATCCAGTAAATTGTTTTTGCACTCTAATCGTCCGCATACAATTGCTGCTGTTTTCTCCGTTAATTGAACATCTACTGCCGGTGTCAATAAATTCTGTGAGACGCTTTCCATCTACCTCGATTATTTTCGTCACTGGGGTAGCCTCTACCGTCGTCATGTTGCAATATTTTGCGATGTGACCTATCTTCGAGCACGAGGTACATCATGGTTTGCACGGCGGTTGTAAACACTTAACCGATATGTGCCCAAGCTCGTTCCAATTATAGAGTTCATTTGATTTAAAAAATTAACAGCCATTCTCAATTAAATTTTACTAAAATGTGTTCGGCGGCGACATAGAACATAATCAAGATGCTGCACACCACAAATTAGACTTGAAGTTCGGCCAAACACCGAAAAAAGAATGCACTCGCTGATTGGTTATTTTTAACCGTGCTTGGAGGTTGAAGAATATTAATATTAGCTATCGAAGTTAATGATTTCAATTGGAATGTATAATTATATATCAACTGCAAAATAATAAATTTCTTAATGGTTTGAAATCAAATGGATAATGATGTCACAGCTATCTTAAAAATTATAAATTTCCCATGTGTTCAGAACAATTGAAAATTAGTTTGTTTAGGTATCAACTTAAAAATTCTACTATGTGGAAACGAATTTTAAAATCACTTGTATATTTATAGAAATGACAGACAAATACTTATAAATTAAATTTCTTTCTAGTTATTTAACAAAAAACTCGCATTTTTTAGCAACTTGATAGTTCGCTGTGACTACGTAAGATAAATCACGTGAATGGAAATGGTTATTATTTTGACCAAATTTTATGTATATGTATACATATGTATGTCTGTATCATTTCCTCTCATCTTTTTTAGAACCTTTCTTATGTTACAATACTGGAATACTTCTGAAGTATTAAACTATCTTTTCTGCTATCATATGGTTTCACAATCTTTTTTTCACATCCGTTTTCATTGCTCGACTCCATTAATTGTCCTACCACTCATTGCTACCAAAACACCATTCGTGGTATAAAATAGCTACTACATACTCATATTTTAGCATTATTTCAATAATGCGTTTGCGCACATAAAGTACAAGAAATTTTCTAAATTTTTGTTTGTTTTGATTGCTTTACGAACTCAATAATTTTATTTGTTTCTAGATTGTATTTATTGAATCTTTATTAATTTTTGAATTTTAAGCCGGCTGAACCAATTCGAGAGACTGAAGTGTAATTGACAAATGCATTATAGAAAATGGGAACTTAACGTTTACTTGTAAATTATAAATGACCAAAATAAAACAAGTTTGGAAAGGCAATATACATAATATATATAAAGATTACTCAATAAACACACACATTTATATATATGTATATATATATGTATATATATATATATATATGTATATTATATATATATATATGTATATATATGTATTTATACTTATTATTATTGACCTTACAAATGTTATATAGAAAATAATACAGTTATTAAATGAATATAGTCTTAACCTGAACGGCTAATGAAATCATATAGAAAGAAACTAAAAGAAAAACTGCACACTTGCCACAGCACCAGGCAGCCGAATTTGAAAAAGAGAGATACATACATAAATAGCTACAGATGGCGAATAAAAGAAAGAAACCAAGCAAAAAATACAAATAAATATGAACCATATTATTTCGAATTTAACGAGTTAATAACACTCTATGGCACTAAAATTAAAGTTAATAAAAAGTTACCAACAGAACAACAAAAATGGATGCCACACTTACATAAACATATTAACGAGTAATAATGTACTACAACAGCAGCTCTTAGCAAGTGTTAAAAAACATACAAGAACGGATTATACCAGTACCACCATCTACCGATTTTTAGTCTACTTCAAGTATCAGGAATTGTGCGCCCTGGACAATGGACAGCTATATCGTAACAATAACATTTTCATACATATTATTTATCAAGACTGTAAATGCGTACGCGTTGATAGTAACTGAAGAAAACAAAAAAAAAAAAACAAGGCAAAAAGAGTAAAAATAACAATGATGAAATTGCATATTAAGTTGCTGCCATTAATAATTAAATAAAATGTATATACCTAAAGTGAAATTGAACGAGTTCAAAAATAAGAAGTTATATTGCGTAGAAGTGCATAACAAGTACTTGTGTACATATGTATATATCTATCCGTATTAACATGTATACGTACATTTGCATTCATATGTACCATATACGTTTGAACTGGATTATTTAGAGCATTAAAACATCCATGTGTACATTTTTGGCATGCTAACATAAAAGTAATGAAGTTATCAAGAAATACTACCCAAACTTATAAGAATATTTTTTTAAGCAAAAGCGGTATACCATACTTGTATGGTTTTAAACGAGGCTTATTAGACGCACCATATGCGTTTGATGATATAGTGGTATGATAATTTTATTTTGATAAAGAATATAGCCAATGAAATTATATAATACCCGCTACATTATCGCTTCGTGACGGTCCTTCTAACGAAATTTTTAATGGCATGACTAATTTCATGAATTGTGTGCCAATTTCATATTTCTATACACATCACAATGCGTAACCTACCTACATGTCTCCATTTCGTTGGTGGACTTTTGCAATTTCCATGCGTTGTCATCTGTGAAATTCCCCTCATCCTACATGCTTAATGTTAACGCATGCCAGCTGTTAGTCCGACCCAAGGAAAGTAAGGCGCTAAATTCAAAGAATTCTATTTTTATGGAGTAACCTTGGGGTATTGGATCTTATTTCTAAATGGCTTTTGAATGACAGTGTATTAATTTTGTACCGATAACACAAATACACTATCATTTCAAAAGCCATTACTACCTTTCGTCCGAATTCCAAGAAACTTTTAAAAATTTTGAGTGCCCTTAAAACAAAAACAAAGCCGACTGAACGGCATTACTAAAGATGCTTTCCATTTCAATTCAACCGGGCTACTCGGGTCATGTTCTTCGATTTCGATGTAACTTAAATATGTTGCTCTCTGGTCAAAACAATGAGACACGTATTTTTTTGTTCGCCCGAAAAAAATTTTTTTCAAGAGTTATCGGCAATTTTGTTTTTTGCCTCAAACTCGATTTTTTTTAATTATATAAGAAAAAAATTTTTTGAAATGCCCATAACTTAGTCAAAAATGAACCGATTTTAATAATTCTGGGTTCAAAATGATCGTAATTACTTACACAAGCGACTTCATGTAGAAACAATTGCAAAAAAGTAGTTGAAAATTTTTTATTTAGTAAAAAAGAAAAAAAATTTAAATTTTTTCAAAATTCAATATTTCAAAAAGTGCATTTTTTTTTTTTTATAACTTTTTCCAAATCAAAAAAACATCTCAAACTTTAATTGAGCTGCATGCCTAGTAGCTAAAATGCGTTGTTTTTGAGTAATGAATTTTTGAGTAAACACCCTGTTTCGCACTTTTTGTTTTTTGCAAAATAAAAAATTTTCAACTACTTTTTTGCAACTATTTCTAAATGAAATCGCTCGTGTAAGTAATAACGATCATTTTGAACCCAAAATTATTAAAATCGGTTCATTTTTGACTAAGTTATGAGTATTTCAAAAAATTTTTTTCTTATATAATTAAAAAAAATCGATTTTGAGCCGAAAAACAAAATTGCCGATAACTCTTGAAAAAAATTTTTTTCGGGCGAACAAAAAAATACGTGTCTCATTATTTTGACCAGAGAGCAACATATTTGAGTTACATCGAAATCGAAGAACATGTCCCGAATAGCCCTTTTGAATTGAAATGGAAATAATCTATATAAGAAAATTTTTTTTAATTGCTCATAACTTAGTCAAAAATGAACCGATTTTAATAATTTTGGGTTCAAAATGATCGTTATTACTTACACGAGCGATTTCATTTAGAAATAGTTGCAAAAAAGTAGTTGAAAATTTTTTATTTTGCAAAAAACAAAAAGTGCGAAACAGGGTGTTTACTTAAAAATTCATTACTCAAAAACAACGCATTTTAGCTACTAGGCATGCAGCTCAATTAAAGTTTGAGATGTTTTTTTGATTTGGAAAAAGTTATAAAAAAAAAAAATGCACTTTTTGAAATATTGAATTTTGAAAAAATTTAAATTTTTTTTCTTTTTTACTAAATAAAAAATTTTCAACTACTTTTTTGCAATTGTTTCTACATGAAGTCGCTTGTGTAAGTAATAACGATCATTTTGAACCCAGAATTATTAAAATCGGTTCATTTTTGACTAAGTTATGGGCATTTCAAAAAATTTTTTTCTTATATAATTAAAAAAAATCGAGTTTGAGGCAAAAAACAAAATTGCCGATAACTCTTGAAAAAAATTTTTTTCGGGCGAACAAAAAAATACGTGTCTCATTATTTTGACCAGAGAGCAACATATTTAAGTTACATCGAAATCGAAGAACATGACCCGAGTAGCCCGGTTGAATTGAAATGGAAAGCATCTAAAGCATTTTGTAATATTTTTTTTCTTATCAGTTTAAGGGTTAATATTTTATGCATGGCTGATTTATTGCCGTAATCAAGTTGGAAGCTAACTTTCCAATTTAAGTTTGCAGTTTTACATTTAATTTTTAGTATAACGGAAAGTAAGTTTGAAGTAAATTTTCTTAGAATCTTCTTGTATAGCATGTTGAAAATTTTCTTCCGAATAAAATATTTCCGAAAAAGGGCTTTAGCCACCGTTGCTCAAACTTCTCCCATAATATATGTTAAGCTGAATCGCTTAGAACCCTGGCTTTTTATGGTTTTCTGGAGAAATTGTGTACTGGATATTCACTCTTATATAAAATTATCGAAATTTTCAACATTATATGAATGGCTGCCACACGGAGTGGTGTTTTTGAATTACAATTATGCCAAAACGGTTAAAGTGAGCTTATCATCACGAATGGTCTCTCAGTAAATACATTCTGTTGTATGTATAATAAATTCTTAGTAAATACAAGTTTATAGTAGCAGCTCATTAGTTTCTTTTTTCTTGTTGATTTCAATGCCAAAATAGTCTGCTTTTATGTTGTTTCGCTTGTTTGTTTGCATTCTGATTGAAATTTTGACATTCAAACCACCAAATTGCAAAAACAAAATACGTGCAAAAAGAAAACTGGTAAATTTTGTTTTTGGGTTACTGCTATCACAAAACGGATATACACATAAAACAAAACAAAATGGAGCCACTGTAAGTCAATGTAAAATTTAAGCAGTTTTGGGTGATTTTTTCAGGTTTGAATGTGTAGACACGGCGTGTATAATTTTCGCAATGAAGTTGCTGTATGGTATATCCAAAAATATACACTTGCCAGAAAAAATATCCATACACAAAAAAATTAAAGCAACATATTAAGAAATTCATTGTAAAAAACTACAACATTTTAGATTTTTATGAGAAATGTTTAGTCAGTAATTTTTCTATAATTTCTATACATTTTAGCCTAAGTAATTTTTCTTTAAAAATTAAATTTCACAAAACAAAAACAGAAAACACCACTTCAACGAAGCAGAAAAGTTTGCTTACACATGAAAACAGGGATTCCACGCAAAATGCAGTGGCATATATGCGTACCCAATAACGGTGTTATTTTAGTCTGTAGTTGATTTTGCTGCGACTACATTCCTTTGGAGTTATAATTAATTTCTTAATATGTTGCTTTAATTTCTTTGTATAAGGATACTTTTTCTGGCAAGTGTATATAACCTATGTACATGGTACATATGTAACATATTTGATGCTTAGGTGCAAATGAACAATCGGTAGGATACCAATAGGAACTCGGTAATATAAGTGTTTGGGCCCCACCCTAAAATCTATAAATGTCGAACCACCGGAATGCGCCTTAATAACGTCTACCGCTCGGGCTATTGCAAACGTTTTGCTCGCCAACCGTTTCTAACCGTTGCAACGTTAAAGCCGTTAACCAATTTCTCCGCCGAACAGTGAAAACACATGTTAATTTTGCGGAGACACTAATCGGTGAGCTTACTTTCTTTCCAAATTAAATCCCAAACTGCACTTGAAGTTCAGATCCGCGAGTAAAAGGACGTTGTTTCAGCAGCGAGGAATCCATCCAAAAAAAGGTAAAGATTTCCATATACCATATTATAGAACATATAACTACATATACCTCTATACATACACTGCTGGTCTTAGGTTAGACGCACCATCGTTTTTTTTAAACAAAATCAATTATTTATTATCATGCTTGTTCTAATTGTCCAAAATGCGTTTCTTATCAAAGTGCGAATCTTGTTCGACAAAAAAAAAAAATGCTGACAGCTGGTTGATTTGCGTAAAAATAAACGGAACATTCGGAGATTATAGAAATTTCTATGGCAATCACACGTGTTTTCGGTTGGTCATTGAATTAGACGCAGCTTAAATTTCTTCGTATTGAAAAAATATCAAAAATAAACAAATAAAGTGTTTTCGCGCTACATTTGAGGACAAAAATGGGAAAAGCTGCTGTTATGAGCTTATTGGAACGTCAAAAAGTAGACTTTCTTCACTCGCAAGGACTGTCCAATCGGAACATTGCCAAACAAATAAATCGCAGCTCCAGAACTGTTCACAGATATTTCAAGGATCCAGAGGCATATGGAAATAACTTCAAAGGGACAAAAAGGCGCTATCAAAACAAGCAGTACGCCAAATTGTTAGAATTGCTTCGAATTCGACTAAATCTGCTGCTATGATCAAGGAATTGGCCGGAGTATAAGCAAGCCTATCAACTGTTCAGCGTACGATCAGAAATGCAGAACACCTGAAGCGTCCAAAAATCAAGAAAAAACCCCCTTTGAATGCAATACGCAAAGAAAACCGGCTTCAATTCGCGAAAGAAGAAGTGGACTGTCCAATCTGACACTCGACTAAATGATTGGCGTTCAGTTGTATTTACTGATAAAACGTTTTAATTTAGATGGCCCTGATGGATTTCAATATTATTATCACGATTTGCGGAAAGATGAGCTATATTTAAGTCGCCAGCATAGCCGAGAAGGGGTAATAATGGTGTGGGGTGCTATCACGTTTTATGGAACTTGATTTTTATCGACCAAAAGATGAACAGCGATCGCTTCAAAACATTGTTGGAGTCCGTATTTCCAAAATTAAAAGATCTCTTTGGACCAATTCCTTGGATTTTTCAACAAGACAATGCTCCTATTCATAACTCTCGAGTAGTAAAATCTTTTATTTCGAGTCAAAACGTTAATATCTTTACCTGGCCACCATGTTCTCCAGATCCTAACGTAATTGAAAATGTTGGGGCTGGCTAACACGGAAGGTATACGAAGGAGGAAAGCAATACGAAGATAAGGAAACATTAACTGCAGATATTAAACGTGCTTGGAGCGAAATTTCCTTGAACTACATAGATTCCTTGTATCATTCTATGAAGGACCGGATTTATGAAGTTATTACTAACAAAGGAGGCAGTACTCATTACTGAAATTATTATTTTTTTTTATTTCAAATAAATCAAATAGTAATTTAAGTTAAAATCCAAATACTTTTCTTATAAAAATTAAAAAGCCAAAGTGCGTCTATTCTAATGACCAAGAAAAATTCGCCTTATTTTGAGTAGCTGTAAGAAAATGTTTGAAAAACACAATTTTGTTAAATATGTATAATCATTTGAATATTATATTTAAAGTATCATTAAATAAGATATGTTTTTGCATATCAACTTCTTTTCTATCGTCCTTTAATAAATAAATATGAAGCAAAGTTGTATGCAACTAAACGTGCGTCTAACCTAAGACCAGCAGTGTATGTATATCCTAAATATAAAATGCTGATATCAACAATTTACATACTTGTTTCTTGTCCTTTTGAATAAAAGAAAACACATTGAGGCGACCGTGAGGGCTATATCTTCAGGTGCCGTGCCCCCTTCGAAAAATAAGCGATTTGAACAGAGTATTGCAAAGTAAAAATACTTCACTGTTATAAATGGGCTTTCGGAAAATACTTGGAAAATATATATAATACATATATTTTATATTGTATTTTTATTATATATTTTTAAATAATTAAAGGTATTCACCATAGTTTCTGTTAAACTACTTACCTTGTTTTTTTTGTAGATTTTAACTGTGATATCAAAAATAAATCCAATGTCTTTGCATAAAATTCTTGTGGTGATCTTTACGCCTTGGCGATGCTATGACTATTAACATGCCGGCATACTTCGATTATTTCTATGATTTTATCGACATTTCCGACAATATCGACATTTTTTTTAACATCAAAAATGCTTGAACGGAATCGATGGAATTGCACGTAAACAGCTCTTACAGTATCGACACCATAAACACCATTCCCAATTTCAGCGGCCTGGTTTGCATTTACGCCTTTATCAAAGAATAACTGTAAAATATCCCGAATTTTCTCTCTGTGGACTTCCATTGTTAACACCCTGTAATTTACAACTTAAAGGAAGAAACAAACAGAGAAATCATATTTTTAGTGTGAAATGTCACCTTGACAACGAGCAAAACTTTAAATTGTTTGATCATTACTTTACGAGATAACGGTCACTACAGCCATCTACCGAGAAAATAATGTATATATTTATTTTTCCCCAAACTAATATATGCATGTACATACATAGACCCACACTACGTTCCTGTGCTTTTTGAAGTTACTTACATTACATATAAACTCAAAATGCCAGTGTAAACTTAAGAAAGATCCCCAAACGTATGCGCTAAATACAGTTTGATGTTATTGTAATTTGACAATGAGAGCAAATATTCATTTACCTATTACCTATCATACTACGCATGAATATCACAACGTATAATTATACGGCCACTAATATTATATATTACATTATGAATATGTGCCGTTGATATAACTATTATATATATATATATAATTGGCACGTACATCCTTTTTGGGTGTTTGGCTCCTCCTCTGTGGTGTGCGTCTTTAAGCCGACTCCGAACGGCACATATTTTTTATGAGGAGCTTTTTGATGGCAGAAATATACTCGGAGGTCTGTCATTGCCTACCGAGGGGCGACCGCTATTAGAAAAATGTTTTCCTTCATTTTGGTGTTTCACCGATATTCGAACTATAACTATTACAACCCAATTTTATCATGACCACAGTCGTGGTAGATTATTATTATCTTCAAATTATATAAATCAATATACAAACTCGCCTTAGCTGCACTAAGAAAGGATTACTTACTTATATAATGGTATAACAATTTTAACTTAAACAGTTAATACTACAATCGGCAACAACTACATTCACAACGTCACTTGATAGCTATAGGAAAAATTACAGGGTTTGATTGAAAAGTAATGAGCCTTCCCGCGCGGAGCGTCTGCCAAGCGATCAACCGAATCGGCTGGTGGGGGAAAATGATCGTTAGACCTTCCCCTTCCACTAGAAACCGGTCCCAGTTCGCTGGCAACAGCGGTGCAGTCAACATCGCTCCGCGCGTGAAAGCTGTTTTAAAAGTGTGTTAGGATTTTGCAGTGGCGAAAATGCAGCGATCGTTGGAGCAACGAGCAAACAGACGAAGATGTGAACCGGGTTCGTGAATTTTTGTACATTGACCGTCGTGGATGTCGAAATTCAAGGTCAAAACTATGCTGATCATCTTTTTCGACTCTCGAGGCATCGTCCACAAGGAGTTTGTACCTCCAGGAAACACTGTACACGCGGCATTTTCGCCACTGCAGAATCCTAACACACTTTTAAAACAGCTTTCACGCGCGGAGCGATGTTGTTGTCGTTGTTGTTTTAACAGTAATGGTAACCCTGTCAGTGTAGGGCATATCACCGGTCGTCTTCGTCTAGCTCATCTAGGGGTAGGCCCAGGAAACATGCTGTTTCGACGGGTTGGGTCCAGAGGGAGAGGGGTGTTAGATGAGTCGGTTTTAGGGGGCATGTGAAGAGGTGGTTAGTGCCGTGCGGGGTACCTTCACATGCCGGACATGTGTTTGGAATGTCGGGGTCGATTCTGGATATGTAGGAGCTTAACCTGCTACAGTATCCAGAACGTAGTTGTGCCAGTGTTACACGAGTCTCACGGCATTCACAGGACGGGAGTTCATGAAGGTGGTGACAGTCTCCCGGTGGATGTCGTTTATTGACTGTCTAAATACTGTCCGGTCAAGTAGGTTGCGGTCAGTTTTGTCCTGGATTTCGTCAGCGTAGTCTAAAAGGTGTCTCCTGACGTGCCTGGGAGGCGGCTCAGGCTCAAGCAGGTGTCTGCAGGGATGAAACCTGCGGCAACATCCCAGCAGGAACTGCTTGCTGAGCAGTTTGTTGTACTCCACTACTGGGAGCATTTGTGCCTCGTTATGAATGGGAGACATCAGGAGGCAACTGGTCACTGTCCGAATGGCGGTATTTTGACATGTCTTTAGCTTTATCCACTGCGTGTTACCCGTTCCAGGCGACCAGACCGGCAATGCTGCGCCGGCCGACCAATTGCCTTAAATGTCGATAGCAACGGTTCTTTGTCTTTGCCTCAAGTGCTGCCGGCAAGCGTTTTGAGGACCTTCTTGCGATTTTGGACTTTAGTGGCAATTGTGGTTGTGTGCGCAGAGAAGGAGAGCAAGCTGTCAAAGGTTACACCCAACATTTTGGGGTTGTTTACCGTCGGAATTGGGGTGTCGTCGACTTTTACCTTAAGGGACAGTTTGACCTCCTTTGTCCAGGTGGTAAAGAGGGTCGCCGTGGACTTGGTGGGGGAAAGTTGGAGATTCCTCGCAGTGAAAAAGCGAGAAAGGTCGGTAAGGTAGTTGTTCACATTGGAACACAGGCCATCAATGTCATTGCCCGACGCCATTATCGTGCAGTCGTCAGCGTATGAGATCAGGGAAACTCCCGCTGGTGGTTGGGGGAGCTTTGAGATGTAGAAGTTGAACAGCATGGGTGAAAGGACACCACCCTGCGGTACACCTTGCTTAATCTTCCTCTGCTTTGATGTTTGATCTCGAAAAATCACTGACGAGTGCCGACCGCTCAGGTAGTTTGCGGATCACCTCTTTAGCCGTGGCGGGAGTGTCGACTGATAAATATCATCTAGTAGCGTGGAATGGCTGACTGTATCGAAAGCCTTCTTCAGGCCCAACGCTACTAAGACAGTCCTCTCGCAGGGGCGGTTTTGGTAAGCCCGCGATTTATCTGGGCGTTTATGGCGGTGAGTGCAGTGGTGGTGCTATGCACTCGTCGGAATCCGTGCTGATGTGGGGCTGGGGCCAAGTGTTTCGTGAAGAGTGGGAGTTAGAGGGCTTCAAGTGTCTTCACTACTGGGGAAAGGAGACTTATCGGCCGATAATATTCCCCTTGGTTGGCAGGTTTCTCAGGTTTCAGTAGTGGGACCACTCTCCCTGCTTTCCACTTGTCAGGGATGATGAGAGTGGCCAGGGACAGAGTGAAAACCCTTGTGAGAAATCCTACTTTTGATGTTTTTGATTTGTTGATGGCCCCCTGAACCTCATCACCGGAGAAAGTAAGTGGCGCACTGTCGTTCGTCAGTTTGTGCAGCCTTCTGGTAACACGACGTTTGGTTCTGTCGCCCGGAGGATGCAGTATGAAAAGCCTGCTAAAATAGCTCGCGCCTCTCTTCGGGTCCGACGAAGTACAACCGTTGAAGGTGATAGCCACCTTGTCGTTGTGCTTTGTCGGGTTCGACAGGGACCTAACGGTGGATCAGAGCTTACTCACCCCAGAGGTGAGGTTACAGGTCTTCAGGTGCTCAACCCATTTAGTACGCTTATGTTGATTTACCAGTTGCCGGATCTCCAAATTGAACGAATGTCCTTAAAACTTCCAGCTGGAATGAAGCGAGCCGCAGCAGCTGTGAGCACCTTGCAGAATGCACGTTCGCCTACGCGCACATAAGTGGGGATGGGAAGAGCGGCGAAGTGTCCTCGGTGAATTCCGTGAAGCTGGCCCAATTAGCTTTTTTAAAGTTAAAATAGGACCGGTGATTCGCGGAAACAAAGTCGGCAGGTCTCTCAATCGAGACGATAATGGGCAAGTGGTCTTATGCAAGCGATAGCATAGGTCGCCACGTTATGCTATTTACCAGACCCGCGCTAGCTATTGTTAGGTCAGGCGAGCTGCTGCAATTGCCCACTACCCTGGTGGGGGCTTCGTCGTTCACAGTGCTGAATGTCGAATCGTCTATCTGCTCTGCCAGTTGCTGTCTCCCACGATCATTGGCAGGATTGAATGCCAAAGATCGTGAGGCGCATTAAAGTCACCTACAACCAATCGATTTTCACCTCTGATGAGCGCACCTATATCAGGGTGATATCCTGCCGGCAGGTGACTGGGGGTATATAAACGTTAAATATTTCGAGCTCGGAATCGCCTGTCCGGACAGCTATGCCTTGACATTCTAAGGTGCTGTTCCTGCGGTCGATGCCTTCATCGATGAGACGATACTGCACTGTGTGGTGGACTATAAACGCTAGGCCACCACCATTGTCTCGCTCGCGATCGTGTCTGTGCACGTTATAGCCATCCCTGGTGATCAGAGATGACCTAGCATGCAGCTTGGTTTCCTGGACCGCAGCTATTTTAATACTGTGCCGGCTCATAAAGTCAACTATCTCGCCGACTTTACTCGTGAGTCCGTTGCAGTTAAATTGTAGAAGCTTGAAGCTTCTCGGTAAAGTCTGTGTAACTCGGGGAGTAGTAGCCGTAGAGGCATTAGACGCCTGTTGGCGGGAGCAGCACGTGGCCACATACCGTGTGGACCACTCCCTGTGAGTCTTAAGGCCTGAACAGGTCTTAAGGTGGCTCCACCCGTTGCACTTGTTACACCTAACCGATGTGGAGTTCGGGTGAAGCCGTTGTGGCAACATTTGGAGCAGGATTGCTGCGAGGATTTGCTCCTATGACGTATGGGGTGGGGTGATATGCGTTTCACTAGACAGGGCTAGTATACTGGGGTGGCAGCCCTTGGTCGGGAAAAACCCGAGTCTTCCCGGTAGCGTAGAACCGCGGAGCGATGTTGACTGCCCCGCTTTTGCCAGCGAACTGTGACCGGTTTCTAGTGGAAGGGGAAGGTCCGACGATCATTTTCCCCCACCACCCGATTCGGTTGATCGCTTGGCAGACGCTCCGCGCGGGAAGGCTCATTACTTTTCAATCAAACCCTGTAAGTATGATTTTATTCACATGTTAGTGGTAAAGTGTACTAAAAAGTGTTTTAAATTTAAGTTAGCATTAATTCTTTTACGCAAACAGACGCGCTAATAAATTCTTCAGGAAATCGGCAAAAATTTTAGTTGTTGGGATTCGTCGGTATTTCTAGTACACTTTTCACCAATTGACCCTACAGTATTATTTTCACTATTACTACTACTACTATCTACTACTACTAAACGTATGCTCTATTATCACTACCTCTACTACTTTTAATAGTAACTGTTACTACTACTAAACCGAAAGTAATTTGATATTCTTTCTATTGTATAGTATTTGTATCCACTTATGTATAAGAAATGTATAAATGTATAAATCCATATCATATGTATCTACATACATACTCGTACACGTGATTTAGGATTATTGCCCTTACATCGGCCCGTAGTCAACTTTAAAACACATTTCAATGCAATTCTAAATTAAATCGGTTTTTAAAATTTTGTCCATCATAAATGCATATGTTAAAACTAGTGAGAGAGAAGCTATAATGAGAGAAAACTTATCTATGTGAAAAGGAAAAATTTACTCGGCAACATAAAGACATATAAGTACTTTAATTAGCTCACCCTATGTACCCTACATCGCACAGACAAGATTTATAAAGCCGCTACAACAACAGAACTCGCCAGAAGATACAAGCTGCCAGTTCTATAAATTACGATACAAGAATGATAGAAAGAAGATTGCGCCCATCAGAAAGTGCGTGAAGTCACGTTTGCCAAGTTGGGCAGTGTTGCCAACCATTTGGTTTTCACAATAAATTTAGTGCTTTCTTATACGCGAAATGCGACAATTTTTAACTTCGGTGTTTGTTTCGTTTTGTTTTTAATTTAAAGCTACCGAAACTGTAAGTTAAAAAAACTGTATTATTAAACAAAAGAATGTTAACACTAAACCTACCGGTATTTTATGTATTCCTCTACCTACTAATGTGGGTCAAATGACCCGTCTTTAAAATATTATATATATTATTAAGATCACATATATTTCTCGGTAAAACAATTAGCTAGAGAAGAGTAAATCTTGAAAAATACATTCGATGTATTTTTTAATAAAAGTCGTGAAGGCAAACGACGATTTAATAATGCTATTTCTAAGAACTTCTGACAAAAAGTTTAAAATGGGTCATTTGACCCGTCCATGGTAGGTTTAGTGTTAAAAATGGTCACTCTGAGAAGATTTTTGTGCTAATGAAAATTTGTTGATGCTTATAAAATTTAATATTTTAAAAATGAAAATTTAATTTTTTGTTCCTTTTGAAGTTTCAACTCTTCTTAACCTTGAAAACCTTTTTAAAAGCGTTTGAATTTACTAAATGCGAATTAAAACCATAGAGATGTAGTCTTTTCGTCCGGTCCTCAATCCTTAGTGGGACATAGGGCATCAAAGGGTGTATTCACAGTAAAAATAAACAACAACATACCAGAAAATACTGAAAAAACCATAACGACAGTTTTACAAAAAGAGTACTCTATTTTGTTACATAATCTGAAATACTGCAAATAAGTCGTTCCTTTAACAATAGAGTTTATTTTAACAAAAAAACTTCTAAAGTAAATTGTACATATCCATAACACATTTATTTACAAAAAACAAAACGCACTGTTTAAAGACAATTTGTCACCCATACAAAGTTCTTTAAGTAATTCAATAAAAATTTGGTATTTTAATATATTTTCTTTAAATGGGCATTTTAGTGCGTTTTTATATCCAAAGCTAGGCAACACTGCAGTAGCGAGAGAGAGATTTGACTGCTGAAAGGAGAAGAACACCAACAATAACCGCAATCGCGAGCAATGCGACCAGATGTTAAAGCTAATTAAAACCGGGCGAATTATTCAAAATTGAAATTTGAAAAGGTCGAGCCAAGGAGCACCAGGAGATTTGGTGGCTCCTAAAACACGAGGCTAAAGAGCCCATTGCATTTAAAGCTCTGGAAAGGGGGTAGATAGTCAAGGCGGGATGGAGAAAGTATCAGAGAAAGAGATAGGAAAGAATAGAGACAGAGGAAGAGATAGTTAGTCCTGTGAGAATTTTCCAGATTCTTTGGCAAATCTGTAAATATCATCCACTTTTAGAGAATGAATATTACTCATTCTCATGACATCGGAACCCAAAACTCGTAGCCGTGCTCTAGCAAAGGCAGGACACTCACAGAGAAAGTGCTCAAAGCTATCCGCCTCCTCCAAGCATGACAGGCACACTGGGTCCCCAATGATTCCGATGGTGATCATGTGCTGACCCCATGGGTTGTGTCCTGTAATGATGCCGACCATCAACCGAATGTCTTTCCTTCTAAGTTTTAGTAGAAAGTTTGACAGTTTTCTGTTCGGACTTGGCACAAAACACTTTGCAGTTCTGCAGCGTTCTAGACTGGACCATCGCTCGTTATGTAGATTGCCTACATAATCGCTGATCCAATTCATGATTCTTGCGGAACTGATTCCGATTATTGGCTCTGGCCCCTGTGGGGGCACCGCTGATCCACGGTTGGCCAATTCGTCGGCGATTTCATGTCCTTGAACACCGGAGTGTCCCGGAACCCATATAAGTACAAGCTTGTTTTGTCTTGCGACAGAATTAAGCTTCTTCTTACACTCTTGAACAATCTTTGAGCTTTCCTTCGCGTTCTCCATCTCCTCTCGATTATCCATTCGGCTACTTTCAAGATGGCAAAAACTTCTGTTTGGAAAACAGTTGCCATTCCCCCCATAGCATAGTGATACTTATTACTATCGTTTAAGTACCATCCGGCTCCAGACCTTATTTCATTCTTGGACCCATCGGTAAAGAAAATATCCGTCAAACCTGCCTGCATGCATTCTGGATTTCTCCAATTGAAACTGTGGGTATCAGGTCGTTTTTAGGTGCCAAAAACAGAGAATACTGCTCCGACAGCAACTTAAAGATTTCTCTGTGTCCCGAAGTTCCATCTTCGTGCCAGAAACCATATTTATGGAGTCTAAACATTGCTTTTATTGCTTCTTGTTGTATCTTAAGATCCAGGGGGAGCAAATCAAGCATAGCATTTAGAGCATCACCAGAGGTTGTACTCATGGCACCTGTGATTCATAAACATACACTTCTTTGCAGCCTAT
The DNA here is from genome assembly GCF_027943255.1 of Anastrepha obliqua. Classification (NCBI taxonomy): domain Eukaryota; kingdom Metazoa; phylum Arthropoda; class Insecta; order Diptera; family Tephritidae; genus Anastrepha; species Anastrepha obliqua. The sequence goes on along the minus strand of NW_026562178.1, from coordinate 394,452 downwards.
ATAGTTCCCGAATTGTGCACTTAACTATGCTCCGTCGCCACCAGACCACAGAAGCGTAAGTGATGATTGGTCTGATAAGTGTTGTGTATATTCAAAGGACCACAGCAGGTTTCAGACCCCAGGTTTTGCCAAAGGGTCTACGGCATTGCTGAAAAATCTTTAATGCACGGTTCACCTTCAGTGAAACGTGTGTCTCCCAAGTCAGCTTCTTGTCCAAGACTACTCCTAGATATTTCACTTCGTTGGAAAGACCTAGTGTCACACCTTTCAGTGTTGGAAGACTGAGTCCATCCAATTTCCGTTTTCTCGTAAACAAGACTATGGTTGTTTTGTTCGGATTAACGGAAAGACCTTGTCTTATGCACCAGTCATCGATTTTGTCAAGAATCCTCTGCACTTTCGTGCAAAGCCTCCTTAAGGACTTATCCGATGTTAGCGCACGCGAATTATTGAACTAATTAAAAAAATGTATATTTTACAAAATTATACACATTACTTTTAATTAGAACAGGCTAGAAAAATGTCATGAAGAAAGAACTAAAACTCCGAAACTAAATAACAAAAACAAAAAAATGCTAAATCAAGTTACGAAAATGGTAATCTGGCCATACTGGTGCTAAAACGACGTAACTCATTGTCAAATTCGCTGAGCGCAAAGTAACGGTACCACGATAGGCGCCATCTCATTATTCTTTCCATTATGATTACGATAGTTATCAATCACAAGTATATAAGCAGAGGTGCATTCACATATAGTACTCAGTCTTAAATTAAACATGTAAGCGAATAAACGAAAATTAGTAAAGAGATTTCATAAAGCAAGTAATATGTATTGCCATTAATTTGTGGTATTTATTTGACAATCTAGTGATCGAACTCAAAGAAATTATTGTTCGAGGTTTATTAGAATTTTAACGTATTATAAAAAATCTTTTCAAATCTTTTTCCTAATTTTGACCACACCTGAAGTGTGTAAAAGTGCATTATCCTGGTGAAAAATTCAATTAATAAGGCCACATTTCAGGAAAGGATGATTCCAATAGAGCTTTATAGCTGTTTCCCATCGCCCATAGTAGGATATTGCTCCCCATACCATAAAACCACCTTTAAGGCTGTGATGCCGGCTCAAATACCTTTCTTTCTTTTTTAAGTCATGGAAATAGTAATTGTATCCATCTTTTTTCTTAACTAAATATTACTTATTTCTATTCACCGGAATCGTTATTTGTAGCAGAACTCCAAGCTATGTGGTCTCAGGCAAAATTTAGGAGGCGTTCTTTGTCAAATTATTTCAAAAGTGTGTTGTTTTTTGTAATTGTTATGTTTTTATGTTATGGCGTTTCGAAAAGTGAATTTTCCGGCAGCAACATTTGTCATTTTTCTTAATTTTTGCGTTTGGAAGGGCGGAATTTGATGCAATCCTAAGGGTTTTGTGGGTTTCCTTCTGTGTCAAAGCCATCACAGGTATGCCTTTGTAGTTCTTACCGTCGGATGCATCTTCTTTCATGTAAAGATTCATAACGTTTGGACTTCGACCCATCTATTTGGCAATTTGGCAATTTGAGAGTCCTTCTGAGATCAAGACATCTAGTTGTCTTTTTTCGCGATCTGTTAAACCTTTCTGTTTTCCCATTAGAACTAAGAAGTTTTCGACCAAACAGAATGAATGCTTAAAAAAGCAATCCCTTTTCACGCTTTAATGCGCAAGTTGTTTAGGCCAATAAATTGAGCACAATATTACAATTGCTCTAGTTTAACTGCTTCGGCATACTAATACCGTTAGGTGGAAAAATATTTTGATGCATGTTTATTTTTGAGCAAAGTACAGTCTACTAGATCTAATACGGTTGCTTCAATAACCATTTTTCTCCATAAAAATTATTAATCAAGGAAACCAGACTGTATGTATTTGCTGAAGTATGTATGAATGTACTTATACTCGTATATATGCAGCGCTTTTTGCATGCTTTCGTTTTTATTGGTCAGTACTACCATCCAAATTAGAACTATCTCTTAATATTCTCTGATTAGGAATCATACCATTTCACTTGTATTTTAATGTGATCAAAAAAACAAGATAGGGAGAAAGTAAAGGAATTTGTAAAAAGTATGAATGATCAGAATAAAAATATATTTACCTAAGGAAGAAATTGATCACTTCCAAATAAATTTTTATAAATTGAAAATGGCAAAAATGGGAGTGTAAGCATATACCTAAGAATCAATCACAATAATCGCAATTAAGATACCAAGAAGTCATGTTATAACTGATTTAAAAATGATCACTCCATGGCCAAACAAAAAGAAAATATTTAACGAAAAACGAATATTTAATAACAATTAATAAAACAAATTTAAGTTATAAAAAAGACATTGACTTGAAAGACCTAAAAGAAGTAAAAATTGTATATTTGAAAATCATTGTCTTTTTTTTAAATAAATAACAAAACTAAAATACGATATTGATCGTCAATGCATACGAAAGAATTTTAAAACAAAATTGAGACAATAGAAATATTGTACTAAAAAATAATTTCCTCATAACTTTCACAAATTGTAAAATAATAAAACAATAAAGTGGAATTCGCAGAAAAATTCCAGTACTCGGTAAAAATGTTAAATCCAAATTATGAGCAGGAACTAAAATTTAAATTGATTGAAGAAAAAAATATTGAGAATATTAAAGAAATTAAAGAATTGAAATACCATAAAAATGTTTCATATATAATATAATGTATATACTTTAAATTTTTCACAACTTTGACAGCGAAACTAAATCATCTCCATCTCTTAACTTGCTTAGTATGAAATATAGTTACCTAGTAAGAGAACGTCAGTTCTTTGTCCTCGCTATCCGTCTTTGGAACTCCCTTCCACAAAAAATCAAAATAATCAGAAGCACACCGCGCTTTAGAGGGGAAATGCTACATTATTCTGTCAATAATTGCTAATATGTACGTATATTTTTCTTTTTCCCGTTTCTCTGCTATTTTTATACCTTCACAATTTCATTATTCTTCCTACTAAGTCTCTCTGCTAGCTCCATATACATTAACTTTACACTTTCTTTATGTTATTATTAATAATAGTGTTCATAAGTAAAGTGGGCACTGTAGCCGAATGTGTTGGTACGTAATTAACAGAAGGAAGTGCGTTTCATTCATCCATTTATACAAGTTTTGCTGCCTGCAGGCTACATTTTTCCGGCTCCGAAGAAGTCTAGATGCGTATAAGCTGCGACTGCGGAAGTAAAAATTTCTTCCATGCCCACTTTGACATCGGAATTGCTTATCACGAGTGTTAAGTGCTAGGTTATTCGTAGCGTTGTTTTTTCATTCCGCCCTGGCGTGGGCGTAAAGGAGAGTGGGTACGGTGAACGAAAGTATATACTTGTCGACGAAGTCGACAAGCATCTCCTGGTGGGCATACGCTACCTAATTTAGTGAACCTTTGACCAAATACATCGGAGTGGCCAGATTTAATCCCCCTCTCTTTATGGCTTTGGATGTCTTTGTTTCAACGTGTGACTTCCAAAGTAATTTACTATCAGGATTACTCCAAGATATTTGATTTCTTTGGATAACTGGATTGTGGCTCCTTTTAGCTTAGACAGCCGATAGCCCATTCGCACAGCACCAAGTGTCAATCATATCCAAAGTTTTCTGTACTTTCCTACAGAGTTTTCTGCATTTTCCGTTACCAAACAAGTAACGTCATCCGCATATGCTAGTGCGTAGACTTCCGAATCGATTAAGGTGGTGAGCAGAAGATCGATCACTATCCACCAGAGCAATGGAGACACCACACCGCCTTGGGGGCAGCCTCTATTAACCCCGGATGACACCAGCAGATCTTTCTCTGCTCGCATAGTGACTATTCTTTGGGCCGGCATCGAACGAATCCAATTCACCACCACCAATTCACCCGGTCTACGCCGTGTCTACTAGCAGAGTTGCACATACTATCAAAAGAGGCATTATCAAACGCCTCCTCTATGTCCAAAAAGATGCCCAAAACCAGCTCCACCCTAGCAACAAGGTTTTGCAGTCCAGCACGTCAGGATTTTTGGCAATTTGAGGTTAAATAGGCAAAAAATGCAGATTTTGGCCATTTTTAAAATTTTTTTTGAGCAAGGTAAAGTTTTTTTTTAATTTTCCACAACGGCATCGCAAAGTACTAGTCTTCAGCTTTAAAATCCATTTTTGAAAAATGTTTGCGATTAATATAAAAAAAGGTATACTATTTTGAATTCGCCTCTTGCAGGCGTTAGAGAGTTAGAAAGGTTGAATTTGCATATCTAAAAGTCTCCAATTCAAAATAGAATAACTTGTTTTACATTAGTCGTAAAAATATTTTTAAAAAAGGACCTTAAAGCTAAAGAGTAGTACTTTGCTATGCTGTTGTGGAAAATTAAAAAAAACCTTTACCTTGCTCAAAAAAAAATTGAAAAAATGGCCAAAATCTGCATTTTTTGACTATTTAACCTCAAATTGCCAAAAATCCTGACGTGCTGGAGCATTTTCAAGGTCATATTCGTTTTCCGCAAAAAAAAACCTTCAGGAAACACCCATAGCGGTTTTATAAGCTGTAAACAAGCGAGATTTTGCAGGCCTGTGGTATTAAAGGTAGTATAAACACGAAACCATTCATGCCATAAATATCATAATTTCATTATGTCCCATAGGTTTTCTAACCGATCACTATAGAGTAACGAAACACTTGCCAAAAAGGTTAAAATATAATACACTATTATTTGATTTACATACATAGACGATGCTGTGAAGAGATTGAAATTGTTCTGCAAATGATATACAACTAATCATGATCAGATCTGGTCGAGTACAACACAAAAGTATGGTGCAAATTTCCATATATTCCCAAAATATTTATTTATTGTTTAATAAAAACCGGTTGTACGGTATTTCTTGCATTAAAAAATGAATAATTTAGCTATTTATTGACCAATTTAAGATTTTACGTATACATACATACATATCTAGTTTCTATCTTCACATTGAAGCAAAAAAAAACCAATAAATAATCTTTAAAGTTGGAAAAATTAAAAAAAGCAAAACTTTATAGCAACCTGGAAGCGGTTGTAAGCCAAGAAGTTGTAATGGAGGGACCGGAATTTTACCGGCTAGACGTTCTTCCCATACACCATTATTAATTGCAGAAACCGTATCGAATAGACAGCTCTGGTCGTTAGTTATTTTCTACGAATCGATGTTTTCAGACATAACACCTATAGGAATAGGCTCGAAACCACTAACGTCTTAAACATACATATATGTAGATCATGTAACATATTAACTATCACGAATTAGAATTTTTGCGCTGCTGAAAACTTACAGAATATTTCGGACAAACCATAACTTCTTGCTTGTCATTGCTATTAGTTAATAACTTTTTGCGAGGCAACTCATTGAAATTGAATAAACATACACTGCCCTGCTGCTTCCTTCGTAAACTTCGTCTCATGTATGTATTTATTCCGTTTTATATCCAGTATTAACAGCAGGGCCATCGCAATTAGTTCTGCATTGCAGCGTATTGTGGTGGTGGTGGAGGTGTTGTCTGAGTGATATTGCCCAGACCCAATTAGCACGAAAATGCCATTTTGATACGCCACTTGTAGAGCCGCTGCTTTTATTAGTCGAACCATCTGGATTTGACTATGAATCTGCTATGTTGTCTATTTTCTTCCAGAACTCTATGTCGTAGAGCACCCAGACTTGGGCACTCACACAGGTAGTGAAAGACTGTTTCCTTAGATTCTTCTTCATTGCAGCTTCTGCATCTATCGTCGTATGGCTACCCCATCTTCCTGGCATGGTCTCCCAAAGGCCAATGGCCGGTTATTGTTGACGTAATTTTGAATATGTCTGCTCGTGGCTTTCTTAACAGCTCGTCAGTTCTAGATTTGTTGGAATTGGGGCAAGTTTGTTTAGTTATTTTTCAGGTATCAGTGTTAGTCCATCCGTCAACGGCGTGCTTCTGGAAGAGCAAGAAAATCTGCCGTTTGCGAAATCTTTGGGGGCAGCCTATTTCTACTGCTTCGGACTCGTTATACATAGGATGTCCCTCTCTTGCCAATTCATCAGCTTTCTTTCTATGTTCCTATGGCTAGGTACCCAGAAGAGAGTGATGTCTGTCGTGCGCGTTAATTCATTAAGTTCTTCTCTGCATTGTCTAACGATTTTTGAATTGGTTATAGATGACTTCTGAAGGCAGTATTCGTTACTGTTAGTCGTAGTTGTAGTAGATGAGTATTAAAGAGGTATTGGTACCGTTGAAATGAAAAACAACTAAGTTTTTACAAGATATTATCACTCATTGTAGAAATATAATATATATTTACTTAAATAGCCGAAACTAAGAAAGAGGAATCATTGCTTATTTTCAGGTCAGCGCTCATGTTATACAGGCAGTTATGATTTTCAAAATATTAAAGTAACCAATTTGGAATTGACGTCATCAGTTTATGAGTGAGATCAAGCGAATTATTTATCCATTCTGTTTTCAACCTATTCTTTTGGCAATTTTTGCAAGAGATCTTGTGCCTTCGAGTACTATTTACAAGAGACAACAAATTTTTAATTACATTAAGGTATAGTGACTGTACCGTCATAAAATGTGAACAATTGTATATCAGTCAGAATTGATCGATTAAGATCGATTACTGATGAAATCGGAGATTCGACTTTATGCCCAGATTCTCGGAACTCCGCAACAAATTATCCTTTAGATTATATAGGTACTTAAATTTGTCTATTGTTGTTTAAATAAACGATCATGACCGATATACACTTAGAGATTTGCCTGCCTAAGGGGACCGCTATTAGAAAAGCCTTTCTCTCATTTGGTGTTGAATGTCCCGGTCACTACCGTATGGTAATCACGTATCAATTCATTCAGTTTCAGCGGCCGATGTATTATTCATAAAAATTTCAAAGAAACATATAACAAGTTAACAAAAGTGTTAGGACTGTTATTTTTATACTGTTTCCGAAATATGATCCATGATGATCAATACATCAAATATGTTTTCGAAATTGGCAAGCGTTAGATAAATGGCATTTTACAATATGAATGTAGTTCCTTTTAACTTTTAATGATTTAAAATGATATCGGGCATGAAATTGACTCGAGAGATTTTGTATAAAATTCTCTCAATGTTGTACAAATATTAATAATGACACAAATAAAAAACATTTTTTAATGAAAGCAGTGGCAGTTTGAGTCTCTATAGATATGAGTACCAAGATGTGCAGCATACAGTCGCACATACATTCTGTCAAAACAGTACCGAGTATTGTTCAATAAAACGCAAAATATTTGTATAATCATCAAAAGATAATTTGTCGCCTTCTAAATAGGTTCCATTCGAAGCAATAAACATATGCCAACGATTAGTCTAGTAATCAAAGCACCTTTTAAATGTGTTTGAGAGATCTTCTTCAGCTCCTTCAGCAAATTCTCCTTAATGACCTCTATCGACTCAAAGCGGCGGCCGCGGAGTGGAAATTTAAGTTTTGGAAAAAGAAAAAAATCACGCAGGAGTCTAACTCCAGTGAATGCGGTGGTTGTTCGATGATATTTGTAGAGTTTTCGGTCAAAAAAGTGTTCACAATATGAGCCTTGTGAAACAGGGCCTTATCATGGTACAAGATCTATGAGTTTTCTTTAAACAAATTAGGCCGTTTCCTACGCACATTCTCTCTCAAACATTGCATAACTTCCAAATAATATTCTTTATTTACCGTAGTACCATTTTGAACGAATTCCGAATGCACAACAATCATATATCCTCGTCTTATCATCTGTTATGATGCGCTGGATAAACGTTGGGTCCGAATTCAGTTGCTCAAGCATGTCCTCAACCACTTTCTTCCGATGAATTTTTTTAAAGAAATTCAACTCTCTTAGAACGAGTCGAGCAGCCACGCGTCTTTTGCCCAATTGATGGTGTAACATTTTTCGAATTGACTCGTGAGACACGCTAAGGTCACGAGCTACCTCCCTCAAACTTAAATGATGGCTTCCCAATACCTTTTCCTTGACTTTATCGACGTTTTCATCCGTCGAAACCGTTGATTGACGACCAGATCGGGGAAAATCTTCCACGACTTCTCGGCCTTCTGCAAAAGCCTTATACCACTCGTAGACCCGTGGTTTTGATAAAGCACACTCGCCATAGGCTTTTTGCATCATTTTCAACGATTCGTCACACGAAATCCCGTTAAAAACACAAAATTTAAATTCTTTGTTCGATATTTTTATCCATAGTGAAAATCGCAGAGCACACCTGCTGACCTCTTGACTGATATAATTAAATGTCAAAAACAAGCTCATTGACAGATTACGCTCAAACTCTGTGATACTATAGAGGACAGTTGTACCAACATTCCAGCAAAAAAAATTTAGACGTATGTGTGACGCGCGCTTTTTAAATGAACAATTCTCGAACGTTTTTTTACAGAATGTATGACATCGGTCTTCTTAAATACACCCCCTTTCACTTGATTAAGGGCAAATATTCTAATGTTCTAAGAAAAGTGATCACTAGAAAAATCCATTTCTTTTATAGTTGTGAATTGAAACCTATTTTGCGTCGAAAATGTTAAGATAAAAAAAGTTTAATTGTAAACTATTATTTGTTTAATTAATAATGTGTATGACCATTATTCTTTATAAGTACTTCAAAAATTCGATGTCGAATAGTCATAAAGTGATATAAGGTAATTTAAAGAAACCGTGGGCCAATCTAATCGCTTGAATTAATGAAACTTTATCTTTTAATTTTATTTTATCAAGTTGTTATGGAAGATTTGCTAGAATAGTTAATAAATTATATACATATGTAAGTATATCCGGGAGGGTATTTTTTCGGCACAGTTCAATGGCTTTGAAAACTGCCCTTGCTTCGGACTTCATATTGCAAATTATTTTATACGAAAGATTTAATTCCATTTGAACTTCCACAAAATCTCTTTTAAGTCATCACCATAAAAATATAAATTTTTTTAATTTATTGTAGTATTGCATTACCGTCAAGCCTCGTGAAATTATCGCGAAAAAGTTTTTGAAAGGCAGGGAATATATCGTCATATTTCCAAAATCCACCTTTTAGATTCCGAATAAACGAATCTAAGGATGCACCAGAAGGATGTCGGCATATCGGTTGGCTCATTCCATGCAATCTTTTCGAAAATTTTGGGCATGAAACGTGTGGCAGAGAATTTCGTTCCAAAATTACTGAATTTTGACTACAAACAACGTCGCATGAGCAGCGCTCAGGAATTGTTGAATGACGTCAACGATGATCCAGATTTACTTAAAAGAGTCAAAACTAGTGACGAATCATGGGTATATCGTTACGACATCTAAGCCAAAGCCCAATCGTCCCAATGGAAAAGTGCAGGAGAGCCAAGAATCGTTTGTAGAAAATCGCCGAAGACGCAAAACACTTGTCTTATTTATGCCTCTCATAAACTGACTAAACATGCTATATTGCGAAAACCGTGAACATATCTTCGAGACGAGTGTACCCACATAAAAATAATAATAATCGAAAGTCGAATGTACACGTGGCCCGCGAAATTTGAAAATTCACCATATTTTTTTTAACAGACTTCGTATAGTAGATGCTTCAATACTTAGTTTTTCAGAAATCGTAAGCCTTTTTTAAAAAAACCATTATTTTTAACTTGCTTCCAAGTATCTTTCCATCACTTTTGTGAAGTCCGTATCTATTATATTTTCTTACGTGTCCTCTAACCATTTGCTCTCGAGAGGTGAGTTTCGCTTACCATTTGATTTAATGCCGCAACTCGGGAGGTGACTCTCGTTCACTTTCTCAATCACTTTGTTTGTTGCGGAAATTCGATGGACATGCATCTCAGCAGTTGTTACATTAAATAGCATACAAAGAAAAATTGTAAAGGGTAATGTTTAAAAAATTATCTTTATAAAGATGTAAAGATACATTAAATATTAAAATAAAAAATTTTTTGTATTATTTATGTGTGTAATCGCTTTAAGTTAAGCCCTACGAAACGCTTCGAGTTGCTGGTTAGTCCGCGCGGAAACGGGCTCGAGGGCAAAGGGCTAATCTTGATTGCCGTCTACTACACTCTTGCAATAAAAACCGCAACAGGATTTTCGATGTGTCTTGAGGAAAGACAGGTATTAATTTAATGGTAAAAGGCGACTGCCTTAACCAAGAAGATTTGTGTGTTGGTAGTACTTTTTCTAACGATGTTGCTCGTTGCAGGCAATGGCATATCTGCAATGAAGAAGCTTCTCATAAAAAGCATTTGCCGTTCGGAGGCAAATTTGTGAAGTTCGGCCAAACACCACAATGTATACATATATACAGCTATTATATATATATGTATATGTAGTTATATATACGTATATATATATATATATATATGTATATATCTTAATATCAGGTATAAACGAGAAGTGCCCAAAAATCTAAAATTGCAGGAGAGCTGTTTAAAGTTTTCAAGATGTGATGAACCTAACTTTGGTACTTTATTTATTTGGATTGCAATGATCTAATAGCTTTTGATGTTGGAACAATTGAATATTTCAAAAATATAATTTACATTAGAGGACAAAACAAAACTCTCCAAGAATGGACTTAGTCTGTTATACCTGTCACCACAGATACACATATGTGCATAAGAGTGCAGGAACACTTTTTTAGTTGATCGAAATAGCTCTTTTTTTGTGTGGTTTTCACATAGCGTTGTTGAATGGACTAATTAGAAAAAAGCTACAAAAAAGTTTTGTAAACGTACATACGTATCTAAGATCAGTATTATATGCATATGTAGTCTTGTGGCCGAATGGGTTGGTGCGCGACTACCATTCGGAATTCACAGAGAGAACGTCGGTTCGAATCTCGGTGAAAACACCAAAATTAAGAAAAACATTTTTCTAATAGCGGTCGACCCTCGGCAGGCAATGGCAAACCTCCGAGTGTAGTTCTGCTATGAAAAAGCTCCTCATAAAAATATCTTCCGTTCGGAGTCGGCTTGAAACTGTAGGTCCCTCCATTTGTGGAACAACATCAAGACGCACGCCACAAATAGGAGGAGGAGCTCGGCCAAACACCCAAAAAGGGTGTACGCGCCAATGATATATATATATATATATATATATATATATAGAGTCTTGTGGCCACAAATAAAGGTAAGTACAAAAAAATGTAAACTTACATATTATTTTACTATTCGACATTTTTACTATTTCAGTTCTTTTATTCGCTTTCGCTTCGGCAGGCAATGGCAAACCTCCGAGTGTATTTCTGCCATGAAAAAGCTCCTCATAAAAATATCTGCCGTTCGGAGTCGGCTTGAAACTGTAGGTCCCTCCCTTTGTGGAACAACATCAAGACGCACACCACAAATAGGAGGAGGAGCTCGGCAAACACTCAAAAAGGGTGTACGCGCCAATTATATATATATGGGGCATTCTTCGCCAACCGGACACCCCCATCTGCCCAGAACAGTTTTTATAAAAAAAATTTTTCCCTATGCCGAAATAAAAGCTTATGTCATGTACTTTAATTTGTCATGTGGCACTTTTTAAATACTAAAAAGCCATTCCTTCCAAATCTCAAACAAAAAGGAAGTGATTATTAAAAGATTTTCCAATTCTCCAGAAGAAAAAAAGTTTTACTGTGAAAAAAATCCTGTATTATGAAAAAAAATTCCAATTTCAGCAATTTCCTTCAATATTTATATTCAGCAGCGAGCCCAGAAACCCCCGAGCATCATGTTTGAGGAGAATTCACAGTAAAACTTTTTTTTCTTCTGGAGAATTGGAAAATCTTTTAATAATCACTTCCTTTTTGTTTGAGATTTGGAAGGAATGGCTTTTTACAATAGTATTTAAAAAGTGCCATATGACAAATTAAAGTACATGACATAAGCTTTTATTTCGGCATAGGGAAAAATTTTTGTATTATAAAAAAAAAATTCCAATTTCAGCAATTTCCTTCAATATTTATATTCAGCAGCGAACCCAGAAACCCCCGAGCATCATGTTTGAGGAGAATTCACAGTAAAACTTTTTTTTCTTCTGGAGAATTGGAAAATCTTTTAATAAACACTTCCTTTTTGTTTGAGATTTGGAAGGAATGGCTTTTTACAATAGTATTTAAAAAGTGCCATATGACAAATTAAAGTACATGACATAAGCTTTTATTTCGGCATAGGGAAAAATTTTTTTTATAAAAACTGTTCTGGGCAGATGGGGGTGTCCGGTTGGCGAAGAATGCCCCATATATGTATTCGCTTTTACTTCATAGTAAAAGTATTAAAAACATCAAATTTAAACGCACTCAACTTAATGCTGTACGCAGTGGTCTTGATTTAAATATTTTCCCTTTTATTTAGTTAATTTTTATTTTATTTTGTGTTTTAATTATTATTGCCTGAACTTATCTACACTTATTTAAAATACTACATATATTTTACTATACTTTACAATCTTTGTACACGGGTATAATGAGGACACTAGTATAAATGTCGATTTACATGCAAATCAACAACAGGACCTTTATAAATATATTTACTAAGTAGAATCTATCTCGTATAAAACTTTTCGACTTGACGTGAGGTGCTGGCAACTTCATGAAAGAACTTGGAAAGTTTCCATTGAAACATTATTTGGTTTTGCTCTATGTTTGTTTAATTTTATGAATCAATCACAGTTTACATCAGTACATAGCTTTGTTAACCGAGCTGGAAAGTTCTTTTGCAATTCGTGTATAAAAGAATACGGCAAATATATGTGTCGTATATCTACTGTTCTCTTATTGCCTCAGACGAATTTACATAATTTGAGAGAAAGCTATTGATTTTCAACGACAATTTTTGATTTTTTTTATATAAATATTGAAAACCATCTTAACTGAGATCAGAGATATTTTGAATATTTCATTAGTTTATTAATTTTAAAATTTTTTTCAATTTGTTTATTACTAAATAATACATTAGAGTTAACAAAATTTATGACTTTAGTATCTGATCGATCCACCTTTAGATACTAAAACGGTCTCGACAGCGAGGACATTCATTCCACTAGGCTTTCCAAAACTCCGGACGAAATTTCTTTTTCCCAGAATTTTGAGAACGCCTAATTGTACTTATCATACACGTGATCTGGTACCTCCCGTTTTGATGGCGAGGCACGTGTGGGAGATTGTCGGCGCAATGTATCTAAATTAAGGTTACTCTCACTGGATCATATCACACTTCTCCACTACTCCACAGACCAATTCTAGTGCGTTCGTTTTGTGTGAGAAGTGGTCTCTTTGATGGAGGTATGATGCAAGACCAACTCTCGGAGCCGTATATGTACCGTTTCGACACTAAATACGACTTCATGATTTTGTCTCAGATCTCTTCTAATTTCCAAGGGATTTTTAAATCGATTTTTCAACCTTATATGGTGGATAATGCTGCCATCTTCTGGTTTCGTTAGAATACATACATTTTTAGTATCACAATTTCTAAAGGGTTTTCTAATAAGAGGTGTTATTTTGATATTCAAAGAAAAATGCTATTTTTTAATATAAATGATCGGATGTTTATTTCATTATAAAGAGGAAGGTATGCCGTTAATAGTGGAAAATAACATCAGGCAAAGACCACCACGACCACGCTTACAGTCAATATCCTTTTCATGAAATTTTTCACAACCGAATTGCAAAGTGGCTGCCCTATGTCCTCGATATTCTCACGAATTCCATCTTTGAGGTCTTGAATCGACCCTGGGTTGTTGGCGTAGACGTTCTCTTTCACGTGGCCCCAAAGAAAAAAGTCACAAGGTGTTAAATCACAAGATTTCGGTGACAAAGTAAAGCTTTGCATACAATTTTACAAACTCGTTTAAAAAATTGTTACAGGAATGGAGAAAACATGCAATTACTTGAATAAGTACAGTTGTAAGTTATGCGTGATCGCCAGTGTACCTACATAAATGAGCAATGTTGAACTCGCAAATGAATATGTGTAAACCCTGTATTAATTAGGTGGATATTTACTCAAAGGGTAATTCAAATACAAGTTAAAAAAAAAACTATGTTAATAAAAATCCTTTTTTGGTAAGTTTCGGCTTCCTTATAAAGAGCAAACATACCAATTATTCCCTCCATTCAGTTGGCTGCGTCAACTGGCTTCTTAGTAGCAAATTCTGCTTACTGAATTTTGTAATTTTTGACTTAAAATCTTTTCATATTTTCTCCTCCAACGTTTGAAAAGCTAATAAAATAAAAAGAAGGTTTGAAATTTACATATATATGTGTGTATATAGGAAGGTTTATCAAGCCTAATATTCCAAGGCTCATCGTTAAGGTCAATGCTATAGTGAAATTGGGTCGTTCTTAGTGGGACACACATTTATAATACCGTAAAATAGCTTACAATTAATTATGTTATATTCATGTTTTCTTCAATATTTAAACAGTAAGTTGCCCGCACCTAATGCAGTCATTGTTATATCCCATACAATCAAACAACCACCTCGGTGCTTAACCGTGCGTTGTGCCTTGCAATTATTTAGAGCGGAAAATTGCACTAAATTTTGGCGGATAGGCTTCAAGTTGAAAAGTTTTGTTTCCTCCCTTAGAAATAAGTGTTTATTCTATTTTTACAGTACCAATTGAAAAACTTCATTAAAACTGATTCTTTACATAGATTGAGTATTCTATGCACAAAATAGGATTAATGCGTTAGTCTCGTTTATAGAACGAATGATTATCAGGCGAAGGATAAGCGTAGAGTTAGGCGGAACTTCCGTTAAGAAATTTTCGGCAGGAGTACGCTTCAAGGTGTGGTAATCTGATCACTGTTCTGAAACCTGGCTGTCAATAATCTTCTTGATCGCTAATGATATTGTGACAGCGATCTCGGGAAAAAACTTTCCAACATTGTATAATCTTCTACAAAAATCCCTCAACAAACAGCCCTCTTGGTGCAACATTCGAGGGCTAGGAGTAAATCCGGAGCAAACGGATCTGATACTCTTTATCAGGAGACATAAAACACCGGTTTTTAAATAAATATCCCTAGCGAAACCCCTTAGAGTAACGGAAAGGGCCAAATATCTAGGCGTTGTGCTCGATAGCCAAACTGGTGACTCACAGTTGCAAATAAAGTACGAAAACCAATGACAGCAATGTATTATACTCCTGCAGCAGGTCAATTAGAGACAAATGAGAAATGGAACCCAGAACAATACTATGCAATTCCGAGAAATGATATCTACATTTTCATTGACAGTCAGGCGGCGATAAAAATTCATCACAAAGCAGTCGATAACCTCTAAGATAGCCATGAAATACCGTATATCTCTTAAGTCTTTCGCCAAAATCTAACATAGGTTCCTGGTGATTACGATATCAAGTGGAATTGTAGCATCGATGAACTAGGGAGACTCGGCACCACACTTTCCATTGAGAATATAGAAAATGATATTGGTATACTCTTACAAACATAGAAGGTACTTATTTGGGAGAACTTTTTAAGAATGGCGTAACGAACCTATCTGCAGCATCGCCATACAATTCTGACCAATTCTTAATGCAAAATGAACAGATTCTCTGCTAAGCTTACGGAGTCCCGGTGGTCTAGAACTCGAAAATTTAGCGCATTTTCAAAAATTTTTTTCATTAAAAAAATTAAAAAAATACTTTTTAAATTTTTTAGGCTTTTTATTTAAGTTCTTTAATCTTAATAATTTAAAAAATGCCGCTTTTCTATTTATCTGAAACACAAAAACAAGTCTCAAAAAACTATTAATCAGTATGACTGTAGCTATGTCCCGCTACTAGAATAAAAAAAAAAATTGACAAAATGGCGCGGTCTTGAATTTGAGACTCTAAAAATCGAGGTTTTTCCCAGTTAAAAAAAAAAAAAAACGAAATAATTGAAATAATATATTAATAATATGAATCTAGTACGGGCGATGGCCATTGATGTTGTGACCAGGCCGAAAAAAGTAATTTCGAGATAAATGAGTTTAAAGTTTGAGGTACAGGAGCGCGCGGTCCGCTCTCTACCAAGTCAATGGGCTGTAGAAGCTATAATATTGAGAATTTCCGCATGAAAATTTCACAGTACATTCTTAAGATACTTCCTCTTCTTCTTAATTGGCGCGATAACCGCTTACCCGATTTTTGCCAAGTTTAACAAAGCGCGCTAGTCGTTTGTTTCTTGTGCTAACCGGCGCCAATTGGACACACCAAGTGAAGGCAAGTCTTTCTCCACCTGATCTTTCCAACGCAGAGGAGGCCTTCCTCTTCCTCTGCTACCACCAGCTGGTACCGCATCGAATACTTTCAAAGCAGGAGCGTTTGTATCCATTCGGACGACATGACCCAGCCAACGTAGCCACTGGATCTTTATTCGCTGCACTATGTCGTAAAGCTCATACAGCTCATCGTTCCATCGTCTGCGATATTCGCCGTTGCCAACGTGCAAAGGTCCAAAAATCTTCCGCGGAATCTTTCTCTCCAACACTCCAAGCGTCGCTTCATCGGATGTTGTCATCGTCCAAGCCTCTGCGCCATACGTTAGGACGGGCATTATGAGAATCTTGTAGAGTGTTAGTTTTGTTCGTCGAGAGAGGACTTTACTGCTCAGTTGCCTACTTAGTCCAAAGTAGCACTTATTGGCAAGAGAGATTCTGCGTTGGGTTTCAAGGCTGACATTGTTATCGGTGTTAATGCTGGTACCTAAATAGACGAAGTCTTTTACAACCTCGAAATTATAACTGTCTACAGTGACGTGGGTGCCGATACGCGAGTGCGCCGACTGTTTGTTTGAAGACAGGAGGTACTTCGTTTTGTCCACGTTCACCACCAGACCCATTCACTTTGCCTCCTTATCCAATTTGGAGAAGGCAGAACTAACAGCGCACATTCTTAAGATACTATACTTTCGAAATATCGAAAAAACAAAAAATACATATTTTTTTAATTTCTAGACCACCGGGTTCCCTTAACGTAGTGATTTCCGTTATAACGGGCATTGCCTTAAAGGCAAATACGCCTAGAGAATGGGCGTGAAAACACATGACTTCTGCGGAAACTGTCAAAACGAATAAGAAGAAAAGATGATCTCGCACCTTCTACGCCACTGTCCTGTTCTACCAAGTCGAACCACTTTACATACAATGTTTTTTAAAGATTTAGAAGATCTCTGCACTGTAGGAATCAGATATCTTCTAAAATGTTTGAAGATTTTAGAGATTGGAACAAGTTCCTCATGCGGTGTCATAATGACTATCTGTCCCATACTGGACATCCACTACAACCTAACTTAAAATAAAACTGTTATATTTCACACCAAATTGGTTTTATTTCCGAATATATTTAATGATCTATTCACTTAAATTGGTTTGCTAATCAGCTGTACATAAAAATCTCACTGTATATAGTATATTTTATGCACGATTTTGCACTAATTTGACTCTCCCTAATTACTGCTTAAATGTCCGTTTATGTTAAAAAATTACTTACTATCTTACTCTAAGCGAACTAGTTATGTACATTCTGTCCAGAAAATATCGAGAATTGTTCATTTAAAAAGCGCGCGATACACATATATGTCTAAATTTTTTTTGCTGGAATGTTGGTACAACTGTCCTCTATAGTATCACAGAGTTTGAGCGTAATCTGTCAATGAGCTTGTTTTTGACATTTAATTATATCAGTCAAGAGGTCAGCAGGTGTGCTTTGCGATTTTCACTATGGATAAAAATATCGAACAAAGAATTTAAATTTTTTGTTTTTAACGGGATTTCGTGTGCCGAATCGTTGAAAATGATGCAAAAAGCCTATGGCGAATGGGCTTTATCAAAAACACGGATCTACGAGTGGTATAAGGCTTTTGCAGAAGGCCGAGAAGTCGTGGAAGATTTTCCCCGATCTGGTCGCCAATCAACGGTTTCAACGGATGAAAACGTCGATAAAGTCAAGGAAAAGGTGTTAGGAAACTATCATTTAAGTTTGAGGGAGGTAGCTCGTGACCTTAGCGTGTCTCATGAGTCAATTCGCAACATTTTACACCATCAATTGGGCATGAGACGCGTGGCTGCTCGACTCGTTCTAAGAGAGTTGAATTTCTTTACAAAAATCCTTCGGAAGAAGGTGGTTGAAGACATGCTTGAGCAACTGAATCCGAATTCAACGTTTATCCAGCGCATCATAACAGATGATAAGACGCGGGTATATGAGTTTGAAATGCATACCAGTCAACAGGCGGCTGAATGGCGCTATCCACATGAGCCGAAACCCAAAAAACCACGTCAAAGTCGATCAAAAGTGAAAGTCATTCTACTCGTTTTCTTTGATTATCATATTGTTGTGCACTCGGAATTCATTCAGAATGGTATTACGGTAAATAAAGAATATTATTTGGAAGTTATGCAACGATTGAGAGTGAATGTGCGTAGGAAACGGCCTAATTTGTGGAAAGAAAACTCATAGATCTTGTATTATGATAAGGCACTGTTTCACAAGGCTCATATTGTGAATATTTTTTTGACCGAAAACTCTACAAATATCATCGAACAACCACCGTATTCACCGGAGTTAGACTCCTGTGAGTTTTTCCTTTTTCCAAAATTTAAATTTCCACTCCGCGGACGCCGCTTTGAGTCGATAGAGGTCATTAAGGAGAATTTGCTGAAGGAGCTGAAGAAGATCTCTTCAAACGGATTTAAATGTGCTTAGATGACTGGACTAATCATTGGCATATGTGTATTGCTTCAAATGGAGCCTATTTTGAAGGCGACAAAATAAATCTTGATGATTATATAATTATTTTGCGTTTTGTTGAACAATTCCCGGTACTTTTTTGACAGAATGTATTGTTCGGTATATGCACACTAACAAAAATTAAAAGGATTTTATTAATCACTTGTTCGATGTCAAGTTTGTTTGTATCTTACATTGCATTGAAGGACGCAATATGATTATTAATTCTAAACTTCAGCATCATTAAGTTACAATATGTAGTCCAGTTGGTAGAGAAAGTTTCAGATATTCTTATACACATATCCTTACAAGACACTTATACGGGAATATTTCTCAGCACCAAAAATCCTTGGCATGTATCGCAGAATCTCTCCAATACTTCAGGCAGCGATCCAGGTCCATGCAAGTTGAATTATTTTGATCACTTACAATTATGAATGGTCATTAATGATCCAATTCTCTGTTTTTGCGCCTGTGTATGTTTTACAATTACATATATTATACAGGGTGGCTGATGAATTTTGCTACATTAAGAAACTCAAATAACTTTTTTTTTAGTGTATAGAATTCATTTTTTTTTTTTCAAGTTGAAGGTCATTAAATTTTATTAAATGTAGCTTAACTAGTTTTAAAAATAATTGAATTTAAATGCCCCCCATGCTCGTTGACACAAGTGCGGCATCTTAGTAAAAAGTTGTTCATTGCTGCTTTGAGAGTTGCGACAGGAATAGCCGCAATTGTTGCCCGAATGGATTGTTTCATCCAAATTTGTTGGCTTTGTTTTATAAACTTCTTGTTTACATAAACCCCACAAGAAAAAGTCAGGTGCAGTAAGGTCAGGCGACCTGGGGGGCCAACGAAATTCGGAGTTTCTTGAAATCAGTTTATTGGGAAATTTTCGTCGCAACTCTGTCATAACAGTCTGGGCTATGTGAGACGTTGCCCCATCTTGTTGAAACCACACAGAGTTGAAAGGAATTCTCTTTCGGCGTAGTTCTGGATAGAAAAATTCTTTCAGCATTTTCAAATAACGGTCTCCAGTAACCGTAACGGTGTGACCATTTTCTTCAAAAAAATAAGGCCCGACAATACAGCGTGAAGAAACCGCACACCACACTTTCACGCGAAGAGGATGCAATTCAGTCTCGTGGAGTATCTGTGGGTTAGAAGTACTCCATATTCGACAATTTTGTTTGTTCACATTGCCGTTTAAATCGAAATGGGCCTCATCAGACATGAAAAGGCAGTTTAACATGTTTTGGTCTTCTTCCACCATTTGCAGGATCTTCTGGCAAAATTCCAAGCGAATCGGCAAGTCAAGTCAGTTTGTTAACCATTTGAATTTTGTAGGGAAATAAGTCTAAATCTTTGTGCATTATTGTTTGCAAAGACTGTCGGCTGACACCAAGTTGAGCAGATAAGCTTCTTGTTGAAACCCTTGGATTGCTTTGTATAGCTGCAGCTACAGCAGCGATCGTTTCCTCCGTCCGAACTGGTGGGTTTCGATGATAAGGCCTTCTTGCGACTGTTCCTTGCTCAGTAAAATTATTCACCAGTCTCATTATGGTCCATCTGCTCGGGGGATCGCCGCCAAACATCCGCCTGTACTCTCTCTGTACCAAAACTACGGACTCCAGTGCGTGATAGCGGCGGACTATCCAAATTCTTGTTTGCGTGTCCCAGTAATCCATTTTAATAAATTTTAAAGATCAATCTGCAAATTAAAACAAAAATGGAACAGATAACTTAAAAAGAAAAAAAGTTATTCAATTTTTTTTTGGTAGCGGCTTTCATCAGCCACCCTGTATATTGGGTATGGGAATAAGTTTCCCTCCTTTCTTAGCCAAAGTTACAAACTATTTAAACGATAAAATAATACATGATATTATGTAAAGTATGTGCCACTAACCCGAATGGGTTTGTGCGTGATTACCATTCGGAATTCAGAGAATTCAGAGAGAATGTACGTTCGAAGAAAAGGCTTTTTCTAATAACGGTCGCCCTCGGCTGGCAATGGCGAACCATGAAAAAGCTCCTCATGAAAAAGTATCTGCCGTTTGGAGTCGGTCCCTCCATTTGTGAAACAACATCAAGACGCACACCACAAACAGGAGGAGGAGCTCGACCAAATACTCAAAAAGGGTATAAGCGCCAATTATATATATACATATATATATGTGTGTGTCATTGGAAGATACAACTGTTGATGGAGTAATTTCAGGCAGAATACGGATTCCTCTGACGAAAAACTCGAGTTCTTTTGACTTGATCCATTTACTGAGCTAGTTTGCGATGGTTTCGTAAGAAGTGAACCGCTCTCTAATAAGTGCGGACTGCATTGATCGGAACAGATGGTAATCGGAAGGCGCAATGTCTGGGGAACACGGCGGGTTGGGCAAGATTTTCCAATTCACTCCCTCTAAATATATCTGGACCGATTTAGCAACGTGTGGTCTACCATTTTCATGCAGTTTATCATGTCTACCGTCCCGTTCCGGCGGCTTTTCTTTGAGAGATCGATTTAAACGCATTAGCTACAGTTGGTAACGATCGCCAGTGATGGTTTCAGATGTTTTAAGGAGTTCATAATAGATGACACCCTTCCGATCCCACCAGATGCACAACATAACCTTTGAAGCATGAATATTTGTTTTTGCAGTTGATGGACCTGGTTCACTTGGCAAGCTCCAACATTTTCGATGCTTAGGGTTATGATAATATCAATTTTTCATCGCCAGTGACGATGCGATGCAGAAAACCTTTTCTTTTCTGCCGTTCAAGAAGCTTCTCACACGCCATCAAACGTCTCTCGATATCCCTCATACATCCCTACATACTTTCTGGAGCATTTATCTGGTTTATCTGTCAACATCCAACTCTTTAGACATATCATGAAAGGTTCGACAGGCGTCTTCATCCAATAATTGTTGTTGTTGAGTATCTTCGAATTTTTTCGGTGTCCCTTCGCGATCTTTATCACTCACGTCGAAATTGCCACTTTGGAAGTTCCGAACCACTCTTAACAAGTCATATTTGATGGAGTGTTCTTCTTCTTCTTAATTGGCGCTATAACCGCTTACGCGATTTTGGCCGAGTTTAACAAAGCGCGTCAGTTGTTTCTTTCTCGTGCTAACCGGCGCCAGTTGGACACACCAAGTGAAGCCAAATCCTTCTCCACCTGATCTTTCGAACGCAGAGGAGGCCGCCCTCTTCCTCTGCTACCACCAGCTGGTACCGCATCGAATACTTTCAAAGCCGGAGCGTTTGTATCCATTCGGACGACATGACCCAGCCAACGTAGTCGCTGATCTTTATTCGCTGCGCTATGTCTATTTCGTCGTAAAGCTCATACAGCTCATCGTTCCATCGTCTGCGATATTCGCCGTTGCCAACGTGCAAAGGTCCAAAAATCTTACGCAGAATCTTTCTCTCGAACACTCCAAGCGTCGCTTCATCGGATGTTGTCATCGTCCAAGCTTCTGCGCCATACGTTAGGACGAGCATGATGAGAGTCTTGTAGAGTGTTAGTTTTGTTCGTCGAGAGAGGACTTTACTGCTCAGTTGCCTACTTAGTCCAAAGTAGCACTTATTGGCAAGAGAGATTCTGCGTTGGATTTCAAGGCTGGCATTGTTATCGGTGTTAATGCTGGTACCTAAATAGACGAAGTCTTTTACAACCTCGAAATTATAACTGTCTACAGTGACGTGGGTGCCGATACGCGAGTGCGCCGACTGTTTGTTTGAAGACAGGAGGTACTTCGTTTTGTCCTCGTTCACCACCAGACCCATTCGCTTTGCCTCTTTATCCAGTTTGGAGAAGGCAGAACTAACAGCGCTCTTGTTAAGGCCGATGATGTCAATATCACCGGCATACGCCAACAATTGTACGCTCTTATAAAATATTGTGCCTGAGCAATTAAGTTCTGCGGTTCGTACGATGCTCTCCAACATCAGGTCAAAGAAGTCACACGACAGCGAGTCACCCTGTCTGAAACTTCGTTTGGTATCAAGCGGCTCGGAGAGGTCCTTCCCAATTCTGACGGCGCTACTGGTGTTGAGCAACGTCATCTTACATAGCCGTATTAGTTTTGCGGGGATACCAAATTCAGACATCGCGGCATACAGGTAACTCCTTTCCGTACTGTCGAATGCAGCTTTGAAGTCGACGAAAAGATGGTGTGTGTCGATTCTCCTTTCATGGGTCTTTTCCAAGATTTGGCGTATTGTGAATATTTGGTCGATGGTGGACTTTCCAGGTCTGAAGCCAGACTGATAAGGTCCAATCAGTTGGTTGACGGTGGGCTTCAGCCTTTCACACAATACGCTCGCTAGAACCTTATAGGCGATATTTAGAAGACTAATCCCGCGGTAATTGGCACGAATTGCAGGATCGCCCTTCTTATGGATTGGGCAGAGCACACTTAAATTCCAATCGGCAGGCATGTTTTCATCCGACCATATTTTGCATAGGAGCTGATGCATGCACCTTACCAGCTCCTCGCCGCCATGTTTGAATAGCTCAGCCGGCAGTCCGTCGGCGCCCGCGGCTTTGTTGTTCCTTAGCCGCGTTATCGCTATTCTCACCTCGTCATGATCGGGTAACGGAACGACAATTCCGTCGTCAACGATTGGGGTATCGGGATCTTCACTTTCTCGGTGACATGCGCAGCTGTCATTGTTTAATAGGTTCGAGAAGTGTTCCCTCCATAATTTAAGATTACTCTGTACGTCAGTCACCAGTTCGCCGTCTTTGTTCTTACAGGAAAACGCCCCGGTCTTGAAACCTTCTGTAAGCCGCCGAACTTTCTGGTAGAATTTTCGGGCGTTGTTCCTGTTGGCCAGCATCTCAAGCTCCTCGCACTCACGTATTTCGGCCTCTCGTTTCTTCTTTCGGATAATACGTCTCTCTTCCTTTTTCAGCTCTCTGTAGCGATCCCACATGGCTCGCGTTGCGCCCGATCGCAGCGTGGCTCTATAGGCGGTATCCTTTCTTTCTGCGGCAGCATGACATACCTCGTCGTACCAATTGTTTTTTCGGGCTCGCCGGAATCTGATTTCTTCTTCGGCGGCGGTACGTAGGGAACGAGAAATGTTGCTCCATTGCTCATGCATGCCGGTTTGTTGGGCAGTACTCTCTGAGAACAGGAGTGAGAGTCGAGTGGCGAATCTTCTGGCTGTCTGTTGTGATTGCAGCTTTTCGTTGTCGAACATTCTTGCGTAGGTAGATGCACGTTTTTTGCTGCTGTCTTCCATCTATCACAACATGATCGATCTGGTTTCGTGTTTTTCGATCAGGAGACAGCCAGGTGGCTTGGTGAATCTTCTTACGCTGGAATCTGGTTCTGCAGACTACCATGTTTCGGGCCCCGGCGAAGTCGATCAGCCTCTGTCCGTTACCGGATGTTTCGTTGTGCAGGCTGAATTTTCCGACTGTGGGACCAAAAATTCCCTCCTTGCCCACCCTGGCGTTGAAGTCGCCAAGCACGATTTTTGATGGAGTGTTATTACTGTAAATATTGATAAATATATTTCACGCTTCGGCTGCATTTTTCTTCAAAAGGTAATAATGTAGCTTGACTTCCCACAAATGCCTTTTTTTCGAGACGTTCGTCCCGATGTCAGACGTCAGATAAAAAAGGATCTTTACGCTTCAAACGAATGTCCACTACTACGATCGAGACCTCACATATGCACCTTGAAATCACCAGTAATTACTAGTCAGTAGCGACACCTCTTTTACGAGGGTGGAGACTTATTCCCATACCCAAACTTATATATTAGTTCGGGGGAAAAAATCCAAAATTTTTGCGCAACTGGTTTATGCTACGACTACTAACAGGCCGGTCAATTTCGATTATTTCTGTATTTTTATCGACATTTTCTTTAACATTAAAAATGCTTGAACGGAATGGACGAAGGCGCTCAAAAAAGACGCTCAAAAAATTTTTTGTCCTTGGAGCCAAAATAAGCTTCGATATACCTTTTTATAGCTTCTTAGCTTATTACTCATATGTGATTGAAGTCCATAATAATTATCAGAAGGTGCAACATCCGGAGAGTATGGTGGATGTGGCATTGTGTGCCTTGCGGTATGAGGTCTTTGCGTTGTCGTGGGGAAACAAAACTTTGCGTCTATTCACTAAAGACGGTCGATTTTTGTTAAGTACCTCATTCAGGTTTGATAGCTGATGGAAATAATAATCAGCAGTTATCGTCTGGTTTGGTTCCAGAAGTTCATAATAAACAATACCGCTCATATCTCACCAAATAGACAGGAGAATCTTCTTGGGGTGAAAATCATCTCTAGGGGTCACATCTGGTGTTTCATCTTTATCTAACCATTGGCGTTTGCGAACAGGATTATTGTAAAGAACCCATTTTTCATCACTAGTAACGATACGGTTCAAAAACTTTCATTTTCAAGCCGTTGCAGCAGCTGAGAACACACATTCACTCTCTGCTGAAGGTTGGCGACGGAAAGTCTATGCGGAACCTATTTTCCCAGCTTTGAAACCTTTCCCAATTGAACCGGGTGCCTGTGAACTGTTCCATGCGATGAATTTAACCTCTAAACTATCATATCGACTGTTAAATTTGGCTCAGCTTCCACGAGTTGGATATCATTTCACGATAGCGCTCACCATTCACAGTTACGTTATGATTCGCAGCGTCTTTGAAGAAGTTCGGTCCAATGATACCTCCAACTCATAAACCGCACCAAACTGTGACCTTTTCTGGATACATTGGTAGCTCTTGCAATTCTTCTGGCTGATTTTCACTCCAAAATCGACAATTCTGCTTATTTACGTACCCATTGATCCAAAAATGAGCTTCGTCGCTGAACACAATTTTTCAATAAAAAAGTGTATCTTCGGCCAACTTTCCAAGAGTCCATTCACCAAACATTCTGCGTTGCGGTAGGTCGTTCGGCTTCAATCTTGCACCAGCTGTATTTTGAAAGGCTTCACACCTAAATCCTTTCTCAAAATTTTCGACGTTGTTGAGTAACAGAGACCCAATTGCTGCGAACGGCGACGAATCGATAATTGATGGTCATAATTAACACTGGCCGATACAGCTGCGATATTTTCTTCAGTTCGCACTCTACGTAAGCGTGTTGGTGGTTTGATGTCGAATAATGTAAATTTGGTTCTGAATTTAGTCACAATAGCTCGAATAGCCGCTTCAGTGGGTCGATTAACTTAAATGGAAGAAGCGCGCGAGAAACTTTCTTAACAGAACACGCGTTTTTATAATAAAATTCAATGATTTGCAAGCATTGTTCGTTTGTAAGACGATTAATGGTTAAATTATAGACCAAACTGAAGACGTTTGATAGTGAAGCAAAACACGAAACGTGCATCAGCTGTTTAAACCAACGGTTAAAAAAGATAATAGCTAAAAAATCACACTTTACATAGTTCCGTTACATTCCGCGAATAATTTTTTGTATGCAAAAATCGTACAAAAGTGAAATTATGGGTAAAATACGCACGAACTTATGGACTGACCTGATACTTTCACAACGAGATTAAACTTTAAATTGTTAAATCGATACTTTACGAGATATCGATGACTGCAGCCATCAACCCAGAAAATAATGGATTTATTTTTCCCCAATCTATATTAATATTTTTTTTTTTTTTTTTTTAATGAACGACTAAGATGCGTACAGGCTATATGAAAAAATATACATACATACATAGGAAAACAAAATACAAGTTTTATAAGTAGATTCTTGAAAATTAAATTAGAAAAGGAAAGATCATAGTCTATGGAAGAAGGATAAGAATCAAATTGAAATATATACTTATACAGGGATATGGGATATTCGACGGACCCGACGGATTTCGAAAACTCTTTGGGCCCATTCCAATCGACGAGGCTTGTCCGCAGGCAACAATCTTAGCGGAATAAATGCAAATCAAGGCGGATAATTCGTTGTAAAGTGGTACGAGCAATGCCCAACTGCTGAGAACGGCGATTTTGGGATGTCCTTGGCGACGTCTCAACACTGGCCCGTACCAGATCAATATTTACATCCGATCGCGTTGGTCGGTTTTGATTTGGCCTCTTTGGATTAGAAAGAGCATCACCAGTCGAAAACCTTTCGTACAAATGTTAACTGGTGTTCTTAGAAGGCGCACATTTCACATTATTTAATTTTTTATACGCAAGTTGAGTTTTTACTTCTTTTGTTGAATGTAAATTTCAACAATTTGGGAGCGCTCGCGAGGCGTGTACTGTTCCATGGTAAAAATTTGCTTGGACTGACGCTTCCAACGCGGTATCTGTCAAAAGATACAGGGTTGCCAGATGGGTCCGTCGAATATTAACAACCCTGTATATATTATATAATTTGCTTGAACTCCGGTTGGAGCGTAGGGAGATATATTAACATATTTTACACACCCACAAAATGCAATTTATCAAAACGAAGAATATGTGAGGAATATTAAACTAATTTTCATGAGAAGATATCGGCAATCTATAGAGCCTGCAGTGGTATCAAGGGTAAAGTACATAACAGAGTAAGCTTAGACTGTAACGTGGCGTGTACATGGTACAGTTTTGCAAAGACAAAGACAAACTTTTTTCATAATATGTATGTATGTATGTACATTCACAATTTCTCATCGCCCGCGCACTGTCTATGATTTGACAAAAAATTTGGCACTTGATTTGACCTAGCTGGCCGATTTGGCGACGTTTCGTTGTATGAAGAAGGAGAAGTTAGAGCAAGTAATTTGTACAAATCGGCACTAACGGCGGTTACTTAAGAGTGAATTGTATTTACAATTGGCTGGACGTCTAGGCTAGGTAAACAAATTTTCTCCTTTGTTCTTCTTTCCTAGCATTGTCTTGTGTAAATCCAAGGTTAGACTTTGCGCTTAGTGTATGCTACATGTGCGTGCTGTGTACATGCCTACGTATATACCACAAATAACGGTTAAACAAATACACATAGGTACATTTATATGTGTATATGTATATTGATTCGCAATTCTAACCGCATCACATATGTGCATATGTACATAAGCATATTTTAATTGTAACGCACTTCTAATATTATATATAAATATGCAATCATGTGCATTTACATATATAAATACCTACATACATACATAAATGCATACGAATGTGGATACATGCATATGGATACGAAAATGTAGGATTTGTTAGTTTAATTTAGCTTACGATTATAACTTGTGTACATTCATACTTGCATAGATTGAATATGTATATACATATATGTAAATGCCTATTTTCGTACTACCTACCTATAATATAACATTCATATATATTAAGTAAAAAATACTATACATATGATCTTTATGATGATGACGAAATTAACATTAATAATTAATTTTCAAAGTTTTTATTTCTATTTAATTTTTATTAATTACTTATTAATAATGCTTTTGCATTTTGCGTATTATTATTATTTATTTTAATTTTTATGAATTCCCAAATACCAAATAATTAATTAATTTGTTATTTGTTTTCTTTTTCGTTCCATCTTTCTGTTCGTGTTTTCGTTCTTTTTTCCATGCTTGTTTGTTCGTTCGTTTGTTTGTTGTCTAATTTTGTTTGTTTCAGTTGCGCGTAATTCGTGCATTCCGCTCAACATTGGAAGACTTGAACGAACGCCGTTCGATGCATAGCTTGCATAGCTTGCGCAGTCCACGCAGCACGATCCCCGGTTATCCGCTATACAATTCTAACTTGCTTAATCCTACATATGCTCAACAACAACAACAGCGCAGCAAAAGCGTGCAGCAGCAGCAAAATAAAAATAACAATCAGTCTGGCCACAGCGGCGGTGATAGGCCTTCGACGGCAGCCTCCCTACTCTCCGACATCACCTACATTGACGAGGAGCCGCAACTATATCATTATAGTATGGCTGGCGCAATTAACGGCCGTTCAACAACACGGCGCTTGAATGCATTCTCCGATTCTGCACAACAAATGCATCAACAACCACAAAAACAACTACAAACTGAGACAAGAATTTAAAATACCAAGTCAACCAACGACCAACATCATCAGAAAGCACAATAACATTCCCACTACATACATAGACGCATATGTAATTCATCCATACACACACATGCAAACATAAATGATACCGATGACTTTTACAATTGTACGTACGCAAAAACCAAAACAGCACAGGACAATCGCGTTAAAAACGGCATTGCATACTTATACTGGTCCAAAATTAGGCAACGCAAACAAAGCAGAAAATTGCATAATTAAAGCAAATTTGACTATACATATAAGTGGGATGACTTAAAAAACAATAGCAATAAGATACAAAAATACACACATGATATACGCACATTTATATATACATACATACATCGGATGATAATCGGCAATAGTGTTATTTACACGCAACATAAGTATATCACATAAATATGTTTCTATATTGTAACAAAATAATATTTAAAGTACAAGGTGGGGCTCATTTATAATTTAGCAAATGGCAGCGTATGTTACAAAAAGTCCTGTGCATATCAAGGAGGCACCAAAAAAGTTGAATAAAGAAATTGCCCGTAGTAAATTTTTCTGAAAACTAGGCATTCAACATGTTGACAAGTAATTGTATAAGTGTCTGCAATCATTTTTTTTTAAGTTCCTGATGGGATCAGGGCTTCGTGGAGGCCAGCTCAAAATCACGGAGTCAACTACTCAATCCTTTAATGTACTTTAACTAATGGGGAGGAAGCAAAATTAATATTGGAAAAGGCAATTCTTAAAATGCGTTGTCTTCAGTCGTACGAGTATTGCTCTGTTAGAATATAAATTCGTTATTACTTCCTTAAGCTATAGTAGTTTTTTAAAGAGGTTCCTGTAAATAATGGTAGGTGAGAGCTTTGTGCATGATTGGCTTTCGGAAATTCCCGCGAACGATACACACCCTGAGTATGACAGGCTGATTTCGTAAAAGCACTTAAAATTTGGAAATCATCTCGGCCCTCCATTGCCAGACAGCGTAACATAGTTGTTCCTGTAAAAAAAGAGCTCTAAGTTTTGCAATATTTCAAAAAATATAGCCCAATACCAATGTTATGGGGTGGACGAAACATATTTATGTGATTTACTGTACATAAACTATGCTTAAGCATAAGCTGGCAACAAAAACAAAAAAAAGTTGGAAACATGAACGCCATACTTATGTTTGAAGTAGAAAAATACAATTTTTGGGTTTTCGGTCTTCTGGAAATGGGCACAGTCGCGTTTAAGTTATTCATAGTCGTTCCGGTTTAATGCGTGGTTACAATCAATAGTAGTTCATTACATGATTTTAAGCGTAATAGTGGTAGCGTACCAAGAAGTAGAATATTTAATGTTTTTATTGCCTTTTATTTATTCATTTTTTTAACAGATTAGATCTACTGTGGGACATAGACTTGAATACAGATTTTACTTGTGGTTTGCAACAAATCCATAAGCATCCGTAAATGAAAAGTAAATACATGTAAGTGTAAGACCCGTTTCTATAAAGTCGAAGTATGTTCAAATAATTTTGACTGAGCGTATATGTAAAGTTCTTTTGCTAATTTTCAAAAAGAAAAAAAATTATTTCAGTTGAACACGCCTTGCAAGTATGGAAGTAAACGTCCCATAGACAAATTCGGTCAATGCTTAGATTGCCTGGCTCAAATACGCATTCCTTATCTTAAAGTCATAAAAGAGTTTCGCAAAGCCGTTGGAGAATATTAAATATTGTATATTAATTCGTTATTAAATATATTTAGTTAATTCAAAGATTATATTTTCGCGCCGTTTGCTTTGTGGAAATTCTTATATGTATATCCTTCCTTCTGGAGCCATACGCAGCCGGACCATATAAATAAAATAACGTAATATTAATTTAGCGCCATTTATTTAATATAATAAGCGTACTTTACTTAAGTGGCAATCAAGAAGATTAAATACTCTATTGCAGGACAATAGTACTTGCATAGTTCCAGAAGACTGATAAAAATTCGCAAGCGAATATATGTATATATTTTGAGGTCCGTATATTTTTCTACTTTTCTTTTTCTTCCCAGTTGTATTAGTTGTTTCTGATTAAGTTTAGTGAAATTTTAATTTACTCTCCGTTTTATTGCGAAGCATACATTATGTGGGTTATTTTATTTAGGTTTTCTATTTATGTTGTTATGACAAGAAATAATAAAAAAAAACAAGAAACACAAATTAAACGCTTGATCAATTAGACATTCAAAATTATGCGATTTGCATTCACTTAAATATATAAAGCTACGAGTATTTTTTAGCTTAAGCGTTTATAATTTTTAAATAACTCTGATAGTGTGGAGTACACTAATATAATACAACTAATATGACTAACAAATTAATCTTACACAATCCGTAAGCCACAAATTCTTCACAGTGATTACACCGGAAATTGATGGGCGTGGCCAGCATTCTAAGTTAATCAAATTGATATTCATATATACAGGAAGAGGAATTCAAGGCATTTTGCGCGTGTTAAAAGAATAAGTAAAATATAAGACAGCGTATCTGCCGTCTATATACAAAACAATAATAAAAGAAGATTAGAAGTGCTATAATTACTGGCCAGAAAGGAGACAAAGTTGAACGTTCTAAAAAAATTGGGTAGGAAATTTCAACACACAAATAATTGGTTCCAAATTCATTCTAGTTGGTCCCACTTGATTTCTTGGGTTGGGAAATTTCATGGTGTATTTCATGCTATTGACAGTTTCATCAGTTATATTATATACATATATAAATGGGGCTTACACCCTTGATTGGGTAATTGGTCGAGCCCCTCCTATTATTCGTGGTGTGCGTCTTGATGTTTTTCCACAAGTGATTAAAATATCCGTTAACGTGAATAATATTCAGTTATCGCGTACTCACCTTCCATTTCCGCGGAACCAGCTGCAAATGTAATAACCTTATTTTTAGTTCCCATGAGTTGAGGAAAAAAACATTCTTTGATGATCTTTGCGAACATATGAAATTATAAGATGTCATAATAAATAATATTAAGTCATAATTTTCTTTTAAAGTTTGGACGTATTAAAGAGTAGCGCATTTTCCTTTTTGAATCTTAAATTTTTATTCCGCTTCCGAATGGGTCCGCTTTTAGAAAAAAAATGAATGTTTTGTGTTCGCAATGGGCATCGAACGCTCGCTTCCGGCAGCCGCCGTATTATAGTCATATTTGATGCTTCTTGCGTATATGGTATACTGAATTTTCGCATTTTTCTTAGTATAGAAATCATAAAAAAAGAAAATAACTACATATATTATTGTAATGCATATATAAATATTTTTTAGCTACGCAATAACAGGATATGTATGTACTTTGGATTTTTGAAACTTGAATTCAGTGGCTTGGAGGTAGCTATTATACGGCGCTTATACTTATGTATGCATTAGGGGTGGGACTATTCGAATAAAAATTATTCGAATAATAAAATCTTTTATTCGAGAGGTATTCCTAATTCGAATAATAATGCTATTCGAATACCTCACTATTCGAATACCTTACTATTCGAATACCTTACTATTCGAATACCTTACTATTCGAATACATCACTATTCGAATACTTCACTATTCGAATATTTTTGGTAAATATTTATTTAGATTAGCGGACTACTAATCGGTTTATGTACAAGTGCATGCACCATGAGAAGGGCCAATGTAATTTTTATATTTTTAAAAGCATTTTCTCCCTGATGTAAATGAATATATAGTGAGGTATTCGAATAGTAAGGTATTCGAATAATGAACTATTCGAATTATTTGAAACGAATAGTATTATTCGTTTTATTCGTTTTATTCGTTTTATTCGAATAATGTTTATTCAAATATTATTCGAAAATAATCCCACCCCTAGTATGCATACATACATACACAGAGGGCCGAATAAAATTATGTAAAATCGAAGACAAGCACTCAAATGAATTGCAGCAGTTTTTTATAATAGAAAAAATTAAAGTAAATTTTTCACGGCAGAAGAAGTTAGTCGGGCGTTATATTAAAATAATAAAGAATCCTAATATGTTCTACAATATTTCTTAAAGCTTTCCAAAAGCTGTCCATTTTTGTGTTTGTCCCGCTGTAATTACTTTAGGAAAAGCAACGCATTGAAATTATACAAAATATGCTCAAATATACATAGTTTTAAACAATATTTTTTAACAAATATTGAATACAAACAAATGATTAAAAATATACATATGTGTGTAATAGAGTGCCATTTAGCAGCTTTGCGCTTCAATACGCTTCATTGAGACAACAGACGGTACGAAAGCAGGAACAAAACTAGAAAACAAAAATAATCACACTTCCAAACATTTATGTGGAGTTTGCAATATATATGGCGGACGGCGACTGTGTGTTTGACAATTATTGACTAATAAGCAAAAACACAAAGAAAAATGCAGTGCGGCACACTCAAAATAAAATTATTTATTTTAAAAATCTTATATTTATTTTTTGCATTTATTCTTGTGTATGCTTGTATTAAGATTAAGATACTCCAAACCAATAACTCTCAATTCAAAATTAACTGCTTTATATACATACCTATGCCTTACACTCAAAAAGGAACACTTACGTTATAAACTACAAAAGTAACAAAAATATAAATGCACTTTGTTGCACCGGCACATACATATAAGAATTTTCAAACATTGGTTGTCCTACAGAAGAGCATTTTATTTATATTATGTGAATTGTAGCCGTTACATCGCTCAATAAAGCTATAAAGTTAAGGAGTTCGCGAGATTTCATTGAATACAAATTTCGTAAAATCCACTTTTGCGACAATCCTATTTAGCAAAATATTTATGACTGAAACCATTTAACTGTGAGCAACCTAATTGGTAATAGTACATATGTATGTATATTGAGGACAGTCAGTTTTAATATTCTGCTTTTAGAATAGTAATCTTCAAGAATGAATAGAAAAAAAATGAACTAAAAAAATATTTATATTCTTATTAATGCTAAATGTATCCAATTTTGAGTGTGGTTCACTGTAAGTATTTCGTAATTTATGCATAAGTACACCTGCACATATGTAAACATATACAGGTGCATGTGTGCTAATTTTTAATGATTTTATTTTATTTTTCAAAATTCATTATATATACAGATGGCTTAATTTACTGCTGCCATTGACATGTTTATTAGCCGTTATTTCGTTATAACTTTTCTTGTTCTTTTTCTTCATGACTTCAAATATTAATATAACAGTGTATTAACGCGGGTAAATATCAAAGTTATTTTATTACGACTTTATTCCGCTTAAATTAAGTTCATAAAATAAAGCATGTATATTAATTATTTAAAAGGAGTCAACTACACACATCATGAGTTGAGAATAACAAAATTAATAAAGCTCTTAAATAAAATTATTTTTTAATAATATTAACAAAAAAGACTTTGTTTATTTTATTATTTCATTCACAATAAATTAAGCCTTGAAAGGAAATAATCAAAAATATGCACTATATGTAGAGGAGGTAGAAGACGAGCTCAAGGATTATTTCTTCTTAATTTCTTTCTTTTTCGGGACGGTTAAGGTCTTGCAAATTTCGATGCCCAATAATTAGTTTGTGACATCTGTCACCTTAATGGATTTTTTTATTGAACGGAATATCCGCTTATAGGCGTTTTACTTACACAATGATATTAATTCGGCTATAAATGAAAGAGTAAAGCTAGCCATTATATAAGTAACACAATTTTAATTAAATTAATTCTACGGTTGGTTGTACAATAGATCATTCTGTCAATGCAATTTTTTTAGTACATGTTTTTTAGTTTCGGCACATATCTCACAAATGGGATCAATTCGATTCGATTTCATGTTTGAACTCTTGAATCATTTCTGGATATTTGGCGTAATATTTATTCTTAATGACAGTTCAGAAAAATTAGTCTAATAGAGTCAAATCGTCAACTGACATCGCCGTTTCGGTTGATTATTCGTAGCGCGTTTCTAGTGTGTTGGAATGGTAATTGCAAGGAACGGAAACACAATTTAACACTAAAATTGGTTTGTAAAAAAATGTGCGGAAAAGTTCAGCATGAACATGTAGATATGTTTACTTTTAATACCAAAAAACAAACAAAAAACGGCGAGTCAACATTTATTTGAGAATTTTCCGAAAAGGTAAATTTGAGAAATCCCTAAGCTTATCGAAAATATATCTAATTGTAATATTTAACGGAAAAGTTTAAAAAAAAAATTGCTAAGTGCTAAGTTTTCTTATTTGAATCACGAGCCGTTCTAATTATTATAATTATAAAAGTTGTGTTTGTTTAATGCATTGAATATTTTACTGCGTCTTACGATTAGTTGGTTAATCTTGTAATTCGGGAGCAGAAGGTTGTTCTCAGTCTAATAAAAGAACATTTGCTTATACTCCTTAAGCCGGAAATGAGCTTCATAGCGGAATATGATTTTACGGCAAAAACCAGATATAAAATTTAGTTTATTTTCAGTACATTCAGAACGCGATATTTGGTTTTTGTAGGGTAATGTACCAAAGTATACTGCATATGTAGAAATAAGCGTTTACTTGGACAGCTGGTTCGTCAGATAGATTGAACACTTCCATTAAGTTCTAGTTTTCTTTTTTAATTGGTTTATGAATGCCTTGTTTAAATCCAGCATATAAAAACACATTTTATCCAGCTTTATACGTTTATTTATTTTTTAATTAAAGTTTTCTTAACCATTATGTTGATGAGGTATGATTAATATAATATTTCTTATGTCCAGGTTTGTATGTTGGTACTTTAATACATAATTTAATACGATTTAATTTTGTGCTACCTTCTTGATTTGCTAATATATAGACATAAATATATCTACGTTTTAAAAGGATAACGAAAATCTCGAATAAGGTAGGTCCAAGAATCCAAGGTACATGTGTTAACAAAAATGAACAAATAATTATATTTAACTTTAGATTCGCATTTCTCACATTTATGCGTTTCCCAAAATGCCTGTTGCTTTGTGTTCGAGCAAAATAACATATTTCTAATCGCAACTTTGAAATCATTTACGATGCATTTTGTTCCCAAAAGTATTGTTAATGTTCTAAAAAAGCTGATGTAATATGTATACATGTATAAAGGAAAAAATAGCTTTTATCAAATTGTTTTTTTAATCATTGTAAGATAATTTCATCTAATTTTTAATATTCAAAGTAAGTAAAATGTTCCAAAACGCCAACAAGGCTGCCAGCATAACTTTACAAGGAATCAATATTTTACTAATGCAATGTATAATGTATTAATACAGTATTTATACGATACTTTTAAATTTGGAAAACACCCTTCGAGAATATTGGCTTGTTCGAGCCACTCAATGATTGCCACAATATTGCAATGCTGATGCTCATTGGCAACACTATAGCATATACATTGATGATTTGTTTCGAAGGCAAAAAATTTTGTATTGATATAGGGTGGGCCATGTAAAATTTGCTTTTTGAATCGGCTATACAAAAAAACTAATCAATATTTTTTTAAACTTTTTTTTTTTTTTGAAGATTGAACATTGTCATTTATGAGTGAAAAATAATATCGTTCAAATGACTGCCACGACTGGCTTTACAGTAGGCCAATCGATCAACCCAATTTTTAAGCACGTTTTCGATTGTTTGGGCTCCAATTTCATGAATGGCAACTTCGATTTCGTGTTTTAAAGCATCAATCGTCTCTGGATGGTTCGCATAGCATTTGTCCTTAACGGCTCCCCACAAAAAATAGTCCAACGGGCTTAAATCACAGCTCCGAGGCGGCCAATTGATATCGGAATTTCGGCCGACTATTCGGTTTTCAAAAACGGTAGCCAAAAGTTCGAGTAACTTTGGCATTGTGACAAGTTGCACTGTCCTGTTGAAACCAAATGTCGTCCATGTCATCCTCTTCAATTTTTGGAAACAACTCGTTGAACATGTCTCGGTAACGCTCGCCATTTACTGTAACCGCGGCTCCTCGCTCATTTTCGAAAAAAAATGGCCCGATGATGTCGCCAGATCAAAAAACCGCACCAAACAGTGACTCGTTGTGGATGCATTTGCTTCTCTACAGTAACGTGTGGATTTTCTGAGCCCCAAATCCGACAATTTTGCTTATTTACGTAGCCACCGACGTGAAAATCAGAAAGGAAGAAGAAGACTCACCACTTTCGAAATAGGTTTTCAATATTTCCCAATTTTGTTCAAAGTATAGCGTCCCATTTCGTAAATGTCAAACCTTTAAGTAAATTATGAACACATTTGACATGTCATTTGTGTTACCATTTTCAAAAAAATAGGTGGTTCAAAAAGCAAACCCTGTAGTATAGATGTACCTGTTCCATTGTTGAATGTTTTCAACGAAATCCGAATTTCCACCAATTAATTAAGTTTCGCGCCTTTAGTATGAGGTCAAGTATAAGTTTCTCAAAAAGTTTTGATAATGATGGAAATAAGAAGAAGAAGCTTCAGAGGTGTCTTTATGTCGTTTAGGTATTGCAATGATTTCGGCAACTTTCCAAGGTAGTGGAAAATACTTCATTCGTAATGCTGAATAAAATATATTTCTTAAGAATAGACTGGATTTGTCAGGTAACGTTAGAATTCCTCTTGTAATTCCGTCGTATCCTGGGGATATAGTCACGTAAATTTTTGTCTCCATTGCTATACGTATTTCTTTCGAAGCTATTGTTTTAATTGGTAAAAAAATTGTTATTTATAAAGTGAACATGAAATTCAGAGTTATCAATGTCTTCGCTATTATGTTGATTTGCAAATGTTTTTTGTTTAAATGGTCAGCGAGTACTTTGCTTTTTCTGTTGGAGTGTTCGCCCAAGAATTTGCCCTTGGCTTTAGAGGAGGTTGGTGCATGGATACATTGTCTAATTTTTTGCATGCCTTCACAAGCATATAAAGGGTTTTCCCATAACAGGTGTTATCTATCGCTATCGAGAGATGATTAACGATTTTTTAAGGCCAGGCGCTACGTGCCACACAAGCAACGAAACTATTAATATTTCACGGGAAAAGTTTCCGGACCGTGTTATTTCTCGAAGAGGTGATCACAATTGCCCACCGAGAACTTGTGATTTAACACCTTGTGACTTTTTTCTTTGAGGCCACGTGAAAGAGAAGGTCTACGCCAACAGCCCAGGGTCGATTCAAGACCTCAAAGATGGAATTCGTGAGGCTATCGAGGACATAGGGCAGCCATTTTGCAATTCGGTTGTGAAAAATTTTAAGAAAAGGATATTGTCCTGTAAGCGTGGTCGTGGCAGTCATTTGCCTCATGTTATTTTCCACTGTTAATGGTATACCTTCCTCTTTATAATGAAATAAACACTCTATCATTTATATTAAAGAAAGCATTTTTCTTTGAATATCAAAACAACACCTCTTATTGGAAACCCCTTTAGTTAGTAGTTCTAGTAGTGATGCGATATTTTTTTTCAAATTTTTCGTCCGAATCCACATTTCACATTTGTTCTCATTTATTCATCATTTATTTCTTGTATTGCTATATTCAAACTTTTTAAATGTCCAGTGAACGTGTAGATTGCCAATGTTACCTTAGTTTTCGTTTGTTTCTGATTATTTCCAAGTTTTTATGGGATATCTTATATTTGTTGTTACTCATTTTAATTATGAATGTGGAGGTTGTTTTTGCATACACTATAGTGCCATTGAAGTTCTCCAGAGCTTAAAAAGTTGCTTTTGTTTTCCATCATTGCTTCCTAAAGATTTTTCATTTTGTCATTGCTTCCTAAACATTTTTCTAATAGCGGTCGCCCCTCGGCAGGCAATGGTAAACCTCCGAGTGTATTTTTGCCATGAAAAAGCTCCTCATAAAAATATCTGCCGTTCGGAGTCGGCTTGAAACTGTTGTGGAACAACATCAAGACGCACGCTACAAATAGGAGAAGGAGCTCGGCCAAACACTCAAAAAGGGTTTGCGCGGCAAGTATATATATGTATATATACATCCATTTTGCTGCTCTTTCAATACCTGCGAAGGCTTCTTTCAAATTCGGCAGCGAAGATGCGATTATGTCTATGTCGTTCGCGTAAGCTATCAATTGAATCGATTTAAATCAATAGTTCCCTTTGTGTTTATGGCAGAGTCCCTGATAATCTTTTCAAGGGCAATATTCAAGAGGAGACATGAGAGCCCATCCCCTTGCCGAAGTCCGTTCAGGATGGCGAACTCTCGCGACGAATTATTCTGATTTCTTACTACGTTCCTTATATTTTACATGGTCGAGCGTGTTAAACGAATTAACTTATCGGGAATACCGAATTCTGCCATCGCTGACAAGAGCTGGTTCTTAATTATGCTGTCGTAAGCTGTTTTGAAGATTCACAGATCAACATGTCTACTTTTTTGTGTAGAGGGCAAATTATTCCAATTTCCCACATCTTTGACATGCGTTCTTCATTCCAGATTTTGCAAATCAACTGATATATGGTAAGGAGATTTTCATTACTCATGTGTTTAAAGAGCTCTACTGGGATTTAATTTGCCGGACCTTAATTGCCGCCATGAACTCCTGGAAGGTAAGTTCTTCCACTATTTCTGAATACTTTAACTGTGGGTATTCGGATTCAATACCACTTACCACTTATACTACTTCTAATAAAAAATACTTTATTGCCGCACCACTTTTGTGTACAGGGCTCGTTGCATATGATCTTTTATTGTTTCTTCATGTTTTCCTGAGATGTAGGTCAACAAATCATCCGAACCCTTGGTCATTCAGCATGTGTAGGAGTCCATCTATAACCGAGAGCCACAGAAGAGGACAAAGTACACCACCCTGAAGGCAATATTTAGTGGCCATAATTGATTTACGTGTTCCTCTTGTATTCCATGCTGACTTTTTTGTCTTGAACATGGCAAAACCCTGCGGCTAATCCGTGGATTTATGGCCCTGCTCATCATGACCAGTTGCACTGTTTGACTCAATGTATTGCCCCGAGATGCCAAAAAAGCACACATGGCTATATTTTTAAACCTCAGAGCCTTTTCTAACTTTTTTGTAAAGCTATGTTTTACAGTCTCTGTGGACTTGCCCTGTTGATAGGCAAGCTGATCATGCACAGCGGTCGGTTTTTTAGATTTACCTCTTTAATATGCTTATTCAGGATTTTTTCTATACCTTTCAGAAGAAACCATCTCAGGCTGATTGGTCGGTAGGATGAAGATATTTGCTCCGGGTTTTTGCCTTCAGTAAAAATGCTACCTTTACCTTTGCTCACCTACTGAGTTATATGTATATAGTTTAGACAGGACTGGGGTCAAATATTTGATCCAAAGGTGGGATGGACAGGTCCTGGGGTTTATATTATAGATTAAGGGGTCCCGGTAGTCTAGAGCTCGAAAACTTAGGATATTTTCAGAAATTAGTTTTACAATAAAAAAACGATATTTACATTTTTTATGCTTTTTATAAACTTCTTTTACATACAAAAATGAAAAAATTAACCGTGATGGTTAGGTGGGGAGTGTCTTGTAAGGGTGTAACATCTCTTCATTTCTGCAAAAAGTGGTTAAGACCGGGACAAAAGTGTACCAGGAGAATTTATTTCAATGCGTGGTTAAGCAGTTGAGCAGCACTCTCTTCAATGGAATGCATTGGATCTTCCAGTAAAATTCCGCTCCAGCCCATAAGGCAAAAACCACCCAGCAGTGGCTAAAACACAATATTTCTGGGTTCATAGCCGCAGTAGATTAACCGGTTGGATGTCTAGATCTGAATCCATTGGACTACCGTTTGTGGTTAGAACCGGAGAACATGACCTGTCGAAGACCTCACAGAAATTTGGGGAGTTTCGAACAATTTTTGGTTCAAGCAGCGACGTCAATATCCATGGAAACTGTGCGTGCTGCAATAGTTGAATGGCCTAATCGTTTGAAGGCTTGTGTAAAAGCAAATGGTGATCATTTCGATTCAAAATCTATGGTTATAAGTAAATATATTTATTAGTGCAGTTCAACTTGTATATCTCGATTTTTTCGACATAGTTCCTAGTAATTAGTTTCGGAAGTGAATTTTGAACTTTTGGCTTCTAGGGTGAATCGGGAACCTTTCCATTATATTGTGAAAATGTCTGAATCCTGCGATATATGTAGTTTTAACAATTGGTTGTCACCTGAATTGTAAAATTATTTATTAAAATCACATAAAATATGTATTTACATCAACATCTTCTAATCAATTTTCATCTATAGTACTAAAAGATGTATACACTTTTCCATTCGGCGAAGAAAACTCCATGTTTTCAAAATTCACTTGATTACTTTTTCTTTTGTATTCTTGCCTAATACACTCTTAAAAGCGGTTACTTTCATGAGCTGCACTAATTTTCACGTCAAACACAACTTAACAGCACTATTGTGACCGCTCATTCCACAAGTGTTTTTACGCTTTCCTAATCCATGGTGTGCAGAATACAGAAATTGCGAAAATAGCGATTTTCGGACGACGCCACCTTTAGTACTCTGTATACAGTGTAATTCTATCATTCCTGCTTTCAACAAGTCGTTGTTCAGGTGCAACGAACTAATATGAGGAATGG
This sequence comes from Anastrepha obliqua, assembly GCF_027943255.1. Lineage (NCBI taxonomy): Eukaryota > Metazoa > Arthropoda > Insecta > Diptera > Tephritidae > Anastrepha > Anastrepha obliqua. Next base: position 353,063 of record NW_026562178.1, on the reverse strand, counting down.
TTGTGTTGATGTTTTCTTCGCTTGTCTGGTGTCAAAAAAGTTGTTGAGCCAGTTTTTAAGGACCTCTTTGTTATCGAAGGTAACGCCCTTCATATGGTTTGCCAGGGAGCGGAAAATATGGTAATCGGTCCGTGCAAGGTCCTGAGAATGAGGCGGATGCTGACCTCCGATGGGAGCTTGTGAAGTGCGGTTTGGCGTTGTCGTGAAGGAGTATGGTTTGACCACGTCGATCAAGTCTTTTCAGTCGAATAGCCTCATGCACGCGGTGTAGCTGGGTAATGTAGAGCTTCTTGTTGACCGTGGTATTCTTTCTTAGCATTTCCTAGTGTACCTTTCCCAGTCCCACCAAACACATATCATGATTTTCTTTGGATGAAGATCCAGCTTGGCTCTTGGTTTTGGTGTATCTGCTGGAGCCACCCACTCCTTTCTTTGCTTCATATTCATGTATAGGAACCATTTCATAGCAGCAATTTTAAGGCGACTTTCTTCGTTTTTTTCGTTGAGCTCGTGAGACACAAGGCCAGGCCCTACCAAAGCCTTGGCTATATTCAGAAACGCATGATTATCAGAACAGATGATAGTCTTTGAACCTTGTCAAGTTTTTTGATGTTCACACCCTTCTCAAGGGCATTCCGCCGTATTACAATACCATAGTAGAGAGTTTGCCTAACCACTTCTGTGTAAAGCCAATGTATCATTCTGGGTTCCAATCCCCATTTCTTCCCAATAAGCCTTCCGCAAGAGTACAACGCGGACGTAGCTTTGCGTGCTCTATCTGCGACTGTGAGCGCCTTTGCCCTTTCTGTTATTCTATGTGGTTTCCCTCCTAGGAATATTTGTTGAAGAGCAGGTGCTTTATGTTTCCTACTAAACAGTATCAGATCCGTTTTCTCCGGATTTACTTCTAGTCCTCGACTTTTATACCAAAGTAATAACACACGCCGACAAAATTTACCCAACATTCAGACCCAGAAACGAGACTATATATTATATTTCCGGAGGTTTATGATGCGCTGAATCCAAATCTGGCACACTTATGGTGTGAGACAAAATTTTATGTCTATGTTATCTTAATCGATTTTCAGGTGTAGGAAAATTTAGAAACATGAAAATTTCAAAATGCGATATCTCTGCGAAAAAAAATGATATTTGAGCAAACTCAACGCCATTTGAAAAAAGAAGGCTTGTATTTACAGATGCTGTCCTTTAATTTTGGTGAAAGAAAACATCTGCAAGGCTACATAACCTTAAATATGGGCAAAAACGGTGTTTTTTGCACTTTTAGGTTAGGATATCTCGAAAACCAGAGCCGATAGAGCAATTCTGAGGCCAGATTTCGATTCATCGCATCAAAATCCTTCGAAAATATATAGACCAGTTTCTGGATCTGAGATGCTGTCGACCTGTGTAATCTGTTGAGAGATCTTTTTTGGAGATCACATAATGTTGGAAGGTGTTTCCCCAAGATTGCTATTACAATATCATCGGCATATGATATTATTTTAGCTCCCATTTTTTCAAGTTTTTGTAGAAGATTATTGACAGTTAGGTTCCACATAAATGGAGAGATTACCTCACCTAGGGGTATACACCCGATCGGAAATTCCTTAATGGATGTGTCACCCAAATTTGCTCTTATCGTTCGCTCAGTTAGTATTCGTTCTATAAACGAGACTAGTGCACTGTTTACTCCCATTTCCGTTATCGAAGTGTTAATTGCTTCCGGATATATTATATATTATTGAAGGCACCCTCGATGTCTAGAAACGCAGCGAGGGTATATTCTTTATAGTGAAGTGATTTTTGAACTGTGTGGGCTAGTGTTTCCACTGATTTGTCTTTGCTATATGGATGTTGGGAAGGTGATAGTTTGTCGCTAATCTGTCCTTTGATATGCACACCTAGCATCCGCTCTAAGGATTTTAACAAAAAGGATGATAGGTTAATTGGCCTGAAGTCCTTCGGTATCGTATGTGTGATTTTCCCTCCTTTGGGAATGAATACCACTTTTACTTCTGCCCATTTCTTGGGGATATAATTAAGTCGTATCGCTGCCTCAAAAATTAAGGCGAGGTGCAATCATATCTCTTGTATGTTGCAAATCAGCGGGGCTGATTCCATCTGGTTCCGGTGATTTGTAAGGTTTGAAGCTGCCAAAGGCAAATTTTATGTTATCATCCGTTATAAAACCTATTGGGGGACTCTCGTTGTGAACTATAGGGAGGGTTCTACTGCCTTCTTTACAGAGGCAACCTGGAAAGTGTGTCTGCATTAGTAATTCTAGTGTTTCTTCACTGCTAGTTGTCCAGTCGCATTCTCCTTTATGAGGTAGCTAAGGTTGCTGGGACTTGTTGATACTATGTACTTTCCGGAGTCTATTAGTCTCCGAAACACTTTTTATCTTTTGACAGAAGTCTCTCCTTTACGATGTTTTTGCTGGCCTTATGGCATACTTAAATCTACTTTGGCATTCTTTGTATCCATCCCACGAGTCGGTTCTCCTCGCTTCGTTATACATAGATCTGCATTCCCTTCTAAGATTAGCTATGTCAATGGACCACCATGGAGTTTCGTTTTCCTTCTTCTCGTTCAACTGGTGAAATTCAACTGCAGTTGAGTAAAACTCGTTTGTATGAAGGAAGAAAGAATGTTAACGCTGTAGACTAGCTACAGGCACTTTGTCATAAAAAACAAATATGCTAAGTTTAATAGTGACTTAGAAAGGGCACATCATCCAAAAATATAAACATATTATGTCTGTCTATAAGGCATCTTTTGTTAAAACTTTTTTTTATTCCCGTAAAACAAAACAAATCTTTCATAGAGAATTAATTCATTACCAGGCACACAGGAAGATGGCATATGCAAATTCAAATATGTGAATTTATATATGTTTGTACATATGCGGTTGCGGGCACTTGCCACAGCAAAAATATTACGATTCGCTAAAATTTCTCAAGAAATCCAGCGTGCATTCATAGACACAGCATTGTGCCAAATATTATGAATTATGAAGCGTTAACAAAATTGCTTCATAATTTATTTAAACTCCTTTTTAGGGTTTTACTAAGAAATAGTACATTAATATTCGATATGTGAAATTTTAGAAATAACAAGTATATATTGACTGAAAAATATTAGTTCAACAATTTGCCGTTTTTTTCTGTTGACATGAACAGCGCTGCACAGCTCACAGGAGCTCAATATTCAGTATATTTGGCACTTTGGGCTTCATCCGAGGCTGAATTATGTTCAGTAACCTCCAAATAAGCCGCATTCTGATTTCAGAGTAAGTTTCTAACTCTGCAGATATATATGTACATATGTTTTTGTGCACTTTTCATCGATTGGCGAACTACATATGTAAAGTAAAATACTAATGAGTTATTTACCTACTATCAGAGAACATAAAATAATTGTTTTGAAATTTTCTCCTAATATCGAAATGTCCGTGACAGAACTTTTTTATAAGCTACTTTTTGCTGACTGAATCTAACTTTACGCTCATTCGCGCACTAGACTCACAGCAGCTGCGGCTGTCGAGCATTTAGAAGACATATTTACATACATAAATGGGTGCAAACATATATACGGAGCCGCAACCATTCGACATGTCAAAAATTCACGATTTACCAAATATTGGCAAATATTTCTGTAAGAAATATTCCAGTATTGATTATTTTGATTTGAGTTCTTCAATCTTAGACGTAAATTTTTGTCATCGTTGAGAAAAATTGGCATATGGGCGACTCGTTTTACGAATGAAAGTATTTTGCTCATAGAAATATGAGCTCGAACTTATCAATGATTTTTTTTTTTTGTTGTGCTGTACAATAGTTGAAACAGTTCAGCGCCTGTTTGCATAGAGTTGTAAATTTACTAAAACGCACGCAGCAAAATGTGAGGTCGGTTTATTAAGTATTTTGTTTAAATTCTTCTTTTTAAATTAAGGGAACGAACATTAAAGTTAAGGTACGTTCACATATGCATTAATTACCAATAAATCCACAAAGTTTATCTACGCGTTCACACATGGCAGATTACCTGCTGAACAAACAGCTGTGAATACTGCTTTGAAAGGTTTTTATTCATAGAAATTGCTGTGGTGGAATATTGTGTAGTTTTTGGATTGTTCATTTATTATTAACTATATTAAGAATAGGCAAGGAGAAGGAATAGCTAATTTAATTGCGCAATTGGCTACTAGTAATAAACAGTTGGAGGAAATCCGTAAACGACGTTTACTGAGGTTTCAAAAAATTATGGCAGCAATACGCATTTGAAATTCTATATTACATTTTATAATAAGTAATAAAAGGACACATGCTTTTTTCTGTTAAATGAATGCATAATTAATAATACCTAAGAAATATTTTATTAGAATTATGTCTACAAACCTGTTTTCTTTGCTGGCATTCTTTTTATTTAGTTTTTACTTTATTTAGTTTTACACTCGTAAAAATAATGATCTATTACACAGAAAACACGGGTCTGTATGTTAAAAGTATGGTTATTGTGTAGGATTATTTTATAATCTCAGATTTTGGGGGAAAAATTTTGTATGGGAAATCTCGCTTTTTAATTACGGATTGGGAGTTAAGCACGAAAAAGTAGATCATCTACTTATATGTGAACGTATTATTACTTTGATTATAAATGTTGGCGCTTATAATTCAAATATATGTTTCTTTGATTGTACATTTAAGTTTGTTTGAAAATATAAATTGAATAAAATTTCATTATCAAGGGAACATAAAACTGCATATTGCCTTGCGAAATTCCATCAACCACTCGTCAATTTGATTTCCTACAGAGCCAAAAACTATGCAGAGCCAATATACTAAGGAGAGAACTCACTGTAATCAGCTCTGTTAAAAGTTTCACCACACCACGGCGGCGGTTAAACTCCATTGTTGACAATTCACACTATTCGTAGCTCGTGAGACTTCTCTATACATTAACGTTCTCTGCACCTTACAGAGAATGTTAATGTATAGAGAAGTCTCAATGACAGCAACGCATGGAATTTTGAGAGGTACTCGTTTTGCGCGCGGAGTTCACCACAAACATAGGCCTTTATTATGAGCAACATTCGATCTTCGACTGTAGTCGAAAGTGCTGATCGAACGAATTTTCATTTGGTATTATGGTGCTCATTCGTTGAAGAATAGGACTATTGTGAATTTCGATCGCTCGACGCATTTACAATAGATAATTTTTTCTCAGCTGATACAGCAAATCAAAATAAAAGAAAAACCGATTGTGTTGAAATTCTTTGCTAACAACATTTTTAAAAGTTAAAAAAAGTATTTTTTGTGAAAATGAGTGCAACGGAGTTGTGGTTCGACGATTTATCGGACGATGAAAGATTAGCGGAACTAGCTAGAAGTAGAAAACAGTTGAGGGGCGCATTCAACCCCCTAGAAATGGCTTCCACTGAGTACGTTTAGAATTTTCAAAATGTGTTGACGTACTTAATATTACAGAAATTTTCTTACAGATTTTTAAAGAACTTTAGATTATCTAAAGAGGCGTTTATGAACCTACTGTCCAGTACAGAAAACCAGTTGCAGCAGTGCACTCGAGCCAAATCCATTCCAAATATTTTAAATCTAGCCACAGTTCTGCGATTTTATGATCAGGGATCGTACCAATTGAGTATTGGTAATGAAGGTATGCTAGGACTTGCTCAACCCACTGTGTCCGTTATGCTATCGGAAATAATAGATGTCCTGGAAAATTATATTTGCCAAAGATGGATACAATTTAGTAGTACAGAGGCTGATCTACAACAAAGAAAAGCACATTTTTATAGCATATACAGCATAAGAGATGAAATCTCTTGAATATTATAGAAAAATCTAAAAAGTATTAAATAGAATCCTTTACGCCACAGTTTCTGTTTTATTTTTGTTATAAATTTTCTTTATTCAATTATTCGTCATTCGAAAAAAATATGTATTTCAGTTTCTCTACGTATTTCAGCCCATACCTGCCAAGGGAAAATAAAAATGTATTTCTATAAACATCACAAAAAAAAAACCTTATTAACCTTAATCCATTTTGCTGCCGTTTTAACTGGTGGTCCCAAGCAATTCAGCTCCGTTGTAAATTCCTTACATTTTTTTGCTGCTTGAACTTTGGTGCAAATCCCTTTTGCGAATTGTGGATTCTCTTCCATTAATGCAACTAGCCTTTCTAATTGCTGTTTGGTACTCAAGACTTTCGACCTGCATAAAATTAACAACATTAGTATATATTTATTATTTGGTTACTATAAAACCATAAATAATCGCAAACAACTTACATTTTAACAAGTTTTCCCACAATACGCTACACAATCGAAAGCAAAATTGCATTCGACTCTAAATTCGGTATTCAACGAAAATTTCGACCGCATTGCACCGCTCATAATACCAAATTGACATTCGATTTTCGATCTTCGACAACCAACGAATATCGAAGATCGAATGCAACTCGTAATAGGGGCCATATTTTCCACCAAAATTTAACAGAAATACATAATAATACTTCCATTATAAGCTTATTGCAGAAATCAGTATGAAATTTGAATAAGCAATTTAATTAAAAAGAATAAATGAAAAATATAAGAAGCAAAGAGTTTGTTAACTTGGTTTGGGTTAACTCTTCCCTTCTTAAATCGATTGCCCGCAATCGAGTATTGAATTATGGTGTTTTAATTTCAAGAAATGGCCCCGCTTGGGTGTTTGGCATATGTTCGGTAGTTATTATTGATTAAGGTGATAAATACAGTTTTTGTCTATACTTAATAATGCAAGCGAGAATAAGAGTTGCAATAATAACTGAAAGTACAATAGATATATCTGAACTTAAGCTAATTACATTCATTTTTTTATTTCATCTACTAAATTTCTGATGGTATCTTCATGTTGTATTTGTTTTAAATATAGATTTTCAATTTGTAAGTCCAATTTTGTAGCATTTTTAGTTTCTTTGATTTTTGTGACTAAATAATACGAGTGTTTCGTACATTTTTAAGTTTACATTTGTATAGGTTTTATTCAGAACATTAATATTACAATTTTCAAACTTAATGAGGAAGGTTCCTTCTTGTCTTATTTCTAATTTGTTACAATCGTGAGTTATTTTTCCTTTAAAGTTCTTAAATATGAGTGTTCCTTGTACCATTTCTACTACTTCAGATTTTACTGAAATTTCCACTTTACATTGTGCTTCCTTAAATTTTAAAATGTTTGCAATACATTCATTATCTAATGAAATCAAGTTTTTTTCTAATTTGTCTTTCACATTTATACTATAAATTTTATTAGAGTTATCTGTTATAATAATATTTCTGATGGGTTCAAAAACACTGATTTGTTTGCAATATTTGGTAATGGTTCAAATTGGATTTTGGCCAGAGGACTAGGAGAGAATTGAGGTATTAGTAAAGTTAGGATAATGTTATTTTCTTGGAAAAGTACTGCAATTTTCGTATTGCTATAGCTATCGTAGTCGTTAATCAAACTAAGTTCCTTTTGCGTCAAAATGTCCGTGGGAATAATTCCCAATTTGCTGGAAAATATAATTTGTCCTATGTTATCAAAATGGTTATTCAAAAGCGATATGTCATTGTTTATAGGGGAGAATGGGGAGTTGTGAGACGGGTTTTGTTTTTTGACCCGTATTACTCAAAATCTTAATATTCTGCATATGTCAACGATGGAATCTTTAGTCAATGAATACTGGAAGCTATTGGTATGGCCTATTTAACAAAACTACAATTTTCCTTAAAATTAAAATTGTATATAATAATATAAAATATAATAAATACAAAATACAGAAATGTGGGGAGTTGTGAGACACCATGGCTTAAATCAATAAAAATAACTTATTTTAGTTGTTAGTTCTTGATTAAGATGAAAAATAAAAAAGAAAAGACAATTGTTATAAAAAAGTGTATAAAAAATGCAATGCCATCAATCTGATGATTCGCAGTGAGAACATGTATAATAACCAGTTCGTAAATTGGCACACTTTAGGTGCACAGCTCGATCGCATACATTGCAATGAATGGAGTTGTTTCTGCTTAACTTTTTCGGCATTGCACCTTTGCAGATGATATATATACATGATATATATACAAACAATGCATGAATATTGCGAGGTACTTATGAAAGATGCGTTAAAACGTCGAAAAAAACGGTGTCTCACAACTCCCCACATTTGTTGTCTTACAACTCCCCAAATCGTTTTTTTTATAAATGGCCGCGTAGTCATAAACACATCGAACGTTCATGCCCAAGTGAATGTGTAAATTCAAAGCTAATAGGACAATTAATAGTTTGTATATATTAACATTTGCAATTTGCTTCAACAACTGATCGAATGTATCGCAAAACAAATGATGAAAAAAACTTACCGAGAAATTCCAAAACACAGTAACTGGAGAGACGCGCCGAATGCGTGTAAATATGACCAATGCTAGCTGAAAAGTGAGATCGCATCGAGAACACTTGTTGACACTTAAATCGAATGCAAACAAATGAATAATGCCGAAAGGTAACAATGTCTCACAACTCCCTGTGTCTCACAACTCCCCATTTTCCCTTACTATAAGTCTGTTCGATAAATCGGACTTCGTCTTCCAGTGTTTTGATTTTATTCTGTGCACCGTCCTTGAACTCATTAATATATTTATCTACTGACTAAAGTTTGTTGTTTGTTTATATGGGCAGTTATGTTAGTCATTTGTTCGGTCATGAAATTGTTTATGTACGTCAAGTCACTTAGTTTATTGTAGGTGCCGTTTTCATTGTCCTTTATTTTGGTTAACGCGTCTTTTATTTCCTGTTCATCGTCGCTGTCCATGGAGCCGGCGATGTATTGTACTTTAAGCCTTTTCCTAGACGTTAATTAGTCCCCTTTTTGACTTATACTATTCACTCTTGCTTTCAGCAATATTAATATAGATTTTGATTTACCGTTTCCAGAAGTCGCTCATCTTCAAATGTTATTCCCTTTAATGTGTTAAGATTATTAGAAATTAATGCTATTGTTTCCTCATACGCCTTTAAATTTATAAAATGTAGGATTTTATTATAGTGATTAATTGTCCTGACTTCTCCTGTCTTGATGGGTATGTACAAAGATTTGCTGAGCAGTAACTGCTAGTACCAGCGTCAAGATTGTAAAGGTTAACATGTTCTGTCCTGTAACGAAAGGTATTAAGTATAATGTATCTATGAGTGCCTTATCATGACTGTTTGATATTATTTTTATGTACGACTCGGCCAGTTTAATTTTTACTGTCGTGTTGTAATTCTGGGCAACTATTTCTTTTCGATACGTAGCTGACAACTTGTTTCCTAATCTTTTGTTTATTTTAACGAATATTTCCTCTCCCTTTACATACTCCTTGGGAAAAGATCTATTTTTATTGTGGTACGCAAGGTCAGTAGCTTGTTTTTCCGAGAGTTTTTTCACTGTTTCTTGCCTGTCTTTTTCTAGCAACTCTGGGCTGCTACTAACTCTTCTACCAAAGAATATTTCCATTGGTCTTTTCCCTGTAACTGTGTGCACTGAAAAATTATATTCTTTTACTGCTCTTTCTAATAATTCCTGGAATGACCGGTGTATTTTTTCGCATTGTAGACAACGCATTATTTCTTGCAGTGTTGAATGGAATCGTTCGACCTGTCCGTTAGAGCAACTTGTATATGGAGCTGTTCGAAAAATTTGTGTTCCGATCTCATTTTCTATCATGGATTTTTCTTTGTCCATGACCAACGTTTCAGGAATGAGTGAAAAGAGAATGTCTCTTAGAGGTTGCCGTATGTCTTCTGCCGCTCTGGACTTTATGGGCTTTGCCATAGCGTATTTAGAAAATTTATCAATTGCTGTTAGCACTAGTTCCTTTCCCACCACAAATATATCTAGGTGAAATATCTGACCGGGGCAACGTGGTATGGGTGTTGGCTGGATTTTGGGTTTCATTGGGTGACGATCATACTTGTTTTCTTTACAAATTACGCATTTTTTTATAATTTTTTTAATTTTGTTCGCCATTGAGGGGAAATAGTACCTTTCAAGAATTTGAGTACGATTTTCTTTACAGTTCCTGTGTGCTCTGTCATGCACCCTGATTATGATATTCTCCTGTTCTTCTTTGCTAATTATATCGTCCACCATTACTTGGGTGAATCTTATTTTGTATTTCAGGAAGTGTAATGGGTACAATTCCTGTATTTTTCCCATAATTTGTTCGTCCGTTTTTATACAGTTTATCACTGATGGATTTAAATATCTCTTCAAAATGGAAATCAATTTCTCCTCGCAATAATCTTGTTCTGTTATAATATGACGGTGGTACGTGGGGAATATTATTTTAAATTGATAAGATGGCATTACAGGCATTTATAGGTGCCTCAACACCAAGGATTAAATTATGAGCCGAACTTTCGTCTGAGTTCGTGGCTATTGATAGCGTGTTTAACTCTTGCTCCGTTATCCTAGATAGAGCATCTGCTACAACATTCGCCTTTCCTGGCTTATAGAACATTTCGTAATTGTACTCTTCGAGTATAGCCTTCCATCTCTTCATTTTACTGTTGTTATTCTTATTGCTTAGCGCATAGGTTAACGGCTGGTGGTCTGTGAATATTTTGACCTTAACCGACCCATACGGGTAATTTCTCAAAGAGTTCAGAGCCCATATTATAGCTAACATTTCCTTTTCGTTAGCCGCATAATGCTCCTCCGTTTTATTTAAAGTTCTAGAGATAAATGATATTGGTCTATCATTTTGTGAAAGGGCTGCACCGATAGCAAAGTTTGAGGCATCTGTTACTAGCTCAAAATCTTTACTAAAATCTGGGTAAGCAAGTACTAAATCTTCTGAGGTGAGTGCATTCTTTATTTTGGCAAAAGATTCCTTGGCATCATCATTTAAACTTATTCGTAATTTTGCGGATTTATTTTTGGACGTTCGTCCTCCCTCCACCCTTAAAAGGGATGTCAGGGGCTTGGCAAGTTTTGAGTAGTCCTTGATGAACCGCCTATAGTATCCTGACATGCCAAGAAAACTACGAAGCTTTTTAAGGGTTTGTGGTTCAGGAAAATTTTGTATAGCCCTAACCTTTTCCTGATTAGTTTTAATCCCATGGGGTGTAATAACGTAGCCTAAAAAATCTACTTCTTTTTTGAAAAACTTGCATTTGAAAAAATTGCACTTTCGTATTGGGTTCTTCCAAAGCTTTGAGTATGTTTTTTATGTGTTTAAAATGTTCTCCTTCTGATTTACTGAAAATAATGATGTCATCTATGTAAACATAGCAGCATCTTCCAATGTATTCCCGTAGGACATCGTCAAGCGTAAGCTGGAAAATTGACGGTGCGTTTTTTAGGACAAATGGCAGCCGTGTGAATTCATATTTTCCATTATTTATGCTGAACGCAGTTTTTTCCATATCAGATTTTTTTAGTGGAATCTGATGGAATCGACTTTTAAGGTCGAGAACTGAAAAAAAATTACTAGTTCGTAGTTGAGAGATGACTTCTGAAATCTCTGTAATGGGATATCTGTCGGCAATTGTGATTGAATTTAACTTCATATAGTCTATGACCATTCTATATTGTTTTTTTCCAGTTTGATCTGGTTTCTTAGGAACTATCCATACCGGAGACCTAGATGGTCTTAAGATTCCATCTTTTAGAAGCTTTTCTATTTGACTCTCTACTTCGGATTTCAATGAAGCAGGGTAAGGGTAGAGCTTCGTGTACACAGGCGAGTTTGTTGTGGTTCTAATTTCGCCCACTACTCTAGTTGTATACGTAAGCTTTTCATCCGGTTCTGAAAAAAGGTTACTATATGTATTTGCAATTATTTTCATTCCTTTCTTTTGTTCGTTTGACAAATTTTCCTCTTCGATGTTTATTGCATTTACACATTGCGTCGGGAGTTGCTTAAGGTTTACTTTGAAACCTTTACTTAATACCATAATATTTTCATTGGTATAGGTAACTGCCCCTATTTCCCTAAGGGTATCGTTCCCCAAAATACCATCGAATGTTTTTAGAGAGGGCATTAGGTAAAATTTTATTTTATTAACTAACTTAAAGAGTTTTACAAATGTATGCTCGCTAATTTTTATGTCGCCTACTATTGACCTGGCAAAAAATGGATTTTTATTTGCTATACGCTTACTCACTAATTCCGGCTTAACATAATTTTTGCTTGATCCTGTATCTAATAAAAATTTTAGCGTCTTTCCGCTCTCCGTCCTTACTTCATGCTAAAAAATGGATGCCACTTGGTTCGCCAAACTGCTTATCCTCATCTAACTGTTGTTCGTTTGTTATTCCAGTCGTATTAATATGATACGTTCTCTGATTTTTTGCTTGTTGATGATTACCGAATTGTTGTGGCTTTTTTCCAAAATGTTGGTTTGGTTGTGGCTTATTCATATAATTTATTCTACGAGAGTGCATGCTTGAGTCCACTTCCATGGGTTCTGGCTTTGGCTGTGGCCTAGGTGGGCCAGGAGGGATCGCGTTATTTTGTTCTCGTTGGTTAAAAAATAATTGCCTTGGTTGCGGAACATAGGCTAATTGTGGGTGAAATATTGGTTTCTGCTGTTGTCCAGAGTTTCGCTTTGAGTATTCCTGTGAAGGTGGTTTCCATCTTCCGTTGTAAGCATGGTTCGAGCGAAAGCTTTGATTCTCCAGCTTGAGGCAAAGGTGAAGAGCCTGTGGCAAGTCCACCGGTTCTCTGATCCCTAAGAGGCGAGGCAAGTCGCCATTTAAACCCCTAATGAAGGTGTCGAGAGCTTTATCTCTATATGCCTTTGTCAGCAGAGTAAGAGATTCATTACCCATTTCAAGACATCCTAATCTATTCAATATTAGTGAAAGATGTGAGTACACTTTTTGGTAAAATTCTTGGATGCTATTACTACCTTGTACCAGAGTTGTCATCTGATATTCCAGAGTAGATAGGTCACGTTTGTCCCCATAATGTGTGATTAAGCATTGGGAGATTGCACTCCAATTTAACAGTGTGTTGTAAGATTCTAACGCTATGTCAGCGTTACCTGTGATTTTATTTCTGATCACACTCAAAATTCCGTAATATTTCGGCGTTCCTTTTATAGGTTCGTATATTGTCAAAATTCTGTCCACACTTTTCTTCCACGAATTAAATTCTCCTGGTTGCCCAGAGAATTCTTTTAAAGATTTCACGACGTCCGGTATTTTGTCCATATCATTTAGATTTTCCTCCTGTCTGTCTATTGGTTGGTCCCTAATATTGGCTAATCCAGCGTTTGGATTGAGAGTTTCTCGGATAGCCTGAAGTCCTTGGTTTCTAAAAACGTCCACCGCTATATCCGGAATAAGAACTCTTAAATCGTCTAAACTTAACTGAGCATTTTGCGAAGTACTAGGAGCGGAATTTGAGGGAAGTGTGGGAGGCCTTACCAAATTATTCGGATTTGCCATTTAAAAAAAAAAAATTTTAACTGAAGCATAAGTAACTGTTTTTAGAGATTTTTTTCCTCTTATTTAATGGGGAAAATAAAGACGTAATATGTTTAAAAGGATACTTAAATATTATTTTTATAATTCTTAATTACGAGTATTAGATAGCTTACTATACTAAATACAGAGCTGCTCTCGTTCTGGTGTTGAAGGGTCCTCTATGGCGTATCACAGTTTTAGCACAGAAAAATCCTCTTTGTTGTATCAGGGCTACTTCTCACTTTCACAGAATTATCCTTGCTCAGTTTTTGTCCATAATTTATTTTAGGTTTTTTGTTGCAGATTCATAATATTAGTTCGCGCGTATTTTTATATAAACCCTTAGGTCTTCTGTGGTTTTCACTTTACAAATTTTTGTTTTCGGTTTCGCACTTTTCAGTTCACAGTTATTATTAGCTTTTTGTTTTTTTACATAAAACGTTTGGTTATTTTAATGTTTTTACTTTAAAATTTTTATTTTAAATGTTGTGTTCTTAATTCACAGCTTTGAATAGCGTGTGTGTTTTTTTTTCGTTTTTACACATAAACCGTTTGGTTAATTTAAGTTTTTCACTAGCAAAGCGGCTGCGTTCCAAAACGCGTCCTTTTTTCCGCAAGGATACTCGGGGGCCTCGTTCTTTGCTTAATCGCGATGGTTACTTATAAACCAACTTTGCTCGGGCGCCAGTTAAGAACTTGTAAAATATAAGTTCTAAAAAAATAAATTTTTTTATTACCGGTCCAACTGACCGCACTTTATTCACTAACTTCCCAAAACCAAAAAGCCGCTTAAACAAGTAAACTAATATACTTAATTTATATTAATAAAAATTGTGGCGTGACTTAATTCTAGGAACTTAAATAAGCAACTTTATAATACTTGCATTATTGCAGAAATCAATATGAAAATTGAGTAAGTAATTTTAATACTTGCATTATTGCAGAAATCAATATGAAAATTGAGTAAGCAATTTTATTAAAAAGAATATAAGAAGTAAAGAGTTCGTTAACTTGGTTTGGGTTAACTTGTACATATATACTAATAAGCATTGTTTTGCTGGAAGTTCAGAAAACAAATATGCGCGACTATGCCATGATTAAAGCTGTGATAGTCATGCAAAATAAAAGGCCAAAAAATGCATGCAAAAATGCATGAAAAACTCTGGAATATGCACGAAAAAATGCAAAAAAAGACAAAATTTGTATGAAAACATGCAAAAAAAGCCCAAAATGATATTCGAAAATCTCTCAAAAACTACCGAAAATGCAAAAAAGGTAGTTTTTTCTCCTGGGCTAGTAAACATTTTTATTTCAGTTAGCCAGATACTTATAGTAATTCATTTTTGCAAGTCAAAACAAGATGTTGTTTCAGACTATCGAACGAGTTGTCAGTTAAAATTGACTTGTAGGTTGAGAAGGAAAGTTTTGATTCCACCGATGTAGCAACAGAAAATTTAAAAAATGTTATTTCACATGGTGTCAATGCTGTTATATATGTATTCATTTGAAGCGCTAACTCGTGAATCTCCATTCAAAATATCATTAATTTCAAGCAAAGAACTATATCCAACATTCCGAGATAACACTTCTTCGAACTTCTTCAAAAAACGGTCGTCGGTCATTGTGCCTAAGATACAATGAACTTCTTCATACAGCCCTTTACACTTTTTCAATTCAAGTCCTTATGATTCTAATATTTTGATATTGTCTGCGATGAACATGAAGTTAGCTTTTATGAATGCCAAATCTTGTCGAATATTGGACTCTCTAAACGCTTTTTTTGCATCTCGAATACATTCCGAATTTGCATCATTTAAATAATCAACAACCGATTTTAAAGCGTCAAATTTGTCAGCATAGTAATCACATGCTTGTAGCCAAGTTCCTCATCTAGTGACAATTGGTTCGGGTGGCAGTGGAATGTTCGGATTTGCTTGCTTAAACAGCTGTCGTCGAGCTGCTGACTGTGAAGGAATTTAATGATTTTTTCAATATAAGAATTTGAACTATAGATAAAAATACCAATATGTACTTTGACGAAGGTAGTCTTTACTTTTGATATCAACAAATTTACTTCATGGACCTCTGAACGAATAAATTTTACCAATCGATGCAATCCATGGGCAAAGCATGTAACGTGTAGCATTTTTGAGAATAAAACTTGAAGGGACTTCATTGCCGAAATTATAATATATATGCAACAGCATCGGTAGTAACGAGCATAACATTTTCATATTGAATTCCTTCAATACAAAAGAAACGCAAAAAAAAGGTGTTTAGGTAAAGATTTACATACCTTTAGGCCATAAAAGTAACAATGATTCAGTCAAAAATGTTGCGATCGTGTTAGCGTTGCATTTGTCTAATTCTTTAAAGTTCAACAAATAAGATTCTCCGCGCTCATTTTCATCATCCAATATGCCAAAAACAAAATTCGCAACTGATCTTTTTTCAATATACGTTGTTTCATCCAGAGTAACCCAAATACATATGTTTTCCATCAGCTTTTAAACGCAATTTTTCAATCGATTTTTCATACAAATGTGTCACATAATTACGACGAAGTGTACTTTGATCTGGAACTGATTGTGAAGTGTATTTTTCTATGAATTGTACTACACTCGGGTGATTCACTTTATTTAATGGAATGTTGGCTACGATTAAAGTTTTACATAAATCCATATTGAATTCCAAAAGATTTGGCCCATGTTTCTGTTGATGATTTGATATTAACAATTGGCTCATTTCACGTTCAGAATTCTGTTGTTTTCTTTCTTGAGCATCCTTGTGCTTCACTGAATAAATGTGCTGTTTGAATTGAAATATTTTTTTCGCAGAAACCAAACAATTGCAATGTGAACAAAATAAAACTGATTTGTCCGACCGAAAAACATTGGGAAATTGGATTTTTATACTCACAATAAATTCCCCCGGCGTTTCTTTTCTATCTGTTGGCATCTTAACCCAATTTTCAATAAACCGATTACTTCAAATACCATACAATAACTGAGAAGAATATGATGGAACTTACTGCTTTTACTATGCATTTCATACTAACAAGTGACGCATAGCACTTCTCGTTGTGCTCTCTTCGGAGATCATATTAGCCAATAATTGCGCCAAACTCATTTCGTGGAAATTTTCGAGTTCCATTTTTATAAACAAATTTGTCGCCTAATTGGAGAAAGCAAATAAAAAAATTTTGAAACAGATGGGCGCATAAAATGTTATAGATCTGTTCTTGAAACGAAAGTTTAGCTGCGAATTGTTTTGCTTTAGGTTTTGTTTAGAAGAATGATTTACATTTCTTAAAATTACTCAAAAATATGCAAACATGCATTTTAAATCGAAATATGCTTTTATGGACGAAACATGCAAAATATGCATGCAACATGCATTTGCATGACTATCACAGCTCTAGCCATGATTCTAGTTGCCATAGCATAGATTATGTAAGTTAGTGGAACGTGTTAACTTTAGTGGAACGTGTTAACTTCCCCAACTTATTAATTCATTCAGAGAATAGTAAGAGCTTTTGTGTAAGAAAAGCTTTTGCACACGGCACGCTAAGCGGCAGATAAGTAGTAAGAGCGAATGAGAACGAAGCTGCAAATACAACTACAACTATATGAATGATCTTCATTGATTGCAAAGGACAAATTGCGGGAATGGAAAAGGTTTGGCACACGGCACGCTAAAGCGGTAGATAAATTCCTGGAAAACGTTATTTGATGGAATTAGCAAAAACATATTGTATTTTCGATTAACGGTTAGCAAAATTGGATAGGCTTAGGTTAAGTAAAATATTGTAAAAGAAGTACAGAAGAAGATCGGCTTTGAAAGTGATCGGTTCATAAAAATAAAATTTGAAAATAAATTGAATTGTTTAATTGGCGCCCAACGTGGGGCCTGTCGCAAAAAAATTTTCAACCGTAAGAGGACTACATAAAAGTACAGTTCCAAATCGAGAAACAGCCGGCAGGATAAGGACCTCACTATAAAAATTAAACGGACCAGAACTTTGCAGGAGATCAACTCGAGGAATTATCAAAAAGAATTTTTGTAAGTAAATATTCAAGATTATTTCTTGTTGTGATTTTTTGTGATGTGATTTGGATTTCAATTTGAAAATAAATTTTTGATATTAAATATAAATTTGAACTACAAAGTGATTTTAACAATAAATTTTGGAAGAAACAAATAACTAGATACGCTTTTGGAATACTAATACTTTTGTAATTTTCGAAAAAATTTTGTTTAAGTTGTAATTTGAATACTAAAAAAATACCTAAGTAACATTTTTGGATATATTATTTTTCGTTTTCGTTTATGTGCTCAGAATCTTGTAAAATCGCGTAACTTTTCTAAAATTTTTTTTTTCATTGACCCACATATATCGTTGAAAGCGATAAGGTTTTGGTGCTTTAAAAAGAATTAATAGTAAGCATAAAGGAAGTAAGCTAAAATGAGTGTTACACGTGAACAAGTGTTAGAAATAGTAAGGAATTGTTATGAGGAGGCTAGGAACGGATTTTCAGAGGAAATTAATCGCCTCTCTGAAGCTCTCAATCGTTTAGCTCCACCCAGCATAGAAACTTATTTGCCGGTCGCCATTGATCCTAGTGTTAGTTCAGATAATACGAGCTTAGATTTAATAAAGTCTCTTCCGGAATTCAAGGGTGATACTTCTGCATACCCTGCTTGGCGATTTGCGGCTCATTTCGCTATGAATTACTATAAGCCAAATTCTGAAAAATATTATGTAGCTATGGGAATATTCAGAAACAAAATAACAGAATCTGCTAACACATCTCTTTCATCTTTCAACACAGTGCTTAATTTTAAAGCTATAATCGCAAGATTAGATCAAACCTATGCCGACAAAGGACCGCTTTACGTGTTGGAAAATTAAATGAGTATTTTGAGACAGGGTAATTTACAAATAACGGAGTATTTCGATAAAGTTGACAAGCAATTGACGCTTATTATTAATAAGCAAATCATGTCACATAGCGGAAATTCCCAGGTTATCAATGCACTTAACGATAGGGCAAGAGAAAATGCACTTCGTGTATTTATTTCGGGTCTTCGTAGGCCTTTATGTGACATACTTTTTTCCACTAGGCCAAAGGATCTCCCCACTGCCCTTGCAGTTGCCCAAGAGCTTGAAACCAGCCATAAGAGGTACGACTTTGCAAGCACATTTGCTGCGGGAACGTCGGTAAAGCCGAATATCTCAGTTACTCCTAAATATCGGCAGCCATTTCATTCTAATCAGCAAAATTTTCGCGCTTATTCTAATAATAAGCCAACGTCAATGGAAGTTGATCGTAGTTTACCTTCTTCTCGACAACAAGCTAATCTGCCAACCAATAACGGTTTCCAAAAACAATTTAACTCAAACAATTTCACAAATGTTTCACGCCCCCAACACAATTCAAACTCTTTTCAGCCTGTGGCTTTTAAACGTAATCGCGAGCAAACATATTCCAATCGATCACCTTTTCCCAAAGTGCAAAAAGTCAACTATATGTCACATGAAATAGGAAGCAATCTCAACAAGGGAGAGTTCGAAGAATACATCCCTAATTCTGACCAGGATGAATATGGTTGCGATTATCCTGAAACAGATGGGAATGATTATGAAAGTCTGGGAGACATTGATGGTAATTTTACAGATGAAATTAACCTTTTAAACTAAATTCGCTCCTGCCATTTGTTAAGAAGAAAGCAACAAACGGACAGGAGCTACGCATTTTAATAGATACCGGTACCTCCAAAAATTATATTATATCAAAAACTTTGAATTTCTGAAAGGCGTAAAAAATATAGATAAGCCATTTAACCTAAAATCTATTAATAGGGTTAACGTTATTAATAAAAAGTGTCTAGTAAATATTTTAGATAATACGACAACTTTTTATTTGCTCGAGAATTTAAAAACATTCGATGGTATCGTTGGATATGACTTTTTAAAAAAAATCAAGGCAAGCATTGACATAGAAAAAGGGTATTTGTTGTACCACAACGGGCAGACAAGACTTGAGCATCTTCCTTGTAGTCAAGTGAATTTGATAACAATAGAAGACTCTGTTCCAGTTAGTATTGAAAACGAGTTCAATGATATGATTAATATCAACATTAATGCGTTTGCCGAGGTAAATAGGGCATTGCCCTATAACACCAAAGTACAGGGCAGAATTCGAATGACCACAAATGAGCCAATTTATACCAAAAGTTATCCCTACCCTGTTTCCGCTGCAAAATTCATAAATTCTGAAATATCGACTCTCCTAAAAGATGAAATAATCCGCAAATCGTTTTCCGCTTACAAGTCTCCCGTTCATGTAGTCTCCAAAAAAGGACTAGATGAAAATGGTAGAGGAAAATTACGAATGGTGATAGACTTTAGAAAAATAAATGAATACACAATTTCGGATAGGTATCCTATCCCAGACACATCAGTAATTTTGGCGAACTTAGGAAAGTCGAAATATTACACTACTCTTGACCTTAAATCTGGATTTCACCAGATTCTTTTGTGTGAAGAGGATCGACCAAAAACAGCTTTCAGTGTCAACAATGGAAAGTACGAGTTCTGCCGCCTCCCGTTTGGCCTAAAAAATGGCCCTAGCATTTTTCAACGAGCCATCGATGATGTTCTTCGTGAATACATAGGAAAATGTTGTCATGTTTACATGGATGACATTATCATTTTTTCACCGAATGAACAAACACATTTAGAACACATAAATACGATTTTGCAAGGTTTAGAAAAGGCAGGAATGAGGGTGTCATCGGAAAAATCCAGATTTTTTAAAACTGAGGTTGAATTTCTGGGATTCTTAATTTCACGAAATGGCATTCGGACATGCCCAAGTAAAGTAAATGACATCCTCAATTATAAAACCCCAAATACTCTCCGAGCATTACGTTCATTCCTCGGGTTAGCGGGGTACTATCGGAGATTTGTGAAGGACTACGCCGGCATTGTAAAACCGCTTACGAAATTTCTTAGGGGTGAAAATGGGAATGTTGGCGCGAATAAGTCCAAAAGTGTTTCTAATATATAACTTTTGACTCCGAGGCTATAAATGCATTTCAAAAAATAAAAAAAATATTGGCATCGGAGGATGTTCTCCTCCAACACCCAGACTACAGTAAACCATTTGAACTTACCACAGATGCATCTTCGAGCGCTTTAGGAGCAGTTTTATCACAAAATGATAGGCCTATTACTATGATTTCTCGTACGTTATCTAGTACAGAACAAAACTACGCTACCAACGAACGAGAGCTCCTTGCGATTGTGTGGGCATTAAAAAGTTTGCGCCATTATTTGTACGGTGTTACTAAAATTAACATTTTTACTGATCATCAGCCACTAATTTTTGCTATGTCGGATAAAAATCCAAACACAAAAATGAAAAGATGGCGCGCTTTCATCGAAGAATTCTCACCGAACCTACACTATAAGCCAGGCAAGGACAATAAAGTAGCCGATGCATTGTCCAGGCAATACATCCACAGCCTGAGTCAATCAAATGAAGTTGAAACCGTTCATAGTGAGAAGTCTTCTAGCAAAGTAATTAAAACAATCAAATACCCTGTCAACCAATTCAAAAACCAGTTAGTGATATCTAAGTCTGACCACTTCAGCAAAATAACAAAAATTCTTTTCCAAAGATTACGACAACATATCATTTGTTTTGACACCATCGAAAGGCTAATCGAATGTCTGAAAGATGTTATAAATCCAACAGTTACAAACGGCCTGCACTGTGAACTTGAAGTCCTAGCCAAAATCCAGAATGACCTAACAAAGCATTTCCCGGGGACAAAATTTGTTCACACCGAAAAGTTTGTGATCGATTTAGTCAATAAAAACGATCAATTAGAAACGATAACCACAGAGCATAACAGGGTTCATAGGTGTCTCCATGAAAATTTTCAACAGATTTCGAATGAATATTTTTTTCCAAATATGAGAAAAATGTTAAAGTCTTTAATTTCCAACTGCAAAATTTGTATGGAAAACAAATACCAGAGGAAGCCACCTAACCCGGAGATAGGGAAAACTCCGATACCAAATTACCCTGGGGAAATACTCCACATCGACATATTTATTACAGGAAAACAATATTTTTTAAGTTGTATTGACAAATTTTCAAAGTTTGCCATTGTCAAGCCAATAGCCTCACGTTCTACCATCGACATTAAGGATGCTATGCTAGAAATACTTTTAACATTTAAAAATACAAAAATCATAGTGTCTGATAATGAAAAAGCCTTCCATTCTAACTTAATAAAAACAATTCTAAGGGACAATTTTTCAATTGAACAATTTTTCATCCCTACACTTCATAGCGAGAGTAATGGACAGTTCGAAAGGTTCCAGTCCACACTGCTAGAGATAGCTCGTTGTATCAAGGAACAACAACAAATATCTGAGACTAATGACCTAATCTTAATAGCTACACATAAGTACAATAATAGTATCCATTCAACTATTAAATCTAAACCCGTTGATGTTTTTCACAGCCCATCGATAGATACACTAGAAATTATTAAAAACGAATTAATGTTAGCCCAAGAAAAAACTTTAGAAAAATTTAACAAGAAGAAAAGCACTAAAACCTATCAGCCTGGTTAAAAGGTTTTTCTTAGACGAAATAGAAGATTGGGAAATAAATTTGACAAAGTGTTTGTGGAAAAGGTAATTGAAAAAGATTTAGGATCTACTGTTTTGATAGATGGCACTAGAATTCACAAAAGCAATTTACGTTAAAAAATTATACAGAAATGTATTGTTGCCTCGATGAAAGGGGACTATTTGAGAAAGGCTAAGCAAGTGATTGATTTCGAAGTAAATCCAACAAGCATTTAAACTTGAATATTTACCATTATGGTTTAATATGAAAAAATGTATAAAAAATTTAAATGTTGTTTAAGCTAATTTAATATTTTTAAATCAAATTCTGTAAGTGTTAAAAGCCAATCTGAAATGCCTACGTGTGACCGCTCACGCAAACTTGTTGATAAAAGAAAGTATGCATTGTGATAACCAAAACTTACGTCTACCTGCATTACATACATGCCAATAACCGCTTTTACCTAAAGATTTCACTACGCACACAATCTCGCTATCGAACCGCGGACGTTCCGATATTGAAAGGGGGGATAGTTAGTGGAACGTGTTAACTTTAGTGGAACGTGTTAACTTCCCCAACTTATTAATTCATTCAGAGAATAGTAAGAGCGAATGAGAACGAAGCTCCGACTACAACTACAATATATGAATGATCTTCATTGATTGCAAAGGACAAATTGCGGGAATGGAAAAGCTTTTGCACACGGCACGCT
The DNA here is from genome assembly GCF_027943255.1 of Anastrepha obliqua. Taxonomy (NCBI): domain Eukaryota; kingdom Metazoa; phylum Arthropoda; class Insecta; order Diptera; family Tephritidae; genus Anastrepha; species Anastrepha obliqua. The sequence goes on along the minus strand of NW_026562178.1, from coordinate 330,200 downwards.
AAGCGGCAGATAAGTAGTAAGAGCGAATGAGAACGAAGCTGCAAATACAACTACAACTATATGAATGATCTTCATTGATTGCAAAGGACAAATTGCGGGAATGGAAAAGGTTTGGCACACGGCACGCTAAAGCGGTAGATAAATTCCTGGAAAACGTTATTTGATGGAATTAGCAAAAACATATTGTATTTTCGATTAACGGTTAGCAAAATTGGATAGGCTTAGCTTAAGTAAAATATTGTAAAAGAAGTACAGAAGAAGATCGGCTTTGAAAGTGATCGGTTCATAAAAATAAAATTTGAAAATAAATTGAATTGTTTAATTTGTATAAAAAATTCACATATTAAAATTGCATATGCCATCTTTCTGTGTGCCTGGTAATGAAGCGTTTTCTATAAAGAATTTTTTGATTTGATCAATATAATGTACATAGGTATATAGTCAAAACACATAAGTGTGTACGTACATATGCTAGGGCATCAAGTGTGCATACGCACATGCAAATACGTAGATGCGCAGAAGAGAATTGTTTTAGCATTTGTTAGGCAGGAATTTGATCATTAGGATATTTACTCCCTAATTTTTGCATGAAATATAAGGCGATGTGCGTGAGGTAGGTTATGGTTGCTTTAGTACATACATATGCGTGCAACACTATATTTAATAAAGATGCAATTGAACTTAGTTGTCCCATATATGCAAATACGTTTCTTTAAAGTTTTCCTTTATTTATTTCAAAGTTTTATATTATCTAGAAAATGCATGCATACATACATACATATGTATGTACATTATTCCCTGTAATAAAATGTAAATTGCATATTCAAATGTAAATATGATAAGACGATGCGTCGTGAGATAGGTCATGGTTCCTACAGTGCGTATGCACATATGTACATATGTAACACAAACGATTTCAAGATCCAATTGAACTTTTGCACAAACATAACTAACATAGGCCCCTATTCTGAGTTACATTCGATCTTCGATATTCGTTGGTTGTCGAAGATCGAAAATCGAATGTCAATTTGGTATTATGAGCGGTGGAACCCTATCGAAATTTTCGTTGTTTACCGAATTTAGAGTCGAATGCAATTTTGCTTTCGATTGTGTAGCGTATTGTGGGAAAACTTGTTAAGGTGTAAGTTGTTTGCGATTATTTATGGTTTTATAGTAACCAAATAATAAATATATACTAATTTTGTTAATTTTATGCAGGTCGAAAGTCGTAAATACCAAATAACAATTAGAAAAGAGAATCCACAATTCGCAAAAGGAATTTGCACCAAAATTCAAGCTGCAAAAAAATGGGAGGAATTTACAACGGAGCTGAATTGCTTGGGACCATCAGTGAGAACGGCAGCAAAATGGATTAAGCTTAATAATGGTTTTTTTTTGTGATGTTTATAGAAATACATTTTTATTTTCCCTTGGCAGGTATGGGCTGAAATACGTAGAGAAACTGAAATACATATTTTTTTCGAATGACGAATAATTGAATAAAGAAAATTTATAACAAAAATAAAACAGGAACTGTGGCGTAAGGGTTTCTATTTAATACTTTTTAGATTTTTCTATAATATTCTCAAAATTTCATTTCTTATGTTTTCTGCTTCTCCGTTATTTGACTCCACTTCAATATCTTCAGCATCATCCTAATATTTGGAATCAATTTGGCTCGGGTGCACTGCTGTAACTGGTTTTCTGTACTGGACAGTAGGTTCATAAACGCCTCTTTAGGTAATCTAAAGTTCTATAAAAATCTGTAAGGAAATTACTGTAATATTAAGTACGTCAACACATTTTGAAAATTCTAAACTTACTCAGTGGAAGCCATTTCTAGGGGGTTGGATGCGCCCCTCAACTGTTTACTACTTCTAGCTAGTTCCACTAGTCTTTCATCGTCCGATGAATCGTGGAACCACAACTCCGTTGTACTCATTTTCACAAAAAATACTTTTTTTAACTTTTAAAAATGTTGTTAGCAAAGAATTTCAACACAATCGGTTGTTCTTTTATTTTGATTTGCTGTATCAGCTGAGAAAAAATTATCTATTGTAAATGCGTCGAGCGATCGAAATTCACAATAGTCCTATTCTTCAACGAATGAGCACCATAATACCAAATGAAAATTCGTTCGATCAGCACTTTCGACTACAGTCGGAGATCGAATGTTGCTCATAATAAGGGCCATAATATATGTACATATGTATATATTGATATATTATACATATACATACATACATAATATATGTCAATATACCAAAACACTTGTATGCTCTATGAATTAATTTCGACTCAAAAAATTAGTAAAAATGTTGATCAAATTTGTATACATAGTTTTAAATTTACTAAAACGCACATACCAAAATGCGAGAGGTCGTTTTACAATGTATTTTTTTAAATTAATTCAAAACATTAAAGTTAATTTGATTTGAAATGTTGGCGCATATAATAAATCCAAATAATTTCTTCATTCCTCAATCATTTAAGTTTGTTTAAAAATACAAATTGAATAAATTTTCGTTTATCACGGGAACATAAAATGCACAAGCAAATACTTTGCAAAATGCTGTCGGCTATTCGTCAATTTGATTTCCTACAGAAGCCAAAAACTATGCAGAGCTAATATACTAAAGAGAGATATCGCTGTAAACAGCTCTGTTAAAAGTTTCACCACACCCCGGCGGTCGTTAGATTTCATTTTTGACAATTAACACTATTCGTAGCTCGTGAGACTTCTCTATACATTAACATTCTCTGTAAGGTGGCTTTGCGAAGTGTTATGCGGGCAGAATGGACGAAGATTACAATTGACGAAACAGAGAAGATAGTAAACTCAATGCTACATAGATTGAGTGAAGTTCTAAAACATCGTGGCTATCCAATTAATAATTTTCGTTTTGTATATTATGGGGCGTCCATAAATTACGTGAGGTGTTTTTTGGCAGGAATTTAGAACAATGCCTATTTTGGAATTTCTGGCAAACTATAATGTTTTTTTTAATGAAACTTGGTGGAGATGTTAGTGAGGTATTAAGGAACACTCTTTATAACTTTAAATTAATCGGGAAATAATAATTTTTTAATTATTTACATTCAAAATGCCCTTGGGAACATCACTATAATTTGCCAAATTACACTCTATATTTTTTAACATTTCACTATAAATCACCAAATATACACTCACACGCGTGTTTTTATTGATTTTTATGCTAATATTCTAATTATATCTATTAAAATTAAATGCAAATACATTTGCCTATGCAATCACATTCCAATTTTAAGCGAATAAGAAGAAGATTGGAATTACAACAGTATGGTGTTGCCGGATGCCTGCAAATGAAAACAAAAATTAAGAACTTGAGTTTAGTGTTAATGATGGGAATGGGGGTTATTGTGCCTGCTTACTACATACACGCATATGACGTTTTAATTTTGGGTTGAATGGTTTTAACACGGAAAGGAGTTTTACGCAAAAATACTGTGCATTGCGTAGCCGGAGTTGGACTGATGAGGGTTATTTTTTTGAAGTGCGGCCGAAGGCCGCCCACGCGAAAAGGAGTTCTACGCAAAAATACTGTGGATTGCGTAGCCGGAGTTGGACTGATGAGGGTTATTTTTTTGAAGTGCGGCCGAAGGCCGCCCTCGCGAAAAGGAGTTCTACGCAAAAATACTGTGGATTGCGTAGCCGGAGTTGGACTGATGAGGGTTATTTTTTTGAAGTGCGGCCGAAGGCCGCCCACGCGAAAATAAGTTCTACGCAAAAATACTGTGGATTGCGTAGCCGGAGTTGGACTGATGAGGGTTATTTTTTTTGAAGTGCGGCCGAAGGCCGCCCACGCGAAAAGGAGTTCTACGCAAAAATACTGTGGATTGCGTAGCCGGAGTTGGACTGATGAGGGTTATTTTTTTGAAGTGCGACCGAAGGCCGCCCACGCGAAAAGGAGTTCTACATAAAAATACTGTGGATTGCGTAGCCGGAGTTGGACTGATGAGGGTTATTTTTTTGAAGTGCGGCCGAAGGCCGCCCACGCGAAAAGGAGTTCTACACAAAAATACTGTGGATTGCGTAGCCGGAGTTGGACTGATGAGGGTTATTTTTTTGAAGTGCGGCCGAAGGCCGCCCACGCGAAAAGGAGTTCTACGCAAAAATACTGTGGATTGCGTAGCCGGAGTTGGACTGATGAGGGTTATTATTTTGAAGTGCGGCCGAAGGCCGCCCACGCGAAAAGGAGTTCTACGCAAAAATACGGTGGATTGCGTAGCCGGAGTTGGACTGATGAGGGTTATTTTTTTGAAGTGCGGCCGAAGGCCGCCCACGCGAAAATAAGTTCTACGCAAAAATACTGTGGATTGCGTAGCCGGAGTTGGACTGATGAGGGTTATTTTTTTTGAAGTGCGGCCGAAGGCCGCCCACGCGAAAAGGAGTTCTACGCAAAAATACTGTGGATTGCGTAGCCGGAGTTGGACTGATGAGGGTTATTTTTTTGAAGTGCGGCCGAAGGCCGCCCACGCGAAAAGGAGTTCTACATAAAAATACTGTGGATTGCGTAGCCGGAGTTGGACTGATGAGGGTTATTTTTTTGAAGTGCGGCCGAAGGCCGCCCACGCGAAAAGGAGTTCTACACAAAAATACTGTGGATTGCGTAGCCGGAGTTGGACTGATGAGGGTTATTTTTTTGAAGTGCGGCCGAAGGCCGCCCACGCGAAAAGGAGTTCTACGCAAAAATACTGTGGATTGCGTAGCCGGAGTTGGACTGATGAGGGTTATTATTTTGAAGTGCGGCCGAAGGCCGCCCACGCGAAAAGGAGTTCTACGCAAAAATACGGTGGAATGCGTAGCCGGAGTTGGACTGATGAGGGTTATTTTTTTGAAGCGCGGCCGAAGGCCGCCTACGCGATAAAGAGTACCACGCAAAAATACTGTGTTAATTAATTTAATTTAATTTTAATTACTTTATTATTTTTTTGTGATACGCTTAATATCATTGTTTTTAAGTTTAAATGAGTTGTATGTTTTTATTTTCAAATTTATTTCTCAACTTTAAATTACAGCAAAAAAAAACTGCAGTTTTACAATGAACCTTCCACTGAACATCCCTGCGTGCGAACTTCGTTTTCATTTCAGGTGTATGGCAACACCAACTTTTCGCTAAATTATAGAACTTTAACATTAAATTACTTAAAAACTATAAGCCTCCGGCAGGTTTTGTTTTCAGTTTTAAGATGGGGATACACCCCTCTATCACCCCCTTTTTACCGTTTTTGCCAAAGCGATAGGGATTATACTAAATTCTAGCCGTTTTTTTTAATTTTCTATACCTCCCTCCTCCCCTGGTGAGATGTCGTGAGATTTTATTCAACCCCCTCCCCCATCCCCCAATCTCATGTGAGATTTTTCAAAATGTGGGCTTCTTATGTAAACGCGTTGGATTGTTATTGTAAAAAGAGAAAAAAAAAAATTTGCTTCGTGCTTTTATTTACAATTAGTTAAGACTAGTAATCAATATTGCTGAGAGTTATCGGTGTAATAAAAATTTAACAATAGAAGACTTAAATCGTAACTACTGCGATTAAAAAAAGAATATCTACTCTAATTCAGTCCATGGAGAATCATGCGCGATTTCAAGAGAAACTATTGGGACCAACATGTCCATATGATTTTCAGTAAAATCATCTGCTCCTTCAACTTCGTTCTGATCTAGCCACTCTAAGCCGTTGACGCTTGCGCACAGTAACTCATTAGCTCGTCTTGTGACAATCCGTGAGTGTCGCTGCTTAGCTGGTGCAATGTGAGCTGCTCGCCTGTGCTCTGCAGCTCTTGTGATAGATGCGAAGTAAATACCGCATGGGCAATAGAGATCATAAGGTGTGCTGATGAAGGCATTCAGCGGTTGAATCGGTAGGCGTATTCGAAATGGAGCGAATGACTTTCCGTCATGTTCTTTAAAGTCCGAAATTGTCAAACGTCCATCAACCTGAGTGATAGGGTATGAAGGTGGCAGAAAACGGTCGTGAAGAATCATATGCAGATCAATCCGGCGTGCGCTGCAGCACTTAGGTCAAGCTCCATATGCAGCTTAGCAATCTGTTTCTTCATAGTATCTTGTGCTGGAGTGGGACGTACGTTAGATGGTGTCGTGTTCGACATAGAATCACAAGATCACAAGAAGCTGATTTTGAATGTGAAAACAGTGAAGGAAATGACCGCGCTAATATTTTGTAGTTATGATTTTAGCATATTTTATCAAGAATTTCACTGCTTCAGTTTTTTATGCTATTAATTGTAATAATAAACTTTATATAAAAAAAGTATTTTCTTAAAAAAATATATATTTAACCTACCTTTTGAAGGAATGCTAAAGTATACCGAACTTTTCTCTCAGTGGATTCACTGAGAAGCCGTTCAATCTCATGTTTAATGTGATGTATTAACTTTTCTTCATAATTTTATCACATCGTCGTGGCAGGACTTCTTCGCCTTATAGACGTATCTTTTGACGTATGCGTTATAAAAATCTTGATAACTCATTTTAAATTAGTAAGAGCATGAACTGAGTCGAGTAAAACATTTACAAGAATAAACAAAGAAGGTTGGAACCTGTCTGTGTGTCGCTGCCACTCAGCTCGTACGCTCTTGTTCATTGAGTCGCGCGTTCGGCTGATAGTGGCGCGAAAACAAACGACGGGCTAAACTGTACCGTAAATTCAGATTAAATTGAGCTATTTGGTATAAAACAAATATGGTGGTTTGACAGCAGTAATGTATATCGTCAAAGTATGAATGAAATTATTTTCTTTCGAACGAATTAGTTAATGATCTTAATCATACTACGATTACGCTTAATATTAAATCTTAAGCATGTACAATCTGGATAATGGACCAAAATAGTATAATTTTTTTTGTTTCAATCAGAAAAAAAATTGCGTGATATTTGCCGAGACCCCCCCTCTCTCCAACGTAAGATTAGATGAGGTTTGACTCGACCCCCTCCCCCCTTAAACATCTCACGTAATTTATGGACGCCCCCTTACTTTTAAAGTTTTTTATGCGTTTTAAAACTGCACGCCGATTTCCTGGTTGTCATATTTACATGTTGCTGCAATTACTTACCGTTATGTAAACAATGAAGTGAGGAATCTTGTTATTTTCTTCTGATTTTGTAGCTTACGAATGTAATGAAGGAATAAATGAATAAAATATGTTTTCATTCATTTATTTATTCATTCATTCATCCATAAATTTATATTCTGTTTTTAATCAACTTAAAATATTTGTAAGGTGTACGCAGACTTTATGGGCTATGTGTATATATTTTTACTATCTTATTTAAAATATAAAATACACCTCTTGATTGATAAACTGATTACACCGAAAAAATGGCGCCCACGATAGGAACCTTTTGATTGCGTTTTGAGAGATACAACTGCATTGCTTGTGTTCTTACTACTAATGCTATGTATGTGGCTGCTGAAACCGAATGGTGTAATGTGTGACTACTATTCGGCATATCCCGAGCTTGAAACCCTGGGCATGAAATACCAAATGATAGAACAGTTTTTTTCTAATCGAGGTTGCCCCTCGGCAGACAATGGCACACCTTCGAGAATATTTCTGCCATGAAAAAGCTCCTCATAAAAGTCATCTGCCATTCGGAGGCGTGCATAAATCTGTAGGTTACTATATTTGCGGAAAAAAATATCAAGACAAACAAAGTGTGTAAACGCGAATTATACATATATGTACGTATATATACGAGTATACATATATGTAAATACAAATATCTCACATATTCAGAATTGTTTAACCTCCTCCAATGCTGCCTTTATATGTAGTATAATTTTACCGCTGATTGACTCTTGTTGGTAGTTTTTGGCCTAAAACCAATCTTTTAACAATGTATTTAAAAAAAAAATCTCACACTTTGCTGGCGGAAACTTAATTTGATATTTTATAATGACATTGCTGGGAGGGAAAAAGACAAATGACCAAATTTTGAATCAGAAAAGAACATTTTATTTATGTTCGTATATACTTATACATTTAGGTACACAAGTATTTTAATCAAAAAATAAATATTCATTTAAGCATACTTATTTATTTATTTTCCCGTCCTTGTGTTGGATTTTAACCTAAAATGTCTAAGTACCGAACCACTTTGGGTACTACCGTTAAGTAAATCGTCGGGAAGCGACTTGATAACTAGGCTCTGCGTAAGTTATTGCTTACATGAAGTCCGTTAAAAGCTGTATGTATGTACTTTAATCTTCCCACTGTTTATATTCAGAAACCACCCCAATTTCTCCCATGTAAACATCAAGAGCCCATTCCTTTGTCTTAACTGACCTCTTAGACGGATGGTTCACTCACTTCTGCGTGCTTTAATGCCTGTTATATTTCGCTGAAATCTTATCTTACGTATACTTTGACGTCATCGTGACATCGACTAAGTTTTTTAGTCTTATCAGATCTTCTCTTAGTGCAGCTAATTCGCATCTGCTCGCCGCAACATGTAAAAAGCACATGTCGCAAATCTACATCTTCATAAGAAACTGGTCGCGTTTGTCATTTTGTCAACTATCAGAAACAAACAATTTGAATTTTCGTTGTTTTATTTCAATTTATAATCTGATAGCTCTAAATTGATCATTCTTAATATCTTGTCGTATATTTTACGGTGAGAGTCTGAACAGTATTAGTTCGCAAGTTAGGACATTTTTCGAGACACCACTACTCTGTATGTGTTACCCCACACGTGTTTTATTTGCCTCGTCACAGAACGTAGGCTCTTTTACTTCGCCGGATATCCTTCCCTCTCTGAATCATTTCCCCCTTAGTTCTTTGATGGTATCATTCATCTATTATACTTATAGGATTTTGCAATGTTTTGCGCAAACTTGTTTACTGCCGATTTTTCCTGTTATTCGTGCTCTATGACCTCGTTTAAAACCAAATTGAATGGAGTTTTGTTCAAGGATGCCAATGTACAAGCTCGGGGCTGAAATTTACAAGCGTAAATAAAGCATATACCGTTTTCTAGTAGGATTTCTATGGCTAGCCTTTGATTATCGCGGTCGTATAGTGCTCTTTGACCTTCAATCTGACGCATCTTGTGAAAGATCTACTGGTATATGTGATATCTATGATGTACACTTTATTATCACTATGAAATATGCTTGTTCTCCCATAGTTGGCTGTGACCAAGATGGTATCTGATTTGTTTTTCTTCATTGGCTGTGTGCATCCGGATATCAGCATAAAATGAATGACGAAAAACAGTTCCATTCGCTCTATCGTCGTTTACTTCTAGCTCCAACTGCAGTGCAACAATTTCCGTACTTTTCTTTTTCTTTTCTACTTTCTTTTGTCGTGATATTTTTATGTACAAAACGTTGTTTTTGGTCTAGCGCCACCACCTCAATGCGTCTTGGCTGTGACCCAGCGTAGCGGAGCACCTTAAGCGCCCGTTTTCTACTACCCCAGTGTTCACCTTCTGGGCGCATAGCAGGTGGAAATATGGCACCTCTTGATAAGGGTCCTAACAAAGCCGCAAAATCAGCTTTATGAAAGGTATGCATACCACATGCCCATATTTCTGTTTTTTGTGTCATATCTACCACACTACCATTGCGGGACGGAATCTTGTAAAGCTTAGAGATTAAGGCTACATCAACCTTCATCTCTATCACCGACTGCTACAGTAAAGGGAGAGCCCTTTTCCAGCTGTCAAAAAGGCTTTTTAGCGCCTTGTATATAGAATCCTTCCCTTCATGTCATTCACCCCCACATCTCCTACACAACCTGGATCTATCGCAATCTAACTGGCCTTTCGCTAAATGGCCAATATTTAAGCAATAGAAGTTTTGTGCTTGGCAGCAAACCGCCCAGCCCGCAATTTTGCCTTTACACAGGAGCAAATATTGCGCTGCTTACCGGAAGATTAAGTGTCGCTATTTGAGAGTCACGGAACCCTTTACGCAAGCTTTTCATTGCCGCTATGGTGATATTTTGTGTACCAAATTGATCAACTATAGCTTGTACTGCTTCTTCTTTTGTGGATACTTCTGTGCCGAATCTCACAGAATGCAGAGGTGTGACCAGCATTAGACCTTTAATCGACTCTCAACGATTTGAAAAGAATCAGCTGATTTTCTTACCTGACCGGGGCTATGACAGCGGTTTGTTATTGAAAAACTAAGATTGTGTTGCTAATATAAAAAAAATCAACACAGCCCCCATTCATGTTACTTAGTTGCCGTCTGAGCCATAGATAATAATAATTTCTCGTTTCAAAACTTGGCAGCATTCACACATCATGGAATAATGGATAGGTGAAATGGCGGGGTGCCAGAAAAAACGCGCTAAAAATAACTGACGAAAAGAGTTCGTTTTTGTTTAATGGAAAAATCCCGCGATTGAAATATTTATAACTATTTCTCTTAAAATTAATTCAATTGAATAATTTAAAAGAAAGTGAGTTTTTAGAATTTTCCAAAGCCTCTTATGTCCTTTTCGGCTTCTACTTTTAATTCGCCTTGTGTACATACATGTAATTTTATTGAAAACTGTATGTTATGATTGTAAATTTGTATATACGTAAATATTTTATGGTTGAAAGCGTAAAAAGTAATTGAATTTGGGTTTGACCTTTTTTACAAAGATTAAAGGTTGTCTGCTTTGACTTATTCTGTTCGTTGTTTAAGGATTTTATTTTTTGTTACCTACTTTTTATGTTTTATGAAAAAATCGCAATATTTTATATTTTTATTTATACTTTTGTTCTTCGTGTTCATTACTTTATTATTATTTTATTATACGAGTAATATAAGCCTAATACTAAGCATTAAATACTATACTTGATGGTGGTGTGGAAACTGAAAATACTCAATTTTTGTTTCTTCCGGTGTGGCATTACTAACGAATGTTATAAAAAAGGTACATTTTCAGCGCTCTTAGGAGAAAAAGGGTTTCGCATCTAGTCATCTGTGGTCTTAACAACGACAGATTGCCGAGTGTGTAAATACATGTGAAATGAGCGGGCAGATTTCTGCTGCCAAGTCCCCGAAGACGTCCGACACTGTTTCTCGGATGTCCAAACCTTGTAATCTATCATCTTGGTAGCAAAGAACTTATAGTCGGGAGGATACATTTTTTATGCCTTTAGAAATACACATTTCGTAGTGTAGGTTGTATAAATGGTTGAATATAACTTAAAGTTACCCAGAACTTTACCGTTTTTTATTTTTCAAAAATTTCATACATGGAGGGTTAGTCTATTAATATTATATCTTGAGCAAAAAACTTTTTAAAAACACAAACAGAAGAGGACTTAACCATTCGTCGACTTAATTGTTACCGTTTTGAGTAAAAAAAGTTCTTTTAGTTAGCGGTTTTTATTTCTCCGCTTTTACGAAGTGTTTTCTCTGTCAGCTACACATTTAATCATCCATTTTACCTTATTCATTCTGTTGTCACTGCTGTAAGAGGTTGGTAGGCGGAGTCGCAATGTGTTGTTATATCTGTTTCCAACTTAACTATTTTTTTATCATGAATTACCGGTAAGAGTTTTACTTTTTTACAAATTTTAGGATATTTAATAAGAAAAAAATGCTATCGCTATCTTGTAATATTCTTAGCTTAGAGGCCGTTAAAATATCACTTATAGTAATATTAGCTAAGTGTTCGGTGAATTGAACTGTTTTAGCATCTTCACTGTCTAGAAATATAGGGCTGATAATGTTGTGCCTTCCCAATGTAACCGATTGAACAATATTTATCAGGTCCGCCAGTACCGCTCTGTTTCTTTTGATGCCGTTAAGGAACTCAAAATTTTTAACATAATTTTTTGCAGCACCAGTATCTATCAAAATTTTTAGTTCCCTCCCTGCAAACGATCTGCTGACGTATGGCAGGAGGGACCTTAATTTCATCTATAGGCTCATTCGAGTACTGGTCCTCGTACTAGTTGTTATCATAGTCATTTATGTTCTGGCCGTCGTGAGAATTTTCCTCATATCCCTGGTCTTCGTCACCATATTTCAGCGCTCTCAAATGATTTATTCGCTGCTGCTTAGGTAATGTCCTTCTATCGCTATCAAATCTTCTTTTTTGAGCGCCCTCTCTGTCATTTTGTACCCCCTGGTCCCGATAAGAGTTAAAGGAATTCCTCTGAGGAAGATTATTTACGACAGGTATTGACTGAATTAGTTGCCGTGGTTGTGGGTTGTTCTGCCGATAGTATGAAAGAGATGGATCAACTTCCATCGGCACTACATCCTGACGTCCCGTCTCGATTTTTCTGTATTGAGGCGGATTCTGTGGATTGCATTGTGCTGTCCTCTGAAAAGCTCCTAACAAACGTTCGTTTCGCAATTTTATAACGTCTAAGGATTCATCACACTGTTCGTTTCCAGTGATTGCTACGGGTGCGAAATCAACAATCGCAGCAGGGGTCTCTAGTGTTAAAAGTCTGTTTGTTAACCTGCCAATTGAACTTTGAAATTCCCTCTTTGCCTGTTCCGTAGCAGTCTGTATCGCCGCTGTCAATAAAACCTGCAAAGTTGTCGTATCCATAGTCAATCAACACAATCGAAAAGTAGCTACAAAATAAAATAAAACAAAAAAATGATGTCATTACAGGACAGTAATGGCTTCTCCCTTCAATTAGCTCAACTGACACAATTTGCTTTTTCTCTTTTAATTCTTTAACCAAACACTCTACTTACAATCTGCAAACTATCATCTTAATTTTATTGATGGGGTGGCAAATCAGCTTTTAGTCCTCTGTTGCCTTGGGATCGTATTAAATATTCTCCTTACGAGAATTTACTTAATTTTTTAATTAGTTAATTTTTCTTGTATTTATAAATTTCTTTCCCGGTTTTTTATAATGAAACTAGCATTTCCCAGTGGGCTTCGCACCACCATACATAAAATGTTTTCTTTATATCGCAAGAAATTTTTCATATTAAGTTTTCTTTATAGAACTCGTAAAATGTTTAAACAGTTAATTAGTTGATTTTTTTCATTCAACATACTTTCTAAAGATGTCACAATAGCCTTTTCTGTACTTTTTTAAAATTTGATTGTGGTGGCCACCTATATACAGGTAAGGTGAAAGAGCCGATAAAAACTTGTAATTAAACTTTGATTCTTTAATTTCCATTTCAATTTTTTACGCTAAATAAATTATGCTAAAATAAATAAAGTTAAAAATATTTTTCCAGTTCCTTGAATGCTCCAGTTTTTATTATATTTTCGTCCAAAATTAATATTAACATAATACAACACACAACACTTACAACCACAACAGTACAACAGAAACGCTCATAAGCGGCTGTGTATTTGTTGTTGTTTTTCCCATACAGGCATTTCGTATGAGAGGAAACCATTACTCACATAAAATGTCATAACTCAGGAACGGCTGCACCGATTTCAATCAAACTTCACACAAACCACCTCCTTAAAGATAGAAAAGAACTCTAAAATTTTTGTGGCAATCGGTTCGGCGGTTCTTGAGTTATAAGATTACCAAGGAAATGTAACTTCTTTTTATATATATAGATTATTTCAAGAAACAGTATATTACAGGCATTTCGTATGAGAGGAAACCATTACTCACATAAAATGTCAGGAACGGCTGCACCGATTTCAATCAAACTTCACACAAACCACCTCCTCAAAGATAGAAAAGAACTCTGAAATTTTTGTGTTAATCGGTTCGGCGGTTCTTGAGTTATAAGATTACCAAGGAAATGTAACTTCTTTTTATATATATAGATTAGGATATGACTCCTTGGCGTTTTAACTTACGAAAGAATTTATTTACATCGAGTTTTGTGGGTATCGAACACTTGCCCACGTCAAACTAATATCTCCTTACGAGATTTTTTAAACGTTTACTTGTTATCCTTTTATGAGGATTTTTTTCCGTGGCCCCACGTTGGGCGCCAGTTACCGTTTTTAGTAAAATAAAGTTCTTTTAGTTAGCGATTTTTATTTCTCCGCTTTTACGAAGTGTTTTCTCTGCCAGTTTGCCAAGAAATGAGTTATCAAACTATTGACATCATTTAGGAAGCCAAAAGCTACACATTTAATCTTCCATTTTACCGTATTCATTCTGTTGTCACTGCTGCCGCCAACGCCTCCGCCTCTGCGCAGTTTGTTGTTGCAATTTTAGTCTCATTCACTTGCACTTTTATGACAATGTTTGATCATCTGCCTTTATTGCTGATGCAGCACATAAGCAGGTAGAGTTTCCATTATTTCTCTGGAATTATTCTGTGAATTCTTTTGGCAACTGCCTTTACACAAGTGCAGCTTCCATTACTTCTTTGGAATTATTTTATGGGAATGTTTTAGGCAACTGCCTTTACTGTTGATGCAGCCCATAAGCAGGTGCTGTTTCTATTATTTTTTAGAATTATGGAAAAGTGAGTAAATTATACAGAAAGAATAATAATAAAAAAGTGAGGCAAGTCAAACGTGAATATTGCAGAAATTTTTGTAGCATTTTCAAAGAAACGAGGGAAACAGCTAGACTTTGTAAGGTTCTTCAATTAGACTGCCCAGTAAGACTGGCTTCCATTCGAAAACCAGACGATTCGTGTACCAATTCCAAATCGGACAAATTCTACATTAAATTAAACGCTTCGAGAAGTAGGAGGTAGCATTGATATTAACGGTAGCGATGATGGAACCTCTACGTACAGCTGGTATATTGCTAGTCTGATAGTGACAGAGGAATTGATCGTGAAAACCAGGAAAAGGTGACTATTCTAGGAAAAGTCTAGAACGAGTGGTAGAGCAATAGATTCTAGAGAAGGTATTGCCGAAAAGTCCACTTAGTAGAAATCAACATGCTTACCAAAGTGGAAAATCATGTAAATGAGCCTGACATGGCCTTCGTGGACATTGAGGGACTTTTGATAATGCCACTTTTGACTTAATATTTTCCACTGCCCAACGGCATTGTAAAATGGATATATTCTAAGACCTCTGAGAGACTGCTAACCCCAGGTGCGAACAGTGACGATTTAATTACCATTAGAACCAAGCAGGTATGCCCCAAACGGGGTGTTCTTTCTCCGCTGTGGTGGGGCTTTGTCGTAGATTATCTGCTAAGGGAGATGCAGGAGCTCGGATTTCATGTCGAAGCATATGCGGACGATGTCTGTGCGCTAACATCGCATAAATTCCTAAAAAGGCTTTGAATGAAAGTAGAAAGAATTCTGGATAAAATCAATGACTGGTTCACGAAACAACTTCTTTACATCAACCCGAACAAAACTACTTTAGCCTTACTCACGAGAAAACGCAAATTGGTTGGTTAGTCTTCCAGCAGTGAAAGGTGTGATCCTCAGTCTTGCTAGCGAAGTTAAACATCTAGGAGTAATCTCGGATAAGAAACTGACTTGGAAGACACATGTTTTCACTACAGCAGTTATCAGAGCAATCATCTCTTAAGCCTCTGTGGTCACACGTCAAGAACTATACAGACTGCAAAGAAGTGTATGTTTACACATTACGGGTGCTATGAGTACAACTTCTAACGATGCCCTAAATGCTATGCTTGGGATATTAAGATACAGCAACAATGTGTGTTTCTGGCACGAAGACGGATCATCGGGACACAGAGAATTTTTTAAGATGCTATCTGAGTAGTATCCACGGTTTTTGGGACCTAAGGACGATCTTATGCCCGTAGTTTCATTTATCTAGAAGGAAACTCGTTGTCAAATGCGTTAGCAATGGAGTAATCACAGTTTAACGGATATTTTCTTTACCGATGTGTCCAAGACTCAAATATGTTCTGGAGCCGGATGGTACTTAAACGATAGTAATAAGTATCAATACGCCCAAGAAGGAATGGCAACTGTTCTCCAAACGGAAATTTTTGCCATTCTGAAAGTAGCAGAATGGATAATTGAGAGGAGATGGAGCGGGAAATTGGAGTTTTCAGTGACAGTCAGGCGGTACGAGAAGGCCCTGAGTCAAAGCAAACCTCAAAGATTGTTCAAGAATTTAAGAAGAAGCTTAATTCTATTGCAAGGAAGAAGCTTGTACTTATATGGGTTCCAGGACATCGCGGTGTTCAAGGAAATAAAATTAGCGATTAATTGACCAACTGTTGAACCACGGTTATCCCACAGGGACCAGAGTCAGTAATCGGAATCAGTTCACCACAGGAATCATGAATTGCTCCAGTATAGAACGCTTCAGAACTGCAAAGCGTTTTGTGACAAGCCTGAACAAAAAACTGTCGAACTTTCTGCTAAAACTAGGTAGAAAAGGTGTTCGGTTGATTGTCGGTATTATTACCTTTGCTAGAGCAAGGCAACGAATTTTGGGAATTTTAGAATTCGTTCTCTCAAAGGATATTTTCAGATTTTCCAAAGAAACTAGAAAATTCTCACAGGACTAGTTATATCTGTATGTGTCTCTATTCTGCCCTATCTCTTTAACTCTGTCACTTCTCTCCTTTCCTCCTTGATTATCAACCCTTTCATTTTCCAGAGCTTTGAATTCAATGGCATTTTAGCCTGAGTGTTTTACGAGTTACCATTCCCTCGGCGCTTCTTGGAAATTTCAAGTTCAATATCTTGACTAGTTTTTTAAGGATTGATTTAATTCATACACATACTATATGTCCTTAATTTGTTGCACTAATTACCTCATCATTTATAAAAACCAAGGATTGTTTGGGTTTTCAGTGTGTCACTAGCCAGTATCTTTAAGAGATTTAACCCTTTGTCGTCGCAATATAGCTCGCTTACCTGTATTCTGTGAAATTCGTCAGAATGGATAAAGATTCAAAGCCACTAAATTATCGACAAATGTCACTTGCACTTTTACCACATTTGTGTAATGCAATCACTGCAATGTGATTTACCTTAGCTCCCCACTTTATTGTTAACAAGCAAAGTTTGGCACGAAATTGAGTATAATTTATGAGTAGACAATGCAAACGATAAAAAAGAAATATAACGGAACTTTTTTCTGCGAATTCACTGAACAGTATACAAAATCGTTATAATCAGGATATACAGGATGCAAAAGTGAGTCAATATCAAACCGTTACTCGACTCCAAGCGAATTTTAAGGAATTACCTGATTTGCTGACGTTGTAGGGGTTGTGAGGGGCGGCCGCCGTAGCCGAATGGGTTGGAGCGTGACTACCATTCGGAATTCAGAGAGAACGAATATAAGTTCAATTCTCCGTGAAAAATCAAAATAAAGAAAACGTTTTTTCTTATAGGGGTCGCCCCTCGGCAGGCAATGGCAAGCCCCTGAGTGTATTTCTGTCATGAGAAAGCTCCTCATAAAAATATCTGCCGTTCGGAGTCGGCTTGAAACTATAGGTCCATCCATTTGTGGGACAACATCAAGTCGCATACCATAAATAGGAGGAGGAGCTCGGCAAAGCACCCAAAAAGGGTGTATGCGCCAATTATATAAAGGGTGATTTTTTAAGGGCTATAGGAAAGTTTTTCAAAAAGAATGCATGCATTTCAATAAAAAATTCATGAAATTTTTATTTAAATCGATAGCCCCACAAAAAATAATCTAAAGGCGTTATATCGCACGATCTAGGTGGCCAATTGACAGGTCCCGAACGTGAAATAAAATGTTCACCGAACTCGCCTCTCAACAAGTCTATTGTTACGCGTGCTGTGTGGCATGTGGCACCGTCTTGCTAAAACCACATGTCATGCAAGTCAAGCTCTTGCATTTTGGGCAAAAAAAAGATGGATATCATTTCACGGTAGCGCTCACCATTCAAAGCTACGTTACGATTCGCATATTTGAAGAAGTTCGGTCCAATGATACCTCCAGCCCATAAACCGCACCAAACTTTGACCTTTTCTGGATACATTGGTAGCTCTTGCAATTCTTCTGGCTGATCTTCATTCCAAAATTGACAATTCTGCTTATTTACGTACCCATTGATCCAAAAATGAGCTTCGTCGCTGGACACAATTTTTCGACTTTAAACTTTCTTAACAGAACATGCACTTTTATAATAAAATTCAATGATTTGCAAGCGTTTTTCGTTTGTGAGACGACTCATGGTAAAATTATAGACCAAACTGAAGATGTTTGACAGTGAAACAAAACACGAAACGTGCTGTTTAAACCAACTGTTTAAAAAGATAATAGTTAAAAAATCACCCGGTATATAGGGGTTGTGGCAGCTGTTTTTTTACGACAGGGATCTGCAAAAAGTGAGATTGTGTTGGTGATGAACAAAAAAATGAACGTGACCACTGCTCATGTTACTTTCCAGGTTGATGTTGGAAACACCACGTTTCATTACCAGTTACAATGTTGTAAAGGAAGTTCTCGTCTTTTCTCATCTCTTTAATGAGGCCTTTCGAAGGTTGAATTCTGAGCAATTTTTGGTCCTCAGTTAACTTGTGTGGAATGAAAGGAGCACAGATCTATCGTAAGTCCAAATGATCAGCTTAAATGTGGTAAATCGATGTTGTGGAGATATTCAACTCAGATTCCATGAATTTCAACAAAGATTTCGGTTTATTTTTGATAAATTTACGAACAGTTTCGATGGCTTTTTCGGTGACTACTTATCTTGGGCGGCTCGTTTGTTCATTATGATTTATGTCCTCACTATTATCTCTGAAACGTGTAAAGCACTCATGAACTCTGGCACGAGATAGACAATCATCGCCATAAACTTTTTCATCAACTCAAATGTTTCGGTAAACGTTTTACCGATTTTAAAACAAAATTTGATATTAGCTTTTTGTTCGAAACTCATTTTTGTACCACAAACATACTGATACTTTAGAAGCAATAACTTCGCTTCCACTGAACCGAATGTCACCAAGCTTTCACTGGAAGTCAGCGAGGGATATAACTTCCAACGGACTAACTTACTAAAAAGATGGCGCTATCAAAAACATTCTTCTATTTGGAAGTCTTCGTCTTTACCAAGTATTATAATATCATTTACATAAACATAGCATATTTTCCCGATATATTCTCTGAGCATATCGTCCAATGCTCTTTGGAATATGGAGGGTGCAGTTTTTATGCCGAAGGATAGTCTGGTAAATTCGTATTTACCATTGCTAGCGGAAAAAACTATTTTCAATATCAGATTCAACTAATGGAATGAAGGAAAGCCACTTTTCAGATCAAGAACTGTAATCAGGTATCGTGATTGAATTTAATTTGAGGTAGTCAATTAGCATTCTGTATTTGTGTGTGCCAGATGCATCCGTTTTTTTCGGATAATTGGATCGAGAAGGCCTTATTATTCCATCCTCGAGAGATTTTGATATGTGTTTTTCTATTTCATCCTTAAGGGCCGGGGTATGGGTAGCACCTAGAATACACTGGACCTTGAGTGGTGTAATATATTTTAATTTTACTGGGTCGGGAAAAACTCGTGGGTATAAATTACATAAATTGCGAAGCTTTTCTGTATGCCCGGCCGTGAGGTGTTCCGTCCTAATTTCGATATTGTTCATTGAATTTACCCTTTGTTGCTTAATCGCGATTTTTATTTTGTTTTTATTTATTAACATGTAATTTTTGAGGTGAAAATTATAGCTTCAAGGCAGTCGTTACCAATAATTCCGTGAAAGAATTTTAATGTGGGTAGTACAAAAAATTTTAAATTTTCATATTTTATTCCGAAAAGGTTAATGAGAGTATGAAGCGTTATTTTAATATTTCTGCACACTGAGTTGGCAAAAAAATTTCGTTGTTGGGTAAAGGGTTTTTGACAAATTGAGGTTGAATATATACATAAGTAGTTTTTATTTGAACCTCTTTCTATTAGGATACTCGAAGTAGAGTAATGTGGAATTCGTTAACCTAAAAAATTAACGTCCGGAAATTCGTTAGGATTCTCCTTTGGCGTATTATCGTAGGAAGTATGCTGGTTATAGTGATCATTACATGCTTGTGCGTCCTGTTCATCGTTCTGCTGTTCTGAGTCGTTAACAGTATTATCAATGCGTTCTTATGGTTAATTTTGATCTGTTTAAATGGCTGGTATACTTAATTTTCAGGTACGTTGGTTCATTTTCCGGTTAAGCCATTGTTATTTGGTCTGTCGCTATTTCTTTTGTTGGGTGAATAATGCTTTGGATCAGGTATAGCGCTTCTGCAGAAATCACCTCAGATCCTACGCTACGAATAATATTTGCTAGCTCTGGAGTTACCTGGGAGTTGGTGGTAGGTAAATTAGTATCCTGGAGAGGAGGTCTGATAATGGTCTTATTAATTTAAAAATGTAATGCAATTTATAAGAAAATGATTTTAAAGGTAATGATTTTCAATTGAAGGAGAGAAACATTTTGTTTGTTAATTTATAGGAAAATCCATTCTTCTTATTATTGCGAAGAACGAAATATCCGTAATCTCGTTTTCCCAATTAAAATTATTTCGACTGTATTCTATGTTTTGTGATTTTTTAGTAGATTTGTCTATCGCTGTAGGGCTCCTTTGGTGATGAATCGCAGAGTTGTTCCATTATTATAAGAACTGGATGCCGAATCGCTGTCCTTTATTATATTTTGGTATGAGCTGCACAAGCTCTTTGTTACAGTCACATAAAATTAAAAAAAAAAAAAACTCAGATGTGAATTAATAAATTCACTTTTTTACGTGTTCTCTTATTTAAACACATCAAATATAAATTTTTCTCTTCTCATTTTCTACGCTTATTACTGTGTAAGGCCACTTAAATTTAACCAGATCAATCTTAACTTTTTCACTTAGAAAAACAAATTTTCCAATTTTTCCAAAATTTCACTTCTTCACACTTATACCGTCAAAATTTACCTAAATTCCTTAATTATATTTTCTTATATTAGAGACCAATGGCGCATTGACTAGTTCTCACTGTTCACGTTCTTGTGGTGCCCCTTTGAGGACCTCTTAATCGAGTCGCCTTACAATTGGCTCGAAGTACGCGAGTCACTACTTAAGGGGACCCGGTGGTCTAGAAATTTCAAAAAATCAATTTTTTTTCCATAGTATGGTATCTTAAGAACATGCTGTGAAATTTTCATGCAGAAATTCTCAATATTATAGCTTCTACAGCCCATTGACTAGGTAGAAAGCGGTATGCGCGCTCCTGTACCTCAAACTTTACACTCATTTATCTCGAAACGAGTTTTTTCGGCCTGGTGTTGTCACAAAAAAAAACTATACAACCGAATCGCCTGAAATTTTAATATGTTGTTCACAACATCAATGGATATCGCCCGTACTAGATTCATATTATTATTATTTCAATAATTTCGTGTTCTTTTATTAAAAAACTGGAAAAAACCCCGATTTTTAGAGTCTCAAATTCAAGACCGCACCATTTTGTCAATTTTTTTTATTCTAGTACGGGACATAGTTACAGTCATACTGATTAATAATTTTTTTGGTTTTTGTATTTCAGATAAATATAAGTGCCAAAATGGAAAACACCGTCTAGGGCCAATTTTTCGGGAGGGCTAACTTCAGCACCATTTTTTAAATTATTAAAATTAAAAAAATTACGCAAGAGTGTTAGTTACTTGTGGGAAGTACACTTTGAGTGAAACAAAAAAGAAAGGTACTTTTCATTTACCAATTCGGCTGATTCTCCAAACAGGAACATTCAAAGGGAAATGTGTAAATGACTTAAGGCTGAGTTTAGCTTGAAGATATGGTGATGACTAATGCACCTCTAAATACACCTTGACTAAAAAAATTATAGCATTACTATAAAAACTAATTGTAAAACAAATAAAAAAGCCTTAACTAAACTTATTCCTCTTCTGGTTAAATTGTTTTTTTATCCTGCAAAGTATCTACAACCACGACCATTGATTTTCAATGAATTGAGAAATTTCCACTGTCCTCAAGAAGAAGATTTTTGTATAGTAATTATCCAACTAAGCTCCAATGCGGATCTTCAATTTGTATTAAGCGTACTGTATTCACACCGTATTTCCACAGTGTTCGGCCGCCGTAGCCGAAAGGTTTGGTGTGTGACTACCATTCGGAATCCAGAGAGAACGTAGTTTCGAATCTCAGTGAAACACCAAAATGAAGAAGAACATTTTTCTTATAGCGGTCGGCCTTCGGCAGGCAATGGCAAACCTCCAAGTGTATTTCTGCCATGAAAAAGATCTTCATGAAAATATCTGCCGTTCGGAGTCGGCTTGAACCTGTAGGTTCCTCCATTTGTGAAACAACATCAAAACGCACGCCACAAATAGGAGTAGGAACTCGGCCAAACACCCAAAAAGCGTCTAAGCGCCAATTATATGTATATGTATATTAGGGTGGTCCAAAAATGCATGGGAAAAAATTTATATTAAAATTTTTATGCTGCCGCCCCCCATAATGGTAAAGAATGAAAAATAAAAAGACCCGTATTTTTTTTTTTTTAATCAGACCATATTTAATGGTGCCGCCGGGGCTTTGAAATATCCCATGTTTTTTGCATGGGAAAAAAATACTTTTTCGTAGATTTCATGTAAAAACCTGGAAAATGAATATATTTTAACCGGATACCTCAGTTTCTCTTCATAATTGGTCAGGGAATAACAACCAATTATGAAATAATTAATTTTTTTGTATTAACTATTTTTTATAGAACCCCAAAAAGCCCCCATAAAACGAAAATCTAAGAAAAAATCGAAAGACAATATTTTATATTACTTTTATGAAAATAGTTAATACAAAAAAAAATTAATTATTTCATAATTGGTTGTTATTCCCTGACCAATTATGAAGAGAAACTGAGTTATCCGGTTAAAATATATTCATTTTCCAGGTTTTTACATGAAATCTACGAAAAAGTATTTTTTTCCCATGCAAAATACATGGGATATTTCAAAGCCCCGGCGGCACCATTAAATATGGTCTGATTAAAAAAAAAAAAATACGGGTCTTTTTATTTTTCATTCTTTACTATTTTGGGGGGCGGCAGCATACAAATTTTTTTTGGACCACCCTAATGTATATATATAGTATATAATATATACAGTATTCTCATAGGAAATACAATGTATCGAGGATTTTATGGGCGTAGAAGCTCATATGAATTATAAAATATTATTATTATATGGATTATAAAATTACCTTCAATTTGAAGTTCCAATTTTCATACACCCCAAGTGTTCGATTGCTTCGGGTTTATTGGAGTCAAATAATACAAACGAGGTGTCAGGGATGTAGAAAAAATAAAGTTGAACAAATTCGTTGCTTCGGATTAGGTAGATTCATGATACACATTAATTAATTTTATTTTTGAAGCATAAATTATTACAAATATTTTTCCCATCTCTGACTTATTTAAATATCTCATTTGCTTTATTTCGAATACATATGTATTTATGTTTCGCCAATGCTGTCATTTTAAAATTTTTCTTTATTGTGAACAAAAAATACCTTCAAGCTTTTGTTATTCTCACCTTGTGTAAACTTACAATCTAGTAAGTTGCTAAAGTATTAAAGAAATATGTATATTTTCGGCATCAATTGGGTGATATAAATATTATATATACATTCTGTCAAAAAAGTACCGGGAATTGTTCAATAAAACGCAAAAAAATTGTTTAATCATCAAAATTTATTTTTTCGCCTTCAAAATAGGCTCCATTCGGACCAATACACATATTACATGCCAATGATTAATCCAGTCATGAAAGCACCTTTTGAATGCGTTTGAAGAGATATTATTCAGCTCCTTCAGCGAATTCTCTTTAATGGCCTCTATCGACCCAAAGCGGCGTCCGCTTTGGGGGCTAAAGCCGGTGAATACGGTATTGCGAATTGATTCGTAAGACACGCTAAGGTCACGAGCTAACTCCCTCAAACTTAAATGATGGTTTTCCCGCACCATTTCCGTGACTTTGTCCACGTTTTCATCCGTTGAAGAAGTTAATGGGCGACCAGATCGAGACAAATCTTCCACGACTTCTCGGCCTTCTGCAAAAGCCTAATTCCACTCGTAGACCCGTGTTTTTGATAAAGCACACTTGCCATAGGCTTTCTGCATCACTTTCATCGATTCGGTACACAAAATCCAGTTCAAAACTTAACGTTCAAAGATTTAAGGCAAAGTCTTTGTTCGATATTTTTATCCATTGTGAAAATCGCAGAACACACCTACTGATCTGTTGACTGATATAAATAAATGCGAAAAACAAGCTAATTGACAGATCACGCTCGAGCTCTGTGATACTATAGAGGACAGTTGCACCCACATTCCAGCAAAAAAAATTTAGACATATGTGTTACGCGCGTTTTTTAAATGAACAAGTCTCGATTTTATGACAGAATGTACAGCGATACTAATTATGAAAATGAAGGAAACGGTTGGTTTATTTAGATACAATATAAATTACATATTACAATCAAATGCGCGTGAGCTCTTTGTCATCTTGGAATGAAGCTATAATATATTTAGTACTGCCATAAGTTCTTTTCCAAGTTAACTCCGCTATGGATATGAAAGTATAGTACTTTTTTTAATGTATTTTATTTAATCATGTAAATATTAAAAAATAAATTTAAATTTTTATTCGAAATAGTCACAATTTGATTTTGCACAAGCCTTCAAACGATTGGGCCTTTCAGCTATTGCAGCACGCACGGTTTCCATGGATATTGACATCACTGTTCGAGCCAAAGATTGTTTGAGATTCTCCAAATTTCTGCGAGGTCTTCGACAGGTCATGTTCTCCAATTCTGACCACAAATTGGAGACCAATGGATTCAGATCTGGAGTTCCAGACGGCCAACCTTCTGCTGCTATGAACCCAGGAGTATTGTTTTTTAGCCACTGCTGGTTTGCCCTATGGGCTGGAATCTTACGGCAAGATCCAACGCTATCCATTGAAGAGAGTACTGCTCAACTGCCTCACCACTTTGGAACAACATTTCTTGCGTTTTTAAAAGTTTTAGCATGGAATTTGTCGTTTTGCTTATTAAAAACTCTTTCAACAGTGAACATTTTCTCATCAGTGAAAAGAATATTTTCATGACCGTTGACCGCGTGCCACCGAAAAAAGACGACAGTTGAGCGACGGAAGGCCTTCATGTGGAGACCATCTCTAATTAGTCTTGACATGGATCTCGTCGATACATTCATTTCCCTGTACATGATTATCTGCTTTCTACGAATTCTTTCTCGAACGGCTTTTATGGCTGCACTGCTTTGAACCACACGAGGACGACCACTCTCTCGATATATTAAGTTCCCCACTCCAGTTTTAGCAAGTGAAATTTGTCACGCAACTGAGTATAAATTATGAGTAGATAATGCATACGAACAAAAGCAAAAAAAACGCTACTTTTTTCTACGAATTTGCTCTCGTCGTATGCATTCTAAAATTTGTTACCGAAATTATGGCAAGACTAAGTAATATAAAACGTTTGTTATAATATTGCTTGACCCATAATTAACTAAATGTCGAGATTCAATAGCAATAAATCGAGCGAAGGTTTTATTTTTATATTAACAACGTAGGTACTGGAAATACTAAGAGAGGCTCTGGCACTCACGCTTTCCTTACACACGCAGACATGCACACCAAGAAAAAAAAACCGGTAAAAAGTCCTAGATACAGCTAAAAATATGGCCAAAAACATAATAACATGACTAATTAGTTAAACAATTAACAGCTGCTCGTTGTTCTCTTTACAATTTGTTATTTCAGTACTTTCCTTGCTGCTAGGCTTAGCCGTATACTTTCCAAGGACCATTCAATGACATCTTGGGTCAAGAAATCAGATGGTACTTGGACTGCTACAACAAAAATCCTCAGAACTTCTCTTAAACACCCATTTTTCCGGATGCAGAGCTAACGAAAATGGGAGTGGAAATATTAGGCGGAGCCAATATGATCCTCCGCATCTCGCAGACATTATAAATAGAAAGAATAAAGTTGCATGGGCAATCAAATCTTTTGGGGATTATCCCAAAAATGATACAGAAAACTCTGGACAGTATCGTTCCGTGGGTCAATAGAGGAACTCCACAAGAAAGGGTACTATCGCTACTTCTCTGGTTATGTGTGATAAGGAAAATCTTGATTAAACTTGATAGAGGTGGCGTATGCTTATGATGTGGTGATAATGGCATCAGGACTGTCTCCTAACGCGATCAGTGAGATCATTAATGGGGTGCTAGGTGAGCTCAACTCTTGGACTACATGAATTAACGCTTTGTACCACTAGACACAAAGTACCAAATTTTACCCTACCACTAATTAATGAACATACTCTCTCAACATCATCCAGCACAAAATCGTAGGAGTAATCTTGGCCCCAAACTTAGCCGGAAAATGAACATTGAAGAACGGATACGGAAAGTAGAAATTGATCTGTATGCCTGCAAACGTATGCTTGGAAGAAGATGGGGTCTTCAACCTAAATATACTTTATGGTTGCATAAGGCGGTTATACGACCAATTTTAACGTACGGATCGGTATTGGTGGTAAGCTCTTGGAAGAGATTACAATATCAATCTACTTAGCAGAATACAAAGATTAGCCTATGCATCTAGATCGGACATCTAGAGGGACATTCCAGTCTATTACTGCGACAAACTCAGTTCACCTCGGGGAGGACTGATTACATCATACCAACTGTGACATTTTACATGAATTTTTCCTCCTACTTTCCATGGAGTAAATGACTTTTACTAAACAATTTCGACACTACAGTCTACACAGATGGTTAAAAAATGGATTGTGGCGTTGGAGCTGCTACTTAATCTCATAGACTTAGAATTGGTTACCTTATTATGGGTCCCGCGACATCAGAACATTGAGGAAAATGAAAAAGCGGACGAACTAGCAAAAGGGAGACCTGCCATGAATAACATTATTGCAGAACCGTTATCCACACTACTGGGTGCAATCAAGACACAACCAGAGAAAAAGGAAACGGTTTTCCATTTACTCTATGAATGCTCTGCCTTATGACATTCTCTCCGTCAACCCTTGGCAAGCCACTGTTCGAGAGTCTCGAACAGCTGTCAGGCTTACACGTGAACAACCTAATAAGGTCTAAACTGCACAGACTGGATATAGTCATGCTGTAAAATAACCCTTAAGCAAGTTGGTAGCGAGGATATAGCAACGAAATGGTGCGAAAGTGCTAGTTGGATTCTGAATGAATTACGACTTTAACCAACCAACTTTTCTTGCACTTTATAAAATCTTAAATATTTTGCTTTTATAATTTCTTTAACCCTTCATATGTAAGTGTGTAGCAGCCTGCAAATATATGCACCCGTTAATTGTTTTTGCATTTAACCAAAACATTCATATTTTTATTTAATTCAGTTATAAGCATCAAATAAAAATAAAATCTAAATGTATAATTAAAATAAAAAAAAAAGTAATAATAATAAAAGCGCATTTAGTAATCAGCTGCGCCCCAAATATTTAAAAACACTAATTTCAACAAAATTAATAAAACGAAACAAAAAAGCTAAAATATAATAACAATTAATAATACTTTAATAAACTAAGCTTTTACTACCGCAACACCAACAATTGAACTGTTTCTTAATCTCAATGTATCTGTTTTCCAAATATTTTTCTTTTTACTTTTCTTTTCCATTTGAAGGTTATAGGCGGCGAATTGCAAGAGCGCTTGATTCCGGTACCCTACAGCAAGAGCAACACTGATCAAGCTGTAAGCTTTCCTTTTTATCTTCTGCTATAACTAAATTAACTAGTGTTTGTTCTGCTACTGAGTTTATCTTTTCCCTTTTTAACTTTAATATTAAAAAAAAAACGCTTTTAAATGGTTCTTTTTTTATTAATTATTGTTTTCAAATATGCTGTCCGTAGAAAGTGCAGAGTTTTATTTTACTGGTTTTTGAAATATCAAGCAGTTATTATCATGAACAATTATTTAACTACAGAACAAAATGACTAAATAAGGCAATCAACGATAGCTAAAGCAGGAAAAGTATAGCCCCCAAATGCACTAAGAAGTCGGCCATTATGGTGAATTCCATGTGAACAAATCGTTCCCATAAATTTCAATACAAAGAAAAAAAGCAACGTGGAAAAATTTGTTCCTGTATTGTATTACAATTTATGGGAGTATTTGCTTACATAGAATTTACGATAAGGTCTTATGTATAGCAAATTCCGCTTATTTTGTTTGCCCCCTTAGTTGTGGTATGATTGTTTTTACTATATTGACCGTCATATTTTATCACTTAACCCCTTAGTTGTGGTATGATTGTTTTTACTATATTGACCGTCATATTTTATCTCTTAACTAGTCCAGTTTCTGATTCAGATTTTTAAACTAACTATTTACAATGCTTTATTTATCTACATATTTCCGTTTTGAGCGTTTACGTTGCTTTTATGGTAATTTTGTTTTATGTGTATTATTTCTATGTGCGCATATGTACATATATTTCACTTAAAAATAGTACCTACGCATATATGTATGTATATTTGTAACATGATAACCCTAATGGTTTCGCATGTATATTTATATATATATTTTTTTATTACTATATATTTTATATAATTTATCTCATCCGAACACTTCATAGATTTTGTATTACTCTTTCGTGCCTAGAAAAAGTGCTCTAAACCATATTAATTTTTCATTTTGATCTATAACTCCTAATTCACGAAATAGGAATCAAAAATGGGTTTTAACAGTTACTTTAGTTTTCAGTTTTCCAAACTTTTATAACTAGTAATCTCAGTTGACTATATTTTACAACTCGTAATGAAATAAATGTAATAAAGTTATTAAAAATTATAAAAATATTCTCAATAACTGGTCCTTTTTTTACTTCGCTATATACATATATGTACATATGTAACTCGTAATTCCGCTAATAATAAATTTACATGTAAGTAGACTATCCTCATTTTCGAGCGTAACTCCCAAAATTTCTAATTTAAGAAGGAAATTAGCCATACAAAATTTCTTTCTCATTAATTAGTAATTATAAAATTATCTCACCCTTTAGATACTTTTCTTGTCTAACCTAGTTTTATCGATTATTTTCACGAAGATGAGAAGAAATGTAAAATGTGAAAGTTAACAAAAATGGACGGTGTGAAAGAAAAGGGGTTCATAAAGATATTTTGAACAAAATATTTTATTTTCGCCAACTGTTTAATACTGGCAACAAGTTATGCAACAAAATGTACTATTGCACCTTGTTGATTCCCTTCCATTTCCTTAACAGCACAATATTAATTTACGCGTAAAAATATTAATACTACCAAGCTACCATGAAGAAAATACAAATAGAACGAATCCGACAGCAAGTTATCAGGCTTCGCGTTGTTTGGACTTCGGACTTTGTAAACAGAAAGATCAATCATTGAGTAAGTAATAACATAGTCACAACCACTAAATTTTTGGCTAACGGGTATATTGATGCGGTCGGTCGGGTAAAAAGAAGAGGAAGGGCGAATCGTTGTAAAAAGTTCGATACACGAGAAACGATGTCTTTGCTCATATACACAGTGCCTAAGCACTGAGCAAGGGTACGGTAAACGTACATACATATGTACATACAGTGGTCACACAATTTATTCGTACACTCACAGTTTATAAACAGATACACCTGATACCTAGCACGATGTATACAAACGAACAACATTTTGATATATTCGTAAAGAATAACATATTTATTTAATATTTAAGGAACAAAAACTTTCAATTTCATTTCTGGTATTAGAGAACTTAAGGAAATAACGAAATAAGGCACAATTTTATGAAAACATATTATTCGTACATAGCTATATAAGGAACATTTTTTTTTAAATAATGAAAAAACAAGTATTTAGTACTTTGTTGGGTCGCCTTTAGCTTTGATAACTGCTTCCAAACGTCGTTGCACACTTTTTACCAATACCTTGTTTTCATTAGCTGCAATTTACGCCCACTCAACACTTAAAACTGACTTTAATAACGTTTTTGATGTTATTTTGTGCTTTGGTTCAGATCCGGTGATTAAGATGAATATTTAAGCTGCTTACAGTGGTAAATAAGCCATTCTTACACGAGATTAGATGAGTGTTTTGGGTGATGGTCTTCTGGGAACAAGAACCCTCTAGCATAGTCCAAGTTTAACGGCATTATCATGCAAATTATTCCTCAAAATGTTTAGATACAGATGTTTGTCCATTTTATCATTAATAGAAAACATTTTTCCTACTCCAGATGCAACTATGCACAATGCACCCCCAAACCATTGCATTTCCTCCTCCATGCTTAACGATAGGAATACAATTTTTTTCTATGCTCTGTATTTTCTTTTCGGCCCATCTGATCTGGAAACATTAAATTTCGGCTCATCATTGAATATGACGTTTTCCCAAAAAGAATCCGGTTCATTTATGTATATAATATTTGGCGAACTCCAATATCTTCTTTCTGTTAATATGTGAAATGTAGGGCTTGTGGCGTGCCACATTGCTATGATAACCATCGTTGTGCAGACAATTACGGACTGTTAATGGGCTTACTTTTTTATGCAAAGACTCTAGATGCTTTCCATTTCAATTCAACCGGGCTATTCGGGTAATGTTCTTCGATTTCGATGTAACTCAAATATGTTGCTCTCTGGTCAAAATAATGAGACACGTATTTTTTTGTTCGCCCGAAAAAAATCTTTTTCAAGAGTTATCGGCAATTTGTTTTTCGGCTCAAAATCGATTTTTTTTAATTATATAAGAAACATTTTTTTTAAATGCCCATAACTTAGTCAAAAATGAACCGATTTTAATAACTTTGGGTTCAAAATGATCGTCATTACTTATACGACCGACTTCATGTAGAAACAATTGCAAAAAAGTAGTTGAAAATTTTTTATTTAGCAAAAAAGAAAAAAATTGAAATTTTTTCGAAATTCAACATTTCAAAACGTGAATTTTTTTTGTATAACTTTTTCGAAATCAAGAGGACACCTCAAACTTCAATTGAGCTGAATGCCCAGTAGCTAAAATGCGTTGTTTTTGAGTAATGAATTTTTGAGCAAAAAACCTGTTTCGCACTTTTTGTTTTTTGGAAAATAAAAAATTTTCAACTACTTTTTTGCAATTGTTTCTACATGAAGTCATTTGTGTAAGTAATGACGATCATTTGGACCCAGAATCATTAAAATCGGTTAATTTTCGACTAAGTTATGGGCATTTAAAAAAAAAATCCTAATATAGATGCTTTCCATTTCAATTCAACCGGGCTATTCGGGACATGTTCTTCGATTTCGATGTAACTCAAATATGTTGCTCTCTGGTCAAAATAATGAGACACGTATTTTTTTTGTTCGCCCAAAAAAATTTTTTTCAAGATTTATCGGCAATTTTGTTCTTCGGCTCAAAATCTATTTTTTTTTTCATTATATAAGAATTTTTTTTTTGTTAAATGCTCATAACTTAGTCAAAAATGAACCGATTTTAATGATTCCGGGTTCAAAATGATCATCATTACTTACACGAATGACTTCATGTGGAAACAATTGCAAAAAAGTAGTTGAACATTTTTTATTTTCCAAAAAACAAAAAGTACGAAACAGGTTTTTTACTCAAAAATTCATTACTCAAAAACAACTCATTTTAGCTACTGGGCATTCAGCTAAATTGAAGTTTGAGGTGTCCTCCTGATTTGGAAAAAATTATAAAAAAAAACAAATACACTTTTTGAAATATTGAATTTCGAAAAAATTTCAGTTTTTTTCTTTTTTGCTATATTAAATAAAAAATGTTCAACTACTTTTTTGCAATTGTGTCTACATGAAGTCGTTCGTGTAAGTAATGACGATCATTTTGAATCCAGAATCATTAAAATCGGTTCATTTTTGACTAAGTTATGAGCATTTAAAAAAAAAAAATTTCTTATATAATTAAAAAAAATCGATTTTGAGCCGAAAAACAAAATTGCCGATAACTCTTGAAAAAAATTTTTTTCGGGCGAACAAAATAATACGTGTCTCATTATTTTGACTAGGGAGCAACATATTTGAGTTACATCGAAATCGAAGAACATGACCCGAATAGCCCGGTTGAATTGAAATGGAAAGCATCTCTAGAACATTTTGGCATAGTATTGTGGAGGTTATTTTGGAATTTTGCGCGCCTGATGCTACTATGTTGCGTTCCGCACGTAAAGTCAATATTTTTCGCCTGCCGGCTTGGTGGTGATTAGTTTCCAATGTACCAGTATTAACATAATTAGCAATAACACTTTGCTCCGTATAATGCAATTTGACATTTTTTTGTCGATTTCGCGCAGAGATTTGTTTCCCATGTACAATTTAATAAAAATTTTACGCATTTCTAATGGTAAATGCGCACTTCGTCCCATTTTGCCACTTCCAATAGAGATATTACGCGCAACTGAAACTGAATCAGCAAGAAAAACTAAAAAAAACCTATATTTTTTCGTTTTCAGCAATATTAGTAAAAACACAAACGATTTTTACTGTTACTTTTGTAGTAACAATATCAGCATGCCTGCCTTCCTTGGAATCCCTCAGTGTGAGTTGAAATAACGGGACTTTCATTTGCGGCAATTCATCAGGAATGTAACATTCTTACACTGACCCAAAAAAAAAAATATTGTCACAGCAAATATTTTGCGCAAAGCTGAAGTTGTTTTTTGTACCACGCAGGGTGTACGAATATATTGTGTGACCACAACATATATTCCTGCATACATTTCTATGTACGCACTAATGTTTCATATTTGATGCTATAGCCAAATTTTGATTTGTCAATTTTCAATTTTTATACAAAATATTTTATTTAAACCACCAATGTTAATATTTTATCACACTTTGTATCTCTATGAAAAATAAGCAGATAACCAAATACCCTTACATCAGTTATAAATACGCGGAATAATACATCTTTTTGTACTAAATATTATTACTTAAGTATATTAATTTTTTTTATCTAGCCGACGAACCTGGCAGTCAGTGTTTTAAATTTATTCATCATTGTTTCTCTTTGTATAATAAATAAATAAAAGAAAATAAAAATGTATTTAAATATTTATGTCGAAATAAAGTAGATTATTTTATACCTACCATTGTATTTGTACCATTAGACATTCTATATTCCAAATAGGAGTTAGAAGATCTCTTATATCAATAGATCAAAAATTTTACTTAATATTGACTTATATACAAATATGTGCATACATATTTCGATTTATCTATAAAGGTTAATAAAATATATGTCCTTATTTATTATTTACTTAATTTGCCGTCCCCCAGTCGATATTGCAAATATTGTACTTACAAAAACAAAATACTTTCATAGGCGCAGAAGCAGCATTCAAAATGTTCTTTAATATGATACAAGAAAAACTATTTTATTCATAAACGCAAGCGCATATTTCTCAAAACGAGGCTCGATCATTCATAAAACGAGCCCACCACACCTTCCTTTACGCACCTGAGCTGTCCATAAGCTTATTTTTCTTGAGGAATTTTTGTCGTAGCAAGTGCCGTATATACGAGAAGTGTTCAAAAAGTATCGCGAATTTTGAATTTTCGCAGGTTACGTACATATATTTGAATTTCGATTTTTCTGTGGTGATATGTTGGTACTTATGCCGACGAGTTTGGCCATTTTGAATGTTCAGTTAATTGTTGGCTGCTGCTTTGCTTGCACGTGTTTCGGCTCGTCCTCGATTTTTACTTATTCAAAAAGATGGATCAAAGAACCTGTATCAAATATTGTGTGAAAAACGAATGGTATTCGCCAATCGTGCTGAGGACCTAGACATATCGATTGGCGAAAACAGTATCGCGTGAACATTGCTAATGAGATGTTGAACTCTGTCCGCGACGACCCAAATTTGCTCCAGAGGGTCATAACTGGTGACGAATCGTGGGTTTATGGTTATGGAAATCAAAGCTCAATCATTTTAATGGAAGCTGCCGCTCGAACCAAGACCGAAAAAAGCCCGCCAAGTTCGGTCGAATGAAAAAGTTTTGCGTACCATTTCCTTCGATTGCAGAGACGTTGTGCGTCATGTGTTCTTGCCACAGGGTAAAACGGTCAATAAGGAATATTACCTGTAAGTTGTGCGCAATTTGCGCGAAGCAATCCTCCAGAAGCGCCCGGATTTGTAGAAGAACAAATCTCTTGCATCACGATAACGCCCCTGCTCACACATCGTTGCTTGTGCGCGACTTTTTGGCCAAACACAACACGCTAATAATGCCACAGCCACCGCATTCCCCAGATCTGCCCCCCTGTGACTTTTTCTTGTTCCCAAAACTGCAAAGGCCCATGAAAGGACGACGCTACGCTACGATTAACGAGATAAAGAAGGCGGAGCTGACCAAGATAAAAAAAAAATGATTTTTTGAAGTGCTTCGAAGATAGGAAAAGCGTTGGCACAAATACATAATATCTCATGGGGACTACTTTGAAGGGGACAAAATAGATATTAATCAATAAATAAATAATTTTTGAAAAAAACACAAAATTCGCGATACTTTTGAATACACCTCGTACATGCGTCTTCTAAATGCGCGACAGAATGACGACAGTCGTAGCGAATGGTGATTGTTTCAGCAGCTGTGTGTCAGTTGCGCGCAGAAGCACACACTAATGATGTAAACAAAACCCACCGTAGGCTTAAAACAAATTGACGTGTTCGAAATGTCGTACTATTAAAATTCATTCCTTTTTGTTCTTTCACAGAAGATAAATACTTAAGTTAGATTTATCTTCTCGTATGAGATTATCCAATTAACAAAAACTGTACGCAATAAGTAATATAGCCGTAAAGTTAGAAACTTACTTGCGAAGTTAGCAATATATACACTGCACACAAAAATTAAGGGAGCAGTAAAATTTCCTAAATTTCTTAGTGATTTTTGAAAAGCTGTATCTCGGTGAAAAATTGGCGCACGGAGTTCCACATAAATCATTTAGAAGCTTTAAACTTCTAGTTTTAAGATCTTTAAGCAAATTTGTTGTTTGTTTAACGGTTATTTTGCAATCGTTAGTGAAAGGGCGACACAAAAATTTTCGAAATTTTTTCCTTTTTTTTTGATTGCACGGGCTTGGACAAATTTGTCCGACTAAAACTAGACATACAGTCAACTCGCTTGATTATTTAGCTTGAATTTGCTTTTATTTGAATTCTCGCTACGATCATTTCTCTCTGAGATATCCGCATTTTACGAAAAAATTCCATTTTATCTTTGATCATTGATATCTCAACAACTAATAACCCAACAATAAATCAAATAATGGTTTTGCAAAGTGGAATAAATTTCCTATAAGATTGTAATTAAATTTTTTGAGAAAAAAATTTTTTTACTCTTAACGTTGGTTTGAAGTGAAGACAGAAAAACGCCTTTTTACGGTTTTTCAGAAAATCTATCGCTCACTTACAAATATTAATGCGGGAACTCATGTTTCCAGGGATTTTTACAGCTTAATATTCCACTAATAACCCTGTAAATTTTTAAATCGATCCATCAAACCGTTTTTAAAAAAAAAAATTGAATTTTTTTTTGTTTTTTTTAACTTAATAAGTTACTAATGCAAAAATGTAAAAAAAGTTGAAAAAAATTGTTTTTTCAATTTCATGTAATAATGTTTAGCCAATGTTTAAAAACAATGCACTTGTTTCTATAATCCTTTTGCAATATTTTGATCAATCGGTCCGGAAAAACGGCTTGATAGATCGATTTAAAAATTTACAGGGTTATTAGTGAAATATTGAACTGTAAAAATCCCTGAAAAATGAGTTCCCGCAT
Organism: Anastrepha obliqua; assembly: GCF_027943255.1. Lineage (NCBI taxonomy): Eukaryota > Metazoa > Arthropoda > Insecta > Diptera > Tephritidae > Anastrepha > Anastrepha obliqua. The sequence goes on along the minus strand of NW_026562178.1, from coordinate 294,449 downwards.
TAATATTTGTAAGTGAGCGATAGATTTTCTGAAAAACCGTAAAAAGGCGTTTTTCTGTCTTCACTTCAAACCAACGTTAAGGGTAAAAAAATTTTTTTCTGAAAAAATTTAATTAGGATCTTATAGGAAATTTATTTCACTTTCCAAAACCATTACTTGATTTATTGTTGGGTTATTAGTTGTTGAGATATCAGTGATCAAAGATAAAATGGGCTTTTTTCGTAAAATGCGGATATCTCAGAGAGAAATGATCGTAGCGAGAATTCAAAAAGAAGCAAATTGAAGCTAAATAATCAATTCAATAAATAATTTAATAACGTAATTAAAAGTACCGTTTATATTTTTTATCAAGATTTTTCAAAAAGTAATTAGCAAACAAATAAAATTAAAATAAAAAAAAGTGAATATACGGAGACGCCGGTTCCAGAATTTGAGTCTGGTGCCAAGAAATCATTGAGCAATTCAATGAAACAAATAAAACTTTGTAGCCACCAGCGTGCTACAAGTATCCGAGCTCACACATCAAACTCACATATCGAACTCAGACATCAATTGACCTCTTAAACATATTAACAGCTCGGAGAGGGAGAATTCTGACGCCGCTGCTGGTATTGAGCAACGTCATCTTGCATAGCCGTATTGGTTTTGCGGGGATACCAAATTCAGACATTGCGGCATAAAGATAACTACTTTTCGTACTGCCGGAGGCAGCTTTGAAGTCGACGAAAAGATGTTGTGTGTCGATTCTCCTTTCATGGGTCTTTTCCACGATTTGGCGAATAGTTGGTCGATGGTAGACTTTCCGGGTCTAAAGCCACACTCATAAGGTCTAATCAGGTGGTTGATGGTGGGCTTCAGCTTTTCACACAATACGCCCGCTAGAACCTTATAGGCGATATTTAGAAGACTAATCCCGCGGTAATTGACACAGATTGCAGGATCACCCTTCTCATGGATTGGGCAGAGCACACTTAAATTCCAATCGGCAGGGACACTTTCATCCGACCATATTTTTCATAGAAGCTGATGCATACACCTTACCAGCCCCTCGCCACCATGGTTGAATAGCTCACCCGGCAGCTCGTCGGTTCCTGCGGCTTTGTTGTTCTCTAGCCGCATTATCGCTTTTCTCACCTCGTCATGGTCGGATAGCGGAACAACAATTCCGTCGTCAACGATTGGGGTATCCGGATCTCTCTCTGATATGCGCAGCTATCACTATTTAACAGGTTCGAGAAGTGTTCCCTCCATAATTTAAGTATGCATGCTCTGTATGTCAGTCACCAGATCGCCGTCTTTGGTCTTACAGGAAAACGCTTTGATCTTAAAACCTTCTGTAAGCCGCCGAACTTTCTGGTAGAGTTTTTGGGGGGTGTTCCTATTGATCGAAATCTCAAGCTCCTCGTACTCACGTATTTCGGCCTCTCGTTTCTTCTTTCGGAAAATACGTCTGTTTTCCTTTCTTAGCTCTCGGTAGCGATCCCATGTGGCTCGCGTTGCGCCCGATCGCAGCGTGGCTCTATAGGCAGCATCCTTTCTTTCTGCGACAGCACGACATTCCTCGTCGTACCAACTGTTTTTTTTCGGGCTTGCTGGAATCCGATTTCTTCTTCGGCGGCGATACGTGGAGAACGAGAAATGTTGATCCACTGTTCGTGCCGGCCGGTTTCTTGGGTAGTACTCCTTGAGAGCAGGAGGGAGAGTCGAGTGGCGAATCTTCTGGCTGTCTATTGTGATTGCAGCTTTTCGATGTTGAACATTTTTTGCGTAGGTAGATGTGCATTGTTTGCTACACAGCGGCGTGGGCGCAGTTTGGCTGCAACGAGGTAATGATGCTGGTCGATGTTGGGTCCTCGGATCGTACGTTCATCTAATACACTAGAAGCGTGTCTTCCATCCATCACAACACGATCGATCTGGTTTCGCGTTTTTCGATCTGGAGACAACCAGGTAGCTTGGTGCATCTGTTTATGTTGGAATCTGGTGCTGCAGAAGGGTACTTGGGCTACTCCCGGAAGTTGCTTGAACTATATGTAGAAGAATCGTCCTGGACTCTACCAAGTGAATGGCGATCAGTAACTTTCCCCACTTGCGTGGACATTTGGAACCATCCTCATGATCTCATTATTTTCCAGACAGCTTCCAAAATAAAAACTCGTGTTTGAGCTAAATACTTATATAGCAGTGTGCAAATAAGATTTTCGCCACTAACGAGAGAAGCTTGGAAGCTTTCTCGATCGTCTGTGACCAGAAAAATCTTGGAATCTTAAATGTCAAGACGATTTAAGACTAGGGTCTATCTTTCCAAGAGCAGAGCCAAAGTAATGAAAGAAAACTCTGCAATATTTGCTCTTAGAAGTAATCATCTGTGAAGAGGTTCACTGGGCTTTAATTTTAAATGTACACCCCGCCTCTCGGTAAATACATTGAATTAACTTAGGCGAAAATTTTCTGCAATAATATAAGGCAATTATTTTCTTTATTATTTCCTCGCCGTTGGACATTCAAAATGGCTTTCTATCTAGGACCAGGCCCAAAGTCTTAACCCACACTGAAAGTGAAAGGGGCACACCGCAAAATGAGGAAAGTTGGAGACTATCTTCTAATGCAGAGAACTAGCTCCGTCTTGTTCGCAATCAGCAGCTCACACATATTTAGGTACCCTTGAATCAATTCCCACAGGTTACTTCAGAACTTCCGCGTAAACTTTAACCATTGACCGCAGCACAGTGAGACGTTTTTATTTTGTGTAAAGAAGAAAACACATCGTTGCTCGCCTCTACAACTCGTCACGATGATTTTCGTCTTTTCACATGACCGACCGCATCAGCAACCATTGGCCCAAGCACTTTGCAAGCGTGCGGTAGACATACTCGTAGTTACATACATATGTACGTTTTTGTATATGTTCTTCATCATTCTTGATGCTTTTTTTTCTAATAGCAGTCACTCCTCGGCAGGAAATGGTAAATCTTCGAGTGTATCTCCCATGAAAAAGCTCCTCCTCATATAAAAACCATTTTCCGTTCGGAGTCGGCTTAAGCTATGAGCCCCCCCATTTGTGGAACAACATCAAAACGCACGCCACAAATAGGAGGAATTCGGCCAAAAAAAGAAGTGTACGCTCTAATTATTTACATTTTTATTTTTATTTTATGTTTTACTTATGTAGGATTTCTATGTATATAGTATGTATGTGTATATAATACTCACGCACCAAAATATGAGGTCGTTCTACAATGTATTTTGTTTGAATTATTCTTTTGAAATTAATGCAACGAACACTAAAGACACTTTGATTTTAAATGTTGGCACTTATAATTCAAATATATGTATCTTTGATTGTATTTCGTTTATCAAGGGAACATAGAAATGCACATTCAAATGCCTTGCAAAATGCCGTCGGCCATTCGTCAATTTGATTTCCTACAGAAGCCAAAAACTGTGCAGAACCAATATAATATAGAGAGAATTCACTGTAATTAGCTCGTTGCAAGTTTCACCACACCACGGCGGCGGTTAGACTTCATTTTTGGCAATTCACACTATTCGTAGCCCGTGAGACTTCTCTATGCATTAACGTTTTCTGTTTGCATGTTCAAAGGAGAACAAAGAAAACACACTTGGAAAAAAGAAATGTAAACAAAGAAAACAAATGTCAAATACAAAGCAAAGCCAAATAAAAATACAAACACAAATAAAGCAGGCCACAGACGGGATACAAATTGAAACAATGGATTGACGATTTTAGTTTCATATGGTTCGTTGCTGAGTGAAACTGGTATTTATTTGTGCGAGGGAGGAGAGGACGGAGGAAAAAGTGGGGCAGAAGTAGTGTAAAAGGCGACAAGAGTTATCGCATTTAAATTTATTTATTTTTTTCCGACTTTCTACATCCCAAAGAAATTTCGAAGTGTGCCCATGAGTGGGCAAATTGCAAGATTAAGCCTAACATTTATGGAGGAACTTAGAGATTTGTTCAAAAGCCAGCCCTCATTGTGGAAACATAAGAGCAATATATATATGTATATGTATAAGGATCTGGAAATGTGAAATTAAAATTGTGGCAAATTTTATTAGGAAATATAATTAAGAAGGAAAAAATCGCTAATATATGCGAACACTCATATCGCCTTTTAAACCAATTCTGCTCCCGAATTGAACCACTTTTTTCCTCTTCTTCTCCTCACTTCCTTTCACGCACAAATAAAAACCATACCACGTTTCCCGTCTATGGCCTGCTTAACATATGCACAAATAATGATAAAAAAAGTAAAACTAAATAGAACTAAAATTAAAAAGAAAGTGAATTATTGAGCTAATTAGAAAAATATATTGTACGTAACTAACTATAAACCTCACAGGAAAAAAGAAATAAAATATGATTCATATATTTGGAGACCTTATCACCAATTTGCCATCACGAGAATAAAACGGGTACAAAAAATCATCTTTTGCAATGCAATAACTTTCTTATGCCCTCGAGAACTTTACGAAGCTCTTCCCTTTTTATCTCAAGGTATTCAAAACGAATTTTGAGTCCAATGCACTTATTGCTCGGACTCCAAATCCATTATCTTCTTTCGTCAAATAATTCGCTAAGATAATTCTATTCTTTTTAGTCAACTTGTATTTTAGTTTTAGTTCGTTTTATTTATTATTCAATTAATATGTTGTTTATAGTATATTAGCAGTAAGACAATAATCAGTAAGAATATGTATGTTTTTTGACTACGTTAAATAAAAACTCCGAGGCTAGAGAACACAAAAAGGTTAAATCAAGTTACGAAATTGATAATCTGGTCACACTGCACGCTGGAATAATTTGATGCGTGTCTATTTTCAAGTAAAGTACAGTCTTCACTTGAATTATCAGAAACTCTTGCGTTACTAAATCAAACACGGTTGCTTTAATAACCTTTTTCATCCATAAAAATGATTGCCTCTAATCCAGTGAACCGGACTGCGTTGTGCTATATCGGAGTTATTTTCTTTTATAATATACATGTCACATAATAGCACCAATTTTATACTTACCATACATGTACATGTACATGTACATGTTTATTTTAATATTTCAATGTTCATTTTATGAGTGCGTGTCTATTTTCAAGTAAAGTACAGTCTTCACTTGAATTATCAGAAACTCTTGCGTTACTAAATCAAACACGGTTGCTTTAATAACCTTTTTCATCCATAAAAATGATTGCCTCTAATCCAGTGAACCGGACTGCGTTGTGCTATATCGGAGTTATTTTCTTTTATAATATATATGTCACATAATAGCACCAATTTTATACTTACCATACATGTACATGTACATGTTTATTTTAATATTTCAATGTTCATTTTATGAGTAATAATTGACTATACAGGGTCCGGCACTCGAAGTGTAACCAATTAAAAACGCCATGAATCTAGTTTGGAAAATTACTTTTATTCAATTCAAAGTTCAAAATGTGTGAAAATAATAAAAAATTAGGAATCAATTTACTTTTGCTCGATATGACCACCTATTGCCTTGACTATGGCCTTGACGGTCCAGAAACGAATTGCAAGCTGCCCGAATGTGTCTTGCAGGTGTTTCCTGGCCCTTGGCCCTTCGGGTTTGTCATGACGTGATCGACGACAATGCGAGACAGCCGTGCCTCAATTTCGGAGCACTTCTCAAATGCAGGTTTACCGCGGTTCGTTATTTCGTCTCCCAGCGCAGTTTCCAGGTGATCCCGTGCCACCTCATTGAATGTGCGCTTGGCTGGTTTTGGTATTGAAACGGTGTGAACCGACACTTTGTAAGTTGGCTTGTCGCTTTTGTCCTGCGAACGATTGCGTTTAACGGCGTCTGCCGTCTAAGTGGCCTGGAACGCCAGGTACTCATCGACCACCTTTTGGCATCTTGCCATATCGCCGGCGTCCTCTGGATGAGTATTCCCTTCGGCCTCCTTTCTGCTTATTCTACTGAGAATAGCCAGAAACCCCTGGTAAAGCTTATACTTGGACGGACCGTTTTTTACGTTTTGACGCTTTTGCCCCTTGGCATCAGCGGATATGGACGGTTGATTTGAAGTTAATGGCGTGCTGTGGCCCACAGGTTTGTCATTAACCGTCTCTTGTCTGGGGGGCAAGAGTGCGTCCTCTGAGGAAGTTCCCAACTTAACCAGTAGGGTCAATGGATCTTTATTCTCTGTACTTTGTCGTATGCCACTATGAAGCTCATACATGGCTCATGGCTTACCGCTACAAACACGTTAAGATCCATAAATATTTTCCGGATCCTATCGCGCGAATACTTCATGGCCATCTTATCATATCGAAGCTCCTACTCGGTCCAAAGTAGCACTTGTTGTTGAGAGAGAGTTCCTTTTAAAACTAATAATTGTTTTATAGCGACGTGAAGACGGACTTTAGTTGAAATAAACGAGGACCTACTACGACTACTTCGATAGTGATATGAGAGTAAACACTCGAATGGGCTGACTACTCATTTTGTGATTTCAAGTACTTCGTGTTCGGTTCGATCACCGCCAATCTTATCCGCTTTGCTTTTTTTACCCAATATAGAAGGTACAGAACAAATGGCGTGAGATAATGACCTAATAATGTATTGTACTATTTACTGATTAGTTTATGAAACTAGTGAAACTTGCTGCAACCAAGTTTTCTTTATAGTGAGACAACTGGAACTATTTTAAAAAGGAAATCAGGGAACTGGTTTAAAAAGTTCCAGTTGTCTGACTGAATATTTCAATAAGAAACGCCTTCATTGGTTCCACAAATATTTGAAAGGCGACGGGCGTAAGTTTTTGCTTTCTCCATCATTCCTTCTCCAGATTACACACTGAGCTCTAAAAATTGTATTCTCTAAGTTTGCTTGGGCTGGACAGTTGCTCTCAAAGCAGCGACTTAGTTGCGCAGGTGAAAAAGAAAAGGGGTGGAAAATCTGAAGAATCTAAAGAGGGGCGCTTTTTTAAGAACGGATCTCTATACTTCAGAGTACGCCTAAGAATGTAGTTAGTCTGTTTTGAAACCTGGTAATCTATCATCCTTGCATCATAGGTAATTTAAGGGCAGCAGAACTCTGCTCGTTCATTTTACGAGTATTCCCACGCTCATTGAATCAGTCGTTGTTAAGAGTGAAACGAAGTAACATGACTAGACATTTAGCTCATTTTTTTCATGTCACTAACAAAATATCAGTTTTTTTCGTAAACAAACCGCTGTCCTAATCAGCTGATTCCGGTTAACGGTCTGTTCTCGGCCACACCTTTGCATTGTGCTCATCGTGGCATCAAGGACTTAATATAAATAATTGGCGCGTACACTGTTGTTAGGTGTTTGGTCGAGCTCCTCCTCCTATTTGCGGCGTACGCATTTATGTTGTTCCACAAATGGAGGCGCCTATAGTTTGAAGCCGGCTCCGAACGGCAAAGAGTTTTTATGAGGAGTTTTTTCATGACAGAAATACACGCGGAGGTTTGCCATTGTCAGCCGAAAGACGACCGCTATTAGAAACAACTTTTTATTTGTTTTGGTGTATGGAACCTACGTTCTCCGAATGGTAGTGACGCACCAACCCAATCAGCTACGGTAGCCGCCCGGAAAATTGGGGAGATTACAATCTTAAGTGATTTTTTTTAAGTTCATAACTCCACAGCTCACCTTGAAACTAAAAGAATTAATTAAGAATAATAATAATTATTAATATCCTCCTACAAAAAAATAAAAACCTGCTGCGCATCAAGCCCGATTTTTCTCGTTTTCTCTAAGTTATGAACTCAGTTAAAACAAACATTCAATAGGTGTTTGTTGTATTAGTCGTAAGTATCTTATCGATCTCAATGACCACAAATCCCCTTTGGTCAGCTCGGTTCCGTGGTATTTCACTGACTATCAACGCAGTTAAATACAGAATAAAACAAAGCCTAATGCTCTACCGACACGTGACTTGAAGCTGTCTAGACGAGGAAGAGGAAGATACAATCTCGCACCTTCTGCTCCATTGTCCTGCTCCATTCAGGAAAATCGGAGATCTTCTTTAATTTTTGAGAAGTACATACTGATTTTAGGAGAGTTAAGAAAAAGTTTCCCATGCAGCGTCACAATGGGCTATAAGCCAGAGTGCGTTGCACAGATCAACCGTTTCAATGTAATCTAACCTAACCTAAGTACCGAACAAAGTTTTGCTTTGTTTAACCAGTTCCAATTTGGTTATGTAGGGAACCAGAGTTAAAATAGTAGGCCGACTTTTTAAAAAATAGACAATGCGCTAGGCTTGAGGGTGCAATAACTTGCGTCAAAAAAGCAATAGCCTGCGACGATGCCAAGAATCACCTCACAATCAAGAAGATGGAGGAATATTCCTGCCACAAACCAGAGAGTCGGAACTTAGATGAAGTAGTGATTTTCGAAGTAATCTCTGATAGTTAAAAAATTTTAAGAATTAAAGGAATTAATGGGTTTGTTTTCATTTTTAAATAATATGCACTTTCTAGAACTAAATGATTTCCTTTGAAATGGGAAAAAAATCTAACTACCTTAGCAGCTTTTGTTAATTTAGCTTGCGTTATGTTCTAAGCTTGGATTTATATATGTATGAGTATATGGTTTTTATAGAAGAATTAATTCTATTTTCAAAAGAAATTATTGAAATTAAATAAGTTCTTGTGTCTACTGTAAAGACGGACTGACCTTGCAACTCATGCAGAAAGTTTAACAGATAAATTCGGTTGTTGCGCTGAGTCTTACGACAGATTAAGGTGCTAGACATTCCGTTGCAATGTCAATCGGTGGCAGGTCGAGTATTCTTATAATCGCTGTCGTTGGAGTAGTTCTCAATGCACCTGGAGTGCAAAGTGCACCAAGATGTTGAATACTTTCCATAGGTTTTTTATATGTCAGTTTTCTTGGCGCAGTCCACCACACCAGAGCACCGTATAGTAATATTGGCTTTACTATAGCGGCCGCCGTAGCCGAATGGGTTGGTGCGTGATTACCATTCGGAATTCACAGTTGGTTCGAATCTCGGTGAAACATCAAAATTAAGAATTAGCGGTCGCCCCTCGGCAGGCAATGGCAAACCTCCGAGTGTATTTCTGCTATGAAAAAGTTCCTCATAAAAATATCTGCCGTTCGGAGTCGGCTTGAAACTGTAGGTCCCTCCATTTGTGGAACAACATCAAGACGCACACCACAAATAGGAGGAGGAGCTCGGCCAAACAACCAAAAAAGGTGTACACGCCAATTATATATATATATATATATAGATGAGTAGCACCAATACATAATAGCAGGAGATAGACCCCATGTTACTTCCGACATCTTTTTACATGCATACATTGCGTTACTGGCCTTTTCCTTCCTCTCTAACATATTGTACTTCCATGGTAGTTTACAATCCAAAATTACTCCAAGGTACTTCGTGTGGTCTTTAAGAGTCAGTTCCACGTCGTTTAGCTATTTAGGGTGGCAATAGGGGATTTTGTACCTTCTAGTAAAAAGTATCATATCCGTTTTATCAGCATGTTTCCCCAAACCTGCCTGTATTGCCCATTCGTGCACCGTTGCAAGTGTATTATTTATTATGACACACACGGTGTTTAGGTATTTGCCTGTCACTACTATGGCTATGTCATCTGTATATGCTACTAGTCTCGATGCCGTACCTTCAAATTTTTTTCGTAATTCTTTAATTGCGAGTAGCCATAGAAGTTGCGATAGAACACCACCTTGTGGCGTACGCTTACATGCTAATTTAGTGGGTTTAGCTTCGTTCCATTCCGCTTTTATTATTCTACAACGTAACAGGTTCTTTATACATAAATAAACCGCGGGCTCTGTATTCGTTGTATCTAAGCCACTAAAATGGCTTCTCACACATTCTTGAATGCTCCACTAATGTCTAGAAATACTCCTTATTCTGTGTACTCTAGAGCTATCTCTATAATTAACACTAGTGAGTGTAACGCGGTCTTTATGGATCTGTCTTTAGTATATGCGTGTTGTGCCCGGCTTTTGGTATAAACACAACCCTTGCTTCTCTCCAGATAACAGGTATATAGTTAAACATCAGACATTCTGTGTATATCGCTTTTCGCCATGGTACCAAAAGATCACTCATCATGCCTGGCGATTTAAATAGGTCAAAAGTGTTTAAGCCCATTCTAGTTTTTGCGTCGTAACAATCTCTTCCGTGATGTCTGCTACGTTATCTCTCAAGAGCTCGTAATCTAAGTGGTATATGCATCTCAAAAAATGCATAGTAACTAGATCTTATAGTGTTTCTTCACAACTATCAGTCCAGTCTCCGCTAGTTTTGCGAATTAAATTGGGCGTGGTGGAAAGTTTCGATAACAGTTTCCTGAGCCTAGCCGGTTCGTTTGTACTTTCTATGCTACCACAGAAGACTTTCCACGATTCTCTTCTGGCCCTACGTACCTCTTTCTTGTATGTTTGTTGTAGATCGTTAATTCTTCCCAGCAGGATTAATTATCGGGGTCCAATATATGTTGGTTCCTCACCACGGTTTGATACTTCTAGGCTACTTTGTAAAATAAAATTGAATAGGGACTCACCTCTATCGTTTGGGTCGGAGTTTCCCCATATGGTATGATATGAGTTTGCATCGAGCCTTCGCTCGGCTTTCTTGACCAGCCTATGAAGCTCATCCAGCGCTGTGTCCTTCTCGTGTGACATGTAGCAATACTCAAGAAGAATGCTTAATGCCCTATTGGCCACCCCCTCACGTGAAATAGCGTATATTCAAGAACATAATCAAGATGCATGTAATTAAATTTATATGTTTTCGGGGTCGCAAGGTAGCAAGTGGTAGCAGCTGAATCTTGTTTTATTCAGTAACCATTACTTTTTTGAGTAACCTTTAATAGGTTTCAAAGCAACATATGACGGCGTTGTATTACTATACAGTTTGAAAACTCAAATTTTATAAAAAAAATTGCAAAAAATGTATCTACGTATTGCTGCAGCTAAAAATTTTGTGTCTAGGTATTGATATGTACTAAAGATTTCTCGTATTTTACTAACCTTCCGAAGATGATTCCATTTGGTTTTGTTCAATTTACTCCATTACAAAATCTTTCAAATGTGTACAACTTTCACTATTCATCGACAGTAATACGATGCTCAAACGAAGGCCACGTTGCGACTGAAAATACAGAGGATACTTAGGGTACAGGACGTTGCTATGAACGGTTTTCACTACTCAAGGCATTACTGTAGCCAACCCAAAGACAAAAAAACTCTATCTAGAAACTTTTTTTTTCGACTTTTGGCCACCTTTTTGGGAATCGGCCGCACTGTGCGCTGCTTTGTATTCCGACTTGGCTTTCAGCCCTTCCTTACTTGGCTTTTGTTTGTCGAAGACACAATTTTTTTAGAAATATTTCCATTCATCATAAAGCAAGACCGTTCAAAACTGTTGCTTTTTTTCTGATACTCACTCTTTTGGCTCTCTACAAGCCGCAACGAAATGTTCACGTCGACCACAATTGAAACACTTGGAATTTTTATTGTTTTACTGTTCCTGTTCTTGTCCCCTAAACCGTTTGCACTAACTCATTTAGGTGGTTAGCAGCAGCAGTCCCCTCAGACATACTAAGATGCAGTTTTTTAATTAATAAAATTTTTCGTACATGCCCTTTGGCTGATGTATTTCGCGGATCTTATTCCACCCTCTCTCAATTTGGAAAAACGCACTAATTTTTCTTTAATTTTAGTGTACCACAGTACAGTACAGTACTTGCTTTTTGTGTATACCATTTCGCTATACCGACACACAGCAAAGCGTTCTCACAAGTCTATTTCACAAAAATCGCACAGTGCAAGCGCTGCGATCATAACCTGTTTGGTGGATTTAATTTGTATTTATTATTACAGAATGTAACGTAAGTGGAATTAAAGTGAAGTTTATCGTTTTTGTTTGTGAAATTTAATTTTTAAAGATTTAATTAGGAAAAAATGTACAGAAATTTTAGAAAAAATTAGTGACTAAACATTTCTCATAAAAGTGTAAAATGTTTTAGTTTTTTTACAATGAATTTCTTAATATGTTGCTTTCATTTTATTGAGTACGGAGACTTTTTCTGGCAAGTGGATATAATTGGCGCTTATACCCTTTTTGGGTGTTTGGTCGAGCTCCTCCGAAAGGTAGTCACGCAGCAACCCATTCGACCGCAACAGCACGCAAGTGCCCTGCTGGCACGTGTCAATTTATTTTTGTGTATACGAGCAAAGACATCGTTGCTCGCTAGTACAATTGTCACGGTGATTTGTCTTCCCTCTTATTTTTACCCGACCGATTATCTCTACTCATAGCTCAAGTCTGCATACACCTTACAAATAATTTTAACTTGGTTAAAAACACAATTTAAAACATATTTTATTTATTTATTCTTTCATTACGTTCTTAAGTTAAATAACCAAAAGAAAATAACAAGATTCCTCACATGTAAATATAGCAACGAGAAAGTTTGGAAAATGCTTTATAAATAATATACAAAAATAAAAATTAAAATGTTGTTGGATAGCCACGATGTTTCAGGACTTCATTCAAACTTTTATTATTGAATTTACTAACTTCTCAGTTATAATATATAATAATTTTATATTTGCCCATTCTGCCGGCATAACGTTTTGCAAAGCCACTATAATAATAACAAGGAACAAGTAATATTACTTGCTGTCGAATTACTTTTACTAAAGGATTCCACAGCTGCTCAATTGGATTAAGATTCGGCGACTGTGAGGTGTTTTGTGGCTCTTTTGAAGCGTTGTATTACAGCCAAAGCTTAACGATTTCGGCTGTGTGTTTTGGGTTATGATCTTGTTGGAACCAAAACGTTTTCCATAAGACAAGATTCGGCACTCTGTTTCATATTACTTCCTAAAATGTGCAAATACCCCTATTTATTCGTAGTCGATTCAATAAATTCTAACTGACACAATACATATATATCCGCACAAATACATTTTTAAAGTGTTTGGTTTACGGGTATGCATTATAATGCGCAACATACCATTTCAGAGTGAGCAGTGCGTTCAAAAATGCAAATATGGCAGTACTGCAAATGCAACGCGTTCTTAAACGTCATTTTTGTATCAAAAGTCGTGCATTATTTGCAGCAAAAATTTTCACACTGCCAATAAATACACTAGTACAATGTCTGATGAAAAGTGGGTATTTAATTATTTATTTTAGCTTTTAATACAAAAATTGATGAAAAATATGATATTTAAACTTTATTTTATTATACTTTTCTTGGTTTTAGTGATTACTTTAGTACATCGGAGATAAAATTACTGCTCAGAGTCCGACTAAGCATGGAGAACGAGATCACATCGGAAAGGAGGAAAAAGAGCGTGCTCTGGGCTAAGGTTGTAGATGAAGTAAAAACAGTTAATAAAGATTTAAAAATAGATAGAAACATCGCCCAGCGAAAATTTTCTAATTTACTCATCACTTATAAGCGAATAAAAAACAGATATTAAACTTTTGATATTAAACTTTTGACAAGATGTGTCCTTTTAAGCTTTACACGGTTTTTTTTTTCTTAAATTTAATAAAAGACTATCGGTTTTTTCCTCACATACTACTGTGGGCAAAAAGTAAGGTGAATTTGGTTTTAAAATGAAAAATCTTTATTTATTCTTGTAAATCAATTTCATCCCCTTCAAAATAATCCCCCCTCGATGAAATACACTTATGCCAACGATTTTTCCAATCCCCGAAACATGCCAAATAGTCCATTTCCGGTATAGCCATCAGCACCTTCTTCGATTCAGCTTTGATTTCCTCAATCGACTCGAAACGCGTTCCTCGGAGTGGAGCCAAATCAGGCGAATACAGTGGTTGCGGAACGATATGTGTGGAATTTTGGCGAAATGGTCATGAAGAACGAGTGCAGTGTGAGACGGTGCAATATCGTGATGCAAAAACCAAGAGTTGTTGGCCCATAATTCTGGTCTTTTTAGACGAATGGCCTCCCGTAAACGACGCATAATGCTCAAATAATATTCCTTATTAACAGTTTGGCCAGGTGGAAGGAATTCATAGTGCACCACACCACGAAAATCGAAAAAAACTGTCATCATGACCTTTATTTTTGAACGACTTTGACGTGCTCTTTTCGGTCTGGCCTCGCCTTTAGTACGATATTCGCTTGATTGGTCGGTTGTTTCAGGGTCGTAAGCATAAATCCAAGCCTCATCTCCCGTAATGATGCATTTGAGCTTGTCCTGATAGTCTGAAAGCATTGTTTCACGCACATCAACGCGACGACTTTTTTCCAAGAAATTGAGAGTTTTCGGTACCAAACGAGATTTGACTTTTCGTAGGCCCAAATGGTCCTTCAAAATGGTTTTCACAGATCCTTCTGATATTCCGATCATATCAGTAAGGTCTTTAACAGTCAACCGACGATTTTTGAGCACTAACTCCTTCACTTTATTGACGTGTTGGTCATCTGTTGACGTCGATGGTCGCCGGAGCGCTCCAAGTCATCAACACGTTCTCGACCCTCTTTGAAGGCTTTGTACCACTTATAAACATTTTTCTGCGACATGGTCGAATCACCAAATGCCTTCTGCAACATGCTAAACGTTTCCGCAGCCGAAATTTCATTCCGCAAACAAAATTTGATGGCACTTCTCTGCTCAATCAAATCAGATATTGTAAAAATCGAAAAATGCACTCTCGTCTGGTAAACACAAGCGTAAATATATTACTGATAATGACATTCACATGAAAGTTCACCCAGATGTTATTAACAGTGCTGCCAACTCATGAAAAAAATAACTAGAGCGAAATTTTAATCCCACGAAGTTTGAAAAATAAATTCACCTTACTTTTTGCCCACAGTAGTACATCGTCCATGACCAAACTTAGTAACAATTCCATTTTACTGCACAGCGCGTTCATAAATGCAACAAATCTCTTTGCAATATTTCAACAAATCTATCAGTTGCATGAATTGTCACATTGACAGTGCTGCCAGCGCTGCAAGTACTGCGCATTATAATGCGTTTCTGAATATAGCCTACGTTTTCAACAATTTTTGAAGATGTAACCTTTACTACTATATTGATTATACTGCACTCTTCTCGGACCAATAGTGTTCTTAGATTCCCAGATCTGGGCTTAGATGTAAAAATCCCGTTTGCTTGTAATTGTTTACTACGTGTTGA
The DNA here is from genome assembly GCF_027943255.1 of Anastrepha obliqua. Lineage (NCBI taxonomy): Eukaryota > Metazoa > Arthropoda > Insecta > Diptera > Tephritidae > Anastrepha > Anastrepha obliqua. The sequence goes on along the minus strand of NW_026562178.1, from coordinate 279,251 downwards.
ACAGAGGAAAACTTTCTCCCAATAGCTTTGCCAATATTTTGGTAACTATTTCCATCTTTCCACAATTTTATAATTTTTTTTTTTCTGATACTTTAATATCTTTTCTTTTGTTTTCTATGTTTTCATTTTATTTCCACTTTCAAATAAAATGTACAACTGAGTTCGGTAACCGAAGAGAACGAAAACAAATCTTAATAAATTAACGGTATTATTAAGAGAAGAAAAACTGTGGGCAGACTTTCTGGTTGCTACATATATTTACATGCATGACGGTGCAATAACTTACCGTTATGTAAACAATGAAGTGAAGAATCTTAATAATTTTTTTTTTGCTTTTGTAACTTAAGAATGTTATGAAAGAATATACATACATAAGTAAATAAATGAAATTTGTTTTCCACAAATTTGTGTGCCCGCTTGCCGAAATTGATCGACTGGGACTCTATCTCATTACTTACTGAATGTTGCAAGCAGCTGCGATAATATTTCTCTTTCTCCGTACCCTTATAAAAAACAGAAACACATATGTAGGTACATACGTCCATATATATGGTACATATGCATGATTCAATAATAAAAATAATTGAATCATGGTATATATGTATGTATGCATATAGTATGTACACATGTGTTTACATACGCATCGGCAAGAAATCACGATTCACCTAATTCGCGACAATTCTATAATACGATGATTGGAATTTTAATCGGGAAAGAATGGTGCGTGCGGGAAGATGTGGTACCCTCATTTTATGAATAAGCGTACTTTGCTTTTAGATAATGCGCTTGCGATTACCAATGAATTTGTATTTCTTGTAATAAACAATATTTCATACTCTTCAGCGCCGTTGCGTGTAACGAATGGTGCTGTTGCGTCTGCTGCTGAAAACTATGAACACCGTAAACGCAATCCCGACTCAGCTGTTCCGATCAAACTAATGAGAACCCCATGTAAATGAAAAGTTCCTTCCTTCCGTATCGTACTACCGTAGATTTTATTTCACGATTGTTAAAAAAATCCCGTAATACCGACCCAGCAGATTGCTCTCTCACCACACAGTGTTGCCAAGCAGTACATTTCGAAATAATTTACAAAATAAACTTAGAAAAATGATAATTTTTGTTAAAGTAGCTTAAAAATACTATTGAATAATGTTAATTATAGATAAATGAACTATTCGCATTTGTTGGTTTTTGGCTTTGGTTTATTAAACAATGAAAAATTGTAACTGATAACGCGGATGTGTGAAAAAGTGTGTAAGCAAAAATATCAATGGCAACATTGTGTAGATACAACCAAACACATACACACATAAACCGATGTATTGTGTAAATATGCCCTACAAGACAGCTGACTATCATATTAGCCCTCATATTATCATCATCACTATCATCATCCAACTACACATTTTTGTTCTAGCCGTGGGAAAGTTCTGATAGTTTCCCCTTGTCGGTGTGATATTCTATCTCTCTTTTACCAATAGCAATTTCTTATAACTGAAAAATATATCTGCCCTGCTCTAAAGGCACACTAAACTCCTCATTGTTGTCATCACAAACTCATCAGCACAAATGGCCTAAACTCTTCATTGTTGTCATCAGAAACTCATCAGCACAAACGCCTCATTGTTGTCATCACAAACTCATCAGCACAAACGCCTCATTGTTGTCATCACAAACTCATCAGCACAAATGGCCTCATTCGAAATTACACGACGAAAACGAAATTACATTTATATTATTATACTCATTTATTGTTTACAAACTAGTTATAATATTATAAAATTTTATATTATATATTTACATATTTAAAGATTTAACATATTTACACATTTCAAGATTTTACATATTTAAAGATTTTACATATTTACACATTTCAAGATTTTACATATTTAAAGATTTTACATATTTACACATTTCAAGATTTTACATATTTAAAGATTTTACATATTTACACATTTCAAGATTTTACATATTTAAAGATTTTACATATTTACACATTTACACATTTCAAGATTTTACATATTTAAAGATTTTACATATTTACACATTTGCACATTTCAAGATTTTACATATTTAAAGATTTTACATATTTACACATTTAAAGATTTTACATATTTACACATTTCAAGATTTTACATATTTAAAGATTTTACATATTTACACATTTACACATTTGAAGTTTTTCTGTTAATATATTTTTTTTGGTTAGACCTATTGTGGCTTAAACGAACATACTTCCTAATAGCGCCTTGTACATCTTCTTTTGTTTTTTCTGAAAAGAGGTCTAATAAATGAAATAATTGTTAGCAACTCGTAGGTATTCTTCTTTTTGCTATGTACTTACCAAATATAAGTTCAACCGCCTTAAGTCTAAGAAGTGGTATTTTTCCTGCTCTTCCTTCTAAGTTGAAGCTGTACATGGCGTCATCTGTGAAAAGATAACGCATAACCCCGTCAACCGTCCCTTTCGTGCTTTTGATCTTGCCAGAAGCCCAATCTACATATGGAAGAAAAAGTGTTATTTTCAAATTATACTAGCGTTCATTTTATTATGTTACCATTGCGTCGGCGTAAGCTTTATTTATCAGCTTGGCTTCAACAGCCTGCACTTGCTCCACCGATAATACGGGAAACATGGCAGCAAGTTCCATGGATTCCTCTCTTTCCGCGTCCCCGGTGATGCGACTGACAGACTGTTGAACCCTAGCTGTCACCACTTTGCATTCGCGCAACAGCTTACTTTGCGCTTGCACCTCACCACGTTCCGGCATCTGAAAAGGGAAATTTCGATGTTACAAACGAAATATATAGTACATATGGTGAAAGTCTGTTATTACCTTATCGAAAATGGCACTTTGTTTGTCAGCTACTTGGCCAGCAACGCCCAGTTGACGGGTCTCGACGCTATCCAGTTTCGCCAATATTTGGTCCAGGCATATCTGGATAACACTTAACTCAGCTATTATTGCCGCGTGTCTGCCTTTAGATGACGACAACTTTTTGGGAAGAGCAGGCTTTTTTGGTGCAGAGCGCTCGTCATGGGGACATTCCACCCCAAATTGAAGCCTTCGAATTTGTATTTCTGAAATAAAATAAGAATATATAAAACCACAAATAAAAGTACATAAAACTGTACCGTCATTTTCTTGCCACTGACTTATTTCCACTTCTGAACATATTTCGTCGAGTATATTCTGATCCGACTCCATTTAATATTATTTTGAAAAATCGTTAAAAAGATGATGTAGTATGGGTAAAAGTAAATATTTTCCTTCAAAAGTAATACAAAAATATTTATAACTAATGTCTTCTATATTTAGATCTACTTCTATTTCATTTAATACACTACTTAATAAAATGCCGAGACCAGTTGAGGAGTGCAACGGTTCTACTGGTACTAGGCATATCTTCATTAGAACAATCTACACTATTACTATTACTGCTATTGGTATCACCTTCCATTTGATGAGCAAGTTCGTTCAGTTTTCTATGTTTTGCAACTGACGCTTTAAACAGTGTATTCTCCTTGCTCATCAAATTGGCAAGAGTTTTTCTATTTATGCTCATAATTTTAACTAAAATATTGTACGTTAAATGTGAGTTAGTATTTAACTACTTAAAATAAAGTTAGTAATTTACAATGCCTTATTTATAACTTGCAACTTAAATTTTGATTGTAGACAAATTTGTGTATGATCTGAAAAAAAGAAAATTTTTGTTAGCTAGTATTTAACTACTTAAGTTTATGTTAGTAATTTACAATACCTTGTTTAAAGTTCACGTTATATTTTCCTTCCTTTCCTTTCCTTTTATTTTATGTATAATCTTCTGAAAAAAAGAAAATTTTTATTATTTCTATATTATTATTTTTATATTATTATATTTATTATTTTTACTTTTTATGAAAATATTATTTTATCGCACTTTTCACTATTTTGAACAAAATATCACAATTCAATTCAATCAAAGCAGCCACAAAACTGCAACTTCACACTTGGTTCTTGTTTTTGTTGTAGCAGCATAAGCATTCTCCATACATATACGGAGAATACTGCTGAAGTCCATGGCCGGATATAAATCCGGTAACGTAGAACGTTAAAAATTCTTATTTTACCAAAATGCTTATAAAACCACGATAAAATACCATTTGGTTAGAATTTAAATATACATACCTGATTTACACTCGATTTTTTTCACAATACACTTTTCACAATCACAAAAAACACAACCGCCTTCCACGAGTAATACGAATAATAATGAATAACTAGATGCGCTTTTTGTTTGAAAGCGCGGCTAGAAATTCCTTTCAATACTTCTTAGTATTGCCAATTCCAGGGAACAACTAATAGTCGGAATGGCGTGCTGCCAGAAATAGAGCACAAAAAATAATTGACGAAAACAGTTCGTTTTTACGTTGAAGGAAAAATTTCGCGATTTAAATGTAATACATATAATAAATTGTTTAAAATATTATATAATATGTTTTTTGGGTTATAATATAATTTTTATGAGACCACTGTCAAATTCAATCACACTTTCCTGAATACATTTTGAATACATGTAATTCCATTGAAAACTGAGTGTTGGTTTTTGTATGTAAATATGTATGTTTTTTTAATTTTTTGCTTATTTATGTATTTTATACTCAGTGTGTTTATTTTTTTATACTTATATGTATCTACATCAATGAAAATAAGGAAACTGTAAATTCCCAATTTTTGTTTTAAAAAATACCCAATCAATATTTCTCCCGCTGTGGCATTACTGACGAATAGTATAAAAAAGGAGCATTTCAACAGCGCTTTCACGAGAAAAAGAGTTTCACATTTAGTTATCTCTTTTGCTCTTTCGACAATTTACAATTTGTCAATGCGCATGTATTAGAGACTAATAAAATATTTGTCAATGTTTTGGAATTTTTGGCGAAAGTACTCAGCACTGTCTTGTAGGGTGTATTTAAAAGAACTCAGTTGTTCTCGGGGGTGAGTTTTTGTGCACGGTAAGGGACTGCGGTAAGGGATTCCGTGCGGTCTTCACTGTTTTCAGCATGTGCTTATCAATGTATTTAGTTTTTCAAACCATATTGACATTAAGCGCCCTCGATTCGCTACTTCTCTGCTTGCTATCTCAAAAAAGTTATCGAACAAGAATAGACACATCAGTCGTAATTGGGGAGAACGATGCGGAGAGCGTTAATATATAGAGAGGTCCCACGGGCTACGAACAGTGTAAATTGTCAAAAATCAAGTGAAACCGCGAATACTTTTTCACCTCGATCAACTCGACAGCGGGGAACTTCTTAACAGAGCTGATTACAGTGAATTATTTACAAGTATGTACATTGGCTCTACTCAGTTTTTGACTTCCGCATGAAATCAAATTGACGAATAGCCGACGGCATTTTGCAAGGAATTTGCTTGTGCATTTCTATGTTCCCTTGATAAACACAATTTTATTGAATTTATATTTTTAAACAAACTTAAATGATTGATGAAATTGATGATGCGCCAACATTTAAAATCAAAGTAGCTTTAATGTTCGTGGCTTTAATTTAAAAAGAAGAATTTAAACAAAGTAATGGCTTTTACAATAACAGGTGTTATCACCTGCTATCGAGAGATGATTAACGTTTTTTTTATGGCCGGAAGTGGATGGTACTGATCTGGACAACGTTTATTGTCAACAAGACGGCACTACGTGCCACACAAGCAACGAAACCATTAATCTTTTACGGGAAAAGTTTCCGGACCGTGTTATCTTTCGAAGAGGTGATCACAATTGGCCACCGAGATCTTGTGATTTAACACCTTGTGACTTTTTTCTTTGGGGCCACGTGAAAGAGAAACTCTACGCCAACAGGGTCAATTCAAGACCTCAAAGATGGAATTCGTGAGGCTATCGAGGACATAGGGCAGACACTTTGCAAAATACCCGACCGATCGAATTGCTGCCTAACAAATGCTCAGGCAATTCTCTTTTGCATATGCGTGTACAAATTTGTATGTGCGTATGCACACTTGTTGCCCTAGCATGAATTTAGCATACTTGTTTTAGAAAAAATTTAAATACATATGTCATAGCTAGCCTACAACGTTAACATTCTTTGTTTCTAATCACCAACAAATTCCAGTCGACTGCTGCTAAATTTACATAATTCAGTCCCTTGCTGTTAACTTTTGGTGAAAAATGGGTCTGTGTGATTAGTCTTCGCGAGACGAGTACCCCTCATAAATGATAATATAATATATGTAAATATAAGCTGCTTATGGCTATGGTACCAATAATTGATGACATAAATATCGTTATAGTTAATACTACGGTTAAGGTTATGGCATTATGGTATGGCACCTCTACTTTGAGCTTTAAGTGTTTTCAACGAAGTAAAGCAAATTGTGTTGCCATTAATTTGTGTCTTTTATTTAATAATCAAGTGATCGAACTTAGAGCAATTATTGTGAGAGAAGTAGGATTGTTGAATTAAGTTCCAGGATCGTGAAAACGGCAAAGTTAAGCGAACGTCAGATTAAGCATTTTAAGAAACAATTACGTGGCCTGTGAGCTACTGGAAACAAGGCAGAGTAACAAGTACAACTACTCGACGCTATTGAGGCATCGATGTAAACGGATATGTGTTCCAGCTGGAAGCTGAGAAATCATCGACCAAACTGGAAGAGAAAGCAGAGCTTCCAGGACCTTCATCAGGTATAGACATGAGAATGATTATGACTGAAATATCGGAAACGTCATCGCAGATGGAATCGGAAATGTCACAAATAGTATCGAAATTGTCGTAAATGTATTCGCAAATATCATCGCAGTCATCGGAAATGGAATCGAAGATATGAGAAAAATCATAGGATATATCGTCGCAAATATTAGTGAAAATGTCCACGCAGATGTCACAAATGTCAGCCGAGTTCTCGTCGAAGATAAATTCGTAGCTGGAGAAACAGGATACGCGTATATCCAATTTAGAAGCAGAGAAGACACATATGACTTATCAACTGAAAACGATGGAGGCTGAGGTAGATGCAGTGAAGACTCGCCTCTGTGAATTGCAATTGAATCGTCCGAATATGTTAACAGTAAAAGCACCATCATTCAACAGCACCGTACCATTTGAAACAACATCAACAACAAATCACTGAAGTACTACAGACAAAGTGGCTGCATTGGTTGTCTCGGTTAAGGATTCTGCCGCCGAAGTACTGAAGGCTGTTCCAAAAGCCGATCGGGTAGCTACGAAAGATAGAACTGACGAATCACTGCCATAGGACAAATGAGAGCTTGCAGGAATACGCGACAGAGATTGAACAGATAGCGTATTTGGGGCATGTGAAAGAAACAGCAGGTTTCATTGAGAAGATGAAGTGCCAGGCATTCATAAGAGGTACTCGAGATCCGTACACGAAACGGGAAGCAAACCCAACACCGAAGGGAACGTTTGCTGAATCAGTGTATTGTGCGATGACTTGTTCCTCTCCTCAGCTCTTTTGAGCAAGCCAGTACACAAAGCCCATCGGGTTGAAGTTGAAGAGCTTATTCCGTTGGAAGTAATAAGGGAGTTTTTCTCAATTTTCTCAATGTTAAAGCTGCGGTTAGACCGGATATATGGCATGTAATGGCGGTATACCGCGCAGCCAACGGAAAACGAACCCAGATGGGAGGAAATGAAGCGCCGATACTGAGAATGGACCCCCAAACCAGCTCTAAGAAGCAAGAACTGGTTCCTACAACTGAATGCCCCGCAGTCTCTGTCTCCTGAATTGGACAGAGAAGTAACAACTTGACGATATGCGGAACTGTAAGTGGTCGATTCCAGGTGCTTGCTCTGGACACAGGTGCAACGAACGGTAATGTGAAACCCCTGGAGGGAGCTACGATTTCTGGAAAGGTAGTTTGCGAAGTCATTATTGCATTTTTGTCAGTAGTTCAAACATTTTTACTGACTGAAATTACGGATGAACTGATAATTGGCGTAGATTTCATACTGCTGCATGGATTTTGATAAAAGCGTTCTGTGACGTCAGAATGTGGAGATAACCCTGTGCACCTAAAATGAGCCAAGTGTACAGTTCAGAAAGGTAATCCTAAGTCACCGTCAACGATTTCCACTAAAATCAGAAGCAGTCTTATAGGCTAATGCAGAAGGAGGCTGTGGGACAGGCAGAGTGTGGGAAGGACACCCATAAAGACGGGAAAAGGCACGAAGTAAGAGTCCTCCAGTAAGAGTCCTAAATAATTTTAAGTCACCAGTTATCTTATATATAAAATAAAGTCAACTTTTTGTGTGTGTTCGCTAAGCGGCCGTGTCTTTGCACCGAATTAAACCAAACTTACACACATTGTTAAGTAGGTATTGAAGATGGTTTACGTATAGTTTGGATGCCTATTGGTGGGTAGGGCTCGAGATATAGGTCAAAACGTGGACCCGGGTAACCTTCGGATGTGTATGTACAATATGGGTATCAAATGGAAGCTGTTGGTGAATGCTTTAGTTCAGAGTATTTTTCATGCCGCTCCGTGACTAGGGTCTCGAGATAGAGACCAAAACGTGGAACCTAGAATGTGTTTGTACAGTATGGATATCAGATGAAAGCTGTTGGTGAATGCTTTAGTACAGAGTATTTTTCATGCCGCTCCGTGACTAGGGTCTCGAGACAGAGACCAAAACGTGGAACCTAGAATGTGTTTGTACAATATGGATATCAGATGAAAGCTGTTGGTGAATGCTTTAGTACAGAGTATTTTTCATGCCGCTCCGTGACTAGGGTCTCGAGATAGAGACCAAAACGTGGAACCTAGAATGTGTTTGTACAATATGGATATCAGATGGAAGCTGTTGGTGAATGCTTTAGTTCAGAGTATTTTTCATGCCGTTCCGTGACTAGGGTCTCGAGATAGAGACCAACACGTGGAGCCTAGAATGTGTTTGTACAATATGGATATCAGATGGAAGCTGTTGGTGAATGTTTTAGTTCAGAGTATTTTTCATGCCGTTCCGTGACTAGGGTCTCGAGATAGAGACCAACACGTGGACCCTAGAATGTGTTTGTACAATATGGATATCAGATGGAAGCTGTTGGTGAATGCTTTAGTTTAGAGTATTTTTCATGCCGTTCCGTGACTAGGGTCTCGAGATAGAGACCAAAACGTGGAGCCTAGAATGTGTATGTACAATATGGGTATCAAATGGAAGCTGTTGGTGAATGCTTTAGTTCAGAGTATTTTTCATGCCGCTCCGTGACTAGGGTCTCGAGATAGAGACCAACACTTGGAGCCTAGAATGTGTTTGTACAATATGGATATCAGATGGAAGCTGTTAGTGAATGCTTTAGTTCAGAGTATTTTTCATGCCGCTCCGTGACTAGGGTCTCGAGATAGAGACCAAAACGTGGAACCTAGAATGTGTTTGTACAGTATGGATATCAGATGAAAGCTGTTGGTGAATGCTTTAGTACAGAGTATTTTTCATGCCGCTCCGTGACTAGGGTCTCGAGATAGAGACCAAAACGTGGAACCTAGAATGTGTTTGTACAATATGGATATCAGATGAAAGCTGTTGGTGAATGCTTTAGTACAGAGTATTTTTCATGCCGCTCCGTGACTAGGGTCTCGAGATAGAGACCAAAACGTGGAACCTAGAATGTGTTTGTACAATATGGATATCAGATGGAAGCTGTTGGTGAATGCTTTAGTTCAGAGTATTTTTCATGCCGTTCCGTGACTAGGGTCTCGAGATAGAGACCAACACGTGGAGCCTAGAATGTGTTTGTACAATATGGATATCAGATGGAAGCTGTTGGTGAATGTTTTAGTTCAGAGTATTTTTCATGCCGTTCCGTGACTAGGGTCTCGAGATAGAGACCAACACGTGGACCCTAGAATGTGTTTGTACAATATGGATATCAGATGGAAGCTGTTGGTGAATGCTTTAGTTTAGAGTATTTTTCATGCCGTTCCGTGACTAGGGTCTCGAGATAGAGACCAAAACGTGGAGCCTAGAATGTGTATGTACAATATGGGTATCAAATGGAAGCTGTTGGTGAATGCTTTAGTTCAGAGTATTTTTCATGCCGCTCCGTGACTAGGGTCTCGAGATAGAGACCAAAACGTGGAACCTAGAATGTGTTTGTACAATATGGATATCAGATGAAAGCTGTTGGTGAATGCTTTAGTACAGAGTATTTTTCATGCCGCTCCGTGACTAGGGTCTCGAGATAGAGACCACAACGTGGAGCCTAGAATGTGTTTGTACAATATGGATATCAGATGGAAGCTGTTGGTGAATGCTTTAGTTCAGAGTATTTTTCATGCCGTTCCGTGACTAGGGTCTCGAGATAGAGACCAACACGTGGACCCTATAATGTGTTTGTACAATATGGATATCAAATTGAAGCTGTTGGTGAATAATGTTATCGAAGCAACTATTTTAATCTAATACCGAGAATTCCAATGATTCCACCTGAATTGCCATTTGAATTCAAGCGTTTGCAACTGCCCATTCGTTTAGCATTTACAATAACTATCAATAAATCACAAGGGCAAACCTTAGAAATATGCGGGATGAATTTAGAAGAACCAGTATTCACCCATGGTCAACTATACGTTGGCTGTTCACGTGTTGGGAAGCCAACAGCATTATATATTTACTCAGAAACAAATAGAAAAACAAAAAATATTGTTTATGCCAAAGCGCTTGAATAAAGAATAAAGAAATAAATAATATGAAAACCATATCTTTTCTGTTCTAAACCATATCTATTCTATTTTAGTGTGCCCAGCGAAGCGGGAGGGGTTTGCTAGTTTTGGATAAAAGAGCTGTTATTGGGAAATGCCGAACTGTTGAAGCCATACTCGTAGTAGACTGTAATGGGCTACAACAGGAAAGGGAAGAAGTCCAGGAAGCAAGAAGAAAAACCTCCAATTTCATAAGGACTTGGTTGCAAGAAGTAAAAGGGCTAAAGAGGGCAAAAGCTAAGAGATTGCTGGATAAATACCGGTACCTATTCAACGGCTATTGTGGAAAGTCTGGAAGAACTGCCATCGTGAAACATCGAATAGACACAGGATATGCAAATCCAACTTTTCAAGTCCACGGCGAGTTCCACTAGCACAGCGCGAGAAAACAAATCAGATAATTAAAGATATTCAGAAAAATGGAGTACTTGAGCCAACAAAAAGTCTGTGGAGCTCAAGGGTTGTGCTGGTCGAAAAGAAAGATGGAAGCACCCAATTTTGTGCTATACAGAAAGCTGAATGAAGTCACACAAAGGCCAGCTACCCATTACCACGAATAGATGGCATTCTCGACACTTAATCTGGCGCAAAATTGTTTTCTATGCTTAGTTTAAAAAGTGGTTAATAGCAAGTGGAAAGTGAGGGTTGCGATCGTGCGAACCCAGCCTTCATCATAGGAGATGGGATGTGGCAGTTTTCTGTGATGTCTTTCGAATTATGAAACGCACCAGCAAACTTTTAGCGTCTCATGGAGCAAATGGTGAGAGAACTCATGGGTAAACATTTTAGCGAACATCTGAAAAATTTGGAAGTCCGTCAGTGCATCGCCTCCGCGTGTTTACGAATGAATTCAAAGAAGTGTGCACACATTGGACTTGAGGTGACAACCTAGGGCATCAAGGCAGGCGAAGAAAAATGAAAGGTAGTAAAAGAGTGGCCACGATCAAGAAATGCGCCGTAAGTACGAAGTTTCTTACGACTGTTTTCATATTGCCGCCGGTTTGTTTCAGTGTTCGCAAATGTTGCCCTGCAAGAAAAATTAATCGCGTACTATGGCAGAGTCTTGATGGAGACGGAAATGAGTTACTACATAACTAGCCGAGAACTGTTAGTTGTGGTTGAGTGTGTAAAACATTTCCACAAACACCTGTACGGACAACGATTCCAGTTAAGAACCGACCACGCAGCACTGAAATGGTTACTCCAGTTCAATCATCCGGAAGGACAAATTACACGGTTGATCGATCGAAGGCTGCAATATTATGGCTTCTCAGTGGAGAGTTCTGAAATGATAGCTGATATCAGACTAATGCAGTTGCAACCCGATGATGAGTGGGAATCAAGTGCGATAAAAAGAAATCAACTGAATGATGCTGACTTGGTAAAGACCACGAAAGCTAAAGACACTGGAGCGAGACCATGTAAAAATGAAATGGCAAAAGACAGTAATGTGGCTAAGGCATATTAGGCATAGTGGAATAGTCTTGAAATAATTGGTGGAGTTTTGCATCGCGAATGGGAAAGTAAAGATGGAAACCATTCCCGTGATCTGATTACAGTTCCTAAATCCAAAATTACATCTGTGTTAGAGGAATTCCACAAGGAGCCAAGTGGAGGTCATCTGGGTATCACTAAAACGCTGGAGACGATTAAGCAGTGGTTTTACTGAGTAAATTGCAGAGCATTAGTAGCGGAATGGATTCGAAATTGCGCCTATGTTAGCGTCCGGCATCGGAGAAATGTTCGCTGTGGAACCATATGCTAGCACATACGGTGATCGCATACTATAGCAGAGAATCGGAAAGCCAGAGACGAATTACTGCGTAACCAGACGAGAACTGTTAGTTGTGGCTGAATGAATAAAACCTTTCCACAAATACTTGTTTGGTCAACGATTTCAATTATGAACAGGCCATGCCGCATTGAAATGGATTGAAATGGTTAGCCCAGTTCAAGCATCCGCAAGAACAAATTGGACGGTGGATCGAAAGGCTGCAAAATTACGTCTTCGAGATCGAGCATTGAAAAGGGGAACAACATGGAAATGCTGATATACTATCTCGGCGGTCTTGTGCGTTGGAGTATAAGCATTGTTCAAAAGTCGAGAGATCTGAAGGGATAGTTGATATCAGACTAATGCAGTTGCAACCCGATGATCAGTGGGAACCATGTACAATAATAATAAAAACCCAATTGAATGATGCTGACCTATGATAGATCATGAAAGCGAAAGACGCTGAAGAGAGACCATCTAAAAATGGAATGGAGAAAGAAAGTCTTGTGGCTAAGGCGTTTTGGATACAGTGAAATAGTCTTAAAATAACTAAGGGGTTCCAAGGAAGGCAGGCAGACGTAGCAAAATCTTGCAAAACTTTTATACAATATATACATATATATTTTATTGAAAAAAAAATAGCGCCGCAGGCGAAAATTTGAAATAAAAAATCGCGCGATTTTTATACTAGATACTAGACCGTCTATGCTGTCCACAGTGTTTTTGGGTAAAACTTTCTTCTGCGTAGGCGGCCTTCGGCCGCACTTCAAAAAAATAACCCTTAATAGTGCAACACCGTCTCCGGTGCACATAGGAGCTTTACGTGAAACTGAACTGTATTTCGAAAATCATATCGATATTGTATTTATATATATTTATGAACTCAATATATACACCTTAGAGGTTGTAAACCCCCATTCCCTCATTATTCTAACAAAAAAGAGTGTGTGGAAATTATGTTCCTATGTTGCTTCGTTTTCAATCGCATTCTATTTGTTTTTGAAGTGAAAACTTCTTTAGAATCGTTGGGAGTGATTTGGGAAAAAGTGAAACGAAAAAAGCGACCAACTTGGCTACGAAGCGTTATATTATATGTTGATATAAACGTAGCGACGAACTAAATAAAAATAACTTTTATTTTTTCTTGTGATTCGAACCAAGGATTTTGGATCGGAAGCTCACATTGCTAGTCGCTCGGCTACCGCGTCATGCTGTAGGTGCTGGCCTAAAAGTTATTTAGTTACGAAGCGTTATATTATATGTTGATATAAATAATTTTTGTGAGCGTGTAATTCTCAAAAGGTTTATTAGGTTTATTATTTAAAATGTATTGACTAGGTAGTGTGGTTATCAGCTTAACATCTGATAGATCCTCCATCGGAGGACAACAAATGTTAAACTAATTTTTGGAAATGGGCGGAGTGTTTTAGGGGCTTGCTCCGCCTCTGCCACGGGTTGACCCGGTATTGCAGTACCGCCGGGATTTCGGCCTTGAATAAATACAGGAAAAAATATACTAATACATTTAGCTTTGGTGGGTAGAGCCATAAATTTTTATATGAATACATGTAGACGAAAATGGATTTTTTTTTTTTTTGAAATTTGCATTATAGGACATTTCTGATTATTTATTGAAAACACCCAGCAAAACCTGCGTGACCGAAGCTCTAACACAATTACACTTCTTTATATGTTACAAACACATATGCACTCGTATTTCTTTGGAAATCGACTTTTTTTTTATGCTCCGTCCCCTTTGGAAAAGGTGTAAGCAGTAAGCAAACTTCACTCATATATTTTTTCTCATTTTTGCATCAATAGAAAAAAAAACAAAAAAAACGGCAAGTGGCTGTCAAAGCAATAAGTCAAAAAGATATCTTTTCTCTCTTTTTGATATCAAAGTAGGCCGAGAATCAAATTGTCAACCTTTGGCAAATATGTAAGCAGTAAGCAAATTTCATTCATATATTTTTCCTCATTTTTAAATCAGTCAAAGTAAACAAACGCCGTAGCCGAGTGGGTTGGTGCGTGACTGCTATTCAGAATTCACAGAGAAAACGTCAGTTCGAATCTCGGTGAAAGCAAAATTAATAAAAACATTTTTTAATAGCGGTCGCCCATCAGCAGGCAATGGCAAAACACCGAGTGTATTTCTACCATGAAAAAAATCTGCTCATAAACATATCATAAAACAAAATGAAATAAATGTATAAAAAAAAAATTTTTTTTTGTGATTCGAACCAAGGATTTCGGATCGGAAGACCACATTGCTAGCCGCTGGGCTATCGCGCTGTGCTATCGCCGCTGGCCTAAAAGTTATTTTGTTCGTCGCTACGTTTATATGAAACTGGCACTGGCAAACGAATCCATATGTATGAAAGGGATAAAAAATCACACGTACACAAAAAATTTGGCACAATTTTCCCAACGCTTTTAACAAAGTGATTGTAAAGGGGCGGGGCTAGTGACAGTTTAACGACCACGCGTGGCGGTTATGTGCAGGGTAACCTGACCACCACTCTTCTTGCTGGGCAGTTTTTTGGTTTAGATACTGAAAGTCAGTTTAAGTGAATCGGTATAAACATTTCGTACATTAATTTTTGTGAGAGTGTAATTCTCAAAAGGTTTATTAGAAAATCTATTGAAGTAGGTAGTGTGGTATCTGTTCCTATCAGCTTAACATCTGATAGATCCTCCATCGGAGGACAACAAATGTTAAACTAATTTTTGGAAATGCGGGGATTGTGTTATAGGGGCTTGCTCTCCACCTCTGCCACGGGTTGGCCCGGTATTGCAGTACCGCCGGGACTTCAGCCTTGAATAAATACAAGAAAAAATATACTAATACATTTAGCTTTGGTGGGAAGAGACATACATTTTTATATGAATACAAGTAGACGAAAATGGAAGAAATTTGTAAATCTGTTTCTTCGGTCCGTTTGGGTATTTTTTTTGACAACATCGAAACCAAAGCATTTGTATCATATTTTATCTATCATAAGCCACTCGTATCATTTGTTGAAATTGAAAACATTGAGGATGAATAATGATAAAATGAAGAAAATAAAATATGAACTTTATAGCAATATTATAATGAACCTATAATTATCCCGCTCCTAATGCTGCTTTCGTCTTATTCTCTCTCAGTTTGTTTTACGGAAGGTTTCACTTCTATCAAGTCTAACCGTTAGACTGGTATTTTTTTTTTTTTTTTGCTTCTGGCAGCACTCCATTCAGCCATGCTTTTCAGTTATTGTTAATTTAGCTGGCGCGTTAAGTGTTTGCAAGTTATAAATGCAATTTAAATTGTTAATTTATGGTATATATTAATAAAAAGAGTTAAAAACGTGTGTGTATGTTAATGTAGTTTGAATATTTATTAAAATAAATGTGATAAGTGCACTTATGGTATCAAAATTTGGTGAAGGTAAAAGACAAATTTTACCAACAAATAACTTAAAAACTATTATTAACTGAATAGTGTTGGTGCTAGTTTAAGGAAAATAAGCACGAAATCAACATCTCCTGTGAATTTTATTGGAAAATTCGTAATATTTCTCTCAAAACAAGTGCATGGAGTCGGAGCCTTTAATAAACCAAAGCCAAAAACCAACAAATGCAAATAGTTCATTTATCTATAATTAACATTACTCAACAGTATTTTTAAGCTATTTAACAAAATTATCATTTTTCTATTCTGTTTGGCAACACTTTGTGGTGAGAGAGCAATCAGCTGACAGGGTTCGACGGGATTTTTTAGTTTTGTTCGTCCAGAGACGACGTTACTGCTCCGTTGCCTACTTAGCCCAAAGTAACACTTGCTGGCAAAAGAGATTCTACGATGGATTTCCAGGACGACATTGTTATCGGTGTTAATGCTGGTTCCTAAATAAACGAAGTCGTTTACAACCTCGATATTATAACTGTCAACAGTGACGTGGGTGCCGATACGCGAGTGCGCCGACTGTTTGTTTGAAGACAGGAGGTGCGTTTTGTCCTCGTTCACGCGCAAAATCCCAAAATAACCTCCACGATACTAGGCCGAAATATTCAAAAGCTTTTGCATAAAAAAAAAGCAAACAAACAGTCCCTAATTGTCTGCATAACCCTGGTTTTCATAGTAGAGTGGCACACCGCTAGTCCTAAATTCCAAATGTTAACCGAATCCGGATCACACGACCCTCCAAAAGTTCGGCGACAAGAAAATACAGAACTAACTGAAAAAATCTTATTCCTACCGTTAAGCATGGTTTGCTGCATAGCTGCATCTGAAACAGGAAAAATGGTTTTTATTTATGATAAAATGGACAAACATATTTATTTAAACATTTTGAAGAACAACAAGACAATGACCCAATACACTTATCTTATCTCGAGCAAGAATGGCTTATTTACCACTGTAAGCAGTAAGTGCGACCGCCGCAGCCGAATGGGTTGGTGCGTGATTACCATTCGGAATTCACAGAGAGAACGTTGGTTCCAGTCTCGGTGAAACACCAAAATTAAGAAAAACATTTTTCTAATAGCGGTCGTCCCTCGGCAGGCAAAGGCAAACCTCCGAGTGTATTTCTGCTATGAAAAAGCTCCTCATAAAAATATCTGCCGTTCGGAGTCGGCTTGAAACTGTAGGTCCCTCCATTTGTGGAACAACATCAAGACGCACACCACAAATAGGAGGAGGAGCTCGGCCAAACACCCAGAAAAGGGTGTACACGCCAATTATATATATATATATAAACAGTAAGTGTAAAACTCCACCTCTATTACCGAATCTGAAGCCAATTGAGCATGTCTGGAAGCTTTTAGAATGGAGAATCAGAAAGCACAAAATAACATCAAAGGCGTCATTAAAGACAGCTTTAAGTGTTGAGAGGGAGTAAATTGCAGCTAATGAAACCAAGGTTTTGATAAAAAGTACATATGCATCGACGTTTGGAAGCAGTTTGTGGGTATAGTGGCAATTAATTGTTTTCGGTTCAGTAAAACGTATTTTTATTTTTAGTTTTTAATTACAATAATATTTAGGTTAAAATTAAGGATTAAATTAGATGTAAGGAAAATGTATGTGATGCGAATTAGTACAACGCGTCTGTACTCGCCGGCGATTCGATCAAACTCTTGGTGTTCAATTGCGTTTTTATATTGTCCTGTTATTGTCAGGGTTGCCATCGGGTCGTCCGTTCAGTCTGGTTGCCACATAGGTCCCCCCAGACTTCACGTTCTGAAACGTACGGGAAGTCTTATTTCTCGTCCGTTACGGTTTGTTGGCGGATTGCTTGTAGATATCTGATTTGATGGTGATGGTGTTGTTTGCGATTGGTCTGGATTTTGTTGAGTTGACATTTTTGGTGGTTGGATATCCGATTGCAGTGTTTCGATAAAGGTTGGTTTCAGTCGGTCTATGGAAATGTTACTTTTGTTGTTTTTGTTGAGTTGGATGGTGAAATATTTCGGATGTCTGGAGATAACTAGATATGGTCCGTCGTATATTGGTACGAACGCAGGTCGCGCTTTGTCGTTGCGCACGAATACATGCGTTGCTTCTGCCAGTTTGCTGAATACAAAGGCTTTCGTAGCGTCGTGATTTGCGGTTTGGGTTGGTCGTATTTTTATCATCACGTCAATGAGCTGTTTGGCAAAATCCTATTGTGGCTGATTTATATGGCGATCGTGAAAAAATTGTCCTGGAAACCGGAGATTAGCACCATATACAAGTTGTGCAGCTGTTGCTCCGATGTCAGGCTTGAATGCTGTACGAAGACCAAGTAGAATTATAGGTAGGCGATTAATCCAATCATCTCGTTCATCACAGGTAATTGCTGTTTTCAACGAGCGGTGCCAACGTTCGATGATTCCATTCGCTTGCGGATGGTATGCCGTTGTGCGTAAATGTGATATGCCTAGCATGCGTGACAACTCGATGAATAACTGTGATTCGAATTGTCTACCTTGATCGGTAGTGATACATGCGGGTATACCAAAGCGTGAGAACCAAACTTTAACTAGTTTTTTAGCGATTGTTTCTGCAGTAATATTTCTAATTGGGATTGCTTCAGGTCAACGCGTGTATCTGTCTATGATCGTAAGACAGTATTGGTATTCGTCTTGTGGCGGTAGCGGCCCAATAATGTCGATATTAATGTGTTCGAATCTACTCGATGGTAACGAAATTGGTTGAAGTGGGGATCGCATGTGTCTACTGATCTTGGTACGTTGGCAGCTTAGCCAGCGTTGGACTACATTAGCTATTTGTTTTCCCATGTTCGGCCAAACGAAACGTGTTTTGATAAGTTTCGTTGTTGCGCGCACACCCCCATGCGAAATTCTATGCATTTTCTCGATGATGTTCCTACGGTGCGATTGTGGAATGAACGGTCGTACTTCTGATGTAGCTACATCACATCATATTTTAAAATCGGAGTTGGGTATGCTTATCCACTTCAGTTGCAAGGATGTATTGCCATCGATGAGTTTTTTCAGCTCTGGGCATTGTTTTTGGTCTTCGGCGATGTGCTTGTAGTCGACAAAATTTGGTTCAATTGCCTCTATGCGTGAAAGTGTGTCGGCTGCCGTATTTGCAGTGCCGGCAACGTGGACAATATCCGTGGTGAATTGACCGATGAAGTCCAGCTGGCGCAGCTGTCGCGGTGATGCTTTATCAAGCTTTTGATGAAATGCGTAAGTAAGTGGTTTATGGTCAGTTCTTACCTCGAACGGTCTTCCTTCTAACACGCAGCGAAAATGTTTTATTGCCAGATATACTGCGAGTAACACTCTGTCGTAGGTATTGTACCTTTTTTGTGCTTCAGTGAGTTTTTGGCTAAAAAATGCTAACGGTTGAAACTCGTTGTGGACGATTTGGTGAAGTGCAGCGCCAATAGCGGTATCGCTGGCGTCGGTGCTCAACGATATTTGGGCGTTTGGTGCTGGATGAACTAGGAGTGTAGCATTTGCTAGTTGTTGAAATGAATGACTGAGTCGTCGGTCCACTTGATTATGGTCTTGTCGTTCTTTCGATTTCCGGGGATTAATTTGACCAGTGGTATTTGTAGGTAGGAAGCGGCGGTAAAAATTAATCATCGCCAAAAATCTTCGCAATTCTTTGGCAGAGGGAAATTGGAAATTGCTTTAACTTTTTCCGGCAATGGCTTAATACCTTCCGCTGTGACGATATGACCAAGAAATGAAATTTGTTTTTGAGCGAATTTGCATTTGTTAAGGTTGATCGTCAGATGAAATTGTTGTAGTCGTTCGAAAACTTGTCTTAAGTGCGCTTTATGTTGCTCGATACCTTCTGAGGCGACACACACATCGTCAATGTACACGAACACATATTCGAGTCCACGGAAAACTTCGTGCATAAACCGCTGGAAGGTTTATGCAGCATTGCACAAGCCGAATGTCGTATGCGTGAATTCGAATAATCCGAACGGCGTAGCTATTGCCGTCTTTGGAATGTCATTGGGCTCGATTGGAATTTGATGGTAGGCTCGAGTGAGGTCGATTTTACTGAAGACGTTTTTTCGGTACAGGAAGTGTGTGAAGTCTTGTATGTGCGGTAAAGGGTAACGATCTGGAATAGTCTGCGCATTTAGGGCTCGATAGTCACCATAAGGACGCCACTCACTATTTGCTTTCTTGACCAGGTGCAATGGGGAGGCGTAAGAGCTTTTCGACGGGCGGCAAATACCGAGTCTGCTTAAAAATTCGAATTCTTCCTTAACCGCGTTTAGTTTATCTGCAGGAAGGCGTCTTGGTCGTGCAAAAACAGGCGGGCCTTTCGTTTCGATGCAATGAGTTACTCCGGTCTGTGACGCTGATGGAGCTAATGCGTTTGGATTACTGATCTCACTGAACTCGAGAAGTAGGTTTGCGATTTCAGTGTTGTACCCTTGTGTTTCGAAGCTTGTTGTTATTCCGAAGGCGCATATGTTCGCGCGCCTTGGAGCTGTGGTGCTGACAGTTAATGTAGAATTTACGATGTCGACGATTAAATTAAAATGGCGAAGGAAGTCTGCACCGATGATTGCATACTTTGTTTCTGCAATGACGAAATCCCAAGTAAGTTTGTGCTGAAGGCCGAAGTCAAGTGTGCGACGTATCATGCCATTCGTTTTGATGCCTGTACCGTTTGCTGCGTAAAGCGTGGAACCGTTAGAGTTTGACAAGCGACACGCACGAGTTGCTGGGATGACCGATACTTCTGCGCCGGTATCGATCAAAAATAATTGGGTTGATTTTCTGTCAGGAATGAAAAAAACGTTTAGATTTGGTGAATTCGGAAAATTGTACCTCTAGTTTGCATTGTGATTTGTTTCTCGACGATGTTACCCTGCCTGGATTGTCGAGCTCGATCCTTACGGCAGATTTAAGTTTTTTATTGAAGTTAGGATTTTGGTTGGGAAATCACATGGATTTCGACATTTACGGGCCTGAGTGCCATACTCACGATGGTACCAACAGGTCGGTAATTGCTCAACGTTGGTACTGCGATGTGGTGTATTCGGCCGTTTGGCCTTGCTCCGTGAACGTTAACGTTGTCGGCTACGGTTTCGAGACATAAGTATGTTTAACTTGTTGCTTAATTTTTCGAGGGCAATGTCTTGCATTTCGATTCGCTTTTGGAGTACGGTGAATTGATTTGTAAGAGTTGTAGGAGTTTCGATAGCGTTGACGGCTGCTGCTCGAACTGGTGAGGCTGAGTTAGAGTCACGGCTTAGTGCGTCGAGTACTGCATCGGCGGTAATGGCGAGTTGGTGTAAAGGTGCGCTTGGTTGGGTCTGCAGCATACCGGCAATAACAGCGCGTGCAGCTTCAGGCAATTGTTTCAGCCAATATTGTTGTATGACGGATTCATCGCTCGTCGCGTTTGTTCGCTGCATTTGGCTCAGCAAATGGCTGGGTTTACCGTCACCCAACTGAATTCCCGTAAGTTTGTCGAGTCGGGCCATAGCTGAGTCACTAAATTTTTCGATGGCCTTTTTTAGCGTGGAATAAGGTGACATTGTTGGTGGCTTGCGTACAAACTCAAAAACTTGGTCGAGGATATAATCATCAGCATTCGCAATGATGGGGGTATATTTATCCTTTTCCTTACGTACGCCAAAGCCACGTAGTTCGAATCATGCATCTACCTTGATAAACCATTATTCGATGTTATACTTCGAGTTCAGTTTTGGAAACGGTAATTTTCCAAACACTGCGTTGATTTGCGGTCTGCCGCTGTCGATGTCTGCGTCGGCGTCTGCACCCTCGTTACCTGCTGCGTTGCTATCATCGTTTTCTTCTGGATTAACGTTCGTGTTGTTGGGTCACGTAGCTGTGAAGGAACCGTTACTTCGTGAGCCGTTATGGTAGTTGACTTTTGTAACGGTCGAGGAATTTTCGCTGGCGTCACTTTTAAACCGCACATGCACTTTTAGGTTATCTAAAACTAGCGTCACTTTTTTTCGTTTCATGTGCAGTTATGCTCTGCAGCGCTTTAGCCGAATTTTTTGTCACTTTTTGTCCCGTTGTATGTGCAGTTACGCTCTGCACCGATTTAGCCGAATTTTTTTGACACTTTTTGCTCACTATCACCTTTTTTACGGGGTCACCATTTGTGGGTATAGTGGCAATTAATTGTTTTCGGTTCAGTAAAACGTGTCTTTATTTTTAGTTTTTAATTACAATAATATTTAGGTTAAAATTAAGGATTAAATTAGATGTAAGGAAAAATGTATGTGATGCGAATTAGTACAACGCGTCTGTACTCGCCGGCGATTCGATCAAACTCTTGGTGTTCAATTGCGTTTTTATATTGTCCTGTTATTGTCAGGGTTGCCATCGGGCCGTCCGTTCAGTCTGGTTGCCACACAGTTATTCAAGCTAAAGGCGGCCCAACAAGGTACTGAGTACTCGTTTTTTCTTTTTTTTTAAATAAAATATTCTTTATATTGAATAAAATTGTACCTTATTTAATTTTTACCTTAAGTTCTTTAATTCCAGAATTGAGTTTGGAAGTTTTTGTTCCTTAAATATTGAATAAAAATGTTTTGGTTTACGAATATATAAAATGTTTGTTCTTTTGTATCAATCGTGCCCACTGTATATGTTGGCTTGATAAGCTAATTTATAGCGTTATTGTTATGGCACCTCCACTGTCTCGTCATCTGCTGTATCCATCAAGGTGAATTCATGTTTTTGTTTTGGTATCTTATTCGCTATTGCCAGTCGGTTCGCGAAGTCTTTCCGTTCACTTCACTGCCCTCCACTTAAGTCTGATCGTCCCGACTAGACATAAAACTCTTCGATCCAAATGCGGCCAATCTCTCTAGGTGAACCACTTTGACATTCCCCTGTCCCACAGTCTCCGTTTGTCTTCGATTGACTACTTAGTATAATGCAATTGCAATCTGACCAGCAGATTCCTTAGTGACAGATTCTGTAGAACTACTCTTAAGAGGGGCTTTTGGTGATGTAGACGGTGACTTCTTTGCAGCTTAACTAGTGGCAGTTGGCAACACATACTCAGATATTACTTCGACATATGTAGGCAATTCGGCACGCTGAGTTACGTCGTCCGATACCTCTTCTACAGCATTGATTTCGAAGAACTTTTTTTCGCCGATTTCACTCTCTTTTTCATTTCACTATCTTTTTCGGTCGGTTGTTACTCTCTCTCAATAAATTCTTCTTCATATACAGGGTCCGGCCCTCGAAGTGTAACCAATTAAAAAGGCCATAAATTTAGTTTGGAAAATTACTTTTATTCAATTCAAAGTAAAAAATATGTGAAAATAATACAAAATTATGAATCAATGTACTTTTGCTCGATATGACCAACTTTTGCCTTGAGATGGTCCAGAAACGAATCGCAAGCTGCCTGGATGTGACTTGCAGGTTTTTTGGCCCACTCGCGGACAATGGCCTTTTTCAGCGCCTCTAAACTGATGAATTTTTTAGTTCGGACCTTGCTCTCCAAAATGGCCCAAAGAGAATAATACATCGGATTCGCATCTGGTGAATTTGAGATCATTGTGTGGACGTTATGAAGTTCGGAACGTGGTTTTTTACCCATTATTGGTTCACTCAAGCTTTGTGAGACGGTGCCGAGTCCTGTTGAAACTGTTGAAATATCTACTCCGACAGCCAAGTGGCAATTAGGGCATTGGGCTCGTTGTTTGTGCGTTCCAAATTAGTCGGGGAATGCCTAATCTCCCTCTCGATAGCATTGGAATATTTCGATATTAGGCTCATGTGGGTTCTCGGTCACAGCGCCATAGACGGAAACTACTTGGCCGATGAGATGGCTAGACAGAGGACCCTTGAGACGTCTTCATCGCGATATGAGAGGATTGGTATGCTCCTGGAAAGATGGGCCTCGCGTCAACTCAGTGAGCGCTGAGTTAGTGTGCAAACGTGCAAAGCCACGAGATCCTTCTGCCCGCGGGTAGGGCGGAGGCGCTCGAGAGAGTTTCTAAGGCTAACAAAGCCACAGCTATCGAAATTGGTAGACATCCTCACCGGACACTGTCCCTTAGGTGTCTATGCGGTGAGGCTTGGCATTGCCTCAAGCATTTTCTGCAGAAACGGTCTGGAGGATGAGGTGGAACCATCTCAGCACCTTTTTCTCAGCTACCCTGCTCTCGTCGGGCTAAGGTTTAAACATCTGGGCTCTCAGTTTTTCGCTACACCAGCGGATATTGCGAGTATAAATTTCACACATGTGGTGAAATTCATCAGCAGCAGGTTAACACATATGTAAATCGCCACCTTTGGTCGTCATCCTCAAATCCTCATACCAAGTTCTGGATTCTGTCTGGTTCTTCTCCCTCTCATGTTCCCCTCCTCTCCCCCTGTATGCGATACCACGGACAATTTTTTATATTTTTGTCCAAGGGAGCCCCTCGCAGAGGCAGTCGTTTAACTTAATCTGTTCAAACGTCCATGATCTGCCACCGAAATGTTTGTCTGCCCACGGCTTCAAAGCAACCTCCGGAATACTTTCCCGATAATATTACGCATTTACTTTGACGTCAGGCTCGCTGAAAACGGTTGGAGTGCGCCCACCTGCGGTTACAGCGGCCCAAACCAGTGGTGGGTGCTGCCTCTTGGTGGCCAATCGATAACACAAATTCTCGTATGAACGGTCGGTAAAATAAACCCTATAGTTTTGAGAGTTTAAGAATTGCTCAGTTTGAAAAAATTTCTCTTCAGAAAACACAATATTCGGAAATTGATGCCAATTCGGCCAAGCGAAACAACTCATTCACTCAAGTCTGACTTGTTGCTGCTTTGGTGTGAGATCATGCGCTTTTTCGAGTTTGAAAGGCTTGACTGTGAGATCATTTTTCAGTATACGACGGTTAGATGTTTTCAGTTCTTTCGCCATTTGATTGGAATTTCGTCGGGGATTTCGCTCAAGTCGTTTCTTCACTTTTTGAACTATTTCACGTGACGTTGTAGTCTTTTGATAACTACCTCCATGACGTTTCGCGATGCTACCAGTATCATTGTAACGAGTAAGGGTGCGACAAACAAAGACTGTATTTACTTTAAGGTGCTCAATTCACAAAAATTCGCTGGTTGCGATTTTCCAGCCAAATATAATGCAATCACACTATTACGTTTGAAATCCATTACCGATTTCTTTTTTTCTAATATTTTCTTAAAATGTCGTATCTTCTGGCGAGGTCTGTCTCGCCATTTGCTGTCTCCATCATGGTGAGTTAATGTTTTGGTTTTGGTACCTCATTCGCTCACTATTATTGCCAGTCTGTTCGCGATGTTTATCCGTTCGTTTCAATATGTTATTACATACACAATCTATGAATCCCACGTTGAAATATGAAAAGTATAATAAAAACATATCCCAACTTATGGGCAACCTAATCTAAGTGGCTATGAACAAAGTCGCTTGATCATCGCTAAATTGTTGTTGCTTTCACATAAGCATTTTCCGCCTAGCGAGAAGCGGAATTCTCTGGCGAGCAGAAAAGAGATGAATCGAATGCGGTAAACGTTTCCATACATATGTTGGGGATATGTGTATTGACGGAACAAAACAAAAAAATTAAAATGAGGGAAGGGTATCCAAAAGAGCTTATCTCCAAAACAGCTAGTTCCGTTGGAAAGTATAGATTGTATTCATAGGGTATTTATTGTATGAAAAGTCAAATTTTCAACGAGTAAGGGTTATTGGGTTATTGAAGCTTCCTTTCCTTTTATAGCATGTACCTATGTATTTATGTATATGTACTGTTGTATAAAAATAATTCTTAACCGTTCAATTGACACTTCACGATTGTTTTTCAAAAGTTCTTTGTGCTGAAAACTAAACAGATAAATACTCGTACATTAAAACTTAGCATTTACATATGTACATATACCTGCATGTAGGGCGAGTAAATGCGTTAGCAACGTACTGAATACTGCAGACAATTAACCATGTTGAAACATTTGGAGAATAACTGCGAATATCAACTAATTCGTCTAACCAGTTAATTTCAATGAAATTATTTTTATTTTCTATATAAATATAATATTTTCTTTATAAATTTAAACTTTCAGAAATAAATAAAAATTCTCTAGTGTGTGCTCACTTGTTTTATTGACCGAACTAATGAACTGGTACATGTTCATATATATTATATAAGGCCGGAAATAACCGACAGTTTTCAAGGGCCTTGCCACTATCTGACTTTTTAAAAATCTTGTAGTTTTATTAACAAAAAAACAAAAAGGTAAATAAGTTTCAGTCACATAAGTTTCCGCTCATAATATTTACAGTGAAACATCTCCTAACGGACACGTCTATCCTTGGGTGGACATTTTTTTCTATACAAAATTTTAAGAATAAATTTTGGAACAAATTACTCTCTCTTAACCCTAGAACACACACCCAGATAATACCACGTAAACACACACCCGGGATACGTTTGTACCCGGGACCTTATTTTGCGGTTTTTTTAATGCTTATTCAACCGATTTCTATGATTTTTTTTTGAAGTGTATATTTTAATATATAACAAGTATTTTGTCTTTTGTTTCATTCAAATATTCCTACTGGTTCCTGCGATATGGGCAAATAAAGTCAGGACATGCAACAGTGGATTTTTTTTGTTGTTGTCCTGATAAATGCAAAACAAAATAATATAATTTATAATAATATACTTGTAGAGTAACAACGAATACACATTTTGGTTTTTATTTCATTGAAATATTCTACCTGTTTCAAAAGATATGTGCAAAAAGGTCGCCCAAGGTATGGGTACGTAGGTAGCAAATACACTGGTATAACT
Organism: Anastrepha obliqua; assembly: GCF_027943255.1. Classification (NCBI taxonomy): domain Eukaryota; kingdom Metazoa; phylum Arthropoda; class Insecta; order Diptera; family Tephritidae; genus Anastrepha; species Anastrepha obliqua. The sequence goes on along the minus strand of NW_026562178.1, from coordinate 252,452 downwards.
GGTTTTTGTATTTTATATGCAGCTGCAAGGGTTGTTTTCAGACGAGGTGTTGTTATAAATGCTGCCTGTTGATATTTTCATTATTGTTTTGGTGCTCAAAAGTGTAAGAAGTGAAAATATAAGTGAAAATAAATATAACTGAAACTATAAATAACTGGATACGAAATGACTTCAAGAAGAAACGAATATTTATCAAGTGCAGCATATAGAAGGTAAAAAATGTAAAATAAGCAACAATGTAAACATATACTAATTTTTTTTATTATGCAGGCTAACTGAGGAACAGCGAGAATCATATATACAATCTTTATTTGATGAAATTTGTGACGATGACGCTCCCTATGACTTTGACTCAGAAGATGAATAAGAAATTCAATTCATTGACATTGAAATTGCTGATGACGATGCTGAAGTTTCGCTAAGTGCCGCAGAAGTATTACCTGATTATGCGGACTATGAGGATGATGAAGAAGACGATGAAGAAGAAGAAGTAGAAGAAAATAATGAATTACCTGCTAGTGGCGAAAAATTTGTTGCACGTGATGGTACTGAGTGGATGAAAGAACCAAATGTAAGTCGTCAGGTACTCAGATAAAATATTATAAGAGAACGTTCTGGACCAGCTAGATGCACTGAAATGTTGTCAATAGAGCAAACATTCAAATGTTTCATGAACGTTGAAATGGCTGATATAATTATGCGCCACACAAATAAGTTAGCAAAAGAAACTTATAATGCTTACAACAATGCGCATCCAAACACAACTCCTAAGTCATGGACGCCTGTGTCAATAACAGAACTGTATGTATTTTTTGGCATACTTATTATGACTGGTGCGAACCATAGCAATGGAGAACATGTTCGAGATTTATGGAGCGTCAAAAACTATCCTTTATATCGCGCCACAATGGGAGTCAACCGTTTCCGTTCGATATTGCGGTTCCTAAGATTTGACGATAAAAACACTCGTGCAACACGCTTACTAACTGATAAAGCAGCACCAATCCGTGAGTTGTGGACGATGATGAATAATAATCTTGCTGTACATTACAAGCCCAGCTCATGCTTGACGATTGATGAACAATTATTTCCTTACCGTGGACGCACACGGTTTACGCAGTACATACCGTCAAAACCTGCTAAATATGGTGTCAAGGTTTGGTGGATTTGCGATGCCACAAATGCATATCCACTGCATGGACAAATATATACTGGCCAAGCAGAAACTGGTAGGTAAACGAACCAAGGCGAACGAGTGGTGAAGGATTTGTCTGCCAAATACCAAGGAAGTGGCCGAAACATTACATTGGACAATTTTTTTACGACCTTGCCTGTTGCAGAACTGCTTCTCACCTGGAAACTCACGATCGTTGGAACTTTGCGCAAAAACAAATCATATATTCCTCAAGAAATGAAGCAGAACAAAAACAGGACAATTGGTTCAACGACATTTGGCTTCAAAAATAATGTGACAATGTGCTCTTATGTTCCCAAAAAAAAAATAAAGCAGTAATTTTGCTTTCGACCATGCATAATGATGCTGAAATAGCTGACAGTGGGAAGCCTGAAATAATTGAATATTATAAGCGTACCAAAGGTGGTGTTGATCGAATGGACCAAATGTTTGCGGAATATCCAACACAAAGACAAACAAAACGATGGCCACTAGCGATGTTCTTCAACATGTTGGACATTACAGCTCTTGCAGCCTACATTGTCTACGATTTGAATAACCCTATGTTGCCTTGGAGAACAAACAACAAGCGTAAGCAGATCCTGCGCAGCTTGGCTGAAGCATTGTGTATGCCCATTATTGAAGCCAGAGCCATAAATCGTCAAGTGACGTGAAATTTTTCGACTAAAATTGCTATTAAAGCATATTTCAACCGACCGCTGGAATCAATGGTGTCAACAGCAGCATCAACATCTGCCGCAGCGCGCACGCCAAAACCTGTGCCCGGATCTTGCTATTTATGTTACGCACAAGAGGAAAAACGCCGTAGAAAAACCAGAAAGCTGTGCACCAAATGTAAGAAGCCAATGTGTCTTGAACATTCGGTCACATCAACAAATTGCTCTATTTGCCATGATTTTCCTTAGATATAAGATGCATTTTTATAATTTTTATAATAAAAGTCAATAATATTATGTGTGAAATGAATATTTTTAATTTTTCAAATAAAAAAATAATATAAAAAATGTTTTTTTTTTTTATTATTATGAGGATTTTTACTATTGGGGTACAAACGTATCCCGGGTGTGTGTTTACGTATATAATGTGTTTGGAAGGCTGTAGCTCCTGAACCAATGGTCCGATCTGGTTCAAATTTTGAATTTGAACTCAAAACTAAATAATCTTCCTAGATCCGAAGTTAGCGGTATAGAGGTATAGCGGTTCAAAAGTTACAACACTTCAAAGTTGAAGTGGATACATTTGTACCCGGGTGTGTGTTCTAGGGTTAAGCGGACCTTCTCTTGGCCGCACGCAGACAGTTATTTTTCAAAAAAAAAATGACAAAGGCAGAACGGCCGCAAACCTCTTATCAAAGGGCATTAAGATTTATTTTCATAACAAATCAAACAAAAACCTCTGTTGAGTGAGCACTTTTACTTATAAGTATGTACATATCTACTATACTTACTAAATGAAAAAGGGACTTTCCGGATAGAGTGCGACAATTTCCAAGTTTTTTGTGTAATGAATCTAATTATATAGTTCCTTGACTGAAATGTATTATAATATATATTTTTATTTTCGTTTTTTCTTGATATGTACTTATGCACATAAATGAAATATGCACTTTTGAAAAGCTACATACACATTTTTCTTCGAGTGATATAATATCAATATATAGATAGGGTTATCTAATAAGAAGTGTTATTTTGATATTCAAAGAAAAATGCTATTTTTTAATATAAATGATCGGATGTCTATTTCATTATAAAAAGGAAGATATGCCGTTAATAGGCATATCTAAATCAGGCAAATGACCACCACGACCACACTGGTTAATGGTAGTAAAGGGTTCAGGTATGGGCCTTTAGCACTGCGACCACATTGATCTATTGTGCACCCTATGCTGTCTATTGACTGTTAAGTATGCTTACGAATTGTACCAGCTCCTTCTGAGGGAGTGATTGAAGGTCTTCATCTATAAGCATGAACTTGTTTAAAAACTTTTTCCTTCTATGCATCAACCCCGGACATTCGATGATGAGATGTTCTATAGACTCCTCATCTTCGCAGCAAAATCTGCAGGTACTGGTGTTAGTTATGCCTAATTTATGTAAGTGTTTGTTGCAGGTGACGTGACCCGTGAGGGCGCCTGTGAGAGTGCGAATGCTCTTTTTGTTTAACGTGAGGGCCATGTTAGCTCTTTTAGATTGAAACTTAAGAACTTTTTGGAGTGTCTAAGACCCTCTACGTTGTTCCAATGCTGATTTATTAGAGTTTTGGTCCAGTATTTTACTTTTTGTTTCAGGTTGTTTTTGCTAAATCCAAACATGGGAATAGGTCCGATGAAATTTACATCTGCCTCTTTTTGGGCTTGAAAGTCTGCCTTCGTTGCCGCCATATCCCTCATGTCCTGGTACCCAAATTAATGAGACATTGTTTTTGGATGCCAGGTTATTGAGTGCCTTGTGGCATTCTAAGAGAGTTTTTGAGTTGTAGGTATAGCTATCTAAAGCTATTAGAACTGATTGACTGTCCGAGAGTATTCTAATCTTTACTCTCTTGTGGTTTCTACGTTGCATGATGTTTGCTGCTTCCATTATTGCGTATAATTCCGCTTGGAAGATGGTGGTGTTCCTGGTGAGAGTGAATGATTTGTGGATTCTGGGCACCACTACTTCTGCTTCTACACCATAAGGTATTTTTGATCCATCAGTGTACCATGTTTGTGAATCATCATTCATCCATTTTGGGTTTGTTTTCCACTCGATCCTCTCAGAAAAGGTAACTGTGTATCCTTTTGTGAAACAGAGGGTTGGGTCAATGTGGTCTGAAACTTGAGCCATGCTTATGGTGTTTTTGACTGTATTTAGGATACTTAGGTGACTGGTGTGTAATTTGAAATTTTCTTCCATGAGTGCTTGCGTAGCTGCTTCCTCTTGGATTGCTATATAAAGTGGTGGGAGATTAAGGAGTTCTTCCATGCCAGCTGTTGGGGTAGTTATCATAGCCCCTGTGATGCGTAGGCAAGCAAGCCTTTGGACTTTTCCCAGTTTGGTTGCCGCTGTTTTTTTGAATAGATTTGCTCCACCATACTAGTGCAGTATGATTGGTCTAACCATTTGGGTGTATATCCAGAGGGCCATACTAGGGCTGAGGCCCCAGGCTCTCCCTAGTAATGGTTTGGTTGTCCACAAAGATTTCGTGGCTTTTTTTTGTTAAATTATTTATATGTGACTCCCAAGTAAGTTTTTTATCTAAGGTTAAACCTAGATACTTGACCTTTTCCTGTAGTTCTATCACTGTTTCATTTATTTTAAATATAGGAAACTCCAACTTTCTTTTTCTTGTGAAGAGGATAGTTGTGGTTGCGTTCAAGGTATTTTGCATTAAGTCTGTTAATGTCCTTTCATGATTTCCTTTTATTGTAACAGATATGTCATGTGCATAACCATGGGTTATAAATCCGTTATTGTTTAGGTGCTGCACCAAGTCATCAACTATTAGGGACCATAGTAGTGGAGAAAGAACTCCTCCTTGCGGACATACCTTTACTGCTGTTACATTAAGTTCAGCTTGGCCTAACGAGGCTTTAATAATCCTCTGATTAAGCATTTAGCTTATCCAATGTTTTAGTATAGGGTTTGCACCTCTTTTCTCGAGTGCTGTTTCCATGATTTGTAACATGCGTTGTCGAAGGCTCCCTCTATGTCCATAAAGGAACATAGGGCTATTTCTTTTTGATTTAGAGCCTTTTCTATATTGACAACGAGTGTGTGCAGTGCTATGCTTACCTTTTTGGTAAGCAAATTGCAGCTCATGAAGGCGTTTTTTGAAGATTACTACTTCTCTTAGTTGGTGTTCAAGTAGTTTTTCCATTGTTTTTAACATAAACGACGATAGACTGATTGGTTTGATTGTGGGTTTGGCAATACTCCACTAAACCTCTGATTTTCTCTGGTGGTACAGTGTCCGCGTCTCCGCGGAAATAAGCTGAGGCGATTACGACCTCTCTCTTGCTTCCACCAAACTCCGCTTCGACCAGTATTGTTGATATGTCGCCATCCAAGAATTCTGTGAATGGCAAAAATTTAATGTTGGTATCTATGATTATCGCCGCCCTAGGTTTGACAGCGATTTTCTCATAAATTACCTGTGTATTTTGAACATTGAGGCCTTGGGGACGCCCTTTGTAGATCCAGGGCTCTTGGATCAGCCCTATGTTGATACCTCCGGCAAGTCTTCTGCTAAGCTCAGTGGTAGCAGCCTTAGCGTGGTGAAGATTTGCCTGGAGGCACCTCATTTTGGCGGTTGGTTTTCGGAGTCATTGGTAGGACTTTCATCCTCTTCTTCTAACTCCACTGCCTCCATTTGGTCACTTGGATGAATCGGTAGTTTACTCTACCATTGTACTTCTTCAGGCTGGCGGCTGATTTTTGATCTACCGCTGCGACTAGCGTTACGTTGGAGCCTCTTTCGGCGCCAGGAATCAACATTGAGGCCTTTATTCTGCCCCCACACAAAATCCTGTATCCTGGCTGTCTCAACTTTAAGGGAGTTGGGAAAGTACCCCACTGCGATCCGAGAGTGAGGAATTTCGGATTCCTCTGTGGCCCACTGTGTTGAACCCTCCCACGGCGACGCATTTGAAATGGCCGCCTTGACCCATTCTGCCGAAGTGCTCTCCTTACAGTGCAGGACAAGGTATCCTGCCTTGTAAGTAGTGCCCAAGAACGCTGGTTTTGTGACCATGTTTTTCTCCGCCAGTATTTTGTCCAATAGAAGTTGTTGGATGGAGTCCATTTGCTCGGTTGTCAGTACCGTATTAGGGCAGTCCCTAGCAAGTACTGCCAACCTGACTCCTGTTGTTACATCTTTATATGTGGCAGTGGGCTGCCACTTTTTGCTTCTTAGAGCTGCGTCTCTCGATGTGGACGGACCATCATCTTTAGGCTGCTTTTTGGCTGTTGCCTCGGGTGGTGTGTCTTCAACCGACCTTAGTCGTTTCTTCCCCGTCGTTGTTCTTCCGGCGTTTTTAGTAGTCATGGGCTCCAGCGCCTTAGCATATGCTTCTTCTCTAGTTAGCCCTTTTTTAGGAAGCATGCAAATCTTTTCCTGCCCGCACCACTGAGCTTTTTTGGCTGTTCCGTCGTCGGCACTTCGCTATCGGTGTTGTTCGGAGTCGTCTCGGCAGTTCTCACGTCATCAACTGCGGACCGTTCCTCCGTATTAGTTTGAGGCATGGTTGCCTCTTCCTGTTTAGGTATGACCGCCTCTGTTTGTTGAGGTTTATTACTAGCCTCTTGGTTAAAGCCTTCTTGGCCGCTTCCGCCATTGTTTGTTTTATTACGATTGGTATTCGTTTTTGTTCCCACGAGTAAAGTGGTATATCGGTCACCTACGCCAGTGCCCCGGTAGCGCAGGAAGGCATTTTTGAAATGGGGCCTCGCCAGGGCGCCCCAAGTCCGCATACTAGCGACTAGATCCCCCACTAGCCAATCATCCCTTGGATTGGGGATTTATACTTACCCAAGGAAGTTTACTCTTCCCGCCCGACTATATTAGCCAGGACCCCAACAGAGACATGACCGTGCTGGGGTATCCTGTTTCCAGTGGCCACCACGGAGAGGAATAGTCGCACTTCCGACAATCTTGCAGTTACGGCACAAAGTCCACGAGGGCCTCTGCGTTGTTCCCCCTACAAAGACTGCCAGCAATGACCACCTTTACTGGACAATATCCTTTCCATGAAATTTTCCATAACCGAATTGCAAAGTGGCTGCCCTATGTCCTCGACAGCCTCACAAATTCCATCTTTGAGGTCTTGAATCGACCCTGGGCTGTTGGCGTAGACGTTCTCTTTCACGTGGCCCTAAAACAAAAGTCACAAGGTGTTAAATCACAAGATTAATGGCCAATTGTGATCACCTCTTCGAAAGATAACACGGTCCGGAAACTTTTCCCGTAAAATATCAATAGTGTCCTTGCTTGTGTGGCACTTAGCGCCGTCTTGTTCAAAATAAACGTTGTCCAGATCAATAGCATCCCATTCCGGCCATAAAAAATCGTTAATCATCTCTAATCTAATATAAATAACACCTGTTTTTGGAAAACCCTTTATTTTATTCAAATAAGTAAAAGTATTCAACTAATTAATAAATTTAAAGGTTGAGGTACCCTCCCTTTGAGCGGATACCTCTCTGGGCGGACAAAAGTTGACTGACACTATACACACGAGTACTTATGTTTTTAAAAATACTAAAAAAAAATATTACTTTTACAAGTGTACATGCGGTAGAATAATTTAAAATTGTAATGTAAAAACAATGTCTTACCGACATTTGCATCTTGCAATGCAAGCGGCACTGTTTATCGGTATAAAGCTAACGCGCAGTACTGAATAATTGCTAACTAGCTACATCCGATGGATGAGCAAGTAAATATTTTAAAGCATTTTTTTTTCTATAAAAAATATAGGCTCTGCTACCATTTTTCAAAAATGTTATAATTTTGTGGTAGGAGATATTCATTAAGATAAGTATCCAATCCGTTATTTTATGAAAAAAAAAAGTTTTGATATGATTAGTGTAAATCATAAGGCGTTTTTCAATAGGTGCGTTTCAATTTTTTCCGATAGGGAGGGCGAACGACGCAATATTTTTTATTTGTCATTTGTAAACTTCATTAGTATACATTTCTTCATGGAACGCTACACACTTGAGCAACGATTGCAAATCGTGCAAATTTTTTATGAAAATAATCGTTTTGTTGCTGCTACCAGATCCAGATTTTTTCCAAAAAATCATCTTCAGTGATGAAGCTCACTTTTGGCTCAATGGCTTTGTCAAAAGCAAAATATGCGTTACTGGGCAGAAAGCAATCCACACGTGATTCATGAGGCACCGTTGCATCCCGAAAAAATCACTGTTTGGTGCGGTTTACATGCCGGCGGCGTAATTGGCCCATATTTTTTCGTTGACGAGAACGATCGCCCCGTTACTGTGAATGGAAATCGATACCGCGACATGATAAACGATTATTTTTGGCCGCAATTGAATGGTATGGACTTAGACGACATGTGGTTTCAACAGGACGGGGCCACAAGCCACACAGCACACGCTACAATTGATTTGTTGAAGAGTAAGTTCGATGAGCGCATTATTTCCAGAAATGGACCGGTCGAATGGCCGCCGCGCTAGGGTGATTTGACGCCTCTAGACTATTTTCTTTGGGGTTATGTGAAGTCATTGGTCTACAGTAATAAGCCGGCGACGATTTGTGAGCTCAGAGCCAATATTGAACGCGAAATTGCTGGAATTTCGGCCGATTTATGCAAAAGAGTGGTCGAAAATTGGGTTCAACGATTGGACTTGGTAAAACGTGCACGCGGTGGTCATGCAAAAGAAATCGAATTTCATACTTAAATGTATATGTTCAAACTCGATAATAAAAAAAAAAATAGTTAAAAAAGTCAAACCGTTTGTGTTTTATTCAAAAAAAAAGTTGAAGCGCTCTTACTGAAAAACGCTTTATTTCTATTTACTAGCACATTATAATTTCTATATTTTTAGTACGCCAGATCTTGTTCATTTCATTTCATTTATTGCCTAAAATCATTTTAACATAGGAGTTTACAAAGTTATGATAAGATTAGATTGTTTAGCGTTATCCTAACATACATTTGTATTTATCTAGTAGTTTAAAACTAATATTTCTTTTGATATATACACTAGGTTATGATTATTATTTTGTATGTATTTGGCATAATTTTTAAAACTTATTTATATTCTCCCAAAAAGGGCTTAAAAAGGAGATAATCTATATTAGACTTCTATAATTTGTTTGGCTATAAATTTATCAATGATATAAACTAAATTTTCATCGTTGAAATTGTAAGTATTGTATCGCCTATGATAATAGATTGCTTTACTATTTTTATGTAACATAAATATTATTATTTTTTAGTATTTTTAAATATATTGGTGATAAATATTTTTCTGTTAGTCCCGTGTCTTTGACATATATTTATTTATCAGTTCATTTTCTAGGAGTGCCATTTTATCAATAAATCTTACTGACGATTTCATTAAGAAAAAGTTTCTGCGTGATATTTTACATTTTTCATATAAACTTTTATTAGAAATTGTTTTCCGAAAAATACCACTTCTGTAAGGTTGGCGGTTGAGATCGCTACAAATTCTTAAGACCTACCGTTCAAATCGTTTTAGTCTCTCCGTTCGATGAAATGTTGAACCATATTGGATGAGCATAAGATATGATTGGTCTAATTATTTGTTTGTAAATATTTATTTTAATGCAGTTCGATAGGCCACTCTACCTTCTTACTAAATTACAATAGCTATAGAACAATTTTTTTGCTTTTATCAAAATGAAATCTACATGTCTTACAAAGGTGAATTTGCTATCCAAAATTGCGCCCAAGTATTTAATTTGTTATTTGTTTTTTATGTTGAGTCCGTTCATTTTAATTTGGGGCTCATAGTTACGAGCATTTGGATATAAGTTTTTGCGTTTTGCTTTAACAATAGTTGTTTCGCTTTTATTGAAGTTTATTTTTAGCTTCCATTTGTGAAAGTAGGTATTTAATTCATTTAAGTATGAGTTAACGGCTTCGTTGGCTTTAATTATGCGTGGGTGAGATCCCAATATAATTATATCATCTGCGTATATGTGTACTTTTATCGCAATTATTAATTTGGGAACCTAATGGTGGGTCAAGGAAATCGGCTAAGAAGATGTTTTAGAGAATTGGCCCCAACAAAGAGCCTTGTGGCACACCTAAGCTAACGTCTCTTGTCAAAGAATTAAATCCACCTTCATTAACATAAAATTATAGCTCTTTTAAATAACGATACAACATTATACAAAACTTTTTTTCGAAATTGAACTTCCTGTACATTTTAAATATGATCCCTTTTAACCAAGTAGTATCGAATGCTTTTTCCAAATCTAGACTGACTAAGATCGTCGCCTGTCGTCGATTTAAATTAATTACTACAAATAAAATTAGAGAGTAGTGTTAGTGCGTGGCTTGTTGAATGATATGGCCGCAACCCAAATTGATAATCTTTAATTTACTAATATTTGAAAGAAGAAATATTGGGCGGTAATTAAGAGGAGAACTTAGGTCAGTGTTTGGTTTTGGAAGGCATATTATTTTTGCTGTTTTCTAGTCCAGTGGGAAATAGCGTATATTAAGTGAGTGATTAAAGATAACTGCTAAAAATCTCCAGAATGTGTTTGTTGTTTTCTTTAGCAAAAAGTTTGAGATACCGCCTTCCCTACAGCTCTTTTTATTATTTTTGATCGTAAGATTATGTCGATTTTCTCCGCGTTTATAAAAGTGCACCGAGATTCAACTGCAGTTTGTTCACCATCAGCTGTTATGCTGTTCGTAAAATATACAATTGACTCAGCTGTGTTAGTTAATTCTAATGCATTACTTTCGACATGAGCTGAATTCGCATCTCCGAGTTGCTGGTTCTGGCGATGTATTTGTCCAAACTTATAAGCTAGTGCATTTATTTTATGTACGTTTTCTGTAAGAAAAATGTTGTTACTACTATTGTTGCCAGCCGGATATGCATAAGGGAAGTCAATATCAATATCGTCTTGATTAATTACAAGGTCTGGGATTTTTGACACTGTTTTTAATTCACATAGTCCCTTAATTTTATTGTATGTTTTGTTATTCATGCGTATATTGGAAAAGTAATTTGTCCAGCATTTTTCTTCGTGTATGCAAATACGTAATCTTACTAATATTAGGCACTATAGCTATCAAAGTGTTTTTCCTTTGACGATTAACACATCTTAACGCAAAATTTCTTTTCAGAAATTAAATCTAGTATATCACTACGTATATTTGCAGGCATACGATTGTGCACTTCTATTTTAGGAACAGCTCCTGAGTTAAGAGCTGTATCGATCGCTTTATTTAAATTTATAATGCAGTTATCAATCTCATTTCGTGTTACGTTACGATTGATTGGTAAATAGTTTCTGCTAAGATTGCTTAACAGTATATTGTTAAAATGTTTTACATCAGTTTTATCATAATTGAAAAACTCAGTTAACGGGCAACTAGGCAAAGAAGAGTAAAGTCGAGAGACGGAAGTCAAATATGCCTGCATCCTCGACCTAATTCAAGGCAGACAAACCTTTACCGGACAAGGCCAAGGCTAAGCGACCTCAAATGTCGAATGACTTCCGTCAACGTCTGGCGAATCATTCGCGAGAATTGTAGCAAAGGCAATGACGGTAGAGATACATACCGACAAACAAGGCCGTCTATTGTCCAAAGGGCAACAAGACTGTCTGGACAGCTATCTTTGGCAAGTTATCGGTGAATCGAAAGACGCGCCGACTTTCGAGAGTAAAAACGTGGTGGACGGCATCGTAAAGGCGCATTGTTCCAATGCTTTTTCCCGAGAATGGCTGGAAAAAGTGATAGCAAATTAAGAAGAGAAAGAAAGTCTGGTATGAGTGAGTGTCTGGATTCAGGGTCTTTCGTGCAGTTCTGCAGAACTCCTCACACGCATCCGTGTTCAGAATGAAGATCTTGACACGACTCTCTGGAGAGTATACAAGTGCATCAGGCAGAAATCCGCTACCACTTCGGAGGCGGGTTCCCACCTAGTACTGAGTATCGGTTATGGGTCCCTCAAGGTTCTTAAGTCGAAATACGGTGCCGTCCTCACCTACATCAGGGGCGAATCCATTTCCGTGTCCAGGATAAGGGGGAGGACAAAGCGTAAATATGTATACTCAGTCTCATGACTGAAGTAATATTTACACAGATAAATCTGCAGCATAGCAAAGCGTCTACGGCTCTCCTGTGCCGCAGGCATGCAAAATTGCAAACGAACCCACACATAATACTAATACAAGAACAATGGGTATGTCTGTGGTCTAGGTGCTATGTCGTGGGGACAAATACTTCATTGTGGATGGAATGTGAGACCGCGAGCATGTATTATCATGCCGAGGTTGATCGAACACACGATGTTAAAAGAGCTATGCTCTGGAGATATCGTTGTTGCAAAAATAAAGTACTGGAAGAGTGGGAACAGTGTCGAAGCAATCATAGTTTCCTTCGAGGGAGCTAAGAGAAGTAGTGAAGTATGCAGAATCCAATAATCTGGGGCTAATAGTGGGCTGTGATGCAAATTCACAGAACATTGTATGGGGAAGCAGCAAATGCAACCTCAGAGGTCTCAAGTTACTGGATTTTATCCTGTCATCTGATTTGCTCATTCAAAACACTGGTAACAAACCAACTTTTGTTACCAAAAGGAGAAAAGAAAAGAGGTGATTGATTTAACACTTACCAATAGGTCAGTTGGAAATGAAATCAACTGATGGCGAGTTTTGGAAGAGGACTCTCTTTCTAATCATCATCTTATGGAATTCCGACTGGGAATTGATATAATATCAATAGCTGCCGGTAGGAATCTTCCAAATGTGGACTGGAACAGGTATGGCGAGCTTGTAACAGAGACATTACGAAACCTGAAAAAACTCAAATGAATAGAAATGATTGAAGATGCTACTGAGAAATTACAAGGTACTTTAATCAATTCCTTCGAGGAACTATGCCCACTCAGGCAAATCAGACAGGGGAACCCTGAACTGTCGAACCCTGAACTGTCGATGCTTCGTGTACGGTCCAAAAAACTTCTTCATAAGGCCTTAAAGATCCAAACAGAAGAGGACTGGACTAATCATCGACTTACACAGAGAGAATATAAGAAAAAAGTACGGAAAGCCAAACTTGAATCCTATAGAAATTTCTGCAGTAACGTCGAAGAAATGAGGGAAACAGCGAGACTTTGTAAGGTACTTCACCTAGACCGCTCAGTGAGGCTGGATTCCATTCGAAAACCTGATGGTTCATACACCAAGCTCCTCACACTCACGTATTTCGGCCTCTCGTTTTTTTTTTCTGATAATGCGTCTCTTTTCTTTTCTTAGCCTCCCGTAGTGGACCCACATGGCTCGCGTTGCGCTCGATCGCAGCGTGGCTCTATAGGCAGCATCTTTGCTTTCTGCGGCAGCATTACATTCCCCGTCATACCAATTGTTTTTTCAGGCTCGCCGGCATCCGATTTCTTCTTCGGTGGCGATACGTAGAGAACGAGAAATGTTGCTCCATTGCTCGTGCATGCCAGGTTGTTGGGCAGTTCTCTCTGAGAGCAGGAGTGAGAGTCGAGTGGCGAATCTTCTGGCTGTCTGTTGTGATAGCAGATTGTATTATCGGTCCTTATTTCTTTCGAAATAAGAAAGGAGCTGCCGTTACGGTGAATGGCGGGCGCTATCGAGCCATTTTCACTGATTTTTGGAAATAAGATTCAGTCAGCTAAACATCGACGACATTTGGCTCCAACAATATGGCGTAACTTACTATACAGAGCGATTAACATCGATTGATTGCAATATTAGAGCCATCATTGACCCAATGCGGAAAATTAACAGTAAGATATGTAAAGGTTGTAAGTCTAAATATAACTCCTAACGTTTACATTTAAGATTTAAAGACACAAGTATCTGAAAGAAACAGCATATGAACCAGGCTGCCGTTCGGCTATCGCTTTTGGTTTGAGTTTAACAAGATATGACGCCAGAAAAGGAAAAATTCAAACCACTCCGTTTTAATAAGTTACGTCGGACACGAGCCTTTACCCTTAGAGCTTTGTTAGCCAAGACCTAAGACTTTTAATTTAGTTTTAGGGATTTTCACTCACTATATGCTGACAATGTTTTCTTTTTTTTTGCTTGCTCTGTCTGTATTTTGGACAGTTCCCTTTGACGCATTGCCATATGTTTTACATTTAAAGGAAATATCAATTTTGTACCACATATTTGGAGGGATCTTATTAAAAATAGGTAAACCACAACATATAAATGGCTACATGATTCTCTCACGGCTCTCCATTTACGTAAAAACTTTAACTTAAGAGCCTAAAACCAACAGCTCTCTATGTTAGTGCTATGTTCCCACGGGACGTAATCCGTTCTCTTAGTAATTCACTAAGTATCATACTTCGCGAATTACCTAGTTTCTACAGCGCATTCGCAATTCACCTAGGCAGCTCTCCCTCTTGTTGCTTTGTTTTTATTATTACAAGTATTATTTGCTGTAAGCATCGCTTTGCACTCTTCATTTTTGATATTTCTGACAACTGCTAAATATCTACTGGTGTCTAATCCTTTCATTCATTTTTCATTTCACTCAACTTTCACTCACTTGATTATCTTTTGAGGATTGTACCGCAAATAAACTCCACATATTATTTAGCTAATAAAGTAACGAACTTTAATAGTTTTGCTTACAATTTTTTGTTAATAGAAATAAGTGCATTTTTTACAGAAATAAGTAAAAAACAGAATTCTTTTAATTTCTGTAGAGTTATTATTATTATTCCTATCATTAAGTTCTCTACACCATATCGCTAGCTTTAAATTACCCATCTGCATTAAGATTTCCTTTCACAAGATTTCCTTTCTATTGACCTAAATTCTGGACCATTTGCCGGGTTCTCCTATTTTGCTGCATAACTGGTTTTGTTACTTTTCAATAAAATTCAAGTGAAATTGGCATAATGCGCTGTAGCTATATTGGCTACATATTGGGCCAAAATACAATGGTATAAAGCACTATAGAGGCACTTTTTTTTCAAACTTCGTCCGATATAGCCCCCTTCATTTAAAATTGGCTGGATACAAAGTGTACAAGTGCAGTTAGCCAGCCATATTAGGATATTTCCCTTTTTCCAAATGTTTCCACTTTAATGCATGATACCGACTCATCCACTGCACCACCATGTACTTATCCACTCTCGGCATATATGTATGTATGTATGGATATGCCAAAAAACATAGTGCTTTTGTGTTTCTGTTGTTGCTATGTACGAACAATTTATGTAAATATTATTATTGTTTTATCAAATAATTAATGAAGAATACTGAATGCAACAAAATTTTCATAAGTCTAATAATAAAACGAAATTTACAATATTAAAATATTATATAACATTATCTAACTTACTAATAACGCCTTCTATATTATGTAACTGCAAATAAATATGAACAAATGTTACTTAAAATATTATCGTTTTATTTTATTCCCTTTATTCGGTACATTTTTGTCAATATACAATTCACAACTTATCTCTTACATATGCGTTATATGCGCAATTTTAATAATTTTTGCGTTGCGCCTTAAACGTGCTTTTGTTTCCCGATTTTCGTTATATGAATTTTTAATTTTTAAATATTTATATTTTTTTCCTTTAACATTGATTCTAGATGACTTTTCAACACATGATATTTCTATTTGTCTTTTATCTTTCTATTTCCACACATATCATTGAATGAACCAACTCCTCCCATGCCATGAATATGGCCGCACATTACGTCAACGCCCCGCCCACGTAAATGCTTTCGATGACGATTACGACTGTACCCGTTTGGTAACTCACATTTCTCTGTTCGCGCTAACCTTCTACCTATGTAATATTTGTGTGTGTGCTCGTATCTGCACGTCTAATGGCGTCTACCCTGTGCACACTGCCAATTAATCAATCAACAAATCGTCCGATCAACCGCCATCAATGCTAATCACAAAAACCTGCCCGACTTTTTTCTCTCCGTATTTATGGCTCTTTTTGTCTTTTTATTGCCTTCGTACACACCTCTTTGTTGTACTCTTGTTTTATATTTATCTGGCCCGATTAGATTCGTGTGGTCAATGCTTTTCGCCAAGGACTTGACGGCCGCTATGGAGAGCACACCAACACCTCTTTGGCCGAAGTTTTACGCAAGCAAACATCGTTGAGCAAGCGCCTCTCTGAGACTTCGTCTATAGAATATGCTGATAATATCCCAGATGAGTTAACGATCCCCGAAATCGACGTGGAGCGGCTCTCTTCTCATAGTCATACCGAGACGGCCGTTTAAGGAAAATAAAAATAAAAGCATACTCACACATCGTGAAAGTATTAGCTAGATCTGTGACGATTGGCAACTACAGCAAGCAGCCAACAAATAACAAATTAACAGCAGTAAAAACAAACACAGTTTTGGCATTGAATATTTTTAACACGAGTAAATACAAAATTGTGGTGGTGGGAAGATCTTTCAGATCTTTGTATAATAAACTTCAAAAAAATGAAATAAAGCAAAATAATGATGATAAGTAGCAGTGAATGAAATAAAATGGCACTGAATTATTGCGTTACCTTATGCTAAACCTAAAATAAATTAGTAAATTTCTTTTTTACATGGACATTAATCGAAATAGCTACATATATGGGACAAACTTAGTTTTTCTTTTAATATAGGTATATGCATATTATTTTCTTGAGTGACTTTATAACACTCTCAAATATATTTACGAATTAGTGGTGGTTTTCAATTATTTAGTTATTTGTTTCAAACCCCGTTACGTTGGAAACTTTCCTGAAAGTTGAGTTTCTAGAAGGAAATAGCGAAGGAGGAAAAAAAGCATAGTTGGGCCTTCCGAAGTCGCTGTGTCGACAGAGCCCATGAATAAACGAGCAGAAGTTGTTTGTGAAGAGGAAGAGTAGGGGAAAGTAATAGAAACTACCAAACACAAGCAGTTATATGCACAGACACACACTTTTTCTTCTTACGCCGTCTTCCGTATAAAAACGCAAAAAAACTGTATTTGGAGGCTTAATATTAATTTGTGTTTTCACAATTTAACACGCGGCACTTCTCCTCCTATTGTTTGTTTTGTATTGTCAAGGGATCTAAAGAGTTGCCAAAATCGCCAAATATAAAGTATCTGCTTTAAGAAGGCGCCACCATAAGTACTCAATTCGCCTTGGGAAATAGCTAAGCGTGTTCGTGAACACTTTATTTCTTGTTGTGGTAATTTGATGATATTTTTATATATGTATGTACATTTCACAATTTTAAAAACATCTTCTGGTAAGTTGAGTAGTTTTTGTTAGGAAATAAATAATTTTCATGTGTGGAAAATAACTTTTTAGTACTCGTTTTTCGTTTAGTCCCTCGTACATACCACTACGACTAGCATCAGCCGCAATACATAATATCCGTACATATATTGTTTTCTTAAAATTTAGTTTTGTCCCATATACAAACCTATCTATTTCTGTTTATGCTCTTGAAGAAGTTAGGTTTTTTACAATAAGAGGCTGCAGTAAATCCTTTAAAATATTATATTCTGAAATTTGTTTTCTTCCATTACATTGAGCGATACAAATATTTTACCCTCTAATTACTTTATGATAAAAACAATTATTTGACCAATGTCCCATATTGCTACATATTTTGCTTAGTGTATTAGCTTATCGAGTGCTAAATTGAAACCAAATCCATAAAAATGTATTTTAAATTTGGCAGTTCTTTCATATTTATTGGAGTATCTTGTGCTAAATTTAAATCAAATCACCAAAATTTTATGATAAATTTTGCATTTGTTTTATATGTAAGGTGTACATGTGTATATGTAAGGTATCAGATTTACATGTAAGTAAGAAGCTTTGATGATTGAACCAAATTAATAATTCGCAGTAAATATACAAACTTCCCAGTGAAGCAATTTTCAGATATGCGGGCTACACACAGGCAACAAATCATAAAATCGGTTGAAAAAAGACGTATGTTTGGCGGTATTTACAACATATTGAAAGTAGACAAACATTTTTGTTTTTCTTGCAATCGATTGTGTGCTTATCGAAGTTGACACCTTTTGTCATTTCTTTGAGATCGTGAAATGGAAATTCTCAGCCAATCCAGAGTTGAAACGAATTTCAATCGATTCTGTTTGTGGCTCGCATTATCGATTCACGTACATACATATGCATATACTAAATATTTAAAAATTTCTTTAGTGGTTATTATTAAGACGCAGTACACATATTAAGATATATATCTGCATAAAAATATGACCAGCTGTCAATAAACTTTAATTCAGAGGTTAATACTCCTATACGATAGATAATATCGTCCCCTTAGTATTAAAATAGCCTATAAATTTTTTGATGTTTTGAGAAAATGAATTTCAAACTTTTTGTCGAAAGTAGCTCTCACTCAAATCTCGTTATGTCTGTAAATATTTATTATTTTTGACTGACGTTTTGACCCACTTTGTGGAACTAGAATTTGACAACATTTTGACCACATATAAAATCGACGATGGAGAATCCAAAAATTCAATAAAAGAATAATAGCCTATGAGCACATAGGCTATTGTTATACTAAGGGGACGATATTTAAGATATTTGTTGAGAATTCAATACAAAAGTATTTAATTTCTTTTCATATACCACTTAACCAAACATGCATAAACTTATGTATATTACTCAAAATGTAAAGTGAGCTCAGAAAAATTATTATGAGAGCTTTTTTATATACAAGCGCTGCATTCTTTTGCGTCCGATCTGCAAGAAAAATACCCGATATCGGTTATATTTTACATTTAATTACAGTTGCTCCATTTTGTTTTATTTTATGAGTCTATCCAGTAGGTTAGCTCAAAGTAGTAGTACATTGTGGTGTATATGTTGTTATGTTCTTTTAAGTTTCTGCACTTCGTAATGCACAAATAAGTGATAGTCTTAGACGTTTTTATTCAAGGCGAATCCATACAACGTAATAGCACTAGCACAAAACAAAATGTGTATGTTTTCTTTTATGATTTCTTGAAATTGGTGGTTTGAGTGCCGAAATTTCAATCAGAATGTATACAAACAAGCAAAAAAATTACAAAAAAGTAGATAACTTTGTCATCCACTTTACTCATCCAGTCTACCTTTCTACTTAAAGACATAGAAACGGCCCTCACACCGTCTAAAAATTCCGATTCGTTTCCAATTCATTTTCGCCCCAATACTGCTGATTATTTACAGAATGGAGCATCTCATGTTTATGACTTTTCCCTGTTCCGGCAAATGTTACAGAAGTCGTAGTGGGCGACTCTTAGTCCTTTCCCAAATATCCCGAAAATAATGTTGGCTGTTAGTAACTTCATGGTTCTAGTTAAATATTTCCTGGACATCTCATGAGGTGTTTTGAGGTATTTTACGATTAAGACATTTGAATCTTAACTTTTAATGTATCCACATTTATGTTCAATAAATATACAATACAGCTACAATCAGTATAAGTAATATTACCAAACTGCTCACTTGGGACTTCAAAAGCCCAACAGCGTTTAAAAAATATATATACTCCTCTTACATGTATATGTAACTCGAAATTTGAATAGATCGAGGCAAGAAGCTCCCAGAAATTTGGTGACTCCTAAAAGAAAGAAAGAGGGTTGATAGTCAAGGAGAAAAGAAGACAAGTATCAGAGAAATAGATAGGAAAGAATAGAGACGGAGATAACGGTAGTTAGTCCTGTGAGAATTTTCCAGATTATTTGGCAAATCTGTAAATAACTTCCAGTTTTAGAGAACGAATATTACTCATTCTCATGACATCGGAGCCTAAAATTCGTAGCCTTACTGTAGCAAAGGCAGGACACTCACAGAGAAAGTGCTCAGAGCTAACCGCCTCCTCCATGCATGATAGGCACACTGGGCCCTCAATGATTCCAATGGTGGTCATATGCTGACCCCATGGGTTGTGTCCTGTAATGATACCGACCATCAACCGAACGTCTTTCCTTCTAAGTTTTCGTAGAAAGTTTGACAGTTTTCTGTTCGGACTTGTCACAAAAAACTTTGCAGTTCTGCAGCGTTCTAGACCGGACCATGTAGATTACCTACATAATCGCTGATCCAATTCATGATTCCTGCGGAACTGATTCCGATTATTGGCTCTAGTCCCTGTGGGGGCACCGCTGATCCACGGTTGGCCAATTCATCGGCAATTTCGTTTCCTTGAGAGTCTTAGAATCCATATAAGTACAAGCCTGTTCTGTCTCGTGACAGTATAAACTTCTTCTTACATTTTTGAACAATCTTCGAGGTTTGCTTCGCATTCTCCAGGGCCTTCAGTGCAGCCTGATTGTCATTGGAAACTCCAATCTCTTTCCCGCTCCATCTCCTCTCGATTACCCATTCGACTACTTTCAGGACGGCAAAAATTTCCGTTTGGAAAACAGTTGCCATTTCCCCCATAGCATAGTGATACTTATTACTATCCTTTAAGTACCATCCGGCCGAACACCTTATTTCCTTCTTGGACCCATCGGTAAAGAAAATATCCGTCGAACCTCCCTGTATACATTCTGGATTGCTATATAAGTTAAATAATAAGAGCTTGAATATCATTTTAAATCGTCAGATCCGCGAGGTGCCGTTCAAATATATGCAACATTGGGAACTAAATACAAAAAGCTTTCGGGTATACTCAAACAAGAAATGTTTGCGGTGCTTATTGTATTTTAGCTTAAGGCAAAAACTTAAAACAAAAATGTTTGCTAATACATTTTTATAAAATGTACAACAACAAATGGATGCACTACCTACATATACACATGTGTATCTCTATTTCATACATAAAATTTAAATCGTTAAGGTGGTTATTCAATAAATAAAAATTAACACAAAAAGAAAATAAAAATAAGAAGCGTTTTAGAACGTTACCAGACTTGAAACAAGAACAACAAATTTCTAGGCCACACCAATGGATAACGAGTTTATAAATAAAATATAATTGTTACTGAAAAGAAGTTTTTGTTTCATTTTACCTGGGCTTTTAAAATAGATTTTTTTATACATACTTACAAAAATTCGTATGTTCAACAAAAACCAAAAAACAAAAAAAAAAGAAATGTACATCTAACGTGAAATTAGCAATTTTAATTGGACATCTAATTTGATAAATAAAATGACTCGTTAAAGAAATAATTTTGTTAACAACAAGTTTGAACACAGCCAGGATAACTAATTATGGATACTAGGAATATAATTAAAAAGTATAAAAATGCAGCGCAAATAATTAAATAATATAGAATTTGAAAGTATATACATATCTAAATGAAATGCAAGGTTACGAAAATCATATATGTATGTAGAATTCAATGGACTAAATAATATAAAGGGGTAAGTACATCAGGGCATAAACCATATCTATAAAAACGGGAACTCTGACAAATAAGTACAAATGCTTCGGTATGATTTCCAAACTGCACACTCTGTTCAAAAAAAGTAGCAATTTTTGCAAATAGAAAACGCTAGTGTACTATAAGTTTATATTTCGTGACAAATAATTTTATATCACTAAATTTTTAACTTCTGCATGCTTTCCCTAGATGTCAATGTCATGTGGAATGACCAGGAAATTGAAAAATATGGCATGCTGAGGGGCAAATACAACATATGCTTTCGAGGTCAGTTGATGTGTGAGCCTAACATGTAAATTTGTTGCAATTTTTAGAACGCACCTGTGTCTGCGACGTTTTATTGCTTCACTGAATTACTTTATGATTGAGACCGGCATCTCTGTACATTCACTTCTAAAGGGTTTTTCAATAAGGGCGGGTAGATGTTGAAATGGAATAAAATGGCATTTGCTGTGCGGCACGTAGCGCCGTCCTGCTGGAACCACATGAAAAACCCTTTATTTTTTATTTAAATTTAATTTTTTTGATATTTATTTTTTTTTTTAAATCTTCATAAAAATATAAACGTTACTTTTAATTATGTTATTAAATTATTTATTAAAATATACGCATTTATGCTGATCACAAACATATACATACATATATTCGTACATATATAATGCTAACTTCGCAATATAGGTAGTGGTTGTCGGTTGACACACCAAGGCCTTCTGTAGGCCCATTGTGATAATCGCAATATACTAGAATTGTTCCGAATTTGGCAAATGGTGATACTTTTGTCGTGGGGAGTGTTGCCGGTGCATATATATGTATGCCGACTTATATGTACGTACAGAGGTATGGATTAGGGATAGGAAAATATTCTCGCAAGGAATAGTGTATGCTTTTATGTATGTGCGTTTGTTTTTCTACGTTTCCATAAGAATGATGATATTTCGTATGCGGGTACATACATACATATCTATTTATAAGGGCAAAAATGCGAAATGTGAAATTTGTTTAAATATGAACCAGAAGAACTTGGAATTAAGAGACTGATAATTGACAAGATGTTTTATTTTCAACTAGCTGGTTTACTTTTGAGTGTATGGAACATAGGATTATTAGACTTTTTCGTCCTAGTGCTTCTGCCATCGTACACTCCACTTAATTTCCCGGAATTGCACCATTCAAGAAAAGATAACCCAAGCCCATTTCTAAATATTCTTGCTTCGCCGTATATAAAGCTCTAAAAGCCATCAGTAAAGTAATCATTTCAATTTCCGAATTACGTGCTGGCATTCTCCTGTTGCTTGTGAAAAAACATTAAATTGCCCCAACAAATTGAATTGTGAAATTAAGGTAAAATATCATGAAAGCCTCAAAAGCGTAAAAGGAACAATATAAGCTCGCTGTTTAAATAATGTTAATGAGAAAGAGATAATCGAAGACCTGAGTAAACAAGGTGTGGTCGGAGTACACAAATTTTCCAAAAAAAATAGAAGGAGTACAGTTCACTGGAATTGTATTACTTACTTTTGACCTCTACGAGCTTCCTGGTGAAGTTGATGTGTCTTGGCGAAGTGCAAAAGTAAAACCCTACTAC
The DNA here is from genome assembly GCF_027943255.1 of Anastrepha obliqua. Classification (NCBI taxonomy): domain Eukaryota; kingdom Metazoa; phylum Arthropoda; class Insecta; order Diptera; family Tephritidae; genus Anastrepha; species Anastrepha obliqua. The sequence continues at coordinate 229,607 of NW_026562178.1, read as the reverse complement.
CATAATCCAATGACGTGCAAAGTCTGCCAATGGCTTGGAAATACCACCAAACGCTGCAACAATGCTCTCGTATGTGAAAGAAAGTACAATTAAACTATTTATAATAAATATTCAAAGATTTTATTCATTTATTTATTTATTTTAATAATCCACAGTACAAATTACCTTACAAACTAGACACAAATGTAAAGAAAAGAAAGCGAAATTTGGGAACTATAATATTAACAATCAAAATAATTACAATATTAAGTAACTAAATTTAATTTTTTTACAAAATTAGATCTGGATAATGGAAAATCAAGCAGACTGGTATTACATAATTAATTATAGTCTCTGCGCGAGCAATGAGTACATTACTCGTACCCATAAAAAGCGTAAACATTTCGAAGACTTCTTTGGGACACATTGAAGCTTATCCTCTCAAGTAGATCGGGACAGACCGACGATGCCATTAACAACACTGAAAATAATCGAAAGTGAAAGGACTGCCTTTCTCTTTGCAAGAGATTCTAGATTAATTAGCTTTAGCCGAGAATTATAGGATGGAACAGGCGACTCAAATCGGGGGAAACGTAATGCTTGCTTAAGAAAAAAAATTTTGAACGCGTTCTATTCTATTAATCGAGAGTGGGTCGTAAGGTCCCAATGATTACAGCGTATTCTAGGTGAGAACGAACAACAGACGTAAACAGTAGTTTATAGGTATACGGATGGTATGCGACGGATGAAGCCTAGAACTGAATACGATTTTGAAATAATAAAATTAATGTGGGCATTAAAGGATAATTTTGTATCGAAAAATAGTTCAAGGTCCTTAAACTCTGTCATACTTTATAGTACATCATTTTAAATGGTGGAGGATGTGCTAAAAATGTACTTTAATATTTAAGGACAGACATGATCTTTTGCACCAACGATGATGATTGTTGAAGTTGTTGAAGTTGAGCATCCACTGAATCCTTAACAGATGCGAAGATTTTTAAATCATCCGCGAAGAGCAAGAAATTAGAAAAAGTAAAACATTTGCTCATGTCATTAATAAAAATGACAAAAAGAAGTGGCGTAAGATGCTCCCTTGGGGGACACCTGAAGTATCAACAAAGTGGATCGATAAAACTCCATCAATTTTAACCACACACCGTCTGTCCGTCAAATACGACCTAAGCCATTGCAGAAAGGTGGAGTGAAAGCCCAAGCAAGCCAACTTGTTGACTAAAATCTCGTGCGACACTTTGTCAAACGCCTTAGAGAAGACAGTGTAGACGCAATCAACTTGGAGCTCTTAAGAAAACGATGAAACACAAAAATCCCTAAAAACAGCAAGATTAGTAGCTGTAGAACGGCCAGTTACAAAACCATGTTGGTTTGGGTTAGTTAAACACTTAACCGCAAAAAAAAAGTTTGTCCTTTACAATGCATTGAAACAGTTTAGAGATGATTGATAGCTTGGAAATCGGCTTCTTCTTCCACTTTAAAAAAAGGTGTAATCATTGTAAACTTCCAATCATTTAATAAAGTTACGGGCACTTTATAAAGATTTATTAAAAATAATCTCATCAACTGAAACATAATTAGACATAAAAAGTCTGCAAATAAGTTAGCTACTTCAGCAGGTGTACTTGCTATTTTATTATCCAACATCATCGAAGCTGATATACTCGAACTCGACATTTTAGAGTTTGCATAATTCCAAAATGACTTTGGATTAGCTTTGATGTTCCACTCAGTATTAAGTATATAGTTTTTGAAAAGCAGACCATCTAAGAACTTAAATTCCTTTTGAAAATGTTTGCATTCTGCAAAAAATAACTGCTTTAAATTTCTTGAGGTATTTATTTTTAAGATTTTTTAATTTCATGATTTGCTTATTATGCCAAGACGCTTCTTTTTTAAAGGAATATTATCAATGCAAAATTCATGCATTATTGATTTAAAATAAGAAAAACATCTGTGAATGCAATAATATAATTCATCAAATTTAAATTCTAAAAGGGAATTATTAAAATTGACATAATCACAGGATGTATAATTAAAAATAGTTTTATCAATACACGATAAAGCTAAAAACTCATAAAAATTTAGCTTACTATCTAAAGGGACATGATGAATACCAGCATCGGATATGCAATAATTAATATTATCACTTACAAAGATTAGATCTAGAATTTAATTTAACTTATTAAAAATGCCGTTAATTTGAGTAAGATTTATGCTTAGGAGACTATCTACAAAGTAAGACCCGCATTTGCGGAATGTTGCATAAATTAAAATCACCTAATACGCAAAGCTGATCATCATTTAAATTATCTACATACAACTAGAGCATTGATATTGCCCACATGTGCCTTATATAACTCCAAATGCTATCAGGCCGGATATACGAGGCGATCAAATATAAACAGCCATAAGATTTAGAGCCCTTGATGAAGATGAAAAGTTGATCAAGCAACGAGTCGTCATTTTTGGGCGTAATGGAAAACGCGCGGTACCTTCTTCTGACGGCAATTAGGACGGCACCTCTTCTTAAGCAACCAGTTTTAGCAGCATCACGGTCTTTACGAAAAACGTCGTACAGATTTGAGTCAAAGAATTCGTAATCCTATAAGTTCGAGGTCAACCACGTCTCAACAATAACAATAATGTCATAAGCCTCTTCAGTACAAAACTGATGCACTATATAAGATTTAGTCCTTAAACCCGAAATGTTATGATAATATACCTTTAGTCCATTATTAAGCATAGAAACTTCACTAAGGTCATTTAATGTCAAATTGGTTACGATTGAATCGTTTAGATTCTTGGAAAAAATTTAAAGGGTCGAAGTTTCACGTTTGCAGGCCATAGCGCAGGATTTAATACCTTGTCATATAAAGATGCGGTAACACCCAGTTTGAATTTCACCTTCCAAGTAAAGACATATCATTTTCTTTCTTGACGAGCTTGAAGCAGGATAAATTGTCTTTATTAATACCAGTTTATTTTTATACAAAAGCCAATATATTTTTTTCAGTGAGGGTGGACTTAAAGAAGACAAGTGTATCCATCTTCTCGAGGCAAACACATTTAAATCTTGGCTACTATTCTGGCCGATAACACGCTCAGCTTTTTTGTTTTTATCCTTCTTACTTTGCACTTTTTCCCACTGTGATTGTGCGAGAGAAAGAGGAGCTGAAGCAGTAGCAGCAGCTGATTTGAGAGAAGCATTGGCAGCATTGGAAATTTTTAATGAATTTGTACTTGTACTCATAAATGGCGCGGCGAGCGCAGAGCTCAACCTGTTGCTTAAGGCCGGCGGGCCAATTAAAAGGTCGAAAAAATCGATTTTTTTTTTTTCCTGAAATCAATAGCGTAGATATTCAAGAACATGAGACACAAATTTTCAGAGTTAAATTCCAAGTATTTGCAGAGCTACAGAGCCGAGCGTAGTGCGGCGTCAAGCAACCGTGCGCTTACTTTGAAACTTTGAAGCGCGTTTTCTCGGCTTTTCATTTTCACGATTTTACCTAATTTATGTACACGATTGCAAAAAAACTAAACGAGCTATCCATTTCATTCAAAATGCGTTATCTTCAGTATTGTTTTCTCTTCTATGTGAACTAAAAAAAACATCCAAAAACTTTTTTTAAGCGACTCTTTTACCCAGTTGAAGAATTTTTTTTTCCTTGAAAAACCACTTTATTTTTTCTACCTTCCCCAAAAATTCGAATTTTACGTGTTTCTCCCAATTTTCTTAGTTCACATCGAAGATAATTACATCAAAATTAATAATCTTTTTTTTTTTTGTTTTAAGATGAAAATTGCAAGTTGTATCTTGTACACAAGTTGGATACTTCAGTGGCAAGGCGCTCTGGGAATCTATTGATAACTCGGCTTACAATATATTGTTGGAGATTGTACAAATTTTTTTTTTTAGTTCAAATATATTATATATTAAACTATCCCCGAAACTTCATTTGGCTAATTGTTTTTTTTCTCATCCTACAACGCTTCGCGAAAACTACTGAATTTAGGACATCTAATTGGCCCGCCGGCCTTAAGCCAGTGTTAACTGAGGCATCAACAGTATAAGTAAGAGAATCACCACTCTCAGTTGTAGCTACGAATACGGTGGAAGCCGGCGAAATTGGAGATAGAAGAATGCAAAATGTTGAATTGTTGTTGTTATTGCTAATATCGCGAGTTGGTGGCAAGAGAAGTTTTTTGGAAAGCATCGTTTATGCCATAGATGCGGTAGATTTTATTAAACTCTATTTAGGTTCTAGTAATACGAGAGTTCTCAGCATAAAGGGATTTTGAAAGACCAACATAGAAGAACTTCGACTTACGCAGAGCTATTAAAGAAAATCCTATCAAGAAAGAAGCACCGGACAGTCAACAGCACCACGGACTAATGCTGAAAACAGTGAACGGCGTACGCAGTCCCTTACCGCAGCCCCTAACGAGCACAAAAACTCATCCCGTGAGAACAACTGCGTTCTTTTAGTTACATGTTTACACAATACATCGGTTTGTGTGTGCATGTGTTTGGTTGCATCTACACAATGTTGCCATTGATATTTTTGCTTACACACTTTTTCACACATCCGCGTTATCAGTTACAATTTTTCATTGTTAAATAAACCAAAACCAAAAACCAACAAATGCAAATAGCTCATTTATCTATAATTAACATTATTCATCAGTGGTTTTAAGTTATTTTAATAAAAGTTATAATTTTTCTAAGTTTATTTTGTAAATGATTTCGAAATGTACTGCTTGGCAACACTGTGTGGAGAGAGAGCAATCAGCTGACAGGGTTTTAAGGGAATTTTCAAATATCGTGAAATAAAATCTACGATACTACGGAGGGAAGGAATTTTTCATTTACATGGGGATCTCATTAGTTTGATCGTAACCCCAGAGTAAGCAACCAAAGGAAGAGAGCTAACGTTGACGACGACGACTAAACACGGCGATCATGCAAGTAAGATGAGATCCCACTTAGGAAGGCTGAGTGGAAGGCAATGCCGACTAATTTTTTATTAGTATTAAATGGGAAACCCGACCAAAGGCCGTAGAGAAGTCGGTATAAACGGTGTCAACCTGGTGTTCTGATTGGAAGGCAGCGATACAATCATCCGAAAATACAGCTAAACTAGACACCGTTGACACTCCAGACGCATAATGTTCTTGACAGCAAACAGCAATTTGTCCGGGATGATGCATTCAAAAAGCTTTGCAGTGGCGGAAAGTTTTGAAATAGGTCTGTAGTTACTAATATCGTTTTTATTACCGCCCTTGAAATAAAAGTACCCGAAGTTAGTGATTTGTTAAAGATTAACAACAGAGGGTATAGTAAAGAATCACACTGCTTGAATTTAAATCGCAGACAAACCATCAACATCAGCGTTTGGAGAAGATTTAAATCGAGTAATGCCTCTAATGCATCTTCAGTGGACAATACTAGCTTGCCGAAGTCAATAGATGGTTGTATACGGAAGAAAACATTTTCCTCACTGTCGGAGGCTGATGCAAAATCGGGCTTAAGAACTCAACAAAGAGATTAGCGGCATCGGCTGGAGTATTAGCAGCTCTGTCACCGAAAGAAAAGAGTGGACGGAATATTGTAAACAGATTTCTTCGAATTTACAGAATTCCAAAACGTTTTTAGGTTATATTTTAAACTTTCTTCAAATATAAGAACGTAGTTCCTGTGTGAAAATTTATCCAAACAGACGAATTTCTTATCATACTCTTAATACAGAGCAAAGAAAATTTAAGTTTTACATTTTTTGAATTTACGGAGAAATTTGTTTCTCTCATTACGAAGTTTAATCAACGCAGCATTGTGCTAGGATGAAGTACCTTTTTTTGTTGCAGGAGGAATAACACTTTTACAAACATCTACCACAATAGTTCTTAAAATTTCGAAATACTTAGAAACGTCAAGATGTTCAAACAAGGAATCCCAGTTAAAGTTCAGCAAAAGATTGTTCAGTTTCAAATAAACGCATAACTTAAAATTAATCGAAAAATTTGAATTAAAATTTCTAGTTTTAGCATAATCATAAAATTCAAGTTTAAGAACTATGGGTACTTGATGCATATCTGATTTAACAATAGGTAAAGCAAACTCAAGTATGGAAAAAATTGTTACCCGAATTTGTTGGAAAAGCAATTAACTTCTATGATATCAATACTTAAAAAACTATCAACTAAATATATTTCACTAGGACTACTAACATCGCAGGCAATAAGAGCTGATTTCGATAAAGATTGCGACCAGTTGACATTGCACAGATTAAAGTTGCCCAGCACACAAAGATTGTCGAGCAGCAAAATTTGGTCGGCATCTTTATTTTCAAGTGCAGCCTCAGTAGCGTGATGTTTACCTTTCACATCGACTCGAACCCCTATGCTTCTAGCATGTACCGTAAATTAAGCAGCAATAGACCTGCGGTAGACCTCTCCGGCAGCGACCACTATCCCATACTCACTTCCCTTCCTTCTATCCACACCAAGCCCTAAATTTTTAACTGAGAAAGCCGATTGGAAAAAGTAATACGCTTGTTCTGAAAACATAAATAAACAAATCGTCATAATAGCAAAAACAGTTCGTGCTTCCGCCATTTTCTACATTCCACAATTTGACCACAAAACTTATAAGAAATCCGCGCCGTACTGCTCCACAGAGATATCCCAATTAAGAAATGGAAAACGCTGTTGCTGAACGGAATATAAACGTACAAGTTATGTACAAAAAAGCTAATGCCTTATACCACTAAAAGAGATAGTCTAAATAAATACTCTGAGTCAATTAACCATAAGACAAACTCCAAAAAAGCAAAAGTTGTCTGGTATTTACCCTCCACGGCCATCAATCTCCTTGAGTAGCAATTCTGCACCAATCACAAACCCAAATGAACTGGCTAATCTTTTCGCGGCCTATTGGTCACAATACTCGCAGGATTCGAATTTCCACACCACCTTCATTTCAGAAAAAAACAACTACCTGAGCTACAACTATAATGACACGGATCCATACCCACAAGTCACAGATTGCAAGATAGACTTAGATGAGTTATATACCGTCCTCCCTATCTGGCAAAACCCCGGGACCTACCCGTTGTTGCAACACCTTCCTCTGCGAATAAAGGTCAGATTAATTGATTTGTACAATAACGTTTTTTACCACGGTATCTATCCACAAAACTGAAAAAACGCCGTTATTATCCCCATTCCAAAAACCAGCAAACCAGCAATAGAAGTCTCAGACTTGAGACCCATTTCATAACTCAGCTGTTTAGGCAAAGTTTTTGAAAAAATAACAGCCCAACGCATCTTGCGACATATTTCAAACAACGATTTCATAAGTCCACAACAACTAGCTTCTAAAGAGAGACAAGGCACAATTGACGCTCGACTTCTTCTTGAACACCACGCCTCCACTGCTCTCTCTAGCAGAAATCGCCTCTCAACTCTAAGCATTGACTTTGAGAAAGCTTTCGACCGTGTCGGGATCCATGTCGTCCTACGTCAATTGGAGCAATGGAATCTGGTTTATAAAATACTTAAAATAGTCCATACTTTTCTTTTTATAATAGAAAGTGGAGATCCCTTTCTGTGGTGCTTTCAATGAAATTAGCTACATAATTGATAAGTATAGTAATGTTTCATATATATGCTACGTAGATGATTTATTGTTTCATTCCAAAATACAATAAATAACCTAAATATTGTTAAAAAAGACTTTACTAACATACTTGCTGCTTTAAGTATCTGGACCGCATCTTCGGGCGCGAACGTGAATATAAACAAATGGAAGAATTTTCATATTTGCCGTAAACACAAATTTAACTACTTTACTCTAGTTTATAACAATACTCAAATGGTAAATACAGATAGCCTAAAGTTTTGGGTGTAATTTTCGACAAAAAATTAACTTTCAGAGGGCACTGTTCATATCTAAGAAAGTATTTATTAAATACCTATTATCCAAACATTGTTTAATCAACTATTCTACGTTAGTTAGTATAACGAAAGCACTAGATCTAAGACAGATTATGGACTCCCTTTCTATGGAAACTGAGCTGAAAGTATCATCAAACTGCTTTACTCCCCATACCATATGGCTGTAAGAAGAAGCATTCGCGCTTTCCCTACTTCACCAATAAAATATATACGTACAGAGACTTATGCTGAAAACAGTGAACACCGTACGCAGTCCCTTACCGCAGCCCCAAACGAGCACAAAAACTCATCCCCTGAGAACAACTGCGTTCTTTTAATTACATATTTACACACTACATCGGTTTGCGTGTGTATGTGTTTGGTTGTATCTACAAAATGGCCCCTATTATGAGCTGGATTCGATCTTGGACAAGAATGATAGAAAGAAGATTGCGCCCATCAGAGAGTACGTGACGTCACGTTTGCTGAGTTGTGCAGTATTAGTTCTTTTTATACCGAAAATGCGAAAATTTTTTATATATTTTATTATACAAAAGAAGGTTAAAAAAGGCCACTCTGAGAAGATTTTAGTGCTAATGAAAATTAGTTGGTTTTTATTAAATTTGATATTTTGAAAGTGTGAATTTAATTTTTTGTCCTTTTAAGGTTATGGAAGAATATTAAATGTCCCTCTCTCAACTCTTCTTAAGATTGAAAACTTTTTACACGTTTTAAAAGGCGTTTGAATTTACTGAATGCGGATTAAAACCATAGACGTGTAATCGTTTCTTCCGGCCATCAATCCTTAGTGGGACATAGGGCATCAAGAGGTGTATTCATTATAAAAATAAGCAACAAAATACCAGAGAATACTAAAGAAACCATACTGATATTTTTACAAAAAGAGTACCTTATCTAGTTACATAACCTGAAATATAGCAAATAAGTCGTTCCCTTAACAAAAGAGTCTCGCTTGACAACAATAACTTATAAATTAAATTGTACATAAGCACAACACATTTATTTAAAAAAAAACGCACATTCTAAAGACAATTTGTCACGCATACAAAGTTCTTTAAATGATTCAACAAAAATTTGTTGTTTTATTTTCTTTGAATGGGAATTTTAGGGCGTTTTTATATACAAAGGTAGGCAATACTGCAAAAGCGAGGGAGAGATTTGACTGCCGAAGGCGGAAGAACACCAACAACACCTACAATCGCGGGCAATGCCACCAGATGTTAAAAAAAGTAAAGCTAAATAAAACTAAGTGAATTATTGAACTCATTTAAAAAAAAATGTATATTTTACAAAATTATAAACATTACTTTTAATTAGAACAGGCTAGAAAAATGTCATGAAGAAAGAACTAAAACTCTCAGACTAAATAACAAAAAAAAATGCTAAATCAAGTTACGAAAATGGTAATCTGGTCATACTGGAGCTAAAATCACGTAACTCGTGGTCAAATTCGCTGAGAGCAAAGTAACGGGACCACGATAGGCGCCATCTCATTATTCTTTCCATCATGGATCTTCGATATTCGTTGGTTGTCGAAGATCGAAAATCGAATGTCAATTTGGTATTATGAGCGGTGCAGCGCTGTCCAAATTTTCGTTGTATACCGAATTTAGAGTCGAATGCAATTTTGCTTTCGGTTGTGTAGCGTATTGTGGGAAAACTTGTTAAAATGTAAGTCGTTTGCGATTATTTATTGTTTTATAGTAACCAAATAATAAATATATACTAATTTTGTTAATATTATGCAGGTCGAAAGTCGTGAGTACCAAACAGCAATTAGAAAGGCTAGTTGCATTAATGGAAGAGAATCCACAATTCGCAAAAGGCATTTCGACCAAAGTACAAGCAGCAAAAAACTGGGAGGAGCTTACAACGGAGCTGAATTGCTTGGGACCACCAGATAGAAAGGCAGCAAAATGGATTAAGGTTAATAATGTTTTTTTTGTTTTTGTGATGTTTATAAAAATACATTTTTATTTTCCCTTGGCAGGTATGGGCTGAAATACGTAGAGGAACTGAAATACATATTTTTTCGAATGACGAATAATTGAATAAAGAAAATTTATAACAAAAATAAAACAGAAACTGTGGCGTAAAGGTTTCTATTTAATACTTTTTAGATTTTTCTATAATATTCAAGAGATTTCATCTCTTATGCTGTATATGCTATAAAAATGTGCTTTTCTTTGTTGCAGATCAGCCTCTGTACTACTAAATTGTATCCATCTTTGGCAAATATAATTTTCCAGGACATCTATTATTTCCGACAGCACAACAGACACAGTGGGTTGAGCAAGTCTTAGCATACCTTCATTACCAATACTCAATTGGTACGATCCCTGAGCACAAAATCGCAGAACTGTGGCTAGCTTTAAAATATCAATCAATCAATTTGGCTCGGGTGCACTGCTGCAACTGGTTTTCTGTACTGGACAGTAGGTTCATAAACGTCTCTTTAGATAATCTTAAGTTCTTTAAAAATCTGTAAGGAAATTTCTGTAATATTAAGTACGTCAACACATTTTGAAAATTCTAAACGTACTCAGTGGAAGCCATTTCTAGGGGGTTGGATGTTTACTACTTCTAGCTAGTTCCACTAGTCTTTCATTTTCACAAAAAATACTTTTTTTAACTTTTAAAAATGTTGTTAGCAAAGAATTTCAACACAATCGGTTTATCTTTTATTTTGATTTGCTGTATCAGCTGAGAAAAAATTATCTATTGTAAATGCGTCGAGCGATCGAAATTCACAATAGTCCTATTCTTCAACGAATGAGCACCATAATACCTAATGAAAATTCGTTCGATCAGTCGAAGATCGAATGTTGCTATAATAAAGGCCAATGTTGCCATTGATATTTTTGCTTACACACTTTTTCACACATCCGCGTTATCAGTTACAATTTTTCATTGTTTAATAAACCAAAACCAAAAACCAACAAATCCAAATAGTTCATATATATCTGTATATATAAAAATTCAGCCGTTTTTCGCGTTGTGATGAACTTTACGGAGAATGGCTCCACCGATTTTAACCAAACTTACATACATTGTTAAGTAGGTATTGAAGATGGTTTCCGTATAGTTTGGATACCTATTGGTGGATAGGGTCTCGAGATATAGGTCAAAACGTGGACCCTAGAATGTGTTTGTACAATATGGATATCAAATGGAAGCTGTTGGTGAATGCTTTAGTACAGAGTATTTTTCATGCCGCTCCATGACTGGGGTCTCCAAATATAGGTTAAAACGTGGACCCGGGTAACCTTTGTTTGTGTATGTACAATATGGGTATCAAATGGAAGCTGTTGGTGAATGCTTTAGTTCAGAGAATTTTTCATGCCACTCCGTGACTGGGGTCTCGAGATATAGGTTAAAACGTGGACCCGGGTAACCTTTGGTTGTGTATGTACAATATGTGTATCAAATGAAAGCTGTTGATAAGTGCTTTAATACGGGGTAATTTTCATACCTATTGATGACTAGGGTCTCGAAATATATGCCAAAACGTGGACCCGCCGTGTCTTTGCACCGAATTAAACCAAACTTACACACATTGTTAAGTAAGTATTGAAGATGGTTTCCGTATAGTTTGGATACCTATTGGTGGATAGGGTCTCGAGATATAGGTCAAAACGTGGACCCGGGTAACCTTCGGATATGTATGTACAATATGGGTATCAAATGGAAGCTGTTGGTGAATGCTTTAGTTCAGAGTATATTTCATGCCGCTCCGTGACTAGGGTCTCGAGATAGAGACCAAAACGTGGAGCCTAGAATGTGTATGTACAATATGGATATCAAATGGAAGCTGTTGGTGAATGCTTTAGTTCAGAGTATTTTTCATGCCACTCCGTGACTAGGGTCTCGAGATAGAGACCAAAACGTGGAACCTAGAATGTGTTTGTACAATATGGATATCAGATGAAAGCTGTTGGTGAATGCTTTAGTTCAGAGTATTTTTCATGCCGTTCCGTGACTAGGGTCTCGAGATAGAGACCAAAACGTGGAACCTAGAATGTGTTTGTACAATATGGATATCAGATGGAAGCTGTTGGTGAATGCTTTAGTCCAGAGTATTTTTCATGCCGCTCTGTGACTAGGGTCTCGAGATAGAGACCAAAACGTGGACCCTAGAATGTGTTTGTACAATATGGATATCAAATGGAAGCTGTTGGTGAATGCTTTAGTACAGAGTATTTTTTGTGAATTTTTTTGGAGTGGATTTTGGAAGAGTGAATAATTTCTTACGAAATTTGAGAATTTAATGTGAAATCCGAATGTTCAAATGAAATTATGAGTTCGTGGAAAAAAAATTTTTTTCGTTGTTGTTTTGAAAAATATAAATGGATGATGGGTATAAAAGCTCCAATGCTTAATAAAACATATATATAAAAATTCAGCCGTTTTTCGCGTTGTGATGAGCTTTACGGAGAATGGCTCAACCGATTTTGACCAAACTTTTAGGCTTTGTTTGGACTATTCAGTAGATGATTTGTGTTTTGAAATATTAAGAATCAGATACCAGGGTCTCGAGAAATAGGCTAAAACGTGGGCCCGGGTAACCCTAGGATGTGTTTGTACAATATGGGTTGCAAATGGAAGCTGTTGATGATTTCTATAGTATAGAGTAATTTTTCATACCGGTCCTTGACTGAGTCTCGAGATATAGGCCAAAACGTGGACCCGGGTAACCCTAGGATGTGTTTGTACAATATGGGTAGCAAATGGAAGCTGCTGATGATTGCTATAGTATAGAGTATTTTTGATGCGGCTTCGGGTCTAGGGCATCGAGATATCGGCCAAAATGTGGACCCCGATAACTTAAGGATGTGTTTGTACAATATGGGTAGCAAATGGGAGCTGTTGATGATTGCTATAGTATAGAAAATTTTTAATGCCCCTCCGTAACTAGGGTCTCGAGATATAGACCAAATTGTGGACCAGGATAACTTTAGGATGTGTTTGAACCACATGAGTATCCATTGTAAGTTGTTGATAAATGCTAATGAAAAGAGGATTTTTCTTTTCGCTGGGTAACTAAGGACTCCAAATATAGACCAATTGGGAACTCGCCTTCAGGTTAAGAGATTGCATTCTTATGTACTACAACCAGTTAAAATGATATATTCAATCACATCTATATATATAAAAATTCAGCCGTTTTTCGCGTTGTGATGAACTTTACGGAGAATGATTCAACCGATTTTAACCAAACTTTGCCACATTGAAGAGACACATGTGGAGAAGGTTTGTAACTATGTTTAGTTAAAATCTCCTTTACTTCTTCGTCAACACACAGTATACACGAGGCAGCGATCTTTTTACGCGTGTGGTTGTTATTGTAAACGGTTGCATGGAGCGTACATTTTACTCACGTATGTACAAGTTAACGCAGCAGTATTTATGCCTAAATTTTCAATCCATTACATACATTTCAATGGAATGCAAACATACATACATATACATATATTCTTACAGCAGTGGCTGCACGGCTGCATTCGCATAGAATAGAAACATACAAATTAGCAGGCACAGCTGTAGCTGACCGCCTGCAATAATTAATCGTAACACAATGCTGCTGTGACTAACTTAACACTTTGCTTAAATTCTTCTTCTTTACACCCACACTTCGGGATAACTGAAGCAAAACCATTAGCTCAACGAACCTGAACAGGTCGTCGCTAAAAAAGTACTTAAGCAAGGCCGTTTTTTTAGAAGATTACCAAAGGTTATCAGTAATAGTGCATAGTGAAAGTAAGTGTTAAAACTAACAAGAAAGTGTTTTATTTGAACACTTTATCAAGTGAAGCAGTTTCCAGGCATCAACCAAAGAGATAAAAAAAGTGCGTCAGAAATATTTAAGAGAAGAGATTGTTTTCACATTTTCCAACGATATTTTCACGAAAAATTTAGAAAATATATATTAATTTTGCAAATGATTGATAACATGTGAAACAGTGAATAAATGGTGTGAAAAATACACACAACAGAAATCGGCAAAAATAATTAATATTTTAGAAGTTTTTACTTAAGATACATATTTAAGAAAAGAGATTGTTTTCACACTTTCCGTAGATATTTTCAAGAAAAATTTCAAAAATATATATTATTTTTACTGATCATTTCCCATTTCTGTTCTGTGTAATTTTCATTTCAACGCGTGCTCACAGTTCAATTATATTTTTAAAAGATGGCGCTAACAGTATGTTAATTTGAATTCCAGTTTAAAAACAAGAAAATTAGCAATCAAGAGCTCAGAGTTACATAAAGAAGACCACTTTGATTCGGTAAAAGAAATGCCAAGAGGTAGAAGACATGCTAACATCGGACGTAATACACGTCACAATAGAAATGTGCAAAATCACAGACAAAATGAAAGTGAGAAAAATCATGCTGATAGATTAAGTCAACAAAGAGATCGTACTAGGTCACGTTCTCAAAATCAGCCAATAAATATCAATTCTGTAAATTTGAATGGTGCAGCATTTCAATATAATCCACAATCAAGTTGTGAAGTATGGATAAAATTTGCGGATTTTGTCAAGCATTGAAATTCAAAACTGAAACTGTGTTGCGCTGCAGGAAAAGTTCGTTTACCAGACATACAATATCCGCCCGAACCATTAGCTACATTATTATCGGGAACATCACCATTTTCCAAACATTTTCTTGAAAAAATGTCCACATATAATTCATGTTTTCAAATGACATCTTTTGGTGCTGGAAAAATTATAACCGATAACTTCATGCCAACGTTCAAGGTAATACATAAACTTCAACGTTCAACAACATTCGCTGGCCCATCTAATGAATCATTAGATTTTATGGACACAAATTATGGCTTTTTTCAGATTCAAGGGCAAGCATATCACTTAATAGGTTCATTACTACCCCTACCCGATCAAGAGTCAAAATTTTTGCAAATTTATTTCATTAATGACAACGATGATGAACTTGAAGCACGGTGTGCATTTTCCAGAAATATAAACAGAGTCATTATGAGAGAGTTACAAGATTTATTACACACACACAATGTTTTGGTGCAAAGTTTTAAAACAACAATCGAAAGATTGTCATCTGATAATCATAAAATTAAAATTGATGCAAATAAAACGCCTGCCGGCGAACATCGTGGAAGATACAATCAACCAACTTCAAGCAACGAGGTTGCAATTGTTATATCTGGAGATGAGTTTCAACCAAGAGATATTGTTTTGCAAAGAAGAAATGATACACTGCAACGTGTTAATGAAACGCATCGAAAATATGATGCATTGCAATATCCTCTTATGTTCTGTCGTGGTGAAGATGGTTATTCGATTGATATAAAACAAATTAATCCAGCAAATGGTCAAGAAACAAATAAAACTGTAAGCGCAATGAATTATTATGCATACAGAATCATGATAAGAGAAAATCAAGAGAATCACATTTTAAAATGTCGTAAATTATTTCATCAGTATATTGTTGACATGTATGCAAAAATAGAAACAGAACGATTGAATTACATTAGATTCAACCAAAGAAAATTACGTTGTGACGAATACATACATTTACGAGATGCAATTAACAACGATACCAACGTTAATAGCATTGGTCAAATGGTAATATTACCTTCATCGTATACAGGCAGTCCAAGGCATATGCATGAATACGCCCAAGATGCAATGTGTTATGTCAAAAATTATGGTCGACCCGACTTATTCATAACTTTCACAAGCAATCCGAAATGGGATGATATTAAGAATCATTTATATACTGGGCAATCAGCTACTGATAGGCATGACATTACTGCAAGAGTGTTTAGACGAAAGCTACAGTCTCTAATGGATTTCATTGTAAAACATAAAGTTTACGGAGTACAATGTTTCATGTATTCTGTGGAATGGCAAAAAAGAGGCTTGCCTCATGCGCATATTTTTATTTGGTTAAAACAAAAACTAACCACATATAAAATTGATCATATTATATGTGCTGAAATTCCAGATATAAATGAAGATCCAGAATTACATACTACTGTAACCAAAAACATGATTCATGTACCGTGTGGTACGTTAAATCAAAATTCTCCATGTATGGTTGATGGTAAATGTTCAAAAAACTACCCAAGGCAATGAATTGCTGAAACAATGACTGGAAATGATGGATATCCATTGTACCGTAGAAGATCACTAGAAGATAATGGAAAAACAGTCTTTGTGAAAATAAATAATCAAGATGTGGAGATCGATAACCGTTGGATAGATCCGTATTCCAAATTATTATCGAAAACATTTGACGCACATATAAATGTTGAATATTGTAACTCCGTAAAATCCATCAAATACATATGCAATTATATCAATAAAGGAAGTGACATGGCAGTATTAGGAGTTGTAAATATAAATGATGAAATTACTAATTACCAAATGGGAAGATACATTAGTAGCCACGAAGCAGTTTGGAGAATATTATCATTTCCGATTCATGATCGCCATCCAGCTGTTATTCATTTAGAAAATGAGCAAAGTGTTTATTTCACTGAAAATACTGCCCAACAAATGGCCGAACGACCACCAGCAACAACACTAACTGCATTTTTCAACTTATGTGAAACAGATTCATTTGCAAGAACATTGCTTTATTCAAATGTTCCTAAATATTATACTTGGAATGCATTATTAAGGTCCTGGGTACGAAGGCAACGCGGAATACCTGTAGATGGATATCCAGGTGTTCATTTGGGTGATGCAATCGGACGACTTTACACTGTGCATCCAAGTAAAGTGGAATGTTTCTATTTACGTTTACTCTTAGTTGATATTCCCGGCCCAAGATCATTCGAAAGTTTGAAACGAGTTAATGGTTATCTTTGTTGTACTTATCAGCAAGCATGCAAAGAATTGAATTTGCTTGAAAATGATAATCAGTGGGATGCAACGCTTATGGATGCATGTGCAACAAGTTCTCCACACCAAATAAGAACACTATTTGCCATCATTATTGCTACATGTTTCCCAGCAAACCCAAAAGAATTGTGGAGTACTTACCAAGAATACATGACAGAAGATATCCTACATCAAGTACGTCGCATTACTGCAAATCCAAATTTGAATTATACAGATAAATTATATAATGAGGCATTAATTAAAATCGAAGACTTTTGCTTGATAATTGCAAATAAAACTCTGAGTGAGTTAGGTATGATCGCACCAAATCGTCCGATGCATGATGCATACAATGCAGAATTAAGACGTGAAAAAGAATATGATCGAAATGATCTGAACACATTTGTAACAACAAACCTACCAAAATTAAACACAGAACAAAGGCAGGCATATGACACAATTATAGACAATGTTGCAAATGAAAGAGGAGGAATATTCTTCTTAGATGCACCAGGTGGGACTGGAAAAACGTTTTTGTTGTCGTTAATTTTGGCCACCATTCGATCACAGAATAATATTGCATTGGCTTTGGCATCATCTGGAATAGCGGCAACTTTATAGGACGGCGGTAGCGCTGCACATTCTGCATTAAAGTTACCATTAAATATGCAAGTAAATGAAGAACCAACTTGCAACATTTCTAAAAATTCTGGAATGGGAAAGGTTTTACAAACATGTAAAATTATTGTATGGGATGAATGTACGATGGCTCATAAAAAATCACTGGAAGCTTTAAATAGAACACTGAAAGATTTTCCGAAATAACACAAACATATTTGGTGGTGCACTAATTCTATTGGCCGATGATTTTCGACAACTTTGCCTGTTATTCCCAAATCAACAGCAGCTGATGAATTGAGAGCGTGCCTTAAATCTTCTAATCTGTGGAGATATGTTCAAAAACTCACATTAACTATGTACTAATGTTCGTGTGCAGTTACAGCAGAAAATGTTAATGCAATGAGAAGGTGCAAATGTTACTGTGAGCTTTTTTTAGTACAATTGAGATTTGAAAGATTTGAAGTAAGGAAATTTAGCACACTGAGTTTATAGACACCTCACTGACTTTTCCCCACACAAAAATTAGAAACACCACACATCTTTCACCTCAACACACAACACATTTCTCACCTCGACATTAAACCAATTAAATTTTTACTATTTTCGTATTTTTGAAATAATAAGCGAATACGTAAAATTTATTACATAAATTTTTTTTCAATTCAACATTAAAAAAAAAACGAATTTAAAAAAAAAAAATTAATAAAAAAAAGTTTGCGCCGGGAATTGAAATCGAGTCTAACATGTGGCGAGGAAAAATAGGCGGTGCGTTTATTTCTTCGACTGCTCATATTTTTACCATTTTGTTACTTTTGAAATGATAAGCGGATACATAAAATTTAATACAAATTTTTTTTTACGATTACATTAAAAAAAAAAAAAATTTAAAAACGAAAAAAAAAAATTTGCGCCGAGAATTGATGGCGAGTCACGTGGGGAGGATAAATACGCAGAGCGTTTATTTCTGCGCCTGCGTTGTGAACAAAAGGTTTGTGATGTCTACGTAGATATGTATGCGCGAGTTATGTTCCTATCTTTTAAAAGATAGAAAAAAAAACAATACACTACTTTCTTTCACCACTGAATTACAACTGATTCTTTTATTGAAAGTGATTAAAAATGAAACTTATAATTTAATTACAAAATTGCTTATTCTGCATTTAATACTAACTAAATCAATTTCTCAATAATGTTAATATTGTTTAATTAGCATTTTACAAGTTTTTGTTAATTCGGCAATCGGTAATATGAAGCTTATAAATTTATTGTGAAATTGCTTATTCTGTATTTTAATAATTCTTATGAACTCAATTTAATTACAATATGCTTATTCTATATTTTAATAGTAATTCTTATGAACTCAAATTACAAATTGCTTATTCTATATTTTAACAATAATTCTTATGATTTTAATTTAGTTCATTGACTTAGTTATTATATATGTAACCTTGGAGGTTTGGTTGGTGGTTGTGTTATGGGGTTTTCCATAACTCCTCCCTGCTTAGAGTAAAGTGAAGGCCACAAGGAAGACGTAGGGGCTGGAACGTTTAGTTGAAGATCAGGCGTGAATTGAAATATACAGGCATGTTCTGCAAATCGTTTTCGGGCAATATTTTCGCATTTTCCGTTTTCAAATCGTTTGACATGTTCTGTAAATCGTTCCGTTTTCGTTTTTTTTCGAACATCAGCAAATCGTTTTTTCACCCTGTTCTGGAAATCGAAATCGTTAAAATTTTCCAGTTTTATTTTCGGCAACTTAAACGTTAGCGGTTTGTGACATTCTTAAAACTGTTTGTTGAAATAAATTTATCAAAATGTGAGTATTTACTCAAAATAACTGCATATATTTATGTAAATAAAAGTGTTTATTTAAAATATTTAAAACTTATTCAAAAACTTTTAGGGGAAAACACAAGAACTCCAAGCAAGAGCTAATTTTAGTCGAGTTTATGGAATCTCATCCAGATTTGGCGAAGAATTTTTCGAAGGGCGACAGAGTTGCTGTTGAGGAAAAGTGGAAAGAGCTAACGACGCTGCTAAATGCAGAAGGGCCGCCCCAAAAAGATGTTAATGGATGGAAAAAAGTAAGTATTTAGTCAAATATTAAAATAAATATTTTTGAGTTGTCTTTTTTCAAGATATGGTCTGACTAGAAGGGGTGCATTCGGAAAAAGGTTGCCCATAACAATCTAGAATCGAGGGCAACAGGAGGTGGACCCTTTAATAAGCATGTACTGACGAGCAACGAAGAATGTGTTGCAAGAACTTGTGGAATTTTTGCAGCCGTTGAGGGCATAAGCCATTCTAGAAGCTTTGGGACAGAAGAAAATAATAGCGCTATCGAATCTGAGGAAGAACGTCCCCAAACAAGTAGGGAAGCGGTGGCTACCCCGAGAGCTGCAAAAAGGCCACGAGTGTCAACGCAGGACAGCCTTCAGTCGTGTATGGCAACGCAATCTAGTTGTATGGAGAAAATATCCACCACTTTAGATAACATTTGCGAAAACCAACACAAGATTGCAAAATCGCAGGAAGATGAAAGGGAAGAGATTCGACGACTTCGTCGTGCTGTTGAGAAACAAAATGAATTGCTGGCAGAGCAAAATCGCTTGAAGACTCAAAGTATAGAGCAAAATCAAAGGCATTACCTCAAAATGGAGCAGTTGCAACAGGAAACAGTTAATATTAAAACTAAAATGCTTGAGATAGAGACTAAAAAATAAATATAAAAGAATCTTATTGAACTGTTATGTATATATTTACTTTTAATATGAATATATTTTATGTTTCATAATATTAAATTTCTAGCAATAGAGTCTCTTATATTTCTGCCAACACTATATAAACTACTGTTTTCCTCATTTTCAGCAATTTCCTCATCAATTGGATTGTTTTCTAATACGGTTTCTGTTTCAATGTCATATATTTGATTACTCCTACATATGCTATGTAGTGCGCAACAAACATTTATTATCTTCACTACCTTTTGCGGCGTATATGGCAGGGTAGTTTTCAAACAACGAAACCGACTTTTTAATACTCCTATAACACGCTCAACGATGTTACGTGCTTTTGCATGCTGCTGGTTAAATCTGTGTTCTGCCGATCTTGGGCCTGGGTTTCTATATGGAGTCAGTAGAAATGGCTCTATACCAAAACCAGAATCTCCCAGTAGCCAAGACCCTCGGTCACCAGCTTCATACTGCGATAGGTAATAGTGTTTTGCACTGCTCATACTAAATACGAAAGCGTCATGGCTTGCACCAGGCCGAGTTGCATCTACTGCTCTTATTATCATATCAAAATCACAAATCTGTAAAATAAAGGCAGTAAATTTTAAATTTTAGAAACACAATTTAAATTCATTCGGTTAAAAAATAGATGCTCGTTCTCAAAAGGTTTAATCAGAGCCACATGTGTTCCATCAATACACCCTATTACTCCTGGAATACCGAATTTTTCTACAAAATGAAGTTTTGATTTTCTAGAATCCTCTTCAGACATTTTCAGCTTAATCCACTTAGGACACAGAACATTTTCCAAAGCATTGATCATTTCGGATAATATTTTTGAGACTGTGCTTCTACCCATAGCAATATCTGTATCCTTTCCGACGGAACGTTGATAGGAACCTTCTGCGAAAAACCTAAGACTTGCTGCCAGCTTTAATAAAATAGGTATGGACGTTTCCTTGACGAAAGATTTTACTTCATTCAGCACTTCTAAAAAAGCGTACTTGTTTAGGCGATAGTTGGAAACAAATCTAAAGTAGAAAACCTTAATGAATGCCACAAAGTATAACCATTTCTAATCTTACGTAGAATCCGGTGCACTGAGAGGATTCGAATGGTCTCTTAAACGCCGCCTATCTATTCTACTTTGGTAATCTTGCTCCTGTTCGTTTAACACATAAGCTGCCATAAAAAACATGATAATTTTTTAATTAAATCCGTTTATTTTGAAATTATTTCGTATTTTTTGCCAACGAATTCTTTTGTCATTTGGTTTGTTTATTTGCCAAAGAGAAATCAGCTGTTTCGAACTTAAATTCGAGTTTAAATGAAATCGGACGAATTACAGAACACCCAAAACAAAATCGTACGAATTGCCATTTCGGATCCGAATTGAAATCGCGCGATTTTCAGAACATGCCTGATAGTTCTTATCCTTGCGATATAAACAAGATGCTCAATGAACAGGTTGTTAGGATAATAATGTTGTTTTTCTTTGATGTTGCTTCGTGACTTTCTAGTGGGTAGCTTCTAAGTTTGTCGAGGCTCAGTTTGTTGGTTATTGTTTTTGCGTTTACTTCGGAATAGCTTATGAGGGGTAGAAAAAGTTCGTCTTTGTAAAACATGGGGTTGTCTTTGTAGATTTCGCCGTTGATATTGATTGAACAGTTGTTGTAGTAGAGGAGAGCTGTACCCTTAACTTCGTAAGTGTCGTTGTTGCAGCTAGTTGTTGCGGTAGTCTTGTTTGTATTGATGAAGAGAATATAGTTTGGTTCAGGTTGTATGATTAAGTTTATATTGCCAACATCTTCTAGGTCGCACAGAGCATCTTTGTTGCTTATTATTTGTCCAATGCAGGTGGAGTTGGTTGTATATTCAGTATATGGTGATTTTTTGCAGTAGTAGGTGTTCTCGACTCTTGGACAAGGTTCGTAAAAAAATTGGATGTGGTTTTTATTGTATGTTTTATTTTTATTTATTTATATTTATTTATAAAAATGAGAAACAACAATACAATTGTTATTGCACAGCAAAAAAGGAGCACAGGCTGCCAGGGCCTTCTGCTCACCGGTATGTAAAAAAGTATGTGTGAATATGAAACATTATATTATTGGGAGGTTGAATTAGTTTTAAAGGTCACACACAGATGGCGCTATTTATCACTTTATCGCGTTGGCAATACTGAATATATATTCATGACAAAGCCTCATCCCTAGGCTTTGTTTATCAGTATCTGTCATTTCGCTGAAGTATAAACAACGCAGTGTTTTCGTGCTCCGAGTATGTCAACTTTCGTGCCGTCGAAACGCAATTTGCGGGAAGCTTTGCTTTTCTGCTTCAATTTGAAAAAAAAATACAGCCCAAGCCCGTGAATTGCTGCAGGAGGCCTACCCAGACCATACTCCGTCGATTTCAACATGTGAGTACTGGTTTCGACGATTCAAAAGTGGTGATTTTCACACCGAAGACAAGGAGCGTCTTGGCCAGCCCAAAAAGTTCGAGGACGCGGAATTGGGGGAATTGGTAAACGAGGACTCGTGCCAAACCCAAGAATCATTGGGCGTTGATAAATCAACCGTTTGCAAGCGTCTAAAAGCGATGGGAATGATTCAAAAGCAAGGACATTGGGTCCCGTACGAGTTGAAGCTGCGCGACGTCGAACGGCGATTTTTTACGTGCGAATTGCTGATCGAGCGACAAAATCGGAAGGGTTTTTTGCATCGGGTGGTGACTGGCGACGAAAAATGGATCCACTACGATAACCCAAAACGCAAAAAATCATGGG
Organism: Anastrepha obliqua; assembly: GCF_027943255.1. Classification (NCBI taxonomy): domain Eukaryota; kingdom Metazoa; phylum Arthropoda; class Insecta; order Diptera; family Tephritidae; genus Anastrepha; species Anastrepha obliqua. The sequence continues at coordinate 206,649 of NW_026562178.1, read as the reverse complement.
GTTTGCCCGGCCACGCATCAACGTCGACGGCCAAGCAGAATATTCACGGCAAGAAAATCATGCTCTGCATTTGGTGGGATCAGGTCGGCGTCGTATATTTTGAGCTGCTCCAACCGGGCGAAACAATCACGGGGGATCGTTACCGACTGTAATTGATGCGTTTAAGCCGGGCATTGAAAGAAAAACGGCCGGAAACAGTAAAAAGGCACGACAAGGTTATTTTGCAACATGACAACGCTCGCCCGCATGTTGCTCAACCTGTCAAAAAATACCTTGGAACGCTTGGCTGGGAAGTGTTACCCCACCCGCCGTATAGTCCAGACATAGCTCCCTCCGATTATCATTTGTTCCGGCATATGAGTCTCGATTTGGCGGACCAGCGGTTCTCCTCGTATGAGGCTACCAAAATATGGGTTGAGTCATGGATAGCCAAGCAGCGGCCAGAATTTTGGAGAAACGGCATCCGGAAATTGCCCGAAAGATGGGCGAAAGTTGTAGGTAGCGATGGCCAATACTTCGAATATAATATTTTGTACCGTTTTTTCACAGTAAAGCCCCAAATCTTCGAAAAAAACCTTTAAAACTAATTCAACCTCCTAATATATTATATAAAAAAGTATAGGAAATTACTGAGTTGAGATAGCAGTTAAATTGCTAACAATACGTTACTTAGAGCTATAGCTACAGGGAATTAAATTACTTTACGAAGATCCGTTAGGGTTAAATATTTGGCAATTTTCTCAATGTTTTCGGGTGTAGTGGTTTTTAAGAGATCGATGGCGTTGTCGCAGTTGAATATGTTGCTTCTGATTGACGTGAACTGTGGACATTCGTTGAGCAGGTGTGTGATGGAGAGTGTTGACGCAGGACAATACTGACATGATGGGGGGCTGATACCAGATAGCCTATACGAATGTGTGGCTATGGTATGCCCTAAGCGTAGTCGAACGAAAGCTTTGATATCGTTGCATCGGCATGATGATGGGTACTTGGGTGCATTTCTATCACCACTAATTTGCGTGTAGTGGTGTCGGATGGATTTCCATTCAATCATTTGTTTTGTACGCTGTTGTGAAGAAATTAAATTATGCAAGTCCCTCTTGTCGAGGAACTGAAAAGAGATTAAAGGTTCTTTTCCGGCGAGCTTGGCACGCAGATCTGCTAGTTCATTTCCTGCGATACCTTTATGCCCTGGTACCCACATTATTTTAATTTTGTTATGGGTTGCAATTAACTTGTCACGGATACACGATATGATGTGGTTTTTATTGTTTATGTTTAGAATGGATGCTATAGTCGACATACTGTCAGTGCAAATTATGGTTTTTGATGAAGAGCTAAGTGCACAGTCAATTGCTTTCAATATCGCGATGGCTTCTGCTGTATAGACAGACGAAAATGGCAGTAAGTGTCCCGTTGACATGGTTTCACCACTAGATTTTACAACCGCGAATGATATGTAATCTTCTGATTTTGATCCGTCAGTGAAAATAAGGCTCCATTCTGGAGGTAAAGGTGCCAAGCATTCGCGGAATAGTTGTTGGTAAATTCTAGGGCAGGTGTTTTCTTTCGGATATTTACTGAGATCTAGAATAAAGGATGACTGTCGTAAAAACCACGGTGGGTGATTATCCTTATGCCTGAGTGACGGGCCATTAATTCCTAGTTCTTTAGCATATTCGATGCAAGACGCGATTACAGATTTTCGTCGCAGTGGTCGTTTTAGATTAATGGTGTCAATCACCGTTTCGTGAAGTGTCCTATTATTAGACAGGAACAACTTTGGTATCAGCTTCTTGGTGTTTAGCTCAATTCTCTCCTCAATAGTAGGTAAGCCAGCTTCCGCAAGTATAAATTTAGTTGGAGATTTAGGAAACGCTCTGATGCTACGGCAGACAGCGGTGTGATAGGGAGCGTAGATAAGTTTTATATGGCTCTTAGAACAATTACCATATACCGGAAGACCATAATCTATCTTTGACAATATAAACGATTTCGTTACATTAACTAAGGTTGAGATGTTAATTAAACAGTTTTTTGAGCTTAAGTATTTAATAACATTAAGCCTGGCAGCCAATTGATTTCTAACATACAAACAGTGTTCCTTAAAAGTTAATCTTTTATCAAAGATAATACCCAAAAACTTAAGACTATTTGTATTTACAATACCAACATTATTATATTCCAATTTAATGCCACCACATTTGTGTTTACGACAGATGTGAAGCAATTTGCATTTTACTGTGTTTATGTTAGCGCCAGAGCAATTAGACCAACTCGAAATGGCAGAAAGTACATCAAGGAAGTCTTTTTTAACAACGTTTAAATCATTTACTTTAGTGAAAATGAGAACATCGTCGGTGTAACAAATATGGGAGACATTTTTATAATTGGATATTATGTTGCTTATTTCGTTAAATGCTATGACAAACAAAATTACTGAGAGCGGAGAACCTTGTGGTATACCGTTGTACAGATCGTAAATGTTAGAAAAGGTTGAATTTACTTTAGTTTTAAATTTGCGGTTTGATAAAAAACCTTTTTACAAAGTTGTATACGTTGCAACCTATATTCCATTTTTCAATTTGACGTAGAACCACGTGTATACCAACACGGTCAAAAGCTGTTTCGAAGTCCAGGCTTAAGGTTGAAACATGTCTTCTGTTTGATAGTGCGGAGGATACATAATTATCAAAGACGAGCAAAGCGTCCATGGTATCCTGACCTTGTTTATATGCGACTTGCTGTGGATTTATTAAATTATGTTTCAGCGCATACCAAGATATACGTTTAGAAACAATTTTCTCGAGGAGTTTCCCTAGACAACAAAGCAGTGAAATCGGTCTGTAACCCAGTACTTCCGGTGATATACTATTCGATTTTGGTATAGGTAGAACAATAGCATTTTTCCAACATTGCGGATATACACCCTGCATCAAGATATTATTGTATAACCTTATTATTCTGAGTTTTAAAATAGAAGGCAGTTTTTGTATCATGGGATATGAGATTCTGTCTGCACCTGGGGTTTTACCTGACATCGACGCAAGGGCTGATTCAAACTCAATGAGGTCAATTTCATTTTCAAAAACGGTAGTGGAGGAGGTATGAATGTCGTTAGACTTCGCTAAATATTCTTTTTTTGTAGAAATGAAAGTTGAGTGGAAATTCGAGTCTTGCGAGTATTTAGCCCAAACCATGGAAAAATGATCAGCTATTTCTTGAGGGTTAAATATAGGACCATTCGGACCGTTCACCAGGGTTATAGTTGTTTGTTTATAAGAGCCTGAGATCATTTTTATATCAGCCCAGGCCTTTTTTGTATTTGTTTTGTGATTAATTTTCTCGGAAAATTTATTTAAACATTCTCTTTTCGCTTGCTTTGATTTCTTCCTAAACATAGCATTGGCTTTTTTGTACGTGATTAGGTTATCGTTTGACCTATTTTTTTTAAATTCGGCCCAGAAAAATTGTTTTTCATTCCTTAGCTTGGAGAGTTTATTGTTCCAATAAGGCAGACAGTTTTTATGCATTTTCCTGGATGTTTGAGGAATAGAGTGATGAGCTGCGGTGCGAATAATTTTCGTGATTAATGAAGCCTCACGGTTAATGTTATTGAAGGTATCTAATTCATTGGAATGTTGGGTAGCCTTACATTTAAAATTTTCCCAGTCCGCTTTGTCTATCAAGAATTTGGGGCATGCAGTAATGTTTTGAATAGTCCTTGCGTGCACAGTTGTTGCAATGGGGTAGTGATCGCTACCGTATAGCTCATCTAAGGTATTGGTGCAGAGCTTAGGTGCTATATTTGTGGAGCATATTGTTAGGTCTATGTTGCTAAATGAGGAATGCGTAGAAAAGTGTGTAGGTTTATTATCATTTAGTATTGTAAAATTTTCGGACAAAATCCAATCTTCTACTATTTCACCTCTCTTATTACAAATTTGGGAGCCCCAAAGAGGACTCCAAGCATTAAAGTCACCAACAATTATTACTGGAGTTCGTATAGATCGGACTATATTGTTTAAATCTCTAAGAGTGAAGTTTTGTTGAGGTGGTAAATATAAATTTACAATTGTGAACTTAAAACTGAGTGTTATTTCTACTGCAAGAACAGCGATATTAGACTGTATGTGGACGTATTTATGTGGGATATTTTTCTTAATCAACACGGCAATGCCTTGCTTACTTTGAGTGTTATGGGGGAGATTTAGGAAATAGCTTTGAAATTGCTTCGGAACGGATGCGGTTTTGTCGACAGCTAAATGAGTCTCTTGGAGAGCAATAACGTTTGGAGAGTGCTCTTTTATCAGAAGCTCTAGTTCAGTGTAGTTATTGTAAAAACCTTTCAGATTCCACTGTAAAACCTTAAACATTGAGAATGCTTTGTAGTTAAATTGATTAAAATGATTACATATATTGAGGATCGCTGTGTGACATTGTCTGATCGTTGTCTGACATCGTCTGATCGTGGATGTTATTAGCGTCGAATTGAGATTGGCTTAGTATTTGACTAATTGCTGAAGAGTTGGATGTGTGTGATTGTGGAACGTATGCAGTCTGTATACTTTGAGCTTGTGTGAGAATATGGGAGAGAGTGGAGTCTAAGAGAAGTGGTGTATGTGGTGAAAATTGAGGGTGAGAGTTGAAATTGAGTTCATTTGGTGCAAACGACGGCATTGTTTTGCTTACGTGGACGTTATTGTTTTCTGAGACAAGATTGCTTAAATCTGAGTTTATTTGGAATGAAGTACCAGAAGGAATACTGAGTGAATCAATAGACGATTGAGAGTTGCTTATTTGCGGGTTCTTGTTATTTTCTGTTGTGGTGTTGGATGAAGTTGAATTCGGTTGTATTAAGATGTCGGAGTGAGCATTGAGCGAAGCTGTGTTCGGTGATTTGCTTGATGGGCTAGGTGCTAAAGCGGCAGGGGGTTTCGTTTTGCTTTGTTCGATCTTGCTCAGATTTTGGGACTCGCTTACAACAGCAGTGTGGTCGCTGAGTGTGGTCGGTGTCTGTTCCTTGTAGAGTTTAAGTGCTTCGCGCATTGAGCATTTGTTTTGGCATTTGATTTTCAATATTTCTTTAGATTGCATATATTTTGGGCATGATTTAGAAGAGGATGGATGATCGCCTGCACAATTTGCACAGTAGATACGTGAACATGGTGGTGGGTGTGGGGGGAAATTGCATGATTGACAGGAGGGTGCATTGTTGCAGCGTTTAGCTGTGTGCCCTAAAAGCTGACAGGTTTTACACCTCATTGGATTTGGGTAATAAGGTTTGACTTTTGCAATACGCCACGATACTTCGACTTTTTCCGGGAGCTTGAAGAGGTTGAATGTAAGAAGTACAGTTCCTGTATATTGTGATACATTATTTTCCAGTTTTGAAAATTTATAAACGTCTGTGACACCTTGTGCGCTCATATTTTCAATAATCTCTTTTTCGTCCACATTGTTTAAGCATGGTGCGAAAATTGTGCCTTTTGAGCTGTTCAGGTTTTCATGGTAGTTCACTACAATATCACATACACCAATTAGTTTTTTAGTGGAAATGAATTTTTGTGCTATTTGGGAGTATTTAACCAAAAGCAATAGGTTACCGTCAGGTAGCTCAGATATTGAGATTATTTCCTTACTTATGGATTCTAGCGCTTTATGCACAGCAAAACACGAGTATTTGGAAATCGGTTTATTTGCATCAGCAGCACGAATTGTGAGAAATTTAGGGTTTTCTTTTTTCAACTGCGGCAAATCAGGAAAGTTTATTGGGGTATATGTTGGTTTTTTCCTTTTTGACTGGGGACCCGAGGCAAGCAACGCAAACCTGTTGTCCCCGAGATTTGGTGGCCCGGGGCCATTGTTAATATCACTACACAATAACACTTGTATTGATATACTTGTATATATATACTTTGATAGAAGTTAAGTTAATCCGTAAAGCGTTTTGAAGAGGAACACGTGCGCGTTTGACACACCGAAAGAATAGTCACAACAGAAAATCGAGAGTAAGCAAATACGTCTGCTCAGAGCGAGAACCTGTCGAGAACTGCTTATTGTATGTTAGGTATGGTTTTATTTTTATCTTTTTAGTGTTATTTAAGGGGAGTGGAAGTATATGATAAAGTTCATAGTTTTCTTTTGATACATTTGGTATTTGTACATTGAATATAATATTTGAATTATTATAATATGCTTGTAGTCCAAACAGTTCGTATATTTGCTGTTTAGAGCTAATTTTTGTTGACTGATTTTCCATATAGTTATATATTTGGTCTAGCTCTGTAGTGCTTAGTATGAATTTCGATATCACATTTAGTTTTGCTAGGACAATTGATTCCACAATGCTTTCTAAGTGATTGTTTAAAAGGTCTATATTATAATTAATTTGGCTGATATACTGAAGTTCAAAAAATTGGTCATCTCCTTTCAAGATATTGTTTGCTATTTTGTTTATGTATGTTTCTATTTTATCCTGTTCCTTGTTTATGTGGATAGTGACGTTTTGCAATCTTTCTTGCATGATTGAATTTATTTGGTTCTGGTTATTCAGTATAGTCTCGATATGTGTTGTATTAGTTTTAATGTCTTGAATTTGTTTATTTATGGAAAGTGCGTCATTGGCATCCATATTCCCCGTGATGAATTTCACGGCTGTCCCTAGTCCGTTGATGAGTCCACGTTTATGTCGTTTATGTGGTGTAAGTGTCTGTACTTTATTTTCTAGTTCCTTGAGTTTTAACCTAGTTACTTTTGTCAAGCTTGTAGTTCTGTGGGTGTTTTCGAAGACTGAGACAGTGTCCTGTATTTTATTGACAGTTTTAGGCGGCCGCCGTAGCCGAATGGGTTGGTGCGTGATTACCATTCGGAATTCACAGAGAGGTCGTTGGTTCGAATCTCGGTGAAAGCAAAATTAATAAAAAAAAAAACATTTTTCTAATAGCGGTCGCCCCTCGGCAGGCAATGGCAAACCTCCGAGAGTATTTCTGCCATGAAAAAGCTCCTCATAAAAATATCTGCCGTTCGGAGTCGGCTTGAAACTGTAGGTCCCTCCATTTGTGGAACAACATCAAGACGCACACCACAAATAGGAGGAGGAGCTCGGCCAAACACTTAACAGAAGTGTACGCGCCAATTTTTTTTTTTTTTGTTTTTTTTTTTAGTGTATTCGTCCAGGTTAACAATATGTATGAGGTTAGTGATTATTCTTGCGGGTCCTAATCGGAATCTAACTACTTTCTGATGTATGTTTATTTCTGTTATGTCTATCGTATGAGGAAATGCTAGTGGTATCCTATGAATGAAGAAAAGGTTTAATTAGAAGTTTTTGGTTTTGTGTGTATCTTTTTTAATTTTGACTTGTGAAATTTGTTGTTATGGTCTGTAATTATAGTTACTCTATTGTTTTTCTTCACTTTGTGTTTTGTAAATCTGGGTGTAATTTTATTACGTTTTGCTTCTTTTCGATAAATGGTTTGATTTTCTAAATTTTCCGGGTCTGAGCGGGTTTCGTTCAGTTTGTTTATCCTATTGCTAGTTGCATTTTGCATTTTTTTCTTTGATTTGTGGGTATAAAATGTTTTGGAATTCGTTAAGTTTTGTAATGTATTCATGTTCGTTGTTGAAAGTGACAGTATTATTAAATTTGAAGGTTCTACCGAAAAATAGTTCGTATGGGATCAATTTCGTAGTACTGTGAATTGAGTTGTTGTAGGTGATTAACGCTTCTGTAAGTATGTCGTCATGGTCTTCGCTAAGGTGATTCTCTTTTCTGGTAGTTAATACAATTCTGTATATTTCGGTTAGGGTGGAATGTAGTCTTTCTACAGGAGCGTTGCTCGTGCTCTGTTGAAATGAGGTAATATGCAAGTGAATTTGGAATTGCCTACAAAATTCTTTGAAAATATTGGCTGTGAACTCCGAGCCTTGGTCAGCAACTATTTTCCTTGGAATACCGTAAAGGTTAATGAATTGTTTTAGAGATTTTAGTATACATACAGAATGTCTTGATGGGAGTGTGTATGCTGCTGCAAATTTTGAGAATTTGTCAATAACTGTTAGCATTTGTTTGTGGTTTATGCTGTAGATGTCTATATGTAAGATGTCTAAGGGTTTTAAGGGGGTTTCCGGTTTTTCAAACAAGGGTTTCGGGGGATTTCTGTTTATCATAAAAGGGAAATAAAATTGTCTTTTAAGATGGAGAAGCATTTCGTTAATTCCGCGGTGGTTATTATTTTCATGGTAATTCTTTATTAGTTCCTCTTGTTTGTCAGTGTCTGTTATGTCGTTAAGTATTTCTTTACATTGTATTAAACGAAACATTTTATTATTTGAAAAATATTTTGAATAAACGGACTGAATAATGCGAAAAGTGTCATCGTCAGCAAATATAGCGGACAACTTATTTGGATTGAGAAATTTTTTAAAAATATCTATTATTATTTCTTCTGTGTATAAAGGTTTCCTGAATATCCTACGTTGCTTGTTTTTGAATGGCATAATAACTGACATTTCTGGAGTTTCTGATGATTTTTCGAATATGAGCTATAGGTTAAAGTCGTTTAGGGGCTTCTCAGAGATATATATGCCGTCATTTAAATTTTCTTCTGCTGAATGCACTGTGGTACCAGACGTACATACCTTTATTTGAAGCAGCATCATTTACGTTTATTTCTGATAATTTAGGTATATCTATTTCTATTCGACTTAGGGCATCAGCATTTGTATTTAATTTTCCTTTCTTGTATACTATCTCATAGTCGAATTCTTCCAGTTTGAAGCGCCACCTGACCAGTTTTGAATTAGGCTCTTTTAAACTCATTATCCACGTGAGTGGTCTATGATCAGTCACAATAAAGAATTTACGTCCAAACAGGTAAGGGCGGAAATATTTTGTCGCCCATACTATCGCCAATAGTTCTTTTTCTATTGTTGAATAATTGCATTCGGATTCTGAGAGGGTTCGACTAGCGTAGCATATAGGTTTATCGTTTCCTATGCGACCTTGGGATAGTATAGCTCCTAACGCAAAGTTGCTTGCGTCCGTGGTTAGTATAAAGGGTTTTGCAAAATCAGGATACTGTAGAATGGGGTCGTTAGTTAAGATAGACTTACATGTTTCAAAAGCGTTCATGTATTTCTCATTAAAGTCTATGTTTTTACCCTTCTTGAGGCATTCCGTTAGGGGTTTGGTTAATTTGGAAAAATCCTGAATGAATTTTCGGTAATACCCGACGAGGTCAATGAAGCTTTTAATTTGCTTCTGAGTTCGGGGGATTGGAAAATTTTTTATAACATCAATTTTTGTCGGATTGGGTCGTATTCCCTCTGTTGATATAATATGCCCGAGAAACTTTGTTTCTTTTTTTAGAAATTCGGATTTATCTGTTTGAATTTTAAGGTTGGATGATCGAAACTTATCGAAAACTAACTTGATGTTTTGTATGTGTTCTTGTAGGGATGTGGAATAGATAATAATATCGTCTAGATAGACTGGGCATATTTTACCTACTAGTTCACCTAAAACGTTATCCATGACTCTTTGGAAGGTGGATGGTGCGTTTTTGAGTCCAAAAGGCATTCTAAGATACTCAAAAAGTCCGCCTTCTACTGTGAATTCAGTTTTTGGTATGTCTTTATCACGCATCTCAATTTGGTGAAACCCACTTGCCAAGTCAAGTGGGGTAAAGTACATACATTTACCTAATTTGTCTAGAATTTCGCTTATATTGGGGAGGGGATACCTATCGGATATGGTTTTCTCATTAAGTTTCCTGTAATCTATTACCAGCCGCCATTTTTGTTTACCGCTGGCATCGAGTTTTTTTGGAACTATCCATACAGGGGAACTCCAGGGAGAATAACTTGGGCGTATTATTCCCTGTTCTAACATATCTGCTATTTGTTTTTTTACTTCAGATTTGTGTACTTGAGGGTATCAATAGGATTTTGTTGTTTTTATTTTATGCTTGACTTGATTGATGAAAGTCAATTTAGTATTTTCCGTAAAAAAGATATCCTTATAATTTTGGCAGAGTTTTAATAGGTGTAATTTTTCTTCACTGTTTAAATGCTCTGTTCTAAGTGTTTCTAAAATATCGTATTCACAGTTTCCTGTTTGAATTGATTCGAAGTTAAAGGCTTCTATGAACTCATGACAGTTGTATTTAGTAACTTTCAATGGTTGCTCTATGTATAATATCTGTTGTTCGTCCGAAATGTTAATAATTTCAAGTAGGCTGTGCCAGTCTTTTGCTTGGTATATACCTTCAGGTATATAAAGTGAAGCAGTGATAAAAGTTTTTTTATGTTGATATCTCCGTCCCTCACGTCTACTGGAATTTTTTTTATAAGTTTGGAATTATCAGGAATAATATGCTTCCCTGATGAGAAATTCGGCTTAAATTCTAAAGGAATTATTGAGTTCTTTGTTACAATTTTATTTTTTTCCAAATCTATTTTGGATTCTAATTGTGAAAGGATGTCAATGCCTATTAGTCCATCGAAATAATTATGAATATTGGAAGTCTAATCTCTTTGTTTAGTTCATATTTGTTGAGGATCGTTGTTATAGTAGTTGGTTTACATGTTGTTTGATCTGAAAGATTTATAAATTTTGGGTTTATAAATGATGAGGAGGCTCCCGTGTGAATTAGGAATTTAAGAGGTCGTCCGAATGGGGAAGAGATATTAATGTAGCCTAACTCGCTACTATGCTTATTTATATCTAGGTATCCTGTCTGTTGTTTGAGGCTAAGTCGCGAAAATTTGTGTTGTCCTCAATGTTCGAATGATCTTTTGTTTCTTGGTACTGATCTAAGTTTTGTTGGTAACCTGCGATTGGTGGTAATGAATCTAGATAGTTGCTGCTTTGAAGGTTATAAAGTTCCCTACTCTTATATTGATTTCCGGATGCGAGAGTACGCATCGTGTGGTCAGTTTTGAAGGATCTTTGAGTTGTTGTTGGTGCTTGAGTTTTCACATAGCTGGAGCTTATATCCATAGGATCTGGCTTACTGTATCCTTGAAACGTGTTACCTCTAAATGGGTTCTGGTTGTACTTTTGGTTCGGGAAGTTGGAGTTTATCCTACGTTGAGAGGTTTGGGCGTTATAATTCACTATTTCTTTTGACTGTTGGGGACGTGTATATTGATTGTTGTATGTAAACTGGTTTTGCTGCGGAAAAGGTGTAAATCTATTATTATACCTGTTTCCACCATAAGACGAAGTGTATGGCCTTGGCTGCCATTTATTTTGGGTTGTAATGGGATCTGTTTTCATATAAAAAATATTTTGTTCTTTAATGCATAATGAAAATGCTTCTGCTAGTGAGTCTGGCTTGAATGCCCTTATGGTCGAGCCTAGTGGTTCCCTTAATCCAATCAGAAAGCTATTTAGACACATTTCAGAATAAAGTTCTTTCTTAGATCTTACTACCCTTTCATCTCTTTCGTGTATTTGGATATTGTTAAGTAGAGCTGCCTGGATTCCTATTATTTCGCTGTAAAATTTTTCTACATTATTGAATTTTTGGCGAATATTATGGAGGTCTCTAATTAGAGAAGTTTCGGTATTTTTATCTGAGTAGTGTAGGATAAGGTTTTGTTTAATGTCATCCCAAATAAGAGGTGTTCCGTACATATTTAACACCTCATTAGCTTGTCCGATGATTTTGTTGCGGATGGCTCGCAATAGTATCTGACCCTGTGGTGTTGCATCACAGGCTGTTATGTGAAGCAAAATTTCTTCCACGTTGTTAATAAATTTATTTAAGAGTCTTGGGTTGCCTTCGTATGTTGGCAAGTCCTTTATAGCGTCTGGAATACGGAGAGATTCAAGAGAGAATCTAAGGGGAAAATTTGGGATAGGGTTCCCTACAGTGTTTGGCTTTTCGCTTGGAAGAGTAGCCATATTATTTGCTTCTAATCGAAAAGATGTATATGTCAAAGGAGATTCTTCGGATATTGAACTTAAACTCCTACTTTTAAAAAGTATTCCTAGTGTATTTGGGTATGGTCTAAATGAAATAGATTTACCTGTTGTTCGCTTGTTCATTTACTAGCAGTATAATTATTTTTTTCTATGGGAAATCAATCAATACGTGAGTAATATTAATTTTTTTTTTTTATTTATTTATAACAATAAATTATAGTTCTTAAAAATATATGTATATTTATATATATTTTTTTTTTTGTTTTTGTATGTAGGAATATATATCTATGTATATTTTGTTTTTTTTTACTATTGTATTTTTTATTTCTTAATTCCTATTTTTTCTTTAATGTGTTCAAAAATTCTTTCTTTTTATTTTACATGTATGTATGTATATATATATCTTCCTCGTTTTTTTTTTTTGTTTTGTATTTGAAATAGATACAATATTTCCTTTTCTTGTTTTTTTTTCAAAATTTTTATTTCATTAAAAATTTCCACTGTTTCAGTTTTCCCTTATAACTTTATTATTGTATTTATTTATTTACTTTTATGGGCTCTTCTAACCTGGAGGGTCCGGCTTTAAGGCTACGGAATCGCAGATTTGAGTTTCTGTTATACTGGAGGGTCCTTCGATAGGAATCTCAGTTTATTGTATTTGGTTAAGGCTGTACAAGCCTGTTTGTAATAATAATAAAGTTATTTTTTTTTTGTCTTATTTTTTTTAAAGGCTCTTCTAACCTGGAGGGTCCGGCTTTAAGGCTACGGAATCGCAGATTTGAGTTTCTGTTATACTGGAGGGTCCTTCGATAGGAATCTCAGTTTATTGTATTTAGTTAAGGCTGTACAAGCCTGTTTGTGATAATTTATTTATTTTTTTTTTTGTTTTTATTATATATATTTATTTATACACATCACAATTTTTACTCACCAAATTAAGAGTACGATTTTGAACATGTTGCTCCTGGTGGTAAGGAATTGAAATTCTCCGATATTCGATATTTCTTCAAAACGTTTTTCTGTGATATGCCCTCACAGTCCTTCAGGGGGTACTTTAAATTTTCCTTCGATATTCCCTCGAAGTTATTTTCGTACTGCTTCTGTGATGTTCCCTCACAGTCCTTCAGGAATTGTTTTTACTGTAAATCGAAGTCGTCCACCAGGCCTCAGCCGACTGCGCCAGTTATGTTCCTATCTTTTAAAGGATAGAAAAAAACAATACACTACTTTCTTTCACCACTGAATTACAACTGATTCTTTTATTGAAAGTGATTAAAAATGAAACTTATAATTTAATTACAAAATTGCTTATTCTGCATTTAATACTAACTAAATCAATTTCTCAATAATGTTAATATTGTTTAATTATATTAGCATTTTACAAGTTTTTGTTAATTCGGCAATCGGTAATATGAAGCTTATAAATTTATTGTAAAATTGCTTATTCTGTATTTTAATAATTCTTATGAACTCAATTTAATTACAATATGCTTATTCTATATTTTAATAGTAATTCTTATGAACTCAAATTACAAATTGCTTATTCTATATTTTAACAATAATTCTTATGATTTTAATTTAGTTCATTGACTTAGTTATTGTATATGTAACCTTGGAGGTTTGGTTGGTGGTTGTGTTATGGGGTTTTCCATAACTCGCGCGACGCGAATAAGTTTTAATAAATTCTGAAAGTAATTCATGAAGTTTTTCATTACATATGTACATTCATACTCTATATGTACATAAATGATGGTATATGCCAATATACATAATATGTATGTATGTACATGTCAATAGGAGGTATTTGCATTCAGAAAATAAAACGGTTTAAGATAAATCAACACTTATTTTATATTGTATGTCACTTTATAGTTAATGTATTCGACAGCATTTACATACATATGTACATATGTATGTGTGTACATTTGTATATGAAAAACAATAGTGCACAAGCGTAAGAACATCATCTTCCTTTCATACCTACATATGTACATATGCATGTATGCCTAATAACCTTGACTTATGTACATATGTACACATGTCACAGCACATCACATTCTTACAAGAAATCAAATACACATACTGACTAGTGAACGAGTTTCTTCCTAACAAGTGCAAAAACAATTCTGCTCTATGTATGTATATATACCCACTTTATGTCCTAGCATATATACATACATACATATATACCTACTTGCCTTCTAAACTTCCTACAAAATGATTGTATTCATATGTTACTACATCCATGCACGTTCATACATTCATGCATATATGCGCGAGCACAGCGCTCCCTTCTTGCTTCCGTGTACTTTTGTCTTTCACCAGTCGATATTCCTAATATTGTACTTACAAAAACACAATACTTTGATAGACGTAAAAGCAACAGCAAGCGCAACGCGATGGCCGCTTTGCCATCACACATTCTAAAATGTTCAAGAACACAACAAAAACACATACATACCTCACATGCGCATGTCGCCCGAAGCTAAAATCTAAGCCTAGCGACTACAAAAACAAAATACATTCGTAGACGCAGTCGCAGCGGCCATGATTCTATCAGCGACGGCGCTGAACAATTAAGAACAAAAACAAAAAGTTCATTCATAAGTTCGAGCTCATATTTCAATTTCATTCATAAAACGAGCCGCCCATATGCCAATTTTCGCGACCATTCGAAAATAGTCAATATTGGAATATTTCGCGTGGAATTATTTGCCAATATTTGATAAATCTTGAATTTTTGTCATGTCGAGTGGCCGCGGCTCCGTATGTATGTATGTACCCTTATATGTATGTAAATATGTCTTCTAACTGTTCGACAGTCGCGAGTTAATGCGACTTAGATTCCTTGAACAAATCCAGCGAATCACACATTTCTGTTCGCAAAGCCGCATATATGTAAGCTATGATCAAAAAGTACCGGGAATGTTTAAATAAAACATAACAGAGTTAAATTTCAGGCAAATTTATATTATCTCCTTCAAAATATGACCCATGTGAAGCAACACATATGTGCCAACGTTTAACCCAGTCCTCCAAACACCCCCGGCAGGCCGACATGGCCTTCAGCTGCTTCGTCGTATTCTCTTTGATCAGTGCAATGGCGCGTTACCATCATGCAAAATCCAAGAATTGTTTGCTCACATTTCCGGCCGTTATATGCATACATTTTGCGTTCGTTGAAGGTTTGTATATATTTATATACATATATTTATACACATATGCGTGTATGCGCGTTTGGCTTTCTGGATGCATCCATGGATATTAGAATATTTTCTCATCAATATATGTATGTAAGTAGTTCAGATTTGACTGAAGAGATTAAATATAGGAATGCATATTCATATGATTGCCTTTATGGCTGTTTTACATATAAATTAATTCAAAAGAAGTATGAATAATATTATATAGAAAATAAATTTCTAAATAACAGGTATTAGAAAAACCTGAATACACTATTTTAAATCAATTCTAATTAAACCAAATATAAAAAATGAAATAAAAATATCGAACAAAAAACTGTGTACAGGACTTGAACCTGAGTCAAATATGGGACGATGTACTGCATACACAACACGTCTTTCACGATTGCGCTAAACTATAATTACTAATGAAATTTTCTAAATCACTCATTCGATTCGCAGTTTTATATGCACATATTCTGCGTTAGTTGAAAGTTTGTATGCGTAATTATATGCATATGTATGTGTGTATGCGCGTTTGGCTTTCTGGACGGATATTAGAATGATATTTTCTCATCAATATAATTTGGATTTGATAAAAGAGATTAAAGACATATGTACATATTTTCTGTTTTGATTGATTTATATAAAAATCAGGTCATATCCAGTATGAACTATTTTATACCGAAAAGAAATTTCCATTTATGAAATACAAAAAAAAACAGTATTTTAAAGAAATTTTAATTAAAATAAACTCAAAAATTTTACCAAACTTTCCAGGTTTGAATTGTAAAAAAAAAAATGTGGAAGAAAAAAAATATGACTTCAGGGCTTGAACCTGAATTAAATACGTGCCAAAAAATAAGACGAATAATTCCGCCGACTTTAGCTTCTGCACTACAAATTAACTGCCGCGCGGCCTTCTTAATCGCAAATTTATTCGCTTCGCTGTGGGCATGAAATAAGTCGATTTCCTTAGTAGTGTGCCGAAAAATCTTATGAAATTCCTCAGTAGTTTGGTAAACGCAAAAAAAATCTGAATTGCTGTCCTAGCGTGGTAAGTAAATATAGAAACCCTCCACTCGCGCAGAGAACGTTAAATATAGAGAAGTCTCAATGACTGAAATGGCAGCACTTTTCAGAGGTACTCGTTTTGCGCGCGTGGTACACAACAGCGACATTTTTCAGAGAACGTTAACAGAAATATGCTCAACTGCAGAAATTTAACAGCTTTTGAGAATTAAGAGCTTTTTGAAGTGAAAACTTCTTTAGAATCGTTGGGAGTGATTTGAGACTCGATGAAACGAAAAAGCGACAGCAAAAAGAAGAAGAAAAAGATATACGTATATATATGTATGTATAGAAAATGCTTCATTACCAGGCACACAGAAGGATGGCATAAGCAAATTTAAATTTGTGAATTTATATATGTATGTATATATGCGGATATATGTATATATGTTGTGTGTATGTACATATGTGCCTCGCCACAGCAAAACATACGGTAAAATTTCTCAAGAAATCCAGCGTGCATTCATAGGCACAGCGCACATTCATAGGCACAGCATTGCATGTACAGTAGGGCGGGTCGATTTAAAAATCGTTCATTGCTCTATGAAAATCGTATTCTAGGGATCAAAATAAGAAACTTTGCCGAAGGAACCATACCTCTAAAACGAATTCTGATGTCCCCCAATTTCAAAATATCACCATTTTAGGCCTTTACATGAAAAAATCAGCTAAATGGCTATGTTTTTTCTTTATTTTTATTTATTTATAATATTATCTATTTTTTCTCTTAAGAAATTTATTTAGTCAGAACATATGTAAATGAATGAATGTGAGTTATAGAAAAGAAACTAAAAAGTTCGACCCATATTGGGGGACATCAGAAATCGTTTTAGAGGTATGGTTCCTTCGGCAAAATTTCTTATTCTGATCCCTAGAATATGATTTTCACAGAGCAATGGGCGATTTTTTTGCCTTCCCACAAATCGACCCGGCCTAATGTACAATAATCTTGAACAGGCAGCTGCGGTTGTCGAGCATTTAGAAACATATATTTACATACATATATGGGTGCAAACATATTTACGGAGCCGCGGGCACTCGACTTGACAAAAATTGAATACAGTAGGTTCTGTTTTTATGCGGTAGATACGTTCCGCAAGAAACAGCATAAAAAAAAACAGCATAAAAAAAGTTACTAGTTCTATAGTAAAACTATAGATACGTTTCAAATGCTAAAACCGCATAAATCTGAAATAATGTAATAAAATCGCATAAAAAAGGGCACTAGTCCCATATTATTACTATAGATACGTTCCATAGACCGCATGAGTCTGAAATAATTAAATAAAATCGCATAAACAAAATATTGTATCTTTGAAAATTATATCTTTATATATTTTCCATACTTGTAGGGTTAGCATTTCTGATGTAATCTGTGATGAGTTTTTGCTTAGCTGGTTTAGAATCTTGTTTATATGTACAATTCCCGATAGGTCGACATGCATTTTGTAATTTAAAAAAAAAACCGCACTATTTCAAAACCGCATAAAAAAAAGCCGCATAAAAACAGAACCTACTGTATTGGCAAATAATTCTACGCGAAATATTCCAATATTGACTATTTTCGAATTGTCGAGAAAATTAGCATATGGGCGGCTCGTTTATGAATGAAAGTACTTGCTCTTAGAACTATGAGCTCGAATTTATAAATCAAATTTTTGATGATGAGTTTTTGCAACTAGGATGATGGCCGCTACGCCTGCGCCTATTAATGCATTTTGTTTTTGTAGTCGCTAGGCATAGAATTTTAGCTTTGGACGACATACGCATTTACAGGAATAAAGTGAGTGGCCTGTGTGTGCGGTTGTATGTAGATGCATATGTGTATATTAATAAGCATTGTTTTGCTGGAAGTTCAGAACACAAATATGTATGTACGTACATAGGCTAGGCCATAGTATAAGTTAAAGATTTTCGCGTGGAAATATCTTTTTAAAAAAGATTGCGGTATGACCGCTCTTTATTGAGTTCAACTTAAAACTGAAATTACAAAATTTCTTAATCTAAAACCTAAACTTAAAATGCACCGAGCTACCTGTGGTGGCGTGCGCAATTTCGGGGAATCGCTGACTTGGGTTGCGCGTGCATTACATCCGGCCTAATTCAGTTGGGGTGTTGCTGCCGTTGGCTTTTCTGCTGACGGTGCGTCTGGAATACTGTGGGAAGCGCTATGTAAGCGCTGTGCATCCGCTGTACTCATGTTGCTGATCGGCGTGTGAAAAGTTAACATTTGCCATGTTAACACTTCCCCTCTTAAAAACGTTTGTCCTCGAGCGTTGTTAGAAATAGGGTAAGTTATTGAAACTTAAATGTCTTGATTGATCTATTGGCAGATCTTTGAGTTGACCCAAGTTGAGGCTTGCTGGAGGCATCTGGTTGCTGTCTAAGCTTTGTGCGATGATTATTTTGTTTTGAGTTTTCCTCCAAAATTTGAAAAATATTAGTGCTATGCAAGTAATAGCTGCAATTGATCCAAGTGAAAGTGTGCCAGTTAATATTGTTACTGTCTTTAGAAGATTTATTTTTCGGGTATTATTTATATGCAGTTCTTGCAGAGATTTTAGTGAAAGCAATTCAATCCGTTCGTTTTCGATTGGTGCTGGTTGTAGGACAGCTGGGATAGCTGGAGGAGGAATTGCCTCATAGTTGATGAATATTTGATTATTAACTTTCAATGTTGAGTTATGGAAGTTGATAACATGAGTTCCCGTCAAGTTCTGGGTTGTTGCGTCAGCATCTATTTTTCCCATAAAGCCATTAAGTAGTAAAATGCCTGATTTTATTTCTTCAATATGTGGAATATGGTGCCCGTTGCTTATGGTGCAAGTTGAATTAAAGCTATTAATTATTCTAGGTATACAATTACTATTAGTTATATTAACTATCTGCTTTTGTTTACAAATTTCAATTATCTTATAGTTATTACAATGAGTTTTTATTCCGTAAACTTGATTGTTTCCTTTTAATATTTCACTATATTCGACATTAATTATAGTGTTATTTGCCTTTATTACAGGTCTTATAATATTTTTTTGAAAATTTTCTTTAATTGTTAATGGTATTCTCACCATATAAAAAATTGTAAAATTTTTGCTAATAACATTAACTTCTGATATTTCTAATGCCTGTTCCGCATTTTTAAATGGAATTTCATCATTTTCTAATTTTTCAAGTGCAATTTCAATTTCGTTCTTGTTTAACAATAATGAGTTTAATATATCTCTCTTTGCCCATTGTACGGCATATTTAATATTTATTAATTCCTCTTTTATTAATCTAATTCTATTTTGTAAATTAATAATCATTTCATTTACTATACTCATATCTTTCCGTATATTATTAAAAAGTTTATTCACAATTTGTGTAACGTTATTAATTTTTTCATTAAAAATTTCGTTTATAAGAACTTGTTTATCATTATTGCTGTTAAGCTGGTTTAGATTATTTGATATTGCTTCTAGATCCTCATGATCGGGGGATCCGGCTATAAATTTCCAGGCAGTACCTAGAATATTTATTGATCTTTTTTGTCGTAAGTTTGCTGGTTTAAGGGTATCAAGGATTTGGAGAGATTGGACTAATTCGTGCTTTAGGATAGGTAGTAAAATGCTATCCTTAGGAATGTCTGAAGAAATGTATTCGTAAATGTCCGTTAGAAATTGTTCGTATTTGTTAAGGTCGATTATATGTATTAGCCTAAAGGCTCCGTTTTGAATTTTTGCTGTCCCGTCATTGATTGTAACCAGTTGAGCAGTAGAGTAGTCATAAATGTCTATTGTTGCGGTGGTCGAAATAAAGAGAGTTCTGAAAAGAAGGTTAGACAGTTTTAGTCTAGTTTTTTATATTGCTTTTGTGAATTATTTTTCCCGATTCTGTTACTATGGTTGAGTGTTTATTCTCCTTTACTATTTCTTTTTTGAATTTTGGGGTAATTTTTGTGCCTAGCCTTTTGTTTATTTTTACATAGATAGTTTCGCCTGGATGATAAATTTTTATGGTTTCCCTTTTTTTGTTGTGAAAACAAAGGTCCTTTGCCTGTTTATTTTTTAATTCTAAAATGTTTTCCTCCCTTGCCTTTTCGAACTGGCTTGGGTCTGTGGAGACTCTTCTCCCGAAAAATATCTCTATTGGTTTCTTTTTTGTTGTTGAGTGGATGGTATAATTATATTCATAGACTGAGTTATCAAGGAGTTCGGCAAATGAAGTAAAATTTCGTTCTGCTTTTAGGCAGCGCATTATTTCTGTTAAGGTAGAATGAAATCGTTCTACTTGGCCATTAACTGAACTGGTATAAGGCGGTGTTTTAAAAATTTTGATGTTGAGAGTGTCTTCGAGCAGAAATTTTATAGTTGCAGAATTAAGGGAAGTTTCGTTGTCTATAACCACTGATTCGGGTACGCCAAATTGGAAAAGCAATTCTCGTAGAGGTTCTTTTACGTGTTCTATTGCTCTTGATTTAATTATCTTTGTTTGTGCATATTTTGAGAATTTGTCTATTGCTGTCAATACTATATTTCTGTCGGTGATGTAAATATCAATATGCAAAATCTGTCCAGGGTATTGCGGTATGGGCGTTTCTCCTAATTCTGGTTTACTGGGGTGTCGATCGTATTTATTCTCCTTGCATATTGAGCATTGCTGAATTATTGTTTTTATTTTCTTCGTCATTGATGGGAAGTAGTATTTTTCAAGGATTTGAGATTTATTTTCTCGGTGGTTTCTGTGTGCTCTTTTATGGGTTGTAATTATAATTTCTTCCTGTTCTTGTTCATTTGTAACGTCTTCTACTTGAAGTTGAGTGAATCGAATTTTATAGTTGCTAAAATGTATTGGGTATATTTCCTGAATTTTTCCCATAATGCGTTCTTCTGTCTTAATGCAATTAACTACGGAGGGATTTAGATATCTCTTAAGGAGGCTTATTAGATTTGCTGAATTGTAAACTGGTTCCTCTAAAATGTGTCTGTGATAAGTGGGAAATATTATTTTAAATTGATATGTTGAAGTTAACCCAGTGTTTAGAAATATTTGATTTTTGAAAACGTTTATCGGAGTTTCTACGTGCGGGATTAGATTATCGGATGAACTTTCGTCACTGTGTTGGGTTGTGGACAGAGCGTTTATTGGCTCGGTTATCGTTCTTGAAAGTGCATCGGCCACAACGTTTGTCGTACCTGGTTTATAATGGAGTTCATGATTGTATTCCTCCAGGATAGCTTTCCAGCGTTTCATTTTTGCATTATTGTTTTTGTTGCTTAGTGCTTGGGTCAAGGGTTGGTGGTCCGTAAATATATTGACTTTGGCTGAGCCATAAAGGTAGTTTCTGAAATTGTTTAGTGCCCATATTATGGCGAGAAATTCTTTTTCGTTTGTCGCATAGGATTCTTCTGTCTTAGTAAGTGTTCTGGATATAAAAGCTATGGGTTTCTTATCTTGTGCGAGGACTGCACCGATGGCATAATTGGAAGCATCGGTTGTTAGATGAAATTCTTTACTAAAATCGGGGTATGCCAGTATAACGTCATCGGACATAAGAGAGTTCTTGACTTTGTTGAAGGCATCTTTTGCTTCGCTGTTCAATACAATATTTATCTTGGCTGATTTAGTTTTTGAAATACGTCCCTCTTCCCCTCTTAAGAGTGAAGTTAGAGGTTTAGTTAGCATAGCATAATCTTTTATGAAACGGCGATAATAGCCTGAAAGGCCTAGAAATGAACGGAGTTGTTTAATAGTTTTTGGATATGGTATCTTCGCTATTGCTTCCACCTTTGCAGGGTTTTTCGTTATCCCTTTGGATGAAATTATGAATCCCAGGAATTCTACTGAGTCTCTAAAGAAATGACATTTGTCCAGCTGTATTTTCATGTTAGCATCTTCAAGCGTCTTAAAAATTTGTTGTAAGTGGAGGGCATGCTCTGATTCGGATTTACTAAATACGACAATGTCGTCGATATAAACGTAACAAATTTTGCCAATGTGATGGCGAAGAATGTCATCAAGCGCGCGCTGAAAAATTGATGGAGCGTTTTTGAGTCCAAATGGTAACCTCGTGAACTCGTATTTGCCGTTATTAATTGAGAAAGCGGTTTTCTCGATATCAGATTCTTTTAATGGGATTTGATGAAATCCGCTTTTTAAATCTAGGACTGAGAAATATTGATTTTTCCCTAATTGGGACAGTACCTCATTAATTTGGGGTATTGGATAACGATCCGCTATGGTTATCGCATTGAGTTTGCGATAGTCGATTACTATTCTGTACTGTTTATTGCCTTGAGAGTCCGGTTTTTTTGCTACAACCCAAACGGGTGAATTATATGGTGACCTTGACGGTCGAATAATGCCGTCGTCTAGCATTGTTTTAATTTGGGATTCTACCTCACCTTTTAATGCCATTGGGTAGGGGTAGTATCTTGTGTAAACTGGGGTATCTTTATTTGTCCTAATTTCGCCTATAACTTTCGTAGTGTAAGTAAGTTTGTCGTTAGGCTCTGCAAAGAGTTTAGAAAAGTTGTTCACTAAATTGTTGATTCTGCTTCGTTGGGTAGATGTCATATGACCTTCTGTAATGTTAATTGCGTTCGCTGAATTGGATTCAAGTTGCTTTATTTTAATTTTGGTGTTACCCTTGATTGACATAAAATTGTCTTTGATGTGGATAACAGCTTCGAGAATTTTAAGGCTATCGTTTCCAAGGATACCATGGAATGAACGTAGCGTTGGGAGAAGGATTTGACTCTGTATTAAAAAGCTTTAGGAAAGTATGTTCCTTTATTTCTATGTCCCCTGCTATTGATTTTGCGAAAAAGTTTGATTCGTTTTTAATTGGATTAGGGACTATGGAAGGTTGAATATAGTTTTTCGTTGATCCCGTGTCAATTAGAAATTTCACTATTTTTCCACTCTCAGTCTGCATTCAAAATAAGGCAGCGAAGAGTGAGTTAATCTAAAAAATGTATATCTGTTATGTCAGTCAGTTCGTTGTCTTGTAATTCATCGTACTGGTCTATATAGTCATTTGTATGTTCTGCTATAGATTGCTCTTGATCATAATTTTGATCGGAATCTATATGGAAATTCCTTTGCACTTTATTCGGAACCGGTGGGTTATCGATCGGAGGTCTCTTACCGAAAAAGTCGTTAGCGCGTGGTCTGTTCATGTAATTAACATGGCGTGTACGTAATGATGGATCTATGTCCATTGGTTCCGGTCGTGGTTGAGGTTTCGGAAACGGAAACAGTTGCGGACGCGGTGTTAGGTTGTTTGGTTGCTGGGATATGTTGGGCTGATAATACCGTTGAAAATATGGCCTATGTCCTCTGTTGGGGATAGCCGGGTTTGGTCGCGACTGGGGCAAATATGCCAATTCAGGATAGAA
This sequence comes from Anastrepha obliqua, assembly GCF_027943255.1. Lineage (NCBI taxonomy): Eukaryota > Metazoa > Arthropoda > Insecta > Diptera > Tephritidae > Anastrepha > Anastrepha obliqua. The sequence continues at coordinate 183,082 of NW_026562178.1, read as the reverse complement.
CTCATTGTTGGACCTTCTTGGTGGAAGGGGTGGACGAAAGTTGTGAGGTTTCCTGTTCTGGTCACTGCTTTTCAGTGCGTAGTAAGAACGAAAACTCTGGTTTTCCAGCTTCAGGCATAAATGAAGAGCCTGTGGAAGATCCGCTGGTTCTCTCATTCCGAGGAGTCTTGGCAGATCGCCTCTAAGTCCTCGAATAAAGGTGTCAAGGGCCTTATCCCGATAGGTACGCGTGATTAGATGCATGGCTTCTTGACTAACTTCCATGCTTCCGATTTTGTTAAGGATAAGTGACAGGTGGGAATAGACGCGCTGATAAAACTCTTGGACCGTCAGGTTGCCCTGCACTAAGGAGGTCATTTGGTACTCAAGGGTACCGATGTCGCGTTTGTCCGCGTAATGTAAAGTGAGGCATCTGGAAATCGCTTTCCAGTCCAGAGGCGTGTTATACGATTCCAGGGCAATGTCGGCATTGCCCACAATCTTGTTACGTATGACGTTGAGGATTCCATAGTATTTAGGCGTTCCTTTTTGCGGTTCGTAGATCTGCAAAATGCGATCTACGCTCTTTTTCCAGGAATTGAATTCCCCTGGGTTTCCCGAAAATTCACGCAAACATCTCACTACATCTGGAATTTTGTCTAACTCTGTTATATTGTTCGGTAGGCTAGAATCGATAGTCACGTCCGAAATGTCAGTAAAGTTCGCATTAGGGTTGAAGGCAGCTTGAACTAAGTTTCGTCCCTCTTGTTTAAGGATGTTATTTACGACTCCTGCTATAACGTTCGTCAATTGCTCCATGTTGAATGCATTTGCATTCGAGGAGGAAGGAACAGATTGTGGAGGAGGAGCGCTTAGCACAGGAGGTCTTACCAAGTTATTTGGATTAGACATGATAGTTTTCCTCTTTTTCCCTTGATTTTTATAATTTATTTTTTATTTAAATTTTTTATTTTTTTATTTTTTTTTTATTTATTTTTTTATTATTATTGATAAAGCTGGAGGGTCCCCCCGAAGGTGGTGAATCGCAGCTTTTGCGTGTAATATGTGGTTACTCCTTCTTGGAAGGAGGGCTTTCGTACTCTGGAGGGTCCCTGGTGTTGGGAATCGCAGAGTTAAGCTAAATTATCAATTTGTAATTTATTGGGTTACTGGCTGTACGAGCCGTTCTTTATGAATTTTTTACTTATTATTTCTGTTTTACTCCTTCTTGGAAGGAGAGCTTTCTTATCCTGGAGGGTCCCTGGTGTTGGGAATCGCAGAATTAAGCTATGTTATTAGGTTTAAATTTTATTAAGTTATTGGCTGTACGAGCCGTCCTTTATGAATTTTATACTATTATTTTTGTTTTACTCCTTCTTGGAAGGAGAGCTTTCTTATCCTGGAGGGTCCCTGGTGTTGGGAATCGCAGAATTAAGCTATGTTATTAGGTTTAAATTTTATTAAGTTATTGGCTGTACGAGCCGTCCTTTATCAAGCTTTATATTTGTTTTACTCCTTCTAGGAAGGAGGGCTTTCCTACTCTGGAGGGTCCCGTAGGAATCGCAGAGTTAAGCAATATTATAGTTTTTTTTTTTTTTTTTTTTTTTTTTTTATTTTTATTTAGTTGTATTATTTTCTTAACCTTACTAAATTTCTATTTTTTAGATTTTTTTTTTTAAATAAAATTTCTCTTGATTTTTCCTTTACTTTTTGTTTAATTGCGTTAATTTTCTTACAAAATTTCTCTTTTAGAATTTTTTCCTTATATAAAATTTCTCTTGAGTTTTTCTTCACTTTTGTTTAGTTGCGTTAATTTTCTTACAAAATTTCTCTTTTAGAATTTTTTTCTTACATAAAATTTCTCTTGAGTTTTTCTTCACTTTTTGTATTTAAAATTTTAGTACAATAATATTTTTATATTTGATATCTTCAAGATTTTTACAAATGTATAACTTAAATTTATAGACTTACATAAAAGTGTGCAGGAACATTTTATTGTTGACCTTTACTTAAATGAAGATTTACTGATTCGGTGCGGCGGCTGACGGCTTGCGTCTCCCGTTTGCTTACGCTACTAGGGGGCCTCTTTTCCGTCACTCTTGGATGCGGCGGATTGTTGATGGTCCCTGTTTGTCAGGGAATCCCTTTTTCCGGCACTTATTCTTAGCTGTTGGTGCGGCGGATTGTTGATGGTCCCCGTTTGCCAGGGAATCCTTCTTCCGGCACACGTTCTTAGCTGTTGGTGGCACAGCTTGGAAAAGCCCTTTATGTCCACCAGGTTCGGGGGCCAATTCAGGTACCACTTCGCGAACGGAACACTTGGAGGCGGCTTCTTCTATTTTTAGGACACTATTACTGGAGACGGCTCCTTTTTTTTTGTTCACACCCGCGTTATGTTAACGAATTGGCCCCACGTTGGGCGCCAGTTAAAGATTTTCGCGTGGAAATATCTTTTTAAAAAAGATTGCGGTATGACCGCTCTTTATTGAGTTCAACTTAAAACTGAAATTACAAAATTTCTTAATCTAAAACCTAAACTTAAAATGCACCGAGCTACCTGTGGTGGCGTGCGCAATTTCGGGGAATCGCTGACTTGGGTTGCGCGTGCATTACATCCGGCCTAATTCAGTTGGGGTGTTGCTGCCGTTGGCTTTTCTGCTGACGGTGCGTCTGGAATACTGTGGGAAGCGCTATGTAAGCGCTGTGCATCCGCTGTACTCATGTTGCTGATCGGCGTGTGAAAAGTTAACATTTGCCATGTTAACATATAGCATACATACATATGTATAAAAAATTCAAACCAAGCGTCCTACGAATGTTTGCGTGTATGTTAGTACGTCTGTGTATTATACGCGTCACGACGCTCATAATAGCAACCGCGTGTGCTGTATTGCGTCCGTATTTTTATATTCGTAAATATTTTCATTTTTAAATATTTACCGCAACTGCAGGCGGTGTTGCAATATACCACCATCAAAATGACGGTGCTCGTATTGTAACTCCACAGATAGATCTGAATGCACAGCAACTAGAATCACTGACTGTTCAGCTCTCTAAAGTGGGAGAAATATGTGCATGCGAAACCAGATTGAAGACTGGAAAAACAGTTTTAATTGTGGCAATTTATATTTCACCGAATCAATCAATAAATAGCATCACGGAATTCATTCACGAAAATTTAATAAAGTATACACCAGAAGTATCGCGGATACTTAGAAAAGTTTACGATAAAGTTCCAATGATTGTAAGTGGCGATTTTAACGTAAATTTTGCATTGGACACAGCGGTTCCTTTAATTGACTTTCTCAATAAAACATTCAATTTAAAAATGTGTAACAATCGCACTGAATCGACAACACGATCAAAAACAACATTTGACGCGGTATTTCAAAGATATGTTGACAACATCGAAACCAAAGCATTTGTATCATATTTTAGCTATCATAAGCCACTCGTATCATTTGTTGAAATTGAAAACATTGAGGATGAATAACAATAAAATGAAGAAAATAAAATATGAACTTTATAGCAATATTATAATGAACCCATAATTATTCCGCTTCTAATGCTGCTTCCGTCTCATTATCTCTCAGTTTGTTTTACGGAAGGTTTCACTTCTATCGCGCCTAACCGTTAGACTGGTATTTTTTTTTTTGAAAACTTTCCGTTTTGTGCCAAAGTTAGGTTACAGGTGCTTTTTGTCTCTTTATTTGCATGAAAATTCATTTGATATAATATTAGGGTGGATAGGTTTTATTGCATACATTTGAAATAATATTAGGGTGGATAGGTTTTATTGAGGGTGAGGTTTGCTAACTGGTAGCATTAGAGTTTTGAGGCAGGAAAGTGGAGGAAGTTAAGAAATTTAAATTATTTTTGAATGTGTATGTGCATATATTTCATAGAAAATAATTTTTTATTAATAACCATAATATTACAATACCCGTTGCTATGCCTTGTTGAATAAAATCAAAACAACCAATCAGAAAAATATCAAGCAAAATTATTTTTATTAATTTTCTATCTCAAACCGTTTTTGAACTTTGCATTTGAACAGCTTATGCGGATTATGAAGTCTAGAGTGTGCTATAAATAGTGGGAAATAGGGAAAACTAAGATTTTTTAGATTAAATTTAAGCAAATATTATTTATTTATTATTATTTATTATTATTAAAGTCAAAACATACAACCGTAGGTTATTTTTACAATGATTGACCTTAAGAATAGTTTACATAAAAGGATTAACAGTAAAATCAAAATTTAAATTAAAATTACAGATAGTAGTAAAGATAAAGTATTAAAAGGAAAGTAAGGTAAAAATAGTAGTAGTAGGAGTAGGGACTAATATGAAGAGACTTAAAGTACATTCAGCAATATTCGATTATTAGTGATGAATGAGAATGGTGGCGCGGCCTGGAGGCTGTGGGAAGGGATTTCCATAATAAAAACATGCCTATAACCTTCATTGAATTATTATACGTTTATATTATATTATAAAATAAATTTTTTTAATAGGGCACGACGATGACCCTACATACAGCTGTACAATTCCAAAGAAGCAACGGAGCTGTTGCGTGGTAGGATGCGTGGTGGAAAAGGGTCATACGTTGTACGAATTTCCTCGACGCGGAGAGGCTCGAAATAGTTGGGCCCTGGCTTGCAACGTGCAACCAGCAGATTCTGACAGGCTATATGTTTGTAAGCGCCACTTTAGTCCAGAGCAAGTAACTCGTTATAAAGTTTTAGATGGGGCTGTTCCATCTTTGAGATTAGAGCCAGTTACTAGAAGTAGCTCACCTAGTACTGGCTCTGATTGGGTTTGCCCGCCCGTTACTAAAGTTTACGTAAATCGTACAGTAGGTGTAGGTGTAGCAAATGATCTCACGTTAGAAGAATTCGCAAAATATTCCATGCTAGAGGAAACAAGGCAGGTACCCAAAAACAAAAACATCTGTGAGGACTTAGAAATCACAAGCAGTAGCGAACGATTTGCTCAGGCTACTCGTTATTATCGGAGCAATGAAATAAAATTAAAAAAAAGAATTCAAGAGTTAGAAGCAGAAAATGAGAAGCTACTGCAAAAATATAAATATTTGTGTACTCGTGCAGTTCTTGCGGAAGAAACTTCAAGCAGTGATACCTATTCTTTTATTTCAGGGCTTTTCCACTTTTCTATATTTCAGGTTTTTTTATTTATATATTTTACAGGTATTTTCCGTTTCAGGTTTTTTCTATTTTTTAATCTATTTTACAGGTTTCTTTTTTATTTTTTCTTCTCTTTCAGCTAGCATCCGAGCCTAGATTTTTAAAGCACTACAATTTTTTCTTAATCATGATGGATTGAGAGTAGTGTTTTAAAAATCAGGTAAATCGCAATGACTTAATCGATGTCAATATCGAAGTCGGGTGAGAAATTGTTGTAGTATGAGAACAATTTCGTAATTCGTGCTTTAACAATTTTATATATATTTTTTTTTTCATTTCAGGAAATGTAAATACCTATTATTTATAGCATTGTAATATATATACATACATATACATATACATATAAGATTACTTAAATTTCTGTGAATAAAAATAAAAAATTAAAATTAAAAAAACTAGTATTTCATTTTCTTAAGGATAATAATATTTATTTGGTAAGAGGAACTTAAAGAAACGTATACCAATAATATAATTCGACAGGATTTCATTACAATATCAATATATTCGTTCAGCTCAATAAAATAAATATCTGCATATGAAAAATCGTTCCTATGGACGTGCAAAAGCAAACACACATATATAGTACATAAATACATGCATACAAACTGCCATAGACATAATATTTCGATTTGCTATTGCTGTCGAGAATTTAGAACACATATTTACATACATATATTGATGCATACATATGTACGGAGCCGCGGCCACTCGACTTCACAAAAATTGAAGATTTACCAAATATTGGCAAATAATTCAACGCGAAATATTACAATATTGACTATTTTCGAATTGGCGAGAAAATTGGCATATGGGCATATGAGCATATGAGCTCGAACTTAGTGTTATAGAATATTTTGGATTTTTCAGCGTCGTTGCGACTAAAAAAATCTGACCGCTGCGACTGCGCCTATGAATGTAGTTTGTTTGGAAACATACGCGTGCAGAGGCATAAAGCCAGTGCTTTGTGTGTGCTGTTGTATGTACATACATATGTATGTATATACTAATAAGCATAGTTTTGCTGGGAGTCGAGAATGTATGTATATGTATGTACGGACATACACACAATAGGGCATCAATATGCCAATACGTGAGGTAGGTCATGGTTGCTTCAGTACATTGAACTTTTGCTTAATTGTTTCTTACATGTGTATACATACATGTACATACATATGTTTGTAGTAAGAAACAGTTTAAACAGATTTTGTTACTAATCCAAATATACATACTTACGGTAACATACGAATATGCTTTTTTATCCTATAAAATATGTAAATATGGAGGATATCTTGGGTTTGTTAAAATTATTCTTTTATTTATTTTGAATATCAAAACTTGTGTACAAACCATGTTTGTATACCTCCTGCAATAGGATGTGGATGAAAAATTACAGAACGGAAATAAAAACGTAATGCCTCAAATGCCTTGCAAAATGCTGTCGGTCAATTTTATTTCAAACAAATGTATGTATAACAATGCCCAATTTCTTTTTGTCCAAAAATAACAAATATATATGTATATGCAAATACATACGTTTCTTTGAAGTTTTCTTTTATTTATTTTAAATTTCAAAGTTTTATACTATCTATAAAATGCATACATATATTATTCCAAGTAATAAATCTAAATTGATAAAAATTTCGTTTGCAAAGGAACAAATGAATGCATATTCAAATGTAAATATAATATATATATTACATACATATGTAACACTATAAGAATTGAAGATCCAATTGAACTTTTGCACAAACATAGCTAACATAATACATATACATATGTATGTATATATTGATATACATATATTTACATACATATGTCAAAATACCAAAGCACTTGTAAAAATTTTCATCAAATTTGTATAGTTTTCAATTTACTAAAATGCACATACCAAGATGTGAGAGGTCGTTTTATAGTGCATTTTTTTAAATTAAATCAAAATATTAAAGTTACTTTGATTTGAAATGTTGGCGCATATAATAAATATTCAAATTATTCATCAATAATCATTTAGTTGAATAAATTTTCATTCATCAAGGGAACATATGTAGAAATGAACTAGCAAATTCTTTGCAAAATGTCGTCGGCTAATCGTCAATTTGATTTTCTACAGAAGCAAAAGCAGAGAACGTTCTCTGTGTGCAGAGCCAATATAGGAAGAGAGAATTCACTGCAATCAGCTCTGTTAAACCCCGGCCGCGGTTAGACTTAGCTCTGTTAAACCCCGGCCGCGGTTAGACTTCATTTTTGACAATTCACACCATTCGTAGCTCGTGAGACTTCTCTATATTTAACGTTCTCTGACTCGCGTCACTCGCGTGGTAAATATCTGCAATTCCCTATTAGTGCGAAAAGTTGAATTTGAAATTACCTTAGTATGAATCTACAAATTAATACTCGAAAAAAGCTCATTTAACATTTGCTCCTTCTCATTGCATTAACATTCTCTGGTTACAGAATGATCCAACAGCTGCTGAATTTTCCGAACATTTGTTGCAAACTGGAAATGGACGAAAGCCAATTGATAAGAATACAGGCATGATCACACTTCCAACTAAGTTTTGTACCGTAACAGAATCAAGAGTACAATGAGTGCAAAATGTATTCCCAAATATTGCACAAAACTATTGAAATAGAGATTGGCTAAGCGAGAGAGCTATATTAGCTGCCAAAAATGTCTATGTCAATGAAATCAATGCCAGTATTTTGACTCAAATTCCAGGTGAAGTTGTCACCTATAAATCAATTGATTCAATCACTAATCCCGACGATGTAGTGAATTATCCAATTGAATTTTTGAATTCACTTAATTTACCTGGCGTGCCACCACATCGTTTGCAATTGAAAGTCGGCGCAGTGATCATTATGTTGCGAAATATCAATCAGCCGAAACTATGCAATGGGACAAGATTAGCAGTGAAACGGACAATGAACAATGTAATTGAAGCAACAATTTTGAAAGGCAAATTTAAAGGTGAAGATGTTTTGATTCCGCGCATTCCAATCATTTCAACAGATTTGCCTTTTGATTTTAAGCGACTTCAATTTCCCATTCGCCTTGCTTTTTCTATTACAATCAATAAGTCTCAAGGTCAAACACTTCAATTATGTGGAATTGACCTAACTTATCCATGCTTTGGATATGGGCAACTGTATGTAGGATGTTCTCGAGTAGGGAAACCATCGTTACTTTATATTTAAAAACTTCATGAAAATAAAACCAAAAATTTTGTGTATCAGAAGGCTTTAGAATAAGTTGTTAGTTTACAATCATTAGAGTAAGTCACTAAAATAAATAACACATTGTTATTAGAATAAGTCACAAAATAATGGCCGAGCATGAATTAAATGATGAAACAAGAAAAAAACAAAGAACACTTTTCATTCATATTTTTCTTTCAGCCAGCGAAGCGGGTAAGGGTCCGCTAGTTTATCTATAATTAACATTGGTTGGTTGGTTGGTTAGAGTGGTGATTCATCCAGAATCCAACTAGCGCTTCCGCACCATTTTGTTGCCACATCCTCGTTACCAAATTGTTTAACAGTTATTTGCAGCAGGACTATATTCAGTCTGTGCGGTTTAGGAACCTTATTAGGTTGTTGACGTCTATGCCAGACAGTTGCTCGAGACTGTCGAACAGCGGTTTGCCCAGGGTTAACATTCTGTCCTTCCATAGGGCAGGGCATTCACAGAGGAAATGGAAGATTGTTTCTTTTTCCTCCGGTTGTTTACAACTATGACAGTATGTGTTGTGAGGGATGCCCATTTTGGCGGCTTGTTCTCCGATAGACCAGAAGCCAGTTATGACTGCCGTAAGTCTGCAGGTGTCCCGTCGTTTCATGTTTATCAATGTCAACGATTGCTTAAGGTTGTAGGTGGGCCATAACGTTCTGCTGATTTTGCATTTCGTCTGGTCTCTCCATCTACAATCTGCAATTCGAAGGTATTTTAGAGAAATTGCATTCTTGACCGCACCTAGTGGAGTGAATACTGGTACTGCAAGAGCGCTATTCATGGCAGATCCCCCTCTTGCCAGTTCATCAGCTTTTTCGTTACCTTCTATGTTCCGGTGTCCCGGGACCCAAATCAAGGTTACTCTATGGTTTTCACTCAAGTTGGTGAGGCTATTCCTACTTTGCTCCACCACTTTAGAGGTTGTTATAGTCGCGTTATTGCCCTTAAAAGAGAAATCTGCGATTAGTAACCTACAGGCTTCCCCAATTGCTAGTACTTCCGCTTGGAAGACGCTGCTGGTATTGGGGAGTCGCACAGATTTTTCAATTCCAAGTCTATGAGAATATATACCAGCTCCAACACCACAATCCATTTTACTGCCGTCTGTATAGACTGTGGTATCGAAGTTGTTTAGAGAGAATCCCTTATTCCATTCTTTTTTAGATGGAAAGAGTGTGGCAAAATTCCTATTGAACGTTACCATCGGGACGATGTAGTCAGTCCTCACCGAGGTTAACTGAGTTTGTCGCAATAATAGACTAGCGTGACCATAAGCTTTTCTTTTCCAGCGACCCGCTTCATTTAACCTAAATGCACTCATGGTTGCCGTCTTCTTTATATGTAGGTCTATTGGAATAACGTGTGTCAGTGCATTGAGAGCCTCTCTAGGACATGATCTGATTGCACCGACCGTTATTGCACAGGCTGATCTTTGTATTCTGCCGAGTAATTTGGTATTGTACTCTCTCCCTAGAGCTTTCCACCAAACTACCGAACCATACGATAAAATGGGTCGTATAACCGCCTTATACAGCCATAATGTATGCTTAGGTTGAAGACCCCAACTTCTTCCAAGCATACGTTTGCAGGCATATAAAGCAATTTCTGCTTTCCTTACCCGTTCTTCGACGTTTAACTTCCAGCTAAGTTTGGAGTCCAAAATTACCCCTAAGTACTTTGCACTGGTTGATAAAGACAGAGTTTGTCCGTTGATATTTGGTAGGGTAAAAATTGGTACCTTGTATCTGGTGGTAAAAAGCATAAGTTCTGTTTTACGCGGGTTTAAACTTAGCCCACATCCTGTGGCCCAAGAGTTAAGCTCGCCTAACTCCCTTTGGATGATCCCACTGATCGTATTTGGACACAGTCCTGACACCATTAACACCACATCATCAGCGTACGCCACCACTTTTACCCCACCTCCGTCAAGTTTTGTTAAGATTTTACTGATCACACATAGCCAAAGAAGTGGAGATAATACTCCCCCTTGTGGAGTGCCCCCGTGGACCTTCTTGGTTATGTTGATATTACCCATATTAGCTTTGATGATCCTCGTTTCTAGCATGGAGATGACCCAGTTACTAATGCAGCTGTCCACCTCCAGGTCTATCAACGCCCGTTGGATGGCATCTGTGCTAACATTGTTAAAGGCGCCCTCGATATCCAAGAATGCCGCCATGGTATAATGTTTGCTCTCTAGAGAGCCCTCTATTGTTCCGATAACCTCGTGAAGAGCCGTCTCCGTAGATTTGCCTTTAAGGTATGCGTGTTGTGCAGTTGATATACCAGAGCTCTCCAAAGAGCTTCTGAGGTGCGTATCCAAAAGTCTTTCAAAAGTTTTTAACAGGAAAGACGAAAGGCTGATTGGCCTGAAGTCTTTCGCTGATTCATGTCCTCTTCTACCTACTTTTGGTATGAAGACGACCTTGACTAGTTTCCAGCTGTCTGGAATGTGGCCTAAGTTTAAACACGCTTTAAAAATTTCCTCTAGCCATGGTAGGATGCAGTCCAAGGTTTCCTGCAACATCTTTGGAATGATCCCATCTGGCCCCGGAGATTTAAAGGGCGAGAAAGATTTGATTGCCCATGCAACTTTTTCTTTGGTAATAATTTCATTTGCAAGATGCTGTGGGTTATATTGGCTCCGCCTAATGTTTCCCCTCACACTTTCGTAAGCGCTGCATCCCGGAAAATGCGTGTTTAGCAGAAGCTCTAGCGATTCTTCTGCTGTAGCAGTCCAAGTTCCATCAGGTTTCTTGACCCAAGAAGCCATAGAGTGGTCTTTGGAAAGAACCCGGCTAAGCCTAGCGGAATCCCTAGTGGATTCGATTGACGAACAAAATTCCCTCCAGCTCTCTTTTTTGGCGGCCCTGACGACCCCTGCAAACGAAATAAGGAATACGATTTGAGGGCATGCACCTGGAATGTCCGGTCCCTTAATGGGGAAGGTGCCTCTGCCCGGCTGGTTGATGTCCTCGTAAGAGCAAAGGCTGACATCACTGCCATCCAAGAGATGCGATGGACGGGGCAAGGCAAGAAAACCATAGGACCTTGCGACGTCTACTACAGCTGCCATGTAAAGGAGCGCAAATTCGTTGTCGGATTTGTTGTGGGAGAGAGACTTCGTCGCCAAGTACTGTCGTTCACTCCGGTGGACGAGCGTCTCGCAATAATCCGCATCAAAGCACGTTTTTTTAACATATCGCTAATTTGCGCCCACGCCCCGACGGAAGAGAAGGACGATGCGACCAAAGATTCCTTCTATGAGCGCTTGGAGCGTTCGTATGAGCACTGCCCCCGCCACGACATAAAAATCGTGATTGGCGACTTCAACGCCAGGGTGGGCAAGGAAGGAATTTTTGGTCCCACAGTCGGAAAATTCAGCCTGCACAACGAAACATCCGGTAACGGACAGAGGCTGATCGACTTCGCCGGGGCCCGAAACATGGTAGTCTGCAGCACCAGATTCCAGCATAAAAAAATCCACCAAGCTACCTGGCTGTCCCCTGATCGAAAAACGCGAAACCAGATCGATCATGTTGTGATAGATGGAAGACACGCTTCTAGTGTATTAGATGTACGCACGATCCGAGGACCCAACATCGACTCGGATCATTACCTTGTTGCAGCCAAGCTGCGCACACGCCTCTGTGCAGCAAAAAACGTACATCTACCTACGCAAAGAATGTTCGACATCGAAAAGCTGCAATCACAACAGACAGCCAGAAGATTCGCCACTCGACTCTCACTCCTGCTCTCAGAGAGCACTGCCCAACAAACCAGCATGCACCAGCAATGGAGCAACATTTCTCGTTCCCTACGTACCGCCGCCGAAGAAGAAATCGGATTCCGGCGAGCCCGAAAAAACAATTGGTACGACGAGGAATGTCATGCTGCCGCAGAAAGAAAGGATGCCGCCTATAGAGCTACGCTGCGATCGGGCGCAACGCGAGCCATGTGGGATCGCTACAGAGAGCTGAAAAAGGAAGAGAGACGTATTATCCGACAGAAGAAACGAGAGGCCGAAATACGTGAGTGCGAGGAGCTTGAGATGCTGGCCAACAGGAACAATGCCCGAAAATTCTACCAGAAAGTTCGGCGGCTTACAGAAGGTTTTAAGACCGGGGCGTTTTCCTGTAAGAACAAAGACGGCGATCTGGTGACTGACGTACAGAGCAATCTTAAATTATGGAGGGAACACTTCTCGAACCTGTTAAACAGTGACAGCTGCGCATGTCGTAGAGAATGTGAAGATCCCGATACCCCAATCGATGACGACGGAATTGCAGTTCCGTTACCCGACCATGACGAAGTGAGAATAGCAATATCACGGCTACAGAACAACAAAGCCGCGGGCGCCGACGGACTGCCGGCTGAGCTATTCAAACATGGCGGCGAGGAGCTGGTAAGGTGCATGCATCAGCTCCTATGCAAAATATGGTCGGATGAAAGCATGCCTGCCGATTGGAATTTAAGTGTGCTCTGCCCAATCCATAAGAAGGGCGATCCTGCAATTTGTGCCAATTACCGCGGTTAGTCTTCTAAATATCGCCTATAAGGTTCTAGCGAGCGTATTGTGTGAAAGGCTGAAGCCCATCGTCAACCAACTGATTGGACCTTATCAGTGTGGCTTCAGACCCGGAAAGTCAACCATCGACCAAATATTCACAATACGCCAAATCTTGGAAAAGACCCATGAAAGGAGAATCGACACACACCACCTTTTCGTCGACTTCAAAGCTGCATTCGACAGTACGGAAAGGAGTTACCTGTATGCCGCGATGTCTGAATTTGGTATCCCCGCAAAACTAATACGGCTATGTAAGATGACGCTGCTCAACACCAGTAGCGCCGTCAGAATTGGGAAGGACCTCTCCGAGCCGTTTGATACCAAACGAGGTTTCAGACAGGGTGACTCGCTGTCGTGTGACTTCTTTAACCTGATGTTGGAGAGCATCGTACGAGCCGCAGAACTTAATCGCTCAGGCACAATATTTTATAAGAGCGTACAATTGTTGGCGTATGCCGATGATATCGATATCATCGGCCTTAACAACCGCGCTGTTAGTTCTGCCTTCTCCAAACTGGATAAAGAGGCAAAGCGAATGGGTTTGGTGGTGAACGAGGACAAAACGAAGTACCTCCTGTCTTCAAACAAACAGTCGGCGCACTCGCGTATCGGCACCCACGTCACTGTAGACAGTTATAGGTTCGAGGTTGTAAAGGACTTCGTTTATTTAGGAACCAGCATTAACACCGACAACAATGTCAGCCTTGAAATCCAACGTAGAATCTCTCTTGCCAACAAGTGCTACTTTGGACTAAGTAGGCAATTGAGCAGTAAAGTCCTCTCTCGACGAACAAAACTAACACTCTACAAGACCCTCATCATGCCCGTCCTGACGTATGGCGCAGAAGCTTGGACGATGTCAACATCCGATGAAGCGACGCTTGGAGTGTTCGAGAGAAAGATTCTGCGTAAGATTTTTGGACCTTTGCACGTTGGCAACGGCGAATATCGTAGACGATGGAACGATGAGCTGTATGAGCTTTACGACGACATAGACATAGCGCAGCGAATAAAGATCCAGCGGCTACGTTGGCTGGGTCATGTCGTCCGAATGGATACAAACGCTCCGGCTTTGAAAGTATTCGACGCGGTACCAGCTGGTGGTAGTAGAGGAAGAGGAAGGCCTCCTCTGCGTTGGAAAGATCAGGTGGAGAAGGACTTGGCTTCACTTGGTGTGTCCAATTGGCGCCGGTTAGCACGAGAAAGAAACGACTGGCGCGCTTTGTTAAACTCGGCCAAAATCGCGTAAGCGGTTATCGCGCCAATTAAGAAGAGAAGAAGAAGATTGCCTTCTTGTACTGTCTCCGACTTTCTCTGTACAATTCCCAATTTCCCGTCGAGTAGCTGAGGTTAAACGTTGATCTAGATTTTTCCCTTAGTTTTAAGAGCTCACTACTCCACCAAGGCTTTCCGTGAGAGTGATTTGAGGGATAGGAGTCCCTCCTATCCTCTTGTTTACTGCATTTTTGAACCTCTTCCAATTGGCTCTTAAAGGATTTCGATACGGTAGGGGTGGACCCAGGGCTCCTGGATTAAAGCGATGTCGACGTCCTCCTCCGCCAGGAGAACGGTTAGGTTGTCCGTTGCAGTCCGCGAGTGCTGCAGGTTTATTTGGACAACCTTGAGACTGCTGGTCGCTTTACAATTTGACGGCGTCGCCAAGCTGCACTCCCGGGTGCTGCTTGTTAACGCCATCGTTTTTGGTAGATGCGGCGTCGTCAAGTTGCATGCCTGTGAGCAACTCGTTGGCGCCGTCAACCTCGTCCTTTTCATCCTCCGGATTTGCAGATCGGAATATCTTCAGTTGCGTTTTCCTGACGCCGAACCGAAGTTTATTGTCCACTTTTTCCAGTGGCTCGATACTCTCCTCCGATATTTGGAGAAGGAAGGACACACTGTTCTTTTGCGGAGCCTCCGCTTTGATGATGCTCCAGTCATCCATCGGAACAGTGCGGTTGTGTGCCTGCAAGTATGGAATAAGTTGCTTGGCTTCGAATTCCATGTTCGGGATCCAGATGCGAGCCCTCGGCCGTCGAGGGATTTCGCTGGCCGGGATTAGTTTGAGCCTCAAACCTTCCCAGTCGCTCTGGATCTTGCATACAACTGTTTGCAGGAAGTTAAGGGAGAGTTGATCATCGCACTTGATTACCCTGTATCCGCGGACCACCTCCATTGAATCAAATCCTGGCACATGACCCTCCGGGTTTGCCATGACATGATCGACGACAATGCGGGACAGCCGTGCCTCGATTTCGGACCACTTATCCACTTATGCAGGTTTACCGCGGTTCGTTATTTCATCAACCAACGCCATTTGCAGGTGATCCCGTGCCACCTCATTAAATGAGCGTTTGGTTGGTTTTGGTATTGAAGCAGTGTGAACCTCCACTTTGTGCTTCTTTGTTGGTTTGTCGCTTTCGTCCTGCGAACGATTGCGTTTCACGGCTTCTGCCTTCTGGGTGGCCTGGAACGCCAGGTACTCATCGACCACCTTTTGGCACCTTGCCTTATCGGCCGCGTCCTTTGGATGAGTTTTACCTTCAGCCTCATTTTTATTTATTCTTCCGAGAATAGTCAGGGACCTCTGGTAAAGCTTATACCTGGACGGGCCTTTTTTAACGTTTTGACGCTTTTGCCCCTTGGCATCAGCGGATGTGGATGGTTGATTACTGGTTGATGGCGTGCTGTGGCCCACAGCTTTGCCATCAACCGTCTCTTGGCTGGAGGCCAAGAGTTCGTCCTCTGAGGAAGTTCCCAACTTCCTCAGTTCGTTGGTGTCGGTCCGAGTTGTCCATTTGTCCATCTGTTGTGTCAATGGGTGCGTCCGTTTATCCGTTCCTTTTGGGTCTGTGTCCGTCCGTTTGTCCGTCTTCTTTGTAACCTTATCCGAAATTTTTTGTTTATTTTGTTCGTTCATTCTGTTTCGTACGGTCACCTGCCCTTCCAGAAGGCTGCACATGTCGCCATGTGCGGTGACCAATGAGGATATAGGGGAAATAAACAGTCCGCCATGGCAGCGCCCCATACCATGGTAAGGCCACCGTTACAACCTGAGGCGGCCTGGTGTCAGGAGGGCTCCGTTAAAAGACAGCCTAGTTTTATCTCCCGGCTGCCAAACCCACCCAATAGGCACGGGTCGCGTTACACCTTGGGTTGAGGGAGTTTTTTTAACGAAGTTTACGTCTTCGACCTGTGTGGTTCGCGGGAGACCTACTCTCCTACCTTCCATATCTGGGAGGCGTTCCCCTATCCACCACCTGGGGAAGCGCCCTATAGGGATAACAGGTTCCCCCAAGGGATAATTAACATTAGTCAACAGTATTTTTAAGTTACTTTAATTTCATTTTTCTAAGTTTATTTTTAAATGATTTCGAAATGTACTGCTTGGCAACACTGTGTGGTGAGAGAGCAATCAGCTGAAAGGGGATTACGGGATTGTTTAAAAAATCGTGAAATAAAATCTACGCTACTACGATACGGAAGTAGGGAATTTTTCATTTACATAGGGTTCTCATTAGTTTGATCCTATCAGCTGACAGGGGATTGCGTTTACGGTGTTCACTGTTATACCCAAGCTTTTCCTTTGCCATAACAACAAACTTTATGAGAATGTATGTAATGATGTACATCTGCGATGTATCACTAGTTGTTTTATTTAGAAATAATGAAAGTACAAATGTAAATAAAAGATAAAATTTAGTTTGTATTCTTTAGAAAAAAACTGATTGACGCATTACTTGTCGTTTTCGTCTTCTTCGTTCGGCCGCCGAAATACAACTTCACTTTCGCTCTTGCTGTTCACCAACAGTGATGCCAGACCCCTTCCCACATCTCGGCCATCCTAATGCACATTCGCCTCGAATGTCTTCTTCTTCTTAATTGGCGCGATAACCGCTTACGCGGTTTTGGCCGAGCTCAACAAAGCGTGCCAGTCGTTTCTTTCTCGTGCTAACTGGCGCCAATTGGACACACCAAGTGAAGCCAAGTCCTTCTCCACCTGACCTTTCCAACCCAGAGGAGGCCTTCCTCTTCCTCTGCTACCACCAGCTGGTACCGCAACGAATACTTCAAAGCCGGAGCGTTTGAATCCATTCGGACGACATGACCCAGCCAACGTAGCCGCTGCATCTTTATTCGCTGCGCTATGTTTATGCCGTCGTTAAGCTCATACAGCTCATCGTTCCATCGTCTGCGATATTCGCCGTTGCCAACGTGCAAAGGTCCAAAAATCTTACGCAGAATCTTTTTCTCAAACACTCCAAGCGTCGCTTCATCGGATGTTGTCATTGTCTAAGCTTCTGCGCCATACGTTAGGACAGGCATGATGAGAGTCTTGAAGAGTGTTAGTTTTGTTCGTCGAGAGAGGACTTTACTGCTCATTTGCCTACTTAGTCCAAAGTAGCACTTGTTGGCAAGAAAGATTCTACGTTGGATTTCAAGGCTGGCATTGTTATCGGTGTTAATGCTGGTTCCTAAATAAACGAAGTCTTTTACAACCTCAAAATTATAACTGTCTACAGTGATGTGGGTGTCGATACGCGAGTGCGCCGACTGTTTATTTGAAGACAGGAGGTACTTCGTCTTGTCCTCGTTCACCACCAAACCCATTTGCTTTGCCTCTTTATCCAGTTTGGAGAAGGCAGAACTAACAGCGCGGTTGTTAAGGCCGATGATATCGATATCATCGGCATACGCCAACAATTGTACGCTCTTATAAAATATTGTGCCTGAGCGATTAATTTCTGCGGCTCGTACGATGCTTTCCAACATCAGGTTAAAGAAGTCACACGACAGCGAGTCACCCTGCCTGAAACCTCGTTTGGTATCAAACGGCTCGGAGAGGTCCTTCCCAATTCTGACGGTGCTGCTGGGGTTGAGTAACGTCATCTTACATAGCCGTATTAGTTTTGCAGGGATAACAAATTCAGACCTAGCGGCATTCAGGTAACTCCTTTCCGTACTGTCGAATGCAGCTTTGAAGTCGACGAAAAGATGGTGTGTGTCGATTCTCCTTTCATGGGTCTTTTCCAAGATTTGGCGTATTGTGAATATTTGGTCGATGGTAGACTTTCCGGGTCTGAAGCCACACTGATAAGGTCCAATCAGTTGGTTGACGATGGGCTTCAGCCTTTCACACAATACGCTCGCTAGAACCTTATAGGCGATATTTAGAAGACTAACCGCGGTAATTGGCACAAATTGCAGGATCGCCCTTCTTATGGATTGGGCAGAGCACACTTAAATTCCAATCGGCAGGCATGCTTTCATCCGACCATATTTTGCATAGGAGCTGATGCATGCACCTTACCAGCTCCTCGCCGCCATGTTTGAATAGCTCAGCCGGCAGTCCGTCGGCGCCCGCGGCTTTGTTGTTCCTTAGCCGCGTTATCGCGTTTCTCACCTCGTCATGATCGGGTAGCGGAACGACAATTCCGTCGTCAACGATTGGGGTATCGTGATCTTCACATTCTCTGTAACATGCGCAGTTCTCACTGTTTAACAGGTTCGAGAAGTGTTCCCTCCATAATTTAAGATTGCTCTGTACGTCAGTCACCAGATCGCCGTCTTTGTTCTTACAGGAAAACGCCCCGGTCTTAAAACCTTCTGTAAGCCGTCGAACTTTCTGGTAGAATTTTCGGGCGTTGTTCCTATTGGCCAGCATCTCAAGCTCCTCGCACTCACGTATTTCGGCCTCTCGTTTCTTCTGTCGGATAATACGTCTCTCTTCCTTTTTCAGCTCTCTGTAGCGATCCCACATGGCTCGCGTTACGCCCGATCGCAGCGTGGCTCTATAGGCGGCATCCATGACATTCCTCGTCGTACCAATTGTTTTTTCGGGCTCGCCGGAATCCGATTTCTTCTTCGGCGGCGGTACGTAGGGAACGAGAAATGTTGCTCCATTGCTGGTGCATGCTGGTTTGTTGGGCAGTGCTCTCTGAGAGCAGGAGTGAGAGTCGAGTGGCGAATCTTCTGGCTGTCTGTTGTGATTGCAGCTCTTCGATGTCGAACATTCTTTGCGTAGGTAGATGTACGTTTTTTGCTGCACAGAGGCGTGTGTGGCAGTTTGGCTGCAACAAGGTAATGATCCGAGTCGATGTTGGGTCCTCGGATCGTACGTACATCTAATACACTAGAAGCGTGTCTTCCATCTATCACAACATGATCGATCTGGTTTCGCGTTTTTCGATCAGGAGACAGCCAGGTAAAGGGTGTTTTTTTTAGAGGTTAGGTTTTCAAGTTGGCACTACTTTTTTCATAGATGGTCTTTTTGACAGCTGTCACTTGATTTATGCTCAGTTTGGTTTGCCATTTCATAATGAGTAGACTTACACCTGAACAACGTTTGCAAATCGTGCAAATTTATTACGAAAATAATGGTTCGGTTCGCGCGACGCATCGAAGAAAATTTTGTTCAGCGATGAAGCTTACTTTTGGTTGAATGGGTATGTCAATAAGCAAAATTGTCGCATTTGGAGTGAACATAATCCACAAGCCATTGCTGAGACGCCGTTACATCCTCAAAAAGTCACTGTTTGGTGTGCTCTATGGGCAGAGGGAATCATTGGTCCATATTTCTTTAAAAATGAAGCCGGCCATAATGTTACAGTCAATGGAGAGCGCTATAGAGCCATGATTAATGACTTTTTCGTGCCTGAATTGGACGATGTTGATGTGGACGACCTTTGGTTCCAACAAGACGGCGCTACATGCCATACAGCCAACGTAACAATCGATTTATTGAAGGAAACTTTTGGTGAGCGCATTATCTCGCGCCGTGGAGTCGTGGCGTGGCCTCCAAGATCGTGCGATATAACACCGCTGGACTATTTCTTGTGGGACTATGTGAAGTCGCTTGTCTACGCAGATAAGCCCGAGACGATTGACGTCTTGGAAGAGAATATTCGGCGCGTTATTGCTGACATACGGCCCCAATTGCTGCAAAAAGTGGTCGAAAATTGGGCCTCTCGGCTGGAATTTATTCGAGCCAGCCGCGGCGGCCACTTGCCCGAAATCATTTTTAAAACATAATGGCAAACCCTTATCTTTATAATAAAGCTAAATTCTTGACCATAACATTAAATTGTATACGTTTTATTTCATCTTGAAAACCTAACCTCTAAAAAAACACCCTTTAGCTTGGTGTATTTTTTTATGCTGGAATCTGGTGCTGCAGACTACCATGTTTCGGGCCCTGGCGAAGTCGATCAGCCTCTGTCCGTTACCGGATGTTTCGTTGTGCAGGCTGAATTTTCCGACTGTGGGACCAAAAATTCCCTCCTTGCCCACCCTGGCGTTGAAGTCGCCAATCACGATTTTTATGTCGTGGCGGAGGCAGCGCTCATAGGAACGTTCCAAGCGCTCATAGAAGGAATCTTTGGTCGCATCGTCCTTCTCTTCCGTCGGAGCGTGGGCGCAAATTAGCGAGATGTTAAAAAATCGCGCTTTGATGCGGATTATTGCGAGACGCTCGTCCACCGGAGTGAACGACAGTACTTGGCGACGAAGTCTCTCTCCCACAACAAATCCGACACCGAATTTCGCTCCTTTACATGGCAGCTGTAATAGACGTCGTAAGGTCCTATGTTTTTCTTACCTTGCCCCGTCCATCGCATCTCTTGGATGGCAGTGATGTCAGCCTTTACTCTCACGAGGACATCAACCAGCCGGGCAGAGGCACCTTCCCCATTAAGGGACCGGACATTCCAGGTGCATGCCCTCAAATCATAGTCCTTAGTTCGTTTGCAGGGGTCGTCATCAGTATAGGGAGGTCTCATCCGAGGCTTTTGTAAACTTTTCATTGGGGGAGATTTTTAAGTGGCGGGTCCCAAACCCAGTGCACAACCAGCTTTCCTGGAATGCTTCGCCTTCTCACGTTAGCTCACTCCCGAACGGGTGTTCGGAAGCTACCCTCTCCTCGAATGTATCGTCACTAATTTCGTTACAATGCCAAGGTTTCATAAACTCAGCAAATGTAGATGTTTTGTTTGGACCATCATATATAATTGCATCTTTTATTACGTCGTAGGTATTGTTTCGTTTTGCTTTAATAACTTTATAAGGTCTCATGTACTTTGGTTTTAACTTCGAACCACCGCCTAGTTGCGTACGCTTTATTGCAACTATGTATGTCACCCACTTTGTAAACTGTCGCTGGGTTACGTCGAGGATTGTAATATCGTTTGTTCTCATTATGCATTTATAGAATTTGTTGTTTCGCCTGTTTACGCATTTCATTGCGATCGTCGTTAATTAACTGAATTATCTCGTTATCGATCATCTCCTTCAATTTTGCGTCGTATTGTGTACGCATCTTGATACTAACAAGTAACTCGAATGGTGTCGTTTTAGTGCTTCTGCAGTATGTAGAATTTATTATTTGCTGAACTTTGCTAACGTGTTTATACCACTTGCTCGGCTCGTCTATAGATAGCTGAGACAAAACTGGTATAATTATTGCGTTGAGTGTTTCGACTTGTCCATTAGCTCTTGGAAGACCTGTCGTGATTTTGTGATGTATGAGTTTTTCGTCTTCGCAGTATTGTTTGAATTCTTGGGACGTGAAAGCAGAACCTCTGTCAGTTACCATCCTAACCGGCTTACCAAGCACTGTACTCTGCGCCTGCAATCGTGTTGTAACTTCTTGGATAAAGCCAACAAAATTCGATAAAGCCGTCGATTACTGGTAATATGTGTTTATATTGTTTGTGCGTTGATTCTAGCGGACCCAAAAAATCTATATGTAAAGTTTGTAACGGTTCTTCTTCTCAAACAATTGGATTCAACTCGCCCTCTTGTTTGCCCTTCTTTCGGTTCAAAACAATACATGGTATGCAACAACTAATGTGTTTTCGAATTTTGTCGTCTAAATTTGGAATGTAATATTCTCCACCCATTACCTCTCTTGTCTTCTTGACCGAGAAATGACCCTTCTCATGCGCTTGCCTAATGATTTCATGTTGTAAGCTTAGAGGTACTACTAGAAGATCGTTGTCGTTAATTAATTTGTATAATAAACCGTTCTTCATAAAATAATTGTTATATTTTGCTTTTTCTGCTAGAATGTCAATAATCGCTTTTAATTTGTCATCTCCTGCTTGTGCATACTTCAATTTACTATGCATACTAGAGTCGATGATCGTCATTACTGGATACCTACTTAAAGCATCTGCATGTCGTATACGAGTTCCAGCTCTATGTTCAATTGTGTAGTCAAACTCTTGTAGCATCATAATCCAACGCGTAACTCTGGTAGTAACGTATTTTTTGTTGTTGCCTTGGCAAAAGCATTACAGTTAGTGAAAAGCTTGAAATGTATGCCTAACAAATAAACTAAAAATTTACGTAATGCTTCTATTACTGCTAGAATTTCCAACTCGTAGCTAGTACATTTTCTTTCTGCTTCAGTAGTTTTTTTACTCATGTAGTAAACTGGATGTAAAAGACCGTTTGCAATAGAACCGCTCCATCTATGGAAGCGTCTGTATGCAGTTCAGTTTCGTGTAGCTGATGAAATATTTTTAAAACAGGTTTTTGTGTAATCAACTTCTTTAAAGTATTAAATGCAAACATTTCATCAGTCTTCAAAATAAATTTCGTGTCTTTTTTCAAATAAGTCAGTTAAGGGTTTGGCGATTATCGAAAATTTTGTAATAAATTTCCGAAAATAACCTACCAGTCCAAAAAAGCTTTGCAGTTGTTTTTGATTATTGGGGATTTGAAATTTTGTAACGGCTTGCGTTTTTGTTTGTGATATACTTATTTTATTGTTTTCAATGGGCTTCACTTAATTTTCATTCCCAAATCCGATTAAATAAAAATTACATACACTCAGTGCTGGTTTATTCAAACTCTTATAAGTTTCCTCACTTACAATGTTATATTTGCTACCCGTGTCAATCAATGCAATAAAATTATGTTTATTCATAAGAACGTTTTTGGTTTTTTGTCACTACCACTTTTCTTCGTTGGGCAATTTTTTCCTATGTGGCCAAACTCATTGCAGTTGAAACATTTTCTGCCTTTATTTTTACTTTCACAATGCACAGACAAGTGTCCTTTGTTGCCACAGTTTAAACATTTCACCTCTTTCTTATCATAATTTGTCTTTTGGTTTTTCCACCTACTGCATTTTTGTTTTCATTTTGTTTCGTATTATCAAACGCAGCTCTGATATTATCCGATCGTTCACGTATGTTTTCGTAGCATTTCAGTTTATCTTTAAACTCTTTCAAATCTCTTGCATTGTACAGAATCGACTTATTTACACTATGGTCGCTTATGCCATCAATGAATATTGCATTAAAGCTTTATTCTCTACCCCATTCTTCTAATTCTAATTCTTTCATTCGTAGAGCTAGATATACACGAGGCAACCGTTGAAGAAACGTGTTGCCTTTGTTTAAGGAACACGTTGGGACCGTTACTTCAATCTCAGTATTGTGTAAATTAAGTTTTATGTTGTTATAGTTATTTTATTTACAGCGATATAACTCGCTTCTTAAATTCCAACTTTACAACTGATCACTTAAAATTAAATGCTTCTAACTCTAGCCTATTATTTATTACGCATCATGCTATTGCTGTACCGCAATTCCACATTCCTTAACAAAGTTACGTTATTTTAAGCCGCCCGCACAAGTAAACAACAATAAAGTGCTAAGCCGGTTCTGATACTCTGTTATCATTTTATGATCATTAGCGCTTAGGTAAATTAACCCAGCATATATTTCAAGAGTAGCAGCAAAGGGATTCTAGCTGCTATGTTAACTACTCCCCATCTTAAGTGCGAGACGTCCTCGGTTCGTTAGGCGTGCTGATACGTTTTTCTTTCAGAGCATGTAAGCATAATGATTCAAATTAAAGGCTTAAATTCTATCGATATCAATGTTTTAGACTTATAATATTTAGAATGGAAATTATGTGTTGAATTTTCAATAGAGTTATGCTATGTAAATATGTACGTATTTATATCTTTTACGAAAAATAATGTGATGTTTCAAATCATTAAGAAGTGGTTTTTTTTCTTTACTTTATGGTGCTTATATATGATACAAAATATAGAAATTGCGCTTAACGGAGATTGCTTTTGTGAATTTTCTTTCCATTAATCAAAACCGTGGTGCCAAGATCTTTTTCAATTACTTTTTCCACGAAGACCTTATCGAATTTATTCCCAAGCCTTTTATTTCGCCTCAAAAAAACTTTTCTCCAGGATTATAAGTTTTCAATGTTTTATCTTTATTATTCCTATGCAAAGTTTTCTCCTGAGTTTTAAGTATCCGTTTTCTTATCTTAGTTAGTTTTTCTTCCGAGAAATTGTGAAAGACATCGGTTGGCCTCGCTTTGGTTACCGAGTGTATGCTATAATTATATTTATATGCTGCTAAAAGTACCAATTCAATTACATCATCCAGTTTCTGTTGCTCTCTTATGCATCGTGATATTTCCAATAATGTGGAATGAAACCTTTCCACCTGACCATTACTTTCACTATGAAGGGTGGGTACAAAAAATTGATCTATTCCGAAATTATCCCTAAATAAAGATTTTATGGTAATCGATTGAAACGCCCTCTCGTTATCAGAGACGATGGTATTTGTGTTACTAAATACTAACAAAATTTCTAATAAAGCATTTTTAACATCTACTGTTGTCCTTGAAGCAATTGGCTTTACGATAGCGAATTTAGAAAATTTGTCTACACACGTCAAGAAAAGTTGCTTACCAGTTATAAATATGTCTATATGGAGAATTTCTCCTGGAAGGTTTGGAATAGGAGATTTACCAATTCCCGGATCAGGTGGTTGACGTTGGTATTTATTTTCCAGTTGCAGTTAGCAATTATTGTTTTCAATAATTTTTTTATGTTTGGAAAAAAATAGTTACTGAAAATTTGGCGAAAATTTTCGTGTAAGCCACGATGAGCTCGATTATGTTCTGTTGCTATCACTTCCAACTGATCATTTTTATTAGGTAAATCTATGACCATGATTTCAGTATGGAGAAATTTAGTACCAGGAAAGGCCGATACTAATGTATTTTGTATTTCTGCTAGGGTTGTATTTATGACGTCTTTTAAACATTGTAAAAGATCTTCAATAGTGGTAAATGTTATTGTGTGGCGAATATATTTTTGGAATAATATTTTGGTGCATTTACTAAATGAGGTAGACTTTGAGAGCACAAGCTGAGTTTTAAATTGATTGACTGGACAGTTAACCGTTTTAATTGTATTGGTAGAAGATTCTTCGCTGTGCACGGTTTCGTTAGAGGCGTTATCATTCAAAGTGTTGGCAAACTGTCTCGAAAGTGCGTCAGCTACCTTATTGTCTTTTCCGGGTTTGAAATGAAAAGTAGGTGAAAATTCCTCTACAAATGATCTCCACCTCTTCATCTTGGAATTGGGATTCTTTTCAGACATAGCAAATATCAGCGGTTGGTGGTCAGTGAAAATATGGACGTCCTTAATTCCGTACAAGTAGTGACGAAGTTTCTTCAATGCCCATACAATTGCTAAGAGCTCCCGTTCGTTGGTGGCATAATTTTGTTCACTAGCAGAAAGTGTTCGCGATATCATCGTTATGGGTCGCCCATTTTGCGATAAAACTGCACCTAAAGCAGTAGAGGAAGCATCCGTGGTAAGCTCAAAGGGTTTTTGGTAGTCAGGATATTGGAGAAGCACGTCTTCGGAGGCTAATATTTTTTTTAATTTTTCGAATGCGCATAGGGCATCTGGGTCAAAATCTATTCTAACGTTTTTGGAGCTTTTGGCACCCACTTGTCCATTTTCACCGCGAAGATAAACTGTCAATGGTTTTACAATGGCAGCATAATCTTTCACAAATCGGCGGTAATACCCAGATAAACCAAGAAATGCACGTAGTGCTCGAAGAGTTCTTGGTTGTTCATAGTTTATGATGTCGTAAATCTTATCTGGACAAGTTTTAATGCCTTTCTCAGATACAAGGAATCTCAAAAATTCCACTTCAGTTTTGAAGAAACTCGATTTTTCGACAGACACTCTCATTCCGGCTTTTCCGAGTTTCTGAAGGATACAATCGATCTGATGTAAATGTGACTCTGCGTCTTGGGAATATATAATTATGTCATCGACATAAACATGGCAGTATTTTCCTATTTCCTGGCGTAAAATATCATCGATGGCCCTCTGAAAAATACTTGGTGCGTTTTTTAGACCAAAAGGCAACCTACAAAATTCGTATTTTCCATTATTTATATTGAACGACGTTTTCTGTCAGTCTTCCTCACTTAATAAAATTTGATGGAACCCTGACTTAAGGTCTAATGTTGTAAAAAATTTGGATCTACCTAAGTTGACCAGGATTACGGTTGTATCCGGTATGGGGTATCGATCTGCGATTGTTTTCTCGTTCAATTTCCTGAAGTCTATCACCATCCTTAATTTGGGTTTACCATCTTCATCAAAACCTTTTTTGCTAACTACGTGAACCAGAGAATTGTATGGCGAACACGATTCCCTAATTATACCATCTCTGAGTAAATTTTGTACTTCGTTATTGATGAATGGGGCCACAGAAATCGGGTACGGATAACTCTTACTATAGATCGGGTCATTAATAGCTGTTCGAATTTTGGCTTTTACAGTGGTATTATATGGCAACGCCCTATTAGGATCGGTGAAAGCGTCATTGTTCTTTTCTATAATTTTACGAAATCTCGTTTGAACTAATGGAGGCACAGACTCTTCTTCTATTACAATTGAATTTAACCTGATTACACGATAAGTATTGTAATTTAACTTTACCCTTTCGGTAAAATAAATACCCCTTACCAGTATCAATTTTCGCATCAATGTTTTTTAGGAAATCATACCCTATGATACCATCTAACGTTTTTAGATTCGAAAGCAAGAAAAACGTAGAGGTATTATCAAAAATATTAATTAGGCATTTTCGGTTAATTATATTTTGTCCGTTTATTGACGACAATTTAAAAGGTTTATCCAAGGGTTTAATACCTTGAATAAAAGGGAGGTCCTTGATGTAATTTTTGGACGTGCCTGTATCTATCAGAATTCTCAGCTCCTGGCCGTTTTTGTCTTTTTTTGTAATAAACGGCAGGAGCGATATCAGTTTAAATGATTAATCTCCTCATCGGTATTTTCATCACTAACGTTCTGATCATTATTAGAAATATAGTTATTTCCATACTCGTTTAAATAATCAGTTTCGTAATATAAGCTATCAGTGCAGTCTTTATATTTTTCGTCGTTCAAAAAAACACTTGTTTCTTCTGGCATAAAATTAACCTTTTGCATTTTTTGAAATGATGAGCGACCCGAATGTAATTGTTCATGGGAACGTTTGAACGCTACTGGCAAATCGGAATTTAAGAGCTGTGGCTTACCTATATATTTGGGCATTTGATGTTGCGATGAGTTATGTTGTGGTACGCTTGTGGTATTTTGAGGGTTAGTCCTCTGCTTATAGAAACTTGTACCATTGTCGACTTCCATGGGAGCTGGCCTGGTTACGGTACTGTGATTGATGAGTGGGAGCAATGGGTTATTATGATCCATGACTTGGCCCTGAGGCATTGATGCTGGCCTATTTGGTCGAAAGGTTTCCGCGAACTGCATTCGCCTATGGTTGGTTTGTAGCTCCTGAGCAATGGCAAGGGCATTAGGTAGGTCTTTAGGTCTAGCGGAAAAGAGAATATCGCACATTGGGCGATGCAATCCTGATATAAAAACACGTAGAGCATTTTCCCTGGCTCGTTCATTTAAAACTTCAATTATATCATTCCTACCAGTGTGGCTCATAATATGTTTATTTATTATAAGAGAAAGTTGTTTTTCCACCTTGCTGTAGAAGTCATCAATACATGAATTTCCCTGTCTGAGGATACTGAGTTCATTTTCCAGAACATACAATGGCCTCTTATCTGAATACTCCTGATCCAACCTGGCTAGAATAGCTTTAAAATTTAGAACGGTATTGAACGATGCAAGGATAGAGTTGGCCGAACTAACTATTCTATTTCTTAATATACCCATGGCTACATAGTACCTCTCCGATCCCTCTGTATAATAATTCATGGCGAATACTGCTGCACTTCGCCAAGCTGGATAAGATATAGAATCACACTTGAATTCGGGTAGCGATTTTATTAAGTCTAGGCTTGCATTATGTTCTGCAGCTAAAGGGTTAATTGAAACTGGTTGGTACGACTCAACACTTGGAGGTTGGAGGCGACCAATTGCTTGAGCTAAACTACTTAACTGTTCAACTAACTCCTGTTTAATACGTTCATTACTTTCATTGACGATTTCTAACACTTGGTCTTTGTTTAAATACATTTTGTCGAGAAAAAAAGGTCTTCTTGTAGTCCAAAATTTGAAAAAAAATCTACTACGTGAAATGCTTCTTAGAAATTTCCGCGAACAGATCAATTATATACCAATACACTAGCGTTTTAAATATGCATTCAAAATAACATGCCAATTATTGTCTTCGAAACGGAAAAAATAATTTGAATACAGATTCATAAGTATATTCAACAAAGTATATTTCGAATATACTTGCTTTGACAGAATTAATTCACAAAGGCGACACTTTAGAATTAAGTTTAATTTTATAGTATTAACTAGCACCGAAAATTCGAATCGGAAAACACAAGATATGCTTGTAAAAAAAGAAATAAAAATGTTTGAAAATTTACTTCATTAAAAGAACAGAATGTCAAGATTCAATACACTTTTTTAAGTTATTCAAATATTTGATTGGCAGTTAGGAGTTTAGTAACAGGTTAAATCAAAAAACCTTTATAAACTTTTTTGTTAATTAGTCAAATTCACTTGTCACAATTTGCTTCTTATTTAATATTTTTATAGTAGAATTTACTGAAAACCACTTGAAAATAGTTTGAAAGAGCACTTACAGTTTTTTAATATGTAAATATAAATGTAGTACAGTCGGCTCATTAGAATTTCAAGCTTCCTCGTCTTATTTTATTGGAGTTTGCTATGTTGATACACGTCAACCAGATCCAAGTTTTTTTAATACATGAAGGCGTGGTCCTTAGAATTTTAGGCTTCTTCGTCTGAGTCCTTAGTTCTTTTAAGCCTTGAAGTTGGGCGCCAATTAAGTTTTATGTTGTTATAGTTATTTTATTTACAGCGATATAACTCGCTTCTTCAATTCCAACTTTACAACTGATCACTTAAAATTAAATGCTTCTAACTCTAGCCTATTATTTATTACGCATCATGCTATTGCTGTACCGCAATTCCACATTCCTTAACGAAGTTACGTTATTTTAAGCCGCCCGCACAAGTAAACAACAATAAAGTGCTAAGCCGGTTCTGATACTCTGTTATCATTTTATGATCATTAGCGCTTAGGTAAATTAACCCAGCATATATTTCAAGAGTAGCAGCAAAGGGATTCTAGCTGCTATGTTAACTTGTATAACTGTGGTGCAGGAAAGGTAGAAGCGGAACGAATTCCAACATGTTATACCGCGCTCACTCATAATAAACATTTTTGCAAGTCCTTTAAGCGAACGTTTTGCAAAGGTAAACATTTGCAATTCATCCCACCCCATAATACACGCCATTCCTTCAAATTCCTGAATCCAAATCTCAATAGGAAATTCATCGTTGCCAGTGAAATATCTAAAAGGAATCTTCCAAGTCTCTAAAACTCAATACAAATCTGTGTGCAGTTGTAGTTTCATCCTATCTAAGCATTGTTGTTGAATTTGCTGTTATTTTTACTCGTCGTCGTTTGTATGCTCGTTGCTGTTGTATACATGTTATTAACAGCCATATCGTCGTTTATTTCGCTGCTCTTTTCACACTCTTCGTTGCCTATATTACTGCTGCACAAAAACAGCATCAACCAACAAATTACCTTGGCGCAAATTTGCGAATATGTATATGCATATCTAAATCACTGGTATTATGTGGCAAGTGTACTGCATATTACCACTAAATCATTACTTGATAGGTTTTCGGCTATGTATTCGATTTTTTTTATTGTATTTTTCGCCGTCAGTCTTAAAATCGAAACCTTCAAACTCGCGTAGCCGTTTTCGATTGTTACGGTCGCCGTCACTTTCGAATATGTAGTATTTGTGTAGCAGCACAACTTTCTGGTTACACTCGTTGTTCAGCGCGTCTCGAATCTTCTCGAACTCTACCAGACACGACATATCGACAACTTTCAAAATTTTAGTTTGTTTGTTTACGGCTTTTGATTTCAATTTTCCCTCGCTTGATTTACTGGCTGCACTTCATAGTTTAAATGAACCGGACGCACTTTTTCTTTGGTTTGAATTACTTTTCCATTTGTAACAGCCGATTTCAAATAACGTTTAATGAATGGTGCCAATTTTTAGGCATCACACGCGTGCTTGTACAAGTTTGTTCATCAATGTTTTTGTTGAGTACACAATTAAAAACGAATATTCTTAGGTTGAGCCCCCATATGTAGTGATGTACATCTGCGATGTACCACTAGTTGTTTTATTTAAAATTATGAAAGTACAAATGTATGTAAAAGATAAAATTTAGTTTGTATTCTTTAGATAAACCCTGATTGATGCACCACTCGTCGTTTTCATCTTCTTCGTTCGGCCGCTGAAATACAACTTCACTTTCGCTCTTGCTGTTCACCAACAGTGATGCCAGACCCCTTCCCACATGTATAATCCGAGCTGCATCCGAAAAAACCTCCCAAAGGCAAGTCGGCAATTTTAATCTGCATCGAATACGCCAGAGAACTCGGTATCTTTTATTCTTCCCTTCGCCAAAAAGAATCGTCTCCGTCCTGGAAGATAACAGAATCTCTTCATAGCGTTACTACGTGGGGGGCGTCAAAGCTTCCTTCAATATGCTCCTCCAAAGCGGTCTATCTTGAGCTGTTGCTTCGTAGTTACGTATTCCCAAATTCTTAAGATCGTGTTCCACTGCGTCTCGGTTTACCTTTGGCCTTCACGACACTTAGCTTTCCTGTCAAGGCTTTCTTCACGGTACAGTCAGCAGGCATACGGATCACATGACCTAGCCATCTTATGCGCTACGCTTTAATAAAACGTACAGCTGTCTCGTTCAGTTCAGAGTTCAGTCGAATTATGTAGCTATCATCATCCATTCTTATTGGGCTAAAGATCTTTCTTAAAATTTTGGCTTTCATGCTGGCAATCTGAGTGCAGTCATCAACTCTAAGATTCCATACCTCACAACTATACGTTAGGATTGGTCGAACAGGGGTCTTGCACATAGTTAACTTTGTAGCTTTAGACAAAAGTCGGAACTTGAACAAGTTAAGGTGGGTGTAATACGTTTCCTTGATGACGTTGATGCGATCCCTGACTGTGGAAGTTGAATCACTGCCATACCGCTGGTATGGATTCTTTTTCCCATACGCCCATTATTAAATGTAGGAGGCACTTATGTAACTCCTAAGCACCTTTCAGGAATTTAGCCGCTATAGAGTCTTCGCCGCTTGCCTTTCCATTTCGAAGCTTTTAAAGGGCCACTATAACTTTGTCAAGCTCTGGAGGAGGGATGATGTTTTCAGCTGTAGTTATAGGTCCACAAGGTGAATGCTCGTCTTGATGCTTAATATATAAAAGATTTTCAAAATGTTGTAGCCATCTTTCTACGATTTCCTGGTCTGTTTGTAATATATCATCGCTTCCAGATAAGCAAAAAAAATTATCCACCATGTCCTCAGAGCGAGGAGGGAGGGATCATAATTACCTTGCAATTCTCGGTTAAGAACCCCCACCTAAACGCAAAACCCTAACCCTTAATAATACACGTGACTTTCTTTATCTCAAGAAAAACAACAAACCAATAAACGTCAACCCAACAATTTGCCAAAATTTATTATTGTAAAAAAAAGAATAACACGAAACCACTAAAAACATTTAATATTTATATTTTTACTACAAAAGGCCTTAGAGTCAATCACTACAGAGCAGCCAAACTCAATTTCGCTTACCAGAGAAGGAGATCTCCTCATATTGACAACAAATAATCAATAAGCCACAAAATTTCTTAAAGCTACTAAACTATCAAATTTATATCAAGCAGCAACAATCTCACTATTCCCGATGTACAAACATTATTGTCTCCAAAATTAATAGCACGTCAGAACAACACAATACTGATAACATAACGCTTCCCAACAATTACTCATATTCCACTCTAACTTCCAATCTCTATGGTTCTAATTCACCTACCGACATGGAACAATAATAAGTACTCTTACTACCGAAAACCAGTTTTTCGCTAGTAGAGATTCTAGACTTCACCCATATCAGTATATTTACAATCCTTTCTGAATATACGCAACTCACATGTAAACTGGAGAGCCTTATATACAGACGGATCCAAAAATAGTACTATCATTGGGTGTAGCGTAGTGGACGACACATCAACAATTCTATCTGCAGTACTAGCATGGTACTCATCAGTCTTTTCAGAGAAGCAAAAGCAATCATTAGCCACTAAATCCCCGATTAAACTTATCAATACCATCAACAAAAAGGACATTAAAAAACTAGCTTACAAAAACTGCCTAAGATATGAAATTACCCAATGGTCAGAATATACTCATTACTACAAAGAGATAAAACCAACTCGTCAGCCAACAACACTACCAACAAAAATAACATGAAGGCAACAGATTATATACATCCGCTTCCGTCTAGGACACACCAGGCTAACCCAACAACATCTCTTCCAAAACGTCCAACCACCACTCTGCTACTTTTGCAACGATACGAACTTAACAATACCTCGAAGGATGCCCAGCACTTGAAACAATACGTCAATCTATGGCCAACCCCAACATAATGGAATTGCTCTTAAATGTAACACACACAAACATAAAAGAATTTATAAGATTTATAACCAAACTAAACATTTTTTGAAGAGTGATATATACATACATAAGTCTTATGTGTACACGAAGTGGACCTAAATTAATTTTAGGAAACTGATGGCCTTAGTTGCTAATGCTTTTTCTAGATTGTTAAGGCATAATTATATTATACTTTTTCAATAATAATAAATAATAAACAATACACCTTGCGTTTAATTCTATTTCCTTAATTTTATTTTTGATGGAATCTCTTTTCTTTTGGATTTCTTCGGTAAGTAGCCAAGAACCTCCTCGAGCGAGCTGGATATGCTCTTTGCTACGCATTCCAATCTTCTACAGCAGGATTTGGGCAGAGTTTATCCAATTGCGCATTCAACGTAGATTGGAAGCTGATTTGAATTTATTTGTCTGAGTTATTTTTAGACGCAACAACTGCCAACCGCTGCCTTAATCTAATTTTTATCAAATACATAATGATCAGAGTCGCAAGTTCCCAGGAGCGAACGGACGTGAAGTACTAAGGTAGCATGCCTTCTGTCTACCAGCACATGATCAGTCTGATTAGCCTTTCGGCTTCCAGGGATTTTCCACGTTTGCTTGTGGATGCGCCTGTATTGGAAAGAAGTACAGCTGATCCATAAGTTAAGCTACAATGCTTATTAAGTAATGGTCATAATCACTAGTGGAATTGTTCAGAGAGTGCATCCCAGAAACCTCTTTCACAAAGTCTTCCTTGCCGATTTTAGCGTTAAAGTCACCCAGTAATACTAGCATACTGGTGCTAGCGATTTTATTGCTCTCTTTAGAAAGCCAATAGTAAAAGACATATTTTTTTTAATTTTTTGCAGCTTCAGCGTAAATTGAAAATATTGTTACCGCCTGGAGTTTGCCTTTTAATTTAAAGATACATAATCTATCAGTCACGGGCTGAAAGAAGTCTGATCTTCTTATTTTCTTGCTGACATAAAAACCAACTACGTTTGCTCCATTTTTTTCACTTCCGGTAAAAATAACGAATAGTCTCGCTTTTGTATTTCTCCGAAATTTTTCCATCGAATTTCTTGCAAAGCCACCAAATCAAAACTGTATCGCATTATTGCGTCAGTAATTTCCGCCATTTTTCCAGGTTGCGAATTTAAGATCGTTGTCGAGCGTGGGTCGTCTACAGAAGGGGTTGCACTTTGTTTTTTACGTGAAATGGGGGTGTCAGCCCTAAGTCCACGTGCTTTTCAGCAAGTTTGCAGTATGAATTTTTATCTGTTCAGGGCGACAGCATTTGCTCAGCGCCAGGGTGTTAGGGTTATCTCGAAATAACAAAATCTCAATTCCTATTAAATTTAGAGAAGCCCACGAATAGCAGTACAGGTTCAACAGTATACCAACAACTTTTTGGGGCGTACACAAATGCTCTGCCTTCCGAATGGTGCTTGAATTCTACGGATGGTTCAAAAACCGGCACAAATACTTCGTTTGCAGTTGTTGAAAATCATGGGGCAACAATCACAGCAGGTATACTTCCCAGCTATGCTTCCGTCTACACAGCTGAAGCTGCAGCAATCTTCAACGCAATCATCTTTGTAGAAAGTAACAATTTAAAAGCCGTAGTTTGCACCGATGGAAAATCAACCCTACACTCCATAATGAACAGAAAGAACAAATCTTACCTAATCTCCTGCATTCGAACCAAATTGATCGTTTGAAAATTATGTGGGCATCAAAGGAAATGAACCGGCGGAAGAAAGAGCAAAACTTGCCTCAAAGCAGCCCTTTATGAGCTTTGAATATATAACAAAAAAAGACATATACATCTTTGTATCGCATCGACAATATAACACACTAATGGCGTCATGGAGTTTCGACATACACCAATATATTACACATAAACCGTACAAGACAGCACCAAACTATCCAGCAAGTTTTCATTGCAATGATGTCAAAACATTCGTCCGCTTACGCCTAGGACATACAATCGCGATATACTCGTATCTACTACTGCGTTCCAGCCCACCTCCTTGTTTGCACTGCCCGAGATTGTCCTTAACCGCCAGCCACCTAATCGACGATTGTCCACGTTTCGCAACAATAAGGAAGAATATCTCCGATATCCAAACTCCTTCTTCGCTTTAAATACACCTTCTCCATAAAACATATACAAATATAATAATACTTATTACGAACAGGATAAAAACCTTCATTTGATATGGGAAACAACATTTGAATAGCTGATTTCATCATTCCCTCACTTTTACGTATAAGACTTAATTAAGTTATCTTTCTTTTATATCCGCATCAGCGAGCATAAGGCCCTGGAAGCCAGTGCTCCTTATTTCGTGCAAAAATAATTTATTGGTTTTCTTCGTTATAAATAAAATAATCCATGCATACATATGTGCGTACATATAAGTCGTCATACATACAGTCTGTGTCAGAAAAAAGGAACCGCTATTATTCATGAAGTATAAAAGATATATATATAAAAATTTGTTTACATGAAAGTATGTACAAAACTATGAGTCGCAATTACTCAATAAGTCGCGTAGTCTCCATCGTTTTCGAGTATAGCCTTCTCGGCATGCTTTGAACCACCTTGTCTGCGTAGCTCGTCGACAAAGAGGACCAGATTTTCCGAACTTGACGCCCGAGTTTCATTGTATCGTGGACTGGCTTTCCGGCAAGATGCGTTTTCATGATTCCCCACACATTTTCCATGGGGTTGGCGTCTGGAGACTGGGACGGCCAGTCCATTATTGTGACGCCATTTTCTTGTTTCCAGGCCTTACAGAGTCGACTTTGGTGTCTTGGGTCACTATCCTCTTGCAAGACGTGGTACTCAAAACGCTTCGCGTACTTCTCACAAATTTTTTTTTTTGGTTGCGTTTACGGTAAAGTTTCGAGCGACACTAACGGGAGTGAGCCATGGCGTCGTAGCCCTTGAGTGGGACTATTACGAGGCAAAAAACATAACGAAATATATCTTGAACTTACAAGAAAAAACCGGTTCTTTTTTTCTGACACAGACTGTATATATGTATGCACCAGCACGCACTCGCCACAACAAAAATAAAATTAAAACTAAAAATAAAAAGTGAATTGACAGTCTTAGGATTTAAAACTGGTGCCAAACATCTACGGATCAGTGATGCAATAACATCGCAGCCACAGGCGAGTTCCAAAAATTGTAACAAACTTAAATATGAAACTCATATGTCGAACTCACACATCAAATTTTTTTTTGTTCTTTTCCCCTTTATTTTATACATCTGTCCATTGACATTAAGTACGTTGTTTAACAATTTGGCCAGGATTTACATACATCGCTTAATGACCAGTGCCAAGGCGATAAAGATTAAAATAAATGAAATAATATATAATTAATATACAATTAAATAATATTCAAACCCGAATGGG
Organism: Anastrepha obliqua; assembly: GCF_027943255.1. NCBI lineage: Eukaryota > Metazoa > Arthropoda > Insecta > Diptera > Tephritidae > Anastrepha > Anastrepha obliqua. Next base: position 146,810 of record NW_026562178.1, on the reverse strand, counting down.
TTGGTGTGTGATTACCATTCGGAATTCACAGAGATAACGTTGGTTCGAATCTCGGTGAAAACACCAAAATTAAGAAAAACATTTTTCTAATAGCGGTCGCCCCTCAGCAGGCAATGGCAAACCTCCGAGTGTGTTTCTGCCATGAAAAAGCTCCTCATAAAAAATATCTTCCGTTCGGAATCGGCTTGAAACTGTGGGTCCCTCCATTTGTGGAACAACATCAAGACACACACCACAAATAGGAGGAGGAGCTCGGCCAAACACCTAAAAAGAGTGTTCGCGCCAATTATATATACATATATATGTAAGACAAAATGTGTCTTTAGTTTATTTTATACGTACCACGTAAAATGTTAGATTAAGAAAAAATTACTTTATTTAATTTAGGTTAATGTGCAAAAATTAAAGCTTGACAAAACCCGACCTCCAGCTCCGATATTCACCAACGTTCTGCGCTCTCACTCGTTTCTGCTTTTCAATTGTTACAGCTGATACTTCTTTGCCGGCCACCCCTTTACCGACTGATATTGTCTGTGCAGACATATGGGTGACACTTAAATTGTAACATAACTAACATCTTACATTCGGCCATCCTGCTCGTCATCTGTCTCAGATGACTCTTCATCGATATCGTCCTCGTCTTGTTCGATGTAACGCCATAGCTTCACGTAGTCGGCACTGGTTGAAGTTTGCTGCGGGCCCTGAAATTCAGCGGCTTTTTTAACGTCATACCTATCGTTTCTTTTCACCTTTACAACTTCGTAGGGACCGATGTACTTGTTCGACAGCTTCTTTCCCGTTACAAATTGAGTGACTTTGATGGCTACTAAGTCCGACAACTGATAGCCATGCTGCCCCTTGCGCTTCTTATCATAGTTGATTTTATAAGTCTCCTGTGCCTTTTGGATTTGTGCTCTGACTTCTTCACGGATTTTATTACGTTCGTCTTGCAATCCCTGCAGCAACTCCTCCTGTAGAATCTTTAGAAGTTCGGTATCTGTTTCGTTTCTCATCTTTACTCCGAACATAACTTCGAATGGCGTAAATTTTGTAGATGAGTGAATATGTCCATTAATTGCTCGCTGCACTTGAGATGTGTATTGATCCCATTTTGATGGCTCTGCTGCTGACTTTTTTGCTAATACCGAAATAATGACGCGATTGACTCTTTCAACTTGCCCGTTACCTCTCGGAACACCTGTTGTCGTTTCAACGTGCTCGATCTTTGAATTCTCACAGATCTCTTTAAAAAGTTTGGACGTAAATGCTGTACCCTTGTCACTAATTATACGCTGCGGACAACCGAAGATTGCTATCCAGGATTCGATATGTTTGACAACTTCTTGTGCGTCTGTAGACTTTGTGGGATATAACCAGGTATATTTTGAGAATGCATCGACTATAGCAAATATGTATTTATACCGTTTTGATGTGGCATCTAGTGGACCCAAATGGTCGACGTGTAACGTAGAAAGTGGTATGTCTCCCTTATCTATGCAATGCAAAAGACCATCCTGCTTACCCAGCTTTCGGTTCCTCGTAATGCACTCGATGCAGTTTGCGATTACTTGATTAGCTTTCCTTTCGAGGTGTGGTATGTAATAGTCCTGCCTAATTGCGTGAATCGTTTTCTGAGAACCCATATGTCCAAAGTTGTGTGCGTTTGTAATGATTTCCTTTTCCATTCTTTTAGGAACGGCTAGTAGGTCCTGCCCATCGACTTGCTTATAAATCAGCTTGTTTTTCATTTTGTAGTCGGCGTACTGCTTATGTTTAAGGATCTCTGCAACTGCTACCAAATGATCGTCTTTTTGCTGTGCTCTTCGGATTTGTACGCACCTCTGATGTTACTGTCATAACAGGGAAACGACTTAACCCGTCAACATGTTTCATTCTGCTAGCTTCACGATGTTCTATAGTAAATGAATAGTCTTGTAGATACATCAACCACTGGACAACCTCGCGTGGTATATCTTTTTTCGTGCTTGTCTGTTTGAACACCGCGCAGTCAGTTACGAGAGTGAATTCTATGCCCATAAGATAGTGACGCATCTTTTTCGTGGCTAAATGCGCTGCCTTTACTTCCAAAAAATAGCTATGCATTTTTTCTTCATGCGACGATGTTTTCTTGCTCCAGTAAAAAACAGGATGCCATTTGTTGTCGTGTTGCTGCAAAAGCGTAGCCCCAAATCCTTTTTTGGATGCATCAACGTGGAGCTGTGTTTTGGCATTCTGCTTATATATCTTCAAAACTGGTTCTGCTACAAGAGCCGCCTTTAGATTATCGATTGCTTGTATCTGCACGCCTGCTATCTTAAATTCAGCATCCTTTTTGAGCAACTCTGTCAACGGTCTGGCTAATAAGGCATAATTTTTAATGATTTTTCGAAAATATCCAGTCAGCCCAAGGAACGCCTGAACATCTCTTAGATTTTTCGGCAACGGAAAATTTTTTACAGCCTTTACTTTCTTTTGTCCAGGCCAGACACGCCCGTCTTCGACTTCGTGGCCTAGAAACGTAATTTTTGTTTTTAAAAATTGGCATTTTGACCATTTTATTTCTAAACCATGCTGCTCTGCTCTCTTTAAAACTATTTCCATGTTCGCTAAGCATTGCTCAGCTGTTCCCCCAAAAACAACAATGTCGTCAACGTATATTTTCATAATGCCATTATTTATTAATTGTTGAAAAATATAATTAATGAAGCGCACAAAAACTGCCGGCGAATTACAAAAACCAAATGGCGCTCTATTGAATTCGTACAGCCCTTCCTTTGTAACGACCGCCGTGTATTTGCGACTGTTTTCATCTATTTCGACGTGGAAAAACCCATTTTTTAGGTCCATCACGGTAAAGTATTTGGCGTTTTGCATTTTTTCAAGGACTTCTTCTACGACTGGTACTGGAAACCTATCTTTTAAAACCAATGTGTTCAACTTGCGAAAATCTACGCACAGCCTGTAACAGCCATCCTTCTTTTTAGCCAACACGATTTTGCTAGCAACCTCAGAAAATGACTCGCGTATTATGCCCTGCTGTAACCATTCGTTTACTTGCTTTCGCTCCACTTCTCTTTCTGCTGCCGGTAAACGACTTGGACTTTGACGGAAGGCGATATTGCTGCAGTTTGGTACAATTTTCAGCTTAATGGGACAGCTCGACTTGACGTTCGATGGCTTATAGTTGTCTATCAGCTTCTTTACGGCTTCTCTGTACTTCGGTTCTAACATACGTTGATTTCCGGATTATGTTCGACAACGTTGTAAACATTGTAATCATTTTTCTCGCCCGCTTGTGCAAAAGTGTAACAACCAGCATTTAAGGTCACGCTGAACTTTTTCAAAAAATCGTAGCCTACAATTACACTAACATGTATCGTCGTATCGGGAACAAGAAGAAACGTGTGTTGTGTATGCAGCCCGTCGACGTTAACTTCAACGTTAAACTCACCCAAAACAACTGTTGCGACATTTCCCAAACCGAACAACCTAGTAAAACTTTTTTTCAACGAACATCTACTATATTTTGCATCGAAAACGCCTTTACGCATCAGAGAGACATCAGATCCAGTGTCCACCAAGCAGGATAATATCTCGTTGTTGATTTTCATCTGTTTAATTCGCTTTTCATCTATTACAACATTAACACTTTGTTTTACAGCAACACAGTCTTTGGATGTATGGCCGCTGCCATTGCATCTGAAGCACTTGGTATCTTCCCTACATTCGGCTCTTTTGTGTTGTGTTGAACCATAATTAAAACAGCGCAGCGGCTTACGATCGGCGTTGTTAAAGTTTTTAGCGTGTTGCGCCTGTGTATTTGCTGAAGAACGACGTTTATTTTGCATTAAATTTCTATTTAATGACATTATTAATTCGTACGCTTTTATTAATTCCTTATACGATGTTGCACTGTAAAGAGGATATTTCCTGTCCTCGCGAATATCTACACCGTCCGCTATGTATGCAATTACCGACTCTTCTTCAATACAGCCAAGTGCTGCTATTTTTCGCATTTGTAAAACATACTCATGGAAATTTTCGGAAATTAGTTTTTTACGCGTTGCCAACTGTTTATGTACTTCAGCGCTGCTTAGTTTTTGTTCAAACTCGTTTAGCAACGCTACGCAAAGAGAATCATAGTTCGAAACTGTGATTGTTTCTAAGAACAAAGCTGCCGCGCCTTTCATTTTATTGCGTGCATTTACATATTTCTGCTTACTATTCAGCTCATATGCTTCCGAATTTTCATTAAAGTTATTCAGCCACTGCCTAATCGGAATCGATACCCCATCGAAACACGGTATGATTTTTGCGAAGCTCTCAACTGAGACGCCGCATCCATTGTTTCGATCATTCTGGAGAATTCTTTCGGCTAAAAATTTCAAAATGTCGTCGTTACTGCTGTTGTTTTGCTTGTCGTCGCCCTCCATGTGACTGCGTTCTTCACGTTTGTACTAGTTGGTCGCTTCCGCCATCTGCACGTTTTCGCCGTCTAATGCGCACTTTCCCCTGTCTGCTCTGCTTCTTGGGCAGCTCTGCGCCTTCTGGATGTTGACATTCTCGGTTTTGTTTTTTAATTTTTCGATGGTTGAGCCCCCATGTAAGACAAAATGTGTCTTTAGTTTATTTTATACGTACCACGTAAAATGTTAGATTAAGAAAAAATTACTTTATTTAATTTAGGTTAATGTGCAAAAATTAAAGCTTGACAAAACCCGACCTCCAGCTCCGATATTCACCAACGTTCTGCGCTCTCACTCGTTTCTGCTTTTCAATTGTTACAGCTGATACTTCTTTGCCGACCACCCCTTTACCGACTGATATTGTCTGTGCAGACATAAGGGTGACACTTAAATTGTAACATAACTAACATCTTACATATATATAATACAAGTTTCAGTCTACATAATTACAATTGTACAACAATATAACAGCAATTCAACTTCCTCTGCACATCTATTGCTTTCCAGCATTCGTTAAGTCGCTTGCTCGAGTTCTCTTTAAGGATCTTTTAGTGTTTTTTTCCCTTTCCAGAAGTTTGTTGATTTCTGCATTATTGTGTTCTTGTATTTTTTCAAAGTGCATTTTTGGTATTTTTTGGTTTCTTCGTCTGCTGTTGCTATATTAAAAGTCCTGTGGATGTCATCATTTTTCATGTACCTGTCAGATATGGTGAAAATTCGAAGAATCTTCGATTGTTGTCGTTGAATTTTTACTATACTTATATGAGACTTTTTAGCCGTTCCCCACACCTGTAGTCCATATAGCCAGATTGGTTTAATCATAGCTTTGTACACTAACAGCTTGTTCTGTATAGTAAGTCTGGATTTTGTGCTGACTAACCAATGAAGTTGTCCAAGTTTTTCTTTTATTTGTTTGATCTTTTGCTTTATATGGTGATTCCAATTTAGTTTCGAATCCAAATGTATTGCAAGGTATTTAATAGTTGGTTTAATTGTAATTGTAATTGCTTTGGCATTTAATTTAATTGGAACTGCAGTAAATTTTGTTTTGGTAGTAAATATAACCTGGACGGTTTTGACTTCATTTTATATGTGGTGATTGGTACCACAACATGCCTAATTTTTCAATTTCCAGGCAATTCCACATGATGCTGAATTATTGTCATACTTCGCAAAAATTTGTCACGCAACATGTTTGAGTGAAAGACAGTGCCAATACTGGCACTGAATGTCTCATTTTTACATAAAGATACGTAAATCATACGTGTCGAGTAATAAAGGCGATCAATAATGGCTTGTAAACACAAAGAGTAAACGCTCATTATAAACAGTGGACAAAAACGGATAAATTTTGATACAAATTCGTTTCTTAGAGGGCTAGACTACATTGAATCCTTGATATTCGAGTTTTGTTTTTTGGTTTTTCATTGCTTTTGTATTTTCGATGAAATTAAGTCTAATATGAGGGTTACACATTTTTTTCAGAAGCATTTCAACAATCCAAATATACCTATATTTCGGACAACAAAATTTTTTTCACAGAAATCACTGTGCGACTCAGACAAGGAAGTAAGGTGCCACGATTCGCTAAAAAATTCTCAAGAGTTCACATTCGCTGTCAGAAGAAAAATGTATGTAAAGGGTTTTTCAATTGGCGCGAGTCGATTTTGGCGCCCTGTGGCAGCCATTTCGTTTTGGTGATATCTGTCAAATCTTTTGTTTATTATTCAGTTGTTTATGTCAAATCATCATGGCAAGTTACACGATTGAACAGCACGTTCAAATGATAAAACTTTATTACCAAATGAGTGTTCATTAACGCAAACGTTGCGCGCATTGCGCCCATTTTTCGGTAGACGTGGTGGCCCTTCCAATTTCTTATGGCCCATATTGAAGCATATGGACCTAGAGGACATGTGGTTCCAGCAGGACGGCGCTACGTGCCACACAGCAAATGCCATTTTATTCCATTTCAACATCTACCCGCCCTTATTGAAAAACCCTTATATCACCGGATTTACACACGGAGACATATGGAAGGGAGACACTGGAAATTCTCTTTTCATGTCTCATTCGCGGCCACACGGGCAAAATTGTTTTCGGCAACATTTTGACATTTAATACTTTAGCATCGTCTGGTTCGGATGTATTCTAGCGCGCGCTTACATGTAAAGCAGAGAGCGTTCGACGACAGTTTCTTAAATATATGAATGAAAAATGCAAACTGGTTAAATAATAAATAATTTGTTTTTATTGAAATATATTTATAAATTCTTGTACTTGAATAAAAAAATTAAATTAAAAATACTTCATATGTAAATAATTAACTTAAAATTAACTTGAGTATCTAGAAATGCAGGGAAAAATTAGAATTCAACATAAACATGTCCCATAACTATTTTAAATTATACCTACTTTACTAGGAAAAATGCATTTCCCAAGCAGCGTTCGGATGTTTGTCATCGTTGTTATGTTCCGTTTGATTGAAAACCAACACATAACTCAGAACATTCTCCCACAAAAGAAGAAAACAAATGAAGCAACTGTCAAAAATTGTTTTAAGATAAGAAATACGAATAAGAAGCACAAATCGTGTCGCCAGTACAGGAGACAAACTCCCTTCTCTCTTCCGCGGCCGTCCTTCACCCCCGAACAAAATGTTTCCCTTCCAGATGTCTCCTCGTGTAAATGGGCACTATGTAAGCATAGAAACACTACAGCAAAAAAGCAGAAATCTTGATTCAAGGTAAATTTCTAACTCCACGACTATATTTTTTATTTCGTACACTTTTTATTAATTGGATAATCCCTTACGTGAAGATATATCTCAGTTAAGTAATTATCTTTTATAAGAGAACAAAAAGGATTTAAAATTTTTAATACTACGAAATGTCGGAAACTGGTTTTAAGCTATCGGTGGCTTTTTTACATCATTACTGTATGATTCTGCGCGCACTTGACACACAGCAGATACAACAATCGTCATTCGCTACGACTGTTGCCGTTCTGTCGCGCATTTAGAAAATATATTTACATATGTACATATGTAGATATATGTACATATATGAATACATATGAATAGGTATATGAAGATCGGGGCACTTGCTACGACAGAAATTGAGGGTTCACCAACTATTTTTGTTTTGCTCAAGAAAAATAGGCTTATGAACAGCTTATCCAAGGCGAATTATTACAGGTGATGGCAACCACATATAAGTAAAAACATACATGTAACTTGTTATTTGTTGTTGCCTTTGGTGTAGGCGATTTGCTTGTGAAATTAAATTGCTTAGAGCTTTCCAAGGAGGATTTATTACTTTGTGTTTTGAAGATGCCAGCATTCGCGCTAGGTAAGCAAAGAGAATACTTACCGATACTTGCATTTAAATAATATTTCTTCCTAAGCACAGCGGTGGCTAGGAGGATTCCATACAATAACAATAGGCGTTAGAAACGCTCGCCAAAACTAAGCAACGATTGTTTTCCATACTCATAGCGATTAGCAGAAGAAAAAGAGGAGAAACGTTTAGCTAATTTACTAGCTCAAGAAAAGTAAGCTAATGCCCGAATTCTGTAAGCAGTCTCAAGTCACTAATTGAGACTTTTCGTGGTGAAATTTGATTTTGAGACTAGTTGGTATTCAGTAAGCAATCTCACGTCATTAGTCTCAAAAAAAAGTCACTAATTAGTGATCTACTTCTGAGCAGCTCACAAAACGAAAAATATGGAAGAGGAATTAATTATTTTATATATATTGCAAAAAAAACGCGAAAATGAAGCGAAGTAATATGTTTTGGGTAAAAATTTCTTAAGAACACGAATAATTGTGTATTTATTGACGTTTTAGAAACATGCGTAGACGGATTCTGGCAAGTTTACGCAGCACGGAAGACCCATTCCTTCTGGAAGAAGACGTTTTCAGGAGGTTTTTAAGATTCCCGAAATCCTTCTGCTGGGAACTTATTCAAGATCTCAAACCACTTGACAAGTTTGAGCGGAATTCGAGAATTCCATTTGAACTTCGGGTGGGCTTGATATAGTAATAAAAATATATAGGTAGGCTTTACAACATATTACTTTCAGTTTGTTTCAGTACTATATTTTCTGGCAAATGGCTCCTACCAAAGCGTTATTGGAAACTGCCACTTCTCGGCAATGAGTCAACCAAGCGTGTCGAGATGTATTGAGCAAATTTGCAAGATGGTAGTGGAACACAAACACTTTGAAATTAGTTTTCCCAATGAGGCGGAGCATTACAACAGCATAAAGAGGGGGTAAGTTTTAAACATGGTACAAAATATGCATTTGCACCATTTCAACGGCTTAAAATTTGCAGTTTCCACAACAAATTCGGAATAAAAGGCGTCATAGGTGCTATTGACTGCACACATATTGCAATACTTTCCCCGCAATCTTTAATTGCTGGAGTAGTACCTCATGAGTATATGAATCGCAAGGGATACTACAGCATTAATGTTGAAGCCGTGAGTTTATAAAAAATAAATACTGGTTTATCAACATTTTGTAATGTTTATAACTAATAACCCCATTCCTAGATTTGCAACGACGAACTAATTTTTCAAAACGTCAATGCACGATTCCCAGGATCTTGTCATGACGCCGGTATATGGACAACTTCGCCGGTGAGAATCAAACTCATCAGGGAACACATTGTGGGGGCATTTAAATGGCTTTTAGGTGATTCAGGTTATCCTTTGGAGCCATGGCTTCTAACGCCAATAGCAACACCTTCTTCCGCTAGCGAAGAGATTTTCAATAAAACACATATAAAAGCAAGGAACACAATTGAACGTGCCTTTGGAGTCCTGAAATCACGATTTCGGTGTCTATCCAAAGAGCGCGTTCTTAGATATTCACACAAAAATGCGGCAGCTATCATCTATACATGTGTAATATTCCACAATATGCTGCAAAAACGTGGCATATTCACTGATGAGGCCATGCCACCAGAAGACCCATCGAATGATGAAGCTAGCGAACCAATAAGGTCAACAGAATATTATTCTGAAGGCAGAAGGGCGAGGCAAAATTGCATAAACGCACTTATACTGTAAAACTTTTGTAAAAAATAAAATTCATGAATTATAACATAACATATATACACTTTATTTTATGTATTATTATTGTCTTTATTTACAACGGCTTGCGATAAAGCTAGAATAGCATTGGCCACGTTGTTCATGGAGTTACAAAACTGTTCCATGCAGTTAAGACTTCGCTCTCTAAATTGTTTTTCTTCCTCGTTCCTTTCGTTCAAGGATTTAATCATTTGTTTGATCAAGTCATCCGAATTGGTTTTGCGGCGACGTGAAGGTCGTGGACTGTTAAGTGACTCGTCGGTTGATTCCACAGAAGGAGTCACGGGGTCGTTAGTAATTACTATTTCGCTCTGAAAAAATAAAAAGTAGTTAAGTTATTAATGTGCAAATTTTTTCAATTCAAAAATGTTCATTTTATGACCTTTTATCATTGAAATGAACACATATATATATATATATAATTATATGTACACGTCTATTTACCTCGGCCCCAATATTTGGAATATCTGGCATTCCGTCGACCACGACTGACCCGAGCGTTTCCAAAGCGAGATTCTCCCTCTCTGTCAACTCCTCTTGCAACCGGGGACCTCCACCTGTCACTAGTCGATCAGCCTTTGACTTCCTAGCTCTGCTTCTGATTTGATTTTTCCAATGGTTTAGTGACTGTGAAATAAATATTTTATTAAGCAATTTGTTTGGTATATTTAAAACATACATCTTTCCATTTAGCCGCTGTTCGTTTTGGGCCTTTAAGAGCGTTAAGCTGCTCCGCGATCTCCTTCCACAGCTCCTCAATCCTTTTTGGGCACGTAGGATCATTTTTGTGGAGCTTGATTTCTGGATGGCTCCTAACAAAAGCAAGATAGCAATCTAATTGCTCTTTGCTTGTCCGCTTGGTTTTAGAATGTATATCTGTAAAACAGATAATACATATTTTAAAAGAAATTAGGAAATTTATTTTATTTTACTACTTACCCAGCTCGTTCATTTCAACGGATTGTATATAAAGATGCAATTCAACATTTATCGATTACTAATTTTGTTTGTCTCAATTGAATTGTTGATAATCCGATTCAGGTAAAAGGTTTATAAAACAGATATTAAAAATGTTATTTTGTATGAACTTAGTAATATTCATATTTTTTTATGTTTTTGATGAAGAATTTCGCTTGAAAATGAGCTTAAAAAATTACATTACGTATGGAATCGATAAGGGAATTTTTGCTAAACTTTTTGACTATCTCTAGCCGATACGTGCCATCAGCTGACTGTCTCTATTTATTTTCACCATGATATTTGGTGAATTTCTTGTGACTTTCGCTTACTGAATACCAAAATCGTCTCAAGTCACAAAAAGAGTCACTAATTTATAATCTCAATTTTAGTGACTTGAGATGAGATTCGCTTACAGAATTCCGGCATAAAACTACGTTGGAAATTGTTACAAATTAAAAGTCACCACATTTCCCACAGTTCATTGATGATTTAGTACGTAGCTTATGTGTGAATTGTAAGTTCTTGTAGATATGAAAAAATCATCTATGTTTGCGGTATTTTAATTATTAATACATATTTCAGTATCTACCACGGGCATTAATAAGGTGAAAATGAATGTAGAGGATGGAGTTTGGACACGGAAAAGTTTAAAATTGAGAAACACAAAGCAAAAAAACTTCGAAACAAGGGCAACATTAAAGTCTCACTGCGTACAGAAAGTAATGTATGTAATATTGAGCTCAATTGTATTTGTATCACATTTTTAATTTACAATTTTTACTTGTGTAATTCTCTATTCTCATAGGATATTGATGGCTTTCAGAAATACGGCCATGCTACTAATGACTAAGATGACTTCATGTAAATACTGTTTTGACATGCGCATACCATAAGGCATAAAAATTGTTTGCTTAATGATTTTGGTAGAAAATTAAGATAGAATACATAAAAATAGATCGTTATTATTTATATCTAAATCTGTACACTTAAAAATTGTGGATAACACATTTCTAACATGCTTGTGAACTCATTTTATGTATTTATACTTTATTAAATATGTATAGAAGAAAAACTTGATTTTTATAATATTCATGTATTTAGAACAAGTTCTTAGACTTTGGAAAATTGATTGCAAAATAAATTATGTAATTTCGGTTCAATTTATTTGAATTTTATTTAATCCATTTGGATTTTATCCTGTGCTGTATGATTATGTATGCCTATTATTCGTATTATTATTATGCGCTCCTGCTTATACTCGATATCTGAATTAGCATTCAATTTCAATCCGAGCAATAAAAGATCTAATGTATTCACTGGCAGACACAATTTCCTGGTTTATAATATTAGCAACAAAAACTCTGGACAATTCACCAGTTGTTGGTATGCATGTTTTTAATAAATGACTTGTAACAGTGACCAAGCCATATCGGCAGGCTTATTGCGATGAGGTAAATCTAAATGCTACTTATTCTAACCACCCATTTCATTTTCTTGTAACCACCGCCCATGTTTCACTGGCGCCTTCCTTGGTAATGCGGCTTTGCCATATGGAAAGAGTTGAATTCGAAACCAGTAACCAGCTTCAATCCAGCAGGATAAAAAGCACCAGATAAAATTGCCAATTATTGTGGGCCTGCATTACTAAGTTTTTGTAAGTCTTTTCGATAATCAGAAGAGAAGGTCTACGCCAACAGCCCAGGGTCAATTCAAGACCTCAAAAATGGAATTCGTGAGGCTATCGAGGACATAAGGCAGCCACTTTGCAATTCCGTTATGGAAAATTTCATTAAAAGGATATTTTCCTGTAAGCGTGGTCATGGTGGTCATTTGCCTGATGTTCTTCTTCTTCTTCTTCTTCTTAATTGGTGCGATAACCGCTTCCGCGATTTTGGCCGAGTTTAACAAAGCGCGCCAGTCGTTTCTTTCTCATGCTAACCGGCGCCAATTGGACACACCAAGTGAAGTCATGTCCTTCTCCACCTGACCTTTCCAACCTAGAGGAGGCCTTCCTCTTCTTCTGCTACCACCAGCTGGTACCGCATCGAATACTTTCAGAGCCGGAGCGTTTGTATCCATTCGGACGGCATGACCCAGCCAACGTAGCCGCTGGATCTTTATTCGCTGCGCTATGTCTATGTCGTCGTAAAGCTCATACAGCTCATCGTTGTTGCCAACGTGCAAAGGTCCAAAAATCTTACGCAGAATCTTTCTCTCAAACACTCCAAGCGTCGCCTCATCGGATGTTGTCATCGTCCACACTTCTGCGCCATACGTTAGGACGGGCATTATGAGAGCCTTGTAGAGTGTTAGTTTTGTTCGTCGAGAGAGGACTTTACTGCTCAGTTGACTACTTAGTCCAAAGTAGCACTTGTTGGCAAGAAAGATTCTACGTTGGGTTTCAAGGCTAACATTGTTATCGGTGTTAATGCTGGTTCCTAAATAAACGAAGTCTTTTACAACCTCGAAATTATAACTATCTACAGAAGCTTTCTATTTCAAATTCAACCGGGCTATTCGGACATGTTCTTCGATTTCGATGTAATTCAAATATGTTGCTATCTGGTCAAAATAATGACACACGTATTTTTTTGTTTGCCCGAAAAAATTTCAAGATTTATCGGCAATTTTGTATTTCGGCTCAAAATCGATTTTTATAATTATATAAGAAAAGCTGTTTTTAAATTGCTCATAACTTAGTCAAGATTTATCGGCAATTTTGTATTTCGGCTCAAAATCGATTTTTATAATTATATAAGAAAAGTTGTTTTTAAATTGCTCATAACTTAGTCAAAAATGAACCGATTTTAATGACTTTGGTTCAAAATGATTATAATTACTTGCACGAGCGACTTTATGGACAAACAATTGCTGCAAATAAATGGCTAATGGAAAGTGGCTTATTTTTATATTCCTTTGCGAACTCTATCCTTTTATTTTTATTGATTTTGCTGATGAGTGGTTTCCTTTGAGCCACTCGCGATCTATTCCCGGCACGTTTGAAGGCCCTGCGAACTGCGGATGGACTTCTTTATTAATCTCCTAACGAACTTCTGCTACCACTTGCGTCGATGTAGTTTTTGGATTCTTTTTTATTTTTATTATTATAATTCGTTCATCATTAAGGGTCAATTTGCGAGGTCTTCCAGTTCTTAAGATTTGTTTCCTCTTTAAAACGTTTTATTATGATATAAAAAGTAAAACGACTTCGACTCACCGTTTGACCGATTTCTGCATATAATTTGTCCTCGTCATCGGAGGGCGTTTGTAAAGTTTAAAATGTGGTTTAAAATGTGGTTCCTCCACGGTCGCTCCGATGAAATTTTTTATAGAAAAGAAAAAAAGCGTTAGTGTATATTTGCTGTCATCTTTTATTGGTATATAGGTCCATGTATGTATGTGAGTATATGTATATTATATGAAACAATATATAGCATATGATATAATAGCACGGATTAATTCTTACCTCCCCTTGGCTGAAACGTCCTGATCCTTGGTATGCTAATTTTGCAGTGACATTAAATTTTAAAGTTAAGACGAAAGTAACCTTGCCGAACAGCTTTAACACAGTAAACGTTTTAACTGTTCGGCGGGGAAATGCAGCGACTGGAACCGGTGGTTTGCCAAAGTCGGAACGGTAGGCGCAATTAACATTAGGGTGGCTAAACATTTATTAGAATTTAGGGTGTGGCGTAAACATGCCGGCCCCTTGCGATTAGCAATAAGTATGCTAGAACGGTGGTGCCAGCCAACGTTCGGTTTCTTTTTTATTGTGAGACACCTGAGGCCGCCGGTCTCGTCTCAAAAGTTGCTGCAAAGAGATATGTAGATATTAAGTACGTTGATCTATTTATTGCACAGTAAAATTATTGAGTAAAATTATGATATTAAAATTTGTAATAAGTTATGTACAAATTATATTATGGCTGTGTTACCTGGCGAGGCCTAGTCGCCAGTGTATTCTCGTCCGTCTTTTTATTTTGGCGCATTAACGTTGCTTGCGCACGTGGTCGAAAATGAGTGGCTTCCGATTAACACGGGTGCCGCTGTTCATGCTGCAGCTGGGGTCGGAGAGGCCTCGTCTCTAATCCTCTATTTTCATTAAGGCTGAAAGACCTTGTTTCCGCTCCGCTTGTTTAGCGGGAAGGCCTGGTTTCTGCTCTAGACTCAGTCCTTTGTTTTGTTTTTACAAACAAAGATTTTGAATGTAATTTGCTAGTTTTTTAAAACCAAAAATGTGTAGTGTGTACACAATTTTATGGTTGCTTAATAAGCTTTTGATATCTTGAATTTGTAGAATGTATTAGTAGTGGTGCATTGGCTGGTCAGTGCTGACCACAGCGAAGAAAAACAAAAAAAATTATATTTTTTGATGTTAACGAAAATGCACTACGCATTTTAGTTTTTTTTTATTATTTGGCTATGAGGAACTTAAATACAATCGCATCTTAATGTGTTTTATATGTTCACCGCAAGGTACATACTAATGTTTTTCTAATATTTGCCGCATAGGATGATCGTGTCTTGGCTATAAGTGGATCGTAACAAAGTACAAGGTGTCCTGCCGTGGTGTATGTGATATATTATATTATTCTTCTTTGTTCTTATTATCATAGATATGTCTATAAGAAGAACAAAATGATAAGCAAAAAAAAAAAAGAAACCAGCCGCATATTTGAAGTGAAACTTCTTAATTTATGGATTAAATTTAAATATTTAAATGAGGATTTAAATGTGTTTTTTTTAAATAAAATTCCATACAATAATAAAGGATAATATTATTATTCATTTATTTCTGAAATTTGTACATTAGTCGGTGCTTCAATAGCCTGTACATTTTGTATTGATAGTGCAATAGCAGCAGTGAATACAATCGGTTTGTGGTCTGTGAAATAGGATATATAAGTATGTTCTTCACTCGATTGTGTCGATATAGCGAGAAAATATGGTATCTATCGTTGTTCCTGATTTTGTTGTTGAAATATAGCGGATCAGGATCACACTCTATTTCCAATGTTTGAGATTCTGCAAAAACAACTTTTATATAATATATATTACTCACATTCGAAAACACATTCACAATAACTGGAGAAACAACTGGCCTTTGGACGACAATAGTATTGGCATCTTCCAGTATTTACCGTAGGATTTAAATTGGGTATTTGTAAGAACGAATTATAGTGTTTATGTCAGCATGTATTATAAATTTGTATTGGAACCAAGTAGCTGAGGTATGCGGTAACAAATGACATTGTCATTTAACATTTATTCGGACTTTATTTTGGCGATATTCAGAAAGGAATAAAAGTCAATGGGCAATACATAAATTATATACGATACGCTGACGGTACACCACTTCTATCCAAAAACTTGGATGATTTGCAGTGTTTGATAAATATGGCTAATCACAAAAGTAATTCTAAAAGCATAAACATAGAAAAAACGAAATTCATGATTATATGCAGAGCATAAAATCCGTATTTGAACACTGCCTTGAAAATAGATGATCAACCAATTGAACGTGTGAACTGCTTCAAATATTATATTTGGGATGCTGACTAAATCATACATGGAGCACGGATAAAGAAATAAGCTAACGTATCGAGATAGCCAGAAACGCTTTTTTTAAAATACACAAAAGCTCTGGTCAATGGAGAATTAAATTTAAAGTTGCGTATGCGGTATATAAAATGTTATGTTAGTACTAAAGTGGACTCTTAAAACAGCACTGATGAATAAAATAGAAGCATTTGAAATTTATATATTTTTTCTTTAATAACTCTGCTTGTAAAAACAGTTTATATATGTGATTTAATAAAATAAACCGGAATAGTTGTTCTTAAAAAATACTTGTTTTTCACTAATTTTTGATTTTACACGGGTTTTCCTGGAACCAATTACCGTGTAAAAACAGAATTAGGTGTATATGTACATATATGCAACGGCATGCACTCGTCACAGCACAAATATCACCATTTGCCAAATTCGGAACAATTCTGTATTTCGAAGTTAGCAATATTTATGTCGTACATACTATACATATGGATATGTATGTAATCTACTCAGCTCAGCTAAATATTTTGATAGTTACTATTTATGATGTATACCGGAATGATCGCTGTCCGGAAGCTACTGGTCTTAAAAAAGGTGGTGGGGTGCTACTTGCAATTCGATAGGATTTATGTAGCAAAGGTGTAGAATTGAATAGTTTTGGAAGCACAATTGACCAAATCTGCGTCAGTGTAAAATTTTCTAACATTACGTAGGTAGGTAGGTGGGGTGTTTAAGTTTCTACAGAAATCGAAGTACGGGAGTCCTAACCTTCTAGCGTGGCTGGCTATTAGACAATGACCGGTTAATACCCCTTTCATTTTTCTTATAACGGGTGATTTTTTAGCTATTATCTTTTTAAACAGTTGGTTTAAACAGCTGACGCACGTTTCGTGTTTTGTTTCACTGTCAAACATCTTCAGTTTGGTCTATAATTTAACCATGAATCGTCTTACAAACGAACAACGTTTGCGAATCATTGAATTTTATTATAAAAATGCGTGTTCTGTTAAGAAAGTTTATCGCGCGCTTCTTCCATTTTATGGTCAGTCTAATCGACCCACTGAAGCGGCTTTTCGAGCTATTGTGACTAAATTTAGAACCAAATTTACATTATTTGACATCAAACCACCAACACGCTTACGTAGAGTTCGAACTGAAGAAAATATCCCAGCTGTATCGGCCAGTGTTAATGATGACCATCATTTATCGATTCGTCGCCGTTCGCTCTGTTACTCAACAACGTGGAAAATTTTGAGAAAGGATTTAGGTGTGAAGCCTTTCAAAATACAGCTGGTGCAAGAATTGAAGCCGAATGACCTACCCCAACGCAGAATTTTTGGTGAATGGACTCTTGGAAAGTTGGCCGAAGATCCACTTTTTTATCGAAAAATTGTGTTCCGCGACGAAGCTCATTTTTGGATCAATGGGGACGTAAATAAGCAGAATTGTCGATTTTGGAGTGAAAATCATCCAGAAGAATTGCAAGAGCTACCAATGTATCCAGAAAAGGTCAAAGTTTGGTGCGGTTTATGGGCTGGAGGTATCATTGGACCGTACTTCTTCAAAGATACTGCGAATCGTAACGTAACTGTGAATGGTGCGCGCTACCGTGAAATGGTATCCATTTTTTTTTGCCCAAAATGCAAGAGCTTGACTTGCATGACATGTGGTTTCAGCAAGGCGGTGCCACATGCCACACAACACGCGTAACAATGGACTTGTTGAGAGGCGATTTCGATGAACATTTTATTTCACGTTCGGGACCTGTTAATTGGCCATCCAGATCGTGGGATATAACGCCTTTAGATTATTTTTTGTGGGGCTATGTTAAAGCTCATGTCTATTCAGACAATCCTGCTTCAATTAACGCATTGGAAGACAACATTAAAGCATTTATATGTGAGATACCGGCCGAAACATTGGAAAGAGTATGCCAAAATTGGACTAAGCGGATGGACCATTTGAAGCGCAGTCGCGGTCAACCTTTGCATGAAAAAATCTCCAAACATTAAATTATATGGACTGGGCTATCGATTTAAATAAAAATTGTATGCATTTTTTCTGAATTTTACGTGTGAGTTTTACGTGTTTGGCCGAGCTCTTCATCCTATTTGTGGCATGCGTCTTGATGTTGTTTCACAATTGGAGGGTCCTACAGTTTCAAGCCGACTCTGAACGGCAGATATGTCTTATGAGGAGCTTTTTTAGGGCAGAAATACACTCGGTTGGTCATTGCCTGTCAAGGGGTGACCGCTATTGGAAAACACTTTTTCTTCATATTGGTGTTTCACCGAGATTCGAACCTATGTTCTCTCTGAATCACGAATGGTTGTCACACACCAAGTCATTCGGCTACGGCGACCGCATAAAATAAAAGAACAAAAGTTCGGATGACGGAATGAAAGTTACAAAACAAATGGCCAAAACGACGGGAAAATATACTGACGCATTGGCAGCACGGATTGATATACAAACGTGGGTCAAAGCATGGAAACGAAGGTCCTTCGAGATATAAACTCGACCAGAGGTCTCTCGCTATCCTTGGCAGGGCTTGGAAAAACGAGATCGAAGGTAAAGTTCATCCCAAAGAAGAGACCGACAAGGCAAGGCAATGTAAAACGGTGGTTGACGAATACCTGCCATTTCAAGCCGCCAACCAGACAGATTGCAAATAATTGAACCACTCGCACGACGAAACTGGGAAAGTAACGAAGAAGAACAAGACCTCGGATCAGGGTGCAGTCGCATCCAAACCTACTAAGCGGTTTTGTGAGCACGGGACCATCTTCAAATGACATTGGTAGATGAAAACTCCAACCGGGAAAACCAGTTCTTGACAAGTGGTCAGAGATTGAAGAACGGTTGTCTCGAATAGCCGTGGACGATTTCATGAAGAACCCGGAGGGTCAAGCGCCAGAGCTTCAAACTCAAGCTAATACCGGCTAGCGAGATTCCACGAAGGCCGAGAGCTGACATTTGGATACCAAACATGAAACCAATCAACTGATCCCGTGCCTTCAGGCTCATAACCGCTTTGTGCCGATGACCGACTGGTCGATCATAAAAGCGGAGGCCCCGCAAAAGCACAGCATGTCATTCCTCCTTCTAATTACAGAAGGGAGTTTAGGACCACTGGAGAAAATGGAAAACAAACTTCGATTCGGCATTCGGAAGGCCAAGTGGAAGATATTCACTTCTGCAAATCCAGAAGAGGAGCAAGATGAGGTCTATGGTGCCAACGAACTGCTGACTGACATGCAGCTAGAAGACACCGAGTCCGAAAAAGGAAACTAATAAACATGGGTTTAAAGGTTGTTCAAATTAATATGCAGCTCTCCCAGACTTCAACGGACAACCAAACCATTCTCTTGATGGAGGATTCAGAGAATTCAGAAACCCCGGGTGCAAAGCACTGAGGTGAAGAGGATTCAAAGTAATCGCAGATCATGTATCATGTATTGTAGCTAAAAAAATATTTAAATACATTTTTAATCCCTTCATATAGTTCACAACATGTGACGTGACAGCCGTTGAGGTAGAGGCCACACTCAATATTCATGGCACTAGCTAGACCAGCACCGCCTGAGGAGAAAATACAGGTACAACCAAATCCCTGCTACTCGGATGCGACGCCAATGCGAGGCACGTCTTATGGGGAAACTCCGAAACAAATGACCGAGGTGAGTCTCTTTATGATTTCATAATTAATACTAATTGCATTCGTAATTGAGCCCTCTCTATGCTAGAAACTACTATCGTCAAAGCTAAAATGGGTAATATTAACATAACCAAGGAGATTCGTAACAGCGGTGGCGTAAGTTGATGATGTGGTGCTAATGGCGTCAGGACTGTGTCCTAATAGATCAGTGGGGTCATTCAAAGGGCGTTAGGCGAGCTTAATTCTTGGGCCACAGGCTGTGGTCTAAGTTTAAACCCGCGTAAAACAGAATTAATGCTTCTTGCCACCAAATACGAGGTGTCAATTTTTACCCTACCATATACATATTAATGGACAAACTTGGACCCAGTGCATAGGTCTTAGGAGTAATTCTGGACTTCAAACTTAGCTGGAAATTAAATATCAAAGATCGTGTAAGAAAAGCAGAAATTGCTTTATATATTGGAAGAAGATGGGGTCTTCAACCCAAGAATAATTTGTGGTTGTATAAGATGGTTCTTCTTCCTCCAAATTGGCGCGATAACCGCTTACGCGATTTTGGCCGAGTTTAATAAAGCGCGTCAGTCGTTTCTTTCTCATGCTAACAGGCGCCAGCTGGACACACCAATTGAAGCCAAGCCCTTTCCGCTCTGATCTTACCAACGCAGAGGAGGCCTTCCTCTTCCTCTGCTACCACCAGCTGGTACCGCATTGAATACTTTCAGAGCTTGAGCGTTTGTATCCATTCGGAACACACGACTCAGCCAACGTAGCTGCTGGATCTTTATTCGCTGCGCTATGCCTATGTTGTCGTAGAGCTCATACAGCGCACCGTTTTATCGCCTGCGATATTCGCCGCTGCCAACGTGCAAAGGTCCAAAAATCTTCCGCAGAATCATTCTCCCTAATATTCTAAGCGACGCTTCATCGGATGCTCCCATCGTCCAGGCTTCTGCGCCACACGTTAGGACGGGCATGATGAGAACCTTTTAGAGTTCGTTGGAGAGGACTTTACTACTAATTTGCCTACTTAGTCCAAAGTTGTACTTGTTGGCAAGAGAGATTCTACGTTGATTTTCAATGATGGCATTGTTATCGGTGTTAAAGCTGGTTCGCAAATAAACGAAGTCTTTTGAAACCTCGAAATCATAACTGGCAACAGTGACGTGGGTGCCGATACCCGAGTGCGCTGACTGTTTGTTTGATGACAGGATGTACTTCATCTTGTCCTCGTTCACCCCCAGACCCATTCGCTTTGCTTCTTTATCCAGTTCGGAGAAAGCAGAACTAACAGCAAACTAAGGCCGCTGATGTCACTATCGTCGGTGTACGCCAACAATACGCTCTTATAAAATATTGTGCCTGAGCGACTAAGTTCTGCTGCTCGTACGATCGTTTCTAACATGAGCTTAAAGAAGTCTCACGACAGCGAGTTATCCTGTCTGAAACCTCGTTTGGTATCAAAGGGCCCGGAGAAGTCCTTCCCAGTTTTGACGGCGCTGCTGGTATTGAGCAATGTCATCTTGCATAGCCGTATTAGTTTTGCGGGGATACCGAATTCAGATATCGCGGCATATAGGTCACACCTTTTCGTACTATCGAATGAAGCTTTGGCGATACTTGGCACAGACTGCAGTATCACCCTTCCTATGCATTAGGCAGAGCGCACTTAAATTCCAATCTACAGGCATACTTTCATTCGACCATATTTTGCATAGAAGCTGATGTATACACCATACCAGTTCCTCACCGCCATGTTTGAATAGCTCAGCGGACAGGCCGCTGGCGCCCTCGGCTTTGTTGTTCTTTAGCCGCGTTATCGCTATGCTCACCTCGTCATGGACGGGTAACGGAACTACAATTCCGTCGTCAACGATTGGGGTATCGTGATCTTCACATTCTCTGTGACATGCGCAGTTGTCACTGTTTAACAGGTTCGAGAAGTGTTCCCTCCATAATTTAAGATTGCTCTGTACGTCAGTCACCAGATCGCCGTCTTTGTTATTACAGGAAAACGCCCCGGTCTTAAAACCTTCTGTAAGTCGTCGAACTTTCTGGTAGAATTTTCGGGCATTGTTCCTATTGGCCAGCATCTCAAGCTCCTCACACTCATGTATTTCGGCCTCTCGTTTCTTCTGTCGGATAATACGTCTCTCTTCCTTTTTCAGCTCTCTGTAGCGATCCCACATGGCTCGCGTTACGCCCGATCGCA
Organism: Anastrepha obliqua; assembly: GCF_027943255.1. Lineage (NCBI taxonomy): Eukaryota > Metazoa > Arthropoda > Insecta > Diptera > Tephritidae > Anastrepha > Anastrepha obliqua. The sequence goes on along the minus strand of NW_026562178.1, from coordinate 124,862 downwards.
GCGTGGCTCTATAGGCGGCATCCATGACATTCCTCGTCGTACCAATTGTTTTTTCGGGCTCGCCGGAATCCGATTTCTTCTTCGGCGGCGGTACGTAGGGAACGAGAAATGTTGCTCCATTGCTCGTGCATGCTGGTTTGTTGGGCAGTGCTCTCTGAGAGCAGGAGTGAGAGTCGAGTGGCGAATCTTCTGGCTGTCTGCTGTGATTGCAGCTTTTCGATGTCGAACAATCTTTGCGTAGGTAGATGTACGTTTTTTGCTGCACAGAGGCGTGTGTGGCAGTTTGGCTGCAACAAGGTAATGATCCGAGTCGATGTTGGGTCCTCGGATCGTACGTACATCTAATACACTAGAAGCGTGTCTTCCATCTATCACAACATGATCGATCTGGTTTCGCGGTTTTGATCAGAAGACAGGCGTGTTGCATGGTGTATTCTCATATGCTGGAATCTGGTGAGATGTTATAAACGGGCTTTGATGCGGATTATTGCGAGACGCTCGTCCACCGAAGTGAACGACAGTACTTGGCAACGAAGTCTCTCTCCCACAACAAATCCAACACCGAATTTGCGCTCCTTACTTTGCCCCGTCCATGTCAGTGATATCAGCCTTTACTCTCACGAGGACTTCAACCATCGCGCAGAGGCACCTTCCCCATTAAGGGGGCGGACATTCCAGGTACATGCCTTCAAATCATAGTCCTTAGTTCGTTTGCATGGGTCGTCACCAGTACAGGAAGTTCTCATCCGGGGCTTTGTTTGTGTTTTCATTGGGGGGATTTTTACGTGGCGGGTCCTAATCATAGCGAACAACCAGCAATCCTGGGATGCTTCCTCTTCTCACGTTGTCTCGCTCCCGAACGGGTATTCGAAAGCTACCCAGAGGGTACTTGGGCTAATCCCGGAAGTTGTGAGCTGCTTGAATCATATGTAGAAGAATAGTCCTGGCCACTCCCAAGTGAATGGCGATCAGTAACTTTCCCTACTTGCGTGTACTTCTACATATGGAACCATCCTCCAAGGTGGTTATACGACCAATTTTATCGAATGGTTCTATAGTTCGGTGGAAAGCTCTAGAGAGAGATAACAATACTAAATTACTTGACAGAATACAAAGGTCAGCCTGTGCAGTAGCGGGCGGTGCAAACAGATCATGTCCTGGAGAGGCTCTCAATGCACTGACACACTTTATTCTAATAGACGTACATATTAAGAAGACGGCAACCACGAGTGCATTTAGGTTAAATGAAGCGGGTCGCTGGAAAGAAAAAACTCATGGTAATGCCAGTCTATTATTGCGACCAACTCAGTATACCTCGAAGAGGACTGACTACATCGTCCCGACGGTAACATTGAAAAGAAATTTTGCTACTCTCTTTCCATCTAGGAAATAATGGAATAAGGGATTCTCACTAAACAACTTCGACACTACAATCTGATGTTAAAAAATGGACTTAAAATTGAAAAATCTGTTCGCCTCCCTAATACCAGCATCGGAACACTGAATTTAATGAAAAAGCAGACGAACTGGCAAGAAGGGGATCTTCCATGAATAACGCTCTTCCAGAATCGGTATTCATACTATTAGGTGCAGTCAAGAAAACGATTTCCCTAAAATACCTCCTAATCGCAGATTGTAGATGAAGAGACCAGGCGAAATGCAAAATTAGCAGAACGTTATGGCCCACCTACAACCTTAAGCAATCGTCAACATTGATAAACATGAAACGACGGGACGCCTGGAGACTAACGGCAGTCATAACTGGCTTTTGGTCTCCGTCAATCAGCCAAAATACTCGTAGGTATCCCTCACAACACATACTGTCACAGTTGTAATCAAACGGAGAAAAACAGGTCGAGAGGCTCGAGTAACTGTCTGGGGTACATAGATATCAACAACCTAATAAGGTTCTTAAACCGCACAGACTGGATATGGTCATGCTGTAAATAATTGTTAAACAAGTTGGAAACGGGGATGTGGCAACAAAATCGTGCGAAAGCAATAGTTGAATTCTGGCCGAATCACCTCTTTAACCAACCAAACCAACCAACCAACTTTAATAATAATATTGTAAAATTTAAGTTTGATCTGTTTACTATATTTAATAATGTGAATTAGTCTTCAAGAACATTTTCTGTAGATTGAAGTAAATAAATATATAAATTTAATAAATAATTTAATAACATAATTGAAAGTAACGTTTATATTTGTATGAAGATTTTTTTTTTAATAAAATTAAAATAAAAATAAACAGTGAATATACGGGGACTCCGGTCAAGGGATTTGAACATGGTGCAAAGCATTTTGTAAAAGCAATCATTGAGTAATTCAGTGAAGCATTAAAACATCTCACACATTAGGAATTCCAAGAAACTTATATGCTAAACTCACATATCCAACTGACACATCAACTGACCTCTAAACCATATGCTGTATTTGGAGCACAGCATTCCATATTTTTCAATTTCCTGCTCAGTCCACATGATACTGAGTTATGTATTGTCAGACTTCGCAAATGTTTGCGTGGAAAGGGGGTGCCAGTAATGGCACCATACAAAATAATTTTTGTTCGGGATTGTGACTCTATGTTATTACTTACTGAATGATTCAAGTTATATGAAATAAAATACGTATAAGACAATAGTATAAGTAATAATAAAAGTAACAATAAAAGTATTTTAATACTTGTTATGATAATAAGCACGAAAATGTTCATAACAAAATAATAAAGGCTTGTCATATTACTGTCGAAAAGCTCAGTACTTTGTTTTTTTAAACGATTTAGTGGACGGTAACCTTGCTTTGAGCAATATGCGCTTGCTTTTATGAATGCAATAGTTTTTGTTGTATACTACGACTATTGCCATTCTGTCGTGCGTTTAAAAGACATATTTATATATATACTAGCGTACCCTCGCCCGCTTCGCTAGACGATAAATTCAATGATTTGCTGAAAGAGAATAAAATTAATACGAAACAAAGCAAATTCTTTGATACAATTTCATTCGAACTTTATTGTAACACTTTTTGGTAGACAACGTTTTTGGTTTTTTCATCTTTCGCGTGAATAATGACGATGGTTTGCCAACTCGTGAGCAAGCTACATACAATTGTCCATGAGAAAAAATTGGGTATTCTAAATTAATACCGCACATTTGTAAAGACTGTCCTTGCGCCTTATTAATTCTCATAGCGAAGGCAAGGCGAATAGGGAACTGCAAACGTTTGAAATCGAATGGTAAATCCGCCGGAATCAGTGGAATTCAGGGTATCAAAATGTCTTCTCCTTTGTACTTCCCTTTCAAAATTGTTGCTTCGATAACGTTACCCATTAGCTTCTTCACAGCGAGTCTGGTACCGTTGCAAGGTCGGGGCACATTACTATTGCGCAGCATAATAATCGGTGCTCCAATTTTTAATCGTAAATTATGAGGTGGTAAGCCTGGCAAATCGAGTGAGTTTAAGAATTCAGTTGGATAATTTACGACCTCATCTTGATCAGTGATAGTGTCCATTGACTTATACGCAACTATGACACCAGGTATTTGATCTAAAATAGCTGAATTTATATCATTGACGTCCTTATTTTTCCCAGCTAAAATTGCTCTTTCGCTGAGTCAATCATGGTTTTTGTAATGTTGAACTATGTTTGGAAATACACTCTGTATCAATGCCTCTTTAGACTGTGCAAAAGTGCAGAAATTGTTAGGCAATGTTATCATTCCTGTTGTTTTTGAAAAAAGGTTTATTTTTTTTGGTTAAAAAGTGTTTTTTGAAGTTTTGAAAAACACTTCGCTCTAACAAATTTCTTCTCAGTTAATTGCTGAAAATTAAATATTTTGAAAAAACTATTTTTTTTAATTTAACGTTTTTGAGAAAATTTTGTTCTTGAAAAAATTTCATACTTTTGTAAAAGTTTAAATTGATTTGTTAAAAAAAATTTTTTCCGCTTTGAAAAACACCCCCTCGAAAAAATGTATTCTCTATTAATAGTGGAATATGAAATGCTTTGAAAACACCATTTTTTTTTTAATTTTGTTTGGTTTTCAGAAAATTTTGTTTTGAAAAAATTTCATACCCTTGAAAAAGTTTTATTTTATTTTATTTGTTTAAAATTTTTTTTTTTGTAATTTTAGAAAAACACCTCTTCGAAGAAATTTCTTTTATCTTTTTGAGGAAAATTTGGTTTTAAAAAAATTTCATGCTTTCGAAATTTTTTTATTTTACTTTATTTCTTCAAAATTTTTGAAAACAATTTTTTTTATAATTTTCGAAAAACACCCCTTTGAAAAAATGTTTTCTATGTGTCATAGTGGTATTCCATTAACTTTTAGGATTATAGTCAAATACTTACAAATATCTACGCTTTCACAAATAGCAACAATAAACAAATTTCCTCAAAACCAAAAAATTTACTTTTTTTCTAAAAAAATTCTAAACAAACAACGTAATAAATTTAGAATTTTGTGTTCACGAAAAAACAATATTGTTTTTATTGTATTAACTGAAAACCAAAATGTTGCAAAAAATCAAAACAAAACTAAATTATTGTTTTGTGTTCATTTGGTCCATATGTTCCATAAAAAGTTGATATGGTAAATAATATGCAGGGTCTGATACACGCAAATTTCCATTGACCATTATAGTGACAAAATTATCGATCACCAATTCCAACAGGATTTCAAAATCAGAGTTGGAATGAGTTGTTGTGTGGTGTACTTCTGAAAAAAATGAGAAATAAACAAAATAAATCTAAAAATTCGAATTCTAACTTTATCTTGTGTATGTTCTTATTACCTTTGAATTTTTCCAATGAAGCACCATTCATTTTAAATTTTCCAAGAATTTTTTTTATCATTTCGCGTTTCTTTCCTTTTTCATTCGATTCCAACATTTGTTCATAGCCGAAAACATCGTTTGCAAACGCATTCATTTCCATATAGAATTGGTCAAAGAAAGCATTGCTCAATTGAATTGAAACATTATTTTCATAAATACTTAGGACCTTAACTAATGCACCTTGGTACATACCTAACGCAGATATTCATCGCGACCTTGACATCGATACTATTGATGAAACAATACAAAGCGCTAGCAGAAGACACATAAATAGACTATTAAGGCATACAAATCCTATGATGAGAAGACTACCAAATAAAGAAAAATCTACCCAAAGTCGGCTTAACCGTCAAACACCAACAGATCTTGCAAAATCCTTGTAATCAATTGTCAACTAATCGTATATATCATTGTTTGTTAACCACTTGTTTTTAAATAATATGTATATATTTCTTCTAAATGAGCTTGGGGGCATTGGCCCTTCAATATCACTCTCATTCCATCTTTTTGTAAATCAAATTACTTATTGTCTAACGACAGGTGTAATATTTTATGGAAGAAATAAAAAAAAAAAAAATTTCATTCGAATCATTTGAAATTTCTGTATACAATACATTTCTGTATCACAATACAAATACAAAAAATTCAAAAAAAGTTGTACACATAAAATGAATGTCGATTCGAAACTTACTTTAATCTAACAATCGAGCAAGTTTTGTTTTGGACAATATTTTGATTTTTTCTTTTTTTTATATGAAGAAAATATTTAAAAGAAATTTTTTTTTGCTAAAAACCTTCCCCTAGTGGATCCCTATAATATGAAAAAAGAACGAATAAAATTGGCCTCGTATCGGCCCAAAAAAATGCGGACGAACGAACATCATTTCATTTTTATATATATAGATATATAAATATAAAAATTTATTTTTTTTGAATTTAATTTTAGGGTAGTTCTTAACACTATGTTACAACTGGACTGACTGCCAACATATTTGACAGTCGTATTTATACAGGGTGGGCTAAATAAGACCTACTAATGTTAAGCACAAATAACTTTTTTATTTTTTGACATATTTATTTTTCTCGTTTTGTAGGTTATGGAGCCCTACAGTACAACACAACGCGTTAAAATGATCGAGTTTTTCTATTCTTGTCAACGATCAATGGTTTTAACGCAGCGTAAATATCGGCAACATTTTAATTCCAGATCAGCTCCCACAGCCTTCATGATTAGGAGTTTGGTCGGTCGTTTTGAGGAACTAGGTTCGGAGGCAGACCGTCCTGGACGAGGTGCCCAGCGAAACATTCGCGCTGAAGACAACGTGGAAACTGTGCGGCAGAGTGTTGCAGATAATCCATCTGTTTCCTCTCGCCGTCGTTCCAGTCATTTCCATTTCCATCCGATTGGGCATTTCCAGAACGACATTGCGTAAAATTTTGAAGTTGGATCTTAAGATGTACCCATACAAAATTCAAGTTGTGCAAGTACTGCTACCACAAGACCATCAACAACGACTACAATATTCTATTCGTTTTACACAATTAGCCATACAAATTGATTTTTAAAATAATGTTTTGATGTCGGATGAAGCTCATTAAATGGTTATGTCAACAAACAAAACTGTAGATTCTGGGGCTCTGAAAATCCAAGGGCAGTACACCAACATCAGTTGCACCCATCTAAATGTACTGCTTGGCGCGGTGTTATGGCCACTAGAGTTATCGGTCCATGTTTCTTCAAAAATGAGGATGAAACGCCGGAATCGATTTCAGGAGCTTCTTACAGAACACTGATTGAAAACTTTTTGCGGCCAATGGCGAGGCAGTATCCTAATTTGTGGTTTCAACAAGATGGAGCAACTGCGCATACTGCTAGGCAAACTATGGACCTGCTGTGTGAAATTTTTGGCGAACGTCTGATTTCCGAAAATTCAGATTTCCTTGGCCACCTCGTTCGGCAGATTTGACTGCGCCCGACTTCTTTTTATAGGGATATTTAAAAGACAAAGTGTATCTTAATAAACCAGACACTATTAGATAGCTGAAGCAAAATATTCGAGACGAAATACTGAGCCTTCAACCAGAAACATTATGTGGTGTAATGGAAAACGCGTTAAAAAGAGCCAATTTTTGTATCGAGAAAAATGGTGGACATATGTCTGATGTCATATTTCATACATAATTTCCATAAAATATATTCAATGTATAAAAACAATGAACCAAAATAAATGATTATTGCAAAAGTTATTTGTGTTTAACATTAGTAGGTTTTATTTGGCCCACCCTGTACTTATACCTCATCTTACTGTTTTATGTACTGTATTAGTTTCTTTGTTTGCTGTTTTAGGAAAAACATGTTTACCTCTTGTTATTCTTAAAATACATATGCTTATCTTTGGTTTTTCTTAAAATATGTTTATCTTTTGTTTTTCTTAAAATATGTTTATCTTTCTTAAATACAAATACTTATCTTTTGTGTTTCTTAAAATATGTTTATCTTTTCTTATTCTTAAAATACATATGTTTATCTTTTGTTTTTCTTAAAATATGTTTATCTTTTGTTATTCTTAAAATACATATGCTTACATTTTGGTATTCTTAAAATATGTTTGGATTTGTTCAGTCCTTCATGATTATACCTAGAATTTACTTAACTATTTTTACTTATTATATGTAAATTAAATCATTTCTTAACTCTCTTCCTAAATTCAATCGTCCCGATTTATACCGAACTAATGTTTGTTCCTTGTTCTTGCTTAAATAATATAATTTGTACAGTTATTCACTCTAGTGTAAATATTGTTCCAAAGGGCAATTTCCTCACATGCTTAGTTTTAGTGGTGTGAATGCTTAGTTCTAATAGTATACAATGATTATTTATGATAGGATATTTGTAAATAGCAATGATAGGATTTTAGTTCTTATTAAATATTTGTTCGTATGATGAGGTAATTTTTTGTCAATTAGTTACGTAGAATAAAAATGTGAATTCGTCAAATTAATATGCATCGTCGGTTCTAGTTAGAATATATTTCCTGTTAGTTATGGTTGTTAATTTGGTGTCTCCTTTCGCTTGAATTGCGATTATGATGACCATGGCTAGTAATATCAGGTAATTGTCGTCTCCTGTAACTGTGTAATTTTTTACGTTGTCTTTGTGAACAACTTTTCCCTCCTTAGTCAAAATCGTGTCTTCACGATCTTCTTGCACTAGGTACTTTTTGTAACGACTGTCTCTTTTACTTCTGATGTTAGTCCTTAACACCAATATCTGGTCTCCTTGTGTGAAAGTTCGGTGTCTAGTTCACTGGCTTAGACGTTGTAATATTTTTTCCGATGCGTCTTTTAATTTTTTTCACTATACCTTCCTTGTTGTATGTTATTAGGTTAAAATTTATATCCTTTGGTTTTTTTTTCTGTGACGGTATAGGTTGTGTTGTTCAATTCCTTTATAGCTACAAATAGCTCCTCGGTTGTTGATGTTGAAGTCTTTATTTTTAATATTCTTGCCAATTCTGATGTGGAATTGTGCGTTCGTTCTACCTGACCGTTTGCCTTTGATCTATATATTGGTGTCTGTATTTTGTTGATATTGTATTTTATACACATTTGTTTTAACATTGGTGTATTTAGACAACTTTCGTTATCTGTCATGAGTCGTTTACAGTGCGGAAAATAGTTGATAAGAATTTCTTCTACTCTTTTGTCCATTTCTGTTTTTGAGTCTAATTGTCTGATAGTTATGTATTTTGAGAATTTATCTACTGCTACTAAATATGTTTTGTGTCCTTTGTGTGCTCGCTCGTGTGTTTGTTGAATTAATTCTAACTGTCTATTTGGTTGTGTTATGTCTTCGAGTTTATTTGGTGTATATACGAATTTTAGGGCCCTTATTATGAGCAACATTCGATCTTCGACTATAGTCGAAAGTGCTGATCGAACGACTTTTCATTTGGTATGATGGTGCTCATTCGCTGAAGAATAGGACTATTGTGAATTTCGATCTCTCGACGCATTTACAATAGATACTTTTTTCTCAGCTGATACAGCAAAAAAAATAAAAGAAAAAGCGATTGTCTTGATATTCTTTGTTAACAACATTTTTAAAAGTAAAAAAGTATTTTTTGTGAAAATGAGGACAACGGGAGGAAATAGATGTCCTGGAAAACTATATTTACCAAAGATGGACACAATTTAGTAGTTCAGAGGCTGATCTACAACGAACAAAAGCACATTTTTATAGCAAATACCGGATTCCAGGAATAATTGGATGTGTTGATGGCACGCATATTAAAATTGTCGCTCCCAGGAAAAAAGTTCAACATTTGTATTCAACAGGAAGGGATTCTACAACATTAATGCTATGATTGTAAGTAGACATTTGTATATATAATACATATGTAAATATGAGTCATAAATTCTAAATGCAAACAATGTAAATTTTAGGTTTGTGATCATACAATGAAAACGCGGAGAATTCAGGAGCTACTCATGATTCTATGGCTTTCAATATGTCGCCATTGAAAACGCATTTAGAGGAGCAACATCTCAATGGCCGTCGCAATACTTGGCTCCTCGGTATGTAATAAACACCAATTGAAATTCCGTTTTTAATAATTTTTGTCTGTCTCAGGTGATGTTGGATACGCTCTAAAAACATATTTAATGCAAACAAGTTTTCTGTGGCAGTAGGCTTCTGTGTGGCCGTACTGCTGGCAGTTAGCGCATTGAGGAATCTCGCTTTTAGGGCATGGGGGTTTAAACACAACTTTCGAGTTAAATAAACACTTGATCTCATATAAATCTTTATTGTTCGGGCTCGGTTTCAACTCGAGAATGAACATCGGAATTGGCCTTTTTGTAATTCTGTGCTTGACGTTGTGTAAATATATTTATCGCTGTGTGGCCGAGATATTTAAGCTCTTGAGAAATTTCTTCAATGTCAATAGATGCGTGCATAGTTTTGAGAATGTTTTATTTTCTTTTTTTTAAGATGCACGAACAATGTTAGTTGGCAGCACTGAATAAATTTTAATTATGCAGAAGCACAAAAGGCTTGCATATTTCTAAGCCGAGCTTTGTTCAGCTGGCCGTGTTTGATTTATGTTTTAATGATTTGACGTTTTTATTTGGTTTTTTTGGTTGTTGTTTTATTTTCATTTTGGTAAAAATCTGAGCGCCAAATTTTTAATTAGCAAAATATTCGTTTATTTACACTATTTTTATAGTTATTTTTAGAGTAGTTTCTTTACAGTCCGGATACAATTTTCTATCTTCCTGGACACAGCGCGCCAAGAACTGTTTTTGTTCTTCTTCAGCTGTGATAAGTTCGTTAAAATTTTGCATTAATTTAACAGACATTTCAGCACTTTCATTCATAACTTTCAAATGACATACAGTTAGTAACATAAATAAGTATACAGGAGCCTGATTTATGGAATTGTTTGACGCTAACGCTTTCCTTAATATGTAATCAAAATATTTTACACATGGTAATTGTGTACTGAGATAAACTTTCATATGCGCCTTAATTTAGCTGTAAATTTTAGGTACCGTTATCCACGCTTTGCTTTGTCTTTGATGCCAGCCTAATTTATGTCACAAAAGTTAGCATACAGCAAACGATTGTTCAGTTAGAATAACATTTATTTTTACGCATTGATTAAAAAATTTAAAACTATTAAAGGAAATAATTAAAGTGAGTATAAAAATTTATGGAAGTAAGTTTTGTATTAATTTTTGCGACATTTTTAGTAATGGCACCAAGAGGAAAAGAGCTTTCTGATGATTTAAAAAAACTGATTATAAAATATCACAAGGAACATAAATCATTGCGAGAAATCGGTCATTTGATAGATAGGAGTTTTGCTACAGTTCAAAAGATTGTGAATAAATATAAAAATGCGGGAAGCACCACTAATAAAAAGCGTTGTGGGCTCTTAAGTCCCAGAGAAAAAAGCTTAGTCGTACGGAAAATCAGGACAAACCCCAAAATAAGTGGCCTCAAATTGAAATCTGAAGTTGAAAATGAGACTGGAAAACAAATTAGCAGCCAAACTATTCGCCCGGTTTTGCATAGTGCTAGTTATCATGGGAGCAATGTTAGGAAAAAACTCTTCGTGAGTAGTGTCAATCGGAGTAAACGGATTTCATTCGCCAAATATTATGAAAAATATGACCAAACGTTTTGGAACCAAGTCATATTTTCTGATGAGTGTGAGTTCAGTATCTGTAGATCTGATGGCCGTGAAAAAGTTTGGAGAAAAGTTAACGCGGAATTGGATCCAAACAATATGACCGGCACTGTGAAGCAAGTAGGGGTTTGGGGATGTATGGCTGCAAACAGGGTTAGAAACTTGGTATTTATCGAAAATATTATGGACCGATATGGTTATTTAAATATTTTGAAAAATAATTTAAAAGAAAGCGCTACGAAATTAGGCCTTGGAGGAACGTTTATCTTCCAGCAGGATAATGATTCCAGCACACATCCAACATTGTACGAGAGTAGTTTTTATACAATGTGCGAAAACAGCTGAAAACACCGCCACAGTCTCCGGACACCAACTCAATCGAACATTTATGGGAACATTTAAAGCGGCATATACGTAAACATCCGATTAGAAATAAGGAACAACTGAAAAACGTCCTTGAAGAGGAATGGAATAAAATACCACCAGCTGTAACTGAAAACTTGGTGAAATCAATGCCATCACGACTTAAAGCGATTGTAAAGTCTAATAGTTAACTTACCAAATACTAGGATTTGATTTTAATTATGTTTTTGATTTCACAAATTAATAATATGATGAACTGTATACTTACTTTTGAGACATGAATTTTTATAAAGTTTAATATAAAAAGCTATAATTTTGTTCCTTATTAAAATTTTGTCATTATTTGGATTACATATGATTTTTGTATTTCATACATGTAAATAAAACACAATTTTGTTATAACTTAGGTTGTTTGAAGGAATCGATTGGGGGGAAATTGAAAACGTGTCCGGTGTATACTTACTTCTGTTAATATTCTTCTTTTAGCTTTCAAAAAATCAGCATTATTATCCCAAGAAGATACATCTTACTTTAGAAAACTTTCGTGGATCTACAGTCTTGATAGACCGATACGGAATCATCCTGTGTTTTGTCTGAAAAAAAGAAAAACAGTTAAATAACAAAAAAACAAATAATCAACATAGAACAGATTTAATACCACTAAAAGTCAATTCAACTTACCAAACAACTGTTGAACCAGTTCTTTCTTCGACGGCTAATAGCGTTTGCTAAAATCTGAGATTTTGTCTTGTTGAAGTTGGAAATAATTTTCTTTTTAGTTTAGTTATCAACTTCATCATCAAGCAGTGATGGAATGACTGTCTCTTCACATAAATACCACAAGTGATGACTTAACTTGCTTATAACGGGTGATTTCTTAGCTATTATCTTTTAAATAGTTGGTTTAAACAGCTGACGCACGTTTCTTTTGTTGTTTCACTGGTAAACATCTTCAGTTTGGTATATAATTTAACCATGAATCGTCTTACAAACGAACAACGCTTGCAAATCATTGAATTTTATTATAAAAATGCGTGTTCTGTTAAGAAAGTTTATCGCGCGCTTCTTCCATTTTATGGTCAGTTAAATCGACCCACTGCAGCGGCTATTCGTGCTATTGTGACTAAATTTACATTATTTGACATCAAACCACTAACACGCTTACGTAGAGTTCGAACTGAAGAAAATATCCCAGCTATATCGGCCAGTGTTAATGATGACCATCAATTATCGATTCGTCGCCGTTCGCTCTGTTACTCAACAATGTGGAAAATTTTGAGAAAGGATTTAGGTGTGGAGCCTTTCAAAATACAGCTGGTGCGAGAATTGAAGCCGAACGACCTACCCCAAAGCAGAATTTTTAGTGAATGGACTCTTGGAAAGTTGGCCGAAGATCCACTTTTTTATCGAAAAATTGTGTTCCGCGACGAAGCTCATTTTTGGATCAATGGGGACGTAAATAAGCAGAATTGTCGATTTTGGAGTGAAGATCAGGCAGAAGAATTGCAAGAGCTACCAATGTATCCAGAAAAGGTCACAGTTTGGTGCGGTTTATGGGCTGGAGGTATCATTGGACCGAACTTCTTCAAAGATGCTGCGAATCGTAACGTAACTGTGAATGGTGAGCGCTACTGTGAAATGATATTTAACTTTTTTTTGCCCAAAATGCAAGAGCTTGACTTGACGACATGCCACACAACACGCATAACAGTGGACTTGTTGAGAGGCGAGTTCGGTGAACATTTTGTTTCACGCTCGGGACCTGTGAATTGGCCACCCAGATCGTGCGATATAACGCCTTTAGATTATTTTTTGTGGGGCTATGTTAAAGCTCATGTCTATTCAGACAATCCTGCTTCAAATAACGCATTGGAAGATAACATTAAAGCATTTATATGTGAGATACCAGCCGAAACATTGGAAAGAGTATGCCAAAATTGGACTAAGCGGATGGACCATTTGAAGCGCAGTCGCGGTCAACATTTGCATGAAATAATCTTCAAACATTAAATTATATGGACTGTACTATCGATTAAAATAAAAATTGCATGAATTTTTCTGAATTTTTCGTGTGTTTTTTGAAAAACTTTCCTATAGCTCTTAAAAAATAACCATTTAGAAGCTTTAGAAATTGATGCGTCAATTTTTTCGTACTGTTTTAGCATCTTCAACAAGCGTAAATCTTAGTTGGGTGCTTTGGTCGCTACTGTGCATTCGAGCTAAGCTTTAACATACGACATTGCAATAAAACCTTTTTGTCTTTCGCAATCATTCTGCATTGTGACGGAAGTAAACATATTTTTAAAGCTCTGGGGGGCCTTAGTTTTAATTCTTTGCCTGTATTTCCTCCCAAAAATTTTACGCTCAGTTTGACCAATTTGCGTAGACATGTCTTACAAAACCTTTGTCGTATTCTCTCTTATAAGCTATTTACAAAGCTTGAATATCAGTCTCGGCGACACGTTAAAAACGTATAAAATTAAGAGATGGTTCAGTGTTACTAGAATCGAGGTTTTTCCAATTTCCCCTGAACTTTTTGAACATCGGAATACCTGGTCTACTAGTAATTTGATTAATCTTGGTTTCAAAGACAGCTTTTAGGACCAATTCATAAACATGAATACGACAGGCGAAAAGCAGCCATTCTCTTCCTAAAGTTTGCTCCAAAACCGCACAAGCTAAATTGGAAGGGCCAGTAAGGGAAGCTGTTGCGTCGCAACATATTATTTTTAACGTTATCGTGAAGGTCCCAGTCAAATGGAGATGTTGAGACAGCCTTAGCTTGGTGTTTTCCAGAAGGGCTCTCTAGTTTTGGCACTGCTGGAAGATGTTTTCTATCGTCAAACGAAGCAGTAGGTTAAGTTAGCCTGGTTGGAATTAAGCCACGCATGGACCTTTTGGTCCCTAGCGATACCTGATGGAGACCGACCTCTATGAATTTTGAAAGTAGATGGCAACGCTTTTGGCGAATCTAAGGACAGCTGGGAGATCCGATTTTGAGACGTCCTCCAATCTCTCAAACAATGCGGCTCGCAGACTTTTTAAACGTGTTTTTAATAATGCCGGACAAACGCACTGAAGGTGTTCTAAAGTTTCCTCAACATCCTCTCTGCATTTTCTGCATTTGCCCGTGTTAGCAATCTCTATCTTGTACGCATGTGCAGCCAATAGATTATTACCTGTCAGCATACCTATGATAGTTCTGCAGTCCTTTCGCGAGAGAATAAGTACGAACTGAGTCATATTTTTCTCCTTAGTTCTACACATAACTTTTGCAATTTTGAATGTGGTCAGTTTAGTCCACGTCTCTTCCACTTGCTTTTTCATGCCGTCGTATTTATTAATTATTGACTTCTTTCTTGTTCTTGTGTAGGCTAGCTCCGCACTTTCCCTACAGCAAAATATTTCGCTTGAAAATTACTGCTATGGTCTGGCAGCTTGATAAGTGGTCTTAACCCTAGTTTTGAGCAGTAAATACCCGCTCCCACTCCGTCTAAAGTTTAAGAGCCGTCTGTGTAGATGTAAAAAGTCCTACGGCAAGGTTTTACGCCTTTGTGCCATCCCTCCTCTTCAATTGTAGTACGAAACCTTCTTTCCCAATTAAAGTACGGAGTCATGTAATCCCTGCAACCTGAACTCCTCTTTCCAATTGAGCTGTGAATGTCCGAAGGTTCTACAAGTGAATACTTCTGCAGTCACTAACCTTCCCGCGGATTTCGCTGCCAGATTTTCCGCCATAAGGTCAACAGGTGATATGTAGAGTATCATTTCTAGCGTCGCCGTTGGAGTGGTTTTCATCGTTCCTGTTATGCACTCGCTGCTCTGTGCATAACAGAATCGTTTCTAGTGGCATTAAGTAGGTATGCCAGTTTTCTTGTCGCAGTCCACCATACTAAGGCCCCATAAAGGAATATCGGTCTAACTACTGCCGTGTAGCACCAATGCATCAGAGAGGGTGATAGACCCCAAGTAACGCCCAGCATTCTTTTGCATGCATACAGCGCATTACTAGCCCTTTTCGCGCTTTATTCAACGTTGTGCTACCACAGTAATTTACTGTCCAGTAAACTCAAAGGTACTTCGCATGATCTTTGAGGTGTAGTTCGTTTTTGCCTATCTTCGGAAGGCTCCATGCCGGGACCTTATACTTCCTAGTGAAAAGAATCGTGCCCGTCTCTTCCACGTTTATACTTAGAGCTGACGGTGTTACTGATGGTGTCCAGGTACTTTCTGTAACTACTATAGCTATGTCATCTGCATTGCCTCTAGTTTTGGTGCCCCTCCGTCAAATTTCTTGAGCAGTTCATTTGCTACAAGTAACCATAATAGCGGCGATAGTACCCCACCTTGCGGAGTACCTCTGCATGAATATTTGGCTACGCTCGTATCGTTCCACTCCGCTCTTATCTTCTTGATAACTAGTAGTTTCTCTGTCTATAGATAAACCGCGGGATGCACATTAAGTGACTCTATACTATTTAAAATAGCATCTCTCGTCAAGTTGTTAAAGGCCCTGATATATCTAGAAATACTCCTAGAACATACTCTTTATATTCTAACGCCTTTTCTATGTTAATTACAAGTGAGTGAAGTGCAGTTTCAGTAGATCTGCCTTTAGCGTAAGCGTGCTGAGCCTTGGATAATTCGTCCGGCGCAATTGTGTCTCTAATATATGCGTCTAGAATCTTGTCTAACGATTTCAGGAGAAATGAAGTCTGAGTAATGGGCCTGTATTCCTTCGAGTAGAGAGGGGTGCTTTTCCCTGCTTTTGGAATAAACACAACTCTCGCTTCTCTCCACAATACAGGAATATAGCTGAACCTCAAACATCCCATGAATATCGTTCTTAACCATGGTACCACAAGATGGCTTTCCTTTTGGAGCATGGCTGGAAGATTCCATCCAGTACTGGCCATTTAAATGGGTCGAAACCTTGTATAGCCCATTCTATCTTTTTAGTGGTAATTACGTTCGCTGGGATGTCGTGCACAATATCTTTTCTACGCACACCATGAAAAATATGTATTGACTAGGTCTTCTAGAGAATCCTCACAACTGTCAGCCCACTTCTCGTAATTTTTCGTATTGTTCTAGGCATAGACGGATTCTTGGATGGTAGTTTCCCAAGTCTAGCCATAGTCCTCCATATTACTACAGAAATCTTTCCAAGATTCCCTCTTGCCACTACGTATTTCTTTCTTGTATACATTTGGTAGATCCTTATACTCCTTTTAACAGAACTCATTGTCAGCAAGTTTGGCTAACATATAGAATTCATGTACTCTACGACTTTGTGCTCCTAATTCCTTGTTCCACCAAGGAGGCTTCGCCTTGCGTTACGTTACGAGGGTAGTTGCAAACAATTCAACCCCTTTCTCAAGTGCATCGTGTGACCTGTATTTCCGGGGCATCTTTGGTGTTTTTGATAGTATATCTTTATATAGGTCCCAGTTCATATTCTTAGGATTTCTATAGAATATATTTTTTATTTTTTGAGCGGAATATAACCTGAAAGCTTATGTATCTGTGATCAGAGAATGAAGGTCTACTCAACACTATCCATTCCTGCGCCATAACATGCTTGCTTGTGAGGTTAGTAGTCCTCATTCTTCGAGGTTGTTCCAACATATGTTGGGTCTTCACCTCTCTTAGCTATATCTAGGCTACTCTGAAGACTATAGTTAAAGAGTGACTCACCTCGGTCGTTTATGTCCGCACCACCCCAGACCGTGTGATGTGTGTTTGCGTCAGTTCCTATCACCAGAGCATGCTTCTTTCGGGCAGCAGTATCTACCAGCCTCCGAAGCTCTATCTGTAGTACTTCGTCTCATCTTTGCAGCTCTCCAGCACCACCACTGCCACATCGTCTGAAGAGAGATTCAATATAAGAATATTTACTTTTTTTAACCATTACACTAGTTTACACCAAAAATGATCGTCGACCAAAAGGCGTTTTTTAGACCAATTTGAGGTGGCTTAAACCAAAAATGAGTTTCATTTTTTTTTCAAATAACGGTTTCCGAGATAGTCCCAAAAAACCTGTTTTTTGGGCAATAGTGCAGTTATTACCTGCAATCTCGAAAACAGTGCACGCCATTTCTTTGAAGTGCATAAATTTCGAAAGGCACACGTATAACCTACATGGCAATATATAATTTGTGTCAATGGAAGACGTAGTTTTCGCAAAACAGCTGTTGAAAGTTAAAAAAAAAGGCATTTTTGACGTTTTTTACTAAACTATCAAAGTTTATTAACTTTTTTCTGGAACAAACAAATTTTTTATGTCGACATAAGATAGGTTTTCTAAAAGACAATTTTGTCACCTACATTTTAAGTCTAAGTTTTTCTGAATCGACGAAAAATTGTAGAAGTTATGACCCATAAAGTCAACACGTGTGATTTTGCAGCTTTTGACTTGGCTATGTTTGAGGTCAAAAATACGCTTTTACTCTCAAACTTCTTCTTTTATGTTGCATGGAATCTTCCCGAAGTTGCATCCAGCAGTAGTCGCTCATCATTTTTTGATCCCAAAAGCCCTCATAACGCTTTTCACTCGTAGCAATATCTTGATGAAATCTCTCGCCTCGGAGGGAAAAAATCCAAATGACTGTGAAGTAGGTGCATTTTTAACGACATGCGAGCACTTGTTAACAAAAGCAAAGCGCGGACTGTTTTCGAGGTTGCAGGTAATAACTGCACTATTGCCCAAAAAACAGGTTTTTTGGGAATATCTTGGAAACCGTTCTTTGAAAAAAAAAAAATAAAATTCATTTTTGGTTTCAGCGACCTCAAATTAGTCTAAAAACCGCTTTTTGGTCGAGGACCATTTTTGAAAGTGAAAATTCGTAAACTAGTGTTATCGCTGTTCCTGTTACCTTATTCTTGCAATCGGGACGTAGGTGATGTATTTATATGACTTTAGACCGGAGACTATGTTGCTCGATGCTATCCACGGTTCCTGGACTAAAGCCACATCGGAGCCGACTCCCTCTATGTTGAGCTGGAGATCGGCTGAGGCGTTTTTACTCTTGTGGAGATTTATCTGAAGAACCTTCAGCATCTGGCTTCAGTACCTTCTCAGGGTTGGTAACAATAGCAGTGCATTCTCTGGTTTTTCCATGCGCGGAATAAGAATCTTTGCCTTCGGTATTGAGGGGATGCAGCTGCGGTTAACAATTTAAAGTGATGCCCCTCCCATAAGCCTTGAAGCGTTTTTCCTGCTTCCTTAGACCAAGTGAGCGTGGGGTCATCCTTGCATTTTATAATTTTGACGCCACTGAACCATCCTGCTCCGTCATATGCTGACATGGGTGCGTACGGCTCTGCGTCCATTTTCGTAAATAGGGTGTTAGTAGCTTCATTTCTACTACCTTCCACCGTTCCTGCGACATTCGTCCCAGCTTGTCACTACGGTCAGTGAGTGCCACTACAAGGTGTTTCTTGGCAATTTCAGAGGCCGCTGCCACTGCTTCCAACGTCGTAGGTCTATCCTCGTTTCCGTTTTTCTTGCTTCTGCTTTTTCGATGGCACTAAGGCCTCACCATCCGCAGAACGCAGTCTTTTGATGGCTAGTTCTTCTTCAATTTGATTCCCATACTTCGGATCGGAGCCTGCGAACTGTGGTTTTGCTGCGTAGAAGACTCGGCCATTTTTTATTACCTCTCTGGCCCAAGCCAACCGTTCCTCCTCTATCTTCGTCAGGTTGGACTTGCTGCCAAATCGGTCACAAACTTTGACCGCGGCCTTGTACCGAGCTTTGGCTTTTAGCTTCTCTTTATCGGCCTTGATCCCGGGCCTGTTCTTGCTATCTGAAGCAGCACCATTGGACCCATTCGTTTTGGACGATTGGAAAAAAATTCAAATATTAAATAGCTACCTAAAATTCACCAACAAATTCTTGTCGACTGCTGCTAAATTTACATAATTCAGTCCCTTACTGTTACTTTTCGTGAAAAATGTGTCTGTGGTGATTAGTCTTCGCGAAACGAGTACCGCTCGAAATTCCATACGTTCCTGTCATTGAGACTTCTGTATACATTAACGTTCTCTGTGATTCGTCTACACGCTCACAGGCATAAATTAATACTGAATAATTGAAATGATTTTCGTACGTCTTCACCCAAATGACGTTTTTCAATAACTCCTCTGCTTATGTCTTGCACTTGCCAACAACTCTCTACAACAACTGTGTCCGACAGTGTACACTACTACCTACTACCTACTTTGATTGCAGCTAGTTAGGGAATGATTTCATTCACAAATAATAAATAAAAATAGTTAAGTAAATTCTAAGTATACTCATGCAGGGCTGAACAAATCCAAAATATGAAGAATACCAAAAGATAAACATATGTATGTATTATAAGAATAACAAAAGATAAACATATGCATTTTAAGAATAAGAAAAGATAAACATACATATGTATTTTAAGAATAAAAAAAGATAAACATATTTTAAGAAAAACAAAAGATAAACATATGTATTTTAAGAATAACAAGAGATAAACATGTTTTTCCTAAAACAGCAAACAAAGAAACTAGTATACAAATCGTGTACCTAAAACAGTAAGATGAGGTATGTATAAGTATAAATACGACTGTCAAATATGTTGGCAGTCAGTCCAGTATTAACATAGTTTTAAGGAAAACAACAATTAAGGAAAAAAGACAAAAAGAAGAAAAGACAAAAAGAAGAAAAACACCAGAAGGCCATTACTGATGGAGATATAGAGCAGAGCCCTTTCGTAAGGAAACCTCGACTGCTTCGCTCGCCACCACAAAAAGCGAATTTGCCCCTTACGACTGGAACATTGCAAAACATAGGAAAATCAAAGACGGTCAATGAAGGAGCTGAAAAGACGCCTCAAGAATTCGACGTAAGAGTAACGTCAAAAGAGGTTAAAACTACTGCAAATGCGCCCAATACGCCGTCACATACCTCTGCAACTGCAAAGGACACAAACACAGAACGGGAAACCAATGCATCTCCGCGACAAGAGTTTATTCTCACAATGCGAGCTGAAGAAGAGGAAGCCGTAGAGAAATGTTTGAGAGTGCTTAGGAAGATGAAAGCAGTTATATTGAAGAGTAGGAATACCTCCACGGAAATAAAGACCAGAGTCTCAGAGCTTGACGAACTGTTCGACGTCATGAAAAACTGCAGAAGAGGTTGGATCCGAGCTGAGAAAGCCGGTAAAGGTCGTCTCTTGCCGGACGCATCCACGAAAGGAATCGGAGGTGACACTCCCGCAACAGCTCGAAAAACAGGTGTTGTTCAGGAGAATACTCCTTTAACCGCAAAACGGAATGCACCAAGTCCTGTCACACCCGACTCTTTAAAAAAACTAAGAGTTCGAGAGCCTGAGAAATGGCAAGTGATAGGCCCGGCAAAAATCTAGGTCCAATACCGTGCCAAAAGGAAGTGATGAAGCGCGAAACGATGGCGCAAGGAAGGCTAAAGCGAACCAAAAGAAGAGTGAACGAATATCAAAACCAAAATCGGAGGCTGTGTTGGTAAAGCCGGTAGAGGGCCACAGTTATGCTGAAATCCTCAAAAGCATCCGAGAGAAGACCATACCAGACGAAACCAAACGGTGAAAGGCATAAGAAGAACCAAAACAGGCGCTCTTTTACTTGAGTTAGAAAAGGGGAAAACAGTTAACGCTGATTTTTTGAAACAACTAGAGGAAACCGTAAAAGCGGTCGGTTCCATTACAACTCTCAGACCAACTTCAACTGTAGAGATCAGAGACTTGGATGCCGTCACGGAGAAGAAGGAAGTTGATGACGCTGTGAGAAAAATGCTAGCTGGCACTAATGAAAATATCGATGTTAGGATCACAAAACCTAATCAACGACAACAAGTACGGGCTTATGTTACTCTCGCTATTGAAAGCGCAGAAAAGCTGCTCAAGCAAACGAATATCAAAATCGGATGGGTTAGTGCAAGGATGAGAGCTAGCACATCTCTGAAGCGCTGCTACCGGTGCTTCGGTGTCGGACACCTTCAATCAAACTGTAAAGGACCAGACAGAAGCGGAAAAGGTATATGCATCTGATGTGGAGAAGCTGGGCACAAAATGAGAGAGTGCACCAAAGAGCCCAAATGCTGCCTATGCACTGATGCCAATCGCAGCGAGACAAAACATATGCTGGGCTCGGGCAAATGCCCGATGACAAAAGAACATGCCAAGACAAGATAAAATATGATTATACTTCAAGCAAATATGCACAGGAGTAAAAACGCAGACCTGCTAATAGAGCAGATGGTCTTAGAAAAAGGAGTTCAAGCAGTATTGATAAGCGAACAATACGCTCAATCTGAGAAAGCTTGGATCGAAGACAAGTGGGGAACTGCCGCCATCTGGCTGCCTAGGGGCACAAATTTTGTAATAATCGCGAAAGGATCAGGCGATGGTTTCGTCTACGTTCAAAACAGCCAATTCACAATGATAACCTGTTATCTTACACCGAACGACAATATAGATGAATTCACCCGGAAACTGGAAAGTATCGAAGACAAAGCCCTTAGTTTAGAGGGACGACTAATAATAGCGGGAGACTTCAACTCAAAAGCAACCGAATGGGGCTCGGCGACAACGAACTCAAGAGGTAGACGAGTGCTGGACATGGCAGCCAGACTGGGTTTAGTGGTACTCAACACACGAATGATACGTACCGAAAGCCAGGTTGTGAAGGCACAACACCCGACATAACCCTAGCATCGGAAAGCGTAGTGTCCTTTACTAAAGACTGGAGAGCCCTGGAAGATTACAATGGGAGTGACCATCAATACATCACGTTTTGCATTGAAATGGAAAACCAAAGAGTGCGTGAAAATCGAAATAAAAGTACACGCAAATGGAACATAAACAAGCTAAACCCAGCGACGCTCCTTGCAACTATTGACGAAAAGAAAACGACGATCTGTACGAATAGTACAGCAAAAACACTAGTCAAAACAACAATGCAATGCATTAAGATAGGTTGCAACGCATCTATGCCTAAAATAGATAAGAACAAAAAAGAAATGCTGTATACTGGTGGACAAATGAGATCGCTTATGTATCCATAAGCGTAGAAAGTATATTAGAGCCAGAAGATTGGGCCCGGCGATAACAGAATCCGAAGAATATAAAAAGAGCAGAAAAGAATTGAGGAAAGCTATAAACCAAAGCAAAAAAGACAAATGGGAAGAGCTACGAAACGATCTTAACAATAACCCATGGGGGTTGGGCTACAAAATCGTTATGAAAAGGCTAGGAGCCAAATCCCCTGGTGCTGATATGGAAACCGAAGTGGTAAGCAAATTAGTCGACACACTCTTCCCAACACACTGTGCTGAGAGGGAAGAACTCGAGTATGAAACAACGGAACCTGTCCCATTCACAGAAGAAGAACTTATGGATGCTGCAAAAGCAATGAAATGCAATAAAGCGCCAGGACCTGATGGCATAGTTGCAGAAATATTGAAACTATTGGCAATCGAACGCCCTTTTTTGCTGCTAAACATGTACAACGCATGCCTAAAAGAAGGAATTTTTCCAGAAATATGGAAAAAAACAAAAACTAGTACTAATCAGTAAGGGAAAGGGAGACCCAACATTAGCGTCTGCTTATAGACCGTTATGTGTGCTGGATAGCGCAGGAAAACTCTTTGAGAAACTGATAAAGCATAGGCTTAGCGAAGCCGTAGAGAACAGCGGCGGCCTCTCCGACAGGCAGCATGGGTTTAGAAGTGGCAGATCCACCTTAGGAGCCATCCAAGATGTAATAGCTAGCGTAGAACATGCCCAGGCGGGTAATCGATACTCCAAACGATGAGTATTACTAGCCACACTGGATATTAGAAATGCTTTCAACAGTTTAAGCTGGAACGACGTAATTGAAGCCTTAAAGGTAACATTCAAGATCCCGAATAATCTACTGAAGAGTATTCGTAGCTATCTCAGCAATCGCGTGCTCTTATACAAAACGCGAGAAGGGTGTAAGACTAAACAAATAACAGCAGTTGCGGCTCAAGGATCAATACTTGGACCTGAACTCTGGAATATAAGCTACGATGAAATCCTTCGAATAGAGATGCCTGAGGATGTGCATTTAGTGGGATACGCAGATGACATTGCAGCTGTAATAATCGTCCGAAACACCGACGAAGCCAAAAGAAAGTTAAATCAGGTGATGATCCGAGTCCAGACATGGCTAGAAGACCATGGATTAAAGCTGGCTACAGAGAAAACAGAGCTAATCCTTCTAACGAACAGACGTATCCCATTAGAAGTAGACATACAAGTACTTGATGCCACTTTATCCACAAAAAGAGTGGTACCTAGGAGTGCAATTAGACACAAGGCTAACCTACTGGGCGCATATAAACCATGCTGCCACAAGAGCTGCCAAGGTAAGCGGCATGTTAAGTAAGCTCATGGCAAACCTTGGAGGTCCAACGCAGAACAAGCGCAAACTTTTAATGGACACGACGAACTCGATTCTCTTATAAAAAAAAATAAATAATTGGCGCGTACACTTCTGTTAGGTGTTTGGCCGAGCTCCTCCTCCTTTTTGTGGTGTGCGTCTTGACGATTCTCTTATACGGATGCGAAATATGGGCAGATTCGCTTAAGGTGCAATGCCGGCGGAAAATTCTGCAATCTGTGCAACGCACCTGTGCTCTCAGAGTGGCTTCGTCATACAGAACAGTATCTGAAGCAGCGGTGTTAGTTATCAGCGGAACCATCCCTATAGATATTCTAGCACAAGAGCGTAAACGGAGATGTGAGGCAAAAAACACAGGAATCCCAGTATCATACTTCTCCGATAATAGAGTTCAAACACTCACACTTTGGCAGGCAAGATGGAACTCTGAAAGGTATGGTAGATGGACAGCGAGACTAATACCCGAACTAAAAAAGTGGGTAGAAAGAAAGCGCGGTGAGGTTAATTATTACTTCACACAGTTTTTGTCCGGACATGGGTCCTTTCGCAAGTATTTGTGGCGAATGGGTAAAGTGAGCCAACCAAACTGCATATATGGAGATACTGAGTATGATGATGCGGAGCACACCTTCTTTAAATGCGAGAGGTGGAACGTAGAGAGAACAGGTCTCCAGCGAGCTATTGGTGTATTTACACCTGAAGAAATTATCGAGAAAATGATGATAGACGAAGAAAAATGGAATGCCGTCGCAAATTTTGTGGAGGATATTATCCGAAAAAAAGAAACGCGAAATGGAAAGCTATGCTGAAGAGCATTGAGCATAGGCTTCTCAAAACAGGTGACCCTGGACGCAGGGTGAGTAAGTAAGTGTCCTTCTTAGGACGCCGTCTTGGGCCTCTACCTCGAAGCAATGCGAAAGCAGTCCCGGGGTGGAGGGAAAAATCCAAGATAAGAGGAGGGATATTTTTAGTGGAGTAACCACACACGTAGTAGCGACGGTTACTATATGGTGCGAAGGCATTTTTAACCCAACCTCACCGCCAAAAAAAAAATATTAACATAGTGTTAAGAGCTACCCTAAAATTAAATTCAAAAAAGAAAATTTTTATATTTTTCCAAAGACAAACAAGTCTTTAACTAACAAGCAAGTCTTTAACTGGCGATCCTGCCAGGAGTATCATATATGTACATTGATGCTCCAGTGAACGGACCAAAAAATAGTCATCCTTGTCGCAGCAAGGACATACATACATACATAATCCTTCAAAATAAAGGACAAAATCTTATGTAAAAAAAAACGGCTGTAAGGAAAAGAAATGAAAATACAGTGAACAAAGAAATACAAAATTTAGTGATAGAAAAACTATTCGTGTTTCTTCCATTAAAAAAATAAAAAGAGTGATATAATTCTCATAGAAAGGAGCAGAAGAGAAAATCTTTTGAGAAACGAGATAAACTTAATAAAAGAAGAAATTTGCACACCAAATCGACGTGAACACCATGATTCTGCAGATGGCCAATTTGCAAGTAATGCTTCAGAGTATCCAAGCAGAAAATGTACCATTAAGAGTCCGGATAGATCAGATCCAAGTTAACCCAGCAATAATTCCACAAGCAATTCCAAATACCGCGTATGGAGGGAAGATGTCTCTAGACTTATGGATGGAATTAGTAATCATAGGAACTCCAACAGAAACGTTGAAGTTCATTCAATTGTAAAAACTAAAATACAAGGTGCAGCAGCTGGCGTGCTGACCAACCACAACACAATATTTAATTTTGTTGCAATCAGGAATAGATTGGACTATACCTATGCTCATCAATGACTTTTATATGTGTTGCAGGACGAGATGAAGAGACTCACACAAGGTAAACACAATTCAAGTGAATTCCATAACAACGTGAATAGACGCTAATCACGTCAAAAATATCTATGTCTGGTCATAGCCGAGAAGTGACCAAAGTAATGACTAATGAGGCAACACGAGAAACGGTAAGAGTGTTTAAGGATGGAATAAATAACTCATATATTCGTTCCACCCTATAAGGAAATCCTAGAAGAGATTTAGAGTATGCATTTGTAGTAGCCCGTACCATAGAGCACGATGACCAACATCGAAAGTTACGTCTAGGCTATGCACAACAGAACATTCATTCAACAATAAACACGACTCTGAGAAACAACATCACCAGAGACGTCCCATGTATCATCAGAAATACAACTTCGTCTGGAAACACAACATTCAGGCAACCAACTCAGCATCAAAACAACTACTACGACGTGAATAGAAACAATAAAATTGGAAAAGACCACGAGGTAACAGTGGCCAATTCACCAATCGATACCAACAACCAAAACTCATTCGGAATAACAACTTAACATCCCAAGAAGACAACTCTAGCCCAATTGTAGAGACAGGATAGAACGGAATAAAGAAATTGAACGGGGCTATAAATTTGAACATGATTACATTGGAGGTGTTAAGAAAGTCGGAAATTACTAAAAAAAATTATGCAAATTACACTATAGGGATAGACACGTATAGAGCAGAAATCGATAGGTTAATGAAGGACAATAATGTCATAGGACCATTACCCTTCACTACAAGGATTGAAGCTAGCATACGGACATATACAAAGGATACTATATGGACCTAAAAATACACAAGTAATTTAAAGGACGTAGAATTCGTAAATAAGGAAATTGACAAATTATTGAAGGAGGGAATAATACAAAAAAGCTAGCTCATACAATTCACCCATGTTAACCGTACATAAGAAAGGTATAGATGAGAGCGGAAAACCCGAAAGACGTATGGTTATAGATTTTAGGAAATTAAACGAACATACGATCGCAGGCAGATACGTAATACCTGGCATAAATATTACGCCGCAAAATTTAGGGAATGCCAAATATTTCACTACACTTGATTTGGAGTCCGGCTTTCATCAATTTAGTGATAGAGAGAAAACAGCGTTTTGTGTGAATGGAGGTAAATATGAGTTCACTCGAATGCCTTTCGGATTGAAGAACGCCCCATCTATTTTCCAAAGATGTGTGGATGACATCCTGCGCCACTTCATAGGTAAATTCGCAAATGTATACATTGACGATGTAATCATTTTCTCCTCATCCTATGAAGAGCATATGAAACACATCCGAACTATTTTTAACGCATTTAATAATTTCAAGTCAAAATTTTTCATGGAAGAGGTAGAATACTTACGCCATATTGTAAAGCACAATAGAATTTCAACTGATCAGAATAAAACAAAAACGATAGAAAATTACCCAATACCAGAAACCCTCAAAGACCTTAGAGGATTCTTAGGACTCACTGGATACTATAGAAAATTCGTAAAAAACTATGCAGCTCTAGCTAAGCCCTTAACTTTACATCTCAAAGGAGATAATTATTATATCGGAAAAAATAAAAGTAAGAACACAAAAATTAGTTTAGACCAAACGGCAATAGAAGCCATAAATAAACTGAAAAACTGCTTAAAGGAGCCGATTGAATTATATTATACCAGCCAAATTATGAGAAAGCTTTTGAACTCACTACATACGCTTCCAATATAGCGATTCGAGCTGTATTGAGTCAAACTAAAAATCCAATTTATTTTTTATGACGCACAGTGAGTACCACAGAACTAAATTCTAGTATCAACGAGAAAGAGTTACTCGCTATTATATGGTCGCTACAAAAATTAGAAAATTACATATACGGCATAGCCGACTTAACCATATATACCGACCATCAATCGCTTACTTACGCCATATCGGATAAGAATCCGAATGGAGCAAAAGTCGTGTATAAAATAGGTGCACAGAGTGTTGCAGCTGACGCCTTGTCACGACAAATAATTAACACGTTAGGTACCTACTGTACACTTATCTGATTGTTTATATAGGGTGTTTTTTTAGAGGTTAGGTTTTCAAGTTGGCACTACTTTTTTCATAGATGGTCTTTTTGACAGCTGTCACTTGATTTATGCTCAGTTTGGTTTGCCATTTCATAATGAATAGACTTACACCTGAACAACGTTTGCAAATGGTGCAAATTTATTACAAAAATAATGGTTCGGTTCGCGCGACGCATCACAAGAAAATTTTGTTCAGCGATAAAGCTCACTTTTGGTTGAATGGGTATGTCAATAAGCAAAATTGTCGCATTTGGAGTGAACATAATCCACAAGCCATTGCTGAGACGCCGTTACATCCTCAAAAAGTCACTGTTAGGTGTGCTCTATGGGCAGAGGGAATCATTGGTCCATATTTCTTTAAAAATGAAGCCGGTCATAATGTTACAGTCAATGGAGAGCGCTATAGAGCCATGATTAATGACTTTTTCGTGCCTGAATTGGACGATGTTGATGTGGACGACCTTTGGTTCCAACAAGACGGCGCTACATGCCATACAGCCAACGCAACAATCGATTTATTGAAGGAAACTTTTGGTGAGCGCATTATCTCGCGCCGTGGACCTGTGGCGTGGCCTCCAAGATCGTGCGATATAACACCGCTGGACTATTTCTTGTGGGACTATGTGAAGTCGCTTGTCTACGCAGATAAGCCCGAGACGATTGACGTCTTGGAAGAGAATATTCGGCGCGTTATTGCTGACATACGGCCCCAATTGCTGCAAAAAGTGGTCGAAAATTGGGCCTCTCGGCTGGAATTTATTCGAGCCAGCCGCGGCGGCCACTTGCCCGAAATCATTTTTAAAACATAATGGCAAACCCTTATCTTTATAATAAAGCTAAATTCTTGGCCATAACATTAAATTATATACGTTTTATTTCATCTTGAAAACCTAACCTCTAAAAAAACACCCTATACAACGACATAATCAAGGCAGTACGCCAACCACTAAATACCTACGGTATCCAAAGAGAATTGATACAAAACACACAAAAGAATGAGACAAGTTCGCGTATATTATTTCAAAGTAAAATACGTCTCGCAATAACCTTTACTGACGAAAATTATTTGATATCCGAATTAAAAAGGTTTTTGCAGCCGAAAGAAATCGCAGCAATACATACAACAGCTGAGGATTTATTTAGATACGGTCAAATTATAAAAAACACGTTCACAGATATAGGCCCCTATTATGAATTGGATTCGATCTTCGATATTCGCTGGATGTCGAAGATCGAAAATCGCATGTCAATTTAGTATTATGAGCGGTGCATGCCTGTCGAAATTTTCGTTGTACCTATACCGAATTTACAGTCGAATGCAATTTGGCTTTCGATTGTGTAGCGTATTGTGGGAAAATTTGTTGCAATGTAAGCTATTAGCGATTATTTATTGCTTTATAGTAACCAAATGATAAACATGTACTAATTTTGTTAATATAATATTATGCAGGTCGAAAGTCGTAAGTACCAAACAGCAATTAGAAAGGCTGGTTGCATTAATGGAAGAGAATCCACAATTCGCAAAAGGGATTTGCACAAAAGTTCAAGCAGCAAAAAAATGGGAGGAGTTTACACCGGAGCTGAATTGCTTGGGACCACCAGTTAGAACGGTAGCAAAATGGATTAAGGTTAATAATGGTTTTTTTTGTGATGTTTATAGAAACACATTTTTATTTTCCCTTGGAAGGTATGGGCTGACGAATGACGAATATTCGAATAGAGGAAATTTATAACAAAAATAAAAAAGAAACTATGGCGTAAAGGTTTTTATTTAATATTTTTAAGTTTTTCCCAAGGGCAAGCGCGCAGTAACAGCCCTAACTCACTTTCATGGTCCCAAGCTGCTAAAAATATCTCAGAAAATATAAGTGCATCTTCAGCCCCTCAGCCCAAAGAAACAACATCGGACTCCTCAAGTGAAATACGAGAAACGATCGTACTCCTTAAACAAGTCTTGCAACAAGTCTTATCAATGATGAACATACTCGTTGTCCTCACAATTTGAAAATTAAGCTCCTCGAACCCATGCATATTCTTTTCTGCCAATGGGATCTCCAAACACATATTAGAAATAATACTGCTTTTCAAATCACACGACATTGATATTTTCTTAATATCCGAAACTCATTTCACCGATAAAAGCTACTTTTGTATCCCAAATTAAAAGTTACATCACACAATACACTCCGCTAAAAAGTATATGCTGGCTCTACTATTCTCATAGAAACGCCATCAAATACTACGGCATTAACTCTTATTGCACATAAGCTATCCAAGCCACGAACATAGTTGTGGAAGACCCGCAAGGCCTCCTAGTAATCTTATCAGTTGTAAGCCCACCCAAGTATGCTATAAAATCTGAGGAATATGAAAAATTCGGCAACAGATTCCGTGCAGAGGGAGACATCAAACACACGCAGTGGGGATCTCATAACAAAATAAATAACAAAATTGAATCTCATTACAGGCCCCCCACATATTGGCCGACTGACTCGAATAAAATAATCGATTTAATCGACTTTTGTGTAGCAAAAGGCATTCCGGCTAGTGAAATAACCTATAACCTCATGTTATAAACTTTCCTCCGAGCACTCTCCCGTACAAATCACGTTGAATAAATACTCATCAGACTCATTTGCCGCATGCTGTCTTCACAATAGTAAAACTGATTGGAAGTACTTTCACACACTTGTATCCTCAGCAATTAATCTAAAGCAACCTCTCAAGACCAATAAAGATACAACTAATGCTGTAGAGCATTTCAATACAAACAGCTTGGAAATCGGCACCTTTCGTAACCAAACGACAACGCTCCCAGATATTACGTATAGTTGAAGAAAAACGCCGGGCGAGAAAACATTAGTAACAAACCAGACGCCCTGGAGACAAAAAAACTCTGAACTCGCTTACACAAGAACTCAAGGAACTTCTCAAAAACGAACGTAACTCTCAACTAAAAAACTATCTCAGTAACCTCGATCCATCCTCTGCCTCAGACTACTTGCTTTGGAAAGCGGCATAAAAGTTTAAAAGGCCAGTCTTAGCACAGTCAGCCATAAAAATGGAGTATAACAAATGGGCTAAGTCGGATCTGGAAAAATCTCTAACATTTGCTCATCACTGAAGGAGTACTCTAGCAGCTCCCAGCAGAAGGAATATCTTTTCTAACGCATATATACAATGTCTCAATATTAACTGGTTTTCGTTCCTCCCCAATGGAAGGTTGCACAAATGAAACTGATCCTTAAGCCCGGAAAAAGTGCCCAGAAGTGGAAACTTATCGCCCCATCAGCTTGTTGTCTATTCCCTCAAAAGTTTCGGAGTCACTATTTTTCAAAAGAATGATGCCCATAATTGAAGACCGAAGATTATTCTCAAGTCACCGATTCGGCTTCAGAGAAACACATGGTACCATCGAACAAGTACATAGACTCGTAATTTGGTAATATTCACAAAGCATTTGAACAGAAGAAGTATTGCACAACTGCATTTCTCGACTTATCTCAAGCCTTCGACCGTGTCGCTCATGATGGTTTACTCTTTAAAATAGAGGCTACTCTACCCACACCTTATTATTATATATATATCAAATCCTAACTAAAAAGTCGGCACTTCTTTGTAAAACAAAATGAAGAAAAATCTCAACTCTACGAAAGTTTAGCTGGTGTACCCTAGGGCAGTATTCAGTTACCAGTTACTGAGGAAACTATCGTCGGAACTTTTGCAGAAGACACCGCTTTACTCGCAATATACCCCCTTCCTGATGGGCCTTCTCTTAAACTCCAAAAAGGACTTGTTGAACTAACTCAATGGCTCAATGACTGGAAAATAGGTAAAATCAAATGAGACAAAATCTGTTCAAATTATCATTACACTCAAGCGAAATACTTGCCCACCCGTCAATAATAGAATTATACTCCAAAGTAAAGGCACTAAAAATCAAATTAGGAAGTCTTTATTGGCTGTTTAGTTACAATTCCCATATATCCCTCGAAGATAAGCTCTCGCTGTTCTCAGCTATCCGAAAACCAATATGGACATATGGCAGCTGGGGCACCGCAGCTAGATTCCAATCGAAAACTCTCAGAATGATCGCAAATGCACCATACCATATCACAAATGCCCAAATTCACCGTGAGCTCAAAGTTCCCACAATTGCTGAAGAAATCAAAAAGCATGTGTTAGATTTACCCAGACAGTTACAAACATTTTGCTGACGTGGTCCACGTGTAGACATTCGGCGAGTTACTTTAAATAGAGCTCCAGTGAGAAACGCAGACGCAGCACTGTTGCAGTTACAATTAGGTTTTCTTTAATAAGTTTAATAGTCTTTATGTTCAATTGCAGTTGAATAATAAACCAAATCAGTGGCTCAAGTATATATAATAAATAAATCAAATGCGCGATTGAAGGAACTGTGTCCTACGCTCCCATTAAAAACGGATCTAAATGCTATATAAAGGGGAGATTAATTCCCATAAAAAAGGAATTTATCAACATATACCAATATCGCTGAATGGCACAGCTTTGGCACCCAGCAGTATTTTGTTGTTGTTGTGGTTGTAGCAGTAATTCAAGCCCTGTCATTGTAGCCCAGGAAATATGCTGTTTCGACAGGTTGGGTCCAGAGGGAGAGGGGTGTTAGATGAGTGGGTTTTAAGGTGAATAGGTCATTAGTGCCGTGCGGGTGCCTTCACATGCCGGAAATATGTTTGGTATGTCGGGGTCAATTCTAGATAAGTAGGAGTTTAACCAGCTACAATGTCCAGATCGTAATTGTGCCAGTGTTACGCGGGTCTCACGGGGAAGCTGGAGCCCTTTATCTGCTATAGTTGGTGGTTGGACTCCGATTACGGCATTCGGTTGTCGGGAGCTTAAGAAGGTGGTGACGGTCTTTCGATGAATGTCGTTTATTGTCTGTCTAAACACTGTCTGGTCCAGTAAATGTCTGCTAGTTTTGTCCCAGTGTGTTGTCTTTAGTATCCGTTCGCAGAATACGCGGTTGTATTCTCCAGATCGTATTCACCTCCCTGAATCAGTGTGGGACCTAATTCTAAGAAAGGTTAAACTCATTTTTAAATTTGTAAATAAACATTTAAAGAATTAATAACTTTTTTAGATATTTAAGGAAATAATTTTACGTGAAT
Source organism: Anastrepha obliqua (assembly GCF_027943255.1). Taxonomy (NCBI): domain Eukaryota; kingdom Metazoa; phylum Arthropoda; class Insecta; order Diptera; family Tephritidae; genus Anastrepha; species Anastrepha obliqua. The sequence goes on along the minus strand of NW_026562178.1, from coordinate 91,956 downwards.
ATGCTTAAAAGTTGAAAAAAGTGTGATCTATAATTAAGAAAAATAATTATAAGTTACTCATAAAAAGGAAATTTTGAGAAAATAAGTTTGAAAATTTTATTTACATCCAATAAATAGGAACATTGAATTCATGAGAATAATTTGAGAGGTTTTTTTGAAGCATTGCTTATAACATTCAACATGTTATCTTTTTCTCTCTTAAAAAAGTACATAATTATATTAAATGTAAATTAAAGACGGCGGCCACCGTAGCCGAATGGGTCGGTGCGTGACTACCATTCGGAATTCAGAGAGAACGTAGGTGCGAATCTCGGTGAAACACCAAAATGAAGAAAAAGGTTTTTTCTAAGAGCGGTCGCCCCTCGGCAGACAATGGCAAACCTCCGAGTGCATTTCTGCCATGAAAAAGCTACCCGACTCGGAGTCGGCTTGAAACTGTAGGTCCCTCCATTTGTGGAACAACATCACGACGCACGCCCTTTTTGACCGAGCTCCTCCTCCTACTTGTGGCGTGCGTAGAAGTATACTGTTAAAATAAATAGATATTGTTGCAAACGGGATACTTCGCGAACCAACTGGCAACAATTGCGAGCGAATGAGATGCCAAAAACAAAGCACGAATTCGCTTTGATGGCAGCAACTGATGGCGAGACAGAACTTGCCGGAAGATACGAGCTGCCATATCTAGAAATTACGATAGTTATTAACTCTCCGTTGAACACCTTTTTTAAAACCTTCGGTTGGGCACCCAGGTCTGGCCGTTTTTCGTCCTGCAAGTTTAAGTCGTTCTATAATAGAAAGATGTTAAATTCGCGTCCAGTGTCGAAAGAATCAGTTTAGCCAGCTGGTGCACAACGGAAGGTTAAGGTATAGCAGAGGTGTATGCGCATTGGCGAGTCGTAAGTTAAACATGTAAGCAAGTTAACGAAAAGTAATAAAGTGATTAAAGCAAGCAAGTGTGTTGCCATTAATGTGTGACTTTCATTTGACAATCTAGCGATTGAACTCAGATAAATTATTGTAAGAGGATTATTTGAATTATAATATAAAGAAACTCGTAACAATGCAGGGAAAAAAAATCTGCAAATGAATAATATAACTTCTACTCAAATATGAACGAAACGGTATCAATAAAACGGTCCGCGGATGACATATGGCAAAAATAAATTTTTTATTTTTTGGTAGGACTGTTATAAGCTTACATGGCAAATTTCAGCATGATATGTCACACAGTTTGTTTTCTGTGCTACTGTAAACAAGTCAAGCTCGAGTGTGTTCTTCGAATTCTCTTTTATGACTTCAATTGTCTCAAAATGTTTCCCAACTTGAGCTTGGGAAACAGGAAAAAGTCACATGGAGTTATATCAGGCGAATACGGTGCTTGCGGAACGATATTAACATTATTTTTGTTCAAATAATCGCGAACAAGACGTGATGTATGAGCTGGTGCATTATCGTGATGCAAGAACCATGACTTGTTGTCCCACAATTCCTTCCTTTTAAGACGAATGTTCTCGCGCAAACGCTTTAAAACGTCTAAATAATATTCAGCGTTAACCGATTTTGCGATTTGTGCGATTTTCAAGCATAATTTCCTTTACTTTTCCGATGTTTTCGTCGTTTACTGAAGTTGCTGGACGACATTCATGAGGCAAGTTTTCAACCGATGTACGGCCCTCTTTGAACGATTTGTACCACTGGAAAACACGTGCACGCGATAGAACAGAGTCCCCATAGGTTGTCTGCAACATTTTTAAGGCGTCTGAAGCCGAAATTTTGTTGGAATAACAAAATTTCAAACAAATTCTTTGAATTTCCATCGTTAAATTCGAAGAACACACTCGAGCTTGACTTTTTTACAGTGGCACAGAAAACAAACTATGTGACATATCACGCTGAAATTTGCCATGTAAGCTTGTAATAGTCCTACCAAAAAATAAAAAATTTATTTTTGCCATATGTAATCCGCGGACCGTTTTATTGATACCGTCTCGTTCATATTTGAGTGGAAGGTATATACGCATTAAAGGCAATTAGGCAAATTAAGCAAAAAACATTTTTTTTTCAATGAAACCCCAATAGCCTAATCCGATCACCCGTTTTAGCAGGTGGCCAGTCACACTCAATAATAAACTTTACACAAACACATAGAGAAATTGTAAATAGACTATTTGAACATTAATGAAAACCTAGGCAATCAAATAGGAGAATTAGACAAGATTCCTGACGTGGTGAGGTATTTACAATGAGTTTTTTAGCCAACTAAGTGAATTTGGATCCTGGAAAAAGTGTTTAAAGAATCATTTTGAGGTATAAGTCGATCCATTGATCGCCAAATTATCACGATTGCGTTGTTTGTCAACACATTTTGGCGCGATAGAGTTCCAAAGGACTTCCTTAAAAATAAATTTGGTATTTGCACACAATTTTTTTTTGTAATTTTTTCATTGTACTCCTAAAATAATCTACGTTTGTCTTAATTCATGATTAAAGATATGCACATTTTGTCGAAAATGTACCGGGAATTGTTCAATTTTTTTTTAACCCTTTATTATTGTTTCTATATAAACTTAAAATATTTACAATTTTTCTTCCTTTTTGGGTTTAAACAGTATTTAGAAACCAATACCACTATATACATTGCTTTAAAAAATTAACTCGTTATTTAAATATATGTATATTTATTCATTCTTATTCGTTAAATTGTGACACTATTTAAGTCTGCAGTTCAGTTGGTTGGTAGCGCTTAAGTCTCCTCGTCTCGGTTTGGAAGTTGCCTAATATCCCTGTTAGAATGTTCTAGTAGTCGATTTGTGTAAGCTGATGTTGCGTATTTCTTCATGGACTGTTCTTACTTTAAGGTCTCGATGGATATTATCATTTAGTATATACCATTATGTTTTTGATATTACACGAAGTATATTATTTTGCGTTTGTTGTATAATTTTTATATTTGTACTGCTCGCAGTTCCCCAGAGCTCTGAGCCACATTTCCATATTGGTGTTATAATTCCTTTGTATTTACATATATTTAAATCTTATTTTCTAGTGAGAGCGTTGAATTTTTTCCCAAAAGCCAATGAAGTTGTTTAAGCCTAGTCTTGATTTCGCGTCGTTTTTGTCCAATGTGTAACTTCCAGTTAAGTTTATTGTCTATATTCATACCCAAGTATTTTGCCCTTGTGTCGTGGTGGATTTGTTTATTCTTTATGAATATTGGATTGTATTGTTTTTCTCTCTTGTTAGCGTATATGACGTGGGCGGTTTTATATTCGTTTATTTTAATTCCCCATTTCTCGAACCATTGAATGGTGTTGTCAAGTAATTCCTGAAGTTTATAAGCAGCCGTTCTTGGATCTTTGTCTGATGCTAGCAAGACAGTATCGTCTGCAAATGTTGCTATTAGAGAATTCTTATTTGCCGGGATTAGGGATATCAGCTGTATAAAGAAGGTATAGAATCGGCCCAAGGACACTACCTTGCGGTACACCTGCTTCCATTGTTAGTATATCAGAATACTTATCTTCGAATTTTACATAAAATTATTTTCCAGTTACATAAATATTCATTAATTTGTAGTAGTATGTTGGTAAATAAGTTAAGAGTTTTTGTAGAAGTTCTGCGTGCCATGCTGTGTCAAAAGCTTTGGCTGGTGAAAGCACTTTTGAAATATTTTGCGAGATATTCAACCTTGTCAAGATTTGTTCTAGTCCAGCTATCATCCAATTTTCTAATAGGTGGTTTGTATAAAATTTTATTTTCGATTTTGTTTGTAGCTTTCCATAGTGAATAGTTTGTTGTTACACCGGATCCAAGATTTTCGATGCGTCTCTTAAGTTTCATATTTTTATAGTCGAATAGCATTTGCTTGATATCTTTTGTAGCTGCGTTCAGCTATGCTATATATATAACGAGGATTCCTTCGTATATGAGCTCTGATATATCATTATTATTGGGGAATGGTCAGATGACAATTCAAGTAACGATTTAATTGACATATCTACGTGGGGAAAGTTTTTGGTTATAAAAAAGTCGATCAGATCTGGACTTATATTTAGATCAGCTGGCCAGTATGTTGGGTCGCCACTACTTATGAACTTGCTGTTATTCCTTTTTATGGCGTCCATGGAGTTCGTCAGTCTTGAACCCCAAATTGCATTTTTAGCATTATAATGCCCGCCAGCTATCTATCGTCTGCCAAGTGTTTTCAAAAAGTCGTAGTATTGTGATATGGAATTTATATAGTTTGGGGGACAATAAACATCACAGATTGTTAGTTTGCCGCCTTTGTCTTCAATTTGGATCGACGTCGCCTGTTCAATAAAACGCAAAATAAATGTTTAATCATCAAAATTTATATTGTCGGCTTCTAAATATGCTCCATGTGAAGCAACACACATATGCCAACGATTAATCGAGTCATCAAAGAACCTTTCAAACGCGTCTTAAGAGATCGTCTTTAGCTTCTTCAGCAAAGTGGCGTCCGCGGAGTGACAATTCAAGTGTTGGGAAACGGAAAAATCCACAGTAGGCTAAATTCAGTGAACATGGGGGTTGCTCGATGATATTTGTCTAGTTTTTTGTCAAAACAGTGTTCACAATATGAGCCTTGTGAGACGGTGCGTTATCATGGTGCTTGCTCCATAAGTTTTCTTTCCACAAATTGGCCCGTTTCCTACGCACATTCTCTCTCAAACGTTGTATAACTCCCAAATAATATTCTTTATTATCGTAGAACTATTTGGAATGAATTCCGAGTGCACAACACCATGATAATCAAGGAAAACGAGTAGCATCACTTTCACTTTTGACCGACTTTGACGTGGTTTTTTGGGTTAAGGCTCATGTGGATAGCGCCATTCAGCCACCTGTTGACTGACTTACATGTCAAACTCATATACCCACGTCTCATCACCTGTTATGATGCGCTGGATAAACGTTGGATCCGAATTCACTTGCTCAAGTATGTCTTCAGCCATCTTCTTCCGATGAATTTTTGTAAACAAATTCAACTCTCTTAGAACGAGTATAGCAGCCACGCGTCTCATGGCCAGTTGATGGTCTAAAATGTTGCGAATTGATTCGTGAGACACGCTATGGTCACCATTTTCTTGACTTTGTCGCGTTTTCATCCGTTGAAACCGTTGGTTGGCGACCAGATCGAGACAAATATTGCACGACTTTTCGGCCTTCTGCAAAAGCGTTATACGTTATATTTTTGATAAAGCACACTCGCCATAGCCTTCTGCATCATTTTCAACGATTCGGCACACGAAATCCCGTTAAAACCCCAAAATTTAAAACAAATTCTTTGTTCGATAACAAGCTAATTGACAGATCGCGCTCAAACTCTGCGACACTATAAAGGACAGTCATACCAACATTCCAGTAAAAAAATGTAGACATATTGGTAACACGCGCTTTTAAAATGAACAATTCCCGATATTTTTTGACAGAATGTATGTAACACATGTTAGTCACAGATACTAAGAGCTCAACTAGGGACATTTTATCTTAAATTTTTGATTAAATTTCTTAATTTTGTTTATTGAGATTAAGCTAATTTATGTACGAAATCTTAACAAAAAAACATAATTAAAAAAGAAAAATAATTTCCTTAATTGGAGTTAATTTGACCGTTCAAGAGTGTAAAGAATGTACAAACATTTTTGTTACATTTATTTTATACATCTGTCAATTAACATTAAGTACAATATGTTGTTTAACAATTTGGTCAGGATTTATATACATCGCTTAATGAACACTGCCAAAAGTGATGAAATTAAAATAAACGAAATAATATGCAATTTTATAATATACAATACTAGATTCACTTTACATAATTACAATTGTACAACAATATAACAGCATTTACATATTTATTGTTTTCTAGCATTCATTAGGTCGCTTGGTCGAGTTCTCTTTACACGTCTTTTTATGTTTTTCCCTTTGAAGAAGTTTGTTGATTTCTGCATTATTGAGCTTGTGTATTTTTTCAAAGTGCCCTGTTGTTATCTTTTTGATTTCTTTGTCGACTTTTGCTATACAAAAATCCTGTGGATGTCATTATTTTTCGGGTACCAGTCAGATATGGCCAAAGCTCGAAGAATCTACGATTGTTGTCGTTGAATTTTTACTATACTTATATGAGACTTTTTAGCCGTTCCCCACACCTGTAGTCCATATAGCCAGATTGGTTTAATCATAGCTTTGTACACTATCAGCTTGTTCTGTATAGTAAGTCAGGATTTTGTGCAGATTAACCAATAAAGTTGTCGAAGTTTTTCTTTTATTTGTTTGACCTTTTGCTTTATGTGGTGATTCCAATTTAGTTTCGAGTCCAAGTGAATCTCTAGGGATTTAGTAGTTGGTTTTATTCTAATTGCTTTGCCATTTATTTAAATTGGAACTGCAGTAAATTTTGTTTTGGTAGTAAATATAATCAGTACAGTTTTGTTTTCATTTATTTTTTGGCACCAGTTATACAACTATTTCTTAACTGAGTTTGTGTATCGCTGCAGGTTTTCAGTAGCGATAGCTTTTGTCTGATGCAAATAGTATTATATCGTCTGCGAACGTAACAATGATGAATTGGTATTGTGGGTTATGTTTGCGGCGAACAAAACATATAGTAGTAGTCCAAGAACGCTTCCTTCCGAATTCCAGCTGTTATTTAATGAATATGTGAACATTGATTGTCATATTTAATATAGAAACTTCGGTTGGTTAGGTAGCTTTTTATGATGAGTAGTCAAAAGGTAGTATTATATTTATTTTGGGGAGTAAGCCTTTGTGCCACACTTTGACAACGGCTTTAGCTACGTCCAAAAATACTGGCGCAACGTAGCGATTATTTTGAAAGTCTGATCCGATTTTATTTGTAATTCTATGAATCTGTTGGATAGTTGAATGTTTCTGTCTAAATCCAAAATGATGATCCAGTATTATACGTTTTTTGTCCAAAAATTGGTATAGTCCATCATTCAGTCATTTTTTAGCAATTTTAGATATTGTCGCTAGTAAGCTTACATATTTAAAAGGTGATTTTTTAAGAGCTATAGGAAAGTTTTTCAAAAAACACTCGTAAAGTTCAAAAAAATGCATGCAATTTTTATTTTAATCGATAGTACAGTCCATATAATTTAATGTTTCAAGATTATTTCATGCAAATGTTGACCGCGACTGCACTTCAAATGGTCCATCCCCTTAGTCCAATTTTGGCATACTCTTTCAAATGTGTCGGCCGGTATCTCACATATAAATGCTTTAATGTTGTCTTCTAATGCGTTAATTGAAGCAAGCTTGTCTGAACAGACATAAGCTTTAACATAGCCCCACAAAAAATAATCTAAAGGCGTTATATCGCACGATCTGGGTGACCAATTGAAAGGTCCCGAGCGTGAAATAAAATGTTCACCGAACTCGCCTCTCAACAAGTCCATTGTTACGCGTGCTGTGTGGCATGTGGCACCGTCTTGCTGAAACCACATGTCATGCAAGTCAAGCTCTTGCATTTTGGGCAATAAAAAGTTGGATATCATTTCACGGTAGCGCTCACCATTCAAAGATACGTTACGATTCGCAGCATCTTTGAAGAAGTACGGTCCAATGATACCTCCAGCCCATAAACCGCACCAAACTGTGACCTTTTCTGGATACATTGGTAGCTCTTGCAATTCTTCTGGCTGATCTTCTCTCCAAAATCGACAATTCTGCTTATTTACGTACCCATTGATCCAAAAATGAGCTTCGTCGCGGAACACAATTTTTCGATAAAAAGTGGATCTTCGGCCAACTTTCCAAGAGCCCATTCACCAGAAATTCGGCGTTTCGTCGCTCGGCTTCAATTCTTGTACCAGCTGTATTTTGAAAGACTTCACACTTAAATCCTTTCGCAAAATTTTCCACGTTGTTGAATAACAGAGGCCCAATTGCTGCGAACGGAGACGAATCGATAATTGATGGTCATCATTAACATTGGCCGATACAGCTGCGATATTTTCTTCAGTTCGCACTCTACGTAAGCGTGTTGGTCGTTTGATGTCCAATAATGTAAATTTGGTTCTAAATTTAGTCACAATAGCTCGAATAACCGCTTCAGTGGGTCGATTAAACTGACCATAAAATGGAAGAAGCGCGCGATAAACTTTCTTAACAGAACACGCATTTTTATAACAAAATTCAATGATTTGAAAGCGTTGTTCGTTTGTAAGACGATTCATGGTTAAATTATAGACCAAACTGAAGATGTTTGACAGTGAAGCAGAACACGAAATGTGCGTCAGCTGTTTAAACCAACTGTTTAAAAAGATAATAGCTTAAAAATCAGCCGTTATATAATGTTTTAGTACATTTCCATAACCCGTGTTGCATGATCTCCCATCGGATGCGTCTCAGGTGAAGGATAAGGAAGCCTTGGCCCCTAACTTCCTAGTTGGGTTAGGTTCCAAAGCTCGTGTAATGACTCCAAGTTGGCATAGAATCAGGGTGCCATCCACGAACCAAACTGGCTAGGGAGGAGTCCTGAACTAAAACCGATAAAGGTAAACGAAAACGAAGGATTGATTACTTCAGGTGGAACCCACACAAGTAGCAATCCACTCAGCTCTATAAGCGAGAACACATCCTGGAAGAGACAGAAAAACGTTTCCCAGTTTTGGAGGGCCTGAGTTGTGAGGTCAATGCGGTGGCGGCACGACCTCCTAAATAAGCCGGGAAATCGAAGAGCATGGCAAGGAGGGAAAGAGGAAAGTGGCGGGCAAGGCTCATGTGGCTCTGTCGGCTCTTCTGCGTCTGTGTCTTCCAAAAGACTTCGGCCGGCGGAAGTGACACCCACCGAAGCCACCGAGTCCTCGGTCGGCACAGGCGCTCCCAAATCGTCTCGCCCTCAACGTAAGCGGAGGAAGACGGTGGCTGAAAGCAGCACACATCTCTGCCCTGAAGCTCATGTTGGCATCCGCGCAACGACACCCCAAGGTACGAGCGTGATCTCAGTGCCAGTCGATGTGGTGGGCAATGGTTTTGCCAAGCCCCGGTCTGACCGCCGCCTTGACAACAACTATAACTCAGCTGTCCGCCCAACTAAAAAAACTTCGTCATTTGAGGATGGCGGGCTAGACCTTCGCCCGAGCACATCCAAGGGTATGGACAGCCATCCTATAGCGAGAAGCCTGCTGGTCTACGACCTGCGGCTGGGATCGTAAACTGGGGCCTGACCATCAGCTGATGGATGCAGAAATTGAATATTGCAAAAGTCGGCTGATGCGTCAAGCTATTGCCTCCGGTCCTGAAGCCAACGCGAAGGGGTATGAGTCAATAACGTGTCCCCCATGCAGACCACTCACTTCGAGGTCTACAGCAAAAAGAGCGTACCCCTCAGCAAAGCCATCTGCTGGATTCCGGATTCAGACCCGTCTACAGCGGATGTCCTGTCCTGTCTGAAATACGTGCCCAGAATCCGGGCATCAGCTCGAGGCTTTGGCGAGTCCTTTCACATACCTAGGGAAGGAAAGTAAGGGGCTGCTCTTGTGGTTCGAGTGGATAAGGCCAGAGCTGATGGCATTGCCTCTCGGTACAGGAATATCTTCTCTGGCACTGTTAGTTTCCACGTTTTTTCCAGATGATGAGCTCGAATGGGTCCTCTAGCTGCCGTCTCTTGATGGTGACACAGATTAACTTGCAGCACTTCAAAGCCACTACCGCACTACTAAGTAGAAGGTTTGCGCAGCCACACACATTACCCCACATAACAACAGTGCAAGGACCCTGGGTCTTTAGGGGCCGCCTCTGTGGAACTAGCGCGTTGAAAGTGGCCACGTTATTATATGATAGGTGTTCGAATAGACCTAGTGTTCTCATCGGAGTGCGACGCAATGGGCGGTTTAAAATGTGGGTAAAGTGAAAGTAACCTCGCCGAACAACGTTTAACACGGTAAACGTTTTAACTGTTCGGCGGGGAAATGCCAGGGTTAACGGCCTTCACGTTGCAGCGACTGGAAACGGTGGTTAGCAACAGTCGGAACGGTAGGCGCAGTTACCATTAGGGTGGCTAAAAATGTATATTTAATATTAGGGTGTGGCCTAAACACCTAGGACCGGTTTTATAGTATCATCCCATCCCACTGTGACACGTCTTGAGCAATTCCTTCCAATATTTTCCTTACGATGCCCTGGAAGGGCCACTACCTGGGAAGGCAACCAGTCTCGTGAGGCTCTGTGAGCGGCGTAGCCTCTGCCTCGTTCCCTGCTGCGATGATAGTGCCCAGCATACAATCAGGGGCAGCAGCAAATGCAATGAGCGGGGCTCTCGGCTGTTCGAGTTTATCGCTTCCTCTTGCCTAAACATATACAACAAGGACACTCAGCCCACGTTTGTGATTGCTAGAAGGCAGGAGGTGATTGATCTCACCTTATCAAATTCAAAATTTGGGTGGTCAATCAGGAACTAGAGAGTACTTGCCGAAGATTCGTACTCGGACCACAGGTATATTGAGTTTCAGTGTGGCAAGGAGGCACAAATGCCTGCCCTCCAGAAACACCAAAAAAACAAACTGGCAGAAGTTTAGAGGAGCGTTGCGGGGCTCCAGGATCGAGCAGAACAAAACTGTACTTTGCTTTTGGAATGCATGCATCTGTGTTTCAAGCGGAGGTGTATGCTATTCAAGAAGATATGAATTTTGCTGTTGAAAACATATGGAGAGGCAGATCTGTGTGTGTCTGCAGCGACAGCAAAGTTGTGCCCATGGCTTTAGACAGCCCTCCAACCACTTGAAGGGTAGTTGAATCCTCTTAATCTAGGCTGAACTATGTGGATCATTATAATATGCTGATGCTAACATGGGTCTCGGAGTCACGTAGTATCGCGGGTAACATGACCTCTGACTTCTTAGCTAGGATGGGCTCTGAGACGGTGGGTCCCTTTCTGTGCGTCTGCCCGGCCTTCGCTGGAATCAAGCTTGAGGTCTTTGGAACTGATGTGTTAAGAAGGGACCACCTTGGCTCCTTGGTACCACAAGATCTACTCAAATTTCTTCGCAGGTCTGGTAGATTTAAAAAAAATTAAAAGGGAATTCGAGGACAGTACAATGGACTTAATTGTGTCTGAGTGCTGTACTTGCTAGTTGTCCCGCCAAAGAAAAAAAAACATTTCCATAGAGAGAAGTTTCTATCATGATTGGGAGTCAGACTCTTCAAATGTTTTTCGATTTCTTTGTTATTTCGTTTGTTTAAGGTATCCTTAAGAAGTTTTGTGGCTAAGTTCAGTTTCTTTTGTCGTCAGGTGATCTAGTTTTTTGCCATATTTTTCTTAACTTTCTTTTTTCAATAATTTGCTTCTTAATATTATATAAATCTCAGCTGCTGCTATATTTGTTCTATTTGCTTGCTTTTGTGCCGATCTAATCCCCACTTCTAGGACTACGCCGTTGAAATGGATAATGGTACGTTGAATGTCAAGTTGCGCTTTTAATATCACATTTGGTATAAGTATCACCATATAGCTGGGTGGCGGAATTTTTTCTAGTTGGTTCATTTATTAAGTATGCGAAAAGATGTAGCTATAGATTTAATACAACTTACATATTCAAGATATATCGGCGAGTGTTCAGAAGAAAGTTCATAGCACGACTGAATTGTTAATTGGCTATGGCTTATGTTTTTGGTTATGCAGAAATCGATCAAGTCTGGAATTTTCTTTGCATCAGTTTTCCGATAGGTGGATTCTCCGGTACTCTGTAAATCTGGAATTAGTTTTATTAATTGCTTTAATGAGAATAAGCTCCTTTTTGTTGGTGAGTCTTGAGTCCCAATCAATGTGTTTTGCATTGAGATGTCCGGCTGCAATAAATCTATTGTTAACCATCCTTATATATTTATCATATTGGTCCGAGTTCATATTATTTTTGCCCATTCAAATTCTTTAAAAGTTGACAAGGGACTTTACCATGTCTTTAACCTCTTCGATATCATTATTTTTTTTTTCAGATTTGTGAGTCAGCTCCTGCTCTTCTTTAGGTTCCCTTGAAGAGGATGCAACATCAGCATAGCTTACTCCGGGAATTATGTTTGTTACGGCTGTTGTTATTGGCGTATTATTTTTATTTGTGTATTGTTGATTCTTTATTACGCAGAGGTGGAAATCTTTCGAATTTAAGTGCTTTATAAATTTCGCACCTTTTGTAGTTGGCCGTATGGTTATCTCCACATAAGGCGCATTTAACTTCCGTTATTTGGTTTGTGCATTCTATTGATAGATGTCTACCAGCGGGTTTCACGCATACTGGATCTCTTTTACAATACTTTTTTGTATGGACATATTTCTGGCATTTCGTGCACTGTCAAATGATACGCTTATGGCGAGGTGTCTCAAAGATGACTATGCAGCTTGTTTATATTGTAAATGTCTTTGTTATTATCACTTGCTTGTAGTTCGATGAAAAATAATGGTAGTGGTTTTTTTGTTGTTCTTTGTATTATATTAGTAATATTAAGTACGTTGTGGCCTTTTTCGTTTTGTTCTTTTTGAATTTCTTCTTGGTCTGTATAGTATTGTGCATATTTCGTAATACTACTTAAAATCCTCTTTCACTTTTTGGTCTAAATGTATACAATTTCGTTCTTTTTTCTTTTAGCATATGATGTAATTCGTTATATATTTGCGAATTTTTTACTTGAACGCGAACTTCGTTATTTGCTAAAATTTTTAGAGTGAAGCATTTATTTGCAACATCATTTAAAGCACTCTTTAATGTTATTATGCATTCTACACCTTGACAATATATGGCGGAGGCTTATTATTTTTTTTCTTTTTCGTCTTTATTTACATTTTGTGACAGTGCATCTTTAATTTGCCCACTGTTTTGCAGTTTGAGCAAATTCTTCTTCATCATCCACATCTAAAGCTGTAAATTTGTTTTCAGAAGAAGTTCCACTCAGCCAGTAGTTTGGCAGCTTTCTTTAAATTGGGGCTGATGTTGTTTTGTTATTGGCAGTCCGTGTTGAGACTTTTGTACTAAGCTGTCGTTCCGTTACCCGACCATGACGAGGTGAGAGTAGCGATAACGCGGCTAAAGAACAACAAAGCCGCGGGCGCCGACGGACTGCCGGCTGAGCTATCTAACAAGGCGGCGAGGAGCTGGTAAGGTACATGCATTAACTTCTAAGCGAAATATTGTCGGATTAAAGTATGCCTGCCGATTGGAATTTACGTGTGCTCTGCCCAATCCATAAGAAGGGCGATCCTGCAATCTGTGCCAATGACCACTAGGTAATCTTGAAAATATCAAGTTCTAGCGAGAGTATTGTGTGAAAGGTTGAAGTCCACCATCAACCAACTTATGGGACCTTATCAATGTGGCTTTAGACCTGAAAAGTCCACCATCGACCAGATATTCACAATACGACAAGTGTTGGAAAAGACCCATGATAGGAGAATGGACACACACCATTTATTTGTCGACTTCAAAGCTGCATTCGACAGAACGAAAAGGGGTTACATATATGCCGCGTTGTCTGAGTTTGGTATCCCCGCAAAACTAATACGTCTATGCAATTGGATGATGTTGACATCATCGGCCTTAACAACCGGGCTGTTAGTTCGGCACCCACGTCACTGTTGACAGTTATGATTTCGAGATTGTAAAAGACTTCGTTAATTTAGAAACCAGCATTGACACGGATAGCAACGTCAGCCTGGAAATCCAACAGAGAATCTCTCTTGCAACAAGTTCTACTTTGGACTAGGTAGGCAATTGAGTAGTAAAGTCCTCTCTCGACGAACGAAACTAACACTCTACAACGGTCTGGAATTTACAATAATGTCTATTGGGCAATTTTTGGCAAACTATAATTTTGGCGGCCGCCGTAGCCGAATAGGTTGGTGCGTGATTACCATTCGGAATTCACAGATAGAACGTTGGTTCGAATCTCGGTGAAACCAAAATGAATAAAAACATTTTTCTAATAGCGGTCGCCCCTCGGCAGGCAACGGCAAACCTCCGAGTGTATTTCTGCCATGAAAAAGCTCCTCATAAAAATAAATGCCGTTCGGAGTCGGTTTGAAACTGTAGGTCCCTCCATTTGTGGAGCAACATCAAGACGCACACGACAAATAGGAGGAGGAGCTCGGCCAAACACCCAAAAAGGGTGTACGCGCCAATTATATATATATATAATGTCTTTATTAATGAAACTTGGTGGAGATGTTAGTGAAGTGTTAAGAAACACTCTTTATAACTCCAAACCATTCGGGAAATAATAATTTCGTAATTATTTGCCTTCAAAGTGCCCTCGGGAGCTTCACTATAATTTGCCACATTACACTATATATTTTTTAACACTGCGCTAAAATTCACCAAATATACACTCATACGCGTGTTTTTACTTATTTTTATCCTTATATTCGAAATAATTTCATTAAATTTTAATGCAAATGCATTTGTCCATACAATCACTTTCCAATTTTGGACGCGAATAAGAAAAAGATTGGAATGACAACAGTATGGTGTTGCCGGATGACTGCAAATGAAAACAAAAATATGAGCAAAAATTAAGTATTTGAATTTAGTGTTAATGATGGGGATGGGCGTTATTGCGCCTCCTTACTACATACACGCATATGACGTTTTAATTTTAGGTTCAAAGGTTTTAACACGGAAAGGAGTTTTACGCAAAAATACTGTGGATTGCGTAGCCGGAGTTGGACTGATGAGGGTTATTTTTTTGAAGCGCGGCCGAAGGCCGCCCACGCGAAAAAGAGTTCTACGCAAAACTACTGTGGATTGCGTAGCTGGAGTTGGACTGATGAAGGTAATTTTTTTGAAGTGCGGCCAAAGGCCGCCCACGCGAAAAGGAGTTCTACACAAAAATACTGTGCATTGCGTAGCCGGAGTTGGACTGATGAGGGTTATTTTTTTGAAGCGCGGCCGAAGGCCACCCACGCGAAAAGGAGTTCTACGCAAAAATACTGTGGATTGCGTAGCCGGAGTTGGACTGATGAGGGTTATTTTTTTGAAGCGCGGCCAAAGGCCGCCCACGCGAAAAGGAGTTCTACACAAAAATACTGTGGATTGCGTACCCGGAGTTGGACTGATGAGGGTTATTTTTTTGAAGCGCAGCCGAAGGCCGCCCACGCGAAAAGGAGTTCTACATAAAAATACTGTGGATTGTGTAGCTGGAGTTGGACTGATGAGGGTTATTTTTTTGAAGCGCGGCCGAAGGCCGCCCACGCGAAAAGGAGTTCTACACAAAAATACTGTGCATTGCGTAGCCGGAGTTGGACTGATGAGGGTTATTTTTTTGAAGCGCGGCCGAAGGCCACCCACGCGAAAAGGAGTTCTACGCAAAAATACTGTGGATTGCGTAGCCGGAGTTGGACTGATGAGGGTTATTTTTTTGAAGCGCGGCCAAAGGCCGCCCACGCGAAAAGGAGTTCTACACAAAAATACTGTGGATTGCGTACCCGGAGTTGGACTGATGAGGGTTATTTGTTTGAAGCGCGGCCGAAGGCCGCCCACGCGAAAAGAGGTTCTACACAAAAATTCTGTGGATTGCGTAGTCGGAATTGGACTGATGAGGGTTATTTTTTTGAAGCGCGGCCGAAGGCCACCCACGCGAAAAGGAGTTCTACATAAAACTACTGTGGATTGCGTAGCTGGAGTTGGACTGATGAAGGTAATTTTTTTGAAGCGCGGCCAAAGGCCGCCCACGCGAAAAGGAGTTCTACACAAAAATACTGTGGATTGCGTAGCAGGAGTTGGACTGATGAGGGTTATTTTTTTGAAGCGCAGCCGAAGGCCGCCCATGCGAAAAGGAGTTCTACATAAAAATACTGTGGACTGCGTAGCCGGAGTTGGACTGATGAGGGTTATTTTTTTGAAGCACGGCCGAAGGCCGCCCACGCGAAAAGGAGTTCTACACAAAAATACTGTGCATTGCGTACCCGGAGTTGGACTGATGAGGGTTATTTTTTTGAAGCGCAGCCGAAGGCCGCCCACGCGAAAAGGAGTTCTACACAAAAATACTGTGGATTGCGTACCCGGAGTTGGACTGATGAGGGTTATTTTTTTGAAGCGCAGCCGAAGGCCGCCCACGCGAAAAGGAGTTCTACATAAAAATACTGTGGACTGCGTAGCCGGAGTTGGACTGATGAGGGTTATTTTTTTGAAGCGCGGCCGAAGGCCGCCCACGCGAAAAGGAGTTCTACACAAAAATACTGTGGATTGCGTACCCGGAGTTGGACTGATGAGGGTTATTTTTTTGAAGCGCAGCCGAAGGCCGCCCACGCGAAAAGGAGTTCTACATAAAAATACTGTGGACTGCGTAGCCGGAGTTGGACTGATGAGGGTTATTTTTTTGAAGCGCGGCCGAAGGCCGCCCACGCGAAAAGGAGTTCTACACAAAAATACTGTGGATTGCGTACCCGGAGTTGGACTGATGAGGGTTATTTTTTTTAAGCGCAGCCGAAGGCCGCCCACGCGAAAAGGAGTTCTACATAAAAATACTGTGGGCTGCGTAGCCGGAGTTGGACTGATGAGGGTTATTTTTTTGAAGCGCGGCCGAAGGCCGCCCACGCGAAAAGGAGTTCTACACAAAAATACTGTGCATTGCGTAGCCGGAGTTGGACTGATGAGGGTTATTTTTTTGAAGCGCGGCCGAAGGCCACCCACGCGAAAAGGAGTTCTACGCAAAAATACTGTGGATTGCGTAGCTGGAGTTGGACTGATGAGGGTTATTTTTTTGAAGCGCGGCCAAAGGCCGCCCACGCGAAAAGGAGTTCTACACAAAAATACTGTGGATTGCGTAGCCGGAGTTGGACTGATGAGGGTTATTTTTTTGAAGCGCGGCCGAAGGCCGCCCACGCGAAAAGGAGTTCTACACAAAAATACTGTGGATTGCGTAGCAAGAGTTGGACTGATGAGGGTTATTTTTTTGAAGCGCGGCCGAAGGCCACCCACGCGAAAAGGGGTTCTACACAAAAATTCTGTGGATTGCGTAGCCGGAATTGGACTGATGAGGGTTATTTTTTTGAAGCGCGGCCGAAGGCCACCCACGCGAAAAGGAGTTCTACATAAAACTACTGTGGATTGCGTAGCTGGAGTTGGACTGATGAAGGTAATTTTTTTGAAGCGCGGCCAAAGGCCGCCCACGCGAAAAGGAGTTCTACACAAAAATACTGTGGATTGCGTACCCGGAGTTGGACTGATGAGGGTTATTTTTTTGAAGCGCAGCCGAAGACCGCCCACGCGAAAAATAGTTCTACACAAAAATACTGTGGATTGCGTAGCCGGAGTTGGACTGATGAGGGTTATTTTTTTGAAGCGCGGCCGAAGGCCGCCCACGCGAAAAGGAGTTCTACACAAAAATACTGTGGATTGCGTAGCTGGAGTTGGACTGATGAGGGTTATTTTTTTGAAGCGCGGCCGAAGGCCGCCCACGCGAAAAGGAGTTCTACACAAAAATACTGTGCATTGCGTAGCTGGAGTTGGACTGATGTAGGTAGTTTTTTTGAAGCGCGGCCGAAGGCCGCCCACGCGAAAAGGAGTTCCACGCAAAAATACTGTGGATTGCGTAGCTGGAGTTGGACTGATGAGAGTTATTTTTTTGAAGCGCCGCCCACGCGAAGAGAAGTTCTACACAAAATTACTGTGGATTGCGTAGCCGGAGTTGGACTGATGAGGGTTATTTTTTTGAAGCGCGGCCGAAGGCCACCCACGCGAAAAGGGGTTCTACACAAAAATTCTGTGGATTGCGTAGCCGGAATTGGACTGATGAGGGTTATTTTTTTGAAGCGCGGCCGAAGGCCACCCACGCGAAAAGGAGTTCTACACAAAAATACTGTGGATTGCGTAGCTGGAATTGGACTGATGTAGGTAGATTTTTTGAAGCGCGGCCGAAGGCCGCCCACGCGGAAAGGAGTTCCACGCAAAAATACTGTGGATTGCGTAGCTGGAGTTGGACTGATGAGAGTTATTTTTTTGAAGCGCCGCCCACGCGAAGAGAAGTTCTACACAAAATTACTGTGGATTGCGTAGCCGGAGTTGGACTGATGAGGGTTATTTTTTTGAAGCGCGGGCGAAGGCCGCCCACGCGAAAAGGAGTTCTACACAAAATTACTGTGGATTGCGTAGCCGGAGTTGGACTGATGAGGGTTATTTTTTTGAAGTGCGGCCAAAGCCGCCCATGCGAAAAAAAGTTCTATGCTTGAGCGCCGCTTTGTAAAACTAATAGAAGCAATACAATACACTTACAAACCGTAATTTTTGGCTTTTAATTACTTTATTATTTTTTGTGATACGCTTAGTATCATTGTTTTTAAGTTTAAATGAGTTGTATGTTTTTATTTAAAAAAATATTTCTGAATACTAAATTTCAGCAAAAATACTGCAGTTTTACAATGAACCTTCCACTGAACATCTCTGCATACGAACTTCGTTTTTATTTTAGGTGTATGGCAACAGCAACTTACTTAAAAATTATAAGCCTCCGGCAGGTGCCGTTTTCAGTTTTAAGATGGGATACACCCCTCTATCACCCCCCTTTTAACCTTTTTTTCAAAGCGAGAAACATTATACTAAATATTTCCCCTACAACGCTCATGATGAGAGCCTAACGCATGGTGCAGAAGATTGGACGATGACAATATCCGATGAGACGTCCCTTGGAGTGTTTGAGAGAAAGATTATGCGGAAGATTTTTGGACCTGTGCTCGTTGGTACCAGCGAATATCGCAGGCAAGTGAACGATGAATTGTATGAGCTTTACGACGACATAGACATAGGGCAGCGAAAAATGATCCATCGACTACGTTGGCTGGGTCATGTCGTCCGAATGGATACAAACGCTCCGGCTCTAAAAGAATTCGATGCGGGACCAGCTGGTGGTAGCAGAGTTAGAAGAAGGCCTCCTGTGCAGTGGAAAGATTAGGTGGAGAAGAGCTTGGCTTCATTTGGTGTGTTGAACTAGCACCGGTTAATACGAGAAAACAATGACTGGCGTGCTTTGTTAAACTTGGCCAAAATCGCGTAAGCGGTTATCGCGCCAATTAAGAAGAAGAAGCATGTGCAAAAACATCAACGGAATTTTAACATAGAAACACAACACAATGTCAATATAGAATCTGATAACAACCTGAAATTGAATGAATGTGAATATCAAATTAGAGTTTATGAAATAGGAAATGGACAAGCAGAAGAGACAGAATTTACCAACATTAATTTTTTAGGATCATTGCGCATATAGTCCCATGCGTGCCATATATAGAATGTAAAAAAAAGGAATGGAAGACCTCTATTAGTAAAGAACCCATAAAAAATGAAAGGCTCACTCACCACAATTTTCGGATTAAAGACACTTCAATAAAAATGGTTGCCTTACCAACGTTGAAATTCTTTCAAGGTACGAGGGCAGTTAAATAAGTATCCGTGTTGGTTGACCGAGGGCGTTCTGAGGGAAGTTGGTGTTCGCATCGTGTGCTGCCATCTATCAAACGACGGCAAAATAAATTTCAAACTGCTTGAAAACTTGGTTTGGATTTGGCAGCTATTCGAGTGAGACATGATTCGTGTTTTTGGAGATGGAAAAAGCAGCTGTTTCACCACGATAACGCACTAGCACATTCATCGGGAGTTGTCGCCGCCAAACTGCATCAATTGCATTATGAATTGCGGGCACACCCCCGGTATTCACCCGATCTGCTTCTCTGTGACTTTTCCTTGTTGCCTTACATGAACGCTGGGAAATATTGCGACATTACTTTGAAAATCATGGTAATGTTGCAGAATGTGTACGAAAATTACGTACGGCAATGGGAAGAAGAAAAGCACCGAATGAAGCGTATGTGCGTTACTTTGCGAAAAAAGTAAGAGAAACTGGGTTGCTTATTGACAAACCAACGCGTGACCGACCAAAAACCGTGCGTACACCCGAAAATATTGCTGCTGTGGCCGAGAGTGTTCGTGAATCACCAGGAACATCAGTTCACCGTCGTTCTCAACAATTGGGCATTTCGGAGACATCATTGAGACGAATTTTGCGTAAAGAATTAGACCGATCGTATGGGATGGTGCATGGCTAGCCGAGGCAGTCATATGAATGAAGTTGTGTTCCATCATTAACCGGAAGAATTGTACTTCAAAATAAAAAAAAACAGTTTGGAAAAATATGGAGTAGTTTCTTTTTTATAGGATTTTAATTTCCCTAAAGTTATATGGCGGACCCTGTATATATATATATATATATTCTAGTATTTCTAGATTTACAAAATGAATAAATAAATAGTGAAACAAAAACTTGTTATTCGCTTTCGCGCTATCTTTAACACAAAATCACTCAATTGCTGATAGAGACATTTCAATTGGAAAATAACAAATAAATACAGCTGTTTCGCGTTGTTGAGAAGCAACTAACCGCTAAAAATAATGTAATGAACCGCAGGTTTTATTTCTTCTACACAAAAACTCCGCTTAACCATAAAAGGGCAGCATCACTACAATTGAATAACAACTAATTCCAACGACTTGTTATACTTGTAGAACGGTCAATGCACAAAACCAACATTAAAGAATCCTTGATAAAGCTGTAAAAGCAAAATATACAAACGACGACGCTATAACATCAAAAAGAGGTCGATCTAGCCCAGGTAATACGACACTTTCTAAAAATAATCAATCACGACTAGATAATTATTGGCTTGCAACGCCATCCACAAATAATTCCACTCGATTTGCTGTATTGCAGAGGTTTCTAATGAAGAGCTCCCACAAGCTCGCAGAAAGCCTAGGCCTCCACTTAGCTTCGTCTTTGGAGTAAGCAATATCCAGCCATTGAAAGAATTGCTCTTAAAAATAGCTGAAGAGGAGTTCAAACTAAAAATTATGAGTGGAAACGAAGCTAAAGTTCAACCTTTGTCTTCTGAAAAATATTCAAAAATAACTAAAGATCTTGCTGAAAATAAAACGGAATTTCGTACATAGAAATTAAAGCAAGATCGTAGTTTTAATGTTGTTCTTAAGGGCGTGCAACCTTCAATATGAGTAGATGACTTTCGCGAAGCCGTGGAGGGCTTAGGACATAAAGTTGTTAACATCTGCAATATGAGACAACGGGTAACGAAAAAAACCTTACCACTGTTTCACCTAAGCCTTAAGTCAGATAGTAGAAACAAAGATATGATATATATGCTTGTGACACTCTGCTGCTCCTGTGACCCACAGTATGCGCACAAAAAGGCCCGTCCAGGTATAAGCTTTACCAGAGGTCTCCAGTTACTCTCGGCAGGATAAGCAAAAATGAAGCCGTGAAACGCAAAGCGATAAACCCTCAAAGAAGAACAAAGTGTCGGTTCACACCACTCCATTGCCCAAGCCAGCAAAACGCACATTTGATGAGGTGGCAAGGGATCACCTGCAAACTGTTTTGGTAGATAGAATAACAAACCGCAGTAAACCTACATTGGAGAAGTGGCTCGAAACGAAGGCACGGCTGTTACGTATTGTCGTTGATCACGTCACGGCAAACCCGGATGGTAAAGTGCCAGAATTTGATTCAATGGAGGTGGTCCGTAGATACAGGGTGATCAAACACGGCTCTCCCTTGACTTCCTGCAAACAGTTGTTGGCAAGATCCAGACCCACTGGGAAGGTTTCAGGCTCAAACTAATCCCGTCCAGTCAGATTCTACGATGGCCGAGGGCTCGCATCTGGATACCGAAAATGGAGTTCGAAGCCAAACAGCTTATTCCATACCTGCAAGCTCATATCCGCAATGTTCCGATGGATAACTGGAGCATCATCAAAGTGGAGGCTCCCCGAAAGAATATCGTATCCTCTTCCAAAAATCAGAGGAGCTCATCGAGACACTGGGAAAAATGGAAAACAAACTTCGGTTCGGCGTGAGGAAAGCGGAACTGAAGATAATCCGCTCTGCAAAGCCGGAGGATGAGCAGGACGAGGTTGACGACGCCAATGAGTTGCTCACGGACATGTAACTTGCAGCATCCGGGAGTGTAAAGTTACCAGTAAGCATGGATCTCAAGGTTGTCCAAAAAAAACCGCAGCACTCAAGGACTGCAACGACAACCTAACCGTCCTCCTGGCGAATCGATATCGCATTAATCCAGGAACCCTGGGTACGGAGCACCGAGGTGAAGGAGCTTATTAGAAAAACCATAACCTGTTCTACAAATGGATTCAAGGTAGTCCCTGATCTTATACTGTAGCTAAAACACAAGTGAATATACATATTTTTAATCCCATCAAAAAGTTTTCATGACATGGCCTCTGTTGAGGTGGAAGCTTGCTTGCTTGAGGTGGAATACTTGCTTTCACATAATCGGCCAGCACCAGCCGAGAGGCAGTCGGCTACTACTCTACTCGGATGCGACGGCAACGCTAGGCACTCTCTATGGGGAAAATCGAAGACGAACGATCGAGGTATGTAAGTACTTTCACGATTTTATTATTAGTACTAACCTGACGGTGTGTATCAAAGACAATATTCCCACCTTCACCTTTCCTAGTGTGGAGTATTTAAGGCGATGTGCGGAAGTTATTCATGTTGCTTAACCGGCCGAAAAGAGTTCAATAAGGGTAGACAAAGGGAGGGTATTCACTAAAAATCCACTCGAATCACAACTTGATCCTCTAAGAGCTGGATCTGAGGGTGGATCCACCCTTTTTTCCTGGTTCATTCCTCTCGGGAGCATAGGGCCTCGGCAAGACTCTTCTATCGTACATGATCCTGCCCTAATGTTTTTGCACCGTCCCATGAGATGTCGGCATCTGCTAGTTCGCGCAACATCGATCTTCTTCAAGGTCGACCGCGACCTCTGCTCCCTTGCGGGTTCCAGTCCGGTACCATTCTCGTGATGCTATCTGGTGGTTTTCTCAATGTGTGACCTATCTATCGCCCCTTTCTGCATTTGATTTGCCTAAGTATGGGTTCCTCGTTCGTTAATCTCCATTGTGTGTCGTTACTAATGGTGTTTGGCCAGAATATTCTGCAGATGATGCGGTGGCATTTGTTGATGAAGGATTGTAGCCTCTGTGTGATGGTGTTAGAGACCATCCATGTTTTGCTTCCGTATAACAATTTGGACTTCACGCATGAGCCGAAAATTCGTAGAGTAGTGCGCCAAGAGATTTGCGAACTCCCCATACTGTATGCATACACCCGAATGCCGCCCTTGCTTTGTTTAGCCTACAGTTAACATCTTCATCTGCTTCACCATCTACCGTAATGATGCAGCCGAGGTAGCAGAAGCTTTCGGCGAACTCCACCGGGCATCCGTCAACCAAAATCTGCCTTGCGTTATTGTGGTTAACTCTCATAGCCTTGGTCTTAGTGATGTTGACCTGTCTGACTAGTGCATGTCAGCGAGATTAGTTTTTCCGCCTTCATTTGCATGTCAGAGAGCTTGTGAGAGAGGAGGCAGATGACATCGGCGAAGGCCAGGTCCTCAATATGTCTGGTGAAACTCCATATGATGCCATTTTTGTGCAGGGCCAGTTAGCTCAGGGCGTCATCAAGGACGATGGCGAAAAGAAAGGGTGACAGGGTACACCCTTGCCTTACGCCTGCGGTGGTAGTTAATGGATCGCTGATATCGCCTTTGTGAAGCACTGCCTGTTCGGAGTTCTCGTAGAGGGCTTTGATGAGGCGGATTATGTTGGCGGGAACTCCCTTTCTACTCAGTTCCACCCATATTGCGTTTCGTTTGATAGTGTCGAACGCCTTCTTAAAGTCTGCGAACAGTATGTAGGGATCTACCCTTATCGTATCGAAACCCACTAAGAACTAAGTGGAAAACTTTTAAAAATGTAGTAAATAAATGGTTAGGAAGAATTCCGATCAACCAAATCACTCTCACGGAAAACTTTGAAAGTAGGGCCTTCTTGTCCAATTCTTCTTCTTCTTCTTAATTGGCGCGATAACCGCTTACGCGATTTTGCCCGAGTTTAATAAAGCACGCCAGTCGTTTTTTTTTTCTCGTTAGTAGTATGAATTTCCCAGGTTACAGCGTAATGACAAAATTTTAACATTTTTTGTCATTTTCGTTGATGTTGAAATTTTGAATATTCTTAACGCGTATTTTCATGGGGGACGCTAGCGTCCCCCTTGGAATGTCGCTGTACGTTAACTGAAATATTTAACTTAGAAATATAATTTAAAATAAAAATTATAAAATATATAAAAATATTAAATTAACTATCATTGAAATTTTGAATATTCTTAACGCGTATATTGAGCTAGCGTCCCCCCTGGAATATCACTGTACGTAAACTCAAATATTTAACTTAGAAATATAATTTAAAATACAAATTATAAAAAATATTAATATTTAATAAAAATGAATTAAAAACATGTACGGACAATCCGTCCATATTTAAAATGTTAAAGTAAAAATTGTACAAGTAAGCAATTTGTAAAAATTAAGTTAATTTTGAAATTAAAAAAAAAACGGCTTCATTTTTGCAAGTGCCTTTCAAACAAAAAAAAACAGAGACTCTCCAAAACGTTAATCTTATCAGCACTGCTCACAAACTATAAATGGAAACCATTGACAGAGTAAATATGAGTCACAAACTGCAAGATAAGCATTTGTCCGCGCGAACTAAAAAATGAAATGTTTAAATTTATTGAATAGTTGTTTGTAATTCTTCTTTATAAGTTTTATACGAAAACTTCTAATTTGAACTCTCTGAAGTTCAATTTTATAAAATTTACCTAATATTGGTTCATAATTTAAATCTCTTATTAAATATGTTATTGGATGAGAAGGATAAATTTTACTAATATAAAATATTTCTCGAGTCCAATTATATTCATATTTGTTTTCAAATAGTTTCTTATGTGATTGAATTCTTATTTTATCTCCAATTTTTAAACTGGTTCATTTTTTTCATTTACTTCACAAGGTGTCATACCAATAGTTCTATGTACATCTTTGTAGTTATATTCATATAATATTTTATCAATTACATCAATCCAATTAGTATTTTTCTGAATTTCAAATCGTACTTTTAGTTTTTCATTAATGGTTCTTCATAGGACTATGAATAAGTTCGTGCGGTTTTACAACAGATGGCGTAACTTGATTATTATTCCATCGATCCACATTTCCAAACATTCATTGGAGAGCTACTGTCGTAAGGCACAAACGTCAGTATAAGTTTTTTATTTGAAGCGTAAACAACAATATTTTTACCACACTTGAAAATGTCGAATTTCGTGCCAAATAATGTGTTTTTGCGGGGAATTCTTCTTCATTATTTTAATATGAAGAAAAAAGCAGCCGAAAGTCATCGTATCTTGGTGGAAGTTTATGGTGAGCATGCTCTAGCTGAGCGAACGTGCCAGAAGTGGTTTGCACGCTTTAAAAGTGGTGATTTTGGCTTGGAAGACGAAGAACGCGAGGGTGCGCCGCCAAAGTTCATGGATACCGAATTGGAGGAATTGCTCGATCAAGATCCGGCTCAAACGCAAGAAGAGGTTGCAAAAACTTTGGGAGTTGATCAATCAACCATTTCCAAACGTTTAAAAGCCATGGGAATGATCCGAAAGGTAGGCCATTGGGTGCCGTATGAATTGAAGCCAAGAGACGTTGAACGCCGTTTTATGGCATGCGAACAACTGCTTCAACGGCACAAAAGAAAGGGTTTTTTGCATCGAATTGTGACTGGCGATGAAAAGTGGGTCCATTACGACAATCCAAAACGTCGGGCAACGTATGGATACCCTGGCCATGCTTCAACATCGACGTCGGCGCAGAATATTCATGGCCTGAAGGTTATGCTGTGTATCTGGTGGGACCAGCTGGGTGTTGTGTAGTATGAGCTACTGAAACCGAATGAAACGATTACGGGGGATGTCTACCGATGACAATTGATGCGTTTGAGCCGAGCACTGCGAGAAAAACGGCCGCAATACGCCGATAGACACGACAAAGTTATTTTGCAACATGACAATGCTCGGCCACATGTTGCACAAGTGGTCAAAACATACTTAGAAACGCTCAAATGGGATGTCCAGACCTTGCGCCATCCGATTACTATCTCTTCCGATCGATGCAACATGGCCTGGCTGACCAGCACTTCCGTAATTACGATGAAGTCAAAAAATGGATCGATTCGTGGATTGCGGCAAAACCGACCGAATTTTTCACAAAGGGAATCCGTGAATTGCCAGAAAGATGGGAAAAAGTAGTAGTAAGCGAT
This sequence comes from Anastrepha obliqua, assembly GCF_027943255.1. Classification (NCBI taxonomy): domain Eukaryota; kingdom Metazoa; phylum Arthropoda; class Insecta; order Diptera; family Tephritidae; genus Anastrepha; species Anastrepha obliqua. Next base: position 65,746 of record NW_026562178.1, on the reverse strand, counting down.
GGACAATACATTGAATATTAAATTTGTAACCATTTTACGTCAATAAAGTTTCAAATTTCGAAAAAAACCGCACGAACTTATTCATAGTCCATTAAATCTTTCTATAATTGCAGATTTCTTTTCACTAAATGTTTGATACATTTTAATATTATATTTACCTAAAACTTCTTGAAAATATTTATTTAGAAATTCTTTACCAGAATCTGTATGAAGTAATTTTGGTGCACAACCTGCTTTTTTAATATAATAATATTTGAAAATGCTTCAGAAGTTGTTTTTCCATCCTTCTTTTTTAATGGTTCTATGTAAGCAAATTTAGAAAATGTATCAATCACATTAAGCATATATTTGTATCGTCTATTAATTCTAACATTAACAGTTGTCATAATTAGTAAATCTGCTGCCCATAGTTCATTTATACCTTTAGTAATAATTTTTCTTCTTTCAAAATTTTTTGTTACTGGTTTATGCAATTCTTTTGCTATTTGAAAATCATTATTTTTTTATAATTTGATTTATGATTCCATTTCTATATATTTAAAAAAAATCTTTTAAATTTATTTAATATAATTAAATAACGATGATATCAGATAAAGTTTTAAAAGAATATATTAAAACACAAAAAGACTTAAAAAATGAACTTCAACAATATAATTTAAATAAATTAATAAAACAAGAAAAAATTAATGAAGATCTTCAAGCAATTATTCAACCATTAAATCAATCAGTTATTAAAAACCACAATTTAAATGATAGTTTTAAAAATTTAATAGAAGATTTAAATCAATCAAATCAATTATATAAAAAAACAATAGATGGACATGAAAATATTTCGGAACCAATTGACAATATCAAACATGTTTCCAAAGGAAAAGACTCGGAAAGCGAATATAATTTACAAACTAGCAAAGTTAATAAAAAGCAATTAGTTGAAAAGGATTTGCCAAGTACACCAACAGCTAGCACATGTTCGCGAAGCGAACAGTTGAACCCGTCAACATCAAAAAACGCTCTTGTTCGTAGTGCAAATGAAACTTTATCTACACCAGTACAATTTATTGACGTGATAACGTCTTATAATTCGATTTAGCCGGCTGCACGCACGAAAAAATGTGTCGTTACCTTGCTCATTAGTGTTACCTTGCTCATTAGTGTTACCTCGCTCATTTGTCGTTACCTTGCTCATTTGTCGTTACCTTGCTCATTTGTCATTACCTTGCTCATTGCCGTTACCTTGAATAAACTGCAAGCGAAAGTGCGGAACGAACAAAGCAAACGAACGGCAACGTTCGACATCTTGCTCTCTCCTACTTAAGTGGGCGTATATATGTATGTATATGCGCATACATATGTACATATATAAATTTACGTATTTGTATTTGCATATGCCTTCTTATTGATTATTATTAATTTGATTTACTTGAAGAATTTAAAATAAAACCAAGTTTGTTTATAATACATGTTGTTTTAATGTTATTCTTATTAATTTTTTTATTATATTATATATGAAGGAAAAAATGTATGGTAATATTTACCATATACCTTATAAGATAGGTTGTATGCTAATATACATATGTATATAAACATGCATATACATATACAATTTCGCGCAATTTTCAAAGAGAACAAATCTATATGTAAAGATGCATACAAGTCATATGGACATATCAAATATACAAATCTATTCCGTACGCAAGCAAATGTAAGCTAATGTGCTTGAACTGCAAGCGAGAGCGCGGAACGAACGACAAAGAGCACAATCGGCCCCGCGTTCGGCAACGTTCGACATCTGGCTCTGTCCTACTTGAATGAGCATATATATGTATGTATATGCGCATATGTAGGTATATAAATTCACATACTTGTATTTGCATATGCCTTCTTGCTGTGTGCATGGTAATGAACCATTTCTCTGTTGAGAATAGGACGATCATAGAAAAAGTAGGAAATGAAAGGGAGTGTTTCGAGTGTAAAGTGTCTTGAAAAAGTCAAATCGATGATGGTGCCTCTTAGTGTTGTTGACTTATTAACGTCTGATGCACAATCGAAATTGAAGATATCTTTCATGAATTTGATAAATGTTTCGTCATTTTTCACGTTTGTGTAAATGTATCTTGACCTATTCCATTGCAATTCCATTTACCTCCTCCTCTATATCCATACAAAATATCTATCAAACAAATAAGATTAAAATTTTGTTTTGAAAATTGCAACCATTCCATCAATATTTTCTTATGACGTTGTCACGTTAAACTATCGTCAGTAAACCGACTTTACAGACAACGTCTTTTTTTTCAGAAAAAATTGGAAATATGGCAATGAAATATTTAAATTTAAATAATTCTGATATGAAATTATTATAAAATATAACTCGTTAATTTTTAGAGTCATATATACCTTTAAGAGAAGCTTCTTCTTTACTTAATTTATAAACTTGTTTTACAATACCGTCATAATAATAACAATTATTAGCTTTAGCATAGTTATGTGAAATTTGTGATATTCCACCTCTAGTTCCATTTTCATAAAATTCATATTTATCTTGATCTATTAATAATTCTAATTTTTGTTTAGTCAATTTTAGGGCAGCTGAATTACTTAAGTGTGGTAAACTTATATAATGTATAGGATCTAGGTTATAATTTTTAAAAGATTCTTTTCTAAAATTATCAAACACATCACTTAAAAGTATAGCATCTAATTTTAAATACCAATTATGATAATCTTTAAAAGTTTTACAATTAAAATGTTTCCAAAATTTCTTTGCAAATCTATAATCTTTATCATTAAAATTTCGATTTAATCTTAAATTAAAATCTTTATGATTTCAAAATTCTGTTTTACTTAATTTTTTATAATCATCAATAAATTCATATGGATATACACCTTTTCTAAGTAGATAACATTTATCTTTTAATGGTAAATCTTTAAAAACGTTGTTAAAGTTTTCTAAATGATTAAAATTAATAAGTTTTTTATTTTTAATATTACATGGTGAACACTTACTACAGGCTAGAATATAACTCTCATTATTTACATCAAGATTCTTACAATACATATAATCTATATTTCTTATTTTCTTACATTCTACACAATATACGTTATTAACACCTGTAACGGAAACGGGAAAGCGTGGCAGAACAGAGGATTCCTCTGTAGCGCTGCGCTCTTCCGGAAACGAAACGGGGTCTGTGCCAACGACAGGGAAGAGGAGAAAGGCAAAGAAGAGGAAAGTCGAGAGACGGAATTCGGAAATGCCTGCATCCTCGACCCAATCCAAGGCAGACAAACCTTTGCCTGACAAGGCAGAGGCTAAGGGACCTCAAATGTCGAATGACACTCTTCCGTCAACGTCTGGCGAATCATTCGCGAGAATGGCAGCAAAGGCAATGACGGTGGAGATACATACCGACAAACAAGATGGTCTACTGTCCAAAGGGCAACAAGACTATCTTGATAGCTATCTTTGGAAAGCTATCGGTGAGTCGAAAGACGCGCCGACGTTCGAGGGGAAAAGCGTGGTGGACGGCATCGTAAAGGTGCACTGTTCCAATGCTTTTTCCCGAGAATGGCTAGAAAAAGCTATAGCAAAGATTCCAGCCTGCGAAAACAGCAAGTTTATTCTTGTTGAGAGTAGCAAAGAAAGGCTGGTACGAGCGAGTGTCTGGATTCCGGGTCCTTCCTGTAATTCAGCAGAACTCCTCAAACGCATCCGTGTTCAGAACAAGGATCTTGACACGACTCTCTGGAGAGTATACTCCTGCACCAGGCAGAAATCCGCCACCACTTCGGAGACGGGTTCCCACCTGGTACTGGGTATCGATCTTGGGTCCCTCAAGGTGCTTAAGTCGAAGTACGGTTGCCGTCCTCACCTACATCTGGGGCGGATCCAGTTCCGCGTCCAGGATAAGGTGGAGGACAAAGCGTAAATATACTCAGTCTCATGACTGAAGTAATATTTACACAGATTAATCTGCAGCATAGCAAAGCGTCTACGGCTCTCTTGTGCCGTAGGCATGCAAAACTGCAAACAAACCCACACATAATACTTATACAAGAACCATGGGTATGTCACAAGCGTATCTGTGGTCTAAGTGCTATGTCGTGGGGACAAATACTTCATTGTGAAGGGAATGTGAGACCGCGAGCATGTATTATCATGCCGAGGTTGATCGAACACACGATGTTAAAAGAGCTATGCTCTGGAGATATCGTTGCTGCAAAAATAAAGTACTGGAAAAGTGGGAACAGTGTCGAAGCTATCATAGTTTCGGCCTACCTACCCTATGACTCTGTACAGCCACCTCCTTCGAGGGAGCTAAGAGAAGTGGTCAAGTACGCAGAATCCAATAATCTGGGGCTAATAGTGGGCTGTGACGCAAATTCACAGAACATTGTGTGGGGAAGCAGCAAATGCAACCCCAGAGGTCTCAAGTTACTGGATTTTATCCTGTCATCCGATTTGGTCATTCAAAACACTGGTAACAAACCAACTTTTGTGACCAGAAGGAGACAAGAGGTGATTGATTTAACACTTACCAATAGGTCAGTTGGAAATCAAATCAACCGATGGCGAGTTTTGGAAGAGGACTCTCTTTCTGATCATCGTCTTATCGAATTCCGACTGGGAATTGACACAATATCAATACCTTCCGGTAGGAATCCTCGAAATGTGGACTGGGACAGGTATGGTGAGCTTGTAACAGAGCGATTACCAAACCTGAAAAAAACTCAAATCAGCAGAAATGATTGAAGATGCGACTAAGAAATTAGAAGGTACTTTAATCAATTGCTTCGAGGAACTGTGTCCACTCAGGCAAAGCAGACAGGGGAAAGCGGTTCCTTGGTGGAACCCTGAACTGTCGAAGCTTCGTGTACGGTCCAGGAAACTTCTTAATAAGGCCTTGAAGACCAAAACAGAAGAGGACTGGGCCAATCATCGACTTACACAGAGAGAATATAAGAAGAAAGTACGGCAAGCCAAACTTGAATCCTATAGAAATTTCTGCAGTAACGTCGAAGAAATGAGGGAAACAGGGAGACTTTGTAAGGTCCTTCATTTAGACCGCTCAGTAAGGCTGGATTCCATTCGAAAACCTGATGGTTCATACACCATTTCCAAATCGGAAACGTTTAATGCTTTACTCGAAACCCACTTTCCGGGTAGTAGAACTCTCTCTCTGAAGGTGAGAGTGGCATGAACAACAACGGTGGCAATGGTGGAACCTCTAGGTACAGCTGGTATATTGCTAGTCGGATAGTGACAAGGGAATCGATAAGGTTTTCCTTATCTTCCTTTGAAAACTTTAAGTCCCCTGGACCTGACGGAATATATCCAGCAATGCTTAAAAAAGGAGGAGACAGGCTGATTGAGGCCCTGAAAAGGATCTTTACAGCCTGTCTTGCATTTGGTTATATACCATCCCAATGGCGACGCGTAAGAGTAGTATTTATTCCGAAACCAGGAAAAGATGACTATTCCCTAGCAAAAAGTTTTAGACCAATCAGTTTGACATCGTTCATGTTGAAAAGTCTGGAACGAGTGGTGGAGAAACATATTCGAGTGGGGGTATTGCCGAGAAGTCCACTTAGTAGAAATCAACACGCTTACCAGAGTGGAAAATCATGTGAATCAGCCTTACACGATCTTGTTAGCAAGATTGAAGCTGGGCTGGAAGCTGACGAATACACAATGGGCGTGTTCGTGGACATTGAGGGGGCTTTTGATAATGCCACTTTCGGCTCGATATGTTCTTCTGCCGAACGACACGGAGTTAATCAAGCCATTATAAAATGGATATACTCCATGCTCTCTGAGAGGCTGTTAACCGCTGGTGGGAGCGATGACGAGCAAATCACAGTCAGGGCCAAGCAAGGATGTCCCCAAGGGGGTGTTCTTTCTCCGCTGCTGTGGTGCTTCGTCGTAGACTCCCTATTAGTGGAGATGCAGGAACTCGGCTTTCATGTCCAAGCATATGCGGACGACGTCTGTGCGCTAACATCGGATAAATCCTTAAGGAGGCTTTGCACGAAAGTGCAGAGGATTCTTGACAAAATCGATGATTGGTGCATGAGACAAGGTCTTTCCGTTAATCCGAACAAAACAACCATAGTCTTGTTTACGAGAAAACGGAAATTGGATGGACTCAGTCTTCCAACACTGAAAGGTGTGACACTTGGTCTTTCCAACGAAGTTAAATATCTAGGAGTAATTTTGGATAAGAAGCTGACTTGGGAGACACACGTTTCACTGAAGGTGAATCGTGCATTGAAGATTTTTCAGCAATGCCGTAGAGCCTTTGGCAAAACTTGGGGTCTGAAACCTGCTGTGGTCCTATGGATATACACGGCACTTATCAGACCAATCATCACTTACGCTTCTGTGGTCTGGTGGCGACGGAGCATGGTTAAGTCCACAATCCGGGAACTATACAGGCTGCAAAGAAGTGTATGTTTATGCATCACGGGTGCCATGAGTACAACCTCTGGAGATGCCCTAAATGCTATGGTCGATTTGCTCCCCCTGGATCTTAAGATACAACAGGAAGCAATAAAAGCAATGTGCAGACTCCATAAATATGGTCTCTGGCACGAAGATGGAACTTCGGGACACAGAGAAATCTTTAAGTTGCTGTCGGAGCAGTGTCCACTGTTTTTGGCACCTAAAGATGACCTGATACCCACAGTTTCATTCGGAAGGAAATTTGATGTCAGATTTCCATTGCGTGAGCAATGGAGCAATCCAGGAGGCATGCAGGGAGGTTTGACGGATATTTTCTTTACCGATGGGTCCAAGACTGAAATAGGGTCTGGAGCCGGATGGTACTTAAACGATAGTAATAAGTATCACTACGCTATGGGGGGAATGGCAACTGTTTTCCAAACAGAAGTTTTTGCCATCCTAAAAGTAGCCGAATGGATAATCGAGAGGAGATGGAGCGGGAAACAGATTGGAGTCTTCAGTGACAGTCAGGCTGCATTGAAGGCCCTGGAGAACGCGAAGCAAACCTCAAAGATTGTTCAAGAATGTAAGAAGAAGCTTAATTCTGTCGCAAGACAAAACAGGCTTGTACTTATATGGGTTCCGGGACACTCCGGTGTTCAAGGAAACGAAATTGCCGACGAATTGGCCAACCGTGGATCAGCGGTGCCCCCACAGGGGCCAGAGCCAATAATCGGAATCAGTCCCGCAGGAATCAAGAACTGGATCAACGATTATGTAGGCAATCTACATAAAGAGCGATGGTCCGGTCTAGAACGCTGCAGAACTGCAAAGTGTTTTGTGACAAGTCCGAACAGAAAACTGTCAAACTTTCTACTAAAACTTAGAAGGAAAGACATTCGGTTGATGGTCGGCATCATTACAGGACACAACCCATGGGGTCAGCATATGACCACCATTGGAATCATCGAGGACCCGGTATGCCTGTCATGCTTGGAGGAGGCGGATAGCACTGAGCACTTTCTCTGTGAGTGTCCTGCCTTTGCTAGAGCGCGACTACGGGTATTGGGTTCCGATGTCATGGGAATGGGTAATATTCGTTCTCTAAAACTGGAGGATATTTACAGATTTGTCAAAGAATCTGGAAAATTCTCACAGGACTAACTATCTCTATCTCTGTCTCTATTCTTTCCTATCTCTTTCTCTGATACTTTTCTCCCTCCCTCCTTGACTATCTACCCCCTTTCCAGAGCTTTAAATACAATGGGCTTTTTAGCCTGAGTGTTTTGGGAGCCACCAAATCTCCTGGTGCTCCTTGGCTCGACCTTTTCAAATTTCAAATTTCATTTCAACATCTAATAAATTTTTTAGAGCTTTATCGAATGAAGTACTAATAAATTCCATTGAATCTATAAATCTTAATTCTGTTTTTTCGTATACAGTACCTTCTACTCAAATATGAAAGAGACGGTATCAATAAAACGGTCCGCGGATGACATGTGGCAAAAATAAATTTTTTATTTTTTGGTAGAACTATTACAAGAACTATTACAAGAAGGTATATAATTCTAAATCTGTTGAATTACAATTACAAGTGTCTCTTGTTATTAAATTATACTCATATTATATAATATTTACATTTACCATTTTTATATTTCAAATAATTATTTTCATCTACAACAACACTTTTTTTAATTTGTTTAAATTTTTCAGTACTTGTTGTTAAAACAGTAGCTTCTGTTTCTGGATAAATTTCGTCTAAATACTTTACAAATAACTTTGAATCATAACATTTTAAATTATGAAAACAATTGGTAAGAATTTTGGTATCTTTAAATTTATATAATATTTATTACATAATGCCATTCTATATTTACCAGTTGTATGATCATGATCCCAACATTTTATAACATCTTTAGAAAATGAAATATTGCAAATTTCGCAATTTTTAGTATTATCAAATTTTAATATTGATCCTTTACCTTGAATTATAATATTACAATATTTATTTTTCTTACTTTATTATATTATATTCTTTAGTATATTCGAAAAAATCATCAAATAATGATTTTAACAATCTTTTTTTATTAGAATAATTCTTTGAAATAAATTGTTTACAATAAGTGTTATACCTAAATACCATAACTCTTTGGAATATGTTCATGAAGTAATATTGTTTCACCATTGTCAGATTTTCTTTTATTAATTTTTTTCAAGGTACATTCAAAATCAGCATATAAAGTATATGGATGAAATAATTCTGCTCCATTAGATTTATATTTTAAAATATTTTCACCTTCTTTAGGTAACTCTATATTTTGAGTTATATCATTATCGTCTTTTAATGTGTAACATATTTTTATATGTTCTTCCAAGTCATTCATTGATTTACATTTTTAAATGCTTATCATATCTGTGAATTTTACCACTAAAAAATCCAGATAAATTTTTAATTAATACAAAATGAGATTTGTAATTTTTTTTAGTAATATTTTCTTCTATATATAAAATATTAACATGTTTTCTAATTAATCCATTAACTAAAGAACCAAAAGAATTACTTTTATACAGTAATTCAATTTGTTCAGTTGTATAATTTACTTCTGAATCAAAATTATAGAAATTCATTGTAATATTGAAATAATCTTCTAATTTTTTAACATTTTCTTCATTAATTATGAATGGAAAATTTAAATTTAAATTTTTAAATTTATCATCTTTTTCTAAATCTTGAAGATATTTTTTATATTTTGTTGGTTTTTGAGGATCTTTGGTTATTTCATCCTGATGAATAGAATATAGATACAATATAAGTAAAATGCATTTATTAGCAATATTTTTAATATTAATACAATTTCTATTAGTAAATGGAATAAATGATCCAGCAAGACATTGAGACTTATCTCTACTAAGATGTGTTTTTATAATTTTAACAAATCTAGCTGTAGATCCTTTTGTAAAATTTCTGACAGTTGACTATCTATTTAATCTATCATTAAATCAAATTCTTTTTTATAGTTTAATTTATTAACACAACGTATTTTTGATCTATACCAAAATTCGCTTTCTTCAACTTCTTTAGTTTTAATATTAGTAGTCACAATATTTACTTCTGTTGCTAAACAAACTTTAAAATTATCATATTTTTTTAAATAAAAAAAAAATACTTGAAACAATTTTTTTTACTAAATGTTTTTTAATATTAAATTCTTCATTATTGTATTGCTTAATGGTTTTTCTTTAATATCAATAATATCAAAATCATAATTATCAAAATTTTGAAAAATATTTTGAATAACTTCTTGGTTATGTTTTTCTATTGAAATATTTATTAAACTTAATAAATTATTTTTATTTTTATTATACCAATATTTTGGTAATTGAAAAATATATTTATTTTCTCTAATATATTTTTTTAATTTTGTTTTAATTTTTAGATTTGAGTTCTTTAATATTAATTGGATTCATTTTTCTTTATTTATATAAAACAAAATTTTTAAATAAATTTTATATAAAGTTATAATACTTTAAAGTGTGATGTAAATACCAATTAATTTTATGCCCCTTTGGTTGGGCACCTATTGCGGCGCGTCCCAGGTGGTGGATAGGGTACGCCACAGTTATCTTCTGTGGTTAAGTAGGTCATAGCCTTGGTAAAAGCCTACTCGCGAACCAGCCTAGTTCTCGTCAACCAACAATTATGACAGGGGGAACAACATGCTGTGCAGTGTTACTGCACGCGTGCCGCAACTGCCATAATTGCTGGCAGTGACACATATCCACTTCGGTGGACAGCGAGAAGCCACTCGTATTAGTAGGTCCTGTCTCTGCTAATACGAATGGAATAACATGGACTCACGGGGAGAAGGCCACTTCCTTATATCAAAGGCTACCAATCCAAGGTGGAACAGAACACGCCGAGGGATGCATGGTTTAGAGTGAGCTAAGTCGCTAGTATGCGGACTCTGGGGCACCTGTCTCACCCCAGTTTCAATTCGACTTACCACGGCATAGGGCTCTGGCGTGGCGAACCCCATTATTTCCCTACATAAATCCCAGGTCACGACTGCTGACACGTCAGCTGAGTGACCGCACCGCAAAAATATGAATCAAACAACAAACAAAAAAACAAACAACAAAACAAAAACAACAAATTCCTTCCCGACGCGGAAGACCTCTTGGCTCCACCAAACTCATGGCGGGGTCAAAAACCACCCCTTCGGTGGCGAAAGTGCTCGCTAAGAGCAAAACCCTCAAAGAGACACCACCGCATTCCCTTGTGGCTTCTACTTCCTCCAAAACCGACTCGGCTGCGAAGAACCAATTGATCACCAAATCTGTTTTGCCAGAAACTGGGAAAACAGGTCGAACAGAAGTCTCCAGAAACCCCATCCCTCCTCATCTCCGTCGATACAGAGATCGAAGACGCGTCACTTTCCTTATGGAAAAGCTCGGCAAAACCCTTGAGGAGGAGCTGTCCGACCAACAAAAGTCAACTCTCGATTAGGCCCGGGAGTTCCTTCGGAAGTATGAGGCGTCCAAAGAAAAACCGAGTGCAGCTAAGCGGCAGCGGTCTTCAGAGGATCCTCCTAGTTCCAACGACCCCAAGAAGCATAAAACTTCCTCTGAGGTCAAATTACGCAAGTTCTGCGAAGTTGCCAGAGATAGTCTGGTCATGCCGGGGGTAGATAAAAGCCACCCTGACGGTTTCATCTCTCCATCGAACTGGAAGATTGTGGAGAGAAAATTTTATTTGGGCTACCTGGACGCTCTGAAGCAGAACCCAGGACCCCCTCCTTTCTGCTCTGACGCGGGTTGGTTCCAAGCAAGGGTCAAGTTGATCGCGCGCTCAGCCTGTACGGCAAGGCCCTCTACCGACTCGACGAGGTATGGCCCGGGGCGAATCTCCAACTCATCAAAAGGAGCGAAATTCCCAACAAACCACGCGGCAGAGCAAGAACACCTGTAGAGCCATCCGATCCGGAAACCATCCTGGAGCTACTGAAGATCGGAAACCCGAACCTACCCACCGAAACCGGAGGGTAGTTAAGGTGGAAGAGCCTTCAGGAAACTCCAGACACGTCACGCTGCTCCTGGACCAGGAAAGCGTTCAAGCACTGGACGACCGCAAGGGGATTGTGGCATTCGGGTTCATCACCACTACCATTTGGACCTATCAGCCGAAAAATATCCTCGCACCCAGCGAAGAGAGTACGGCGGCCCCCGAGACGGATGTCGATAAGCCTCTCTCACAAGTTTCGACGATTGAGTCCGACTCGGAAAACTTATTCAATATTCAACTCGAGGACGAGGATAGACTTTTAGATAGCGGTGATGACGCGAACGCCACAGTCATTGAATGCTCATCTAACGGTGCTGCAGATTAATCTGCATCACTCTAAGGCTGCCTCAGCAGCCCTCATTCTTCGTCTGACCTCAGAGAAGACATCATTCTCATCCAAGAACCTTGGATATCAAACGACAAGGTATGCGGCCTGAAAGATGGGCACTACACCTTGTTTCAAGGTGAGGCTAACGCCAGATCGCGCTCTTGTATTCTCATTCGAAAACATATTAATGCTTTTCTTCTTCCCTTTAGCAATGCTGACACCACTGCCATAGAGGTTGAAGCTGTCCACGGCCCGATTTGAATTGTGTCGGCTTACATGCCTTACGACGCAGCGGAGGCACCTCCTCCTGAAGCAGTGAGAAGGCTCGTCAATACGGCGCATCTGAACCAGAAACGCATTATTATTGGAGCAGACGCTAATGCACATCATATTGATTGGGGCAGTACAAACAACAACACACGAGGTGAGCAACTCTTTGATTATATTCTAGCGAATAAGCTTGATATATGTAATAGAGGTGATGTCCCTACGTTTCTTAACTCGTCTGGAAGAGAGGTACTCGATATTACTCTTGCTAGCAAATCATGTACACAACTGGTGCAGGATTGGAGCGTTGATAAACATCACTCTTTTTCCGACCACCAATATATAACATTCACTTTAAAAGCCGAAACGGCAAAACCCATGAAGTACCTTAACAAAAAAACGTATGAATTGGATCAAATATAAAGAACATCTTGCCAATGGACTTCCTGATATCAGGCAGTTTGAAATGTCAAATAAAAACGATATCGAAAACGCTGTCAACATGATAACGAAGACGTGTCAAAGCGCAACACGACAATCTTGTCCCCTGACAAAAACAGGAGGTAAGCATAAACCTTTTTGGTGGACTCCAGAAATCTCAGAACTTCGCAATCGAACTCGGAAACTCTTTAACCAATCTAAAATAACAGACGAATGGGAAGAATATCGACAATGTCTCAAAGACTTTAAGAAAGCTGTCAGAAGTGCAAAACGAACATCCTGGCGATCATACACTCAAGAATTAGAGAACACTTCAGAAGTAGCAGACTACGCAAGATTCTTGCATCAAACCCAGTCTCTCCCAGTTTTATCATGACTGAAGATCGAACTTGGACTACTTCAACTGACCACACTCTTAGAATACTTCTAGAATCTCACTTTCAGGCTGTGTTGCCAACTTACCTGCACTTCCCAGCACTCTTCAGAGTAATTATGGGAATAGATCAGATCTAATCAGATCTAATAGCATCTTTACAGCAATACTAAGTTTTAAAAAATTTAAATCACCAGGTCCTGACAACATCATTCCAGCAGAACTTCAAGAAGGACTGGAAATTCTACTGCCTTGGTTAACAAAGATCTTTAACAAGTGTTTAAATCTCTCTTACCTTCCGACAATTTGGAAGAAATCGAAGGTAGTATTCATTCCAAAATCGGGGAAACCTTCACACTGCAAACCAAGCGATTTCAGGCCGATTAGCCTAACCTCTTTTTGTAAAGGCTTATGAAAAAGTCTTAGATGAGCAAATCAAAACAAAACTTGATACTAAGTTGATCTCTGAGAAACAACACGCCTACACTAAAGGGAAATCGATTGAAATGGCACTTCACTCACTGGTGCAAACAGTGGAAACTTCCCTTCACAATAAGGAGTACTCTCTTGTCGCATTTATGGACATAGAAGGTGCTTTTAATAATATTGATCCCAAAGCTATTTTGTCTGAAATTGCAAAATTGGGTATTAATTACTCCATCCGGAATGATCAAACAAATGCTCCAAAATAGAATAATCACTTCAGAGCTTGGGTTAAGCCGCATGAGAATGTACGCCGTCAAAGGCACTCCTCAGGGCGGAGTACTTTCACTCCTACTCTGGAATCTCGCTGTAAACAGTTTGCTTCGAAATCTCGAAAAAGCAGGCTGCAAGGTTGTAGCCTATGCAGATGATATTGCTCTCTGCGTGTCAGGCAAACACCTGAATACCCTCACTGAGCTCATGCAACGCTCAATCAATATTCTGTCAAAATGGTGCACCAAATGCGGACTAAATGCGAATCCAGCAAAGACAGATCTTGTTCTCTTCAATAGGAAACAACAATCTCCTCCACTGCGAACAATAACTTTAAAAGGGGAATCATTACTTCTACCTGATCCAGATACCTTTCATAGCCATCTATACTTGTAAGAAAGCTATAGGCAAAACCTGGGGTTTTTCACCTCGGATCATTTATTGGATATATACCTCGATCATCAAATCGATACTCTTCTACGGTGTGGACAGCTCTCAAAAAACGGTGTAGAGTAGCCACAATTGATCGAGTCCAAGCAACAGCCTGCCTCCTGATAACAGGATGCTTAAGTACAACACCTACTAAGGCTCTAAATACGTTGCTTCACTTGTTCCCTATCGATCTGGCTGGCAAAGCGATTGCAGCGAAAGCAGCGACACGCATGAATGCTATATCGAAATGGAATAATTATCTTGGCCATTCGGCCATACTGAACAGGAACACTGTTATCTCTTCCGGCATAGACTATCATGTAAGTCTTGAATCACTACCCTTGCTATTCTCCTGTTCACTCCCAACCAGGGAAGAATGGAAGACAAATCTTACCGAAATCGATAGCCCTCTGATTATATATACAGATGGTTCAAAACAAGACGGTAAAGTGGGACTTGGAATCTTTTCCAATTCCCCTCACATCAATTTATCGTTTAGATTACCCAACTACTGTAGTGCATTCCAAGCGGAAGTATGCGCTATCTCGTATGCTGCGAAAACTATCTTAGAAAAGAGAATATCACTGGAGGATATCCGCTTTTTCACTGACAGTCAAGCGGCCGTTCGAGCACTCAGCTCCTCTTATACCCACTCAGATGTGGTTCGATCCTGTCTCTTATCTCTTAACGAGATAAGTGTTCAGAATTCTGTCCAAGTTATCTGGATACCGGATCACAGTGGATTCGAAGGTAACTGCAAAGCTGATGAGCTCGCGAGAGCTGAAGCTGCTCAATCAAATGTTAGTAACTTACCCACAATCCACATTCCGCTCTCAACATGTAAAATGCTCATCGATCGAGAACTTCACAGCATTGATGATCGGAGGTGGCGAGTGGAAACTACTTGCGTTGCGACTAGACAAATCTGGCCATCCTACAATCTGAAAAAGACAAAAACCCTTATAAGTCTTTCGAAACACGAACTAAGGCATATAATATCTCTTATCACCGGCCACTGCCTTTTAGGCACTCACGCACGTCGGCTCGGAGTTCCTCAAAACGACCTGTGCAAATACTACGAGGACGAAGATGAGGAAGTATCGAGCAGACATTTGCTGTGCAGTTGTCCCGGTCTAGCCAGAAGTCGACTCGCTCTTCTAGGCTCTCCAACAATTGACAATCTTTCAGTACTCTCGGACCTGAAAATCGAATCTTTCATCAAATCCTCGGAACGAATTAATATCTTTGACCAAAATCTACAATAAAAATCTCGGTTAGGTGGGGAAATCATATAAAATAATGAGCTCTAGGGCAACACAACGGACCCAACTTGCGGTCTATGTGGCACTCCGATGCGGGGTCACCCTTAAACCAACCAAACCAACCAACCATTTGGATATTAATTTTTATCATTAATTTTTTTATTATTTTTCTTATTGTTAATAAATTTAATATGAAATTGAGATTTTAAATGACGTTGTTTATTTGATAGAGTATATTTTACACCGCATTCAAACTCTATGATTTTATTTCGACTTGGTACTGAGTTACGATATGCGAATTTTTGATTATAACATTTTTTACAATACCCCTTATTCAAATTAGAAATAGTTTTTTCTTCTAAAAATGAAAAACATATTTTTTTACCATTTATAATAGACAAACATATTTTTTCACCATTTGCTATTTTATGATATAATCTTTGTTTTGGTATGTTTTTTTCGGAAACTGTTTCCTGCGGAATCATAATTTCACCCATCATTTCCAATTTATTAACAAACAATTTTTTTTAATCTATATCAGTTTACTTTTCTAATATTTAATCTTATACTAATTTTTTATTTTCTAAAATCAATTAAATTGTTATCCTGATCAACTATATAAATAGTTATATTTCTAATAGTATTTGTATTTACCGGATAGTATATTAAATTTTTAGGTATATCATTTATTTTTTCACTAGGTTTATCATTAATAAAAAATTCATGAATAATATTTGTTTGTTTATTATTTTCATAACTACCTCCTACATAATTACATTTTATTCTAATAGAATTGACATTCATAATATTTACTGGTAAATCAGATGATACTAATGTATTAGGTTGAATAATTTGTTCACTAAATCCTTGTAATGAAGCTATGGAATTTTTTTGTCTAAAATCAATAATATAATCACTTTTAATTTCAACTTTTAATGTTGTCATATTTGGTTTAACAGTAATACCCTTTATTTTCTCTTTTATAAAATTGTTTATATCATTTATTTCATATGAACCAGTTGGAAATGTAATTTTTTTGTTAGCATTGTCAAATGATTTCGATTCAGTCAAAATATGTTCACTTTGTAAACCGTTGACAGAATCAACATAATGTAAAATATTATTTTTTAATTTTTCAGATATATTCGGTTTAGAATTATAAGTAGAAAAATTAAGCAAACACATTTCAAAATCATGTTTATTATCTAAAATTATGGGTTCATCAAAATTACATGAAATTGTTGAAGAATTTCCATCTAATGATATAGTTGGCATTATTTAATTAAGTAAAAATTTTAAACAAAGATGACCACAAATTATTTCATTTATTTCTTGAATTAGTTTTGAAATATTTTTCTATTAATATTGGTAATTTATTTATAGCAAAGAAATCATAGTAAAAAATATGATTATTGTATTTTTTATATGCTATCCAATGTGTACCATTACCATCATTATTATCTAAATTTATTATTCCACATTCTATGTCTTTTATCTTTTTTGGTAATCTATCTTTCATGAATACACCCCTAAAGTTTGCTATATTAAATTTTCTAGTTTGCTATATTAAAAATTTTTAAAGTAGTGTTATTATTCAAATGTTTTTTATAGAATTAATTTGTTTTATAGTTAATGGTAAATATGTTTCGTGCATTACACTTTCTTTAGTTCTTTGTAATTGAATAGGTTCTAATTTTATAGTTATATCTGTTTTATTCTTCATTGCATCATAAACTTGTTTTTGTTGATCTTAGATATATTCGGAGATATTGGATATTTAATATATCGTCCACATTTTGGAATAAAATTAATTTCATCTTTATTCTCATTTTTATTATCTATCAACTCTTCAGTTGATGAAATGTGAGTTGTCAAACCCATACCCATTTTTCTTAAAAATTTCATAGCATTAGTAGTTAAATATGCATTTACTTTTTCTGATAAACTAGCATCTTTTGCTAAAACTCTTGACCATTCTTTATCTTTTAAAATTATATCAGCTTCATGTCTTTTCTTTATACTCGTATCATTACTTTTAGAATATGCAATATGTTGGAAATATATAAATGTGGCAACACTTCCCATCACTATTTCTTTATCCTCATCTATTTTTTCTCTTCCTGTATTCATTCCTGTATACATTCCTGAATTCATATACGCGCTTGCTTATGTTTTCAGTCTATTTCAATAAATCAAACCAACAGGTTATGGGACCAGTGCATTGCTGTGTGTCGGCATTAATTTGAAAATTGTGAAATAGACTTGCGCGAACGCTTTGCTTGTATATCATTGTGTTAAATATTGTGCGTCGATATTTAAAGTTACAGAGACAAATTATTTGAAAAAAAAAAACTGAAAGCATAATTATACTGTTCGTCGGTGTATTAGAGCATAAGCAAAATGAGTGCGTTTTTTTAAATCGAAAAATTGGACGATTCCAATTACACGTCGTGGTCGGTTCAAATGAAAAGTGTCCTAGTACACACTGATCTTTGGGGAGTAGTGTGTGGCCGTGAGGCAAAATTAGAGACTATGTCAATTGCGGAAAAAGTGGCGTTTGATACGAAAAATGAAAAAGCATTGGCTTCAATTCTATTATGTGTTAAACCGTCGCAAATAAACCATGTTAAACATTTAACGTGTGCAATGGCAGCATGGAATAAGTTCCGTGAAATTCATCAACCAAAAGGGCCGGCGCGAAAAATTTTATTATTTAAAAAGCTATTGCATCTCAATATGTCTGAAGGGGCTTCTGTAGCAAACCATTTAAACGATTTTTGTGCGATTCGGGAAGGCCTTGCAGAAATAGATGTAGAAATTCCCGAAGAAATGTTAGTGATAATTTTGTTATCAAGTCTACCATCGCAATTTGAAAATTTTGTAGTTGCAATGGAAACGCGAGACGCATTACCATCATTCAATGCATTAAAAGTAAAATTGCTAGAAGAAGGAGCGCGGCAAAGTGCCAGTACAGAAAAGTACGAAAAAAGTACAGAAGCGTTTATGCATGCAAAGACATGTTCGTCTGGAAGTTTTCAGAACAGAAAAGGAGCAAGCGTTGCAAACGGTATATCGCATAGCGGCAAGTACAGTCAGAACGGTAAAAATTTCAAATGCTTCAATTGTGGTCGGCGTGGACATTTCGCATCTACATGTAAACAGCCGAAAAAGAGTGAGTGTAAGCAAGACAGCAACAATGCTGAACGCTCTTGCTTTATGATGAATGTAAAAACCCCAAATACAAATGAATCTGCTACGCAAACATGGTGCGTCGACAGTGGCGCGACTTCGCATTTGTGTTGGGATCGCGGTTTGTTTAAGAACTATGTAAGTGTATGTGAAAAAATATGGCTAGCTGGTGGACAGTGTATAGACGCAGTAGGTCGTGGCGACGTCGACGTCGACGGCACAATGATCACATTAAAAAATGTGTTACATGTGCCAGTCTTGCAGTGGAATTTTGTATCTGTTAGCAAAGCAATAGAAAACGGACATTCAGTGACATTTAAGGGTGGTTTTGTTGAAATAAAAAACAACAAAAACAATGTGTTGTTCAGAGCGTCGAACAATAACGGGCTCTTTGTATATAAGAGTAACGGGAACAAATGTTTGAGTGTAGTGGCAGCAAAAGACGCTGAAAACAATGCATTCAAGTGGCATAATCGGTACGGACACGTAAATTTTAATTGCCTGAAACAAATGGCAAATGATCAGTCAGTGTTTGGGTTACATCTCGGTAAGGTACCGAACGAGATTGTGTGTGTGACATGCGCGAAAACCAAAAAGAGTTGCTTTCTGTTGTGCATAGCGACGTTTGTGGTCCAATAAAAAGCACATCAATTGGAGGTTCTCGATATTTTGCTACTTTTATTGATGATAAGTCTCGCTACATGTGCGTATATTTTTTGAAAAGTAAAGACTGTGTTTTTGATGCTTTTAAAGAGTACAAAGCAATGGCAGAAAAGCAAACCGGCTGTAAAATCAGAAAACTTAGAAGCGATAATGGCCGGGAATACATATCGAATGTGTTCGATTCATATTTAAAGCACAATGGTATAGTGAGACAACTAACGGTGCCCTGTACTCCACAGCAGAACGGTGTGGCAGAACGTGCAAATAGGACACTAGTAGAAATGGCTAGGTCAATGCTAGAGCATGCGAAGCTTGGCGAGTAGTTTTGGGCGGAGGCAATAAAAACAGCTGCTTACATTCGTAATCGCACGGTTTCAAAAATACTTGTGAGTAAAACGCCTCATGAATTGTGGACAGGCACGAAGCCTAGTGTATCGCATTTTAAAGTTTTCGGTTCCTCAGCAGTGGCACTCGATAAAAGACAATCAAATAAATTTCGCGCAAAAGGTAAAGAATACATTATGATCGGTTATTCGGATAATTGTAAAGGCTATCGTTTATATGACGAGAAAAACAAAAAAGTTATTGTCAGTCGTGATGTAGTATTCATCGAAAAGGCTCAAGTTAGTGAAGAGTCTGATACAAAAATCGTCGATTTCGATGAAAGTGAACTAGAAGACGTTATATTGCCTATTAACGCAGTGCAATTACAACATAATCACGATGATGAAATAGCAGGTACTGAAGTGATGAGTAGTGATCATGAAGAGGCGGTTCAAGACATTGATGAAGTGAATATTGCTGAAGACTCAGTGGTGACTAGTCGTGGTCGTGGTAGGCCCAGATTATTGCGAACTGGGGCCAGAGGACGTCCACGAAAACAATATAATGAACTTAATTTAGTACACGAAGATTTAGAGGTAATACCAAACAGTGCCGAAGAAGCGTTTAATAGTAATCATTGTAGCGAATGGAAAGCTGCGATGGAGAAGGAGTATACAGCACTCGTTAAAAATGGCACATGGACACTTACTGATTTGCCACATGGTCAAAAGGTGGTAGGGTGCAAGTGGGTGTACACGATTAAACGTGATAAGCTCGGTGACATAAAACAATTTAAAGCGCGTTTGGTGGCCAAAGGCTGCAGTCAAAGGTACGGCATAAATTATTCAGAGACATTTTCTCCGGTAGTAAGATATGCAAATATTCGAATGGTAATCGCATTGGCAGTGGAACATAATTTGTATCTTCATCAGATGGATGTGTCGTCAGCATATTTAAACAGTGAATTGCATAATGACGTTTATATGCAACAACCAGAATGCTTCGTGGATACAAAATATCCCAAGCAAGTATTGAAATTAAAAAAATCTTTATATGGTCTAAAACAAAGTGGTCGTGAATGGAATGCAAAGTTAGATTTCGTTCTTCAAAATATGGGATTCAGGCCATGTCCTAGTGAGCCGTGCATTTATACCAGAAATTCAAAAAGTATTACAAGCCTGATTGCGGTATATGTGGATGATTTAATTATCGGAAGTTCGAGCAAGCAAGAATTAATTCAAATTAAAACTGGTATATCAAATAAATTTGAGGTAGTCGATGGTGGGCAGCTAACACATTTCCTGGGCATGGAAATTGAGCGTGATGGAGAAACTGGTGGTATAACGTTGTGTCAAAAGCAATACATTTTAAAATTGCTTAAGGATTACAACATGGAAGATTGCAGAGACGTCGCAACTCCCTTGGATGTAGGGTTTAGCGTGCATTGTGAAAAAGAAACGTGCCAGAAAATTGATAAAACTGCATATCAATCAATAGTAGGTGCGCTAATGTATTTAGCAATCTCAACTCGTCCAGATATTCTATATTCCGTGAGTAAATTATCGCAGCGCAATACTGACCCGCATGTAGAGCACGAAGCAGGAGTGAAACATGTGTTACGATATTTAAAAAAGACAGTCAATTGGAAGCTGAACTATATAAAATCAAATAAAGCTGTTGAAGGTTTTGCAGATGCTGATTGGGGTAGTGACCCTAGTGACCGTAAGTCATACTCAGGCTATGCTTTTGTATTAGCTGGTGGGGTATTTTCTTGGGAATCCAAGAAACAGAGCGTCGTAGCTCTAAGTAGTACAGAGGCTGAATATCTCGCATTATCCACTGCGGCGAAAGAGGCCGCATATATTAACAAACTTTTAAAAGAAATGGGTTTTGGGCAGAGTGGACCAACAGTAATCAGCAACGACAATCTGAGTTCGCAAAGTCTAGTAAAGAATCCAACTTATCATGCAAGAAGCAAGCATATCGACATCAAATTTCATCATATCCGGCAGATGTACAGCAACAAGGAAATATATTTAAGTTATATTTCAACAAATAATATGATGTCAGATATGTTAACGAAAAATTTACATAAATCAAAGCATGTAAAATTCTCTAAAGAGATGGGAATATTTTAGTATGTTTATGTAAAGTGTTGAGAAGGAGTGTTGGAAATATATAAATGTGGCAACACTTCCCATCACTATTTCTTTATCCTCATCTCTTTTTTCTCTTCCTGTATTCATTCCTTTATACATTCCTGAATTCATATACGCGCTTGCTTATGTTTTCAGTCTATTTCAATAAATCAAACCAACACAATATCATGTTCTTTAGCTGCTTCATCTAATTTATTAATTGGATGCACATCTTTTTCAAGTTTTAATTCAAGATTAGTACCAGGTCCTAAATAATTATATCCTGGAGAATCTAACTCAAATGGAAGATTATTTATAATACCGTTACCATAATATCGTACCATTTATTTAATAAAAAAAAGTGATGTGTTTATTTATTTGGATAATTACACTAGTTTACGAATTTTCACTTTCAAAAATGGTCCTCGATCAAAAAGCGTTTTTTAGACTAATTTGAAGTCGCTGAAACCAAAAATTAATTTTATTTTTTTTTCAAAGAACGAGATATTCCCAAAAAACCTGATTTTTGGGCAATAGTGCAGTTATTACCTGCAATCTCGAACACAGTGCACGCCATTTCTTTGAAGTGCATACATTTCGAAAGGCACACATATAACCTACATGGCAATATATGATTCGTATCAATGGAAGTCGTAGTTTTCGCAAAACAGCTGTTGAAAGTTAAAAAAAGTCATTTTTGACGTTTTTTACTAAATTATCAAAGTTTATTAACTTTTTTCTGGAACAAAAATGTTTTTTATATCGACATAAGATAGGTTTTCTGAAAGACAATCTTGTCACCTACATTTTAGTAGCTTTCACTAATCTAAAATTTTTTACAAATTTCTTTCATTGTATATTTATTTTTCATTTTAATAAATTCATAACAGTGTGGTTTCAATTTTTCAACAAAATATTCTAACTGTAAACCTAAATAACAATTACCACAAAAAGGATTTTTTTATGTTCTAACAATAACTTGTTTGTTTTAATTATTTCATTATAGTTATTTTCTATAGTGTCATTTTTAAAATGTTCAATGTCATAATTAATTGTAAATAGCTCACCATTTACAATTTTACTGCTTAATAATTCTTCTAGTTCTAAAATAGTAAATTTTTTAACTTTTTTTGCAATATTTTTTTATCACTATAAAGTTCATCAAGACATTTAATTAATAATTCTGATTTTATTTTTTTGCTAAAGCCCTCAAGCTTCTTTAACTTGTTTCATTTTAAAATTATTTGACTTTTTTAACTCAACAAATATATAATATTTGGCTAGATCATTGTGAAAATTTATTAATTTTTCTTCTTCATCACATTCTAACTCCTCCATAATGCAGTTATCAACATCCATCTAAAAAATACAAAATTAATAATTATCTAAAAATTAATTATGTTGTATAGACTAACTCACCAAAAACGTTCTTCGTATGTCCACGGTCTAATACTAAATACTTATTGCACTTGTAATCATGTGCTGATGCATAAAGCTTATTGAATATTCTAGATCAAATATTCTGCCTATCTTGCAGTTTGTGACTCATATTTACTCTGTCAATGGTTTCTATTTATAGTTTGTGAGCAGTGTTGATAAGATCAACGTTTTTTTATGCAAACATGGTCACTTTGTGAACGATTTCAACAGAGTTGAAATATACTACCCAACTATAATTACATTAATTCCATATGTGCTGTTTAGATGAGTTGGTTTAGATGAGTTGGTTAAACGGTTGGAATTGTAAAACTGATTTTTGTTGCGAGTTCGAATCTCGAATAAACCAACGACTCTAGCGTTCCTCCTGAAAATACGCGTTAAGAATATTCAAAATTTTAACCATAGTTAATGTAATATTTTTGATATTTTGACTATTCCAAGTTTAATATTTTATATTTTTTATAATTTTTATTTTAAATTATATTTATAAGTTAAATATTTAAGTTAACGTACAGAGATATTCCAGGGGGGGGGGGGGGGGGGGGCGTTAAGAATATTCAAAATTTCAACGATAGTTGGTTGGTTGGTTGGTTTAAGAGTGACCCCGCGTCAGAGTGCCACATAGACCGCAAGTTGGGTCCGTTGTGTTGCCCTAGAGCTTATTATGTTATATGATTTCCCCACCTAACCGAGATTTTTATTGTAGATTTTGGTCAAAGATATTAATTCGTTCCGAGGATTTGATGAAAGATTCGATTTTCAGGTCCGAGAGTACTGAAAGATTGTCAATTGTTGGAGAGCCTAGAAGAGCGAGTCGACTTCTGGCTAGACCGGGACAACTGCACAGCAAATGTCTGCTCGATACTTCCTCATCTTCGTCCTCGTAGTATTTGCACAGGTCGTTTTGAGGAACCCCGAGCCGACGTGCGTGAGTGCCCAAAAGGCAGTGGGCGGTGATAAGAGATATTATATGCCTTAGTTCGTGTTTCGAAAGACTTATAAGGCTTTTTGTCTTTTTCAGATTGTAGGATGGCCAGATTTGTCTAGTCGTAACGCAAGTAGTTTCCACTCGCCACCTCCGATCATCAATGCTGTGAAATTCTCGATCGATGAGCATTTTACATGTTGAGAGCGGAATGTGGATTGTGGGTAAGTTACTAACATTTGATTGAGCAGCTTCAGCTCTCGCGAGCTCATCAGCTTTGCAGTTACCTTCGAATCCACTGTGACCCGGTATCCAGATAACTTGGACAGAACCACATCTGAGTGGGTATAAGAGGAGCTGGGTGCTCGAACGGCCGCTTGACTGTCAGTGAAAAAGCGGATATCCTCCAGTGATATTCTCTTTTCTAAGATAGTTTTCGCAGCATACGAGATAGCGCATACTTCCGCTTGGAATGCACTACAGTAGTCGGGTAATCTAAACGATAAATTGATGTGAGGGGAATTGGAAAAGATTCCAAATCCCACTTTACCGTCTTGTTTTGAACCATCTGTATATATAATCAGAGGGCTATCGAATTCGGTAAGATTTGTCTTCCAATCTTCCCTGGTTGGGAGTGAACAGGAGAATAGCAAGGGTGGTGATGGAAGACTTACATGATAGTCTATGTCGGAAGAGATAACAGTGTTCCTGTCCGAGTGGCCAAGATATTTTTTCCATTTCGATATGGCATTCATGCGTGCCGCTGCTTTCGCTGCAATCGCTTTGCCAGCCAGATCGATAGGGAACAAGTGAAGCAACGTATTTAGAGCCTTAGTAGGTGTTGTACTTAAGCATCCTGTTATCAGGAGGCAGGCTGTTCTTTGGACTCGATCAATTGTGGCTACTCTACACCGTTTTTCGAGTGCTGTCCACCATACAACCACACCGTAGAAGAGTATCGGTTTGATAATCGAGGTATATATCCAATAAATGATCCGAGGTGAAAAACCCCAGGTTTTGCCTATAGCTTTCTTACAAGTTTAAAGAGCTATGAAAGCTTTTTTACATCTGTTTTCAATGTTCAATTTCCAGCTCAACTTCCTATCTAGAATAACTCCTAGATATTTAGCTGAATCTGATAGAAGTAATGATTCCCCTTTTAAAGTTATTGTTTACAGTGGAGGAGATTGTTGTTTCCTATTGAAGAGAACAAGATCTGTCTTTGCTGGATTCGCATTTAGTCCGCATTTGGTGCACCATTTTGACAGAATATTGATTGAGCGTTGCATGAGCTCAGTGAGGGTATTCAGGTGTTTGCCTGACACGCAGAGAGCAATATCATCTGCATAGGCTACAACCTTGCAGCCTGCTTTTTCGAGATTTCGAAGCAAACTGTTTACAGCGAGATTCCAGAGTAGGAGTGAAAGTACTCCGCCCTGAGGAGTGCCTTTGACGGCGTACATTCTCATGCGGCTTAACCCAAGCTCTGAAGTGATTATTCTATTTTGGAGCATTTGTTTGATCATTCCGGATGGAGTAATTAATACCCAATTTTGCAATTTCAGACAAAATAGCTTTGGGATCAATATTATTAAAAGCACCTTCTATGTCTATAAATGCGACAAGAGAGTACTCCTTATTGTGAAGGGAAGTTTCCACTGTTTGCAGCAGTGAGTGAAGTGCCATTTCAATCGATTTCCCTTTAGTGTAGGCGTGTTGTTTCTCAGAGATCAACTTAGTATCAAGTTTTGTTTTGATTTGCTCATCTAAGACTTTTTCATAAGCCTTTACAAAAAAAGGTTAGGCTAATCGGCCTGAAATCGCTTGGTTTGCAGTGTAAAGGTTTTCCCGATTTTGGAATGAATACTACCTTCGATTTCTTCCAAATTGTCGGAAATGTCAGGATGTGCGTTTTGCACTTCTGACAGCTTTCTTAAAGTCTTTGAGACACTGTCGATATTCTTCCCACTTGTCTGTTATTTTAGATTGGTTAAAGAGTTTCCGAGTTCGATTGCGAAGTTCTGAGATTTCAGGACTCCACCAAAAAGGTTTATGCTTACCTCCTGTTTTTCTCAGGGGACAAGATTGTCGTGCTGCGTTTTGACACGTCTTCGTTATTATGTTGACAACATTTTCGGTATCGTTTTTGTTTACCATTTCAAACTGCCTGATGTCATCAAGTCTGTTGGCAAGATGTTTTTTATATTTGATCCAATTCATACGTTTTTTGTTAAGGTACTTCATGGGTTTTGCCGTTTCGGCTTTTATAGTGAATGTTATATATTGGTGGTCGGAAAAAGAGTGCTGTTTATCAAAGCTCCAATCCTGCACCAGTTGTGTACATGATTCGCTAGCAAGAGTAATATCGAGTTTTTCTCTTCTAGACGAGTTCAGAAACGTAGTGACATCACCTCTATTACATATATCAAGCTTATTCGCTAGAATATAATCAAAGAGTTGCTCACCTCGTGTGTTGTTGTTTGTACTGCCCCAATCAATATGATGTGCATTAGCGTCTGCTCCAATAATAATGCGTTTCTGGTTCAGATGCGCCGTATTGACGAGCCTTCTCACTGCTTCAGGAGGAGGTGCCTCCGCTGCGTCGTAAGGCATGTAAGCCGACACAATTCAAATCGGGCCGTGGACAGCTTCAACCTCTATGGCAGTGGTGTCAGCATTGCTAAAGGGAAGAAGAAAAGCATTAATATGTTTTCGAATGAGAATACAAGAGCGCGATCTGACGTTAGCCTCACTTTGAAACAAGGTGTAGTGCCTATCTTTCAGGCCGCATACCTTGTCGTTTGATATCCAAGGTTCTTGGATGAGAATGATGTCTTCTCTGAGGTCAGAGAGACGAAGAATGAGGGCTGCTGAGGCAGCCTTAGAGTGATGCAGATTAATCTGCAGCACCGTTAGATGAGCATTCAATGACTGTGGCGTTCGCGTCATCACCGCTATCTAAAAGTCTATCCTCGTCCTCGAGTTGAATATTGAATAAGTTTTCCGAGTCGGACTCAATCGTCGAAACTTGTGAGAGAGGCTTATCGACATCCGTCTCGGGGGCCGCCGTACTCTCTTCGCTGGGTGCGAGGAGATTTTTTGGCTGATAGGTCCAAATGGTAGTGGTGATGAACCCGAATGCCACAATCCCCTTGCGGTCGTCCAGTGCTTGAACGCTTTCCTGGTCCAGGAGCAGCGTGACATGTCTGGAGTTTCCTGAAGGCTCTTCCACCTTAACTACCCCCCAGTTTTGGTGGGTAGGTTCGGGTTTCCGATCTTCAGTAGCTCCAGGATGGTTTCCGGATCGGATGGCTCTACAGGTGTTCTTGCTCTGCCGCGTGGTTTGTTGGGAATTTCGCTCCTTTTGATGAGTTGGAGATTCGCCCCGGGCCATACCTCGTCGAGTCGGTAGAGGGCCTTGCCGTACAGGCTGAGCGCGCGATCAACTTGACCCTTGCTTGGAACCAACCCGCATCAGAGCAGAAAGGAGGGGGTCCTGGGTTCTGCTTCAGAGCGTCCAGGTAGCCCAAATGAAATTTTCTCTCCACAATCTTCCAGTTTGATGGAGAGATGAAACCGTCAGGGTGGCTTTTATCTACCACCGCCATGACCAGATTATCTCTGGCAAGTTCGCAGAACTTGCGTAATTTGACCTCAGAGGAAGTTTTATGCTTCTTGGGGTCGTTGGAACTAGGAGGATCCTCTGAAGACCGCTGCCGCTTAGCTGCACTCGGTTTTTCTTTGGACGCCTCATACTTCCGAAGGAACTCCCGGGCCTAATCGAGAGTTGACTTTTGTTGGTCGGACAGCTCTTCCTCAAGGGTTTTGCCGAGCTTTTCCATAAGGAAAGTGACGCGTCTTCGATCTTTGTATCGACGGAGATGAGGAGGGATGGGGTTTCTGGAGACTTCTGTTCGACCTGTTTTCCCAGTTTCTGGCAAAACAGATTTGGTGATCAATTGGTTCTTCGCAGCCGAGTCGGTTTTGGAGGAAGTAGAAGCCACAAGGGAATGCGGTGGTGTCTCTTTGAGGGTTTTGCTCTTAGCGAGCACTTTCGCCACCGAAGGGGTGGTTTTTGACCCCGCCATGAGTTTGGTGGAGCCAAGAGGTCTTCCGCGTCGGGAAGGAATTTGTTGTTTTTGTTTTGTTGTTTGTTTTGTGTTTGTTGATTTATAAATTTTTTGCGGTGCGGTCACTCAGCTGACGTGACAGCAGTCGTAACCTGGGATTTAAGTAGGGAAATAATTGGGTTCGCCACGCCAGAGTCCTATGCCGTGGTTAGTCGAACTGAAACTGTCGTGAGACAGGTGCCCCAGAGTCCGCATACTAGCGACTTAGCTCACTCTAAGCCATGCATCCCTCGGCGTGTGCTGTTCCACCTTGGATTGGTAGCCTTTGATATAAGGAAGTGGCCTTCTCCCCGTGAGTCCATGTTTATTTCATTCGCATCAGCAAGGACATGACCTACTAATACGAGTGGCTTCTCGCTGTCCACCGAAGTGGATATGTGTCACTGCCAGCAATTATGGCAGTTACGGCACGCGTGCAGTAACACTGCACAGCATGTTGTTCCCCCTGTCATAGTTGTTGGTTGACGAGAACTAGGCTGGTTCGCGAGTAGGCTTTTTTGACCTACTTAACCACAGAAGATAACTGTGGCGTACCCTATCCACCACCTGGGACGCGCCGCAATAGGTGCCCAACCAAAGGGTCAACGATAGTTAATTTAATATTTTTGATATTTTGACTATTCCAGGTTTAATATTTTTATATTTTTTATAATTTTTATTTTAAATATTTGAATCAACGTACAGTGATATTCCAGGGGGGACTCTAGCGTCCCCCATGAAAATACGCGTTAAGAATATTCAAAATATCAACGATAGTTAATTTAATATTTTAACTGTTTCTAAGTTAAACATATTTATATTTTTTATAATAAAATGAAGAATATGTTATCGCCGATTTTACCGGCGATGTCAAAAATTCTATTAATATTACATTTCATGTTAAATATGTGAGTTAAGGTACAGTGATATTCTATGAATATTCGCGTTAAGAATATTCAAAGTTTCATTGATAGTTTAGATTTTAAAAATTAAATTAATTTTTTTGAGTTCGGTCAATGAATGACAAAGAATGTTAAAATTTTGAGCTACATATTTAAAAAATAAACTAAAATGAAAAATGTAAAAAATTTTGAGTAACATATTTAAAAAATAAACTAACATGAAAAATGTTAAAATTTTGAGTTACATTTTCAAAAAATAAACTAAAATGAAAAATGTTAAAATTTTGTGTTAATGAAGTTAAAAAAAATCAACTAAAATGAAAAAAATTTTAAAATTTTGAGTTAAATATTTAAAAAATCAACTGAAATGAAAAATGTTAAAATTTTGAGTTAATGTAGTTAAATAAAATCAACTAAAATGACAAAAGATGTTAAAGTTTTGTCATTACGCTGTAACCTGGGAAATTCATACTACTGTCGTGCTAACCGGCGCCAATTGGACACACCAAGTGAAGCCAACTCCTTCTCCACCTGATCTTTCCAACGCAGAGGAGGCCTTCCTCTTCCTCTGCTACCACCAGCTGGTACCGCATTGAATACCTTCGAAGCCGGAGCGTTTGTATGCATTCGGACGACATGACCCAGCCAACATAGCCGCTGGATCTTTATTCGCTGGCTATGTCTATGTCGTCGTGAAGCTCATACAGCTCATCGTTCCATCGCCTGCGATATTCGCCGTTGCCAATGCACAAAGGTCCAAAAATCTTCCGCAGAATCTTTCTCTCAAACACTCCAAGCGTCGCTTCATCGGATGTTGTCATCGTCCAAGCTTCTGCGCCATACGTTAGGACGGGCATGATGAGAGCCTTGTAGAGTGTTAGTTTAGTTCGTCGAGAGAGGACTTTACTGCTCAGTTGCCTACTTAGTCCAAAGTAGCACTTGTTGGCAAGAGAGATCCAAGGTCCAATTAAATATAGCAAAAAATCCTATCCTCTTTGGTGGAGTAATAAGCTCTCAAAATTAAGGGAAGAAACCAGATCAAGTTTGAATCCGGAAGAGGAGCCAGATAAGGTCGATGGTATCAACGAACTACTGAAGGGTATACATCTAGATGACATTAAGGTTGTCAAAATTAATCTGCAGCATTCATAGACTGCAACGAACAACCTAACCATTCTCCTGGCGGAGGAAGACGCGGACATCGCCTTAATTCAGGGACCCTGAGTGCGGAGGGGTTCTCTGGAAAAAGCTACAATAAACAGATTCAGGTAATCTCAGATCATGTATTAAATCTAAAAACCATTTAAATATATTTTTAATCCCATTACATAATTCACAGGATATGACGGCTGTTGAGGTAGATGCCAGTATCGGTGCCAGAATCATATTTGCTGCAATATACATGGCATGTGATAGGCCAGCACTGCCCGATGAGCCCCGTGTGCTTGTGCGTAAAAATACAAACAAATCCCTGCTACTCGAATGCGGCGCCAATGCGAGGCACGTCGTATAGGAAAAGTCTGAAACAACGATCTAGGCGAGTCTCTTTAGGATTTCGTAAATAGTCCAAACTTTTCGGTATGCAATAAGAGTAATACTCCCACTTTCACTTTGCCTAGTACAGAGTACTTTAGGGGAAGAGAGAAAGTGATCGATGTTACTCTACTGTCTGAAAACAGCTCAGTAAGGTTAGACAAGTGGAGGGTTTCCAATAAAAGGTCTTTTTCGGATCACAGCTGGATCTTCTAAGAGCTGGATCTTAAGGTTGATCCACCCTTACCGTATCGAAATCCATTAAGAACCCATTGGAAGAGGTTCAATGTAGTAAATAACAGGGAGTAACAGTAAAGGAGGGATTCCGATCCACCAAGTCACTCTCACAGAAAACCTTGAGTGTAGGGTTAACAGCGCGGTTGTTAAGGCCGATGATGTCAATGTCATCGGCATACGCCAACAATTGTACGCTCTTATAAAATATTTTGCCTGAGCGATTAAGTTCTGCGGCTCTTACGATGCTCTCCAACATCAGGTTAAAGAAGTCTCACGATAGCAAGTCACCTTCTCTGAAACCTCGTTTGGTATCAAACGGCTCGGAGAGGTTCTTCCCAATTCTGACGGCGCTGATGGTGTTGAGCAACGTCATCTTGCATAGCCGTATTAGTTTTGTGGGGATACCAAATTCAGACAGCGCAGCATACAACTAACTCCTTTCCGTACTGTCGAATGCAGCTTTGAAGTCGACGAAAAGATGGTGTGTGTCGATTCTCCTTTCATGGGTATTTTCCACGATTTGGTGTATTGTGAATATTTGGTCGATGGTGGACTTTCCAGGTCTAAAGCTCCAATCATTTGGTTGACGGAGGGCTTCAGTCTTTCACACAATACGCTCGCTAGAACCTTATAGGCGATATTTAGAAGACTAATCCCGCGGTAATTGGCACAAATTGCAGGAGCGCCCTTCTTATGGATTGGGCAGAGTATACTTAAATTGCAATCGGCATGCATGTTTTCATCCGACCATATTTTGCATAGGAGCTGATGCATGCACCTTACCAGCTCCAGCTCCTCACCTAGTCATGGTCAGGTAGCGGAACGTCAATTCCGTCGTCGTCGATTGGGGTATCGGGATCTTCACATTTTCTGTCACATCCGCAGCTATCACTGTTTAACAGGTTCGAGAAGTGTTCCCTCCATAATTTAAGATTGCTCTGGATGTCAGTCACCAGTTCGCCGTCTCTGTTCTTACAGGAAAACGCCCCGGTCTTAAGACCTTCTGTAAGCCGCGGAACTTTCTGGTAGAAATTTCGGGCGTTGTTCCTATTGGCCAGCATCTGAAGCTTCTCGCACTCACGTATTTCGGCCTCTCGTTTCTTCTGTCGGATAATACGTCTCTCTTCCTTTTTCAGCTCTCTGTAGTGATCCCACGTGGCTCGCGTTGCGCCCGATCGCAGCGTGGCTCTATAGGCGGCATCTTTTCTTTCGGCGGCAGCATGACATTCCTCATCGTACCAATTGTTTTTTCTCGTCGGAATCCGATTTCTTCTTCGGCGGCGGTACGTAGGGAACGAGAAATGTTGCTCCATTGCTCGTGCATGCCGGTTTGTTGGGCAGTGCTCTCTGAGAGCAGGAGTGAGAGTCGAGTGGCGAATCTTCTGGCTGTCTGTTGCGCTTGCAGCTTTTCGATGTTGAACATTCTTTGCGTAAGTAGATGTACGTTTTTTGCTGCACCGAGGTGTGAGGAAAGTTTGGTTGCAACAAGGTAGTGATCCGAGTCGCTGTTGGGTCCTCGGATCGTACGTACATCTAATACACTAGAAGCGTGTCTTCCATCAATCACAACATGATCGATCTGGTTAAGTGGTTATGTGGCGGGTCCCAAACCCAGCGCACAACCAGCTATCGTGGAATGTTGTTCCGAAGCTACCCAGAGGATACGTGGGCAAATCCCGGACGTTGTGAGCTGCTTGAACCATATGCAAAAGAATCGTCCTGGCCACTCCCAAGTGAATGGCGATCAGTAACTTTCCCCACTTGGGTGGACTTCTACATATGTTGCCGTCCTCCATCCTCCCAGTGCAAAGCGCTTACGGGTAATTCAGGACTCCAAACTTAGCTGAAAATTAAACGTCGAGGAACGGGTAAGGAAAGCAGAAATTACTTTTTAAACCTGTAAACAAATGCCAGGAAGAATATAGGGTACTCAACCCAAGTATACTTTATGGTTGCATAAGGCGGTTATACGACCAATTCTATCATACGGATCGGACCGTCAATACCAAACTGCATGGCAGATTACAGAGATCAGCCAATGCAATACCAGTTGATGCAATGCACCCACTCACGTTATTCCGATAGAACCACGAGTGCATTTAGTTTAAACGAAGTGGGCGCTGGAAGGAAAATACGTATGGCCATGCCAGTGAATTATTGCGACAAGCCTCGGAGAGGACTGACTATATTGTCCTGACGGTTACTTTCAACAGAAATATTACCACTCTCATTCCATCTCGGGAGGAATGGAGTACACTCTATACAGATGGCTCTAAAATGGATTGTGCTGATCAAGCAGGTACATATATACATATTCCCATAGACTTCAAATTGAAAAATCTCTGCATCTCCCTAACTCCTGCAGTGTCTTTAGGGCAGAAGTACTAGCAATTGGGGAAGCTTTTACGTTACTGGTTGCAGAATGTTCTTTTAAGAACAATATCGCTATTCTTTCGGATAGCCAAGCTGCAATCCAGGCACTGGAATCGGCTACAATAACCTCTAAACTGGTAGAACAAAGTAGGAATAACCTTGCTCCCATGAGTGAAAACCATAAAGTTTCAAGAGAGGGATTTGCCATGAGTAACGTTCTTGCAGAATTTGTATTCACACCGCCGAGTGCAATCAAGAATACAATTTCCTCAAAATAACTACGAATCGTGGATTGTAGATGGAGAGACCGCACGACATGCAAAGTTAGCAAAACGTTATGGCCCACCTACAACCTCAAACAATCGTCAACATTGACACCGAGAGTCTCGAACAACTGTCTGGCTTAGACGTCTTAAACCGCACAGACTGGCTATTTGATGTTGTAAATAACCGTTACACAAGTTGGTTGTGAGGATGTGGCAACAAAATAGTGCCCAAGCGCTAGTTGGATTCTGGATGAATCAGAATTTTAACCAACCAAGCAAGACATTATTAGATACCATAAGTAAAAATTTTGCACTATTAAAAGGAAAAGTAGATAATTTAAATCCACACTTTAGACAAAAAGGAGGACTGATAAACGGATTAGGGTAATTACAGTAGTTTGCTGCAGGTACTATGGACAATGATGATGCACTTGAAATACCGATAAACTTGATAACCAGATACACAAGGTTTCTAAAAGGTCTGCCATCATTATTTTTACTTCGTCTGCAAAAAATACTGTCCTCCAGAATGCTGAGGTTCTATTTTGATGGCCACGCGTAAACTGCAATCTCTTATTTACTATATATTCCTTGCACTTAAGAAAGGTTTATTACGCACAAGTCTCCCATTTAAATGTGCTTCCCTTAATATTTATCGAACAGTCTCTGAATAGCAGGTCGTACCTAAATCCCTCTTGGCCATTTCAGTTAACTTGGAGCGCTTGTTGCTGAATGTTTCTTCACCTGGTGCATTCCACTGACACTCTTTCGTTGTGAATTTTTTTTAAAGCCTGTCATCTCCTATTTATCACACGATGTGCATGCGTAAGACGTTCAAAAATGTTCTGAACTGTTGACAACCCCTTGGCCGATTTTGGCCGAATCAAACAAAGGGCACCAGTCGGACACTCCAAGTGATGACAAGTCTTTCTCCACCTGATCTTTCCAATGCAGAGGAGGCCTTCCTCTTCCTCTGCTACCACCACCTGGTGCCGCATCGAATATTTTCTGAGCCGGAGCGTTTGTATCTATTCTGACTACATGACTCAGCCAACGTAGCCGCTGGATCTTTATTCGCTGCACTATGTCTATGTCGTCGTAAAGCTCATACAGCTCATCGTTCCATCGCCTGCGATATTCGCCGTTACCAACGTGAAAAGGTCGAAAAATCTTGCGCAGAATCTTTCTCTCAAACACTCCTAGTGTCGCTTCATCGGATATTGTCACCGTCCACGCTTCTGCGCAGTAAAATAGGGTCGGCACGATGAGAGCTTTATAGAGTGTTAGTTTTGTTAGTCGAGAGAGGGCTTTACTACTCAATTGCCTACTTAGTTGAAAGTAGCACTTGTTGGCAAGACAGATTCTACGTTGGATTTCTAGGTTAACATTGTTATCAGTGTTAAGGCTGGTTCCTAAATAAACGAAGTCTTTTACAACTTCGAAATCATACCTGCCAATAGTGACGTGGGTGGCGATACGCGAGTGCACAGACGGTTGGTTTGATGACAGGAGGTACTTCGTTTTGTCTTCGTTGGCCACCAAACCCATTCGCTTTGGCTCTTTATTCGGTTTGGAAAAGGCAGAACTAACAGCGCGGTTGTTAAAGCCGATGATGTCAATATCATCCAATACTCAATTCTGACGGCGCTGATGGTATTGAGCAACGTCATCTTGCATAGCCGTATTAGTTTTGCGGATATACCGAATTCAGACATCGCGGCATAGAGGCAACTCCTTTTCGTACTGTTGAATGCAGCTTTGAAGTCGACGAAAATATGATGTGTGTCGATTCTCCTTTCATGGGGTTTCTCATGATTTGGTGTATTGTAAATATCTGGTCGATGGCGGACTTTCCAGGTCTAAAGTCCCACTGATAAAGTTCAATCAGTTGGTTGATGGTGGGCTTCAGCCTTTCACACAATACGCTCGCTAGAACCTTATAGGCGATATTGAGAAGACGAGTCCCGCGATAACTGGTACAGATTGTAGGATCAGTCTTCTTATGGATTGGGCAGAGCACACTTAAATTCGAATCGGCAAGCATTTTTACGTGGCAAGTCAAAAGCGCACAACCAGTTATCCTGGCATACTTCGCCGAAGTATAGAGCCACTTCCAAAAAAATCAAACGTACATTAAACTTCCCATTGCTTAATGTCAAACTTACTCTACAAACTCTCGCACAATTTCGTGTGTTGAAACTTGCGCCGGGAATAGCGGTACTTTTAACTGTATCATTTAAGCTGCGGCGTGAGTTCTCTGTATGTGTTTTTTTCTTTTGCATTAAGCTGGGCACAGGGGGAAAACTAATCCAGGTAACCGGTTGAAAGTTCAACAGATTCATGCGTGTGTGGCGCAGTTGGCAAACCGATCAAAAATTGACAAACCTTTTCGTCAACTTGCAATCGGTTGCGTTCGCCACACAGAGTTTTCCTTTGGGTTTTGCGATCGGTTGCGTGTGTGCTACCCGAACTTCACGATTTTTCTCATTTCTTTTGAAAATTTTTAATGTGCACGTGAGCGGACAGTTAGAGGGCCGAAAAAAGCGAATTTTCCAAAATTTTTTCTGAGAAGATCTTTAAATTTATTGATTTAAAAATATTATGTTATCTTTTAGCTGTATTTTAAGACTTAGCATTAGTAAAAATATTTATTTGGAAAGATGTTACAACTGATCTCCGGCAGCTCCTCTCAAAAACGACGTTTTGCGGTGACCACTATATCTCTGAACTGGATCCTCTGAAATCAAAAAACCAAATAGATTTCGCTAAAGTAATGTTAAATCTAGTACCTAGTCGAAGAAGAAAGCAAAATAAATTTTTTTCACAAATTGGTGGTTTCTAAAAAAATCGATTTTTGATCAAAACTTCGGTCTTAAATTGTTAAAAAAAGATATTTATCGGTGAGAAAAAATCTTCTTTTAATTACTGAAAAATATATTTAAGAAGCTCTGGTTAAAATTTGAGACTAATCGGTTCAGCCGTTTTCGAATAATGTTGGTCACCGATTTTGAAAACACCATTTTGAGGCTAACGCGTTTAAAGTTTGAAAAGCACTTTACATACTGTAATTTTTTTTGTTTTGCGTGTAACCTCGAAAATATTCGACGAAACGATATTAAGTTTTCTGTGTACATAAGAAATATATGAATAAAAGAAATAAAAAATAAAATATAACCCCTTAAGCAAAACATTTATTTAGGCAAGCTCATAGTTGTTGTTTTTGTTGTTGTTGTTGTAGCAGTAATAAAGGGTTTTCCAATAAGAGGTGTTATTTTGATAAAAGATCAATGGTTTCGTTGATTGTATGGCACGTAGCACCGTCTTGTTGAAAATAAACGTTGCCCAGACCAATACCATCCAATTCCGGCCACAAAAAATCGTTAATCATCTCTCGATAGCGCAATCCATTCACCGTAACTGTTCTCCAGCTTCCTTTTCGAAAAAGTAAGGTGCAATGACTCCGCCGGACCATAAACCGCACCAGTCACACGTTGAGGATAGAAAGGCTTTTAACAATTTTCTGAGCCACAGATCCGAAAATTTTGCTTGTTAACGAAGTCACCGAGGGGGAAATGGGCCTCGTCACTCAAGACAATTTTTCGATGGAATTCCGGATCATTTTCATGCATTTGGAGAAATGGACAAACCTGGGTTTTCTTCAACACTTTCGGCTACAACAGAAATATTTTCGGCTGTTATTGAGCTACGTGCACGAGTTTAACCTGCTACAATATCCAGAACATAATTGTGTCACTGTTACGCGGGTCGTACGGGGAAGCTGGAGCCCTTTATTTTCTGTGGTGGTCTCCCGATGAATGTCGTTTATTGTCTGTTTAAACACTGTCTGGTCTAGTAAATGGCTATTAGTTTTGTCCTGTATCTCGTCCGCGTGGTTTAATAGGTGTCTCCTAACGTGCCTAGAAGGCGGCTCTGGCTTAAGCATGTGGTTAAACCTGCAATAGCACTCTAATAGGAACTGCTTACTGAGCAGTTTATAGGTGGTAAAAGGGTCGCCGTGGACTCAGTGGAGGAAATTTAGATATTCCTCGCAGTGAAAAAGCGAGAAAGGTCGGTGAGGTAGACCAGGGAGACTGCCTCTGGTGATTGGGTGAGGTTCGATAGATAGAAGTTGAACAGGAAGGGTGAAAGGACACCACCCTCCGGAACACCTTGCTTAATCTTCGTCTTTTTGGATGTTTGGTCTCGAAAAATCACTGACGAGGGACGACCGCTCAAATAATTGGCGGACCACCTCTTCAGCCCTGGCGGGAATGTTTACTGATAAATATCTCCTTGTAACGTGGAATGGCTGACAGTGTCTTTAAGGCAAACGCTACTAGGACATTCCTCTCGCAGGGATAGTTTTGGTTGAGCCCGCTTTTAATCTGGGTGCTTATGACGGGGAGTGCTGTGGTGGTGCTGTGCACTCGTCGAAAACCATGCCGATGTGGGGCTGGGGCCAGGTGTTTCGTGAAAAGTGGGAGTGGGAGGGCTTCAAGTGTCTGCACTAGTGGAAAGGAGAGTTATCCGTCGATAAGATTACCCTTGGTTGAGGGGTTTCCCAGGTTGCAGTAGCGGGATAACTCTCTCTGATTTCCACTTGTCAGGAATAATGAGAGTGGCCAAGGACAGATTAAAAGCCCTTGTGAGAAATCCTGCTCTCAATGGATCCAGGTGCTTCAGCGTCAGTATGTTTAGTCCGTCAGGGCCAATGGATGTTTTGGATTTATTGATGGCCCCCTGAAATTCATCTCAGGAGAAAGCAAAAGGCGCACTGTCGCTCGTCAGTTTGTGCAGCCGTCTGGTAGCACGACACTTGGATCTGTTGGCCGGAGGATGCAGTGGGAAAAGTCGGCTAAAAAAACTCGCGCATCTCTTCGGATTTGACGAAGTGCAACCGTTGTAGGTCATAGCCACCTTATCGATGTGCTTCCTTGGGTTTGACAAGGAGCTTACGGTGGACCAGAGCTTACTCACACCAGTGGTGAAGTTGAAGATCTTCAGGTGCTCAACCCATTTGGTTCGCTTGTTTTTATTTACTAGTTGCCGGATCTCCGAATTGAGATCCATTACACGGGCATACCCGGGATCGACCTGGCATAAGTGAACACGCTCGTTTGCTAAACTTGCTGCTTCGGCTGGGAAGTTAGGGCTTATTTCCTTGAGCCTGCCAGCACGGTAAGGCGAGCCGCAGCAGCTTTGAGCAACTTGCGGAATGCGCGTTCGCCTGCGCGCACATCAGTGGGGATGGGAAGAGTGGCGAAAGTGTCCTCAGTGAATTCCGCGAAACCGGCCCAATTAGCTTTGTTAAAGTTAATATAGGATCTGTAGTTCGCGGAAACAAAGTGGGCAGGTCTATCAATCGAGGCGATAATGGGCAAGTGGTCTGATGCAAGCGATAGCATAAGTCGCCAGGTTATGCCATTAATCAGACCAACGCTAGCAATTGTTATGCAAGGCGAGCTGCTGCAATTGCTCACTACTGGTGGGGGCGTCGTCGTTCACAGTGCTGAATGTCGAATCATCTATCTGCTCTGCTAATAGATGTCCCCTACGATCGTTGGGCTTATTTCTTGCAGCCCGCCATTTCGCCTATCAGCTGTTCATCATCCCGTTATGTGTGAATGCTAGCAAGTTTTTAAACGAGCTCATGGGCGCGCTCTCACTCAAAATGAAAGAGCTACGCGTCTTATTATGTATGGTCGTTATCATAGATGACTAGATACGACACTCCTTTTTTCGTTTGAGCGCTGAAAAGTGTGCATTTTGACGTGATAACGTCTTATAATTCGATTCAGGCTGCACGCACGAAAAAATGTGTCGTTACCTTGCTCATTAGTGTTACCTTGCTCATTAGTGTTACCTTGCTCATATGTCGTTACCTTGCTGATTGCCGTTACCTTGCTCATTTGTCGTTACCTTGCTCAGTGCCGTTACCTTGAATGAACTGCAAGCGAAAGCGCGGAACGAACGACAAAGCAAACAAAGCAAACGAACGGCAACGTTCAACATCTTGCTCTCTCCTACTTAAGTGAGCGTATATATGTATGTATATGCGCATATGTACATATATGAATTCACGTATTTGTATTTGCATATGCCTTCTTATTGATTATTATTAATTTGATTCACTTGAAGAATTTAAAATAAAACCAAGTTTGTTAATAATACCTGTTGTTTTAATGTTATTATTATTAATTTTTTTATTATATATGAAGGAAAAAATGTATGGTAATATTTACCATATACCTTATAAGATATGTTGTCTATACTAATATATGTATATAAACATGCATATACATATACAATTTCGCGCAATTTCCAAAAAGAACAAATCTATATATACCCCCTGCCTTGGGGGTATCAACTTTTAATTTGTTCGATAAATTTTTTAATACGAAAATTAAGGTGTAGACCTTTTTTTATGCTTTGTTGATAGGCTATAACTTTATGAAAAAAGAAAAAAAAAAAAAAAAAAAAATTCAAAAAATTTTTTCAAAAAAAATTTTTTTTTCGAAAATTTTCGAAATTTTTTTTTGTGTTTCTTTTTTTGAACTAATGCAGTATCTGGTGCAGAATTGAGAAAAAAAGTGAGAGAAAAAAAGATTTTTCCATTTCAAAAAAATTACAAAATGTTTAAGGGTAAACATCTTGTTCCTTTAATTTTTTTAAAAATTTTGATTGATCGGCCCGGAAAAACGGTTCAGTGGATCAATCTAAAAATTTACAGGGTTATTAGGGATACATTAAGGTGAAAAAAACCCTGAAAACCGTTGCTCAATGCTCAATATTTGCGGTGATACAGCCGATTTTCCAAATCAAGAGAAAAATTCAATTTTTTCCACTTTTTGCAGGGAAGTACTGAAAGAAAAAAAAAATTTCGCCGTGAAACGTCTACACGGAATTTTATGGGGAATTTATTGCAGATTCCAAAACCGTCCTCCAATTTCCGATGCGACCATTCGTTGTCGAGATATCGCTGCTTGAGGACAAAAGGGTCCTTTCTTGTTCAATTCCGGATATCTCCGTGACACATGGACGTAGGAAGAATTTAAAAAAAGGAAAATGAAGCTGAATAATCAGGCTTTCTGGTCCATATGATCGCTTTATCGAAAAAATTTTTTTCGAGCCCGTGGAGCCCAAGAAAGAAAGATAAAAATTTGGAAATTTTTTTTTTCGTCATACTTTTTCAGATTGCGTTGAAACCGTGGCCTGGCAAAATTTTTGCTCCACGGATTCGAAAAGTAGAGCCCTGGAGCTTCAAAATGCTTTTTTTAAATTTCTGGTCAAAAAACCTGAAAAAATTTGAATTTTTTTCTTGCTCCCTTAATTTTTGTGAGGAGTGTATTATAAAGAGGAAAACTTTGTTTGTTTGGCTCAAAACTACTGGACCGATTTTAAAAATTCTATCACCATTCGAAAGCTACATCATCCACGAGTAACATGGACTATATTTTATCTTGGAAATAGGGCTCGAGATATAGGTCAAAATGTGGACCCGGGTAATCTTCGGATGTGTATGTACAATATGGGTATCAAATGGAAGCTGTTGGTGAATGCTTTAGTCGAGAGTATCTTTCATGCCGCTCTGTGACTAGGGTCTCGAGATAGAGACCAAAACGTGGACCCTAGAATGTGTTTGTACAATATGGATATCAAATTGAAGCTGTTGGTGAATGCTTTAGTACAGAGTATTTTTCATGCCGCTCCGTGACTGGGGTCTCGAGATATAGGTCAAAACGTGGACCCGGGTAACCTTTGGTTGTGTATGTACAATATGGGTATCAAATGAAAGCTGTTGATAAGTGCTTTAATACGGGGTAATTTTCATACCTATTGATGACTAGGGTCTCGAAATATATGCCAAAACGTGGACCCGCCGTGTCTTTGCACCGAATTAAACCAAACTTACACACATTGTTAAGGAGGTATTGAAGATGGTTTCCGTATAGTTTGAATACCTATTGGTAGATAGGGTCTCGAGATATAGGTCAAAACGTGGACCCGGGTAGCCTTCGGATGTGTATGTACAATATGGGTATCAAATGGAAGCTGTTGGTGAATGCTTTAGTTCAGAGTATTTCCATCCGCTCCGTGACTAGGGTCTCGAGATAGAGACCAAAACGTGGACCCTAGAATGTGTTTGTACAATATGGATATCAAATGAAAGCTGTTGATAAGTGCTTTAAT
Source organism: Anastrepha obliqua (assembly GCF_027943255.1). Taxonomy (NCBI): domain Eukaryota; kingdom Metazoa; phylum Arthropoda; class Insecta; order Diptera; family Tephritidae; genus Anastrepha; species Anastrepha obliqua. The sequence continues at coordinate 24,154 of NW_026562178.1, read as the reverse complement.
ACGGGGTAATTTTCATACCTATTGATGACTAGGGTCTCGAAATATATGCCAAAACGTGGACCCGCCGTGTCTTTGAACCGAATTAAACCAAACTTACACACATTGTTAAGTAGGTATTGAAGATGATTTCCGTATAGTTTGAATACCTATTGGTAGATAGGGTCTCAAGATATAGGTCAAAACGTGGATCCGGGTAACCTTCGGACGTGTATGTACAATATGGGTATCAAATGAAAGCTGTTGGTGAATGCTTTAGTACAGAGTATTTTTCATGCCGCTCCGTGACTGGGGTCTCGAGATATAGGTCAAAACGTGGACCCGGGTAACCTTTCGTTGTGTATGTACAATATGGGTATGAAATGAAAGCTGTTGATAAGTGCTTTAATACGGGGTAATTTGTTATGTTATGTTATGTTATGTTATGTTATGTTATGTTATGTTATGTTATGTTATGTTATGTTATGTTATGTTATGTTATGTTATGTTATGTTATGTTATGTTATGTTATGTTATGTTATGTTATGTTATGTTATGTTATGTTATGTTATGTTATGTTATGTTATGTTATGTTATGTTATGTTATGTTATGTTATGTTATGTTATGTTATGTTATGTTATGTTATGTTATGTTATGTTATGTTATGTTATGTTAAAGTATATTATGTTATGTTAATGTTAACTCATTCTCTATATCCATACAAAATATCTATCAAACAAATAAAATTAAAATTTTCTTTTGAAAAATGCAACCATTCAATCAGTATTTTTTTATGACGTTATCACGTTAAACTATCGTCAGTAAACCGACTTTACAGACAACCTGTTTTTTTTATAACATTAGCCAGTATTGCCACACCGGAAGAAACATTGAATGTGTATTTTTTAAATAAAAATTGAGATTTTTAATTTCCACATCGCCATTGAGGTTAGTATTTAGTGCGCCGTTGCCCAGTAGGCTTATATCACCTACATATAATAAAAATAAGCACAATCAGCATAAAATAAATAAATAAGATAAAAAATCAAACATTGATGCTTAAATGAAATTATTCTAAAGTGAAATACAAATGTTATATAATATCATAATAATAAAGTAAGGAACACGAAAAAGTATAAATAAATACACACTGATAAGAATAACGCTAAAGCAGATAACCTTTAATTTTTTATCACTTAAAAATAGTTCAGTAATAGATAAGTATGTTTGTGAAATACAGGGTGGCTTATGAAAGCCGCTACCAAAAAAAAATTGAATAACTTTTTTTCTTTTTAAGTTATCTGTTCCATTTTTGTTTTAATTTGCAGATTGATCTTTAAAATTTATTAAAATGGATAACTGGGGCACGCAAACAAGAATTTGGATAGTCCGCCGCTATCACGCACTGGAGTCCGTAGTTTTGGTACAGAGAGAGTACAGGCGGATGTTTGGCGGCGATCCCCCGAGCAGATGGACCATAATGAGACTGGTGAATAATTTTGCTGAGCAAGGAACAGTCGCAAGAAGGCCTTATCATCGAAACCCACCCGTTCGGACGGAGGAAACGATCGCTGCTGTAGCTGCAGCTATACAAAGCAATCCAAGGGTTTCAACAAGAAACTTATCTGCTCAACTTGGTGTCAGCCGACAGTCTTTGCAAACAATAATGCACAAAGATTTAGACTTATTTCCCTACAAAATTCAAATGGTTAACAAACTGAATGCAGCAGACTTGCCGATTCGCTTGGAATTTTGCCAGAAGATCTTGCAAATGGTGGAAGAAGACCAAAACGTGTTAAACTGCCTTTTCATGTCTGATGAGGCCCATTTCGATTTAAACGGCAATGTGAACAAACAAAATTGTCGAATATGGAGTACTTCTAACCCACAGATACTCCACGAGACGGAATTGCATCCTCTTCGCGTGACAGTGTGGTGTGCGGTTTCTTCACGCTGTATTGTCGGGCCTTATTTTTTTGAAGAAAATGGTCACACCGTTACGGTTACTGGAGACCGTTATTTGAAAATGCTGAAAGAATTTTTCTATCTAGAACTACGCCGAAAGAGAATTCCTTTCAACTCTGTGTGGTTTCAACAAGATGGGGCAACGTCTCACATAGCCCAGACTGTTATGACAGAGTTGCGACGAAAATTTCCCAATAAACTGATTTCAAGAAACCCCGAATTTCGTTGGCCCCCCAGGTCGCCTGACCTTACTGCACCTGACTTTTTCTTGTGGGGTTTATGTAAACAAGAAGTTTATAAAACAAAGCCAACAAATTTGATGAACTAAAACAATCCATTCGGGCAACAATTGCGGCTATTCCTGTCGCAACTCTCAAAGCAGCAATGAACAACTTTTTACTAAGATGCCGCACTTGTGTCAACGAGCATGGGGGGCATTTAAATTCAATTATTTTTAAATCTAGTTAAGCTACATTTAATAAAATTTAATGACCTTCAACTTGAAAAAAAAAATAAATGAATTCCATACACTAAAAAAAAAGTTATTTGAGTTTCTTAATGTAGCAAAATTCATCAGCCACCCTGTATTTTAAACTCAAATTCAATTCCCTTACCTACGTTTTTCAACCATAAAATACTTACATATATACAAATTTACAGACATAAACCAGCACACAGTTTTCAATAAAATTATGTAAAATGTATTCATATATGTACACAAGACGAATTAAAAGTTGAAGCTGAAAAGGATATAAAAAGCTTTGGGAAATTCTACAAACTCCCTTCAATTTAAATTATTATGTTCCAGTTAAATTAATTTTAAGACAAATATTTATAAACTTTTCAATCGCGTCATTTCGCCATTAAGCAAAAACGAACTGTTTTCGTGAGTTATTTCTGGCGCGTTTCTTCTGGCAGCCCGCCATTTCGCCTATCAGCTGTTCATCATCCATAATGAGTGAATGCTGCAAAGTTTTGAAAAGAGCTCATGGGCGCTCTCCCTTAAAATAAAAGTGTTTCGCATCTTAATATCTATGGTCATTATTGTGAATACATAGCAGAGAACGTTCTCTGTATATAGTGTGCACCCGCTCTGTGCGCTAAAGTTATCCTGTCTGCTGTTTTGGATGAAGAAGTTAGGCAATAAAAAAGTAGTTTAAATGTCGTTTCAGTTTCATTTATTTGTCTTATTTAAGATACCTTTTGCTGTTGATTTTGCTCTTGTCGTAAGCAAAGGATATCGTCCTGCTATCCTCCAAAATACATGTATGCACAAATATACAATTATTTTACGCTGTTCTAATTGTTTTGTTTCGATTTAGTCTTGCTTATTGAAATCTTCTTCGAGTCTAATTTTTTATGCTTACAATTTATTTCTTAATATAAATTTGACTTATGGAATAGTAAAATCTAAAAATGTTTACTATACATTACTATTATTATTATTATTTTTTTTAATTTTCTTACATAAGACAAGAGCAATTGCACAACTAAACAAGTTTTTAAATAATTATTACGTAATCGGTGACGTTTTACTATACAAATATTTAATTGAATATATGACAACTATAGCAAAAAGTGAATACTTTAAAAATTGTTTGCCCCTTCACTTGTCGCAAATAAATGCCTTTTTAGAGTAGAACAAAAACCATAAATTACTCAAAAAGTTTTAAAAATTCTCCTTTGTTTACGAGTTGCTTTTGATTCTATAATTACATATATATTATATGCACACTTAATAGCATCGAAAAGAACAGACTCTCCATTTCATGACCTTTTTTTGTATGTATAAGTATAATGTCGAGTTTTCTTCATTATTTGCCGCCATAATTTGTAGCTTATAATGTATGATTATTATTTCCTCTGTATTTTTCTTCTGCCGTTGTTGCCACAAATTCTTAGCTTTCTACCATAATTTATTTTTCATATATTTCTTTTATTACATTTTTTATTTTGCTATAGAATATTCGAACACTCATGCATTTCATTTCATGGTCACATTTTTCGAATCGCGCCAATTTAGCAATTTCTATTGTATGAGAATTATTTGGTGAAGTTTATGCTTTTGCCAAATTAAATTTGATGTCATGAAATATTTTCATAATAATTTAACTAGCAGTATTTGGCATTACACAATTAAAATAAAATGATTACTAAATGGGTCAACCTTATTTTAAATATAATAAGTACATACCTCGGCAGTGCGTAGGTTCAAATCTCCGTGCATGAAACACCAAAACGATAGAAAAACTTTTTTCTAATAGCGCTTACCCCTGGGCAGGAAATGGTAAGCCTCCGAGTGTATTTCTGGAATGAAAATTCTCCTCATAAATAACATATCCCGTTCGGAGTCGCCTTAAAGCTGTAGGTCCCTCAATTTGTGGAACAACATCAAGACGCACACCACAAAAACAGAACGAATAGCTCGGCCATGCACCCAAAAATGGTATGGGTGCCATATATATATATGTATAAATATAAATATATATACATATGGTGATCAGATTGGAGGTACTTTTTCCCATTCAGGTTTTTTTTGACAGATCACGCGTGATTACTGTCAAACTAAGAATATATGTAATTTTTTTTTGAGTATTCATTGATATTTCGTCATGGAGAGACTTACGTCCCATCAAAGTTTACAAATCGTATAATTATATTACATAAATTGACGCTCTGAGAAGTGTTCATCGCGGCAAGTCATCAATTTTGTTCAGCGGTGATGCCCATTTTTGGCTTAATGGCTACATCAATAACCAAATTGTCTGTATTTGAGCTGAAGCGCAACCCGAAGCCATTCAAGAACAGCCATTATTTCTCTATTAGCTCCATGATAAACGATTTTTTAATGCCAAAATTAAACCCTACGATCACCCCAACATTTGGTTCCAACAAGACGGAGCTTCGCCATACAGCCCGTGAAACAATGGAATTACTGCGTCGTCGTTTCGGTGAGCAATTTATCATTCGTCTCGGACCAGTGGATTGACCACTAAGATAATGTAATATCTTACCTTAAGACTTTTATTTTTGGAGGTATATTAAATGCTTGGTGGATAAACCAGTTTCGATTGAGGCATTGGAAGCCAACATTACTAAAGTTATTAACGAGATACCGACCGAATGTCCTCCAGCGAGTCATTAAAAATTTGTGTTTATGGCCGAAAAGGCCATTGAAAGGGATTATCTTAAAAAAAAAGAAAGACAAATGTCTGGAACGGTTCTACCCAAAAATAATAAAGATTTTCCAATCAATTTGAATTTTCGTTGTTTTATTTCAATTTAAAACCCGATACCTTTAAGTTGATCACCCTTTACATACATGTTTGAAACTACATAAACATCTCCAGTTGTAATAAACCTTTACCAACACTGCTAGAATATTTGTTCATAGTTTTAACATACGTTAAAGTACATAAAACTGGGAGCGGAAATATCAGGTTGAAAATGAAGAAAATAGCACATGCTTGTTGTTATAAGAGTAATTTTTTTCATCCAAACTCAAACACTTTCAGTAGCTTAATTTGCCGTCGCAAATGTTGCATTAAAATCAAGTAACAATTATTACTCGATATTATACACACAATATTTATCATATTCAGATGTAAAAAATAAATATTATATAATTAGGGAACTCCTTAAACGCAAAAAGTGGAAAGTTTAAAAATCTTGAAAGTTTTTGATTCTGTTTTTGAGATTGCACCTTTAGAAACCTCGTAAGCAGTGGCGATATTCAAAAATTCCACTGCTTAGTCGAGCTTCTTTGTATAATACCATACGTCGTATAATATATACTCGTATATATATATAATTGGCGCGTACACTCTTTTTGGGTGTTTGGCCGAGCTCCTCCTTCTATTTGTGGTGTGCGTCTTAATGTTGTTCCACAAATGGAGGGACCTACAGTTTTAAGACGACTCCGAACGGTAGATATTTTTATGAGGAGCTTTTTCATGGCAGAAATACACTCGGAGGTTTGCCATTGCCTGCCGAGGGGCGACCGCTATTAGAAAAATGTTTTTCTTAATTTTGGTGTCTCACCGAGATTCGAACTAACGTTCCCTCTGTGAATTGCGAATGGTTTTCACGCACCAACCCATTCGGCTACGGCGACCGCGTTTATAAGCTGAACTAGATAATGATATTGGAGTATATGCCCTGGTGCTATTTGGCGGCGCTTTGGATTTGGCGTTTTTTCTTTTAATTGATAAATGAGCTAATTTTTTGTTTTACTTCTTTGTGCTGTGTAAGCTGTTTTCAGTTAGAGTTGCTTGATTTAATTTTTCAATTGGTTTTCTTGCTTTTTGTTTTCTTTTAGCAAGTTCGTAGAACATTAGGACGCATAGGTAATCACCCGAAAAGCTCAATTCGTACGGTTTTCTACATTTTTTTTCGAGGGTGGAAAAGTTTCAAGATTTCGATGTTTTCGAATCATATTCACGTGTAAGGAAATCCCAAAAGTTGGAAAAGTCAGAAATGTTTTTCCTCCGATTGAGAGATTTCACTTACTAATGAATAATACAATATTTTCTGCAGTTGGATATGATTATATCAGAAGTACATACCACATTTAAGTGAGTTTATGTACTATATCTCTAAAACCACTTTAATAAATAATACCAAACTTTGTGGATACATTGGATTTTTTCTAACTGAGCATGATTTCGAATTCTATTACTTATTTTGAAAAATTGTGTACGAAATTTGAAACTTTGCGTTATATAGTTTTTGTTGTAGTATGAACTTTATTTTTACATATTTTTTAATTACAGTGAGTTAAAAAGCATTGGCACACTCGAAAAATTAAAGTCCTCAGTGCTATAACTTTTCTTCTAATGAAAGTATAAAAAAATAGAAAACGGTATTTTCTAAATGTATTTATTTATTACGTATCTAAACAAAAAAAAAATATTATCGATATAGGTTAACAAGCTCAACCTTTGAAAGTAAAATAAGGCACACATTCACATCAAAAAAGTATTGGTACATTCTTTATGTTAACTTATGCTTTTGGCGTGGTAACGGTAAACTCCCGTTATTTTCACTCTTGCTTTTTACTTATTCGTACGTTTTAGGAATTGCATACGGTCGCAATCACTTTTGATCGCGATTTCAACGGACGTAGACCAAAATGGGCCGTGGTGCTGAAATTTCCCTAGAACTACGTCAATTAATGATAAAACTGTACTTTGAAAAACATAGCGAAATTGGCAAACTTGTCGATAAATCATGGTCCAACGATCGAAACATCGTTATGCATTATTGCAATACTGGCAAAATAGCTCCAGATCTGGCCGCCCCGTGATTCAGTCTAATAGATAACCCATAAAGTATTAGCGCGTTACAGCTGCAATGGCGGAAGCTGATTACGCTACCTGTGCCAACTCTTTCTTGATGTGAATTTCTGCCTTATTTTACCTTCCAAAGTTGAGCTTGTAAGCCTAAGTCGAGATTAATTTTTCTTTGTTCATATATGTATGTATCATGTTCGGACGTATTGACACCTCGCTCTCGAGTGCAACCTCCTTAAAGTCGTAAATCTTCAATTTAAACAATCCTTACTTCGCGAAATAGACGCTTTAACTTGCTAACAAAAAAAAAAAACACAACAAACATAAGTAAAATAAACATAAATAAATAAATAAATCCACCGCGTGAAGGTAGTATACCGCTATCTACCGCGGAAACAACAAATCCAAATCAGTGCTCAACTTACTCTGGTAAAACAGAAATAGTTCTTTTGTTTCTATGGCTAAAATAAGAGAATAAACAATACCGGTTTCGTGGAGTGATCAATGTAATGCTGAAAACAGTGAACGACGTACGCAGTCCCCTACCGCAGCCCCTTACGAGCACAAAAACACATCCCGTGAGAACAACTGCATTCTTTTAATTACATATTTACACAATACATCGGTTTGTGTGTGTATGTGTTTGGTTGTATCTACACAATGTTGCCATTGATATTTTTGCTTACACACTTTTTCACACTTCCGCGTTATCAGTTACAATTTTTCATTGTTTAATAAACCAAAGCCAAAAGCCAACAAATGCAAATAGTTCATTTATCTATAATTGACATTATTCAACAGTGTTTTTAAGTTATTTTAATAAAAATTATAATTTTTCTAAGTTTATTTTGTAAATGATTTCGAAATCTACTGCTTCGCAACACTGTGTGGTGATAGAGCAATCAGCTGACAGGGTTCTACGGGAATTTTCAAATATCGTGAAATGAAATGTACGGTACTACGATACGGAAGGAAGGAATTTTTCATTTACATGGGGTTCTCATTAGTATGATCGTAACAGCTGACAGGGGACTGCGTTTATTTGTTTGTTTGTTAACAGTAATAGTAGCCCCGCCAGTGTCGGGCATATCACCGGTCATCTTCGTCTATATCTGTTTCGACGAGTTGGGTCCAGAGCGTAATTGTGCCAGTGTTACACGTGTCTCACGAGGAAGCTGAAGCTCCTCATCTGCTATAGGTGGTGGTTGGACTCCGATTACGGCATTCACAGGACGGGAGCTTAAGAAGGTGGTGACGGTCTCCCGGTGAATGTCGTTTATTGACTGTCTTAACACTGTCGGCCGCCGTAGCCGAATGGGTTGGTGCGTGACTACCATTCGGAATTCACAGAGAGAACGTGGGTTCGAATCTCGGTGAAACACCAAAATTAAGAAAAACATTTTTCTAATAGCGGTCGCCTCTCGGCAGACAATAGCAAACCTCCGAGTGTATTTCTGCCATGAAAAAGCTCCTCATAAAAATATCTGCCGTTTGGAGTCGGCTTGAAACGGTTCGTCCCTCCATTTGTGGAACAACAACAAGACGCACACCACAAATAGAAGGAGGAGCTCGGCCAAACACCCAAAAATAGTGTACGCGCCAATTACATATACATATATATATAAACACTGTCAGGTCCAGTAGATTTCGGTCAGATTTGTCCTGGATTTCGTCGTAGTTTAAGAGATGTCTCCTGACGTGCCTGGGTGGCGGCTCAAGCAGGTGTCTGCAGGGGTGAAACCTGCGGTAACATCCAAGGAGGAACTGCTCGCTGAGCAGTTTGTTGTGCTCCACTACTGGGAGCATTTGTGTCTCGTTATGTAGATGTTGAATGGGAGACATCAGGAAGCACCCGGTCGCTGTCCGAATGGCGGTATTTTGACATGTCTGTAGCTTTGTCCACTGCGAATCACTAGTTCCAGGCGACCAGACAGGCGCTGCATAGTTCAGAATCGGCCGACCAAATGCCTTAAATGTCGATAGCAACAGTTCTTTGACTTTGCCCCAAGTGCTGTCGGCAAGCGATTTGTGGACCTTGTTGCGGTTTACGTCGTTCACTGTTTTCAGCAATAAACACCAATAGTGTTAACGGCTAATCACCATCACGGGAGAAACCGGTAATAAAGACAACTTTGGCGCCCTACAACTATTCGCAAAAGACAGCAGTAACATCATGCACGACAGCAACAGGTATTCCCTACTCCATTATCATTACATCAGCAACAGCTCTAAGCTCAACAACAACAACAACTTCATCCACTTCTGCTAAGCCAATCCATGCACCTTCATTTCTCTTTCAAACCTCAAAACGCAGTGCTGAATGTAGCGCTCCAAGCATCATACAAGAATGCAAATGCAAAACGAAAAAAAGGACTTTGCCCAATCACAGTTAAAAGAAACCGAGATAAGCAATCATAAATAATAACAAAAAACAACCAACTCTACAAGAGTATTGGTTAGGCAAAACATCAACTTCATCAAATAGGTTCGATCTCTTGGATAACGAGATAACGAGCCAAATATCAATGAGCCAGAAAGTAACCGAGTAGAAAAAGATTCAGGTACGCAGTGTGCGCAAAAACCGCCACCAATATTCATATGTACAAAATATAAAAAAATGTATGTACCATAACAAATGCTTTAAATTCCCTGCCAAATACTAAATTTGAAATAAAAGTTCTTAGCCGAAACGAAATTAAAATGCAAACGAAATAAACAACACATTATACAAAAATAATATGTAGGCTTACTAAAACAAAAAAAATTAAATTTTATACATTTAGACCAAAAGAGCAACAAGGGTTTAGAGTATTTTTACGACAGATGCATCTCTCGACTGCTATCGAAGACATAAAAAATGAGCTTTTTGAACTAGGTCATGAAACAACAAATATTCACAACGTATATTACAAGTTAACAACGAAATTAAACGAAAACAATAAAAACATATACAGTAGGAATAACTCATCTACTCCACTGTAAAATTAGTTTTGAGCCACCGCGTCAAAAAATAACAATTCCTCAATGTGCAAACTTTCAGAGATACGGATATACAAAAAACTATTGTATGGTAGATCCAGTCTGCGTAAAATGTGCTGGCAAACACAAGACAAATACATATGTGTAAAATTAAGAACAAAGCGGAAACAGATCAAATTAAATGTGCTCATTGTGGCGAAAACCATACAGGTAATTATAGAGGCTGCGAAATCTACAATAAACTCCAAATACAAATATATCCGACACTACGCAAAAAAGAAGTTCACGCTGCACAGGAACAAGGGAATAATGAACATCACCAGGAAAATCTCGGCACTAATACAAATCAAACCTTTATACCAGGCGTTTCTTATGCACAAGCAACAGAGAACGTTAATGTATAGAGAAGTCTCAATGACAGGAACGTATGGAATTTCGAGGGGTACTCGTTTTGCGCGCGTGGTACACCACAGCCACATTTTTCCCCAAAAGTTAACAGTAAGGGGCCGAATTATGTAAATTTAGCAGCAGTCGATAAGAATTTGTTGGTCATTAGAAGCAAAGAATGTTAGGTAGCTTTTTAATATGACCTATATATTTGAATTTTTGTTGAATCCTTTCAACTGAATCAAAATCCTCTATAGAAAACGGTTCATTACCAGGTGCACAGGAAGATGGCATATGCAAATGTAAATTTGTGAATTTATATGCATTTGCGCATATGTATATGCTGTGTGTATGTATGCTCACCGGTCACAGCTCAAAATAAAACGGTAAAACTTCTCAAGAAATCCAGCGCGAATTCAAAGGCGCAGCGCACATTCATAGGCATAGCATTGTATGTACAGTAACCTTGACATGTTTACAGGCACCTTCAAATGCTCTGATATCAGAGAGAATGATGGCCGCTACGCCTGCGTCTATGACTGCATTTTGTTCTTGTAGTCGCTAGGCATGGAATTTTACCTTTGAACGACATACGCATTTTGAGGAATAAAGTGAGTGCCCTGTGTGTGCGGTTGTATGCACATGCATATGTGTATATTAATAAGCATTGTTTTGCTTGAATTCAATTCACATATTTATATTTGCATATGCCATCTTCCTGTGTGCCTGGTAATGAAGCGTTTTGTATACAGAATTTTTTGATTTGTTTGAAGGGATGTGGGCACCAAGTGTACATACGCACATACAAATATGTTCATGAATATTCAAATGAAATTTGTTTTAGCATTTGTGAGGCAGGAATTTGATCATTAGGTTATTTACATAAAATATAAGGCGATGCTCGTGAGGTAGGTCATGTTGCTTCAGTGCACACATATGCGTGCAACACTATATTTAATAAAGATGCAATTGAACTTAGTTGTCCCATATATGCAAATACGTTTCTTTGAAGTTTTATTTATTTATTTTAAAGTTTTATACTACCTAGAAAATGCATACATACAAATGTATGTATGTATATTATTATTCCCTTTAATAAAATGTAAATTGAAAAAAATTTGGTTTGCCAAAGGAACAAATAAATGCATATTCCAAACAAAACCAAAACACTTGTATGCTATGAATTAATTTCGATTCAAAAAATTAGTAAAAATTTTCATCAAATTTGTTTAGTTTAAAATTTACTAAAACGCACATACCAAAATGTGATATGTCGTTTTATAATGTATTTTTTTAAATTAAATCAAAATATTAAAGTTACTTTGATTTGAAATGTTGGCGCATATAATAAATATTCAATCATTTTTTCTTCATCACCTTTGTCTGAAAATACAAATTGAATAAATTTTCGTTTATCAAGGGAACATAAAAATGCACAAGCAAATACTTTGCAAAATGCCGTCGGCTATTCGTCAATTTGATTTCCTACAGAAGCCAAAAACTGTGCAGGGCCAATATGCTAAAGGAGAAATCGCTGTAAAACATCTCTGTTAAAAGTTTCACCACACCCCGGCGGCGGTTAGACTTCATTTTTGACAATTCACACTATTCGTAGCTCGTGAGAATTCTCTATATTTAACGTTCTCTGCAAGCAACATCAACGAAAACATTAACAAAAGAATTTAACAACCCTAATAGTACCACATCAAGTAACGATGATTTAACTGAACTTAAAACTGTGATGAAAGAATTGATAACACAAATGGCCACCATGATGAACATTGTAACCACACTGGTATCGAAGCTAGATGGACGCACGAAGTAAAATAAAAATTGCAATTTGGAACGCAAAAGGACTTACGCGCCACGAACTAGAACTCAAGACTTTTATTTCTCATAAAACTTTTATAAATATACCCAATTACAACGTACACTACACAAATCACCCAGATAACAAGGCCCACGGAGGAACGGCAATAATCATCAAAAAATCAATTAAATACTACGAACGTGATGGTTATAGAAAAATCAACAAACAAGCAACGGCAGTTTCAATAAATAGCTTAAATGGACCAATAACAATATCAGCGGTAAACTGTCCACCAAAATTCAATAATACAAAAGATCAATATCTGGACTATTTAAACGGACTATGCAGTAAGTCGATGTATCACTGGAGGTAACTAAATGTTCAAAATTCTATTTGGAGATCAAGGTTAACAACTTCGAAAGGCCGAAATTTATTAGACGCTATAAGAGAAAATAATGGACACTTCATAAGCACCGGAGAGCCGACATACTGGCCTACAGATATCAAAAAGCAACCAGATTTCATTGATTTATGGATTGTTAAAAATATTCTCATTCACCACTTCTAATGACAATTCCTGGAACTCTGCACCAACAAACTTTTAGAGGACTATATAATAATAAAACAACTGGTATTAATTTCGACAAAGTGTGGAAGCACAATTGACTATAAATATTTCATTAAAAACGGAAAACGAAATTGACTCAGCAATAGCTTTTTTCAACGATCATCATCAAAGCCCTCACCCTTTCAACACCAAATATAAAAATTCAACAAAAAAGGAAACTTCGTAAAAAGTGGCAAACTACTAAACATCCCGAAGATAAGGCAAAACTTAACAAATCAATAACTGAATTGAAAACATTATTAAAACAAGACCAAGATAAAAAGCTTGAGAATTACAAGCATAACTTGGGGGCCACGGCAGTTAACAATTATTCTCTATGGAAAGCAGCTAAATCCGTAGTCAAATCATTTCACACATAAACCTCCCATCAAAACACAACACGGAACTTGGACAAAGACCAATAAAGAGAAGGCAAACACACTACCTGAACACTTTAAAACAATATTCTCAAACGAAAAAGACAATCAGCACATTGAACAAAATGTAAATACGAGTAACCCAGAAAAGGGAATGAAAATGACAACCTCAGCAGAAATCAAAAAAATATTAAATGATATGGAAAATAAAAGGTTCTGCATAGCTGTCTAACTAATATAGATATTGCAAAAGTTTTTAACAGGGTGTGGCATAAAGGACTACTGCATAAGCTCAGCCAAATATTACCACGAAATCACTTCGCCATTCTCAAAAGTTATCTGGAAAGCCGACATTTTTTTATAAAGTTCGAAGACGATTGCTCAAGCATGATGCAAATGACAGCAAGTGTACCCCAAGGTAGTGTCCTAAGGCCTCTATTGTACCTGATATTTACAGCAGATATACCGATTCCAAAAAAAAAAAATTGCATGATAGTCACATTCGCGGATGACAGGTTTTAATGGCATCGGATAAAATAGAAAAAAAAGCGACAGACATTCTTCAACAAAAAATAAATGACACTGTATAAAAACATACAAGTAATACTATACATACAAACACAAAGCCTAAAAAACACAAATTAACAATAACAAACAATGAATTAAAAATACTTCCTAGTGCAAAGTACCTTGGCATAACTATAGATGAAAAACTAAATTTGGAAACGACATATTCAAAACAAACGAAATGAAATCAAAAACAAGTTCAGACAACTATTCTGGCTGCTGGCTAAAAATTAAAAACTAAGCCTTAACAACAAAGTAGTGAAATATAAATCTATAATCTCACCCATTTGGAAATATGGAATTGAAATCTGGGGCACAGCGAGAAAAAAATACCAGTCTAACGGTTAGACGCGATAGAAGTGAAACCCTTCCGTAAAACAAACTGAGAGAAAATGAGACGAAAGCAGCATTAGGAGCGGCATAATTATAGGTTCATTATAATATTGCTATAAAGTTCATATTTTATTTTCTTCATTTTATTATTATTCTTCCTCAATGTTTTCAATTTCAACAAATGATACGAGTGGCTTATGATAGCTAAAATATAATATGATACAAATGCTTTGGTTTCGATGTTGTCAACATATCTTTGAAATACCGTGTCAATTGTTGTTTTTGATCATGTTGTCGATTCAGTGCGATTGTTACACATTTTTAAATTGAATGTTGTATTGAGAAAGTCAATTAAAGGAACCGCTGTGTCCAATGCAAAATTTACGTTAAAATCGCCACTTACAATCATTGGAACTTTATCGTAAACTTTTCTAAGTATCCGCGATACTTCAGGTGTATACTTTATTAAATTTTCGTGACTGAATTCCGTGATGCTATTTATTGATTGATTCGGTGCATTATAAATTGCCACAATTAAAACTGTTTTTCCATTGCTCAATCTGGTTTCGCATGCACATATTTCTCCCACTTTAGAGAGTTGAACAGACAGTGATTCTAGTTGCTGTGCATTCAGATCTATCTGTGGAGTTGCAATACGAGCACCGTCATTTTGATTGTGGTATATTGCAACACCGCCTGCAATTGCGGTAAATATTTAAAAATTAAAATATTTACGAATATAAAAATACGGACGCAATACAGCACACGCGGTTGCTATTATGAGCGTCGCACCGCTTATATTGCACAGACTTACTAACATACACACAAACATTCGCAGGACGTTTGGTCTAAGCAAGTATTAGGTAGTGTAGTATAGGTATACATAATGCCTTCTCGCTCACCGTGGCTCCGTAATACGCAGACGCGCACACATACGTACTTGCATACATACAAACATACATACGTATGACGCGTGAACTAAACACCAAAGCAAGTAATAGGCAGTGTAGTATACATACTACAATACTCACTATACTAGCGTAGCTCAGCAGTACGCAGCCACACACATATACGTATATCAACATATAACGCTTCGTAGTGTCGCTTTTTCGTTTCATCGAATCTCAATTCACTCCCAACGATTCTAAAGAAGTTTTCACTTCAAAAGAACCAATATCAAAATAATTCAAAGGACGCAATCTAAAATACTTCGAACAATAAAAAAGCAGTCTGGTATATACCAAACGACGTGATCCACAGTGACCTCAAGATCGACACAATAGATGATACAATTAGAAAATGTAGCATCAAGCATATACTGGGTTGCCCATATTCGACGGACCCATGTGTTTTTTTTTAAATCAAAGAAAAACACAATTTTTTTGATGTTGACGATAATAATGATTTTATTTGGCTCAAGTAGATTTGTTGACATCACTTTTTGAATATGATATCTCTCAAATGGCCGCCTTGAGCCTGTACGGCGTATTGTGCCCGTTTTGCAGCATTTTCCATAGTTTTAGCTTTCATTTCGGCTGGAATAGCGGCTATTTCCTCACGGATGTTGTTCTTGAGCTCTTCTATGGTCTTTGGCTTATTAATACAAATCTTTGATTTTAAATATCCCCACAAGAAGAAGTCAGGTAGCGTTAAATCGTGTGAACGCGGTGGCCATTTCGTCGCCATTTTTCGACATCAAACGACGAGGAAACAATTTCTTCAAAAAATCGATTGTGGTTCGAGCTGTGTGTGGTGGAGCGCCGTCTTGTTGAAACCAGAACTGCCTCATACGCTTTCGACGAATAATTTGCATCAACAAAGTGGTTATCATATCGCTATAACGCTCCTGATTGATGGTAACAGCTTGACCATCTTCATTTTCGAAGAAAAACGGCCCAATAATCATTTTCGCACTAACGCCGCACCAAACAGTGACTTTTTCGTCGTAAAGAGGTACCTCTTGAATTTCGTGAGGATTTTCTGTGGCGTAAATGCGGCAATTTTGCTTGTTTACCGTCCCATTCAATAACAAAAGAGCCTCATCGGGCTTCTTCTTCTTCTTTTTTTGACTTCTTTTGTTGAATGTAAATTTCAACAATTTGGGAGCTCTCGCGTGGCATGTACTGTTCCATGTTCCATCTGTTTGGACTGACGCTTCCAACACGGTATGTCATTAAGCGATCTGACGTCTCTGTCAAAAGATACAGGGTTGCCAGATGGGTCCGTCGAATATGGGCAGCCCTGTACAACGACTAACAAATCCTCAAATTAACAAATGCGCAAACTACCACAATCGGAGAAATTGGGAAAACGGAGATTAAAACGATTAACTCCAACAGAACTCACAATATAACAAAACAAAAAAAAAAAAAACAAAAAAAAGAAAAAACAAAAAGCAGAAAAATAATAATTATCACTTAGAAAATAATATAAGGAAGGATAATCTAAAGCAAAATTGAATGTTTATCTAGCATTGGTTTGAGAACAAAGAATTCCAATACTACAGGTACTTTAAATATAATTACTTATTGTTTAAATTTAACAGATTGTAATTTAAAAAGGAAAATAATAAAAAAAATATATCGTAATAAACAAATACATTTAGAAAATACCGTCTTCTATTTTTTATACTTTCATTAGAAGAAAAGTTATGGCCCTGAGAACTTTGCTTTTTCGAGTGTGCCAATCGTTTTGACTCACTGTATGTATTATTTTTATAAATTAGTGATGTGTTTATAATTTCAAAGAGTTGTATATAAAAGGAAATTTCGGGGTACGAGTTAATAGTGATTACGCATACAGATATAATTGGCTTTTACAACCTTTGTTGAACCGATTCTCCAATTTGTGTTGTACGTTTTGATGCACTCTCCAAATGGAGGGATCCACATTCGGAGGTTTGCTATAGGCTGCCGTAGGGCGACTGCTATTAAAAAAAACTTTTTCTACAATTTTGGTGTGTCGAGCCCGCAAGGGGTTTCAAATCCATAAAACCGACAAATGGTAGTCACCCGCAAACCCATTCGACTACGACGGCCGCCTATACTGCCGTCATATAAAAAGTATGCTTACTGCCCATGTAACATGATTTTGAATGATGAAATTGAACTGGAAAATGGAGGGCTTCACTATGTTAAGTCACTTCCTAGTGGCAAATAGTTTGGACGAGAAGGGGTTTAATGATAAAAATGATCGATGAGGTTACAAGCGAAACCCAATCTAGAAAAATGTTTCGACATGACACGTACAATCGCACTCCGGCTGCTCCCATAATCTCCAAATTTTGGCTTGGAATTGGAGTTTTGTTATTCATTTTATTTAACGTAGGAGTATTTGCTGCAAAGTGAGTAATCAAAACAGTGGCAAATGTGCTACTATTGCACTATTGTATCATTTTCGGTAAAAGCCTTATCGTTAATAAAACAGAAGAACAGAAAACCATATCTGAAACCTTTTACAAAGTTCTTACTGTAAATGACAATAAAAGTAGGCTTAAGAATCTCTAAGTTAATTAAATTAAATACAATATATTAAATAATTAATTAAATGTAATAAAAAAAATTTAATTAAACTAAATTCAACTCAATTCAGTTCAATTCAATTCAATTCAATTCAATTCAATTCAATTAAATTCAATTCAATTCAATTCAATTCAATTCAATTCAATTCAATTCAATTCAATTCAACTCAATTCATATCAATTCAATTCAATTCAATTCAATTCAATTCAATTCAATTCAATTCAATTCAATTCAATTCAATTCAATTCAATTCAATTCAATTCAATTCAATTCAATTCAATTCAATTCAATTCAATTCAATTCAATTCAATTCAATTCAATTCAATTCAATTCAATTCAATTCAATTCAATTCAATTCAATTCAATTCAATTCAATTCAATTCAATTCAATTCAATTCAATTCAATTCAATTCAATTCAATTCAATTCAATTCAATTCAATTCAATTCAATTCAATTCAATTCAATTCAATTCAATTCAATTCAATTCAATCAATTCAATTCAATTCAATTCAATTCAATTCAATTCAATTCAATTCAATTCAATTCAATCAATTCAATTCAATTCAATTCAATCATCAATTCAATTCAATCAATTCAATTCAATTCAATTCCAATTCAATTCAATTCAATTCAATTCAATTCAATTCAATTCAATTCAATTCAATTCAATTCAATTCAATTCAATCAATTCAATTCAATTCAATTCAATTCAATTCAATTCAATTCAATTCAATTCAATTCAATTCAATTCAATTCAATTCAATTCAATTCAATTCAATTCAATTCAATTCAATTCAATTCAATTCAATTCAATTCAATTCAATTCAATTCAATTCAATTCAATTCAATTCAATTCAATTCAATTCAATTCAATTCAATTCAATTCAATTCAATTCAATTCAATTCAATTCAATTCAATTCAATTCAATTCAATCAATTCAATTCAATTCAATTCAATTCAATTCAATTCAATTCATCAATTCAATTCAATTCAATTCAATTCAATTCAATTCAATTCAATCAATTCAATTCAATCAATTCAATTCAATTCAATTCAATTCATTCAATTCAATCAATTCAATTCAATTCAATTCAATTCAATTCAATTCAATTCAATTCAATTCAATTCAATTCAATTCAATTCAATCATTCAATTCAATTCAATTCAATTCAATTCAATTCAATTCAATTCAATTCAATTCAATTCAATTCAATTCAATTCAATTCAATTCAATTCAATTCAATTCAATTCAATTCAATTCAATTCAATTCAATTCAATTCAATCAATTCAATTCAATTCAATTCAATTCAATTCAATTCAATTCAATTCAATTCAAT